>NC_139543.1:61163172-63563172 GCF_965153285.1 Podarcis tiliguerta | reverse complement strand
GCAAGGAGCCAAACACTTTAGCCCATTCAGCCCCCCAAAGCTAATTTTATGAATTTGTTAACAGATTGTTTCTTCGCCCTGCATAGATGAGGGTTATTTTAAATGCAATTTGCTTCTGCTTTGCAGAGTGCAGAGAAACCAATAGAAGTTGGATGAGGCCCAAATAAACAGACCTTGGGTTCAACAGGGGAATATTTTTTGTGGCGGTTCTTGTTTTGCAAACCCTTCCAAAACTCTTTTTATCGTCGCCACAACAAGCAGTTTAGCAGGATCCTGAGTGAGTTAAACAAAAGCGGTTTGGAAATCCAGAAACTGATTCCTTATGCATTTGAGAGAGGCTGGCCCTCTGGCTGCCTTTTCTCTCCCCCACCCCACCCCACCCCCCAAAAGAAAACCTCCTTTAAAACAAATCAAGCCTGTCCACAATTTCGAGCGTGCATCGTCCAGCTCTTTGCCGAGGCTCTCTTCCCGGGTTTGCAGGGGTTAAATTCTAGCTGCAGTGGGGAAGTGGCTCCGCCCCCCGTTTTCAGCACCTGGCGCTCTATAGACAGTTGCCTCAGCAGTAGATTTCAGAGGGGATTGGAGGAAAACAAGAGGGGGAGAGAATGTGACAACTGCCGACTCTGACTGCTGCCTTGGGGAGGCCTCCCGCACCTGTCCTTGCCTGTCTCTTGGCCAGTGCAGTTGTTGAATCAGACAAGCAAGAGGAACATTCTTATTTGCCAGACCAGAACGGTGTGCATAGGAGGAAAGGGAAGAGGAAGAAGAAGAAGAAGAAGAAAAAGAAGAAGGAGAAGAAGAAGAAGATGACTTCTTCATTCAAGCTGGATTTTCTACCGGAGATGATGGTTGATAGCCGCTTGCTAGTTTCCGACAGAATGTAAGTACCGACTCAGCTGCCCGGCAGCATCCGAACCTCAGACCGAGCCAGTTCCCGAGATTCTAAATGGTTGTATTTTGTGTGCTTTTTTTCCCCTGGAGGGTTTTGATGGTATAAACAAAAGCCCTGGATTTCTCCCTCCCTTTCTCTTTCTCTCTCTCTCTCTGAGGCTACCGACTTGCTGCTAGAAGTGTCTGTGTAGCAGAGTAAGGATTTATTCCCTCTCTCTCGTCACTTGAAAATTCTTTTGTGGTCTCTAATGTATGTGTGTGTGTGTGTGTTTTCTTGCACTCATCCCCCACACACCCTCCGTTGTGTTTGATCTGCAACATTCTCTATCAGGGAAACTGGGGGGCGGCTAATGGTAGCTGTAGAGCAGGGACCCGATAAGTATGATTTATATTCTGTTTATTTAATGTGGGGAAATGCAGTGCCGAGCCTTGCAGGGTTTTGTTTTATTTTATTTTTAAGAAAGGCACACTCTTCACATCCAGTGGAAATTCCTATACAGATATTTTGCCTCCTGCTTAGAAATCTCAACTTGTTCAGGGGGGGTAAGGCGCAACCTGCTCAGATTAAGAAAGAAAATGCACTTAAAAATAAATTAGCCACAGATGCAGACTGTTTGGATATGTGGGAAAATGTGGTCAGTTTTTGTGACAGAGCACGAAGGAAATTAAAACGGACAATTTTGCCCGTGTTGGCAGATGCATGGTAAATTTAGTGTTAATTATTAGGAAGATTATTCTTGTATACAGAGATGGAAAAGCTAGAGAGATTGATTGGACAATATGCATGCTAGATTTTCATGAAGGGAATCAGATTTGGTTAATTTTCAGCCTTGCCACTTGATCTTTAAAGTTCTAGTTGCTCTATCATTGCCTGACATCAGGAAAGGAAAAGAAAGTGTATTTTGGGTTCTCTAGGAAAGAAAGGCAAAAATTCAACACAGTAAATCTGGACCCTAACGTAACATCATTCCTGGAAAACAAAATTAATCCCATCTGAAATAAGAATGATAGGATCACGCCGAACTTTGCAAACAAGGCTATGACCATGCTGGATTTATATAATGAAAAGGGGGGAAATGAGATTGCAGCACTGGCTACGTGGTACGTCTCTTTAGTGGAAAGTGTGCGCAAGGCAGAAGTTTGAATAAAACTTTGTACATGGTCTTCAAAACTATCATTTTTTAAAAAAAGAAAAAGGAATGGAAATCCATTTCCTACCATATAGTCTGGTGCCGGCCATATTATGAATTCATTCAAAGTTGTTGCACCTAATTCCGCCCCACCCACCTCCCCGGTAATTTTTCTCTTGGGGCTGTGAATTTCTTAGCCGATGGAGCGTTTGAGATGAACTATTCATGAAATAGCCATCTGTTTCAGCTGCTGAGGATTAATGTGTTGCCGAGGTGGGGGTGTCATATTTAGTATGGGTGAGCCTCTCTGTCATATGCATTGTGCATAATACACATGCGTCGTTGATGCCTTCCACAGTCCAGTTTCGGATAATCCTAAATTTAGAACATGGTGTCTGTTGTTGGGAATGGTGAGTTTCCGAAATTGACCATTTCGCTTGACTCGGAGGCTCAGTGGTATGTGCTACAGTTGCTTGTTTTGTTTTGTTTTGTTGCCGTTATGTTACCCATCCTTCGCCCAGGAGAGTGCCAAGTTGACGCTCTCAAATAGTTTTTGAGAAGATCTGTCAATGCACAAATGTCCGCTTGTGTTCCTCTCAGCTTTATACATTCTTACTGCTGCCCCTCCAAATCAGTCAGAAAAGATATTGCTGATAACCATCTTGGAACACCAGGGTTCTATTACCTGAATCTGGTGGTGTTTTGGCTGTCACTTAAGTTTATGGAAATACTTCCTCAACTCACCCATTGAAGGATGAGAATCGTGTAAAATTGTTCCTTCATAATCTTGCCTTCTGGAGTTGTGGGGCGAGGGGAAGCCCATAATTCTCCTTTTTTAAAAAAAAGTACTATGCCTCTGTTTGAAAACGATGCAGAATTATATTTTAAAAGGCTTTGATAAATAGCTTTGCATTCACTCTGGGTTCCCCCCCTCCCCTCCATTAAAGAACACGAGCTGTATCAGCAGTAACTCTTGTATACAGTCTGCCTTAGCGATCGTGTTATGAGACCTCATCACAATGCAGAAATGTAACTTAGTGGATGGTCCAAGCAGCTATAAAGATTGATGCTTTCCAGGGATTTCACATGTCCTGTATGCACAATTAATAAAGAATAGTTTGCTGTCTTCAGCTGGGGCTGGAGGAAGACTAGTAGGGGGTGTCCAGTCTTTAAATAAGGATATATGACCTTGCACTTTCTCGAGAGCGGAAAACAATTGCATCATTACAGTCTCTCTCTCTCTCTCCCACCCCCTGCCAAAGATGCGATTGGTTCGGTTTGTGTATAATTCTCTTTGGGAAGCCTTTGGATTCATCAGTGCTGATGAATGAACGGTTGTACAGCTTGATTGCCCATGAAGAGCCGTTTGTCATACAAGCATGTTGCCCTTTTAGGCCGCCCATCCCAGATGCCCGAAGCGACGCCACAAGCCTGGGAACCCGTTTAATCTTTCTCTCGTTGCCTGTTGGGTGAGCGGCTCAAAAGTTTCGGCAAAGGGCACAATCCACAAGAAAGTTCTCTCCCTTCAAATCCCTACTGAAATGAATGGGAACGAGCCCGATAGCGTGGTCAGTGGCTTGTTGCCCAACCCTTAATTTTATATCCTAGGTGAGAACAACCAGTGCTGTCTTTAGCAAGGATTAATTGATGTAGATGGAAAAGGGTTGTCAGTTTTTTGTCTCTCCTAAACTGTTAGAAAATGTCATTTTCTTTATTTTTTTTGAAGCTTCTTTTGTTTGCCTAGGGAAGAACGACTATCATAAGATATTCCAATGCTCATGAAAGCTACTGCATATAATTTTCGCTCAGCGTAATCTTTAAACATTGCCGGTTTGAAATACATATTATAGTTTTCAACTCTTTTAAGCTTTATTTACGACTCCAATAATCAACAAGAAAGCAGTGGCTATCCTCCCTCCCAGAACACACACACACACACATTTGTGGATTGGTTTCTTATTACTCTTAAGACAATAACATTTGAATTGGGTGCTATACCGAATGCATGGTGCGTATTACTTTAATAGGCTAAGCTGACACTGAAAGTGTAAGTATTCAGTCACTTGTACTGATGTAGATACCGCCACAGCCTGGGCAAGATGCGTAGGGCAAGAAAGTCCTGTAGTACTTCCTTCTGGAATTCCATAATAAAAAAAATTGCCATTAAACAATACCCATGGAGGGTAGCTGCTGGTGATCCCAGCTGATATTAAGAGGTGGCGTAGATGGTTCATTTCCTTGTTGTGCCCTTTGCGGACTTCGCCTGGCTCTATTTTTCAGTCGCATAAAATGTGATGCATTGCCTTATCTCCCCGTGGCAGTTGTCAATGGTGTAGAAGAACCAAGAAGCTAAGTCCAGAGGCTGGTACATTGAGGTATTAGCCAGGGCACCACAACAGGCAACAGCACACACACACTCACCATTCTGACTTCACATGAGCACCTACAAAGCTCAGAGAATTCTCTGTTTACCTTTCCCAGGCTAAGATATTCCATTGGGTGCACTTTGGCTGAGGGGTGTCTCAAATGTTGGGGCTGCCTAACTGCTGGTTTCCTTCCCCTGGGCCAGGAGTATATCACAGCTAATAAAACTGCCTGTCTTTACCTTTGATAGCATAGTAGTTCCTAAGACCACACACTTATCAGCTTGGTCTCCATCGCTGTCTTTGGATTGTTAGACCATTGTAAGCAAACCAAGCTTCATCATCAAATCGCTCTGTGCTTACTCACTCCAATCTAAGACCATGTGACCTCCTGCCTTTTGGAGGAATGGAGGAAGAATATCCTTGATCACAAAGCTCTTAGTAGCTTCCTCCTGTAAGTGGAGCAAACCTTAATTCTTTCAGGGAACATTGTGTGTTCTCTGGACCTCTTGATAGCAAATCTCTGGATCAGAGTGAGCATGGTTTATAAGAGCCACCCCAAAATGTATGGTACAGCATCCCTTGTGTACCATAAAACATTGTTTTCTGTATTGAAATATCTTAGTCCTGAGCACTAGGTAGAAAGCTAACCCTTACTACAATGCTAAGGAAATGTTTGGACTGCTCAAGAGATGAAGTAATTCAAGAGAACATAATGGTATTTTGCAAAAAAATAAAATAAAATAATTGGGATGCTTGTGTTTTTTCCAGTAGCAGACACTAATAAAGACATCTCACGTCACTGAAATCGACGGGGAAAACAATGCTGGGTGGCTTTCACCTACCTAGTGATTTTGCAGAAGGGCTACTCATTAAGTTCAGTGGAGGCCAGAAGTCCCTATAAACATTCCTTTGCACGCATGGATCTGTTGTTCCTGTTCAAATGAACAGTGCATTATGGGTTCCAGAGAGTCCTGTATCTGCATTGGAGTTCACCTACAGGTTTGGCTTAGGGTGATTATTGATTATATTAATATGAGCACGGTTGTTCATTTTGGACACTGTGCTCTTACATCTTGATGCGGCAGTCTATCAACTTTGGATTCCATTGCGCTCCTTTTTTTTGCCTACTCACTGACCAGATCTGAGTGCCACAGACACCAACTAAATTTGAGTTTTATGTTTTAATGACTCAAGAATATAATCACGTGCAACTGATTGGGTGCCACAGAAAAGTGCCATGAGTTATCCATTAAAATTAGTCTTTGAATTATCTCCCTCATCTCAGAGATGAGTCAAATTTTCTCACATGTATGCCAATGTGTTAATTATGTGGTGGTTGATGATATATTTGAAGAGCTGGTGTATTTTTCTTTTAAGATATTCAGTGTACTAAAGAATTTAATCTATACAGGGTTTCATTGTCTGTGTAGCGCCCTTTCTGAGGGGGGCACAGAGTCTGGTAGGAATTCAGCCGGGGAGGCACCCATGTTTTTTCGATTGCCTCACAAGAGAAAATGCTCAACTGCATTGAAAAATATTAAATCACAAAATATGCATTATAAAAAGACCTGGAAACCTCCCCCCAAAAGAGAGAGAGAGAGAGTGCTCAGCACCTATTGCCAGTGAGAAACTGTGTACCTTGTTATCAGCTGTTGTTTGATGGTGTTTCCTTATCGTATGTTCGTATTTTGGCAGACAGTTCTAGCATTGATCCGGCTGGCTGTATCATTTTAAATTGTTCCACGTTGATAGTTCATTGTAAGTTGCTCTGTTCCGATTCCTTTGGCAGCCATTGATGAAAAGCCTAAGGAAGGAGGAATAATAAAAAGGAACCTTGAATGAAGATTAAAAGCTTCAAAACTGAATAAGGATTTTCAGTGATACACATGGTAAATTAAGCTGCGGGCAGGGGGATCCAATATATTCGCCTTCCCTGCTCATCTTTACAGCTATTGTTAGATAGTATAAAGTCCATGATCTTATTTTTACTTTGTACAATGCCTAGATTTTAAAGTATTATTATTATTATTATTATTATTATTATTATTATTAGCATTGTGTAAACCAAAAACAAATTGAATCAATTGCGGGGTTCTAATCCGATTGAAAAGAACACCCCACTCCAAATGTGAATGTATGAGATAAAATGAAGATGGTGCTTATTCAACATGCAGGAGATGTATTTTTTAAAGTTTATTAATAATAGTGATATCACACTGCTTTTTCAACATACCAGTTTCTCTCTATCAGATGTGATATATCTTCCTTTAATCTCACACATTTTCATTGTTTGCTTATTTGTTTTTTGTCACCCAAACTAAAACCCAGTGACTAATATGATTTATTTATTGTGCTTCCATTGGAGAGAGAAAAGACATTCTCCTAAACATTTCAAAATGGGTTTCAGTGTATTTTAATTGTCTTAGTATTTTGTAGTAATTTTGGCTAAGGCAATCAAATTTCATAATTAATCCCACATGTTCTTTAAATAATAGCAACAACTGCAACTCGGAAATTGTGTATGAATGGCAGAGTGGGAGAATTCAGGCAATTTAAAAATTCATGGAACGTAAATAAATGTTTATCCTCAAGAAATGGCCCACTAGAGATTGGGAGAAGTCATTGATGCCCCACAGAATATGCATATCACACAAGCGCCGTAGATACAAGCTGGGGAGGGATTGCTTCCTTCGATTTTTTTAGCCCGACTAATTCCTTTCCTTGTGGTGCTGTTTTGGGATTGAATCACTTATTGTTGCAAAAAACATAACCATCTCTTCTGACATGGTTATGTGTGTTTGGTGGCAGGAGGTTTTGGGGAAAGAGCGAAGTCCAGATTTTGCAGGGAGAGAATTAGCTCTTGGGGAAGAAGAAAGGAGAGGCAACTCACTGGGGGGGAAAGGAATGCCAACACGAGAGAATCTCTTTGGAAAATAAAAACTAATTGGAGCAATAAAAGTGATGCTCTAAAGTAATTCTAGAATAATTGTTCCTATTTAGAATCATCAGCCTTTAATTGCTTTGCCCACACTCCCAAGCTCAATTTTCGCATGTGAAGGGAGACCAAATAATTTCCTGCAAAAAAAATCTAACTTCTGATGTCAAATGCTCCCTTTCTCTTGGGAAGGCCCCCCAGCTCAGTGGGTGCACACATACTGTATCCGAAAAACCTACAAAGTTTAATCCCTGGTCTTTCCAGATAGTGCTAAGAACCACCTTTTTCTGAAACCTTGGAGAACTGTTTCCCATCATCATACGCAATAGTGGAAGCACATCCACTATTCCTGGTCTATGTTTACCCATAAGTCTGTTCCAACCCAGTTCTACGTTAATCTGAATCCCTTAAAATAAAAAAGGATGGAATTTCACATTTGAATTTGTTTTTAAATGCACGTCTCTAAACGTCGCTCCTGAGAGTATGAGGTTCTAAATGCATTTTCTCTCAAAACACACCTGTAAAAACATATTTTGATATGTGCATTTCAGCTCAGAGCATTCCCAAAGTGCAAAGGCTGGTGGGTAACTTAATTTCTGATCTGTCCGTTAGTCTGGTGCGTGTGTGTGCCAATCAAGGCAGTTTGTACTGGGATTTGCAAAGATCAAATCACTCAAGCGCCCTGAAAAGACAATACTGAGCTAGATGGATCCCAAGCTCTGGCTGCTCCAAGACGGCTCCCTGTTTTCCTACTCAGGATTTTAAGAATGTTCTCCAATGCTTTGATTGCCTTTGGCTCCCTCCACCCATTCTGTATCTCCTGTGAATGGTGTTGACGGGTGTTCAGTGTGGTCCTCCGGTTGGCTTTACTGCTGCTAAGCCTAGACCTTTGTCCTTCTCTCATAGCTCACGTATGTCACTCTTCCTCTGGAGAATGCCGTTTTGACAATCAATTCCTCCTCACAATGCCAGCATATATCATAGAAATGTGCTTCTCCTTGGCAGCATATCTGTTTTCTTCACAGCTTGAGCCCCTTCAGATAATAACGTTGAAATTATAACAGAGGCAATATGATTGCCTGGCATTTAAAATGTCATTGGGAAGCAACTTTTGTTTTACGCTCAGCCTTAAACACACCGTATTCCAGCGAATGCCCAGGTGAGCCCGTTTTGCAGAGAGATTGCCTGCTATCCTTGCGTGCCCATAACTAGCTGGATAACAAGCCTGCTACGAATCTGGACCTGGTGACCTCATGGAAAGGTTGCAACTCAGTGGTAGCGTTCTCTTCTTTGTGTGCAGGATGTCACATGATCAATCCATGACAGCTCCAAATGGGGCTGAGAACGTCCTCTGTCTGAAACCCTGGAGGGCCGTTGCCAACCAGAGAAGACTGGCAGATGGATCGTGGTCTGACTCAGTATCAGACAGCTTCCTATGTTCCTAAATGTCAAGGGAAGGGAGTTCAGCCTTAGCTACAGGACCAAGCTGCAGTGGCAGCCTTTGTATTCACCAAGCTTCTCTAGGAAGAACCAGAGTGGTAGAACTTCTGCTTTTCATGCAGAAGGTCTCCATTTCAGTCATCAGCATCTCCAGGTAGGGCTGGGAATGTTCCCTGGCTGAAACCCTGGAGACCAGCTGTCAGTCAGTGTGGACAACACTAAACTAGCTGGATCAACAGGCAAATTCAGTAGAAATCAGGTTCCTATCTGCCAATAGGTCATGCCTGCTGTTTTCCTTGCCCCTCCAGAAAACCATGTCTTGGACAGATGAAGGGATCTCCTGTTGCTGTATCTGAGCATTGTTTCATCTTGTTTTGCACATTCTTAATTGCCATCGGCAGTTCTCTGAAAGCTTTGCAGGTTCATGGAAGCATTCCCTCTGTTGAAAACGCTGAGCAAGTCTGTTGATCCATGAGCTTCATTTATACATTGGAATGGGCCACAAGCACCTAGACTGGGTGACGCTCAAGGCTTGGGTCACCTATGTATGTCCCACACTTCTTAAAGTGATAATGCCAGGTGATGGCTACTACAGCTGAAACATCTCATGGCTGGCTAGTGAGAGGAAGTTGACCTCTGGTGTTTCAAACAATGTCCCATTTTTTCAGCACAAACACCGATGGCTAAAGCGTTGTGTCTGCATTCCAGAATTTTTTGTAATCAATTCTTGGATAATGCATGTGAAGTATTTGAAATACGGAGGGGTTCTATATGGAGATTTGGTGGTTAATAATAATCATTAGCACAACTATGTTTGCTTGGAGGTAGGTTTTCGAAAACATGTTACAGTGGTGCTTAGGAACCCTGCCATATTATTAAAGATGGATGGATCTGTCAGTTTCAGGTCTCCCATTTTTCTACAGTTCTGCATCAGTTTGCTTGCAAAAAGAAAAAGAAAAAAATATTACAAAAATGCATCATCGTTTTGGTGTACGTTTCTACCTTTGTGTGTAAGTTTGCCTAATTGAAACAATTTTGCAAGCAGTTTTCCCTAATATGCATTCTGTATGTTATCCTCGCTAATATTGGCATTTTTGCACACCCATTCCCCAATGCACCCATTTCTATGCAATTTTTTGGGAAGGTGGGGAGCTGCATTACAAAATTCGTAGATGCGTGAATTTCAAATGATGGCTGCTTTTCGGCATTTGAATTATTTCAGGAAGTGCGAATTCTGTTCACATAATGTGAACCGAACCTAGTTTCCTCCCCGTCCTTTTACATACTCTTCAGCCCTTGTGCTTAGCTGATGCCTGATTCCCTACGAACTCAACAGATGAGAAGGATTCTGTGTATCTGTGCATCAGACATTACCCTTGCAGCTGCCATTTTACCATAATTGCCTGGGGAGCTTTCCACTTGTGCCGGTTGAGCATGACTCACGATGTCAGTGGTAAGCCTGCCATTTGTCAATTAATTGATATTAAAAAGGCTCCGTCATTTAACCCGCTGACAGCATTTCAAAGGATGAGAGCTCAACACGTGCCCTGACACTGCATTAATAGCAGCAGTCTATCTTTAGTTGGCATGCATTAGTTGCCAGCATCCAAAGAGACCGCGGATCAATTTTTGCTCAAGCTCGTCCATCCACTGAGAAGTTTCATTGTTATATCAAAATACTAATACACCCTTTTAGGCTGTTTTCCACGCAGCAGCTGGATGGATCTGCCCTTTCTATCCCAGCTCTACCTGGAGGGATGAATTTGTACGTGTGTTGTGTGTGGCAATATATCTTGGTAACTGCCTTGGGTATTTTTATTGAAATATAAGAGAGAAATAATTTAATTAGTATTTTATCTATTGTGTGTGTACGTACATCCATCGAATCTTCAGACAGGATACCCTGATCGGTCTCTGTGTCTCCAATTCAGGCATAGGAACACAGAACCACAAGAAGTCAGACCACTGGCCCATCTAACTCAGTGCTGTCTACACTGACTGCCAGCAGCTCTCCAGAATTTCAAGTAGGGTTCTTCCCTAGCCATGACTGGGACCATTTACATGCAAGGCAGATCTTATACCACTGAGATACGGCCTTCCCCCGGAAAGACATGCTCACAGGTTTCAAACTTGCCAGAACCACATTTTTGTTTGTTATTAGACCACAAGGTCCACCAACCAGAGTCAGGTACAGAGCAGGGGCTCCAGCTGCAAAATAGTGGCCCAAGGGATGGAGTCAATTGCTTGTTCCACACCACAAGCCACAAATGAGATGGTGCAGCGTATATAAACCTACACCTGAGTTACTACAAATTACGTACAGATGCTTAGAGGCTTTTAAACTATATATATTAAGCAGCTTACAATGCTTTTAAATAATAACATGAGACTCTTAGCAGCGTAATTTGGTTGTGAGTGGCAGATTACTTTTTGTTAAACAATTGGGAGTCCTTGCCGATCTACGGCGAATCATCTGGTGATCTTCCAGTAGATCCCAATATGTCTTCGCTCTGCGCTTGCTCTCGATTGTCTGATACATGGATCCAAAGCTTGATCATTTTAATGATACCAAACCTTGCTTGGGTTTCGTTGATCTTTAACTATGTTGTAGGGAATCCGGGGGTTCCTTAACAAGTTTAGGGATTCCTCAGCATTAGTCTTGGTGGACCAAGTTGGTGCTGAAATATTGATAATTCACCTGCTCATGTGAATGTGCAGTGCTGAGGAGGACTCCCCAAAAACCTCCGCAACACCAAGAGCTTGCATGATACATGTCTGAGAACTTTGTCAGCCGACAAAGTTGATGTGGGAAAGGTCATCTGGACGGTGGAAAGATTGAAAACTCACTGGATTTAGTCACTGTGCATTCCTCAAAAGAGAAATTTGTTCACTCTCTCTCACACACTCTGTTTGCTTCCTTGGCGGGAAATGTGTGCCATTCCTTGGCCAACAAGCAGTTTTGAAAAGCTTCCCAAAGAGGACGATGGCCTTTTCTCCCCATCCAGTTATTCCCTTTCCAAGCAGGCACAAAACCAATCAGTGAGATTACTTGACCAGACTATTCACTTCCCTCATCAACTTCCGCCCTCACTGATGCGTGGTCCGGCAGCGCTGAGACAGTGTGGCCTAGTTCCAGACAAGTGCTCTTAATTTGCCTGAAATGGGCTCAGGTAATTGAGAGTTATTAACTTGTGGCAAAGGTTGAACGATGTTTGAAAATCTGCAGAACCGAGCCATTCTCCTAATGCTTCTCGGAACAGTCAACTGCCTATGTCTGGCTGGCTGATTGCCTCCAGGTCTTTATGGGTAGTGGAACAGATTCGATGGCAGCCAGTCACTGACCCTTAGTCCCACCACAAGTAGGGAATTGCCCTGTGATAGATTTGCAACCTCACTTTCAGTCACTTATCAGCAGTGGGGAAGATCTTGTAGGTTTGTGTATGTGGTTCAAATATATTCCCCTATGAGATGGTAGATTAGGGCTGTGTACACACTAGTTAGGTAAAGGTAAAGGGACCCCTGACCGTTAGGTCCAGTTGTGCCTGACTCTGGGGTTGCGGCACTCATCTCGCTTTATTGGCCGAGGGAGCTGGCGTACAGCTTCCAGGTCATGTGGACAGCATGACTAAGCCGCTTCTGGCGAACCAGAGCAGTGCACGGAAATGCCGTTTACCTTCCTGCCAGAGCGGTACCTATTTATCTACTTGCACTTTGATGTGCTTTCGAACTGCTAGGTTGGCAGGGGCAGGGACCGAGCAATGGGAGCTCACCCCGTTGCGGGGATTTGTACCGCTGACCTGCTGATCGGCAAGTCCTAGGCTCTGTGGTTTAACCCACAGCGCCACCTGCGTCCTGTACACACTAGTGAGTACCGCAAAAAAATGTAGTTTTTCTCAGTCCAGAATCATTCATGCTTGTCATGCAGCTTTCAATCTTTTCTGATTCTTGGTCTTGTCATCCACAAGGCTTGGTGTAGATATACATTTGAAAAACCTCTCCTTGATAAGGTTAGCCACACCTTCTCAATCCTATATATGCCCCAGGTGAACGAAGAAGGAAGTGGTGATTGCAATTCTTGGTATATGCTCAGCTGGAAGGTTGGATATTCCAGGTTTTGGATACACCTGTAGTGCTGAGACGACCTTCACCTGTTTTCATCTGTTTGCAAATGGATGCACTGTAGGGTAATGTAGGCTCAACCTGCAGTGAGCTTGCATTTTTGGAATGAATCCAGTTTCTCGAGAGCTGATTTTCAGGAGCAAACTAATTGCAATAGATTTAGTTTGTGCACGGGCTATGTAGAAAAAAAAAAGACTTGAAATAGCATTTCTGGGTATATTCAGCGGAGACAGCCAAGGATTGTTATATAAACTAATACAATACAATATAATATAATAACATGTGAACATCATATAAACATTTAATTGAACCCCTATTATTGGCAGCAAGAATATTGATCACTAGAAATGGGACAGACGCAAAGGGTTTAAATGAACAAAAAACTGTATAATGTAATTTGGCGCATAGCACTTTCTGAAAAACTGACACAAGCATTAGAGTGGATGGGTGGGTGGGGAAATGAGTGATTTCTGTGGTGGACTGGTGTCCATTCATCCAGCACACTAACATTCTACAGGGCAAACTGTAGCTGTTGCATTCCATAATATATGGTTGTGTTACCTTTTTCCTTCATATTGATGAAATATATAAAAAAATAAAAATAAAATTGTGCAGTAGCACCTTAGAGACCAACTACGTTTATTCTTGTTATAAGCTTTTGTGTGCATGCACACTTCTTCAGATACCTTCATATTGATGATAGCAACTTTCAGTTTCTCTTCCAGTCGTTGAAAGAGATTCACTAGTATTGTTTACATTTGAACTGTGCCTTTAGGTTGAGGGGAAAGGGAGTGTGTGTGTGTCCCATATTTTTTAGGAAAGAAAAAAGAGAAGTACTCAGTCTCCATAGGTGCTAATATAAGAAGTGTGTATGCACCATAGGGGAAAACTATATCTCTCTGTATATTACTGGTCTTTAGATCCCTTTATCCCTGATTATTGGTTCTGCTACCTGGGATTGATGGAAGGTGGAGTTCAGCAACGGTCCTCGTCCCAGGGTTAGACTGTTTGCAGAGTTGCAAGACCCAGCTTCCAAATAAATCAGGTGGTGCTTGTGCCAAGCTGAATCAGTGGAAATCACAGGTAAATCCAAGTCCTGTTTAGAAATTCTGTGCACACTTGCAGTCTGGGGGCAGGAGGAACCAGATACCGTCCCCATTAAAATGGATACACATGGAGGGCATGTAAATTACAGAAGAGGCACATAACTCGATGATTTGCAGCTGGAAGCAAGCAAGCCTCATTCTCATCACAGAGCCTGGTGTAATGCATCATTTCTTCTTCTGAAGTAGGTCAGTGCTGAACATGCAAAATGAGCAGAAGCTGAGCTTTAGCTGTTTTGTAGCCCAGCAGGATTTGGGTTTAGTGAGTTTTCTCTGGCGTTAGAAGGAGCCAGGGCTGGGGCTCTCTCCTTGCAAGTGAAGGAAAGGGGTTGCTGTTGTTGTGAACACAAACATTGTCGGAAGGCACAGCTGGAAATGCACCCCCCAACTGCATCTATTTGATTGTTGTAGCACCAGCACTTCCCACCCCCCACACCCTACTGTGGGGTGGTTTGCCACTCTCGGTGCCTTCCACATTTCTGCTTTAAAGGCTGGAGACCCAACGTATCTGAAGGAGAGCTTCTCTCATACTGCCCTCCCACAGAGAGCCAGTGTGGTGTAGTGGTTAAGAGCGGTGGACTCGTAATCTGGGGAACCGGGTTCGTGTCTCCGCTCCTCCACATGCAGCTGCTGGGTGACCTTGGGCCAGTCTCACTTCTTTGAAGTCTCTCAGCCCCACTCACCTCACAGAGTGTTTGTTGTGGGGGAGGAAGGGAAAGGAGAATGTTAGCCGCTTTGAGACTCCTTAAAGGGAGTGAAAGGCGGGATATCAAATCCAAACTCTTCTTCTTCTTCTTCTGTCATCTTGAAGGCATCTCTGCTCCGTGTCCAGTAATGTTTATGTAAAATGAAATCTATGGGCTGCTTCACGCAGCAGCCTCCATGTGTGACAAGTCTTTGTGTGACTGTAGGAGCCGTTGCTTCTGGCAGCAGTTACAGGAACCCACAGGGAATGTGCTTGCAACCCTCTGTCAGTGCAGCCCAGGCATCAGCCCCTGACACGGAGATCCAGCACCAAGGGTCTTCTGGTGGTTCCCTCTCTGCGAGAAGTGAGGTTACAGGGAACCAGGCAGAGGGCCTTCTTGGTAGTGGCGAATGTAATCATTCCAATACGGTCTGGTCTTCTGCTCCAAAGCAAAGCACCATGGACGGAACTGCAGCAGCCATCGTCTTAATTTGACATTCAGTGTGAATTGAGATGGCAGCTTCTCTTCTGGTCATCAGACTGTGCTGCTGCCCACCAGTGCCTGCTGCACTGATTCTGCCACCACACCACCCCTTACAAAGACCATGGGGGCTGGCCAGGGTGATGCTCAGGTCCATGGAGGGCAGCATGGTCAGGGTCTGCTCAAACCTGGGGCTGGTCTTAAACCCACCTGCTCGTATTCCAGCAATGCTTGGCTTCCTGCACGGAAAAGGAAATGGGTGCTTCTTTCATTTTTCTGCACAACTGCAGTGACATCCTCTTTACTGCTGTAAGAATGTCAAACGCTATCAAAGAGGGGAACTGGCAGCGGTGAGGGCAAAAGTCGCTTTGGTGAGCCCAGGGATGGAGAAAGCAGCAAAACAAAACCCACTGACTGGTTTATTGTCCCAGAGTGCAGTTTTAGTGATTGAACTATCCAAAAAAAACAACCAGTTGGCAACTCAACAGCATGGGAGCATCCCCAGGTTTGAGCAGGCATATGGCAAAGCATTCCTACATTGGTGGGCACCCACAAATAGTCCTAGTGGTGGCAGCAGCAGTAGATCAACCACTGCCAGGTGGGAGCTGCCATTTTAATTCCCTTCTCTGCCCAGAAGGAGGCACTCTGGGGGAGACTATGATAAATTAAAATAGCAACTCTCCGACCTGGACAACCATTAGTGTCAGATTTACATATAAGCTAAACAAGCTATAGCTTAGGGCCCCACTCTCTTGGTGGCCCCCAAAAAATTAAAGGAAAAAAAATACATTTCCAAAATATAAGATAAAAACAAATAAAATAAAACCTGCATACAGCAACAGTGTTTTGTGTTGTGTAGGCTCCTATGATGTAAGTAATGGGCCCCGCCTGCTAGCCTGCTCCCTAAAATATCACTGGTTTGCTCATTTCTATATATAGGGTGCCTACATTCTGCATGTGCTTTAGATATCTATTAGGATCATATATAGCATATATTCAACACAAAAAAAAACAGGGACAATTTGTTGTTGACAAAGGACAGCTGGACATATAAAGGGCCCGATTACCTTCAGTAGCTTAGGGCCTCATCAAACCTAAATCCGGCCCTGCATTAGGGGTTGTAGACCATGCTGCGTTCCACTTATACAACTGGACTTTCCCTTCCTCTGCTCTATCTGCACCTCCCTCAACCCCCCTCCCCCAAATCTCCTCCAGTAGGTCCTACAACCCCCTGGAGCAGATTTTGTGCACCCATCTCACTTAAGAGGACGGGGGCCTTCCGGGTCACGTGGCCAGCGTGACGAAGCTGCTCTGGCGAGCCAGCACCAGCGCAGCACACGGAAACGCCGTTTACCTTCCCGCTATAACGCGGTACCTATTTATCTACTTGCACTTAGGGGTGCTTTCAAACTGCTAGGTGGGCAGGAGCAGGGACCGAGCAACGGGAGCTCACCCCGCCGCGGGGATTCGAACTGCCAACCATGCGATCGGCAAGTCCTAGGCACTGAGGTTTTACTCACAGTGCCACCCGCGTCCCTTGCAGCTGGTATAGCACTGGACAAATGTGATCCTGTGGTGAAGACCCCGTAAGGAGTCTCGCCGCGGCATTCTGCACCCGCTGGAGTTTATGCACTCTGTTCTTTTTCTTTAGTATGATAAACATGCACCATGCACTTTTCCTTTGCCAGGTCTGTCTTTGCTTATCTATTTTGAAAGCTTACTAATTTTCTTGGTGGAGGAGCACAAATTGCTCCAAGGGTTGAGTGTGTTGAAAGGGGACAACAAAGCAGCTATAAGATCACTTGATCAGCCTCGGGCTGGTTTTTTTGTTGCTGTTTTTTTTGTTTACTACCAGGCACCAGCATAGTTACTTGGAATATACAAGCATGACTCATTTTTTATTTTTATTATTGTTAGTATGATGTAAGTTGTATTCAGTCGATGCTACGATGAACCCCAGCGATGCATCTTGCTTTGTAGAGATCCCATTTGTGCACCAAATTCTCACCCCTCTCCCTCAAATAAATTATGTTCACCTGTGAGCTTGGGCCTTTAGGTCAGATTGTGGGGTTTTTGTTTCATGACTCTCCCAATCCATGCGAAGAACGGTCTATTAGAACTGAAATTGGCCTCCTTTACAGTTTTAATTAGGGCAACGGGGAAGTTTTCAATGCAATGTATGGAAATAAGATTCTAAATGGCTACAAATACTTGTGCTAATTTTTTTGCTCCCAATTTCTCAAAAAGTCTTTCCCCCCACCCCACCCCGACAAAAGAGGCTTTTGTTCTTCAACCTCATTTGCAGGGTGCTTTAGATTTTTTTTAAAAAAAAAATAATTGTAATTGTAGAGAAGCTTATCTGCTGCTGACTTTTGACATCTTATCAGCACCCTGCAAACTCATTTTTTATTCTATGGTATATTTGGCTTTAATTGAAGCACCAGAACCAGGGAGGCTAGCTGCAAAGCATCTGAGATTGGTGTACTCACTGGTTTTGTTTTTAAGGGAAATGCTTCAGTTCCCGTCCAAATTTCCATGCAAATTTCTTTCAAAGTTAAAAAGCAGAATTTCAGAAGCCAAGTAGGCAGCCTTCTTGACTTACAGGAAAGTGTACCCCAAGAGACTATGAGGTTTTCAGGAAGTATGAGGTCCGGCAGATCTGTGGGTCTTGAATTTCAGCGGTGCCCTTTATGATGCCAAAATTTGTTGTCTCCCCACCTTTCTTGCTCCATCTAAATCATGGTTGCTGCACCAGTGAGGATCCGCACCCAGTGCGACCAAACTGGTTATGCTCCCCTAAATCTGCCACTGGAGTGGGTTCTCAGGAAGGCTGCAGGATGCAGACTAGCAGAGAGATGATTTGAGAAAAGTGGGAAAGGACAGTCTCAAAAACCCTCAGCCAACTTGAGAAGAAGGTAAGCTCCAACCAAAACCCTGGACCCTACCTACTAGAATTCCCAGCAATTTGTCTCTCCCCTTTGATAATTTTTAATGCAGCTTCGTTTCTCATTAGCGAAAAGGTTCTTTGCTCGTAAATTGATTGGTGAGGAAGGGATTTAGATCAATGGTAGAGAAAGTACTTTGCAAGCAGAAGGTCCCAGCTGCAATTGTCTGCCTCTCCAGGTAGGTCTGGTAGAGTCTCCTCTATAAAACCACATACCTGAGACTAAGGCCTGTTACTGAACTCAATAGGACTTATTTCTGAGTAGATTGCAGGACTGTGCTATAAATCTGGATTCAGCCTTTTATGTATGCCACCAAGAGTTGCCTATAAGTTAAAATCCGTCTCTGGAAGAGTGTTGATTTCATTGTCTGGGGGTTTTGAAGTGTTGATGCAGCAGATATGATGATGGTAAATTGAGTCCTCCCTTAAAGAGGGTACGTATTGAGGTGAGACCTGGAAAACCGACACCCTGTGTTGTGGGTGGGTACGATAGGTCAGCCACAACACCCGATTGGTAGGTCCCTCATAGATGGGTGCAATCTGGCCAATGGGACGCAGTCCAAACGGTTCGAGGGACCTATTTATGCCCATGCACATGACCCAGAGCTTCCTCTTTTGGCGCATGCATTCGGAACACCCACCCACCTCTCACTAATTTTAGGGCTTGCACTTGACCTTGCTATGCCGTCGTGTGTCATTGGGACAGGGGCACAGCAGGAATTTCCCCCACTTGGCTGATTGGCTGTTGCCATTTGGGTTTCGCCTGCCGCGTAGCAAATCATCACAATTTGTAAGGTTGTGGATAGGCTATGGTTCAGGTGATAGGGATGGGAGAACAATCTCGCCATCCCTATGTGAAGGGTATTCTGTTAAAGGAATCCAGGGACTCGATGATTTGGTCAACCCCTGCGAGGGGGTTGTACCCGTGCCTGAGTCCAGGGGGACATTTTGGTGGTGGAGTTAGCCTGTTCCCGGCTTTCCACTTATCCAGGTCATCACCCTTGGCTGACCTATGCTAGTGTCCTGGGTCAGCACTACCTGCATGGCAGGGAGCTAGTCGAACCAGAGCCTATGCAACCAGTCACTGTCTGTAATCGATAAAGTTGTGGCCTAAATTCTGCCAAAAACCAAACCAAAATTTGAGTCGTGTGAATTTATTTAGGGGGGAGGTTCCTGGGTCTGAACACGCGCAAGGGAAAGGGAAAGGAGAAATGGATGCATAGGTTGGTATCTTAACATGCTATGCTGCTGTCATATGCCAAATATTAACTTTTTGAAGAGCCGTTGCTCTTGGCAGAAGGCAAGCTTCGTAGCCTAAGAGGATGTGGTTGGAGTGGAGTTTTCATGCCCTGCATGTTCATTGTGTTCGTGCTACTGATGCAAACATTATCTATAATTACATTTTCAAGAGACCGAAAATTGCAGCCCTTTGTTGCACAAAATTGCTCCTAAAAGAATGGAATGTATATCCTTTCCGTCCTCATTAAAAAAGGGGGGGGGGCTTCAAAGGATAAGAATGTATAAGGCTCTCAGCTATACAAAACCAGGCCCAGTCACCTGTTCGGGACAGAAAATATATCCCAAATCAAATATTGCAAAGTGCTAAAGAGAGTGTTGATAGCACAGTAATAACAATGGCAAGGCGTTGTTCAAACTGATGGTTTGGGGTTTGATTTATTTCACAACCTCTATATACCTCTTGATTGTAATAAAACCTCTAAGGGGTTTACAGAAAATCAACAATAAGCAAAAGGAGATTAAAACACATGCCAGCTTCTACACGTCTAACTAGACTTGCTCAAACAAAAAGGGTTTTATGCAAGGGCTGAAAAGAGTACAGGAAACTCACCTGTCTTGTGTCAATGGGAAGGGAGTGACAACGTGTAGGTGCTGCCATATTAGAAGATTGAACAAGTGTTACTGATCATACCCCCGCAACTTTTGACTTTAAAATGTAAATTCCTTAAGGCAAAGACTTGGCTTCTGCGTCTGTTACACCATAAAGCATAGTGTAAGCTAATAGGTCTAGCTAGATGGCAGTGGTGGCCATTGTGGTTGTGTTTTAACAACAACTTCAGTGGGATTGAAGCAGCCTGAATGCATGCAGGATTGCAGCCAATTGCTATAGCAAAGCCAATTGCACATTTTTTTTCTGAGTATCCAGAGCTATTGCAAATACTGCAGATGCACCTCATGTGCAGCAGCGTAGCAGTTTTCCTCCGCTTGATAATAAGCCTGACAACTAGGGTAGTAGGATATGCTGGCCTTAGAATAAATTCAGAAAATTGAGGGCAATTTATGCAACATTCCAGGGGCACAAAGAGCTTACTCATGCAGGGCTCCATGTAGTCTAGATTCTCACAAGAAAGCTTCTTCACTCGTGTGCCAGTTCCTCATGTGCTGTGTTGGCACATCAGGGCAGCTTCCTTCTCAGCCATAGGTTACTGGCATGGGAATGCTACATGTGAGAGGACTTTTATCTGGTTAATGCCTTTTAAGGAAGACACATGCAACCTATCAAGGGTAAGTGCTTGTTGCTTCTTAGATGGCCATTTGAAGGTCAGTCATTACACCAGCTGTATGAAAGTCACCGAGAAGCAGCTGAAGAGGTCAAATGTATACAGAGATGTTTAGTGTGTGGTTTTCCAAGTTGCATGGCATCTCTTCACACCACCGCTGAGCATTCCTAAAAGTGGATGATGCTGGTGTGAAGAGACTCCATGTGAACTAGGGTTGAGTCACACAGGAGTTGGTTCACATGCTGTCTGAAGCCTCCAGGTGACTGTAGAAGCTGCTATGTTTTGACAGCTGCTACAGGCATTTCCGTAGAGCACCCTTCCAATACACTCTCTGAACATTTAAATTTGGTATCTGTGTATTAAAACTCAAAAGTGGAGTCGCTGCTATGGGGAAGCATTTTCTTGTGTCTTCAATGTGCTTGCTTTAACAGATAGATTGGCTCTACATGAGCAAGTATGTGGCTTCCAAGGGGACCGTCATGTGTTTAAGTAAAGGCTGGAGATGCTTACGTAAATTCTGTCTGATGCATTCCACCCCAGATTTTAAGGTTCCAATCAAATCCGCACTAGACGAAAATTGAAAGAAGATAAATTCTTCGCCCCCATCAAGATACTCAAATTCCTCTTTAACATTTTTATTGTTTATTTGCACAGTTGCAAAACTGTTTTAAGGGTGTGTGTGTTTTTCCTACTTTAAACGTTTGGAATTGTGCTGTTGTTGTTTTATATCTGCTTCCCCATTTTCCACCAGAGGGCAAATAGTAGCTGTTGCAAAATCCAGCACTGACATTTCCAAAAACCACAATTCAAATGCTCTGGAATCCAAGAGATATCAGAATGTTGGAACAATGATGGAGCTGGAACCCTATGGAATAAGAATTGAGTGAAATGGAGGAGATCCCTTCATCCCTAGTAAATGTTTCCAGAATTGCTTGTCATAATTCTCTAGAATGGAACAAGCCAGAAAAGCAGCACTTTATGCTTGGCTGCCATTAAAGGTCATTCATTCAAGTCAGCCTTCTGGTTGAAACCTGTGACTGCTGCATTCCTTTGTGCATTTCGCAAACAAGCTGATTGAGTTTTCTTTACATCTCTTTCAATACAAGTACAAAAAAAGTTGCATTAAGTGTAGATGTTAACCACATTCTTGAGTCCCCTCCAGCTGAACCGTATGTTGTCAGAGCAGCTGGGGGAAAAAATAAGGCAGGGAATTAGATAAAGCCAAAGGTTTGTTGGCTTCATTAATGCACCTGAATTCTCAAGGCACAAATGCATTGGGGTGTGAATATTTTGGCAAGGCTCAGGCTATGATCCCCTGAAAAGGCTAAAGTCGGGATGATGTAGATGCAACATTAGTGCTGTTAAGGCATTGGCAAATGCGTCCTTGGAGAGGCTGCGGGACCATATGCGCCACTCTTGCATGCTCCACGACAACCTTTTTCTCACTGAGCAAGAAGGTCTGGAGTGGAGTTGTCAGCATATTTGGCAGAATGCAGTTGTAGTCTTCTCTAGGAATCCTGTGTGATCAATGCACAGAATATCAGAGGGGAGCACACACAATCCCTCCCTGCATACTACTAATGGTGCCGTGCTGTGCAAGAGTGTGATAGACATGCGTCTATCAGTGCTGTGCTCCCTTGTGAGTCATGAGAGCACATCCCAATTTTTGTCAGTGCAATGTTGGAGGGCATGCTTGCCGTTGCCTCTGGCTCCATTGATTGTTTGGGCTCCCTGCTTTCTGTCCTACTGGCCCCAATGAGCACTGGCCACCACTGCTATGTGTTCAGAGGTAGAGAGGGCAGACCACTGAGTGGAGGCTAGTGGATATTTGCCCTTCCAGCTGTCAGGGCCTGGTTGAATGAGGAGGAGAGCTGGGAGCCGCTAGCCCAGGGAGAGCTCAGATTAGCTGGCAGTAGAAGAGTAATTGAAGCCTGCCTCTCAAGACCCCCCCAGGGAAACCTCTGAAGATGACAACTTAAAGCAGCGGTTCTGAACCTGTGGGTCCCCACATGTTGTTGGACTACAATGCCCATCATCCCTGAGCTCTGGCCTTGCTAGCTAGGGATGATGGGAGTTGTAGTCCAACAACATCGGGGGACCCACAAGTTGAGAACCGCTGCCTTAGGGTGTGGAGCCTGGTGGTGGGGCACTGAGGAGCAGTCGGCAGAAGGGATGAGCTGGGAGCTGATAGAAGCATAAGACCTGAGCGATCAAGGCCGGGGGGGGGGGGGCAGTAGAAGCTGAGAGTCACAGCATCCTCACAGACAGTCTCAGTCCTGCTGACTCTCTCCCCCCCCCCCCCAGTTGAGGAGGGCCCTTCATATTTCTGAGTAACTCACCAATCAGGCCCAGCTCACGACCTCGACGCAGCCTCCATCTGCTTGGGAGGGATCCAGAGTGAGAGGCTAGAGAGGGAAGGGTGTGCCTTGAAGTTAGTTTCAGCAATGCTTCCACTGAGTTAAGATGGACCAAGCACATTGCATTCCATGCCTTCTGTGTGTGTGCCTGCCTTGTGGATACCCTGGCTCCTTGACAGCTCCTTGACACCAGCCTTGCAATATAAGACTCTTAGCCGCTGTAGGGACTTGCAGGAAACCCTCTGAATCCTAGTTAAAGGTCAGGAGCCATTTCATTGTATAAACTGTTTATATTACTCCCATCCAAAGGTTCTCTCCTTCTGGACCCAAAGTCTTTCAGCTGGTAAGCCAAATCACCAAACAATCTGTCTTTCCTCCAGGAGCTCCAGATTTCTCTAATAAAGATATTATTGTTCACCTGTTAATGGCTTCTCAACTGGTTGTAGCCAAATACTGGAGAACGCCTTATGCAGGCCTTTTGGGGAAATGGCTTAATTATGGGACATAATTCTTATGGGTATGCTAACAGCATCTGAAAAAGAACACTGTGCTAGAAAAAGAAATACAACTTTCTATAAAACAGTTCCTAATTTTATTGAATATGCACAATCTATAGAACATGCCTTCCGTCCACCAGCTTCTCATGGGACACTGTGGAACAATACATTTGTTTGATATATTCTTGCCGTACGGCATCGCTTTAAAGTCTTTATTCTAATGTACTATTCTTTAGTGCTATCTCTGTACTTCTGGGAGGAGGGTGGGTTGGCAATAACGTTACTGTTGAAAGTAGGAAATAAAAATACAGCTCCCATCATCACATTTGGGTTCAGGGTGGTTTGCAACGTTGAAGGATATCCCCCTCCCAATAATCTCCCTCCCACATAGACATTTGAAAGGACTAAGAACATGAGAACATAAGAAGAGCCTGCTGGATCAGGCCAATGGATCATCTGGTCATAGAATCATAGAGTTGAAAGGGACCCCAATGCTCATCTAGTCCAACCCCTTGCAATGCAGGAGCCAGTGTGGTGTAGTGGTTAAGAGCGGTGGACTCGTAATCTGGTGAACCGGGTTTGTGTCCCCGCTCCTCCACATGCAGCTGCTGGGTGACCTTGGGCAATTCACACTTCTCTGAAGTCTCTCAGCCCCACTCATCTCACAGAGTGTTTGTTGTGGGGGAGGAAGGGAAAGGAGAATGTTAGCCGCTTTGAGACTCCTTCGGGTAGTGATAAAGAAGGATATCAAATCCAAACTCCTCCTCCTCCCCTTCTTCTTCTTCTTCTTCTTCTTCTTCTTCTTCTTCTTCATCATCAACTAAAGCATCCATCCAACCTCTGCTTAAGAGGAAGGAGAGTCCACAACATTATGAGGGAGTCTGTTCCACTGTCAAACAGCTCTTACCATCAGAAAGTTCTTCCTGAAGTTTAGTCAGACTCTCTTTTCATGTTAATTGAATTCAATGGTTTGAGTCCTAGCTACTGGAACAGATGAAAGTAAGCTTGCTCCTTCTTCCATGTGACAGCCCTTTAGATATTTGAAGCTGGCTATCATATCCCCTCTCAGTTTCCTCTTCTCCAGGCTAAGCATACCCAACTCCCTCAACCGTTCCTCATAAGGCTTGGTTTCCAGACCTTATATCATCTTGGCTGCCCTCCTCTACAAGAGTTCCAGTTTCCTGTTCTTGCAGTGACCAACCAGATACCTGGTCCCAGGTTCAAGTCAGGTAGTAGCCCATAAAGGTAAATATTGAGCTAGATAGACAAATACTCTAACCTGGTATAAGTTTCCTATGTGCTTTCCTTCTCTCTGCCTGATAGTTTTGTGTTTAAACTGGCATATCCAAATAGATGATGCATATACACACACTACAATAAACACACAGACACACTGAATTTGCCTGCATTGCTGTGCACTGCACCTACACACTCACAAAGACTGTTTTATTCATGCTGGTGGGGCTACCTCTTGTAACACGGCTGGTTTCGTTGGCAGAGAAGCTGAACTCAGCTCCTCGGGTTATGTTCTGAAACGCTAATGGCTCCTGATACACCATTTATTGTGTTTGGAGGCTGCTGAGATACCACACAAGCATTTCCTTGTGATTTCCTGATCTTTGCATCTCTGCCCAGCTGTTTGTTATTCAGTTCAGCCATCAGCATCCGAGTCTCAATGGACCATGTAATATGCAGCTGTAGCCAGATGTAACGCTTCCACTTTCGGAGTGTTTCTCTTAGAAGTGCCGAGTGGCAGCCTAAAGACGGCTGATAACCCAGTTGCTTGTGTTAATTTAGACTCCAGAGCCACGCTGATTCTGTTTGGCAAATTTATTCCATGGCCAACAAGCAGAGCAATATTTCCCCTTCTTCAGCAGCGCTGGTTGTGTTGACATTAAATACATCAGGCTGGGCCTGCACCGATAGGGTTACGTTGCTAATTCAAACAGTGGGGCAAGTCCAATCTACATAAGCAAATACATTTTTAATACAGTGCTTCAAAGGGAGAGAAAGAGAGAGAGATGCACACACACACACACGGAAACACGCGTGCTGCAAGCAGAAACAGTAAACAGTGTTCAATGACAATGAAGAATGTACTTCATATGGTACTACCACCAATATCCCTGTTTTAAGATCCAGTGGAATGCAGTGGCAGATCCTATATCTGGAAATCACTGTCACCTTGTATGTGTATTACAGACCCTCCAAGTGTCCCTATTTCCCAGACACAGATTTGCAGAAGCCATCCCGGTTTCTGATCTGATCCCAGAATGTCCTGCTTTTCCTTAGGACATCCCTATTTTCACCAGAGAAATGTGGGGAGGGTATGGAGTTATGTGACGTGTGAGGACGTTGTTGAAGATGAACATAGAATGCTGCCATCAAGTCAGACTTTTGGTCTGTCTATCTGTCTTGTCCAGACCAGGTAAAGCCAATTGGTGTCCACCAGATGTTGTGGGCTACAATTGCAGAAGCTGTAGATTATAGCTCCCATCAACCCTGCCATTGGTTGTACTGCCTTGAGCAGATGGGAGGTGTGGTCTCCAACATCTGGAAGGTCACAGGGTTGGCTTCCTGTGGTCTACACTCACTGTTAGAGGCTGCCCAGAGTTTCAGAGGGCGGTTTTTCCAAACCATGTCTAGACGTGTCAGGATTCGAACCTGGGTCCCTCTGCCTGCCACTGAGCTACGGCAACTTCCCAAAGGAAAGAATATGGCGAAAGCTTGAATCTCCACTTGTGAGATGGTGCCTCCTTAGCAGTTCCCGCCAGTTGCTTTCCAGGGCTGTTCATTTGTAAGTTTTGTGAGAGTTTCCCTACAGTTAGAAAAAAATCAAATGTAAAATGCTTTGCATGCTACCAAAGGTTTTCTTGCTCTGAAATATATCTTCCAGTGAAAGCATCCCCCCACCCTTTCCAGTCCATCAGGGCTTATTTGTAAGTAACCAAACAAAAATATTTAGCGGGAAATGTTCTGCGCCTCATTCCATTTTAGCTCTCTGGTGACGCTGTATGTTTATAAGTTCCACCAAAGAGGAAGCGTGTAGCTCACTCGCTTGGTAGGTGATCACTGGCGTGTTTCTGATTTTTCCAGAATTACACAGAGGGGCTTGATGCTGCCGTTGTAATGAATTATATAAGAGAAATGCAGGTTTTTGAAATAAACTCCATTTACCCAGAGCCTTAACCGTTGCAAAGTCAACAGTTTTCCGATTGGCCGGCGCCAAACGTCTCTTTCAGAGGGGAAAAGAAATACTTAATGGGCTGTTTAATTGGGTGGCAAAAATTGTTTACAGTCAGCAATCCCAAGGTTTGTCATTTTAATAATGGTTAAGTTCACTCTTTACTTCTCTCGCTGCCTCCCTTCCCCTCCCAGCTCTCTGTCACTGTTTCATAACCGGCTTACGTCTAGTTTAATTCATTTGTGTGTATTAAATCTGAATTTCCCTCATGCAGCCTCGGCATTTTGCTTAATTGTGATATTGTCATCATTTGAAATGGAGACCGACAGCTGTAAAATAACAAACATTAGGGATCCCAGGGCTGGGAAAGGCGCGGAGGAGGGCAACCGAAACCAGGAGCAGCTCAAGCTTTGAGCAGCTCTAAGCAAAGTGCCCCTCCCTTTATTAACCAAATTGAGGAGTTTGTAGATAAAACAGAAGCTATGATTTTATATGAAGCCAATGGGAGGAGGGAGGTCAAGAGGCAGAGATGTGTCAGGTTGAAGAAAGAGTCACTGGTGTCTCCCCTTCCTGCCGTGACAAGCTCTCCTGTCCCTCCAGTCTCCCAGAACCAGGAGAGGCATGAAAAGGGATGAGTAGCAACAGGCTGCACATAGGCGTAGTCTCCGATTGCTTGGAAGAAGCCCTGGAGAGGAGGGGACAGCTGTGGGGAGGCAGGGAATTTCAGTCCCAGCAACTTATCCATGGGGCAAGACCTACCAGGGAGGAGCAGCTATGCCTGACAGTCAGCCAAGTCTGTTGAGATTGTGTTTTTGCTAGTTGTTAGCTCCAGCTTTGGACTGTGTGATTACTGACTGACACACTCTGTGACAGGTAGCAAACATGTCAAGGTGTAGACATAGTAAATGGAGAGAACTTTTGCTCTCAGGCTGTCCCATACTACTAGAGGTGCCAGCCCTACCATTGTACAGAGCAAAGTGGTTGCCTTAGGATGCTGATTTGGGGTTTCGTAAATCAATCTGCCACTTATTTTATTTATTATTCTTGCATATTTTCCTCTCAAGAGAAAGGTTTCTGTGATTTTCTGTCTTGGATGCCAAAATATACTGACCAGCTTCAGTTGTTATGTTCTGGACATGGGCACTGGCAGAGGAACGAGGGGGGGAGCGCACCATCCCCGGCACCATCGGGGAGGGGGGTACCATTACGGCCACACACACCCCAGTCACGCGCTGCATACTCCCCCACTGTGCTGGGCACCACGCCCCCGAGACACATGCCATGCCCCCAGGATGCACGCCACACCCCTGTGGGGCAATGCGCCACACCCCCAAGATGTGTGCCACGCCCCCTGGGATGCACATCAGCCATGCCCCTGCCTGCTCTCTGCCCCCGGTTCCAGGCCATGCAGTTTCGCCACTGGACATGGTGTGGTTGGGAATCTCATTGGCTGTTCTGCTTCAGGAAGCAAAATGTCTTTGGCGGGTCCTGTTTGGATTGCCCGATGAAACTGATTGGCAGAAACTGATTGTTTTGCATAAAGTGGTACCTCAGGATGCAAACGGGATCCATTCCAGAGCCCCGTTCACATCCTGAATGGAACGTAAGACCCGACGGCGCATCTGTGCGTGCGCGGGTCATGTTTTGCCGCTTCCACGCATGCGCGTGATGTCATTTTGAGCGTCTGCGCATGTGCAAGCGGCGAAACCCAGAAGCAATGCACTCCGTTACTTCTGAGATGCCGTGGAGTGCATCCTGAAAGCGCTCAACCTGAAGCACGTTTAACCCGAGGTATGACTGTATTTGGACTTAAAACTGTTATCTTTAAACAAGGTGTAAAGCAAGCAGATAAAGAATGCTGTGTTTTCCCCTGTGTTAGCTTTCTAGCCTATCAGAAGATATGATTTTATGACTTATTTATTCATATTTATTCCAGTCTTCCTCAGGGGAGTGCATATGGGAATGAATGAATGAATGAATGAATAAATAAATAAATAAATAAATATAGGGTTCCAACCCTCATGTTGTAGACTTCCCTGCCCAAGCCACCCAATGACTTTCATAGGATCTAAACCATCTTCACAGCATCAAATTGCACTAAAGATTTTTTAAAAAATAATGTTGTAAGCTGCCTCAAAAATTCACAATTAGGAAAGAAAGGAAGAAGGATTTTGCTTCCAACTACCTATATCTCTACACTTGCCTTACAGCGAATAAACAGATGAACCTAACTATATGCCTATTGTAAGGGTAATGATATGTGTCCAGCATTACAGTGAATTTTGAATGCATACACATCTTTTCCCAATACACTTCTCGTTCCTTTGTTATGCAGTAATTTGCAGAAAATAGATTTGGAACTGAGCAAATGGTTATGATGAAATCCTTTTAAAATGCTATAATCCAGCATAATTTGTATTTTAAGAGTGCCGAATGACGGTCCAGCAATAGCGTTATTTCACTGTTTTCCTATAACCCTTTGAATGATGTATTAAACAGTCATTGTGGTTAATTCTTACCTGAATTTCGACGTTACCTACTATAATAGCAGGAGCAGCGAGAGATCGAAGACAATTAAACATGGGAGTTGGATGGGGGGAAGAGATCATAATTATAGAGTCAATGAGTTGGAATGGACATTTTAGGCCATTTTATCCAACCTCTTCTCAGTTCAGAATATCCAGATCTAAAGCCCCCATCCCCTCACCCTTGTGGAACTCTAAAGAACTGACCACCCCATCTGAGCTGCATGTAGCAATCTTAAGTGATGTCCACTTAAAATAATAACCCAGTCCTATCCTGATTTGCATTCCTACATCTATTTACATAGAAGTAGGTCTCATTGAAAATATTGAAGGTTTACTTCTTGCAGCAGGAAACTGTGCTGTTAGAAAGCTGAGCTGACATTACAAACCGCACGAAAACAGAAACTCACAATTCAGCCACTTTTAATTCTTCTTCTTCTTCTTCTTCTTCTTCTTCTTCTTCTTCTTCTTCTTCTACTTCTTCTTCTTCCTTGGCGATCACTCGTAGCCGAGTAAGATTGTCTTCCATAAACGCTTTAATTATTAGAAGCTAAGGAACAACATGCTCTCAGTACAGTGGTACCTTGGTTTAAGAACAACTTAGTTTATGAACAACTTGGATTGAGAACGCTGCAAACCCGAAAGTAGGTGTTTTGGTTTGTGAACTTTGCCTTGGAAGCAGAACATGTCTCGCTTCCTGTTGAGTGCGTTCCACTTGTAAATTGAGTCCCCCGCTGCTATGGGAAAGTACACCTTGGTTTAAGAATGCTTTGGTTTAAGAACAGACTTCTGGAATGCATTAAGTTCTTAAACTGAGGTACCACTGTAGTTATTACCAGAAATTTCCCTTTTACCCAAATACCCCATTGTCCCATGCCCTGCTCAGTCTGAAACAGGAAGAAGGTGCTGTGTTGAAAATGGCTGGTCGCTCTACGCCTTTCTCCTGGGGCGCTGCTATTCCTGAGCTGTTCTTTATTAACTGTAACACCCTGTGACTCCATCCATCAGGGTGCAACCGCAATGGAAGATCTTCCGCTCCGACACTTTTAGCTCCGAACCAGAGATTTGGGAGTAGCTGCCAGGAAAAACGAAAGCAGATAAAGTATCATTGCCGCTAGATCAGAGCATGCTGGTCACATGAATGCTGATCAGGGCCGATCATGCTGTTCCAATTCTGGCGTCTCATTTGTCTCTGCTCGTTGTGTTCGTGAGCTGGGACCGGCGACAGCTCAGCTTCACACTAGGGATGTCGGAGAATTCCGATGGAAAATGCCGATGTTTGCTTATCCATCGCGTGTCCAGGATGGAAATCAATCCAGCAAATACAATTCACTGTTGTTGTTGCTTGCAGTCCACAAATGATACACAGTTGATCACATTCCCCACCCCACCCCATTTCCATTGTGGGTTCATTTTTTTCATTATAATGAGTGGAGTGGGATAACTTAGTGGCAGCAGAACTTGCACAATTAATTATGTAAGTTGTGCAATTTCATGACAGTGAGACAACAGTTTTGGGCAGAAGGAGAACTGCAGAAAAACGGAAACAGTTCTGCATATCACTAGTAGAGAGCTGAATGGAAAGTGATGCCTTCTCACATTCCCTGCTCTGGATGTGTGGATCAGGGCCACTGACTGAGCATGTCCAATTCCAGATTAAGAGAGAATTGGATCCACCTGCCAGTAGCATCTGTGCTGCTGTGGCTGTTAGCCACTAATCAGCTAAATGCCAGCTCAGTGGCAGAACTGTGATCCTAAATACCGGTGGCCATGGGACAAACAATGAGAAAGGACAGTTGTGCTGCTAAAATACTTGCTCTTGGCACAGGTTTAAGTTTTTATAGTTGCTTTCACTCTGAATGCTGGCCTGGTTTTCATTGTTGTTCTATAGAGCAGTGATCATCTTATGCTCTTAACTTTGGCTTGGATGGATTTGGGTTCTGCGGAAATCGCAAAGTGTACTTACTGTGGATTGACAACAACAACAATAACAACTTGGGTAGGCTTTTGCACCTCGACAGCTGTGCAGAAGCTTGTTGGTGCACGCGAGATGAGATAGTGGCCTCAGTCCAGCTCATAGTGAGAATGAGTCCATATTTTTTGCAAGAGCTGTTGGCACTTGCCGGTATCCTTGTCTCACTAAAAAGGCCAGGGATTGAATGGACATGAAAGAGGAATGACAACTCATCCCTGGAGGAATGTGGGATGAGAGCCCTCGTCGACTTGTGCTATTCATGTCCTGGCTAGTCTTCTGCATAGCAAAATGGAATTTAGTCTTTCTCGTTCTTACGAAGCGACACATATGCTGTGGACACTTTTCTCCCTTACAACAGGGCTGGGAAAGGTTTTCCAGCCCGAGAGCCACATTCCCTTCTGGGCAGCCTGTCACGGGAGGAGATAGAAGCAAAAATGGGCAGTACAATGAATTTAAATTCTCTATACTCCATCCAGGCAAAGAAGAGTCATTACCAGAATTTCAGGGAGAAAAGCAGGACTAATAGGTAACGTGGCTACAGAGGGTTGAGGCCCAGGGAGAGTCCTGAGGGCCAAATCACAAGGCTTAGAGGGCCATGTTTGAACTCTGTGCCCAAAGTTCTCCACATCTGGAGAACGCCTTTCTCCCATGGAAGATGGAGCAAGCTTGTTTTCTGCTGCTCCAGAGGATAGGACCCGAACCAATGGATTCAAATTACAAGAAAGGATATTCCAACTTAACGTTAGGAAGAATTTTCTGATGGCAAAGAGCTGTTTGATAGCTGAATGGACTATCTCCGAAGGTGGTGGATGGAGGTTTGATGGACAGCTGTCAGAGATTCTTTAGCTGGGATTCCAGCATTGCAAGGAGTTGGACTAGAACTAGATGAAGCTTCAGATCCCGTTCAACTCTATGATTCTTTGACCCTAGAATTTGACCCACCAGACAAGCAGAACAATTGCCGGTGTCTCTTCCAGTAATCAGTCTACCGCAGATCGGAGAAAGTTCATCTGGGGTGGGAGTTGTTCAGCTGTGTAGGCTAACTGCCCCCCTTAAAAAAAAAGTGGACGTTGCTGTTTTGGATCCAGCCTGAGTGAAGGCTATTTGGAATCAAGCTAAGCATTTGATAATCAGTACAGAAAGTGGAAATTGCAGAAATCCTTCCCAGTTTGAACATTAACGAGTTTGTGAATTAATTTATGCTGCTACTCAAGAGATTTGACCACTAGCTACTATTGAACGGCTAGCGTGCTGCCTGTTCAAGCCTTTGGTGCTTCAGAAAATAATCACATTCTTTAACAACGCTGTAAATTTATATAGCGCCCTGAGGGGGTTGCTTTATTTGCATGACAGCATGACTCATTAACAGCTCTGGTTTTAGCCTAGGAAGCTACAGAGCAAAGTCAAGTGGTGCCGACCTGCACAACAGCATACAAAATTGCCCTGTAATGCAAAAGGAAAAGGGGAGCATCCTAAAATAAAATAAAAAGTGGTGTCCTCAAGGCACCGTTAAAAAAATATGCCATAAAATATTGAAATGAAGTTGGTTCTGTGGCACTTGCGAGTGCTTTTTAGCCTCATTCATAACCCCTGAGCCTTCTGCCATGCCGCTTTCAGAAACAGGGACAATGTCGCAATGATTAGTTCCTCAGTGCGGGAATTCAGTTCCCAAGACCTTGAGTTGTCTGGGGTCAGAGCAGCCCAGAAACATCGCTGGCTACACAGCCTAAGTGCTTTGTAATCGAAGAAAGGAGCATGCCAAAATCCAATGGAGTACGATAAAATTGATTTGCGGTTCCTGGTCTTTCGCCAACCCAGTGATGTACAGTGTTGTGTTCATGATGGCTAGGAACGGGGGCAGGCGAAGTCATTAAACCGTTGTGCTTCACTTTTGGGGGGGGGGACGGGACAGGTTAATTCATACATCTGAAAACCAGTAAGAGGCAAGGCCTTGACCACCATTTCTCCCTCCCCACTGGCGATCTACGCACAACAATACACACAATTTCCCATGGCACAAGCTCAGGAACTAGAAAGGGTGGACAGAGCAGCCTGACCTGAAAGCCTTTGTAAAGCACTTCCAGGTCACGTGAGGAACAAGTAGGCAGTCTTGGTGGGCAGAATCTCACCTGAGTAAAGATGGCTACATCTGTCCATTTTAGTTCCTCTCAGTTTCTAGGGGTTGGTTTGTTGTTGTTTCGTTCTTCAGTTCATCACATATACACATCACTTTCCAATTTACCGTACTTTTCCGTGTATAAGACTAGGCTTTTTTTACTCTAAAATAATGTTAAAAAATGGGGGTCATCTTATACACGGGGTCATCTTCCCCCATTTTCATAAATTTGAGTCTCCCAAAATAGGGGTCGTCTTATACACGGGGACGTGTTATATTCAGAAAAATGTGGTATTTCACTTTAAGATTACTCAGAATTTTTCTCCTGATGTACACATTTAAATGCAACTCTCCTCTATCGCATTATAATAATTGTTTATCATTATTTCTTTTTCATTAATAACTGAATGAGGACCTTGTTGGAACCCTTGAATATATAACTTGGTATTTCCAACTCGGACTGGCAGTTCCTCCACAGGAGTACCGCATTTCCCCAGTCTTACCTGGATATGCCGGGGTTGAATGTGGTACCTTCTGCATTCAAAACAGTTGCTCTGCCCAACGCCGCAGCCCTTCCCTTTTCTTTCCGTATAACATTGTTGTCTATAACTAATAACTCCTTAGAGGAGTTTAGAATTTAAGTTGTTTCATAATAGTTTACTGTTTAAATCAGCCTTTCTCAACCTGTGGGTCCCCAGATGTTGTTGGACTACAACTCCCATCACCCCTAGCTAGCAAGGCCAGAGCTCAGGGATGATGGGAGTTGTAGTCCAGCAACATCTGGGGACCCACAGGTTGAGAACCACTGGTTTAAATGCTTGGGCAATGTTTTGACTGCTCCATTGACCGAAATGTTTCTAAATAGTCCCATGGCAGCCATTTTCCTCAGGCCCAGAACATCCTAGGCTCCAGAAGCTCTCCAGAATCCCCGCAGATGTCCTAGCATTCCCTGGTCCACACACACACACACAAACACCTCCCTCCCTCTCCTCTCCCTAAAATTGCTGCTTCATCCCGGTGTGCAGGTGCTGGGGAAAGGTTTGCTTTAATTGCAGCTCTCCAATCAAGCAACGCCGAACGGATGCTTCTGCAAGATTCTTAGGCACGCTGAGGAACTGTTTTCGCCACCGAGATTCAGGGGCTGTTTTTTTCCTGTCGTTCGTTCTTTCATTCACCTTTCAGAGGGTAAGGAGCACCCTGCTGGATCAGAGCAAGGTTTAATCCAACATCCTCTTTCCAACAAAGGAAGAAAGAGGAAGCTTCAAAAGCTGCTTTTTGCCTCGAAAGGTTACGTTAGCAGGCAGAGAATTGCTCTAGCTGTCGCATTGAAACTGGGTCAGTTGCCCCCTGAAGAAGAGTCATCCAATTTGAGGCGGGTCAGCCTTAATAGACAGTTTTGATGGCACCTTTTAAGCGGTCCTTTTTGTCCCTATGTTGGAGCCTTCTCTTTCTCCTGACTGCAGCCACCACTGGAACGCCCTGAGCAGGGCAGGCAGGCAGGCAGCTTCCTATCTTCTTATTTGCTCCTAACAAGTGGTATTCTGGCATGCACAGACTATTTTTTCCTCCCAATGGCAAGGCTGAGCTGGCTCCCATCATCTTTGCCCTACATGGCTTTTAGATTCTGGATCTCTGTAGCCCACTAGGGCTGAGCGATATATCAATAGATCATCCCAAAACCAGTTTAAAATCCATGTCATGATATCAGTTTCATAGTTTTTGATATTGCGAATCATGATGTGTGTTAGGGCTAGGCGATATATCGTGCAAAGCCAGTTTCAAGTCCATATCGTCATATTGGTTTCATAGTTTTTTACTTGGCAATATATTGCGAATCATGATGTGTGTGTGTGCGTGCATGCGCTATGGAAAAATAACAATGTGTGAAAAACCATGAAGGCAATCAATGCCTCTACATAACTCTATCCTTATTTCAGACATTGTGATAGATCAGTATATTGTGGTGTTTAGCTGGTGATGTGTCAAGTTGAAAACCAGATATTGCCCACCCCTATAGACCACCAAGGTGTGTGTTCCAATAAAGCAAGAACTGCTTTGGTAGAGTCTTTTAAGGTAGGGTTGGCTGATATGGAGTCTTCCAGTTGAACATTATACTACAATTCCCATCAGCTCCTAGTCAACATGGGCAATGGTGAGGGATTATTATTTTTTTATTATTATTATTATTTTCAGTGCAAAATTACAAACATTGAATCCATAATAAAACAGTACAAACAAGAAAGGAAAAAAACACAAGAGGGGAAAAAACATAAAAAACAAAAACAGACATCTACAAATAAAACCATATCATCATTCTAATCTAGTCATTACATACATATACACATATTGACTTCCTTCCTTTGTTCTAAGACATTGAAATTTTTACTCTTTCTAAGTTGTTGTGTCTAATGTAGATTACCTCTGTCTTTATACTTTTTACACGGTTTTACTCTTTCTTTAACCCTGCAAAGCATCATTCATTACATACCGATATACTTACTCCAGAACAATGCTTTTTTCATATACTCTTTAGCACATCCCCATTCTTTTAATAATTTTTGGTCCGATTGTCCCCTTATGAATGCTGTGAGTCTTGCCAGATTTATATATTCACAAAATTTAATTTGCCATTCTTTCATTGATGGAATTTTTCTCCCTTTCCAATTTTTTCCTATGAGCATCCTGGCAGTTGTTGTCATGTAGAGGAAAGTATTCCACTATGCCAACGGTGAGGGATTAATGGGGTTGTAGTCTCTATTAACTGGAGGATTCTACATAGGCTAACCTTTGTCTTAAGGCATAAGTAAAGGTAAAGGGACCCCTGACCATTTGGTCCAGTCGTGACCAACTCTGGGGTTGCGGCACTCATCTCGCTTTATTGGCCGAGGGAGCCGGCATACAGCTTCCGAGTCATGTGGCCAGCATGACCAAGCCGCTTCTGGTGAACCAGAGCAGCGCATGGAAATGCCGTTTAGCTTCCCGCTGGAGCGGTACCTATTTATCTACTTGCACTTTGATGTGCTTTTGAACTGCTAGGTGGGCAGGAGCAGTGACCGAGGAACGGGAGTTAACCCCGTCGTGGGGATTTGAACCGCTGACCTTCTGATCAGTAAGTCCTAGGCTCTGTGGTTTAACCCACAGCGCCACCCACGTCCCTGTCTTAAGGCATAGAATCATAGAATTGTAAAGTTGGAAGGTACCATGAGGGTCATATAATCCAGTCTTCTGCAATGCAGGATTTCAACATGGGGCTCAAACCCACAAACCCTGTGATATAAGAGTCTCATGCTCTGCAGACTGTGCTATCGCAGCATACATAGCCAATCTGTGTTTCATGATCTTGAGGGTGTGCACTCCTGATTAAGAACTTAAGACCGGTGCTCACATGCATCCTGTACAAGGAACGTGGTAACCAGCATGTCCACATGCAATGAAGCAGAGGTCCCTTAGTGGACTTCTGTCTGCGTTCTTCTCAACCCTACTCTATGGGACTCTGAACATCGCCCACCAGGAATAAAAACCTGGCTGGTGTCCTCACAGTCACTTGCTCTGTTTATTTCAAATTTAGATACCTCTTGATTTGTAGGAGAAACATCAGAGCAGTTTACAAAGGAAGATAAAACAATAAAACCCTCACAAAGTGAAAAGACAACCACAACTTAAAACATACAGAAAGTCAAAACCACAATAGACTAGACCAGCCTTCCTCAAACTGTGGGTCCCCAGATGTTGTTGAAGTACAACTCCCATCACCCCTAGCTAGCAAGGCCAGAGCTCAGGGATGATGGGAGTTGTAGTCCAACAACACCTGGGGACCCACAGGTTGAGAACCGCTGGACTAGACTAAAATAAATCAAAACTCAAACAAACTTTCTAAATATCTGCGTAGAATGGCTTCAGTGGGAATACAGTGCAAGTGTCTACCTGATATCAACAGGCAGGGATTTCCAAAGTTTCGGTGCTATCACACTTGTCCTTGTGTTCAAGAGGAAGCATGCACATTTCATGATCCTGAATAACTATTATTATTATTATTGTATAGTTATAAGATTATTGTATAATCTTATAAAGCTGTATAAACTTAGGAGGGGGTGTAGCTGTCCGTACCATCAGGGGATCCTGCACTTCTGAATTTGCTGCCACACCATTGCTTCCTTCTAGTTTCATTGCCCCCTCCCTTCCCTGCTACTCCTAAGTAGTGCCAACTTTCCACTCCAGCCTGTCTGAGACCCTTTCACCTGGAGATACTTTAACTTGGGAGCCTTTTGTAAGCAACCTTCCGCCGCGCTTAGGTAATTCCAGGCCCGTGAAAGCTTTGAGACCCCTCTCTCTGTAGCTTTGCTCTGTTTTCTCTCTTAAGTGAGTCATTTTATTTCCACGCCGAGCCAGAGATTTCTGCAGCGTGCTCTCCCTTACTAATTACAAACAGAAACAGGCGAGCCCTTCCCTAGCCTTTATCTCCTGCCAAGGCCTCTAGTTAAAGCTTCTGCCGTTTTTTCCTCCTGCTGCAGTGACATCGTAAACACCTGAGATAATGAGAGAAATTCAGAGCCCTCCCCTCTGGCCCAGTCTCTCTGGACCTCTTCATTTGTTAGCAGTGCCATTGTTGCTAGAGAAACATTCAGTCCTTGGCCTGGGATACTGGTGGGGAGGAGAGAAGGAGCAGAGAGGAACAAGACATTTCTACTTGCTTTTGCTTAAAAATGTGGGTGAACTTTATGTTCTCTCTCTCTCTCACACACACACACTCCTTTTTGTCCACCAGGGATGCCAGATGTTCCTGACTTTAAAGTTCATTGTTGGACCATAGAACATAATTAGAGTTCTTTGCTTGTGAAATCTCTGTTAAGAGCATTATCCTTCCTTTCTCCTGAGGCTGGAATCATTTAAAAAAAGAAAAGAAAGAAAGAATGCAAACACTTTAGTGTCATTGCTTGGTGGAGGGGGAGTTTTCTGATGGGTCCCAGGCATGTTTGGGAGCTATGGATATGTGAGGAGGAGGAGGAGGAGATTCTGCATACCTCCAGAAACCATTCAGTTGTCCCTCCTGAAACCATCTGCAGTACTGGAGAAATATCAAGAGTTGGAAGAACTTGTGAAATCAACTCATCCAGGCATAGGCAAAGTCGGCCCTCCAGATGTTTTGGGGCTACAATTCATCCCTGACCACTAGCCCTGTTAGCTAGGGATGATGGGAGTTGTAGTCCCAAAACATCTGGAGGGCCAAGTTTGCCTATGCTTGAACTAGTCTAACTCCTCTGGTCAATGCTGGGTCTGCAGTTATACCCTCCAACTTTCCTGTGATGAAAATAGGGATGTCGTTAATAATAGTAATAATAATAATAATAATAATAATAATAATAATAATAATAATAATAATAATGGGTCACCCAGCCACTCTAGGTGGCTTCCAATACACATAAAAACATTTAAAAACTTCCCTATACAGGCTTGTCTTCTAAAGGTTGTATAGCTACTTATATCCTTGGCTCTGGGATTGCATAACTCTGATCAAAATAGGGACATCTCGCCGCACCCTCCAACATTTCTCCGATGAAAATAGGGATGTCCTAAGGAAAAGAGGGACATTTCTGAGATTAGGAAACTGGGGTGGCTTCTGTGAATCCGGTGCTGTCCCTGGAAAATAGAGACTCTTGTTGGTTCTCTGCGATGCAGGATGCAACTACAGCATCCTTGGCAGATATAACCTTTACTTAGATGCTCCCAGCAGAGGAGAACACGCCACCTCCCAAAGCAGTCTGTTCCACTGCCAAAGAGCTCTTATCACTGGAAAGTTTTCACCTTATGCTTGGCTGGCATCTGTTTTCTTTCCATTTCCACCCATTAGCTCTATCTCTGGCCTCTCAGAGCAACAGAGCACAAACCAGCTCCTGCAGAACACCCTTCAGATATTTGAAGACTGCTATCCTGTCTCCGCTTAATCTCCTCTCTCCTCTAGGCTAGCCATACCCAGCTCTGCCCACTGTCCCCCACACAACGTGCTTCCTAGATCTTAAGAACTCCAGTAGGCCTGTTTGGGGAAGGATCTAATTTCCAACATAGTGATAACCAAGCCCTATTTGAGAACTTTCGATAATTAGACCTTGGAATTCTATATAAGCTTCACTCTAGAAAGGCATGTGACTCTCATTGGTTCCAGGACCTAGTGAAACTGGAGCACTTTCACACCAGACAAAAAAATCTGGTGCATATAAGTGCTGAGTAGGGAATGGAGACAGGGAGAAATCTTATCCATTTCTCATTTGAAGGAGAACCTGCCTCATCAGCGCTTTCAAGAAACGACACACAAGCCAAAACACAGAGGCAAAATTCGCACTTTTCCAGATTTTTGCAATGCGGTTCTGCAGCGAAGCTGTACCAAAGTGCATGCATAAAAAAGCGAATATATTTGTGAAAGTAACATGCAGAGATGCATTACAGTAGTGCCTCGCAAGATGAAATTAATTCGTTCTGCAAGTTTTTTCGTCTTGTGAATTTTTCGTCTTGTGAAGCACGGTTTCCCATAGGAAATGCATTGACGGTTTCCCATAGGTATGCATTGACAGTTTTAAGAAAAAGGCACAAGACGTTTTCGTCTTGCAAAGCAAGCCCATAGGGAAATTCGTCTTGCGAAGCAACTCAAAAAACAGAAAACTCTTTCGTCTTGCGAGTTTTTCGTCTTGCGAGGCATTCGTCTTGCAAGGTACCACTGTATATCAAGGGAAACTGCTTTGCAGAAATGGCTGTCTAAAGCAGAACTGCGTACAAAATTGTGTGTGGGAAAAAGTGGCACTAAAATGTTGGTGACTATGGCCTTTTTAAAAAAAGCAAACAGATGTGGGAATGTGGAAGTTGAATTTAATACTGCGGCCAGGGGTGGGGGTGGGGCGGGCAGGGATGAGAAAGTGAGAGAAACAAAAATTGGCAGATTCACTCCTCCCTGGTTCTCAAAAGTTTGCTGGTAGCAGCCAAGCCAGCTGTGCATTGGAATTCAGGTGTGCAAGACCTTGCGCTTCACCACATTCATAGTGGCTGGGAGAGCATGGATTTATCTGAGAAGCCAGAAACAAATCTCTGTATAATGCGAATGGAGAGATGATAAAATATATCCCAATCCTATTTTACAGCGCATTAGCCCTCCCCCCCCCCACACACACACCGCCTTTTGGCAAGATGCATGGGAACTCAAGGTGTTCAGATAACCGTCATCCTGTATCAATAAGATTTGACACTGTCTCTGCCATAAACGCAGCGCTTAATGGTTTGTATGATGTTATCTCTGCCAGTCATTCGTGAAATGTGGAGCCGCTGTTTCTTATTTATGTGGCATTGTTATGAGGATGGAGTGGGTTGTTTCGGAGACGGGCAGAAAAAGGGCCGCATCCTGGCACTCAGGCAGGCACATTGCATATGGATTTGGGGCACTGTGTGTCCTTCAGGGGGCTGCTAGTTTTCATTATAGCAGTTTTGTTTGGTGGCAGAAAGGGCACTGCAGATATGAGGAACATGCCTTGCAACAGCGCAGAACCTAGAGCCCTCCAGATGTTGTTGAACTACAGTCCCTACTATCCCTAACTACTGGCTCTGATCATAGAATCGGAGAATTGTACAGGTGGGAGGGACCCCAGGGGTAATCTAGTCCAACCCCCTGCGATACAGGAATCTCAACGAAAGCATCCATGCATGACAGATGGCCATCCAACCTCTGCTTCAAAACTTCCAAGGAAGGAGAGTCCACAACCTCTTGAGGGAGACCGTTCCACTGTCAAACAGCTCCTATTGTCAGAAAGTTATCCCTGATGGATGGAGCTCAATGGCGTTTGAGGTCCAGCAGCCTGTTCCGACCAGAAGTGCATATGATTCCTGGCCTGTAAATCTCTGGTTCCGGGCCAGGAAATCTTTGGAATATATGTACATTTACAGAAGATTGGAAGAAGTATATGAATTATTTGAAGAGCAACTGTAATCAACAAATTACGTTAGTTGGACTACAAGACGTTTTGTAAGGAGAAATATACGAAGTAGAAAAAGATAGAGATATTGGTTATGATTTTGAAATGTAATAGGGAAAATAAGAAATGCATACTAAGAAATTAGATTGGAAAATTTTTAGACAGGACTGATGGAAGTCAAAAAAATTGAATAAGATGTAAAAGTATGTTTAATTATTGTTGAAAATGGTACTTTAAAAAACTAATCGTATATATATATATGTGTATATATATATATATATATATATATATATATAGCTTTCTAAAATAAACTGTCTCCCCTTTGCTTGGTGTCTCAGGGCTCCAAACTTGGGGACAATCTCAGGCCAGGAAATCTCATACACACACACACACATATCATATTGGAAGGTTAAATGTAGGTTTTTTCATGGAAAAAGGAGGACACTACCTGGTCAAGGGGCGCTTTTGGCGAAGTGTGATATTGAATCGGCTTTCCGCCTTTTGCCGGTGCATATTTCAAGGTAAATATTATGTGGATAAGGCCATGCCAATGGGCTGCTCTGTAACCTTCCAATATGATATGTGATGTGTGTGTGTATGAGATTTCCTGGCCTGAGATTGTCCCCAAGTTTGGAGCCCTGAGACACCAAGCAAAGGGGAGACAGTTTATTTTAGAAAGCTATATATATATACGATTAGTTTTTTAAAGTACCATTTTCAACAATAAGAAAGCTAGTTTCCCACTTTCCCTGAGACCTGCATGCCCTGAAGGGAAGGCGGAAGCAACGGAGTCCAAGTCAGAGACCACACAGACCAGCAGCTCCACGTTGAACTGATAGGACTCTGTCACTCTTCATTTTTAAAAAATAATGTACCTGTTTTAATGTTTTAAAATTGTAAGCCACCTTTGGTGCCTTGGCAGAATGGCAGGATATGAATCCACTAAATAAACAAATTCTCCATTTCTCGTTTTTCTTCACATTTTCATATCAGTTAAATGTGCTATCTTAGGCAAAATTGCTTCCAATTTTATGTACGTTAGGAGTAATTTACACTATTTCATAAGGGCTTTAAAAAAAAGCAAACTGGTATGGAATTGTGAAAAATGGAGCTTAAGAATGGGGGGGGGGAGGGGAGAGAAACTGAAAGAAACAAAAATGGAAAGATTCACCCATTCCTATGTGGACTTCATTTTAACAGCAAACATATCTGTTCATGTATACACATGCATATATATCTATACATAGACGCGCGCACACATACAGAGATATAGATAGATATAGATATCCAGAACAGTAATTCAGTTTCCTAACTTTTAGTTCCTGGCAGTTTCCATGGTAGGCTTATTATACATAAATAGATGGTGAGAGATGAAACCCGGCATGTAAAATCAGATCTAAAGAAGCACAATGGATCTAGTCACTTTTAGGTAGCTTTCATATTGTGATTTTGATTGATTTTTCATTTTTGTAGCGTTGGCACCGTACGTATGTCGAGCAGACAAATCTCTATATCATATCATTTAGAAGTGGCAACGTTAACTTCTGGGACTAATTAGCGCTCGTTCTTTTGACAGCAGATTGTGATTGTTCAGAACCACTGAGCTATAAAACTGCGCCATTAAGCCATCTGATTTGAAGAATATATTTCCTGGCCTCTCCCCCTGGTGTTTTTTTATTATTATTCTAGAACTGAACATCTAGAACTGTGTTAATCTATGGTTTCATATTGAAACTACAAATGCAGAATACTTTCATACCCATATTCATGTAACTAAGTGACTATTTGTTTTCTTGAAAGTGGGGCTCCTGGCTAGAACACCTTCACTGAACTACAGTTCCCAGGGTTCTTTGGTGAAGTTCTCACTGCTATAGCCATACAAAGCTTATATATGTTTGTAGTAAATATTTGTATTTGTGTTAATTCGGTTCTTGACCAGGATGAGATGTCCTTGCCTGCCTCACCATTTTTTCCTTGCTGGTTATGCATCAAAAGGCAGTGGATCACAGATTTTTGGTGAATTGCTTTGAAGTGGTTCCTTCCTTCCTTCCTTCCTTCCTTCCTTCCTTCCTTCCTTCCTTCCTTCCTTGTAATTACAGGGCCAGTTCTACCATTAGGCAATGTGAACAATCAACCTCAGGTGGCAGGTGCTGAGGGGCATGGAAGCAAACAGAGCAGTTTGTGCCACACCATCCGCCTTGCACCCTAGCTAGCCTGCTGCCCTCAGGTGCCGCCGACGATGCTGCCCTTTTGCCATTGTTTTTCGTTGTTTTTAATGCCCGTACAGTTGGCTTCTGTGCATAGAATAGGAGGGGAGAGCTTGTCTTCAAGGGCAGCCCAAGGTAGAGCATGTTACAGTAGTCTATACAGGAGGTATCCATGGTTTGCAATATTGTTGTTGTTGATGATAGTGGTGGTGGTGATTGAGTTTAGTGGCTGCATTCTCTTGCCAAAGGCAACTCAAAGGAACTTACAACTATGACAAGCCGATCTTGGTCCATGACAGAGTTGGAAATAGTCACTTGTAGACACCAGTGCCTTGTGGCTTCCAAATGACAAATATGAATCCAAGAGCACGTCCAGATTATGTACCTGATCCTTCAGGGAGACCAACACCATCACAAACTTGCTTAATTTCTAATTGACTCTAGTGCTTAGTATGTCCGACTGGAGAGGTCCAGTCGCAAAGTTTATTGTGTGCTCTTGGACCAGCTATTCCCTCTCTTAACATAGCCCAATCATTAGGATTACTGTGAGGATAAAATTGGGGTGTATATGCTTTACTCTGCTCCTTGAGGAAGCCTACAATAAAATGTCATAAATCAGTAAACACAGTACAGTATAAACAATGGATTCCAAAAGTGTAAGAAGGTAAGAGGAGCTTCTTGGATCCAGCCAATCCATCTAGCCCAGCGTCCTGTTCTCTTACCTGAAGGAGGAACCGAGTACAAGAGCTTTCTCCCCTCCAGTGGTTCCCAGCAACTGATATTCAGAAGCATTGCTTCCTCCAGCTATAGGAGGAGACCATAGCCTTCATGGCTAGTAGCCATCAATAGCCCTCTCCTCCATGAAAATTCATCTAAAGATCTGTAACTGTAAATTATAGCATCTGAGATAATGCAATCCATGTGTTAGCTGCTGTTTCATGACTTCAGCCACATCACGGCCTAGGACCCTCGTACCTACGGGACCGCCTCTCCTGGTCTGCCCCGCGGAGGACCATAAAGGTCCATAAATAGCAACACTCTAGAGGTCCCGGGCCCTAAGGAAGTCAGATTAGCCTCAACCAGAGCCAGGGCCTTTTCAACACGGGCTCCAGCCTGGTGGAATGTTCTGTCTCATGAGACCAGGGCCCTGTAGGATCTGATTTCTTTCCGCAGGGCCTGTAAGACAGAGTTGTTCTGCCTGGCCTTTGGCTTGGAATCAATTTGATCCCCTCCCCCTCTTTCCTTTTTCCTTTCTCCTTCTGTGATGGAACTCCTATTTGGGGACTTCCCTGGCTTTTTTCTGGCCCATGTAGGACCAGTCTGGATAGTTGGCCTTGGTGAAGATTCAACGTTTTCATCCCCAAAAAGTTTTTGATTTGAGTTTCTACTGAAATGAGGCTGAAATTTAATGTTGTATTTTAATCTTGTTTTTAAGTTGTATTTTAATCAATTGTTTTTATATCTGGTGTTAGCCGCCCTGAGCCTTGGCTGGGGAGGGCAGGGTATAAATAAAATTATTTATTATTTTTTATTATTATCACTCAGCACACGTTCCCATCATTGACAAGCAAGTGCACAGCACCCATGTTTAAAGGTTTATAGCATGTGATGTAGGACAAGGGTAGGTAGCCTGTGACCCTCTGAATGTTGTTGGGCCACAGTTACCACCATCCCTGGCTATTGGCCATGCTGGGAAAGGGTTGATAGGACTTGGAGTCCAGCAAGACTTGCCATAGATCTTGAATAGCCGTCCACATCCGTTCCAGACTGTGCTCAGAATGAGGTAACTTTTTCCTAGCTGGCTGTGACAACTGAGAAAAATATGTAAGCAAAAGAAGCCCCTGTTTTTTTCCCAATTGCACAAACTTTTGGGGGGAGAACTTTGGGTGTAACCACATTACCCTTTGCTACTGGCAGTGAAAGGACACAGCCTGTTAACTTCACCACAGTTTTTTCTCTCCGTAATGCGGTACAAAATGTCCTTTCGTCAGACATTGGAGGTTCTCCCTCCTCTCCCCTTCATTAGACCAGAAGCTCATGCACCAGGGATTAAATGTCATTCCCTTAGTTTTCTCAAGAAGCGGGATTTTGGACTCTTGAGTATTACCTCTTATTGAGCACTGCTCGTCTTAAGTGGCTGGATGCTGAAGCTTTGCAGTTCTCTTGTCCGTGGGATATTTCCGATTGTAGGGATAATAGACCTTGCTTTCGACTGAGGATTCTCGGCGGTTTGATAAGGCCTGCTTTGAGTTTGCACTGCGGTAATTAGCAGCAGGTGGGGGGAGATTTCCAGAGAAGGGTTTCCCCGGGAGGTCAGGCAGCAGCCGTGGCTTGCTAGAGCCAAATCCAGAGCAAAGGACCTCAAATTCAGCTGCTAAAGCTGGAAGTGGGAGCTTGAGCTGAACCCTAGAGGACAAGAGGCAGAAGGTCATTGTCTGCTGGCTGGTTGAGAGTAGAAAGCCAGGCTACCAAGTATATTCATTCTACAGCGTTCGTATGGCCTGTCAATAATGACAGTACTGTTATTATTAAATTTCTAATACTGCCCTTCACCTGAGGATCACAGGGCAATATTACGATGTAAAGCCACACAAAAAAATTCCAGAGATAAGCCAGAAATGGGGAACATCAGGCCTGGGGGCCAAATTCAGCCTCCAAGCCCTCTGGACAATACAAACACCCCTCCTTTGCACCCACTTTCCTTGCCTGTGAGGAGGATAGAGAGGTGTCTTTGTGGAAACCTGCCTGCTGTTCAAAGGTAAAAGTTCGCCTCAATTTGCCTGCTCACTGTTGCTTGTGGTTCCGGCCACTACGGGCACATTGGTACCTGGAACTGAATGCAGTCCCCAGGCTGAAAAGGCTTCCCTATACCTAACATAAGGAGAACCCTTGATTCAGGTTGAAAAGTTTGTAGAGGTGTGCACCTACAAGTTCCCTGTCAACCTGCAGGCCCCGTGGTTTTGGTTTTGTCATCCGTTCATAATACATACCCTGGGCCGGCATCCCTGAGCCACAGGACAGGCTGCTTGCAGTGGGGGAAAACAGCTGACAGAGTCGTTTCGGAGAAGGAGAGAATAGTTTCACTTCAGTACTCAGGATGTTAAATTGAGCCATTAGGGCTTCGATACGCTGCGTGTGCAGTGACCTTTACACAGGAAGTACCATTAACCAAACAGAAACACCGCCAAGTGTGTTTACAGGAGGTGATATGTGGATTTGCTCTCTCACTCCGGCACAAAACACAGAACAAATGGGACAGGAGTTGGAGCAACAGTCTTAAGGAGCTGCAAGTATCACTGCTCAGAACCCACCTTTTCCAGAGTCTGTATCTGAGCAGACAGAAGGCCCCTGGCATCTGCAGGTTGGGATGGGGCCTTATCTGAAATCCTGGAGAATGCCTGCTGCCACTAGTCACTGTAAACAACAATAATAAATAATAATAATAAAATTTTATTTATATCCTGCCCTCCCCAGCCAAAGCCAGGCTCAGAGTGGCTAACAACAATAAAAGTAAAACAGCATTCTAAAATCAATTCATGTTAAAATCAATTCAAAATCAAATTAATGGCAACCATTGGGCTAGAGTTCTGTGAAGGGGGTCAGACTGAGCCTTGGCCAAAGGCCTGGCGGAACAGCTCTGTCTTGCAGGCCCTGTGGAAAGATGTCAAGTCCCGCAAGGCCCTAGTCTCTTGTGACAGAGCGTTCCACCAGATTGGGGCCACAGCCGAAAAAGCCCTGGCTCTGGTTGAGGCCAGCCTAACCTCCCTGTGGCCCGGGACCTCCAAGATGTTTTTGTTTGAAAACCATAAGGTCCTCCATGGGACATACCAGGAGAGGTGGTCCCATAGGTACGAGGGTCCTAGGCCGTATAGGGCTTTAAAAGTTAAAACCAGCACGAATGAGCTATGTAGACCTATGGTCTGAGTCAGGAAAACATAGCTTCCTGGGTTCCATCAGGGAAGGGATCATAGATCAATGACAGAACATCTGCTTTGTATACAGAAGGCCCCAGGTTCATATCAGGCTCTGTCCCCGACATCTCTGGCTACAGCTTGGAATGTCCTTGCTCTGAGACCTTGGACAGCTACTGCCAGCCACTGTAGATGGATCAAAGCAACTTCTTACGTTCCTCCTCGTTTCCGTTTCTTTCTTTAACTCAGTGTTCTTGTCATCTTAATCCTCTTCTGCAACTGGAAATAAGCTTTTAAATGTGTTTAGGCTGAGCTGAGCTGAGCTAGCCCCTCATTTTTACCACCCCCATTTGCAGGTGGCAAATTTGGGAGCGGCAAAGTGGGCAGAAATCAGAAACTTCCCTGTTGCACTCCAAGCAGCTAATGGCTCTTTTGTGTGTACGAGTGTGGTCACACAGAAGTTCCTTAAGGTGAGCTGCACTCTGATTCGCTCCTGAATAATGCTACGACATCACACTGTTCTGAAGCCAAGTCAGAGTGATGGCAATCTGTCTTGCCATCGCTCCAAGAGGGCTTTAAGGTTCTGGAAAATAATGTGGTTGCTAGAAGAGGTTGCTGGTGAGAGATTTGGTTGCGGGTAACTTAACACACACAGAGCTGAATGTTTGCTTCAGATAACCTTTTCCCTTTCTCTTGCCCACTGTTTCTTTTAGATTATAAATTCATTGGAGCAGAGCCTTGTCTACTTTGCCAAGGAAAGCATCATGTATACCAATTGTTTGGTGCAGATTAATCAAATAAATAAAAGCTTGGTTTTGAACTTTGCAGAACTTAGGCGGAATGTTGTTTCAGGTAGTTATTACGTGGCGCTGTAAATTAATGCAGTGCTTAGTACTGTATTAAGTGAGAACCAGTGTGGTGTGGTTGTTAGAGTGTCAGACCGAGACTCAGGAGACTAGGGTTCAAATCTGCACTCAGCCATGAAAATCTAGATTTCCCACAAACAGATATCTGTAGACTGAAGCACAGCCAGGAGTGGCCCAGCTCCACTGTAACTCAGAGGCTGCTTGAGTGTGTTTTTTCCTAATTCTGTGCCTTGTCATCCTTAAATACAAAAACCAATAACCCAAGCGCCAGTTTCCAGGCACTTGGTACGCTGGAGATGGATTAACTTCCATGCAGGATGGAGAGAGTCACCTTCCAGGGCTTCTCTCTTCACAGCTGGCTTTGAGGCAGTAAATTGAGGTAAACTGATCAGTGAGGTTGAAAAGGAGCAAGCAGCAGGCCTCCACTTTCAGCTTCAAGAGGCTGCGAACTGATCTTGTCATTTTTATTCTCCAAACACCCCACTCCCCCCGCACCCGTGGACACTCAGACAGATCTTTAAGGAGGATTTAAGCTGGTTACAGCTGAACCTGCCCCAAGGAGCTTAGGAAATGGCACCTGTCCGAGAGCAGCCACATGCTAATAAAAGCCCTAGGTGGCTTCACAGAGACGTAAGAGGAAGGAAGTGGCCTGGCTGAGGGTGCCACTCTGTTAAAGGAGCTACAGCAAAGGAAGAAGCTTTGGCACTTGCATAGTACAGGTGTTGTAGCTGTGAACCAATTCTTAGGCAGGTAAATGGGGAGGTGAAGGGGGTAAATAGCAGTAGGGTTTTCAGGAATGATCCAGGAGCTAGGAAAAGAGATGGTTGTGCTGTTGTGTACTCAGTTATTGGTTTGCCAAACCCTCCAACATTATGGAATAGGGATATCCTGTTTAATAATAATAGTAATACCCCACCCATTTGTCTGGGTTGCCCCAGCCACTCTGGGCTGCTTCCAACAAATATAAAAACGTAATAAAACATTAAACGTTTAAAAAACTTCCCTATACAGGGCTGCCTTCCGATGGCGCTGGGTCAGATAACTCTATACCAGCGGTTTTCAACCTGTGGGTCCCGAGATGTTGTTGGACTACAACTCCCATCATCCTGAGCTCTGGCCTTGCTAGCTAGGGGTGATGGGAGTTGTTGTTCAACAACATCTGGGGACCCACAGGTTGAGAGAGGCTGCTCTATACCCTCCAACATTTTCTGAAAATAGGAACGTCCTACCATAACAACAACAACAATTTATTATTTATACCCTGCCCATCTAGCTGGGTTTCCCATACCCTCCAACATTTCTCTGATGAAAATGAAGGTGTCCTAAGGAAAAGTGGGACATTCCTGGATCAAGTCAGAAACTGGGAAAGCTTCTGTAAATCGGGGACTGTCCCTGAAAAATAGGGACACTTGGAGGGTCTGGTTTCTTCTGCAAGCCAAAAAATCTGCTCTGGAGGACCACCCAAAATGGCGGAGGAAATGGGCAGCTCTGCTGTTGTTTTTTTGTTTTTGTTTGTTTGTTTTCTGGAGCAGTCAAGGAGCAAGACTGAGGGGGTTAGCAAGCAGGGAGGAGCAGAAGTGACGTGGGGAGTACAGAGGGAGGGAGGTTTGGCGGAAACCTCCTTTGCACCCAAAACAACACACACCAAGGCTTACGCTTCCTTCTTAAGCAGTGTTTCTGTGGTTCAAAGGAAAGAGACTATTATCTTGAAGTTGCTAGAGACAAGGTGGAAGATGCAACCAGGTCTTCAGGCCAGGCCAAGGTGATCTGGAAAGCAAGCTTATGAATAAGTGTTAGATTTTGGTACTGTCTAGTTACAAAACATCAATATGCATGCCTATGAACTGAAACGCAGCAACCTAACTAAAAGTGTGGGGTTAGTGAAGTCCGTAGGGCCCGAAGAGTGGAAATCCTGTGGGTCAAATGTGGAAAAGTCTTATTTGAGTGGGTGGGGTTATGGATACATGCCATGTTCAAAACAACTCTGCAAATGATTCCACAGCCCTCCGTCTCTAACTCTCAACATAATCTCTGGGTGACAGATACCATTGCTTTACGGGTGCCCTGAAGTGCAGCCAAGCTATTACCTACAGTAATATTTCTCTTTTATTTCAGTAAGCATTATAATGGGGAGAGGAGGGATAAGGAAGGGAAGCAAGTTTTGCGGCCTGGTAAAAAGCTGGCTTATCCCAGGCCAAAGAGACTGAGCTGTTGTTGCATGGTGGGAAACAGGACTTTCAGATCAGGCTTAATCCTGCATCTCATTGAAGAATCTGAAGTCCTTGAAACTGTGCCCTGTTGTTATGCCCTCATTCAGATTCTAATAATACCTCCATAGCCCTTGAATAACTTGTGGATTTGTAAATCAGTCGTCAGATGTACTGTATGTTAAAATATCTCTTAATAGGGCTGTTCCAGAACTGGTTATCTTGATTGGCTTCAGTTTTCTTGTGCTGGAAAGCGCCTTCTGTTTTTGGCAAGCAGAATGGAATCACATGTTCGAAAGCTGTTCTTTGGAGAACTATTTTCCTCCCGCTGCTTTCCCACCACTGTCCTCTGTCTCATTTCCCCACACCGGTGTTTGAATCTATTGGCTGTTGCAACATTTGGCAGATGTTACCTTGGCACTTATGGGACATGGGTGGCACTGTGGGTTAAACCACAGAGCCTAGGACTTGCCGATCAGAAGGTCGGTGGTTCGAATCCCTATGATGGGGTGAGCTCCCATTGCTCGGTCCCTGCTCCTGCCCACCTAGCAGTTCGAAAGCACATCAAAGTGCAAGTAGATAAATAGGTACCGCTCCAGCGGGAAGGTAAACGGCGTTTCTGTGCGCTGCTCTGGTTTGCCAGAAACTGCTTAGTCATGCTGGCCACATGACCCGGAAGCTGTACGCTGGCTCCCTCGGCCAATAAAGTGAGATGAGCACCGCAACCCCAGAGTTGGCCACAATTGGACCTAATGGTCAGGGGTCCCTTTACCTTTACCTTGGCACTTTGGATAGTGCCTTCTGCTGGGAAGATTTTGTTGTAGAGAAAGAGAAAACACAATTAATTTTAAAAGTCCATTTTAATAACAACAAGAACAACAACAGGAATAGGTGAACACTGATATTAAATGAAATCCTTACAACGTCTTCCTTTCTGTGCCCTTTTGGTGATATGTGAAGGATAATAAGAGCAGAAGATTGTCCCAAATGGGCACGAGGGGATTCCTTGTGCTTCTCCTTAAAAATAAATAAATAAACGCTTAGGTGAACGCACCCCCTTATTTCAGTTCTGCAACAACATTTGACATTATAGCATTAGTGCCTAATGTATACAAGCATTGCTAATGTACTCGAATTAAAACACTGAATGCCACTGTACCCGTAGCTCAGCCATTAAAAATACATTAATGTTCCGTTTCCTGCAAATTGGCCCCCTTTCTCTGTAATTTATTCGGCAATAACGGCTATTTTTGTACATATATTTCCCTGGAAAGTTAATAGCCCCCCTCTGAAAGCTTTTCGAGTCGCAGAACATCCACAGAGTGCAATGACGTTGCCTCCGCTTTGCTCTTAGGTTGGGTTGGGCTGGGCTCCTGTCTTTGTGTGTTTTTCTTCCTCTAAGGTCATTGCAATTTGGCTTCCAGGGTGCCACGGCCTCTCTGGGGCCTTGACCGCCCTGGTCTGTCTAGCGATTGAACCCACTTTGCCAGCGCCAGAGAATTAAGCCCGCTTGCCCTCCTCTCGTGAGCACAGATTCTTAATTAAGCAACGAGTGCAGATGCCTCGGTCCTCCCAGGAATCAGGCAGCAATAATGCTGCAAAGTGTTCATTTTTTAAAAAATGAATAAGACGAGAGCTGTGAATGCACACCAGAGGAAGAAAGCGGTCGGCCTCAGCTTCCGGCAGAAGCAGTGAATCTTTCACCTAAGCAAGGGAGTCTTTTGAAGCTGCAAGGTTTTTAAGTAGGAGGGGCATTGAGTGATACACACACACCAAATTTCCCATGCGATTGCTTTCTCTCCCTCTCTGCCACCCGCACCCCCCCCCTTTTTCCTGTGCGGTGTGGATTTTTAAAGCCTTGAAAAACAGGCTCAGAGCTGGCTTAAAGAGGGAAGCTCCTGCCACAGCGGCGACAAGGCATGATGCCGCACACTTCAAGATAACGGCTGTCTCGGAGACGCACCCGGAGATGAAAATGCAAAGAGAGATGCAGGGCTATATAGGAAAGCTTGCCCCTGGGCAAGATGTTTTCTCTTTGGTGGTTTTAATTCCTCGAATCCTGCCAAGCGATTTGAGGTGGGTGGGATGGAATTGGCGGGCAGGTGGGGAGAGGAAACAAGGGATGGAGCTCCTTTGTAGTTTACTGGTTAAAAATGGGGTTTTATGCAGGTTCCATTCCTTTGCAACCTGCCAAGGGCCATGCAGATCTTCCTCCACCACCACCATGTATGATTTCATATGTTCACTTCCCCTCCACGGAGCAACGGGAAGTGTCAGAGTGAAAGTCAGGAGGCTTGCGGGAGAGGGAGGGTGAGCTTATGCAACGGTTTGCAACAGAGAAATCTTGCACACACACAAATGCTGTGTGGTCTGCACAAGCTCAGAGCCTAACAGACTCGGGTATTCGTTTTCCAAATAAGTCTACAAAAGAAGGTCACTTGCTTGCCTGAACGCAGTGCTCTCTTAACTACTTCTGAGAAGGCAGAGGGCCTTTTCGGTAGTGGCACCCGCCCTGTTGAACGCCTCCCCGTCAGAGGTCAAGGAAATAAACAACTATCTGACTTTTAGAAGGCATCTGAAGGGAGCCCTGTTTAGGGAAGTTTTTAATGTTTGATGTTTTGTTCTGCTTTTGATTCTGTTGGGAGCCTCCCAGAGTTGCTGGGGAAACTCAGCCAGGTGGGCAGGGTATAAATAATAAATTGTTGTTGTTGTTGTTGTTGTTCCTCACTGTCCGAGCTGGGAGTTCTGTCAGATGAAACAAGAGGTATGACCTCAACAAGCCAAAGATGACTTTTTTCTTTGCATGATCATTTGGTGCCAGTAGAACTTAGAGCTACTGAAAGATTCCTTATCGGTTGAACTTTGCATGATTTTAGGACAAAAGGAGGGCCACATCTTGTTGTTGTTGTTTAGTCGTTTAGTCCTGTCCGACTCTTCGTGACCCCATGGACCAGAGCACGCCAGGCACTCCTGTCTTCCACTGCCTCCTGCAGTTTGGTCAAACTCATGCTGGTAGCTTCGAGAAAAGTATCCAACCATCTCGTCCTCTGTCGTCCCCTTCTGCTTGTGCCCTCCATCTTTCCCAACATCAGGGTCTTTTCCAGGGAGTCTTCTCTTCTCATGAGGTGGCCACATCTACTCTTTGCCGATTTGGCCAATGCTTCTGTTCTCCAGCAGTGCCTGTGACCACAACAACCTCCATCTCAGTAGCATCTGACATAGATATCACATCCAGCTTCACAGCTGCTTTACGCAATGTCATATCATGACACAGCATAGCACAGAGAGGAATTGTGGGGAAAGACATGAAGAAGGATTTGGTAACTGCTTTGCATGCAAATGTCCTGGGTTCAATCCCCAGCATCTCCAGGTGGGACTGGGTGAGACCCCTGTCTGAAACCCGAGAGAGCTGCTGTCAGTCAGTGTAGACAATACTGAAGTAGGTGGACCAATAGTCTGACTTGTTGTAAGGCAGCTTCCAGCTGGTATCTACTGCCACTTCACCTCTTCTCCAGGGGTCTTCTGGTCTCTTCCCTCTCCCTGCACAAGCACCCAGTCTTTCTTTTGATCCTCCCACTGCTGATTTTATGGTCTTGGAGCACCGCCCGTTCTTGTAAGGTTGCCTAAAGAGTCAACTCTCTGTTGGCCTAGGCTTCCTTCTTATCTGATGCAAGGAGCCTCTGTTTCCTATGGCCAGAGACATTTTAGCTTCCTGTGCCAGTTTCTTCTTTGAATGTCTATTATCCTAACTAATTTAAGGTTAGCTTAGAGCTTCGTATGCACTCTGCCAGCCAGTAGAAAAGGACTAGCAAAGGGAATGTGTGTGTGTGTGTGTGTGTATCCATTAGCAGATGAAATCTGACTGCCTCAAGAAACTGAAAATCTTAGCTTGTAAAGTAAACCTGGCAGTAGTTATGGGGCTTCCTCCTTGTGGATTGCAGGTAATTTAATTCACAATGCATTTGCTTCCCTCTGGAGTAGATCTTGACAACAGCACAATCACGTGCACACACACACACATATGCACACACGCTCCAGTCAAACAGCTCGAATTTAATCCTAGGTGTATACCTATCATGTGGCTTGAGTGTGTTTTTCTAAACTATACATGTAGATACAGGCACTTCGTTTTCCAAACACTGGAAAACCTGCACATATGGGGGGTGGGAGAGGGGATGCATGGGGACCACTCTGTAACAAAACCAGCACCACTTTCCCTCTGCTGTTCGTACATTGGGAACATAAGTAGAGCCTTTCTGGGTCAGGCCAAAGGCCCATGTAGTCGAGCCTCTTTTTCTCGCTGTGGCCAACCAGATGGTATCGGGGCAGGAGCCAGGAGCAGGTCAGCAGTGACTTGCACATGGTGTCAGTGTACTGAGCTCTTTATTCAAAGAAACAAGGAGCTAGGATGCCAAGCCTATGGAGCGCAGTTGCGAGGACTGAAGGTCCCTGCCTTCCCACAGTTCTCTTAAATCTCCTCCTTCCCCTGGTTCATTCCCAAGCAAGCTGAGGCTCCTTTCTCTTGCCTGTATTGCTTGGCCCTCTTTGGGTTCTGGAAGACCAGAAGAGAGAGGAGATGGTCGCTGCAGGAGGGAGAGACAGCCTGGCTGCCTGAACAGCCTGACTCATTGCTGTCTCTTGGTTCTCTTCCTCTCCAGCCTCCTCTTCTGCCTCTGCTTCTGGGCTGCTCTCTGCCACAGACTCTTCCTGCTCACTAAACCCTGTTGCTTCTTCAGCTTCTGATACCTTCTCCATCCAGTCCTCTCCCTCTTCTCCCTCTGACCACATATCGTCATCCTACCACCAATCTCCTGGCTCTGAGCCTTAGATAGATAATTGATTACGGTCAAAGACCAGCTCACATAACATAACACAATAAAAACAGCATTCATAAAGATAAAATATACAGTCGGAGCAGATTGCAGCAATAGCTCATGAGTTAAAATTGAGATATATACATACACATGTACAACTGAGATTTGGGCTACCATAACAAAAATTGACCATGAGGTCAAATTGACCCAAAGGGCAAATTCAGCATTCCCCTAGTAAGCTGTTTTCTTCTAGAGGCTGATCTGTGCCAACAAATCTGGGCGCAGAAACTGGCTACCAGCCAAGTCGTCTTATGGGCTCTGAGCCTTCTTTCCCTAGGGGTCCCTTGGCGGGTTCCCCAGCTGGTGCCTCCCACCCCACTCCTCTGCATCCAGCCAGACAATAACAGATGGCTACAAGAAGCTTAGGGACGCGGGTGACGCTGTGGGTTAAACCACAGAGCCTAGGACTTGCCGATCAGAAGGTCGGCGGTTCGAATTCCCGTGACGGGGTGAGCTCCCGTTGCTCCGTCCCTGCTCCTGCCAACCTAGCAGTTCGAAAGCACGTCAGAGTGCAAGTAGATAAATAGGTACTGCTCCGGCGGGAAGGTAAACGGCGTTTCTGTGCGCTGCTCTGGTTCGCCAGTCATGCTGGCCACATGACCCGGAAGCTGTACACCGGGTCCCTCGGCCAATAAAGCGAGATGAGCGCCGCAACCCCAGAGTCGGTCACGACTGGACCTAATGGTCAGGGGTCCCCTTACCCTTACCTTACAAGAAGCTTGCAAGCAGGACTTGAGTACTCCAAGAGTGGAGAAGAGAGCGTAGGCATCCAGAAATCAGAGGTAGGCTGCCTCTGATACTGGAGGGTCTATTTGGAAAGCCGTGGGTGAAAATCCTTTCAATAGGCCTGTCTTGCATGAGCTTGCTTCATCCGAACCATTCTGTACTGTAACTCCCATTTCTGCTGGCACTGAATGCAAAAGCAGTTGTCTCTTTCGCATCTGCCTTGTGATTGTGACATTAAATCAACAAATGGCTAGTTAAGCGTTTTGCAAACTGTATGTGGAACACTCCCTAAAGGCTCGACTCCGTAACATCATATAAATACAAGTGTGACTCAGGCAACTGGAGAATGAGACAGAAGCTCAGCCTTCCACTCTGCTGCTGTTCCAGGCCCAGACTTTGAAGTAATTTCATGGAATGAGCTCACATGGTCTATCCAGTTTCTAAATATACTGGGCAGATGTATGTGTGTGTTTGTGTGTGGACAGATAGATAACGTTTCCCCTCTTCTGTCGGGTACAAATAAGAAGAATACAGAAACTGTAGCTATACTCCTGTTGAAAGCAATGGGCTAAAATCTTATCCAAATAAGCATGACCACATTTCCCTACCTGTCAATAGTTGTTCGATCTTGTATCTCACCTTTGCTTGTTCACAGCCCTATAAATCTTAGGTGGTGATCAGTTCATTGGTTCAATAAATTGACACATTACAGGCAGGCAGGCAGGCATTTGTGTGCCTAGAGTTTGACTTAGGCACTGGAGAACATCTCTCACAAACATGGATGCCAGTTTTATGCCTGTCTGTGTTCCATTCAGGCAAGGAAGTGGCTTGGAGGATGTATTTTGGCCAGATAAAAGCACTAGGGGAGTGAAGCTGGGCCAAGGAGGGGTGTTGCCAGGGAAACGGGCCAAGGGACAGAAAGAGAATTGGGGGGAACATTAATCTCCTGGTCCTGTGGTTCCCCTAACCATCAAGCACAGCTTGGGTGCTATATAGATGATCGAATTTGCAGGAGTTGTAAATTGAGTTGTTCTTTTTTCTTTACACAACTGTTGTATGCTACACTGAAGTGTTTATATTTTATGCATTCGTGCATTGTATATGTTCTGTGCTTGTGTTTTCCTGACCCTGGCTGTGTTGTCATTCTGATAGCATTTCCTAAAGCTCTTATTGAAAACAGAAGATAGCATCAATCAAGCTTCATAAACCTGATTACTAGAGAGTCAGCTCCGTTGAGGCATAGAGAATTTGGTCCAGGATCAATCCCTTGCATCTCCAGCTTAGGGGCTTGGAACGTTCCCTGCCTGAAACATTGGACAGTTTCTACCAATCGGCATCAAGAACGCCAAGCTAGATGGCATATTGGCCTGAGTTCATTTAAGGCACTGCCCTGGGTTTCTAGATTCACTTGCATGCCTGGCCAGTCCAATGCTGCGTTTGTACCCCTCTCAGTGGCAGTAATTTCAGGACATGTAGCAACTCTGAGATTGACCCAATAAAGCCAGCTCTCCCCTCTACTTTCCCCTCCCCCAGTTCTCTCCCCAACCCCCTCCCTTTAGGAACACTGCTTCTTTCTCCCCATTTTATCAAGAATGTTGATATCTAGGGCATGAATGCCAATGCCGAAACGTACATTCAATTAGAAGCCAGCTCCTGACTGACCTACATAACAGTTCATTCATGAGATAACATGACCTGCAGCCATAGAGATGAGGGGGGGGGGAGTCAGTTGATTGAGCCGGGCTTGGCTGTACATGCCGCAAACTCTCTGGTGACTGGGGGAATCGTCTAAAATTAGAGTATGTTACACATTACCAAGAGGGGCTTTCGGCACACCATTTTCCGTTCTCTCTCTCTCTCTCTGCAGCAATATTTCTTTTATGAGATGGGCATAATAATTTGTCACTTTGGCTCTCCCTGTAATCCTCAAAGGCTTAACTTTCATTAGCACGGTGCACTTAGGTAGACGGCGAGATGAGCAATTAGGTCCTTGATGGTTATGGTTTTCTGCTGTCAGCTGTGGCAAAAGGGACTAGATCGAGTCAAAGGTGAGGTGGGGGCATAAAAGACGTAATGCTGTGCAAGTGGAAGCTCTGATGCCTTACATGGGCACAGATATATTATTATGGGGGGGGGGGTATGCCAGCCTCGCCCAACTTATATATTACAGTGGACGCTTGGGTTGCAAATGTGATCCGTGTGGGATGCACATTCGCAACCCGCAGCATTTACAATCCACAGTGGCGCGTTGCGCACAAGCAGGTTGCGACTCAGTGCTTCTGCGCATGCGCGACCGCCAAAACCTGGAAGTAACCCATTCCAGTACTTCTGGGTTTTGGCGGTCCGTAACTCGAAAAAATGCAATCTGAAGTGGTTGTGACCTGAGGTATGACTGTATATGTGCTGTACTATATATCAGCATAAGTTTATAAGAATATTCACACACACACATTTTTATACAATGATATGCATGATTCATAGAATCATAGAACCGTAAAGTTGGAAGGGACCCTGAGGGTCATCTAGTCCAACCCCCTGCAATGCAGGAATCTCAGCTACAGCATCCATGACAGATGGCCACCCAACCTCTGCTTATAAACCCCCAAGGAAAGAGAGTCCACAAACTCCCGAGGGAAACTCTTCCACTGTCAAATAGCTTTTATTCCTGATGTTGAGTCAGAATCTCCTGTCTTGTAACTTGAAGCCATTGGTTCGAGTCCTACCCTCCAGAGCAGGAGAAAACAAGTTTGCTCCATCTTCCGTGTGACAACTCTTGGGATATTTGAAGATGGCTATCATATCTCCTCTCAGTCTCTTCTTTTCCAGGCTAAGCGTAGCCAGCTCCCTCAACTGTTCCTCATAAGGCATGGTTTCCAGACCCTTGGTCATCTTGGTTGCCCTCTTCTGCACACCTTCCAGCTTGTCAGTATCCTTCTTAAATTGTGGTGCCCACCCAGAACTGGACACAATACCCCCAGGTGGGGTCTGAGCAAGGCAGGTGTGCTTCTTGGCTCAGGTAGCATTGTTGCTGTTGCTGCTGCTGTGCCCACCTATCACCAGCAAAATTAAGTGGATGGTGCTGCCACAAACCTGCATGGTGTCAGCCCTACTTAGGTCTTCATTATATACATGCCATCTGCCCTGGAATAAAGCCCAGAACCAAGGGATGCAACTGCATGTTATCTCAGCAAATGTGCATAGCTACTGCTGGGTTTGCTGAGTAAATGCAGAGGGGACACTTGGTTAGAAGAATCTGTAGGCAGGAAGTGTACAGCTTTCTACTATTTACATTCCTGAAGAAGGAAAGGGAAAATAAACGAATAGCAACAAAATATGAGACAAGGAACTTTTGGTCCTTTTCAGACTGTTCGGTAATTAGGGATAGAGAGATCTGTCAATTTTAGTTTTTTGAAAGTGCTAACAAATTTTCATAAGAACTTTTGGGGGGGAAAGAGGAAGGAAGGAAGGAAGGAAGGAAGGAAGGAAGGAAGGAAGGAAGGAAGGAAAGAAAGAAAGAAAGAAAGAAAGAAAGAAAGAAAGAAAGAAAGAAAGAAATTAGTGGCTAAACATGGAAAACTGAATTTAAGAATGGAAAGAAAATAATAAACTTTCCCCCCCCCCCAAAGTCTTATTTAGTTCCCCACATTTCTCCATCAGTTTCTCCCGTTTTTTCAAGTCTTCATGAAAACCCATGAGCATTTCTCCTAAGCTATGTTTTTTGTATGCAACTTTCTCTACCATAATGCATTTTTAAATGTTACATTCTCTAATATATACATTTTAGGCACAGTTTCCAATATTAAGCACATTTTAGTAAATGTTATTTTGTTGGAGAACTGCATCACAACATTCAGAGAAGTGCAAATTTTGAAGGGTGGTTGTGTTTTGGCTTGCTTATTTTTCTGGAAACAGAAAATGTGAACCAAGTTGAATTTCACTTCCACTCCTAGCTGTAAGATTCCTTTCCCTTAAGCACAGCAACTCTTAGAGGTGGGTGCTTAACCCTTTTCAAACCTATCAGTTCTCCCTGGTTAAAAAAAATCATAAGGCCAATCTATTCCCCCCCAACCCTGCTTCAACAATCAGACTTGTTTTCAGTCTTGGATTATTAACTACCGGAGGGTAGGGGTTTTAAAAATGGTTTAAAATGACCAAAGGGGATTCTCAGATGAGAATCAAGAGGCAGGGAAAGGGTTAATCACACACAAACTCACTCTTCCTGATTCTCCCTTACGAAAACCATACTTCTGCACATTATCCACCCCACATTTGGTTTCCAGAAATTTCAAATTGATACACAGTCAAATTTCTCCCTAATATACACAGTAGGGCAAAGCGTATATTCCTCATACAATGCAATTTTTGTGTGGTTGTTTCACTAATGCATGCACTGGGATATGTGTTTTCGTAAAGAAAAGTACACAGTACTTGGCTGGAGAAATGCATTGCAAAATTCAGGGAAAGTTGGATTTTGAAGAATCGCTGCATAACCCTCTGTGTTTTGCTCCAGAAAGTGCAAATTTTGTATGCTTACTTTTAAATGTGAACCAAATCTAACATGTCTCTCATCCCTGAAAACCTGTGAAGTAGGTTAGGCTTGAGAGTGTGAACTTCATGGCTGAGTAGGGACTTGAACATAGGTAAGGAATTTCCCGGACATATCTGGAATTTGTCCGTTGAAAATAGCGTCTGGGCAGAATTTCTGAAAATCAGTAAAAATGTCCTGGAAAACTCAGGCATAGGGCAACCCAAAGTTGAAAGTGTCGATTTTTTTTGGGGGGGGGGGAATTTCCAAAAAAAAAATAGCTCAGAAACTTCTTGCTCAACAACTTTTGTGTCTGGATTTTCACTTTTTGAAATATGGCAACCCTAAGCATGGGTTTCTCTGATACTGTTAGCTGAAAAACACACAGAGAGACACACAAACTACTCACTCCACTGTTCATCCACTCACAACTTAACTTGGTGGTCTGTGAACAGAAGAAATCTTGCATTGACCATCCACTTTCGCGTCCATAAGAAATGGTGTTCATCTAATTGTGGTTGATATAAACTCAACCCAACACTTCTGGAGCAGCAAATGGATATATTTTTTTAATTGAAATGTTGCTGCGCGTCTCTCTAATAAACTATGAGAGAGTTCCTCTCTGCTCTTAAAAGTGTTTCTAGAGTGCTGAAACTCCAAGGCCTTTGCTCGGTGCAGAAGTGTGGTGTGTGTGTGTGTGTGTGTGTGTGTGTGAGAGAGAGAGAGAGAGAGAGAGAGAGAGAGAGAGGTGGGGGAAGTTTTGCTGGCGAACGGATGTCTTCGCATATTGCCAAACCACAAAGGAAGCTGCAGAGCGGAGGCTCGAGATCTCTGGTGCAAAAACTGCTCGACCAGTTGAGAAGCAGGAACTGGTGAAGATCTGCATGGAGCCATGTTGAGGTATTCTTTTTAAAATGGCTTTTTTCTTCCTCTACCTTGTCCTGAAAGAAGGTTAAACCGTAGGACCCGAACGATGTTGAGATGCCTGGATGACCTTTCTGGGGGGAATTGAGGGCAGGTGGCGCTTTGCAGAAATAAAATTAAAAAATGTTCCTTTTGAAAACTTGGCTATTGTTAGGGAATGAGGACAGCGAGGGCTGCGTACAAGGGAGACCAAGGGGTTTGCTTGAACAGGAAAGGCCTTGTGCCCTTACACAATCCGCAGGGAGAGTTTGAAATAGCCACAGAGAAGAGGGTTTTTATCTACACAAAGCCCAGGTGAAGAGCTTGCTTGGACATCTTTTGCTTTCTTTTTCAAAAAAAAAACCCCCACAGTGCCTCTCTTTGTGGTTTGTTAGAGGCTTGTACTTTTCTCTCTGTGTGTCTTTTAACATGTCCTCTTTGGGTGAGGAAAGTTTCCCAAGTATTCAGAACACTTGTTTCAGGAAAAATAAGATTCAGACCTGCAGTCTTCCAGATGTTTCTGGACTATCATTCACATCCTCTCTGATCTTCAGCCCTGCTGGCTGGGGCTTTGGGGAGCTGTATCCTATCAGTGCTGGACAGACAGTGACCCCCCCCCCCCCACTTGGACCCTGCTAACAGGAGGGAGAAGAAACCACAGGTGGCATTCTGTATGTCGTAGTGTTGCGTCCCCAAATAGCATTTTTTGACTGAAAATTTCAGGATTTTGCTTGGGATCTGGATGGTTGCCATGTTTTCAGTCAGGAAGGGATCCTTCTTGCCGGTCCAAATTGATCTGTGGCCATTTTGTTTTTTTTCTCTCCACTTCCTTCCTGATTCCTTCCCTGTAAGCTCCTGAGGGCAAGGACCTGTCTTGTTGTTTGTGTGTAAAATACACGTTGACAATGTGCTCTAAATAGCAACTGTTGTTGTTGTTGTTAAAGAACTCTTTGCCTTCAGTGGGTAGATTGGGATTTGCAGTGGATAGTCAAGGATTTCTGACTCTCGGTTCTTGACCAATTGAAGCAGCACAATTCACACAACCTTCTGCCTCCCCCACCCTAAATTATACTTCTGAACTGAAGAAAGCTTGAGTATCCAGGAGTAGATTTTTGTGAGGAAGGTCTGTAAGCACCTTTCAGTTCTGGTTCTCAAATTTCCTGGTCTCAGAACTGTTTAATTCTAAATGTATGACTTTTGCAACTGGCTGCAAAAGTTGGTAGATCTAGCAAAAACTAAAGCATATCCTGCAAGCCTGAACTCGGTCCACTCTGGCCTCACAGTATTTGCAGCGCCTACATTACTTTAAAATAGGTGCCCTTGAGATTGGCTATTGTCAGTTCTGCATCCAATCTTCTTGGCGTCTGCTGGAGTCAAGGATCCGAACTCAGAACTTCAGGATCAAGGTCCACTCTGTCCATGCAGGCTTGGGTCATATTCACATCATACCTTTGAAGCACTGTGATGCCCAACTTTAAACAGTAGTGGCTTCCCCCCAAAGAATTATGGGAGCTGTAGTTTATTAGAGGTACTTAGAGTTGCTAGTTGACTCCCTGTTCCCTCCCAGAGTCCCCTGTTAAGTGGCATTGATTGTGAAACTACTCTGGGAATTGTAGCTCAAGGAGGGGAAGAGAGGTCTTAGCACAGGCTTCCTCAACCTTGGCCCCCCAGGATGTTTTTGGCCTACAACTCCCATGATCCCTAGCTAGCAGGACCAGTGGTCAGGGATGATGGGAATTGTAGTCTCAAAACATATGGAGAGCTGAGGTTGAGGAAGCCTGTCTTAGCACATTGAAACTACAGCTCCCAGAATTCTTTGGGAGAAGCCACAGCTGTTTAAAGTGGCATCATAGTGCTCTAAATGCATGGTGCAGATGTGGCCTCAGATGAACTCACAGTTCTACCTTGTGCAGCTTCTTCTGGCTCTTCAGTAGTAGTTGTTGTTGTTATTGTTATTATTAATACCTCACCCATCTGGCTGGGTTTCCCCAGCCACTCTAGCCAGCTCCCAAAAGAATATTAAATGCAGAATAAAACATCAAACATTAAAAACTTACCTAAACAGGGCTGCCTTCAGATGTCTTCTAAAAGTCAGATAGTTGTTTATTTCCTTGACATCTGATGGGAGGGTGTTCCGCAGGCTGGGTGCCACTACCGAGAAGGCCCTTTAGGGAGGATGGCCTCACCCTCACCTCTTTGACAGTAACTCAGAAACATACCTATACTTCTAGCTTATGAAACTCAAGGTGGGTGGGTAAGAAATACCCAACGCCACAACTCTGTTAAGTCTCCAGAGCTGGACGCAAGTCACTTTTGCAAGATAGTAGAAATGAGAAGATCACAAATGCATGAGGTTGGCACAATTTCTCCACCACCCAACCATGTGTTAACTCTGTAAGAGCTAATCTAGCTACTGTAACTTAATTACAGCTGTAACTGACTTACTTGTGGGCACAGCTTCTCAGAACAAGCTGGCGGATTTTGCTGAGAGTTGCTTTATCAGCCTTTCAAAAAAAAAGCGATGGGGATTTCTGGTTTGTTTGTTTCTCTGTCAGCTTTCTAGCACTCCCAAGCTGTGCGTTCTGAAATGCACACAGTTTCGTTCATAATCTGGACGCATCACACCCCTTAGAACCAGTTGGAAGGGACCATGAGGGTCATCTAGTCCAACCACCTGCAGTGCAGGGATGTGTTGCCCAACATGGGACTCGAACACACAACCCTGAGATTGACAGTCTGGTGCTCTTGCCTACTGAGCCACACACTGTTTGGGAAGAAGATGGGAAGGTTGAAACCCTGAAGGTGCCCAAATTTGAAACCAAAGGGTTTCAAGTCACTGAAAAGACTTTATGCCTTTAAGAGGGGGGAGGTTGTTTCCCTTGATAGAAGCACCCAATGCACTTTGGGTGGGGAGAGGATGGTCCGTAAACTGCCCCTTTTGTTAGAACTAGATAACATCTCGTTATGAGTCGTTACGTTTAGCAAAACGGAGGAACACTTGTGAAACACCCATATCAAAACCGCGGCACACGTTTCCTGGAATAGCCTCATGGTTATTGCTCCCAATAAGAGGCAGAGAAGGCTTGCAAAATCTCTTCTTTCCTTTCCTTTTGTTGTTGTACATCCCCGGTTCACTGTCATTTGGGGCTAGAAAGGTATCTGCAACCATGTTGGGTTGTTCTTTGCAAAGATTGCATTAATCCTCATCACTAAATAGAGTCTCCATGTTCAGGAGCAGGTTCATCAGGGTTGTCATGTGTCCCACTTCCACACAAAGAACCACCCCTTATTTAAAGGAGCCCCGTGTGAAGGTCAGTGCTGTCTGAAACAAGTTTAAAGATAAGAACCATCGGAAAGGAGAGCAGGGATGGCCTTGAAGTTACACGTCAGCAGTGAGCAGAGCAGAGACCTTGTCACAGCCTTCGCCACAACAGAGAGCTGTGTTGAGTTTATAGTAATTTTTTTTAAAAAAAATTACAGTTGTACAGTAATACCTCCGTGAATGTCCGCCTCGTCTAGCGTCCATTCTGGCGAACGTCCGTGGCAAACCTGGAAGTACCGGAATGGGTTACTTCTGGGTTTGCTGCTCGCACATGCGCAGAAGCGCTAAACCGTGCTTCACGCATGCGCAGAAGCATGCGCAGATGCAGCGCTTTGCCCTGCGTCCTTTTCGGCTAGCGACCGCAGCTCCGGAAGGTCACAAAACAAGGTACCACTGTACATATAAATTAGCACGTGGAAATTTTAAGCGAATCTTTACTCTTTTGTGTGTGTCGGTGTGTTTCCTCTTTGGGGGGCAACGAATAAGTGGAATGTGAATATGCTGAGGGCAGGGGTGAACAAGGATAGAAGCGAGCTGTTGTGCTTATGCCCTGCTTGGGGGCTTCCCAGAGGTGGCTACTGTAGGAAATAGGAAGCTGGCCTAGACAAACTTTCACTCTGATCCAGCAGATCCTTTCTAATCCGGATGATGCACGAAAAAGCAAAAGTGAATCTGGTCCTGAGAACTGCACTCTCCACGTCCTCAGGTTCAGCTGCTTGATTTGGGGGCGCTTGACGCAGGTTTTTGAGCTAGCCAATCAAGACGCTTCATCCTGTCTTCCAATCACGTGGCCTGATGTTGCATCCATGCAGACACTCGCCCATTTGTGCTTCTTCCTCTGAAAAGGGCTCTGTGGTTTCAGCTTGCACAATCTCGCTCATGATGCTGCCAAAGCTTGTGTGAAACTCTGACAAATCCAAGTGGAAACATCTGCTGCAAACGGCATTTTTCTCCTCCATACTAGGATGGAGGGAAGTTGGAACAGTCAGCCCTTTCACCCTGAAATGATTTTTCCCCTTTACAATGGAGCTTTGTTTTTCTCCCACTCCCAAATACTTCTCTGCGTCCTCTTGAGACAACCCAGCCCAAATGTCAGCCTTTCCCGGCCATCCGCGAGTAACATCTGCCTCACGCCTGGCCACCTGCTCTCTTTCGGGTCCCTCCAGGGTTTGTGTTGCAGCAGTTCCAGTATCCGCTGGATTTTTTGCTTCTTCTGCTTCTTCTTCCCCTTCCCAAAAATGAATCTGTCTGCTTATATAGTGGTACCTCGGGATAAGTACTTAATTCGTTCTGGAAGTCTGTTCTTAACCTGAAACTGTTCTTAACCTGAAGCACCACTTTAGCTAATGGGGCCTCCTGCTGCCGCCGCGCCGCCGGAGCACGATTTCTGTTCTCAACCTGAAGCAAAGTTCTCAACCCGAGGTACTATTTCTGGGTTAGCGGAGTCTGTAACCTGAAGCGTCTGTAACCTGAGGTCCCACTGTACTTCCATTCTTCTCTGTGGCTTCTTCAGGCATAGTGGAGGCTCTGGCTAAGAGCCGCGATGGAACCTCCATGTTCAAAGACAGCATATCTGTGACTGTTGGTTGCTGGTCACAACAGCATCTGGTAATCATGGGCCTCAACTACTGGCTTCCTTGAAGAATCAAGATGGAAATACTACTCACAGATGGTGGGACCTGCAGCTTTCCAGATGTTATTGAATTCCTGCTCTTGTCTGCCCAGCCAGCATGACCAATGGTCAGGAGTGATGGGAGCTGGAAATCAGCAACATCTGGAAGATCTCAGGTTCCCCACCTGTGGAGCTGTAAGACAGCCTGGGATGTCCAGTGAAGAATATGGAGGTGGGGTAAGCTGGGGCAGAATAGGCACAGCATCTAGAGCTGTGGTTCTCAACCTGTGGGTCCCCAGATGTTGTTGAACCACAACTCCCATCACCCCTAGCTAGCAAGGCTAGAGCTTTTGGTTTTGCAGCACAGCACTGAATGGCTCTTTGGCTTGATGGAGCAGGGCCCTTGTGCTCTTATGGGTGGTTTCCCTCCTTTCTTTCTTTTTGAATGGGCACCATGTATTTGAACCAAGCTTCAGAGCTTCACACGCACAGTATTTCCCTCAAATGTGCTTGGCAGATGGGAAGGACGTCGTTGCTGCAGGCTAAGTGTCTGCCTAGTGTATTATTCCTTTTCCGGTGGGTGGCCAGCCTAGAAGCAGAGTGTTGGAATTGCAGCAGCAGGGATCATTCAGTTAGCAACCCAAGGGTTAATACTGTTTAGTCAACCAACCAAGAGAGTGTGTGTGGATGTGCCTCCTAGCACCCGCCCAGAGCAGCATGATCCTTGCTGAGGTAACATGTGCTCTGATTGCCTGCATAGTTCTGAGAGATTTCCCCGTGCCCCGGTATGTCTCATTTTTTGATACCTTCCTGCCACGAGCAAGGCCTGAAAATAAGACAAACCCCCTCTGTTTCTCCTTGCATTAAAGGTAAAGGGACCCCTGACCATTAGGTCCAGTCGTGACCGACTCTGGGGTTGCGGCGCTCATCTCGCTTTATTGGCCGAGGGAGCCGGCGTACAGCTTCCGGGTCATGTGGCCAGCATGACTAAGCCGCTTCTGGTGAACCAGAGTAGCGCACGGAAACGCCGTTTACCTTCCCGCCAGAGTGGTACCTATTTATCTACTTGCACTTTGACGTGCTTTTGAACTGCTAGGTTGGCAGGAGCTGGGACCGAGCAACGGGAGCTCACCCCGTCATGGGGATTTGAACTGCCGACCTTCTGATCGGCAAGACTTGGCTCTGTGGTTTAACTCACAGTGCCACCCGCGTCTCCTTGCATTATGTGCTGCTTTTATTCAGTTTTCCTCAGTGATGTGTTTATTTCTATCCTCATTATTCACCTGACTCTGCAAACACAGAGACATCAGCCATCCCCTTTTGTTTGTCCTCCGGCAGTCCAAGGTATACTGCCTCTGAGCAGGGATGGTCCATTTAGCTAGCATGACTGATAGCTGCTGCTGATGACTCTGCCCTCTTCTCCAAAGCAAGATGCTTGATTCGCGGCAACCAAGCGCAGGGCCCGAGCTCCCCGCGATTCTCTCATTGGCCAATTGGTGGAGAGTCAACTCCAGACGCTTCCAGCTCAGCCCCGGGAGCCGAAGCCATAACGGAGCTTCTTATTTCTCCCCTCGCAACTCCCGGGAGAGTTCCGCCTTGTTGGAAAATGCTATAAGGAAAGCCTGATTATGATAAGTGCGGCGCGTGTTCTTTAAAATTGCTTTCTTTGCAGCGCGCCATAGAAAAGTAATAGAGCAAAATAATGGCGGCATTAGTAATAGTTTTCCCTCTTTCACAAGGAGGAGTGAAGAGGGGTGCGACGGAAGCTACGCTACGGCAATAACGGCTCTCGAAGACACATAAATGTTTCTAGTTAACCTTTGTGAAAATACTTTCCCTCCTGTTTTAATACACTCTGAGGAGGGGGCAGGAGAGGAGAATGTGACGGTTGTGAGTAATTGCAAGCAATCTGAGCTGCATACATAATTCCCCTTTGCTGGTGTTGTCTGTGGCGACTGTTTGGAAAAGGGGGAGCCCTCATTCAGGTTGCCTGTGAGCAACCTGGTGGACAAATCCTTCTGGAGAATATGTGGGCGAGGCCAGGAGCCAAAATGGGGAGGAGCAGCAATGGCTCTCATCTTTGTACAGTGGCACCTCAGGTTACAGATGCTTCAGGTTACAGACGCTTCAGGTTACAGACTCCGCTAACCCAGAAATAGTACTTCAGCTTAAGAACTTTGCTTCAGGATGAGAACAGAAATCGTGCTCTGGTGGCGCAGCAGCAGCAGGAGGCCCCATTAGCTAAAGTGGTACCTCAGGTTAAGAACAGTTTCAGGTTAAGAACGGACCTCCACAACAAATTAAGTTCTTAACTCGAGGTACCACCGTATAAGAGTATCAAGGACTGGACACTGAGTCCTTGGATGGGACTTGGATACTGATGCGTGGACACCAATAGAAAGCAGATTGGAGGCAGACTTGGAAGAAGGAATCGGGGATACTGGGGGAACCTGTACATATCCCAGAATCCTTTGCAACGCAGAGCAGTTCGGGGGCAGGTCTGGAGAGCATTGGCCATTTCCTCAGCATGTAAAGTGCTTCCTGGAGGTAGGAAGTGTGGGGGAAAGACTGGTCTAAATGCACAGCTCCACATATTTGGGGGTGAGGCAATACGTTTCCACTCAGATAGATTCTTCGACAACTGGTAGGAGCTTTCGCCCTGTCCTTTTTTTTTTCCTTTTCTTTTTTGCACTCCTCAGCTCGCCACGTCTATTTTGGGTTGGGCGCCTCCTGTCATATGCTGTCTCGAGTTTGGGCTATCGGGTTGCTGCTCACAACTTAAGTTGCACCCCATCCTCGCACCTGCATGACCTCATCGGTGACCTTTCATGCTTGCCAAGTCATGGACGTAGCCAGACCTGTCGTGTTCACAGATGGAGCTGCTTTGGCATGCATATATATATATATATATATGCAGATGCGAGGCAGCTTCCCAAATTGCTAGTGCTTTTGGTGCCCACTTTGGGTTTTGGTGTAATATCAAGCAAGTGATTCTCTTCAGTAGGTGACTTTTAAGTAAGAAGAACCCTTAATCACAGAGAATGAGGGCCTTATGAAAAGGCCCAGTGGCTATCAAAACAAAGAAATGGAGCCCTAAAATTATCGTGGTTATTAATAATAATAATAATAATAATATCATTATCATCTTATATGGTCTATGAGGCTATTTGCAGACTTAGCATAGAATCGTAGAAATGTAGAGTCTCTTCCAACTCTATGATTCTATGATTCTAATGGGTCTTCCCGCTGCTGCCAGAGCACGATTTCTGTTCTCATCCTGAAGCAAAGTTCTTAACCCGAGGTACTATTTCTGGGTTAGCGGAGTCTGTAACTTGAAGCATTTGTAACATAAAGCTCCTGTAACCTGAGGTACCACTGTAGTTGGCACCCCTATTGTGATATATCAGTAAATCGCTGTGATGAGCTGGTGGTATATCGCGATGCTGAAAACCAGATATTGCCCAGCCCTAACTCAGACTGACGCTCCACTGATACACGATTTGTGTTTCGCTGCACGCGTGTAGAGCGGTCACCCATTTTGCTTGGAGTCCTTTACATGGCCTGGCTCTATTTCCCTCAGCCCTCTTCAACAAGCACTAGAGTGCAGGAAGGTCCTTGAAATGTACGGCCTAGCCGCCCGCCGCTCCACTCCTGCGCCACTCCTGACCTATATTTTATTTCTTGATGCATTTATTTATTTTTAAAGCCCTCACACCCCTGGCTTTATTTTCAGCGCCCTCGCCGGCTTACAGAGACTAATAAAAGCCGCTCGCAGCTTCACAGCTTCGGCAGCGGGCGAAAATCTTTTGCATCAGGAAATAAATCAGCTTGGGAGGGGGGGGAGTGTTTTCGCACATGTGAGAAATCTGAACTATGTCAAGTACCTCTTTTGGCTCTGGCCGGTGGGTTCAAAAGTGGAGACATTCTTCTGTCGCTGTGACTTGAGTCTTGCCTTACAGGCCTGCATTCCCCAGGAACAGGTTCTCTGCTTCCCAGAGAGTCACATTTGGTGTTGTGTGCTAAGAGAGCGCCAACATGGCACCTTTTCTGATGCCAACTGCCAGGAGCCTTCCAGAGTCATGTGTGCATTGCACATCCAGTTGTCATGCCTCAGCTTCTTGGCAGCTCTTGTGGTGCCGTCTCCCATCTTTTGTGTTTTAAGAGTCCATGTGGTGGGCATTTCAAATGACAAATCTGGTTGTTGCCGTAGAATCATCGAGTAGCAAAGGGCCTTGGAGGTAAGGATGGAGGAGAAATCAGACTCCGTTCGCCTTCCATTTTGCATTTTCCAAAAAACAAACTGAAGCACAGCCATCCTTTGAAACTAGCGCCTCTCTGAATTTTGCAAAATTCAGCCCAGCTCTGTGCATAAGAATGCATACCCTCCGTAAAGTCTGTGTTACGAATTCCTACCTGAGTGAAACTAGCGTAGAAAAGGCACTATAACACGGGACCGCCTCTCCTGGTATGCCCCGTGGAGGACCTTAAGGTCCACAAATAACAACACTTTGGAGGTCCCAAGCCTCAAGGAGGTTAGATTGGCTTCAACTGGGGCCAGGGCCTTTTCAGTACTGGCCCCGACGTGGTGGAACGCTCTGTCACAAGAGACTAGGGCCCTGCGGGACTTGACAGCTTTCCGCAGGGCCTGCAAGACAGAGCTGTTCCGCCTGGCCTTTGGTTTGGACTCAGTCTGACCCTTATGTTTCTTTCCCCTTATGGTCTTGATTTATCGGCTACTTTAAAATGAGGCTGCATTTTAAATTGCATTCTAACCTGTATTTTAAATTGGTCCCTCCCCCTTCTCTTTCCCCCCTATTATGTTTTTATTGTGGTTTTATTGGTGTTAGCCGCCCTGAGCCTGGCTCTGGCCGGGGAGGGCGGAGTATAAATTAAAAATATATATATTATTATTAACAGGGGAAACGCAGGTGTGCTTTGCAAAAATAAAAATAAAAAATGGATGCCTTAGGCAAAATTGCATGGAAAGTTGGGAGATGTTAACACCAAAATGCTGATCAATTTCCATGAGGATTTTTTTTTAAATGAAAATTTCAAGCTGATATGGAAATATGGGGCACTGGAGGGCCAGGCAGAGAGGTGCTGAGGGCCACATTTGGCTCTGTGCCTGAGATTCCTCACACCTTGTCCCATTCAGTACCTTTTTCCCAGCTGCATAGTGTCTGTGTTCAGTAGCGGCATAGTCCGCATCATTTTGAGGGTTCATCAGCAATGAAGGTGGCTTACCAAATAATTCCCTACAAGATTTAAAAGACTTGTAATCCATGCAAGAATAAAATCCAAAGAGGTGCAGCAGCCCGGGTGAATCACAAGAAAAAGAATTGCAAACAAACACCCGCACTTGTCTTGCAGCGCATTAAAAAGTTTTAAGAATAACAGTATTCGGGAAAGATTTTTCTCCCCCTGAAGTTTTGTGGCATATGACTTTATTCTAATCTGCCTGCCAGAGGGGGGTCAGAGGTCACGGTGACCCTTCTGTTGCTAGCATTTAATCTGTTGACAGCTGACACCACAGTGGGAGAAGAAAAATGTGGCTTGCTAAAAGCGCCATTATCAGCTTTGACAGCTGCTCATTGTGGTCCCAGCCATGGCAGGCTTCAAAGACCCACAAATAAAAAGAAAAATTAAAAAGAAAAATGCTCATGTTAGTTGGGAGAAACTCCTTTATGTCGCCCAATCTTCCTATGAAGACTCTGCCCTCTGTGATGCCGTTTAGACAGAGAGCAAATACCCCCCCTAATTATTTCTCCCTCCACCTCTCGCTACAGAGGGCAACGTGTGTACAAAATGGTAGGTCAGAATCTGCTTGCAGAAACCCCGAAAGAGAAGTAGGTTAGAGTTTCCTCCCTTGCTTGCAAGACTTGTGGGAACGGAGCTGCGTTGTGGTTTGTTTTTAGGGACGGTTCCTAAATTCTCACCATTCACATCCATGTATTATCTGCATCAGGGGTACGGTAGCTAACCTGTGGCCCTCCAAATGCTACCAAACTTTGGCTCACATCAGCCCAAGCCAGAAAGGCCAGTGGTCAAGGATGATGGAAGTTGTAGTTCAGCTACAGGTTAGCCTCCCCTGATCTAGACAAAAGGTTGCCATGATAGAACCCTGCCTTCTTGTGCTTTTAGCAGGGACATCTACGCATGAGCAGTTGAACGTGGGGTGCAAAGCCAGGGTAATAATAATAATAATAAATTTTATTTATACCCTACCCACCCTGGCCAGAGCCAGGCTCAGGGCAGCTAACACCAGTAAAATTAAAATAAACATAATGGGGGAGGGACCAATTTAAAATACAGGTTAAAATGAAATTTAAAATGCAGCCTCATTTTAAAAGTAACCCATAGATCAAAACCATAAGGGGAGGGAAACATAAGGGTCAGACTGAGTCCAAACCAAAGGCCAGGTGGAACAGCTCTGTCTTGCAGGCCCTGTGGAAAGATGTCAAGTCCTGCAGGGCGCTGGTCTCTTGTGATAGAGCGTTCCACCAAGTTGGGGCCAGTACTGAAAAGGCCCTGGCCCTAGTTGAGACCAATCTAACCACCTTGCAACTTGGGACCTCCAAAATGTTGTCATTTGTGGACCTTAAGGTCCTCCGTGGGGCATACCAGGAGAGGTGGAAAGCCAGGGTACCAGACTAGGACCAGAAAGATCAGGTTTAATAATCTCCCACCCAGCCATACAATCATAGAATTGTAGGCAACCCCAAGAGTCATCTAGTCCCACCCCCTGAAATGCAGGAACCTCAGCTAAAGCATCCAGGACAGGTGACCATCCAGCCTCTGCTTAAAAATCTCCAAGGAAGGAGAGTCCACCACCTCTCATGGGAGTCTGTTCCACTGCCAAACAGCTCTTGCTTTCCGAATGTTTTGTCGGAGTCTCCTTTCTTGTAACTTGAAGCCATTGGTTCGAGTCCTAGCCTCCAGAGCAGGAAAAAGCAAGCATGTTCCCTCTTCCGTGTGACAGCCCTTCAGATATTTGAAGACGGCAGTCCTATCTCCTTTTTTCCAGCTCCTTCAACCATTCCTCATAAGGCTTCGTTTCCAGACCCCCAATCATCTCGGTTGCCCTCCTCTGCACACGTCCCAGCTTGTTCACCATCCCTGCCCTAACCTACAAGTTACAGGTAGGTAGCCATGTTGGTCTGCCGTAGTTGAAGCAAAATAAAAAAAATCCTTCTAGTAGCACCTTAGAGACCAACTAAGTTTCTCATTGGTATGAGCCTTTGTATCTGAAGAAGTGTGCATGCACATGAAAGCTCATACCAGTAACAAACTTAGTTGGTCTCTAAGGTGCTAGTAGAAGGAATATTTTTCATGTTGTTTTAACCTACAAGGTCATTTCAAGGATAAGATGGGGAGTGGAACCATGTGGGCTGCCTTGAGCTCTTTGGAGGAAATGTAGGGTATAAATAAAGAGCTTAAACAATGAGGACTGGCCACATGTTCAGCTACTTTCCTGTAGGTTCCCCTTTGCTTTGCCGACGTCCATGGTGAATGTATGTATGTTTGAGAGGGTGGGTCAGAGGGACATCTGACGTGGAAGGTAGGGCCAGAAGGATGGTCCCACTCGCCCTTCTGTATGGGGTAGCCCTGAAGATAATGTATGAAGATGGATCACAGTACCTATTTTTCTTTGCAAAATTCACCTTTTGAGGGGGGCGGTGAATCTACAAAGTGCTGCGCATGCACAGCTAGCTGTAACTTTTGGTTCCTCCATTGCATTTGTGGTTTCCAGTTCTGTGGTGGGGTGGGGGACTATCCTGTGATGGGCTTGCATGAGTCTGCTTTGTGTGCTGATTTAGCTATTCTCAGGAGCACATCTTATATAATTATTATTATTAATAATGGGGTTTCCCCATCCACTCTGGGTGGCTTCCAACTGAATATTAAAAACAATACAGCATCAGACATTAAAAACTTCCTAAACAGGGCTGCCTTCAGTTGTCTTTTAAAAGTAAAATAGTTGTTTATTGCCTTGACATCTGCTGGGAGGGCGTTCCACAGGGCAGACGCCACTACCAAGAAGGCCCTCTGCCTGGTTCCCTGTAACCTCACTTCTCACAGCGAGGGAACCACCAGAAGGCCCTCGGCGCTGGACCTCAGTGTCCTGGCTGGATGATGGGGGTGGAGATGCTCCTTCAGGTATATAATCTTCATGAATTGCTGCCACCTGCAAGGTGACTGGGATGGGATGCAAAGTGAAAGGCCGGTGAATGATGGCAGGTTGAACTCCCTCCTTCCAAACCACAGTGTGGATATGCACAGGGGCTGGGAACCAGTGGCTGCCTAAATATTTCTTGGACTACAACTCCCATCATCCCTCACCACTGGCTATGTCGACCGGGGCTGATGGGAGTTGCAGTCCAACAACATTGAGAACAAGGCAACATGTTCCCTATTCCTGATGGAACCTTCCATGCTGACCACAAAAGGCACTCGATCATTCTCACTTTCAGACTAAAAGATTTGCCACCCCCCTGCTTTGATATTTCCCCTGGAGATGTTTTTAAAGTTCCTTAATTTGATGGATTAAATAACCGCAGCGTTTTCCTTTGAATGACCCTGGCATCTTGGTGAAATAAGGTGAAATATGGAGACAAGGCTAAATATATCTTTGGTTAATAACTTGATGTCTCTTGGATGGTTTTGTCAAACAGCTAGCAACGTCTTCTGATAGGAATGCCGTTATCACGAGACTGATTTCCCCAACTCCCGTAAATGACATGCCATATATTACAGCATCTTGAAATACATTGGAAGAACGTGCTTGATATGTTTCGTTTACCCCAGACTCTTTATTTTTGGGAGATGATTTCTCCTCTCTTGCAACAGAGGTGAAAAATCTCAGCAAGCCATTAGCCAAATCAGGCCTTTCTGTGTTTCTGCCTGCCTCCTTTTAGCTCCACCATAGTCCCAAAAACAGTTCCATGGTGGTCATAACCCAAATTTTATAGGGGATGGATGGATGGAACCAGAATTAAAAGGGGTGTTGACCTAGGAAGAGTAAGGCTGCATCATAGAGTCACAAAATTGTAGAGTTGGAAGGGACCCTAAGGATCATCTAATCCATGGGTAGGCAAACTAAGGGCCAGGGGCCGGATCTGGCCCAATAGCCTTCTCAATCCGGCCCACGGACGGTCCGGGAATCGGCGTGTTTTTACATAAGTAGAATGTGTCTTTTTAAAAATTTAAAATGCACCTCTGGGTTATTTGTGGGACCTGCCTGGTGTTTTTACATGAGTAGAATGTGTGCTTTTATTTAAAATGCATCTCTGGGTTATTTGTGGGGCATAGGAATTCATTCATTATTATTTTTTTCAAAATGTAGTCCGGCCCCCCACAAGGTCTGAGGGACAGTGGACCAGCCCCCTGTTGAAAAAGTTTGCTGACCCCTGATTTCTAATCCAACCCCCTCCAGTGTAGGAATATGGGGATCAAACCTGCAACCTTGGCAATTATCAGCACCATGCTCTAAACAACTGAGCTATACAGGCTTTCTGCTGCTGCTTGACATTTATTTATCTTATGCCACATGATGTCCATATCACAGGTGGAATTAGTGGCATAGGTGGTGCCATTGTAGTGGTGCAAGTTAGACCCTGGGCTTAATGGTCTTACGGGAGGGGACACATATTTCTGTGCATGCATACTCACCATCATGAGCCATAGCTCAGTGGTAGAGCATCGGCCTTGCATGCAGAAGGTCCTGGGTTCGATTCCTGACATCTCCAGGCAGGGCTCCCTTCCTGAAACCCTGGAGAGCTGCTGCCAGTCAGTGTAGGTAATGCTGAGCTAAATGGACCAATAGTCTGACTCAGCTGCTTCCCATGAGAAAAGCCATCGCTCGGTAGTAGATCATGTTTTGCATTAGGAAGATTCTGGGTTCAGTTTTTTGATAGGAAAGATCTCCATCCAAGACCCTGGAGATCTGCTGCCGATCAGAGCAGGCGGTGCTGGATTAAGTGCATGAATAGCCTGCTCTAAGGCCACTTCCTTACATTTGCACAGAAGCAATATCCGCAAAGCTAACCCTTCTTGCAGGCCCACCCTATGGTGGAGATTCAGGAACGTCGTCGTTCCTCCGCTCTGCATTAGCAATTAATCCACGTCTCTATTTGCATTTGTTACGGGCCTCCTGACGGCACCAGTGCAACAAGGAAAAGGAACAACCTGTGTAATAAATCTCTGGAGACGTTCAGCAACTGCCACAGGCCTCATTAATCTTGATTATTTCCCATAATAGATAACGTCACAAATCATCCATTATCCCCAATCATGCACATAAAGATAATGTGTGTATGTGTATAAATATAGAGAGATCGGGATGAGAATGTATTATATATAGTATACCGGGCTTCCTGTGTAGCAATCACAAAACAGGGGGAGATTTCTAAGAGATACACACCTTGACAGCTAGATCATCAAATGCTGGATAGCAAATGGGAAGGAGCTATTTTGGGGGGGCGGGGAGAGGAGGTAATGGAAGGAATCAAGTCCCCTGTCACAGGATCTACTATGAAAGAAAAATGGCTGCTCTTCTAATTAGCTTTGTCTTGAGTTAATGGTGTCTTTACTTCACTCAAGGAACAGGTACAGATGTACAGTGGTACCTCAGGTTACATACGCTTCAGGTTACATACGCTTCAGGTTACACACTCCACTAACCCAGAAATGGTGCTTCAGGTTAAGAACTTTTCTTCAGGATAAGAACAGAAATCAGGCTGTGGCGGCACGGCAGCAGCAGGAGGCCCCACTAGCTAAAGTGGTGCTTCAGGTTAAGAACAGTTTCAGGTTAAGAACGGACCTCCGGAACGAATTAAGTACTTAACCCGAGGTACCACTGTATATTGTAGAGGTGGAGGGGTGTGGGTCAGACAAAGGAATCTAGGCTTGCTACATCCTTGATTATTGTCGGAGGGATGTAGAGGGATGAAATAAGTAACAATACACAGTAGTATATTAACTGAGGAAAATACAGTTTATGGTTGAGCTTGACAACTGTCGACTCTTCTGCAAGCCTTCTTTGTTATTGTTTTTTTCTTGAACCTTGAGGTGTCCAGTGGGAATGAAATGTAGTATATACCAAAGAAAGTGTCTTTGACACTCCAGAAGCTGAGCAAGCTGGCAAAAGAGAGAGAGGTTGTTTTGCCAGACCACAAGCTCTTCTGAAGGGAATTCCCCACGCCAGTCAGCTTGAAATTCCACATCGCCCATGGCAAATGCTTTAATCCAAGTCTTACTTAACTCCTTCCCCCACTCCAAACCACCTTCGTTCAAAGCAGTTTGGCCTGTGTTTATTGAAAAAGGGGTGGTGGAGGAAGGAAAATGTCAGTACAGTGGTACCTCGGGTTACAAACCCTTCAGGTTACAGACGCTTCAGGTTACAGACTCTGCTAACCCAGAAATAGTGCCTCAGGTTAAGAACTTTGCTTCAGGATCAGAACAGAAATTGTGCTCCGGCGGCACGACGGCAACAGGAGGCCCCATTAGCTAAAGTGGTACCTCAGGTTAAAAACAGTTTCAGGTTAAGAATGGACCTCCAGAACGAATTCAGTTCTTAACCCGAGGTACCACTGTATAGTTACCTGCCTTTGTGTATAAGGAGCAGCTCAAATTCTAAATGTCCCCTTTCATAGAATCATAGAATGTAGAGTTGGATGGTGCCCAGTGCTCATCTTGTCCAAGAATCTCAGCTAAAGCATCCATGGCAGATGGCCACCCAACCTCTGCTTAAAAACCTCCAAGGAAGGAGAGTCCATAAGCTCCTGAGGGAGACCATTCCACTGTCGAACAGCTCTTACTGTCAGAAATATCTTCCTGATGTTGAGTCAGAATCTCCTGTCTTGTAACCTGAAGCCATTGGTTCGAGTCCTACCCTCCAGAGCTGGAGAAAGCAAGCTTGTTCCCTCTTCCATGTGACAGCCCTTCAGATACTTGAAGATGGCTATCATATCCCCTCTCAGTCTCCTCTTTTCCAGGCTAAACATACCCAGCTCCTTCAACCTTTCCTTATAAGGCTTGGTTTCCAGGCTCTTCTCTGCTCCCTTTCCAGCTTGTCAACATCCTTCTTAAATTGTGGTTTCTGGAGTTGGACACGGTATTCCAGGTGTGGTCTAACCAAGGCAGAATAGAGCGGTACTATCATCTCCCTTGATCAGGACACTATACTTCTGTTGACTCAGGGGTATAGCCCATAAGCATGACGACCCTGCAATGCATTAATTACAGGGAAGGGTCATAGCTCATGCTTTGCATTCATAAAGTCCCAGCATCTGCAGGGCTGGATTGTCCCCTGACTAAACTCCTACATTGCTGCAGTTGGTCATTGTGGTTAATACTGAACTCGATGTCAGGCTTTTCCTGACATACCCTATATGTAAACTGACAGATTCAGTATATGTATCTCTCTTGCAAAGGCCAGAATTCATTCATTCATTCATCTCTGGGACTGTTTTCAGAGACTTGGTTCAGTTTCAAGAAAGTTTAATGCGAAACCGTGGCTGTATCCGAAATAGATTATTATGTGTGTGTGCAGTGCCACACGCTCTCTTTATAAAAGCATTGTGCAGATTGTGTTAGAGCTGTCTTGGGATGTGAAACATATGCTCAATCTCAATTTTCCAGCTGGGGGTTGGGTTTTTATTTATTTTTTTTTTTTTTGTTAGTATTTTTGTTGGTATAGTGAAACTGCTACAGGGAGGGAGGTGGGGAGTTTTAAACAAGGCTGCATCATCTCTTGATCTAGGCTAATTCCATCACTCCCTCCCATCAGGGGGAAAAATGCAGTCAGCGTCAAGCAGACAAGCAAGTTATCATCGCTATAAATATTCTCGCTGCTTCATTTCCCAAGGTTTAGAATATTATTTGCATGTCAAAAAATGATGCCTCACCCTTATGATTCTGTGGAAAGAGATCTAATTTTGCGTCTCGGGATGCCCCTTAAAGAGAGAGCGATTTGTTTTTCATGAAGTGTAAAACTCAATTTGTAGTTTTGTCTATAAAACATGACTTTATGGCAGATTAGCTGGCTGTGGATTTTACTCGTGCCTTGACAGTCCTCTGGAAAAAAAATAATATTAGCATTGATGGTGGCATTAATGACAAGATGAGATTTTTTTTTAAAGGGGGGGTTAGCATGGATGGATTTTCCATTGGAAGCCTGGGCAGACACTGCTTCATGTAACCAAATCCTACTCAGAGTAGACCCATTGAAAGGCATGAGCCTAAATTATTCAAGTCCCAACTTCAATGGGTCTTCTCTGAGTAGCGCTAGCATTGAATACCACCCAGGGAAAGCAGGATCAACCAAGGGTGCCTGATTTAGGTAGGCAGGTAAGAGACCAACATGGTCCCATTCACATGTTCAGAGAATGCATGACAGAATTGCTAACATTATTCCAGGCTGCATCAACATAAGAATAGTGTCCACATCAAGGGAAGTAAATAGCACCACTCTGTTCTGGCTTGGTCAGACCACACTTGGAATACTGTGTCCAATTCTGGGTACCACAATTTGGGAAAGATGTTGACAAGCTGGAACATGTGCAGATGAGGGCAACCAAGATGATCAAGGGTCTGGAAACCATGCCTTATGAGGAACGGTTTAGGGAGCTGGGCAGGTTTAGCCTGGAGAAGAGGAGACTGAGAGGAGAGATGATAGCCATCTTCAAATATCTCAAGGGCTGTCACATGGAAGAGGGAACATGCTTGTTTTCTACTGCTCTGTAGGACTTGTACCAAGGGCTTCAAGTTCCAAGAAAGGAGGTTCCGACTAAAAATTCGGAAAAACTTTCTGACAGTAAGAGCTGTTTGGCAGTGGAACAGTCTCCCTCAACAGGTGGTGGGCTCTCCTTCCTTGGGGGTGTTTAAGCAGAGGTTGGATGGTGTTGTAAATAAAAATATGCCCTTTTCCCTTATGGGGTATCCAAGAGCCCATATAGAGTCCTTACATAGGTTCCCTATTGGTAGGAGAAAATAACAGAGGCCAACCAGAGAATATTGAGAAGCAAAGCAGCTAGTAAGCTTGATCTTTATTAATCTGTTGCAACAGGGTACTCCCCTCACACGCAGGAGAGGGAGAGGACCCCCAAAATTGCTGTTCAAGGGCTTATAAAGACTTTGAATTTTCCACCCTGTAGATCAAGACCACCCCCAGAAACATTATGCATACATCACAGAAGGGGTGTAACCTAAGACCACCCCTCAGATACATCCCACCTACATCACAGAAATTTAAATGTTGTTTTTCTCCTGTCACAATTTATCTCCTGTCTGGCAAGTTACTTGATTGGATTGCCTGGGGTGCCTGGCCATTCTTTTGTAGTGGTAAAATACTTATTTCCTGGGCCAGGTCACAGGCTCACACCTTATTCAAACAGACATATCCTTGAGACAGGATTTGTGAGGAAAGAGACAATGGGGAGGCTTTTCCAGTTTAAACTTGCAGAGAAAGGATTTGGTCAGTTTAGGAATCAAAATGGTTCCAGGTTGGTCTTCCTGTGTTGATCTATGTATGTGCAGTTATGAACATTACCATATATCTAATACCATAAAATTCCTATCACAATGGCCATCTGTCACGGGTGCTTTAGTTGAGATTCCTACATTGCAGGGGGTTGGACTAGATGACCTTCCAACTCTAAGATTCTATAAGGATGTTCACTGGTAGATGTTGCCTGCAAATAGTCCCATGTTTAATCCCTGGCATCTCCAGGTACAGTTCAAATCCTGGTCAGTGTCTACAATACTGAGTTAAACGGACCAGTGGTCTAACTTGAAGCTGTGTTTCTGTGACTGCGCATGTGTACCAGTTTTCCATGGAAGGGTCGGATGCTTACTAGGCATGCACGTAATTCAGGGTCACAGCAGGCAGAGAAGACCCCCCTCCTCCTTTAGCAATGCACTTTAACATGGGTAGGCAAACTAAGGCCTGGGGGCCAGATCTGGCCCAATCGCCTTCTAAATCCGGCCCGCAGACAGTCCAGGAATCAGCGTGTTTTTACATGAGTAGAATGTGTGCTTTTATTTAAAATGCATCTCTGGGTTATTTGTGGGGCATAGGAATTGGTTCAGAGATGGATTTCCCCCCCAAAAAAAATATGGTCCGCCCCCCCACAAGGTCTGAGGGACAGTGGATCAGTCCCCTGCTGAAAAAGTTTGCTGACCCCAGCACTATAAGGACCCAAGGAGGGTCCGAAGGGGCTGTGAGGAGTGGACTGCCGTGAGCGCACAGGGAGAGTGTCCCTGTTTTGATAACCAATATGTTACAATTCAAAGAGCCCTTTTGATGCGGCGTTTGTAGTGTCAATTAATTGCGCAACGTGGCAAATAAATGATGGGTGACATGTTCGTAATTGTATTTTCTGCCAGAGTAATAACGGAATATGATCTGTTTTGTAATCATTCAAGCTACAAGCGCACGCAGCTGATCTGTGGGTTGCCGTTTTCAATATATAAAAAGCAAATCTCCCTCGCCCCAGAATAATTTATCTGCTTCTTATTTTGTTTGTTTGTTTGTTGCGTTTATATCCCAACTTTTACTCCGAGGGGGTTCAAGGTGGCGTACGTTGTTCCCCCATCCTCACAACAACCCTGTGAGGTAGGTTAAATTGAGAGGCAGTGAGTGGTCCCAAAGTCATCTAGTGAGCTTCATAGCTGAGTAGGGATTTGAACACTGGTCTCCTAGGTCCTAGTCCCAGTGGCGTGGGGGGTGCAGGGGGGGCCGGCCGCACCGGGCGCAACATCGGGGGGGGGGGCGCTCGCACTCGCAGCTCTCTGCCCCTACCTGGCTCACTCACTCTCTCTCACTGCAGTGCTGGCTGTGCAAATCCGATCCGAGCCGCCGGGTCGCCGCCCACTGTGGAGGGGAGGGTGCCAGGCGTGCGGTGCGGTGCGGAGAGAGAGCGAGGGACTATCTGGGGGAGGGACAGTGCAGCGGGGGGGGCGCAAATTACTTGCCTTGCCCCGGGTGCTGACAACCCACGCTACGCCACTGCCTAGTCCAACACTTTAACCATTGCGCTACACTGCCACATGCCTTATCTTGCACCACCCAGTTTGCTATCGGTTAGAGCAGCTTCAGGGAAACCTGTGGCTCTGCAGATGTTACAGGATTCCAGAATCCTAGCATCTTTAACCATTGAGTGTTCTGGCAAGGGCAGGCGGGAGTCTGGTTCCAACAATATCTAATTTAGAGGATTGAACTACCCAGACTCATTTTCTGCATTGTGCCGGACCTTTCAGCCACTTTTTAACAGCCAGCAAATCACCCTCCCCTTTTTTCCCCTCTTTCCACATATGCTCCACTGAGGAAACCCTATTCATTCACTCATTAATTGCAAAAGCCGGAAGTGCTGCGAGTTTATTCAAAGATGGCTTGATTTCAGTTTAAACGAAAGCAAAAGCGAAAAACCCATTGGAACAAATCCGAACCCAGATTTTGTAGACATAATTCTGCAAGCATGCCCAAAGGCACCTTCTGTTCCTGTAAATATAATGTTCTTGTGCCGCAGCTATCAGAATTATCACCAGGATTACTGTAGTTACTATAACTTTATTGAATTGTGTTAAGTGTTTTGATGAATTCATTGTTGTTGTTTGCTTTGTTATGCTATTGCATTTGATATTGTAGTGATTGCAAAGTTCTTTGTTTTCTAATGCTGCTGTGGTTTTGTGAGCTGTTTTTTAGCTTAACATTTGTTGCTGGGAAAGCGGGGTACAAATATGTCAGATTAAATCGAATCGAAAGAGATTGGTAGCTTGGAACTTGACAAACACATGCTAACAAAGCAAACATTTCCCAAACTAACTCAAAAGATAGCTCGGTTGGTAGAGCATTAGACTCATAACTGCAGGGTTCTGGTTTCGAGTGCCACGCTGGGCAAAAGATTCCTGCATTGCAGAGGGTTGGACTAGATGACCCTTGTGGTCCCTTCAACTCCACAATTTTATGATTCTATGAAATATCTGTGTGTGGGGGGGAGGGTTTTCTTAAGAGAGAACAACAACAGACCTCTGGAAGAGAGAAAAAATAGGGATATACTAATTATGACTAAATAACATGATATAACCAGTTATGAGAGAGAAAGATCCATTCTATGAAGACTTCAGGGAATATTTGTTTTTTTGGCAATTTTTCTTGTGTTGGAGTCGATACAAAATGAATGACGCAGCAATTATGGATGTATTAAGCATGTTTCCATTAAGTGGATGTTTATATATGATTATTGTATATTATAGAAGTGGGGAAATTAAATAAAAGGGCAAATGACCCAAAAAAAAGAGGGGGGATTACTAGCAACTAGTTGGGGGAGAAATTCGATTCAGTTCACATTTAAATGCAAGCCTACCAGATTTGCACTTACATCCCTCGTTCAAAATTCGCGCTTCTCCTGATTTTTCAGTGTGGTTCTCCAGTCAAGTGATGAGTGCAAAAAAATGCATATACTGACATGAAGTGTACATGCAAATGCATTTATTAGTAAAAATCACCTAGACAAATGCATTAAGTGAGGGGAAATTGCTTTGCAGAAGTGTTTCTATTAGGCAAAATTTCATACAAAAGTGTGTCTATTAGCAGCAATTCATGCTAAGATGCTGATGAATTTTCATGAGGACTTTAAAAAAAATGCAAAATGGTGGGGAAATGTGGAGCTGAACTTATTACTGGAAAAATGAGAAACTGAGACAATCGACAGATTTGCCCATCCCAACCAATATCAGCAACTTATTTGCTTTAAACCTGTCGGGTGACGAGTTCAAACTGAGTCGGAGATGTGATTTCAGTGCCAATCAGTAGCGTTGCTATCGGAGGTGGAGCGGAAATATCTCCAGAATGTTTCCTGGGTTATTTCCCTTGCATGGCTATTTTGTATACCTGTGGTTCAAAGCAAGCTGCGAAGATTGCTCTCCAACTCATGGAAGGCGATCTGAACAGCAATCGGAGGGTAGAATTAGTACCTTCCTCCCAGGAGGAAAGCTCATGAGAGTTTAGGTAACATGAAAACAAAATCCCTTGAGAGGGCTACTGAAGATAGCATAGCGTACAAAACAAGCCAAAGCTGATGGAAGCAGTCGTCTCAAACATCTGGAGGGCATCAGGTTGGAGAAAGCTGAGACGGAGCCTTTGTGGTGGTGGCACTCGCAGGATAGACTTATTTCGGCAGGATTCAATGTAAAATGTTGCATGAGCAAAACAAGGTCCCCTAGCACAGTGGGACTTTCCCTCTGTCCTTCCCCTGCATGCTGCCTATACTCCCTAAACCTGCTCTGGATTTAGGGGGCATGCAGCAGGAGGAGAAAGGAGAAAGCCCCATGGTGCAAGGGTCCTCATTCCACTCTAGCATCTTCCACTTGATGCTCGCTTGGACTACTGCAATGCGCTCTATGTGGGGCTTTGAAGGTGACCCGGAAATTACAACTAATCCAGAACGCAGCAGATAGACTAGTGACTGGGAGCAGCCGCCGAGACCATATAACACCGGTCTTGAAAGACTGGCTCCCAGTACGTTTCCGAGCACAATTCAAAGTGTTGGTGCTGACCTTTAAAGCCCTGAACGGCCTCGGTCCAGTATACCTGAAGGAGCGTCTCCACCCCCATCGTTCTTCCCGGACACCAAGGTCCAGCGCCAAGGGCCTTCTGGTGGTTCCCTCGCTGTGAGAAGCCAAGTTAGAAGGAACCAGGCAGAGGGCCTTCTCGGTAGTAGCACCTGCCCTGTGGAATGCCCTCCCATCAGATGTCAAAGAGAACAACAACTACCAGACTTTTAGAAGCCATCTGAAGGCAGTCCTGTTTAGGGAAGCTTTTAATGTTTAATAGATTATTGTGTTTTAATACTCTGTTGGAAGCCACCCAGAGTGACTGGGGAAACCCAGCCAGATGGGTGGGGTATAAATAATAAATTATTATTATTATTACTTTGAATGCCAGCCTTTGCTCTGGGATCAGGGGTGCAGCAGACTTCCTTTTTGTTTTTAGGCATTAGGTAAAAACTCAGTGGAGTGAGAATCCCCATAGGCTCCAGTCCAGGCTCCAGAATCATTCATCTAGTGAAGAAATGAAGCAACAACCTGACCGCATAAAGAAGAGTAGGGAAAGGCTAGGCTGTGCACAGCTCCAGTTGGAATGTACCAAATTCCAGCAGTTGTGCTCCAGTAATTAAATTCCAGCGAACAGATGAGCAAACAATCTCCAGGGGTAATGAGGCTCAGTCAATGAACCACAAGTGTTCACAAGTACTAACAATAAGAGCAAAATACAAATGAAACCACCACCTGTGTGTTAACAGGAAACACAAGAACCTGGTAAGAGGCAATTGTGTTTACCTTTCGCATATTATCTAAATTTATAATCCAGACTCTTCATCACATTAGGGCGAGAAGATCTCTTGACAGGAGCGGGGCGTGGAAATGCAGACCCCCCCCCAAAAAAAATGTGATTTATTTCATAGATGTATATAAATTATGGATAACCTCTTGAAGTTTTGTCGTGATGCCTCTCTCTCTCAGCTTTTCCCCAGGCAAGGAAGCGCTGTTTTCTTTTCCCATTAATCTGAGCAAGGGAAAACAAAGGGCCTGTTTGTGTATGATCTCCTGTAGCGATCTCTTGTGTGAAGTGGACAGGCACCTTCACACACACCCAAAAAATGCAGAGAACTGCCAGGGGTGGATAGCTTGGTTGGTTAGAGCGTGGTGTTGATAACAAGGTTGCAGGTTTGATCCCTGTATGGGGAAGCTGTATATTCCTGCATTGCAAAGGATCAACCCTAGCTGATCCTCAGGGTCCCTTCCAACTCTACGATCCCATGGTTCTATGTGATTGGAGGAGGAATCTCTCACAAATGGTGGCCATCTTCACTGGATTCCGGGCAGGCTACTCAAGCAGATTTGGAGTGCTAGCAGGACCTGGTTTCAAGGGTATTTGGGGAGTGCAAGGAAGGAAGTTAATTCCCCACCACATACAGGAGACATAATCTCCACATTCCCAGCTCCCTTAAAAAAGAAGAAGCAAGTATCTAGTCTCAGCTGAACCCAAGATATCAGGCAAAATGTGCAGGCACTATTTGGTTCCTTTACGCTGTCTTCAGTGGACTTCTCCTTTGGAATCTAGACTCATGGAATCATCTAGTCCAGGCTTCGTCAACCTCAGCCCTTCTGATGTTTTTTGGCCTACAACTCCCATGATCCCTAGCTAGAAGGACCAGTGGCCAGGGATGATGGGAATTGTAGTCTCTGGAGGGCCGAGGTTGAGGAAGCCTGTTCTAGTCCAATCCCCTGCAATGCAGGAATCTCAGCTAAAGCATCCATGACAGATGGCCACCCAACCTCTGCTTCAAAACTTTTCAAGAATGACCACATCAGGGTCAGTTTACATAGGAAGATAGGAATCTGCCTTACGCCAAGTGAGGCCATTGGGTCATCTAGTTTAGTGTTGCCAACATTGACTGGCAGGTTCCAGACAGGGGAACGTTCCCAGCCCCTACTGGAGGTGTTGGGAATCATACCTGGGATGTTCTGCATTGCTATGCAGGTGTTCTGCCACCAAGCTGCGGCCCATTGCCTGAAAGCACCTACAGACCATTGCACTAATGTATGAAGGAGTGAGTGTGTTTGCTATACCTGGAGACACTAAATTTGGATGTTCCTGATTTTTTGTCTTGAATGTGAGAAGACTCCTAACGTTGGCAATGACTTAGGAAGCGGATCTCTCCTTGGTTCCACTTTTTCCTCCTTGTTCCATAGTCAAACTCTCCCTCTCCCTCTCACTGGATTGTGATGAAGCCTCTCTCTTCTCCCTTCTTCCCGGAATCGATTTGCTTTTGATATGATCCTTTGGGGCCCATCGCTCGCTCGCTATTACAGTTTTTATGCGGCTTTGTAATGATCATCGCCTTTGTTGACAATTTAGGATAATGATGGAAAAACACAATAATTGCTGATATACATCTTGTTTTAAAGCAATTTCCTGTGGGTGAGATCAGCTTCTCGTATTAAAATTTATAGTCTGGAGGTAATAAATTAAATCCCTTATAGGTGTAGTATCTTTCTTCTCTCCCACCCCCATGGAAGCAGCCCTACAATAGAGTCATTGACAATTTGCTCTAATTAGTGCAAGGCCTGGTACAGTTGCTATAGTTACCTTTTTAAGACTACCCAATATGAAACCTTGATTTGGAGAGGCTTATTAATTTGACGTGCGCTAAAGCCAATGATGGCTGAGAGTGGGGCACGGATAAAGCAGCCTTTAGGAAACAGGAGCAGGTCTCCTAGTTGTTCAGACCAACCAGCAAACCTGACCCAGAAGCCTTCAAAATGGGTTACCTGTCTACAGTTCTAGCCTGTTGCCTGAGTGAGATTGTGGTGACAAATAGCCTGAAGTCATCTCTGAGGTCTGGGGGCTGCCCACCTGCTGGTGAGCAGATTTGTAATTGTGAGACAGTGCCGTGGGCGCCAGTCAAAAAATGGCTACCATGGAAAGCTTGGCATCTCACAAAATGGATCCCGTGGAGGCATAACCCAAAATGGCTGCTGGCCTTGTAACGTAATGACTGCCACATTTAAAAGAGCAGAAAAGAAAGAGACCGGGCCACAAAATGGTAAGTGCATGCCTCATAGCTGTCAACTTTTCCCTTTTCTTGCGAGGAATCCTATTTGGAATAAGGGAAATTCCCTTTAAAAGGGGGGAAACGTTGACAGCTATGGTATGTCCATCCCTCAGTTGCTTGGTCAATTGGAAACAAGGCTCCTACTTCAGCCATTGCCATGCTTGCTCACAGACAGAAGCTCTTTGCTCATCTCATGTGTTCAGAAGAGACGGGAGGGTGGAAGCCCAATCTGGGCATGCAGTGAAATGTGGGAATGTTTAAGCAGGGTTGGGGGAGTCAACGTTGGAGAGACGGAGCCTGTGCAAAAAGAATCTGAGAAGGAAGAGCAAAAGGTTGCTTGCGTGTTGTGGATTTTTGAAGGGATATTTTCCAAGGCCCTTTTGGGGGGTCACATAGGATGTACTGACAAGCAGACTGGTACCTACGTGTGCCACGGTGGCAGCCCCTGCCTTGGAGCATCGGTTCAAGACCTTATCTGAGGTCCAGCTCTGACACCAGGACCAATTTCGAGATGCTCAGACACAAGCGACAATTGCATAACATTTGGAACAGCTTCGCACAGCTTCCAGGTGTGGATACACACCTTTGCCCATTCCAAGAGACTGAAGGAAGAAGGTGTAACACCTGCACACACCTTCACACAACCCTGTGGAACCACTGAGTCCTCCATGTTGGTTTTTGCTAGGCACACTAACATCCAGCAATGCTTTATTCAGAGTTTACCCTCCTTTCTTTTGCCCCATTGGGACATGTGGGGCAGTTGCGGTTCAAGTCATAAGCTCTGCCCTCCCTTCGGCAGTGACTAAAGTAAGGCGCAAATAAAATAAACTCAAGCAGGCAATGGTCTGGGTTGAAAATGGCCGCAACCTTATTGATTACAGATGCAGTTGGAATTTTGGCTCAAGCATTGGGTTGTACATTTGTTGCAGCCTTCTGCTGGAGAGCTGAAACTTTTTCCATGTCGTGCCAAGAAGCCGATCCACTGAGGTGTCTTTTCTTTCTTTTGCCCCATTGGGAACCGTGGATCACTTCCACGTCCCCTGGTACTAGATCTCCACATCTTGTAACTCACCAGCTGAGCATGGCCCACAGAGGTGGACAAACTTTGAGCTTGTGGGCTGTACTATTTAATTGTAGCACTAAGGCCTGTCACCTGGTGCCAGGTGCGATTGGGTGGCTCTGTGCGGTGGAGCCAATTACCTCCCCCCCCCCCGTAAGTCGCGTAATGGGATAAGCTCCATGTTATAAGCAGAGACCTGCAGCTGAGCGACTACAGATGAGGGATTCTAGCACAAAACTCAGCAGTGCCGCACAAAAGCCCAATCAAAGGCAATGGATTAATACTCCAATTCACAGGTGGGAGACTCTGAGGCTGAGAGATAAGCAATTAACAGAAGGCCATTTTTACTTGCGGTAGTTCAAAGTACTTCAGGACTCTCCGGGGTCTACCAAGAGATCCCAATCTGCCAAGGGGAGTCTTCTGCTTCTGTTGCCTATTGGGAATTGCAAGGACTGGGGGCGGGGGCAGGGGGATTCTTAGGTATCTGACATGTTCCACTATTATTTATTTATTTGATTGTTTGTAACAGTGACACCCCACCTTTCCTCCAGGGTGGGGAACAAGCTTCTCCCAATCTCCCTTTTGTCCTCACAACCTTGTGAGGTTGGTCATACAATCGCAGAGGAATAATAGAATTGAATTGTAGAGTTGGAGGGGACCATGAGGATCATCTAGTCCAGTCCCCTGAAAGGCAGGGATCTCTTTGCCCAATGTGGGGCTTGAACCCACAGCCCTGAATCTCATGCTCTGCTGGCTGAGACTAAGAGAAGCGGGCTTCATGACTGAATGAGGATCTGAACCCTGGTCTCATAGCTCGGTAACACAACACATTGGCTCGTAGTTGGAGTTCTGTAAACAGCAGGGCTGGGAAACCTCAGGGCTGGGCTGGGCGGCGGCTTGGGTTTCCCTCCAAGCCTTTCTCATTGGCCCTTGGGTTCTCCCCAGGCCACACCCCCTCCTGGCCTTGCTTTGCCCTCTTCTCCAGTGTTTTTGCCTGGCTGGAATGTGCCCTTGAACTCTGATCATGTATTTTGCTTGCTTAGATGAAGGGTGTGTGTTAAGTGTAGAAACCAACCTGCTGTACAGAGATAAAATTTGCATGTGTTGCCCTCAGGGCCGGATTTAGTTTTGAACAGGCCCTAAGCTGCTGAAGGTAAGGGGGCCCTTTATATGTCCAGCTGTCCTTTGTCAGCAACAAATTGTCGCTGTTTTTATGTGTTGAATATATGCTATATGGTAATTTATGCACCTAATAGGTATCTAAAACACTGTTGCTGTATGTAGGTTTTATTTTATTTTATTTTTATCTTATATTTTGGAAATGCACACCCAGGGGGTTTTTTCCTTTAATTTTTTGGGGGAGCCCCCAAGAGAATGGAGCTCTAAGCTATAACTTGTTTTGCTTATACAGTGGTACCTCTGGTTGCGAACGGGATCTGTTCCGGATCCCTCAGCGGCACGTCTGCGCATGCGTGGGTTGCGATTCGCCGCTTCTGCGCATGCGTGTGACGTCATTTTGCGCTTCTGCGCATGTGCGAGCGGCGAAACCCGGAAGTAACCCTTTCTGGTACTTCCGGGTCACCGTGGGACGTGACCTGAAAGAACGTAACATGAAGCGGCCGTAACATCAGGTATGACTGTACGTAAATCTGGCACTTGTTGCCCTGCTCACTTTTGCCTCCGCCTTTGCCCATCACTGACACATGTTGCCCCCCCCCCGAACATTGCCCCCAAAAGAAATGCAGCCCTTGGACTGATGCGCAGCCTGGTGGGTCCCAAGTCACCCAGGCTTTATCCAGCACGGAAGAACACCAATCTCCTTTGCCAGTGTGGTGTAGTGGTTAAGAGCGGTGGACTCGTAATCTGGGGAACCGGGTTCGCGTCTCCGCTCCTCCACATGCAGCTGCTGGGTGACCTTGGGCTGGTCACACTTCTCTGAAGTCTCTCAGCCCCACTCACCTCACAGAGTGTTTGTTGTGGGGGAGGAAGGGAAAGGAGAATGTTAGCCGCTTTGAGACTCCTGAAGGGGAGTGAAAGGCAGGATATCAAATCCAAACTCCTCCTCCTCCTCTTCTTCTTCTTCTTCTTCTTCTTCTTCTTCTTCTTCTTCTTCTTCTTCCTCCTTTCTGTGTGGACAGCCTGTTTCCTTGCTGGAACGGCTGGGCTGGGGTGCCTGTGTTTTTAAAGTCCCTCCATTTCAGCTGAGCGCCTGAAAGGCGAGTAATTCAGGGACCAGAAACCAAGCCCAATGGCGCTGTTTCAAATTAAAGATGACATTTCCAGGTCATATTCTTGGGGTGTCAGTTCTGAGCTCGCTAAGTGGGGGAAGGGACCTTGGTGGATCTCTTAAAGTGGTGCTTTCGGCTGTGGGTGTTCCTCCATCGCCTCCTTTTGTCCCTTTCACGATTTGAATAATGGGGAGAGCCTGGGAAAATATCGAATGAGTCTGCCTCTGGTAAATCTGAGGCTGTTTCCCAAACAATGGTGTGCTCGGGCCTAAGGATTGGAGCTTGTCTCTCACTGCCTCGCAGGAAGAAGAACCCGCAGAAGAATGAACCCAGATTAAAGGACTACGACCCGCCAGCAGCAGGATCCTCGTAGGTTTTATACGGGGCTTACATCTTTGCTAATCAGACAGCGCCGATGATTTGGCAGCTGGGAGAAGCGCCAAGCACCCCTTTTGACATTGTTGTGAGAAACAGATGTTTGAGTTAAAGCGCTGCAGCGCTAAAGAGAAGCCGGTCTTTTGTGAGAGAGAAAGAAAGGAGGGATATCCCTCCGTATAAAGGTTAAGGCAATAATAGTGAAGTTCATAAAGAGAAATAATCACCCATGGAGAAATGAAAATATTGCTGTTCTTGTTGTTGTTGCTATTATTATTATTATTATTATTATTATTAGTTTTTTAAAGAGGGAAAGGGAGAAAGAAAGCAGCCCCAGAAATTTGACGGCGAAGAATAAGAAAAGGCAAGTTGATATATGAAGAATTTGAGCGATGACACCAAGATCAATGGCTGTATTTTCACGCAGTCAAGCATGAGAGTCTCGGATAAGGGCAGTTAGTCTGTGAAATACTGACTGGCATTGCTCTCTTGCTGTTGGCATTTGGTCTCCAGTATTGATCGCCACTGTCGCTTGCCAACAAAGGACAACGAGGCTGGGGTGGCTGTGTTTTGTGCGCGCGCTTCAGATAGTGGCACTTTCCGACGGCTCGCAGTTTATTTATTTGTTTGCTGTAACCAAACGGCGGAAGCCCTTAAGGAGTTAATTCTGAATCTCTCTCTCTCTCTCTCCCCTCTCCCTTCTGGTTTGATTGCATCTTGTATATTGCTGTGAGCAATTATAATCTTCCGCCATTCAGCCAGAAAGCAGATAACCCACTGCAGCCTAAAGAGCCTCTTAAAAAAAAGGAGAAAAAAAGAATCCCACAATTCGGCTGTCAAAAGGAGCTGTGTTTTGCTGCGTTTCTCTGAAACATCTGCACCACTGTGCATTTTCTATCTGGCTCTTGCGCAGTCGAGGGCAAAGCCCAGGCCAGCAGTGTGAGGGAAGGCAAAAGAAGGGTGTATGATGCAGCCGGTGGAGACAATGCAAGGATGAACTGAACACCTGTAATAAGGATCTGGTGTGTCACCTAAGAAGCACAGAAAGACTGGAAGCTGCCTTAGGCTGAGTCAGAGCACTGGTCCATCTAGCTTTGCATTGTCTACACTAACTGGTTGTCTGGGTTGCGTGGCGAGTTCCCGCCCCCACCCCCAGGGGAAATAATGACACATGACACAATTATTAAGGTTAATGGGCTAAATAAGGCCACAACTTTCATTGGTTACAGGTGATGAGCGGTATTCGCTTAGGCATAGGTCCTAACTGACTACAGTGGTACCTCGGGTTAAGTACTTAATTCGTTCCGGAGGTCTGTTCTTAACCTGAAACTGTTCTTAACCTGAGGTACCACTTTAGCTAATGGGGCCACCGGAGCATGATTTCTGTTCTCATCCTGAAACAAAGATCTTAACCTGAAGCACTATTTCTGGGTTAGCAGCGTCAGTAACCTGAAGCGTATGTAACCCAAGGTACCACTGTATATCTGACTTCAGCCCATCCACTAGAAGTCCTGGAAGGGTTAACCACCAGTAGGGGGAGTCCTGCTGATGCACATCAACTAGGAATTCCCCCGGGGTCACTGTTCAGGGGCGTGCCTTAGGCCCTCATATTGTATCCTTTCATATTGTATCACAGTGTGGTATGCTGGCCTGACAGCCACGGACAGAAAGTCTCTACAGAGACACAGCACATGATATCACGGGCTGCCCCTTGAGACCACTACGTGACATCGCATGGGATCGTTGCCTTAGGAGAGCGAGAAAAATTCTCAGGGATGACTCACACCCCTGGCCATCACCTCTTTTAATCTTCTACTTCCAGTCAGGAGATATAGAAGTATAATCAGCCGTACCAACAGTCTAAAAAATAGCTTCTATCCATGGGCTGCTAGGCTGTTGAACGAAAAATAGCATAGCGAAATTGACTTGCGAGGTGGTGTGTTGTTTGATAAGAGATTGAGTGTTTGCAGGCTTGTTTAATTTCATTGTACACAGATTGTACAGTGGTGCCCCGCAAGACGAATGCCTCGGAAGACGAAAAACTCACAAGACAAAAGGGTTTTTCGTTTTCTGAGTTGCTTCGCAAGACGGATTTCCCTATGGGCTTGCTTCGCAAGACAAAACGTCTTGCGCCCTTTTTTTTTTAAACCGCCAATGCATTCCTATGGGAAACCATCAATACACAGTGGTGCTTCACAAGACGAAAAAACTCGCAGGACGAAAAAACTCGCAGAACGAATTAATTTCGTCTTGCGAGGCACCACTGTACAATGACAATAAAGGTATTGTTATTATTCATCAGAGGAACGTTGGAGGTTGTTGTGTATCTTGAGCTAATTGCAAACTTTGGTGACGTCACTAGAAGAAAGCGGGGTGTCTCAAGAGATATGTGTCAAATGGTGCTCAGGCATAAGGTGAAAGCTCCTCTCTCACATCTCACCTGACCACCTAACTGTGCACTCCTGCATGGTGCAGATAGAGGGCCACAATCCTTACTAGGCAACCTTCCAATGGGAGGGAGAGGGGAATATGTCGCTGCCGCTGGTGGGCAGGGCCAGAAGGAAAAGTAGGTGGAGTGATAAATGCTAATTTTAGCTGTGTACAGTAGGCTTCTTTCTCTGTACAATGGTACCTCTGGTTACGTACTTAATTCATTCCAGAGGTCCGTTCTTAACCTGAAACTGTTCTTAACCTGAGGTACATGTGAATACAATGTAAAACAGTACAACACTCAACACAGGTGCACAGATTGTACACTCATTGTGTGAACACCCCTATAAGACATGACTTATAGTGCTCTTCTAACTACTCAGAAGTAAATCCTATAGAATTCAATGGGGCTTATACATATTTACATGGGAGTAGGCCCTACTGAACTCCATAAGGCTTACTTTAAGTATACAGTGGTACCTCAGGTTACGTACTTAATTCCTTCCGGAGGTCCGTTCTTAACCTGAAACTGTTCTTAACCTGAAGCACCACTTTCGCTAACGGGGCCTCCCGCTGCTGCACGATTTCTGTTCTCATCCTGAAGCAAAGTTCTTAACCCGAGGTACTATTTCTGGGTTAGCGGAGTCTGTAACCTGAAGCATATGTAACCTGAAGCATATGTAACCCGAGGTACCACTGTACAGTACATATTTCATTCCTCCATCCAGGCACTGAAGGCACATTGTCAGAGTTTAAGGACAGATTCCCACCAGACAAAAAACAGTTAAGGTGGGCACAAAGTGTGGCTGCTGAGGTGCATGGCCTGGGGAGCCTTTTAATGTTCGAAAGTGGAACGGTCTCCCTCGGGAGGTGGTGGACTCTCCTTCCTTGGATGTTATTACGCAGAGCTTGGATGGCCATCTGTGATGGATGCTTCAGTTGAGATTCCTGCATTGCTAGTGTTGGACTAGATGACCATTGGGTCCCTTCCAACTCTACAATTCTATGAGTCTATAAAGAGAGCCGGTGGTGGAGGGCTGAGTTAGAATACAGTGCTGAGGATCTGATCAGCTAAAAATTGCCTCTTCATGATTTAAGAGAATGGGTCAACTTGCATTTAAACACAGTAAGAAAAATAATTTTTAATGAATGCAATTTTCCCTCTAAGAGGGTTTGGGTTCTTAGCAGCCACAGGACTCGAAACTTGTTCTTGAATGAGGAAGGAATAAGCTTAGATTCTCAGGAGTCAGAAGATGGAAGTTTTCTCTTTGCAAAGGTGGTGGAGCCAGTGGCGTAGCGTGGGGGGTGCAGGGGGGGCCGGCCGCACCGGGTGCAACATCGGGGGGGCGCTCGCACTCGCAGCTCTCTGCCCCTACCTGGCTCACTCACTCTCTCTCACTGCAGTGCTGGCTGTGCGAATCCGATCCGAGCCGCCGGGTCGCCGCCCACTGTGGAGGGGAGGGTGCCAGGCGTGTGGTGCGGTGCAGAGAGAGAGCGAGGGACTATCTGGGGGAGGGACAGTGCAGTGGGGGGGGGGCGCAAATTACTTGCCTTGCCCCGGGTGCTGACAACCCATGCTACGCCACTGGGTGGAGCGTTCTGATAAGAGCCTTTGGGCTGAGAAGGAAATATTTTGAGAGGCGCATCAGAGTCCCTGGTGTATTGGGCTGGGTGCAGCTGTATACAATCTGAATGATCAGGTTGTGCTCATCAGAACCACCTCTGAAAAGGCTCGGTCTCTAGTCCCTGTCAATTCTACCTTCTGCTGTGTGGGAAAAGGTGCTCAATTGCCTGGTGCTGATTCTTATTTTATTTTAAAAGTTGGTATCTTGAGCATGGGATACAGGGCCCAGCAGTCTCAGAAGAGCCAATAACCTCTGGCAAGTCCCAGGACTGTGCCTGTCAGCTGAGGGGGTGGAGCCAAGTGCAAAGTCTCTCTACCCAGGGTATACTTGAAAAAGACCACTAGGGCGTTTGCGGGTGTCAGAAGTTGCCAGGGCTCAAACTGGGAACCTTTGGGTCTGTGAGCAGTTAACCTGTAGGATGAGCACATTGCTTTGGAAGCTCAGTACACTCAGCTTCCTCCTGCAGACTGGACTCTAGATTTTCCTGGAATGGAAGAAGCATAAGAAGACTTCCTGTTCCAGATAAGACTTTCTTACCCATCAAGGTTCCCCTGAGCTTCTATATCCTTGGGTTGCCTTTTGGTCCTAACTCATGGTTGCTCCTTAATCCTGCCTTCTGATTGGCCCTTTGGTTCTGATTTTCGGCTGCATCCAACAACTCCTCGTTTCCCACTTGGCCTCAGACTATTTCTGATGGCCCAGCCCTGGCAGGGATGGAGGGAGGGAAGTCCATGCAGCTCACAGACAAATTCTGTGAGGTTGCATCAAACACAGTCTCAAACACAAGCATTGCTGTGTGTGTGTGTGTGTGTGTGTGTTTCGATTTCCCACCCCGCCGTTTTAAGCAAAACCTGCTGGCGGTTGCGAAAGCCTCCCCTTGTTAAAAACTTTCCCACAAAAAAAGAATCCCCCCAAATCAATTATTACTGAGTGCGCATCGCTGATCAGGTTAGGCGAGGGCTCGGCTGGATCCAGCGGAGCAACTTGATTCATTGAATATGACAGGCTGGCTTGATGGGGATCGAATTGTATGTGTGGATGAGCACGTGTGCCAGGTTGTGTGTCAGAAGCACGTCTGGTGCTGGAGCTGACGGAGCAGCCCTACGAGAGGGAACCAAAATGCACGAATCCTTTTAAAAAAGGGCTTATTGACTGTGGACACCCAGTTGCCAGAGGGCAGCTTTTTGCATGTTTTTCCCTTCGTCTCTTTCTCAGTTGTCTTCTGCTACCTCCTTGGACCCCTTTTGCATTTTCAAAACTCAGTTCTCTGACCAGAGAATCGCAGAGGCTTTGGTTAGAACTGTGGCGCTCCACATATTCTGTAGAAGGCGCCAGGAACTGTTAGGAGAGAGCATGGAAGATATAGAGGGAGATTCTTGGATCCCAGAAAGCCGATACTTTGGGCTCATCCACACTTCGTCTTGTCCCATGCCTGTGGGTCTGTGCTTGTTTTCCTCTTGACCTGGTAGCTCAGTCAGTAAAGCATGAGACTCTTAAGCTCAGGGTCAAGGGTTTGAGTTCCACATTGGGTGAAAGATTTCCGCACTGCAAGGGGTTGGACTAGATTCCTTCCAACTCTACATGTCTGTGATTTGCAGATTGCCATTTGCTCCAATGAAATGCTAAAGAGCAGTTTTCCCCGGGGGAAAGCAGCAGAACAAGAGGAAAACATTGTGGGAAAACACTGAATCCGACCATTGGTCTATCTAGATTAGTCTTGTCTGCACCAGTGGTTCTCAAACCTTTTTATGCCACCACCCCCTTGGTTCCATAAGCTCATCCCCAGTGGCTCCCTACCAGTGCCAATTTGCATATATGCTAAACAAGCTATAGCTTAGGGCCCCACTCTCTTGGGGGGGGGTCAAAAAAAAATTAAAGGGGGGGGGAAACCTGGATGTAAATTTCCAAAATATAAGAGAAAACAAATAAAAAACCTAAATACAGCAACAGTGTTTTGTGTTGTGTAGGCTCCTATAATGTAAGTAATGGGCCCCGCCTGCTAGCCTGTGCCCTAAAATATCACTGGTTTGCTCATTTCTATATATACGGTGCCTACATTCTGCATGTGCAAATGGCTTTAGATACCTATTAGGTAAAGGTAAAGGGACCCCTGACCGTTAGGTCCAGTCGCGGATGACTCTGCGGTTGCGGCGCTCATCTTGCTTTATTGGCCAAGGGAGCCGGCGTACAGCTTCTGGGTCATGTGGCCAGCATGACTAAGCCACTTCTGGCGAACCGGAGCAGCACACAGAAACGCCGTTTACCTTCCTGCCAGAGCGGTACTTATTTATCTACTTGCACTTCATGCTTTCGAACTGCTAGGTTGGCAGGAGCAGGGACCGAGCAACAGGAGCTCACCCTGTGGCGGGGATTCGAACCACTGACCTTCTGATCAGCAAGTCCTAGGCTCTGTGGTTTAACCCACAGCGTCACCCACATCCCTAAAGATACCTATTAGGTCCATAAATTACCATATAGCATATATTCAACACCAAAAAACAGCGATAAGTTGTTGTTGACAAATAACAGCTGGACATATAAAGGGCCCCATTGCCTTCAATAGCTTAGGGCCTCATCAAACCTAAATCTGGCCCTACCCCTTACCCTATAAAAAGCATCTTTCAGAATAGCAACTTGCATCACCCACTAAAGAAGAGAACAACACAATAACATTCAAAACTGTGACCATTCATTGCACATTGATTCAAAATCCAATCAAAACTGTTCGGTTTAATTAATACAACAAAATGGATGAGCTTGATGCTAGAAAATGTGATAGCCATTAGCACTCCCAGTGCCCTCCTGCCAACCCCCTTGCCTCTTGGCACCCTCTAGGTAATCCCACCCACTCTGGGAACCACAGCTCTACACGGGCTGGCAGCTGCTCTCCGGAATGTCCCTTATTCGAACCCTGAAATGACACTACCAATCATTTGCAAAGGTAGACAATCCAATGGTCTGATTCAATATAAAGCAGCTTCCTATCTTTTTCCTATGATCCTATGATATATAAGCTAGGATTGCAGCTACTACTTTTTTCAAGAAAACTGAGAATTTCCTAAAGTTGCCACTTAGGGTTTTTTATTTTCACCACTTACCCTTTAGTTTCTTTTTTAAAAAACCTGAAACCTCTGTATTGTTGTACAACCAGGAGGAGACATGTTCTGCCTCCCTCCCCCTTAGGTGTGATCCTTCAGCAAAAATCAGTAAATTTCATATTGGGCTTTTCACTCCTGCAAGGCATCTGTCGATGTTCAACACTTCAGACAAATAGCTAGTGGTCCACTGTGACCGATGGCAGGAACTGTCTCAGAAACAATGGATGTGCTTGCCTGCCTGCTTGCCTGTCTCTCACCCTCCCTCCAAGAGTAATTGCATTTGAATTTGCTCCTGGGATAACTGCAATTTTGATTCCTTTGCTCCTGTTTCATCTGCCTGCTGTAATGACTCCTGATGTAATTATTCCACATGGCACGGGTCTCTCTGTTCTTGCTAGGGAACGACATAGTCCCTTTTAGGAGATAAAGGTGGGTAAATGTGTGATAATTATTGTGGTGTGTGTCTGGGGGCCCTTAATAAAATCCACATAGCCTGCCCCCTCCCTAATGCACACACACACACACCCTTTCAATACAATTGTTGCTGGGGAGGCTAATGATAACAGCCTCAATTTATCCCTTTGCTTTGCGTAGTGCCTTGATAACGTTTTGTTAGCCTGAGCTTGTAGTTCCTGTTGATCTTCAGGGGCAGGGTTGTCTTAAGCATATGCAGCGCTGGGGTGCAAAGATCTGCCTGGTGGCCCCCCAAGTTGCCCAGTCCCAGGCACACAGGAGGGCGGAGCCGGCCAGCCATCTCAGCGTCTCGCTGGCTCAATCGCCCCCAAACTCACGTCACAGAGCTGCCCGCAGCAGAAGAGCCCACTGAGGCACTCTAACCAATGGGCAGGCTCTTCCCCTAACCACTCTAACCAATGGGCAGGCTCTTCCCCAGACTCAACTCTCAGGCCCCGGACCCTCGGCCTGGCGCCCCTGAGAGCCTGGCGCCCCTAGCGCTTACAGCCCTGTTCAGAGGCCATATCTTTCTCCAGATGTTCAGCCTTTGAGTGGGCAAGAGAGAATCTTGTCTCTAGTTCATGTAAATCACATGCACATGAACACTAAAGCACCAGCTAGCATCCCACCTCACATTTAGCTGGAGACAATCATTTCGATTGTGTGCTGAAGCCTGGAAAAGCAGGAGATTGTCCTTAAATAATTTTAAAAACAGTAGGGGGACGACGACTACTGCTCTGTTGCCCTAGCACAACAAATCCAACAAAGAATCAGACCTTTCCGTCGTTTGGAAATAATAATAATAATAATAATAATAATAATAATAATAATAATAATAATAATAATTTTATATATACTGCCTTTCCCCCCCAAAACCAGGACTCAAGGTGGCTTATGCAAATTTAAAAACAACGCAGATAAAATGCAAAAAGCTAAAAAGATTTAAAATGCAATCATTAAAAAGTAATTAAACTGCAATGAAATTAAAAGAATATAAAAAGCAAATCTATTAAAATACAGACAATAAAAAGCACAGTACTGTTAAAAGCCCTTGAAAGGCATGGAATGAGCAAATTATTAATGGGAAGGTGTATAAACACTCCTGGAGCGAATCAGGATAAAACACCATCATCATAAATAAAAATCACATTCTAAACAACCAACTTAATGGAATGTACAATAAGGACAATTAAAAACAGTTTAAAACGCAAAAGCAGCAAATGCGTTTAAAACAAGACTGAAACCCTAACAATCCAGCTATGAAAGCCTATCAAAACAAATATGTCTTGAGCTGTTTTCAGAAAGCGCAGGTTGCGGGCGCCTGTTGTATCTCAGCCAGTGATCTACTGGATGCATAGAGGATATGGTGGTGGTCTCTCAGGTAACCTGGTCCTCAGCTGTATATGTTGGTGCAAACCTGGCCCAGTAGCAGATTGGCAGCCAATGCAAATCCTGTAAGCTGGCTGAGATAAATGCAACCCATATCTTCATTGTCATAACAACCGCCTTGCAAACCAATGGGAACGAACGCTCAGTAAAGACCGGATACCACCTAACCTTTGTGTAAGGTCACCTGCAAGGAGTCCTTAGGCCAGGAGAAGTAGCTCAGAATTTGCAAAGACTAGAATTCTCAAGCTTTCCAAGGCAGGTCTCTGACGGGATCAGAGTACGGATGCTGCAAGCATGTCCTGCGAGGGAGCCACTGTGAGGTTGAGCCTAACATCTGTTGTTTTGTTGCTGACTTCAAAAAGTCAGCTGTGGGTTATTATACGATGCAAAAGCAAACCCCAAGCCCACCCCAAACTTTCCTTCTCCTCCAGAGCTGGAATTCATTATCAGTGTCAACAAACTTCAGGGGAAGTTGTAGATTCAGGATAAAGACTCCTGTTTAGCAGCTTTCGAATGCTGGATCTGATAAACTGGATATTCGGAAGCCTGAGCCCCGACCTGTCTTCGTAGGCATGTATGCCTTGCAGCATGTATGCAGAGTTGCATTTGGTGGGGCGCTGGTGTTTCATTGTAATCTCCTGAAGTGCTGTCAGATATGAAGAAGATTTGGAGGCCTGCATGTCCCTTTAGGTATTCATCATTGCTGATTGGCGCTTGTGGCAGCCAGTGATATTTTTAGAGGAGAGGAGATACCGGGGGTTTTTTCCCTCTCCCTCCACCCCTTCTCTCACACTCAGGTACAGAACATTAGCTGATCCCATTACTCGAAACCGCTTGGGACGTAAAACTGACAGTTTGTGTTGATACAAAAGAAGCTGAAGGGGAAGTTTGGGGGGGGGGGAGAGAGCAGAAACAAATATGCCAGAGGTGGAGGGATAAGCGTGCAATGCAAATATATTTCCAAGGCAAAGATGAATCCATTCCTCTTGTCACCTTGAAATGGCAGAGGGGGGTCAGCACATATCAATCAAAAATATTGTGCAAAAGTATATTGGCATCAATCATTAGAGCAGGACTATGGTATGTTTGCTGCATTTTTGCATCAGTCCTCAGCCAGCTCATCCCACCCCTAATTTTCCAGCCCCTAAATAAAAGGCTAGGCTGCTGTTGCATAGTAGCTAAGATTGTGTCCCTTCTTTTCATTCTCCCCCCAACTGTGAACGCACAAGTTATGCTTAGATGAGCTTTAGCACCCCACCTGCAATATGGGATAATAACGCTGGCCTACCTTATAATTTTGGGATGCAGGTGGTGCTGTGGGTTAAACCATAGAGCCTAGGACTTGCCGATCAGAAGGTTGGCGGTTCGAATCCCCACGACAGGGTGAGCTCCCGTTGCTCAGTCCCTGCTCCTGCCAACCTAGCAGTTCAAAAGCACGTCAAGGTGCAAGTAGATAAATAGGTACCGCTCTGGCGGGAAGGTAAACGGCATTTCCGTGTGCTGCTCTGGTTCGCCAGAAGTGGCTTAGTCATGCTGGCCAAATGACCCGGAAGCTGTATAAAGCAAGATGAGCGCCACAACCCCAGAGTTGGCCACGACTGGACCTAATGGTCAGGGGTCCTTTACCTTTTTAGTGGACACCTTCTATGATCAATGTGCCTCCAATACATATACAACCCAATTCACATTAAACGTTAGAATGCAGGTTCTTCCTTCTTCACTTCCCTGTGCTTTGTGGGTTTTTTCCTTTCTAAAACAGACCATCGCAGAGAACTAGAAGGAAGTTGTTTTGCAAACATCTGTAGTTGCTGAGTTATTATTATTCCTTCAAGGAAAGTCCATTTAGTTTAATGATCGTTTGAATGGCATCTGTTTAAGACCTCGGCACCCTAATGATCTTTCTAAGACATTCTGAGGTGTCAAGGAATCCAGCAGTCTGCAATTTCCTCTGACAGTAAGTGCTTGAGACCTTGCCAAAATTGTTCCCTTTCATGCCCATTGTTGAATCGCTTGCTATTTTGATGTAGTGCTCTTTGACTACTTATCGAGACACCAGGATGTTGCCACGTGCTCCCTTTCTTTTGTTTCTCCTTCCCCCCTCCCCCCCTTTTTGCCGTTAGGACGAACAAAATTAATTCAAAATAGTTTGGAGTATTTTGAACTGGGTGGCGTTGAAGAGTAAAGTAGACAGTTGGGGTTATTGTCTTTCCTCGATCACACTGTCATATGGGCCTCCTTGATGTCACCCTGCTCACTTAGCCATGATTTTAGGCAGCCAAGTAATTGCAGGCTTGCAGGCTTTGCTCTGGGCTCCTGTCTGTACTTGAATTTCTATACAATATTCCAAGACGCCCAGTGGGTAGTTGTCTTTGGAGGCGGTAAGGAAGGGGAGGAGCCATGTCTCAGGAGCACAGCGTAGGGTTTGCTCTGATTTAAACGCCAGTGCTTTCCATTTAAAAGGATCCTGGTTGGCTAGGCGGAGAGAAAAACTCTGTTAATAGAATCTTGGCCAATCAAAATAGAATCATAGAAGTGTGGAGTTGGTAGCCATGTATTCTAGCTCCCTGCAATGCAGGAATCATGGCGGAAAAATCCCTGACATATAGCCACCCAAGCTTTGTAAACCACTGAGCCTAGGGCTTGCCGATCGGAAGGTCGGCGGTTCGAATCCCCGCGATGGGGTGAGCTCCCATTGTTCAGTCCCTGCTCCTGCCAACCTAGCAGCTTGAAAACACGTCAAAGTGCAAGTAGATAAATAGGTACCACTCCGGCAGGAAGGTAAATGACATTTCCGTGCACTGCTCTGGTGCTGGTTAAGGACCTGAACCAATTGATTCAAATTACAAGGAAGGAGATTCTGGTACCAAACATTCGAACATCCTTTTGACAGTCTGTTTTGCTGTGGAATGGACCCCCTTGGAATGGACTCTCCTTCATTGGAGGTCTCTATCTCAGGAAAGCTTTAGAGCAGCCTTTCTCAAGCCGGGGGTCCCCAGATGTTGTTGAACTACAACTCCCATCACCCCTAGCTAGCAAGGCCAGAGCTCAGGGATGTTGGGCATTGTAGTCCGACAACATCTAGAGACCCACAGCTTGAGAACTGCTGCTTTAGAGGGTTGGACTAGATGACACTTCCGCAATTCTATGATTGCAAATTATGCTTTTTTATTGTTTCAAGGAATGAAGGCTGGATTTGTTGGCTGAGCTTTGATTGTGTGTGTGTGTGTGTGTGTTTAGAAAAAAAGAAAAAAGGGAGGAGGGGAGAAGGACGCCTCTCTGAAGAATGCAGCTATTGAGCACTACTAATACCAACCCAAGGCAAAGCAGAACTCCCCTTCTAAAGCCTCGAGGCTCCCAATAAATAGCCTTCATCTTAGCTCCTGGTTCTGATCTTGTAAAGGCGAACTCATGCATGCACAACATGATAGGCCATGTCACGCCTCACAGCCTTTTTCAGCGCTGTCATCCCATACATCTTTTATAAGCTGAAGAGTGCAGCTCTGCCTCACAAGGTATCCCGTTTGCAATGGCTCTGTGGCGGGGGGTGTTTGTGTGTGTGTGAGAGAGAGAAGAAGAAACTCTTAACATTTCTGAAAATAAATTAAAAAATGTTGCGCTGCTTTCAGATGTTTATTAAGTAGATTGCTTTCCTTTCAATCTTCTCCCGTTTATGTTTCTTTGCAAGGATATGCATTATTATTATTATTATTATTATTATTATTATTATTATTATTATACCTCTGGTTGCGAACGGGATCCATTCCAGATCCCGTTCGCAACATGAGCAGAACACAACCCGCGTCTGCACGTGAGCAGGGCATGATTCACTGCTTCTGCGCATGACGTCATTTTGAGTGTCTGCGCATGTACAAGTGGCGAAACCCGGAAGTAACCCTTTCTGGTACTTCCGGGTTGCCGCGGGACGCAACCTGAAAAGATTTAACCTGAAGCAAACATAACAAGAGGTATGACTGTATTATTATTAATCACCTAAGAATATGGACTGATGTCACTACAGCCCACTTTGTCCCACCAAACAGCTTCTCTGTTTGCCTTGGTGAATGAATTCATTCTGTTCTTCAGTGTTTTAAAACCTGCACAACAACTTACCTGGGCATCTTATCTATTTTTTTATTTGATTTTAACGCTCAGAAAAAGCTGCATCAAAACAACTGAGCCAGCAATCTAAGTACATTAACCCACAACAGCATGGCAGCAGCAAATCCGCAGCTGATTTAAGTCAGAAAGGTGATCTAGTCGGTTGGGCCACCTTAAGCAGAGTATTCCACAAGGAGGGCACCAGTACAGAGAATATCTTGCCGTCACTCCTTCTTTTCCCTCAACCCCAGGCACCAGGGGCTTGCTTCCACATTGCTTTAATAACTTCAGATGAAATGGCATTTTAACTTCTCTTGAAATTCCTTAGCTGTTTCTCTTGAGACCCCAGGGCTTCCCAATTACATTCTACTGCCTCCCAGTGAATCACACTTGGGCGCCGGGAAATGCTTTTCCTCCTGTGTCACAAACACAATCCTCCCCGCTTCAGGCAAATGAAACACAGCTAGGCCTTTCCGAATGGCTATCCTTGTTTTGTCTCTCCCTCCTGCCCCACTTCGCCAAAGAGCAGAGATCTCTTACTGGCATTTCTGTTGGCCAAAGCTCTCAGCTGCCGCTCCCTCCAAGGTCTAGTTGAATATTCTGGGTTGAATATTCTTGCCTCTATCAAGGCCCTTGACATACTTTTATGTGGACGGTTTAAGAGCTTCAGTAATCTTTGTCTGGCTGCTTAGCCATAACATTACCTTGGATGTGCATCCATGAAATGCCCTCGAAAAAGCAGTGGGAAGTAATTGGCAGCAACAAGGGTCAGGCTAGGCTGAATGTGTGGTTAATGAGGGTCTTTTAAACGCCTGCATCTGCAACATTACATTGCTTGAGTAAAGGTAGGTAAAGGGACCCCTGACAGTTAAGTCCAGTCACAGATGGCTCTGGGGTTGCGTTGCTCATCTTGCTGTACTGGCCAAGGGAGCCGGCGTTTGTCCGCAGACAGTTTTTCCAGGCCATGTGGCCAACATGACTAAGCCGCTTCTGGCGAACCAAAGCAGTGCATGGAAACGCCGTTTACCTTCCCGCCGGAGTGGTACCTATTTATCTACTTGCACTTTGACGTGCTTTTGAACTGCTAGGTTGGCAGGAGCAGGGACCGAGCAACAGGAGCTCACCCCATTGCGGGGATTCGAACCACCGACCTTCTGATCGGCAAGTCCTAGGCTCTGTGGTTTAACCCACAGCGCCACCTGCATCCCTTGAGTAGCAGAAGACAAATGCAGTTTGGAGAAGTGAGCCACTTCCACTGCCGTTCTGTTTGCCCGTTTGCTGCTTCACGTTGCAATGCCCTCTGCAAGCAAACTCAAGGTTTGTTGTGGGCAGCGTGGCTTCCCATCCACATTCTCATGCCAGGGCTAGCCCACGTGGTCTACCACTCCCATCAGCATAGCCTGTGGATGGGGGTGATGGGAGTCGTAGCACCACATTGCCTATCACCCTGCTCAGCTCCTCTTGTAGTGTCTCTCCATTGCCTCAAGGAAAAGACCTGTCTCAGCCCTGATAGCTGAGATTTATTTTGTGCTGGAGATGTCAGAGATTGAACCTAGGCTGTTTGGCAAACAGTACTTTGAGAGCTACATTAGTAATAATAATAATAATTTATTACTTATACCCCACCCATCTGGCTGGGTCTCCCCAGCCACTCTGGGCGGCTTCCACAGAGACCAAAAATACACTAAAATGTCACACATTAAAAACTTCCCTGAACAGGGCTGCCTTCAGGTGTCTTCTAAACGTCAGATAGTTGTTTATTCCTTTGACATCTGGTGGGAGGGCATACCACAGGGCAGGTGCCACTACCGAGAAGGCCCTCTGCCTGGTTCCCTGTAGCTTTGCTTCTCGCAGGGAGGGAACCACCAGAAGGCCCTTGGCACTGAACCTCAGTGTCCGGGCTGAATGATGGGGGGGGGGGGGAGAGGCTCCTTCAGGTATACTGGGCCGAGGCCATTTAGGGCTTTAAAGGTAATTAGGGGAAATCACTTTTAAAGCAAATAAATAAATAAATAAATAAATAGTTCCTCCCCTAAAAAAGGGGGGGGGAGAATCATATATAGGAACATAGGAAGCCGCCTTATACCAAACCATTGGTCCGTCCACACTTAGGATAGACAATATGGTGCCCTGCAGATACTATCGGACTACAACTCCCGCCAGCCTCAAGCAGCATGGACAATACTGAGGGATGATGGGAGTTGTAGTCCAACAACAGCTGGAGAGCACCACATTAGCAACCCCTGGTCTACAGCTCTCCAGGATTTCGGGCAAAGGTCTCTCCTTGTCCTACCTGGAGATACTGGGAATCAGGAGTGCCAGCTTGGCTCCATGGCTATGGGTGCCATGCAGTGTTAATGTGAATTTTGTGGGTGCCCGGTGGCCCCTTCATGGGGAATTTTGTGGGTGCTCAGGCAGCCAGGGCCCCAAGAAGTTGACACCTATTGAACCTGATAACTTCTTCATGCAAAGCATATACCGTACTGAGCTATGGCCATAGCACAACAGCACAATGAAACGATCTAGCAGACATGTTGTCAGGAGGATCCTAGAGTAGCTTGCCAGAATGGAGAGCTGAGAGATTGGGGTGTTAGTTAAGCAATGACAGGACCCAGTGAAATTGTCTCCACGTTATAAATGTTGAGCCGGCGAAAGGTACATCTCATTCACGATCTAATATCCCTAATGCACTCTGACAGCAGCAAATTCATTCCACCTTCAAAAAAAATAAATGAAAAGGCTTAAATGAAACGTGGTGTTAAAAGCTGAGCGTGTGCAAGGGAGAGGGAATGTGTTGATGCTTAACAGCAAGTCCAATGTGGCGTGGCAATTGGAATCAAAAGACTCCAGGATTCCCAGTGTTCCTGGGCATCGGCCATTCTGAAAACCGCTCGGCTTTGCCTGCCTTGATCCGGAGACTATCCAATTAAGGGCAGGACTGCTAGGCAAGACAATATGACTCTGAACATCATAATGGCCGCCACCTACAAGGGGAGGAATCAAAGGCTGCTTCAGAGTCAGGCTGAATCAGGGCAGAGTCGCAGCTTGTGGACATTTCTTTAATAATCTCTGGGAAGCACCATTCATGGGCTAAAAGTGGCGCCATGCTTGGACCATGGTAGCAGAATGAAAAGGGTCTGGTTTTAATGAAATGGGACAGAGAACAATGGGACATTCTTTTTCTGGCAGCTCAAAAAGTTGGATGCTGAATTCTTGCGGAAACTCCAGCTGATTAATAATGTGGAGAAATGTTGCTGTAGTGGTTCAGTTCTTTACCAAATAAATAAGTAAGTAAAAGAGGGTGGGGGTTCAACCTTTGGTTCATGTTGATCAGCAATGTAGGAAAGTTTGCGTTTTTTTAAAAAGAAATCATTAATGTATTTATCAAAGATGTCCATTCCATATTTCTATAAGAACTCCTTGAGTTGATCTGCTGTGAAAATCGAACATGCAGGGATCAGAAAATGATTAAAGGAAATAAATCCTGCCCCAAAACTGAAATGCAGCATTTGAAAGCTGCATGGTAATAATAGAAACAACAGACCCCCAGTTCACCCCCCCCCCATATGCCCAATGAAATAAGATGATCTCATCCCATTTCCCAAATATCACAGTGGGCCAGACCACATGCACCTCCCTTGGTCTTAGATTCCACAGAGTTGGCACTACCAGAGAGAAGGAATTTTGGATAACAAAAAGCCCTATTCAGGCGTTTCACATGAGGAACCTACACATGGCGAAAGTGTGTAGGACATGGGTAGGCAAACTAAGGCCTGGGGGCCAGATTCGGCCCAATCGCCTTCTCAATCCGGCCCACGGATGGTCCAGTAATCAGCATGTTTTTACATGAGTAGAATGTGTCCTTTTATTTAAAATGCATCTCTGGCTTATTTGTGGGGCATAGGAATCTGTTCTTCTTCTTTTTCAAAATATAGTCCGCCCCCCCACAAGGTCTGAGGGACAGTGGACTGGCCCCCTGCTGAAAAAGTTTGCTGACCCCTGGTGTAGGAGAACCACATTCTGCCCATGCCCCTAAACATCTTGTGTTGGTGCAGACTTCTGTCGAGATATAGGCTTTTCCAATGAAAATGCCTATTCTGCTCTATATTCACCACATGCGTCTTCTGCCACTGTTCCTCTTCTGCTGCAGTTCACCTCCCAGCGCAAATCCACCTTGCTGTTTGCTGTAATGAAATTGCAATTACGTTGTCAGTATGTTATTCTGCCCCATTCATTTCTGTGCAAAGGAAACCAGTGGAAATGGGGGTGGGGGTGTTTTGAGAATGTAATTGATTACATAATGTTTGCAGACTGAAAGCAACAGCAATAGTAAACATTGATCGTATTCTCTGAGGCCGTTTCTGATCCCGTTTCCATCTCTGGAGGTGTGGCCAGTGCCATGCAGGATGTATGGGGAGGGTCCAGAACGGTTTTGGGGTTGTTTATTTATTGTTTATAGGACTTCTTACTTGCTTTTCACTATAAAGTTGCAAGGCGGGTTTCTACAAAATATAAGACAGTTATGCAAGCACATAAAGCAGGCACAGGTATAAAAACAAGCAAAACTGTTCCATTCATCAGAGCAGTACAGTGGTACCTTGGGTTACATACACTTCAGAAATAGCACCTCGGGTTAAGAACTTTGCTTCAGGATGAGAACAGAAATCGCACGGCAGCAGCAGGAGGCCCCATTAGCTAAAGTGGTGCTTCAGGTTAAGAACAGTTTCAGGTTAAGAACGGACCTCCGGAACGAATTAAGTACTTAACCCGAGGTACCAGTGTACAGATCCAGCGAAAGAGGTGGGCCCCACAAAACAAAATACTCTGTCTTTTATATTGTGATTTTATGTTGCAAACCTCAGTGAGATATGTGGATGGAGGGTGGGAAACAAATTCAAACAACAACTGGCAAAGGCCAGTATAAAGAGCATCTGTAGTGAAGGAGCCAGTCTTTCAGATATTTGGGGCTGTAGCTCTTCAGGGATTTAAACAGTGATGTGAGCACCTTGAATTGGGCCCAGAAATTGGTCGCTATTGCAATTGTTTTGAAACAGGGAGCATGCATGGTCTAAATGGAACCCCAACCAGTAATTTGGCTACGGCATTTTGGAGCAGTCGAGATTTCCAAATCATCTTCATGTTCCACTGCCCCCTTCTCAATATATAGGTAATTTGCATGAAATATACTCAAATATGGCTAATCACAATGGAAAACAAACCACTGAGCTTCTCTTCCGAGTTTTGCTACCAGCACAACCCACTAATTGTATCTTACTGCATTTTTTAGAATCTAATGTTTTATGGCTGGATGCTTTTACAGCAGCGTTGCTGAGTTCAAAGGAATTTTACTGCAGTTTTACAGCATCAGGTTCACTGTGTGTGTATGTTTCTATATATAATATATAGAATATATTCAGGCAGGAGTTGCTGAATAATCAGCTCAGGGATGCAGGAGTTTGAGTTAAGCCCAAAAGGCAAAGCTGAGAGACAGCCAAAATCAGTGCCAGTATAAACTCCCCCACTGGATTCTCCCTGAAATTTTTGTAAGTACTAAATTATGTTTGGTTCACCACAGGAATGTCTCGATGTCCTGCTATTCCCACAACACAATGCCCAAAACCCAGGCCTGGCCTTGTAACTATGCAAGAGGATGCGGTAGCAATGTTCTGAACTTGTGCCACTTCTGACTGCAGGCAGAAAATGGCATTTGGGTTAAAAAAACAAAAAAACCACTACCTCCTGCTGCTGCAAATCTGAAACAAATAAAAAAAAGAAACATACTACATCAGTAGGAAAAATTATAATGCAATTATTTCCTGCTGCCTCTTTTAACTTTCTGCTAGCAGAAAGTTGTTGTTTTAATGGGTGTGGGTGGGTGTGTTAACATAAGGGAATATTCCGAGGTGTGTTTCTTTTCCTGAAGTGGTATAGTCTACAGTCTCAGGAGGACTCTACCAGTTCATCCTCACTTTCGTCTCCCTACCTGCCCTTTTACATTCTTAATTTCAGTAAAGCTTTCTAGACTGAACAAGCCTCAAATTCTTTATTAGCCTTTCCTTGCTGGAGTAGCTTATCTGCAAGCAAAGGTCAGTGTGTGTGGAGATGTTTCATTTAAGGGAGGGAAGACACAAAGGGGGAATGTGAAGGTTTCTAGAGGGGAAGAGGAATGGAGGAACATTTATCACTCATTACTTGAAAGAAGTTGGCTGTGTGGGAAAGAAAAAGGCATCTGTACGTGTATTCGGTTTGAATTATTTTATATATGTGCTGTTGTTTGTTTTAAATTGTTTTGCATTTATATATGCTTGTGTGTTTAATTGTTTTTATGTGTGCAAACATTCCTTGCTGTTTTTATATCTGCAATTATTTTGTTTTTATTGTATTGCTTCGGGATGCCTCATGGGAATAATAATAATAATAATAATAATAATAATAATAATAATAATAGTGTTGTGTACAAACAAGGCCAGCACATAAGCGTAAATGCAAGGCATATGAGAGGAAGGAGAAGCCCCATTCATGAGACATTGGCTCTCACCCTCTGATGCCTAAATGAAGCCTCCATGAACCTGTTAACAGCAGAGGCTGAGGACAGAAAACATTTGATAACAGTTATCTTCATTTCTTGTTTGTGGGTAGCCAGAGGTGTCTGGTTAGTCACTACAGTGGTACCTCGGGTTAAGAACCTAATTCGTTCTGGAGGTCCGTTCTTAACCTGAAACTGTTCTTAACTTGAGGTACCACTTTAGCTAATGGGACCTCCTGCTGCCGCCGCTGCGCCGTCAGAGCCCGATTTCTGTTCTCATCCTGAAGCAAAGTTCTTAACCCGAGGTACTATTTCCGGGTTAGCAGAGTCTGTAACCTGAAGCGTCTGTAACCTGAAGTGTCTGTAACCTGAGGTACCACTGTATTTAGAACTGACCTTCAGGTTGGATCTAGTCAAGCTTTGCTTTTGGTTTTGAAACAAAGATAACACAGATAAGCAAAGATGAAGATGGATGGTGCTTTCGTTAAGGTTCCTGCATTGCAGGGGTTGGACTAGATGACCCTCAGGGACCCTTCCAGCTCTACAGTTCTGTGATTCTGTGCATGGTTCTAGAACAGCACTGACGTTTCAACATTCATCTGCTGTGCAATGAAACAAGAGCCTCTGTATGGCACCAATTTCATTAGGTTCACTTCCTACCCCTACCCAGTCATTTTAAGAAATGCAAATGAGCCATATATCACGTCATTCCCCCTCCCCGCCTACCTGCCCTTCTCAGAGTCTTCTGCTTCCGCTTGCTTTTAGCTAGCAGTGTCTTGGCTTCATGGAACTTTCTTTTGCATGCTGCTAAATCCTTTGTTGCAATATCCTTGCAGGAAAAAAGGTGGCTGGTGCCATTCCAGTTTGCCATGCAATGGTATTACATTCCTGTATATTGGCATTAGCACTGAATTTGTTGAGTGGGTATTAATCGTTTTCTGAGTAGGATTTACAAATGGAATAAACCCATATATGCTTGCAATTGGAAAGGTAGCTGATTCCCTCCAGCTACAAGTTAACCACCACCAAGCAAATCCCATATAATGTCCCTGTTATTTGTCAAAAAAAGCTTAGTGGGAGCTTAGGTTTGCTTGTTTTAAGTTTGAACATAGAATTTAACCAACATACTAACGTTTTGTTTTGTTTTTAGCTCATCATTTGCTAAGAATTTCTTTCAACCACCCAATTCAGGCATGGGGAGCACTTGAGGTTCTTTCTGAAACACAACTTCCATAATCCCATGCTGGCTGGGACTGATGGGAGTCATAGTCCAAAACATCTGGGAGACACTTGATTGGGGAAGACTGGTTTCATGCAATCAATGAACTCGTGTCCCTTCTCTGATTTGGATGAAGTGCCAGGAAATCCTTCTCCTTCCAGGCTTTCTACTTCCCATACATCAGAGATGGGGAACCCACGGCTCTCCAGATGTTCTGAACTACAATTCCCATCATTCTTCACCATTGACCGTAGTGAGTAGGTCTGATGGAATTTGGAATCCAACAATATTGGGGAAAGATGTTCCATATTATCCTGTCCAATTACTGTGCTCTTATTCTAAGCTTCTGCTTTGAATATAGAGGACAAAACTGCACACTGATCCCAGGATATGCACCAAAGCCAGCGAGCCCACATCTAGTTATTCCTCCTCTCCTCATCATGGAAGATCAGACTGTGCATTTCATAGAATCATAGATTTGCAGAGTATGCAGTTGTCCTGTTCTAGTCCCGAGGAGGAGCCTATGGAACAGTGGAGCCTGGAGAGGACTTTGGTTGTTTCAGCACCACGGACAGTTCCAAGCAAGGCAATTGCTCCAACAAGAACTATAGTTGGACCAAGACCTTTTGTGCCTCTGTCTTCCCTCCACTTCTCCTATGCTCCACCACCTTCCTTGGACGCCTTGAGGAGCCAATGTTCTAGCTTGAACTCACATGCTTTTCCTTCACTCCATGGCCTCCATGGGAAAGTGAAGTAGCACCCCTGCTTTGTATGCAGAAGGCCCCAGTTTCAATCCCTGGCATGCCCGGGAGGACTAGGAGAGATCCCTGTCTGAAATCCTGGAGAGCAGCTTCCAGTCCATGTGGACAATGCTGGGCTAGATGGACCAACTGTGTAACTCAGTATAAAGCAACTTCCTGTGTTCCTGAACTGTTGGCCTGGTGAGGTTGTCTGGGAATGTGCTCAGTTCCTCAGGCTAAGGGAAAGGCACCTATGAAGGTCCTGTCTCCTGGTCTATGGGCCCTTCTACTGTGAGATCCAGTTCAGCAACCTACTGCCCTGCCTGCCAGCCCTAAGTTCAGTGGGCCACAGATCCACAGTATCAGGCTCAAAGGAAGGAACCTCATTGAATTCCTTAGCCAGTGGCCTTGTAGCCTCTGATTTGGCATGCTGGACTCCAGAGTCCACATTATTGTTTGCCAATGGAAATGTGGAACTGTGCAGTGCCACATGTTTCCCTAGGAAGACTTTTGGCAGATGCACACCATGCATTTAAAGCACACCTGGCTTCCCCCAGAGAATCCTGGGAACCGTAGTTCACCCCCCAAAGGGCTACATTCCCAGTCTCCTTAACAAACTACAGTCCCCAGTATTCTTTGAGAGGAAGTTAGGTTTTTAGATGTGCATTGAACGTGCATTATATGTATGGTGCAGATGGTTTGGGGATCTAGATGGGGTGGGGATGGGGAGTTGCCATGGCATCATGCTCAGCACCATGTCACGTTTTGCCTGTATTTTCTCTGGTTCAGAGGGAATATCATCCTATCTGTTTCCTTGGCTTGTTTTTTTTTATAAAAAAAATAATGGAATAGCCAAACAGCATGGAGGCCACCACAGAAAACCTTATGCTAATGAATGTTGACATCAGTAAACAACATAATGTGATAAATTTTCCAGCACTGACACTTATTTCTGAGGTTGAATAGCCTTTGGTTCAGATCCATCATGGGATAGCATATCACTCTTGCTGTCCTCCTCCGGTAATTAGCTTTGTTTTAAGATAGCGGCGAAGGTGAATTAAAGAAGTGGGCACAATTCAACACAGAATGAAAAGGATTGTTCTCGCTTTACCTTATCCTCCCTTGTAATTTCCCCCCCCAGATTTAGTCTCTGCATTAAAAAAGATTTTGAATGCAACGGACTGTGATGAAGCTTGAGGCATTTACATCCCCCCCCCAACCCTCTAATATTGATGCAGCGGCAGCCGTTATCCTAGATTCCAGTGTTTGATGGCATTATAAGTAATTAATTAACCAGCATCACACAGAGGTTGGCTGTCCTTTTAAATTACTACCAGCGAGCGAAGGAGTATTGGATATCCATATTGGATGAGGACGGAAGTCTTGAAAGCAATAACAACAACAAAAATACATTCAAAGGTTATCCATACTTGGCGGTTGTTGCTCGATCTCCCCTTTCCACTCATTAGCCACAGTGTTAAACATTGGACAAGTTCATGTTTCCGTGGGTGTCGGTGAGTTCAATTCACAGACGTGAACATGATGTTGGAGTGAGGACTCTTGCAGTAAGGAGAGCCTGGTGATATCAGTGAAAAGGACCTAGAGTGACCAACCAGATGCCTGTAGGATTCCCTCTTCCCTCCGCACTTGTTTTTCCTTTTGTGCTGCGTAAGGGATACCTGTGGAAAGACCAACAGAAAATGAGGGCATTAGCAGGCATCCTAAGGGGTGTGTGTTCTGCTCGCTTCCTTCTTTTCCTCTCCCGCACAAATATCGCCTTCTCTTGCCAGCCCTCATCATCATTGTGTTCTACGTCTACACCAGCGCTAACCAGGGTTAATGCTAACAGGGGTTCTTCTCTTTTTGTAAAAAAAAAACATTTTTTATTCTAAATTAAAACAAAACATATTATCCAGAAACATATCATCCTTATTCCCCCCCATCAATTTTATTGATGTTAACTGCCCTGAGGGCTGGGTATAAATAAAATAAAAATTTATTATTATTATTATTATTATTATTATTATTATTATTATTATTATTATTATTTCTTGCATTTATATCCCACCTCTTTCTCCGAGGAGCTCAAGGTTCATTGGTGGTTTCTAAGCAGAGGCTGGATGGCCATCTGTCATGGAGGCTTTAGTTGAAATTTCTGCATTGCAGGGGGTTGGACTAGATGACCCTCGGGGTCCCTTCAGACTCTACAATTCTGTGATTCTAAGGTGGGTTACATAGTTATCCCTCTCCTCCTTTAATCCCCACAAGGTTGGTTGGGCTGAGAAGCAGGGACGGGCCAAGGTCACCCAGTGAGTTTCATGGCTGTGCGGGGAATTGAACCCTGATCTCCCAGCTCCCAGTCCAACACTCCAGCCCAGTGGCATAGCGTGGGGGGTGCAGGGGGGGCCGGCCGCACTGGGCGCAACATCTGGGGGGGGCGTGCTCACACTCGCAGCTCTCTGCCTCTACCTGGCTCACTCACTCTCTCTCACTGCAGTGCTGGCTGTGCGAATCCGATCCGAGCTGCCGGGTCGCCGCCCACTGTGGAGGGGAGGGTGCCAGGCGTGCGGTGCGGTGCGGAGAGAGCGAGGGACTATCTGGGGGAGGGACAGTGCAGCGGGGGGCGCAAATTACTTGCCTTGCCCCGGGTTAGGGGGCGCAAATTACTTGCCTTGCCCCGGGTGCTGACAACCCACGCTACGCCACTGCTCCAGCCGCTAAGCCACACTAGTGAGCTCGGTGAGTTCAGAGGAGGGTGAAGATCCTTGCTCAGCCATTCCTGGCCAGTCTCTGTGCGTTGCCCTTATTTAAATGTTCCTAGATACGTTTGCAGACCAAAATGTGTCCTGGCCTCCTCATTGAGGACATATTGTCTCCTGTGCACCTCCAATAAGACATCGACTAGAGCAGCTTTCTAAATCCGATAATCCCATTTGCTGCATGCGTTGCCAGAGGCGATCTTTAAATGGCACGAGTGAAAGTTGGCATCTTTGAAAATCCTGGAGAGCAGGGGGCTTGGGGAGAGAGGCTGAACTGCAAAGGGTCAGCTTAAGTGTGGAAGGTAGACCAGCAGCTGCTTGGAGCAGCAATATATACTTAAAGGTACTAATGATACAGAATGCAGGGCAGTCAGAGAGGGGCATGCGTAACACAGCTACAGAGAATACCTACAACTCTCAGATCTTGCTTTAGTGTCCACGAGGGACCCATTTTGTTAGAAAGAAACAGATATTTTCCACAAGGCCTGGATGGAAACGGTGTGCAAGCAAGATGACCGCAGTTCTGTGAATCAACCGGAGGGAACCACCAGCTCAGTAACGATTTGGTTCACGTTTGGACTGTTGGGCTTTCCTGGGACTAAATGATACGGGGTCTTTGGAACCTAATCGACTGTCCGGCTTTTGTTCTGCATTTGACTGTTTCGTTGAATGTAGTTTTCATTGGTTATATTTGCGCAAAGCTGTTACACTATATGGTGAGCCACCCAGGGTGACGGAAGGTGATCTAGGAATCGCGCAAATAAGTAATGAAATAAAATCATATTCTGGCAGGCGGGTTACATGTAGTGTGGCATTGAGAGTTTTAAAATCGGCTGCGTTTGTTTTGAAAAGGTTCTAGCATTTCTTTTGGCTTGAAAAAAATATTGTTTAGGTTTGCACACTTCGATCCACAGTTATAAGCAAACTAGGTGAAGTGTTTTGCTTCTAATCTTGGGTCTACTGATAGGGGCTCCCCCCCCCCCGCCTAATTAATGGTCTTAAGTAGAAAAACATGCATTTTTTATTTTAAAAAAGCTTATTACAGGTAGATAAAAAAAGTTTTTTTTATTGCTGCTGCTAAGTAAAATATATATAAATTGCAGGGATTGGACTTGGAATACCTTTAAAGAGACCAGCTCCCCTTTCTCTGTGGCTGCAGTGCTTTTTTTTCGGGGGGGGAGGATGAAAGGGGACACATACCCCTAAACATTTTGTGAATCTTTCTACTTTTGTCCATTTACAGTGGTACCTCGCAAGACGAATGCCTCGGAAGACGAATGCCTCGGAAGACGAATGCCTCGGAAGACGAAAGAGTTTTTCGTTTTCTGAGTTGCTTCGCAAGACGGATTTCCCTATGGGCTTGCTTCGCAAGACAAAACGTCTTGTGCCTTTTTTTAAAAACCGCCAATGCATTCCTATGGGAAACCGTCAATACACAGCGGTGCTTCGCAAGACGAAAAAACTCGCAGAACGAATTAATTTCGTCTTGCAAGGCACCACTGTACTGCGTTTATTTCCCCCGATTTGAACTATAAAATGGTGATTTTCTTGAGTCAAAACGAGAGTACCCCTGAACTTTTTTTTAAGAGAAAAAATAGCACTGGCTACAACGCAACATCTGTCTTTGTCTCTGAAAATGCATTTTGTGTTTGCATGAAATTGACTAGATCTTTTTCTCCCTTGCTAATTTTCTGAAATAGCCAGTGCTGTGGATGAAAAGCCTTTGCGCTCTCTCTCTCTCTCTCTCTCTCTCTCTCTCTCTCTCTCTGTCTCTCTTTCGCTGGGAGGCTTTGATGCTTTTTAAGTCATCTTGGCCCAATGAGCCAGCAAAACCACCCTTTGAAAAATTTGAACAGCGCAGAGCCAACACAAGGCAATCCACTGGAGGGCTTCTGGGCTGTGTAGAGGGATGCCTCTTGATTAAGTCCATTTACTTGAAATCTGAAAGTGCTATTGTACCAAGAATTAAGAATGAGAAGTAATTAAGAACCAAGGCTTCTTCCTCTCTATATATGTTTCTTTCATTCTTCCTCCCCCCCCCCCCCAATTTCTTTTCTTGAAATTCAGAATGACCCTGGAGTACTGGCACTCTTTAGGAAGGAAAAAAAAAACCCCTTCTTTGTGCTAAGACTGTCCATGCAAAGGATTCACTTACCTGGCTTCCTTGAATGTAAAGCGAGATGTTGTTCAGAGCACTTGCGAAATGCTTTTCTGTAGGGTGTGGAAGGGTGAGATGGGGGGGGGGGATTAAGTGTTTGAACAATTGATTTTGTAATGCATTCCTACGAATGGAATTTGTACTCAGTGATGGAATGAGACTTTGTGCTGACCATTGGGAAATGGATTTTTTCCATGTGCCTTGAGCCCAGCACTCCAACTTTTGTAAGGGAGATTTTTCCAGAGGAAGAACTTTAAGGGGAATGAGACTTAGCAGTTACAGTGGTACCTCAGGTTAAGTACTTAATTCGTTCCGGAAGTCCGTACTTAACCTGAAACTGTTCTTAACCTGAAGCACCACTTTAGCTAATGGGGCCTCCTGCTGCTGCTGCGCCGCCAGAGCACGATTTTTCTTCTCACCCTGAAGCAAAGTTCTTAACCTGAAGCACTATTTCTGGGTTAGCGGAGTCTGTAACCTGAAGCATATGTAACCTGAAGCGTATGTAACCTGAAGCGTATGTAACCTGAGGTACCACTGTATAGTTAAGTAAAAACTTAAACACGTTGCAGGATTCCCCCCAAAATAGACCATAAACGTTTGTGAGGCTGAGCTCTGAATCAGGACATCTGCAATTCATACTTTACTTTTGTCGCAAGCTCACTGGGTGGCTTCTGGTTTGGCCATTTCTGCATCGCCAAAACAGAGGTCGAGAGAGGACACCGATTTGCATAACGTATTCAGTTGCTATGTGGAGATGCAAGCTTAGAAATCATTACTGTAATTTAAAGCGAAATATAGGTCATTGCCGCGTGCAAGGCTGACCAGGCAAACTGAACGCCTGCTCAATCTGCTGCCTGGGGGGCGAAATGTTGATGGCCAACCTCAAGGCCTCTGCTGCTCTTGCTAATGACCAGACTTGGACCACAGCATCTCTGAAACAGAGGGGCTTGTCCTCTGACAACATTCTGCCCCAGCTAGGCATAGTGGCAGGCATTTAATATTGCAGATGGGTCAAAAAGGGGGGGGGGGGGAATCCAGATTAAATAATTGGAGAATACAGGCTGGGGTTTTGATGTTGGGCAGAAACAGTGCAAGTGTCTGCATTTGGAACTGCTTTAATTTTCCCTTTGTTGATCTGCAAGCAATTGATCAAGCAATTGACCACAAGCTTGACATGAGCCAACAGTGTGACGCGGCAGCTAAAAAAGCCAATGCAATTCTGGGCTGCATCAATAGGAGTATAGCATCTAGATCAAGGGAAGTAATAGTGCCACTGTATTCTGCTCTGGTCAGACCTCACCTGGAGTACTGTGTCCAGTTCTGGGCACCACAGTTCAAGAAGGACACTGACAAACTGGAACGTGTCCAGAGGAGGGCAACCAAAATGGTCAAAGGCCTGGAAACGATGTCTTATGAGGAACGGCTAAGGGAGCTGGGCAGGTTTAGCCTGGAGAAGAGGAGGTTAAGGGGTGATATGATAGCCATGTTCAAATATATTAAAGGATGTCACATAGAGGAGGGAGAAAGGTTGTTTTCTGCTGCTCCAGAGAAGCGGACACGGAGCAATGGATCCAAACTACAAGAAAGAAGATTCCACCTCAACATTAGGAAGAACTTCCTGACAGTAAGAGCTGTTCGACAGTGGAATTTGCTGCCAAGGAGTGTGGTGGAGTCTCCTTCTTTGGAGGTCTTTAAGCAGAGGCTTGACAACCATATGTCAGGAGTGCTCTGATGGTGTTTCCTGCTTGGCAGGGGGTTGGACTCGATGGCCCTTGTGGTCTATTCCAACTCTATGATTCTACGATTCCTTATCCCTGACTGTTAACCATTCCGACTGGCTGGGGTTTGGGAACCGTTGCTGTACTGCAGGGGTAGCTAACATGAGGTCAGTATCCAGAAACCATGGGATCTATAGCCAAACAGCAACTGCAGGACACAGCAGTTTCTACCTCTGGCCTAGGGTTTGGACTTGGAGCCTGAGATGTTTTGCATGCATTTCAGTTGTTGGCAGCTACCCTGAGAGGTATGTGATTTGTATCCCCATTTTGCCAGCTGAGGCATGAAACGTGAGGGATTCTGATTTGCCCAGAGCCACTCAGTGACCCAGCAGCTGAGCTGGGATTTAAACCTCAGCTTCTCAGGTGCTACTGCAGCATGCGACACCCCCCCCCCCCCAAGATTACACTGATGCTGAGAGATGGGGTGCATGCATGCGTGCGCTCACATGCATTGTAAAGGTTATTTTGTTTGAAGTACACTCGGGCAACATGCTGATGAAACATGACAGTTTGGCTGCAGGGCCTGGCTTTCTGTTTAGGAAAATCGAGAGCGTCGCCTTGTTGTCCTTTCCTAGTAAAATAAGGTCATTAGCAATGCAGTGTGCATAGTTCCTTGCAGCGATGGAATCAGCCCAAGGTGGAAGGCTGTGAGGGGGTGCATAGTATTGTCCCAAAAAGGTATCTCTGTTTTTCCTTGAAATCTTCCATAGCCTAAACTCTGATATTCTCATTAATAATCCCTCAAGGGAGTGCAGTGAGTCTGTTTTATCCACTGGGCAGCTGTATCTTCCTGCCCTCATCCATGTCTACATGGAAAGCTTCTGCAGGCATTCTATGCTGTGCCTCCTTCTTCCAAAGGGCAAAGGCAAGACGTGAGCCGGTTGGCTTCTTGGTCCCCTTTGCCATGTGTGCAGCAAAAACAGGAAGCTTCCAAAGGGACTGGAAGCAGAACAAAGAAAGGATGGGAGGGATGGTAAGAAAGCATGTTTTGGGCCCTGCTGGTCCTTCTTCAGGGAAGTTCAGAGAACGTTAAGGTGTGCTACCTATTTCTTAGGCTAGAAATAAGTTAGAGAACACATAGCATGTCTGAATTTTGAATCGCTGTTTCACTAAAGATACAGTTGCCATACGTTCATCTCCCGGTATGCCCCACGGAGAGCCTCAAGGTACATAAATAGCAACACCCTAGTGGTCCCGGGCCCTAAGGAAGTTAGATTGGCTTCAACCAGAGCCAGGGCCTTTTCAACACTGGCTCTGGCCTGGTGGAACGCTCTGCCTCATGAGACCAGGGCCCTGCAGGATCTGATTTCTTTCCGCAGGGCCTGTAAGACAGAGTTGTTCCACCTGGCCTTTGGCTTGGAGTCAATTTGAATCCCTCCCCCTCTTTTCCCCCCCTTTTTTCTTTCTCCTCCTGCGATTGTTTCAATATTTTAATGCTGTATTTTAATCTTGTTTTTAAGATGTATTCATTCAACTTGTTTTTATTATTGCTTGTTAGCCGCCCTGAGCCTGGCCTTGGCTGGGGAGGGCGGGGTATAAATAAAAATTATTATTATTATTATTATTATTATTATTATTATTATTATTATTATCCATTTTGGTAGGCTCGGGTGGCTCGGGCTCGGGCTGCACTGCACAGGGCCATCTTTAGCATATGCACTGCCGGGGTGCAAAGATCCACCCAGTGTGCGCCCCCACCATTGTTAGTGGCCCCGAGGTCACTGCACTCCGCCCCTGGGCCCGAGGGAAGCATCTTCCTGCTGCAGCGGAGACCTCCTGAGTTTCCCCTTCGAGAGGGAGGCCAAACTTCTAAGGGGGTCCCCCGGGTAAAGGTGGCCCTGGCTCTGCACACTGTGACCACTGCCAGCCCAAGCTGGGGGAAGAAGGGTGTGGGTGCTCTGCACGCCACAGACGTTGCCAACCCAAGCCAAGGAAAGAGGCGCATGGCTGCAGCAGAAGCTCCATGTGCTCACGTACCTCTTTCCCCAGCTTGGGCTGGCAGCAGCTCGGGCTGTGCTCTTTTTGGCTCTTCAAGATATGGCACCTCTACTAAAGAAGGACCAGTAGGGTCCAAAATGCATTGGTTTAATGAAACTACCTTGGCTTCCTGCATTGTATTTTTCCCATGCAGAACATTTTACATGGTCAGTCCAACACAGCAGGAGGTTGGACTAACTGATCCTTGAGATCCCTTCCAAGGCTACAGTTTGTGATTCTAACATAAGGATTTTGTTCCCTATTTCAACGTGGACCTATAGATTGCTTTCATTTATTTTGCCGCCGCAGCTGCAGCTTATTATTATTATTATTTTAGTTGTTAAGCCTTCAGAATTATTTTCGTGCCTTCCGATTCCTTTCAGGAAACAGGAATAAGAATGCAAACGAGAAATAATTTAGGAATGCAAAGAAGATGGATGCGAATAATGTGTGAATCAGCAGAAACGCAGAGAATAGGAAGGAGATGGATGTGCATAATAATAGCAAGCAAATAGCAAGAATGCGAATAATCGTAAGAATGTGAATAATGCAAATATGAATAATTAAAAAACGATAAGATGGATAGAAATAATAAGCTGGATATGCATATGAGAGGAAATAAGAGGAAATCTCAAGGGTGTAGAAAGAAAGATATTACTGTCCCAGTGTGTTGCAGAAGACACTTCAGGGACACCCAAATAAGAACAATGGACATATTGTATTATATTATTATAACTATTATATAAAAAGTGAAAAACAAATCTTTAAAATATCAGCAAAAAGGAGAAAAGGACAGTATATATATTTAACTTTTGTAATACTTATCTAGATGCTGAAAAAATATTTTTAAAAATATTCAATACAAGAAATAAACAAAACCAAAGTTTAAAAGTATTTAGGACTTCTGCTCTGTTTTTTGTTCTGGGGGGTGTTGCAGTAGTGTTGTTGCTTTTTTTGTCTGCGTCATCCTTCTCAAAATGACCCTCAGGCATAAAGTAGGGCATACGCTGTAGCTTGCATGTTTTGCCTAAAGCAAGCTAAGATGGTAAGGGGTGTCTGCATTTTGCTTTCATTAAGCAATTATTTCCATTGATATTGGGCACTTAATTAACTTCCTTTGTGCCAAATGAGTTTTCCATTCATTAAAGGGAAGGTGCTAGCATTCTATAGTATAAGTGTTAAAAACCGTGCTATCCTTTAAAACTATGACTGAGTCGAGAATACCTTGAAACTCGAACGGCTCCATTCTTGAACGTTTCAGCTCCCGAACGCTGAAAACTCAGAAGTAAGTGCTCCAGTTTTTGAATGTTTCGGAACATGAACGTCCGACGCACTTCTGCTGTACAAAAACCTTGGAACTCGAACGTTCGGAAGTCGAATGGTCTTCCGGAATGGATTGTGTTTGAGTTCCAAGGTGCCACTGTAATTATTTGGGGGAGTATAATGTTTGACAGTAGAACGGCATCTCTCAGCAAGTTGTGGACTGTCTTTCCTTGGAGGTTGATAAGCAGAGTTTGGGTGACCATCTGTCATGGATGCTTCAGTTTAGCTTCCTGCATTGCAGGGGTTGGACTAGATGATCCTCGGGCTCCCTTCCAACTCTACAGTTCTATGTTTGCAGGGTCTATTTGTCCATTCTGCCTGAGACTTTAAAACTGGGGTCCCCAACTTGGCGCCCATGAGTGCCATGGTACACTTAAACACCCAGAACATGAAGAGCCTTATACATTGCTGAGCAATGGGCCAGACAGGCCCTGAGGGGATCCCTCTCTGTAGTTTACAGTTCCTTGGGAGGAGTCCAGAGGGAAAGGACTAGAGAGGGAAGGAGGAGCCAGGCGCCAGTCCCAGCAACGTTTTCAACCAGGGCAGATTAAAAAGGTAAAGGGACCCCTGACCATTAGGTCCAGTCGTGGCCGACTCTGGAGTTGCAGCACTCATCTTGCTTTATTGGCCGAGGGAGTGCAGCTTCCAGGTCATGTGGCCAGCATGACTAAGCCGCTTCTGGCGAACCAGAGCAGTGCATGGAAACGCTGTTTACCTTCCCACCGGAGCAGTACCTATTTATCTACTTGCACTTTGACATGCTTTCGAACTGCTAGGTTGGCAGGAGCAGGGACCAAGCAACGGGAGCTCACCCCGTCGCGGGGATTCGAACCGCTGACCTTCTGATTGGCAAGTCCTAGGTTCTGTGGTTTAACCCACAGCACCACCCGCGTCCCTTAGATTAGCCTAGATGAATTCTGTTGCATTTTTACTTTTGTGAATAAAAGCTGATCGCACTTCGCATCCTCCGTCCTCTTCCTGACTCATCAATGATCTTTCATTCCTGACAGCCCTTTGGCATATATATACAGTGGTACCTCGGGTTACAAACTTAATTTGTTCCGGAGGTCAGTTCTTAACCTGAAACTGTTCTTAACCTGAGGTACCACTTTAGCTAATAGGGCCTCCCGCTGCTGCCTCGGCGTGATTTCTGTTCTCATCCTGAGGTAAAGTTCTTAACCCAAGGTACTAGTTCTGGGTTAGCGGAGTCTGTAACCCGAAGTGTTTGTAACCCGAGGTACCACTGTAGATATATAGAGAGGTGATAGAGGTAGGTATTTGGTTTTTAGGGCAGTTTTTGGATGGTGGGGGTTGCCTGTGCTTTTTGGGTGGGGGGAGCTGTAGACATTTCATCTGTTCAGAGGAGAAGGCTCTGGCCTTCATTGTCTGTGAAATGGGTACTTTTTGGTGCCCATGCCAGTCCCCCCTCACACCCAATTTCCTTTTTTTTAAATTAATCTTTATTTATTTAAAATGCAAACATACGAACATACAATGAAGGTAAGTATAGCAAAGTTAAATACAAAAAGAAAAGATCATCACGACATGAAAGCAATAAAAAATCAAAAAAGACAAAATAAAAGGAAAAAAGAAATGGGGAAAAAGAACCAAAAATTTATACAACATCATGTCTATCAAATAAAATTTTCCAATCGTTCTCATTATACTTTTTGTATTGTCATGGTTTTTTTGCAGTTTTATTTTATATCCTTTTTCATACATTCCACTAAGGTATTTGTCTCATTTATTTATTGTTCACAAGTGTCATTCCAGTTCTGCTAAGATGGTATCATTTTTACAATATAATCTTATATATTCCTTAAATATTTCCCATTCTCCATATGTTTTCTGGTTTAAGGCTGCTCCCCCCCCCCCCCGATTTCCACATGTTACCTTAAACCCCGAAATAATGCGACCCATGCTATAAAATATGCTGTACTCGTGAGGTGTGTCCATCTCCCCACCAACTTCCATTTTTTTCCCCTTGGCATCCACAATACTTAGGAAGCATCATTTTTTTCAGATTTGCTCTCCAGTAGTTATGGCAAAGAGAAGTTGAAAAGCACAACTTGTAAGCTACTTTTCTAGCCTTTAAAGAACAAGGTGTCACCTTCTCCCTCTGAGGGGTTGTCACTCTAAATTAGTGTTTTTCCTCAATTAACCTTTTTAAACCTTTCAGTGTGTGAGAAGCTGAGCTTTTCAAATGCACCATGACACATTTCACGCTAACCTAATGGAATGCAGCAGCATGGGACCTACGGTTTCTGGGGGTTATGCAAACCACAGTGATCTTTTAACTAGAGTTCCAAAGACAGAATAATCTTTGCTGTAGCACCACTAAAGGCCTTGCTCTGTATGAGGCAGTTTTCAGGTCTATGCCATTCTTTTGGTCCAGATTGTGAAAAATAAATCAGGTTCTGTATGTGTTCTGCATCTGTTGATGTTCATGTGTGTGGGCCCCTCCTCCTAATAATGTCTAATTAATGGGAACTAATAACCTACAACTGGGACGCGGGTGGCACTGTGGTCTAAGCCACAGAGCCTAGGGCTTGCCGATCAGAAGGTCGGCGGTTCGAATCCCCACGATGGGGTGAGCTCCCGTTGCTCGGTCCCAGCTCCTGCCAACCTAGCAGTTCGAAAGCACGTCAAAATGCAAGTAGATAAATAGGGAAGGTAAACGGTGTTTCCGTGCGCTTCTCTGGCTTCGCCAGAAGCGGCTGAGTCATGCTGGGCACATGCCCAGAAGCATTACGCTGGCTCCCTCGGCCAGTAAAGCGAGATGAGTGCCGCAACCCCAGAGTCGTCCGCTACTGGACCTAACAGTCAGGGGTCCCTTTACCTTTTCATAACCTACAAGCTTCTGAAAGGGGACGCAAGATCAGGTTAGATTTCATCAATAAAAATATTGACATGCAAGGAAAATATTTATTTATTTGAATCCTTTCTATATATCGCACAGAGAGAGAATCACACACAGAGAGAATCATAGAACCTCTGCTTAAACACCTCCAAAGAAGGAGAGTCCACTGTTTCCCTATGGATTCTGTTTCACTTTTGAATGACTCTTACCATCAGAAAGTTCCTCCTGGTGTTTAGTTGGAAGTTTTGAACTACAATTCCCATCAGACCCTGCAAGTATGGCCAGTGGTCAGGGGTAGTGGGAACTGTAGTGCAAAACATCTAGAGCAGCGGTTCTCAACCTGTGGGTCCCCAGATGTTGTTGGACTACAACTCCCATCATCCCTGAGCTCTGGCCTTGCTAGCTAGGGGTGATGGGAGTTGTAGTCCAACAACATCTGGGGACCCACAGGTTGAGAACCACTAATCCAGAGTATGCCATGTTGGCTATTCCTGCAATAAAGCAGTTTCATTCTCCGCCTGCTCAGTCTGTTGCTACCTGTTGATGTGCACCTGTTCCCTCTTATTAATGGTTCTCTGTCTGTTAAACAGACTTGGATGAGATAGACCCTCAAATTGAGCACTGTTCTCTGTAAAGCAGGACTCATGGCTACTCTAGAGACAGGCCGCTTTGTTGTTGTTGTTTAGTCATTTAGTTGTGTCCGACTCTTCGTGACCCCATGGACCAGAGCACGCCAGGCACTCCTGTCTTCCACTGCGTACCGCAGCTTGGTCAAACTCATGCTGGTAGCTTCAAGAACACTGTCCAACCATCTCGTCCTCTGTCGTCCTCTTCTCCTTGTGATCTTTCCCAACATCAGGGTCTTTTCCAGAGAGTCTTCTCTTCTCATGAGGTGGCCAAAGTATTAGAGTCTCAGCTTCAGGATCTGTCCTTCCAGTGAGCACTGAGGGCTGATTTCCTTCAGAATGGATAGGCTTGATCTTCTTGCAGTCCATGGGACTCTCAAGAGTCTCTTCCAGCACCACAATTCAAAAGCATCAATTCTTCAGCGATCAGCCTTCTTTATGGTCCAGCTCTCACTCCCATACATCACTACTGGGAAAACCATAGCTTTAACTATACGGACCTTTTTGGCAAGGTGATGTCTCTGCTTTTTGAGATGCTGTCTAGGTTTGTCATTGCTTTTCTCCCAAGAAGCAGGCTTTTTTTAATTCCGTGGCTGCTGTCACCATCTGCAGTGATCATGGAGCCCAAGAAAGTAAATTCTCTCCCTGCTTCCATTTCTTTCCCCTTCTATTTGCCAGGAGGTGATGGGACCAGTGCCCATGATCTTCGTTTTTTTGATGTTGAGCTTCAAACCATATTTTGTGCTCACCTCTTTCACCCTAGACCTGCCCAATGCAGAAGCTTCAGATTGACTTCTCATCACATGGGTTGATGCTGCAAGCTTCCCTAGCCCCTCGGTGTAGGATCTGGAGAGGGCTTGCCAATCTCAGGGTCTGAGCTCAGCCTCTTCCTTTCAGTGCCTGAAGAAAGCTCTGGTTTGCCCAAGGGCAAATGGGCAGAGCATTTAGTACCAGTGAACTCCTAGCAAAGTCAGGAGAAGGAACAGGAACCGCTGTTCCAGTGCCAGCCTTTGAGCTTTTTCTTTCCTATGAAATAAGGATGTCGAGGATGGAAGGCAGGAAGCAGGCTTGACCTTTCCAGAATGACCAACAGCTGCCCAGTAGACTGAAGGCTCTTCTTATCCTATCCAGTAAAAATTACAGAGGTGGAAAATCTGCCAAAGTTTTGCTTCTAGGGACTTGGACCAGCTAGAATGAAACATTTTCCTCTTTAAAAAAAACAACAACAGCACACGCTTCAAAGTGCCAAGCAAAACAGATTGTTGCAACTTCACATGACAAAGCAACAAGCACCATGCTGTGTAAGAATGCACTTCCATGCGTGTGCATACGGAAGAAAAACGACCTTTGGAAGTGATAGCAGAATGCGCCCATTTCAAAAGGAACTGTGCGATTATATCTTGCATGGTCATCTTTCATTCTCATTAGGCATTCTTTGTAAGGCTCTCTTTGAAGACGGAGACTGTGCGAGCATGCAGCGTAGGGTCTTCAGATCTACAACCGTGTAGAGAGGAGAGTCTGTGTAATTAGACTTATCTATTTTTTATTTTTTTAAAAAACAATCTGGTTTCATTGGAAGAATAGATAAACATATCTATATCCATGTCCATCTCCCGCAAATGGCTGCTGAGCAGATGTCCATAATACAGATCTTTAGATTGCATAGAGAAAATCTGGATCTGTGAGTGTGTATTTTAAGTGTCCTTGCATACTGACATCTGCGCAGGTCAGCGGCAAGCGAGTTTAAGGTTGAGATAAGGCTGTTATAAAAATTGCTTGTGTGTTTGCTTATGGACTACGGTACAGTTCTGGTCGCCTCACCTCACAAACGATGTCGCAGAGTTGGAAAAAGGTTCAGGGCAACCAAAATTATTAAAGAGATGGAACAACTGCCCTATGCCACATCTGGGACTTTTTGGTGGCTGTGGGAACAGGATGCTGGACTAGATGGGCCATTGGTCTGATACAGCAGGATTTTGTTACACTGTTATGTTCTTAGATTTGGGGCAGGGATTAGGCAGGTGATGGATGTGATACCCCCATGTTGCATAGACCACCTCTGCTTGAACAATTGCAAGGAGGAGTTAGGTGGCTACTGCTTGCTACCTCTCTCAATTTCAGCCAAACGTCTATACCAAGCTTCCTCAACCTCGGCCCTCCAGATGTTTTTGGCCTACAACTCCCATAATCCCTAGCTAGCAGGACCAGCGGTCAGGGATGATGAGAATTGTAGTCTTAAAACATCTGGAGGGCTGAGGTTGAGGAAGCCTGGTCTACACCTTCCTCACCTCCAAGGGCCCAAAAACTTTGCTTGTGGCAAGAAGAGATTGCAGAGGTTGTTGCTCCCAACTCTTCCCCAGTGGAGATTCAGAGCAGTTCCACAAGCTGTTTAGCCTACCCTGGGAAGCATTTGGTTTGTGTTTCTCTCAGATATCAGTCTGGGAACACATGTTTCTTGTGACAATGTATAGGTCTACCCTATTTTGAGTTGGGAAATAATAATCTCCAGTTGTTATCTCACCTTATCGCTTTCTGCTGGCTCTCTGTCAACACAGCAGTGGCGACACACACATTGTTGTTGATCTTCAGTCGTTTAGTCGTGTCCGACTCTTCGTGACCCCATGGACCAGAGCACGCCAGGCACTCCTGTCTTCCACTGCCTCCCGCAGTTTGGTCAAACTCATGCTGGTAGCTTCGAGAACACTGTCCCACCATCTCGTCCTCTGTCGTCCCCTTCTCCTTGTGCCCTCCATCTTTCCCAACATCAGGGTCTTTTCCAGGGAGTCTTCTCTTCTCATGAGGTGGCCAAAGTATTGGAGCCTCAGCTTCAGGATCTGTCCTTCCAGTGAGCACTTAGGGCTGATTTCCTTCAGAATGGAGAGGTTTGATCTTCTTGCAGTCCATGGGGCTCTCAAGAGTCTCCTCCAGCACCATAATTCAAAAGCATAAATGCACTTTAAAAATCATGGGTTAGTCATACTCAGGGTAGACCTATTGAAACCTCTCTGAGTATTACAGAGTTGACTGTCACCCTATCATTTTAATCCTGGCGCTACTTTTGCCTTGGACAGGTTGGGCTTCTTCTAATGGAAACCAGCCTTTCAAAGTAAGATTATTGCTGTTTGCCAATGCATCTTCATTAACAGTGTTATCGTTGCCTGACATTTATCTTATAATTTTCCAGAGCTGGCTGTTTTGTCTCTGCAGAAACCCAAATTGCAGTTGAAACGAGTCAGATAATAAAAGTGTCTACAGAGAGTGATCGCATATGACTCGCTACCCTTGCCTGAGTAGTCTCTGATTAAGAAACATTTTGAGATATTTAATGCCTGCTGCATATCCTTGTTCCATATCTACCGTGGAGCTATTCATAGGAAGTGAGGCTGGTGGGGAATAAATCAGGTCACCTGCTAAAAAAAAAATAGTTACCGTATTTTTCGCTCTATAACACACACCCGACCATAACACGCACGTAGTTTTTAGAGGAGGAAAATCCGTAGGCATGCAACCCGTAGGCATTCCCTCCATAACACGCACAGACATTTCCCCTTACTTTCTAGGAGGGAAAAAGTGAGTATTATGGTGCAGAAAATACGGTACTTCATGTTTTGGGGGACTTTTTTTTAAGAAAAAAGATTGGTAAATCTCTAGAAACATTTATCTTGTGCTTTCTGCACATCAGTCCTATGAGGTAGCTTAGAATGGTAGGGAATGGCTAACCCAATAAACTTCATAGGTAAGAGAGGCTTTGAACTGAAGGATGGGGGATAATTCACCAATCTAACCAATATATTACTCTCAAATGGGGCAGGTTTCCAGGGACCGCTGCTGTATACTTACTGCATACAGACAGCACTTTATGCTGTCGATGTTTCCTTGCCTGATAATGTTCATGGTTTATGCGATCTTTCACAAAACATAAAAGCCATTTCTGGAAATTTAGTGGAAGTTTAGTGCTAACTTCCATGTTGATTGCTTCCGGGGGGCGGGGGGCAGCACATTTTGTTCCATGTTTCTAGGAAAAGCATGGAACAAAATTTTGGGGGGTATTACTTCAGTCCCCAAGAGCAGGTTGGATCACATGGGCAATAGATAGAAAAGTCGTCTTGAAAGCCAAAGTCTCAAGACTTTAGGATGCTGGAGAGGGGATAGAGAGACACCTGCAAGAAGAGTCGATGTTTCTGGGATGGTGGGAATGTTCGCTTTAATAACTCTTAACAGTTGCAGTTATCTCTCTTCATCACGACTGTACTTATTCCCCCCCAGCTCCTTATACCTAAGGACTTGAGCTCTTTTAAGTTCATGACTGTAAATCAATTTAGATAGTGCCTCAAAGCATAGAGTCAAGAAACTGGCGTTGGTCCAGAGTGAATTAATCTGAAATTAATTTGATTTTGAAAAGCTCCATCTGGCTGTGTTTGGAAAAGGCAGTTAGACAGAGAGAGAAAGATATAAACAAACGATCATCTGTATTCTCCGCGCCAGATGTTTTGTGGGGTGTCCCCCCTCCTTTTTAAAAACCAAAAACCCTCAGAGTTTTTTTGAAAAAGTGGTGGCAATGGTGATGATGCTGTCTCTCTGTGTCTCTCTCTGTTTCTGTCAAAATGGCAATCCTATTACAGGTTTCACCAATGGAGCTATTTCATTTATTCCTTTATTCTGATCGTTAGGAGATGGGAGAGCAGGGGAATCTTTGTGAGAGGCGTGAGATACCAAGCTAACAAAGAGGGGGAAAGCATGGAAATTGTCAACACAAAAGGAATCCCACATTCTGCTTTCATTGACAAGAATCGTGTGATTTAAGCATAGCTGAAAAATTGCTGATATTCTTTAACGCAGAGCCCTTTAAACTGAAATAGTTAAGGCCCTTGCATTCTCCCTTTGCTGTTGGAGGCAGTGTGTGTTTCATAGAATCATGAGCTTGCATAGTTGGAAGGGACCTCAGGGGTCATCTAGTCCAACCCCCTGCAAGGCAGCAATCCAAGTTGATGGGAATCACCAGTGTTGTTGCACTCAGGTCCGGCTTGTGGGCTTTGCATGGAGAAGGTTCATCACTGGTGTCTTCACTCAAAGGGAGCCAGGAAAGTGAAAGGCGCTTTGTCAGAGAGAGTCAAGAGTATATCATCATCATCATCTTTTTAAAATAATAATATTTATTAAAAAATTCCAATCAAACCAAATTACATATTCCAAATGATCCAGTAATCAAACAATCCCAATGTTATGCCTAATTATTATTATTATTATTATTATTTAGCTGACTTCCCATGCTTCGAGATCGGAGGGAATCCTAATCATCTCATAGTTCTACTGCATTTCAAAATATTACAATAATTCCCTTAATACATTCTGATGTTAATCCTAATCCTCCTCCTCATCATCATTTGTACCCCACTCTCCAGCCAGAAAGGCTCCCAGTGTGGCTTACATATAGTCCATTAAAACAAAACAGTCCCTGCCCACAGGCTTACACACACACACACACACACACACACATATGGAATGACACACAAGGTGAAAGGGACAGGGAGGGAAGAGGAAAAGATAAAACCCAAGCACCAATTCTTAAACAGTTGTTCTTATAATGATCAGCTTGCATAGTTCAGGGGCGGGGGGTGCCTGATGGAGCTGGTCTTTGGGGAAAGCTGGTGTATGCAAAAGGTTCGGCACCCTCAGGCAGGGCCTGGAAAGACCTCTTTCCTTAAACCTGGGACTCTTGAGACTCTTGAGAGCCACTGCCAGGCAGATCAGACAACATTGTGCCTGAGACAGCACAATGCAGCCTCCCATGTTCCCATGGCAATACTGGGTAGATGGACTGGTCATTGTCCTGCTGATTTAAATGGAACCAGAGGAGACTGGTGTATAAGTTCTTGAGGAAATCAGGCTTTGCAAATTCTGATGGAAAGTGAACCCAGTTCCATGACTTTGGCTAAGGGGTTGGTCAGAACTTCTGCACCGGATTCTGCTATTCTCAAAATGTTACAACACAGTTGTACATTTAAATTGGCATTTTGATTGGGTTTTTAATAATAATAATAATAATAATAATAATAATAATAATAATAATATCTTTATTGTCATTGCCCCCTTCAGGGACAACGAAATTACTTGGCTGCTCCATAAAAACACTAATTAAACAATACAGTATAATACAGCAAGGGAGATTAGATGACTTTCAAAGTCCGGGCTTCCCATTCAGGGCCGAGATTGCTCTGGAGAAGAAGCTGTTCTTAAGACGGCTCGTTCTTGTCTTCATCGTCCTGTATCTCCATCCCGACGGCAAGAGCTCGAAGAGACAGTGACCAGGATGCGATGGATCTTTTACTATGTCCAGTGCCTTCCTATGGCACCTTTAAAAAAATAGATTAAAGTGGACGCTCAGATGGCGAATGTGATCTGTGCGGGATGCACGTTCGCAACCCATAGCGTCCGCAACATGCGTCTGCGCACACACGGGTTGCGATTCGGCGCTTCTGTGCATGCGCAAAGTGCGATTTAGCGCTTCTGTGCATGCGCAATTGCTGAAACCCAGAAGTAACCCATTCCGGTATTTCTGGGTTTTGGCGGTCCGCAACCCGGAAAAACACAACCTGAAGAGGCTGTAACCCGAGGTATGACTGTACTGTAGGCGCAGTACAGAATGATGAGATAAATAGACATTCCAAAGTCACACAGACTGGGGGTGAAACAGATTCGCCCACCCTTAGGCTGGTGTCGAACCACGCAGGAGCAGGTCCTTTGCTCCCTAAGCCTTTCAATCAGTTGTTGTGGAGTGTGGGTTGTGTAGGCTGCTTGCGGAGACTCCAAAAGGTCTGGCAAGGCTCTTGGGCCTTGCACCTGACAGCCCTGCTTTAAAGCATGCCCAGCTGGGAGTTCCAGACTTGTTTTCAAGGAAGCTATTTAGATAATGCAGCCGCATTGGATCCGATCAACGTAGCTTTCGCTTGGGTCATGCGCTCTCGGAAATTACTAAAATAGCCTCCTGCATCTCTTAAATCCGGCTGGTATGCCCGTCACATGTGTCTGTGCCAATCTTGAAATGTGTTGCATCGCGCAGCATTTCCTGGAGTTAATTGCTTGGATTTAGTTCTCTGGAGTTGGCACTCGGCTCCTGAACACAAGCTCAGCGGTGCGAACTTCCCCCTTCCTTGCTTGGAAGGGCAGCTGCGCAGCGACGGGGACGGGCCTCCGGAAACCTCGGGCTACACAACGTGGCAATAAACATGAACAAGCAAAACCCTCTATCCAATTTTGCAAGAAGGAAACCAGAATGCACTTAAAACAACAACAGCGCTCCCAACCACAGCAGCTAAAGCTGGGATTAGCAATCCTGTTAATGCATTATCCCTCTCCCCCATGCACACAGAATACATACCGCAGCATAGTCTTCCTCTCCCATCAGCCGTGACATCATCACACCTCTCCTTAAGCTCCCGGTCGCACTCCGCATCAATGTCAAACCTTTAATCCTTTTAAAGCTCCCCATCTCTCTGCTTCTGACCACATGTCCTCTCCAGAACCATTAATGAAACGGGACCCTGGTGGGCAGTGCATGGCAGTGGGTGGTGGATGGCAGGGGTAGAGTCCGGGCACCCACATTAAAAAAATTATGGGTGCCCAGGCACCAAGGGCCCGCTGGAGTTGGCACCAGTGCGTGTAATCCACCCAACCCACAAATGGTCCTTTATTCATACACACACACACACACACACACACATATCAGTTCCAACAATCATACAACAAATCTTCTCATCTTATACAATATTTTAGACTTCCATCAACACCTCTGATGATTTCCTGTTCTTCACCACTTATTCTGCATTTCTTAATTTCTATATTACATTTAAATGTCCTTAACTAATAATTCTCTTCATAGTCTTTTTTCCAGTACAGTGGTAGGTACCTCAGGATGCAAACAGGATCCATTCCGGAGCCCTGTTCACATCCTGAATGGAATGTAAGACAGGACGGCGCGTAGGCACGTGCGGCGTTTTGCCGCTTCCACGCATGCGTGCGACATCATTGTGGGCGTCTGCGCATGCGCGAGCAGCGAAACCCGGAAGTAACACACTCGGTTACTTCCGGGTTGCCGCGGAGTGCAACCCGAAAGCGCTCAACCTGAAGCACATTCAACCCAAGGTATGACTGCATTTCAAAAAAATCCTCCTTACAAAACTTCTTGCAGTCCTACTAGCGCAATCTGTTCATCACAATCACTTTTCAAATAGTTCATATATTTACTCCAGTCTTCTAAGAATCTCTGATCCCGCAGAAAAAATCTCTGATCCCGCAGAGAAAGATCTAGCACAGTTGGTAGAGCATGGGACGCTATGATTCTTTATCGGGATCTGCTGCCCCTGTGGATCTTGCCGCCTGAGGCGGTTGTCTCACCTTGCCTCATGGGTGGGCCGGTCCTGACTGTGGCTCTGAGACAGGCAGCCTACCAAAGCAGTGAACACCCTCATATTAAGGAAAAGAAGCATTGCATCAGCCACCCACCTGCCCAGGTGACATTTGGGGCTTAGGCGAGGGGAAGGGCCAGTTGTAAAAAACCAACCTTACCTCATGCTTCATGCATAGATGGAATGGAAAAAAGAGTAACTGAGTTTGATCTACAGGAGGAGGGTGAGTGTTTCTTGCTGTAGGGAAAGCTGGAGAAGAATGGAAGGGGGAGTCAAATGATTTTTCTTGGATGTGTGTCAAGGCAGGAATGGAATGGGGAGTGGGAGATCTTCCCTAAAGCGGCCGCCCTTCTGGGATCCGAGATCAAGTTCCACAGCATCCCTAAAAGGATGTCTGGAGCCCCGTCCTCTTCTCCACACCCCAACTGTGATCCAAGGGACCCAGGACAAAGAAAGAGGCAACGTTGGGTAATTGAAATGGCAGAACGACGCAAGGTTAGGCAAGCAGCGGAACTGGTGATCAAACTTTTCATCATTGGTTTTGAAACGTGCCTTTTATGCCATTCCCTCGCTCCTTTCAGGACTTGGGAGGGCTGCAAAGAAAGGAGTTAATCGAGGCGTATTAATGTGTTCAGGTGTGCTTATGCTTCGGGAGAGACGAGGCAGGGGCCGCCGAGTGATTTCTCCGTGCGCAAGTTTGTAGCCCCGGGGCACGGAACACACTCGTAGTCTCCCCTCTTCCGATATTTAATTTGTGCCTCCTATGTGAGCGGCGCACGTCATCTTTGCGTTGTGTCCGCAGGCTTTAACCCTTGAATGAGGGAGACAGTGTAGGCACACAGGGCCATCACTTGAGGCAAAGGATGTTGAAATCTGTCAATTTCAATTCCTTTGAATTTCTCATTATTCCAATCTTAAATTCACTTTTCCACATTTGTTTATTTTATTTTTGTTAAGTTGTGGTAACACTCATACCTTATGGGACACTGGTGGTGATGGGAAGTGTGTGGCGCTGTGGGTTAAACCACAGAGTCTAGGACTTGCCGATCAGAAGGTCGGCGGTTCGAATCCCCGCGACAGGGTGAGCACCCATTGCTCGGTCCCTGCTCCTGCCAACCTAGCAGTTCAAAAGCATGACGTGCAAGTAGATAAATAGGTACAGCTCCGGCGGGAAGGTAAACGGCATTTCCGTGTGCTGCTCTGGTTCGCCAGAAGCAGCTTAGTCATGCTGGCCACATGCTGTACACCGGATCCCTCGGCCAATAAGTGAGATGAGCGCCACAACCCCAGAGTCGGTCACAACTGGACCTAATGGTCAGGGGCCCCTTTACTTTTACCTTTAACAGTCACACCTTACATTTAAAGCACTATGATGCCACTTTACATGGGTATGGCTTCTGCCAAAGAATTCTGGGAGCTGTAGTTTGTTAAGGGTGCTGAGGGTTGTTAGCCGATTCCTCTTCCTCTCAGTGTGTTACAATTCTCAGAGCGGTTTAACCGTCAATATTTCTTCACAGGGAACTCTGGGAATTGTAGCCCTGTGACGGGGATGGGGAACTATCCTAACAACTCTCAACACTTTTAACAAACTGCAACTCCCAGAATTCTTTGGGGCAATCCAGGAGTGTTTTAAGGTGATATCACAGTGTTCTCAATGTATTGTGTGAATGTGGTGAAGCTCTGAACTGTATTGTGCTTAGGGGTTTTAATGGTGATTTATCACTGCTCCCTTCATTGTTATTGTTGATTTCATAACATTTTATGTTGCTGTGAGCCGACATGGTTGGGCTGTTCCCCTAAAGGTGGCATAGAACTAATTGTATACATGAATGAATGAAATAACTTGGCTCAGTATCGCTGTAGTGAATGGGGAGCTTCTCTCGTGCTATTTCCGTTAATTGCACTGGTCAAAGGAAACCCTCCAGTGAGATGTGCCTCAAGGGTCAGATCCCGCTGGCTACTACTCTGGCAACCTAAACTGTGTTCATAATCTGCAGGTAAACCTCTGTATCTTGGTATCTGAAGACGTGTGCATGCACACGAAAGCTTATACCCAGAACAAACTTAGTTGGTCTCTAAGGTGCTGCTGGACAATTTTTTTAATTTTTTAATTTATTTTGACTGTGTCAGACCAATACCTGACTCTATACAGTGGTACCTTGGGTTAAGTACTTAAATCATTCTGTAGGTCCATTCTTAACACCCTCCCTTCAAATGTGAAGGAAATAAGCAGCTATCCTATCTTTAAAAAGCTTCTGAAGGCAGCCCTGTTTAGGGAAGTTTTTAATATTTAATGCTGTACTGTTTTTAACATTTGATTGGGAGCCTCCCAGAGTGGCTGGGGAGACTCAGCCAGATGGGCGGGGTATAAATAATAAATTATTATTATTATTATTATTATTATTATTATTATTATTATTAAACCTGAAACTGTTCTTAACCTGAGGTACCACTTTAGCTAATGGGGCCTCCTGCTGCCGCCGCGTGAATTCTGTTCTCATCCTGAAGCAAAGTTCTTAACCTGAGGTACTATTTCTGAGTTAGCGGAGTCTGTAACCTGAAGCGTCTGTAACCCGAGGTACCACTGTATTTCGCAGAGGACCTGTGGATTGTGGCTGACCTCATATGACCTCACACCGGTGATGAGAAAAACCCCGGAGCCAGAGTGAACAGAATTGTGTGCACAGCCTTGTTCGCCATGAAGCAGACTGCTTCGGGTGGAAGAGTATAGGGGGGACAGGTGAAGGCAGAAACTGATATCAGAATAATGTAGTGAGGTGTTGCTGTTGTGTGTGTTTTTTTTAAGCATTGGTTCTTAAGCAAAGTAGGAGTGGAGGAGGCCACTCTTTGGATTCTGCTGCAGGAAGTAAAATATCATTGTCCTACACTATATTGGCAGCAAGGAATCTGCCTGGCCGGAGCATTTTTTTCCTGTTTTGTGCAACAATATGACACATGCAGAGGCCGGTTTTTGCAGTACTCATCGGATATCTTGCCGGCTGCTTTATATGCCCTTTCACGTGACTTTTGAGTGTTTCAGAATCCAAACACACTTGCACTGGGGGCGGATATTCTGCTGCCTCGGGAACCCTCGTGGGGGAAGGGTGTCCTTGCACTGATTTTCTGTTCTGCCGGAGAGCAGCGTGCTTGCACAGTAGCCCCCGTACGTCTCCTTAAAATGGCCTTTTCTTTTGAGAGCCACAAGCGCCGTTTTGTGACTTGAGCTTGGCACCCTCTTTGTACGTGATGGATTCAAGTGGCCGCTTGCAGTCGGAGAATAACGTAATGACACGTTTTCGCTGTTGTTTGTTCACGGCATTAACATGGTATTTTGTTGGCGGTGGCACTTAATCAGTTTGGAAGCGTTAGTTGTGCTCTATTTCCCTCTCCATTGACTGTTGCTTGTTATTCCTTTTCTGCTTGCAAATGACATTATTTCCAAAAAGAGAAAACGTTCCCGCTGACGGCGCTCTCCTTTCCCCCTTTCTCTCTCTCTCTCTCCAGTAACGGCACAGCTAACAAGATGAATGGAGCTTTGGATCACTCAGATCAGCCAGACCCAGATGCCATTAAGATGTTTGTCGGACAGATCCCCCGTTCGTGGTCAGAAAAGGAGCTAAAGGAACTTTTTGAGCCTTACGGAGCTGTCTACCAGATCAACGTTCTCCGAGATCGGAGCCAGAATCCTCCCCAAAGCAAAGGTATGGCAAGACAACAACAGTGGGGTGAGAATGAGGTTCTTCTTGGGACAGGGACAGGTTGGTTTCTACAACCAAAACTCCCATCGCATTCATCCAGTGTTTCTAATGATGGTTGCATCTAGGGAGGGAGAGTATCGTTTGGGTTCTTGCTCCCATATGGAATCGTCTTGAGGAATGTGTGAGAATCATGAATACGGGTTTGAATTTTATTTGCAGTTTTGAGATTTCTGTTGTGTCTTCAAACAGGGGGAGGGATGGGTTAGGGCTGTGCAACAACAACAATAATAAAGGATACTGCTTCTTTCTGAAAACACAGAGATGTTCTCTTGAACCCTAGCACATTTATAATGGGAGGAGTGAGATGTTGCAGCGTGGAACGCTGCTGTTCAGGATCCAGGATTCTTTGTTATGTTTCCAATCTCCCTTCCTCCACCTCCTGCTCCCATCCATCCTGCAGTCAGCATTTCATAGGTATTGAACACAACTTTTATTTCCACCATCCCCTCCCATTACATTTTCCTCCCTCTAAACTTTCATTGCACTTCTGCAAACACTGGGGGTTTCCAAGAGCCTGTTGATATCTCTATCTTGTATGCGGCTGATGCCCTTTTGGCTGCATACGTAGGGATGGGGAGAAATTCAATTCAGTGCAATTAAATTCTTCCCTAATCAGTGCTCTGAGAAACAATATGCAGACAGAAACCCAGCTCTTCTTCGAATTTTGCAAGGCAGTTCTCCAGCCCAAGTCAAGTGCACATAAATGCAGGTGTTGGGGTGAGGTCTACGTATAAATGTGTATACCTGTATTAGTGAACGTAAAATGCAAACATGCATTACAGTAGGCAAGACCGGTTTGCAAAAGTGTCCATATTGGGCAAAACTGCACACAAAAATGTGCAGAAGGTCCCAGGTTCAATCCCCAGTAGTGGGAACGACTCCTTGGCCGAAACCCTGCTGGTCAATGTAGACACCACTGAGCTAGATTAGGGAAATGGGATAGCTCAGTTAGCATATGGTGCTGATGGTGCCAAGGTTGCAGGTTCGATCCCTGTATAGGACTCCTGCATTGCAAGGGGTTGAACTAAATCATGGGTAGGCAAACTAAGGCCTGGGGGCCGGATCCAGCCCAATCACCTTCTAAATCTGGCCTGCGGGCAGTCCAGGAATCAGCGTGTTTATACACGAGTAGAATGTGTCCTTTTATTTAAAATGCATCTCTGGGTTATTTGTGGGGCCTGCCTGGTGTTTTTACGAGTAGAATGAATGCTTTTATTTAAAATGCATCTCTGGGTTATTTGAGGGGCATAGTAATTTGTTCTTTTTTTCCCCTCTTCAAAATATAGTCCGCCCCCCCCCCCCACAAAGTCTGAGGGACAGTGGACTGGCCCCCTGTTGAAAAAGTTTGCTGAACCCTGAACTAGATGATCCTCAGGACCCTGTCCAACTCAATGGTTCAGTGGTTCTAGATCAGGCATGTCCAAAGTCCGTTTCGGGGGCCTAATCCGGCCCGCCGGTCAGTTTAATCTGGCCCCTGTGGCAATATACATCTTGGGGTAAAATCCTAAAAAAAAAAGCTCAGCAACTTCAATCCTAAAAAAGTTCAACAACTTTGGGGTTAAATTCTGGCCCTCTTTGAAAAAATTTGGGCACCCCTGTTCTAGATGGACCAATGATATAGCTCAGCACAAGGCCTCTTCCTATGTTCCTTTGAAGGTGGCAGGGACAGGGATGTGATGGAGGGGAAGAGGCCAGCAAATATGCCTCCACCGTTCCCTTATGAATTCCGAAACATATGAGACTTCAAACACTTGGCAAAGGGTTTCAGTGCCTTTTCACTGTCAGAAGGGTTGGTTATGGGGTGGAGGCATGCACTCGATTGCTCAATCTTTGAGGATGCACAACTTATCTGTCACATCAATTTTAATTTGTTTCTTAAATGCAGCTTGTGACCCATATCTTGGCTACTTTTCTGATAGCAGGTTCCCCCCCCCCCCCCGATAAAACTTTGGGACAAAGTCAAAGATGGATAACTTCCCAGTGCTGTGTGTAGGCTTAAAGTCTCGGTGAGGGTGTTGTGGCTAATGATGGTTTGTGCTAACCACTGCTTAGAACTCGGGAGGTGATTTGAAGATCCAAACATCCGGCGGGCAAACCTTTTTTTTAGAGCTGCTTGTCTGCTTCTGTTTTTTACCCTCTCAGCTTCAGGACTTCCAAAGTTTGTTTCTGTCTCCAGTTGGGGGAACTGATGAAGGCACAGCAATGGCTGTTACTATAGTTTGTCAGTTGAGACATCATGCTGAATCTCAGGTAGCTCAAAATATGGTTGGCAAACCCAAAGTAGGGCTTCTGATAGTAGCTTGCTAGCCAATCGCAAACCATCAGTTGTCAATGCAGGCACCATGCCAAACCATAGTTTGCAGTAACCATGGTCTTATAAGTGGAGTCATGGTTTGATTTTCTGACAGGCAAACCGTAGTTCAGGCCTGTTTGTTTTGTTTTACGTTTACTCAGCCCTCCCCCTTCTATGGCACAACAACCTCCGGCTGCAGACCAATGACACTAACTGGCTTGTCAATTTGGACATTGTGCCAAACTGCAGCTGGCACGTGAAACATACTTTTTATGGTATCCCAAGGTTTTGTGACTTTTGCTGTGCAAACCAGCTCAGCTACATTCCTGGAAATCAAACCATACCTTTTATTATTCTGATTTGCTGACCTGTTGCAAATCATGGTTTGTGAATTTTGACTTTGTGCCAGTTCGCGGTTAAGCTGCCTTAACCACAGTTAAACAGTGGCGTCTGCCTGGATTTGTTTACATCAAAGACCTTTGGGCGGAGGGCTCTGCGATTGGGCAGTTGACAAAGGAGCATGTTCTAATTGGCATCCTTACCTTCAAGCATCTTCCCAGTGTCAGTGATTCAGAATGCTTGATTGTTTTTTGCTGGCTCTGTTCCACTTGACTATCTATGTATACCCAAGCTGAGCATCTCCCGGCAGGGGCAAAGAGAGGATCTCTTTGAGCTGTTTTTGAGGCTGCTGTCTGAGTTTCTTACAGTCCCTGTCAAAAACAACCGACAGCTCCTGCTTTCTCCTCTGCTGTCATTACCAACTGCCTTCTCTACCCTCCAACTACAAATGTCCTACTTCACTTGTTTTCCTGCCTTCTCTGTGCTGCTGCCAATTCTGTGTGGCAGGAGCTGAAGGCAGAAGCAGAGAGCAGTGTTTTCCTAGGCACTTATCCTTCAGCTCTCTGGAAATTGGGCTGAAAAAAAGCCTCCATTCTACAAGCCCTAACTTCTGTAATTGGGACAAGTTTTGCAAACTGGAAAAACTGTCCAAATTAAAACTTTTCTAAAATTTGGGTCTGCAACAAAGTTTGCATTTTTGGATGTGCTGTGCATGTGTGTATAGATTTTTTGGGGGGATAGATTTTTTATTTTTGTATCTTGTTTCTTTGCTGAGTTGAGAGAGAGAGATTTATTCATGAGCTTATAACTAAATTATCATATGCTGCAAAGTTCGCTTATGTGATTTGCTGCCCAGAGGTATAGCGATGGCCACCAGCTTGGAAAGTCTTAAGAGACATTTAGACAGATTCATGGAGGATTAAGTCTTTCAGTGTCTCCTAGTCATGATTATTTTAGCTTGTAGGCAGTGGTGGCTGGTGCCCATTGGGAGTGGTTGGGCGGAAGGCAAGGAGGCCAACTCTAGGTGGCGCCAGAGCCAGCTCACTCTAGTTTTACCCACGCCCTTTCCCCTGGTGATTTATACAAAGCCAACACTAAGATTAAGGAGGAGGAAACAGACAGGTACTGGACTGGTGGCAGGAAAAAGGGCTGCCGGAGACCTAGCCACTGTGATCCACACGACGGTCACCTCCAGACTTGATTATTGTAACTGCCCTTGAGACTGACCCAGAAACTCCAGCGGGTGCAGAATGCCGCGGTGAGACTCCTTACGGGGTCCTCGCCATGGGATCACATTCACCCGGTGCTATACCAGCTGCACTGGCTCCCAGTGGAGTACAGGATCAGGTTTAAGGTGCTGGTTTTAACCTTTAAAGCCCTATACAGCCTAGGACCCTCGTACCTACGGGACCGCCTCTCCTGGTATGTCCCATGGAGGACCTTACGGTCTTCAAACAAAAACATCTTGGAGGTCCCGGGCAACAGGGAGGTTAGGTTGGCCTCGACCAGAGCCAGGGCTTTTTCGGCTGTGGCCCCAATCTGGTGGAACGCTCTGTCACAAGAGACTAGGGCCCTGCAGGACTTGACATCTTTCCGCAGGGCCTGCAAGACAGAGCTGTTCTACCAGGCCTTTGGCCAGGGCACAGCCTGACCCCCTCCTTTGGCAATCCTCACAGAACTCTAGCCCAATGGTTGCCATTAATTTGATTTTGAATTGATTTTAGAATGCTGTGTTACTTTTATTGTTGTTAGCTGCTCTGAGCCCAGCTTCGGCTGGGGAGGGCGGGATATAAATAAATAAATTATTATTATTATTATTATTATTATTAAATACATTTGTGCATACTATATTTTTCGGTCACTCTCTATAACAACACTGGAATTAAATACTTTTCTTGTCTCAATGTCCAGTTTGTAAAATAACAAGTGGATTCCGGCCCAGCTTCTCGCTGGCATAATTGCCAAGGTGCAGTCTTGGTTGTGGACTTATTAAAACCAAATGCACATATTTGCAGAATTGAGAATGTGCAAAACAAACTGAGACCTGTCTAGTGACAGTTTTCCCTTTATTGCCTTCGCCTTTGTTCATGCTTGGTTAGCCTGGGACCTGTCTGTGTGGACACAGAAAGGAGAATAGACAAGATGGTACGGCTTCTCTTCCTCCTCCCCCCTTTATTTTCCTGGATCAACTTTAACTAGGATCCGATCATTTGAGATCTCTTTGCTGTTGAACCTTTCTGTTTGCTAGCTCTTATTCTTTGGAGTTAACAAGGCAACCCCTCTTTTCTACCTGGGGGAGCTGAAGGCTCAGAGATGCTGCCTTCCGCACACAACACTTATGAAAGAATAGATTTCAGTTCCCCCAGAGGTAGTGATGGCCATCAACATGGCTGGCTGTAAAAGAGAACCAGACAGGTTCACAGAGGACAAGGCTATCAGTGGCAGCCAGACACAATGGCTGTGTTCCACCTCTGCTGCCAGAGACCCTATGCCTCTGAATAGCAGTTGCTGTAAGTGGGAGAGCACTGTTGGCGTCAGGTCCTGCTTGTGGACTCAGGTGTATCTGAATGACCACTGAGAACAGGACACTGGACTAGGTGGTCTCTTCCTATGCTCTTTTGATCCCCCTACATCCCACCTCGGTAACTTAGATCTGTGGGTGAAGATCTGTTGACAGTGCCTCAGACCCTCGCAGTAAAAGATGCTATGACTTGAGCATGCTATTTTAGCATTGCTCCACCTGTTCTTTGGAATTCTCATCCCATGGGAGCGAAGCAAGCGCAAACACGGTTGTTCTTTTGAGGCTTGTTGCAGACTTGTCTTCCTGGCCTTACTGAATTAAGGTAAAGGTAAAGGGACCCCTGACCATTAGGTCCAGTCGTGGCCGACTCTGGGGTTGCGGTGCTCATCTCGCTTTACTGGCCGAGGGAGCTGGCATACAGCTTCTGGGTCTTGGGGCCAGCATGACTAAGCCGCTTCTGGCGAACCAGAGCAGAGCACGGAAACGCCGTTTACCTTCCCGCCAGAGCGGTACCTATTTATCTACTTGCACTTTGATGTGCTTTCGAACTGCTCGGTTGGCAGGAGCAGGGACTGAGCAACGGGAACTCACCCCATCACAGGGATTTGAACTGCTGACCTTCTGATCGGCAAGTCCTAGGCTCTGTGGTTTAACCCACAGTGCCACCCGTGTCCCGAGCTTCCAGAACTAGTTCCCCTTTATTTCTGCAGCACTTCATTCTTGCTGGCATTGGTTTTTTTACGAGTTGTGCTATGTTCTATATTCTACGTTTATACACCACTCGCCTCTCCGGTGGTCCTCCCTGGCTGTAAATCTCCCTCAGTCCAGAGAGACCGGTGATAAGCGACCCCTCCCTCCTGAGAGGAGCACACTTGTCTTCTGGCATATCATAGCAGAAGAAAGAGTCCATCAGTAGCTCTAAACTACTTTTACAGTCTATGTACAGAGAATCCATCAGCATGTCTGTGCTCTTTGAGCACCAGTACAGAGCACAAACAGAAGTGAAACCAACTTCCAACAGTACTGAGACTTCCTGTCTCGTGCTCTCTCAGACACTCACATGATAAACACAAAACATAGTGCTACTGCTAGAGCAGCATGGATGGATAAAAATACTAACAGCACACACTTGTTTGTTTGACTGTCTGGTTGTTACCTAAGAGCACAGGAAGGTACCTTACGGTGAATCAGACATGCGGGCCTTGGTCTTATTTCATGTGGGTGGTGAGAAATGTGGGGAGAGAGGGGAGAGGTGGAGAGAGAGAGAGAGCACATACTAGTGTGGGGTAGTTGTTAGAGTGCTAAACCAGGACCTGAGAAACCAGGGCCCAAACAAACCTCACTGGGTGGCCTTGCGCCCAGTCACTGCCTCTCAGCCTAACCTACCTCACAGGGTTGTTGTGAGGATAAAATTGGGGCAGAGAGAATCATAGAATCATAGAGTTGGAAGAGACCACAAGGGCCATCAAGTCCAACCCCCTGCCAAGCAGGAAACACCATCAGAGCACTCCTGACATATGGTTGTCAAGCCTCTGCTTAAAGACCTCCAAAGAAGGAGACTCCACCACACTCCTTGGCAGCAAATTCCACTGTCGAACAGCTCTTACTGTCAGGAAGTTCTTCCTAATATTTAGGTGGAATCTTCTTGTTTGGATCCATTGCTCCGTGTCTGCTTCTCTGGAGCAGCAGAAAACAACCTTTCTCCCTCCTCTATGTGACATCCTTTTATATATTTGAACATGGCTATCATATCACCCCTTAACCTCCTCTTCTCCAGGCTAAACATGCCCAGCTCCCTTAGCCGTTTTTCATAAGGCATCGTTTCCAGGCCTTTGACCATTTTGGTTGCCCTCCTCTGGACACGTTCCAGTTTGTCAATGTCGTTCTTGAACTGTGGTGCCCAGAACTGGACACAGTACTCCAGGTGAGGTCTGACCAGAGCAGAATACAGTGGCACTATAACTTCCCTTGATCTAGATGCTACACTCCTATTGATGCAGCCCAGAATTGCATTGGCTTTTTTAGCTGCCGTGTCACACTGTTGGCTCATGTCAAGTTTGCACATGTCCTTCAGTTCCTTGGCGAAAAAGATGGCATGTAAATGTGATAAACAAATAATAGAAGTGAGTGGCAGAAAGGGGGAAGGCAGTGGCAGCACTAAAGAAAGAGAAAGAAGAGGCTGCATTCTGCTCAGGTTCCTTCTCACTGCTGGCGTGCAGGCCTCCACCAGATTAACCTATAGGGAAGGCAACCCTTGACAGGAAAAAGGTTCACCCCTAGCTGACAGTTGCTGCTCAGGGTTTCCTGAGCTCTCCCATTCTGCTATTGTCTCTTGGCTTCCAGCTCTGCAGAAACTTCACGCAGGCTCTTGGGGACAGTAGGGACTGGGCTGTCTTGGTAGCACAAATGGCATGGCAGGATGCTGGAAGGCCAGAGAGCCCATGAAAGAGGAAATCCAAGGGGATACGGCATCAGCACATGTCTTGAAATGGCAACCCAGTCTTTGAACGAGCTCTGCAGGCTTCTCTCCTGGATCATTCACCCTACCTCTTACAAGCCTCTCCTTCACCACAGCAGCTGAAAGAAATCCTTCTGTGTGTCCCATTAGCTTGAATTGAAGTATTTTTGCCTACCTGGGTGGTAGACCGGGTCGCCTTTCTGCTGGCATTGAAGCATTTGAGAAGCGGATTTCGGCAGCAACATCGGCTCATGCTGTTTTCTTCCCTTACAAAAGCAATATAGAGTATTGCATAAATGTGTGCCACTTTGCACACACATACACACACAAAGAGAGAGAGAGAGATGGGTATTTTTTTTGTATGGTATAAGTGTAGAACACTTGCAAAGAAGATTTTGCAAAACATGGCAGGTGCATGGAACTCAGTGGCGTAGCGTGGGTTGTCAGCACCCGGGGCAAGGCAAGTAATTTGCGCCCCCTAACCCGGGGCAAGGCAAGTAATTTGCGCCCCCCCCCCCGCTGCACTGTCCCTCCCCCAGATAGTCCCTCGCTTTCTCTCCGCACCGCACCGCACGCCTGGCACCCTCTCCCTCCACAGTGGGCGGTGACCCGGCAGCTCGGATCGGATTCGCACAGCCAGCACTGCAGTGAGTGAGAGTGAGTGAGCCAGGTAGGGGCAGAGAGCTGCGAGTGCGAGTGCACCCCCCCAGATGTTGCAGCCGGTGCGGCCGCCCCCCCCTGCACCCCCCACGCTACGCCACTGATGGAACTGTAGGCATAACAGATGCAGAGCCTCAGTGCAGATATCCACATAGCATTTGCAGAGAAGTGGAAAGATCCTGCACCTCCCCATTTTTTGGAGTTAGGAGTTTTTGGATCATCGTTTCCACTGCCCAAGGTTTCCAAGATTGTGATGTCATCTTAGGTTGCCCATTGGTTTCCCCTGGCCTGATTCAGCTATAAACAGCTTTTGGGTCAGGCTGGAAAACGGGTAGTGCCTGTTGTGTTGGCTAGATCCGGGGCTGATCCATACATTTGGAGCACATCCAGTTGCGCATTTAGAACACACGACTTGACCAAGAGAATTCTACTCCACTGTCTGCCCACCTACCTGCTGGGTGTCTCCCTGCACCCCAGTTTGAGGGTTCCATAAATCCTTCTTTTCCATTCCACCGGCTCTCTCAGACCCCACCATCACGGCACTTCCTGACTGTGGAATTTGAAGCTGGGTAGAGATAAAGAAAGAGAAGACTCAAGTAAGAGAGGTTACAGGTCAGGCTGCTGATTGGAACAGCGCAGGCACTGGCATTGGCGATCGATACTATTTCGCTGCCTCAGTAAATGACTTTTGTAAGAAAAGTATCACTAATGCGTGATGCAGGTTTATGGATGAAACACGGTGCGCCGTGGAGGGGAAGAATCTGTGAGACGCAGAGGGAAGGGCTCGCCTTGGTACCAGATGGAAGTGACCTTTGAGGGGCAGGGGGAGAGAGGAAAAATTGAGGTCTCCAGTCAAAGGATGCGTTGAGGTTGTTCTGCAGATTAAGGCACCAGAGATTTCATGAAAAGACAGAGGCCCAGAAGAGGCTACAATAACATACCATGTGATCTGAAATACATTCAGAATGAGGGGTTTTGAAATGAGGAAGAAGAGTGGATGATAGCATACTTTTTCTCTCTCTCTAATCACAGTCTCATCCTTTTGTTCCCAGCATTTGGGTCCATTGTCTAGGAAATGTGGGCTGAGGCAGAAGTCACATAAAAGGTCCATAGGAGAGCAGAGCATGAACCCTCTAAGATCGGGTGAGCTTAAGCTGTGGCAAAAGATTCAAGCATGCTTGATATATATAAGGCTTGGTGCACTAGCTAATGAGCAGCCCTCTAGATGGGAGAAAATACAGGCTTCTGCCTGCATTGAAATTGGGAGAAGGAGGGTGCGATTGAAGTTTTGCAGCATCCAGAAACATTATGTCCGTGTGGCTCCTTCAATTATTTTTTTTCTCAGAGAACTTGCTCTTGTGATAGTGAGACAGCAGCTTTTTGTATGATCGTGTTGTTGTTGTTTAGTCGTTTAGTCGTTTCCAACTCTTCGTGACCCCCTGGACCAGAGCACACCAGGCACTCCTGTCTTCCACTGCCTCCCGCAGTTTGGCCAAACTCATGCTGGTAGCTTCGAGAACACTATCCAACCATCTCGTCCTCTGTCGTCCCCTTCTCCTTGTGCCCTCCATCTTTCCCAACATCAGGGTCTTTTCCAGGGAGTCTTCTCTTCTCATGAGGTGGCCGTTACCCCGACAAAGATAAAAGGCTGTCGGACCCTGCCCCAGGTTGCGGGAGCAATGTTGCTGTTTGCTAGTACCTGCCTGAGACCCTGTGCCTGACCCTGCCTGGTTTCCTGCCTCGTGTCCTGCCTTGGTCCTGTCAGACTGACTCCTCACAGAACCCTTGGTTTTGGGACCGGACCTGGACCGTGTTGCTCGGGTTACCCCCAGGCCCAGCACACAGGGCCTTCGTGAAGCAATTGCTGAAGGTAGGAAGATAGGAAGAGGCCTTGCAGTGGGTTTATCTAGCTCTGCGTGTCAACATGAGCTGGCAGTGACTTTGCAGGGTTTCAGGCTCCCAACAGCCCTACCTGGAGAAGCCAGGGATTGAACCTAGAACCTTCTGCATGCAAACCAAATGCTTTGCCACTGAGCTATGGGAATTGACTGTGGGGTGGCAGAATGCGAGGCTCCAAGACAAGGACTACCCCTTTAAGGATTCCCACTTGTCGGAAAGCAGGCAGAGCCTGAGAAGGGGATTCTGGCCCAAGGAGAATGAAAGACCTCCATTGAGTCCCAGGAGTCTTGGGAGTATGTTGCATTCTTGGAGCTATCCAAGGTCCTGGGATTTTTCCCTCCCTCCTCCCATGTTCATTGTGCCCTGTGGACTCCTAGTTGTCTATAGGACACTAGTGACCTGCCCAGAAAACCATTTATTCGCAATCCTTTACTCATGATGAGATGTTCCTTAAGGAACCAGATCTTTTTTTAATAATGAAAAAGTTCTTTAAGGGGAACAAGTACATAAATTAAAGCAGAAATGTCCCCATTAGATTGTTCCTGCATTTCCCTTCACATCATTATTGCCTAATCTATGCCCAGGAGTACATAGTTTTAAGAGGGATGTGTCAGTCTTTGACACTGTAGATTAAACTCGGTGGTGCATAAATGTATGATTATTTGAAAGGAGAGAGAAAGAAAGGAAAGGAATCTTCTGTCTGGTACATTATAGCTTTCGGTTTTAAGGAGCTAGTGTTTCCAAGATTGTTGCACTGTCTTACAGAAGAATAAAATTGACTATAAAGAGAGGCGTATTTATTTGTATAATAAGCTGTCCCCTTCCCAGAATTAACACTGAGTGACTTATATTTGAAAGAATAAATGAACTGTAAATTGTGCTGGAAAGTTCAGGCGGGCATGTTTCAGTTGCATTTCTTTTAATGAGCCCACCCAATTAGTGATCTCTGGGACAGATACCATAGATCCGTGATTAAATTTTTAATTACTTTTAAGCCACAAAGCAGAGATGCAAACAATTGTGCATGGTAATTTAAAACAAACATCAATCTGTGTGTGTATGCGATAGAAGGGAGGGGAGAGAAAACCACAAGAGTATTATGACTGCACCCTTTAGATGAAGGTTGGAAATGCAGAAATGAAACTCGTTGCTTGTGCAAAGGTATCTTGGCTTCAGAAGAGGGTTAGGTAAATCCATGTAGGAGAACGATCAATGCCTACTAGCCACAATCACTGTATTTTACCTCCACTGTAGGAGCAGCAGAGTTATACCTCTGAAAACTGGTTTGCTGAGAACTGTGGTTGGGGAGAGCCAGTGTGGTGTAGTGGTTAAGAGCCCTAGTCTCGTAATCTGGAGAACCGGGTTCGCGTCTCCGCTCCTCCACATGCAGCTGCTGGGCGACCTTGGGCCAGTCACACTTCTCTGAAGTCTCCCAGCCTCACTCACCTCACAGAGTGTTTGTTGTGGGGGAGGAAGGGAAAGGAGAATGTTAGCCGCTTTGAGACTCCTTAGGGTAGTGATAAAGTGGGATATCAAGTCCAAACTCCTTCTTCTTTTCTTCTTCTTCTTCTTCTTCTTCTTCTTCTTCTTCTTCTTCTTCTTCCCATAGGGATTGAGTTAGACGCTGGTTGTGAACTACCCATAGGTATTTAGTTGGCCACTGTGAGAAGAGGGAGCAAGCTTGTTTTCTCCTGCTCTGGAGGGTAGGATTCGAACCAGTGGCTTCAAGTTACAAGAAAGGAGATTACTGTATTCCAAACATCAGGAAGAATTTTCTGGTCGTAAGAGCTGTTCGACAGTGGAACCGACTCCCTCAGGAGGTGGTGGACTCTCCTTCCTTGGAGGTTTCTAAGCAGAGGTTGGGTGGCCATCTGTCATGGATGCTTGAGTTGAGATTCCTGCCTTGGAGTGGGTTGGACTAGATGATCCTTAGGGTCCCTTTCATGGTTCTATGAGAACACAGTACATGTTCCAGACAGGCCTTTGGCCTGATCCAGGAGGGCTCTGCTGACATTCTTAGGTACACATACCCCATATGGAAACTGCTTAGGGAATTGGATGGGAAACCTCACTGGACTGAAGATGGTGTGAATACCATTGTAAAGTACTTTGCACATTAACTGCTGTTCAGACATTTCACTGCTGGGTCTGAGAACAGCTTTTGGGTAGCAAAAGAGGTGTCCCCAAAGAACCCGTAGATCTGTTCAGTGCCATTCGTTCCTCTGTTATTTGCTGCTCTTTGGACACTGTTTATTCTATGGGTTGTTTCTTCTTCCTAGGGCTTGCCTGCATTTTCCGACTAGTGGTCACATTTCAAATTTTGAGAGAATTGTTGGGGCTGAGTCTGAGGCACCTGCCTAGGAGCACCATTGTAAATCTTCATGGGCGTTGGGTTGGTGACCCCTCTCCTAATGTCACCCCAGCCAGGAGACATGTAGTGGTTGTGATGATATCACAACACCTCAGAGCCAATCAGATCTGACTACGGCAAACAAAGCAATGCTTTCTGGCTTGTCCATATCGGTGATCCTTGTCAGTGAGGAAAAATGAAGTCCATTCAGAACGAGAGCAATGCTTCTTCAGAATGAGGGCAATGCTTCTTCACTGAGGGCAAATGAAGTCTATTCAGAATGAGGGCAGTGCTTTTTTCCCAGTAATTTCCCCAAATCACTAACAATGGAGGGGAGGTCTATCAGTGCTGATGAAAATGTTCCGCCTTCTAGATCAGCCATAAATAACAGCCCAGCTCACTAGGGATTAGATTCACATTGTTTTTGTTTTTGTGAGTAAAAGCATATAAATGTTAAAGATAAATAAATAGATCTAAGCTGTGGGATAAAACAAAGGACTAGGATATATTTATATATGTTCTCTCTCTCTCTGTCTATCATCTATCTATCTATCTATCTATCTATCTATCTATCTATCTATCATCTATCTATATACTGTTTCCCCTCACAGAGTGGCCACATTTTTTTCTTCTCCTCGCAGAAAGATCTATTTTTCTATTGCTTCGTCCCTCACAATTTCCTCTCCATTTAATGTCAGGATATTTAAACAAGAGCTTTCCTTTCTTCTGTTTGCAGATCATGAGATATAAAATTATTGTTGTTTCAAGTTGGACAGCATTAACCTGAGTGATTCCACCAGGGCCCTCTTGTTTCTATAGCAAAGTGTTATGCGTTTTCGCTAGTTCAATTAGATTTTTTTCCCCCTCCCTTTGGTGTCAGTTCTAATTCGCTCGGCTCAAATGTGTTGGAAATACTCTATGGAGAGATTCTCTCCTCCTCGCCTCCTCCTGCATCCCTTCTGATGGCAACCTTGAGATCTTCTGTAGTTCTGCAGCTTAAAGTCCTAATGCTGCCTTTTTTCCTGTTTCTTGGATACTCTTAAGTGCAAGCCATAAGATGCAAAAAGATAAATTGCTATGTATGAGAGAAAGAGAAAGATGCAAATAGTTGGAACAAGCTTGTGCCCCAAGGAGGTCACTTTGGTGATGCCAACACAGCAGTTTGCTTCACCCTTGGAGACACACTCCATTTTCTCTCTAGGCCATGGGTAGGCAAACTAAGGCCCGGGGGCCGGATCCAGCCCAATTGCCTTCTAAATCTGGCCCGCGGATGGTCCAGAAATCAGCCTGTTTTTACATGAGTAGAATGTGCCCTTTTATTTAAAATGCATCTCTGGGTTATTTGTGGGGCATAGGAATTTGTTAATATATATTTTTTCAAAATATAGTCCGGCCCCCCACAAGGTCTGAGGGACAGTGGACCAGCCCCCTGCTGAAAAAGTTTGTTGACCCCTGCTCTAGGCAGATGGATGCCAGCAATAGCATCAACGGGTTTTTTTACTTGCTCAGATTGCCTGCACGCAATACTTTTAAAGCACATCCAAACCACATTTCCCCTTCTCAAAGAACTCTGGGCACTGTAGTTTAGCCCTCAAAGAGTTCCAGTTCCTAGCAGCCCTTAACAAACTACAGTGCCCAGAATGCTTTGAGGAAGAGAAACCTGTGCTTTAAAGGTACAGTGGTACCTCAGGTTACATACGCTTCAGGTTACATACGCTTCAGGTTACACACTCTGCTAACCCAGAAATAATACCTCGGGTTAAGAACTTTGCTTCAGGGTGAGAACAGAAATTGTGCTCCGGCAGCGCAGTGGCAGCGGGAGGCCCCATTAGCTAAAGTCGTGCTTCAGGTTAAGAACAGCTTCAGGTTAAGAACAGACCTCCGGAACGAATTAAGTACTTAACCCGAGGTACCACTGTATAGTGCATATGCAGCCTTGGACTAGGAATTCTTATCAAGCCTCGTACTCCAGCAGGACTGAGCAAGGGTAACACAGGGCAGTCTCTATTATACTTACATTTGGGTTTAAAACCTTTGCAAAATATTTTCAGATTTCAAATGAGAACATGTTGTCACTCTGCCTCTGACAGTGGCACTCTGACAGTGTCTGAGTTTCGTATCTTCTGCCCCTTTATCTATGAAAAGGGGATTCTAATAATGTGCAAGGAGAACTTTATTGAGAATGCCCAGCCTCATTCCCAGCTAGAGGATAAGGGGGAAATTCAATTCAGCTCACATTTGAAAATGAACTTATCAGATTTGCATGTTCCAAAACAATATGAGAACCGAAACACAGCTATCCTTCAAAATTTGCCCTTATCCTTCAAAATTCACAGCTTTCCAAATTTTGCAACACAATTCTCCAACCAGTCTTTACAAATATGCATATATTAGGGGGAATTGTGTATAGAAATGAAGATTTTAGTGAAAATACAGGAATGCATGATGTTAAGAGAAGTTACTTGAGAATAATGTGCGTATTAGTCAAAACTGCAGACAAAAATGTGTTCATTATTCATACTAAAGCACTAAAGATTTTTTTCATGAGGATTTGATAATGTGTGTGTGTGTGTGTGTGTGTGTATTTACAAATTGCTGCAGAAATGTGGTGAACTGAATTTAAGATGGCAAAAACGAGAAACTGAGGGAATTGAAACAGAACGATCCTTCCATCCCTATCCTCAGCCATATATATATCTGTCTCTGTTTTCACCTCCTCCTTTCTCAACTATTGGACGATGTTAAGGGCAAACCTATCAAAACTCAAAACTCATCATTATCAGAATGCAGCACTGAGCTTCCTTTTCTTCAGCCCTGCCCCACTGACTGCAAGTTGCAGGGGCTGATCAGTAATGTGCTGCTATTTCCACTTCCTGGGGGGGGGGGGAAGAGTAGACCCTTTTTCTTACTGCTGTGTTGATACTGCCCTTGTTCCACTGCTTCAAGATATGATCGCTCCATTGCTTGGAGTCTTACCATGTCCCTGAAAAGCCTATCAAATTTCTGTCTGAAGTAGAAGGGGAGGAATGTTCTGAAGCCCTACCAGCTGCATCAGGTCTGCTGCATTTTTATCTGTCCATCTGTGCCACTGTGGTTGTAGCAGGATTATGAGTGTATAAAATTCCACTCCCAAATAAGTTTGTGTTGCACATCAAATAAAAACCATGTCGCTGGGAAACCTCATAATGTTGGCCATTAAATATGTGTTTAGAGATTTGTTGTTGTTTAGTCATGTCCGGCTCTTCGTGACCCCATGGACCAGAGCACGCCAGGCATTCTGTCTTCCACTGCCTCCCGCAGTTTGGTCAAACTCATGCTGGTAGCTTCGAGAACACTGTCCAACCATCTCGTCCTCTGTCGTCCCCTTCTCCTTGTGCCCTCCATCTTTCCCAACATCAGGGTCTTTTCCAGGGAGTCTTCTCTTCTCATGAAGTGGCCAAAGTATTGGAGCCTGGAGCTTCAGGATCTGTCCTTCCAGTGAGCACTCAGGGCTGATTTCCTTAAGAATGGATAGGTTTGATCTTCTTGCAGTCCATGGGACTCTCAAGAATCTCCTCCAGCACCATAATTCAGAAGCATCAATTCTTCGGCGATCAGCCTTCTTTATGGTCCAGCTCTCACTTCCATACATCACTACAGGGAAAACCATTACGCTGCATTTATATACTTTCCTAGATGGATGCCCCTAAAGCGGTAGGAGTGTTTGCAATCTTCTGCATGGCCCAGGTTGCCATTTTGATTTTGGATTTTTTGAACATGCAAGGGGAAAAGAGAGCAGGGAGGATTGGCTAACAGGCTGCTGGTGTCGTGATGGCTCCTAACCACAGGCGCCGAGTTGCGCCCAACATTAGGGGGGCTGACGTCACGTGCATGATGTGTGCATGTGATGTGGCACGTGCCACGCACATGACAACTGGGGAGCTGTAGAGGCCTCAGCCCCATAGAGTTGATGACTCTGCTCCTAACTGTGCATCAAGGAGACAGTTTCTTACAGCGGTTCCTACAGAGCGGAATATTTTAGGGACTTGCCCTAGGCAAAAGGCCAAAAGTTCACTCCCAAGCTGCGAAAAAAGTGCATAGGGAAAGCCTTCTGGAGCAAGACAAAGGCCCATCTAATCCAGCATCGTATTCCCACAGTGGCCACCCAAATCCTTGTGGGAAGCCTGGAAACAATTCAAAAACACAAGCTTAGATTCTTCAAATATTGCTTCCAGTGGTGGGTGAGGAGGCAGCCTTTGGGAACAGTGGACAAGGTACTAATTCTTGAAGGCTGTCTAGTCTGTTCATTTTTGACTTCCTTGTTTCCTTCCACCCCCACCTCCCTGAAATTATTAAAGTTTTTATAAAACGATACGTTTTATTTATTGCTTTTCAAGTACTGTTTTCACTGAGGGGACCGCTTCCCTAAATATATAACATTGCTTTCTTCCCCCTGTCTGTTGAACTAATTAAGTGCTACATTTACTGAGGGAGGGGAGAGAGAAAAACCCACCACTAAAGACAATTTTAAAAGTAAAAAAAGCCTTTGTTTTCAAATGGAAACGGTTCTTCCCTTGAAGTTCTAAACCCAAGAAATGCTTTCTGAGCTGCGGCTACGTCCTTCTTAGCTGAATAGAATTTGCTTTCACCCGAAAATTCTTTCATTTTAATGATCTCCACTTCGCTCCGAACCTGCCCCCACCCTGGCTTACGAAATTCTTATATACGCATAAGTTATTATGGAGAGAGAGAGAGAGAGAGAGAGAGAGAGAGAGAGAGAGAGAGAGATACGGCCCATTCTGGATTGCTCTAATATGTGTTTTAGATATCTGTCAGCCCAGCTAATATTTAAATAACTTAAGACAATGCATTGAACCCTTGATGTGTCTCTGTGTGCATAATTTCAATGCATAATACATATACATGATCTAGAACATGTATCTATGTTCAATGCATTGTCTTCTTTAACTAGAAGTGCATGCTATCTTATTTAAATGCAAATTTGCATGGCGCTTTACAGAAGGTTAAAATATATTGAAACTGTTAATGCCATAAAAGACCGACGGGAGGCATGCCAAGTCTCTGTTACAGAACACCATCGTTCCTCTGCCTGAAAATGTGACACATTCATACAGGTTTGGAATTTTCCTGATGTAAGAACGGATGCTGCTAATTGCAATGACATTGTATGGTGTTTCAGTATATAAAGTGATAGCGTTCAACTATTAAACTATCTCAAGGTACTCAAGGCAGTACAAAGCATTTGCTGGTTCCATAGATTCCATGGAAACCTTGTGTCATATTTAAAAGCTCTGCACACAGGTTTACCGTGACTGGAACAGGGGCAGCCACCTTACACCAGCTTAGACTGTTCTGTCAGTAACCCAGTACTGTTTGGGTTTTAGGCCTCTCCAGGATCTCAAGCCAAGTTTCCTCTCCCAGAATTGTGACCTGGTCCTTTTAGCTGAAGATGACAGTCATAGAACATGGGGCCTTCTGAGTCCAAACTATGTGACCACCACTGATGATAGATGATAGATGATAGATGATAGATGATAGATAGATAGATAGATAGATAGATAGATAGATAGATAGATAGATAGATGATAGATAGATATAGAAGATAGATAGATAGATAGATAGATAGATAGATAGATAGATAGATAGATGATAGATAGATTTTATAATACATTTTATTATGGCCCCAGACCAGTTTTACATACCATACTAGATGAGCATAAAACACAATAGAATTAAGTTTGGATTAACAATAAAATATAGCAATATCTCCACCCCCATCGTTCAGCACGGACACTGAGATCCAGCGCTGAAGGCCTTCTGGCAGTTCCCTCATTGCGAGAAGTGAGGTTACAGGGAACCAGACCGAGGGCCTTCTTGGTAGTGGCGTCCGCCCTGTGGAACGCCCTCCCATCAGATCTGAAGGCAATAAGCAGCTATCCTATCTTTAAAAGACATCTGAAGGCAGCCCTGTTTAGGGAAGTTTTTAATATTTAATGCTGTATTGTTTTTAACACTCGATTGGGAGCCACCCAGAGTGGCTGGGGAAACTCAGCCAAATGGGTGGAGTATAAATAATAAATTATTGTTGTTGTTGTATTATTATTATTATTATTATTATTATTATTATTAATTCTCCTCCATGAGTTTGCCTAATCCAGGGTTTCCCAAACTTGGGTCTCCAGCTGTTTTTGGACTACTGTTCCCACCATCCCTGACCACTGGTCCTGCTAGTTAGGGATGGTGTGAGTTTTAGCCCAAAAACAGCCGGAGACCCAAGTTGGGGAAACCCTATCTAGGCTGGTGGCCAGGTTGGTTTGGCATAGCTAGAAGATTTAATACAAATATGCAGAAGTGCCGGTGTTTCATGGCGTGGATGAGGCAATGGCATAAACCAAAAAGTGATGTTTGGGTTTGTTAAGCATGGGAAACAGTTTATGGAGGAAAGTGTTATACACAGATGGACGCTGTTGGAATGCAGGGGATCCAGATCAGCAAAAGCTCTACAACCTTTTTGTGTCCGGATTTTTACTCCTTGAAATATGACAACCCTACCCTACATTGAAAGCTCGTGACTTCCCACGTGACTTCTATAACCCCCAGCACCCTTGGTGAATATGCAGGGTGAGGCAGACCATTGGTTTGTCTAACTCAGTGCTGTCCACACTGACTGGCAGCAGCTCTTTGGGGCTCCAGATGGGGGACATTCCTTGTCCTACCTGGAGATGCTGGGTGTCAGGTGTGTGTGCAGGAGCCAGGCCCTGTGACCAATAGGACTTTGCAGGACTGGGGCCTTCCTAAGTTTGTTCTGAAGAAGCAAAGCGCGGACATACAGGTGAGGCTGATTGGTAACTCACAGCACCTGGTGGCAAGAGCTGGGAAGGAATATAAGGTCAGCATTTCCCTTTGGCTCTTTGCCACAACAACACGCTTCCTTCCTTGCTGTGTTTGGCTTCTTGCTTCCTGATCCTTGAACCTCGGCTTCTTGACTCCCTGCTTCTTAGTCCTTGGTGCCTCCTCGGACCCTTGGCTTCTTGACTCCCAGCTCACTGACCCTTGGACTCTTGGCTTCCTGACTCCTGGCTTCTGGACCCCCGTTACTGCTCCCACCCTGCCATCTTGCCCTGGTCCTGATGTCCCCTGCTGGGACTTTGATCACCCATGAACAGGACCGTGACACTGGGGATTGAACTTGGGGCCTTCTCCAGGCAAAGCAGATGCTCTGCCACTGAGCTACAGAAGAGGTGGCCTTGGTGGTTTGTGTTTGACTTGATAGGCCAGTTCTGCAGCATAGATGAACCTGACCAAGTATCCCTTCTCCTTTCTAAGGCCAATCCAATTATATTGCTTTCATTGCACCTCCACATGGCACTTGACTCATGCCATGGAAAGTTGACTTCCTGGCATGGAAGGTTTCTCGCAGGTGCTCCGAGCTGGCAAAGCACAATGGCAGGGAAACCAACGTCAACCAGGCACCTGGCTGGCCAGCTGGCAACCTGGAAGAACAGAGAGATATCCTTGTGGCATCTCTCACTGACAGCTACCCAAACTGGAGGGAGGGAGGAAGAACTGAGGGTTGTAGCCCAAAACATCTGGACGGCAGCACATTATCTACCCTCGCCTTACAGGAAGAGAAGATGGGCAGCAGAGGGGTGCAGATTTTTTTCCCTCTCTGCCTGCAGGTATGAAATAAATCGTTGATTTAATACCAACTCTGCATGTGGCCAGAGGTACTATCCAGGTTTACTTGGTTGCAGGGTGCCAACTCTGGCAGCAGAACATCTCAGGCTGGCTCTGGAAGCAGCCCTTATTTCCTTAATAATGAAGTAGTTTAGCTATGGTAAAAACAACAAACAAAGCAAAAAAGCCCAGCCATCCAAATTTGCTCTCCGCTAATGTTGATGAATGAGTTGGTCAACGTTTGTGTCGTGTTAAAATAGTCCTGGGTGGGTAGAGACAAACTCCTTAAAGGCTTGGCTGACGTGTGTGTGTGTGTGCACTCACACACCCCTCACAGGCTTAGCTCAAAAATTAATTTGTCATGACCCAGGTGCGGCGCAGTCTCCTTTATCGGCAGATGGTTTTCTGTACGTTCTCTGGGAGACACGAAAGTCATCATGTAGTCAGTGAGACAGTAAACAGTCATTTCCAATCTGCTAATATTTTATGTGAACTGGCACTGTATTCTGTATATCATTTATCTTCCTAATCCTTGTTTTGCATTGACTCCCACTTGAGCCCTAGAACATTACAGCTGGGCCTGGCAAGTGGGTGGAAAAATAGCCTTATTATTAACTGAAGTTGAAAACATAATGGCTTTTTTTAATGTCTTCATTCACAGATGCAGTCAGGCTAAATACTTTAAGTATGACAAAAATGCTCATTTCTTTTTTGAAAAAAGAAGGAAGAAGAAAATTCCTATTGTCCGTTTCCATTGCATGCGAAGACCCCCTGCTGGAGGCAACTAACATTTTGTGGGGAACGATTCTGTATTTTATTCCATGCGTTTGACCATGTCCACTCCAGCTTCTGTACCCTTCCATTTTGTCTGTTGGGGATTCATAATCTCCAGGGTGCACTCAGTATTTGGAAATTGGTATTTGGATTCCAGTCCAGAGTTCAACTATGATGTCACAGGTTGTGTGGCTAGGGATAATAATAATAATTTATTAGTTATACCCCACCCATCTGGCTGAGTTTCCCCAGCCACCCTAGGAAGCTCCCAATCAAATGTTAAAAACAGTACAGCATTAAATATTAAAAACTTCCCTGAACAGGGCTGCCTTCAGATGTCTTTTAAAGATAGGATAGCTATTTATTTCCTTCACATCTAAAGGTAGGGTGTTCCACAGGGTGGGCGCCACTACCAGGAAGGCCCTAGGTCTGGTTCCCTGTAACCTCACTTCTCGCAATGAGGGAACCGCCAGAAGGCCCTCTGTGCTGGATCTCAGTGTCCGGGCTGAATGATGGGGGTGGAGATGCTCCTTCAGGCATACAGGACCGAGGCCGTTTAGGGCTTTAAAGGTCAGCACCAACACTTTGAATTGTGCTCGGAAACGTACTGGGAGCCAATGCAGATCTCTCAGAACCGTTGTTATGTGGTCCCGGTGGCCACTCCCAGTCACCAGTCTAGCTGCTGCATTCTGGATTAATTGCAGTTTCCAGGTCACCTTCAAAGGTAGCCCCACTAAGAACGCATTGCAGTAGTCCAAGCAGGAGATAACTAGAGCATGCACCACTCTGGCAAGACAGTCCACAGGCAGGTAGGGTCTCAGCCTGTGTACCAGGTGGAGCTGGTAGACAGCCGCCCTGGACACAGAATTAACCTGTGCCTCCATGGACAGCCGTGAGTCCAAAATGACTCCCAGGCTGCGCACCTGGTCCTTCAGGGGCACAGTTACCCCATTCAGGACCAGGGAGTCCCCCACACCCGCCCGCCCCCTGTCCCCCAAAAACAGTACTTCAGTCTTGTCAGGATTCTGTCTCAATCTGTTAGCCGCCGTCCATCCTCCAACTGCCTCCAGGCACTCACACAGGACCTTCACCGCCTTCACTGGTTCTGATTTAAAGGAGAGGTATATATAACAACGATATAACAAGGCATCGCTTTCTGTTGTGCCCATGCATTCGTCACACGCAGCACCATTTCCATTCTGCTGCCGTTTGTCTTCCGCCAAAAACGACATGGTTTTTCTCACTGTCCTTTCTGGCAAAATCATGTAATTTGTGTAATTAATTACATTGTCTACCCCATTCATTTCAATGCAAAGGAAACACAATGCAGATTGTGGGGGAAACCATAACCAATTACATAACTGAAAGCAACAACAACAGCAGTTAGCAATAGTATTCACTGGATTGATTTCTGTTCTGGACATGGGACGATTAAGCAAACATAAGCAATTTCTGCCCCTATTTCTGCTTTTGTTAGAATTCTCCAACATTCCTGGGCGTGGCTGTCAGGTTGAGCCAAAGATTAAAATTAAATGATCTCAGGTATGCTGGTGACGAGGAGACAATTGCATATACATTTTTACAAAAAGCTCTGATACTGATTGGAATACTCACTTAGAAGACTTGTTGAAAGTGAGGGAAGTATTCAACAGGCACCGAAAAGTGAATAAAGATGGTGCCTGCGATGGGAAGGAGTTGGGAAAAGTAGGTGCTACCACATAATAATAACAATAATAATAATAATAATAATAATAATAATAATAATAATAATTTATTATTTATACCCCGCCCATCTGGCTGGGTTTCCCCAGCCACTCTGGGCGGCTTCCAACACAACACTAAAATACAATAACCTATTAAACATTAAAAGCTTCCCTGAACAGGGCTGCCTTCAGATGTCTTCTAAAAGTTTGGTAGTTATTTTTCTCTTTGACATCCGGTGGGAGGGCGTTCCACAGGGTGGGTGCCACTACCAAGAAGGTCCTCTGCCTGGTTCCCTGTACCTTCGCTTCTCTCAGTGAGGGAACCACCAGAAGGCCCTCAGCGCTCGACCTCAGTGTCCGGGCAGAACGATGGAGGTGGAGACGATCCTTCAGGTATACTGGACTGAGGCCCAATTCTGATGTTGTACAGAATAGGCCTCCTGGTGAGATGGTGGCTCTCTCGTTTGGAGCACAGTGATAAGTTGAGTATGGAAGGGATGAGGTGATATTTTAGGTCTTCATCTTTGTATACAAGGTATAAGTATCATATCCTTACCCCCAGTGGACCACTGGCAGCCAATTACCATTTTATATTTTTACATCCCATCCTGCAATGTAAGCGGGAGGGTTCCCGGTTCTCAACCAGAACTCAAGTCAGGCAATGTAAACATCTCCAGGGTTTTCACTTTGAATGCCGAACCTTGAACTTAGCTTGGTACCATATTAGTCACCGAAGCTGCTTCAGCAAAGGCATTACATGGTGTAAACACAGGATTCTGAACTTGATGGTTTTCAGGGTGGTGGGTGCTCTTTAGATGGTGACGTGTAGTTTTGGAGCTATTTTTAAGCGTGTTCTCCTTCATGGAGAGCACGTGTTGCGGTGGGGGCTAGCAAGACACCCACCATTGCTGGGCGGGAAAAGAGTTTGGCCACCATTATCATGGAGCTTCCTGTTGCTGGGAGATTTATATGTTGCCATTTTGTGATTGACAGCCATAGCCTTTAAATACTCTGCGCGCAGCATTGAGCTTCCTCTTTTCGCTGCACGCATCGGATCATCCGCCCACCCTCCCTATGTTCAGGGTTGTTCGCTTGACCTTGCTATGCCTGTCATGGGATCATCTGCTTTTGGGGCAGGGGCCCGGAAGGAATTTTGTCCATTTGGCTGATTGGCCAGTGCCATTTGGTTTTTGCCTACTGCGTAGAAAATTGTCACAACTTGTAAGGTTGCGGTTAGGCATTGGTTTAGAAACTGGTTGGTGGAGGGGTATGGCTTGGCTGTGCCTGCCCCTCCAAAATGCTGCTGCTGCTGCAAGGGTTTTCCATTAAAAGAACCCAGGGGCTCGTCATGCTTTTGTCCGGACCCCTGTCAAGGGGCTAGGGCCATGCAAGAGCCCCTGGGAGCATTTGGGGAGAGGTGAGGCATGGTTCCCAGTGCCGCCTCTCTCCCCAAAATGTTTTCCATTTCTGACTTTGCGGGCGTGCGGATGTCAGTCTGTCCCCGTGCGGGGTCAGATAGTCGCAACCAATGCCTAAGCAACCACTCACATTGCTTGTAATTTTAATAAAGTTGTGGCCAAAATTATGCCAAAAACCTTAAACTAAAATCATGGGTCAATTGTGTTTTATTGGGGGGTATTTTGGGGACAGGGACACGGGTGGCGCTGTGAGTTAAAGCCTCAGCGCCTAGGGCTTGTGATCGAAAGGTCGGCGGTTCGAATCCCCGCGGCGGGGTGCGCTCCCGTTGTTCGGTCCCAGCGCCTGCCAACCTAGCAGTTCGAAAGCACTCTTGGGTGCAAGTAGATAAATAGGGACCGCTTACTAGCGGGAAGGTAAACGGCGTTTCCGTGTGCGGCTCTGGCTCACCAGAGCAGCGATGTCACGCTGGCCACGTGACCCGGAAGTGTCTTCGGACAGCGCTGGCCCCCGGCCTCTTGAGTGAGATGGGCGCACAACCCTAGAGTCTGTTAAGACTGGCCCGTACGGGCAGGGGTACCTTTACCTTTACCTTTATTTTGGGGACCTTGACACACAAAGGGAAATTGCCAAAAACGACACTGCTGACACCGGTTGCCAAACGTCAGGGTTTTCCTGGACATTTCAGCAGGTTTCGCCCAGACGCTGCTTACGGTGGCCAAAACTCCAGTTGCATGAAAACCCTACCACTGGCCATTCTTGATGTTAACTGACTTACCCACATCCATTCATTTCAACAGTCTTCAAAGGAATTTCACTCCGGACCCACTGAAATGATGGAAAAGCAGAGACCTTCCTGAGCGCATCTGCGGTTCTGAGGATGAACCAGATTAAAAAAAACAAAACGAGTTGGAGCATTTTGCACAGCAGCAAAGTGTTATAAAAACAATCACACGGCCACCATTGTTATATCAGAATGTTGTTGACATTCATAAGTAGTTTGTGACTTTATGCTGGGCTTGATAGATATTTAGTTCCATGGCGGTGAGCTCAGCAGAACTAATCTCAGACCTGCTGTTGCACATGAAAAGCTTATTTTCTTTTAAGACTGATGAAATTAGAAAAATGATGATGTGTGCTCATTTGCATCAGCTTGGTGGATCGGAGCTTAGGATATCCAATATCAAGAAAGCCTCTCATTATGACATTTTGGAGGGGGCGGATTATAATTCAGATACACATCTGGCTATATCGTTCCTGTCCCTTTGCTGCTGGGTGCGGGGAATCCAATCAACAAAGTAGTATTATGTAGTCAAGTAAAACACTGGGAGGGTCCAAGAGACTTAAACTTTAACTCTCCGAACTGCAAAACGTTCTAAAAGGAACATGAAAAATACATATCGAAGGCTTTTTAAACCATTGCACTAAAGGGGTTCGTTCATCCCAATATGACTTCTTCGGTTTTTGACAAGCCGTTTAACAGCTATCAAAACATCATTCCAGTGTGAAGACCAGAGCTGTCTACCCACATGTTAGCACCCTTGTTTCTAGAGTTGCTTTGCAGATTTGGGGTTTGGTCCTTTTTCTCTTCTAAAAAGAGGCAGTTAGAAAAGCATGCTTGCAATCACACTCCCAAATAATCTTTGCATACACTTAGCTCTATATCATCACCTTGGAGACCAACTCTGTCCAGATTCCTTTAGCATGCTTTTTGTCTTATGCATGTCTGCTTACCATTTAGTCGGGGTGGGAGAGAAATTCAATACCGTTTGCATTAAAAAGTGAATTTGCACTTACAGAAACAAGACGTGAATCAAAACAGCTGCCCTTTGATATTCCAATTTCTCCAAATTTTGGGATACTGTTCGCCAGCCAAGTCCGATGTACAAAAGCCCGGGAGTAATGTGTGTGTATAGATGCAGAGATTAATTTGGGTGGAGAAAAACATTACCAAAAATCATTATGTTAGGTAGAGTTGCTTGGGAAAATGTGTATAATGCATAGAAAATGTGTACATTAGGAGAAATTTGCACTGAAGTGCGGTTGAGGGATTTAAAAAAAAAAGGACTATGCAAACTGATGTGGAAATGTAAAGAATTGAATTGTTTGTAAACTGTTTAGGGGGGTTGCCACAAACATTAATAAATAAATAAATACTGGAAAAGTGAGCAACCAAGAGAAACCAAAATTGACAGATTCATCCATCGCTACTCCACCCTTCTTCCTTAGACTCCAGCACCCATCTGCTACTCCCATCTGCCACCTGCTTCCCCAGGATTTGAGTTTTGCCTAGAATTCAGGTTGCATTTATCATTCCCCTTAGCAAATAGGCTTAATCCAGAGAAGATTGATTGCAGGTGCAGATCTTTCTTTCTTTCTTTCTTTCTTTCTTTCTTTCTTTCTTTCTTTGTATCCGTGGCCTGCTAACAGAGGCAACCCTCCACCCAATTTCCTGAAACACTATAGGGAAGGACTCAAGAGTCCAATCTTGCACACCCAAGACTTTCCCCCTGTTCCAAAGGCAACGGATTTGCATCCCCTTTGTGTGTATGGAATGACGAGAACATGCTGAAAACAGGGGAGAGACTTGTGTCCCTTTTTGACCCAAGACCCTAGGGCAGTGGGAGCCAACATTCCCTGCGTACCCAACATACCCTCTGGATCCTGATTGGGCTTCAAATTCCATAAGCCCAAGCCAACATGGTCAGGGTTGGTAGGAGGTACAGCTTATCAACATCTGGAAGGAACCCTATTGGCTAGCTCTGGTCTAGGGGTCGGAGGAAGATTTCCCAGCTCAACCAATAGTCTCGAAGATTCTGCTGCTCTTGGCAGCTGCCTCTGCTGCCTCTAGGATTGAGCTGGCTTTGATTGGACTTCATCTAGAACAGACTTTCTCAACCTGTGGGTCCCCAGATGTTGTTGAACTACAACTCCCATCACCCCTAGCTAGCAAGGCCAGAGCTCAGGGATGATGGGAGTTGTAGTCCAACAACATCTGGGGACCCACAGGTTGAGAACCACTGATCTAGAAGGTGGTGGGGAAGAAAAACGCTGTCTTCTATTCATTGGGGGGGGGGTAGGAATCCAAAATAACAGTTTTTAATAACTTCCTACATTTGCATGATGCATAAAGAGTGGCGGGGGGAGAGGGGGGGATCTTAATTTGGATTTAAATGCTTTTGGGCTATCAGCAACTTTCTCACATTTCCCCAGCAACCTAGTGAGAGGCATCAGCTGTTGTAATAAAACAGGGTGGATTTTATGGCGTTAATATGTGTTCGGTGGCGGCGTTTTAAAGTGTGCCTTAACAGCTGACACGTTGTAGAAATAGCTGCAATGTATCGGAACAGGAGTCTGTCACCAACAATGACAAATATGTTAGACTTCACCTCAAGAGGTGTTGGTATTGTGAGATTTATTTATTTATTTGAAAGGATTTCGTGGGGGGGGGGGCGTCTTGCAAGGCCCTTTGAACTTGCTTAGAAAAGGGAGGTTTTCATTTATCGCTTGTCTGGGTCTCGGGACCACTCTAGACGCAGCGTTCATTGTGTGGATCCTGTTAATTGATGCACAGTTTTTTAAACTGGGGGGTGAAGCAACAGTGGGACCACAGAAAGGGAGGGTTTAACCCTGTCGCGAATTCCTCACTGCGCTTTTAGCAGAATGCTCAGAGTCCCAGGTTCTTTAGTGCAGTATTTATTATTGTGAGCTAAATATATATACAAATATCTACAGAAGCATTTCAGACCTGCACCTTGAGGCAAAAGAAGACTCCACACTCATCTACACCACTCTACCATACCACCAACAATTACTATTGGACAGGCTCTACCTTTAAACCGGTGACAGCCAATCACATTACTGCTGAGTCCACAGAGAGTATTTCATCAGCCTGTTGCAAACTGAAGCCTGCAGACTTACTTACACAGCACCCTGTGAATCCCAACAAACCCTTCTCTGTTGCTGTTGTCCCAATAAACTGACCACCAGCACCCAAAAGCTGCAATTTGCATAAGCTTCTACTGGTGTCGATGGAGGCAGCCTCCTAACACAAATAGCTGCTTCAGGGATGCCAAGAACCATGCATGATCAAGTCCCAGACCCATTTAGTCCACCATCCTGTTCTCAGCAGTCACGAAATTAAAAGACGCCTGCTTCTTGGGAGAAAAGCAATGACAAACCTAGACAGCATCTTAAAAAGCAGAGACATCACCATGCCAACAAAGGCCCATATAGTTAAAGCCATGGTTTTCCCAGTAGTGATGTATGGAAGTGAGAGCTGGACCATAAAGAAGGCTGATCGCCAAAGAATGGATGCTTTTGAATTATGGTGCTGGAGGAGACTCTTGAGAGTCCCATGGACTGCAAGAAGATCAAACCTCTCTATTCTGAAGGAAATCAGCCCTGAGTGCTCACTGGAAGTACAGATCCTGAAGCTGAGGCTCCAATACTTTGGCCACCTCATGAGAAGATAAGACTCCCTGGAAGAGACCCCAATGTTGAGAAAGATTGAGGGCACAAGGAGAAGGGGACAACAGAGGACGAGATGGTTGGACAGAGTTATAGAAGCTACCAGGATGAGTTTGACCAAACTGCGGGAGGCAGTGGAAGACAGGAGTGCCTGGCGTGCTCTGGTCCATGGGGTCATGAAGAGTCGGACACGACTAACTGACTAAACAACAACAACCTGCTCTCAAAGTAGCCAGCCAGCTGCTTACAAAGCCCAGAAGCAGGGCCTGAGCTCAACAGCACTTGTGATTCCCCACAACTGGTATTCAGAGGTATACATTGCCTCTGTTGCTAGAGGTAGTGCATAGCCAACAGTGCTTGTCTTGCCCTTCATGACTTTGTCCAACCCCCTTTTAAAGCAAGCTTCCATCACTATCTTATCTTACGGCAGAGAATTCCATCATTTAATGGAGCCCCATTTACTCACTAGATAGTTATTGAATATGGGACCACAGCATGGAAGAAGAGTTACTCTCCCTTTCCGGTTATATCACTGCCACTTGACCTCCCTGTAACTGCTACTTGTGTTTTCAGAAAACAAGCAAACCCTGCATGATAATTGCATTGAAACAATGGACATCTAGTTTGGACTTGAGCCTTGAAGATGATGATGCTTTAACAAGAGGGCTTCTAATCCACTGACATTTGAATGCATTCGGCCTTGATTCTGTTTTTCTGCTTCTGGAAAGCGGTGAATTGCAGAACAGCAGTCAGATTTAGCTGGTGTAGGTCGCTGTTTAAGGACAAGAGGCATGAGCTGAAAGTCTCTTGGATCTCATGTCAGATACGAGTTCTCTGACATGTTGTCATATGTCAGCCTCCATGTCCCCCTCTGCCCCAACCAGCAGTATGGAGACAACAATTCTATCCTGATTTGCAAAGCTATTGTAAGGATCAATGTCTGAGCATACATTTTGAGCTTTCAGCACTTAGGAAGGAATCATCTTAATTATTTAGTGTTGTCTTGTTGTAGGCAGGGCTTTTTGCAAGCACCGACGATCAGCAGAGTGCTCTCCTGCTCATTGGGGCTTAAAGAAGGCCTTCCATGATGCTTTGATGCCCCCAACAATCAGCTGATTGGGTCACCTGGTGTCATTGTGACTTCGGTTAGTTAACAGGTAGCCAATCCCATTCACCTTGGCTTGTAGGACGTGGGAAGACAAGGATCCAGCCTGCTTGCTGCGTCCAGTTCCCCACTTCTGTTGTAGGGCAACAGTTCAGTCTCCTGTTGCTCCATAAAATATCACCATACTGTAGTGACTAGAGCAAGGATGGGGAACCTGCAGTCGTCCCAGTGTTGGATTCCAACACCCATCACCCCCATGTTTGCTTATTGCAATGGGAAGGTGGGATGGGGATATTTTTGACAAATAAATAAATATGGGCTGCCCAGCCACTCTGTGACATCACAGAAGCCAAGCCATTGGCAGGCAGGTGAATTATTGATCCCTTCTCCTGCCTAGCTGCATCTGTGCCATCAACGCAAATCAGCCACTCCCCTGCCGTACCCCAAAGCGGTGAAGATTTTGTTCTGGAACCAGGTGGCACTGTCTTTCTGCCATTAATTTATGTGCAGATGTACGGCTTTATTGCTTAAAGTGTTTTCGTTCGTCTTTCGTGCAGAAGTATTTATTTCAATTCTTACCTGAACGATTAACGAGGGCAGTTTTTCAGTGCCAGAAAATGCAGCTTCTTCGATATGGCAACACTGTGCATTTCTGCCTACCCTCTCCCATTCACTAATAATATCAAGTAATAAAAATGAGGAATTTAAGAAAGAATCCTCCGTTATAGCAAAGATCTTCCCTTTGTGAGAGGGAGGGAGGGAGGGAGGGAAAGAGAGAGATTCTCTCATGGTTTGAAGCTTCCAGAGAGAGGCTGTGGTTTTTAAGGTTTCAGATTTTTTTCTGCCCTGGATTCAAAGCATACTAAAGGCTGTCCCTTAAAGTTCAAAGGCCTGCAAGGTTATGTCTTCGTCTACACAGAATTGTTTCAACTGAGGGAAAAGATTCCGACATTAGCTGCAAGATTTCTTCTTCTTTTAAGTGCCCCTTCTTTTCTTTTGCTTTTTTTTTTTAAATGGGGAAGCGGGGAGAAAAGCTTTTAAAAGAAAAAAGAGACGTGCCACCATTAACAAGCTGAAAATGAAGCCGCTTAGATCAAACGCAGCTTGGAGCTGCATGTAACATGAACTAGATATGCGCGTCAACCCTTCCTGAATCGAAAAATCAGGAGGTAAGTCACATAGGAGTTTCTAATGCCGTGGTGGAGGCTAGATTTCCCCAACCAGGTGCCCCCCAGATATTTGTTGGACAACAGCTCCCATCGCCCCTGCCCAATGGCCACACTGGCAGGGGCTGATGGGAGTTGGAGTCTAGCAACATCTGCAGAGCACCAGATGGAGACAAGCCAAAGTAGAGAATGAAATGTTACATTTCCATCTAGATAAGCGGTTCTCAACCTGTGGGTCCCCAGATGTTGTTGGACTACAACTCCCATCACCCCTACTTAGCAAGGCCAGAGCTCAGGGATGATGGGAGTTGTAGTCCAACAACATCTGGGGACCCACAGGTTGAGAACCGCTGCTCTAGGTCTTCAGGTCTCCTTCTGGTGTTAGACTTTAATAGTATGCTCTAGTAAGAAATCCCTGTCAATGATTGTGATAAACACACACACACAGTCTGAGGCACTGTTAATGGGCAGTTCCCAAGACCAGATGGATGGGAGAGTTCCTGCTCTTGAGGGGCTAGCACTTCCTCTGAAGGAGCAGGTATGTAGCTTGGACCCATTTCTGTTGCTTGAGGCCCCAGTGGCCTCAGTGGTGTGAAGTGTCTTTTGCCAGCTTTGGTTGGTGACCCACCTATTCCCCTATCTAGAAGGGATTAGCTTAACATCTGCGGCCTGCACTCTGGTAACCTGTAGGCTGTTGTCGTTTAGTCGTGTCCGCCTCTTCGTGACCCCATGGACCAGAGCATGCCAGGCACTCCTGTCTTCCACTGCCTCCCACAGTTTGGTCAAACTCATGCAGGTAGCTTCAAAAACACTGTGCAACCATCTTGTCCTCTGCCATCCCCTTCTCCTTGTGCCCTCCATCTTTCCCAACATCAGGGTCTTTTCCAGGGAGTCTTTTCTTCTCATGAGGTGGCCAAAGTACTGGAGCTTCAGCTTCAGGATCTGTCCTTCCAGTGAGCACTCAAGGGCTGATTTCTTTCAGAATGGATAGGTTTGATCTTCTTGCAGTCCATGGGACTCTCAAGAGTCTCCTCCAGCACTGTAATTCAAAGGTGCTGTAGGCTAGATTACTGCATTGTGTTATATATGGGGCTGCCTCTGAAGATGGTTTGGAAACTTCAGCTGGTGGATGATTCAGTGGCCCGGTTGCACACAGGCAAGATGAGTTGAGCATACATTGCCAATTCTGGCCCAATTGCACTGGCTGCCAATTGCTTTCTGGACCCAATTCAAAGTGCTGGTGCTGAACTATTCAGTCTTACATGGCTCAGGACTTCAATACCTTATGGATTTCCTCTTCCCATACAAACTGACCTGGATCCAGAACTGATCACCCGAGACCCTTCTCAGTGTCCCCTCTTCCCGAGGGGTCCAGAGGGTGACAACACAAGAAGGAGCCTTTTCTGTGGTGGCTCCCCATCCCCAGAGAGGTTCACCTGGTGCCATCATAACATGTCTTTAGGTGCCATGCAAAAACATTCCTCTTTAGCCAGGCCTTTTGGCCATTAAACAATCTGTAGCCTTTTACATGCGAGTGGAATGTTATTGTGATTTGTTCTATGATTGTTTTATTGTATTTTATTGATATGCTATGTGAATTATGTGTTTAATGTTGTACACCACCCTCGTATCTTCAGATAAAGGGTGGTATATAAATTGATACGATATGATGTGATTCTTTGGGTAATAATATATCGCACATTCTACTTAAGTCCTTCACTCTTGGTCTGTGACCAGGAACACCATCCCTCTCTTCCATTGTTGTTGTCGTTTAGTTGTGTCCAACTGTTCGTGACCCCCTGGACCAGAGCATGCCAGGCACTCCTGTCTTCCACTGCCTCCCGCAGTTTCGTCAAACTCATGCTGGTAGCTTAGAGAACACTGTCCAACCATCTTGTTCTCTGTCATCCCTTCCATTAGGCAGTGGGAAAGGGACTGTCACTCTGCACATGCTCAGTGGTGTTCTTTGTGGTTCATAGAATCATAGACCTGGAAAGGACCTCCAAGGTCAACAAGAGCAACCTCCTGCCTTCTGAAAACCCACTGCTAAGACATCGCTGATAGGTGGCCATCTCCCATCTGCTTAAAAATCTGTTAATGGAGGACCCACTACTGTTTGAGACAGTCTTTTCCATAGCCAATCAGTTCATGCCATCAGGAGGGGTTTTCCCTCAAATCTTTAGTCTAAATCCTTCCTCCCCCTGATCTTTTGTACCCATTGTTTCAGGCCCCCGCCCTTTGGAGCGACTGAAAATAAATGTGGTCCTTAAAATATGTGAATATTATTGGATGCCGCCAAGGGCTGAGTACAGAGCCCAGCAATGGAATCCATTGCTGAGCCTGTCGCAAATGGAGCCCCGCCTTCTGACCAATAGGTCTCAAGCATTCAAATGAGCTGGCGTCGATGAGGATGTTACATTCTGCCTTGGGCTCATGGTCATCCGGACTCCTGCCAATGGTCTCCTAAGGATGCTAATGAGACAGGACTGATGGAAGGCGGCTTATTTAAGCCACTGGGAACCACAACTCTTTGGCTCAGCGTCTGAGCTTCCTCCTAGCAACCAGCTAGGCTTCTTCTCCTCTCTCCTTATTATCTGCTATGGCATTTGAAATCTAATGGAGGCCTGTTCTGGTGGGGGTGGGAGATGGCGAGGGAGGGAGGGAATAACAAGGCAACTTTGCTGGCCACTCTGAATGCTTCTGTGTTCTTCAAGTTTCTCGGGGGTCTTGCCAGCCCGCGATAAATGTCAGTGTGGCAGAAGTGAATCTGATAGAGTTTGCCCTTTCGTTCCGCGCCCGTAACCCACAGTGCTTTGCCATAGACGCTGATGAGCCATAAACTCTCCATTCATTATGCATTCTGTCTCGACAGTTCAGGAACCCGCTGAAAGCAGCGATTGTCCTATACGAGAAAAGAAATGTACATTAAAATTCCTCGGATACCTCCCCCCCACCCTTAACAGCTATTAGGCATTTAAAATTGTTTAATATAAGTGGCTTATTTCACAGAGAGCAAGGGTGGGGGGGGGAGCAGATTCCAGCAATTTTGTCCTTGATATTCTCCTGCCCCCCTCCCCACATCTACGTGTAGCACTTTAGTCAAAATTTACATAATAATGGATAAGGAAGTGTTGTGGCACACGGAACCGGCATGCATTAGTCCTCAGCCGCTTTCCCAAAAGGCTTGAGAATGCAGCAGATTCAATCTAGGTCAAAGGGGGGTGGGAGGTAGAAAAGAGACCTCAATTTACGAGACAGAGAGGGTGTTTATAGCGAGCGCTTGTATTCGCAAGGGTATGAGGATGACAGAGTGAGGCTTCTTTGAAGGCGCTCCCTCGCGCAACGAAAGGCTGACAGGAAACAGCAAGTTCTGGCCAATTAACAGAAAATGCAGACATAACCAGAATGCAGAGCAAAATGGGAGTGCCGCAAATTTAGTCGTCGGCTCCTACGAACTGGAGGTTCCCTCCTGCTGTTGTGCAGAGGAGAAGGTGCTTGCTCGCAATTGGGAAGGGCCGTAGCGCAGAGGTAGCGATTCTGCTTTGCAGGCAGAAGGCCTCAGGTTCAAATCCCGGTACCCGCAGGTAGGGCAGGGGTAGACAGTGCTGACCTGGGTGAGATAAGGCTTCGGCTCAGTATAAGGCTGCTTCCTATGTTTCCAACTCAGTGTGTGTGCTGCCAAATACAGCAGTTCTTTCCAAGGATATCAGGACAAAAGGAATGAGGAGGTGGAAGGGGAGCCTAAACAGTTTTATTAACAAATAAACAGGTGGCGCTGTGGGTTAAACCACAGAGCCTAGGACTTGCCAATCAGAAGGTCGGCGGTTCGAATCCCCGCAACGGGGTGAGCTCCCGTTGCTCGGCGCCAGCTCCTGCCAACCTAGCAGTTCGAAAGCATGTCAAAGTGCAAATAGATAAATAGGTACCACTCCGGTGGGAAGGTAAACGGCGTTTCCATGCACTGCTCTGGTTCGCCAGAAGCGGCTTAGTCATGCTGGCCACATGACCCGGAAGCTGTACGCCTGCTCCCTCTGCCAATAAAGCGAGATGAGCGCCGCAGGCCCAGAGTCGGTCACGACTGGACCTAATGGTCAGGGGCCCCTTTACCTTTTTAAACAGCAGGCATACAAAGCATAACATAAAACATACCTGACAGGGGCTACCCAATCTCCCCTTCAGCTGCCCAGAACCCCAGGTAGAGAAGCAGGAGAAAGACCCCGACCGCCGGTCTCCCAGCATCAGGTCCTTTGATCTGGGTAGAAGCTCTCCAGGCCCCTCCCACCTATGGCTTTTATAGCCTGCCTTGATGTAATCAAGTGCACCTGGCATTGCTCATGATTAACCCAGGACCCTGAGATGGAACTAATACAGAGCGGCTGAGAGTCGCCCACTACCTGCAGCCAGGCATCCAGCCAGCACTTGCAACACAGAAGAACCCAAGAAACTCCTGACAGGTGTGTGAAACACAAGAATCAAACTGGGGGTGTCAAAGGGAAAGGGACATGCCACCTAACTCCTCGAAATACAATTGTCTTCCGCATTTCCACTACAGTGTGGAAAGAGGAAGAGGTAAGGCCCTTTGAGTAGAAGGTGGGTCCCAAATTTGGAAGGATCTGTCCATGTCAGTGCCTCCCAGTTCATCATTTTCCCAGTCTTAAATTTGTTTCTCCACATTTCTGTGAGTTTTGTGTTTTTAAAAAAATCTTACGAATCATTCTTCATCGTTTTAGTGCAATTTTCGCCAAATAAACACATTTTTGCAAGCATTTTTTCCCCTAATGTCATGCATTTTTGCATGCTGTTTTCACTAATATATGCATTTCAATGTACACTTTCTCCTAATATATTCACTTTTGTAAACATTGGTTGCATCACAAAATTCAGTTAAGTGCAAATTTCGAAGGATGGCTGTGTTTCAGTTCCTGTGTTGTTTAAGAAAGTGCAAATTTGATAAGTTTGACTGTAAATGAGAACTAAGTTGACTTTCTCCCCCATCTCTAGCCTTTAGGTGGCATGACACGAGAAAGCACATTTTTGCACAGTGTCTAGCTCAGGTGCAGTGAACCTGTGGCCCTCCAGAGACTGCTGGACCCCAGCTCTTGTCGCCCCTGGCCACTGACTATTCTGGCAGGGTCTGATGGGAGTCCCATGGCATCTGGAGGGCTGCAAGTTCCACAACCCTGAACAGATTCTTGGGCTGAGGTATTGTTTAGGATTATTTTTTGTTGAGGGTGGGGTTGCTGATGTTGAGTTTTCTGTATGAATGAATAAAACTTTATTTGCATAGCCAACAGGCCATAGCATCAAAAGACAAACACCTGACATATGGTTGTCAAGCCTCTGCTTAAAGACCTCCAAAGGAGGAGACTCCACCACACTCCTTGGCAGCAAATTCCACTGTCGAACAGCTCTTACTGTCAGGAAGTTCTTCCTAATGTTTAGGTGGAATCTTCTTTCTTGTAGTTTGGATCCATTGCTCCGTGTCCGCTTCTCTGGAGCAGCAGAAAACAACCTTTCTCCCTCCTCTATATGACATCCTTTTATATATTTGAACATGGCTATCTTATCACCCCTCAACCTCTTCTTCTCCAGGCTAAACATGCCCAGCTCCCTTAGCCGTTCCTCCTAAGGCATCGTTTCCAGGCCTTTGACCATTTTGGTTGCCCTCCTCTGGACACGTTCCAGTTTGTCAGTGTCCTTCTTGAACTGTGGTGCCCAGAACTGGACACAGTACTCCAGGTGAGGTCTGACCAGAGCAGAATACAGTGGCACTATTACTTCCCTTGATCTAGATGCTATACTCCTATTGATGCAGCCCAGAATTGCATTGGCTTTTTTAGCTGCCGCGTCACACTGTTGGCTCATGTCAAGTTTGTGGTCAACCAAGACTCCTAGATCCTTTTCATATGTACTGCTCTCAAGCATAATGCGGCTTCCAATGTTTCTGTATTTCTCTGGTGGCTATTTCCTTCAAAGCACTCAAGAGATCTTCAGCTACAGGATAATAATCTCCTAACAATTAGCTCCCAAGATTCACTCATTTCTAGGCCATTTACCAGGTACAAGATGGTGGACTGGAAGAGACATTGACCTGATGCAGTGGCTTCTGCTAATGTAACTGCCTAACTCATAGTAACAATTTCCAGACTTGCATCTATACATATAAATTATCAATGCAAATTTGATGCAAATCTGTGTCCCCTTCTCAATACAGTGGTACCTCTAGATACGAATGGGATCCGTTCCGGAGCCCCGTTTGCATCTAGAAGTTAACGTAACTAGTGATGACACGTCTGCTCATGCGCCGCTTTTCGCCGCTTCTGCGCATGTGCGTGATGTCATTTTGAGCAGCTGCGCATGCGCAAGCGGCGAAACCCGGAACTAACGTGCTCCATTACTTCTGGGTTGCTGAGGAGCACAACTCGAACGTGCTCAACTTGATACATATTTAACCCGAGGTATGACTGTACTGTATCTTACCTTTTTTTATGTCAGTAGATCTACAAGGGCTTTGAAATCATAAGGTGTGGTTTCCCATCAGGCTTGAACATGGATCTCTGTTGTTAGGACAGGGGTTCTCAAACTTTCTACCCCTGAGGCTCACTTGAGATGGCTGAAAAGTACTCTACCTAGTGGCAGGTAGAGGCATAGTTTGGCATAATTACAAGCAATTGCTGACATCATATTCTACTGATATCTAATCCTCCTTCGGGAATTGTTAAATTATTTGCCCCAGAGTTGTCCTCATGGCAAGGAGCTCCAGAGATCAGCCTTCCTTGAGTTAAAACATTTTTTGCCCTGGAGGTATTATGACTCAACCTCCCCATGTTCAGCAGGATTGCTGATCTATAGCCTCTAAATGGAGAGAACCTTTTCTCGGCTATTTTCCCCTTCCCACCTCCACATGCCTATCAAAGTACTTTTACGGCCTAGGACCCTCGTACCTACGGGACCGCCTCTCCTGGTATGTCCCACAGAGGACCTTACGGTCTTCAAACAAAAACATATTGGAGGTCCCGGGCCACATGGAGGTTAGGCTGGCCTCAATCAGAGCCAGGGCTTTTTCAGCTGTGGCCCCGATCTGGTGGAACGCTCTGTCACAAGAGACTAGGGCCCTGCGGGACTTGACACCTTTCCACAGGGCCTGCAAGACGGAGCTGTTCCACCAGGCCTTTGGCCAAGCCACAGTCTGACCCCCTCCTTTAGTAATCCTCACAGAACTCTAGCCCAATGCTTGCCATTAATTTGATTTTAAATTGATTTTAGAATGAATCGATTTTAGAATGCTGTATTACTTTTATTGTTGTTAGCCGCTCTGAGCCCGGCTTCAGCTGGGGAGGGCGGGATATAAATAAATAAATTATTATTATTATTATTATTATTATTATTATTCTATATTTTGTCTGTTCTCCTTTCACATTCCACTTTTACCTTATCCCCCACTCCCAGAGAAAACTTCCACTCGCTCATTTCCTTCCTTCCTTCCTTCCTTCTGTTACGGTAAAATCTGGGTGCGAGGCTGCTCTGCCACCCAGCTCGTCGGACTAAGTCCGCGGGTCCCTGCGGAGGAAAATGAGTTCAGCCGGAGACAGGAACAAACTGCAGAAGATCCATGTTTATTGCGCAACAGGTTCAAGGCAAGATTGAACAGCAAGAGAGGGGTGACATTAACTTTTGAAACTTCCCTCCATATCCCAGAATACAGTGCAAAATACATCCCAGTTACATCATGAATACATTAAGAAGAGGTTGGGTTACACAGAATTAACATATGGAGGAGGGAGGGGGGAATATGCAGAGCTGAAGATATGCGCAGATAAGCACATCCTGAGTACCGGTGATGAGAAGACAATGGTCCATGTATGCATAGTCTGCCACCTGGCATTGCCCAGAGGAAAGGCTTGGCAAGTGATTTGACAGGATTAGGGTCTTGACACCTTACTTGAGGGATTATGGAGGACAGGGGAGGTGTCATAGAGTCCTAGAGAAATTGAGCAAATTGGCACGTTGATTTTCTATGAATTTTATAGATTTTAGTCCCTTTTGACATTGACAATTGGAAATAAATGGATATATTGTAGTGAAGAAGGAGGTGAAGAAGACATGCCCCCCCTTCCGTATCACTTCCTTCCTCCCTCCCTCCCTCTCTTTTTTACATTCCCTTCTTCCTCCTGTAATAGCTTTATTGTCATACTCACATCCTTTCTGTTCTCTGTTTAATTATAATGATGATAATCGGTTCTTTTTTTTCTTTAAAAAAAGTTTAGGGGTACTCTCATTTTCCTACTCATATTGAAATACTGCCCCTCAATGAGGCAAAACTTCGATTCACAAAATGTTTAGGGGTATGCGTCCCCCTGCGTCTCCCCCCCCCCAAAAAAAAACCATTGATGATAATAAATACTAACCTTTTGATTGCTCTCTAATTTCCCATTGCCCTCTTTCTGCCTGCCCACAAACCTCTCTGTCTTCCATCAACCTTTACTCAGCACGCAGGACCTTTCTGGTGCGGGCATTGGCCCAGTCCCAAAATTACGGCATGGTTAGGGGGCCAGGCTGGCCTATGAGGTTGTGGGTCAAGTCTCACCATTTGAGAAACACTGTTCTAGAATTCAAACACCATGCACAAGTCTCTGCTAATTGCGACCCAATTTATTTCATAAACCTGTTTCCCCAGGTTGCCATTTCCCTGAGCTTGCTCCTAAATTAAACGTCCCAAATATTACTCTCCGTGGATCCTGTGTAAAAGAAAGAAAGAAAAAGGCTGTTTTTTTTATACCTGAATTCCTTTTTTAGCAATTGAAAGCAGAGGTCTTGGGGGAAGGCAGCGGAAGGCGCTGCCAGGTTCCCTGCTTTGCATCTCGGATTCAGCTTGCAGCCTGCAAGTCGAGCTTGCGGTTTTCTGCAAGGTGGCATCGATCGCTCCCCTTGCAGCTGTCCCGAATGGCTTTTGCTTGGCAAACAGCTTCATGTGTCAACAGCTGTGTGGCATGAGATTTCCACCCCCCCATAAATGCTGACCCCGTTCCGTCATAAGGGTGGCATCTAAAATGGCGCAGGAGGTGCGGAAAGGTGCATAATATCTGGACCCAAGCCCTGTTGACTTGAAAACTTGCTCAGATTCAGTCGCTTTGACAAGCTGCCAACACCCCTCACTTGAGATTCCAGGCTTGTGTGAAGCCAGCACCTGCTCTGCTTGCAAATGTGGATGCGAAGGGGAATTTCATTCACAGAAAGGAATGCAGGGAGGGAGGGAGTGCACACACGCAGAACTTCACTCATTTACCCTTCCAGGGCCATCCATTCCTTGATCTGTCAGCCCCTTAGAATTCAAAGGCAGCCTTTAAAGGAATTTTCAATTCATAACATGATGACTCTGTTGCTGTCCTGAATGCGAATGCATTTTGAATTGAATTTGTCGACTGGGATTCTGGTTGGGAGTTTTTTTTGGGGGGGTTGCTAAAAGAATAGGGAGAGCTCAATCATCAGATAATCATTAGAACCTTTCTTCTTTTTCTTCTTTTTTGGAGGAGTTTATTAGGCTAGAAGCAAAAAGCAGCTTCTGTACACTTTTCCTTTGAAAGTTGTCAGTCGCCTTTGAAGATTCACAGCGATAAGATCTTGTTACTCCTATCCCGTGTTGTCAAGGTTTCAATGCCAGAAGCAGGTTTTGGTGTGTGTGTGTGTGTGTGTGTGTGTGTGTTGTTCACAACTTAGGAGAGCCCCAAAGTCATTCAGGGGGGCTGAAAATGACAGGTGTTGAAAGATTGGACTGCAAATTTTGCAGCTGCTGATGCTTATAACTTGACAGAGCTTGTTGCACTAAAAAGCTTCCCCTACCATCCCCCCCCCCTTTTTCCCCTTAGACCTTGTTCATATCATTCATCACTTGGTTATTGTCATGCACTGCCAGGGATCAAACTGGTAACTCAGGGCCCTGCGCACAGCTGCTGTGCTGTGTGCTGAGACCTCATGGTCACAGCATGGAGTATTTCCCTAGACCAGAGAAGGGCACCTTCCTTTTTATGTCAAGGGCCACATTCCATCAAGGGTAATCTTTGGCGGGACCATGAAGAAGGCTGATCGTCGAAGAATTGATGCTTCTGAATTATGGTGCTAGAGGAGACTCATGAGAGTCCCATGGACTGCAAGAAGATCAAACCTGTCCATTCTGAAGGAAATCAGCCCTGAGTGCTCACTAGAAGGACAGATCGTGAAGCCGAGGCTCCAATACTTTGGCCACCTCATGAGAAGAGAAGACTCCCTGGAAAAGACCCTGATGTTGGGAAAGATGGAGGGCACAAGGAGAAGGGGACGACAGAGGACGAGATGGTTGGACAGTGTTCTCGAAGCTACCAGCATGAGTTTGACCAAACTGCGGGAGGCAGTGGAAGACAGGAGTGCCTGGCGTTCTCTGGTCCATGGGGTCACCAAGAGTTGGACACGACTAAACAACTAAACAACAACAACAAAAAGCAGTGGGTGGGGCTGATGGACCACCTCCTTATTTCTCCCTCTTTGCTACCCCTTCTCTCTCTGTTACCCCCTCTTCACCTCCTGCATAGCAGGGATCTGAACTGATCTCTTGCAAAGGACCTTCCACCTCCACTCTCCTTCCATCGTTCCATCTGCTTTCTTTCTCCCTCCCCCTGCCCAAAAAGATCATTTCCCTCTGTGAGCAGAGTCCTCCTGCCCCATGTGAAATTTGACCAAGGAGTGCATGAAATGAGGCTGAGGAGCACAGCTTGCCTTCTCCTGCTCAAGGCACAGGATAATTCCCAGGTTCTGGGGTGACCCAGGCTGGCCATCAAGTCTCTTCTCCTGGTTGGGCTAAAGAAGAATCCTCCTGCTCGAGTTGGGACTTTGCTTGGAAACAGGAATCCTTCATGGCTCTGCCTTGTTCTCCAGTTCTGATCTCCCTGCTCTTGACACGTGGATCAGCTCAGTTTCTGGTTCCTTGCTCTTATTGGGAAACATGGTGGTTGTTGTTGTTATCCCACCATCCTTCCAAGGTGGTGGACATGGTTCTCCCTCTCTCTATTTTATCCTCACAACAACCCTGTGAGGTAAGTTAAGCTGAGAGACTTATGACCTGCCTAAGGTTACCCATTGAGCTATAACAACAACAACAACAACAACAACAACAACAACAACAACAACAACAACAACAATTTATTATTTATACCCTGCCCATCTGGCTGGGCTTCCTCAGCCACTCTGGGCAGCTTCCAACAAAATATAAAAATACAGTAATGCACCAAACATTAAAAGCTTCCCTAAAAAGGGCTGCCTTCAGGTGTCTTCTAAAAATCTGGTAGTTGTTCTTCTCTTTGACATCTGGTGGGAGGGCGTTCCACAGGGCAGGCGCCACCACCGAGAAGGCCCTCTACCTGCTTCCCTGTAACGTGACTTATCGCAGTGAGGGAACCTCCAGAAGGCCCTCGGCACTGGACCTCAGTGTCCTCAGCTTCATGGCAGAGTGGGGATTTGGACCGTAACCACTGCACCAAACTCAAAATTGCTTTACATGTGCATTTTCAACACCGTGTCAAGCCATGGCTGACTTGAGTGAACAGGTTGTCGGCAGGTCAGACATCTTTTTTTTTTTTTTTAAGGAAGCCCAGATAAGCTTCTTTTAATAGTTTAATTAACTAAGGGTACCCATTATCCAAGAGCTCTTTCTCAAGTGTGTATGTGTGTGGGTGTTTGTGAAGTACAGCTTTTTATCAGAGATCTAGAGGAATTGAATCTTCGTGTGTTCCAGTACAGGCTGACCTCATCTGCACCTCCCAGAATAAATGTGCAGCCTAGATCTTAGGAATCCACCTCGTTTTCTGCTGCCTGAATATTCTGACACAGCCCCAAGCTCACAATGCATTGAAAAATAGTTTAAATGGTGTGTTTTCAGAGAAAATACATTTTTTTATAAAAACATGTATTCAAACATATGGTTAAATCCTGCCTTCCATGTGAATTTTTATTATTTTTATTTTTTAGAAATGCAAACTATTATGGAACCAGGACAGAACAGACTTGCAAGTAAACACATCTGAAAGTGACATTTGCCTATCCCTATAAATAGATGAGCTATATTTAGCCATTCATATTTATAGTATAGCTCATTTATGAATTTTCCACTCTCCGAGATACTGTTTTGTATAACCTTCCATCATAGTTGTGGTGGTTGATTTGGTTAGGAAACGGAGCTGGGGTATCTGCTTGGGTTTGTGGTATCGCTTGAGTTTATTTTATTTTATTTTTTATTTTTAAAATCTTTATTAAGCATATTTCACAAAATTATACAACAATATACTCTATTACACTTTGCATCCCATACAGCAAAATTTTTTTAAAAAATACAAGAAATTTTAAAAAGACCTGAAATAGGCTTCCGATTGTTCTCAAAAAAACTAAATTACACTTGTTATATTTTACACAGTATCATATTATTATATTATTTTCTTAAGTCATTTGGGGGGGGGAGAAAAGAAAAAGAAAAAAGAGAATTAAATGGAAACATTAAATTTACATATATTATCTAAACATTGCAAGACTCATTCAAGATCTGCCAGGAGGTTTTTGCTGCCACAGTAATTTTTCAGATATCCCTTGAATATAATCCATTCTTGGTTTACTTTTTGCGTCAAATACCCTCTTACCCTCCCTGTCATTTTTGCCACTTGCAGATATTCTAACACTTTAACTTGCCATTCTGATTTTGTAGGTGTAATTTCATTTTTCCAATATGTTGCAATTAAAATTCTGGCTGCGGATGCCGCATACATAACAAAATTGAGTCAATTTTAAAGGATGAGAAGTGAGGAGGAGGAACACAAGCTTGCCTCTGCAAACTTTGGCCTGTTGCATTCACACATTGCACTTTAGAGTGGACAGGTACTCTCAGAAATTTGCCTGTTAAATTGTGGGTGAACACATCAGACGACACAGCGATTCTTCAAACAGCTCTTGTTTATTCACAGGACAGAACAGAACTGAACTGAAGGGTTCAGCCAGCCTGTTTATATAGAGCTCCACTAGAACACAACAGTAACCATTTTCGGTAACTACCCAATCACTGAATGTCACTTTCAATCCCTTATTTGCATATGTGGACCTGAGTGAAAACTATCTACAGTATCCCCCTGCTGGCCCAGGGGGAGAACTTCAGTACATAACATTGCCCAGAATGAGGATGTGGCCCTTAGGCTGAAAGGGGTTTCCTGAGCCCCATTATCATTGCTTTAAGCACACCATAAACAAAGGTTTGCATGCACAGGGTGGGCGGGTGCCTGTATGTATATATAAAGGGCTTTTTTCCCCAGCCAGAACTCTCTGAAACTGAGTTCCGGCACCTCTCAGGTGAGCGCCATTGTCATTATAAGAGAACAAAAGAGGTGTTTGTGGTGAGTTCCAGCACCTCTTTTTCTAGAAAAATAGCACTGTATATACACACACAGGTATATAGGAAGCTGACACTCCCCAGGATCTGGTTAAATACAGTGGTACCTCGGGGTGCAAACGGGATCCGTTCCGGAGCCCCGTTCGCATCCAGAAGCAAACGTAACTAGCGACGGCACGTCTGCGCGCGCACGCGCCGCTTTTTGCCACTTCTGCGCATGTGCGTGACGTCATTTTGAGCGTCTGCGCATGTGCGAGTGGCGAGACCCGGAAGTAACGCACTCCGTTACTTCCGGGTTGCCGCGGAGTGCAACTTGAACGCGCTCAACATGAAGCATATTCAACCCGAGGTATGACTAGTTATCTGACCATTCAGAAACAAGATTTAGAGTCTGGTGCCAAGAGTCTTCTCACATGTACCCATCAGTATAAATTTGCCATTCGTGTAAAATGGGGAAGATTGATATCGGAGAGAGAAGGGGAGTCGAGAAGGAGAAGGCTGTTAAGAGGGAGAGAGAGAGAGAGATAGCAAACCTCCATTCAGAAGGTACAATCTTTGACTGATTTAATGATCCTTTACTGATGCTGATGATGATTCTTAAAGGGCTGAAATAATTGCCAAATGGTCTCTCTTGTCAACTGTGAAAATTTAAGGGTGAGTCTGTTTGCATCCGTTACTTAGAGGCCTTCCTCCTGACAGCTCCTCGACAATGTTCCCTGTTCAGCACAACTGCAATGCCAGCGCTCAACTCGTTTCCAGGGTGCTATGATGCATTTCCGTGTATTACAGTGGCAGAAACATGGCTGTTGCTGTTTGCATTAGGAAGACGCAGTCGGTAGCTGCTTTCTTTCTTGCAGACCTTTCCTGGGTAAATTGCAGGAGAAAAACGGTTCCAGCATGGGATGGGCAATGGCTGAGTTGGGGCCCACAGGAAAGGTAGAATCATAAAATTGTAGCGTTGGAAGGGGACCTGAGGGTCATCTAGTCCAACCCACTACAATGCAGGAATCTCAACTAGAGCGTACATGGCAATTGGCCATTCAACCTGTACTTAAAAACTTCCAAAGAAGGAGAGTCTGTCACTTCTCATGGGAGTCTGCTCCAGAGTTGAACAGCTCTTATTGTTGGAAAGGTAGCTGTGAGATAAATTGGGACTAGGTAAAGGACCCCTGGATGGTTAAGTCCAGTCAAGGGTGACTATGGGGTTTTGGCACTCATCTCGCTTTCAGGCCAAGGGAGCTGGCGTTTGTCCACAGACAGCTTTCCAGGTCATGTGGCCAGCAGGACTAAACCGCTTCTGGTGCAACGGAACATTGTCTGTGATGGAAACCAGAGCACATGGAAATGCCATTTACGTTCCTGCTGCAGCGGTACCTATTTATCTACTTGCATTGGCGTGCTTTCAAACTGCTAGGTTGGCAGGAGCTGGGATACAGCAACGGGAGCTCACCCCGTTGTGGGGATTTGAACCGCCGACCTTCTGATCAGCAAGTCCTAGGCTCTGTGGTTTAACCCACAGCAGCACCCCCCTGCATTAAACCAAGAAAAACTGTTGGTCTCAGTACTGTCTACACTGATTGCCAGCAGTTCTCACAGGCTTCAGCCAGGGGTATCCCCATCGCAGATGAGGCTTCAGATGTGCTCGCAAACTTGTCCCAATTCTCAGCTTCTTGGCACCTTCTTGAACAGTAAGGTGTGAGGATCTTCACTGGGGATGAATGTAGTGAACTTGTTTTCTGTGGCTCAGCTTGCCAGAGGAATCCATCAATGGCTTTTAGGGCAGGAAGAAACTTACCTTTGGCTGTTGAAATTTTTACAACCAATCTGCACTTGCGGCATGTGGCAACAGCCCACAAAACAAGCATACCCCACTGTTTACATCGTGATGCTGACTGAACTTTTGGTTAACGTAATTTCTGAGCAGTAAGAGTTTGCAGAAGCTGTAGGTGTGCTTCGTGGGTAGCTTGTGTGAAGTGAGAAGGGGGTGGTTTTTAATATTTCTCTCCCTGACTTTTTAAACAATAAAGTGTTCCTGTGATTCATGCCACTCATGTTGGCTCATTAGAAGTCACCTTTCCAAGCCTTCGTATATTCATGTCTCTCATTCATCTCCACACCCCCAGCCCTGAATCGCTCTCTCTGTTTTTCTATTGTAGCTGAGCAATCCATTCCCGGCAATATCTGAAAGCTTTCCAATTTCTCTCTGTAGGTTGTTGTTTCGTAACGTTTTATACAAGAAAAGCTGCGCTTGAAGCACAGAATGCACTGCACAATATTAAAACCTTACCTGGGGTGAGTACATTTACTTCCTTTCACTTTTGGAGCTGGAAGCAGGTTGGCGGGAGGGAAGTGAAATAAATAGCTGTGCTTGGAGAAGGTGCTACTTAAAGGATCTGGGTAACCCCCAAATGCTTCGGACTTTCACAGGAGGGTAATAAGCTGATGGCTAAATGTCTGCAAACTGTGCCCATTGGTCAGCCCACTCATGAGCTTGTTAATATGGTCGAAAACCGTTCATAATGTTGCATAGTAGCTGCCCTCCAGATGCGAGCCAGCAGGGAAATTATTTATTTTTATCTAAACAACCCATTTGACTAGGTTGCCTCAGCCAATCTGGGCAGCTTCCAATATATATTAAAACACAACAAAACATCAAACATTAAAAACAGGGCTGCCTTCAGATGTCTTCTAAAAGTCAGATAGATGTTTATTTCCTTGACATCTGATGAGAGGGTGCCACCATTGAGAAGGCCTTCTGCCTGGTTCCCTGTAAATTCGCTTCTCGCATTGAGGGAACTGCCAGAAGTCCCTCGGAGCTGGACCTCAAGTGTCTGGGCTGAGGGGTGGAAACACATTTTACAAAGATGTGGTAGAAAAGATATAAATCAGTTAAAACTATGCATTCAATTAAAATTAAATTCAGTTCAAATGCCTACTTGATTTATTAATAAGGTCTTCCCTAGGTGCTGGAAACGTTGATGGGAAGACTGTGGCACCCCAGAAGTTCTTGGACCATCAGCCCTGACCATCACTTATGCTGGTTGTTGGGAGTCCAAGGACATTGGGAGAGCCACAGGTTCCCGACACTGACAGTGGATTCTCTGGGTTTATTATGCACACAATTCCATGTGCGTTAAATGCACATTGAACATGTTATTTACTTAGGGCGGGACATGATGCCCCGCAGCAAACAAGCTGGCACCGCTCAGTGGGTACAGCATGAGACTCTGAATCTCAGGGTTGCAGGTTTGAGCCCCACGTTGGGCAAAAGGTTCCTGCATTGCTGGGGGTCAGACTAGAGGACCCTCAGGTTCCCTTCCAACCCTACAATTCTGTGCTTTGACAAAATAAATACTACAGGCTGTAAACACCAGCGAACCACGGCTTAGTGGTAGAGCACAAGTTTTGCATGCCGAATGTCCTCAAAGTTCATTGCCTAGTAATGGGAAACACCTTGTGCCAGAGACCCTGGAGAGCTGCTGCCAGACAGAGTATGCAGAACTGGGTGGTCTGGCATAAGGCAGCTTTCCATGGGTGTTATGCGGGGTTGTAGAGACTTGAGGTGCTATCAGACAGGGACTTAATTTGCAAATGTATCATTGAGATATCACATGTGAGTTGCTGGCATTTTTTGTTTTTACTTATTGGATTCCAGAAAGTATAGATCCAGATTAAATTGGGAGCAAGGGATACAGGCTGGCATTTTGATTCCAATTACTTGCATGCATAAGCAGCACCAATCCCACAAAGAACAACAAAAACACATCTGTCTGGAAGCACCCTCCGACGGTGAAATCGATGATAGGATCATAAATAGCGCTGTTAAATACATGTCCCTTTCCCTTTTATCTCTGGAATTGTGGAAAGAGTCGGCTTCTTAGGACTGAGCACCAAAGGCACTGCCTGCTGTCAAATGTGGCTCACGCACCCCAAATTGGACTTGTTCCGTTTGCTCTACCAGAGTGTGCAGAATGAATCCTATCGATTTCCCTCCCCTGCCTGCCCTCCCCCGAGACCCGCAATTTAGATCAGTCCCTCTGTGCCCGTTTCCATTGTAAAACAAGGGTGCTGTCAGTACTCGCCAGCATCCCCATTCTGTGTACAAATTGAAGTGGTTCCTTTCTCTCTCCCAGCGTCACCAGAAAGCCAGATCAATCTTATGTGGCTCACATTTCTCGACAGCTGCAGATGAGCCATGAGAGGTTTTGACATCTGGTCCCCACAGCAATTTGAAGGTTTTGAGTTTAGGTTTTGTTTGTTTTGCTGTGTGTGTGAGACTCCTTAGTGCATACCCTCCAACATTTCTTTGATGAAAATAGGGATGTCCTATCCAACAACAACAATTGTATTATTTATATCCCGCCCATCTGACTAGGTCGCTCCAGCCACTCTGGGCGACTTCCAACATATATAAAAAAGGTAATAAAACAAACATTAAACAAACTTCCCTATACAGGGCTGCCTTCAGACGTCTTCTAAAGGTTGTATAGTTACTGAACTCTTTGGCTTTGGGGAGGTCACATAACTCCATACCCTCTGATGAAAATAGGGGCATCCTGGACTTGCCGATCAGAAGGTCGGCTGTTCGAATCCCCACGACGGGGTGAGCTCCTGTTGCTCGGTCCCTGCTCCTGCCAACCTAGCAGTTCAAAAGCACATCAGAATGCAAGTAGATAAATTGGTACCACTCTGGCAGGAAGGTAAACGGCGTTTCTATGCACTGCTCTGGTTCGCCAGAAGTGGCTTAGTCATGCTGGCCACATGACCCGGAAGCTGTCTGTGGACAGTAAAGCGAGATGAGCGTCGCAACCCCAGAGTCATTTGCGGCTGTACTTAACGGTCAGGGGTCCCTTTACCTTTACCATACCTTCCAACATTTTAAAAAATGAAAATAGGGATGTTCTAAGGGAAAGTGGGACGTTCTGGGATCAAATCAGAAACCCGGACGGTTTCTGTAAATCTGGGACTGTCCCTGGAAAATAGGGGCAGTTAGAGGGTCTGTTAGTGGAATATGCTGAACTTGTGTGTTCGTGGGAAAAAACCTCCCAGTTCTGGGCTAACTGAGAGTTAAAATCCAGTAAGGCCTTGCTGGCCCAATTAGCTTTGTCGTATTATTCTCTCTGCCGCATTCTCCGTTTCAAAGGACGTGGGCATCTGTAGCTTTGATTTTGTGTGTGCCTCTAGCAGAAAAACCGCCCGCCCAGCTCCTCAACACAAACGCATTGGCACCTTGTTTGTTCCTTTTGAGTTTCAGTGCTTTTTTTTTTTTTTTTTTTTTTTGGTGGACATGAAGACAACATTGCTAGGCATGCATGATTAATGCCACCTCTTGGAAGAAAATATTGCTTGGGTGCCTGGCTGTTTGATTACAAGCCTTGGAATTAGTCAACATTTCCATAATTCTAAACCAATATACACCTGTTTCCCCACTGTGATGTGAAGGCACAACTTAATTTAACAGAAACCCTGCTGTGCTAAATCTCTCATTAAACACCGAGCCAGTTCTGTAATTTAAAGTTGCAGCACCACTATTTTAAGGAAATTGTCTTTTCGGGTGTGCATGTGCGCCTTGTGAAATTAATAAGAAGTTAATGGTGCGTTTTGCTGTACTTCCCTTTCGAAACTTCTAGAAAGGGCCTACAAAGGCTCTGTATCACATGCGGCTAAGGCAACAGATTGGATGCAGATGGACCTCCAGATAGGGATGCAAGCAGTTTCTGTGGGTGGCTAAACAAAAACAGCCCACCTTGGATCAACCATATCGGTCTTGAAAGAACTACACTGGCTCCCGGTACGTTTCCAAGCATAATTCAAAGTGTTGGTGTTGACCTTTGAAGCCCTCAATGGCCTCGGACCAGTATACCTGAAGGAGCGTCTCCACCCCCATCTTTCTGCCCGGATGCTGAGGTTCAGCGCCAAGGGCCTTCTGGCGGTTCCCTCGCTGTGAGAAGCCAAGTTACAGGGAACCAGGCAGAGGGCCTTCTCGGTAGTGGCACCCGCCCTGTGGAACGCCCTCCCACCAGATGTCAAAGAGAAAAATAACTACCAAACTTTTAGAAGACATATGAAGGCAGCACTGTTTAGGGAAGCTTTTAATGTTTAATAGGTTATTGTATTTTAGTGTTTTATTGGAAGCCGCCCAGAGTGGCTGGGGAAACCCAGCCAGATGGGCGGGGTATAAATAATAAATGATTATTATTATTATATCAGTATGCAGTTGGAATGATTGGTCCTAGATCAGGGGTCAGCAACCTAAGGCCCATGGGCCACAAGCGGCCCACGAGGGTCATTTAACCGGCCCCCGAGCCACCCCCGAACAGAGTCACCTGCTTGGCAAGTCCCCGCGCACTGCGCTAAAGCGGTGCAGCACAGCGTGGGGACTTGCTTCCGTGGCTCCGGAAATCACATCTGCACAGACACCGGAAATTGCATCTGCACAGATGCAGGAAATGGGGGGGGGGGCGATCTGACCCACAGAGGGATCTCCCCTGGAGTGAACCGGCCCGGGTGAGGTAAACCTTGCTGACCCCTGTCCAAGATCAGGGGTCAGGATGATAGATGTTGCTAACAGACAGCTGGGACTCCGTACCGGTGTGCCTCCTTGTTCTGAAGGGGTGAGTGCTCTGAACCCAAGCCTCGCTCTCCCATCCTGACACCTGATGGGCAATGGACAATGAACAAGTCAGTGGCCACATGGGAACCTGTGAATCGGGTCTTCTCGGACCACCTCTGTTGACTTCTGGTTAATTTAGAAGTATTTGTTTGCCCCTCCCACCGCACATCTCACACTATTTTTACTCTCTTTTATAGCCTAGGCAGCAATCAGATGAAATCAAATCATTATTATTATTATTATTATTATTATTATTTTATTTTTGTTAAAATCTGATATTGTATTTTACTGGACCAAATTGCTCCAATGGAACATTGAACCTTCAAGCACTGCAGAGTTTTGGGGTGAAAGTGAATATTATTGCTGGTATTATTATCATTATGCTTATTATCATTTATGAATCACTTCCCATGACACATCATCTAAGAAGTTGTGAAACTGAGAAGGTACAATTGGATTAGTGCTTGGAGAGGGGGCCACTGGGTCTGACCTTTTTAAAGGAAGTGCAGAAAATAAGATTATTATTATTCAGTACTTATTTATACCGAGATGGTTGGATAGTGTTCTCGAAGCTACCAGCATGAGTTTGACCAAACTGCGAGAGGCAGTGGAAGACAGGAGTGCCTGGCGTGCTCTGGTCCATGGGGTCATGAAGAGTCGGACACGACTAAACAGCAACAACAACTTATTCATATAATAAGCAATAAATATATTATTTTACTGATTGATTTGTAATAAGAACAAATCATCCTTACCCATCGAGGTTAAGAAATAGTCATGGTGAATTTGGTTCTTTGCATATATATTTTCATTAAATAAATTGATGTACGCTCCTTGGAGATTTTGAATATTTAGTGGCATTTCAATACGTGGAATAAATATAAATAAATCAACAAGAAACCTCAGGCTCAATGGGCACTTTTCCAGGCACTGATCCAATCCCTTGTCCTTCACCAGCACCAGATTCAACGTTCTCAGCCAATTCTCTGGGCTCCCCAAAAACTGCAATGCTTGGAAGTTCAAAGTTCCATTTACGTAAATTGGTCCAGTAAAATAAGATATATTGGATATTGCCTTGGATACAATATGCAAGATAATATCTTGGATAATACAGCACCTTTTTTATTTCCTATCAGATTGACTGGCTTTCAAAAGCTCCGTTGGGATTCATTGGGGCGGTTAATGGCTGTTAGTACCCTAGCTTTATGGGCTTATAGTGCCAATAACCATGTTTAATCCTCGGTTAAATTCCACATTGCTTTAGCACCGGGTCGTCCTCTGGCAGACTAACTCCAGTGATTCCTTGCTCTGATTTGGGGCCCTCTGTACACTCTCAGCTGAGGATGCCTGATGGTTCTTCTAGAGCCATTTTCATTAGAGGATTCCTTGTGTGTGTCCGCTTAATTAAGGGTGTAATAACTGAGAAATATAGTGTTCAGAACGCTCTTAAAACTTTAACGGCAAAAAAGGAGCAGGCAGAAACTTAATGTCTTGTAAAATATTAATAGTTGCTTTCTGCCAGATGTCATCTATGAGCATGGTGGTTGTATTTTAATCTCCTTCCTGTAAACCCCCCTATCTAACACACATAGATAAGCACCAATTTTGTTAACAAAAGAAAATACTGGTGGTTTGTTTTCTTTTCTTTCTTTCTTTTAAATGGATTTTACAATAACTTAGGATAGCAATTGATTTCAGGGAAGCATCTGTTCAGAATAGTCTGTGGACGCATGAACACAAACCATTTAATGCAAAACATATTCCCCAGAGAATTTTTGGACGCTGTAGTTTATCCCTCCCAGAGCTAGCTACAGTTCCCAGCGCAAACTAGAGTTCCTGGGATTTTTTGGGAGGAAGTTATGTGCTGTAAATGGATGGTGTGTAAATGGGAAACATGGAGCAGAGCAAAATTATTCAACGTCCATTGGAAACCTGATACAGTGGTGCCTCGCAAGACGAAAAGAATCCGTTCCGCGAGTCTCTTCGTCTAGCGGTTTTTTCGTCTTGCGAAGCAACCCTATTAGCGGATTAGCGCTATTAGCGGTTTAGCGGCTATTAGCGGCTATTAAAGGCTTAAGGGATTAGCGGATTAGCTGCTAAAAGGCTATTAGGGGGTGGGGAGCGAAAAAAAATCGCAAAATTGCAAGACATTTTCATCTTGCAAAGCAAGCCCATAGAGAAATTCGTCCTGCGAAGCGCATTGAAAAACGGAAAACCCTTTCGTCTAGCGGGTTTTCCGTCTTGCGAGGCATTCGTCTTGCGGGGCACCACTGTATATGTTATACACACAGCAGTGCAGATACTAGACTCTGGTTAGCAAGATAAAGGAACACCCACAAATGGAAAACATGCACTCCAAAATGGCAAAGGTATTTTCACATTGCACAGCCAACTCAAGCCTCATGGCAGTTGGGCCCAATGCAACACCTGCTTTTTGACATCTGTGGAACTGGAAAATAGGAGAGTTGTACAAAATTAGCAACACACACATAACACAGATCTTTGATCCATCATATCAAAATTACACACACACACACAACTGCAATTTCATGTACCAGTTATCTTACTCTTTTTAGCAAGGTGCCTGTGGGCGGATGAATAGAAATTCAGCTTTTCTATGTATCAATGATAGCTGAGGAGCAAGGCAGTCAATGGCTGGATAAAGACTCCAGCAATGGGGGAAGAGGAAGAGGAACAAGTTGATGGACATCTATCTCCTTTGGGGAAATTGCAAGACTTGATAAAGTCCAAATAATATCCCCTTGAGAGCCAGTGTGGTGTAGTGGTAGTCTCGTAATCTGGGGAACCGGGTTCGCATCTCCGCTCCTCCACATGCAGCTGCTGGGTGACCTTGGGCCAGTCACACTTCTCTGAAGTCTCTCAGCCCCACTCACCTCACAGAGTGTTTGTTGTGGGGGAGAAAGGGAAAGGAGATTGTTAGCCACTTTGAGACTCCTTAAAGGGAGTGAAAGGCGGGATATCAAATCCAAACTCTTCTTCTTCTTCTTCTTCCCTTGCTACTGCAGGAGGGCCACCCTTCCTAGTAGAATTGATATTTACGGATTTGTTCTCTCATACTTACATTTTGCCCTTCCTTCCAATGAGCAGCTAAAGGTACAGCATGACTATTTTTTTAAGTAATGTTGACAACATCATAACAATATATACAAAGCACCGGTGTCGCCAGACAGGCTGGTTACATTCCAAAGGCCTGAGTAAACAAAAAGGCTCTTTTAAGTTCATTGTGAGGGATAACCACATGCTATTAGGGAAGGAGTTCCATAACTGGGGGGCCACCACCAAGAATGCCGTCACCCAGCCGTCAGAAGCTAAGGTCAGAATAACAAGCAGGTCACTCCCATCAGATCTTAATAGTTGGATAGGGCAGTAAGCACTCTCAGCTCCTTGGGTCCCAAGCTGTTTAGGATGTCAGCGCGTCTACCACATTCACATGAAGTAGTGAATAATAACTGCATTGCTATGGGTCTCATGCGCCGGGTTCTTTTGGTGCTAAACAGGTTCCCAGCTCCAGGCTAATTGCAACCATGTTCAGTGCTTTACTTCAAATTCTATTTCTGAGCAGACTTTGCCTCTACCTTATTCCCTATACTCCTTCAGTTATCTTCTCTTTGCAGCTTCCATGTCTTCTTGGTCATTGCATCCTCCTTGCTCATGCTAGCATTGCGTTATGATTGTCTGCCCTATAAAAACACATCCTCGTATATCATTTTTACAGCCCTCCTGTAATGGGGCATTGGTGAATATGGCCCACAGAATACTGTGCTTGGTACAAGGATGTTTTTTGTGTGTGTGAGAGAGAGAGAGTTTTTAGACCTCCTAGAGGGAGAATTCGGCTAAAATAGTTGTGCTTGGAGCAGCTGATTCATGAAGAGATATTAAAGGAATTCATCACCTTTGCGGGTTGTCCAGATGTTGACTGAGGGAACCGGCTGACAAAACTTTAAAGAAGGAAAAGAGAGTCAAATTCTAAAGCCTTGATCTTTCTTTCCTTGCATCAAAGGGGAAATTAAGGCTGATTTACATGATCCCCGGGATATCATTGGTGGCTGACTTTTGATGATAGAGTGAACTGCCGGTGACACGCAACTGATTGCTTATTTCAGCAGACTCCCAGATCGCTGGTTAGGATGTGAGGGCAAAACAGTTATCCCATTTGCCCCTGGGTTAGGGACAAGCGCACAGCCTTGCCCCTGTGATTGAGAGGGCCAGCGCTGTGTGACATGATGTCAGCACACCACACCACATGTTGATGTCATGCATACACCACATGTGCCATGTTTGTGCCATGCAGAGCAGGGCCAGTGAGGGGTGTGGCATGGGCAGAACCCCAAAGACCCATTAGGGAAGCCAGAAGGGACAGATTTGGCCCCTGGGCTTCATGTTCCCAATCTGTGTTCTGCAAAGATTCAGACACCCTAAAGTGGGTCATCTCATTTTATCATGCCAACTTATGCTGCTGTCAAGGTATGTCTTTGGGACAAATGTCCATGGGCCAGTATGGCGTTTTGAAATTTGCAACTTTCAAATCCCACAAATGAGAGGGTGCTAAAAAGTTATAACTTGACTTGGGAATTGAAATAAAATTTAGTTTTGCTTGGTAGGTAAAATGTGTGTAAATAATGTGTGTAAACAACAGAAATAATTAAAAAATGACTGTCAAGTACTTGCAGTAATATTACTTACTGATATTTGTTTGTTTGTTTGTTTGTTTAGCTAGCATTGCTTGACATTTTTCAGAAGGTAAAATTGAAATTCTTTGGTTTTCTGAAAGCTTCTTCATCAAACGTAGCTTTACCAAGCTAAATGTTGTCCAGTCCCAAAAATAATAGCAGAGTTGAACAGCAGAGCTGACTTCCTCACTCCCCAAAACATAGTAGGTTAGCTGAGAGCTTGTGCCTGGCCCAAGGTCACCCAGGAGATGCCACTTCACAAATTCCCTTCCAAAACCATCCAGCCCAAAACACACAGTGTGAATGCGACGAAAAACACCTATTTGACGGGGATGTTCATTCTCCGAATACCATAAATGACATCTCTCAAAGGTTACTCTGAAACTGGACCTGAAATTATGCTCACTGGCCTACTGAATGAAAGGATGAGTTCCCCGGAGACAGACAGCTGTCACTTCTCCATATGCTCACTGCAAACCAAAATGATCTCAGCAAGGGCCAATCTGAAAGCCAAGGACGTAGCCAGCATTGAAAAGATGGGTTGTGACATTAAGGGGCTTAGCACTTCTGCATAACACAGGAGTGGGGAGCCTCAATCCCAATGGCCAAGTGTGGGCCCCTAGGATTCTCTATCTTGCCCTTTGACCTCTCCATGGGCTGCACCCATCCCTGGCCCTGATTTGCACCCAAAGCATTTTGCCTCACTGGAATGTGTCCTTGAACCCTGACCATGCCTTCTGCTTGCCTGGAGTGGCTCTGAACATCACAGCTGCAAACTGATTTAATAACAATAATAAATTTGATTATTATTATTTTTTTACTTGCCCTTCACCCCCACAGTCTCAGGACGGGTCACGGCAATTTAAAAACACAACATTAAAAACAGTTTCAAGCAAATATAGCCTTGAGGTTCCAAAAAAAATCCATCTCATATGACAAGGGCCAGGCCAAGTCCAACTTTCTGCCCACAACATCACCCTGAGCTGTTTCGTGGAGGCCCTTAATCAGAATGCAAGAGCTTATTAACATCTATTTAAAAAATTTAGAAGACAGTCTGATTGTTCCCGGTTATTGCAGATTATCCAGGCGTGTGGCTGAGATTGCTTCACAATAAGCTGAAAAACTGCAGCTTACCTAGAAACAGGCTAATATCTGTGACTCGTTTTGTGGTCAACCAGGGGGATGTGGGTGCAAAGTGGAAACCCTCAGGTAGTCTGCGTGGTCTCTGATGTTGGCGGGGTCTGCCCTGGGTGTTAGGGGGTGTTAGGAGAGGGCAGTACCTTGGGTAGCTCATCCACCTGGGAAATGATACAGTGTAAAGCCATCTGATCTGGCTCCTGTGCAATCAAAGGCAAGGCGAGCAAGGGCCAAGTAGCAGTCAACAAGCCTGCCCTAGAAGCCTTTACAGAGGCCAGGGAGTATTAGCTGACCTGCTCTGACCAATTGGTGTGGCCAGTCTCCTTTCAAGGTTTGCCACGAGAGACATCCCGCGGCGACTCACCTCCCAGTTTCACCGGAAGGCGAGCACTCCTCCTTCGAGTACTCAGGTCTCTCCTTCTCTCAGACCTGAGTCTCTGCAGCTTGGGAGACGTCCGTGGGTTACTAGACCCAGGGGCCGCCTCAGCCTCCCCTGACCCAACCGGTAGTGGAGCAGCTGTAAGTGATGGCCCAGCTGAAGGCAACAACGTAATCCCCGCATCTGGAGCCAGGGCAGGCTCAGGCCCCTGACTCGGCCCAGCTGGTGTTTGTTGCAGGGGAACCTGTGCAGACTGGGACTCTTCAGGATAAGGCCCCAGACTTGGTTCAGATGATGCCTGAGGCAAAGGATCTGGAGCAGACTGAGACTGCTCTGGTTCCAAGTCACAGGCCATCACAGTTTAAAAGCCCAGCCTTGGTCTGCGGTGGCACTTAGCCAAAGCGAGCCGGCGATGGGTAAAGGTCCTTAAACGCATCTCTGCCCACTGGGCTGGTATCAGCCACTTTGCTGACACCCGAAAGTGGAAAGTACAGAACTTTTCCAGCAGCCTCATTAGCATCACGACACATGCTATTAAAACTGGCCTGGCTAATGAGCGGGTGTTTGTGAGACAGCCACCCCTGACGCTGCCTCGGACGCCTTTGCAACATCAGTGAGATTAGGAAGGCAAATGGTAAACAACGTTGCAGGCCTCAGAAATGGAGGCGGCAAACGGGAACCGCTCACGGCCGGCATTAACCTCCTTTAATGATGCTGGCCACAAATTAGGGTGTGGAGGAAAAAAACCTATACTGGGCTGCCAATGCCGTTTTGGAGAAGGATTTAATGATGAGAGGCATGAAGGGTGGTGATAGCAGCTGGGAACCATAAACATCTCATAAAAATCTTTTACAAGTGTGTTTATATGCCACATAAACTGATGCTTCCGAGCTGCGAGGTCTCGATGCGAGACACGGGGTTGTGGAGGGAGAAAGAATATTTTATTGTTAGGGTTTTGATCCAGCGACCTTACTTACACTGCATCCCTGACCTCCCTCTACACTGGCATAAGACAAAATATCTGATTTCAATGCCATAAAATGCTGCTTGACCCAGAACTGGCTGAGCTGTAGGGGAGGGTTATCAGGGAATACGTCAGCAGAAGCAATTCATCATCAAGTTCTCAGAATTCAGTTTAGAAATAGTTCAGGCTGGGCTATTTACTCCGATGTCAGAAGTCCAAACCAGCATTTAGGATGTCTGAAATAGCATCCAACTCCCATAACCCCCTGCCCATCCACTTCAGTCCTTATCTAATAAGGATTCTGAGGGATCTTAAATGCTTCCACAGGAGCCTGACCTACAGAAGCCTCAAAGTCTAGACCTTTCCGGAGTTTATCATCTCTATTCTAGTTACATATCTGGCATCTGTTTCTGTAAATAGCTGAGGAAAGTCAGGGCAGAAGAGCATGTTATCTCGGTAAACATCCAAACATGATTACCAGGCACTGCTAATGCAGGAGCAGCCAAGAGCATTTGCAGATGGGCTTGTAGATAAATGTAAATTCAGCAACCTGGTGCATTTTGGACTATAACTCCCATCAGCCTCATCCGGCACAGCTGTCTAACAAACTGTCGAAAACATCTGGACACCAACTTGGCTTCAGTTATCCCCATGATATCTCCTCCCAAGTCATTCCCCTTCCTAGCAGGGATTACAACCTGCCTAGGGCAAATGCAGACAAAATGGCGGCCAACAAGGCATTGCAGGACAGAATCTACAGGAGGGGGATTTCTCCTGCTTGCTGATTCTCTCCTGCTCATGGTCCGCATTCACATGAGCACAGACACACACACACACACACACACACACACTAACAATATGTGACAAATGCAGCTTGGGGAACCTTCACCCTGTATAGCCAATGTAGCCAACGTGGTGCACTCCAGACATTGTTGGACAAATGTCCCCATCAGCCCCAGCCAGCCAATGGCCAGGGATGATGGCAGTTGTAGCCCAACAACCTCTGGAGGGTTCCAGATTGGCTACCCTAATATAAAGCATGTCTCCGCTCTAGCATTGCCAAGGATGACTCGGGCTACCATCAAGTGGCCACTTCTAAGGTCAAGGAGGCTGCTGTGTCATTAAGCAGCTACACAATGGGAAAGTGATGTTTGTAATTCCAGCTCAAGGTATTTTGCTGCCTGAGACGAAGGACAAGGTAGGGACCCATGAGCAAGAACCAACTGGACTAGCAGATTAATCTTACTTCAATACTGGTCATAGGATAGCACCCTCTGCCACACCTGACGGCAGCAGGCTATTTAGGGCAGGCTGCATGGTGCACACACAGCTCTGTCTTCACAACAGAAGTGGGCACAGCCAGGAAGCTCAGGAGGAACAGCCAGGGAGGTGCTGCCATTGCTCCTCAGCATCTGCCACTGGAGGAGGTCACACGTCACTCTTTCCTAATAGCAGGGCCGGCCCTGGCTGTTTGGTGCAGATTGTTTCGTCGCCGCCTCCGCCTCTACCCTTTCTCCTCCTGAAAGTCTGTTCTAAGTGGTCTGTAGCTTTGCAGCTTTAGGCTGAATAATTCTCGGGTCTGCGGTAGCAAAGTCTAATTGCTACTTGGACAGGAGGCTTCCGAGGGCAAGCCAGGTTGCTGCCAGCTGTAGCGTGAGCAAGTCGGGAGCTGGCACGCTGCCATGTGCATCGGCAATGAACCAGCGCCACAGCATGGTGTTGAAGGAGTGCTGTGCTGCCGGAGGTGCCATACGCTGGATGAGAAATAGAGTCTTGTTCACGTTCATTTGTTAGTAGTTGTTTAAGATCCCCTGGTGCTTTCTGAAAGGGCAGAGGTGTTAATCCCAAACTCCTGCTTTAAATTCTATTTGGGGGTAATTAAATTCAGCTTTCTTGTGCTTTCCGATATGTCGAGGATGTGTGCCTCAGCTCCGACTCCTAAAAAACGGTGCAAAATTGTGCTTCTTCGATTGCAGCAAGCCACAATTGACCCCTATCGGGCGTGGGCACTTGCAGGTCATAGAGCACTGCAACGTGTCCTGTGTGTTCTTGGTGGAAACCAAAGAGTCTTAAGGTTTTCTTTACCTTTAGGGAGGGAGAAGTGTTTCCTTCACCATCACAAGACACAAAGCCTTGAAATCAAAGGGATTTTAAACACTGTGCTTTGAAGTCCCAGCAACCAGGGCTCTAAAGCGCAGCATCGCCGGACACTGCTATAGGTGGCTCCGCGCACCTGCCAATAGGTCAGGAGAAAATGATTTGACCCACCAGCCAGAAAAGGGTTCCCAATATAGACATTTTTGGCACAGGAACAGCATTATAAAATGTGGAGTGTAAATTTTGAAGTATGGCTGTGCTTCGTTTTGCCAATTGATTAGGAAAGTGCATATTATGTTTACAGTTCGCTTGGGTTGTGAACATGATCCATGCGGGAGGCACGTTCGCAACTCGTAGCGCTCGCAACCCGCAGCGCCGCATCTGCACATGTGCTGGTTGTGATTCGGCGCTTCTGCACATGCGCAAAGTGTGATTTAGCACAAAATGTGATTCAGTGCTTCTGCACATACCTGACTGCCGAAACCCGAAAGTAACCCATTCCGGTACTTCCGGGTTTCAGCGGGTCCGTAACCCGAGGTATGACTGTACCTTTAAATGCCAGCTGAATCAAATTTCTCCCACATCTCTCTCTGGAAACTTTCAGTGTCACAGCTTTAAATGCAAACAGACTCCCTATACAATGTATGTACACTCCCAATAAACTGCTTGCCATCACACTGTCAAACTTTCTTCGGGGACATAGAATCATAGAGTTGGAAGGGAATCTTTTGCCCAACGTGCGGCTCTAAACCCACAACCCAGAGATTAAGAGTCTCATGTTCTACCAACTGAGCTATCCCAGGAACGAGCGATAGAAGCTATTGAATGTTTACGAGGACTTCTTTTTTAGAAAAAAAAAAAGTATCACAAAATGTGGAAATATGGAGAGCTGAACTTTAGATTGGAAAAAAATGAGAAACAGAACGAAACCGAAATTTACAATTTCATCCATCCCTACTTCCAGATGACCTGCTTTTTTAGCATTCATCCTGATTGGTTAGATGACGTTGCACAAGCAAATGTTATCTCACATTTTCCAGTTCATTTTCCCTGTCACTTTCATTACCACAAAAAGACTGGTGCTTTTTGAGGGACTGGTGCTTTTTGAGGGGGTGGGGAATGTTTATTTGTTCCACAAGAGCTTCAAATCAGTTTGAATATATAGGTCTTGAATCCTGCCTGAAACATCACCTGAAAATAGCAAGAGCCAGGAAGCGCCCTAACTTATTGTGAGTTGTTGGCAAGGTGGCCTCAAGGAATCTAGCTTGTGATTATTGTGAACAGGGCAGTCATTAAAAAAAGAACATGTTGCTGCATTGCTCTGCTTCTAAACATCTTGTAAATGCATAGGCCAGACAGAGTTAAAAAGACAGAGGGAAAAGACCACCAGTCAGAAAACTCCAGGCTAAAAACAAAATCCTAAGAAGGCATAAACAAAGTGAAGTTTCCTTTGTATTTGAGACTTAACTGGCATCAAGCCGAATAGCAAAGCAATATCAAAGGAAAGCTACCCATTAATTAATTCAGACCAGCTCCACAAAGCAATCCCAGGTCTTTACTGATATCTGATTCCAACAACTTCCTAATCTTCACAAGATGTCATTAAGAATGGCATTAAATCTGCCGGCAATCAATCCTGCATTGTTGTCCCTGTTGTAACTCGGAGATGGGCTATCGAGAAGCCTGAGGAAGGAAGAAAAGAGAATCCATATGTGTTTTCCCTTCCGGGAGAAGACTATATGTGTGGCACAAACAATTTGTCAATGCATCTTACGAACTGATTGGTCTCTGTCATTTCCGCTGGAGCAGAGCAGATCAGAACTGCCTCCCCACTTTATGATAAAAAAGGGATTAAGTTCCTTGTAAAATGCCAGCAGAGGGCTTGGGAAGCAGAAGAATGAGGACCATGATAGATGTGGTGTGTCCTTTAAACGTAACTTTTAGTTTCAAAAAAGCAGACACAGCTCCTTTCCCTGATTCCAATCAAGCTCAACCCTGTGGCAGGCCAAGATCCCAGGGGAAATCCCATGACCCATTGTCAATGGTAACTTGTATATCTGGAGATTTCCATGGGGATTTTTTTTTGGGGGGGGGGGAATAATTTGTGTGCCATGAACTCCACCCAGTGGAGGCTGGCATCCATTGGGATTGGTAGAGGTGAAGGCAAGGAGGTCAACAGTAGGTGGAGCCAGAACCAATGACCATAGGTGGAGCCAGAACCAATGACAATAGGTGGAGACAGAACCAATGACCATAGGTGGAGCCAGAACCAATGACCATAGGTGGAGACAGAACCAATGACCATAGGTGGAGCCAGACCCAATCACAATAGGTGGAGCCAGAACCAATGACCATAGGTGGAGCCAGAATCAATGACCATAGGTGGAGCCAGAACCAACAACCATAGGTGGAGACAGAACCAATGACCATAGGTGGAGACACAATCAATGACCATAGGTGGAGCCAGAATCAATGACAATAGGTGGAGACAGAACCAATGACAATAGGTAGAGACAGAACCAATGACAATAGGTAGGGACAGGGTGGCGCTGTGGGTTAAACCACAGAGCCTAGGACTTGCCAATCAGAAGGTCGGCGGTTTGAATCACCACGATGGGGTGAGCTCCCGTTGCTCGGTCCCTGCTCCTGCCAACCTAGCAGTTCGAAAGCACCTCAAAGTGCAAGTAGATAAATAGATACTGCTCCGGCGGGAAGGTAAACGGCTTAGTCATGCTGGCCACATGACCCGGAAGCTGTACGCCAGCTACCTTGGCCAATAAAGTGAGATGAGCGCCACAACCCCAGAGTCAGTCACGACTGGACCTGAAATCTTAGCAGCTGGGAGTATGGGAGATTAAACTCCAAGTACTGACATGACCTGTCTATCCCACATATTTGCACAATGCAAGCACCACCAATGCACCATGGAGCCATGGGAGAATGGCCAAAACACCCCACGAGAAATAGATGAATCTTGACAACAAGAACCCCTCATCTATTGTGGCAAATGGGACACTGCGCCCCCAACCTCTATCTTCGCTCAGCCAGCCCCCACCTGGCTACCTCCTTACTTACAACCAGCCATTGGTCTCACCTCTTATTGGTCCCAACTGTCACCTACCCTCTCTGTTCCATGGGCATCATGAGCTGCCAATGCCCCTCATTTATTCTTAATATAAATCCTTGGTCTCTTTTCCCAGACGGAGTTGTGAGGCTCGACAACCCTTTTTCCTTTCTCTTACATGTGAGTGATATGAATGACTAAGACCAGCTTCGGGTTCAGCTCTTGCCCATCACGCGAGCCGCTGTCCTCTAGAGGTCCACTGAATTGTTTTGTTGCCAAATCCTGACAATCCCTCCGAGCCAAGGTGTTGCTGGAATATTGCACGGCAGCGTGTGTTTAGTCCTGAGATTTTATTAAAACCAAAGTGATGAAACGTCTTCCGGGGAGCAACTTAGCTTCACGGCAGCAAAGGTGTTTGATGAAATATCCATTTCCTCAAGGGCCGCGCATTTGTGGCGCGCAGTCACACCGGCGAGAGGCAGGAATTGTATTTGACTGTGCTCGGCTGATATGCCATTATTTAAAAGTTCTGGATGAAAGTGAGCAAGCAATTCCACCTGAGAATACAAAGGAAGGTGTGATCTGAAGAATTTCACCAAGCTGAGTGAAAGGGCTTAACATTCCCACTGGGTATTTCAGCTGAGTGCAACCCAAATGCACCTTTTATTTTGGCTTAAGAATAAGTTTGGTCGTCGCTGAGGATGAGGACAGCAGGAGGGCAAACGCTTTTAATGCAGAAGGTCGCAGATTTAATCCTCAAATCTCCAACTTAGGGTAGATGAGTCACCTTTCTGGACCACAATGGGTGAGCATGGGGGGGGTCACATGCTACACTGGAACCAGTAATGAGCAGGGCACGGGCTCATACACACAACCACATAGGGAGGGATGGGTTAACATGGAGAGGAAGGTCGATGTCGATGCCTGAGGTCATGCCTGTGGTCTTACATCTTCATATCCTCAATGCCATTCCAGAATGAAAAGGGAAAAGGGGAGGAAGCTAGGTTGCGTTGAGATAGAATTCAGCACTGAGTGAGTTATTAACCTGCCCCTCACAACTCATTCTCCCATTGGAGCTCTGTGAAGTTTTCATCTCAGCCAAACTGACAACTACCGCTTCCAACAGAATCTGGACTGTACACCTTTTGTAGCTGGGTGCTTTGTTCCACGTGTCAGTGGCGTAGCGTGGGTTGTCAGCACCCGTGGCAAGGCAAGTAATTTGCGCCCCCTAACCCGGGGCAAGGCAAGTAATTTGCACAACCCCCCCCTCGCTGCACTGTCCCTCCCCCAGATAGTCCCTCGCTCTCTCTCCGCACCGCACGCCTGGCACCCTCCCCTCCACAGTGGGCGGCGACCCGGCGGCTCGGATCGGATTCGCACAGCCAGCACTGCAGTGAGAGAGAGAGAGTGAGCCAGGTAGGGGCAGAGAGCTGCGAGTGCGAGCGCCCCCCCCAAGATGTTGCGCCCGGTGCGGCCAGCCCCTCCTGCATCCCCCACGCTACGCCACCACTGCCACGTGTTGTCACAGAATACTCTGTGCCAGCTCAGCGATCAGTGTCAGATCCCTCTGTCACTGCCACAAGCACAATGCAACACAGAGTTGATCAACTCCATTGATTTCATATCCTCCAACATTTCTCCAATGAAAATAGGGAGTCCCATTCCACAATGATAATTTTGCTGTTTAAAACCCACACATCTTACTGGGCTGCCCCAGCACTCTGGGCAGCTTCCAATGTGTATAAAAATATAATAAAGCATTGAACTTTTTTTAAAAAAAAAACTTCCCTATACAGGATCGCCATCAGACAGGTCAGGGGTCAGATAAGTCCATACCCTCCAACATTTCTCCAATGAAAATGGGGACATCCTAAGGAAAAGTGGGACATTCTGAGAAACTGGGACGGCTTCTCTAAATCAGGGATGTCCCTGGAAAATAGGGACACTTGAAGGGTCTGTGATTTAAAGGTGTAACACTTCTGTTAATTATCCAAATGGAATGGGCGTAGGCCTCAGCAACTTGAAAATCTCCATAGTTCACAGCCTCGACTTCACACTTGAAACATTTCAGAGGATGTGACAAGTTGGGTATTTTTTTTTTCTTATTACAGGCTAAGCTTGATTATGCTCCTTAAATATCTTTGATGCCTTTTGCTATTATATAGAAAGAGCAGATAAATTGCAATTTTATAACTGGGGCAGAAAACCTGCAATGTTGTTGTTAGCATGGCACCTTATTCACAATGAATGAACTAAGTGACTCAGTGGTCCAAGGTGACCTTGATTGTGAGGAGAGTGCATGAAGCAGAAAAAAAAATCTATTGAAAAGATGAAGAAATGTCAAACAAACAAAAAAGCACTACAAGATAATCTAGCTAGAGAGTTCTTGATTTGGAAAAGGCAGAGGGCAAGGACAAACAGACCAGAACTCTGTTCCTGTCTTACGTATGAGTTATTCTATGGCCTTGAGGTATAATGACACCATTCCTATTTTTAAGAAAAATAAAGTGTATATAAAGTGTATTTATTGGCTGAGTGTATATTGCATGCCCTCCAACATTTCTCAGATGAAAATAGGGAGATTCCATTCCATAAAGATAATTTTACTATTTACACCCCACACATCTTTTTGGTTTGCCCCAGTCGAAGCAGCTTCCAACATATATAAAAACATAATAAAACATTAGTAAAGTAAAGGTAAATGGACGCCTGACTGTTAAGTCCAGTCGTGACCGACTCTGGGGTCGCGGCACTCATCTCGCTTTATTGGCCAAGGGAGCCGGCGTACAGCTTCCGGGTCATGCGGCCAGCATGAGTAAGCTGCTTCTGGCGAACCAGAGCAGCGCAAGGAAACGCCGTTTACCTTCCCGCCGGAGCGGTACCTATTTATCTACTTGCACTTTGATGTGCTTTCGAACTGCTAGGTTGGCAGGCGCTGGGACCGAGCAATGGGATCTCACCCCGTCGTGGGGATTCGAACCGCCGACCTTCTGATCGGCAAGTCTTAGGCTCTGTGGTTTAACCCACAGCGCCACCTGCGTCCCATTAAACATTAAAAAAGACTTCCCTATACAGGATTCCCTTCAGACGGCTCGGGGGTTGGATGAATTCATACCTTCCAAAATTTCTCCAGTGAAAATAGGGACATCCTAAGGAAAAGCAGAACATTCCAGGATCAAATTAGAAACTGGGACGGCTTCTCTAAATCAGGGATGGCCCTGGAAAATAGGGACACTTGGAGGGTTTGATATTGGTGGGAAAGAGATCAAGTTTGGGAGTTACACAGAGCTACTTGATCATGCAGAGCAAAATGTTTTGTTTAAAAAGCTTAGTTTGACAGGCTTTTGGACAGAGGCAGCAAGGCTCTTCTTAATTCACAGGGCACTACAAGAAAATTTGGGTGACACTAGATTTCTTAAGTTATTTGTTTAAAAAAAGTTTTGCATATGTGTTGTCAGCTTCTTAGGGCTTTAGAAGCGGACTGGGATATAGATCAGATGAAAGATGTGCCAACTTCCCCATGGCACACTTGCAGCAATGCTTCAAACACACAAAAGGTTTGCATCCTGGCCCCCAAAATAAGGAGAGAAGGCAGTGGAGTAGAAGGTGTCCCAAGTATATGCAACATAATCAACAGTGGTACCTGGTATCCATTCAAAGTGTTGGTGCTGACCTTTAAAGGCCTAAACAGCTTTAATCCTGTATACCTGAAGAAGCATCCCCATCCTCATCGTATAGCCCAAACACTGAAGTCCAGCTTTGAAGGCCTTCTGGCGGTTCCCTCACCGCAAGAAGGGAACCAGGCAGGGGGCCTTCCCGGTAGTGGCACCCGCCCCGTGGAATGCCCTCCCATCAGATGTCCAGCAGATAAGTGACTTAAAATGACTTTTAAGAAGACAACTGAAGGTAGCCCTGTATCGGGAAGTTTTTGATGTTGTCCCACTGTGTTTTAATATTCTGTTGAAAGCCACCCAGAGTGGCTGGGGCAACCCGGGTATAAGTAATGAATGAATGGGTGGATGATGATGAGGATGATGACTGGAAGATAAGAGCTACAGCTAGTGGAGCCAGAGCTAGCATTGTCCCCATCCTCTTCCCTGTTAGTTCAACAGGGGCAAAACAGAGACTAAGGGGCAAGAAGCTGACAGCCAGAACCACCTCCAGGGCTAAGTCAGAATCATCATCATTTATTATTTGTACCACGCCCATCTGGCTGGGTTTCCCCAGCCACTCTGGACGGCTTCCAACAAAGATTAAAAATACATCAAAATGTCACGCATTAAAAACTTCCCTGAACAGGGCTGCCTTCAGATATTTTCTAAATGTCAGGTAGTTGTTTCTCTCTTTGACATCTGATGGGAGGGCGTTCCACAGGGCGGGCGCCACTACCGAGAAGGCCCTCTGCCTGGTTCCCTGTAACTTGGCTTCTCGCACTGAGGGAACCACCAGAAGGCCCTTGGCCCTGGACTTCAGTGCAGGCAGCACAAGCAGGCAGGCAAGAGTTGGCTGAGGGCAGGTTGAGATTGGTGAGGCAGTTCCCCGTTCACTATAATAGACGACCCCATTCACTATAATGGAACAACAAGCTAGAATCATAGAATCATAGAGTTGGAAGAGACCACAAGGGCCATCGAGTCCAACCCCCTGCCAAGCAGGAAACACCATCAGAGCACTCCTGGCATATGGTTGTCAAGCCTCTGCTTAAAGACCTCCAAAGAAGGAGACTCCACCACACTCCTTGGCAGCAAATTCCACTGTCGAACAGCTCTTACATGGCTATTTCTGGCCATGGCACACCAGAAAACCACAAAAGAAGTGCCAAAACAGCCAGTGGAATATATTGTCAAAAGTTGTTGCTGCAGCAGATGACATGATCCAGTTTCTTCTGGGCTTAACTTACTTGCATTTACCTCCCCTGTTTTTTTAAAGGGCATTTGCATTTTGCATGGATAATATGAAGCCGCCTAGGGGCAATATCTCCAGTGCGACTGTCGAATCCGAGTGAATATCTATTTTAGGTTTAAATGAATTTTTGTAAAGGCTCATTTGTTTGAAGAAGTGATACTTAATCATGGGTGTTTACACATGAATGTGAAGTGGGGGAATTTTCCATCACAGTATCAACCCCCCCCCCACTCCTTTCCATACCTCTGTTGTACCTGACCTCCCTTGTGCCCCAGAGCCAAAACTGTTTGGGTAGGAAGCAAAGAGAAGATTAAATGCCTCAAATGTGTTTGCTTAATAGAGCAGTGTAAATCATTAAATGAGGTTGTCATTTCTCAAAGTCAGAGCGTTTATTAGAAAAGAAAGAATGGCTGTTTCACTTGTAGAGAAAGCAGAAGTATTGGGTGGCAATGAGCAAGCGCCGTAGAGGGTCCTTCCAGAGGGACTGGATTACTTAGCATTCATCCTGATTTGTTTGAGTTGATTTCATAGAATCATAAAATTGTAGCGTTGGAGGGTCATCTAGTCCCAAGTGCAATGGGTCAGTTCATCTGCCTGTTAACTCTCTGCAATGCAAGAATCTCAGCTAAAACGTCCATGACAGATGGCCACCCAACCTCTGCTTAAAAACTTCCTGGAAGGAGAGCCCACCACCTTCTGAGGGAGTCCATCCTGCTGTCAAACAGCTCTTACTGCCAGAAAGTTCTTCCTGGTGCTCAGTTGGAATCTGTTGTTGTTGTTTAGTCGTTTAGTCGTATCCGACTCTTTGTGACCCCATGGACCAGAGCACGCCAGGCACTCCTGTCTTCCACTGCCTCCCGCAGTTTGGTCAAACTCATGCTGGTAGCTTCGAGAACACTGTCCAACCATCTCGTCCTCTGTCTTCCCCTTCTCCTTGTGCCCTCCATCTTTCCCAACATCAGGGTCTTTTCCAGTGAGTCTTCTCTTCTCATGAGGTGGCCAAAGTATTGGAGCCTCAGCTTCACGATCTGTCCTTCCAGTGAGCACTCAGGGCTGATTTCCTTCAGAATGGATAGGTTTGATCTTCTTGCAGTCCATGGGACTCTCAAGAGTCTCCTCCAGCACCATAATTCAAAAGCATCCATTCTTCGGTGATCAGCCTTCTTTATGGTCCAGCTCTCACTTCCATACATCAGTACTGGGAAAACCATAGCTTTTACTATACGGACCTTTGTTGGCAAGGTGATGTCTCTACTTTTGGAATCTACTTCCTTGTAATTTGAACCCTACCCTCTAGAACAGCCTTTCTCAACCTGTGGGTCCCCAGATCTTGTTGAACTACAACTCCCATCACCCCTAGCTAGCAAGGCCAGAGCTCAGGGATGATGGGAGTTGTAGTCCAACAACATCTGGGGACCCACAGGTTGAGAACCGCTGCTCTAGAACAAAAGGAAACAAGCTTGCTCCATCATCCATGTGACAGCTCTTTAGACAGTTGAAGATGGCTATCATATCTCCTCTTGGTCTCCTCTTTCACAAGCTAAACATACTCAGCACCCTCAACTGTTCCTCATCAGGTCTGGTTTCCATCTTGGTTGCCCAAGATTTGATTTATTATATTTCTATGCTGCTTTTCATTCAAATGAATCCCAGAGCAGCTTAGAAACAATAAATAACACGAACATGAACAAATATAATACAATGTCACAAATACAGCATAAATCATATTGAACAATTAACAAACTGTCAGTGAAACAACTGCAATCTATAAAGCACTGTTAACAAAGCAGTAGCTAGGAAAAATAAGCTAAACATCACAATTAAAGCAGAAGTCATTATAGGATTCACAAAGTGCTACAGCATTCATGATCTATAAAACGATATTAACAACATTATCAAAATAGCAGCCGAAAAATAAGCTAAGCGCTGCTGAATTCGTACACATAATCTCCCCTTCTATTCAGTTTATGAAAAGACACATATACATCATGCCCGTGGCAGCAAATTCCTTCTAGAGGTTCCTTGGGCTGGAGGTGAACTCAAGCTCCCCCGATGGCAAACAGAGTCTCTTACTCCTCCGTTCTTCCTCTGGAAACAGCTCTCTTATGATGGCTCCCAGGGCTGGAGGGTGGGGCAAGGCAGATGGGAAAAGTTACAGGGAACCAGGCAGAGGGCCTTCTCGGTGGTGGCGCCTGCCCTGTAGAATGCCCTCCCACCAGATGTTGAAGAGAACAACAACTACCAGACTTTTAGAAGACATCTGAAGGCAGCCCTGTTTGATGCATTACTGTATTTTAATATTTTGTTGGAAGCCGCCCAGAGTGGCTGGGGAAACCCAGCCAGATGGGTGGGGTATAAATAAATTATTATTATTATTATTATTATTATTATTATTATTATTATTATTATTATGCAAACAGATAAGGTGGCACTGTATCAAGCGCATGTTATCCCACCCTATCCGGTGCACTTGCCCATCGCTTTCCTTATGGAAAAACCCTATATTTTGGGAAACGGGTTCTTTGTGCGAGCCAGTTGTAGTTGCCCAGCCTGAATTTGCTGGTGTGTGGCTGAGTCCCGCTGGCTCCTGCTCGCGGTCAGGATGAGGCCAAAAGTTCATTCATGCGCTTAAAGAAATGGTTGTTGTTAAAAAGCAGCCCACAAAAGCAAAGCAGCCGGCGATTGGTGCGGCTGATTTCGAATTGCAACACTTCTTTGCAAGAGAAGCTGCCATGGTTGCATGTTACTTGCTTAACCAGGGCCCATGGGGTCAATTACCTGGTCTGCTGAGAAGCAGTGGTGTGTTCAGACACCCGTTCCCTATACCAAGTGGTGATGCAGGTCACCGTGTTTACCGTCAGTTGTGAACCTGGAGCCCTCTGGCAGGCAAAAGGCCTGATCAAGATTTAGCAGACCCTCGCTTGCTGTTAACGTTCTCCACAGCTTGTTACCTAATGAGCAGAAGGCAGTTGCAAAAACTCCCCGCTGATCTCTTCCCTGTGAAAATAGGCCTGAGGTGTTGGACATTGACAACCCTAAATGAGCTAGCATTCTGGCATATGTCTGATTGTAAGGCAGTCTTTAGATAGGTGGCTGGGATAGGTGGATCTCCTCTGCCTGGTGACATGATGTTAAAGGTACAGTAGAGAGGTACGCGGACTGTCTCGCTCAGGCCGACTAGATGGTTGCATTTCAGGGACTTCCTCCCAGCTCTTTCCTTCTGTGATTTGCAAAAGGCTGCAGGTTATCCTCAGAACTACTGGTATGTTTAATCCAGGCATCCTCAATCTCTAGCCCTCCAGATGTTGTTGGCCTACAACTCACGATCCCTAGCTAGCAGGACCAGTGGTCAGGGATGATGGGAATGGTAGTCTCAAAACATCTGGAAGGCCAAGGTTGAGAAAGCCTGGTTTAAACCATGATTCCATGCAAGTGAAGAAAAGCAGCCGACTGTGGTGCTTATGGGGTACAGGGTTCTTCTACCTGAGCTTCTCGGACTTCTGCAAGGGCTAGCAGGAAGTAGTGAAGGAAGTGGACAGAAACATCAGCTGAGCAACGTTACTCAGACTAAAAAGCCAAACATAAGAAGAGCCCCCTTGGATCCCGTTTCATCCTGACCATTGAGTCCAGCATCCTGTTCTCGCAGCAGCCAACCAGATGCCATTGAGAAGCTTAAGAACAGGTTAAGAACAGTTTCAGGTTAAGAACGGACCTCCGGAACGAATTAAGTACTTAACCCGAGGTACCACTGTATGTACTTGGTGGTTGTTGGGTTTTTTTTAAAAAAAGGAAAGTTATTTTAAAGAGCATAACAAGATGGTTAATGAGACAGTGGGGATGTTTATCAAACGAGTAATATCAGCAAATAGATGAGGAGCAACGGATGATGTTTACCAGAAAATGTGCGCTTGAATTGGATAGCAGCTTTATTTGAAACTGCAGCATTGCTACGCCGCCAATGTGGGGTTTTTGTTGTTGGGTTTTTGTTGTTGTTTTTTGGTGTGTGTTTTTTTAGTCAGCCGAATTAATGTTCAATTTAATTCAAATTAGAACCAAATGGAAATACAGAGTGCAGCAAATGGCAGACTTGGAACGTTTCCAAACGCATTGCATTTCAGCAGTTTTTTCAGCTCATTCTCCCCCCCCCCCCTTTAAATCTAAAAGAAGCACCTTGTTCAATTGTGCTGTAAGCTTGTTCTGGCTAGAAAATAATGATGCACTTCTCTATTGTGGCAGGGGGGCTGGTACTTAATAATCTCCAAAGACTGAGCCATCCACCTGGCAGAGCGTATGATGCTAAGCAAACCGTAGCATTTTGAGTTCGGTGTCCATAGCAAAGCAGTTTGTGATTCTTTCTCCTCAGAATGCTAGTGGCTGGGAATCTCAAGCTAGGGGAAGAGGGCTTGGTTCTCAAACTTAATCCATGGTTTTGGAATGCTTTGCCTTTGGAACAGACTTCCAGAAGTCTGGAAGTCTGTTCCAAAACCAAAGCGTTCCAAAACCAAGGCGTGCTTTCCCATAGAAAGTAATGCAAAATGTGTTAATCCGTTCCAGACTTTTAAAAACACCCCTAAAGCAGCAATTTACCATGAACTTTACTATCTAACGAGACCATTGATCCATCAAAGGAAAGCAATAAACAATGTAGCGCAGTCACACCATCAATCAATCAGTGGCTGAACTGGGTTCCACACAGTCACAAAAACAAAACAAAAAGGCGTATCAAAAACAAAAACACAAAATAAATAGTAAAAACACTAGGGTTAGGGTCAGGGTTACTGTAACACTCAAAGGAGAGCCAGTGTGGTATAGTGGTTAAGAGCAGTGGACTCGTAATCTGGTGAACTGGGTTCGCTTCCCTGCTCCTCCACATGCAGCTGCTGGGTGACCTTGGGCCAGTCACACTTCTCTGAAGCCTCTCAGCCCCACTCACCTCACAGAGTGTTTGTTGTGGGGGAGGAAGGGAAAGGAGAATGTTAGCCGCTTTGAGACTCCTTCGGGTAGTGATAAAGCGGGATATCAAATCCAAACTCCTCCTCAAAACGGAAGTGTGGCACTCAAAACGGAGCATGATCGGCTTCCTAAAAGAGTTTGCAAACCAGAACACTTACTTCGGGGTTTGCAGTGTTTGGGTTCCAAATTGTATGAGTACCAAGGCGTTTGAGAACCAAGGTACCACTATACAGGCTTCCCATTGGAGCAGCTGGTTAGCCACTGTGAGAACAGGATGCTGTGTCTTGCTTCTATCTTGGTATAAGAGACTACAGCCACCACGGCATTTGTTAGCAGTACGCTTAATAAAGAAAGGTCAGCTGTCACTCATCTGGTGGTGTTCTGCACCACTATCAGCATGTTTTTGTTTCCCGATTTTTTTATTTAAAAAAGCCCCCATGAGCAACATCCAATTTAAACTAGCAAATCTGACGTTGGCACGTTGTTATCCCAGTACGTTTCCAAGCACAATTCAAAGTGTTGGTGTTGACCTTTAAAGCCCAAAACCACGCATAGGCAAACTCGGCCCTCCAGATGTTTGGGGACTACAATTCCCATCATCCCTGACCACTGGTCCTGTTAGCTAGGGATCATGGGAGTTGTAGTCCCGAAACATATGGAGGGCCAAGTTTGCCTATGCCTGTTCTAAACGGCCTCGGCCTTGTCTACCTGAAGGAGCGTCTCCACCCCCATTGTTCAGCCTGGACATTGAGGTCCAGCTCCGAGGGCCTTCTGGTTGTTCCCTCACAGCGAGAAGTAAGGTTACAGGGAACCAGGCAGAGGGCCTTCTTGGTAGTGGCACCCACCCTGTGGAACGCCCTCCCACCAGATGTCAAAGAGATAAACAACCACCTGACGTTTAGAAGACATCTGAAGGCAGCCCTGTTTAGGAAAGTTTTTAATGACTGATGTTTTAATGTACAATGGCACCTCAGGTTAAGAATTTAATTCGTTGTGAAGGTCTGTTCTTAACCTGAAACTGTTCTTAACCTGAAGCACCACTTTAGCTAATGGGGCCTCTCGCTGCCGCCACGCTGCTGCTGCGCAATTTCTGTTCTCATCCTGAAGCAAAGTTATTAACCCGAGGTACTATTTCTGGCTTAGCGGAGTCTGTAACCTGAAGCGTATGTAACCTGAAGCATCTGTAACCCGAGGTACCACTGTATTTTTAATCTCTTGTTGGAAGCCGCCCAGAGTGGCTGGGGAAACCCAGCCAGATGGGTGGGGTTTAAGTAATAAATTAATTATTATTATTATTATTATTATTATTATTATTATTATATCCCAAAGCTTGCTTTAAAAAAAAAAAGTGGGGTGGGGGACAAGAGGTAAAAATTAGTCCTCACTGCTGCACCTTGTGGAAGCACAGAATATACTCAAACCTAATGCCTCTGATCAATGCCAGTCTGCAGACTTCTATGTGCAGTGTTTGTTTTGCATACCGAAGACTGAATATCTCAGATGCCAAGTTACAGATGGGGCTGCAGAATGTTATTTGACAGCTGATTAGAGCAATCTGATGGAAATGATGACTTAATCACTAGAACAGACGCCAAATTCCCAGATAGAATTCCACCAGGTTAATCTAATTTTCGTGTTGTTAGGTTTTTTTCTTTGTGTGTTTGTGCCTGAAATAAACTACTCACCCAACTTGCTTCTGTCATATTAACAAACATGATATTGCTATACGAACTTCATACATAGGCAAAGCTGTTGAGTGCTTTTCAGCTTCAAAGCCAGGTTCGGCAACTTACAGCCCATAGGTTCAATCCAGCCCCTGAATGCCTTTCCCCAGGCCCACCCAGCCACATGCTGCCACCATGTGGTGACTCACCCACAAATCAATCTTCTGCTTAGGAAGCAGATAAAGAAGCCTGTTAGAAGTTTAGAACATAATCTGATAGGGCCTTGCTTCATCTGTTTAACCCTCCAGAGGCTCAGCTAATGGCAGTAAGAAAACAGAGCTTTTTCCTATACCAATTTCATTCTTTTGAAATTCCATGCTGAGCATTCCCAGTGTCAACCCAAACAAAATGGAAATGCAACTATTACAAAAAAAATGCAACAACTGCAAACCACAGAATGGATAATGAGTGCAACCACTGCAATCAGATTAAAGAGATCGACATCAAAGCCAACCACAATTGTTCATTATCTAAAAGAAGCCAGTTAGCACGTAACACAAAGGGCCAGGTGTTAAAATTTCTACAAATCTTAAAGTCTACGTAACATTAGCATCAATGGATGCAGGTGGCGCTGCGGTCTAAACCACTGAGCCTCTTGGGCTTGCCCATCAGAAGGATGGCGGTTCGAATCCGCACAGTGGGGTCAGCTCCCGTTGCTCTGTCCCAGCTCCTGCCTACCTAGCAGTTTGAAAGCACACCAGTGCAAGTAGATAAATAGGTACCGCTGTGGTGGGAAGGTAAACGTTGTTTCCGTGCTCTCTGGATTCTGTCATGGGGTTCCGTTGCACCAGAAGTGGTTTAGTCCTGCTGGCCACATGACCCGGAAAGCTGTCTGTGGACAAACACTGGCTCCCTCAGCCTGAAAGTGAGATGAGCGCCACAACCCCATAGTCACCTTTGACTGGACGTAACCATCCAGGGGTCCTTTACCTTTACCTTAGCATCAATATGTTCCTTCTGCCGCAAGGTGGAACTGCTGCAAATTTGGCAATGTAGCATATTTCACTTAATAACACACTTCAGATACATCAACTCAATGAAAGAAGGCAAGTTAATTTCTTCCTGGGTTCCTCGTCAATATCACCATACAGGACATGATGACATAAAATATTGCATGTTCTCTCCCTCCTGGTCGATCGTTCAAAAGCTTTCTCTAGCCTGAACATCACAGCGACTGATACCAAAAAGCATTAGCACACTTAGGGATCCTGCAAAGTATTTGCGGTTCACGTAACAGAACTCAGTAGCACAGCATTTTGGCTAATCTACTTTATTTACATATAATACACTCAGGGCATTCTGCCTTAGCTCCTTCCTCTTTCTCATCAGACAGCAAAGAGAAAGAAACAAAGGACAGTAGTCCTACATTCCGGAACACAGTAGTACAAAACATCCTGTCTCCGTCACTTCCCAAACTGTGGAATGAAAACATACACCGTCATGTGATAGACAACAATCTCATGACTGCAAGCACGGAGCAAGAATCCTAACAGCAGCTCCCATCAGTCCCAGCCAGCATGCATAAAGGCCAGGAACCATTGTAATCTACAATACCCAGAGGGCGCCACATTTGCTTCCGCTTCTCTAGTAGGTTATTTATTCCAGAAAGTACATTTAGGGGTTATTCTCACAGGGTCTGCGCTGCCTGCAAGGGAAGCACTCTTGGAGAATTCATCGGCAAGCTTTGGTCAGGTGGGATGACACGCATACACACACACACACACACCCCTCCCTGTTTTCAGCACGCCAGTGTCACATATTGCAAAAACCACTTACCTGGAGAGATAACCATAAGTGTATTGCTTTATGGTGTAGAACTACAATAACTGCTTTTTTGATAAGGCATGATATCTCGGTGACATGCTTCAGGTTGGAGGTATCTAATCTGAAGTCAGTTATATATCATCTGTAATCGCTTTTTCTCTTTCTTTCTTTTTTGAAAGCAGAGAACTATTTTATTATTTTATAGCCTGCAGTAAGACAGGAAGGATATAAAATGCTTGGCTTATTTCCCCATTGCTCAGCGTGGAACAGAAGCAAAGCAACGGCTTTCCTCTCCTTGCGCTCTGTCCCGTTAATTTTCTTATTCATTGCACACCTTTCTTGGATTCCTCTGACCCACCTCTTCTCTCCGCCTGCCCGCCCCCTTCCTTTGCGCTCTTAAATATTTTATTGGCAGAGCGCTCAGAATATGTACTGTCATGGTTGCAGTCTCTGGAGGTCAGCTGCGGGTTTAATAATAAGATGTGAACCAGTGACTCTGTAAAAACCCACTTTGGGTTCTCAGTGGTGCATGTTTTATTGAATCCAATGTTAAAGGCAGTTAACTTATCAATTGGTGATTGCAAAGGTTAAGGGAGCTTGTAACATGAATCCTCTTATGTAAAGGAAAAGAGGGCCAATTTAGGTGTTGCACTGTGGGGGGACGGGGGAGCCATAAAGAAACTTCCTTCAGTGTGCCATGTGCTGCCTCATGCGCAGGCAAGCACTTCTGCACTCATGGTGCAGGAAGCAGCCGTGTCAGTGTGCCTGTGCAGCTCACCTGTGGCGCATTGCTGCAGCGCCTAGGAGGAACCATGTTTAAGCCACGCCAAGTGCTTTGGAGGAAAATCAGACCTGACAGTCCATGAGCCTTCTTGAAGATGGGGGAGGCAAATTTTAGGACACGTTATTTCTTATTCACTGATTTGGAGCATTTTTTCCTTGCTTTTCAGCTCCCAGGCTGACTTACAAAGATTGATAATAAGACAGTCCTTGCCCTCAGGCATACAATTTAAAGAAACAACACAAAAGGAAAAAATGGACTGGGAGGGAGGAGGGGTTGAGATCAAACTATGGAACTTGATAAAAAGGTAAAGGTAAAGGTACCCCTGCCCGTACGGGCCAGTCTTGACAGACTCTAGGGTTGTGCGCCCATCTCACTCAAGAGGCCGGGGGCCAGCGCTGTCCGAAGACACTTCCAGGTCACGTGGCCAGCGTGACATCGCTGCTCTGGCGAGCCAGAGCCGCACACGGAAACACTGTTTACCTTCCCGCTAGTATCTACTTGCACCCGAGAGTGCTTTCGAACTGCTAGGTTGGCAGGCGCTGGGACCGAACAGCGGGAGCGCACCCCGCCGCGGGGATTCGAACCGCCGACCTTTCGATCGGCAAGCCCTAGGTGCTGAGGCTTTAACCCACAGCGCCACCCGCGTCCCCCATAAAATGGCCATCTTTTCCCAAGATGGTTTCTTTCCCTTTGCTGATGCCGCAAATGACAGCCTGGCCACCATATTGCTCCCTCCACTGTGTCCCATAACTAGTGCCATACCAGGGCATTATGGGAAGAAAATGGCAACTGACACACACAAAATACCTGGAGGAAATTCTGTAAAGCAACCTCCTTTTTCTCAGTGGGCAAGAAAAAAGGAAACTCTCTGACATTTTCTGAGGAAGAAAAGACATCTTTGAGAAATGTTGACTCAGTTCATCAGCCCTTTTAGATTTACCTACAACTATAAGTGCATCCAAACATAGGTTCAAGGCCAAGCTAAAGTTAGGCTTCTCTATATTGTTGGATGGATTGTTTCTTGCAAATTGGCCTGTGGGGTTGCAATAATATTTGAGGAATTTATCAATAAATAGGTGGGGCAGAACATTGGCTGGGTAGCCGCTTTTTAGAGGACACACCCTGCTTCATGCATTTAGCAAGTAGAAACAGTAAGCTATGCCTGCCTCAGTTTGGTCAACTCCAGTAAGATCTCATCTTATCTTTTAAATTTATAAAATGACAACCACTTTCTTGTTTTCAAAGTGTAAACCTCTACATTCTTAATTACATTTGTTGCAATTATCCACATTTGTTGTTATCCTCCCAGATCTCTTCTTGTCTAAGTTGTCAAGTTCATTTCTCTGTTTATCATAATCATCTTTCATTTGTTCCTTGTCAGTTTCTGTAAATTATCATTTTGGTATCGGAAATGACCTGCCATTCCTCATCAGGGTGATGATTGCGATTGGTGCTATCAAACATAGCTGTCAACTTTTCCCTTTTCTTGCGAGGAATCCTATTCGGAATAAGAGAATTTCCCTTTAAAAAAGGGAAACGTTGACAGCTATGCTATCAAAACATCAGCAAACTTTGTTAAATGCTAACTTCATTCAAACGTGTTGGTTGTGGCAAACAATACACTGGGCATCTGGGTGCCTGGAACACCCATTTGAATCCAGTGAGGAGCCTATCACAAGCCAACATCCCTCTCAGCGGTGGATCATATGCCCGCGCTGCCCAGGGCGGGCGCACTCCCAAGGGGGGTAGGGGCAGAGGGTGCCCTCTCAGGTGTGGGATAGCCGCTCGGGTGCACACAGAGGCACGTGTACCCTGTTGCCAGGGGCAGAGCAAGCCGCCGATGGCGGATATTCAGCGCACCGTCCGCCTGCGACTCCAAAACCTCCCCCAGCTGTCAAAACAAAGGGGGACGGGGGGGAATGCCACTGGCAAAGTGGCACAGCTCCCCCTGACAGCTCGGGGTAGGCTTGGGAGTTGCGGGTGGGCAGTGCGCCAAATGTCACCCCCCTCAGTGAAGACACCTGGGGCAGACCGCCCCCACCGCACTGTTGGGCTATTCCATTCCACCTTAAGGAACAGGCATGATTGTTGTGTGTCACATGTCTGTTTACACTCCAGCACAGCTTGCTGGGAACTTCCATTTGTGTATAGCTTTTGCTTATGCTGTCTTGCTTTTGGACACGAAGGGGATCAGACATGTTTCCTTTTGTCCTGATGTATGCTGAATAAACTGCTTCTAAATATGCTCACACAACTATCTCCTGCCACTTCTGTTGCATAGCGTTTCTGCTGAGTAGCATGCCCCAGCTTCTGAAGCTCAGGTCACAGATGCTGCACCAAAGACTGGAGATCACCCAGCACACCGGCCAGTGGGCTGGAGCCAGCTGAGGGCCTGCCAATTGCCCCCGTTTCCTTGGTTGCATGCCAACACGCAGCCCCTTCTCCACCCCTGATCCCTCTCCCAATCACACCCTAAGTCATCTTCCTCCATCTAGAAGAAAGAAATAAACAAAAAAAGAATAAAGAAGGAAAAAGCACCAGCTCCATAAATCCTTCCAGGTACAGGTTGACACCCAAGCAAGTCCTTCTCTGAGTTGGAACCTTGCTGGGAGCTGCAAGTGAGGAGAGCGCTGTTGCACTCTGGTCCGATTTGTGAGCTTCCTGTTTGAGCATCCTGTTTCTCCACCGTGAGCATGGGATGCTGGGCTGTTAGGTTCTTACTGGCTATCGTCCCTTAAGAATGGCTTCCATATCAGAACTTGGAGAACCTCTTCTCTATTATAATTGCTTCCTTCCTTTTTTGTGTGTCCTTTCAGTTGTCAGATCTACTGAATAATTTCCACTGCCAGCTCCAGGTTTTAGGTGACCGCCCTCCTTGCATGGACATCACTTCTCCTTTCTGTTTGTCTTTCTTTGAACCCAACCTGCACTGCTGCCCAGAGAAGAGGGGAAGAGAGATGGTTGTTGTTGCTGCTGCTCCCTGATTCTGATGCTCTTCCTGAGCTTAGAAGGGAGCAGTGGGCATGCAGCAACACTGAGGATGTAAAGAGGAGCAGGGCAAGGAGGCTGCAGGAGATGGCAGAGGGTCCTCTCTTGGGTGCAGGCCTCAGCAAGTGCACTGCAGTGCTGACCCCAGGCACCAGCTGTGCATTTATTTCAAGTGTGAGTTTAGCCCCCCAAAAGCAAAAGACTTCTTGAAATATGGCAACCTTTAGAAGAGGAAGGATGGTGGTGTTAGTTCTAAAATGAGGGTGGTTGTTCTTTGCTTTAACAAATGTATAGGGCAGCTTGGATTATAAAACCAAGATAATAGGACTGTACATTTTCCTTCCTTACAAAATGGGCCTATTTTGGGACTGCTCCAAAACATACGAACCAAAGTAGTCAATGGATCATTGAATGGGCGATAAAAGAATGAATCACAATGCCGCTTAGGTACATACCGAAATCTGTTCAGAACCACTCAATCTGCATTCCTAACATGCCAATTTGCTTGTGCAAATAAGCCTGGTATTGACCCTCAGTGGGTAATAATAACAATAATCAGAGTATTGAAACCCGATCTGTTAGGATGAGTCTTGTGGGCATGATAATTTGAGCTTTTTAAAAGCTTGCTAGCTGTTAAACCAATCTGTTAATGTTTCCTTTTAGCAGAAAAACCGACGGTGCTTGGAACTGATGCCGTTTGGATTGCTAGCCTGTTAAATAATATACTGTGGATTGAATCTCTGTCCTATCTAGCTAAATAATGTTTATGCTGACAGGCACGAGCTGATTAGAGTATCAGACAGGCTTCTTTCCTAGCCGTTCTACCCAGTATGTTTAGGCGATGCCATGGTTTGGATCGAGGACTGTCTGACACGGTCGAGATGTGTTCTGCCAGTGAGCTACAACTGCTCCCTACTAAGTATTGATCGTGCCTCCCACGTAACTCCCCCCAATGGCTACAACACGTCCAAAGCAAATGAAAAATTAAGCATGTTTGACTTGTGGCACTCCAACCTGCTTTACTTTCTTTTTTCTTTTTGTTGTCTGTTGCTTCTAGATGCATCATCCCATTCAGATGAAACCGGCAGATAGTGAAAAATCCAACGGTAGGTGGTCAACCTGTTTCATACTTAAATGTTGCCCATTCTTCTTCTTCTTCTTCTTCTTCTTCTTCTTCTTCTTCTTCTTCTTCTTCTCCTCGGGAGTTGGGAAGAACAGGCTGTGTTGTTTGTTAAACTATGGGATTTGCCAAGTGGTAGTGATGCTCTCCAACTTGAATGGCTTTCAAAGAGGGTTAGACAAGTTCATGGAGCACAAGGTTGTCAATGGCTGCTAGCTATGATGGCTGCCCTTGGCCTCTGCTGGCAGTCATAAGTGGGGAAAGAACTATTGGGCTCAGGTCCAACTTGCGACCTTCCTATAGGCATCTGGTTGGTCAATGTGAGAAGAGAATGTTGGACTAGATAGACCTTTGGCCCGATCTAGGAGGCCCGATCTATTACGTTCTTGCTATGTTCTCATTACACGCTTGGTGACCCCATTCATGACACTGTCTCAGGCCTAGAGAAAACACAGGCCTCTCTTGAACTCCCACAAAGAAGAAGGAAAGATTCAAAGGAAGGAATCGCCAGGATGACCCGTATGCTATGGCAATATGAGTGTTGATGCAATTGTCCTCTTGCCAGTCACTTTCCTGAGAAAATTTCTCCATCTCCTTTTGACCATTTCCCATCAAATAATGAGACACTGCATTTGGGAATTAGCAAGAGGTGGAATTTTGGGGAAATTCTCATGGATAGAATGTGGGGTTTATGCTGTCGCTGTTGTTACCTTTGAGGTGGTCAAAGGATGTTTGTGAGTGTCTTTCCTTTCATTCTACAAATCATCCCTCCAGTGGTCTGCGTTTGGTAGCCTTCCTGGATGCCCACATTTATGGGAAAGCCCAGCTAAGGAGATTACATGGCTTTAATAAAGTGTGGGATGGGCAGGCTGCAGACCCCTGGGAGATTATTGTACACCTGATCGCAAACATTTGGCCACCTCATAAATAAGGTAAGTGCAAAGTCTGCTAAAATTAAAATATAAAATGATTTCTCAAGCATCCTGAAAACTTGGAGAAAGTATTGGGTGGCCTCCCCCCCAAATATTTTATGGGGGGGTTGAAGGGCCCAGGGCCCCATAGAGTTGGTGATATGTGATATTAAAAAAAAACTGGGGGTGGGTAACACTCTCCAAGTGGCTCTTCCTATGAGCAAAGAATCCAGAATTCATAGGCTTTCTAAACTCTAGTACTGACTACTTGATGTTGTTGTTTAGTCGTTTAGTCGTGTCCGACTCTCCATGACCCCATGGACCAGAGCACGCCAGGCACTCATGTCTTCCACTGCCTCCCACAGTTTGATCAAACTCATGCTGGTAGATTCAAGAACACTGTCTAACCATCTTGTCCTCTGTCGTCCCCTTTTCCTTGTGCCCTCAATCTTTCTCAACATTGGGGTCTTTTCCAGAGAGTCTTCTCTTCTCATGAGGTGGGCCAAGTATTGGAGCCTAAACTTCTGTCCTTCCAATGAGCACTGAGGGCTGATTTCCTTCAGAATGGATAGGTTTGATCTTCTTGCAGTCCATGGGACTCTCAAGAGTCTCCTCCAGCACAATATTACATTTAATTACATGACAGAATACTCTTTTACCTCTCATCCCAATAAACTATTGCTTGGTTTGCAACCAATCTCAGCCTATGAATAAAACTACATTCCCCAACCTGGTGCCCTCCAAGTGATGTTGGACTCAAGGTCCCATCAGCCCCAGGTTACTGGTCAGTGATGTTGGGAGTTGTAGTCCAACAACATGGGGAGGGCACCAGGCTAGAGGAATCACTAGGGAGATCAGGCATGAATAACTGCCCAACTGCCTAGGAAGCAACAGCCAGAAGATATTCTTGCCAGTAAGAGCCGTAAATCTGAACCCACTTCTTTGGTCTAAGCCAGAAAGGGATTCCACTCTCTGCTGTTTTACTCCTATGGAGACAAGGTTGACTGGTGCCATCTTAAAAAGCAGAGACATCACCTTGCCGACAAAGGCCCGTATAGTTAAAGCTATGGTTTTCCCAGTAGTGATGTATGGGAGTGAGAGCTGGACCATAAAGAAGGCTGATCGCCAAAGAACTGATGCTTTTGAATTATGGTGCTGGAGGAGACTCTTGAGAGTCCCATGGACTGCAAGAAGATCAAATGTATCCATTCTGAAGGAAATCAGCCCTGAGTGCTCACTGGAAGGACAGATCCTGAAGCTGAGACTCTAATACTTTGGCCACCTCATGAGAAGAGAAGACTCCCTGGAAAAGACCCTGATGTTGGGAAAGACTGAGGGCACAAGGAGAAGGGGACGACAGAGGACAAGATGGTTGGACAGTGTTCTCGAAGCTACCAGCATGAGTTTGACCAAACTGCGGGAGGCAGTGGAAGACAGGAGTGCCTGGCGTGCTCTGGTCCATGGAGTCACAAAAAGTCGGACACGACTAAACGACTAAACAACAACAACAACAAGGTTGGAAGGCAGGCAGACCAACAGTAGATGGTGCCAGAGCCAATGTCAGGCAGAGCCACGCCCTGGCTGACTGTAAGAACTGAGGTTGGTGAGGCAATGCCAGATTTTTTTCCCTCAGAGACCAGCCTCCACTGTACAGATTCACCTTGCCTTGGCTCTCGTCCCTCCAGGTTGCACAAGGCAGGACAGAAATCAGGTCAAAGGCAGCCCTATTGATTGGGAGGGATCTCTGTGACATGCAAAACATGCAGCGAACTTAAATGAGTCTGAATTGTGCCAAGCAGGCCTCTGTAAGGAGCGGCACGGCCGCCGTGCCATGTTTGGTTTTTAATCTAGCCTTGCTTGGCCCCTTGATTCCTATAATTTGCTAAGAGGCATGTCAAAGAAATCTCCTGCCTTCTTAGATTGCAAGAACTTTGCTTTTCCCTCATGGCAGAAATAATCATAGCCGCTTCCTTCCAGCAGGCAACTTTGCTCTTCATTAATTAGTAATCAGGGCAGAAGCCATGCACTCAGAGATTTAAATACCTGCAAATGTAAATGATGACTGGGCCCTAAATCTCTCTGCAGAGTTAAGAGTTCTTTCTTTCTTTTTCTTTCTCTATTTTGGGGGGGAGGGGGGTTAATTATGGTGCTTCCCATTTCCTCATTTCTCCATGGATCCCGTGAAGTTCAGAAGAATATTAAGTCTTTGTGCTGTCCGTTTTGACAGCACAAAAAATGCAAAAATGCTTGTTTCTTTAACCATATTGTGGCTAGCATGTTTGCAACGCTGGCTTGCTGGCCCACCAAAGATTGTAAATTGTCTGCCTTGTTGTTATTGTTTGTTGGCATTGGTGAAATATTGGCAAGTATTTCGTAAAGTTGCTCCAGGTGTAACTCCAGCTGTGGGCAGGGGGGATGATCTTGGGGAGGGGCTTCCTCCAGGCATGCCCGCCGCCAATTAATCTAGCCCCACCTCTCAAACACACATTTGTGCTATCTGAAAGTGCAGCTTGGCATGATGAGCCCTAGCCCATGCTCCAGATCTCCCTACACAATGAGCTTTTTTGTAGGCTACGGAATTTCCTTTTCCTCTCCTTGAGAGTCCATAAGTTACGCAGTTGAGTTTCCCACATTTGGGGAAATCGCCTCCAGAAAAGATTTGGGAGGAGAAAGGATGGAAGCCAGCAACAGTAGAAGTAAGACACCGCAATCATGCCTGGTAACTGTTGATTGTTGTTGTTTAGTCGTTTAGTGGTGTCCAACTCTTTGTGACCAGAGCATGCCAGGCACTCCTATCTTCCACTGCCTCCCGCAGTTTGGTCAAAAGTTATGGGGAAGCAGGCTGAGGGCCTTCTTGGTAGTGGCGCCTGCCCTGTGGAACGCCCTCCCTCAGATGTCAAGGGGATGAGTAACTATATAACCTTTGGAAGACATCTGAAGGCAGCTCTGTATAGGGAAGCCTTTTGATGTTTCATTATGTTTCTGTATTTGTTGGACGCGGGTGGCACTGTGGTCTAAATCACTGAGCCTCTTGGGCTTGCCGATTGGAAGGTTGGTGGTTCGAATCCCTGCAACGGGGTGAGCTCCCGTTGCTCTGTCCCAGCTCCTGCCAACCTAGCAGTTCGAAAGCACACCAGTTCGAGTAGATAAATAGGTACCACTGCGGTGGGAAGGTAAACGGAGTTTCTGTGCACTCTAGTTTCCGTCACGGTGTTCCATTGCCCCAGAAGCAGTTTAGTCATGCTGGCCACATGACCCGGAAAGCTTTCTATGGACAAACGCCAGCTCCCTCGGCCTGAAAGCAAGATGAGTGCAGCAACCCCATAGTCACCATTGGCTGGACTTTACCACCCAGGGGTCCTTTTATGTTGTTATATTTGTTGGAAGCTGCCCTGAGTGGCTGGGGCAACCCAGTCAGATGGGCGGGGTATAAAGATGAAGATGATGATGATGATGATGATTACTACTACTACTACTACTATTCCACATGTGCAAAATCCTGAAACCGTAACTTCAGAAGGCAGGGCTGTCTTGCATCCTCCTTCCTTGTGTTCTCAGGATGAACTCCTCATTTGGGGACGAGGAACAGGATTTGGCCGGCACGCTTTATTCTGAGCTCACCCACCCCCAGTGGCCCTCCTGGCAGGTGGGTTAAGCTGTCCATCACCTGATGTCACCATGAAACCAGATGACCCCAAAGAACATGTTTCTCCACTGGCGCAGCTCAAGACATGCTTGCATTTAAGCTGGGAGGTCAAAGGAAGAATCGGTAGCCTGCTGGCCTAAACAAATCTGGAAATCTATTTGTAAACATGGGTGCTGATGTATAAGCCGCTTTTACTCATATGGAAAGAGTTAACAGCTTTTCTATAAATCAAAGGGTTTTTCGTTTTGTTTTTTAATAATATATTCCGAGCGGGTGGACGAGGGGGAGGGAGAAAGGGAGAAATTTTAAATCCCGGCTTGTAAGCCTGCAAAAACCCCAAGCGTGCAATCTGTCCGTGTCACACCTGGATCTAAATCTGCCTGAATTAATTAGCAACTTCTTTCCCCTACGTGTTAGTGCTAACATATGGCATTTAATTACTACTTTCAATTCAGCACTTTGTTCCTTTTAGAATTTTGAAATCTTTTCTTCTGCGAAGTCGGAACATGGCCGGGTCCTACCAGAGAGGGCGGGCTTTTGTCTGTTGAGGAACAGAGACTCGAAACTGGTGCTGACGTGCCGCTAACGGTTTGACTTCACCAGCAGAGGTGTGGTACATTGTCTTTCAAGGCAGACGGGTGCCCACCAGCTCGGAGAAAGGCACCAGGACTCTTATTGTGATGCATTTAAATCGGCACTGAGCAGGTTACACAACGCCGGCCCTACCATGAGGCAGAGTGAGGCGGCTGCCTTAGGTGGCAAATGGTGGAAGACAGAGCTTTGTGTGAGCTACTCAGATGTAGTAGAAGACTACATCACCAGTGCTTAAGGAAGGTTCAGTTGCTGCCAGTCTGGTTAGTTTTTGTACATGAAATGTGAAGGGGTCGCCATCTTGATTGCCTCAGGAAAGCATTATTATTATTATTATTATTATTTGCATATACCGCCCTTCAGCCAAAGATCTCAGGGCGGTTCACAAGTTAAAAATGCAGGATAAAAGGAATACATAGTTAAAAAACAAAGCTATACCCCGCCTCCCACAAACACATTTAAAAGGCCGTAGAATATGAATCAGCCTAAGGCCTGGTTTAAGAGGAACATTTTCACCTGGCACTTAAAGGTGTATAATGAAGGCGCCAGGCAAACCTCCCTGGGGAGAGCATTCCACAAATAGGGAGCCACTACAGATAAGGCTCCGTTCTCGTGTTTCTACCCTCCAGACGACATGTGTGGCAGGCACACAAAGACGGGCTTTAGATGATGAACGCAAAGTCTGGGTTGGTTTATATGGTATTCATATCCACTCAAAGTGACAAGTATGCGGATTAATGGAGGATAAGGCTGTTGGTGCAGGTCTGTAGTGATGGCTGCAGATTGCCTCCAGTCTTGGGGACAGCACACCTCTGAATATTAGTTGCTGAGCAAGCTTCTGGTTGGCTAATGAAGGGAACAGGTTGCTGGATGAGATAGGTCTTTGGCCTGAGCCATTCAAAATGTAATGAAGATTAATAAGTAATTTTAAACAAGTCACGTCCATTGCTCCCCATGCTTTTTCTTTTGGCCCTGCCCACCAGGGGTACCTGCCCAGGCTGGGGGGAAATTCTCCACACAAGAGTCATCTAGTCCAGCTTCCTGCAATGCAGGAATCTGTTGCCCAATGGGGGATTCGAACTCACAACCCTGAGATTAAGACGTCTCATGCGAGCTCAGAATGTGGTGTTTGAGGTAGGAAAAAACGTTGCCCAGCCCCTTGGTCACCACTTTAAAAATCAGTAGGTATCAGCAGGGTTAGATCCTGTGTGAAAGGAGATTGGCTGGTGCTGCATCTCCTCTGCTGAAAACCAGGTCAGTTTGTGCTTTGTTACTTTAGAGTCAATGCGTCTGGTTCCTTCCGAAGATCTATCAGCAGCAATTGCAAAACAGCGGTGCTGATCCATAGCTGTGTATTGGTTTGTGTGTGTGTGGTGTTGTTGTTTTTTTACTCTTGAGTCAGTTCTCTTGAATGCAGCGTTTTGTAAAAGATATACAGTATACATGAGCTGGGTGTTTAATTTACTATAAAATCAGCCTCCAGCTGAAAACCTGTGAAATCGTTTTAGTTAATTTGCCGTATTTATCAGTTTACCAGCGAAACTTGAGCAGGCCAGTAGGGAATTCATCATCTGCAGCAGTTTGGAAAATTAAAAAAAAAAAACCTTTGTTGTTGTTGTTTTTCTCGGGGTGGCGGAGGAGAAAGGGAAGTTGAAGCAGCGGCTGCTTAGATCGCCGCCTTCCCTTATACATGTACAGGGAGAGAAGGGAAAGGTGTCTGGCTTTACGAAGTTCTTCTGCCACCCTCCATGTACGCTCCGTTTTAATTTAACTTGTCACAACTTTCAGACAAGTTATTTAACGCTGAACATTGCACCCGAAATACCTTAAGAGCTGATGGACCACTCCTAAGAGCCCTCCTTGATATGTAAAACGCAGGTCATTCCTCCTTGGAAATGTTGTAAAGAATAAGCTATATTCTTTTTTAAAAATAACTTTTTTATTCAAAATTGAAACAAAACATATTATCCAGAAACATATCATCCTTATCCCCCCCCCCCATATTTCCTCCCTCCCCCCACTTTTACAGGTTTCATTTTGGTGCAAACGATTTACAGTGCAGAGCCACAAGTTCATGTCTGCCTCAATCGCTAGCAGAATCCGGGAGTGGTTGTTTCCTGGACCTCCCCCAGCATAAAAGTCTTGTTACTCCCTCTTTGCGCTTTAGACCTCTGCGCAGGGTGTGCGATGGAAGAGGCGTGCTTCCCTCCTGGCCGGCTTGGCCAGGAGCGGTGCTGAGGCTCCCAGCAGCATCCTCTGATCCTTTCCTCTCTTCCCCACTGGAGGTGGGGCTTTCCTCATCACCGGAAGAACTGCTTTGCAAGATTTTCGGAGGCTCCCTGTAACACGACTGCCCCTCTGTTTCCCGCCCCTGTTCTGATGGCAGTTCCCTGACACCGGACTACATTTTTTTTTTGGGGGGGGGGGTTATGAACGAATTCCTATCCCCCACTGTTATGTACTCAGTTGAATAGGATCCAAACCGCAGCAGTCTGATTCGTCCTAGAACAATAGGATCCAAAAGGCAGCAGTCTGATTGGTCCTAGAACAATAGGATTCAGAATGCAGCAGTCTGATTGGTCCTAGAACAATGCAGCAGTATGATTGGTTGGCAGGAACCACCCAATCATGCTCCAGATAGAAGTGAATCCACAACCTGATTGGCTTACAGTAGAATTCCGGAATTAGCCAATCATGTGCAGCCCATTGTGTAAATAATGTATATAAGGCAGATACTTTGAGGGGGCTTTCATTCATTCCTCCTCACCACTATGAGCTGAATAAAGAGCATGAAATCACTTTGCGACTCTGAGTATATTTCACCCACAAATAACCCAGAGATGCATTTTAAATAAAAGCACACATTCTACTCATTTAAAAACACGCTGATTCCCAGACCGGGCGATTGGGCTGGATCCGCCCTTAGTTTGCCTACCCATGAGGTAGAGTAAGGGTCTGTTAGGAGCTGGAGTCAGGAAAAGTTCGGCAAAAAAATAAAATAAAATGTCAGTGATGTTAACTCTTTATTCAAAGAAACCAAAACAGTGCAGGCCTGGTAATCTTGCCCCAATGAAGCAGTTCTGAGGACCAAAATGGAGACCTTATACCTGGTGAATTGTACTCTACAATAAAGCTTTGTTCTTCATGAAATTTGGATTGAGGCCCAAACTGGAACCCACCAGTTTGTTTGCTTTGCTTAATGGTTCAGTTGCTATCTTTTTTTTATTTCCTGGGCGGGGAAGCATGTTTTCCGTATGCCAGCTAGTATAAAATAGCAGAATAATGTTGCTAACTGTGCATGAATATTTGGGGGAGAAATTACTTGATGGCGCTCTAGGGAGCGATAAACAGTTGAGCGCCTCAACACAGCTAACCCAAGACACAGATGTACACACTTTCACCGCTATATAGCTATGCACAGTGCGCGGAAAAACGTATCAAAGCTGTGAGACACATAAAACGGAATGAAAATATGCTGGTTTTCTCTGCACAGTACTCTGCTGCTCTACATGCCCCCCCTCTGCCCCCCAGCAAATGCTTGCTAATATCCCTGGATGGGGAGAAGGGGAGGGGGCTCAAGGAAGATTTTTTCCCCTCTCCTCCCCCATCTGTCCCCCAGTGGAATGGAAACGAAAGAACTCCTTCATTACTAAAATAATTTGCACAATAATAGAAATAAATAACTGAATGGCAGGTTCTCTGGAGGAACGATTTCTCCGCGCTTCCCTACCAGCGCTGACTATGTGCTCATTAGCAGCGCATAGAATTTGCATGACATTTCCAGAGCCAAGGAAGGAACGAGATATCTGCTGTATAATAAGCACTTGCGGTTTGGAGGGAGATGGACAAGAACAGTGACTTGGCAATCTTCCAAGCCTTTCAGATCCATCGTGTATAGGTCTGGTCTTGGATGTCTCTTATCTGACATCTGTCCCCTGTCGCTTAAGACCCCCTTTTCCCGCCACCCCCTGGGGTTGCACGTGATCAAAGAAGGAGAAGGAATAAAAGGAAAGAGTCGATCGACGGCTTTCAAGCTTCCGTCTTCAGGGAATGCTTTCCACCTCTGCCTGTTTGCTGAAGAAGCACAGCCATTGGCCACAGAGCAAAGACATGTTGTAGAACAGGGAGGCATGTTTACGTGTCGAGGTCCCCAAGACACCCCCCAAAAAAAACCACCATTGACACTTGATTTTAGTTTAAGGTTTTTGGCATGGTTTTAGCCACAACTTTATTAAAAATACAATAAATGTGAGTGGTTGTTTAGGCATTGGTTGAGGCTATCTGACCCAGCATGTGGATAGACTGACATTCACATGCATGTGAAGTCAGTAAGGGAAAACATTTGGGGAGAGAGATGGAGCTGGGTACCATGCCCTCACCTCTCCCAAAATGCTCCCAGGGGCTCTTGTGTGGCCCTAGCCCCTTGACAGGGGTTTGCACAAAAGCATGGCGAGGCCCTGGATTCCTTTAATGGAATATCCTTGCAGCAGCAGCATTTGGAGGGCCAGGCACAGCCAATCCATACCCCTCCACCAACCAGTTCCTAAACCAATGCCTAACCGCAACCTTACAAGTTGTGATGATTTGCTACGCAGTAGGCAAAAACCAAATGGCACCATCCAATCAGCCAAATGGACAAAATTCCTACCGGGCCCCTGCCCCAAGAGCAGATGACCCCATGACAGGCATAGCAAGGTCAAGTGAACAACGCTGAACATAGGGGGGGCGGGTGATCCGATGCGTGCAGTGAAAAAAAGGAAGTTCAACGCTGCGCGCAGGGTATTTAAAGGACATGGCTGTCAATCACAAAATGGCAACATATAAATCTCCCCAGTAACAGGAAGCTCAAAGATAATGGTGGCCAAACTCTTTTCCCGCCCAGCAGCAGTGGGTGTCTTGTTAGCCCCCACCGCAACACGTGCTCTCCATGAAGGAGAACACACTTTTTTGGCACATGCTCAGTTCATGCACATGGGGCATAGGAAGCTGGCTTTATACTGAATCAGACCACTGGCCCTCTGATGCCTAACCACTGTATAGCACCAGCAAGGGTGTGGCTGGCTTTTTAAAAAGTAAATTGCAAGTGCAAGGGAGCTACTCCAGGTGGAGACCTTAGCGATTAGGGGCAGTAGTAACTTGGCACATTGCCCCTACTGCAGTCTTGATGGGAAACGGCTTGCGGGAAAAGGCAAAGCAGTAAACCCTACAGAAATCCAGAGCGGAGTCCTAAGACGGTTGGATGGCACCCAGGGCCGGATTTAGGTTTGATGAGGCCCTAAGCTACTGAAGGTAATGGGGCCCTTGATATGTCCAGCTGTCCTTTGTCCACAACAAATGGTCGCTGTTTTTTTGTGTTGAATATATGCTATATGGTAATTTATGGACCTCATAGGTATCTAAAGCCATTTGCACATAACAAAATATGTATTTTATCAAAGTAATTGTTGAACTGAAATATAGTTCATAAAGTGCCACTGTATATAGAAATGAGCAAACCGGTGATATTTTAGGGAGCAGGCTAGCAGGCGGGGCCCATTACTTACATCACAGGAGCCTACACAACTCAAATCACTGTTGCTGTGTGTAGGTTTTATTTTATTTATTTTTTATCTTACATTTTGGAAATGTACGTCCAGGTTTTTTTCCCTTAAAAATTTTTAGGGGCCCCCGAGAGTGGGGCCGTAAGCTATAGCTTGTTTAGCTTATACGTAAATCCAGCACTGTTTGCAAGCAACTTCTCTTCACGCCATGCATTTCTGTATTTTCACTAAAATCTTCATTTCATAATAATAATAATAATAACAACAAATTGAAGTTTTTAAGCTTTTTTTAAATGAAATTCACCAAAACAAAACAAAAATCAGATATGAGCAGCCCATATCCTTCTCAGACATTTTAAGCGGTTTTTCAGAAAATCCAACTGTTTCATTTAAGACTCAGATTGGGTATGACCAGCCTATCAACAAGTAGATTAATTAGCACAGCAAAATGGCGCAAACTTTTTAAAAGCTTTAAAAATATTTGCTGATTTTTATCTGCATATTATTGGCAGTTGCTTCACATTATGTTATGCAGAGGGGCTTTTTTTGATTAAGCGGTTTGTGAATTTTTCTAAATGTGTTTCATATATATATATATATATATATATATATATATATATGTTAAGTGGGACAAACATTTTCGGTAGTAAGAAATCCGCATCTGGTGCCTGCTGAGTCCAAATTCTGGAGCATCAGATTTGTCAACGCATCCCAACCCAGCTTTAAGCCATTTCAGGCTCTGTCGCTTTAAAGCTTTCTGAATGTGAGCTTGCTTAAACTCAATCCAATGCATACAGCTGCTGCCTTGACCTACTTTGCGTGAGCCTATACAGAAAAGGAAACCATCTAGCAATAACTTGACCGCACCCCCTTAAGAAAAAATAATAATCTTTGCAAGCGCAGCATTACAAGTCTGCTGGGGATTTGGTTTCCCCCGTAGTAATCTTGCAAGGACTCAGGCCTGATAGGGGGATGCTCACCAGCAATGTTCGTTTGGGGTGGGAATCACTGTGTTGCTGTAGGTAAAGGAGAGCGGGGAATCCTGCGCCAGTATTCTGTCTTTGGCATAGTTGCTGCCCGTTTCATACAGCTTGTTGAAATTGATTTGGGGCGGGTTGGAGTGTCCCATATGCCTTTCAAGTCTTCCCTGAGTTGAATAGAATAGAATAGAATAGAATAGAATAGAATAGAATAGAATAGAATAGAATCATAGAGTTGGAAGAGACCACAAGGGCCATTGAGTCCAACCCCCTGCCAAGCAGGAAACACCATCAGAGCACTCCTGACATATGGTTGTCAAGCCTCTGCTTAAAGACCTCCAAAGAAGGAGACTCCACCACACTCCTTGGCAGCAAATTCCACTGTCAAACAGCTCTTACTGTCAGGAAGTTCTTCCTAATGTGTAGGTGGAATCTTCTTTCTTGTAGTTTGGATCCATTGCTCCGTGTCCGCTTCTCTGGAGCAGCAGAAAACAATTTTTCTCCCTCCTCTATATGACATCCTTTTATATATTTGAACATGGCTATCATATCACCCCTTAACCTCCTCTTCTCCAGGCTAATTCATAGGCTTTGTTTCAGGCATCCATTCTCATTTCTCTTTTCATATATTAGAAGGCAGGATTGAGGGTGGATTTCATCTAAATTAGAATCTGCGCACACCGCTTAGTAGTGGTAGTAGAGTAGTCGTACTAGATTGAGCCAGAGGGGTAGGGATGGTCAAGGAAGGGAGAGGAGAGGAGGGGAACCATTGCAAGAGAAAGGCAGGGAGTGACTCCAGAAAGGAAAGAGAAGAAGGTACAGCGAAATGTTTTCCACAGGGCTTGCCGTCAGTTAGCACTGCCCTGCTCACAAGACCAGCTCTCGGTTTGAAGTGGTAATGAAGCATTGATCACAGATGAGGCAAGGTGGGGGCGGGGAGGGGGAAGAGAGGGGTTTGAATTGCCCTTTGCTCATTCGTCGTTGTTTTTTTATCTCCTAGCTGTGGAAGACAGAAAATTGTTCATAGGAATGGTTTCGAAGAAGTGTAACGAGAACGATATCAGGGTGATGTTTTCTCCATTTGGCCAGATAGAAGAATGCCGGATCCTCCGGGGACCAGACGGGCTGAGCCGAGGTGAGTGCGAGAAGCCTACGAAACCCTCTTATCATTATTTCTAAGTGCTAATTGGAGCTGGAGATCACGGCCGGGGGAGACGAAGCCTCTGTCAGCATCTAGAGGCTATGCTTGGAAGCATGCCATGTGACAGAGGAACCCTTGCGAATTCTTTAATAGAAGCTGAAATTATCACCTTTTACTTAATAATAATAATAATAAAATGCCCAAGAGGTTATCTGTGGCAACGTACATTAAGGCATGTCATTGCCCCCTTTGACCGGTGGAGAGAGAAATTCAACACAGGGGCCGTTACTCCCATATTTTTAATTTAGATGGCCATCATTCTGACAGGTGGGGTGCACATGAGGGAATGGCTTTCATACTGCAGAAATGCCTGTGGCCAGGTGTATTGCGCTCACCTGCCTACCTCTGGGCCCAGATCACCTCCTAAGATCATGCGGGTGGTTGTGCTTTCACTGCGATGCTCTCCCCTAGTTCAGTTTTCTCTACGGGAGTGAATGTCAACCATTCCCCTAATGCTATAGAAAGTAGGAGGGTGCCTTTGGGGACAGCTGAAGCCTGCTCTCTGCCTCTGGTGACTCCAGAATTACAAAACCAAGCCTGGTCCTATCTGCACCTCTTTGTCTGCTTCGCCCTACCCTGTGTTTGGTTTCTTGACAGCTGTGGGGCTGGGGAACGTGTGTGGACTTGCAGGTGGGGCTGGACTACTCATTTTTCCTGGCCACTGGCCATCCTGTCTGGGGCTGACAGATATTATAGTCCAGGCTTCCTCCAACTCGGCCCTCCACATGTTTTGAGTCTACAGTTCCCATCATCCCTGACCACTGTTCCTGCTAGCTAGGGATCATGGGAGTTGTAGGCCAAAAACATCTGGAGGGCCGAGTTGGAGGAAGCCTGTTATAGTCCAACAACATCTGCAGAGCCACAGGTTGTCCACCCCTCGACTGAGTGTGGTGGCAATGTTTTGAGCCAGCCTTTATGCAGCATGGTCCATGCTGCAAATTTGCAGACCTAATTCAAGGAGGGAACTTATGTGGTACAGATCCCAGGGAGAATTTGGAAACAGCAGGAAGAGGTTGACTCGCAAAGCATGTGGTGTAGCCATATAGGTCTTCTCAGCTGTTAAGGACTAAGCTTGCCTAATCACATCTACTTCGCTAGTAAAGAAATAATATGTAGCATTCCCTGTAATTGCATATGTCGCGATAGATTTGGTGGATGCTTATGTTTATCGGGCTTAGGGTTGTATGACGGTCAGCAAGGTAATGTCTGCAAATTCTGACATTTACTGACAGATCTGTAGAGCCTTGAATGATATCATTTTCACCATATGCAGGAGATTCATCAGACCACAGATATAAATGTGTATGTGTGTTTTAAGAGGCTTGTGACACAAAAAGTCATACACTGTCTTAAGACATACCAGTAAATGTCATCAATCATCAAATATCAGACATTTACCATAACATAGAAACCATCAGGAGGTGCATATTGTTTCCAATTTGTGTAGGAGTCCACACCTTCTCACTGGTTAGTACAATGTGGAATTCATTGTAAAGGGAAACACAACAATATAGTCACAGGAATATTTGTGCACTTAATAAAAATAATTCTGGGCCCCCCAGCTGAATTATACAACATGCAAATCAGATTAAGCTTATTTGCATACATGTTCTTATTTGACGTGATTTATTCAGCATCTGCCAGTCACGAGACGAGGCCAGGAGCTGTGCAGAACACTCTGACTTCTGGAAATCACTCTCTGCTTCAGAAATGTCATCAGGCATCACTTCTCATTAAATGTAGCCCAAGATTTCCTTCCCAGTTTCCCAAAAATACTCTCCCCTGGAAAACAGATCCTGATTTTCTACTGTTTTCTTTGGGGTGAGAGAAATTTCACCATATATATATATATATATATATATATATATATATATATGCTTTCGTAGATTTTCACGGGTACAGGAATGCAGGTTTTGGTGTCCTCGGGTGTCTTCCCGTGTAAAAGTTGGGGTGTCTAGGCGACGTTTCGACGAGGTCTCACTCGTCATCTTCAGGCTGGTGCTTTCGGCTTCTTGTTACTGGAACAGAGCAGGATCTCAGTGTTTGAGTTCCTATAAATACTGTTGAGGAGGTGTGGTGTATAGCCTCCAATGTTCTGGGCAGAGAGGAGGTTCCCAGGCTAGTGTGCCTTTTCTTCTTTTGTTCCTTAATTACTTGAGGGATATCTTGAGTGATTTCTTGAGTGATTTCCTGAATCCCACTTAGGTGGGTCATTAGGTGTGGATTAGTTGCTAAAGCCTTCGTGTCTTGAACTCTTGAACTTTGTGAAGAGTTTTTCTGAGAAGATGGCTGTACTGCACTTGGTTGTGCTCTGGCTTGGCTTCGTGTATAGGGGCGAGCTGTGGTTTTGTGGCCTGTGCCAGCCAGATCTGTGTAGGGATTGCAGGGGGGTGCAGCATCCGGAGGTGCCACCCTGGTTTGGCTACTGGATGGTGTCTGTAATTTATCTGTGGAGAGGGTCTGGGTTTGGGTCTGGTGTGGTTGATTGGTGATGGCGTTCTGTGTGCCTCTGGATCTGGTGTCAGATTTTGTGGGGAGGGCTAATTTCCAGATGTCTGGCAAGCGGGATGTGTCGTCACGCTTGTTCATGTTGTGAGGGTGTTTCTCTATCTCGATGGCTTCCATGATTATTCTCTTGTGGTGATGTTCCATGTTAAAGAGCAATTTGGAATCTGCAAAATTAATTTCGTGTCCTGTTTCTTTCATGTGTTGGAAAAGAGAGGAAGTTTTTTCTTCTTTTTTGACGGCATTCTTGTGTTCTGCGATCCGTGCATTTATTCGTCTGTTTGTTTGTCCAATGTACGTGGCTGGGCAGACTTTGCAGGGTATTTCATAGACCCCTTGGTTTTCCAACTGAATTTTATCCTTGGGGTTTCTGAGGATATTGGCTATTTTTTGGTTGGTGCAAAAGGCTGTTTTGATATTGTGTTTATGGAGGATTTTGCTAATTTTATCTGTAGTGCCCTTGATATAAGGAAGGAGGGCTATGCCATTGTTTTCTTCTGTGTCTTGGTTTTTGGGGGGTGTTTCTTTTTGGATTAGCTTCGTAACCCTGTTTTGCTGGTATCCATTGGCAATTAACACATTTGAGAGATTCTGTAACTCAGTTGTCAAGTGGTCTTCGTCAGCCAGGCGTTTGGTTCTGGAGATGAGAGTCTTGGCTACGGAGTTTATTTGTGCAGGGTGGTGGTGTGATTGTGCATGTAAGTAGCGGTTGGTGTGTGTTTTTTTCCGGTAGATAGTGTGTCCTAGGGAGCCATCAGGTTTTTTGTAGATTAGGACGTCAAGGAAGGGAAGTTGGTTGTTGGCTTCTATTTCCATAGTGAATTGTATTTTGGGGTGTAGGCTGTTGAGATGTGTGAGGAAGCTATCCAGTTTTTCCTTCCCGTGTGGCCAAATTACAAAGGTGTCGTCAACATATCTGAGCCAAAGTTTGGGTTTGTGTTCTGACTTGTCTAAAGCATTGGTTTCAAAGTGTTCCATGTACAGGTTAGCGATGACCGGTGAGAGGGGTGATCCCATAGGTGCTCCTTCTATCTGTTTGTATCTTTGTCCATTGTGGATGAAGTACGTGTTGGTTAGGCAGTGGTTGGTCAGGTCCAAGATGTATTCGGGGGGATTGTATTTGTTTTGAATGGCTGTCAAGGCTTCATTAATGGGCACTTGTGTGAAGAGAGATACAACATCGAAGCTCACAAGTAGGTCATTGGGTTGTAGGTTTTGCTTCTTTATTGTTTCTATGAACTGGAAGGAGTTTGGAACGTGTGAAGAGATGGATTCTGCATAGGGCTGAAGTTGCTTGGCGAGAAATTTAGCGAGATTTTGTAGAGGTGAGCCTATGGAGCTGACTATTGAGAAAAATCATCCAGATGCCCCAAACTCTACGGCCTCCCCAAGATACACAAAGAAGGAACACCACTCAGACCAATAGTCAGCTCCATAGGCTCACCTCTACAAAATCTCGCTAAATTTCTCGCCAAGCAACTTCAGCCCTATGCAGAATCCATCTCTTCACACGTTCCAAACTCCTTCCAGTTCATAGAAACAATAAAGAAGCAAAACCTACAACCCAATGACCTACTTGTGAGCTTCGATGTTGTATCTCTCTTCACACAAGTGCCCATTAATGAAGCCTTGACAGCCATTCAAAACAAATACAATCCCCCCGAATACATCTTGGACCTGACCAACCACTGCCTAACCAACACGTACTTCATCCACAATGGACAAAGATACAAACAGATAGAAGGAGCACCTATGGGATCACCCCTCTCACCGGTCATCGCTAACCTGTACATGGAACACTTTGAAACCAATGCTTTAGACAAGTCAGAACACAAACCCAAACTTTGGCTCAGATATGTTGACGACACCTTTGTAATTTGGCCACACGGGAAGGAAAAACTGGATAGCTTCCTCACACATCTCAACAGCCTACACCCCAAAATACAATTCACTATGGAAATAGAAGCCAACAACCAACTTCCCTTCCTTGACGTCCTAATCTACAAAAAACCTGATGGCTCCCTAGGACACACTATCTACCGGAAAAAAACACACACCAACCGCTACTTACATGCACAATCACACCACCACCCTGCACAAATAAACTCCGTAGCCAAGACTCTCATCTCCAGAACCAAACGCCTGGCTGACGAAGACCACTTGACAACTGAGTTACAGAATCTCTCAAATGTGTTAATTGCCAATGGATACCAGCAAAACAGGGTTACGAAGCTAATCCAAAAAGAAACACCCCCCAAAAACCAAGACACAGAAGAAAACAATGGCATAGCCCTCCTTCCTTATATCAAGGGCACTACAGATAAAATTAGCAAAATCCTCCATAAACACAATATCAAAACAGCCTTTTGCACCAACCAAAAAATAGCCAATATCCTCAGAAACCCCAAGGATAAAATTCAGTTGGAAAACCAAGGGGTCTATGAAATACCCTGCAAAGTCTGCCCAGCCACGTACATTGGACAAACAAACAGACGAATAAATGCACGGATCGCAGAACACAAGAATGCCGTCAAAAAAGAAGAAAAAACTTCCTCTCTTTTCCAACACATGAAAGAAACAGGACACGAAATTAATTTTGCAGATTCCAAATTGCTCTTTAACATGGAACATCACCACAAGAGAATAATCATGGAAGCCATCGAGATAGAGAAACACCCTCACAACATGAACAAGCGTGACGACACATCCCGCTTGCCAGACATCTGGAAATTAGCCCTCCCCACAAAATCTGACACCAGATCCAGAGGCACACAGAACGCCATCACCAATCAACCACACCAGACCCAAACCCAGACCCTCTCCACAGATAAATTACAGACACCATCCAGTAGCCAAACCAGGGTGGCACCTCCGGATGCTGCACCCCCCTGCAATCCCTACACAGATCTGGCTGGCACAGGCCACAAAACCACAGCTCGCCCCTATACACGAAGCCAAGCCAGAGCACAACCAAGTGCAGTACAGCCATCTTCTCAGAAAAACTCTTCACAAAGTTCAAGAGTTCAAGACACGAAGGCTTTAGCAACTAATCCACACCTAATGACCCACCTAAGTGGGATTCAGGAAATCACTCAAGAAATCACTCAAGATATCCCTCAAGTAATTAAGGAACAAAAGAAGAAAAGGCACACTAGCCTGGGAACCTCCTCTCTGCCCAGAACATTGGAGGCTATACACCACACCTCCTCAACAGTATTTATAGGAACTCAAACACTGAGATCCTGCTCTGTTCCAGTAACAAGAAGCCGAAAGCACCAGCCTGAAGATGACGAGTGAGACCTCGTCGAAACGTCGCCTAGACACCCCAACTTTTACACGGGAAGACACCCGAGGACACCAAAACCTGCATATATATATATATATATATATATGAATATGAGGGAGGAGTTCTGCATACCTTACTTAAACTTATGAGGTGGCAAAGGACAGGGTTTTTTTGTTCTTTCTTTTAAAAAGCTTTCCCCTTGATTTTAAAACTTTCATTTTGTATTTTTATGTTGTGAACCACCCTGTGGGCTTCAGATGAAAGGCAGCATATGGATTTAATAAATATTTTTTTTTTAATTAAAAATCAATATGGGGGGGGGAAATCTCAACTACCTTTATAAGTTTAAGTAAGATAAGCTGCAACTACCCCTACACACACACACACACACACACACACACAAAACAATGTTCAAGAAATATCTTCCACTCCCATGATCTTCCCATGAGTTTTTGTTTCTTTCCCCACGCCACTCCCCTTAATGGCAGAAAAAGAAAATTTCAGCGCAGCTCTAGAACGCCACATTTTCAAGCCCATCTCCACAGTCCAAAGAGGCTGTAAACTTGACTGCTGAGATTTAACAGAATATTGTTTTTCTTTACCCATTACAAAATTCTGGACATCTACCCAATGCACAGCCTGCTTATGTAGAGTCCAACCACATACTCATTTGACTCAATACTGTCCCATCCTCAAGGAACCTAGGAAGATATGGCCTTGCCATATTGCTCCATGGATATGTGACTGTCATTGTGCGGCTGCCGTATAACAGATGTCAATACCACAGAATCAAGGGAATCGCAGTTTATGCATTTTCATTGCAATTCTTACATATATCCCAAAGTCATGAGCACATCGCCTTGGGGAAAATTCCTGAAAGTACCGAAACAATATTCTAAAAACTAGCAGGACCCATGTAGATGTCTGTGTTTTCACGTTATCCTCAGTCCTAGAATGGGAACCTTCCTTCTCTCCCATTCCCTGGCATCAAGAGCCTTCTTATATTCTGAAATTTCAGTTTTCTGTACACTTTGCGAGCTTCTGTGTATCTAGAATCTTGAGCATGCTTGTTCTCTTTGAGGTTTGCTGTTTTTTCACTGTCAGAATAGATTTTGGAGGTGCAGGGGAGCATTTTCAAGCACGGATGGGCAGGTGACAAATGATGAGGGCATAAGAAAAGCCTGTCTGCTGGACCGGGTCAAAAGCCCATTTATTCCAGCATCTTGTTCTCATGGCGGCCAACCCGATTCTGTTTATCTAATCTATTTAACAGAACTAAATAGCACGTAGTTTAGAATTAAATAAATGTAACGGGATCTGTGTGCCACTTAATCGTCAAAACCTCTAAGCAGTTTATGTAAGATGGACGTGAAAGCCAGATGTCTATTGGGACACCAACAAGGAGGACCTGGTTGATAGCTCAATCGGTAGAGCATGAGACTCTTAACCTCAGAGTTGTGGGTTTGAGCCCCATGTGGGGCAAAGCAGCCTTGTACTGCAGGCGGTTGCCCCACATGACCCTCATGGTCCATATATATATATATATATATATATATATATATATATATATATATACCATCACCTTGCCAACAAAGGTCCGTATAGTTAAAGCTATGGTTTTCCCAGTAGTGATGTATAAGTGAGAGCTGGACCATAAAGAAGGCTGATCGCCGAAGAACGGATGCTTTTGAATTATGGTCCTGGAGGAGACTCTTGAGAGTCCCATGGACTGCAAGAAGATCAAACCTATCCATTCTGAAGGAAATCAGCCCTGAATGCTCACTGGAAGGACAGATCCTGAAGCTGAGGCTCCAATACTTTGGCCACCTCATGAGAAGAAAAGACTCCCTGGAAAAGACTCTGATGTTGGGAAAGATGGAGGGCACAAGGAGAAGGGGACGACAGAGGATGAGATAGTTGGACAGTGTTCTTGAAGCTACCAGCATGAGTTTGACCAAACTGCGGGAGGCAGTGGAAGACAGGAGTGCCTGACATGCTCTGGTCCATGGGGTCACGAAGAGTTGGACACAACTAAACGACTAAACAACAACAAATATATATATACCCCGCCCTCCCCGGCCAGAACCGGGCTTAGGGCAGCTAACAACAGTAAAATTACAATTAAAAATAAAAATAATAAAAAAACAAATTTAAAATACAGGTTAAAATATAATTTAAAATGCAGCCTCATTTTAATAGTAGCCCATAGATCAAAACCATAAGGGGAAGGAAACATAAGGGTCAGACTGAGTCCAAACCAAAGGCCAGTTGGAACAGCTCTGTCTTGCAGGCCCTGCGGAAAGATCTCAAGTCCCGCAGGGCCCTAGTCTCTTGTGACAGAGCGTTCCACCAAGTCAGGGCCAGTACTGAAAAGGCCCTGGCCCTAGTTGAGACCAATCTAACCACCTTGTGACTTGGGACCTCCAAGGTGTTGTCATTTGTGGACCTTAAGGTCCTCCTCGGGGCATACCAGGAGAGGCGGTCCCGTAGGTACATGGGTCCTACGCTGCAAATGGCTTTAAAGGTCAAAACCAGCACTCTTCCACCCCTCAAGTCTATGATTCTATAGGGGAAAAGACCTGAGTGCAACACCACCTCTCGCCACTTGTGATTCTCACCAACGAGCATTGAGGGGTGCATTACCTCTGGCAGTGGAGGTTGAACATAGCCAATAAAGTGGTACCTTGGTTCTCAAACTTAATCCGTTCCAGAAGTCCGTTCCAAAACCAAAGTGTTGCAAAACCAAGGCGCGCTTTCCCATAGAAAGTAATTCAAAATGGATTAATCCGTTCCAGACTTTTAAAAACAACCCCTAAAACAGCCATTTAACATGAATTTTACTATCTAATGGAACCATTGATCCATAAAATGAAAGCAATAAACAATGTACTGCAGTCACAAAATCAATCAATCAATCAGTAGCTGAACTGGGTTCCGCACAGTCACAAAAACAAACAAAAAAAGAGCCACAAAAATAGCAAAAACAGACAGACCAAAATGGAAGTGTGGCACTCAGATCAGGAGCGTAACACTCAAATTGGAAGCGTAACCCTGAAAATGGAGTACTTTCGGCTTCCGAAAAAAGTTCACAGACTGGAACACTTAGTTCCAGGTTTACAGTGTTTGGGTTGCAAGTTGTTTGAGTACCAAGGCATTGGAGAACGAAGGTACCACTATAATGACAAAGTAAGACCCAGTATGTTGCTAAATGATTGGCACATTGATACACTGGGAATCCCATATGTGAGGAACCCTGCAGCCAGTTATTGAGACCTCCACAAGCCTCTCCAGAGGGGCCCTTCTGAGCAGTGTAGGATGAACGCAGGGATCTGCAGGGCACCAAAGGGGAGAGGAAACACTCCTTCCATGTAGTCACTTTTCTTAATTGATCTTCAGTGCCAGAAGATTACGTCACAGTGCCAGCGCTACCATTAGACAGAGTGAGGCAGCCAGCCATTCCTCTCGAGCCCTTCAGCCATTCCCCATTGTTGGAAGGCAGAACTGTGTGTGCTATATGACCTGCCCTGAACTCCCACAGCTGCCCTTGGGTGTTTTAGAGGCAGAGGAGGGTTTGGGGCAGCTCAACTGGTCCCACGGCACTGGGCGCTGAGCTGAGGTTGGCGCTGCAGAGCATCATAATTATGACATAGTGCATGCACAGAATGGAAGGCAAGAGGTGGGGGAGTGTCGGAGCTTCCATACGACCGAGCTGTAATAGCTCTCCTCCTTGTCGTATCTTCGGAATCCTTTGTAAAGGAATTCTTCCTTTTGTTTGTCCTCAATGTCCCAAAATTCAGGAGCAAAAGAAGGACATTGCATGAGGAAGCACTACGGACTTGCACCCTTCAACTTGTCTGGTCCTTCTGTGCGGCATGAAATACAGATGTTATACTCTAATTATGGGCCGCAGTTATGTCCCAAAGCAGCCTTCTTCAAAGTTCTAGGTGTTTTGCCTGTCCTTTGAAGGATGAGGCTTCTGAACATTATTTGTGATGACCATAAGGGATTCTAAGATTTTCAGATATGCTCCCAGCCTTAGAAGATTGGGAACTATATATCGAGCTACTCTGTGCTCTTCAGAGGAAACAGCTGAGATTAAGAGAGGTTGAATGATTTTTTCCTGTGACCAGGAAAAAAATACACGTGCAGCCAAAATAAATTTGGTAGAAAATCCTTTTTTATATATAGAGTTACAGCTCAAGCCGTATTCTAGCCCCAGCTACCGACCGCAGGAAAGCAAATTAAGCATTTAATTTTTTCATGTTAATAGGACTAATTGGATTAACTATGCAAGCTGGAAATGGATGAGTGCAGGTATCTGGGCAATTAGTTCAATATTAATTGTAGCCAATAGAGAGTCAAGTGTTTTCAATCCTGCACGAGTTATTTCGCAAGGCAAACAGCACCCTGGGTTTATAGACTTGTCTGGCAGAGGTTAAGCTCATGTTGTTTCAGTCATGAAAGAGTCCCTGACCACTGTGAGCCATCAGCAAATGATGGGATTTGGCTGTGTGTGTTGATTCGTCCCTAGATTGTAATTGCACAATGAGCCACAAACTGATGAAGTGTAGCAGTGCAGTGCATTGGCCAGATGACGGTTATTACTCTGGGTCCTCCTCTCTGCACAGCCCAGATCAAATTCTTGATTGAAGGCACAGATAGATAGAGGGAGCATATTGGGTTATGTATGAAAGCCTAGAAGCTGTACAGACTTTTGTGGCTTAGGAGCAAAGACAGCACAACTGGTAGCAAGCACAATGTTGAAAACTGGTGTGTGTAGCAAATAGATGCACAAATTGGGAAAGACATGCAGCACACACTTCGGGGATGGAACCGAAGGCTGCGCAAGTCACACGCTTTTCATGTTTTGAGATTGCTGGGGGAGCCTTTGTGCTAAACTCCATCTGTGCATCTTGTTAGGCTGATTGGAGCATGGAGCCCAGCCATGTCGTCGTGCTCCCAAACATTTTAAAATTTCCTCCGGAAGAAGGGCACCCTTCCAATGCAGGTTTGGGCAACTAGCTAAGATGCTTAGTGTTGCTGTTGCTGCTGTTAATATGACTTGGGATGGGACATGATGAGGGTGGATGGCCAGCTATTTTTGTTGATTAATTTGATCCAAAAAATGCTTTCTTTGAAGGGTGGAGAGTAAATTAACTCATCCATTGTTATGTGCTTGTTTATTTTGAACCTATATCTCAGGCAGAATCAATTAGGGCTCCTGGGGAAATTACTGTTTTGCCTGATGGGGCTTGTCCTGTGAGTTTTGGCAAGGTTCAGCCATGTTTTTTAATGTCTGTACGAAGCCATGTGGATAGGTCTGCCAGAGATTTAGGGTAGAGTATGTGGGTTGAGCTCAGCTCTGTTTCCCCATTTCAGGGGAACCACGGGAGTAGTAAAAAGATCTGTACAGGTGCCTAGAGATGGTGATAGTCTGGAAGAAGGTGAATAAGCTGAAGCTCAAACCCAACAAGAGGGAGATATTCATTATGGGGACCCAACTGATCTGGAAACTTACAGTTCTGTGCAAGATGGGATGGGAGTCGCACATCTCTTGGAGGTGCAAGATTTAGGGGGTATTTTCTGATCTTGCAGAGATCTTAGAATCTCATATCGTAGTCATGGCAAAGCGTTTACACTGGTCTACCAGCTGTGATCATTGCTAGGCAATGAAAACCTGGCCTGTGTGATTTATGCTTTGGTAACTTTTATATAAAAGGTACAGGGATCTAGCATTGTTTTTGAAGACTGTCCAGAAACTTGGAAATGTGACAGCCTAATTCGCTGATGGGAACCCACTCTATTGATATTAAAATAAACTGGCTCAAGAGTTGGTTGTTGCTACAATTCAGATGAATAACTTTAAATGCTGACTGTTCAAGCCATAAATCACCCTTCCCTCCACTCCCTCTAGAAGCTAGTGAGATGCTTCTGACTCCATTGAACTTAGTAGGGTGATTCTGAATAAAGAGGTAACAGAATTCTGTGGCTCAGTTCAGATGTTACACTAAACCGTAGTTTAGCATTATGAGAACAAGCCACAGCAAACATAGATTCCCCCTTCGCATCAAATATCACCACCAAGAGGAATCTGGAAGCTTTTGCTTTCGGTTAAGGTTAACCACAGCTTGTTCTCTGAACCTGATGAACTCTGCTTAATCTTAACTACAGTTCGTTTGAAGCGACTTTACTGCAAAATGCAGGTTGTGAAGCTTACTTCTTTTAACACAACTTAGTTAGCATTAACCGTAGTTTAAGGTTTGGATGAAACACTGTGTCGTAGTCAGACTTTCAGACTGTTGCTCACAGTTGTGAAGAAGTTGGAGATGGGGGTGAGGAGCAGATAAGCCCCAGGCTCGCTGCAGCTTGTTTTTGTCATACTAAACTACGGTGTAGCATAACGTTATAACACATTTGTGTGTATTCCAAGCATCATGAACTTGGGGAAAGTTTGGTAGGAGTAGACACCATGGTCCTCCTCCAGATTTTGGTGAACCAATCAGGGGGGGACTCTAAAGACCAAAGCAGCTTATTTGGTGGATCAAGTGATTCGTGAGGCTTCCATAAATACTACACAGGTTTGCTCAGTGAAGGTTGGTGACCTTCTGAACAACCAAAATACATGGTTGTTGTTTTTTTTAAAAAATGTTTTTATAAACATGCTTGAGCTTGTGGAAAGGATCACATGAAACCCACCACAGCTTTCTAAGAGACCAACGGAAGCATGTTGTGAAGCAAAAGTAATCCCCCCCAAAAAAAATTATTAGGAATGCTTCAGAAATTCAGTCATTGCCAATCCCAGTATAAACTGAAACAATCTACAGCTCCTGTAAATATGTCTTGATCCAAATTTAGTTATCTCCCAACTTTCTGAACATTCTGACAGAGATCTCAGCTGAAAAAAATCTAGAGAACTACGTTTTAAAATGTGTATGTTGAGATAAAATATGTTTAAATATAGTATTGAAATGTGCATTTTGTGCATTTTTAAATGTACAGATTAATGCAAAGAGAGAGAGGAGGGAATAGATATTTGGGGTGAAATATGCAGAAGTGATACAGACAAGAAACAGGCCACTTTTTGCACCCCTAACCCTTATTTTGCCAAATGAATATTTCTCAGCAAGCGCCCAGGGAACAGTGTATGGAAAGCGGGGGTGAAATAGCGTGGGGGAGCCTTATCAGTTTGCAGCTACTGCAGTTTGCTTGCAGTACTGATGAATAATGTCAAATCTGAGTTAAGATACCATTTCAATTGAGATGACAAGTGTAATAGATGCGTCTCTAAATCTGCACAGTGACAAGTTCTTGTGCTTCTTTCTGATCCAGTCTGCAAGGAGGAAATTGCTTTGAGAAAACCTTTCTCCAGTCAAACACTGATCTATTCTGGACAGCTGGCAGGCAGTCTCACAGAAAAATAGTGAAAGTTCACTCACTTTAGGATTTACTAGCAATCTGTGACATTCCAAAAGTAGAGTTGATTAATCTGGATCAATAATCCCGGCTACTAAAAGAGAGCCCTGATAGAAAGATTGGCTGCATTATATATATGTCACATGTTTTTAGCATCTTTACGTATGTGTTTGCATCTTAGGCCTGCTCTGTTCGGAGGGCTTGTGTCAGGTTATAATGCTTAAGAAAGCTAAGTAAATAAATAAATGCAATATTCATGTGGCATAAAAGAGGGGAAAGGTGCGCAATATGAAAATAATAACAGAACAAGACAAGTTGCAACGTGATCACAGTGCTGGTTGCGGACAAATTAAGAGTAATGATGCTCCACCAGGAAAGCCTGAGTGAATAAAAAGGGCTGTGACTCACGAGGAAAGATTGTAGGTGCCTGGTGCGTTTCGAGAGGGACTTCCAAAGAACTGCTATCACCAGTTGGCGAAGAGTACAGGTAAAGGTAAAGGTAAAGGTAAAGGGACCCCTGACCATTAGGTCCAGTCATGGACAACTCTGGGGTTGCAGTGCTCATCTCGCTTTACTGGCCGAGGGAGCCGGCGTACAGCTTCCGGGTCATGTGGCCAGCAGGATTAGCCACTTCTGGTGAACCAGAGCAGCGCACGGAAAGGCCGTTTACCTTCCTGCCGGAGCGATTCCTATTTATCTACTTGCACTTTGAATTGCTTTCAAACTGCTAGGTTGGCAGGAGCAGGGACCAAGCAACGGGAGCTCACCCTGTCGTGGGGATTTGAACCGCTGACCTTCTGATCGGCAAGTCCTAGGCTCTGTGGTTTAACCCACAGTGCCACCCACGTTCCTTCCTGGCAAAGAGTAGGGGTAGGGAAACTGAGGGCCAAATGCAGGCTTCTCTGACTAGCCCTCACGACTCTCTCAGGCAAAGTCCCCTCTCTAGGCTACACCCCACTCTAACAACTCCCTGTGAGGGATTGCGTCCCTCAGACTGAAAATGTCTCCCTGCCCCAATATGGAGACATCTGGTTGGCTGCTGTGAGAACAGGATACTGGAATGAATGGACCACTAGCCTGATCTATCAGGCTCTTCTTACTTTCTTACCCCCATATCTCTATATTCTCTTCCCAGGCATTTTTGTTTTCATTCTGAAAACTGGATGCTTTGAGCCTAAAGGCCTTTGATTGACGAAATGGCACAGAATTCCAGCTTTCCCCAACCTGGTGCCCACCAGATGTTTTGGGCTATAACTCCCATTATCCCTTGCCATGAAGATGCTGATGGGACCTGTAGTCCAAACATCTGGAGGACATCAGTTTGGGGAAAACTGGTCTATTTTGTGCAACACAACGCTGAACCACTTGTTCCGAAACTTGATGCTTTGGAGGAAAGCATGAAGTGATGTAGACATTCTGGTGCCTAATGTGTGTGAGTAGGAAGATATTTGTTAATTCTTGCAGTTTGCACGTTGAAGCATGAGATTTGATTAGCCATATCTTAATGTGCATGACGGTAAATGTTATTAATGGGCGGAAAGCTGCCAGGCTGCCCGCCTTATCTTCAGTGACCGCTTGGCATTATGACTATTTACGCAGTATTATTATTATTATTATTATTATTATTATTATTATTATTATTTAGATTTATGCCCTACCCTAGTTTGCAGGCTCAAGGTTTTAAAAAGCACTCTACCCTTGGCATTTGCCCTCATCCTTAAGATGCATTTTTTAAAATCTCATCTAACTTGGGTCTTCTTACCCTGTTAGAAGAAAGCAAAAATAGAGGATTGACTGATTGATTTTTACTACATAATAAAATAAAATAAAATAAAAAAGGAAGCACATAAATTACATGCGTCAACAGAAGTTCAGTAGGGAAGTTTGCAAAATATATTTTCACTGTATTTGCATATTCTTAAAAACTGGGAGTAATCTAAGATTGAACCAAATAAGGCACACACACACACACACTGTGTGAATTTGGGGGAATCCTTTCAGTTTTGAAGGTGGGGAGGAACATATTAACAACAATTTGATGTTAGCAGCATGGTTACCTCGAGAGCACCAAGCTCCATTTTAATTGTGCATCTGGAAATTGCCGATGTACCATTGAATCCGGCCTGCAAAACAGTGACAGTCTGGAGTCACCCTCAGTTGTTACTGAGCAGAAAATGCAATGGATGCATAAACTGTACCTTAATGATTCGCTATTGTTTTGCATGTTGCTAAAGCTTTTCTGGCCTTCTGTAGGCCAGCTCAGCATATACTAAGAAAGCTAGTGGGGAGAGCAGAACTACAAGCCATACAAGACATGGGGTTACTGCCAAAAGCAGTAAGATTCAGTTAGATGTACCTGTATCATGGCTCCATCCCTATACCGTATCATTGGCTGCCACTGGCAGAAGGCAGGGGCTGGGGCAACAGCACAGGTAAGACTAAACATAGGAAGAACATGGGGAATTTATTTATACCTAGTCAGGACACTGGCCCAGCTGGCTCAGTATTCCCTACTCTGTCTGGCAGGGGCTTTCTGAGGTTTTAGGCAGGAGTCTTTCCTAGCCCTATCTGAAGATGCCGAGGTTTGAACCTGAGATCTGTTCCATCAGATGTTATGAAGAGCTCAGAGGGATCACAGGTTAGTGCTGTCATCTTGAGTAGCAGGCCTGTGCCCCAGTATTTTGTGTAATTTTGCCATGGAGCGAAATTCCTAGGCAAACGGAAAAAATCCCCTGCAAATAGCTGGAGTAACTATTTCCTCAACAAATTACTCCCTCCTTAATGCTTTCTTTCCTCTTTTAAAGTTGTGTCCCACATGTTGATTCTCCTTCATAGGAAAATTATAACATGGGCTGGAGCTGCCAGAGCAAATCTCAGGCTACAGCTGCCCCCTGTCAGGAAGATGTGCCCCACGCTGCTTCCTGGAGCTAGGCATACGTACCTTCAGTCTGGCTTGCATGTTGCAGAATACCGTGTGGAAGAGCTTGTGATGGGTCACTTCTGTGTTTTTTTTAAAATAATATTTATTGATTTTTCCAATAACATAACACCAAAACAAAAACAGAATCCACAAGAAACAGAAAAAGAGAAGAGAATATAAAATAATAAAAAGAGGGGGGAAAATAAAAAGAACCCAAAAAAGTGACCCTCTTCCCCACCCCCCAACACAAAAATTCCCAAAAGCAAACACAAAAACACCCAAACAATGCAAAGTTTCAAATTCCTTCTTTTTTAACTTGTTTCCTCGACTTCCTCCCACCTCCCTCTTTGTATACCAGTTTTTAATCTAATTGGCAAATTCCATCCAGCTTTTGCTGCTTTTTCACTTATTTACCTTTACCCCTTTTAAAAAGAAAGATAATAATAGGGAAAAAAAATTAACATTAAATCTTCTAATCTTAAACCCTATAATAATATACCCTTATATTCTAATGTTTCATCTTCCTTATCTTAATCCCTGGAACCAAATAAATTCCTTCCATCATCCCCCAAAAATACTTATTCAAATCATATTATATCAAAATTTACTTAAAAATTTCCAAATTATCCCACCATCTCTTCCCCCCGGTTTCGGGTACTGCCAGTCCTTTTTACATGATGGGTCACTTCTGCATGCAGTGGCCACCAGCAATGTCCACTGTTACCATGATCATTCTCAACATGATTGTGGCAACCTGCACTCATAGCTGTCAACTTACAGATTTGAAAATAAGGCACCAGCAGCCAAAATAAGGGATTTTAGTCAACCAGCTCCCAACCCAGAGGCAGAAAGCCTAGCCAGCCCAGCAGCCAAACAAAGCCCAAGCGGTGGTTCCCACAGCGCAGCAAACCGGCAAAGGGGGTGCAGCAAGGAAAACCACCGTCACCTCTCCGCTGGGAAGCGCTGAGCAAAGGCGAGTCCCCAGGCAACGCGGCCGATTTGATCGGCACAAGGCATGCAAGCTCCACCCCCCAGTCGTTCTTAGACTCCTTATTGGGTGAGCAATGCAGCCAAGCAACACAGTTGGAGCCTCCCTCCTCCCTGGCCGGCAGGGAGGGAGGGAGAGGAGCTGCTTCCTTTGAAACCCGGGAAATTTAAGGGACATCATCAATAAGGGACAGCAGTGGGAAACGGCACTGGGATAAGGAAATTTCCTGCCATATAAGGGATGGTTGACAGCTATGCCTGCACGGTGAGCCACGGCACTTGTTGTGGCCACAGTGTGAGGCAGCTTTTACATGGACAACATTTCAAGTTGGAACATGTATACCAGCTCTCAAATGTTCCCTGATCAGTATGTGGAATGTGGCTTTTTGTCAGAAGTTGTAACCAGTCAGTTTGCTTCTCTCCAATGTTGTTTCCTTTCCAGTAAATCATTTAATTGTCTCCACACATGCGCCTCCTCTGCCCCATATACTTCCACATGCTGCTGTTGTCTTCCTCCATGTACTCATCACTTCCTTCCTTGAATAAAGGGAATACTAATCCCCATGCTCTTGAGAAGACTTGGGATGGAGAGATTATTTACACCTTCTGCCTGTTGGAAAACCGGGGCATGGGGCTGCAGAGTAGATGAGCAGAAATGTGGTTTTCCTTGAGCGGCCTTTGGTGGGTGATTGCGCCCTACCGTCAATGGTACAAAGGCTGCTGATCAGAGCCATTGCTCTAAGGAAACCATACAGAACTGTACTTGTTTCTGGAGAGGAACGAACAGAGGGGGCAAGCCCACATAAGAGTCTGCAGTGCCTAGCTGTGTCATAAGTGCCAAGGAGCAGAGAGCAGGAGCAGCCCTCAAGAATTGGGAAGGGGAAAGCCTGGGAAGATGGGGAAATAGTGGACAATTTGCTTGGATAACTTTGGAGCTGCTGCATCAAAGCCTTTACCTTGTGTAATGACTTTGCTGCAGCTGAGAGAATGAAGATGGGTAACCCTTATTTATCTGCTTATAATGAGTAATGTTTTAAAGATAGATGATTTTGAGACTGATGGTAAATTTGGACCTCTTTAATTTTAGTGCACAGCCTCAATATGGAGTCTAGCCGAGGTACTGTAGACCATTTACCATTTTACTACTACACCTATTTGTCTAGAATTATGTATAGAAAGTTGTTAATTTGTTTGAATATTTTTAATTGTGCCCCAAAATGTTTCCTGGATTATACCTGCAGAAACCTGTCATGTGTCTAAACAGTTAAAGTATCACCAGCTGATCGGCTGTATCAGAAAAAATACATAATCTCTTAGTACATAATTTTAATATTCAAATTTGATGATAGTACTAAGCTATGCCATTTATTCCTACATGAATATTGTCCTCCCTGGTGCTGAGGACTTTAATGTTTGCCATAAAATGCTGTGTGTGATGTTAAAATGCATTGATAGAATTTAATCAGACAATGTCATAATAGCTTTGAGTTCAAGCAAACATTGCTTCCTCTGTGATCCAGTGTGGGTACAATACTGCAAACCATAGTTTACAAATGGAGAGCCAATCTCAGCAATGCATACACCTCTCCCACTTTCCAGGGGGAAAATCCACTCCTCCCTTCCGTTTCCTTGTTTTACCTTAACCACTGCTTAGTGCCATGTATGGGAGCCCCTCTTTTGACCAGAATTTGAAACCATGGTTTGAAATAGCTTTGCAAACCCTGGTCAAAAAGACACCTTGTTAAGCTTGGCCATGGTTGGTTGGTTGGTTGGTTGGTTATTGATTGATTGATTGATTGATTGATTGATTGATTGTAGTGTTTATACACTGCCAACTCATGTAAAATGTCAAGGCACTCCAGTGGACCAAAGAGGAAGGGCACATACCTGACACTGGCTCTAATATGCAAGCTATGGTTTGCAAGGTGGCAGAACTGCATTTGCACCAGACCATTATGCTGTTCAATTAAAATGTTAATGTCTTCCTGACTTGATATTCTTTCCAGGTAGATGCAAACAGAAACAAAACTAAAACCAGCGATATTTCAGATTCACATATTGCTTTCCATAAAACAGTCTGTTTGACTGTAAAATATATTCTTCGTTTTGCTGATTGACCACGGGGGCAAGAATATTGAAACTTTAAAAAATAGTCTTGGTTTGCTGTAACTTTCATGCCTCAGGTCTATAATGAAAATGTGCTTCAGCCTTTGTCTGTGTATTTAGATTTGCTTCATTTGGAAACCTTTTAAGTTGTAGCGGTAGTAATAATAATGATGATGATGTTTGGATGAAATTGAGTGGAACATGCTGTTATTTTTTTTCCAAAACAAAAAGAAAACCCAAGTTTCCAAACAATGCTAGGCTAAAAAAAAAAAGCTTAAAAAATCAATGTACTTTTAAAGTCATTAGAGATCACAGGCAAAATGAGGCTAAGCTATGATAGCTAAGCTTTTAGTATGTCTCAGTATTGCTGTGAAATCACCTTGAATCTGCACTATTTCGCATTCGCTTTTTGTGGGAGGCACCTTTGGAGAATGTAAGAACAAATGCAAATTTCCAATGACATTTTTATTAGTTAGAACTAAGGCAGACATGTAAATAGGTTCGCAGACATTTACTGGCCTGCAAAATCTTTTCCTAGGCTGCTGGCAGAAGTCGGATGGAGATTTCTGCCCTCTTGCAGCAATCCACTGCTTTTCTATGCTGGGAAGAGAGGAAGTGGCACAATGCTAAATCTCTTTCACCCCCTCGCTCACTTGCCTCCATGAAATCCTATACACTCGCCTGCATGCAATTTCTTCTATCCTGTGTCTACCAAATTATTGCTTAAATACAAGGCTAAGTGAAAAGTGAAAACCAGCTGAGCAGCATTAAAATCGATCTCCACAATTTACCAAATTCTGTCCCACCAAGGCCTGTCATTCCGCTGTTGTCTTTTCCTCCATCTAGGTCATGGGCATGATGCTCTTTCATGGCACATGTTTTCAAGTATGGAGCGCAATGTTCACTTTAAAATACCTTATTCCAAGGCATCAAAGTTGCACCAACCCTCTTTGCTTCTGAGGAAAGTTATCTCTGTTTGGGGTGGGGTTGGGCGGTTAATTCACCCAGTGCCTCTTTCAAATGTTTGGTGCACTGATCTCTTCTGCAATCTGAACAAGTGAAATTTGCAGCAAGCAGTTGTTAGGTAGCCATTGACGGTGCACACCCAAGGCAACTGCCCAACAGTGGGAGTCTAGATGTTTGCAATGTCAGTCATAGGATAGTTATCAGTTGTCACATGAAAGCTGGCGACTGAACATGTGAAAATGTTCTTTGTTAGGAGTTAGGAATAAAGCTACACTATATTCCGAAGTGGGACGCAGGTGGCACTGTGGGTTAAACCACTGAGCCTAGGACTTGCTGATCAGAAGGTTGGCGGTTCGAATCCCCGTGACGGGGTGAGCTCCCGTTGCTTGGTCCCTGCTCCTGCCAACCTAGCAGTTCGAAAGCACATCAAAGTGCAAGTAGATAAATAGGTACCGCTCCGGCGGGAAGGTAAATGGCATTTCCGTGCACTGCTCTGGTTTGCCAGAAGCGGCTTAGTCATGCTGGCCACATGACCCGGAAGCTGTACACCGGCTCCCTCGGCCAATAAAGCGAGATGAGTGCCGCAACCCCAGAGTAGGCCACGACTGGACCTAATGGTCAGGGGTCCCTTTACTTTACCTTTATATTCCAAAGTTGGTCTTTATAAGACCTCCCAAAATATTTCTAGCATTAACACAGCAACAGATCCAAACAAACTTCAGTCTCTACATAACATCTATGTGATCTTGTCCCTGAAAATGACATTATACCATCAGGATGCCTGAAGTCAAATCATCTAGGCAGCCAAGAGATGTAGAATAGGTCTATTAACATTTATCTAGGGTTTTAGAATTGCACTTTTCCCTTCAAATGTAGCACATTGAATGCATCCACACAAATTACTGGAAAATAAATGCATTGACAAACATCCTCATTAATGGGGTTCACATGAATCCACTTACACCTTGAAAAGACGTGCTTAGTGATCAAGGCTTTGCGCTGGCTAGCCCTCCCCAGCCAAGCTCCCTGTGGCTTCACAGCAGCGGTACAGTGGCCCTGTGCATGAATCAATGCCTCTATGCAAGGGAGAATGCTGGGCCAATCAGGATACCTCTTTGTGTGGAGGAACCCTAACCACATGGTTTGGATTTCCAAAGTGATATGCAAACTGAAACACAGCTATCCTGCACAGCTTACACCTTTCCCCATTTTGTGATGTGGGTCTCCAACCAAATTATGTTTACAGAGATATGTGCATTTAAAAAAACCATATGTTAGTGGGGGTGGGGAAGCATATACACCCTTGTGCAAACTAATTGAAACAAACAATGTAGTTTATTGTACAAAACTCACATTCATTAGTAACGGATATGACCTCCACTATTTTTAAGCAGCACTTGAACACAGTTTGGCATGGAGTCTACTAGTTTTGAACAGTCACTGTTGATTTTTGGATCCCTGTACCACACTGGAATCAGCCCCTGAATGAGCTTCTCCATAGTCGTAGAGTCTGCAACACAGAGGTGACTTTAGCATATAGCCCACAAGTTCTCAATGGGATCTATGTCCAGGGAGTTCCCTGGCCAATCAAGTACCTGTATTTTCTGTTCTGTCATGAATTTCTTCACCGCTTTCGATGTGTGAAAGGGGGCTAGGTCCTGCTGCAATATCCCAGTACCGTCAGGATACCTCTTTTCCGGATCTGGAATAACACTCTTTTGTAGAACCTCAAAATATTGTGGCGAGCGCATCATTCCTTCTATTGGCTGCAGGCTTCCGACACCACAATGATCAACTGACTTTTTGTGTTTGTTTTGAGTACAGATAGAAAACATGATTTGTTTCAATTAATTTGCACAAGGGTGTAAAATGCATTATACATTGAAGAAAATCGCCTGCAAGAATGTGTGCATCGGGCAAAACTGTGCAAAAAAAAAAGATGTGTATATTGGGAGGAGTTGGCGCTGAAACCCTGGCAAATTTTCATGCAGGGTTTGTTAAAAACCAGCAAACCAATGTGGAAATTTGGAGAACTAAACTGAAGACTGGGGAAAATGAAAAACAGAGAGAAACCAAAGTACACAGGGTTGCCCATGCCTAGTACAAATGTAGGACCCTTCACACTTCCAGCCCATTTGTATATGCCCCTCACTGTTTTAACGCTGTTCAGCATCCTTTCGTTTTCCTGGCTTCTGCTTCTCAATACCATTTTCCTCCTTTTTTTGTCCTCCCTGTCCTCAGCTTCATTTCACCTACGCAAAGGGTGGGAAACCTTTGGCCTTGGCAGAGCAGGCAAGGGCCCCGGGCCCAGTTCTGAAGCCTTCTTGGCAAGTTCAAGCCACTGGAAAGAATGGTCTGCTCCTGTCCTAGCAGAAGGAGGAAGGAAAGAAGGAATGATAGAAAGGGATGCCACAGAGAAAGAGAGAGATGGGCGCAGCAGAAAATAGAGAGACCCAATTTGGGCTCTGGCCCTTCCTACTACCAGCATGTGAACCCAGACAGAATGCAACCCTCAAGGGGGTGGGGAGAGAAGCAAAAGGTTCCCCAACCCTGACCTGTACAGTAGTACCTCTGGTTACGTACTTTATTCGTCCGTTCTTCACCCGAAACCGTTCTTAACCTGAGGTACCACTTTAGCTAATGGGGCCTCCCGCCGCGCCGCCAGCGCACAATTTCTGTTCTCATCCTGAGGTAAAGTTCTTAACCCGAGGTACTACTTCCAGGTTAGCGGAGTCTGTAACCCGGGGTGTTTGTAACCTGAGGTACCACTGTACTGTCATTTAACACAATTGTCTTTCGCAACCCACATGATTTTGTTTCCACACGTTTGTGAAATCATCTCATCCAATGCAGTGCCATGATGTTGTCAGTGGTATCATAATACCATATGCAAAAAAAAAAAAAAAAAAATGGCAGCATGGAAAGTGGAGGCCAAGGAAGTATGAGCCAAGAGTTAGGGAAAGAGTGGCAAGATGAGTAGCCATCGAAGCAAAACACTGTAAATGAAAGGCTCTTTTGGAAATATGTGCCAAATTAGGTACATTCAGTGCAGTCCATTTGTTTGATCATGCTTGCCGCCATGCAGCTAGTCAGATTGATAAAGTGCCATGGAGAATCGTTTTATCCGTTCGCCTAGGCAGGCAGCCTTCTATTTTTTCCCTGGAATTATGGCTGTCATTTTCTATTCACGATGAGGAAACAGCAAAACTCTTTGCATTTATTTATGTGTTTCAACCTGCTCCCATCTTTGCGTACGCATGTGCACACTTGAGCAAAGGTGATGGCCTGGATCAGACCAATTAGCTTTTAAGGTTATGTGTTGTTTTTGGTTTAGGCATTTACAACCAGTGTTTTATTTTGGGGTGAGTAAAAATCTCATCCACACAAACATGCTTACACTTGCAGAGTTGACTGACAACAGTTTGGGAATTATTTAAAGTAATGTAACTTACGCCTCTTCCTCAGTCCCACACACCCTGTATAATCTTAGAAAGTGTAGTCAACTTGAAACTTTTGTAGTGTAGTGAAGCTTGCAAAAGCAGCAGTCACAGACCAGAGCCCCTCTCCCCGCTAGTATTTTAAGCTATAAACCCACCACATCTACAGTGTAATTTTTGCTATGTCGTTGGTCAATGCTTAATTCGGTTACTAAACCATGTGTTCGTCCATGAAGCAAGCAGTCTTTTCACCGTGGCTTTAAACAAATAACCTCTAAGTTCCCGGACATCTTAAATAAACGACCGACAAGGAATAGGAGATACATCTAAAAGACCACCATTGGTTTTCAAGCCCTGCTGCTTAGAAGGGTGAAGGGAAAACACCCCCAATGCGTTGCTGTCGTTTTTCTCACCCAAAGTCAGTCCCCCCCCCTTCCTTCCTCTCTCTTTCTCTTTCCTTTTCTCCCTCCTCTCCCCACCCTACCAATCTATGGTCAGATCAGTGAGCCAGCATTCTGCTGAGCCAAATAAATTAGAGAAGTGGTTTTTCTTTTCTTTTTTCGGTTTGGTTTTTCTTTCTTTTTTTAATTTTATGTACTACGGAGAACAGTGTCGTCTTGTGGCCGTTCTCGTAGACTGTGTTGGTTTAACAAGCGTCCAACCCTTCTGTCTTGTTGTTTTTTTGTCTTTCCTGCTCCCTGTCCCCTTGTTCCCACAGGCTGTGCGTTTGTCACGTTTTCGACAAGGGCAATGGCACAGAATGCAATCAAAGCCATGCACCAGTCTCAGACCATGGAGGTACAGTACTGTATCATCTGCCCTTTCTTTGTTTTTTCTTTGTGCAAATGATTGAGAATGTAAAGCCATGCTCTCCCGGAGAAGATCAGACGCATGACAATCACAGACTTAAACTTCTGCCGACTCCCTCCGCTCTGTTGTTTCCCCATCTCTCTGACATTTACTTCCCTTAATTGTCTGAGAATGTAGGATGATCTCTCTGCTGCTATTTCACAATATGGTGGCATTCAACAGATAATAATATACTTCGTTGAAATACCACTTTGCCCATCTGGCAAGCTACGTATACATTTAACACACTGGATTTTCCTTTTATACGTATATATTATTTTAAACAATCCATGCTCCAGTCAAAAATTTGTACTGGCCAAGCGACATGGAAAAGGGGAGGGTTGGGCTCCCCTGCATACAAGCATTGATTACTGTAGCTACCCAATGAAAATTCAAATTGTGCCAGAAAACAACAAATTACTAGTCTCGAGAGAGAGAGCAAATATCTACTCCATCTTTGGCTTGCACTGAAAGTGTTTACTTGCCGAAATAAAGGTGTCCCTTCCCCCAACCCCAGTCTGTGATTTATGTCATGGTCTTTCAGAATTTTGCACAAAAGAGCCTCACCAGTCAACTATGTCTTATTCTGGATCTTCTAATTTAATCATTTGAGAATGCATGTTATATTGTATTATGTATACTGTATCTGTGTATTGATTATCTCCTCTAAAAAAAGCATTTTGGTGTAATGTGCACTTGTTTCTTGCTTTTTTTTTTTGTATTCTCTTTTCTTTTCAAACGAGGATTGTTCAGTTTCCTTGAATAATATTTCCCCCCCTTTTGCAATGCTCTACTTTCCCAAAGCATGCTGGGTACTAAAATGAATCCCAACAGTGTGTCTGTGTCATTGAACTGCTTTGTATAATGAGCAAAGAGAAATATAAAAGTGCATGGAAATGTCACTGTCTTCTGTATTCTCCAGAAATATTGATATTGGCATTGCAAAGCTATTGTCTTTCCAATCTCTCCTGACTTTAGTTGAGATTATTTTGATATTTTATAATCAATGTGTTTTTCTTTCCAGTGCTATCCATTTTTAAGGCATTGAGAGTCTACATCTTTAGATGTGACTCCTGCCACAGAAAGGAACCCAATTGCCTTCACTATTAAATGGCATTTAAATAGAAATGTGTTTCTGTGCACACACGTTGATATAAACAAAAACAAAAATAGGAACTTTAAAAAAAGAAACCTCTTTGGGTTCAATGAGACACCCTTCCTCTTTTTGCATGTCCTGAATCTTGTAATGTTAGCAATTCACATTTTATTATGTGTTGCCTCGAGAGAAAAGGGGAGGGGTATATTGGCCTAATTTAATGAGGCTCCTGAACCCAACCTGGTTGGAGAAGATTTGAAATAGGAATGTATTAGAACCTCAGAGGTATGGAAGTTTGTTTATTGATATTAATTTATATACCGCTTATGTGCCAAAGTGGCTTTTAAGTTACCTGTAACCACCCAGAAGCACAGCACAACAGACTTCCACAAATCACAGTGGAACTGTCCCAACTTCTCCTCTTCCCTTCAGCATCCTGTCCACCTTCAAAGTCTGCATACAACCCCTAATTCTTAGAGCAACTTTGCCATCCTGGCTCCCTCTAGACACTTTGGATTACAACTCCCTTCAGCCCTAGCCAGCAGCTGTGACTGGGCCTGGTAGGAGCTATCATCCAGAACATCTGGAGAGCACAAGCTCTCAGGGAAGCGTCTGAGGGAAAAAGGGACATCCCGTTTTTTATTGCGAGAGAATAGTTGTCATTTTGGTTGCTGTGATTTTTCACGATTTCCACACACACACACCCCAAAAAATATGCTTTTCTCAGGGCTGTACTCTTGTGTGGCACCTCAAAATGCACATTTTTTTTGGTGTTGTGCCCCAGAAAGCATTGCGGGGGGAACCGTGGCACGAAATTGTGCAAGATAATCAAAATGGCCACCATGCTCTCGCCCTAAAAAACAGGAAGATGTTGTCTGGAAAAGTGGAACCCCATATTTTGGCTTCAAAGTGTTAGAGGGTGAGAAGGCCATTTCAGAACCAAGGGGGAAACTTGGCCAAAACATAATGTGAATGGGATGGGGTGCCATTTTTAACGTGGCCTTTCCAAGAGCTGGTGTGTTCTAATGAATTTCCTCTATGTCTGAAGATAGATTTTTAAAGTAATGTTCCAGTGTGTTGTCAATTCTCCTTTTGCTTTCTCACTATCTTCAGACATGGGCGGAACTCCTGAGAGTATACCAATGTCTTCTGAAAGAAACCTCAGAAATGGTTTTCCATGTACTGCTGAAAGGAAAAGCACAAAGGCTGGATTTGACAGAGAGAAAGAATTAATGGAATGGAGACAGACGAAAACTGTAAAATTATAAAATGGGGAAATACCTGCTCATCTTAAGATAGTGAATAGGATGGCGGGAGGAGAAAATATATTGGTTTAGGTCAATATACTATTATGTTATCCCTTCCTTGGTTATTAATGTCAACACTATTATGGTAAAAGAGTTGACTTTCCATAGCTAATATTAAATCTGGACACTCAACCAGAAAGTATAATGCCGCTGGCACTTTGATTTCATGTTTAATGCAAAGAGAATTCTTTTCAAATGGAAGATTATATATTATGCAATCAGGTTTCAACTGAAATAGTGACGTTATTTTCTGTCCCTGATTTCATTATTTTCACTTCTTCCGTACACTCCACAATGTATTTTTCAGTGCAAACACAAAATCCAAAATGATGAGAATGAAAATGTTCATAGTTAATGGCTTCTTAGATTGCTATTTAATCCCCTATGCATATATATGTGTGATAGACAGATATATATGTGAAGTTATGCTCAATTATTTCATTAGTCGAAGGCAACTAATTTTATTTTATTTTTTATCATGGAACAAATTAGTTAGGGCAATAACAATTATTTTCCGATACGAAGCCACTGTGCTATATATGATTTCAATCTTTGTGATGTTTGTGCTCTTGAAATTCTGCCCTGATGAAATATGAAGCAGACTGTTGGGGAGCTGGGTCGGATTATAGATTCACAAAATGCTGCAATATTGTTTTATACAATTTACTTCCAGTTAGCATTCATAAATACAATATTGGCTGTCATGTGGAGCTCAGAGCTGAAAGACTGTAGACTTGAACTGCTATCTCATATTCCTGTCCTTGAAATTTATTTCTGCTTCGTTTGAAAGAGATTTTAAGAGTCCTATTCATTCATCTGTGTACTGGGAGTATGCAGTAAGCTGCTTGTATCTCCTACAAAATCTGACACGAAACAGAATCCAAATTTGCCATGTTACCTATTCTATCATTTAAACTGGGGGGAAGAGGGGGGGAAGCTTCAATTTATAGTGAAGGCAAGAAGATTTTTTTTCATTAAACTTTAAACTACTTGGAGGAAGCAATGATGATGCCTTGATGACTTCTCTGTAATCTTTACAGACCATTGTTTGATCACCTCTGTGCATCTAATTTTTACCTGTCCCCTACCCCACCTCCAAAACAGAAAAAAAACACATTTTCCTACAGTCATTTAAGCAGATGTGATCCTGTGAGAAATACTGCTATTGTTCCAGGGTGCAATCCATTGCCATTAAAATAGGTGTTTCTGCACTGTTGTGATTGCACCCATCCACCCCAAACCATTGATTTCCACACATAATAATTAGAACGCCAGCATATCGCTGAGTTGCTTCTGCACAAGGCAAATTATCGCCACAGTTTCATCTCATAATTTTTTATTGTAAAATTGATCATCGTTCTACTCTGGAGCTCTTCAGAAAAAAGTGTGCTTTGTTTATTAATTTTGGGGTGAAAGGAAAGAAAGAACAGAACTTCTCTTGCACGGTCTGTTTATTAATCCTTAAAAAGTTTACTTGACATTACGACTGCTTAAGACTGCAACCTTAGACTTCCAAAAGAGACCGCACAGTGCCCAAGGAAAAGGATGGAGGATTTCAGCCTGTATAACCTTTGGGGCACTTTGAACGTAACACTAAACCGTGGTTTGGCGTTACATGAACAAACCTGCTTGTGCCTTGTACTGGCACACACTCCCCTCTTTTATACTCCTGTGGGGTGCAGCAGAGGATCTGGTTTTAAACCAACCAGAGTTCCCTAATAGATCTGAACTTGGGTTCTCCAGTTAGTCTAAACCACAGAGTGGAGTTTATTCCCCCACCTCCCGATTTTGCTAGACTACAACAGTCAGCATTCCTGACCACTGGATATGGTGGCTGAGACTAGATGGAGTTGGAGTCTAACAATATCTCAAGGGTTCTAGTTACAGGTAGGTAGCCATGTTGGTCTGCTGTAGTCGAAACAAAAAAATAAAAAAATCCTTCCAGTAGCACCTTAGAGACCAACTAAGTTTGTTATTGGTATGAGCTTTCATGTGCATGCACACTTCTTCAGATACACTAAAACAGAAGTTATCAGACCCTTATATACAGTGAGAGGGTGGGGAGGGGTATTACTCAGAAGAGTGGTGGGAATGGGTGATTGGCTGATAGGTGTGGTAAACCTGTTGACTGTTAACGACTGCAATTGGTCTTACAGGAAAAAGCATGGGGTGAGATGGCTAAAAACATTATACATGATGGTTTTATCATGTATAATGAGATAAGAATCCAATGTCTCTATTCAGACCAGGTCTCCCCATGGTTTTAAGTTTGGTAATAAGTTGCAATTCCGCAACTTCTCTTTCCAGTCTATTTCTGAAATTCTTTTGTAGTAAGACAGCTACAGTGGTATCTCGGGTTAAGAACTTAATTCGTTCTGGAGGTCCGTTCTTAACCTGAAACTGTTCTTAACCTGAGGTACCACTTTAGCTAATGGGGCCTCCTGCTGCCGCCATGCCACCGCTACACGATTTCTGTTCTCATCCTGAAGCAAAGTTCTTAACCCGAGTACTATTCCTGGGTTAGCGGAGTCTGTAACCTGAAGCGTCGGTAACCTGAAGCATCTGTAACCCAAGGTACCACTGTACTTTGAGATCTTGTATAGAATGTCCTGAGAGACTGAAGTGTTCTCCTACTGGTTTCTACATGCACATGAAAGCTCACACCAATAACAAACTTAGTTGGTCTCTAAGGTGCTACTGGAAGGATTTTTTTATTTTTTTATATCTCAAGGGTAGGATCCCCACCTCTTAAGGTGAGTGAGCAAGCCAGGATCGTGAACCATAGTTTCATCTAGCTATAGTTTGCATTAACCAGATTGTCCCTCCCAATCAAGTTCCAAGTATAACAAGGAATCTACAACTTTCTCGTTCTTCCTCCTTTCCCTCCCTCCCTCCCTCCCTTCTTCAGAACCAACGATACATAACAGAACTAGCTTTTCCTCAAAACAGAGTTTCAATTAATTAAACTATTTTAATTCAACTAATGCTCACTTTAAACAATATATTAATGCTACCTCTAAAAAGATATTAAAAGAGTGCCGTACTGAATGCAGGGTGTATCAAGAGCTCCGAATAATTCCCTCTTTTGCTTCTGAATTGCATAGAAATCCCAAACTTTTGCACACCTTTACATGAGTCATTTAATCAATTCAATTAATACAGGTCATCTCAAGATGGTTCTGTGGGCGGGGAAACAGAAACAGAAAAGACTCATGTAAATGTATGCTAGAATGAATTTTTTCCCCACCAATCTGTCCAATCGCAGGGCTGTTCTTCACCAATAGTCGTGAAATTTGCCGATACCCAAAAGGACAAGGAGCAGAGACGTTTACAACAGCAGCTGGCGCAACAAATGCAACAGCTCAACACTGCCACCTGGGGGAACCTTACAGGTCTTGGAGGACTTACGCCACAGTACCTGGCTGTAAGTAATCATTAAATCTGATTACGAGCACTTTCAAAGCAAACTTGCGATACTTAGCAGAATATGTTTTAAGCATAGCAGGGAATATCTGTTTCATTAAGCTGTCATGTAAATTGACAGCGCCGTGTTAAGGACGGCAGCAAGGGCTGAAGAGAGATTTGGGGAAATGATCCACATGCATTTTCTCAAATTTATATGGTTACATTTCACAATCTGAATTTCAAATGCTGATGCTTAAGTGAAATTCTGAGTGAATGGTCAGTTTTTCACAGTGCGGTATGTTCAGGTGTGCAGATATGAGTGTGACTGTCAAGAGAGCTGATCTATTTGATACTGGTACTATTTCAATGGCAAATATGGTGTGGTTCATTGTGGTTTGTGCTGCTGTGGTTTGTTGGTTGGTTTGTTTGTTTTGTTTTGCTTTGTTTTGTTTTGTTTTGTCTGAAACACTCAGTTCTGCATATGTCTCGCCTTCAGTCCTGTATATATATATATATATATATATATATATATATATATATATCACAGCCAAAAACTATATTCCTGAAAGTTGAATATGAACCTTTCAGAGAAATTGAAAGATCCCTGACATTCTTAATAATATGTGCAATTCTGCCTATTTTTGGGAATCCAGACCCCTTCTATTTGAAATCCTGTACATTTCATACATTTCATACATACATTTCATGTTACCCTTCATTTCATTTTGAAATGCTCCCTCTGAAAATGGCTATTTGCAAAAATGCTCTGTAAGCTAACAGCACAATCCTACGTAATGTCTACTCAGAAGTAAGTCCTGTTGAGTTCTGTGGGGTTCATGCCTAAGACCTTGCGGCCTAACATTGCAATTTCTCTGTAAATTTACTGAGAAACAAGTCTCACTGAACTCAATGAAGCTTACTTTTGAGTAGACATGTATCAGATGTCACTGTAAATTACGTTTGTTTCACTCCACAATGTCTCCTTTGCATGGCAGAAGGTGAGCAAGTTGATGATCAAAACTTTATTTGCCCTTCGTAAGGGAAATGAAAAAGACAAATTTATTTGAAAAACGATTGACGGGAGATTGCTCACTTTCTGTAATGCAGAGATATGAAATGATGGATGCATTTGGATAAGAGTGTTCACCATGATGCATTTGAGGGAGGAAATTTGCCCCTCAGTGGGCTGCAGGCTCCTTATTTTAGCAGTGGGGATTTAGCCATCCTAAATGTCTTGCACACATGGTTCAAAACATGCATGCATCACAAACTTTAAAATCAGAGTTTAAAAAAAAATAATGTGCAAAAAGGCAAAATGTTCACATTTTGGAACTTTTTGCCAAAACTGCAGAAGATGTAAGGAAAGGTACCGCTCTTCCTTTGCCTGTCCAGTCTGAGCAGGGGTATTTATTCATCTCTTGCACCCAGAATTCCTGCCCACGTTTATGTTGCATGCACTTGAATGGGTCTGTGTGTGCATGAAAACATCAGCCTAATATGAGCTGCAAAGGGGTTCTCCAAAGTAGCAAAATCTCAAAAAGGTTTTATCCCTGGCATCTGGGTTTAATTGGATCACATGTAGCAGGACTGGAAAATACCTTTGCTTAAGACCAGGGAACAGCAAACTTTTTCAGCAGGGGGCCGGTCCACTGTCCCTCAGACCTTGGTGGGGGGCCGGACTATATTTTGAAAAGGGGGAAAAATGAATGGATTCCTATGCGCCACAGATAACCCAGAGATGCATTTTAAATAAAAGCACATATTCTACTCATGTAAAAACACGCTGATTCCCGGACCATCCGTGGGCCCGACTTAGAAGGCAATTGGGCCAGATCCGGCCCCTTAGTTTGCCTACCCATGCCTAAGACTCTAGAGTAGAGAACCAGCATCACTCACACTAGGTAATACTTGGGTGAATGGACCAGGGGTCTGTCCCGTGACTGAAATGTTAACGCAGGAAGAAGAAAGGCACTTATGCTACAATCTTATATGTACTTACCTGGGAGTGAGCTCACCGTATTTGGTGGGACTTACTTCTGAATAGACATGGGATAGCTCAGTCAGTAGAGCATGAGGCTCACAGGGTCAGGGGTTCTAGCCCCACATTGGGGTAAAGATTACTGCATTGCAAGGGGTTGGGCTAGATGCCTCTCGGAGTCCCTTCCAACTCTAGAATTCTACGTAGAGCTCAGGGGAAAAGAAGAAAGTTCTGTACACAGAGAACATCTCAGGTTCAGGAAATGTCCCGTCTGAAATCTTGGAAATCTGCTGGTAGTCATTATAGACTAGATGGGCCCAGTGGTCTGACTCAGGTTTAAGGAAGCTTCCTATGGTCTTCTGGATTATGCTGCTACTTGCAAGAGGAGCTGATCCTTCTTCACCATCCAGACCATTGCTGTCAACTTTTCCCTTTCCTTGCGAGGAATCCTATTCGGAATAAGAGAATTTCCCTTTAAAAAGGGGGAATGTTGACAGCTATGATCCAGACTCCAAACCAAAAGTAGGCCTAGCTAAGTGAAAAACAGCTGAGGAGAGAAGGAATTTGTAGGGAAGAATCAGAAGACATGGGAGAGGTCAAGAAAAAGAAGAGTAGAAGAGTTTGGATTTGATATCCCACTTTATCACTACCCGAAGGAGTCTCAAAGCGGCTAACAATCTCCTTGTCCCGTCCTCCCCCACAACAACTCTGTGAGGTGAGTGGGGCTGAGAGACTTCAGAGAAGTGTGACCAGCCCAAGGTCACCTAGCAGCTGCATGTGGAAGAGCGGGGAATCGAACCCAGTTCACCAGATTACGAGTCTACTGCTCTTAACCACTACACCACACTGGCTCTCTCAAGCGCCCAGGCCCTCCCCAGCTGACCCACACTAGAATACCGGACCAAAAAATGGGACATTCTGAGTTCCAATCAGAAGTGTCCAGGATGTCCAGCTTAAATCAGGACAGTTGAGCAGTATGCATTACAGTACTGCATATGCATTCATTTAACATATAAACTTTATATTAAATAATTGGATATGAACTGATCAAGTGATTCCTCTGTGCACATTTTTCTCTCTCTGTGAGTCGGTTCAGATACAACATTTCCTTCCCATCATCCAAGCCATGATTTGTTGTGTTGGGAAGGAGTCCTCAGAGTACAGCAGGACAGGACAGGATCAACCAGGACGTTATAGAGTCAGGGTAATACGCACTTATATAAAATCATCCGTACAGTAAACGATATTCTATGCTAAGAGGAGCTGAATACAGTATTCAGATTTGCATTCGTTCCTCATTTTGCACAACTTATTCTCAGATGTTGAGAGGCACAAAAATCCTGTATTGGACCTCCTACTCCTAACCACTCAGCCACCCTTCCTCTATCCCCCTAGCACACAGCAAAAGAGAAAGTACAAGGCTGCGTGCAGAGTATTTAAACATTTTACCCCTCCCACCAAAATTGCAACATAACTTTTACCCCAGCAACCCAGTGAACCAATCACTGCCCCAGGCCATCTTTAGAGACCCTGCCTGGTAACAGAGGGGTGGCTCAGTAGACCCCACCGCAACACGTGCTCTCCCTGAAGGAGAACACGCTTTATCCAAATAATGCCTTGGATCCAGGCTATGTTAGTCGGCCTTAGTTCAAAGTGAAATTGGTGAGACAAGTTGGTCCCACGGGTTTCGATAGGTTTTCGATAGGAGCCGAGTTCAACTAACTGAGTGGATGGCTCCAAACCATTTTAAACCTATTCTCACAGTAGTAAGGACTTGAATTTGTTTTGGGGTTTTTAAAGCAAATGCAAGCAGGGAATATACATAGCTCTGTGTTAAGTTAAGCCCGCAGCCCCTCTCAGAAAGGTTTGGTCTTGTGCTGAATGCCTTTAAAACCCTCCTTTCCACCAGGTTCAGATCATAGCAGATGTTCCTTTATTGTGTTGATACAGACGGTTGCCGCTCCAGTAGAAAATGGTGCAAAAATGGGTCAGCAATATCTTTCTAGGGGATCATCTTTTCACTGGCTTCCTGATGAGGAATTTTGCTTACCTTGAAAGGCAGCGGCCCAATTCACACATTACTCAGATGTGCTGCATTTCCATGGTGACAGCGGAGCAAGGTTGCACTTCCAGCCCCCATAATATCACAGCTACTTTCTGCAATAATTGCAGGCTGCACTTGATTTTCTGCAGAGGAAGCCCTCTACCCGTGCATCTGCTCACACGAACCAGCTCTCCGTGATTGTGCAGTCGTCTCAGTCACGCAGAGCCTCTACACCCACGTAGGTGCTGGCTTAATCATAGGGACTTCTCTGCAAACAGACATGTGCAGCCTGCAATTAATTCTAAACGCAGGTGCAATGTAGGGGACTTAAAGCTTTTCCCATCTCCACAGTCAACAGAGAAATGCTGTGTGCATGAAGAAGGCATGAATGGAGCTTGTATATGGCTTAACATTCCAAACTATGGACTGCATTGTGGGGGGTTAGACTAGATGACCCGTGGTGTCCCTTCCAGTTCCACAATTCTATGATTCAATGGCCCTGTGAAAGATGTTGCCTCACCTCACTTCATATGACTATTTTGCATAACACGAGCAGTACCTATATCCCTTTTGGGGCAGGTTGTGCTGAACATGATGAGTAGAATACCCTGGGTGGGATGGGCAGGATTTAAGTTTAATAATAAATAAACACAGCCAAGCAGACCATAATATGCAGTGGGGAATCGCAGGGTAAGAATGTCTGGATCTGTGCATATCTGTCGCTAGAGCCTGGTCTGCACATGCCTGAATATCTGTACACTTGATGTCTGTACACTGAACGACTTGTATATGTGAATTGTATCCATTGAAAAAACAATGCATTTGCATCGCCGTAAATGTTCTGTTTGTGGTGTCATGTCTCTAGTGGGCCGTTCACACATGCAGGCCACCACCTGATGTCGCAGTCGTCAGGTAGTAAGCATGCATCTGTGCGCATAGCGCTCTGCGTGGCTTCTTTGGTTTGCCTGAGGAAATGCAGTTCTGGCTCCTTATTTTAAGGGGTGCCCAAAATACTATTCAGCACAGGGTCCTCAGGCCCTTTGACTTAGCATTTCCCCTCAGGCATGCTGGATGAAGCAAAGTTGTGCACTCTTACCTGAACATACACCACAAAAGATGCCCAAGCGATAAGCCTCTGTTTTAAGTGGGGAGGTGGAAAAATAGACTGTGATTGACGGAGATGAGTTATGGTAACTGCTAGACTGCAGAGGGCAATGATTAGTCACGCTACGTCGGGCTGAAATAGATTTAACACCTGGCTGTTAAAAAGAGTAAATTGATTAATTGTTTTAAAGCAGCAATGTTATTGAGTTTCCCCAGTGTCTGTGTGTTTCTTAATAGAGATTAGACATTAATATGGATTTACAGCATCGACTCTGGGGACCTTCATTTCAACACCAGGCAGAAGCAAGAGACTGTATAAATGTAAAGGAAACTATAAGTATCCCAAATTTAATTTGATTCAGATAATTTTGTTTTAATCTTTAACTTGTTGCGTTATTAACCTCATTAATGTTGTTGTTGTTGTTAATTTGCAGCTTCTGCAGCAAGCAACCTCCTCCAGTAACTTGGGTGCCTTCAGCGGCATTCAACAAATGGCTGGTGAGTTGAAGCTTTCTTGTTAATCCATTTCTTCTTTTTTCCCCTCCTCCTTTCGTATTGCTTCTTTGTCGTTTGAGCTCTGTCCCCACGGGGTCTTAAGAATATCCAGCCACTTAAGAGAGCTTCCACGTGGGTGTTTGTTGCTGCATGGGTACTGCTCACGCATGCAAAAGTTTTTGCAGTGTTTGAGGGTACCAGTAGCATCAAAATGCCATTTTACCACCATTTTACCCAAATTTACTCTTTCCACCAGGCATGTCCAAAATCCGTTTTGGGGGCCTAATCTGGCCTGCCAGTTGATTTACCATATTTTTTGCTGTATAAGAATCACTTTTTCCCTCCTAAAAAGTAAGGGGAAATGTGTGTGCGTCTTATGAAGCGAATGCAGGCTGCACAGCTATCCAAGAAGCCAGAACAGCAAGAGGGATTGCTGCTTTCACTGCGCAGTGATCCTTCTTGCTGTTCTGGCTTCTGAGATTCAGAATTATTTTTTTCTTGTTTTCCTCCTCCAAAAACTAGGTGCGTCTTGTGATCTGGTGCATCTTATAGAGCGAAAAATACAGTAATCTGGCCCACATGGCACTATACAGTCATACCTCATGTTACGTCCGCTTCACGTTACATTCTTTCAGGTTAAGTCCCGCGGCAACCCAGAAGTACTGGAAAGGGTTACTTCTGGGTTTTGCCGCTCGTGCATGCGCAGAAGTGCAAAATAACATCATGTGCAGAAGCGGTGAATCACAACCTGCGCATGCATAGATGCGCCACTGTGGGTTGCGTTACTTTCATGTTGCGAACGGGCCTCTGGAATGGATCCCATTCACAACTAGAGGTACCACTGTATGTCCTGGGGTCAAATCGTTTGGGGTTAAATTGTTAAAAAACAACAGCTTTGGGCGGCCCTCACGCATGTTCCCTTCATCAAATCTGGCCCTCTTTGAAAAAACTTTGGGCACCCCTGCTTTCCACAGTCAAACCTGCGAAGTTGAAACAAAAACCAACACCTATTGTCAGTTACTTCTCTGTGACCCATTTCCAATATTAAGCCTCTGTCTGGAAGCACCTTAAATTTAAGCATATGGCTTGATGCTTCAGGGTGTGCAAGAGATGCCTATCGTCTTGTGCTGAGTCAGTTTGAAATGTCTCCTCCAGTTTATGTTCTGCAGTCAGTTGCCTTTTGTTTGCAGAGTTGTCTTTTAGCAAGCAGTGTTAAAAAGAGCTTTGCTGCGGTCGGGCTCTCACATTCCACTTCATCCATGCAGCATTGTCCTCTAACCATTGCTTGTCCCCCAGTTTCCCTATGCTCTGAAAATCCAAGTAGGGGAGAGACATTGATGGCATATAGGGAATCTCTGGATTTTGAGAGCAGGAAGTGTTGGTATAAGCTTTTAAGTATCTTTAAAGTGTGCATTTATGAGTATGTCTAAAAGAAGGAAGTGTGCAAAATAGCCCCTGTTCTCCTTTTCTTGGCCGCTCACCCATGCTAACAGTTTGTTAGTGGTCGGGAGACCTGCTCATCGTTGCTCCTGTTTTGTAGCTCTTGATGCATATTCCAACAGAGAGAATTCCTTTCTAATCTCCGGTGAGAAGTGTTTGCGAGTTCTGTGCAAACAAGTTCATGATGTTGTTGTTGTTGTTTAGTCGTTCAGTCGTGTCCGACTCTTCGTGACCCCATGGACCAGAGCACACCAGGCACTTCTGTCTTCCACTAGTTCATGATAGTCTCGGGCAACTTCGATAATAAGAAACAGGCATAAGAACGTCGTAACATTCTTAAGGGCATCTGAAACTACAGAACCTACCTTTTGATAACATGTGCCCTGGTGCCCATTTACAGCCACTGGAAACTAACTAAAGACCTTTTGGATTTCAGAAAGAAGTATCCTGCAACATTACAAAGCAGGGTATAGTTTTGTTTTTTATTTTAAAGCACATAATCGTTTGGTCCGGGACCGGGGAGGGGAAGAAGGGAAGAAGCAAAAGAAAGTAACTGGAAAGCAAGAAAGACAAAGGATAACTTGAAAGGCATTTAGGTGGACGGCTGCTCAGTAATGAACTGTGTGCTGGTAGTAACCAATGTATAGTGATTAATAAAAGGTCGTTCCAGCTGGGCGACCCACCATGCTAACTTAACGTGGTGTGAGAGGATTGTGTTATAAGCACACACAAATGAGCACAGATGCGCATTGCGCCTGCCATGCAAAACTGTTGAAAGCCTATTTGCTGCCCCTCTGCACGGTTTGTTTAACATTTCTCACAAAAGCACAAACCCCTCCCTTAGCCCCATTGTCATCAAATTGGCGTGGTAGTTTATTTTTAATTATGCTCTGACTAAATCAGCAAATTAGTGGTGCTTTCCTCCAGCCTCGCAACGCAGGAAAGGGCTTAAGCTATCCGCGGTTCCTCCCTTTTCTTCTCCTCCTCCTCCTCCTTTTTCTTCTTTTATTAATGCTTTGCTTTTGAATGGATCTTGAAGTACGCCTATGAAAAAGAGATGAGCTACTCCCCATTGGCACTGAGCGCTTCATCCTTACAATATGCCATTATTGCACTGGCACCAGAGACTAATGCAGAATCCGCTGTCTGACAATATAAATTGGCCCACAGATGACAATATCTCTGAGTTATTTTCTCTGGCTCAGATCCGTTGGCAAGCACTTGCGGCTTCTATTATGTTACACTCATAATCTAGCACAGGTTTTTTTTCTTTCCCCGTCATCAAAAATATATCTTAATACGATAAACAACATTTTCACAGTTGGCGTTTTTTGGAACTGGCTTTGAGCTTTAAAGGCTGCCGGTAATGTTTGGCTTTGGTTAGCCCTGTAGAATGAATGAAGAATGGAGCGACGGAAGAGGGAAACGGTGCTGGAGATTTTCCTGTCTAATACAAGTACAGCCATACTGTGTCGCTGGAATTATGGCCCATTGTTGGAACAGCTTGAGACTGGTTCTTCCGATCCCCACATTTTACTGCCGTCTCTGCCAGTTTGCTACCAGGGGTCTCTTGACATAGACTTCAACTTTTCCAAACATCCTCAACACCAACTTGCAATATGGAGCCCCTTTTCGGTTTCATTTTGCCAGATTATTATCTTCCAGTTCTGCTGGTCATTTCTTCCACTGCCGCCTCCCTCCCTCTTTGCCTTCCTTAAAGTGACAAATAAAAGGAAACGTTGGTGCCACTACTGCAAATCATTTTAGGAAATGATGTGCACAACGTAGATTAGATCTCTGGGCGGTGTTTAGTAGTAGATTGGCATTGCTTTCTGGTTCCCAGTTGTTCAGCAATAGCAACAACAAAATGAATTTTCCCACTTAAATTAGGCTGAAATGATGAACATTTTGGGGTATTGGAGCCTCAGCTTCAGGATCTGTCCTTCCAGTGAGCATTCAGGGCTGATTTCCTTCAGAATGGATAGGTTTGATCTTCTTGCAGTCTATGGGACTCTCAAGAGTCTCCTCCAGCACCATAAATCAAAATTCGGACTTTGGACATGCCTGGGCTAGGTTCTTGAGTGGGTGGTTGCAGATTGCCCTGCTTGCTTGAGGGAGGCTAAAACTACTCCTCAAGAAGTTCCCCCTGGATTTGGAAAATCTTAACTACCAGCCAGTGGCCAATCTCTGCTTTGGGGGCTAGGTCAGGGGTGTCCAAACTTTTTTCAAAGAGGGCCAGATTTGATGAAGTGAACATGCATGAGGGCCAACCATTTCACTGAGCTTTTTTTAGGGTTGAACGATCAGAGGGATGGATAAAGAGTGGGGTGCCTTTGCTAGGCAATCAGAGGGACGTATAAAGAACAGGAAGTCTAAGCGAGCCACTCAGCGTCATCGATACAGAGATGGGCGCCTGCGCGAGCAGAGCAGTAGCCGGACAACAGCAACAGTCCACCACTAACAGGGTCCTAGAGCCGGACAATGGATGCCAGCACGCAGCGGGAGGGTAGGCTATCCATAGCATGTGGAAAGTTAAAGCTATGGTTTTCCCAGTAGTGATGCATGGAAGTGAGAGCTGGACCATAAAGAAGGCTGATCGCCGAAGAATGGATGCTTTTGAATTATGGTGCTGGAGGAAACTCTAGAGAGTCGCGTGGATTGCAAGAAGATCAAACCTATCCATTCTTAAGGAAATCAGCCCTGAGTGCTCACTGGAAGGACAGATCGTGAAGCTGAGGCTCCAATACTTTGACCACCTCATGAGAAGAGAAGACTCCCTGGAAAAGACTCTGATGTTGGGAAAGGGGACGGCAGAGGGCGAGATGGATGGACAGTGTTCTCAAAGCTACCAACATGAGTTTGACCAAACTGTGGGAGGCAGTGGAAGACAGGAGTGCCTGGCGTGCTCTGGTCCATGGGGTCACGAAGAGTCAGACACGACTAAACGATTAAACAACAACAACAACAGCACGTGGATGCAACAACCATAAACGGACTTGCCTGTGAGGCCGGATGAAACTTTCTATCGGGCCAGACTTTGGACATGCCTGGGCTAGGTTCTTGAGTGGGTGGTCACAGATTGCCCTGCAGGTTTCACAACTCAAGTTGTGAGATTAAAAAAAAAAAACCCTCAGATCTCCGATTGTGCTTGTACTTTAACCGGCCTGCATGAGTGACTCTGCACTGGTGCTACATGGCTTTCCTGTGAATGTGCTAATGGGCCTTATGAGAGGGTTTTGCAGCCATCCATCTGCCAGTTTTTAACAGGCCTGATTGGCAAGCGGCTGTAACAACTGACATCTGTTCGTGCTTATTGATATGTAGATTTATGGTAATTGGTCTGAACAATAAGACATGAAATTACCTAAGGTGGACATTAAATTAAATTTTCATGGCCCCTCTTCCTTATAAATATGTTGTTGTTGGGTTTTTTTTTTTTTAAAAAAATACATTTCAAACAGGCATATTGTGCATCTGTTATGAACATAATTTAATTGTATTTTTAATCTGCCAAGCTGCAAAATCAAAGTTGGGATTCTTGCTGTCCGTAATATTGGGCAAGTTTTGTTAGCTTACTGGTATATACAGATTACCGAACGCAGAGTCATATTCCACTTTTATTTGCAACGTTTTTCTCGCATCATAAAGATTAAGAGTTGTTTAGTTTCCAGCAGCTTATTCCCAGAAGGCAGAAGGGGTGTGCGCGGCTCTTTGCGCCACTCTGTCTATCAGTCTGTGCTTTAGAGTTTTAAGTGATTTGCATTTCTTCAGAGAGCGCTGCGTTTGTGGAATGTTCAACGGTTTCAAAGAAAAATGATCACATTATTTTCTGTCCGGCTCTGCTGTGGGATGTAAGGGAAAGGCGGTGTGGAGGGGGAACCAAACACCCAGGGTGCAATGTGAAATGCGCAGGTTCAGGAATGCGAGACAGGCAGCAAGTGCGGCTTGCGAAAGTACAATGCAGTCCCTTCCAAGGACTGGGAAATCATGGCGTTGCCTTAGAAATTACCGTATTTTTCAGTGTATACGACTAGGTTATTGTATTAAAACATAATCCAGTCAGGAACGGAAAATAGAAAAACAACTAGAACTAAACCAGGCCAGGTGGAAAAACCACTTGCCCCCAAGAAGTCTTCCTTAAAGGGAAAGTGTTCAATGCACAAGAAGAAGAAGCCTAAGAATGTTAAAATAATAATAATAATAATAATAATAATAATAATAATAATAATAATAATAATAAATTTTATTTATATCCCGCCCTCCCCAGCCGAAGCCAGGCTCAGGGCGGCTAACAACAATAAAACAGTACAAAAGTACAGCACAAACAACACTCTAAAATCATTCATTATAAAATTAATTAATTCAAGCCACTGGCAACCATTGGGCCAGAGCTCTGCGAAGATTGCCGAGGGAAGGAGTCAGGCTGTGCCCTGGCCAAAGGCCTGGTGGAACAGTTCTGTCTTGCAGGCCCTGCGGAAAGATGTCAAGTCCTGCAGGGCCCTAGTCTCTTGTGACAGAGTGTTCCACCAGATCGGAGCCACAGCCGAAAAAGCCCTGGCTCTAGTTGAATATCTCAAAGCTATTTAAGCTGTTGGAGAATTCAAACACAAAGAACTCCAGTACAACAACCCAAAATAAGAGCCAAAGCCCAAGCATATTAAAAAAGAATCAAGACTTTAGGCCTCAAAACCTGGTATTAAAATATTATACCAAAAAACTTGGTGTCATCTTATGTACACAGATAGTGGCGAGGTGGGACGGGCGATTGGTGGCTGCTGCGAGTGGGATATTTTCCGTGGCGTTTTTTTGCGGGTGATTGGTGGGTGCTGCAAGGTCCGTTGGCTATTGGCTGCTGCGGCAACTGGGCGGGCGATTTGTGCTTGCTCTCAGACGAGTTGGTGGGTTCACCAGTGTGTGTGATTTGCAGTTGCATTCCTCCTGTGGGTGAGCAAATTTCGGCAACCCCCTCCCCTCCCCCCCAAAAAAGCTCAACAAGTCTGGGCAACCCCCCCTCCCGAAAAAAGCCCAACAACTCTGAGCAATCTCCCCCCATTTTCTCTATTTGGAGTCCCCAAAAAAGAGGGGGCGTCTTATACACAAAAAAGTATGGTAGCTCAGAGATGGAGCACTTGGCTTTGCATACAAGATTCAATCCCTGGTATCTCCAGGCAGGGCTAAGAAAAGCTCCTGTCTGAACCCTGGAGAGCCACTGTCAGACCATGCAGATAACATGAGCTAGACGGCCAACGGTCTGACTTCTTTGCAGGTTGCTTTGCTCTCGTTTTTGTTTTTATTTCCTCTCTTCTTCTCCACAATCTTCATTTTCCTCCACAATCAGGAGTACCAGAGATTACCCTTTAAAGCAGCGGTTCTCAACCTGTGGGTCCCCAGATGTTTGTTGGACTACAACTCCCATCATCCCTGACCACTGGTCATGCTGGCTAGGAATGATGGGAGTTGTAGTCCAACAACATCTGGGGACCCACAGCTTGAGAAACGCTGTTTTAAAGTATGAAAAGGAAAACACACCTGACGGCCTCCAACTTGGATGGCTTAAGAAGAGGGTTAGGCAAATTCATGCAGGACCAGGCTATCTGCAGCTACTAACCACGATGGCTGTGTCCTCCCTTCACTGCCTAAGGCATCATGCTTCTGAATACCAGTTTCTGGGAATCGCAGCTGGACAGAGTGCTTATGCGCTCAGGTCGTGCTTGCAGACTTCTCATAGGCCTCTAATTGGCCCCTGTGAGAAGAGGAGGGTGGACTAGATGAGCCGTTGGCTTGATCCAACAGTCTCTTCTTAAGTTCTTCCGTTCAATATCCAGCCAGGTCATGTGTGCAAAAAATGGGTGTGCTAGGGTAGAATCCGCACAAAAATGCACGCGTTGGTGGCAAGAACATATAAAATGTGTTACGTTAGTGAAAAGCACTTTGCAAAATTGGGCAAATCTGTAGACAAAAATTAGGAGAAATTCTATATATTTATATATACAGTGGTACCTCGGGTTACATACGCTTCAGGTTACATACGCTTCAGGTTACAGACTCTGCTAACCCAGAAATAGTGCTTCAGGTTAAGAACTTTGCTTCAGGATGAGAATAGAAATTGTGCTCCGGCGGCGTGGCAGCAGCAGGAGGCCCCATTAGCTAAAGTGGTGCTTCAGGTTAAGAACAGTTTCAGGTTAAGTACGGACCTCCGGAACGAATTAAGTACTTAACCCGAGGTACCACTGTATATATAAATGCTAATTGCTGAGGAAACATTGAGAACTGAGTTTAAGAATGGAAAAATGAGAAACAGAGAAAATCAGAATTGGCATTTCCATCCATCCCTAGTTGCAGTAGGGGCTGTGCAATTATTGAGTGGAGCTTCACATTTTAACTAAGAACAGGCATCTTCCACCCAAGGTATCACAGCCTCACTCATTCTGGCATGTACACATCAGATAAGATTTCTTCTTTAGTAACCGCCCTGGGAGATTATTCCATGACTGCAGCACCTCCAAAGTCGGTCCTAATTCAGGTACCTGAAGAAAGGTCTCCGTTGAAGATTTTACCATATTGGCAGACACAGATGGAGAAAAGTGATTTTCTAAGTATCCTGCTCTCATGCCTCCAACTATATTAAGCCCATAGCAGCATCTGCTAGATCTTCATGCTGAACTAATGCCAAGTCCCACTGAGGATGGTTGCATCTTGTCTGATGCCAAGTTCTTTGCACAATCTGCTTCCTAGCATCACACCTAAAAACATCCAGGACTTTTTTTTCCAGGTTCTTATAATTTTGCATCATCTCTGTGCCTGTAAAGAACAACCACACACACTAATTATTTCTCAACTATTTAAAATGCAGCGTGAGGTCTTCATCTTCTAGCCGTTGTTGTTTCTGCAGGTTATTATTAAGTTTACCACTTCTTAAGTAGCCTAAGAAACCTGTTCAAAATATCACTGAAAGCCTTTGGCTCCCCCCAGTGCCCAAGTCATTTCTACATATGTGACCAGAACGTTCCTGATAATTCTGTTTCCCAGTGGAGTCTCCCATCAAGAATTGTCTTTGGCAAAAACTGTCGCTATAGATAGTGCCGTACTGATCTATTGGCCTTCTGACAGGGCAGGCTCTGACTTCGTCTGCAACGGATTCATTTTATCTTTACGAGTGGGAAAATGTAGAAATGGGAAGCTTGCCATAACTGAATCATGAAGCTTACTGGGCGCTTGAAAAGGGCTGTGTTATGTTATTTGATGCACACTTTGACAGGCAACTCTGAGCCACCCAAATTTGGTTGTTTCTGTGTCGTTAGCGGGAAGAAGGGGCCACAGCTAGGGAGACAGGATGAAAGTCGAATCCTTGTTCTCTCTCTAGCACAATGGATCTCAGCTAGCAGGATTGAGAAATATCGCTCCCTCAGAACTCAGAAAGCTCTCACCAGGCAGCATAGAGAAAGCTAGGCTAGATGGACCAATAGCTCAGCATAGATGGTTGAACCTTATGGGGAGCGAGTGAGAGTTGGTTTGTCACAGGTGGATTACAGGGCATAAATGTAAATCTATTTTGGGTACATTTTATTGGTGGGTTAGCAACAACAACGAGTGCAAACATAACAAATAAAAAGAAAACCATAAAAAGCATTGTAGCCTGGAAAAACAAATGTGCAAAGATATTGCACAGCAAATGGCCAGCTCATTTAAAACTATACAGAAGCTTTATCCTCAGTAATGATGGAACTCACAGGTGGAGAAGGCTTTTCTTTTTCTATCTCTTTTATTATTGGTAAAGGGAATGACGGTATCGCCTTATTTTGTCCACCCAAGAACAGGATAGGGCGGAGGCTCCCAGCTATGTTCATTTGAAACAAAAAATGTCATTTGAATTTTGTAATCAAGCTCACCGCTGCAGTTTCCTTTTATGTTCTTTCTGCAGGAATGAATGCTTTACAGCTACAGAATTTGGCAACATTAGCAGCTGCAGCTGCCGCCGCCCAAACCTCAGCTACCACCACCAATGCAAATCCTCTCTCCACAACAACCGGTGCCCTTGGCGCACTCACGAGTCCAGGTATGACCAAATGTGTGTACTGGGTGGGTGGGTGTCCTCTGTTGTGTTTTTCTAGGTCCCATTTCTTCAGAAACTCTGAGACAGGTGTCAAAATAAGTCACCGCCACATATTGAATGCGGATTGGTGAATGTGCCACAGGCTTGATCAGGTGTTGTTGTTGTTGTTTATTTTTTAAAAAAAAGGTTTTCTCAGGCTTACATGCCACCATAAATATAATGTCAGATAGCATTTTCTCAAGCATGAGTCCACTTCTTAAATGTTATTCTTGTGCTATGTACACATGACTTTATTCTGCCAGTCAAGTAGTAACTAAAATGCAACCTGGCGATTACTTGAAATTTTCAAAGCAGGATTCAGAATGCAAGCAAATGTCCAATGTAAACAAGGAGAGCTTTGCTTGTTTATTCAGACCCACAATTCCCAGTCTCTTAAGGAACCACATGTCTTTCTTTTGCTAGAACTGCTTTTGCAATGGTCTCCTTTTACTTGTGTTTTGATGTGTCGTCCTTACCCCTTCTGATTTCTTGTTTTCCTTTACTTCATTCTTGATACATCTCCCTGAAAAGATTTCTTTGGAAGGGAAACAGGGTTGTGGTTGCTAAAGTTGGACCAAACGCTTAGAAGAAATTTGGCATAAATCTGTGCTAGGGCTGTCTGCAATGGCTAATATTTATCGAGGGATTTCACAGAGTAGAGTTTGGTTCTGTGGTGTCTGGTGCTTAAATAGACCAGTAGGTCACTGCAGACCAGTGCTCCTAGAGGAGCTGTTAACCCTGCTGTCAAGTTTTAAAGGACTCGATTCTAGATTATAAGGGCATCACACAATATATAACGAATATCTTGCACTTAGCAAATATTGACTTCTAAAAATATTAGGAATGGGGAGAAACCTCCCTAATTTTCACTTCTCAAGTCCATAAATGAACTGAAACACAGCTGCTTTTCAAAATTCACACTTTTTGTAGTGCAGGCTTTCAAGATAAAAATGTACAATTTGCATATATTGGTGAAAATAGCATTCAAAGTGCATTGTCTTTAAGGAACATCACATGCAAGAATGTGTATATCCGGTAAAAGTAGGGGGAAAGCGTGTGTGTTAGGATAAATTGTGAACCGAAATGCTGACAAGCTTGTGAGTACTTGTTTATATATAAAAAATGCAAACTGCTGCAGAAATGTGAATTGAACTGGACATTAGAAAAATCGAATATTGAGAAAAACAAAAAATGAGCAATTAATCCATTCCTAAGAGATATTAATTTTGTATTATTTATTTGTTTATTGGGTGATGGGGGGAGTATAATGTGTATATTTGTTTTACAAGTACTATGTGTTAATGTTTGACCACCACCAGAGTATTTGCAGCCACTGTATGGAGGCACCATTTGCATGGTTCACATACCTACAGCTGGGTATGAGAGCCAGTTTGGTGTAGTGGTTAAGAGTGGTGGACTCGTAATCTGGTGAACCGGGTTCGCTTCCCCGCTCCTCCACATGCAGCTGCTGGGTGACTTGGGCCAGTCACACTTCTCTGAAGTCTCTCAGCCCCACTCACCTCTCAGAGTGTTTGTTGTGGGGGAGGAAGGGAAAGGAGAATGTTAGCCGCTTTGAGACTCCTTAAAGGGAGTGAAAGGCGGGATATCAAATCCAAACTCTTCTTTTCTTCTTCTATCTTAGTTCCCATGGTGGCAGCAACCCTTTTCAGACCACAGCTGTCATGAGAATTGGGTTAACCATGTAAATGTTGCCCGCATAGAGGTGCAGGTACATAGAAATGGCCATTCCACACAGCCTCAGCTGGGCTCTTGGGGCCACTGAACACATGGAGTATATTTTCCTTGGAGCAAGAGGTGCATTTGCAATGATTTACGGCTGGTGCTCTTCCTTATTGCTATGGTGCACAGTTCCAACTCAGTTGTGAAATTTTATTATTTGTAGCAGCTGCACATGATGCTCCTTTTCCCCCCCGCCATGTGAATATCTGCTGCCACTGACGCTGTAGTTCTTTCACATTGACGAGACAAAAGGATTCTGACTCAGGTTGGGGTTTTTTTGGTAGGAAATCCATTCTAGCCACTTCCCTCCAACTCAGCTGACAACCTTCCTCCTTATCTCTCGCCTCCAGAGCTGGACAAACGCTTGGTGACCAGCAGGGCTTGGAATCTGCAGTTTTCAAATGCCTGATTCTGAAACTCTCCTTACCTTGATTTGTCGCCTAGATCTGTAGCCGTTTCCTGGCTGGCATCTCATAATGTCTGGTGAAGTTGAAAATGTAAAAAGGGGTTGTTTTGGACCTGGCTTGGTACTGCACATTTATTATGTACTGCTGAGAGGATGAGAGGGAAACGAAAGATGGAGGTACTCAGGGAATGAAACTAGTTGGTGATGTTTCGGGTAAAACAAGCAGAAACGCACAAGGAATTTTAGGGGAGAGAGAAGGGAAAGCAAACCGAAAGAACTTTGTCATGTAATAATTTTGATTCATACTAGAGATCTTGCAACAGCTAGATAGAGTTAGTGTGCTGGAGTGGGGAAACCTGGTTTCAAGTACAGTGGTACCTTGGGTTACATACGCTTCAGGTTACATACGCTTCAGGTTACAGACTCCGCTAACCCAGAAATAGTGCTTCAGGTCAAGAACTTTGCTTCAGGATGAGAACAGAAATCGTGCTCCGGTGGCGCGGCGGCAGCAGGAGGCCCCATTAGCTAAAATGGTGCTTCAGTTTAAGAACAGTTTCAGGTTAAGAACGGACCTCCGGAACAAATTAAGTACTTAACCCGAGGTACCACTGTATCAGCCACTCGCTGGATGACTTTGGGATAACCAGCGTACCTTGCAAGGTTGTTGTAGAACAGTATGGCAGTGACTTCATCATGATGTTAGTGGTCACCACATCATGTGGACATAAGTTTCACAGTTCAACTGTTGGTCCTCAACCCCCCAGCATTCAGCTTCACTGGATGACACAGGGGAGAGGCAGAGAAACACCCACATCATCATCATCGTCATCATCATCATATATTTATACTCCACCCATCTGGCTGGGTTTCCCCAGCCACTCTGGGCATTCTTCCAACAAAATCTTAAAAATACATTAAAACATCAGTCATTAAAAACTTCCCTTAACAGGGCTGCCTTCAAATGTTTTCTAAAAGTCAGATAGGTGTTTATTTCCTTGACATCTGATGGGAGGGCAATCCACAGGGCATGTGCCACTACCGAGAAGGCCCTCTGCCTGGTTCCCTGTAACCTCACTTCTCGTAGGGAGGGAATGCCAGAAGGCCCTCAGAGCTGGACCTCAGTGTCCGGGCTGAAAGATGGGGGTGGAGATGCTCCTTCAGGTATACTGGGTCGAGGCCGTTTAGGGCTTTAAAGGTCAGAACCAACACTTTGAATTGTGCCCGGAAACGTACTGAGAGCCAATGTAGGTCTTTCAAGACTGATGTTATGTGGTCTCGGCGGCCGCTCCCAGTCACCAGTCTGGCTGCCGCATTCTGAATTAGTTGTAGTTTTCATGTCACCTTCAAAGGTAGCCCCACATAGACCGCATTACAGTAGTCCAAGCGGGAGATAACCAGAGCATGCACCACTCTGGCGAGGCAGTCTGTGGGCAGGTAGGGTCTCAGCCTGTCTCCCAGATGGAGCTGTTAGACAGCTGCCCTGGACACGGAATCGACGTGCACCTCCACAGACAGCTGCACACCTGGTCCTTCAGGGGCACAGTTACCCCATTCAGGACCAGGGCGTCCTCCACACCTGTCCCCCAAAACAGTACTTCTGTCTTGTCAGGATTCAACCTCAATCCGTTAGCCGCCATCCATCCTCCAACCGCCTCCAGACACTCACACAGGACCTTCACCACCTTCACTGGTTCCAATTTGAAAGAGAAGTAGAGCTGGGTATCATGCCTACACACCATACCCATCATGTCCACACCCCTGTCCTCACCTTACCCATCATCATCATCATAAGAATGTAAGAGGAACAGTACTTTGTCAAACCAAAGACCCATCAACCTCAACAGGCTGTTTCCCACAGTGGCCCAACAGATTCCAATGGAAAGTGTCTAAGCAGGACATAAGCACAACTCTCTCTTGCTTGCGTTTCCTAGCAACCGGTATTCAGAGGCCTGTGGCCTCTGATCCTGGAGTTGACATATAGCTATCATAACTAGTAGTCACTGACAGCCTTATCCTTTCAGAATTTGTCTAATCCCCTTTTAAAGCCCTCGTAAAACAGTCCAATTATTATTACCGCAGAAGCAGTGATAATGTGGCAAGTTTTTGTTGAGGGGCAGTCCACCCATCGCTTAACATTTGCCCCTGGTTCCAGAAGTCTGTCAGTGTATGAGTGACACCTGTCCAATCTGCTTGTTGAAGATGTGCAAATCGCTTTTTAAAAATAAAAGTAAAAATGGGCATGCTTTTTGTTTTAAAAAGTGGCCAAACGGTCTTAGCCTTTTGCTTCATCTCAAAGCCGCAGGCCCCAAAGAATAAACGTGTTTATTTTCATCAAGTCTCACTTATAGTAACAACCTCTGATACATTCAGAGCAACTCCCAAATCCTTACGCCATTATGAAATTCAGAAGCTACTGTTCTGGCTAATTTAGCATTCTTTCCCTTAATGTGAAAATTGTATACAAGAGAAGCACCAGCTCCATTGACTTTAATGAAGCTGCCATGCACTAAGCATTATAAAACTTGGAAATGCTTTGGAAATGTGTTTAATGGCTGGAGAATGGTCTTAGAGAGTCGTTGTAAATTTATATAGAAGCCTTGAGGTTGTTAGCGGTCGTCCATCAGCTATCAAATTAGAGACTGAAAGAGCTCTGGCACTGAAAACAGTGCCCTGTGATAGGGTATTTCTGAACATAGGAATAACTGTGCTGGATTCAACCACTGGTCTGTGTAGCCCACGAATCTTTTTCCTAGAGTGGCTAGCCAGAAATCTCTAAGGAAGCTCATGATCGGGGCATGTTGTTGTGTGGCGTTCTCCCCATTTAGGATCCCAGCCACGCCATTCCATTTTCCCACTCCCAACAGTCCATCAACATTTCATGCCCCCTGAGCATGCTCATTCCTCAGGCTGTTTTTGTGGTTCCCCTCCCCTTAGCTTCCTCTCCTTATTGTCCTGCGTTATTTTATTTTTACATCCGTAAATCTCGGAGTTCCCTCAACCCATTAATACGTCCCTCTTGTGCATGGGCTTCTGGCCACTTACCTCTGTCCATTGTTTATCTATTTCATCTCTCGTTTCACATGAGGAGGAAAATAATTACTATTTATTACATTTATATTCCACCTTTGTCTCCAAGTATCTCAGGGTGAAGCACATGGTTCTCCTCCATCTCAGTTAACCTCTACAAAATCCCTGTGAGGCAGGTTAATCTGGGAGGCAGTGACTAGCCCAAAGTCAAACAGTGAGGTTCATGGCTGAGTGGGGATTTGAACCCTAGTCTGCCAGGTCCTAGTCCAACTCTCTAACCACTACACCACACCGGCTCTCAAATAAACAATATTCATGAAGTTGGCCAATGGTCTCCCATCCAAACATGGGACAGACCTAGATCTGCTTAGCTTCAAGTAAGGCTATGAGCTCCTGTACCTTCAGACTATACCTTAGTCAGTTAACTATTAATAAGGCCTAAAATGAGCAAAACATGGAATGTTTGAATGTAACACATAGCCAGGCTCTAAGATGACGAGGATTGCAGAACGAGAGGTTGTTTTAAGAGTCGTTGCTGCCAAGATGGGGCAAGGATGTCTCTCCATCACATGCAATGAGTAGCCCAGGCCCCAGCAACAATTCTGGGGGTTATTGCTTTGGTTGGTTTTCTTTTAACTTTTTATTTTGTGTTTCTATCCTGTAAGTTTATCTTGTGAACCACCTTGATGAAGGGTGGTATATAAATTTCAATACTACTACTAATAATAATGATGATGATGATGATGATGATAGTGTTCAGAGCCAACCATGCTGCAAGAAGTAAGATTCTTCACTTACACGTCCCTGTATGCTCTGCAGAGCTCTGATCCAAAAAGTTGTCCTCTGATTTGACTATAGAGATCTCAGAGAGATAGCATAGGGACTCAATAGCAGCCCTTTATGAATCCTGCTATCAAACAGAAACATCAGTTTAATAGCATTGTTCCTCCTTGCAAACTCTACAACTAACCCAGAAACAACCCTTGTTAAGATCTTCTTTGATTTCAACTTTCTTATCTGGCTCTACATTTTCCACTCCATTAAATACTTTGTAAACCTGAATAAAAGCTTTTCCTGGTTCTTCTCCGCTCCGTGGAATATGCATTTAGTTCTCTAAAGCCTCACGTGCCATTTCTAAAGCATCTCCATTAAAACCTGGACTATAATGGAACATTTATATTTGCCTTTCAGTGATGGTAAGGAAGGGGCCGCGCCCTCCATTTATTTACTTATTTATTTATTTTTGTTTTCCTTCCCGTCGCAAGAGGTATTGGGGGGGTGGGGTTTAGTATTGAACTATTTTAATTGAACAGCCGATTGCTTGGCACCTAGAGACCATCTCTCGTTTTATTACAACAAAAGTGGCAGTACACTTGAGGGGGAAGCCATTTCTTGGCTGGCTAATTGAATGATATAAAATTGTGATGAATGAGGCTATAAGATCGGCATGTACAGGTTTATAGGATTTGCAGGTTTAGGTAGCCTTGAGGAAGCGGCATGAGGTTTTGGGCTTCCGTCTCTTATTTGGACTTCAGACTGAGCATCCAGCTTTGCTTCTGACCTCCAGGATTTCAGGCAAGGATCTGACCCAAAATCTGACCTTGGAGATTCCAAGCATTGACCCCTAAATTTCTAAAGTAACACTGGAGCTCACCCACCCACTCTGGTAGGAATGTAAGAAGGCGCTGATTTCTGATCCTTCCCATACTTGTCACATGCAGCACTGCTTCTGTTCCACTGCAGTACGGCTCCCAACAACAACAACAAAAATGGTGTCATTTGTCTTGCCGTGGCAGAATTTTATATAATTAACTATGCTATCATTATGTTACTCCACACTGTCCCATTTCAGAGCAAAGGCCATTCATTTCAATGCAAAGGAAATGCAGTGCAAAATTGCAGATTGAAACCGACAACAGAACTGGCGATATTTGCTGGAATGATTTCTGTTTAACACAAGGCGTAAATAAGTGAACTTCAGCCATTTCTGCTCCTGTTTCCATCTGAATTGTCCAACATGTACACACACACAGAGAGAGGGAGAGAGAGAAACGCCTAATTCAGCAGGGCTCTTCAGTGGAACGATCTCCCTTGGGAGGTGGTAGACTCTCCTTCCTTGGAGGTTTTAAGCAGAGGTTGGATGGCCATCTATCATGGATGCTTTAGCTGAGATTCCTGCATCCTCCTTCCAACTCTATGCCCACTGCAGCCTTTGAGCCCCGCATTTCCTGCAAGTGATTAGAGATATCCCGGTGTTGGGCTTGTATATCCACAGACCTTTGTTGTTGTTGTTTAGTCGTTTATTTGTGTCCGACTCTTCGTGACCCCATGGACCAGAGCACGCCAGACACTCCTGTCTTCCACTGCCTCCCGCAGTTTGGTCAAACTCATGCTGGTAGCTTCGAGAACACTGTCCAACCATCTTGTCCTCTGTTGTCCCCTTCTCCTTGTGCCCTCCATCTTTCCCAACATCAGGGTCTTTTCCAGGGAGTCTTCTCTTCTCATGAGGTGGCCAAAGTATTGGAGCCTCAGCTTCACGATCTGTCCTTCCAGTGAGCACTCAGGGCTGATTTGCTTCAGAATGGATAAGTTTGATCTTCTTGCAGTCCATGGGACTCTCAAGAGTCTCCTCCAGCACCAGAATTCAAAAGCATCAATTCTTCGGCGATCAGCCTTCTTTATGGTCCAGCTCTCACTTCCATACATCACTACTGGGAAAACCACAGCTTTAATTATATGGACCTTTGTTGGCAAGACCTTTACCTCATCGGCTTGGCAACCATTCTTCTAAACTTCCTACAAGATTGATAAAAGCAGTTGCCTCCTGTTTTGCTACAATTAATTCACTTGATCTCCCAGATAAATGTAGATGATTGTCTCTGGCATTCTTGACCAGTCCGCCTGCTGAAAAATCTATTTGCACAGAATCTCTCTTCTTCTCCCTCGGGATGCAGTTAAATGATTTATGGGTTATTCATTATGTTATCCATCGCACAAAAGGTTGCCTTTGTTAGGTAAAAGCATTCAAGTTTAGAACACAATTGTTTGAAATGCAGCCCATTTTTATAGAAAGTTTAGGAAGCTTCAGCAGAGGAGCATCACAAAACATCTGTGCCCAACATTCTTTAAAAGCTTTTTCTTTATTTGTTCACTTCGGCACAATGTGTGTCTCTCCAATAGGCAGTTCAAGCCTGCCACGGTGACATTTTGTTATAGGCCAGTACACCCACTGTGCTATCTATGATTCGCTTCCAAAAATTATCTAAAAATAACTGTACCTGTATGACAGTTTTCCAAATGAATCAATGTAGATGGCTCATCTTGGGAGATGGCTGTTTTCAAAATCCTGCATCTTATTCCTCTAAAAATCCACAAAATATTTTGTAAGTAACACGTTGACATTTGTTTTATTGCACTTGGTGATATAAATATATCCGGAAAACGTGAGTAGAGTCTCCTAATTCAAGCTGGTTCTGAAAAGGCGTGAAAAGTAAAATTAGGTTTTTTTTTGGGGGGGGGGGTTTCATCCTGCTCAACTTCTGAGTGCTGTGTGATGAAGAAGATTCACAACCCGGAAGGATCTTCCAGCACTTTCTGAAGCTCAAAGTAGCATTTCCCCCTTTCTCTTGTTCTATTTTAAATTCTAAATCCCATTTAATTTTCACTTTCAATTCCTCCCTCTCCTTTGTATCTGTTAACCTGTGGAATGATTGCAGAACTGCTGGTCCTTGGGAAAGTGCAGCCCTCTAGGTCTTTCTCGGTATCTTTGGCACCTACCCAGGTCAGGCCACTTGGCTGAAATGTGTTCTTGAAGTATAAGAAGGGATTTCTTGACCCTGGATGGAAATCTGCATGTCTGTAGAAACCACTGGCTTTTGTGTGGCTGGAAGGCAGCCTCCTGTACAAAGTCACATCCCTTGTTGTGCCTTCTTGTGCCTCTGGCCCCACCCCACACAGCCCCTGGAAGGTTGCGCCTCTCAGGCGGGGAAAAGGCCTCTTTTCCTCAGCTGCAGGGGAAAACATGCAGGAACATTCATATGCAGCTACTGCAAACTATGCAACACTTACCACACACCTCCCTTGTCATGTCTAGTTTGGCCCAGCCCTTCTTCTTTCTTCTCTTCTTTGGCGATCACTCGTAGCTGAGTAAGATTGTCTTCCATAAACACGGTTTTAACAATGAGTCCGTAAGTGACTGTGGAGGCCAATTCTGGATCCACACATCCTTCCACAGTGGGGACATTGGTTTCCAGGCAGGAGCTGATCACGGTGTGGATTTGCCAAGCATGTCTTCCTCCTAGCACGTTTCTCCCTTGCATCCTGAGTTTGAGTGTCTTCATAGCCCATGACACCTTTGGTAAAGGCTGTTCTCCAACTGGAGCACTCGCAGGCCAGTGTTTCCCAATTGTTGGTGTTTATACTACATTTTTTTAGATTTGCCTTAAGACCACCAGCATTACACTTTCCATTTTTTAGTTTGGAATAGAGTAGTTGCTTTGGGAGACGATCACCAGGCATCCGCACAACATGACCAGTCCAATGAAGTTGATGTTGAAGAATCATTGCTTCAACACTGGCGATCTTTGCTTCTTCCAGTACACTGATATTAGTTCGCCTGTCTTCCCAAGTGATGTGTAAGATTTTTCAGAGACACTGTTGATGGAATCTTTCAAGGAGTTGGAGATGGCGTTTATAGCCCTTATTATTAAGCTGACTAAGCAGTCAAAATGCCCGTCATTATGATGGCCACAGTATGTGCAGAAGTGTGGCTTCAGTGTTCCAAGCACCCTTGAATGGCAGCCTTGACCTCGATTTTACATGGGAGACAGCGGCAGGGTGCAGGGACACTGGTTCCCAATGTTTCCATCTATTGAGATTTGAGGCTGTTCGTATCTGCACTGCCCTGCCCTGCGTTCTATCTGCTGGCCACACTGATATATTTTTTAACAAGAGGTGTGTTTTGTCCTTTAAATCTCTACAGGAGAGGCTAGGGTGGATCAGATGAACACCACATACAGTAGAATAGAACCTTTCCACCATTTGCAATAGTTTGTGTGTTAGAGAGAAGAGGTTGGGGTAGGGTTGCCATATATAGCTGGTATTCAGCCATCTTAAACAGCCTCCGGATAGAAATTGCTGAAATTCAGACATGCCAGAAGTATAGATTTTTGTGAATTTCTTTAAAAAATAGTTTAAAATCTCTTCTTTTTTTTATTTGAGAAAAAAGCTCAACAACTTTGCCAAAACCTGCTCAACAACTTTTGCCCGGATTTTCACTTTTCTAAATATGGCAACCCTAGGTTGAGCTATTCTCTCTGGCATGAGAATAGGGATGCTACCGACATACTCCCTTCCTGCCAAACTATTTGCCAGTGAAATGTTGGAAAGTACTGCAGTCTCTATGCTACAGTGGCGCCCGGGGGGGGGGGCGGTCTATAGATCTGGAAGCGCTAAGATGATTCATACTCCGGGCCCAACCCACACGCATCTAAGATCCATATCTGCACTCACACAGACACACAGGACCCAGAAGAAGACTATTTAGACGTTCTGCACGTACAAACCGGCACACAGCTATATTGCTGCCTTGTTCGGGTTATTTGCTGCCGCGGCGTCATCAAGCGCTGCTGTCAGCTATGCCGCGCACAGGGTAGACATGCTACCTTGTACACCACAGCGATTTATGAGAAGCACTGACCAGGAGCAGGCTGTGAGTTCTAAGCCATCAGAATTAATTTGAAGCTTAATAAAACTCCACACCTGAAGGAGCTTTAATATTAAGTGGCTCATTGCAACCACAAGCACCAGGTCTCGCAGTTCGCTCAAAAGCGCCGGCACATTTTTTTTTTTGTGGGCCTAGATGTTTTGTGGCATATTAAGGGACGTCTAATCCATCAAAGGCTAATTAACTGAGTTCTTGGAAAGGTGCTGTAATGTAATAGGGGCATTAGTTATGTGCAGCATGCCAGCTCTCAACCGGAGGGAGTCTACCCGATAAGGTTAGCACACACTTTTCTTACTTTATGTAGACTGTCCCAAGACAAATGTAAGTGAAGGAAGCACTTTTTCATTTAATGTGCAAGCTGACACAGGGAACCAATTTACATCAGAATGCAGCTTGATCTTTAGAAATAAAATAAAAAAAATAGACTATCAGAGAAGTTCGTTATATCAGCCACTGTTACTCATTACAAAGCTAATCTTCAGGTGAGGTAAGAAGTGACCTGCCTGGTTACTGGCAATTTGGGGGCAATGGGACGCTGATCTTGGACATTTTCTTCTGTCCCTGTTTTTATTTCAGCATTTGGGAGTCCGCTGCAGTTGTCTTCCAACCACAAAGGGCTCCTTTACCTGCCCGTATCCCCCAAACTGACAAATACCTGCCTGGAAGATGAAATGAGAGTGAGGACCTTTCTAGCAGACGGTCAGTTTTTTTTAAGCAGTTTTCACCCATTTGCTATGCAAAGTCCAGAGGCCTTCCCCTCCATGTTGTGCTTCTGTCACAGGGATGCATAACCATGAAAGTCCCACGCAGTGCACGCATACTCCTTTTACTCACTGCAGCTGCTGTAAGTATATCCCTGGGGGGCAGAGAGGGCCATAGCTCTGTGGCAGAGCCAGTGCCTCGACCACAGAAGTCCACAGGTTCAATCCCCCCCCCCCCAATCTCTAAGTAGGGATGGGAAAGACCTGGGGCATCCCTAGGGGTTGGGTAGGTTGGCCCCCTCCAAGCAAAAAACAAGAAAGTCTTCACCTGCTGGCAGAAGGACAGCAAGGAGGGAGCCAGTCTGGCTTCTTTAAAGAGGGAGTTCCAAAGTTGTCTGAGAGGAGCCACCACCGAGAAGGCCCTCACCCCCACCAAGCGTGCCTGTGAGAGTGGCAGGACCCGAGGGGAGGGCCTCTCCCGAAGATCTCAGAACCCAAGCAGGTTCCTATGAGGGAATAGGGTGTTTCAGTTAGCTTGGACCCAATCCCTGTAGGGCTTTGTAGGTGATAACAAGCACTTTGAACTGTGCCCAGAAACAGCCAGCGGAACTGTTGTAGCAACGAAGTTGTTTCCTGCCATGTAGGACACCTGAATGCAGTGGCGTAGCGTGGGGGGTGCAGGGGGTGCCGGCCTCACCGGGCGCAACATCTGGGGGGGGCGCTCGCACTCGCAGCTCTCTGCCCCTACCTGGCTCCACGGGTTAGGGGGCGCAAATTACTTGCCTTGCCCCGGGTGCTGACAACCCACGCTACGCCACTGCCTGAATGAATCCTTTCTGAATACACTCTCTTGCACGATGTAACGTAATCTGCAAGTCTTTGGTTCTGCAAGTATTCGGTTCTTTGCTTGCAACTCTCTTAGTTCAGCCAAGCCAAACAGGAACTGTTATCTTTATACACCTGTATAGGACATTTCATAGAAACCCTAACAGTTGTATTCCCCCTATAACCAACCCTGGTCAGCAATCTGGCTGCAGTTCTTTGAGCCAGGTAAAGTTTCTGAGCGGCCCTGTGTAGAACATGTTACAAGTAATCCAAATGGGGTATAACTAAGGCGTGTGTCACTAGGCAAATCAGACATCTCAAGGAATGGGTGTAGCCGGCGCAGCAGCTTTGACAAATGCTTGCAAATTTTGCCCGTTGCAGTCTGTCTTACAGAACCTTTGAGAACTAAGTTGGAACCAAACAGCAGGAGCTGTGGGCTGTCGACATGAAAAGGCTGTTTCCTGCAGGCTATCTGCAAGCACATGTCTAGCCGCTGCTGGAAACAGGATGAGGGTCCCTCGCTTGATTTCTCCATGGCTCTTTTAGTGCAACATTCCAGAAAGCTTGCTGGAAAGAAAGCTTTCCGTTTTATCGCTGCCTAGTGAAAGATCAAAAGGAGGGGCGAATCATTTTTGATTCTTAGGCATGCTGTTAATGCAAGCTATGGGCCATTTATAAAATCAAACGGACATTTTAGTCAGTATGCTTTCCCCCCAGCTGAATTTAATAGATGCAGTTTTTCACAACATGCAGTAATGCAGTTTGAATGAAGTAAATATTCTGGTTGGCTGGAGATAGATTTCTGCAAAGGGCAGGTAGCTTAATGCCAGTCACTCATGTTCAATAGCTGGATTGATGTGCTCTTTTGAATCGCCACCCAGGTTTACCTTCAGCAAAGGGATTAAATCCACCCCCCTCCACATTTTCAGTCGTATGAAAGAAGTTTTTGAAAAATGCATAACCTTCCAGGAATCAACTAAACTCTCAGAAGTGTGGTTATTATCACATGGAATAATTGGAGCTCATGGGGTTTCGGACCCTCACGGCGCAATCCTAAACATGTCTATTCCGAGTAAGCCTCTCTGAATTCAACAAGGCAGTGACAGTGAGACCATGGCTCTCCCAATGTTGGTTCTAGCTCCCATCAGACTTGACCATTGACCATGCTGAGGGTATCCGATGGAAGCTGGAATCCAACAATATCTGGAGGGCAGCAAGTTTCTCAGCCTTGCAATAGGGCTTACTCCCTTTTAAGTGGGTGTAGGATTGCAGGCATAGGATTAAATCACAGAGCCTACGACTTGCTGATCAGAAGGTTGGTGGTTTGAATCCCCGCAACGGGGTGAGTTCCCGTTGCTCGGTCCCTGCTCCTGCCAACCTAGCAGTTCAAAAGCACGTCAAAGTGCAAGTAGATAAATAGGTACCGCTCCGGCGGGAAGGTAAACGGCATTTCCGTGCGCTGCTCTGGTTCCCCAGAAGTGGCTTAGTCATGCTGGCCACATGACCCGGAAGCTGTACGCTGGCTCCCTCAGCCAGTAAAGCGAGATGAGCGCCGCAACCCCAGAGTTGGCCACGACTGGACCTAATGGTCAGGGGTCCCTTTACCTTTACCTTTAGGATTGCAGGCAGCCTCAGTTCACTGGACTTATACGGGGGGGGGGGAGAGATTAAATTCCTTAGAGATTAAATTCCTTGCACAATTCCCCATCTTCAGGCAGTTGGTTAAAGCTAACGTGATCCTTGAATAGCAGTGGAGCCCAAAGCTGTACACCCAGGAAGGACCTCTGATTTCAATGGGATTTACTTTATCCCCATGTGTAGTGTATGTGGGAATTGCAGCACAAACCTAGTTGCGCAGGGGAAATCCAATTTTTCAAAGCAAAATAGTCTTTGTAGGTCTAAACTAAGAGAGATAGTAGTATTTCTCCTCTAAGAGTCTGTCCAACCTTTTAGGGCTAAACTAGACATGGTATGGATGATCAGTAATCTGATCTCCCAATGTGTTCTTATTTGCCTGTGCTTCCATGGGGTGAAGACCCATGGAATCACAGCCTTGACGGTGCGAGAAGGGGTTTAACTCATCCACCAACATCATTTATCCAATGGAAATCTCCCCACAAAGTTGCTATAGATGCAGAAAACAAACAGATACCTAAATTGCCGGTTGCCTTCTAAGAGGCAGAATATTGTGCTATTTAATTATTATTGCATGGTGTGTGTTTTTTACAAAAGGAGGAAGGGAATACATTTCAATCATAGCTCTCACTTTGAGGGTTTGATTTGTTTCTGGGCTGTATCACTAGAGACAGCATGTGCAGAGGGTGGGGTATCAATAATGAAATGTTCCCCCATAGCAAATAAAGATCCCTGCAGGCAGAAGGCTAGTGTCTCAGGGAGAAGGGATATAACCTAGCAATTACATTTGCCGTTGCCCACATGCACTTTCGTTGAACAGACCCAGGGAATGTCATCATGATTCATTCATTGCTTCAAGAATACTTCCCTTTTGCAATCTATTAATGTTCAGGGGGTAACATTCCCAGCAAAAAAAAACAGAGAAAAGTATCAGTTTGCTGTGACCAAGACAAAGAGCTGCCAAAGTATAACTCCTGAAGGCAAAACCCCTGGATGTGTGAATGTTATACATTTCATCTTCTGCAACAATTAGGCTAGCCAACAATGGGGCAGCAACATCAAGAAAAGCTGCCTGGAAGCATTATGCTGTCAGTACATCAAATTTTCTAGGAATCCAGGGACAACTTCCAGCTGTTTATTAAGCACTGCTGTGAGATTATTCATTTCAGAACAACAAGAGTTTGAGTGTCTGCTTGATTCACTGTGGTGGGAGCTCTGGAAGACATCAATTTGTAACTTCCCCCCACTTCCAGTATCAAATAGATTTTCACTAGCTGTTAATGAATATGGCGTTAGTTAATGAAAGCATCGCTTGCCATGTCAGCTAGGGCTGGGCGATGCCTGGTTTTCAACAGCGTGATACATCACTAGCTAAACATTGCTATCTACCGATATATCACAATGTCTGAAATAAGAATGGAGCTATGTAGAGGCATTGGCTGGCTTCACAGTTTCCCCTGTATCATGATTTTTGCCAGTGCCTGTTCTGATTTGTTGCCCAGATTGGTGGGGTATAAATAATAAATAATTTAAAATTTAAAATAAAATAAAATGGCAGAGTTAACAGGGGCTGCAGGAATCGAGAGAAGCATTATCTGGCTTCACGGAATTTCCCACACTGTGATTTTTGCATAGCATGCATACACACACACACACACACATCATGATTTGCTATACAGTGGTGCCTCGGAAGACGAAAAGAATCCGTTCTGTGAGTCTCTTCGTCTAGCGGTTTTTTCGTCTTACGAAGCAACCCTATTAGCGGATTAGCGGATTAGCGCTATTAGCAGTTTAGCAGCTATTAGCGGCTATTAAAGGCTTAAGGGATTAGCGGATTAGCTGCTAAAAGGCTATTAGTGCCTTAGAAAAAGGGGTTGGGGAGCGGAAAAAAATCTCAAGACTCGCAAGACATTTTCGTCTTGCGAAGCAAGCCCATAGAGAAATTCGTCCTGCGAAGCGCATTGAAAAACGGAAAACCCTTTCGTCTAGCGGGTTTTCCGTCTTGCGAGGCATTCGTCTTGCGGGGCACCACTGTATATTGTCAGGTCAAAAAATAGGAAACCGATATCACAATATGGATTTCAAACCGGTTTTGGACGATAAATCACCCAGCCCTAATGCCAACATCAACGTAAGTGCCTCCCGCTATATGTGTGCCTTATGAAAAGGAATAACTCCACTCATAATTCCATGTGCACTAAAGGTGTAGTTAACAGCCCCTATTCAACCACCTTAGTTCTTCATCATACTTGCAACATGCCTCGTTGTGTTTTAAGCAATATGTCAGCTACTAATGCAGTCAACTGGACATAACCATTTTATCTAAGGAGTGGAGGGGCAAATAGTTATGCTCCCAGCCCAGGCAATGATTTCAGTGTCCAATTTGCAGAACTGAATTCTTCATGCATATATATATAGTACCGGCTGAGTGGGAAATCTGGCCTCCTTCCCACTGATTCGGTGCGGTATGAGAACAGGGTACTAACATCATACATCAGGAAGAACTTTCTGACAGTAAGAGCTGTTTGACAGGGGAACGGTCTCCCCTGGGAGGTGGCGAGGTTTTTAAGCAGAGCTTGAGTGGCCGTCTGCCATGAATGCTTTAGTTGAGTTGCAATTCACCCTCGAGGTCGCTTTCACTATGCATTCTTTCCCGAAAATGGCCACAACAGATGCATGATGTAAAAGGCCAGAACAATGGGTTCCAGGGACATTTAGGATGCAACCGCAAAGCCAGAAGATACCTAACACCCTGGTCCAACTGATGTTGGAGCACTAAATTTGGTAGGGCTAAAGGGAAAGGGGATGTCAGAGAGGTTCAAGGGAGGACCAGGAATCAGTTTGGACCCAAAAGGTCCTGGACACACATACACACATCCATACTGGAGAGGAATTTAGGCCTGCTCCTGAGAATATGAAAATCTTGCCCTGTCCATTCTCCTTTTTTCAAATTGGTTCCACTTGGAACCAATGTCCTGCAAAAGGACTGAAATATACTCAAGAGTCGCAAAGTGATTTCATGCTCTTTATTCAGCTCATAGTGGTGAGGAGGAATGAATGAATGTCCCCTCAGAGTATCTGCTTTATATACATTATTTACACAATGGGGTGCACATGATTGGCTAATTCCGGAATTCTACTGTAAGCCAATCAGGTTGTGGATTCACTTCTATCTGGAGCATGATTGGGTGGTTCCTGCCAACCAATCATACTGCTGCATTGTTCTAGGACCAATCAGACTGCTGCATTCTGAATCCTATTGTTCTAGGACCAATCAGACTGCTGCCTTTTGGATCCTATTGTTCTAGGACCAATCAGACTGCTGCAGTTTGGATCCTATTCAACTCAGTACATAACAAGGACAGAAGAACACAAGAGTGGTCTTTCTTCCTGCTCTCAATTTCACTCTTGAAAAGGGCGACTGAACCATTTCCAGTTTTTACTCCATGCACCTCAGGGCTGCAGCCTTACATTGTGCTGATGTGCATGTTTACTCAGAAGTATGTCTGGTTGTATCCATTGCTTCCAGAAAATATGTGCAAGGGAGATCTTACCGTTGAACTCTCTTATTGCTCCAAGGGAGTTCAAATTTCCCAACAAATTCCTAGAGCATGTATTTCCTTAAAGGAAGCCACTCAACATCTACACTAGGGAAACAATACAGTGGTACCACTAGTTGTGGACACGATCCGTTCCAGGGTGCCGTTCGCACCCCAAAAAGACGGCAACTAGAGTGGCACTTCTGCGCATGTGCAAAGCGTGCAGAACGCTTCTGCACATGCGTGTGCAGTGAAACCCGGAAATATACACGTCCGGGTTTGCTGCGTTCGCAACCCGAAAATCCGCAACATGAAGCGAATGCTACAAGAGGTATGACTGTATTCTGATTACACCCGGTCTCCTCCATTATACTCCAGAGTTGCACAGTATGTATTTATATAAAAAACAACAATCTATTCAAGTAAACCCAAGTGGAATTAAAAAGCTGTTTTATTAATTTGTTCACTAATTCAATTTTTATCCCACCCTTTCCCCCCAAGGAGCCCTCTTCCCATTTGGCTGGCATCTAATTGTGGTTGGTCTAATGATAGGACAGATTGTTACAACAGATCATCAGGACTCTGCATCTTTGACTGCTCTCTTTTTCCCCATCTTGGCATTGGCTTGAATGTGACACACACTACCGTGAATTCAGTTTGTTTGTTTATTTATTTTTAAAGTCCATTTGTCCTAGAAAGTGGTGTCATGTGACTTGATCCTAGGTTTCAGCCTACTACTTTTTATGTGTTTTGAAAACATAAGTTATCAAAGCAAGTACTAGAGGTTGTCTTGATTCCTTACACTTGCAAGCAGGAATGCTGTGGTCTATCACTGTGAGAGTGCATGGAACTTAATGGTTCTTTGTGGGTGAATAACTGGGCGCTCCATTTCTCCCTCTTTTTTGCCTCCTTTAGTGGCTGCATCAACAGCAAATTCCACAGCTGGGGCGGCCATGAATTCCTTGACTTCTCTGGGGACTCTCCAAGGATTGGCGGGAGCCACTGTTGGATTGAATAATATTAATGCACTAGCAGGTACCGTAAACAGTGAGTATTTATTGCTGTGGTGGACACTCCAGCAATTTCCCTGTAATCACCGTAGGAACACTTGACCGTTTATAATACAGTGAATGTTACTATGAAAAATACATGTGCAAAATACATGGGGTGAAACTGACAAAGTTCTGTTCTGGGTATCCACAGTGACTTGGCCTGAACGGGTCTTGCCTCGCTGAAGGACCGTGATGCCATTGCTAACATTTCTTCACAACATTGTGTTTCTCTTGCAGGGTGTTTCTCTAGTTAGGTCTGTGTTTGGGTAGCTAGCATTGATTCTCAAGGCCAATCACCTTCAGGTTCAGAAGAGCCAGATGCCGTTTCCATTTGAAAGAGAACAGAATAGCAGAGAGGCTCCTGTTGCTGCTGCTATTGCCAGTAGTAGCTGCTGCTTGTAGCAGCAGCACACAATTACAGTGGACTGTGGCTAAGCCCAAGAGGTGTAGAGTGTGCCCCCATTAATAGTGGTAGTTTCATTTCTGGCTTCCAGAAGACAGTTGCATAAGGCATTGCATATTACCTGAAGCAGCCCAAGAGGCGGTCTGATGTGGGCAAAGCTCGATTGGGTCAGAATTGGCAAATTTTGTGTGCAACTCTTTTCAAGCAGACTCCTCCACCATCCCTAGCCATTATCTAGGGAAGCAGCCCTGCACATGCTTTTGTTTGCTGGCAATAGGAGGGCTATCTGTGCATGCATTGGCGCTCAGCTTATATCATGAATGGGGGACATGTGGTTCTCCCAATTCCATCAGCCCAGACCATTGGGTGTGTTATCTGGGGCTGATAGGAATCCAATAATATCTGAACGGCCCCCAGTTCCCCACCCCTGGTCTACATGATCCCCAATACTGATGTCCATGTGGACCTCAATCCCAGTGTCCCTAAGGGCATAGGCTTAAGTTTAGTAAGTCATACTCAGAGTATGCCCATTGAAATCCATTGACAACTCAGTCATAGAATCGCCGAGGGTCATCTAGTCCAACCTCCTGCAATGCAGGAATCTCAACGAGATCATCCCATGACAGATGGCCACCCAACCTCTGCTTGAAAACCTCCAAGGAAAGAGAGACCACCAGTTCTCATGGGAGTCTATTCAACTGTTGAACAGCTCTTACCGTGAGAAAGTTATTTCTGATGTTTAGCCGGAATCTCCTTTTCTTGTATTAATTAGATCACGGATGAAAAGAACGGAGTTGTGTATTTGGATAGCTCAGTTGGTTGGAGCACAGTTCTGATAACGTCAAGGTTGCAGGTTCGATCCCCATATGAGACGGCTGCATATTCCTGCATTGCAGGGAGTTGAACTAGGTCAGCCTTTCTCAACCTGTGGGTCCCCAGATGTTGTTGAACTACAACTCCCATCACCCCTAGCTAGCAAGGCCAGAGCTCAGGGATGATGGGAGTTGTAGTCCAACATCATCTGGGGACCCACAGGTTGAGGACCACTGGACTAGATGATCCTCAGGGTCCCTCCCAACTCTACAGTTCTATGATTTATCGGTGTCAGATCAGTCTCACACATTACTGTGACCTAAATACCACAGCCTTGCACATTTTACCACTAACACTGAAATATAGATGCCAGAGTTGTTCTCTTGTTTGTGCTGGGCAAGTTACCAGCAGTTCTCCCATTGTCAAGGAAACAGGGTGCCCAGTTTCAGATATGGGGTGTAGTACAGGGTCCTTGACCTATCTGAAAACCCTAATCCAGCTGTCCCTAACCTGATGTCCTTCAGATGCTTTCGGCTACAGCTTGGGATAATGTGAGCTGTAGACCAAAACATCTGTGTGGGGACACTAAGTTACGGGAGGCTGCCCCCTTCCGTAATCTGCTGCCCTGTCAGTGTCCAGCCTCCTCTCGTGACTAGGCACCGTACAGCAAAGAATTGGTATTTCCTTGGAAATGCATTCCAAGGGCTTAGCGGCGCTAGTTCATAGCAGCATCTTCGCGAAATCTGTTTCTAGGGTCTTAAGAGATTAGCTGGTTTACTCGGCGTGAGGTTTCGTAGGAAGGAGTCTATTTTGGAGATAGGCAGCTGGCGGCCTTGGCATTCGGCGCAGCCTCCTGAGCCCCATCAGACCTCGTGTAGCCCTCCCTTTCTCTCACTCACAAGCCAAGGCACGGGGAAACGCAGGAGAGAACAAGTGAGGTGTGTAACTGGCAGAGCCTCTTTGGCTGCTCATACTAGGAAAGAGCAGTTAAGGAATCTCAGCTTCTCGGCTGGCACGGGAGTCTGACTACAAAGAGTGCAGTTGGCGTTGCAGGCCCATTTGTGTCAGTTCAGAATACCTGTTAAGAATTATTTGATGATCAGTAGTAGCCTGTTCGATCAGAAGCACAAAGTGGACTAATAGGTAGTATATGTAGATGTGAACAGGAGGCTATTAGAGCTCTGCTTTTCTTAAAAAGAGAAATGCCTCTTACTTGTACTCATTGCTGTCAGTGATTTTTGTTGTACTTATGTTTAACAGATGTCTGAGTCTCGTGTTTTCTTTCCCGTAATTGGGGCATATTTTGTGTTCCTGTTATCTTTCTGTTTTCACCTTGCTTACTTGGTTTTTCACCCTTCTCGGGGAGCTCAGTCCACACACACACACACACACAGAGAGAGAGAGAGAGAGAGAGAGAGAGAGAGAGAGAGAGAGAGACACCTACCTACCAACTTCTGGGTCTGCTTTGTGCTTCGGATGTAGGGTGTTGCCTGTGAAAAGCTTTGCCAACTGGTTAGAATCGGTTTATACCACCCACACAAGTGTGTTCGCAGATGCAAAAGGGCATGAGAAGCACATCCAGTGTGTTCAAAGTGCAGCATGCATCCCTACAGGACCCGCACAACGTGTCTGCCTCTTTTTGATGATTGGAGATAATACTTGTGGGTGGACGTGGGCACATAGGGATCAGTTCACACCTAAATTTCCATGTGTGGCAGAAGGCATGTGTACCCGAGGCTCTCTTCCAGCCATGTGTACTGGAAGGTGAGCAACCCCTCGGGGGTGTTGAAAATGAAATGGTCGTTCTTAAAAACGATAAAGCATGCTTGAAACTGTGTGAGATAGGCTCAGGGCTCAGCTAAAAGTTAACTGTGAGCACACGCGATGCAAACCCTGATGCTTGCCTTGGTGACAGAAAAGGCCTCAAGGGTGGAGCATTCCCTGATGGTGCCCAGGTAGGGGGCAAGTGTGCTAGGGTGAGGGTCCCTTCTTGGTTCTTTATGTGGGGGCAGGATCAGGCGTAGAAGCATGCCTGTTTTGTGTCGTCTAAAAAGCCCCTTCCACAGAGACGCTTCTAGGTCAGCTGGCAAGCAGAACGTTTCTCATAAATCCGCCTTTGAAGCAAATCACAAAGGTGTCAACTACAAAGAAGTGGCCCTGTACAGTTTGGGTGCAGGTTTGCTGTTTGCTTTCACTCAAAGGCAGTGATCAGGGGTTATTAGTTTGGCTGCCTTTCCTACTTCCTGCATAATTTCCAGCTGCTGCTACTCCCTGCATTTCCTCCTGCAATGCCAGGATGTATTTGGCCATCACTAATTTTTAGTCTATCACGGTGTACCCAGAGGAATGGGTGTCTTCCTCAGTATAAGTTGCTTGCTTCAGTTCTCGGCATGATGCTCTTCTTGTCCCTGCTGTCGAATTTCTTACTTGTCCTTTTTGTGTGTAGGTGTGCGTGTGTCTCGTACATCTCTTGTCATTGTGAGGCTTTGGGAGAAGGGGTTGCGCTGAAGACAGAAAGGGCTACTTGGTGCCCAAATGAAAGTAATTGTGTGAGGCTTCATGGGTCCTTGTGCAGCAGGGGTCTTGCTTCTCACAATGGATTTGTCTCTTTAGCTCAAGATACTGATAACGTCCAAGCATAAGAGAAGTTGTTTTGAAAAATCAAGCGTTTCTGAGTGCCAAAGTTGCCTGTTCCTTTTTTTTTTTTTACACCTCTGCCACTGTTATACAGCCAATTTTCACAGCCCTAAATCCAGCAGCAGCAAACACCACTGTTGACATTGCAGTGTCTTTTCCAGCAAATTTTGTTTAACTGCCCACCTGTCACCAGGGAAGCTCAGATGCACACCCCATTATTTTGCACTGTACCAGTGCCAACGTGCTAGCACAAATGCAGCTTGGAACACAAGGCAGAGTGTATAACAAAACAACAACAACAACAACAACTTATTATTTATACCCCACCCATCTGGCTGGGTTTCCCCAGCCACTCTGGGCGGCTTCCAGCAAAATATTAAAATACAATAGTCTGTTAAACATTAAAAGCTTCCCTAAACAGGGCTGCCTTCAGATGTCTTCCATAAGCTGAGGCCAATGTTTTATGAGACAGTACTCACCTGTATGAAGGACCTTTCTGGATGTCAGTGGCAGCCAGTTTGTGCTGGTACCCACAGCACTTTTACAATAAATGTTTTTCACCAGGAAGAAAACCGCTGGGCCAATTATGTCTTTATGAGGACCAACATGTTTAGTATGGTAATTTGAGGAATAAATGGCATAAAAAGGACCTGCCTATTTCAATGCCATTCTATTCTACCATTGTGGGATATCTGTAACCTGTAAATAAAACAAGAAGGCATTTTAAATGCTATCTGGGTGCGCTGGTTGAGATGGAATCAGAATTCCATTCGGAACACCAGATTTCTCCCCAGTAAGAGTTTCGTTACCTTTCAGTGTTCTGTGACAGGGAGGAGTTTGTGTCTTCCCTGCCCCATAGGATGTGATTTCCCTCTCTCTCCATCCTCATCTTCCTTTATCCCAGCTGCATGTGTGGGGGCGAGCCAATGAATGTTGAGGAGATCCCTCACAACAAGAGGTTAGGGAACAGTAAGGCTTTAACGAACGAGGTCAAAACTTCCCTTTAGGGAGATGCATGCAAACATTTTGCGGGAAACGCAGTGTTTGCTGTAGATGGGGCATTGCTGCTAGAGCCAGGACCACCGCTGGGTGTTTCTGTGTGCGCACACAGGTGACTTCTGCGTACCACACACCTGCTGTGCATCCATCTGCACTGAAGTCTGGCTCACACATTGGATATTGGAGCAGGCAAGACTGTCAAAATGTCATGTTGTTCCCATATGAAGAAGAGGAAAAAATAGTCCCACCTCCCACTCACTATTTCTCTGGAAAGCATAAAATAACCCAGCAGATTGTATCTCACAATTACTGTGCTTATTCCCTAAGTTGAAGCTTCTCATTTCTGCCCCCCCCCCCCTTCTAATTAACTACTGTTAGGTGTGTGCATACATCTGTTGTTGTTCCTTCTTCTTCTTCCTCCTCTTCTTCTTCTTCTTGCGGGAATTTGAATAGTTCCCCCTCCCAAGGCAGTGGGCGTAAAATATGTCCTCCTTTCCTATACTTGTTTGTGTAATGTGTTGGTGGTGTCAGATAACAGCAGCGTTTCTTTTTTGCACCCCTCCGCCCTTCCTGCAACCCCACAAGTTAGAAGTGCAAGACACCTCCTTGAAGTAAAGCTGTGGAATGTCACAACTATCTGCTAAGTGTTAGCACTGCCTGGATGAAACTCATTTCAAAAAGTATTATTTTTGCACTAGGACCCTCTTAATTGGCACAAACCATGGTGGAAACAGAAAGGAGGCTTGTAGGGTGAAGTTATGCTGATTATCAAATGCTCACAGGGGGTAGAATTGTCCTAGAATCCACATGGTTTTAAAAGCCGAGGGAGTATTGGGTTAGCGTCTTCTTCTTTCTACCAGGCTCACTCCCAGGGGCTTGTCATCAACTGCCAATCCTGTCTTAAATTAGTTCTGCAACCGATTTCTTGATACTTTTTTTTTTAGAGCGAGAAAGAACCATTTCACAGCCTTGCAGAAGGCGTTGATTTTCCCCCCAAGGCATTTCCTTTGCTTCGCATAGCTCAACTTATACTACCGGTTCCTCACTCTGAATATTTCTGGGGAATTCGTAAGATTCAGAGACCTATGACACTGCCTCGCACCAAGCCCATCCATTGATTTACTTATCTTTTTATCGTCTACTTCTCCAACTGGTGGCAGCAGCCCAGGAGTCCAGGGCATAGTGAGACATCTATGTATTTATTTTAAAATAGGGTGTGTGTTTTTTAATCCATTCTTCAGCTGTCCCAAAGAGGAGTCGTTTCCCAGACAGCTTCCAGATAGTGGTTAATAAGACAGTCAGTGATCTCAACCTCATATACTACAAAAGACTGAACACATAAAAATAAGGCGGTGGGGGGGAGCAAACTCAGGTGCTGGTTATCAGCTACGGGGTTCTTATAACGACCAGCTGGAATGGAAAAGTTCAAAAAGATAAGGAGCTAAAAGTTGCTGGTCTCTTGGCTGAACCTGATGGAGACGCCCTACATTGTCATCTCTTCCTTGGCTGCTTTCTCAGACCTAGCAAAAATCCTTTTAACAAGATATTTATCTATCTATCTATCTATCTATCTATCTATCCCTCCATCCATCCATTCAAGAATTTGTTCCTTTTTGGAAAGACACTTCATCGCAAAGCAGCTTATTCCTGCCATTCTTAGTCTCCCAGCCATCTGGTCTGTTTAAAGCCCTGCTCAGAGCATGAAACTGATTGCGGCAAATTTGCAAACGTGGAGGGCTGAAATCACCCTCCACCCTCTAGACTCCACCCACCGTGTGTTCGCCGGCGCTTTTGCACAGAGTGTGAGCATGTGCACTTGCACACACGTGTGCAGGCTGTGCGGAAGAAGCCAATGAACACGTTGCGACAACAGTCTCAGGCAGAGGTCTTATTCGACACCTGCTCCCTGAGATTCAGGTAGTTTTAACTGGAATGGCTTTCCGAGACTGAACCTGGAACCTTCCGCATGCCCTACCGCTGAGCCGTGATTCCTTCGCAGGATGGAGAACCAGGGAAAGGGACTCCTTCACAGCCAACTGGTATGGATGGCGAAGCAGGACCAGTTTCAATTCAAGCAGAAGTGGTGCTCAGAATGTAGTTTTTCCACCGGGCTACAGCTCCCACCATCCCTGGCCATTGGCTGATGGGAGTTGGAAAGATCAAAGGTTCCCCATCCCTGGTCTGGGTTGTACCCCTTCATGCTGATGGTGGAAGCCGAAGGCAATTTACAAAATACAGTGGTGCCCCGCAAGACGAATGCCTCGCAAGACAGAAAACCCGCTAGACGAAAAGGTTTTCCGTTTTGGAGGTGCTTCGCAGGACGAATTTGCTATGGGCTTGCTTCGCAAGACGAAAATGTCTTGCGATTCTTGAGGGTTTTTTCCGCTCCCCACCCCCTTTTTCTAAGGTGCTAAGCTGCTAATAGCCTTTTAGCAGCTAATCCGCTAATCCCTTAAGCCTTTAATAGCCGCTAATCCGCTAATAGCGCTAATAGCGCTAATCCGCTAATAGGGTTGCTTCGCAAGACGATAAAACCGCTAGACGAAGAGACTCGCGGAACGGATTAATTTCGTCTTGCGAGGCACCACTGTAATAAATTGACACAGAAATTCAGGCTGTGATGAAGAGTACTACAGTTTACCCTGCTCTTTGCCCATCACACGAGGTGCCCGGGCAGATAAATTGCCTCCTCAGAAAGAATATAGCCATAGTTAACTATTCATTGTAGCAGAGCCATCCTGATGACCCCAAAACGTGCCAGCGACAGTTTGTATGTGAAAACTGAGTTGGTAGCCGAAGTCATTTCCCTATCAAAGTCTCGTGTTTGCACATTTGGGGGAAATGGGGGCGGGGGGGGATGTTGTTGCTGTTTCTGCTGCTGTTCTCTCTGTGCCATCTGGTGAATTTGTCTGGATTTTTATTTTGCATGCATGGCCATTGTCATCGGTGTCATATTAATGCCAATGACGTTTGGAAAGCACTAATGAATAAGTGCAATTTCTTTTCTCTATTGTTGGGTTTTTTGTAAAGTTGCTCAAATGCTCTCAGGTATGGCCGCCCTGAACGGAGGACTCGGTGCAACAGGCTTGACGAATGGTACAGCTGGCACAATGGATGCCCTCACCCAAGCCTACTCAGGGATTCAGCAGTATGCCGCGGCGGCACTGCCGACATTGTACAGTCAGAGCTTGTTACAACAACAAAGTGCTGCGGGCAGCCAGAAGGAAGGTAAGCATGTTTGGTCAATGGTGAATGAGAAACAAAGGAAAGCAAAGAGAAGAGCGTTGTTCCAATGTGAGCCTCAACACAACTGGCATGTGGCCCCTTCCCTAAATTTACATTATTACTATTTGCTAAGCAGTCACATGTTCCAGCCTTCCACTCCAATCGCAGCACTAGGGGCAACTTAAATTTAAGCACAATTGACCAAAAAAAAAATACATTGCAAGATGTGTGTACTTGCTTTCTTTTGAAAATTATAAATCAGATTAATCATTGTATTGGGCCTCTCTTTCATTTTGCTTACTTTCATTTTGAAAGGTTGGTGTGTTTTTTTTATTATCCTTATCTCAAAGAGGCCCAGACATTGAGGATTCACCTTAGAAATGAGGGTTACTCAGGCTTTGTATACATTCCTACTCACTCTGCATCCAGGGTACTCTCACCACTGATTTATGAAACTTTTCTGCACATAACATTATCCACAATCCACATCTATCCTGCAGTTTTTTGAGAATGATATGTCCCCATCCCGCCCCCCAATACACTTTGAAATCAAAAGCTGTATGAAGACATCCATGCCCCCTCACTGACTTGCAAATGCTATTTGAAACGGGTAGGTTTTAAGGCAAGTAACTTGTCCACAGCCCATTAACCCACTAAACCTGACTCTTGCAGAACTTCAGTTTAGGACAGTGGGAGTGAATTCAGGCTTCCCAACATCCATTCCAAACTCATGGTTTTAGTAAGCCAATGCTGGTATAATGATGGTATATACCTATATATGTGTGTATGTGCATGTAAATAAACATCCTGCACGAGGAGTATATAGGGGGCCTGTAAACATCTAATTTCCCAGTCTCCAAATTTTCTCTCAATGGCATTTGCTTCATAAATTTTGCCATCTTTTGTTGAAGTGTGAAAACACACATGGCTGCTTTTGCCAAACAGCCATTTTGATAAAGAGCATTCTGATATGTGCTTTGTTTTTTAAACGCACACTTATGTGCGAAGGGAGCTCCTCTGTCTGGGTTCCATGTATACTGCAAACACGTGGCTTTTGTAACCAGACTGCGTTTGGAGGTTAATGACAAGATCTATCGCCGTTACATTGAAGGGCTCCTTATTTAATTGAGGGTCTTGAGGGAAGGCAAACAAATGATTGATTGCTTCGTACTCAGTGCAAGTAGAGCAAAATAAACCCCAGTAAGTTAACACTGAGAATAAATTAATACTAATTATAAGATGCTTAATGAAACAAGGCTTCTGTCTCACACTCTCTGCCCTCTTCACTCCCCTCATCCATCCCTCTTCTGTCTCCCTAATCTCCAAAGCAAAGGGGGGATACTATGTTATTTTATTGGAGGGGATATCCACACACCCTCATTTCTTCCTCTCTCTCTTTTTGGCGTTTTTTAAAATATTGGTTTTCCAAATTGGTACCAAATTGTTTCAATTGAATATGATTTCCAAAACTGCTTTCCCGCTCTCCTTTCAAGATATGTCCAAAATAAAGCTCCCATTGCTGTCGTCTCTAGTTAACATCACTCCAGAATTACCAATAATATTTCTTGTTAATTCTAAACTGGAAGGGAAAAGTGTGTACCAGGAAGCAGCACCCTTGTTTTTTGACTGTCATATAAAGCAATGGGGGTCAGGCATCAGTACCCCAAATTAGATATATTTGCCATAGTTTTGTTGTTTTTGTAAACTCACCTTGTACATAATCATTGGAGGCAATTTTTCCATATCATTTCTTAATCTGAATGGTTCCTGCATGGAGTGTCCAGACAACACCTAGTTGAATATTAACATTAGGCACGCACCTTTGCTATACTGTTCTAGATCCCTGTTGGAAACCTTTTTATTCGAAGAAGCCTACTCAAGACACATGATTTAGTTATATAGACTTGTTTTTAAAACTGATTTTATTGATGCATGATCGATGATCAATTTAGATGCACTGCTTAAGAGATTTTACTAAGCAGTTTATATTCTTTCCCAAAAAAATGTATGAATGAAAGGTATGGTAGTTAATTACTATTATCATTTACCAAAGGGCAGATGTTATGAAAAGAAGCTTTTCCCCCCTAGTAAACATGCAAATAAATGGGGGTTCAGAGGACCACTTGCACAAAGAGACGGACCATCTGCATGAGCAAATCCCAGCCCCAGGAAAGTTTGCCAATTCACTACTCATACTTCAGCTTCCTTCAACATATTCCATGTTATTCCAAATGGTCCACCCATCCTTCAATAATGGCTTTTTTAAAAGGATATGGGAGCCCTCAGAGAGAGGGAGGAGGAGGCACAAAAGGCAAACTGCTGCTCTCAATCCAACCCCATTAGAGATGGAGGGATCTATCAGTTTTGGTTCTCTCATTTCCTCCTTTCCCTGTTTTAAAATTTACTTCTCCACATTTCTGCAGCCATTTGCATTTTTTTAAAAAACCCCAGGATCCTCATGAAAATTCATCAGCATCTTAGTATGCAGTTTTCTCCAAATTTCTACAAAGCAATGTCATGCATTTTTGTATACATTTTCACTAATACACACATTTTTATGCACACTTTGCCCTAGCATGTACAATTTTGTATACGTTATCATCTGGCCAGGAAACTGTGCAGCAAAATTAGGAAAAGTGCAAATATTAGAGGGTGGCTTTGTGGGGGTTTTTTTGTTTTTGTTTTTTTTTTGTTTCAGAAAATGTGAAATTGGTAGGTGCTCCTATAAGTGCAAACTTAATCAAATTTCTCCCCATTCCTAAACCTAGTAAATGCATTTTCTTGTGGCCAAGTTCGCTTCTAGGCAATCTGTTTATTGAGCATTCATCCCGATTTGTTTGCATAAAGTTTACAGAAGGGTTAGATGGCATCGGCTATTTATTGAGTATTCATTCTGATTTGTTTGCAGGAATGTTATATGACAGTAAGCCCAGCAAATATTATCTCACAATTTCCAGTGCTTTTCCCCATTACTTTGCTTATTACAAAAGTCTATTTGGCAGGGAGTGGATTTGTTGCACAAGATACCAAATCAACCATAACTACACAACGTAAATTTGGTGGTATGTGATTGAAACCCACCCGAAAATACAGCAACCCTTAAATATAAAAGCTCTCCTTAGCCTTTGGGAAGTTAAAAAGAAATGTTGGAAGTATTGCTACTTTGTTTTCTAGAAAACTGAAGTAGCGTTCAAGTTAAAGTCAAACTTATTTTTAGTGTAGTTTGTTGCATCTTCCTGTACACGTGTGTGTTTCAGAAGCCTGAAATGGAAACATCCAGATCTTCAATGAACATTCTCAATACAAAACAAAAGCAGCTGATCTCTGATGGTTTCCTCTTTTCTTAAAGGTCCAGAAGGAGCAAACCTCTTCATTTATCACCTCCCACAGGAGTTTGGAGACCAGGACATTCTGCAAATGTTCATGCCTTTTGGAAATGTCATTTCTGCTAAAGTCTTCATTGACAAACAGACCAATCTGAGCAAGTGCTTTGGTATGTAACGTTTGACACACAAAGACAACAGAGACACACAGGATCTGTCTCCTTTTTACTCAACATCCTATGTACTGGCCCCTCGTGTTCAGAGTGATGTGGATATAATATGCTGTTTTCACAATGCATATCTAAATCGTTGCATTGTTGCATTATTGCCTATCTCCTTCCAACTCAACAATTCTAGCATTCTGCCCTGTAACTGAGCATCCTGTTTCCCATTCAGAACAACAGGTATTCCTCAACACATTATAAATCACAACAAAAGCATTGCTGTCCCTCACATGTGCATGGTTTAAATGTGCAATAGCTTGCACATCCAAACACAAATCTCTCTCTCTGCCTCTCGGCAGATCTGATTATCTTCATCTTGTTTGAGATACTTCTCCCCAATAACAAATATTTGCATTCTTGGCTTTTCACTTCAGGAAAAGAAAACCACAGATCTTTACGGCTGCCCCTGCAAGGCAGCCAAACCAAAGGCACCCTTCATAGCCTAGGGTTCAAGGGTGCTTCGAGATGGGTGTTTCTGGTGGAATGGATGGTGCCCATTTTTCATTGAATCCACATGACATGGCTGGGCATCAATATGCCAGTATGTATTTCTCAACCCCGCCATATAATCTAAATTTACTTGCACCGCTTGAATGGCCCACGTGCCATGGAAGCACCAATAGATGTGAATGGAGGTCGCACATGAGTCTGCCATCTTGCACCAACCTCATTCATTTCTATACATCTCATGAGGGAGGTGTTCCTATGGAGGGTTTCCTGCAGGAACTTACTGTTCTTTTTGTAATAAACAGCTCTCTGCATGGGTTACTGACATGAAGGGGCTGTCAGGAGTTCAGCCTAAACTCAAGTAGGACCCTGGCAGAGACACGTGCCCGACTGGCATGTTCCCTCCCTCCTGGTCGATCGTTCGGGAGCTTCATAAGCTTTTTTCAGCCCAAACATCACAGCGACCGATGCTAACCGACACCGGCACACTTAAGGATCCTCAGCGTTTGTGCATCATGCACGTGACAGAACCCCAGCAACTCAGCATTTTGGCTAATCTACTTTATTTACATATAAACACACAGAGAGCACTGCAACATGGCTCCCTCTCTCTCTAGCATCAGACAGCAAATAGAAAAAGGACAAAGGACAATAGTCCCACTTCACGGAACACAGTAACACAAACATCCTGTCTCCGTCACTTCCCACTCTGTGGAGTCAAAACATATACCGTCATGTGATAGACAAAAATCCCATGACTGCAATCACGGGAGCAGGAATTCTAACAGGGGCAACATGATTGGAATGGGACTGCGGGACCAGACCTTTAGACACACCTCCTCCCCATCTGTTGCCACACATCTCCATCTGATTGCTCTCATGCTGTTTCTGAAGTGGGAACCTCCTGAGTGACTTTGATCCCCACCCTGATCTTCTAGGTTTCTAAACCACACAGGCAGCCTCCCCAAGTAATGATACTTCATGAAATACTTTGTAAAATTTATGTGTACTAGGACACAGGCTACCGTACTAGAAAGATAATATTGTAGGTACATCAGGAAAAGGTCCATGGTTACAAAAGACCCATAACTTTAAGACACAGCATTTTAGAATTGCTGTGGGGGAAAATATCAATGAAATATTGAAATATTCACACTTAAATGTATGCTGCCTCAGTGTAACTCAGTACTGTATTGGGCATATGACTAGCAGAAGGTTAACAAATTTCCTTAAATTATCTTAGGATCCAAGCCCAGTTTCTGGTGTTTACCCACCCTCCCAGAAGTGCCCAATGGCCAGTTTCATATTGTTCATGGGGAGCCTCTCTGACTCTCCAAATAAGTTTCTTCGGGACAAAGGAGGTAGGAAGAGAAACCAAACTGCTTCTGTGGACTTCCTTAAGTTAACAAATTAAAACCAAGCACCAAAGTTATAGGCATCAGAAGGCGGGCTGAGTTTCCATCGTAATCAAAACAAAATGAAACGAACGAAAAACGAACGAAACAGTAACCAATCAAAAAGGAGATGAATGGGGCTGCCCAAATTGAAATGCAACCATAAATATATACAGTGAATATCCCTATTCCCTATACAGTAAAAGCACTTTACAGCAGTTGTTGTCGTTGCTTTTTGCTGACGCTTATGCCTTTTTCTCCCCAACCCGTTTTGTGTATTGCAGGTTTTGTTAGCTATGACAATCCTGTCTCTGCACAAGCTGCTATACAGGCTATGAACGGCTTTCAGATTGGGATGAAACGCTTGAAAGTTCAGCTGAAGCGCTCAAAAAACGACAGCAAACCTTACTGATCATTACCCCAGAAGCTTACTGCTATTAATTTAGATTTCTTAGGGTAAGTCCCTTGAGCAAAACCCATCATCCCCTTGGGGAGGTTGAGAAAGAACATAAGAACACATTGCCAACCACCGCCAAGAGACAGCTGTGTGTTTTTTTTTTCACAATACTTGCTTCCATTGTCCCCACCTGCTATAAGGGAATCTTGGCTAACCTAACTGAACGGTATACTTTATTTGAATTAGAAACTTGACTTGAAAAAGAAAAAAGAAAAAAAACCAACCTGACAAGGATAACACACATAAACACACACCCTCCAAAATCTTAAAAGGAATCAAAATTTTCGAGAGAACAAATGTCGCAGCTTAACTTTCTCAGCCTGGGTGTCCTTAATACTTTTGATGGGGATAATGAAAGCGGGCAAACGTCTAAACCTAGACTTATCCAAATGGCACCAGCAGTTAATAGGCTACTATCAATGGCCCTGTGCCAGGAGAGGAACTCATTTAGAAACAAAACCAATTATTTACATTTACTTCAGTTCGATTTTTATTGAAGGGGCTTGACTATTTTTCGTTCTAAAAAGAGTTTCAGATTGACGTGATGTTATATTATCCTGTTTAAAACACTGGTCATCTTTATATATTTCACTTGCGGTTTTTCTTTCTTTCTTTCTTTCTTTTCTTCTTTCTTTTTTTTTAAAGTCCTTAGGGGATTTGTTTTTTAGAGTTTTAGTGTAAAAAAAAAAAAAGACTTAGAGATCCGTTTCTAAAGCTACAGGGTTTAAAATAAATAAATAAAAAGAGTGACAATACTTGATGTTTCTTGAAAGATAAAAAAAATTTAATAATAATAATAGATAACAAAAGAAAGCCACAGGCCTGTAAATTTTATTTGTAAAAAGCATTTCTATTTTTATACAAAAATTTTTACTGCCTCAGAAATAATGGAAGTTATTTATTGCCTATTGTTAACTTATTGGATATCTAAAGAGCAGCTCTCTCTGCTAGCTAGATCCTTTTGAAGTAGTCTCTGGAGTATCTGTGCCAACAATGGGTGCTTTTTCACCGTTGAATTCTACATCCTACATGCTTTTTTATCCTCCTGTTTGTATTTTGTCTGGTTAACCTGTTCGTAGTTTCCATTATCTAGTTTAAAGTTTAGTTGTCTTGGACTATTCTCCTCTATCTTCCTCTCCTCCCCCAACCCACTCCAACACAGCACCCCCCTTACGTTGCATTTGTTGAAACTGGTTCTTTATTCTTTCCCCCTCCCCCCAAATAAAACAGGAATCCATCTTCTCTAACTCCTTTTCAGATGGATTCCTTTTGGGGGGGTCCTTCATTGTGCCGTCGTTGTTGGCCAAGTGTACAGTTAATGCAAACTGCGTGAATGGCTGATATTCTGATGTTGCAAGATTTGCATTAGTTTTCTCCTGCACCCATTTTTGAAAAAAAAATGATTTTGTTTCTGCTGCATAGACTCTCCGTAACTTTTTTTCCTCTTCCTTGTTTTTCCCTAGACATCTTCATGCTCGTTAGCTCATCGTTTGCCTAGCATGTCCCTGTGGCGTCTATAAAAAAAAAAAAAGTTTCATCGTCCCGTCATTGTTTCTGATGTCTTTCTGACCTCACATCATAATTTGGTTCTCCTACTGACCTTTGATCTATAGTTTGAACCTTTGAAATTTGCATGTGACCTCATCTAGCTATACGAATTCTGGGAAGTCAATGTGAAAAGCATTGCTGCATTTATGCAAGATCAAAATTTATTACTAGTCAAATTAATAATAGGATTATTTAATTTTTTTTTAAAAAAGACACACACACACAACCTGTGGCAAAATGTTTTGTTAGGGTTTTTTAGTTGTTCCTTTTTTTCCCTTTTTCCCCCCCTTTTCTTTTTGTGTTCAAATAAAAAAATATAAAAAAAAACCAGACTTGAAAGTATTATACAGAGATTGGCATTCTGGCTGGTCATTGATGACAATAGCAATATGTGTCCAGAGACAGAATGTTGGTTTCTAACAGACTACTTCCAAAACAGTTTGAAATGAAGAACTGTCTGATTTTAAGTCTCTAGAGGTCTGTAATAGTTTTTACATTTTTCAGGCAGTGTAAAGTTTTTTGATAAGGCCATTTTAGGTGGCTCACTTTCTCATTAAGAATATATATATAGAACCACTTTTTGTAGATTAGTATAACAAAAAAAAATAAAATTTACCCTGTTTTAGGGCAAATGCTACCTATTTCCGTCACCTTTTGCTGAACTGACTCACAAGTTAGACAATCCATGAATTAATGCACATGAAAATTACCTATATTTTATACTGTTTCAATGTACAGGAGAAAGGCTACCGTTAGCTGTTGTTCCATTGGTGCTTCTGTGAATTAAGTTGTGGTTTCATCATGGGTCTTATGGTCTTTAAGTGTTCTGTGTTTATAAGCAACAGGTTTGAAATTGGTTTTTACTTGAACAATATCAACAACAGAACAAAAAAAAAAACGAATTTCAAAAAACGGAAAAAGTTGTTTGCTTAAAATTTAAAAAAAAAAAAAAGTTTTCATGTGGAAAATAAAACTATTCCAGACTAAGTTTGTGTTGGCTTCTGTGACGCATTGGTGTCATATTTTTTTAAAAATTATTATTGTGGACAATTTAGATGTGTTTGTGTTCAGCAAAATGTGATCAGTTTTTTTTCTTTTAAAGAAATAATAATAATAAAAAAGAAATCAGTGAAAAAAATCTTCAGTGCCAAATTCCAAAGGTACTTTTCTTCCTAGAGCTTCAGTGTGTTTCTTGTGTGAAGTAATTTGATAACATGGGTATTTTACTATGTGTTTTGTATGAATCCCTAATATTTAAAGGAAAAAGAGGTTAAAAAGTTTGTTAACTTGCTATCCTGTGGTCTTGTTGCCTGAAGTTGTTGTTGTTTGTTATTTCTCTTGGATGTTTTTTGTAAAACATTGTATAAGTGCCCATGTTTCACTTTTCTAACCACTCTGCACATCAACGCTGTGAAAGCAAACCTCACAATGTAATTTCTTCATAATGTATGGAAACCTCTAAGGTGAGAAAGTTTTGAACTTTTAACCCTTTCCACCCAGAGCTGTCTTGAGTGTTAATACTTTTATACATTCACCATTTTGCTGTTTATTTTTATATATACATATATATATATATATCTATAGCTATAAATATATATATACTTACTTTTTGTGGTTTATTTAATACATGGTTGAAATCAGAAAAATGCACAGGGCAGACCTGAAGGACAAAATAATAATAATAATAATAATAATAATATTTTACTGCTGTCTAAATTTCTTCTGTATCTATAACTAAAAAGAAAATATTTAAAAATAGTAACTGTAGATCTCCTTTTTAGGCCTTTGGGGTTTTTTTGTCTTTTCTTAAAAGAGCTTTTAATATGCTGCTGGAATATGCTACTCAGTATTAATAAAATAAAATAAATTCTTTAATTATGTATTGTATGACCACTCCTAGGTAGGAGAGGGTAACCCACCATTTGAAATCATTAAGGGGGAAAAAATATTTTTGTAATGAAATAAACTTTTGCTTAAATCCAATGCACTAGAACTTCCTGGATGAATCTTCATTGTGCACTGCAGATAAAAAAAAACTACTTTCATGGATGAGGTTTACACATGTCGTAATGCTTTGATGTGTTATCTGCCTGAATTGTCCGTCATATATTGATGCAGATTTAATGGATGCAAAGTAGGTGGGGCAATATCTGACCTGATTTCTGTTGATAATGGAGCATGCAAACTTTTGAATTGCTGCAAAACTCTTTGAAAGGTAGAAGGGAAAAATCTTGCTGTCGCTCAACTAATCTTCGGAACAAACCAGGCACACGAACCACCCGCTTTCATGGGCTCAGATGTTTCCACAGCAAACAAGCTGTTTGCACTCTTAGTGCAGGTAGTCTGGACTGGATCGGGTCCATTAGATCTATGTATTGGAGGAGTCAGTATCCAGAAAGGCATGGCAGAAATAATTGTAATAAACAAGTCACAGGGCATTCCATTCAACCCCTCAACCCAGAATTATGGAAGCCATTCTGGCTTCTGACTGGATCGTGGAATTTCCTGGTTTTTTGGTCCGGCATTCTGGCACGAGTTCACTGGGCTCCCGCAGGAGCTCAGGACCCAAAAAACGAGCCTTTTGATTTTGAGCAGCAGGTCGTTGGAGGGTATGATGGCATACCAGCAGGGGAGAAGAAAAAGAGGCTCAGTTATGTACTAACCAGCCAGTGCATATATATTATCCAAGCAAAGCACAACACTTTAAAACATGGTGTCCCAAGAGGTACGCCGATGCCCCCCTCGTCCCAAAATGCCTTGGCCACAGACCAAAACAACCCTTCAAGCATCTCCAGGTATCCAGCAAGTACTTCTGCCTTGCTCTGAAGTTATTTTTATAACGTGCAAGCACAACTGGGTGGGAGAAAGGTAAGCACTTTGGGTTTTCTTTTAACGAGAGTCTCTCCCCTTCCCACCCGGCATGGCATATCATTTTTTGAACTCAGGGGAGTCGACACGGAAAGTGTCAGAGAGGGGGGCGGTGGTTCAGAGCAAAGGCAGAAGTTCTGCTAGACAAATGGAAGCCTCCGGCCATGCCTGGACGCTAAGCTTTGTGGGTTGAAAATCGGTCAGAGTTGTTGCGCTGGCGTCACATCTATGTGCTGGTGTTTGCAAATGCACCCGGGAGCTGGCGTCAGTTAGGGCTTATCAGTGCACGCACTCCATAGATGACAGGTTTGCTGCATCCATGCTGGTGTTCCCCACAATGAACATGCAAAGTGTGAAGAGCAGGCAAACTTCCTGAACATGCAACGGCCATATGGAGAGCAGCTACAGCAAATCAAAGCTTCCTGGCTTGTGTCCTTAACAGTACAGTATAGGACAGGCTTCCTCAAGCTCGGCCCTCCAGAGGTTTTGAGACTACAGTTCCCATCATCCCTGATCACTGGTCCTGCTAGCTAGGGATCATGGGAGTTGTGGGCCAAGAACATCTGGAGGGCTGAGGTTGGTCTAGGACTTCCTACCTCCCCTTAACGCGTCACATATTTGATTTAGTGCCGTAGCAAGCACAGGTGGCACTTTCTCTGTGCATCTCTATGAAATGAAATGTTACATTTGCTGTACTCTCTGCTTGCCTAACTAATCGCCACAGCATTCCATTTTGCTAGATGGAAGTGTTCTGTGTAACTCAGAAGCTTGCATGCTACATCAACAGAAAGTGGTCCAATGTAAAAGGTATCTTTGCCTTACCTATTTTGTACCCCTTATTCTCTGTCGCGACAATATACGGGCACAGCCCTGCAAACACTCACTATGGCGAAACTGCTTTCATAGAGAGAAGAGAGGGATTCTGCGAATCCTGAGTGTTTGCAGGAAAGAGCCCAGGAAACTGAAAACAGAAGAAAAGATGCTGATAACACCCTTCATGGCTTTTTTTAATTTTTACTTTGGATCGGATAACATTCCTACTCCTAAACCAAATTTGGGTCTTCTATTCTGGCAGATCATCCCCTTTCCAGGCCAAACCATGTCAGCAGCCCTATAAGCTACTGATGAAAGTGCCATAATCATCCCCCATTGTCTGTTCCTACTTCAGTCAACCTTCCCTTACCTTCCCCCTGCCCCCAAAATCCCCCTTGTAAAGTATCTTTTAAAAATACAAAATAATGATCACACACCCCTTCTTTGCTTTCAAATGATTGTTTTATAGAGAAGCCCTGGGATGGAAAGGACTAGAATCCAAGTGATGCAAAAAAATAAAATAAAAATAAAAAAGGTTTCTAGCACACGCACTTATAGATAATGTTCTGTGTTATTCTCATATGTTTTTACTACTGCTGGGGCCTTCCTAAACCCTTTGAGGGCTATTTTGTACTTCTTGCAGCAATTTTTGCCTACTGGATTATCACATGTATACCGATCCACAATATAGGATCATCATAATATGTCTTTCCAGGACATATTGTTGTTCGGCATTTAAATTTCCCAAATAATTGTGCTTTTATTTCAAACTCTTCGGATCCCTTTCGTGTAGAAAAACTCAGTGAGGACACTCCCCCCCCCCCATTCATTTCAATGGGACTTGCACCAAAGCCCCATACAAGCCCCATTAAAATGGCAGCCTTGCACAATGGATTGCACCCAGTGTGAGCAACCCAGCTACCGATCCTTTGCCACGCAACCAGCCGGTGCCAAACTCAAAGAACTCTAGATCTCCTTGTCAATTTGCATGTGTCAACTGCGGCAGGTGTTCCCTGCCCCCATTGCTAGCTATTTTTCAAGCAACACTCGTTTGCAATGGGGGGAAATCTTGAACTTAACTAAAAGAATTTCACAGGCCTAGACCAGTTCCGTAGTGACAAAGGCAGAGATCCAAAGAAGGGAGATGTATATGACAGGGAAAGAAGCATCAACAGATCTGGAGCTTTGCTGACTGTTTCCCTTGACATTCCTGTGGTCAAAGAGGTAAGTTGCTATAACGTTTTAAAAGCAGCTTGCCTAGGGCCGGCCCAGCCATGAGACAAGATGAGGCAACTGCCTCAGACGGCAGACTCCACAGGGGCAGCAGGTCCCAATGTAGATCTTTATTCCCTTGTCCTCGACGTAGATCTTCACTCAGCCCCTTCTTCCCTGGAGGGGAAGTGGTGCCATTTTGTGGTACACTTCAGGCGCTAAAATGTCTTGGGCCAGCCCTGGGCTTGCCTCTTTGACAGGGGAAAACTGCCACAAGGAAAACCAGCCAGTCAAGCTCTTTAACTGTACACAGTATTCACACTTGCACGCGTGATCCACACACTCCCCCCTTTTTTTTGCTTTTTCTGATCCCGCATAGGTTATTTTTCACTCCTAAAATATCAAATGCTGGGGGTGGGAAGCTGCAAGAGTGCAAAGAGCTTTACAGCAGAGGAAGGAAAATTATTCGAACGAGGGGAATTTGCTTTACAAAAAACCAAACTCCAAAAGCACAAAGAAGTAGTTTTCCAACCAAAATCAACCAATTTCAGCAAAATTGCCATTTTTCAAAGGAGTAACAAGTTCACCTTTCTTTCACCATAGGGGTTATTTATTATTCCTTGGCTTGTGCTACTCTCTGGAATCATTTTTACTGTTTCTGTTCTTATTAACTTAAGTGCTGATTAACAAACAAACAAACAAAAAAGAGTTTTGTTTTTTTTAAAAAAGCTGTAGTTTTCATTATCTTTCTGAATGATGTCATAACAAAACGAAACAAAAAAGTAACCCTGTGTACCGGAGGGTGGGTGGGCGGGCGGGGTGTTGTGCTGTGAGAACATGTTGTTTGTAGATTATGAATAACTCTCTTTTAGTTGAGAATGTCTGGACCTTGTGGCATAATCCATTTGCTCTATGGGTACAGTGTCCATATACAAAAGAGTACCATCAGTTCAACAAAACTCCGCTTCCTTCTCTCTGTGGTTTAGGCACATCCTCCCATGCGCACTATTGGCCTTCCCTCATTGTCCGAGGAAAGTTACTTGTGCGCAAAAGACGCGCATCAAAACCAGGTGGGTCTGGGGAGGGATGCGCGTCCGGGAAACACGCCTCGCAATTCCCCAACCATCCTGTCGTGCTGCGTACAAACAGATATTAGAAGGAGGAAACAGGGTTCTGTTGATCCCCATGGGGGATGCGCTCTGCGCATGGGTGGCGGTGCTGTATCTGTGGCGCAAACGGGCTGTGCCCCTAGGTTTCCTTTTGAGATTTTGTCAGAGAAAAGCCAAAGTTACTGCAAAGTAGTGGGAAACTTGTAAGACCATTTGAGTATTGTTTCTGTTTCGTTGATGAATTTGGATTTTGCTGTTTGATGGAATTTGAGCCAAAAAAAAAAAACCACACAAACCACAGGCTTTCCTATTTCTAAAACTTGATTGTACTTATGCATTTTGTACCAGTGGAACTTTTTATACTGGAGATTTAAAAAAATTATAATAATATGGAAATTTTTGTGGCTTACTCTTGTGGGCCTCCAGATCATGGCTGATTTTCAAGTTTGATTTCCAGTTGGTAGAAAGAAAGTTGGTTTTGTTTAAGAGAATTTAAAAAAACAAACAAACTTTGGCTTGGTTTAATTCTTTCCCTTTGCTTATATTTAGTGTTTAGAATTTTGTCTTTAAAGCAAGCGGTAAGTTTCACTTTTTATTCTGTATTGTGCTGTTACACAATATAAAGATAAATTAGAATTTAGGAGTACACAGTCACTTTATGTGGATAAATGTATTAGTTAAAAAAAAAGTAGGGGTTTGCTTTTTTGCTGTTTAGATCAAAAGTTTTTTCTGATTCTTCTGTCTTCATTGTGGACATAACCGTGTAGTTGAAACAGTCAAACTTATTTTTGTAACGTATGTTATTGTGTGATGCAGTTTTTTGCTTCTGTCTCCAATATTAAACCATTTTCCTAATACTTGTCTCTCTTTCTCTCTGTGTGTTGTAATGTTGGTGGTCATTCCGTGTTGGTAATACATCTGCACACCTCACTGTTTCACGTCCCTGTTGATTTTTTTTCTTCTATTTGTCGTGTACAAAAGATACAGTCGATTCCACCTAAGTGAACATCTGATTGGAGAGTGAATGCAGATTTGTAGTAACCCTTGCTCAATTTTACCTCCAACTTCTTGCTCTCCCCCCCCCCCGCCCTATTCCCTGCTTTTAATCATTTTGATAATATAAGATTATTTAATTGCTTGCCTGAAGTCACATTGGAGATGCCTTTTTAGTCATAGTTTTTAGAAAATCACATGTGTTTTATACACAAAAACCAAAAATCATAAGTAAAGTTTTCCTCTGATTAATGGCTGAAAAGTTACATGTTTCTGTTTTTCAGGAGCATATTAAGTTTACTACCAAAAAGTTGCTTGATGGGAGTAGAATGTGGAAAATATTGGGATTTCTTCCAGAAGTTCTGTGTTCTCTGGCAGCATATGGAATTAGCCCACTGTTTCTCAGAAGTAATAATGGTTTAACTACAGGTAGGAGAGCCTGAGCCAAAACCCCACCAGGTGAACAAGCTTGTTAGAGACATACAGAGCTCAGAAAAAGCTAGTGGAAGTCAACAATAAAATAAAGAGCATCGCCATAGGTGCCGAACGGGATTATTTTGATCTTGGCATACGTGGTACGCTATGGATAATGAAACGGCACAAATTTCTAAGGAGAAAAGTGATTATTACAATATTTATGGCCCTCCTGGGTGCCAAGTGGCTGGTTGGCCCACAATTGTATTTTCTCTTTTTATCAGAGAAAACAAACTACCGCGAAAATAAGCTGCAAGCAGGCTTGTCGCTGGTGCAATCTTGATTCCGCCCAGTGCTCTTATAAATTCTGTCTCCATTTCATCGGTACCACTGACCCGGGTGGGATTTCTGTTGTTGTTGCTGTTGTCGTCGTTATCGATTCGACTGATCAGAGATTCAAATTTATCAAGTTGGGGAGGGGTTCTGCAGATAGAGAAAGTTCTACCCCATGCTTTCTGGGATTCAAAGCCATACATACATTCCTTTATCCCGAACTCAGGAATTGAAGGCCATTTAAAAGTGCTCTTATAAGATGGAGTCCAGACTTCCCTTGCGACTTTTATTTTCTGGTCTTGACTTGTGTGAGCCAGTCACACACAGTCCAAAATGGCAACCTCTTCAGAACAGAAACATTGTTCGATGGAAGCTCTTCTCTCACGGTTCTGGCAACTCCCCCCCCCCCCGATGACCCCCCCCCCTTGTTCTGAGGAGCTTGTTCTGCAAGCTTCTATGTCTGTGGGTTTCGAAAGCGGCGCAAATTGTTGGGGGAAGAGCTGTCCTCCTGGGGGGGGGGGGCTGTTCCTGCTGCCTTTCACATGGCTTCACTGGTGCCTGCTTCCCACAGCCCCAGCCCCTGGTTCTGTTTTCCAAGTACCTCACCTGTACAGCTGCATCATGGGACCACATCCCATGATGCAACAGTGTGCCTGCTACGTCACAAGAAAGTAGACACTCTTGTTAAAAAGTAAAAATAGAAACAAGGATGGCTGGGAATGAACTCATCTTCCCAGGTCAGTTTCATGAGCCTTAATTGTGATAAGTGCTGACAATCATTTTATTTCAGTGCAAAAGATGCAAGCATCTTTAGTATTATTATTATTCATTTTAAAAAAAATGAAACGGGGGATGATTGGAATCAATAGGATGCAATGGCCGACAGATGGGACATTTAGGTCCACATTCCACCTCTACTACTTGGTGGCCTTTGCCAAGCCATTCATTGTCTCTCAGCTGCACCTTTACATTTGTGAAATGTAAATCATAATCACCTCCATGGGCTAGTTATAGCAATGAGTTAGTTGCCATGGTACAACAACTGCTGAAGTCACTTCAATATCTTGCCTGGAACATTCAGATGATGAAGCAGAGGTTGGGGAGGCTCAGGAACCCTTTGAAGAGTCAGGGACTCCTATTATTATTATTATTATTATTATTATTATTATTATTTCTTCAGGCGTTTATAAAGCTCATTGTTTGCCTAATACCATTCAAAGTGGCAAACAGTGGGGGGTACCTCTCTGTTACCTCAGGAAAGTTGAAAAAGGGTAGACCTATTCTTGACTTCCTGTTGGGTCACCCTACAGAGCTGGTGGTCTATATTGGACTTGGTGGGTTATGCAAGCCGCAAGGGGCCTGATTCAAATGCGGCAGGTAGAACCACGCTCCATCTCGCCAAAATGGCATTCAGCATCACCTTCCTCCCCACCCAATTTCTGCCCTCCAAGTACTCCTCTACCCCCACGTTTGCCTCATGGGGAAACCAGCGTCTTGGTAATCCCCACCCCATACACAACACATTGTTCAATCCACAGTCATGAGTGGCAGCTCTAGGGTCTTCTAGCGCTCCCAGTTCCTAGTTCCACTTTGCTAATATGCACAAGGGACCCAAAACAACCTGAGATTCCTTTGCTCCTGGTAGATGAGCCATTTTGAGATGGCAGCCGCTGTATGTTTGATATTACAGTGTTTCCATATTCCCTTAGCCCTTCAAAATTCAGGCTTAGAGTTACAGGAACATCTACAAGAACAAAGTGGTTTATTTTTCCAGAGGGGAAAATATAAGGGCAGCCCTTCTAGTATTTAGAAGGTATCTGTGTCTCCACCTACAATTCAGGTACGCTTGTGCTTCACATAGGCTGCAATCCATATCCAACTGATGGCAGTGGCAAACCTCTTTGTGGTCTTAACAGCAAAGGTGCCACTAGTGTCTCTTTCTTGCCATAGGAGCTTTATTTCAAAGTCCAAAAGATTTCTGAATACCTCGCTGGAGTGAGTGTTAATGTTTTTTTATTACAAAAAAACACACAACCCAATTTGGTGGTCCTTAGGTATCAGGCTATGGAAAAAACAGTGTACTGTGTTTCATTCCTGATAAGTGAATAAAGCATTGTGTACAAACAATCAGGTTATTCACTTATCAGGAATCGACTGTACTGCTGGTTTGGCTGTTTTTGTTCTTCATTCTCTGTTGTGATTTCACAACTTTGCTGTGTCCTGTTTGTTTCCTTTCCCCTCCTTCTCCTATGCTTTTCTTTCGTTCTATCTTTTCCTTACTACCCGCCTATTCTTACTCCTCCCTATTCCTCTCTTTCTCTTTTCTTTCTTTCTTTCTTTCTTTCTTTCTTTCTCTCTCTCTCTCTCTCTCTCTCTCTCTCTCTCATATATGCTCTAGCACAATCACTGGGGAATATCCCTTCTTTTGACCATGAAACATGCTCTCCAAGTGGGGAACAAAAATCTTAACAAAATCTATGCACTTGCTATCAGGAACACAATATTGGATGTGTCTTATATCTATTTAGTGCGTGAGTTCTTAAATAAAACTACTGAAAGGATACTTTTGTCTGTAAAAAAAATAATATTGAGGGATTAAAAGCAAAGAGTTTCTAGGGTCTGGATTTTATTTTTGTTAAATCTAAAAAAAGGGGATGCAAAGTTTTAAATTCCTCCATGCCAAATGAATTTTTTTTTGTATGGTATATTTAATCTATCCATGAAACTTAGAAAAAATGGACTTACAGGGAAGAGGGGAAATGGGAATTCCTTGAGCACAGAGCAAAAATTTCCTGAAAGCCAAGATTGTTATCAAAACATGTTCCTTTTACAATGTAAAGGCTATATTAAGGAGAAAGACTATTTTTCTTACTAAATATGAAGCCATTTTTTGGACACCAGAGAACAGTTTAAAGTGTCTGATGTTTGCCATATACCATAATAAACTTATTCTGTGTCTGAACTTTTGTTTGTGTATTACTATAGATTGCACATGGAAAACGCCTGCTTTGGGGTGTAAACTCTGAACAACAGATAGCTGTAATTTTAGAAAAAGGCAATGGCCTGCACACCTATCCATACTCACAGGAAAAAAGTGAGAAGATGTATCACCAGTGATGACAAACAGTATGGCATTGGGGAGAGGGGTGTCAGAACCTTTTGAATGGCTTGCTTCAGTCCAGACTGCCTCATGGCTGTAAGCTCATCTCATGGATTTTATTCTATTTTTCAAGCCTGACAAATGAAGCAAAAATGAATAGGCTTATAAGCTTATCCAGCGGACGCTCGGGTTGTGGACGTGATCCGTGCGGGATGCACATTCGCAACCCGCAGCGATCGCAACCCTCAGCAGTGCATCTGCACACACACAGGTGGCGATTCGGTGCTTCTGCGCATGAACGGCCGCCAAAACCTGGAAGTAACCTGTTCTGGTACTTCCGGGTTTTGGCGGTCCATAACCCAAAAAAACGCAACCTGAAGCATCTGTAACCCGAGGTATGACTGTAAGTCTATAGAATTAAAATGGAAGCCTCTTTTTCAAAGCTCCATCTTTTATGAAAATGTCCAAATGCACAAGTTACTCATCGCCATTACCTCTTTGCAAGCTAAACCTACTATACGCTAAAATATATACTGTATATAGCCCAGTGGTATTGCCCTAAACATTTCTGGGAATCTAGAAGGGCCAAACCTTTATCATTATATTTGCTGCTGCTCTTATAGGATGTGGACAGGCAGTGACATCTAGTGAATAGCAGCAAAACTAGAAATGTAAACACTGAGGAACTGGCTGTAGCAGCACACGCATTATATCTGATCAAACACCAGCACTTGTAGGCAGGAAAAAAACCACAAATGTGAAGAACTGATAGTGATGGAAGAATAAGTCTACTCAAAAGCAGGTCTCATTCATTTCAGCTGGACTTACTCCCAGGTAAGTGTGTACAGAACTGCCTTAGAATAGAATCATAGAATCATAGAGTTGGAAGAGACCACAAGGGCCATCGAGTCCAACCCCCTGCCAAGCAGGAAACACCATCAGAGCACTCCTGACATATGGTTGTCAAGCCTCTGCTTAAAGACCTCCAAAGAAAGAGACTCCACCACACTCCTTGGCAGCAAATTCCACTGTCGAACAGCTCTTACTGTCAGGAAGTTCTTCCTAATGTTTAGGTGGAATCTTCTTTCTTGTAGTTTGGATCCATTGCTCCGTATCGGCTTCTCTGGAGCAGCAGAAAACAACCTTTCTCCCTCCTCTATGTGACATCCTTTTATATATTTGAACATGGCTATCATATCACCCCTTAACAGCTTAGAGGAAGAACCAGCAGTGTTCCACCAAATTCGCCTTCAAGGGCATTCAATTAAAGTAAACAATCCTACAGGTTACAAAGTATGGACCAGCATGCGAAAACGTTCCCCAGAATTGAGCACAGCCTACACACGAACTATAACTGTGGGGAAATAGCTTCTAGCACTCTCCTACCGCTGCCTATCGAAAGGCAAAGCAGGGCTAATGCATTTTTGTAGACTCCTGATTGGTATTTCACATGCAAAACTGTTCCACACAGAACCTTGAGAATCATCGGCCAGCGATGCTACTTCCTTGCCTGGATAGCTCAGTTGGCAGAGCATGAGACTCTTCATCTCAGGGTCGTGGGTTTGAGCCCCACGTTGGGCACAAATATTCTTGCATTTCAGGGGGTTGGACTAGATGACCCTTGGCAGCTCAACAATTCCAACTCAACAATTATATAATTTCAGCATACTCAACCTTTCCCACTGTACCTACAACCCCAAAATGCTAGTTACAAACCAAAACAGCTGTGCCTGCTTTTTAGGGCCTAACTGAATATGACGTACAAGACCTAGGATCAGATCACCCAATGTCTGGTGGGGAGGTTGAACATAAAAACAAACAAGGTAGCCCAATGAGCGTTAGAGGAAGAAAGATTTATCCCATTCTCACATGCCATATCCACTGTTCAAACAGCATCCCCCCAAGCTGTTAATAGCTACACAAGCTGGAAAATCAGGTGTGGTCTTTCCGCCATCTCATTGTTAATATCTTCTTGTTTCAAATTGGAGAGATGGTTAGGGAGAAACAGGATGCCAAACTGAGGGGCATAAAATTGAGAAGGTCCATAACTAAGAAGATCCATTTGGGAGCACCAAATCTGAGCCTCGCACAGGGCATCATATTACAAAAGACTACCAACACACACACACACCGATCTGGTGCAGCATCCAATTTCACACTAGCCAACCATATATCTTTTTTCACTTTTGCTCCCCAGCAACTGCTTTTGCTGATTTTATCTGTGTTTAATTTATCTGTGTATCTATTGGGGTGATTCTTTAACAGTTTTGTTTATTTTTATCTGTCCTTTATTGATTATTTTATCTATATATTTTTATTGCACAGTTTTCTGATTAAGCAGCATATAATTTTTTATATAAAAAATGCAAAATACAGAGTCATTCTGCCTGCACTCCTAGGGGCAGCATATAAACATCCTGACTTCATTAGTCTTATCCCCCTTCCTTTTCTCTCTCCTGAATCTTCTACAATTCAACTTCAACAGAGAACTGAAGGTTCTAGTATGTGAGACTATGAGTGAGAAGAGTTTGGATTTGATATCCCACTTTATCACTACCTGAAGGAGTCTCAAAGCAGCTAACATTCTCCTTTCCCTTCCTCCCCCACAACACTCTGTGAGGTGAGTGAGGCTGAGAGACTTCAAAGAAGTGTGACTGGCCCAAGGTCACCCAGCAGCTGCATGTGGAAGAGCAGGGAAGCGAACCCGGTTCATCAGATTATGAGACTACCGCTCTTAACCACTACACAAAAACTTCACTATTCACAACATCCATAATTTTATTCCCCTCTATCATTTTCCCTTTTATCTCATGTTTTTTTCCAAATGAAATAACCCAAAAAATCTGAGCAGCAATATGCAGTTTCAGTTCCATGACTGTTGACTGGCAATGTGAAGAATGTATATTTGACCATCCCTAAATTTCATTTTATCTGGGGGGAGGGGAATGTTTGGTAAGGCTGAAGCTATATAATAAAGAATGCTGTCACAATGGAAGTATGAATTTTGAAAATTTCTACTTTTAATGGCACTTAATTAAAAAAAGAGCAACTCAAAAACTATGGCCCTAAACAAAACAATAGATCTTGACTCAAAACAACATCCATTCTTAGTACTGGCACCAGTTCCTGATCACTTACTTTTACAGTGGTGCCTCGCAAGACAAAATTAATTCGTTCTGCGAGTTTTTTCATCTTGTGAATTTTTCGTCTTGCGAAGCATGGTTTCTCATAGGAAATGCATTGACGGTTTCCCATAGGAATGCATTGACGGTTTTAAGAAAAAGGCGCAAGACGTTTTCGTCTTGCGAAGCAAGCCCATAGGGAAATTCGTCTTGCGAAGCAACTCAAAAAACAAAAAACTCTTTCGTCTTACGAGTTTTTCATCTTGCAAGGCATTCGTCTTGCGAGGTACCACTGTATAGATATTGTTCTAGTTTCAAAATACTGCAGCATCATACATTTATACTGTAGAACCAAAGATTCAAACACCAAACCAGACACTAGCATAAATAATGCACCAAATCAGAGGCTTCAGTTAGCTAAAGAATGAGATAAATAAAAGAGTTGCAGCTTCCTGGCATTTGTATGAGTTTGCTCCTCAGTGGAGAAACCTTATATTCTGAGAAACTGTATATTCCTCAAATAGAATAAAAGAAGTTGGAAATGTCACTGCTTTTCTTTGGAATTATTATACAACTATTAATCTAATTAGCAAGCACGCGCACAGAGAAAACATTTTTTTCCAGCCCCATTCTTCCTCCTGAACAACCAAACACACAGTTTTTGGCTGTGTGTTTAGATTCTACAAAATCAGTTTAGATTCTACAAAATGGCAGCCACCACAAAAAAAAGAACAGCTCCCAGAAGTGGTCTAATTCAAGTGAAAAGCGTAACATGAAAGAATGACTACTTCCACTTTCATGAACTGAAAAAAAAAAACAAGCTGCCATTTCCAAGTTCACAGAAGGGGGGGAAATGATCTTGCCTGAGCTGGCTGCTCACTTCTTATGTTGATTACCCAAGTAGATCGCTCACAGGAGCAATTATCTCTATAAGCGGCAGACATTTTTCCAGTTGCTGAAGCCCACATTCAGCCTGGAATACACAGTAACTTCCATAAATGTATACCACCTTGCTGGATCAGGGCCCTGGAATTTCGGTCAAAACAAACAGAATCAGCCTGAAATAGCAAAGCAATAATGTTACATCTATACCTGTTCCAAACTGTACTTATTGCCCAGAGTAGCCCAGTGGGATCCCGAATAACTAGCAGATTCCCAGCTGCCAAAAGAAAAAGAAAACCCAAGTATTCTTTCGCAAAACAAGGTGTTGTCCCTTTGGTCTCTTGCATGTTGCTGTTGATAAAGCCGCTCAGTTTAGTTCTCACAATCCTCGGTTGGAATTTTCCATGAGCTGGGTCCAGTAAACAGACCCAAGGCTGTGTACCTGCTGGTGGCTTAAGAACTGATTTATGCTCATTTAATTAGTTTCTTCAGTTCAGCTAATGGCCATGCCTACTTGCTCCTTCACCAGCTGAGGAGGTCATCAGCTTGCAATGGGACCTTTCGCTTGCTTTTCTGCTGATTTCCTCCCCCACTTCGTCGCAGTAAACAGGCTCTTGGACAGTGTGTGCCGGATAAAATCTATAAATGTGATTTATTGTTTTTAATATGGTGCCACAGTCAATGGTATCCCATTTAGGGACATGGAGGGTTTTTGTTTCTTTCAGCGCCAGCGCAACTACACTTTCATTGTTTCGCAAAATATATCTGCCCTTGGGTCTAAAGGAGGGCAATTTATAACCCGCTGCTCCTGCAACAACCTGCATTTTGCAAACAGAGGGCTGTGCCTCCGCCTGCCTTGTGAGGTTTCTATTGGTGTTTCGCAACTTTAACCTGTTGCAGGATCTTAGCCAGACCCAGTTGAATATAGCAGAGCATACGCAGACTTCCAGAAGCAATCAGTTGCAGGCAGGAAGGATGAAACAGGAACTGTAGCCTTTCAGACCTTTCCCATTGGTCGGGTCTGCATTGCTCCTGGGAGGGAGGGAGGAGTCAATAGACACCGAGGGTTGCTTCAGAGAAAGAGTTTATTTCTGCTTTCCGGAGCAGCAGAAAGGCACTGTGTGATCGTTCGCAGCAAGCACACTTAAAGAGCAGTTACACACAGCTTATATCCCCTTCAGGTCCCCTTTCCCCCTCCCCAGGAATCCAGCCTCGTGCATGTAAGTTTACATCCTTGAGCATGAACAGACCTTCCTGTAGCCTGTACTCTTATCTTGCACTCCTGGCTCCATTCCCGGGGTCTGTGCGTCAGCGTGGTCAGGATAGTTACAACCGGTAAGATAAGTTGGATGCGCCATCCCGTCTCCACTCGGAACTGACAAGGCCATCTATTACGCCTTCATGGACTGATAAAGAAGAAGGCTTTGTTTATTCAGCTGGTTTGTGTTATACAGCTCAAGCTAATGGATTTTAGCTAATGGATCCTCAAAGAATGAATTTGGGAAGTTTGGGGCCTAGTTGGGATGACTACACAGTCAGGTTTGGGTAACCTGTGCCTTCACAACGAGATGCTGCTACCAGTAACTTGGTTACTTATAGCTGTTTATTATTTGCAGCAGACTCACAAGTTACTATATACAAGATACAGACACGCATCTTAAACTCTATCTTAACTCCAAACGACTCTCAGAACACCACACTGACCAACCAACTATCCAGCAAGGAAGGTCATGAGTCACCATGCCTATGTGGAGACCTCAACCTGTAGTTGAGCTGTATCCAAGGTCCCATATCTCTAGGCAGAATATCTCCCTCTGCTCAGTCTTCTTGGCTTTCGGCCAACTTTGCTTTTGTGTGAAGCTGCACATAGGCAAAATCCCAACAGTTTCAGAGGTTCCAACATGCGGCAGTAACCAGTGCAGCACAGTTTCACCCTACCCTCAAAGGAGATGTGAGAGTCAACAGCAGCCTCTCACAATACTGTGCTCCGACAGCCGTAGCATTGCTGCAAGGTTCAGTGGCCACCTGTCACTGATACATTAGTTGAAATTGCAGCATTGCAGATTGTTGGGCTAGTTGACTCTCAGAATCCCTTCCAACTCTGCGATCTAGGATCCTGTCTTCCTGAAAGGGCTGGACTTTGTTAACATGGCGCCCCGAGCAAGGACAAAATATGGTGTGCCCCACTCCCAAATATTTTTATTTTCACAATCAGATCAGATCATAAGAATCTTTATTTGCATCAGCCACCAGTCATAGCAATAAAATAAAATGTACTAAAGACAGAGGTAAAAACTTAACTATACAAAATACATTTGGGAGGTTTACATCATTGGTAGGCAAACTAAGGCCCGGGGACCGGATCCGGCCCAATCGCCTTCTCAATCCAGCCTGCCTACAGTCCAGGAATCAGCGTGTTTTTACATAAGTAGAATGTGCCCTTTTATTTAAAATGCATCTTGGAGTTATTTGTGCGACCTGCCTGGTGTTTTTACATGAGTAGAATGTGTGCTTTTATTTAAAGTGCATCTCTGGGTTATTTGTGGGGCATAGGAATTTGTTCTTTTTTCCCTCCCAAAATATAGTCTGGCCCCCCACAAGGTCTGAGGGACAGTTGACCGGCCCCCTACTGAAAAGGTTTGCTGATCCCTGGTATACATCAATAAATAATTCCTTTCTGTACAGTTGCTTTTTATGGAACTTCTCAGTAGGTACCTATATAAATATAGCTTATCAATTAATAATATTAAATATTGTTTATTATTATCATTATCATTATGCACCCAATCAGCTTGGCAGCCCTGTGCAAGGAACCATCCGCACTGCCCTAAATCCAGCGCTGAGCCTGACAAACATTTCCTGCATTGCATACATTAAATTATCTGGGGCCTCCTCTAACAATTTGTCAGTTAAGGTATCAGTGGATTACGTTACCCATGGGAGAAGGGAAATCACCCTTGATCATTCTGGCTAGCAACCCTCTCTCCCTTTGTGGGGCAAAGTTTTGGGGGCTATTAATTATTTGCTGAAGTTCCAGTCATGCTATACCTTGCTGACTCTATAATTGAAAAGGTATCCGATCTAAATGGAGAGTGATGTGTAGATCCTGTTCTGGAGAACGTAGTTTCTGACAGTGCTTGATCCCAATCTTTATTCCCTGCTTGTTCCTTATATAGATCTTCCCTCACCCCTTCTTCCCTGGCGCCATTTTGGGGTCTGCCACAGGGGCCAACAGATCTGCTGGTTCTATTATGTTATTGGGCCAGGGGTTTAAAATACACACACACACACACACACACACACACACGGAAATAGTAGCTGATTCACATATTGCACTGATGTGGTGCACTGTGTGGTGATAGCAATGCCTGATCACATGATGGCTTCCTCAAAAAAAAATTCCTGAGAATGGTAGTCTCTCTCATAGAATTTCAGTGCCTAATACTCCCTGGGTATTAAACCAGCTTAATCGTGAATTAGATGTGCCCACAGAGCAAATTCAAATGACCAATCTAAGATCAGTTAAATCTAACCACAAATTCAGAACTCTGAGCTAGAATTTCTGCTGAAATTTTGTTAACCGAGAGACCATCTTAATTCAAATGAACAACCTACATTTGCTCCTTGGTTCCAGCATGTCTCTAGGCGACCTGAGGTGCTCTTCCAAAGGCACAATTCTAATTTGCTTTGGTTTTGTAACCCCTCACTCCCTTGCAATTTAGAACTGAAACAAACGGCAGATAGGACTTGACTACACGCCAACACCAATGAACAGATGAAAAGCCCTGCTGCATCAGACCCAAAGTTTATCCAGCCCAGCATAATCTCTCACTCTGCTCACCCAGTCGTTTTCCCCCAACCCACTCTTTTGTATATTGTTGAGCATCCAGTTTGACAGAAGAGCTCTGCGTAACTCAAAAGCTTACGCACTGTTTTGTTAATGCTGGCTGGTTCAAACAACAGTATTATTCTATAGTCCCAACAATGTTGAGAGTGGTTTGACATGTATAGCTTATTTAGGACAAACAGCTCACAAGGAGGAACAATTAAAACGGCGCCGTATTTTGGAGGAAAAGCAGGATAAAATAAATAAATGAAACGAAATGCTGTTTGGGAATAGAACGGTGCAATATGCCTTTCACCACATTATTTTAAACGCCTTTCCTCAGAAATCGAAAATATTCTTTTCTGGGGGAAATATGTTTTTACTGCTGTGGCAGCTGGTGAATTTTCATCGTCCACTCAACAGAATATGGAGGCAGAAAGGAATGAGCTGTTCCTTGACCCTTCTATTATTCCTGAAATTAAGCTTCACAATCCACTGTGAATACTCTACTGCAGACACATGCCAAAACAAGGGTTTTTTCTCTCTCTCTCTTTTTATGCTGCGGCTCACAAAGACTCTTAAGTCCTTTTTATCCCTATGGTAACCGCCAACCATTCATTTGGGGGACATGATGACCTAAACTGCCAAACATTGTTATGAAGCAGCAGGCTCTTTGGAAACACGGCCGTATACATCACTAAGCTACCTGAAGAAACAGGGGTAACAGAGCGGGCAGAATAACTTTGGTTTGATAGCAAAAGAAGGCATTCCTTCCACTAAACAATAAAAAACATGGTTTGAAGAGTCCTTTCAACTAGGCTGCAGCATTTTCTAAAAAAAATAAGTTAACTCGTTTATGCCTTCTTGGATGTCCCCAGCCAAACAGATGATTACTAAAACGGGGACTTTTCTGTGGTGGCACCTGGTTGACTTTTATCCCCAGAGAGGAATGCCTAGCAGTTATGTTGCATCTTTTCCCCCGCTTTCTCTGCCATTTCAATAGTAAGACCATTGTGAACAACACCAAACTTACCGTTTGTTGGTATCTTCATTAACTTACCTAAAAAGATAAAGAAAACAAAAGACTGAGTTAAGCACTTGAAAAATCCATTGAAATCAGACATTATAAAGTTCATCTTAGGTTGGGTAGTTTGCAAGTCTCTGTGGCTTTGCATAATGTTTTGTATTTTTCTCAGAAGAGTGACAAAGAATATATAATCATTTTGGTAATTATTATGTGTATATTAATCGCCAAGGTGTTGCATGAGTCGTACTACTATAAGTATGACTTAAGGCAGATGTAACCACCCATGTTTTGTGCCACTGGTTTTATTTATTTTAATTTATATTGTGTTTGTTTTATGTATTTATTTTGATCTCTTATAGTATTGAACATTATTGATAACTGCCCAGAGAATGCCAGTCTGGGGGCGGTTTAAGAACATTGTTAATACAAACATAAAGACAGGTACTTACAAATATCACGGTTGATAGGTGATGCCTTAGAAGCCAAAAGATGCCATCCTCTCTGGTGCCCACTTTGAGCGCCATGGATCATCTAAAAAAAGAAAAATGAGTGATCTTCTTTAGAATTATCGCTTCATACTTATATATATTTATTGATACCCTGCCTTTTCCCCTGACAGGGACTCAAAGCAGTTTGCAGTTAAAATAAGAACAGCTCAAAGCACAGAGGAAAAGCAATCATTAAAAAAACACAAATAAGCCTTAATAGAATTAAAACTCCATCTACCTATATTAAAAAGATGTATTTGAGATATAAAAGATAATTACATTAAAAACAGTACAGCACCAGCACCCTCATTTGAAGCAGTCTGTTGGATAAGAAGGTGAATATGTTTTATGCAGATATATTAAGGGATCAATTATGGCTGCAGTCCTATATCCACTAAGCCCCATGGAACTCAACAAGACTTGGTTCTGAGTAGAAATGTGTAGGGTTGCAATGTAAAACTCTTAATGTAACTTAGTTGCCCCACCAGTTGTCCCTTGGGATAAAGGGCCAGAGCCCCAAAATTCTGCATTTCCTGAAAGGATGTAATGGAAAAAACCAGTGGGACGCCTAACAGAAACAGAAAACAACCACCCCTCTTCTATCTTAAAGTATTATCTTAGCCCACTGAAAACAAATACCAGCTTTTCTACAAATCCACACAGGGTGAAAGCTGTGGAAACAGTGCCAGCATACTTTAATTCTGATTAGACTTTGGTATTATTTGGAAACAAAACTTGCTTTCCAAAACACTTCTTTAAATTCTTGTTTTGGTTACAGCCTGAAATATACTCGGAGTCGAGAGTGGATTTCATGCTCTTTATTCAGCTCATAGTGGTGAGGAGGAATGGAAGTTCCCCCAGAATATCTGGTACATTATTTACACAATGGGCCCCCACATGATTGGCTAATTCTGGGATTCTCCTATAGGCCAATCAGGTTGCGGATTCACTTCCACGTGGAGCTGGACTGGGTGGCTCCTGTGGACCAATCAGACTGCTGCATTCTGTATCCTATTGTTCTAGGACCAATCAGACTGCTGCATTCTGGATCCTATTGTTCTAGGACCAATCAGAATGCTGCATTCTGGATCCTATTGTTCTAGGACCAATCATACTGCTGCATTCTGGATCCTATTGTTCTAGGACCAATCAAAATGCTGCATTTTGGATCCTATTCAACTCGGTACACAGAACAGCCCTTCTCTTTCGCACTTGCTGTTCCTGTTATATTACAAATCTTAACACGTGACTGATTCTCTCACGATGAAACCACTTAAAGAAAATAAAGACCTGTGACATGTTTAATAAGGAAAAGCGGAAGAGGCAAGAGTAACAGTTAGCTAAGGGCACAGCTTCTTGACAGAACGACAGAAAACAAAAACCGCTCAGGCCAGAATGGTAAGTCTCTCTCGGACCTTTCTCTGGACAGGAGCAAAGCTGTGGGCTTCAATCTCTGTCACTCCCTTGACTGCAGAGCTTCTGTTAAAGAAATGCTGGACAATATGAGGGAAGGAGGTTGCACTTTTCATTTTCTCTCTCTCTGCAGTCTCCTCACTCCCTTTCCTCATTTTCCACTCTGCCAGAAATCTCTTCAGAAAACCCTCCCCCCCAGGCTAAATCCACACCGCAAGCTTAAAGCACCATGATACCACTTTGAGCAGTCATGGCTCCCCCCAAAGAATTCTGGGAGCTGCAGATACAAAATAAAATTTTGGTGATATGCAAAGGAACAGAGTAGCTTACAGCTAGGAAGCTAAATAACACTTCCAGGTGATTGCTAGCTTCTTTGTAAAGACTATACAATGCCCAGACTCTTTATATCCAAAAGAACTTTGCTTTCATGAACATATAACTGTGAAGAATATATTTGTAATCTCGTGCTTATTCGAACATGGGCACGTTCCCACTTGAATTGCGGGTCTCACCAAGGCTTTACAGTTTCATCTTATACTTTCACCTCAGCAGTATCCCCTCTGCTCCTTACAGAGAGGCTACTGCACAGATTTCTCCCTGTTAAGGTTTAGGGATTATTCCTCTGTCTGTTTCACTTCAGACAGATCCCACTGACACAACACAGCATATCCTAAGAAGCCTCTCTCAGCAGCCATTGTCCCTCACACACAGAGAGAGAAGCAGAAAGCAGTTAAAAAACGTCAGTTACTGGAATAACAGTCACAACAGAATGGAATGCCTCTCTCATGTGACTCACAGTCGGCCAATCACGTGACAGCTCTGGGAGCGGTAGCCCAAGACTGAGCCATACATACTGAGCTTGACTTTATGTCCAAACTCAGGCTTTGGGTTCATTTCACAAACTGTAACCAAAGCCATTGTTTGGCTTACCGTTAACATGCAAACTGGACCAATATTTCAAGAGCCCTTATGCAACAGTAGGGCAATATCTTTGCCCCTCTTTTTACGGACTGGGTGGGTGTGCAAAGACTAAGAGATAATGGCTTGCTTAAAGATGGCTGAGTCAAGATTTAAGGGAAGTTCCTTATGCTGCGCCATTTTACTTTATTGTTTTATTAAAAGCATTTATAAAACTGCTTCATGTTTTTTTAAATCTCTAATTTCAAAACCTCTAAGCTATTTTAATTGCTGAGGTGCAAATAAATGGGGTGCAATGTCTAGGCTATGAAAGAAAGATGACTGCCTCAATCCAACTAGAGCTGGACTGGGATAGCTGTAGCCTGGGTTTTCATGGCAATCCCAGTTTTTTGGGGGCAGTTGAAGGGTATAATATAGCAACTTGCCTAATGGTACAATCCTATCCTAGCCCAGTTGTGTTCAACTGAGTATTTCCCCAGTAAGTGTGTAAGGACTGCAGTCTAAAGTTTTCTTTCACACTTAGTTACAAGTATCAAGACCAGGGGTCAGCAAACTTTTTCATAACGGGGCCAGTCCACTGTCCCTCAGACCTTGTGGGGGGCCGGACTATATTTTGGGGGGGAAATATGAACAAATTTGTATGCCCCACAAATAACCCAGAGATGCATTTTAAATAAAAGGACACACTCTACTCATGTAAAAACACCAGGCAGGCCCCAAAAATAACCCAGAGATGCATTTTAAAGGACACATTCTACTCATGTAAAAACGCTGATTCCCAGACCAGAAGGGGATTGGGCCGGATCTGGCCCCCGGGCCTTAGTTTGCCTACCCATGATCAAGACCATAACTTGAGGTGGGGCCTTGACAGTTTTCTGTTCCAGCTCCTGGTTGTTGCTGGCTTCTGGGGTTTAGAAGAAGTGTGCATGCACACGAAAGCTTATACCCAGAACAAACATTTTTATTTATTTATTTCGAACCTAATTAATGGGTGAATGAAAATGTTATCTAGGCCTATAGCATAATGGACTTTGTCAGCCAGAGTTTTCTCTCTCAGACACTTTGTGGCTCCAGGTCCATGCAAAAATAAGGTCTGCTAAACTAACCCAATCTGAGTTACAAACATACAGAAATTTATGTAAGGCAAATTTGAGGGGGTTTTTCCCTCCACCATCTTCTATATGCCATAACTTCCTTCACTGGTTGTGTCATCAGCAAACTAAGTTTGCCACTCCTACGTAGGAAGTGTTGTGTTGATTAATAGTCTGTTCCTAATCTCACTGAGATTCAAATGAATATATGCTCATATTATTAAAAGAAAACAAAAAAAGGGGATAGCACTCATCAAGTATGAAAACACTATGAAAAATTGCAAGACAAATAAAGCCAGACAATAGCTATAGCTTAGCATTTAGCTTTAAAAGGTATTAAAAGTACTACTTCAAGAAATGTCAAATCGGAGAGAAATTGTTTTATTTGGTTCAGGTAACTGAAATAAAGAAATAAACAAAGAGGGTTTCTATTAATATAATACGATTTAATTATTTAGAGAAATTGTAGCATGAAGGCTCAATCATCTTGTTTTTTGGGCAAGCAGTAATAAGCACTGAAGAATATATGATGAGTGAACCTTTAAACACAATTATAATGGTATTGTGGCATCATGAAGAGACAGGGAGCGGGGGAGAGAAATCAGCTCACAAAAACTATTTGGTATCTCAGTTCATTTGTTCCACATCTCGCATAATAAACACTCTAGTTAAAGGAGGAAACATAACATTCAATGAGAGAATATAGCATTCATTTTCTCTCTCAGTGTTTTTTCTTCTTTTTTTTTTTTTTTTGAAGAAATCTTAGTGCAGTATCACAGTTGCAGCTGCAACACAATTTACATCATAATCAACATCTGAAAGGCAGAACCAGCGATTTCGCATAAACACAGCATCGATGCATAAGGCAACAGCAGTCATGGAGCTACAATAGATTTAGCTCAATAGAGCACAGGTAAATTGCATGCAGTTACTTCCCGCTGGGGTTCCAGATGTCTCATTTTAAGGGTGGGCCGATATTTTATCCATTCCAAGGCACAGTAGCCATATGTGCTAATAGGTAAAAAGGTAAAGGACCCCTGGACAGTTAAGTCCAGTCAAAGGCGACTATGGGGTTGCGGCGCTCATCTCGCCTTCAGGCTGAGGCAGCCAGAGTTTGCCCACAGACAGCTTTCTGGGTCATGTGGCCAGCAAGACTAAGCCGCTTCTGGCACAATGGGACACCGTGATGGAAGCCAGAGCGCACAGAAATGCCGTTTACCTTCCCACCACAATGGTACCTATTTATCTACCTGCACTGGCCTGCTTTCAAACTGCTAGGTTGGCAGGAGCTGGGACAGAGCAACGGGAGCTCACCCTGTCGCAGGGATTCAAACCGGCAACCTTCCGATCGGCAAGCCCAAGAGGCTCAGTGCTTTAGACCACAGCGCCACCTTCGTCCCTGCACGGATAGCACAGGGTAGTAGTGGAACCTCAGTTTTCGAACGTAATCCGTTCCGGAAGTCCACTTGACTTCCGAAACGTTCCAAAACCGAGCATCAATGGGCTGGCTGCAAAGACAATGGGGAAAAATGAAAAGCCGTTTGACTTCCAAGGCACGTTCGAAAATGGAAGCATTTACTTCCGGGTTTTTGGGATTCGGCTTCTGAAACGTTTGGCAGCCGAGACGTTCAAAAATCAAGGTTTGGCTGTAAAGGAAGAAAGGGGAGCCTTGCAGCTGCCCATCAGAAATGAGCTTTTGGACAGCAGAATTATATAATTTTTTTTCACATACTTTTTATTAAGTCTCCAACATTTCAAAGCATTTATCATCATATACATTTTTTTAAATATATGTGAATTTTCTTCTTGACTTCCCACCTCTCCTTTCCCTATGTTTGTTTTTCACTCCTTTATATTAGCTGTTTTACAACACTACTGTTAAATCTTTTATTAATCCACTGCTTATATTTCAAATCCTGCCTGCAACTTCATATATTGGTGGTATTTTAATAGATAATCCATCAGTAGCAGACTTATATAAATTATTTCTAAATTTGAAACTACGCGCATATAAACTAGTATATGCACAAATACATACATGCAAACACTTGCCCTGCTCGTTTGGCAGAACTGGTCTACCGCTTCATTGCAAAAACCTCTCAGTGGCTTCCATAAAATTGGCTGCCATATGGTTGGTTGAGTGCACCAGTGTTGGGGCACGTGCAGAGTGCTCACTCAACACGCCAGCAGAAACTGCAAATGTAAAGCTCAGAATAGGGTTGTTGAAGAAAAACAGCAGACAATTTGGGGTAAGGTCAGTTACTTGACTGATGGGTAGCCCAAAGTATAATGCAGTTCCTCAGCTTAGCAGGTACATACAGGTGTAGCATAAAGTAATCCTACCTGAGCCTCTTGTTAATGCCCAACGGACAGCCTACAGCAAAAGTAGTAGAACATCTTTCCAGGAACACATCCCCCCTAGAGAGATCCAAAACAGATTAGGCTCTAGCCAAGGGGCAGAGGCCAAGGCAAACTTGCTACAAACACAAGGGCTTGCTATATAAACACAAGGGCATTTATACAGGTGTGCTGACTCACACTTAAGCAGCTGCAGGTGTGAGGCAAACACACCTACATTAACCCTTTCTTGCCCTTTTTCTCTGCATGCATAAACTCACATACACTAATATCTATCATTAGGCAAAGAGAGGCAACCACCTCAGGCAGCACAATCTGGGTGTGGGTGTCCCACAGGTAAAGGAAGTAGCAACACACACCAACTATGCCTTCTGAGTCCTCCAGCCCATCTCCTCTGTTGCCACAGGGTCTGTCCTGGCCTCCCCTAATCCAGCCTGCTGCCTGTGATGTGGTGCAGGTTTCTATCCAGCGTGGTGTAGTGGTTAAGAGCGGTGTACTCGTAATCTGGTGAACCGGGTTCGCTTCCCCGCTCCTCCACATGCAGCTGCTGGGTGACCTTGGGCCAGTCACACTTCTCTGAAGTCTCTCGGCCCCACTCACCTCACAGAGTGTTTGTTGTGGGGAGGAAGGGAAAGGAGATTGTTAGCCGCTTTGAGACTCCTTAGGGTAGTGATAAAGTGGGATATCAAATCTAAACTACTAAACTACTATCCTTGGGGAAAGACTATCGCTCAGTGGTAGAGCATCTACCCTGCATTCAGAAGGTCGCAGGATCAATCCCCAGCCTCTCCAGGTCGGACTAGGGGTCTGGTAGAGAGTCCCCTACCTAAAAACCCCTGGAGAGATGCTGCCAGACACTGTGGACCGCTAGTCCAGAAGGCAACTTGCGATTAGGTTAGCCTGCAATCAGGGCAGGGGAGTGAGGGTGAAGGAATAGATCCCCTATAAACATAGCGACAGGAATTACAGCAGCCCCACTGACCAGTGTAGAATCATAGAATTGTAAAGCTGGAAAGGATCCCATCTAATAGGGTAAAGGTAAAGGACCCCTGGATGGTTAGGTCTGGTCAAAGGCGACTATGGGGTTGTGGCACTAATCTCGCTTTCAGGCTGAGGGAGCCTGTGTTTGTCCACAGACAGCTTTCTGGGTCATGTGGCCAGCAGAACTAAACTACTTCTGGCACAATGGGACACCGTGACGGAAGCCAGAGCACACGGAAACGCCATTTACCTTCCCGCCGCAGTGGTACCAATTTACCTACTTGCACTGGCCTGCTTTCGAACTGCTAGGTTGGCAGGAGCTGGGACAGAGCAACGGGAGCTCACCCTGTCATGGGGATTCGAACCGCCGACCTTCCGATCGGCAAGCCCGAGAGGCTCAGTGGTTTAGACCACAGCGCTACCCACGCCCCATATAGTCCAACTCCCTGCCATGCAGGAATCAAGGCAGTCCATGCCAGAGCCAAACAGGTCTTACAGTCAGAAAGTTCTTCATGGGGTGTTTTTGCCAGGCTGGAATGTGCCCTTCAACTCTATCTGCCAGTTTGGATGGTGGATAGAAAGGGCAGTTGAACAAAGAGTAGAAACTGCATATAATGTCCCGCCTGCTTTTCTTTGTGGCTCCACCCACTGCTGGCATATGGGCCCCAGAAGGGTCCCCAGGTGGAAGTGCAGTCTTGGGTCTGGGGGGGTGGGAATTGTCAGGGAACTGCCATCGGAGCGGGAGGCGGAGAGGAGGCTCCAGGTCGATGGTGGAGAGGGTCCCAGTAGGGGGAGAGGTAGCCCATCCGCTGGGGAAGGAAATCAGCATAACACCAGTGGAGAAGGGGGGCAGATGGGGGAATCGGAGAGGTGGCTCCAGGACTCTTCGCAGGAGACCAGCGGAGAAGGCACAAGTACTCCGTTGCCCACACCCACTTTGCGCAGAAAACTTCCGCACAGGCAAAGGGGGAGAAGACTGGGCGTCAAACAGCTTCTATGCTGGAAGAGGTTTAAGAAACGCCCACTGACGGATTCTGCCAGTGACTGAGGCAGCCACGGAACTTGAGGCTGTCCTGACAGAAAGGGTTCAACTTGGCAACCTAGCCAGGAGTAACGGCAACTTACGCACGAGCAACCCCTAGAACCATTACAGGAATGGTTCCCTACTACTGCCATAGTACTAAAAGGCACATGAATACACACAACTGTTATTGCAACTGTTATTACAGTGGATATTAGAATAGCTGTGGGCATCAATTGAAGTGGGAAGAGAGGTGGTAAAAATAGATCTCAAGTTATTTTCTGCTTGATATTACAAGACCTCCTGGAAGCGCAAAAGGAAAGGTCAGCTTGCATCTTACTCACCCCCCAACCTTTGGTTTGCTAGAAAGGAAAACAGAGTTCGGCCAGGAGGGAAGGTGGATTGGGAAAAGCATTGTGCCAGCGAAGATGAAAGAATAGATAGAAAAGGAGTAAGGGGGATGAGAAACAGATGGTTGAAAACAGCATTGAAGAAATGAGGGGTGGGGGTGGCAAGAGACGATGATCTAAATGGGTCAAAACAGCACCTGCAGAGAGATCTTTGGAGAGCGGGGTGGAGATCAATGGCAAGCCATCCCACAAAGCAGAAAGAACCCAGTTTTGAGATTATTGGGCAGCCCAGAGGAGTCTCTCCTTTTTTTTTTTGGCATGGCAGTCTGGAAAGAAGGGAGGGGTATGGAGGTTGCCAGACAGCAGGTCGATAAGGAGGGTAATAGAAAAGCTTTGCCTCCGATCAAGACCACTGTGGGTGGTGTTATGTACTGAGTTGAATAGGATCCAAAATGCAGCATTCTGATTGGTCCTAGAACAATAGGATTCAGAATGCAGCAGTCTGTTTGGTCCTAGAACTATAGGACCCAGAATGCAGCAGTCTGATTGGTCCACAGGAGCCACCCAATCCAGCTCCAGGTGGAAGTGAATCCGCAACCTGATTGGCTTACAGGAGAATCCCGGAATTAGCCAATCATGTGGGGCCCATTGTGTAAATAATGTGTATAAAGCAGACATTCTGGGGGAACTTCCATTCCTCCTCACCACTATGAGCTGAATAAAGAGCATGAAATCCACTCTCAACTCCGAGTATATTTCAGATGACAAGGTGACAAGTCATTGCCGTCTGAGCCATAAACCTGGGGTAGTGAACCTGTGCCCCTCTAGATATGGTTTGACTCCAGCCTCTATGAGCTCCAGTCAACTCACGTCTCCCGACAAAATGCAGGGCAGGACAGCCTTCTGCTAGGCTGCGCCGGGGCCCCTCAATATGGGGCACGGCCTGGACCCCCTTCAAACAAATATTGAGGGGGCGTAAGACACCTCCGCCCCCTAGAGTTGGCAAGCTTGCACCAGGGCCAATCTGAGTGTGCAAGACCCGACGTTGCTTTCTTCCATCCAGTTGTATCCGTGAGGCTGGTATGTGCACGATTTTAGAGTGCCTGAACTATATCCCATTGCTATTTGAAAGCGAAGGTTTGGCTCACACATGCAAGTCTGTCACTTGATGACCCACTGCACTGCGTAGCACAGTGCCCTGGCCTCCCTCAGCAAGTCGACAAACACAAACACACAACAGTTATTCCTGTCATTTATGTCAGCCGGCACCAGGAAGGATAGTTTTCAATTCAAAAAGATTTTGGATGTTGCTTTCTGCACCTTCTCCCACTCTACGCTACCCTTCTTGAGACAAGATGGCCAAAATTCTACACAGTGTGCTCACATACAATTGCAGAGAAAGGCATTGGATTAGTGCCAGTTTTGTTTTTCAGTCTCACACCTGGTAATCACTAGCATGGAATATGCCTTTCAGCCAAAACTTGGAGGGGGCAGGAGGAATGAATCTTTGGCATGGCAAAACTTACCCTTAACAATGTTGTGGGCAGTGGGTGGCAGTCCCAGAGAATGTGGGTAATGTATGCAAAATGGTGTTTACTGTAAAGCGCAAGGAACCCGACCATTTCAAGTCAGAATAAGTGCTTCACCATGGGAAATTAAGTTCAGCCTGTTCCCTTTCCTTTCTTTCTTTTTAACGCAGGAACATTCAGGAACGTAATCTGATCTCTCGTGTCCTATTGATCGAGAGTGGGCAGAATGGTATGTTACAGAGAGCACAACAAATGGCAGCCCTGTGTGAAACTCTGTCACGTCGCCCTCTCACACATTAAGTTCCACCCATGCCTGTACCCACGGCACCATTGGCATGCACATTTCTCTCCTTACCTCTATGTAATTGGCTGCTGTTCACAGGGAGTGAGAAATAAGCTTTGTAAGGACCTCAGATATGCAGATGACACAACCTTGATGGCAGAAAGTGAGGAGGAATTAAATAACCTTTTAATGAGGGTGAAAGAGGAGAGCACAAAATATGGTTTGAAGCTCAACATCAAAAAAACGGAGATCATGGCCACTGGTCCCACCACCTCCTGGCAAATAGAAGGGGAAGAAATGGAGGCAGTGAGAGATTTTACTTTATTGGGCTCCATGATCACTGCAGATGGTTACAGCAGTCACAAAATTAAAAGACGCCTTCTCCTTGGGAGAAAGGCGATGGCAAACCTAGACAGCATCTTAAAAAGCAGAGACATCATCTTGCCAAAAAAGGTCCGTATAGTAAAAGCTATGGTTTTCCCAGTAGTGGTGTATGGAAGTGAGAGCTGGACCATAAAGAAGGCTGATCGCCGAAGAATTGACGCTTTTGAATTATGGTGCTGGAAGAGACTCTTGAGAGACCCACGGACTGCAAGAAGATCAAACCTATCCATTCTGAAGGAAATCAGCCCTGAGTGCTCACTGGAAGGACAGATCGTGAAGCTGAGGCTCCAATACTTTGGCCACCTCATGAGAAGAGAAGACTCCCTGGAAAAGACCCTGATGCTGGGAAGGATGGAGGGCACAAGGAGAAGGGGACGACAGAGGACGAGATGGTTGGACAGTGTTCTCAAAGCTACCAGCATGAGTTTGACCAAACTGTGGGAGGCAGTGGAAGACAGGAGTGCCTGGCGTGCTCTGGTCCATGGGGTCACAAAGAGTCAGACACAACTAAACGACTAAACAACAACAACACAAGGACACAGAGAAGACCTCCCCTGCAGAGGTACCCTCTGCAACTCCCATCACTGGCCAAGATGGTCCTTGTAAAGGTAAAAAGGTAAAGCACCCCTGGACGGTTAGGTCCAGTCAAAGGTGACTATGGAGTTGTGGCGCTCATTTCGCTTTCAGGCCAAGGGAGCCGGCATTTGTGCACAGACAGCTTTCCGGGTCATGTGGCCAGCAGGACTAAACCGCTTCTGGCGCAACACTGTGATGGAAACCAGAACATACGGAAACGCCATTTACCTTCCCGCCAGAGTGGTACCTATTTATCTACTTGCACTTTGACGTGCTTTCGAACTGCTAGGTTGGCAGGAGCTGGGACAGAGCAATGGGAGCTCACTCTGTTGCGTGGATTCGAACTACTGACCTTCCAATCGGCAAGCCCAAGAGGCTCAATGGTTTGGACTGCAGCCCTGGTTCTTGTAGTACAACACATCTGGATGAGGAGTAAGCGGTAATGCAGTATTCCTCTGGTGGGAGACATGTCGTGGTCCTTCTGGGGTTGTTTGTCCACCTTTAGTCCCCACCCTGCACTCAGCTCTCACCTGGGGCTCCGAGAAGCTGTCAGCATGAAGCAGCAGCCACATCCCAACAAATGGCTTCAACTGGCAGGCCAAACCAGTTGAGGATAGCCAATGGGTCTTAAACCCTGGTGGAGTTAGGGACTTCCCCTGCATGCAAAGACAGGCTCTGGCAGATTGAGGGGACGAGACCAACAGTGGGTCCAGCAGTCAAGGTGGTGGTTTCTGAAGGTGCTGTAGAGGGAAGTCAGGGCCAGATGGGGCTTGTCAAGCCCGTCTAGGAGAAGGAACTCTCTGATCCTAAATCTCAGCAGCCTTGTGGGACATCTTAGGGAGAAGAAAAGACTACAGTGTAAACCAGGGGTCAGCAAACTTTTTCAGCAGGGGCCCGGTCCACTATCCCTCATGCCTTGTGGGGGGCCAGACTATATTCTGAAGAAAAAAAATGAATGAATTCCTATGCCCCACAAATAACCCAGAGGTGCATTTTAAATAAATGCACACATTCTACTCATGTAAAAACACCAGGCAGGCCCCACAAATAACCCAGAGATGCATTTTAAAGGACACATTCTACTCATGTAAAAACACGCTGATTCCCGGACCGTCCGTGGGCCGGATTGAGAAGGTGATTGGGCTGGATCCAACCCACAGGCCTTAGTTTGCCTACCTATGATGTAAACCCTACACAAATCCAGAGTGGAGTCCCTAAGATGGTTGGATGGCACCTTATATGCCTCCTTCCGGCAACTTCTGCAACCAAGATGGTGCCAAATGTCTTGCTCTGCTTTCCTTTGGGCCACATCAGAGAGGCACATCTTGCACCCTGGGGAGGCCACTTGGGTGCTGCTAACCCAAGAGGTTCACCTCCAGAGGTGCACTCCAACCAGCAACCTTTTCCACAAACTAAAATCCAAACCTCACAGCGCTTTACAAAAAAATGCAGGCAGATTGTTGTTAATTAAGCATATTTCCACTAATTCCCATAATTCACAGAGGTTGCCAGATTTTACTCCTCCCCCCCCCCCTTTCTGGCTTCACAGAGTTTTAGCTTTTTCATTTTGCAAGAGTTTGGCCATAGCGACAGCCACTGGCCCCAAAATTGTGACTCATTTGTTATCCAGGCATGGATTTTTGGAGGCGGGAAAGGTATTCAGTCCCACAATCTGGTAAAGTTAACAGCAGTTGGGAGAACAAGGTCTGGCCATTAATTTGTTGAAGCAGCAAACTAGCTGGCTCTGCCACTGTCACAGTTCAAGTTACCTTAATTATGCTTTTCCAAGGAAGTGAATCCAGTAATTATATCGCCTCACCCAATGGGGCTGCTGCAATTGCCATCTCTATAATGCGAAAGAAAGAAAGGAAGGAAGGAAGGAAGGAAGGAAGGAAGGAAGGAAGGAAGGAAGGGATTTACAGCACAACTCATGTTTACCTGGGGTGATATTCAACTAAGCTTTCATCAGAGTAGACACATTGAAAGGAATGAAACAAATGTGGACTACAATCTTAAACATACTTACCTGGGAGTGAGCCCCACGGAACACGGTGACTCTTACTTCTGGGTAAAAAATGCATAGGATTGCACAGCAAGTCATGTTCATTCATCTCAGTGGAACTACTCTGAGTAAAATTTAGTTGAATGCCACCCTCAGAAGTAGTAGTATTCAGTGGGTCTTACTCTGTAATAAGTTTAGGATCACAGCCTACTTCTCTTGTTACTTTATTTCCAAACTTTCAAGAAAGGACTTATTCCTAAAGTGTGTGTGTGTGTGTGTGTGTGTGAGAGAGAGAGAGAGAGAGAGAGAGAGAGAGAGAGTGAGAGAGAGAGAGAGAGAGGATATATACATTATTTTTAAAAACATAATTTGCCTTTTCTTGGTGACTTGGGGAATATTACAGTATTTTGAAATGCAAAAATAAAATAAAATCTAAATTTACAGAGCAATCCTTGTCACTTGGCACTTAAGATACGTGTGGCACAGCGCAGACTTGCAAATCATTTGCAAATGCTAATTTATATTGTTAGAGGTTCTGAGTGCCAGAGTTTGCGGGTACACGTCACCCATAATGATTGGAATTAGTAAAAGTTTGAATTAATCAAGGTTTGACTAAACTGTGCCAAAACAGGAGTCAGTTTATGCTAAAGAGCCAAGTCAGCAGGCAGAACTTGCTGGATGGGGGGCACTGGAAAAACAGAGGCTGATGATGGCTAAGCCATTAACCCATTAAGAAGGCCATTAACAGAGACTCTCTGGGCCAGGAGGAAAATGGGGAAAGCCCCTCCTTCAGGAAAAAGTCTCCAGAATTGCAGTGGGCGATGAGGTACCGTATTTTTCGCACCATAGGGCGCACCGGACCATAGGGCGCACCTAGTTTTGGGAGGCGGAAAACAAGAAAAAATTATTCTGAACCCCAGAAGCCAGAACAGCAAGAGGGAACTGGCTTCTGGGATACCGTGTGGCTGTTCTGGCTTCTGGGGTAACCGCGCCAAAGCAGAAGCCAGGACAGACGCGTCGCTGAAGGGGCACTGCGCCTTCTCTCTCTCTATGCAGCGCCCCTCCTTCACAGGAAAGGTGCTGGGCAGAGAGAGAGAAGGCGCAGTGCCCTTCAGCGAAGCTGGAGAAGGAACAGAAGGGTCTCCTTCTGTTCCTCCTCCGGCTTCCCGGACCAGCACGTCGCGGCGGAGCCTGCATTCGCTCCCTTTCATTTTTGGAGGGGAAAAAGTGTGTCCTATAGAGCGAAAAATACGGTAAGCGAACAGGAAAAAGGTGTCCTTTTTGCAAGGTGGGGGGTGGGACAGAGCAGAAGGTGGACCCCAGAGAGGACCAGACATGGAGGCTTGATTTCTCTTGGAATGGGAGGCCGCAGCAATGGCAGGAACAGGAGCTTCTTGGGACGTGAATGTTATGAAGTCTCTCTACACTACCTGCGGCAGACGATCACGGCCGCGAAAATGATGAACCCATCAAAGGCCAAGTTAAGAGTGCTTGTTGAACAGTTTGAAATAACATGTTTACTGCGTCGGGAAGTGAAGCTGGGAGTGGTAAGGGGAATTAATACATTTGAAATACCGTATTTTTTGCTCTATAAGACTCACTTTTTCCCTCCTAAAAAGTAAGGGGAAATGTGTGCGCGTCTTATGGAGCGAATGCAGGCTGCGCAGCTATCACAGAAGCCAGAACAGCAAGAGGGATTGCTGCTTTCACTGCGCAGCAATCCCTCTTGCTGTTCTGGCTTCTGGGATTCAGAATATTTTTTTCTTGTTTTCCTCCTCCAAAAACTAGGTGCGTCTTGTGGTCTTGTGCGTCTTATAGAGCGAAAAATATGGTATATAGGGCTGGAGTAGAAGAAACTGCCAGGCCCCATGGAAAAGACCAAGGACAAGAAAGTCAGACATTTACCAAAGTGGACAAAAAGGTACAAAGGTGTAATCACCCCCCCTCCATCTACTATTGAATGGTAAGAACCAAAAGCTTCAACAAAGGCCAGCCCTATTATTAGGCAAAGTGAGATGGCTGCCTCTGGTGTCAGGTTGCTGAAAGCAAAGTTATTGACCACTGCTGGCACTGGTATCTTTTGTAGGTATGTAGGATGCTGCCTTATACCAAGTCAGACCATTGGGGCCACTGATGTACAGTCCTTCCCCCTGTGTGGGAATGCCATGGGCCACTGTCTCTTTCTGGAACATTTCAGGGTGGCAGCTAGTGTAGAAGCAGCAGGGCAAGCCCAAGTCCTTCTGCTGCCAGAGGCAAAGAGCAAGATGGCACCCGGCCCCCATTCAATGCATAGAAGCTGACTCACCTGGCAGCCGAACACCTGGCGATGGGACAGCTTTGTGGGTTCAGGGCAGGTTATGTTATAGTTACCAGACGTCTCCGTTTCCCGGGGACAGTCCCCAGATTTACAAATCTGTCCCCGGACAAAATCCATCCCTGGAACATCCCCGGATTTCATTTAATGTCCCCAGGAGAGCAGGCAGAGGCCCAGAGAAAGGCCATGCAACAGAGGAGACCACAGAAGAGAAAATATTACTTCTTCTTTTTTAAAAAAAATAATAACTTTTTTTCTCTTTTCAAAAAAGAAAAAAAAGAAAAAAGTGTCCCCAGATCCTTAGAAAAAAATCTGGTAACCTTATGTGACACATATAAATCTCTGTCCTCTGGCACCTCAGTGTGGTTTCCTACTTCCCAGCATCTGCTGGCTGGGCTGCTGGTTCACTCTGTCCAGTGGTAGGGCCGGCCCTTTTGGGGAATCCAAAGTGCATATCATCATGCAGGAAGATTTGAGGTGCACATTAGTGCTCACATACATAGCTCTGTTATGTGGACCCACAGCAGTGACCAGAGGAGGAATGACCACTGGGAGGAGCGCAGGGTGACTAAAGGCCGTGGTGCATCTGCAGCAGCACCACAACCGGACGCCTTCTCCTCCACGAATTTGTCAAATCCTCTCTTAAAGACATCTAAGTTGGTGACCATCACTGCCTCCTGCCAGAATGAGCTTGAGGAACCTCCAGGTCACACATTACTCTGCTCACAGGAGAGTAGCTTGCTCAGGTAAGTTCCAAAGGGGCCAAAAGCAATGGATGAGGCATTTGTGTCTTCCCCAAACAAACGAGGCTCCACTGTTGATACGTCTTCCTTAGATAACTGTCTGCAGAGCAGTCTTTCATGCACAAGATGATTGGGAGAGGGGTGGCAAACAACCCTGAATTTCTTTAAAAGGGAGAGTGACAGCGAGGATCCTGGCTTGGCAGCTGGATTGCCAAGTGTAATCCCCTTGTTAATTAAAATGCCCAGACTCAAAAGACCATTTGCAAAAGGAAAAGGAAAGGAAGAACGAACGAACGAAGCGGGGGCTTGCAATAGAAATGCCAACAAAACAGACCCTCCATCGCAAGAGAGACTGTGGGCCCCTCCAGAGCGTAAGGGCAAAATGGCAAAGCCTATTGGCAGCAGCCCCGTGCAAGCAATTGAAATATTTGCCCGGTGCCATCTCTCCTTGTTAATTGCTGTGTGGCAAGCGCTCCCCTTACAAGCTCTTTATCTTTCTGCTTCAGGAGCCTTGCCTGTCTCCAGGATCGCTCACGAGGCTCAGTTAAGTGGGCTGCCAAAATCCAAATGACAAGGCCTCCGAGAAGGAAATGGGTGGTTTTCTTCGACCGCTTTTCTTCTATTCATCTCCAGCAATGGCATCTGGGTTTTTCTTTGGCTTAGACTCTCGCTTCTTGGCCAGCTCCATTCTTGGCCCTGATGGGAGCGGGGAAACAGCTTGTGTGCTTTATCTTGGAAAACTTTGCTGCTGTTAGGCTCCCTCCGGTCTTGTCACCAAAGCACCCTACCTTATTCTTTCATTAACATTCTGGCTTCGCATCATCATAGAGATGGATGGGATCTGGCGGAGCTTGAAATGCCACCCCTGTTTGTTCAAGACAGGTTGTCCAACACTGTGGAGTACTGGCTAGAGTGTCAGACTAGGATCTGGGAGACCAGCGTGCAAATCCCCACTCAGCCCAGAAGCTTGCTGGGTGACCTTAGGGCAGATCGAAGTTGAATTCTGACAAAACAGAAGTCCTGTTTTGGGGGGACAGGGACAGGGGCAGGTTTGGAGGACTCCCTGGTCCTGAATAGTGTGACTGTGTCCCTGAAGAACCAGGTGCACAGCCTGGGAGTCATTTTGGACTCACACCTGTCCATGGAGGTGCAGATCATTTCTGTGTACAGGGCAGCTGTTTATCAGCTCCATCTGGTACGCAGGCTGAGACCCTACCTGCCCGTGGACTGTCTCGCCAGAGTGGTGCATGCTCTAGTTATCTCCCACTTGGACTACTGCAATGCCCTCTATGTGGGGCTACCTTTGAAGGTGACCTGGAAATTGCAACTCATCCAGAATGCAGTAGCTAGACTGGTGAATGGGAGTGGCCGCCGAGACCACATAACACTGGTCCTGAAAGACCTACGTTGGCTCCCAGTACGTTTCTGGGCACAATTCAAAGTGTTGGTGCTGACCTATAAAGCCCTAAACGGCCTCGGCCCGGTATACCTGAAGGAGCATCTCCACCCCCATCATCCAGCCCGGACACTGAGGTCCAGCACCAAGGGCCTTCTGGTGGTTCCCTCACTGCAAGTAGTGAGGTTACCAAGAACCAGGCAGAGGGCCTTCTCGGTAGTGGCACCTGCCCTGTGGAACACCCTCCCATCAATGTACGCATGTTATTCCGGAAAATGATCAAGAAACAGTGTTTAATCTTATAACTTCTGCTAAGCTTATAATAGCTAAAGATTTGGGGGAGAGAGAAGAAACTTTCCTACCATATCTGAATGAATTGAGAAAATGTCCATTTTAACTATGATTAAGATTATTTGTTACAAAATAATAATGTAGCAAGTTCAATGATAATGTCCAATTAATGCTGCTTTGTACCTGCTGTAACAGTATTTCCTTATCCTCTTGATCTTTGGTTTAATTTGTTTATTGAAAAATTTAAAATTGTATTATATTGGGCAAAACTGCATACAAAAATGTGTATATTGGGATAAACTTGAACTAAAAATCTGACAAATTTTCATGCACGCTTAAGGGTTTGTTTTTTTAAAAACACACACACACACACACTGATTTAGAAATGTGGAGAAGTTAAGAATAGGAAAATGGAAAAACTGAAAAACTGAAATTGACGTATTTTCCCATTCCTACCTGCAAGTTGGCGGATTTCCCCCATTTTTCTTCATTCATTATTTAAGAAATATTAAGGGGTGAGGAGATGACACTGAACTCTCCCTTGAAAGTTCAGACGCTGTGACAGCGATAATGAATCGCCGTACAGACTAGGAACACACAAGTCAAGCTTGCTTGACTATGACTAAGCCCCAGATCCTGTTTGGTTGCAGAGCCCTTTAATAATGCAATTGCTTTACACTTACTTGACTTCCACATTTGTCCGCCTTCAGCAATGAAATCCCATACCCTCATCAGCCAGCACTGGGTATAATTGATCTCCTGCTGAGATAGAGCTGGTCTGTTGGCTGCTCACAGCCACAATCACTTATTCTCCTTGAAATTCACGGGATTCAGAATGGAGCCATTTCAAAGCTACTCGAAAACAAGGCAATCTGTTCCAGGTCATCAGGGAAACTGAGGAGAAGCAATTGGCAGCTTGTGGACCACGAGTAATGGTGGAATCAGGCAGCCAGGAGGGCCCTCAAAGGTCATCTAAGAACCTAAGTCCTAAAAAGAGCCTTGGTGGCTCAGGCCAAAGGACCATCTACAGTAGACCAGCATTCTGTTCTCATTACCTGAGCACAACAATATGATCCTTGCTTGTGCTCCCTCCTTGACTGGTATTTCAGAGGTGTGCCCTCTCCAGTATCAAAGGTAGTATAGAACCATTGTGATTGGTTCCATGGCCACCTGCACTCCTACCTGCTGGTCTGTGTAACTAAAGTCAAGTGCCTGGGTTTGTCTTTTTCCTCCTCCCTCACCAACTCTTTTCCCTTTCGTGTCATGCCTTTCTGACTGAAAGCCTTAAGGAAGAAACTGTCTCATTTCTGAGCTTTGCTAAGTCATTGTTGTTTAGTCATCTGTACAGTGGTACCTCTGGCTACGTACTTAATTCGTTCCAGAGGTCTGTTCTTAACCTGAAACTGTTCTTAACCTGAAGCACCACTTTAGCTAATGGGGCCTCCTGCTGCCGCTGCACCTCCAGAGGACAATTTCTGTTCTCATCCTGAAGCAAAGTTCTTAACCCGAGGTACTATTTCTAGGTTAGCGGAGTCTGTAACCTGAAGCGTATGTAACCTGAAGCATATGTAACCCGAGGTACCACTGTACAGTGGTACCTCTGGTTACGTACTTAATTCGTTCCAGAGGTCCGTTCTTAACCTGAAACTGTTCTTAACCTGAAGCACCACTTTAGCTAATGGAGCCTCCCGCTGCTGCGCAATTTCTGTTTTCATCCTGAAGCAAAGTTCTTAATCCGAGGTAACATTTCTGGGTTAGCGGAGTCTCTAACCTGAAGCATCTGTAACATGAAGCGTCTGTAACCCAAGGTACCACTGTATCTGAATTGACTCTTGGGGTCCCTTCCAACTCTTCCATTCTGTGATTGGAAGATACCTATATTAAAATAACTTCCCAGCTATTAAGTGGCTTTTGTACAGGTTTTTGCTTTTTTCCCCAGATTGACTTAAGGCTGCATACATACCATGCAATTAAAATAGATTTAAAGAATGCCCCCCTCAAAAAAAAGGATTCATGGGAAGTGTAGTTTGTTAAGGGTGCTAGAATCATAAATCTCTGAGGCATAAACTACAGTTTCCATGATGGAGGGGGTGATGTGCTTTACATCTGCTTTAAATGTATGGTGTGTCCACAGCCTTAGCATACCCAGTAAACTTTCCGTTCAGCCCAGTTGCTAGAATGCTGGGATCATGCAAATGCCCTTGACCACCTGCTGGTGACAGAAGTAAAGGAGGAGGAGGGGGAGAGACGCACAATATCATGCTCCAAATGTGCTTTATTCTGCATTATGATATATGCAATAATTCAAGCACAAGTAAAGGAAGATAAGGCTCCCTCCTGCTGTTCTGAGATGCAACAAAGTTGGGCTGAACAGCGGCGATAATTTAGTCCCAACATCGTGTCTCGGTAATTGCTAATGTGCTCATCTCTGGCAGCTTTACTTCATCTCCTGTAGACTTTAATATGAAAATTTCAAATGGTTTTTTCCTTCTTGTTGTGACCTTGCAACTTCTAAAGGGGAAAACAAACCAACCAAGAGGCAAATAAAACCTGGGGTTTTTCTGCTAAGTTCCTGGAAAGTTTTGCACAATCGCGTCTGTCCAAATACAAACGCAAACTCCCCCCATCCAAGTAACATCAGACTGGGGCACTAAAGCTAGGCAATAAAAAGTTTGGGCATCCTTGCAATAAGAGCATCAGAAAAGTCCTGTTGAATGAGACAAAAATGGTAAAGGTAAAGGTACCCCTGACCATTAGGTCCAGTCGCGGACGACTCTGGGGTTGCGCGCTCATCTCGCTCTATAGGCCGAGGTAGCCGACGTTTGTCCGCTTCCGCAGACAGCTTCCGGGTCATGTGGCCAGCATGACTAAGCCGCTTCTGGCAAAACCAGAGCAGCGCACGGAAATGCCGTTTACCTTCCCGCCGGAGTGGTACCTATCTATCTACTTGCACTTTGATGTGCTTTCGAACTGCTAGGTTGGCAGGAGCTGGGACTGAACAACAGGAGCTCACTCCGTCGGGGGGATTGGAACCGCCGACCTTCTGAACGGCAAGCCCTAGACTCAGTGGTTTAGACCAGAGCGCCACCCGCGTCCCATTGAATGAGACAAAAGGACCATCAAATCCAACATCTTTTCCCTCCTCAATGACCAACCAGGTGCCTATGGGCAGCCTAGAAGCAGGACATCAGGGCAATAGCCATCTCCAGCTGTTGCTCTCCAGCATTCAGCTCTGAGCCTAAATACACCACTTTAGGGCTAACAGAGCCCAAATGGTAAGGTCTGAAGACACATGAGGTCATTGCTGTGCTGCAGTTAAGCACATCTGTGTCCAGTCAATGCGCGTTGCCTTGTGTTCTATGATGGAAGAAAGATGGGGTGTAAATGGAGATGATGGAAAGATAGATGACTGGCTAATCCTCCATGTTCTTCCTTCCTTCCTTCCTTCCTTCCTTCCTTCCTTCCTTCCCTCCTTCCTTGAATTTATATACCGCCCTATACCTGGAGGTCTCAGGGCAGTTGACAGAAAAGATCACAATATATAAAATCAAAACAAGAACAATAACCCAATAACACACGCACCCCAAGATATATAAAATGATGTATATAAATGTATGATGTATAAAATGTATATAAAAACATTAGAAAACATTGCACATTAAAAGGCTTTCCTATACAGTGGGCAAGATGAGCTCTATTTGTGGCAACAAACTATTGGGAGAAGGTGGGTGCAGGGTTGTGTATGTGGATAGGCCAAAACAAACGAACATAAAAATACAGGTCCCAAATTATGTTTTAAGTCCTGCCATCCTACACAAAAGGGTGCGGGGTGAGGAGGCGGCAGTTGAAGCGTCAAGGCCAGCGTGGTTTTTGGGACCGTGAATCACGGAGGGAGGCTCAGGCTGCCTCGGTGAGGATGAACCCCCAATTTCTAAACCTGGGTGGGTGTGTTAATGGAGGAATCCGAGGGCTCCCTTGGACAAAAAACAAAGACACCAACCAGAACAATTTGCAGCAAAACAGCAGCCTGTAGGCTTGGCCTTTGTTGGAAACTGTCGCGACAGGACTCCCACCCACAACAAGATGGAAGTCCAGAACAAAAGAAGACCCCAACTTTTATTAGTTACTAATCCCCCAAACTACACCCCTAAAACTACATCACAACTACATCATTGATACAGAAAGGAGGGGTTGAGGGAGGAGTTGTGGTGGTAATCTGAGTGTCCTGTCACCTGGCTGGTTCCCCCTTTCCCCCTCCCCATGAGTACTTTCCAGGTGACAGAGGGGAGCTTGCAGTTTCCTGCCCAGAGGGAAGAGCTGGTTATTGTCCTTTGTTCCAGTCCGTGCTGAATCCACTCCTATATGCAAGTTCTTTGTGACCTTGATGGTCTTCTGTCTAGGACCATCAGGGTTGGCATAGCAACTGGGCAGGGCTCCTGTGTATGTGCTGGTATGCTCAAGGGATTATGGCTGCCCTGTACCAATCCTTCCCCATTTTGTAGTCCTTCCTTCACGGAGTAAAATAAAAGTGGAACGGTGCAGATCTGGTGTATGGTTGATTTTCTATGAATTTATAACAGAAGCGTAGCGTATGTCGTGTGAGAGAGAGTGTGTGTGTGTGTGTCGAGTTTGTACAAACTGAATGATTTGGGGGGGGGGGCTTCCTGTGACAGTGGGTGCGTTGGGGGTGAGGAGCAAGGAAAAGCCCAGGCTGGTTAGGGCTCTCTCAGGCAAAGGAGGCGCCACACTTGGGGGGGGGGGGAGACGACAGGGCCTCGTCTCTCCTTTCTCAGGAAGCTTGAGGGTAGTTAGGCATTGCGTGAGGGGGCAGAAGAAGAAGCGGGGTGAGGTTGAGGTAGGGCAGTTCTTGCAGTCAGGGGGGCAGGTAGTATACCTGGGGGTGATGGCATTAGTATACAGTGGTGCCTCGCAAAACGAAATTAATTTGTTCCGTGAGTTTTTTCGTTATGCGAGTTTTTTCGTCTTGCGAAGCACCACTGCATTTAAACACTGACAACGGCGGGGAGGGGCGGTGAGAAGCAGGACAGCTGCCGCAGCCGGTACCTCGGACTCACCGGTGCGTTGTGGCCACCGTGCGACGCGGCTGCTGGAGGGCAGCGGGGCTCAGGAGCACAACTCCAGGGAGAGAGAGGCGCTGGCAGCAACGGCTCTCTGAGGGGAGCACGCGAGGGGGGTGGGCAGTGGCGCAAGGCACCAACCGTCAGCGGGAAGGTGGGAGGGAGCCGGAGGAGCGGGGAAGCGAGCGTGCGTGCGTGCAGTGACCGTCGCCATGACACGAGAGGCAGGGCCGTTTCGTCTAGCGAAGCAAGCCCTTAGGGAAATCCGTCTTGCGAAGCACCTCAGAAAATGAAAAACTCTTTTGTCTTGCGAGCTTTTCGTCTTCCGAGGCATTCGTCTTGCGGGGTACCACTGTACTAAACAACCCATGGATCTTCTGCAAGAACTGCCTCTTTCTTGCACTGGTTCTGCCATTCCCCAACCTCCCATGGTTGCAAATACCCATCACAATTCATTTTAAACTGGCTTAGCCGAAGCAATCCAACATTCTCTTTCTTTAATCACACACATCTTCAGAAAGAGCGATTTTTTCCTTAGTAACAGGCTCCATAGAGAGCTTACAATAGACTCACATTTAAAATAAAATTTAAAAAACCTTAAATCAATGCTGTTTATAGGAACCCAAAAGCATCAGCTACAGGAACGAATTACCTTTAAGTACTTCAGGTAGGATCTCTCTCGGGGGGGGGGGGTGATGCTTAATAATATCCAGGCATGCTGATGGACAGCTTGCAATGAATGGCACAGTTTGCAACTTAAGAAGAAAAGGTGTTGGCTCCATTTGGAGGGAATTAGGTAAGTGTGTGCCAAGTCATGGATGCTTAGGAGAAAGCGAGGTTGCATCCATCCCATACATTTAAAGCACATTCAATGTGCATGGCTTCTCTCAAAGAATCCCGGGTTGCCTCTAGGTACTACCTGCTGATTGGCAACTTGCTCCTGATTATTATTATTATTATTACTACTACTATTATCACCATTATTATTATGTTAGTAGGACGTAATGAGTTGGAAAATCCTTGGAAGCCAAGATCCAAGTTTGGGCAAGTACTCTTTGGTGAGAGAACCCCAGCGGAGATTTAACACTACAAAAAAAATGTAGCTAACTAAATGCATGGAAATATAGGCTCTAAAATGTGCCCTTTCCAGTGATCTCTGAACTGACCCCTTTAAAAAGTGCCTTCCAAAGTTTCCCACCCCCTTTGGCACAGAAAAAAGACCCACACATTTGGCAAGCTATAACATGGTTTACTTACCAGCTTTCCAAAGGTTAATTTCATGTGCTTTTCCATACAGCAGTCAGAAGAAGTTGCACAGGCAGTAAAACGTACCTTGGTTACAAAATGGTTTTAAAAATCCTAAATTATAGGTAAAGGAAAACACTAGTTTCGGACTCCGTGGGTTGAGACTCCTGCATTGCAGGGGGTTGGACTAGATAATCCCTGGCATCCCTTCCAACTCTACAGTTCTGTGATTCTATGATTCCCAGGCCATACTCCCTCCCCAGACCCTCCAAATCTCCAGGCTACAGCCCTCACTAGCCTTGAGGATTTTTGCCTGGATGGAATGTGTCCTCAAACTCCAGGTAGACTGTTCCACTGCCAAACAGCTCTTGATGTCAGAAAGTTATCCCTGACATTTAGTTGGAATCTGCTTTCAAGCAACCTAAAGACATTGGCTCGAGTCCTACCCTCCAGAGAAAGAGAAAACGAGCTTGCTCCGTCTTCCATGTGGCAGCCCTTTAGATGGTTATCATATCTCCTCTTGGTCTCCTCTTTCCTGGGCTAAACATTCCCATCTCCCTCAACCATTCCTATTATTATTAATATGATGATGATGATGATGTTGTAAAAGACAAAAAGGACTACATTGCTGAATAGCAGGATGGTGTCAAATACTAGGTTGGATCGTCTACACAAGCATGCACACAAACACACAAAATTTGATGCAACAGATATTTTGTCCTGGGGCAAAGGGTTATAGCAAGTGCAACAATTGCCTGTTTTCAGATGCAATTATCAATGAAGAACCTCTGCTGGCACAAAGGTCTAAGCGGGGCACCTCTCTTTGCTATTCTTTTCCTCTTTATGCCATCAGTGATTTCAAAATAAGAATAACCATTCAATGCCGAAGCTGAAACCGCACGCGACATTCAACTAAGAGATTCAGGCTGCCGTCCTCCTGTCAGTCTTTGTCTGAATCTTTATCCTTGGTTTTTTATTCCCCCCCCCCCCCCACTTCTTTATCACCCAGGACCTCTGAACCAAAAGCTGTACAGAACTTTTCAGAGCCGCAAGTTTCTTGAAGTCTGTTGGAATTAATAGAATTCATGTCTTCCTTCTGCTACAATCAGCATTGTACTGCCACTTCAAATGCAGGACCTACTTAACTCGTTCTGGAAGGCTTCAGATGTCAAGGCTGCGAGAGTCCTCTAAGACTCTTGTAGAATTGACAATGCTATGCTGTTGCAAATCATTCTCTCATTTTTATTTTTCGAAACCTTTCAGAGAGAGACAGGGATCCACACGTAATTTCCACCACAATGAGGTTTCATACTCTGAGGCAGTCTGCCTTGTTTGCTCTAAGAAAGGAAACACAAAGAGCCCACAAAGCAGGACATTTAAAGCACACAGCTCTTCCCACCAAAGAATCACGGGAATTGTTGTTTACCCCTTGCAGAACTACAATTCCCAGCAACCCCAACAAACTACACTTCCCAGGATTCTTAAACTGCATGGTGTGCATACAACAGTTCGTATCTGTGTTAGGCTACAGTTTAGGTAAATGGCAAAATGCAAATTGGCACAAAAGAAAAGAAAAGAACTTATGGCCATTCTGGTTCAGGGGTCAGCAACCTTTTTCAGCCATGGGCCAGTCCACTGTCCCTCAGACCTTGTGGGGGGTGGACTATATTTTTTTTTGGGGGGGGGGGGAATTAGGCTTGCCGATCAGAAGGTCGGTGGTTCGAATCCCTGCGATGGGGTGAGCTCCCGTTGCTGGGTCTCTGCTCCTGCCAACCTAGCAGTTGCAAGTAGATAAATAGGTACCACTCTGGAGGGAAGGCAAACAGCGTTTCCGTGCGCTGCTCTGGTTTGCCAGAAGCGGCTTAGTCATGCTAGCCACATGACCCAGAAGCTTTCTGCGGACAAATGCCAGCTCCCTCGGCCTATAGAGCGAGATGAGTGCCACAACCCCAGAGTCGGCCACGACTAGACCAAATGGTCAGGGGTTCCTTTACCTTTACCTTTATGCCCCACACATAACCCAGAGATGCATTTTAAATAAAAGGACACATTCTACTCATGTAAAAACACCAGGCAGGCGCCACAAATAACCCAGAGATGCATTTTAAATAAAAGGACACATTCTACTCATGTGAAAACACACTGATTCCCAGACCGTCCTTGGGCCGGATTGAGAAGTCGATTGGGCCGAATCCGGCCCCCGGGCCTTAAGTTGCCTACCCCTGCTCTAGTTGCTTCAAATGCCTTTTGGTTTGGGCCCACCGTTTCTGCGGTGGGAAGGGGTATGTGGAATGAAAAGGCCTTGCATTCTTATTATTTGGAACGCTTTAAAATCATAAGAGCTCTCCTCAGGCCTTTTGAAGACCGCTGGAACACTGGGCTCTCCCGATCTCTGGTCAAGCTAACCTGCCGAAATGCACAAACAAACATACCGAAACGACGCTTGCTTTAAATAACCAGCTAAAGTGGTGGGTGGGGTGGAGATAATAATGCATAACTACCTTCCGGAGGCGTAGAAAAGGGATTTAACCTTGGTAAAGTGCGTTCTGCGTGTGAATAGAAGCAATTAGGAGCACTGGGAAACCTGTTAATGCAGTCATTGAAAAGCAGCTCAGTAAGCATGCAGTAGATGGGCCTCGAAGGCCAGCCTCCCTTTCAACTTCCTTCGCTGGAGGACCCTTCCCTCCCAAAGCATTTTAGTGCCGAGAGAAATAACCCCGCTCTAACAAAGGCGGCAAAACGATTTCATTGCCCACACGGTCTCCTCCCAAGATGGCGCAGCACGGAGCTGGCAGTGGGTGCCATCGGAACCCGTCGTCCATCCAGATCAAGACGAGGCCGCAGCCTAAGTGCGAAACGGGGGAAAATAAAAGACGAGGGTTAATCTCCAGGAAACGCAGCACTTAAGAGAAAGGAGCCGAGTTTTAAGTTGGCACGCGCTCATGACTCTCTTTGAGTACAGCCAGCTTACTTCCTACTCCATTGACAGCTTGTCATTTCCTTCCATTAGGCCCAACCTGTAGCTAATTAGACGTACGGAAAGCTCGTTTGCGAGGCTCTCGTTTTGTTTCCCCGCAGAGTAAATCTCCTTCCTACCAGGCCGATGAATCCGAGCGAAAGGGGAATGACGACGCCCTCTGCTCATTTTCCTAACCAGGGCCTAATACATTTCTAAAGAGATTGTGGGCGATGGGGACCAACCTTTAGTGAAATCACATAGGAGTATAATTAGTACCGGTGAACAAAGAGCACTCAAGGGACAACCCCCAAGACCTTGGTGCGATGCAGAGGGAGGAAAATGCCACGTACAATGGCTGCCCAAGAACAAAAGGTTCTCCCCTTTAAAGGCCGGTTTTGTGGGTCATACTCGCAGGCCGTTCCGGTGGGCCTGCAGGTAGCAGCTCCTCAAAAGAAACTCCTCGTTCCAAAAGCGCCCCAGACTCAGGTCAAGCAGGGACACACCGGCTTTTGAGAAAGGTCCATTAAATGGAAGCGCGTCGTTCTCTCAGAGGCGGAGGAGGACATCTAGCTACCACTTAGACGCCCACGGTCTTTGTCGAAATGCTTTTTCCACGCCGGGAGAAAGGAAAGGGGCCGGATGATGAAACACAGAGGCATTTTGCCAGACTCAAGGGGTGGAGGGAAATGGAGGCACTCAACGTCTGGGCAGGATTCTCGGGCCTCGTTGCCACATCTGCCTGTGAAGGAGCCAGGAAAGTTAGAGGGCCTACTCAGAAGTCACGTAGGCAATGTTTCCTCCACCAAGTGTTTGGGGTGGTGGCTGTTCCCTCCCTCCCCTATCTCCACAAGGCTCCTCAGGAAGAAGAGCCAACGAGCTGCCCGCCATTTTGCTCCTCATGCTGCAGCTGAGGTGGCCTCTCTTCTTCCCTCAGCGGTCATCACAGGGCTGCATGAACCAGCTTGCACTGAGGGAGGGAAAGAGAGAGGAAGAAGAGCCAATGAGCCGGTGAACTGCCCGCCATTTTGCTCCTTGTGTTGCAGCTGTGGTTGCCTCTCTTCTTCCTTCAGGGGCCATCACAGGCATGCATAAACCAGCTTGCACTGAGGGGAGGAAAGAGAGAGGAAGAAGAGCCAACGAGCCGGTGAACTGCCCGCCATTTTGCTCCTCATGCTGCAGCTGAGGTGGCCAGTCTTCTTCCCTCAGCAGCCATCACAGGGCTGCATGAACCACCTTGCACTGAGGGGGTGGGGGGAAGAGAGAGGAAGAAAAGCCAACAAGCTGGTGAGCTGCCCTCCATTTTGCTCCTCATGTTGCAGCTGAGGTGACCTTTCTTCTTCCCTGAGCGGCTAAAACAGGGCTGCATGAACCACCTTGCACTGAGGCAGGAAAAGAGAGAGGAAGAAGAGCCAACGAGCCAGTGAACTGCCCGCCATTTTGCTCCTCAGGTTGCAGCTGAGGTGGCCGCTCTTCTTCCCTCAGTGGCCATCACAGGGCTGCATGAACCACCTTGCACTGAGGCAGGAAAAGAGAGAGGAAGAAGAGCCAGCAAGCTACTCGCCATTTTGCTCCTCATGTTGCAGCTGAGGTGGCCTCTCTTCTTCCCCCAGTGGCCATCTCAAGGTGACACAAGGTGACTTCGGTCCAGCTACACTCTCTCTGTCCTTCCCCTAAAACAGGTAGAGGATTGTGTGGTTGAGTTTTTCCAGCCTACAATAAATCCCCCGCACGTAGAAAACAAGCATGTCAAGGAAAGGGGGAAGCGCCATAAACAGAGCTAGCTTGCAGGATTTTTCTCTTTGTTTTTTTTTTTTGTTTTTTTTTTTTTTTGTTTTTTTTTTTTTTGTACGGTGGTGGAGCATTCCTTCAGCTCAACCCAAACTGTAGTCTCAAGGTGATGCAAGTCCGCCACCCCAGTGGAGAACTGGGGTCTTACTAGCCCTGTCTTACCCTCTCCTTGAATGCTTTTGCCTGGTTGGCATGTATCTTTGAGCTCTGATAATGCCTCTTGCTTGTCTGGATGGGGAGACATGAGAAGAGTGTGTATAGAAACTAACCTACTGTGCACAGGTAACAATTGCATTTGTTGCTTCACCTGCTTTTCGCTCCTGGTCCCCCAGAGTGGAATGTGACCCACTGGCTTAAAAAGGTCCCATCCCCCCACTGGATATGAAAAGGATCTGGTAGTGAACTTTGGACTGCTCTGCTGGTTTCTGTATATTGAGCTGCTGTTGGAAAGGAACACAGCACCCCAAGGTGATGGCTAAAACTCTGAAAGCTTGTTTCAAATATTGAGCCAGGACCGGCCCTGCCATTAGGCATTTGTTTCTGGCAATACAGGAGGAGAGGGGAAGCAGTGAGGCTCAGCTGTGCTGAGACCAACTGCAGTTGGTTTCCTCTTTCGGAAGAGTTTCCTGCAGTGACAGGGCCAAAGTTACCCCCCTTTTAATTTCCACTTCCACTCCGAGCAGCACCAAATAGCTGGATCTAGCCATCCTTTCTGTTTCCCATAATGCTTCCAGGCAGCGATGCATTGTGGGAAATTAGACGCTTGAGCCAAACCCAACACAGGCAGGTAATCCCACTTCTCGAGGAGTGAGACCACCAGAGCCCCTCAGACCTGGAGTCAACCTATTTCTGCTGGCCATTATGCAATGACATTTTGTGGTGGTGGTTGTTTAGTCGTGTCCGACTCTTCGTGACCCCATGGACCCATGGACCTGAGTGCATTTCATTTTCCTCTTCCCTCCCCATTCTATGCCCCTTTTGTGCTCTCTTTCTCTCTTAGGTTGTAAGCCCTTGTTATAAAATAAAAATCTGGTAAGCAAATTAAAGGGTCAAATACACAAACGTGTGTGTCCAGTTCTTCTGCAGGAAGTAATTATTAGCGACGTAAAGAAGCCACAGAGCAGTTTATTTCTCTCCAGCGCGGTGAGAGGTGGCAGCTGTTGCTAGGACTACCAGAGACCTTGTTCCAATTCTTATTACTGGCTGGAACCATCTCCACACTTTGCACATTCACGAACAGAGCTGGCTTAATCTCCCCAGCAGCAGAAATGCCAGGACTGAATGTGCAACGTGAGGAACACCGTGACACACTGACACACACACACACATATAACCATGCTTATTGAAAAAGAGTTGACAAACTGGAAAGAAGCAAAAGCAGGCTCTGACGAACAGCCATTGAAAGCTGTTCATATCATGTCAACAGATTTACCTTATTGAAAACAGTCCGAGTGAATGCGAGACTGAAGGGTTGTCGGCTGTTGGCACACACTGAATAGCACAGCACATCTTTGAGCATGGAACGTGATGAAGATTTCATGTTTGGAAAGGGGGAAAGCCCTGTGATTTTCAAGTCTTAAGACTGCAAGTCCAAGAACTGAGATTACTGAGAAAAATGCTAGAACTGTCTCCTTCAAGAAGGAGCAGATGTCTGAGAATGTTGGGCTTGGAAAGTTTCCTGCACATCCAAGATGAATTTTGAAACTTTCTTCCGCATACCTCTCTTGGGCAAGGATGAAGGTTGGCGTCCCTCAATGCAGCTGGGCCTAGCTCCATCCTCATTTAGAGATGCTCAGAACCTACCAGGCTCCATCAGGGAGATCTGAGAAGACTCCCTGGAAAAGACCCTGATGTTGGGAAAGATGGAGGGCACAAGGAGAAGGGGACGACAGAGGACGAGATGGTTAGACAGTGTTCTCGAAGCCACAAACATGAGTTTGACCAAACTGCGGGAGGCAGTGGAAGACAGGAGGGCCTGGCATGCTCTGGTCCATGGGGTCACGAAGAGTCAGACACAACTAAACGACTAAACAACAACAAAGCTTCTTCTCTCCCATTTCTAGACATTTTAAGACTTCCACCTTAGAAAATTACCTCCCCCCCCCCAGCCTTCATTTAATCCTCCCCATTATGTTATGAAATTCCTCTTGAAAGAGTTTTGGGCAACACTGATGAAGGCAGATTAACCATTTTGCACCCAAATGATGCAACACTTGTGGAATTTTCTCCCCAGGGAGACTCACCTGGTGCCTTCATTACGTATCTTTAGGTGCCCAGTGAAAACATTCCTTCTCCCAGGCCTTTGGCCAATTAAACAATCTATGGGTGGGTGTTGTTTTTGTCTGTTATTATGGTATTTTTATATCGCCCTATGCTCTTCAGATGAAGGGCGGTATAGAAACTTAATAAATAATAACAACTCCATCACTGAATATGTATGACTGGAATAAATTTACTATCTCAGGTACCATAGGGAAATAGAAAACAGCCTCCCGCAACCTAGTGGCCTCTGCATGGGCTCCTATCACCCCAGACTGCTAGCCATACTGGCCAAGGCTGATGGGAATTGGAGACCAACATTAGTCTGGGGAAGAGTGGTTCTGCGCTATACATTTAAAGCAGTATCATACCACTTTAAACAGTCAGGGCTTCCTCCAAAGACTCCTGGGGACTGAGCCATTGGGAACAGAGGCGTACCTAGGCTCACCTTAGCAACAGAGGTGCCGACTTGGGCCTCAGATTATGGGTGCCCAGTGGCACCCACGACGTGATGTCATGACAGTGTTACATCATAGCATCACGTTACATTGGCCAACTGGAACAACCTGGAAGTTGCAGCAGATCCCTGCGGTGTGGGTGCCCTGGCCCTAGAGTTGGCACCAGTGCTTAGCAAGAGCTGCAACAGTGCCTCCAAAGTTGGGAGAGACCATGGACATGAAACTAAAAAAGTCTGGACAAAAGAAGAATGGCAGACGAAATTAATGGACTATGCAGAATTGGACAAAATGACAGGAAGGATTCGAAACCTGCGGGACCAGAGATTTACAGAAGATTGGAAGAAGTATATGAATTATTTGAAGAGCAACTGTAATCAACAAATTACACTAGTAGGACTACAAGAAGTTTTGTAAGGAGAACTATACAAAGTGTTACAAAGTAGAAAAAGATAAGAGATACTGATTATGAGTTTGAAATGTAATAGGGAAAATAAGAAATGCATACTAAGAGATTAGATTGGAAAATTTTCAGACAGGATTGATGGAAGTCAAAAAATTTTTGAATAAGATGTAAAAGTACCGTATTTTTTGCTCTATAAGACTCACTTTTTCCCTCCTAAAAAGTAAGGGGAAATGTGTGTGCGTCTTATGGAGCGAATGCAGGCTGCGCAGCTATCCCAGAAGGCAGAACAGCAAGAGGGATTGCTGCTTTCACTGCACAGCGATTCCTCTTGCTGTTCTGGCTTCTGAGATTCAGAATATTTTTTTCTTGTTTTTCTCCTCCAAAAACTAGGTGCGTCTTGTAGTCTGGTGCGTCTTATTTTTAAAAAAGAAACTAAAAACGTTTGCTTTTCGTCACCTTTCTTGCTCTGCCAGTTGGCTTCCTCCACAGCTACTTGGGCTGAATCTGCTCTTGTCCATCTCCATCTCCTCCTCCACCACCAGCCAGACTGCCTACCTGCCTCCGCTTTGCGGCTTTCCCTTCTGCCTCGTCCCTCCCTCCCTTTCTCATCCTCTTACAAGTCTCACCTGCTCTTTCTTCCCTCTAAGCTCACACTTCCTAACTGGGGAAGGAGCCCCCAAAGGCTGTTTTAACGGCCCATGCCAGCGATCAGGTGCTGTGTGCTGAGCTGTGATCCATCGCCAGGTTTTTATACCGGCTCTTGTTCCAGTAAAGAAAAAGGTCGGTGACATGACGCCTTTTCTCTTCTCTTTAATGGCTTTTAATAATATCGAGGAGCCTTGCGACTCACCTTTTACCTGCTGGTTTGATTGCAGCTTTAATTGTTGCCTGCCTCCATTGCTTCATTTGCTGGTAGTTAATTGTATTTTGGTCTCCTATAGCATAAGCTGCTTTTAAGGCCATTTTGGGAAAAGGCAGGACAACAAACACACAAACACGGATGATTAGGGAAGTCATGGGAAGTTGACGCCATGTAACAAAGCAAGGAGCTTTGCACTTAATTTTGCACGCCTGGGTATTTGTTTTGTTTTGTGGTTCTGATGCGCCAACTGTTTTTCTTGCTTTATACCTGCTGAAAAGTTGAATTAAAAAAATACATTAGTAAAAAGGACCTTAATGGATAGCAGGTATCCATTATGCACATTGCGAAACAATTCAGTGGGATAACTGGTACGCTTTAAAAACCATGCAACATGTAGATCTGCTCTGCAGTAATGGTTGTGTTATATATAGTATTTGTACTCATCTGTCATCACACCATAGTAACAGCCTGAGCCACTAGGGGGCACAAGAGGCGCATGAACTAAGCTGAAGCTTGGAATCCACCCCGTCCATATAGGTCACTTCATGAAGAGGATGGTGGGTGGGGCAAGTGCCTGCTAGCTCTGTTGGTAGAGCATGAGACTCTTAATCTCAAGGTTGTGGGTTCGAGTCTCACAAGGGGCAAGATTCCTGCATTGCATAGGGGTTGGAGTAGTTGACCCTTGTGATCTGTGACCTGCCCAGTGGGGAGGCTCCTTCCCCCCCACTTTCTCCCTAGTACTAAGAGAGGCCCTTTCAGGGGCAGGTGAGGAGGAGTATATTTGGATATATAGTAGTGGCCTCTTGGTGGGAGAGAAGGTGGTCATGGGGGGTGGGAATATTATTACCCCCTTTTTGGTTTGAAAGCTGAGATTGTGGTCCTAGAGAAAAGAAGACTGTGGCAGGAAGAGGGTAGCGCTCCCCCCCCCCAGTGCATATGTGTGTGAATATAAGGAAAAGCACCACAACAGCTGATCAGATTGGGTGGTGGCATTGAATAATGGAATGAAACTCAGGCAGGAGAAACATTGGCAGCAAACCAGTTCCATTGACCTTTGGAGTATGTGTCCTACAAAGTGGCTTGGGAGCCTGGTTTTCCCCTCTTCTCCACACCAGGTCACATCTTGATGCTGTAATGCTCAAGACATGAGCATGCATGTGCAAACTGGACCCTCCCTGCCCGCAGGCTGTCTCGCCAGAGTGGTGCATGCTCTGGTTATCTCCCGCTTGGACTACTGCAATGCGGGGCTACCTTTGAAGGTGACCCAGAAACTACAACTAATCCAGAATGCCGCAGCGAGACTGGAGACTGGGAGTGGCCGCCAAAACCATACAACACCGGTCCTGAAAGACCTACAATTCAAAGTGTTGGTGCTGACCTTGAAAGCCCTAAACGGCCTTGGCCCAGTATACCTGAAGGAGCATCTCCACCGCCATTGTTCTGCCCGGACACTGAGGTCCAGCGCCAAGGGCCTTCTGGCGGTTCCCTCAATGCTACAGGGAACCAGGCAGAGGGCCTTCTCGGTAGTGGCACCCGCCTTGTGGAAATAAACTATCTGACTTTTAGAAAACATCCGTAGGCAGCCCTGTTTAGGGAAGTTTTTAATGTTTAATGCTGTATTGTGTTTTTAATATTAGGTTGGGAGCCGCCCAGAGTGGCTGGGGAAACCCAGCCAGATGGGCACTGGTATACATAATAGTTTTTTGTTTGTTTGTTTTTTAGCCTACTACTGTAGCAGCAGCAGCCTTCTATCTTATTTGCTTTTGAAGATGACACAAGTCAGATGGTTGGGACAAATGCACCCCCCCCCCATAGGAAAGTTATGCTCTGCTCACTGCATCATTCTAGTTGAAGCCTGGAAATTTACTACATCAAGGCTTTAAGATACTGCAAGAGTTAATGTATCCAGTTCTAGTCATGCTCAGAGTGGGCCCATTGAAGTTAACAGACATGACTAATTTAATATATATAGGTTCATTAGTTTCACTAGGTCTACTCTGAGTAGAAATTAATTGGACACAGCTCCAACGATTGTTTCCAACCAGTCTTCCTCAGCCCTCTTACTGGCTATGATGGCTCAGGCCAATGGGAGCTGTAGTTCAAAACACCAGGAGAGACCCAAGTTGGGGAAGGATGATATAAGGATGATATATCCCTTACCTTTCCCGCCCCGACCTGGCCACAGTGATCCATGCGACGGTCATCTCCAGGCTTGACTACTGTAATTCGCTCTACGCGGGGCTGCCCTTGAAGCTGTCCCAGAAACTCCAGTGGCTGCAGAATGCTGCAGCGAGGCTCCTCATGGGGTCTCTGCCATGGGAGCATATTCACCCAGTGCTTTTCAAGCTGCACTGGCTCCCGGTGGAGTACAGGGTCAGATTTAAGGTGTTGCTTTTGACCTTTAAAGCCCTTCACGGCCTAGGACCCTCGTACCTACGGGACCGCCTCTCCTGGTATGCCCCACGGAGAGCCTCAAGGTCCATAAATAACAACACCCTAGTGGTCCCGGGCCCTAAGGAAGTTAGACTGGCTTCAACCAGAGCCAGGGCCTTTTCAACACTGGCTCCAGCCTGGTGGAACGCTCTGCCTCATGAGACCAGGGCCCTGCAGGATCTGATTTCTTTCTGCAGGGCCTGTAAGACAGAGTTGTTCTGCCTGGCCTTTGGCTTGGAGCCAATTTGATTCCCTCCCTCCCTCTCTTTCTTTTTTCTTTTCTATCTCCTCCTGCGATGAGGCTACATTTTAATATTTTAATGTTCCATTATTTTAATGTTGTATTTTACTTTTGTTTTTAAGTTGTAATCATTCATCTTGTTTTTATTATTGCTTGTAAGCCGCTCTGAGCCCGGCCTTGGCTGGGGAGGGTGGGGTATAAATAAAAAATTATTATTATTATTATTATTATTATTATTATTATTATTATTATTATTATTATACTACGGTAGATAAGGGTCCAAGAGAGAATTTCAGGGTAATAATTCTGTTATCTATCTATCTAGCTATATGGTATCCGATGATTTTCTGATTCAGATTTGCTTTGATGAACACCAGAAATACTGTTTTGAGTCAGGCACACAAGACATAGAATCATAGGCTTAATCATTATTTTTAACAGGTTAAAAATACAGGTCACAAGAAAATAGGAAAACAGAGTTTTTAAAAAAAACTGTCGAAGATGACATAAGAAAAATAGCATGTATATATTTTATATATAAAAATCTACAGTATTTACTAGTCTCAATACATATTTTAGGAGCAGCTTTCTCTCCGCTGCTTAGCATCCAGTAAATTGTACAGCTCGCTTTTTTATTATATTTATTATTAATCACAAAGCCATGGTTTAAAACTCTGAGATTATTACACAGCCACATTATTATATACATACATTTCTACGCGGCAGTTAAGTAAATTGGAACCACAAAGTACTGTTTGTCAGTTTAAAGCCTTCTTCTCCCCCCTCCTCAACGCAGTACTAAGTAGCTACTTCGCTGCGTTCTGCAGGGTTACTTTATTTTATTAAAAGTCATTTGCCAAGTTAATTAAAAATTACATCAGATTCAGTATATACACACACAAAATGTCCATCACGTTGGCTAAATGTTGCTTTCCCCCCCTCCTTTTCTTTTTAAAGACTTCGGTACCGTCAACACATTAGCAGCGCCAACCTGCAGCGAGCATAGGCACAATAGCACATTGCTTGGGGGGGGGGGGGAGCTTAAACAACTCATGACCCACCAGCACAACAAATATACATGGGGGCCCAGACAGGGCGCAATAATCCTCCTGGGTTTATTTTGCTGCCCGCCTGGGCCTGCAGAATTAGGGAGGCTGATAATCGCCTGGGCAGGCTGTGTTTAGCCTTATGGGTGACAAGTTGTACAAACCCAATTTAGAAAAAAAAAGTGGGGAGGGAATAGCAACACACTTGTACTTCTAAGTCAGGCTTCCTCAACCTCGGCCCTCCAGATGTTTTTGGCCTACAACTCCCATGATCCCTAGCTAGCAGGACCAGTGGCCAGGGATGATGGGGATTGTGGTCTCAAAACATCTGGAGGGCCAAGGTTGAGGAAGCCTGGTCTAAGTCTTTGCCATCAGTGCAGCCAGATAAACCTTCACAAAAAAAAAAAACACCTCGTGGAGAAAGAAAGAGAGGACCTAATCTTTTGAAACCTGGAGACTACCAGTGCTTTGTTTGTTTTCAGCTAGAACAGAATACTCAAAAATACTTCCATCCAACATTTTAGCCAGATGTGGGCAGAATTGTAAGCCAGGGAGTTTGGTTCCAGAGCTTGGGTCAAACTGTACAGCAGCCATACAGAGGAAGGGAGGGGAATGGCAAAACGGAGACATGTGTGCAGTAAGTTGTGCACATCTTTCAACCACTGAGGGATCACAGGGGCTGGAGGCATTTGCTGGATCAGCTTTGGGTCTCTTCCAGGTTCATCATCACTCTTGTGTCTGTGGGCAGGAGTGAAGCATGACGTCAACCCCATGGTTTAGTGTGTGAGAGGACAGAGCCTCCAGAGTGCAGACACAGCTGAATAGGTCAGCTCAAAAATGGGATTCAGCTAGGGGTGATTGGACTCCAGCTCCCATGAGCCTCAGCCCAGCTGTCCACAACATCTGGAGGATCCTAGGCCGGCTACCTCTGGATTGGACCATGGGCACTGGTCCCCTTGTTTCAACTTATGACCAAAACAGACGGGGCAGATCTGTGACCAGAAATCCCAATTAAAAAACAAAACATCTCAGCATAGCCTAAGGACACATGTGCGAATTGAATCAGAACAGCCACCCTGAGGAGGGTGTGTTTGGTACTTCCTACCACCACTGTTATCCTAATCAAACGCATTTAGCTCTGCTTGGGAAGAAGGATAGGCTTAGCACAGGTTCAGATCTCTGGTTATTTCCCGAGGAAGAACTCAAGATGTGAGCATGTGAAGCACGGAGAGAGTAGCGGCTATGCGTGCACTGCTGCCCATTCCTGGACATTTGAGCCAAGCAGGGCAGCTGCTGCTCACACAGGACTGACTCCATGTGCACTTCACCCAAATCAGTGGGATACAGTCCCCCGTAGAAGAGACCTGCTCTCTTCCAGCCACCCTACAAGATTATTTTTCCTCTATCAAAACAAAATGGGAGTGGAGGGAGAAAGCAACATTCATACCCACCCACACAAGGTTGCAGGCCCTGATTGCAAAGCATTTTGCTACAATGAATTTGCTGGCTTCCGATTAACAAGGAGGGAGCACTTCGGCATTAGACTTTATACCTACAATCATCTCTTAAGGGCCTAATGGTACAGCAGCGCTAGCCCAATCAAGGGCATAAAAGTCTATTGCTCTCAAGAAAAACAAGACGCTCAAGCACATTGTGGGAATTGACAAGGAAGCAAAGGAGCGAGGGGGTGCCAGAAACACAGGAATACAAATTGAGGTGGGGGGGGGGGGGGGACGACGACGGCTCAAACGTTTCCGAGACCATCACAAAACCCTGCTGGGATATGAACCGGCCACCTTTGGTGCCGATGTTCCCAAATCATAACTGCGCATTTCTGTCTTTACAAAGGGCAGGCTATGATTTGAACGTGGAAGATTAGTGTTTCGAAGTGCACCTGAGACGGGCTACGAAACAGGCCTGCACAGCTTGCAGCTCACCAAGTCAAATTCAACCCTCCAAAGGCTCAAGGAGCCCATTGTTTACAGCAACTTGCTGGGACAGCAAGAACACAGTGCAATGTGGGCGTTGATGTGGGTGAAAGGAGAAGGAAGGAGAAAGCAGGTGCCTGGTAGGCTACAATCTACAGCCCGTATGCTGCCTTGACTTTGGTGGATCACCAGTTATGGAGGTATATATTTTTTTGCAGCCCACCAGAAACACCCTCTGGTTAAGCCACAGTGAAAATTAATAGGCATTCCTGGCAGACTGTGCCTGGGGTACACTCAAAAGAACACTGGATGTGGTGGGCAGCCCCGGTGCCAGACACAAACGGCAACATCAATGATGTACGCGACAAAGAGCGATAAAAGCATCTTGGTTTCTCAGAATTGGTTCTGAAAAGACAAAACTCTTATTATTACAGGAATAGCCGATGCTTTTCAAGGGATCAAAACCTCTTTGTCGGGGCTGATGAAGGGAAATACCATCTCTAGGAAAGTGTGGCACTTGAAAGACGCCTTTTAATCTTTCCGTTAAACACTGTTCGTGTTGCACTTTTGTGTATTTACAGAAAGCCCTGAAATGCAGCCACCATGGTCAAAAGCAACTCACTTAATGAACCCATTAAACAAAAGTTACTTTCTGGCTGCATTTCAGGTAGCCCTCTGTGGGTGTACAGAACATTAGTGCGACGCAGGAGAAGGATACCACATCGCAGCATGCTCACTCCCACCTGCAGCTGACATGCTGGCTTTCGTGCTTGCCCACGTGGACCCGAGGCATGTGCTCTGTGAGCCATCAGATTTGAAGGGGACAGATCCTAGGGTTTGGACCAACATACATTGGACTCCATGTGCAAACATGAAATCCAGCACTCAGAAGACAGGCAAGAGTGGCATGGACCAGCACAAACCCATCATTTGCCAAGCATATGTTCCAAATATCTGTGCAGGCCTTCTATAGTCACCGACACTCATGGTATATTAGCAGTTCTGTGTGCAAATGATGCAAGTATTGTATTTGATTGCACCTCTGCCCTCCCCTCCATCAAAACACACATTTGAGATTTAAAAATGAAGACCTAATGCACTGCAGAACTGCCTTTGGATATGCAAATGTGGGTGGCGGGCTCAAATACCATCAGCATCCTAGACACATGCTACAATTCGCAGACAGTCCTGATAGAATAAGCACCATTTATTGGGTGTATCAGAATGCCTTTGCTTTGGGTGTCAAACCTTCTCCTTTCTATGTGAGCCATAGGCAGTAGCATCTCTGCTCTGGATAACCCAGAATGTTCACTCCTGGGTTACTGAGACAATGTATAGAAGAATGTCAAGAAACCCCCATCCCAAGTGAATGGGGTGGTTTATAAATTAAGTTAACCAAAAAAAAAAAAAATTACTTTGTGGATGCAGTCCATGAATACACACGCCTCCATTTTAGACTCTGTAATTCTGTTGCCACACGTGAACACACAATCAATTGTAGTGTCAGGTCAAAAAGCAGCTTACTGAGGATTTAGGCAACAAGGTCATTTGCTCAATTAGCTACACGAACGTAACAAACAACCACCATAGTCGTCACGCTGAACATACAAACCTATTGCTATGTTTATGAGAATCCAACCTTTTCGTCCGTTTTCAATGCTCACTTTCAGCTTTCGTCAACGTTTAACAGAGCTGTGAAATAGTGTCAGTTTGCATATGCCTTTATCTGAATTGTCCTGTATGAAGATCATGAAACTTGGATGACCACCAACCCCAGACGTGCAACCATTGCATGCTCCTCCCCTGGTCTTTCAGGTGAGCACGTGTCGTTTCTCAAAGCAGGACTGATTCATGCATGGACAACCCGTCAGTCTGGTGTCTGTAGTGGTGCGCAGGGCTTGGGGAACTAGGATACTGATAGTGTGGCAAGCCGAGCTCTTCAGAGGGTGGGGAAGTCCTGTATCTTATAGGGCTATCCACTGAAATGGTGGAGAGATTATGTTCTTTAACAGGTGTCGATTGAAAAGGCGGGTATCTCCTCAAGTTAGCCAAGTGGCTTCGGCTACCATCTTGGCTCCAGGACTGCGTGTAAGGATCAGGCCACTTTCTACTGTCTGGCAAATAATCTGCTGGGGGGATTACAAATCTGGTGGCATTGGGCGATTTAGGTTTCCTTGCATAAGTTTCAACTGGGAGGACTTCGATTCGACTAGAAGGAGTCACGACCACATGTTGGTGGTTGACAGCATAATTTCTATGTGGTCTATCAGTAAACATCTCTGTTGGAAGTTCAGGGATGTACGGCCGGCTGGGAGAGCCGGTTCGATTCCCATAATTATACTGTGTGGCTACGAAGCTGGAATGAACCACGTTGGTAACGTGCTTTGGGGAATTTCCATGGTAAACAGGTGGGTTACTGTAAGACGGTGGCGGCGGCTTGAAGTTATGTCCAATATCTGCCCCATCAGACTGGGAAGAGAATCTGGGGGCTCTTGGTTGGGAGCTGAAGGCATAACTGTTGGATATTTTTGGTGGACTAGATGTTTTCTCTGTCGACTTCCTTGAACCGAGGGAGTAAGTTGTGTTCCTCGGACTTTGCAGGATCGCCCTTTCTAGCACCTCTTCCACAGAATTGTCGTTCTCTGGGTCACCACCAGGCACATTGTCATACTGCGACGCATTTGACTCTCGCTTACCCTCATCGACATCCAAAGCCCTGATCTTTTGCTTCACGTTGAATGCCTGTCCCTCAGGCCCGGGACTCGGTGGCATTCCCGAACTGGCATGGTTTGCAGATCGAATCTTGATCTCCATGGTCAGCTTTGCAGTCTTTTCGATGATTTTGACGTCCGAAGGCTTAATCCACCTGGGCACAAATTCCTTTCCTGTATTTAAAGTAGCGTTGGAATTTTGGTTAGCAGATGCATTATAATTTTGCTTGGAGTCAGACTCTGGCTGAACTTCAGGTTTCTTCCTGGGGCTCTCCAAGTCATGCTTTAACAACCCACTCCGCACATTAGCCGTCGCGGGCTTTTGCTGTCTCCTTTCCAGCGAATCCTTTCTCCTCCGGTGGCCTGGCGAGCTTTCCTGGCCTCTCTCTATAGATGCTCTGCGTCCTCCCCTCTGGCTAGCCCGGCCATTGCTTGCTGCACTAGTGCCGCTCTGCCCGTTGACCAGATGAGTAAGATTAAGCATGGCAGGCTGAGATTCGGGCGGAACTTTCCCCAACTTCTTTGGAAGTTCGTCATCTTTACCTATAAGAATAGACACCAAAATAAGCATTACATATATAAACTAAACTCTTGACATGGATCCCTCCCTGTGGCGAAGGAAGTTAATTGGTTCCCCGCCTCTACCCGCTCTTCTCCCAAAGAACACATGTCAATGTATGAATTACAGAAAGCAACAAGAACTGAGGGTTCACAGCTGAAATCAAGTCTTAAGAGGTTGGTGATTGTAGCAGATTTAGTCTTCTGTCCTATACATGAACTCTAACAGTAATAGGAACTGCCAGTGGTCAGCCAGTTTGATACCAAAAGCATGCAAGATATTGAGGCATGCAAGAACTGTCTTACTAACACAAATCACATTTGGAAATTAATTTTCTGACCTCGAATGATCTTGACTATAAAGGCACAATAGTCTAAGCTGCGCTTTTCCTGAAATTGCAGCAGTTCACGGTCTTAATTTTAGATGACAAGACAGCCTTCCTTCTGAGTCTAAGGTGATTAGGACTTTGGGGGGAACGCTCCACCTCGTGTGAGTCTTGCATATGTGTACAAAGCAGAGAGAAACTCAATGAACTGAGTGGTACAACAGTTACTCGAAAATGTCACCTCCCTTTCTGAATTAAACCTCTGTTCTCTCTGCTTTCTGAAGAGGAGGGTGGATTTAGAACCTTGCAACCTGGAAGACGCCACGTTCCAAATAAATGTGCCCTCCATACATTTGGTACTTTCTTCCTGCAACATGAGAAGGGGCATGTGCACATGCACCAGTCATTCAAGTTAGAGCAGGGCTGAGAAACCCATTTTGGCCTTCGCCAGAATGGCCAAGAGTGCATTGCTAAAAGCACATACAAGGGACACCAAGGGCTATCGAGTCCAACTCCCTGCACTTCCTCATTTTGGATCAATGCATAGGGTTTTGTTCTGTATTTTAAGAAAAAAACTTTTGAAATGTACGTAGGTTGATTAATAAGACGGCTTTATTCTTTTTAATTTAGTACACTTAAGGTCTCTTAATTACCACTAAGCTTTCAAGAAACCCCAGTGAGAATACTATAGACATTTTTATTGAATTCTTTGTCGCTTTGAAGATTACTCTCTATAATCTCTCTCTCACACACACACAAGTCAGAGGGAGAGGGAGTGTGTTTGCCCCTGGCTTAAAACTGTTTAGATGTTGTAGGCTAACACCTGAAGATCTGAAAGGTGTGGGGGATGATATGACAATGACCCTAGACTGCCACACTAGTTCTCCAGTCGAGAGCCTCGGGTTACAAATGAAGAATTAGCAGGCGCACTAATGAAGAAAAAAGCATTCCAAGGTTGCAACTGTTGATTGCCAAGACCAAAGCCATACACAAGCAGGGCTCGTGGGTTTCTATCAGATGTGGGAAATAATTGGAAGGAAAGCACATCGGCAACAAAAGCAAAAAGAGGGGAGAAGGGATGAATAGAGCCACAGCTTTAGATCCCAGTCACGTGGCCTCGGCACAAGGCAGATGAACTCTCACTCCAGGCTCAGTGTCAAAAAAGAGGCATGAAACAACACAAAGTATACAGCTTGCTTAGATCTCCCAACATCATTCAGGCCCCTGACTTTTAAGCTGGCTGTATAATCGACAAGGATCTATGGACCGAAACACAAAGTGCGGCCATCTTGTCACTAAAGCCCTGTTTGTCCTTTGCAAAGTGGCACCTGGAGAGGGCAGGGGGGAAGTGGAAAGGGGGTGCTCAACCCTTTGCCCCCGCCATGAGAAGGTAAGAAGAACCTGCTCGTTCAGGCTAATGCCCAATCTAGCCCAGGATTTTCTTCCCACGGTGGCCAACCAGATGCCTGTGGGAAGCCTGCAAGCTGGGCATGAATGCAATAGTACTCTGCCCACCTACGATTGCCAGCAAATGGAGGCATAATGAATAGACAGTGGAGCGAGAAGGTAGCCATCATTACCAGTAACATCTAATAGCCTGGCGTTCCATGAATTTGTCTTTTAAAGTCATCCAAGCTGATGGTCGTCACTATCTACTGCAGGGGCAAGTTATATTGTTTAACTATGAGCTGTATGAGAAAGTACTTTTTAAAAATCTGCCCTGAATCTGCTAACATACAGCTTTTCTCTTATCTACTTTCTCCATGCTATGCATAATTTTGTAACCACCTATCATGTCATCTCTTACTTGCCTTTTCTGCAAACCAAGTCCCAGATGCTGCAACCTTTCCTCATAGTAAGTCATTTCCCACTACAACTATCCTCCCCAGATGCTTTTCTATTGCTGCTGAAGCAGCAAGCCTGTTTCTACTCTGCAAACACAGGTCTGACACACAGCTTGGAGAAAACTGCAGGAGGAAAGTGGCTGGTGAGGAAAGGTTAAGCATCCCTTCCCTCACCTGCCACTATGCATCAGATGCTCAGCTTCTAATGCAATTTTATTTTTCTGGATGTCCATTGTTGTAGAATCATAGAATGGTAGAGTTCGAAGAGACCCTAAGGGTAATCTTGTCCAACCCCCAGCAAAGCGAGAATCACCCTGAAAGATGGCCACTCAACTTCTGTTTAAAAACCTTCTATGAAGGAGAGTCTGCCACCTTCTGAGGCAGTCCATTCCATTGCAAAGCAGCAATAACCCCCAGAAAGGTCTTCCATAGTCGGACTTTCCTTTCTTGTAGTTTGAATCCATTAGCTCAGAGCCTATCCTCTGGAGCAGCAGAAAGCAAGCTTGCTCCATCATCCACGGTGACAGCCCTTCAGATATCTGAAGATGGCCATCATATCACCGCAGCCTTCTCTGGGCCAAACATTCCCAACTCCCTCAACCGTTCCTCATAAGGCTTTGTTTCCAGACCCTTAATCATACTGGTCACCCTCCTCTGCACACATTCCAGCTTGTCAATATCCTTCTTAAACTGTGGTGCCCAGGACTGGACATAGTATTCCAGGTGGGGTCTGACCAAGGCAGAACAGAGTGATTTCCCTTGATCAGGACACTATACTTCTGTTGCTGCAGCCTAGAATTGCATTAGCTTTTTTGTTGCTGCATCACACTGCTGATTCACATTAAAGTTTGTGGCCTAATAAGACCTAGATCTTTTTCACATGTACTTGGCAAGCTAGTATATATTTGTGCATCTGGTTATTCCTACCCTAAGTGTAGAATCTGACATTTGTCCCTATTGAAATTCATTTTGTTAGTTGTGTTGCTGACATGGTCTTGGGTTAGGTGAATCTTAAATTAAGAACTGGGCTGAAAGTTGAACACCACTCTCAGATGCTTCTCGTTGGGGTACTGTGCATGTGTTCTGCCTGCTTAATGCTTGGAATGGTCCCCTTGAAATCAGCAGAGTTTCCTTCCATAAAAATATGATTATGGTGTGAGGCTGTGCTCACATTATGTGTTTTGTGCGGTACCAGGTGGCCAATTTGCTATCCTATCATTACAGCAGGGTTCATTTAAACACAAAGAGATCTATGCTCATAAGATCTCTCCTTTCTTGCTTTAAGAAGATGAAACCTGGAGAAGCCAGAACCTGAAGTGCAGCATTCAGTACTCCTCTGTTGAACTGGAAAAAGGTAGGCCACCAGTCCTTAAACCAACCCAATCTAGAAGCTTCACAACATCTTCCAAGCAGAGTGATTGATGTTGTACATACCTATACATACCTTCTGTGTTCAAGGAAGACACCAAGGACTAGCAAACAGAGCCCATGGTTATTCCTAAGCTCACCCCCATGGGGTTCTCAAGTTTACTCCTAGAATCACTGATCCACTGCACACAGAACATGCAGTCGGCATATGAATCCGAGAGAAAGGAAAATGCAAGCAAATCTAACAGTCCAAGTAAGTAGCCAGGAGCATTTGCATAACCAGGGCTTATAAAGCACCAAACTGGAATTGTGTTGGGGGCGGAGGAGATGTTCTCCAGTTTAGGAAAGCTGGTCAGGTCCCTTCTAGCAACCACGTTGCGCCCCACTGCCACCCTTGCTCACACCAACCCAGTTTGATGTATAGGAGGTGTCAGGAAGAACTCAACTCCCAGTTGCCCTAGCACTGCAGAAGCAAAGCAAAGCACAGTTTGACTTGTACCACCGCTCAGAGGAACAAGGGCTGCTGGGGAGCTTCGGCATTGTTTTAATAATGTGTTGTATGCTGCCTAAAAGATGGGCGTATATACATTTTTAAAAATACATAAATAAACTTGAAAAGGTTCACCACCTTCACTGCCAACACATCTTTTTTGTTGGGTATATATTAGGCAAAAGGGATGTGGGTGGTGCTGTGGGTTAAACCACAGAGCCTAGGGCTTGCCAATCAGACGGTCGGCAGTTTGAATGCCCATGACTGGGTGAGCTCCCGTTGCTCGGTCCTGCTCCTGCCAACCTAGCAGTTCGAAAGCACATCAAAAGTGCAAGCAGATAAATAAATACCACTCCAGCGGGAAGGTAAACAGCGTTTCCGTGTGCTGTTCTGGTTCGCCAGAAGCAGCTTAGTCATGCTGGCCACATGACCCGGAAGCTGTACGCCGGCTTCCTCAGCCAATAAAGCAAGATGAGCACCGCAACCCCAGAGTCGTCCACAACTGGACCTAATGGTCAGGGGCCCCTTTACCTTTACCTATATGTTAGGCACATAGCACAGAAGAATGAAATGACACCTTTCCCACTTTGGAAAACTTCTCTAGCCTTTCCCAACCAGCTGATGTCCAATGGTTGTTGGGATTCCAACGCCCACCAGCCCCTGCCAGCCTGGACTATGGTCAGAGAGAGAGTTGTAGTCAAACAGCAATTAGAAGACACTAGGTTAGATAAAATGTGATCTAGCCACTTGGAAGCTATTCTTCATGATAGGCAACCAGACAATTGGGTTTCTAAAACCCTGTCGTATAAGAAGTTGTTAGCCACGCTTGCTACAATCCAAAGTCCTGCATGCACACACAGAACACTTCCACACTCTTTCACTGCAATGACAACGGGTGAAACAAACCTGCATGCATATATATGGAACAGCTACCACTACTCTGAGAGAGGAGGTAAAATGCAGGTGAAATACCAGGATTATTATATTGTTGTTAAAAAGAACAGAGACTTACTGAATATAAAACAAGCCCATTACTCCAGGCACATGAAACAAAACAGTTTTACAAGCCCATCAATCAATCAATCAATCAATCAATCAATCAAATAAAAGCAACCTTTGCTCAAACCACAAAGAACAAGAACACTATGAACCAGGCAGAGGCAAAAGTACCAGGAGACACTTGGGGGATAGTAGCGAACAGGAAGGCCACGATATCGGGTGCTGGCAAGAAAGAGGAAAGGCAAGTTCATTATCACCATTGTAAAAACCTCCCTCAAAAAAGACAACAGAACCTAAACTGAGCTACATGCGGAGTCAGCCAAAGCAAGCAAATCATAAAGTAGTGCCTGGAACCATCACTCCCAAGGGGCTGGGGGAAGAGAGCCAAGACAAAGGATGTAATTGTCTCAAAGTGTAACACAGCACACCGAATCATGGCCTTGTTTGCCTCACCAATGGCAATATTTTTAAAGAATGTTTTAAGTACCCATAGAAGGGAACATAACAAGATGCTCTGGCATCCCATAACTGAAAGCTGCTCTTCTCCATGTGATTATTACTTGCATAGCTGCCCTTTTCCATATTCACAGTCACAGGGCAAAGTTTAAAAAACGACTAAGTGTCCTGCAATCCACTTCACTGCAGAATCAGAGGGAGCCTCATTGGCCCACTTGATCCAATTACCTGCTTGGTGCAGGTAGTCTAAGGTTAGCACATCCTCAATAAGCGGCTGTCCAGACTCTGTTGAAGCCCTACAAAGAAGGAGGTACTCTGCTCTCCCCGGTAAGAGACTCCATTGCTAAGAAGCTTGACAATGTCTAATTGTACCGTCAAGAAGTTTCTCGTAATGTTACTCATAGCACACAATCAGCCGGTTTGGACAGTGCTGGCCTAGGTGTTGGCAAACCTAACAAATGAATAGGATTATTTATTTCCTTCGTTCTCTTAAATAAAGCAAATCTGTGATGTTTCTACAGAGTCGCCTTATGTCTGAATGGCAGAGTTACGCTCTTCCCAAACCCATTGACACTTCTTGAAGAAAAACAGTACTGAAGGAATACAGGATGAAGGAAGTGCCCTTGGTTGGGGTCATGATCCAGCCAGTTAGGACTTCCCAGTTCTAGTGACTTCAACAGCAGAGATTTAAGCACATGCCCAACTCTCCCCTGGAGAGTAATAGGATACTAAGTGCTTAACTTTGGTTGGATCAGACCTGCTGAACTTCAGCTAGTTATTCTTCCAACTTCCAGTCTTACATTTTTTGCAAGACAATTTAGAAACGTTTGTGGAAAGGATTCCTACATTTAGAAATTTAGAAAGGATTCCTACATATACTCTAAGCCTGCCTTTTACGCTCATGGCTACATATCAAATAATTTACAAAAGAAAACCTGTTAGTCTTTCAGCACTCCAAAGATTTCGTTTTTAAAAAGCCTTCAAATACATGGGCTTAAAGAAATGCTTTTTCAGTTCCTAGCACCGGCATTCTAGGATACTTCTACTGTGAGTTTTGTCATTCAGAAGGAAAAAAACAGGTGTCCCTTTAAAAAGCGGGGGAATATCTGGTTCTGCTATTCAAGTCATCTTGTTTTTAAAAGCTGGTATGGTGAAAGTACATGCTGACAAGGATTAAAGGAAACAAGGGAGTAGAGAGATTTGGGAAAAAAAGAAATGCTACTGGCTTATTCTTGATCTTTGTCACCACCCAGTGGAAATTAATCACAACTGCAAAACTGTCCAGGTTAATTGTCCCAAGATGCATTAACAGCCAATTACACTGAACTGAATGCCACAACAGAGTCTGAGTAACCGGTTTCGGACCCTCATTTTAGCTCCAGAATGTGCATGTCTTGAGAGTCCTCACAGAGCTTAAAGGGGAGGCAATCACAGGGAAACATGTTACAAGATTGATGGGTTTGTGGTCTTCCAAATCAGTAGCTTATTTGCTACTGAGATGCCAGGGACTGAACTGGGATCCCCCCCCCCCTGCATCCAAAGAGGAAGCTCTAACCACTGAGTTATGGTTCTTCCCCATCATGACATTTGACATTTCCCCACTGCACAACGGTGATATGGAAGGGGAAGCACAAAAACATAGAACATTGTGGCACAATAACAAAGCAAGATCTAGCAGGTTTGTGGGGTGAAGGAGCAAAACCAGGTGTGCAGCAGAAGCTATTTTTCAGAAGCAACTATGTCTTCAGGGTGACATTTAGATCTGTCCTTCACCACAGTTCCCTTTCTCATTTCTGGATCATCATGATAAATAAAGGGACATGCCAATCCCAGCAATTTTCAGAACACTGAAGAATTGGCTTAACACAATTTAGTTCTGCACTGATGTTTGAGGTGCTAATCGTATAAACTCGCTTTGGAAACTCTTACCTAGATTCAGAGGAAGACAATTAAAAGCAGGAAAAAATTAACAGGTTGCTTGTTCCTGGGCTACTGAAATAAAAGCCCCAGGCAAACGCATCGCGGTCCTCTGATGCAGACAACAATTTCAAGCCGTGCTAGATTTTACCAAGTCTAAGTGGATATTCAGAAGAGGCACAAGCAGAGTTAGTGGCACCGCTTATATCCATAAGGACGTGAGGAGAGAAATTCAATGGCTCAAACTATACAGTTCAAATCACACAGAGACAGGCAAAGTGCCAGGGGGAAACCAAGATTCCATGGCAACCTCTAACTTCATCACATTTAGATGCACTCGAGAAATCAGTAGGAATAAAAAAACATCAACAACATGGAAAAGTATCGGGAGAGTTAGTTGGTTAATGAAGTGGAGTGCAAAGGAAAAATAAAACAGATACGTGTGAGTCCTCCAAACGTATAAATGAAAAATTCCATATTCATCTGGAAAAGGAAAAACAAATACAAAAAGTGACATTACAGGAGCTGTAGAAGAGAAAGTATGCTGCACTGATGCTTTTACAATATTGTTCCTTTATTATTTTTTACAGGTGCCAGAAAGGGAAAAACCTATAAGACATTAGCTAAAACAGAAGTCTGAAATGAGAAGAAGCTGATAAAGTTAGGAGCCACACTCATAAATTCTTGTGAAGAACGAAAAGCAATGTGGTCTACTGAAGGAGAGAGGCAAAAAGAGAATGCAAAACAGAAAGTTTAAGGAGAAATGCACAGTCTTTTATAGGGAACATGGGAAGCTGCTGCATACTGAGTCAAGCCATTGCATCCCTCTAGCTCAGTAGTGTCCACCCTGACTGGCAACAGCTCTCCGGGGTATCAGGCAGAGGACATTCCCAGTCAAGCCTAGAGATGCTGGGGATTAAACCTACATGCAAAGCAGATGCTCTATGAGTGAGCTGCAACCCTTATTTATGCCCTATCAATTATATTCCCCGAGATAAAGATCCAACATCCAGGCAGCCACAGTGATAAGGCAACAGGGAACTTTCCTCATTCACACAAGGAATTCCCCCGCCCACGTTGCTCCCTTCCTTCTCAGTCTTCTGCTACTTGGGAAGATCTATTTTATTCTAAACATGGAGGTCATGTTAGTTTTCGCTCCATACATCTATATAATTTTAACATTTAACAATGTTAAATATACAACAACAACATGCTTGTTGTGTTTTAGCATTGAGCTGTGAACTAAATGAGATATAAGAACATTCAGAGAGCCCAAGTCCTGTCTGGTCCTGCATCCGTGGCCAACCAGATGCCTGTGGGACATCAGCAAGCAGGACATGAGCGCAATGGTCCTCTGCTTCAGCTGTTCCTCACTGACATGTTGCCCGGAGGCACTGGGCTGCCTCTGATCTTGGAGATGGCAAAGTCCTCGTGACTAGTAGCCACTGACAGCCTTCACTTCCACAGACTTGTCCCGTCCTCTTTTAAATCCATCTGAATTGGTGACCAACGGCACATGCCGTGGTAGTGGTTTCTGCAGTATAAACCACACACTGTCTGCTCCGTGCAAAGTGAGGGTGTGCAACGCTCCCTCTGCCCTCCACTCGCCCACAGAAAGTGGCTGGGCTGGCCAGCTGCCCACAAAAGGCAGGAAGCATCTTCAGGGAGCGGTAGTGGTGGTGGTATCAGTTAGTCCTATAACTCCCTAGTTCCCAGTCCTTTGCTCATGTGCGTGCATTAAGTAAACTGTCTGCCAGAGAGGTTAGCAGCATCACTTAGCAGCAAGCGCATATGGCTTTCTGGTGGAAAGGATACCTGGCAACACACAACCCCCACTTTCTCCATGTTCTCACTTGCCCTGAAGTTTGCAGAGTGGTGATGGTGGAGGAGCTGGTGGCTGATAGGGATTCGTAAGCAAACAAAGCCCCTGTTTGTTGACCCTGTCTAGGGGGAGACAAATATCCCAAGCAGGCATTCTGAAAGAAGGCTGCACACTTAACTCCCCTTCTTAATGGAAAGGCAATGGGCACACAATCTTTCCCCAATCCAGTAGCCTCCAGATACTCAGGACTACAATTCCCATCAGCCCCACTGGCTCAGACTGATGGGAATTGTAATGCAGAATATCTGGAGGTAACCAGACCTGGGAAGGCTGGTGCACATGAAGGCACAACAGACCCTTTGTTCACATCAACAAGTTAGGATTGCCAGTCATCTTTCAGAGTCCAACTGGATTAATGGCGACATGGCCAGTTAACGAAATAATATCTCTGCAGCACCATTCATGGCTTCTACTTTTTGAAGGAGATGGTGCCTACTTGTGTAACGGGCAACATTTTTTTTTTGTTCAGAAGCTCTTAATGCATGTTAAGTTCTAAGGAAATGCAGAAGCCTTATCAGGGGCACTGGGGAAGGAGTCAGAAAGTTTGTGAAAAATTCACAGATGAGCTAAAATTAAAGAGCCTTCTGAGGTCCTTGATCTGTGAAAAATAACCAGAGACCCACTAGATGTGATAAAAGGATCCTGGGAGAGAAGAATCACTGGAAGGCTTCCTGGCAATTCCATTACTGCCTGATACATTTCAGAGAGAAGGAAAAATCTGTGATCGGGCAATTTATGAAGTTTTGTACCCTTTCTTCTTCCCCCATCTGCTCTACAGAAGACATTCTGTGCTTGATAGGAAGGACCATCAGAAGATCTTCCTTTTGCAAAAACAGCCTTTTCTCTGGGTGTTACAGTTTTCCTGGGGTAGAATAGGGTGTGAAGGAACGATATCTGGCCATGGTCCTGGAACGCAAATGCTTTGACTGAGCAATTAAGTGTTTTCCCACCATGTCTGAAGGAAAGAAAAAGCCCAAAGCAAACTGGTAATCAGCCTTAAGATTGCCCAGTCCATCTCATTCTGAAGGAGAGTTTAGAAGAAAACAGGGAAGAGAGCACACTACAAATTCCCTTCCAGATGGACTGCCATGTTTTCAATGCTGTGCAAAGTTATGTCTTTGACAACAGACCAAAGTCTGCCCGAACAGCTCTGGAAAGCTCTTAGCACCCTAAACAAGGCTTGCCAGATGGAGAATTCCACTAAGCCTAATTAGTGCTCGGGTGTTCCCATATGGGAGGGACCTAAATTAACAGTATGGCTAGAATTGCAAGCCTCCAATAACTATTTCATTATTACAGGGAAAGGGAAGTAGCAGAGGATCTGCTTTGCAAATGCAGGAGGTCCGCGGTTCAATTCCTGGCATCTCCAGTTAGAGCCGAGAGAAACCATGGAGAGCTGCTGCCAGTCAGTGCAAACAATACTGAGCTAGATGGGTCTATGGTCTGACTCAGTGGCATAAGGCAACTGCAAGTATGAAGCAGAAGATGGCATTCCTCACCAGCTGTACTCTTAAAGCACAAGCCTATTTATCTTTACTCTGTGGAGTAAGTCCCAAAGTGTTCACTGCAGCCTAAAAGGGTTAAGTTGAAGGTGCATACTCCACTCCTAGCACAACCTGCATAACAGGGATATTGTGAGGATGACATGCATCAAACAATCCATACCACCCTGAGCCCTAGAGCACAGAGGAGGAACCTTTAACCCACCACATCTTGCTGGCCTAGCAATTAACCTCCAACAGCTCCAGCCATCAAGTGCCCATTGTCAGAGATGATGTGAGCCAGAGGCTCTCCTGATAACTCATAGTAATGAAAACTTTGGAGTTCTCATGATTGGTACTATAAGTAGTAGTTCATGTTTTCTACCTTTTCCCTATAAGCTTTCTGTAGAAAATCCAGGAGTTTATATTTAAACCCCGGGAAAGGTTTATCTCACTAACTTTCCCAGCTGGTCAGAAGGGAGTTTCCATCCCTCCTTAGTTCTAGCTGCCCTAGTCTTTTTGTACTCATTTGACTTCATTTTTATCCCACCCTTCCTCCTAACAACTCAGGGAAGCTCACAGGGTTTTCTCCCACCCCTACATTTTATCATCAGAACAACCCTGTGAAGTAGACTGGGCTGAGAGAGAATGAAAGAGCAGCTGGCTCAAGGTCCCATGCAGAAAAGAACCTGAGTGTTGTCTCTTTCCCTGCCAAGGAAAACAAGGATAAGCACTGGGATCAAAATCTGGAACCTCCTTTTCACCCCTCCATTCAATACCCTGTAAGGAATTCGGACACACATCACTCGGGGCAAACATCCCTGTCCATCTCAGCTTCCAAGTCCTACAAGGCAGCTTTCATTTCAACTTGCAATGTCATGCCCTAGACACTGCAATCTGTCCATGGTGGGAATGAAATAACCAGGGGTTATATCTGGACATTGTGGGTCTACTTTGGAAGCAAGGCAGAGCGAAATGATTTATCCCAAAGCCAAAAGGTGACCTTGCCCCAATGATCCCTTATGCCTCTCTCAGTTTTGGTGCTGCTTCTCTGTATTGATGTGGCCCTGTTATTCTCCCTCCCTCCCAAACTGGCTGACCTTGATGTGGAGGTGCAAAAGGAAGCCTTAGCTGGCAGCCAGTGCCCTTCATTGAGCTCACATGAGACAGGATCAACCCTGTGCTTGCCTGGGGAGGAAGCTGCCTGCCCCCTGCACATTTGCAGAACTAGAGACAGACGAGGCATGCAAGAGTGAGGTAATGTCTAGAAGACGCTGAGAGCGAGGTTGGTGACAGATAGCATCGCCTGGAGATAGTGATTAGAAAAACAAGAATTGAACACGGAGTGGGGAGATAAAACTCAAGGGCTGATGAAATTCAGATGAAGAACAAATGAGGCATCCATTTTCTTAGCTAAACAAGAACTGAAAACAAATCTGACAGATTTTCAAGACGTATCTTGTGGGTACTTAGGCACAAAGAAAATCCCCATTTGGGGGTTGAAGAAATACCCCCCCCAGCGGCCCCAAGTGGAATACCCGTGCATGGGCATCCATCCCTGAGGCCCAAAGTGGGGGGAGACAGTATGGATGTCTATCAATAGAAGAGTCACCATTATATCCACAGAAAAATAATGGAGAATCAGAATCCTTCATGATCTTGGGGGAATGCCTTGGAAGCAGAGAGCAGCACAATGTTAGTGCTATCCTTCAGCTGCTGGGACCAGAACTTCCTCTGCATTCCTCTTCTCTAGCCAATCCCTGCTGCTGGAGACTGTGAGCTGGAGACTGACTGAGCCCCAGTCTCCCAAGATGATGAGCAGGGCTGGGCTTGGCAGGAAGGGGAGGAGCCTCAAACACCAATTTTCCTCCATGGAAGCCAGCACTCCATTGGTGCCTTGGGCAGCACCTGCATTCAACCATCTCATAAGTGAGGGGAGGAAGGCGAAGTTGAGGGGTGGAAAACAGGTCGAGTTTCTCCTCCCCACCCCAAATTTCTTACAGGCCTCAGTTTGCAACAGGAATAAATTATAATATTCAGTATTTCCAGTAGTGCTTGGAATAACTCCACATTCAAAGCCTCTGGTCCAGTGCTGTCAGTTTCCACTCCTCCCCCACTTCCTGTCCAGGCTACTATTGGCCTAGCAGAGAGAAAATAAGGCAAAAGCCAAAGCGATCAGAAAATGGTATCCATAGCACATAATGCCCGGTGGTTAAAAGAAATTGAAGTAGGGGCAAATAGAGAACTTTCAGAATAGAAAAAGAGGTTTTTTTAAAAATGGGTCACATAAGGTTCAAAACTGGGACATGCCTAAAATGATGTGCAGCTTTGAGGACACCGCACACACAGAGGGTGAATTGACTAATTACTTTGGGAAAAGATCTTGGGATTGTAGTCAAATTTTCACTGGAAGAATAAATACTTAACTCTGACTGAAATAAATCTGGAGTGTTAGGAATACTTAGGAAAGAGGCTGAAAACAGAGCAGCCCATAGCAATGGTGATAGAATTGTGGAATTGGAAGGGAGCCCGAGGGTCCTCTAGTCCAACCCCTGAAATGTTAAGAACATTAAAAGCCTGACAGTTACAACAGACATCCTCTACGATCTCCTCCCCATCTTCCCAAGGAAGAGCTAGTGCCTGACTTTTCTGCTCACTCTCTCATGTTACACTAAACTGGCAGAAATCCTGAAGGACCCTCTCAATAGTGGAGGGTAAAATTCAATTTCCTTTCTCAGCTCACAAAAACCCACTTATCCATTAAACAGCACAGACATTCTTATGAATGCTGGGGGGGGGGGGGCGAACAGTCCAGGAAACCTCCCTCCCAGCCCTCCCCTCTTTCTGCAATGATTGATAGGTCTAGAAAAGAGCATCTCTGATCGTTGTTCACACTCAGAGGCGAAAATTGTTTTCCGGCGCCGCATGCTAAGGCATGAACACAAGACCAGCATTTTAACGATGTTGTCTTCCTGCTAACTAAAAGGCCACAAGTTTACCTCCTGTGCTCCCCAGGATGGGACAATGAGCCTGACCCACATGTACCTTTCTGCAGAATGGATTGCTTGCAAAATGCATCTGTTCATCCAAACACTGATCTCCTGACCCTGGTCAGGCACTGCCTTCAGGATGTGCACTACTTGGCCAACTTCCTGCTGTGGGCATAGCTGTGCATCAGGAGAACAATGTTACCTGCTCCTTGCAGGGACTTTTGTTACACTTCCAGATTAGGAGCATGATAGAAGTGGGCATACCTTTTGGGGAAATGATCAGGATTTCCAGGAACGGGATACCAAATTGTGAATTTCCTGCACCCTGCCATATTTATGCAGCTCCATTTCAGGTGGTGTTTCGGCTGGGCAGAGTGACAAAAGTTGCGTAGACCCACAAACCAACTAAAACTGGCTGCCTGCTTCCAAAGAAGCGGCTGTGTCTTGAGTTACTTACCTGCTGCTGGCAGGTCCAACTTTGCTCGTTTCAGCTCTGCCATGGAACTCTGGAGCTGATCTATTACGAAGTCATCTTCAAAGAAGAAATCTTTGGCGAGGGTCTCCTGAAGAAATTGCACGAGTTCTTCCATTTGCAATTTCATCAGGTGTTCTAGGTTGGGAGGGGGAGAAGAGTACGACATCAGAGAGTAGACTAAAATGTAGCCATATTTGCTTTCTCTATTGAAACAGAAATCTCTCTCTCTCTGTCAATTCATATCTATTAATTAAACAAACACCTAGTGTAATTCTGGAACTTGACAGAAACATAAGGCTGCCATATATCAAGCCGATCCCCTAACACTGCTCTCTCTAACAACAAGCACATGTGGTATGTGTAGACAGAAATGGGGGCAGATGACAGGATACTGAAAATCAAGAGGGAGGCATAGCCATGGAAAGCATGGAAGTAGCCATGGAAAGTGGCATTGTTATTGGGAGTGAGCATCGTGCCCTTGTGCTTTCCTGTTAGCCCCTCCATTTATTTAAACCATTTCAGTCCTGCCTCTCTCAGAGACTGAAACAGGTTGCAGAAACGTCTGACAAAAATTACCCCCCTAAAACGGCAGCATATCAACAAATACTCAACATAACTGAAACATTGCAATCATAGCGATAAGAAGCACCAAGGAGCATCAGCCAACAGAGGCTTGCTTTAAAAGGTGGGCTTCACGGAGTCTCCTAAAGTCAACAAGGAGGCCCAGCAAAGGACCTACAGAGAATGCTCATTTCAAAGCCTTGGGGCTATCACCAAAAAGACTCCGCTCGTTGCTGTGATTTAATCTCCTCAGGAAATTGTACTTTTGAGTAGAGCCCTTCTGACCAGCGTCTATATTCCTGTTGGCTGGGAAGTATACCGTGCCACCAGATTTCTTGTGCATATTGTAGCCACATCTTTTGCAACCTATTTCTAATCATTAGAATCTTCCCAACAGTGAAGCTGTGGTGGCTTTGGAGACAGTGTGAAATAAGCACCCACAAGATCTCTCTCCCCAGAAGTGCGGGGGGTGGGGGGTGGAGAGAACATCAATGGCTTGGTAGGTTGTAAGTCACTGTGGGTTGCCTTGCGCAAGATAAAGTGATGAACAAATATAATAAATAAAATAATAATAATAAATAAATAGTGCTGAGAAATACCCAACTGGAGAAAAATGTTTGGATTTTAATTTATTCATTTTATTCACAAGCGCCTATCCATGCCATATGGCGAGTTAAGAGTTTAAAGCCAGGACAAAGATCTTACTTCTGTGCAGTTTCAAAATGGTGTAAGACATCGCAGTGAGAACCCGTTCTCCTTCAAGTATGTAGATATCCCAGATCCTGAGGGTTAACGTAAAGGGAGTCTGCAATGAGAGAAGCCATGGGAGGCATCAGAAAAATAATAGAAATCCAGATTTGTCGTAAATATGTGTGCTTGGGATGATTGGGGGAGGGGAAGACATCAAACAAAGGGCACTCACACGGTCAAGGAAACACTGGAAAAACCATTTCATTGTGTAAAACGTAGTGTTGACTTCCTGGGAGTCCTGCCAAGAAGAAGCAGTTTTATGAACTTCAGATACAAACACAGCATCACGCAAAGTGGCCAAGTGGTTAGTATTACTGAATTTATATTGCAGCCCATTAAAAAATATTCCCTACAAACAAGGTAATTAAAAAAAAAACCCTATAATAATTAAAAGAAAAAAGACAGCACATACAAAAACAGATTTTCCTTGCTAAGCACGCAACATAAACATTGGCAACTAAGACAGCATGAACTCCTGGTCTGCAAACCAAAAGTGAAATGGCCGGAGTATCTTCAGCCTGAAACCTGACTGCCTTCCTATGCATTCTGTCTTCCCCTCCGTGGACAAAAGAAATCCAAAGAGGTTAAATATTGAAGAGGGTGATTGTGAAGAATGAAGGGTTTGGGTCATGTTTACTTTTAAAAATACCTCTCCCTGTACGATCACTTTGGTTTGCTGGGGAGAGCTTAGAAGAAAGGTTTCTGTAGCACGGTCAAAATGCGTGCCTAGGCATTCTCTACTTGCTGCAATGCCCCACTTTCTGGAATATGATTCCATAGGGGGAGACTGCCTTACTCTGAAGCTTCAGGGTTGCATATAAGCAGTCATTTAGGCACAAAGCCTGATCCACCTGGCATAAGGAGAGAAAACCTCTTGTAACTATACCCCTCTATGAAAAGTTAGATCCAGTGCACCAATTTTGGCCATGCTTCTCCTCTAAAGAAAGGGATGAAGGAATACAGAATACCTGAGCATGTACAGAATGCCTCATGCAGAGGCAGCATAGCAAGTAGTTTCCTACCCACCACACTATGGCAAACCAGGAACAGAACTCCCTTCATTCTCTAGGGCCAATTCCCCTTTCCCAGACCCTGTCATTCTTGCCCATAGTTTAGTCAGAGCAGCCTGGTGCACCCCATATGTTTTCAACTACAACTCCCATCAACCCCCTACCACTGGCTATGCCGGCTGGGGTTGATGGGAGACGTGGTCCAAAACTTTTGGTTGGTCTGAGAAAGCTGAGCCAAGGGGTGATCTGCCCCTAACTGCAGATCTCATTAACAGGACTAAGAAATTATGGTTTGAAAGTTGGGTTTGTATGTTGTGCGTCTGCAGGGTAGGTTTTTGCTGCTGTTTGTAAGTGCAGCTCTTGGGAAGCTGTGGAAATTGCTTGAAGCCGGTCAGAAAGCCCAGTGTGCTCAAACGCAGCAGGGTGCAACAGAGGCTTGCCCTTGCCAACCCCTCTTCCTGTTGAGATCGAATGGGCAGACGCGGAAGTGGCAGCTGTGTGATCTAATTGCATGGAGCTCCTGGGACACTGAGAAGCATGAATGGAACAGCACACTAGCCTGGGAATAAGGTGCAGTGGGAGGAAGTAGCAGACACCATGGAGAAGGCAGTAACTCTGCCCTATAAGGGTTTGGTACGTGGCTCTGTCTCTACAGAACAGCTCTACAAATAAGTGTCCCTTCACTGTAGCATCCCAACAATAAAAGAGGCTCCACTGGGATTTCTTAGCCTGACAGAGAGACTTGAGGAGCTGTTAAGGATTATCTACATAAACACACCCAACTTTTGACTCTCCAAATTTAAAAAAAGTGGTTGTGCCTCCCTCGCTTTACAGATTTAGCAGCCTGCTGTTTACTTTCATTTATTAGAAGTAGCCTCCCTGAACCTTCAGGCACCCAGACGAGGAAGTCTACTGACTCAGGGCAAGAAGCACTTGATGTTTCGTCTCCTGGAAGGCAAACTCCTCCAAAATTAAAGCAATAAGCAGCAACGACCTACAGTCCAAACTCTGTATGAACTCTGCTGTGAAAATTAAAACCACAATTTACAGCCTAGAGGTAAGCATGAAAGTGATTTTGGTTTTCACCAGCCAGTAGATTTAAATAATCCTTTTTAAAACTCTCCCTTACCCATGAACAGATTTTGGAAAACCAATATGGCATACATGAGGCGACTCACTACGTTGAGAACATTTGCTGCAGATATCAAAGATTAAAGACTAGGAATGAAGTCCGTCTGCCTTTCTTATAAATGTGCTCAAGTCCACAACCTAAGGCTACTGTTGATCCTGTCTCTAGCAATTTTAGATCTGATCAGAGAGTTAATATCAAACACCCTGAAAAAGAAACTAAATGTACTATCCTTCCTAGCAGGAATATGCTTCATGTTTCATAAGCTTCCAGCACAATGGACAAAAAAATATATGAAAGGCTGGAAGCTTTTATGCATTTGGAAATATAGTGAGTCTTCACTGAAATAAAAAGTACTTTGTGCATGAATGCGCACAGAAGTAGAGACCTTTATATAATGGGCACATCCAGTTACTCAAGGGTTGTATCCTTAAGCCTGGTTCACTATTACATCTCTTCCTTTCTCTGCACTGAAATAATATTATATCTATCTATCTATCTATCTATCTATCTATCTATCTATCTATCATCTATCTATCTATCTATCTATCTATCAGCTATCTATAGATGTGGAAATACCACAACCAATTTGGTTTTGACACCTGTTAATGCATAAAAGTGCTATATTCATCCTGATCAAGCTGCAGAAGATAATTACTGGTTACTGTTCGATGACCATCTGTCATGGATGCTTTAGCTGAGATTCATGCATTGCAGGGGTTGGACTAGATGATGCCTGGAGGTACCTTCCAACTCTACAATTCTATGATTCTTTGTTTCTTTATATGTATATTTCCCTTTTTAAAAAACTTGTTTATATGTTGGGTTCATAAAGGTGGATGAATAGCTATGGCAGGCATTATCAAGTTTCCCTTCCTTTATCTTTCTGAGAATTTTGAATGCAGATGCTTGGGATGTCTCAATGAAATGTTTTGAAAATAAAAAACAAAACAAGTTAAAACTCCCATAGGTTTGCTCAAAATGACATCACGCGCATGCGCAGAAGCGACGGACTGCAACCCGCGCACACATGCATTGCGTTCGCTTCAGGATGTGAACGGGGCTCCGGAACAGATCCCGTTCGCATCCAGAGGTACCACTGTATCGATGTTAGCGCTAAGCATAGTTGGGCCAAACTGGAACTTGAAAGCCTCCTTCTAAGATGGACTGCAAAACAGTGGTTTGACAAGAGCTAGGATTATAGAGGTTAACATTGGTGCAAATGCAACACTTACTACTGATAGCTCTGAAATGGAAAGAGTGTGGGGGTGGGAATCCCCTTGGCATGGGAGGGGAGATATGGGATTCCATGGAGTACTCTAAACTTCCTATCCTTGCTGTACTTTCCTATTAAAAAGCATAGGACAGGAGCAGGGAATTTGTGGCTCTACAGATATTGATGGGTCCAAAGGTTGCCATAGCTAGAATACTGCAGTCGAAAGCAATGCCAGGGCGGATATCACAAAAATGTCTGGGAAAATCCGGGTGTATGGCAACCCATGCTGGCAGTATCATTTTTGGCAATATTCCTTAAAATTAGCTTGAAAACTTCTTTTTTTGTATGTTTGCGGAAAAAAGCTCAACTACTTCTGTGTCCGGATTTTCACAAAGATGCCAACCGTATGGACCCCAACTATGGCTAGTGAATAGAGATGTTGGGGTTTTGTTTCCCCATCCCTGGCTTGAGAAGCCCCACCCCTTGCTTTTCAGGACTATATACTATTATCACACATTGCTTATGCGGAATTAACCGACCTAAAATATTTATAATCTACGTATCTGTCAGGGGTTCAGGAGCAGAGGCACAGGAGAGGGAGGAAATAGAGAGCGAGGGGGAGGAGTCCGAAGGAAATGTCAGCGATGACAGCAATCCGAGGTCTCTGAGTCTTTCCAGTGAATCGGAAGATTCACAGAAAGAGGCCCCCATGGTCAGGGCAAGGGGGGTGCCGAGGGGGACACCTCAGGAAGAAGGGGCCAGGGGGGACTCAGAGAGCAGCAGTTGGAAATCTGGACCAGCGTCCACACCAGAGTGCAGTAGAGGGGAGGAGTCCCAGGCATTGGGATCAGGCGGCGCACTGCCAGCGGGAGGACATGAGGCAGGAGTGGCCACGCCTCCATCGGAGAGCGAGGAAACGGTCGAGAGGAAGGTGGAAGGCTGCGCGCGCGCGCCAAGTTCAAATGTACAGGAGGGTGCAGCAGTTGGCAGCCCGGATAGGGAGCCAGGTCCTAAAGCCCGCCGAAGAGAGAGGGAGGAGTCAGGGGGGTCCACGTCTGCGTCGGAGGAATCCAGGAAGGAAAGGACCCCGGGGGGTAGCAGGACCCAGAGGAGAAAGGAGAGACGGAAGAGGTGGAGTAAGGCTAGAGTCTTAAACTGGTGTACAGGGGGCGGGGATTCAGATGGAGCTTCGCCGGTCTAGACCCTAGACGTAGAGCTGGGGCGCTGAGGCTTGGAAATGAAAACTATACTTCAATAAAGACTTTGATACATTACTACCGGCTAGCGTTGGTCCTCTGTGAGCTGGGACCAGGAGCCAGCTCTGACAGTATCATTACAGGCTTAGTTAGAATCATACCACAGCACAACTGCCCCCAGATCTTTGCACACCCCCTGCCCATGTTTCGCATGGAGACGTTTCCAAGTTCAATCCCTTGTATCACTTTAAAAGTATTTCAGGTTAAACTGGCTTTCAGTGGCAGGACTGGGAAAGATTTCTCTCTGTGACAGAACCGCTGTTCAGCAAAGTAGATACAGAAAACAGCAGCAGAACAATGACCTGATTTGGCATAAAGTAGTTCCATAAATTCCCTACACACCAGCATAAGCAGGCTAGGGAAGAATTACCGAATTTTTCGCTCTATAAAACGCACCAGGCCATAAGACGCACCTAGTTTTTGGAGAAGGAAAACAAGAAAAAAAATATTCTGAATCTCAGAAGCCAGAACAGCAAGAGGGATCGCTGCGCAGTGAAAGCAGCAGTCCCTCTTGCTGTTCTGGCTTCTGGGATAGCTGCGCAGCCTGCATTCGCTCCATAAGACGCACACACCCTTACTTTTTAGGAGGGAAAAAGTGAGTCTTATAGAGCAAAAAATACGGTAAATATCATATTGGACCTTTTGCTGATGGGTTACCCTTCATGTACTGCATATTCTGATGGCATTTACTTACAAAATGCTGCTTAAGCTTAGACAAAAATTTCTTCATTATTTTCTCGTGATGCTCTTGAAATCTCAACAGCTTGGGAAAACCCGGAATATAAAAACCTAAAAGGTTGGGGTGGTGAGGGGAAGAGATAATAAGAGAGAATAAAAATATATTAAACGCTAACAAATTGCCACAAAAAAAAAAATGTTCACAGGTTTAAGTGTTGCGGTGAAATAATTCTGATGGGGGTGGAAATCACTTAAACATTAAAATACAATGCAATGTCTTGTGGCGTATTAAAGATTAATTTACTCATTGTGACATAACCATAGATGACCAAGAGCCCATTTCATCAGATGCGTGAAAGCTGGTAAGGCATACAGAAAAGGCAGCAGACTCTGCACAGGGGCTTTGAGATGCAATACCAAAAGTGTGATTTGGCATTACAAACCCGGACTGATGCACTCCTTTCCCCCCTGGTGTGCAAAGGTTAGAAGCTCCCAACTGCAGTTTGCACAAAACCATCGTTTGCTGTTGGGTAAAACCACGCCAGCTAGGGGAGGAAGAACACATAAGCCTGGGTCTGTTCCTGTAATATCAAACCATGGTCTGATGTTGTACTTCAGGGGTGTCCAACTTCCAAGAGACTGTGATCTACTCCCACTATAAATAAACTGGCAGTGATCTACCCATTGGATTGACCAAAGTTGTTGAGCTTTTTTTTTAGGGAGCCACAGTTGTTGAGCTTTTTTTTAGGGAGCCACAGTTGCTGCACATAGCAGGTAAATAAGTACAAGGTGCGAACCAATCTAATTAAGAAGGAGACAGACTAAGGATGGGGAATTTATGGCTCTCCACACGACACTGTAGTAAACTCTCATCATCCCTGATCATTGGCCATGGTGACTAGGGCTGATAGCAGTTGTAGCCTAATATCTAGAAGGTCATGGTTCTCCCACCCAAGGACTGATTTGTTGGAGGCATGTCCTGTTCACACTGTGGCCAGATGGTGCAAGTAAACGCAACTCAACGTTGCCAACAATGAGTGAGAGACTGAATTGCTGAGCATTTGAGATTGCCACGATCTTATGTTACTGATTATTAAGTTTATTTAAATGTGGCTTTCCCATAATCATGTTTAAAGCATCACCATGCCCTTTATCCTAAATGCGAAAACTGCTTGCCCCAGGTTGAAAATGGCCAGGGAAGAATGCTGCCCTACAGGGGAAATTCCTGCTCTGAGTATGCAGACACTGGAAATTTAATTCCACTCCCGATTTCCAGCTGCAATAATGAATTCAAATGAGGGCAAAACTTTCTGTGCAGCCAGCTCCATGCCAACAGAAAGCAGGTCATGTGCAGGGTTACAGTCCCTGCACATCATCACAAATGACCTCAAAAGAGCATTTTAAGGGACCTATCATAGATTGCAGAAAAATTCTCGGTTAAAAAACAACACATTTTTTCCTAAGGATTTTGAGCACATTAATAGCCAAAAGGCCCAGCTTGCCGTACTACAAATCCAGTCCAGACTTCATAATAATAATTGAAAAATCAGATGAGAATTAATCAGTGCTTTGAAGCAAGATTTGGGTGACATACCATGCATAGCATGCTTGGGTCCTGAGAAGAGTTTCACCAGGGCCCAGAAGGCATCTTCTTCATTCATGTACATAAGAAGTAAAGCTGTGATGTGGCTCATTCCCTGACAATATCCAACTTCCTAGGAGGAGAAAAGGTAGACAAGCGTTTAGGAATTTGCAAACAGTGATAAAACCAAACAAAAACACGCCACAAATTACATGGTCAATTTGATTCTTGTGGCGTGAATAGGAAGCTGTTAGGGATGGAAGAACTGCAGCCCTGTGGATCACTTGAAAAGTGTGGCAGAACAAGTAGTGGTGTTGCTGAATAATAATAATAATAATAATAATAATAATAATAATAATAATAATAATAATTTATTATTTATACCCCACCCATCTGGCTGGGCTTCCCCAGCCACTATGGGCGGCTTCCAAAAAAATATTAAAATACTGTAATACATCAAACATTAAACGCTCCCCTAAACAGGGCTTCCTTCAGATGTCTTCTAAAAGTCTGGTAGTTGTTGTTCTCTTTGACATCTGGTGGGAGAGCGTTCCACAGGGAGGGCGCCACTACTGAGAAGGCCCTCTGCCTGGCTCCCTGTAACTTGGCCCTCAGCGCTGGACCTCAGTGTCCGGGTAGAACGATGGGGGTGGAGACGCTCCTTCAGATATACTGGACTGGACCGAGGCTGAAGGCCTCATTCTGTTGTGGACCATCTTCCTGGAGCCACAGGCCAGTGGGCCAGATGCAGAGCAATGGATAAGGTAAAGGTAAAGGGACCCCTGATCATTAGGTCCAGTCGTGACCGACTCTGGGCTTGCAGCGCTCATTTCGCTTTATTGGCCGCGGGAGCTGGCGTACAGCTTCCGATCATGTGGCTAGCATGACTAGGCCGCTTCTGGCGAACCAGAGCAGTGCACAGAAATGCCGTTTACCTTCCTGCCAGAGTGGTACCTATTTATCTACTTGCACTTTGACGTGCTTTCGAACTGCTAGGTTGGCAGGAGCAGGGACCGAACAACCGGAGCTCACCCCGTCATGGGGATTTGAACCGCCAACCTGCTGATCGGCAAGTCCTAGGCTCTGTGGTTTAACCCACAGCGCCACCCGTGTCCCTAGAGCAATGGATGGAACTATGCAAAAGGCAGAGGTTTCTACACCCATACATTCATGTGCCCTTCTTCACCCTTTGTCCAGGCAAGCAAGAGGCATGGTCAACCATTGAAGGCACATTCCAGATCTGCAGTTCCACCTAGCCCTTGCAACAGGTTGGGCTAGTTCTCTCCTGAATCCCTTCAGACTTTAAGTGGAGGCTCGCACGGTGGAATGCTATTGTATTCAAATCTAGTCCTTGCGGACAGAAAGCTTGTATTTCGAGGAGATGCTTAGGCCACAAACTCTCTCTTTAATTCACCTTTCCCCCCTACCCTCCTTTTGAAAATGTTCACCCAGCATGAGCAAGAATTCCAGTTCCGTGTAATCTGAAAAATAACATATCTCCTTGTTTAGATTTTTACTCTACCCTATCCCAGAGGTTAAGTGTGTGCTGCAATTTGCAAACTAAGAATTCTGTGGCCGCTCAGAGACCAACAGGTTTTCAGCAGCACATAAAGTGGATGACCTCATTAAAGGTTATGGTACAAGAAACCTGTTGGGCTTTATGGCGCCATCAGAGTGTTAGTTGGTTTAGCTGCAAAGATTATTCCCCTGGAATTTGAAAACAAAACCCCAAAGTGGAAAGGGATGCTTTACACTTTCGTGAAGAACAAAGGAGCAAGGCAAAAAAAACCTCTTCGTTGACACCAGATTCACTGGCTCCTTCTGCTCTGTTAACACTAGCTGCTCTTAATAAAATACAATATTTTATTACTGATCTTGTAAGCTCGTTTCTGATCTCCATGGTTTTAGATATAAAAAAAAAATTACTACAGCAACAAAAGTTTTGGTAGCACCTTCTTTGAGTCACAACTTGCAGGTAGCACGTTGACAACAATCCAACAACCTCAGTTTTTCATCTTCCCCTTTAGAAATTCTGCTTCCGTGGCTATGGTTACAGTGGTAATGTTCATACAACCAAATATTCACTTAATAAGCCAGGATACAAATGAGCTGTGTGCAATCGCACACAATCCATTTACAGCTGCATCACTTTCTCTGTTTGTGTGAGTAGCAAAACAGACCAGGAAGACACAGCTAACCACAGCTTCCTGTTACATGTGAGCTGGAAACACTGGTTAGTGTTTTCCATGCAAGCAAGGATTTAGAAACCAAGCCATGGATAAAATTTCACTTGTTTGGAAGCTATTAACTTGTTGTTCACAGATGCACACAACCTGTGCACATCCTAGCTTACTACATCAGATAGACAGACAGACAGACAGACAGACAGACAGATAGACAGATAAAATTACCTATGCAGTATGTCAAGAATAAGCGTTGTAACTGTGTGTATATGAATTTAGGTCAATATGCACCCACATACTATGTGACTTACCGTATTATACACAGAATATGCAGCTAAAACATGGAATAAAGCTTGTTGTCTAGAGAGAAAAGACAGAAAGTAAATTTTGTAACTCATTTTTTGTGCACACTACTGAAATACTTAATGAATCACGATATAAAACTTCACTACCATCAGGACTTAAGAAGCACATTTTGTACATTTGCATAACCTTTGTAAAAGGATAAATATTTGTAAAATTCTTGCACGCTTTAATTCATTTGTAAACATCCGAAGGCTAACAAGCCAGTCCTCCAACAACCCCATTTTATGTCAAGCCTAATTTCAAACCAAAGTTCTAAAAGAGCCCCACGGCTGCCCAAGAAATGGAGGACTTCTGTAGAAGGGAAGGAGTCTGTGCAATTATTATTACAATTAGGTGTGCAAAAAAATGTTGCAGTGAGGAGAGCTCCTTTTTGGTAACTGGTTATAGACAATGGAGTTGGGTTTCTGCTTTGCACTAAAACACAAGGTGACTGTAGCACACAGGAAATTTAAGTGCACACCTTACAGAAGGAAAAAGAATATAATTCTGCTGTGTGCAACTGTGTTGTGCTGGGGGTGGGGTGGGGCAGGGGCGGGTGTCATCCAGGACAGACCCGCTTTAGAAGGATGAAGAAGAATACATGGAAAGGCACTCCAGTGGGATGAAAGGTTTCAGTCCCAACTGATTGTTGGGTTCATACAGACGTGGCATTTGGCATTTTCAAAACTGGGTAGAATCAATACTTCATTAAATCTGATTTCACAAGTTTGAAATGAAAAGGAGCATTCAAGGGCCCTCACTGATACATGGAACACTACACTTCAACCACCAGTTTCACAGATATAATCTAAGAATATATTATTATGTTAGGAAACCATGTTCATCACGTTCTCCTATGGGATGCAGAAAAGGATTTAGTAAGGGAAAACATATTCAGTGAGAGATTAAATTACTCCTGTGATCAAGCTTACATGAGGCATTTCCCTCCCATATGCACAAGCTTCTTTATGTATTAAATCTGGGGGAATGCTTTCGCAACATAGGTTCTATCTTGTTTCTCTTAAAGCGTCCTTATTTTAAAAGCTTCCAGTCTCTCTCCAGATGATGCCCTTACAATTTTACTTCCAAGTGCACAACCACATGGTATAAAAATGTTTTTATGAATAATAGACAAACATTGGAGGATGCCTGGAGCTTCAGACAGCTGAATAGAGATTTCCATACATTTATCTGCCGCAGCAAAGAGACAACACGCTAAAAGCCAGGGAAGAAGGAAGGCTGCTTTCACAGCCCATCTCAAATGGCCCTTCCCTCAGATGTCACATGAAACCCATGTTAACCTAAAACAATGAGTAATGAAGCTGATTTGCTGAAAACTAGCCATAGTTAGTAATGAATCAAAATCCCTCATTTGGTCATAGATGCCAATTAGTTTCCGGGCCCAATTCAAAGTGCTGGTGTTGACCGGTAACACTTTACATGGCTCAGGAACTCAATACAACACCCTAGTGGTCCCAGGAAGGATGTTAGATTGGCTTCAACCAGAGCCAGGGCCTTTTCAACACTGGCTCCGGCCTGGGGGAATGTTCTGTCTCATGAGACCAGGGCCCTGAAGGATCTGATTTCTTTCCGCAGGGCCTGTAAGACAGAGTTGTTCCGCCTGGCCTTTGGCTTGGAGCCAATTTGATTCCCTCCCTCCCTCTCTTTCTTTTTTCTTTTCCTTCTCCTGCGATGAGGCTACATTTTAATATTTTAATGTTCCATTATTTTAATGTTGTATTTTATTTTTGTTTTTAAGTTGTAATCATTCATCTTGTTTTTATTATTGCTTGTAAGCCGCTCTGAGCCCGGCCTTGGCTGGGGAGGGCGGGGTATAAATAAATTATTATAAATTATTATTATTATTATTATTATTATTACCTTAAGGACCACGTCTCCCCATACAAACTGACCCGGATCCTGCGCTTGTCATCTGAGGCCTTTCTCTATGCCCCTCACCCCCTCAAGGGTGGCAACAAAAGAACGGGCCTTTTCTGTGGTGGTTCCCCGTCTATGGAAAGCTCTCCCCATAGAGGCTTGCCATCATTACATGTCTTCAGGCATCAAGCAAAAACATTCCTCTTTACCCAGGCCTTTGGCCATTTAATAATCTATGACCTGTTAAAACTTGGGGGGGGAGGCGAGAGAGAGACTGTTGCTTTGATTATTATTTTATTATGCCATCATTGTGCTTTTTATTATGTTTTTATTATTGTGCTCCATAAAATGTGTTCTTAGTGTTGTACACTGTAAAGCAGCCCTGGCCAACATGGCGCCCTCCAGAGGCTTTTGACTACAACTCCCATCAGCCTCAGTCAGCACTTGTTGGCTGGGGCTGATGGGAGCTGTAGTCCAAAAATGGGGTAGGGGGGAGACACCACTTTGCCGACAGCTGCAATAAAGGGAAAACAAAAGCTTTCCAATTCCTCCTGTTCCTGCCTGGGAAGAAGGGTTGGGGAGAAGAGGGGGAGCACGCCTGGTTTAGAACAATGTCCAAATGTGGCCACTGTTTCCACAAATCAATAATGGCAAAGGATCTTGGGGAGGTGTTCTGAAGGTCTGCAATACATAAGAAAAGGTGTAGAATAGTAGATTTTAGCTTTACTTACTTAACTCCATATCGGTCTCTAAACATGATATGATCCCGGTATGTCCGATTTACATCAAGGTCAATCTGCCTGATATCTGGTGAGGTACCTCTTGCTTGGGTTTTTAAGGTCTTGTGAGAGGAAGGAGAAAATAATCAGCAAGTGTATGTATCGCAACTTCACAGTTCATGCATATGTTCTAGACTGGACATGCAGCTGGGAGAATTTCTACACAGGAATGCAAACCAGTTCTCTTTCAATAGTTCACCTGCACACCTGCATACCCAACCCTACATTTGAAGTCAACTAAAGCATGAATATAATATTTCCCTAACAGTAGATCAGTTATTAATTCATACCTAAAGAATTCTAAGACTTTCAGCAATGGTCCATTTCCCTCTCAACGGTTTTAAGATTTTTATTTTTTTTTAAATTGCCCAAGCCTTTCCTTTAAAATGTAGACACTTGAGTTTTTCCATGTCCTGCTGGACTTTTTCCTTTCTTTTCCTGCACACATCACTAGATGGCATCTGTAACCTTTGAAGATAGGCCCAGTTCTCTTAAACCCTTTTTATCTGTATTTTTCTGTAGTTAACTTGTGATCTTCGTTAAGATTAATTGCAGGCCATTTCAAATTCTTCTGAATCTTGATGAATAGTTCCACTGGATCTTAACAAGCAACAATTAACTGAACACAGGATGACAACCATGACCCATAACTAAAAAGAAAGGGCAGGATCTGGACAAAGTACTTCTGAGGCCAATTGATTTAAATGGGAAAGTTAAACAAATGCTTTAAGTACTTTTAAGTTCAACTAATTTTAGTTGGAAAGATTTAACTGTGACTAGATTATAGCCTGAATCTGGATTTATACAGTGGTACCTCGCAAGACGAATGCCTCGGAAGACGAAAAACTCGCAAGACGAAAGAGTTTTTCGTTTTCTGAGTTGCTTCGCAAGACGGATTTCCCTATGGGCTTGCTTTGCAAGATGAAACGTCTTGCGCCTTTTTTAAAAAACCGCCAATGCATTCCTATGGGAAACCGTCAATACACAGTGGTGCTTCGCAAGACGAAAAAACTCGCAGAACGAAAAAACTCGCAGAACGAATTAATTTTGTCTTGCGAGGCACCACTGTACATCTATGTCATCTATTGATATTACACTAAAGGCTTGACTGGCCCAGAGATCTCACACATGAAGCAGAAGGAGATAGTACCCCTTCACCAATCTGACGAGCTCTAGATGTTTTGCACTACAACTCTCAGTAGGAGGATACCAGGTTGGCAAGACTGGAGATAGTAGACTCCTAAGAAAGTAAGAGTGGATTGTGCCATTTCAGGCTGTAAAAAAAAAAAATGCCTTTTTAAAAATGCTAGCTTCAAATAAAATCAGGTCTGAGAAAAACAAAGTCTATTCTAACCTGATACCTACCAGGTTTGATTGCTGTTTGCAGGAAGGCTGTGTCTGTTTGCTTTAAACATAAGGCAGGACACTCCAATATGTGACATCTCCTGTCCCCAATCTAATCTAAAGTGGTACAGCCCATTCTACCATCCAGTATACACCTTTTCCCGTATGGAGCATGTCAATCAAGCACATACGACTTAAAAGCTGGCAGAAGCTTGTCAGAAAGGCTTTCAGGGTATTAGGGAAATGAAACTGGAGTTTATACACAGGGCCTATTTTTGTTAGATTCAAAAGCTTGCTTCCAGTCAAGGACATGGAGCCCAAGCAGGTATAACACAAGGTCTCTGATTAGGTTTAGGCAGTGCTTTTTTCGGACAAATTTTCAAATTTGTTGGGGACACAGGCATACGCATACACCTAAACATTTTGTGAATCTAAGTTTGGCCTCATTGAGGGGCAGTATTTCAATATGAGTAGGAAAATGAGAGTACCCCTAAACATTTTTTAAAGGAAAAAAAGCACTGGGTTAAGGGAAGCGACCATTGCATACTGGCTACATGCACAGATTCAGTTCCCAGCATCTGCAGGTAGCTAGTAAAGACCCCTGTCTGGAAAGCTATTGCCAACAGTGCAGAAGACACTGAGCTAGATGGATTGGTGGTTGGCCTTCAGGAAAAAACCAATGCACCTCCTATGCGCCGAAGGCTTCTTTTGTGTGGTGGTGATAGTCTTTGTTTTTAATTTAAAGCAACCACAAAAGGGTCTCCTTTGATGGGCGTAATGGACCACTAGCATTAAGAGGAAGAGTTCAAGCCTTTCCCTATTCTATTTTTCCAATATAAAAAAAGAATCCCATTTCTCAAATATGGTATTAGGTCTGCTGCATTGGGTGGGGGGTAGATTCAAGCATCTGAAACACCTCTGCATTTTCCCTCAATGAGGGCAAAGACCAGTGGGAATCAGAGTAGGACTTAGATTGGAATCAGCTTGGGTAAAACATGCCAATTACCACCACCCCCATTTTTCTTAAAAGTTGGCAGCGTGGTGGTAGAGGAGCCCTGATCATAGCTCTGCCACGTCTGTTTCCAGCTTCAGAGAGTGGCGTGGGTGTGCATGCTTTAGCATGGGAGGAAACAGCAGAGGCAGAAAAGGTTAAACAGCTTGCTAACGAGAAAGCGCCCAATGGCTTCTAGGAACAAGACTATCCTGTTTATGAGTAGTGCACTTGCAGGCTGAGAAATGGGGACATTTCCTGGAAAACAACTGAACGTAGTTAGGTTCCTATTAATAGGATTTAATCAGGACTTTCGAGAAAGATGCCTCTCAACTTTTGAACTGTTCCATCTAAAGGATGACATGAGCAGCGGACATTTTAAGTGTGCTAATCAAGAGTATTTGCAAGCCATTGTTCTCTGTGTGGATTCTACATTTTCTGAGAACTCAAATATTTGCTTCTAATAAGGAACCTGAACGCTGACGCATATTCAACAAACAAGGATATAGAAACCGGTGCCTGAACCATGGAAATTAGTCACTGACTTCTTCCACAATGAATGCTTTCATTAAAAGCTGATCAACCTTTTCTCCTTTGAGGCAAAGGGAATCATGAAGGTTATCATTCTACCTGATAGTAAAGTTGGAGGTATGAAACAGATAGGAACAATCTTTATGAAAGCAGTTAGTAATAAATTGTAATAATAATAATACAATTTGTTGTATTAGTCATATCATGGAACACTAAAGCACTTTGAGGTCTAATTTTCAAATACTTGGGCACAATACAGTATTTCTGATTTTTTAGAAACTCACATTATAATAGTCTTTCATTTCTTCTTTCATTTTAGGGACATCAAGCAACAAAGACCAGACTTCACCTCTCAGCTGCAGTGGAATTCCTTTATATATTCTCCTATGAAACTGTGTAAATAAACAAATAAGCAACATCAAGCAGGAGTAAACCAGAAAAGTTTTGACATGGTGGCTATACCAAGACCTATAACCTGGAAACAAAGTAAATGGTATTATTAATTTAGACAGAACTGGCCTGTGTTTGTTTGTACGCGCATGACAGTTTCAATGATATTCTCTCTTTGTTGATTCAGTAGGTGTGCCATGCACTGAAAACCATGTGAAAAATGGAGGAAGGGGTAACGTGAGGAATTAAAAGCGAATTAGTTGCTCTGCCATGTGGGTTCACAGAAGGTAATCAGATGTGCTCCCTAACAGACCTTTTTGGCTGCAGTTTGAGCACTCATACAAGACCACTGATTTTGCTCCTTAAAAAAAACAAAACTTCTTTTATTTGTGTAAACAGCAATTTTCAGGGGGAGAGAATCAATAGGGTCATATATACATATATGGTCAAACCAGAGCCTTGATCACCACCATTCATCACAATATGTCACCTGTCACCACTACTTATAACTTACCAGCTTCTATTGTTATGGCCAGCGGCAAAATGAAACCAAGTTGAACTGCTACCAGTGTGATGTCTCCCAAGACAATGGTGCAAAACGTGGCAATAGAAATACAGGACATGATGCCAGGATTGAAAGAACAGCCATATATGCACCATGCCAGATTAATTTGACACAGGTGTCCTCTCCTGTCTTAAGCCACGGACACTAGTGGACCACAGTTTGGAGCCCCTCTTTAAAGTGTAGAAAGTGGAGACTAGATTTGCATGTAGACTGCACCGTGGATGCCGCATGTACAGCATAAGAAATATACACACACCATCAACCCCAACACTTGAGACACAGTGGTAACTTTCCACAGCTCCATCATATTGTGGCCTACTTCTTTCTTTCTTTCTTTCTTTCTTTCTTTCTTTCTTTCTTTCTTCCTCCTTTCCTTCCTAAAGGGTCCTAATATCCACCCCCATACCCCTGTGCAGTAATGTTCCCAAGTGTACAATACTAAGAATGGCCATAACTTCGAAATCATTCCTACAGCTGTTTTACAATGCAAAAGCTGTTTGCATAGAATACTGTGTACAAAATTCAAAATATAAGCTAATGCAAGCATTTGGAGGGAAACCACAGTTGTTCACCATTTACACCTTTCCCCTCCTGCCATTCCTCTGCTTGAACTCATAAGAATCTAATCAATTTTTTTTTTTTAAAGAGAGAAAGGCATACTGATATAGAACACCTAGCTATATGGCTAATTGGTTGTGGGTTTCAGCTGAGATGAGTCTCACCAAAAGCACCACGCTCTGGAAGGTTAAAACAAAATCAATAACTGATTAGACACTTAATCTCCTGGCTCCACGTTGTAATTTACAAATCAAATGAATTCATAAAGGATTTCACAGTTATAAACCTTTAGCTGCTATGTCAAATACTGCATGGGGGGAAAACTAGTGGCGGATTTTGCAAGCTAGTGCTGCGGTTCAATTCCATTACATGGCGTGACTGTTACTTTTAACCTTGCAATGAAAATTAAATTCTTCAAAGCAACGCCCTTTCTCACAGCCACACACACAAATTAAAAAAAAATAACTGGATGCTTAAAGTTCCAAATTATTGTAGATAATAAGTATTAGAAATCTTTCCTATTATGTGGTCATCACTTTTACCCTCGGTCACAACGTGACAACCAGAATGTAGTTCTATCCCATTGGCTGTGGAAACTGTGATTAGCTTCTTCAAAAGCCGGCTCAGACATATGGTCCGTTTGGGTGCTTATGAAGGCCCAACATCCTTTTCTCGTGGGAGAGTAGCTCTCATATGCTCTCACACATTGCTACACTCTGACTGCAAGGGCAGAGGTGGGTGTTCCGCATAAATGTTTGTAATGCTTCTGTACATAAGTCAGAATTGTGTGATTATTCCCCCTCAGAAGAAAAAGGAAGGGAGAATTCTGATTCAGCCCTCCTGCATAGAAGCATCCTCATGAAACATCTTCATCACATATTCCGTTATGAATATGGGGTGGGCATGTTTGCTCAGTCCTCTGCCCAGAAAAAGGGATCTTTGACCCAGGTAAGTATCTGCACTCAGCTATGGACTAAAGGACCGCCATAGGAAAATCACTACACACATTTCTAAAATGTGGATATTCTCTTTCTGGTTGTAAGGGTGACCAGGATAAGGAAACAGCAGTATCTGTCATGCACACGAAGGGTAAATGAAATATAACGGATGAATCACCGCTGTCTGATGCAATTATAATTGATCAAGGCAGAACGAGGAAATGGCGGGACGCAGTGCAAACAGCTGCATCAACAGCTGCCGCGGCACTCCAGACCAAGCGGGTATCGGGCCTTGTGGGAATATGCCAGCTGTGAGCATGGTAAATCTGCTCCCATTACACAGCACTAGATGAGTGGGACAATGTTTCTCGGAAACAGCAGTTCATTAAGTTCTTTCTGAAGGGAAAAACCGAATCAGGCTTAGCTAACGTGCAATAAAAGTTATCGTGATGGGGGGGGGGGAAGCAAAGGTGTTTTTAAAAAGAAAAAATGTGGCAAAAAACTGGACAAATTAGATTCTTATCATAAATTTGGAAAGTGCTTTATATTCTGTGTACTTCTTCACAATAACCCTGTGAGATAGGCCACTGCTACTCCACTTTCCCACATGATGGGAAGTAAAGCTAATGGTCCAGAAACGTGCCTTATGAAAATAAATATGTACACTTTGACTTTCCATAATCACCATAAGACCCGCAACTAAATGTTTCCTGTTGCTATTTAAACTCCTGAGCTTTTTACACTGACTGACACACACACACCCAACCCTTGAGACTACAGTGGTGCCTCGCAAGACGAAATTAATTCGTTCTGCGAGTTTTTTCGTTGTGCAAGTTTTTTCGTCTTGCGAAGCACCACTGCATTTAAACACTGACAACGGCGGGGAGGGGCGGGGAGAAGCAGGACAGCTGCTGCAGCCGGTACCTCAGACTCACCCACGCGTTGTGGCCACCGTGCAACGCGGCTGCTGGAGGGCGGCGGGGCTCAGGAGCGCGACTCCAGGGAGAGAGAGGCGCTGGCGGCAACGGCTTTCTGAGGGGAGCGCGCAAGGGGCAGCAGCGTGAGGCACTAACCGTCAGCCGGAAGGTGGGAGGGAGCCGGAGGAGCGGGGAAGCGAGTGAGCGTGTGTGCGTGCAGTGACCGTCGCCATGACACAAGAGGCAGGGCCGTTTCGTCTAGCAAAGCAAGCCCTTACGAAAATCCGTCTTGCGAAGCACCTCAGAAAACGAAAAATCCTTTCGTCTTGCGAGTTTTTCGTCTTCCGAGGCATTCGTCTTGCGGGGTACCACTGTATTCTCGGTTAGTGAATGCAATTGTGTGCACTGGAGGGGGGGGTGTTAATCCTTTTGAAACTCTAATATCACTTGCCACCACAGGTCTACTTTAGAGTGCTGCAGCCAGACGATGACTCCTTTACAAAAATACTTTTACATTTGCAACTCAGATTTGTTGTGCTTACATGTTGCTTTCAGGTGTACACTTAAGAATGGTAACGACACTCGAGTTTGAGTGGCCTTTCCAGCCAATTCCAATTCAGAAGCGAAGTCACAAAATAATGGACCATACCAAAGGCATGGGAAATGCACATTAATTGTTACTGAAAAGATGTTACTGAAAAGCGTCGGGACAGTACTAGCAGTGAAAAGAAGCCTTCAGAGCCATGCTACATAATTTTCCAGACTTTCCTGCAGGCTACTGACACTTAGATCTAATTGATCTTGTTCTCCAAAAAGGAAGTCCTTTATTAGAGACAGATGTTACCAGATTCTGGCTTAAAAAACGGAAAACCAAACTGGATTAAGGATTCCCACTGCCTGTCTCAGATTTCAGAGACACAGAAAAGTCAGAGAAAATCTTATAAGCTGCCAATATTGAGGGTATATTCTTTGAAGGAAGAAAAATACCATTTTGTTGGCACTGGCTTAGCTGATACAAGAGATTTTTTAAAAAATATCTTTATGGGAACGAAATGAAGGCCATGCAATCACAAGGAAACAGGCAGGGTGAAATCCAGCTGTGGCAGAGGCCTCACCCTGAGCTTAGCTCTGTTCTGCATGCGGAAGGTTGAATTCCTGGCATCTCCAGGTGGGGATAGGACTCTCTGCAGCCTCAAGCCCTTGACAGCCACAGCCTGTCTGGGCAGACAATACTGAGCTACCGTATTTTTCGCTCTATAAGACGCACCAGACCACAAGACGCACCTAGTTTTTGGAGGAGGAAAACAAGAAAAAAAATATTCTGAATCTCAGAAGCCAGAACAGCAAGAGGGATCGCTGCGCAGTGAAAGCAGCAATCCCTCTTGCTGTTCTGGCTTCTGGGATAGCTGCGCAGCCTGCATTCGCTCCATAAGACGCACACACATTTCCCCTTACTTTTTAGGAGAGAAAAAGTGAGTCTTATAGAGCAAAAAATACGGTAGATGGATCAATGGTCTGACTTGGTGTAAGGCAGATTCCTATGTTCAGGGTATTTTTTAAGAAGAGGAGAAGAAGAGCCCTGCAGGAAGAGACCAAAGGTCAGTCTCGTGCAGCTTCCTGCTTCCCACAGCAGCCAACCAGATGGCTCTGGAAAACTGCAGAAGAAGCAGTGTGTGCAAGTAATGACCGTCTCCTGTTGTGGCTCCTGCTGCCGCCTCCAATCTTTGAGGTTCTACCAGGCTATTACTGGTGGGGCACACCTGGCTGTAATCTAGTTCTGTAAACTCCCCACGGTGGTACATTTTCTGCCAAAAGCCACCATGAAACAACAGCAGCAGCGTAACATCATTTTGTAATAATTTTCATCTCAGAAATCTTTCATTTGCATACTGTGGTTCATATTTTAAACTGTTTCTGGATATTGTTTACTATTTTGGTTATGTGTATTCATTGCTGGCTGCTCCGGGCATCTCCACTGGAGGAGGGAAGAGGCTTATTATAGAAAGCCAAACAAAATATAAAAGTATTTTTAAATGGAAGGCCTTTCTAGTTTTCCACAAGTATTCCCAACCATGCAATGGAATATTTCTGTCAATAGCTTGATACCATTAAATTATATAATGTTCTCATCTTCACGTTCAGAATCATGCTCCAATATTTTAATGCACCTATTCGATAATATAGGCTTAGTTTCAAAAATAAGAGAACCTGGTTCTCAAGCATTTTTCCCCCTTGTGCTAGCACTGGCAGCCATGTTTTTCTGCAAGCCTTCCAGAGCTCAAAAATCAAGGATTGGACTTATGTTTCATAATGACTGAGATAAACATCTCCCCAGCCATCTCCATTCCTTCCAAATCATTCGTGAAAAGGACAAAAAGCGCTGTGTATTCCTTTGGGGCTTCATTATCTTGTACAAACAAGAAGCTTCACAGGTATTCTTATTTTCCTGAGTTTGTAGGAAACAAGACCTTGTTCAGCAAAAGGGGGGAAATCTCAGGGTGACCGCGGAAGCTAAGGGTTTAACCAGCTGGTACATCCACCTGCAAAGAGCCTTTCATCCTTTCTCTCTTCAGAGCACCTGGTTTCTTACTGGACTCAAATAACCAGGAATTAACAGTTGAAATAAATTAACAGGAAACAAAGCACCAGAAATTGCTTTGGGGCCCAAGATTAAACCACGTGCTACCAAAATGGAAAGTAAGCAAGCAAAATGGTGTTGGAGACACAGAATAGCATCCAACTAACTCATTCTATCACTGCAAGGATTTCCACTTGTGCCACGGCACTCCTCTAACCCCCATATTGTTGTTGTTGTTGTTTAGTCGTGTCCGACTCTTCGTGACCCCATGGACCAGACCACGCCAGGCACTCCTGTATTCCACTGCCTCCCACCACAGCTGTCAACTTTTCCCTTTTCTTGCGAGGAATCCAGAATAAGGGAATTTCCCTTTAAGAAAGGGAAACGTTGACAGCTATGGCCTCCCACAGTTTGGTCAAACTCATGCTGGTAGCTTCCAGAACACTGTCCAACCATCTCGTCCTCTGTCATCCCCTTCTCCTTGTGCCCTCCATCTTTCCCAACATCAGGGTCTTTTCCAGGGAGTCTTCTCTTCTCATGAGGTGGCCAAAGTATTGGAGCCTCAGATTCACAATCTGTCCTTCCAGTGAGCCTAACCCCCATACACCCACTAAATATCTTTGGGGTTTTTTCCCCAACCTTCCAGATATCTGGAGGGCGTGGGGTGCGTGTCTGGGTGGAGGGAGGTCTGTTCCACAAGCAGAATTCCTTGCACTGACATGATGTGTTAGCTGGAAACTGCCCACAGAGAGGGTTGGAAGGGCTAATCAGTGTTCTCTTTGCCACTTGTTATTGTATTGTTTGAATATGTTGATACGGAAGGGGGGGCATGTCTTCTTCACCTTCTTCTTCGCTACCATATATCCATTTATTTCCGAGTCCAATTGTCAATGTCAAAAGGGACTAAAATCTATAAAATTCATAGAAAATCAACGTGCCAATTTGCTCAATTTCTCGAGGACTCCATGACACCTCCCCTGTCCTCCATAATCCCTCAAGCAAGGTGTCAAGACCCTAATCCTGTCAAATCACTCTGCCAAGCCTTTCCTCTGGGCAATGCCAGGTGGCAGACTATGCATACATGGACCATTGTCTTCTCATCACCGGTACTCAGGATGTGCTTATCTGCGCATATCTCCAGCTCTGCATATTCCCCCTCCCTCCTCCATATGTTAATCCTGTGTAACCCAACCTCTTCTTAATGTATTCATGATGTAATCTGTGTAACCCAACCTCTTCTTAATGTATTCATGATGTAACTGGGATGTATTTTGCACTGTATTCTGGGACATGGAGGGAAGTTTTAAAAGTTCATGTCACCCCTTTCTCGCTGTTCAATCTCGCCTTGAACCTGTTGCGCAATAAACTTGGATCTTCTGCAGCTTGCTCCTGTCTCCGGCTGAGCTCATTTTCCTCCGCAGGGACCCGCGGACTTAGTCCGACGAGCTGGGTTGCAGAGCAGCCTCGCACCCAGATTTTACCATAACAATGTTTTGCTGGATCCATTTTTAATTTTGATTCTTGTTGTAAGCTTGATTACATGGCGTTATCTAAATACAAAAAATAAACAGAAGTGAGCTGCAAGTGGCTGTAGCAGCTGCTAGAACCCATAGCTACTACAGTCACGTGGAGGCTTCACACCATATGGAGCCTCATTCATTGACTTCTGTGTGAATCAGAGATGGGACAGCAAGAGGAAGCCTTGTTGCTATCTCCTTCTGAATCTCGAGAGGCTTTTATTTATTCTTTGGAAGCTATGGACAGGGGAATGGGGAACAAGGGGACAATTTGACACAGAGTCTCTCAATAAACTCTAAATTATTTTCAGCTACCTCAAGCCTGGCAGTTTCTCCCCCCTCCTGCCTGACGCTTCCTTATTTCTTTTCTCTCAGTCAGATAGCTACTCCATCAACAAGCGAGTCAGATGGCACAGCAAAGAAGACATTTGAATGTGAATACAGTGAATGACATTTTTATTCAAGGCACCCTGAAAGTTATGGTCACACCAGGACAAAGGAGGCTTTAATGCCTGCCGTGATTGATGGCTTGATATGCCCTATCTCAGCTGCAGGATATAATTAAGATGCAAACACATAAACTCAAAGTACCAGGTCAAGAAGGGCTGTCAAGCAGCACACAGAGAGGCAAATGTGTTGATTCCCTATGCTACTAAAGAAAGGTTGCAGGTTATTGGAGTTGGGGTGTGTGTGTGTGTGTGCCCATGCACATGTTAGGAATGTGGGGTGTTAAAAAAGTACTTCCCTCTCTACAATTTATATATTATGCAGCACACAAGATTTGAGAAGTGCTTTAGAAGTTTTTGCTGTCCTTGTGCTCCAAACAATGCCAAGTCAAGGCAATAACTTATGCCCATTTTAGAGATAGGAAGCTTAAGTCAAGATCGAGGCTTGGCCAAGACTGCACAAGGCATATCATCCGTTTTCAAAAACTTTGCCAAGTTGGCATGATAGGGACCATTCTAATGAAAGAATCGTAAATGTCTCCTTCCCTCACATTCCACAGAACAGCTTCAACGTCCTTAAATGCCTTTGCCAGCATTTCTCTTCCCAACTTTAGAAAAGACCAACAAAGGCAGGGAGGAGGAGGGAGGCTAAATAGTAAAACATTTTCTATAGTAAGAGCCTCCAGAGAGAAAGGGCTGTATCACAAATTGGTGCAATGTGCTTAGTTTCTGAGATTCTTTTTCAATGTGGCACACAAAACATGTACCAGTTAATACAACTGCTGCTGTAGTAGGAGGAGAATAATAATAATTATTTTTTAAATAGGATTATTAAAAGAAAAGTAGTTCCAAAACATGCCCAACATGGAAACGGGGAGTTTGCGGATCTCAAATTTTGCACTTGTACGTAACTGGTTTGTGGGCAGTTAGGAGAGGAAAGAAAGAATGTCATTGCATCTACAGGAACCCTGTTATTCCTGTTAGATGGACACCATTAAACATAGTGATGGTCCAAGCCCATTTCTTAGCGCTTTCTACCCAAATATGATCAATCAGGATTCTGCCTTTTGGCAAAGAGCAATATGACCAAGAGCAAATTGCTATATATCCCTCCCATCTTGCAAATCTTCCTTTCCTGTACATTTCTACCCAACAGCACAAGTCCCTTCTGTCCCGCTTGGATTTCCTCCCAGACCATCTTCTCCTGCTCTTCTCTTTCCCTCGAACCTCAGCACCTCCAACCCACTTCCTACAGACAAACTGGTTATATTTCCTGCTAGATGTGAAGCTCCTCCTTCTCCTTAGATCCTACCAAGGAAGCTTCACTGTCTGTCAACGTTCTATAGCTAGAAAGCTTCCTTTGAGCATGTAGAATGTTCATGAGCCAGTGTGGCGTAACAGTTAAGAGGGTTGGACTAGGACCTGGGGAAGCCAGGGTTCAAATCCCCACATCTATAAATATAAATAAATAAATATCAACATATAAATACACACACACAAAAAACAGCAGGTAAAATGTTATAAATGTATTGCACTTAAGAAGCCTGGATGAATAAAGAGGTTTTCATCTGGCACCTATGACATAAACGTTGGTGCCAAGTGAGGCTCCCTGGGTAGACCTGGGCACCATAGCCAAAAACGCCCTAGTTGGCACCTGCCTCATCTCTGAAGGCGGAGGCACTCAGCAGATCTGAAAAATGCTGGCCTACGTTGGGTTGGGTAGTAGCCACTCCTTCAGGCATTTGCATATTATTATTATTTATTATTTATTTAGAGCAAAACGGTTCCCAGAATGGCTTATATAAAATCAAAACAAGGCAACCCCTACCAGCAGGATTACATTCAAATAAATAAACAAATAAGTAAATAATCTAGTCCAACCCCCTGCAATGCAAGGGGGTTTTTTTGCCCAACATGGGGCTCAAAGCAATGACTGAGATTAAAAATATCATAGTCTACTAACTGAGCTATAACACTGATGTACAGTAACGCATATGAAACATTATTCTTTTTGCATCAATACCTTTCAGAATCTTGCAGCATGAGAAGATCAACACACCAGGGAGGGATTTGTGTGCACACAAGAGAGAGAGAATAGGCTGAATGTTACCAGTGAATATTGTTTTTTTTTAAAAAAAAAATGCACACATTTAAGTGAAACTTCACAACTTTCTACTTGTGTTCACCATCTCCATTCCTACTGCACAATTATAAAATTGGTACTTCCTAAGCAATTATTCTTCTGCGGCTTAACTTCCAGAGCAATGAAGCTCTTGGAAACTAGCTGAATGGAAGGCTCTTTGTGCCTTTGTTGTTTAAAATGAATGCTATAATGAAAGCTATGATAGAGAAAAATGAAAGCCCGGCACCACAGAATCCAATTTAATACTGTTGCATTCAGTAAATGCAACTGCCTGTGGAAGCACTTTAACTTTACCTTTTCTGTGTTCTTGTATTTCTCCCAGCTTTTCAACATCTTCAGCCATTTTGTAGTTCTTTCAATCTCAAGCTGCTTTTGCTGAAAATAAAATTAAGAGTGCATTATTCCCTTCATCTCACCTGTACTAAAGAATGTTTGGACATTTACAGGCGTTTAGGAACAGACGCAGCTACGCATTTCATATCAGAAAAACCAATGGCAAAGTATTATAAATCAAATGCAAATGTTTAAGAAATACGTTGGGGTTTCTTCTCCCCAGCCTTAACATGATGCTGATCATGTCCAACCAATAGAGAGGGGTTAAGGAGGAAAAGTACATATTAAATTAGAAATTAAATTAAAATTAAAAACACAAATATTTGCAAATAAGGCCATCTATAAATCTAAACTGAAGCAGAATTAAGCAATATGCCATGGGTAGGCAAACTAAGGCACGGGGGGGGGGGGGCCAGATCCGGCCCAATCGCCTTCTAAATCCGGCCAGCAGACAGTCCAGGAATCAGGGTGGTTTTATATGAGTAGAATGTGTCCTTTTATTTAAAATGCAACCCTGGGTTATTTGTGGGACCTGCCTGGTGTTTTTACATAAGTAGAATGTGTCTTTATATTTAAAATGCATCTCTGGGTTATTTGTGGGGCATAGGAATTCGTTCACTATTATTTTTTCCGAAATATAGTCCGGCCCCTGACAAGGTCTGAAGGACAGTGGACCGGCCCCCTCCTGAAAAAGTTTGCTGACCCCAGCAATATGCCTTCAACTGGCAGTGACCACATGGTTGTTTCTCAGCTAGTCTTCTATTGTTTCCTCTGGCCAGCAGTGACCCTTGGGGGCCTCAGGAAGGCGGCTTTCCCAGCACCTGCCTCCTGATTCCTTTAGCTGGAGATGCCAAGGGTCAGACCTGGGACTTCCTGCTTGCAAAGCTTCTGCTCTAAGTGAATGGTCCCCAGACATTTTTCTTCTGGATAACTTGGAAGCTGCTGGTGGTTTTGGCCAACCACTTAATTAGTTTACTGCCTGTTTAGACATTTTAATGTGCTGTGCATAATTTTTTTAAAGAATCAAATGGTATTCAAATTTTAATACAATAAGCAATAAAAACAGAATTCTCCTGCAGCCAAGCTGGTGCCAAACATATTGCTCTGCTTGCCTCTGGACCAAATCAGCGAAGGGTCTTGTCAAAGGACCTCCATACATACTGCCCAGGCTTGCACCCTGGGAGATCACTTTGGTGATCTCCATTGTGTCCCAAGACAGATTGAAGCCAACAGCAGCCAACTAATGTGTAGATAAGTCAGTTTCACGCTGAACCATCCCATTCCAGAAATATCTACAGTGGTGCCCCGCAAGCCGAATGCCTCGCAAGACGGAAAACCCGCTAGACGAAAGGGTTTTCCGTTTTGGAGGTGCTTCGCAGGACGAATTTCTCTATGGGCTTGCTTCGCAAGACGAAAATGTCTTGCGATTCCTGGGGTGTTTTTTTCCCGCTCCCCACCCCCTTTTTCTAAGGCACTAAGCTGCTAATAGCCTTTTAGCAGCTAATCCGCTAATCCCTTAAGCCTTTAATAGCCGCTAATAGCCGCTAAACCGCTAATAGCGCTAATCCGCTAATGGGCTTGCTTCGCAAGACGAAAAAACCGCTAGACGAAGAGACTCACGGAACGGATTCTTTTCGTCTTGCGAGGCACCACTGTACTTGACTGTACATACAAAGTTTTGACTATCTCCTATATAACAACCTCCAGATTCTGAACAGTAAAAGTTACAATGAAAATTATGAACTCCGCTCTGTACTTTGCCACACCCATAGGAGATGTGGAGTTTATTTTAAATGCCACTGTGCAGCCTAATCAGAGCATTGCACTGCAAAGAGATACTAAGCAACAACAGGTTATTCCAAAGACAGACATAATTACAGTAATTTAAGACCACTTCACAATACTTAAATGGAATAGAGCCACTGTGTATGCTATAATCTTTCCTTTTGCTGATAAATACCTATGGAAGGTTTGCATTCGTTCATCAAGCAAAGTCTACCCAACGAAAACATTTTGTAACAGTGTTTAGGAAGAGTCTTATCTGAAGCCCTACAATTTCATAGTAACTTTATATTATGTTAAGCAGAGATTCTTCCCACTAATGTGCACTCTCAGAGAAAACTGCACACACTTGACTTCCACAAGAGAATGTGCAAGAAACAAATGTGAAGCAATGCATTTTAGGGACAGTTTTGTTCCCCAGCTAGTTGACTGCATCATAAATTGTGGGCAACAACTGAATTTTACCTTCTGCAGCAATGCTTCCCAAATATGCTATTCGGGACAGTTTTTCCGCTGGCTTAAAAATTGGAGAGATACTATACTCAAAAAGATTTATCAATAGCTCCCTGAGCATTTGAACAAAGTTACTTTTTCAGCTTCTGTATAGCATAGCTATAATGGACTTCCGGTACCCTGCTCTCTCCTTTGCATATGTGAATCTGAGATCTCCCTGATCTTACAGTGACACCTGTATTTTGGAACAGTGTTACTACTGAAATCAGGCAGACACCTACAACCTTATTTTTTTGATCCCCTGGCTGCCAACAGTTTTTAGAGAATTTGCTCAGTTCAGTGTTAGTCATTCTATATTTTATTATTTTATTATTCTATAATCTTATGATGTTTTAATAATTTTATGGTGCACCACCATGATATTTTTCTTATTACTTGGCAGTTTATAAACACTCCTGTAAATAAAATAAAAAATAGTCCCCCAAAGAGCTATTTTCATCTAATGTATCTCCCATATATTAGATGAAAATAGCTTCTGGATCTTTAGATAAGAGCAAAACTTTTCAGAGGGCATTTAAGTTAGAGAGCATCCTGGACTAGGCAGAGACCAAGTGTAATTTAAAGAGGCTTAATTAAGTGGAAGCTCAGCAAACAGCTGCAAAAAGAACACAAGTGGCTCTTCCACCTTCCCAGACTAGCAGGGCTCAGCATCCTCTTGGCAAGTGACCTTTCAGTTGATCCTAGGAGTGTTAACAGCTCTATGGGGACTGCATAAGCTGCCTTCTTTTGACGACACTCAATGCCAAATAATCACCAAGAGCAAGGGCAGGAAAAGTAGCTCACTGCATCTGAGTAAAAAAGGCATTACTGAGAGATTTCACGAACAAGGGAATGGGTTTAATAGGAACAACTAAATTTGACTCACAGCAGCCTCAGTTGCAGCACAGCCAAGTCTAAGCATGATGTAATCTGTGGAATGCACAGAGGGTGGTGGAATTTGTTGGCACAAGTAAGTCTTCAGCACACAAGGTTTGGGCCAAAACACCATGCAGATTGTGCAACATAAATCGATAAGCACTTGCCTCGCTATGGGAAGAAAGTGTGAGGGCTCTGACAGGGTCCTAGAGTCCTACCGCCTCCTTCCCAAAGCCGAGTTAGCACTTGCCCAGCTGGGAAGGAGGTGGGAGGGCTCTAGGACTCTGCCAGAGTCCTCATGCCTCCTTCCTAAAGCCTGGCATGGCACCAGCGCTGAGTAAGGGACACCAAATTTTGGCTTAGCTCGGGGCACCATCGCACCAAAGTCTGCCCCTGCGAAAACAGTACTTTCGCAGTCTTCTGTTAGAACTCAGTACAACTCAAATGGTGGAGTACAGACTTTGCCTGCAGAAAGCCCCATGTTCAACCTCTGGCGTTTGCAGGTAGCCCTGGGAATGTCCGTCTGAAACTCTAGAGAGTCGCTGCCAGTTACTGTTGACAAAGGAGTACCGGAGGCAGCCAATGTGGTGCTTTCCAGATATTGCTGTTATGCAACTCCCAACCACTGCCCTTGACCACTGCCCTTGCTAGTCAGAGATGGAGACCAACATGTGGGGGAGACCACGTGTACGTAGTGGTGTACATAGCATAGTATAACCAATGTTCTGCTTCAGTGTAAGGCACCTTCTGTGCACCAGCTTCAATCTACAATATCTCCAGTTACAAGTTGCAGAATCGCAGGTTAAAGGGCTAGCAATGATCACTGCCTGAGACCTAGAAGAAGCACTCCCCGTCAGAGCAGATAGCACAAGCCTTGAGTCATGGTCTGACTCAAGACAGCTCCATATGCACAATGACCTGCCCACATATAGCTTCAGCAGTGGTACAGCACTGAGTAGAACAATCACTGGTAATTTAAAGTGAGAGATGAAGAACTTACCCTCTCTGTTGCTGCATCATGGACAGGTAACTCCTCTTGGCTAAAAAGAAAGGGGAACAGACTATTACTTCTGTTGAATATGAACAAAATGATAGTTTTGAACAGATTGCTACTAATGGAGACTCAGAGGCATAGTGCAGAAGATGAGGACTTAAGAGCTAATTGCAAAACATTATGCCACAATAATGTAAGATAACAGAACAGTGGACGTATTTGATTACAATCCTCCGATTGGGGATAAAATTCAGTGGAAGCTCAAGTGCATAGGGTGGTACGGTTTCCACTGTATAACATTCTACAAGGTCTTTAAAGCAGAAAAGTTCATGGGCCTACAATAGAGAGAGAAGATTAAAATGAAGGAGGATGGACAGGTATGTATTAGTCATATAAAACAGTCAAATATTTACTTGGGCTGTATACAAAAATCTATTTTGACTTTAGCACTCAGAAAATTCAATTGAACAATACTCGAAATTAATGACTACGTCAAATTCTGTGCTGCGGAATGACTGTTAAATCAGTTTTAAACACAGATCGATACCTAGCGAATCACTTGGGTGGGTGATTTCACAACCCATAAATTAGTTTACAAATCTGCATCCAAATCACACAGAATAAGAAAATGTTTTTAAAGTCAGAAGCCAAGATAAAAAGAAGACTGCCTTTCATTATAAGCAGTTTGGAGTGGTGAAGAAAGACACTTGCCTAGTAATATGCTTAGAACTGTTGGGTCCTTACACACACTCAAACACTCATATATTTATATACTATTTATTTTGGCGAAATAAGCTGAGATATTCATATGCAGCCCCTTCCCTCCCTCCTCAACATGCCACAATTAAACTTGGAAGTCTGCTATTAATCATAGTTTCCTGTTTCAGTCAAACCAGGAAAAAGTATGTTTACCAGGTTCAGAACAAGCCAAGGTTTAAGATCCTGAGTTGTTGCCAACCATAGTTCCCAATTAACTATGGTTCATTGAAGACTTCTTAGCTTTCAGCAGTGCACCAAGAAGAAAAGAGGGAAGGAGCAGCACAAAGACAGTGTGTGCTGCTGGTAAAAGTCTCACGCTTATCTGGGCTTATTAAGCTGAAATATAATCATCCAAACTGGGCCAGTGACTTTTGGCTGGGTCAGTATGTGAAATGATTTTTAAGGAATTGACTGATCTCTACACTGGCTCGTGACTCTTAAGGTTTCTTGCCTTCTGCATTTTTTTGTAGCATGTAATGCTCTTCAACCTGCAAGAGCTCCCCGCCAAACAGCCATTGTGGTTCTTATACGCCTTCACTTTTGCTCTTTGCTTGTGACACAACGTGGTGCGAACTGTGTAAAATTAACAGGAGGAGGGCCATTGGTAAGACAGGAATTGTCTGGCTCATACTGTTCCATTAATTTTTTATTTTCAGCTGCATAGAGGCTCTGCATCCAAGTCTCAGCGAATCATAAATAATATGCAATCCTTTGGAAAGGATGATCTGAATGCAAGTATTAATTCAGATGCTCGCTATAGCAATTTACAGCTTACTGCTCACTGACCACGCACACTGCTCAAGTTCTCAAGATGCACATTCTTATTCCAGCTGAGCAAGCTACAGGGTTGGACTGGATTGTATTAATTTTCCTCCGCCACTTCTCCCGCTGCCACTTCATCAGTGATTTTAATAATTCAGCATTGCCAGTTGGTGCATTGCTTAAAATGGGAGAGTGCTGTCTGCACAATACAGCTGCCATGGGGATGCTCGTTCCCATGTTGAATCTGCCCCCAAAAAACCAGCTCAATTGTTTAGCAGAACTGACAACACAGTGTCTTGCCCACTGTACACAGCTTTCCCACATCAACCAGCATCGTCTGATCGCGTTTGGTTGATTTGGTTGGAGGGGGTTTGGGGATGGGGTGGGAGAGAGGAAGTTACTCATTTATATCCCACTTCCCTTTCAAGAAAGCAGCATACACAGCGTTCCCTGTGGTCTCCCATGAAAGCACTGACCGGACACTGGCGGTTGCTGTATTGTGCGTGTCTGTGTATCTAATTCTGTGTACAGAATTAGGCTTCTACTGTACCATATCACCAATGGGCCACAAACATATTGTGCTAAATAGGCTACAGTGGTCCCCAAAGGAACTACTACCAACACCCATTTTATTGCACATCTTATATAAGGTTCTTAGTTCCTGTTCACTGTGGTGAAGGACCCTAGTTCTCTGGTAGAGTAGCTGGTAGAAGGCCCTTGGTTCAATCCCCAGTGCCTCCAAGTAGGACTGGGAAAAGCTCCTGCCTAAAACCTTGGAGAGCTGCTGCCAGTCAGTGAAGACAATAGTGAACTAGATGGACTCAGTGCAAGGCAGCTTCCTACGTTAGGAGTATCGGGATGGTGTTTATGGTGGTAATTAAATAGTGCTGACATTATCAGGACAAGATTCTAAGTGCTATGGGGTGATTAAATGAAATGACTAGACATCCACTAAAGAGTATTGCAGCTTAAAAGACTAAATTGTGTCTACATGGAAAGCAATTACATTTATAGCTATCTCTGATGCTCTACTTATTTTAGCTAAGAGAAGCCCGACTCTAAAGTGTGATACTATTTAAGACACACATAGCACATATCCAGATGAGAATCAGGCTAAAAACAGAATCTAACTCAAGTCTCAGGTCCTTAAAAGTTCAATCTTGCTCACTAAAAGAACGGGGAGAAACGATATCACGGGGCTTTCACAAAATAATACATTTTAGATTTGGACCATGGCTTCTATCACCAGAAGTATTTTGTACCCGAGAGTAGACACCCAACCACAGTAATGTTCCTGTACCACATCATGAGTGGCTGACAAGTTGCCTCTCTGTGTAAAATACACAGAAACATGCACATTTGAAATATACTTCTGTATGTCGCCTCAAGGGCTGATGCTTAACTTTCTTTCCAGTGAAACCAATGAGGCTTTAAAGTGCTCAGCATTGGCTGGGATTGTGCCATTTATAAGCAAATGAAACAGTAAAATAAAAACAAATCAATACACCCTTTAGAATCGAAGAAATAGGTGTGTCTTTTGTTCTTGGTAATTTCTACCACAGTAAAAACTAATGGTAAAACAGATCAGGTCCAAGGATGGAGACTTCTACACCCTGGAGACACTGACCTCACCAGAAGTAACTGCCTGCTAAAATCTGGTGCACAGAAGTTTAAAATAAAAGGTCAGGCCAACTCTGCACTACTATCTACAACTGCTTTGTGTTGGACTGTGAACACAGCTCAAACAAGGACAACCACAGTGGGCCTTATGCTTTAAAACTCCCTTGGCTTGTCAAAATAAATGCATTATGTTAGGTATTTGGGCTGGTACGTTACACCCTCCCAGAGTTTTTCAGTGGGTACCAATCTGTGTTGTTGTTTTTTTTTAAGTATGTTTTTAAATACACCACCCTGCATGCGCGCACAGTTGCCAATTTTAACCCAAGCAGAAATGTCTTGATTTGCTTCCAAAATGTGTTCGAGTGAGGCCTTTGGCAAATGTCCAGGAGAAGCTAGCTCCTTGCAAGTTAACCAGCTGCTGAAAACAGATTGCTATGGTCCTTCAAGGGTGCTCAGACAGTGGTATTACATGGACACTCTTCACTTGATTAGTTGCTCCTAGGCCCATTTAACATTTTAAAGCAAGTCTGCCATGTTTTTATCCGTGTTCCTTGCAGCAAACACAGTATTCACATCCACACCAGACATTTAAAGTACTCTCAAGCCATTTTAACAGTCATGGTAAAGAATTCAGGGAACTGTAAGTTTCCCATGGGAGCCGCGAGTTGTCAGCCCCCTTAACAAACTATTACTGCTTGTTTAATTTGTACTACAATTCCCAGGATTCTTTGGGGAAAAGCTAGGAGTCACTGCTTTCCCTCAAAGAATCCTGGGAGTTGTAGTACAAATTTAACAAGTGGTGCAAACATGGGTGTGACAAGCATGTGGAGAGATGCACATTTCCAAACTAAACAGCAGATACATATCAATAATCCCACATTCAGCCACATGTGTCTCCAGTGTATGATCAACATAAATCTCAAGTTGTTTTGAGGCCAGCTTCACCACACTTCAGGAATTTTCTGTATAGACTGTAAACACGTCTGCTGCTATAACGTTGGGATTGGCGCTACGGAACTCAAAGGCAAAGCTCTACAAGGCTTCACAGAGGAGTTTGTGTTGTTAACTGTTTATTATTTATTTCAGTGCTCATATCAAGGTGACTGAGATGCCCCTCCTGTGTCTCCCTTCGCCCACACCCAAATGCTGGACTCTGGTATTCTAACAAGAGCCACAGACCACAAGCCCTATTGATGCCTGTCCCTGTTATGCTCCCTTCTCTTATTTCAGATATTCTTCTAACGTAGATAATAGCTAAGTGGGAACAGAGCAATGAGAGTGTGGTTGTATCAATGGCGAAATGGAATTTTTAGATCCTTGCAGCCAGGGAATACCAATCTTTACATCTCCTGTTTGTAAAGTGTGTGTTTTTCAATTCCCCCCCTTCTCTCCTCCGCAGTGTGTGTGCACTCCTGCCCACAACACAACTCTCAAGAGGCTTTGGCTGTTTGCAGGCAAAGTCTGCCTACACAAATCAATCTCTGTTGGTGCAGCTTATGAATATACAGCAACAGGAGTCTGCATGCCTCTATGAACTATGCAGGCCCACTCCACGGGTTGCATAACAGCAAGCACAGTGGAATCAGAAAGAGGAGGGAGGAAAGTTCAAAGTTGCCCCATATCCTTACGCAAACAGAATACAACCTTATGGCCTATCTCCAAGACAACTCGTCTTCCAAGGGATAGTGGAGATGCAGATGTTGATCGTATCTCAAGTCCACATTATTGGCACTACCAATATGTGTGTGCTCTTTCAGAAGCAGAGAAAGAAAAAGCCCAAATGTAGTGACCAGGGAGGCAGAATAATTTCAGCACATAAAGCTTCTCTCATCTCCACAAGCTGCACCCACAAAATCTCCTCTATTAAAGGTAAAGGAGGCCAGCTGCCCTCTATCATATCTCATCATCTTGGAAAGATGTGAAAGGAAGATGATAGATGACAGACAAACAGACAGATATAGAGTGGATACCAGGTTTACAAAGCCTGAAGACAACTGATGTAGTCCATTTCTCCCTGACACAATGAACTGTAATGGTTAAAAGTCTTGAGCTGAAAAGGTGCCACATCAAATCTTGCCTCAGCTATGAATTCACTAGGTGCAGAGGCCCTAAAATAGGGAGGGAGTCGTTCTCTCCTTGACAAAACCTGGTGCAGTATTACTAAGAGGCCCAGGCCAGCACCCTCTCTGATCTTGCATAAATCTCTTCATTTAGGCAGGCAAATCACTCTTCCCCAGCCTTGATCTTCCATCTGCAATAGGGGCAGAATGATAAACTACTTTATTATGGGATTTAGGACCATAATAGCTCAGTGCCAGAGCACATGACTTTGGCATGCCTTCAATCCCTGGCACCTGCAGTTAAAAAGATCAGCTAGCAGGTGAATAGGAAAGACCTTAGAGAGCCACACTGCCTGTCAGAGTAGACATTAGGAGGACAACAATCTGGTATAGCTCCCTCTGTTCCTATTGTTATAAGGATTGAGATACTGTACAAATGCCACTATCTTGTTTCCCCAATATCTATATTTGGAGATTGTGGGAATATGGGAGGCATAGCATCTGCCCTATATTTCTCCTTGGCTGGGTCTACACATGCAGGGGAATGAAGTGGTGAATTGGGCTGAACTATTTCACACCTCTTTTTGAATGCTTTAACAATTACTTGCAAGTAGAAAACTAGCTCAGCAGGCTGAGCAAAAACATCTCTCTGCTATGCTAGTTTTCTTTCTACAGGGATATACCGTATTTTCCGCTCTATAGGATGCACCGAACCATAGGACGCACCTTGTTTTAGAGGGCGGGAACAAGAAGAAATAAATTCTCCCCCTCTCTGCTCAGCGCCCCTTCAGCGAAGCGGCAGGAGAAACGGAGCCCCTTCTATTTCTTATCCCGCTTGGCTGAAGGGGTGCTGCACAGCTCTCCCTCTCTGCTGAAGCCAGGAGAGTCTTGCTCTCCCGGCTTCGGCAAAACGAACCCAAAGCCTGCGGAGCACAGCTGGAACTCACGCTGCGCTCTGAAGACTTCAGGCGGCGATCCCTGAAGCCTGGAGAGCGAGAGGGGTCTGTGCGCACTGACTCCTCTCACTCTCCAGACTTCAGCGAAAGTAACGCGAAGCCTCCGGAGCACGGAGGGAGCGCTCCCTCTATGCTCTGGAGGCTTCGCATTGCTATCGCTGAAGCCAAGGAGCCTGCATTCACTCCATAGGACGCACACACATTTCCCCTTAATTTTTGGAGGGGAAAAAGTGCATCCCATAGAGCGAAAAATATGGTACATGCAGCAGAGCCTTCAAGAATGCTATCACCCACCTGCAGCATCAAATAGTACATCAAAGAGTATAACCACTTCATGATTCTACCACATGCTTTCTGTTGCATGTGTAGATCAGGCTTGAACTACGGGATGTTCCACATTTCGTCGAGATGAGAAACACCATGCAATCCAGGGATTGTTACATACACAGCAATGAAGGAAGTGGATCCAAATCTCTATAATGACAGGGCTTAAGTAAGAATACCCACATAATGGTTTAAAAATCCAAGCATTTTGCAAACTTCATCTCCCTAAAGCTCTCCTCGAAGATATGTGTTCCAAAGGGAAACTGAAGGAGGGAAATAAAAGGAATTGCCAAAAGGGAGTCACAGCAAGTCAGTGGATCATCTGTTCTTCCAAGTCGTGCAAAAGAGAGACAGCTAGCTATTAGTACCCGAGTACAAATTCTGTCTACTGGAAGTCCTACATATTCAATGCCTTGCTTAAATATTTAAAGCATGCATTTGCTGTATTATATTTAACCTGTTGGTCACCATGAAGACCAGAAAGTTGATTTAAAAACCAATAATAATCAAAAAAGCAGGTTCACAATATGCGAAGCTCTGTAGAATGAGACATGTTTCAGTGCAAAATTTGTCTAATGGCAAATAAAGCCTCTTACGAATAGAGAAATGTAATATTACCACACCATTCTAATGACTGAGCGTAGGGAAAAGAACAGTGCAAATACCAAGGCTTCTCCAGCACATAAGCGGCATTTCGGGAAAAGCCAGAATTTCAGAAGAATGTGCTTTATTGAGGGAAGCACATTGAGAATAGATTTGAAGTGATGAATGGAGCTAGATCTTTAAATTTATTACACACACAGAGGCAGCTGGTGCTGGTTTTCATACATCTTTCAAAAAAATGTGTCAAAAGCAACACTCGCATTACTCATCGGTTAAGACTATTACAGAAGCTAGCTCAAATCTTATAACATCCAATTCTGTAACTCACCCAGATATATGGCCATGGCCATTATTATAGGAGGCCATTTTTCATAATTAAGGAGTTTTATCCCAGCAAGCGAAGTTACAAAAGGGCTGCATCAGAAAGAAGGGCAAAGTTTTCCCCCACAAATTGTATCTCAGGCTTATATTGTACGCTTATTTCAGAATGACAGCTGCCCCAATACAGGGACCGACACATGCTGAAATGTATTCCTTGGGACAGTGTTGCGCAAATGTCCTTCAAACATAGGTCCTTATCATACATGGTCTGCAAATGTAGGATTTGGCCACCACTATAGTCAGATTTGCTACAGAAATAGCAAGGTGCTTAGAAACGGGACATGGTGCCTCTGGGAGGGTGATACGCGATATAAAAGCTGATCCTACCACCTCATCAGAACTGAGGCAATATATAAAAATTCTAGAGTTGCCCACTTTCACTAGAGAAATTCCAAATGTCAAGTGACAAGTTATATAGGCTCATTAAATGCAGTATTAGATTTACAGACACCTCTGACTTAGCTGGGATTGGTTTTTTGTAAGAGCCTGCTCAGTTTACTGCATTTTAAAGCAAATACATGCCCCTGAGGAATAGGGATAAAGCATTTGATGCCAACACAAACCCAGGAATGTCCAAACAATGCATCTTCTTTTAAAACAACATATTAGGCCCTCCCCACCCATATGGTAATAAAGTATTCTAACTCTTATTATTGAGGACCCTCTGTCTGTTTAAATGCTCACACTAAAATTACATCATTGAGTCAGGGTCATTGTTTACTTTTCTACTGTTGTGTTCTGAAAAAGTGTTACACTATTACTATTACTATACTTTATGTGCTAACTTTTAAATGCCTGATAAAAATGTCTCTATTCCACCAGGTCTGTGCCGGCAATTAAGAGTCCCTCAGAAGGGTCTACTGATGTTTGCTTTTAACTTCTTTTTGTTTTAACTTCTTTTTATTTTTTTATAATTTTATTGTTTGGTTTTATGTTTCCCGGAAAGCTGTCTGTGGACAAACGCCGGCTCCCTCAGCCTGAAGCGAGATGAGTGACGCCCCCCATAGTCGCCTTTGACTAGACTTAACCGTCCAGGGGTCCTTTACCTTTTACCTTTGCTGTTGCTCGGTCCCTGCTCCTGCTAACCCAGCAGTTCAAAAGCATGTCAAACTGCAAGTAGATAAATAGGTACCGCTCTGGCGGGAAGGTAAACGGTGCTTCCATGCGCTGCTCTGGTTCACCAGAAGCGGCTTAGTCATGCTGACCTGGAAGCTGTACGCCGGCTCCCTCAGCCTATAGAGCGAGATGAGCACTGCAATTCCAGAGTCGGTCACAACTGGACCTAATGGTCAGGGGTCCCTTTACCTTTATTGACCTAGGATAACAAGGTAAGGACTGAGCAAAGGCCATCAGCTCCTTAGATATTTTTTTTAATGAATTACCTGGAAATAGCTGGAATCTCAGGATAGCAATGGGATTAAGATTAGAACACTGAAGTCTACACCACTGAAGCCTATTGTGCACACAAAAAGGAGAAGGAACAGAAAAGCATATAGCTGTGCTGATCAAAATATTCCTTTATAAAGTTAGATTAAAAAAGAGAAGTCAATTATTTCACTTGGAGACATTTAATGTACTTCAGTTCTGAATAAAATCTATTTCTTTGGCTCATTATTTTCATTTTCCCACCTGCTGCTACAATGTATTGCATTTAAATAATAAAGTGTGATAGAAAGAAGGGTACATGCCAGCCTCTTAGCATGACACAGAAGACAGATTTCTATTGCCTGATGTATGCCCCAGGCAGAGCCATAATCCCTTGCATTAGCAATCCCTTCTCAAAACATGTTCAGCACTTTAACGAACTCTCACAAGCTAGCAGATAAAATTATACTTTGGATCATTGGCTTGAGAAAAGAGAAGCAGCTCTGCCAAAATTGCTGGAGCTGCGCCTGTTGATACAAACCAATAATGTAAAGCTTTGGGGGACAATAAGACTGGAAGGAAGATTAGGTCTGTCAAAGAAAAAGGAAAAAGAAAAGCAGGCACTACCATCCCTAGTTATTGCATGTACATTTGTTCAAACCAAGGGGGGTGGACCCTTCCACACTTACTCTCCAGTAGGGAGTGATGGGCAAAATCATCAAGGGATGTAAGAATAGCCTTTGAAATTGTGCATTTCATTATTCCAGGCCAGAAATGAAATGTTCCTGTTTGTTAAACGTCCTCCTTTGCTGAATTTCTTTTCATTGATTTCAATGCACTTGTGGTCCCTTCATCCTGCCCTCTAGGGAAAGCTCCTCAAATAGTGTCTTCAGGTCTAGAAGAGGTGGCTGAGGTATTTATTTTCATTATATAACAATTACCGGGGTGGGGGTGGGGGAGAGAATTCCAATTTATCCCTTCCCCTACCCCATGCCGGACGAATCAGTGTATTTAAGTTTGCCAAAGTCTGCTGTGTGAATTCAGTGGCTGCCATTCTTCAGGGTTATCAGAAAAGTATTTCATAAATGGATTCCATATTTCAACAAAAGCATCTACGTCAATTGTATTATTCAATGCATGTAATCTCTTTGTTAATTGTTCTGATACAGCAATAGGTCATGCATTTGGTTTCCAATGAGAGATACACAGATGTTCCAATCCTTGCCAATTCTGTGCCGCTCGTATGCATGCTAAGAAATTAGTTCTTCATAACGAATATCAGATTGCCCTTCTTTAAAAAATAGTTAATAATCCCAAATCTGGGGTACTTTCCACTTGTTAACCCGTAATACAGCTTATTTCTGTACATACCCTCTGCCCGAAGCGTTTTATATGTTCCCACATCCACCATATGTGAAATGCTGTGCCCATACTATTACAGCCTCTCCAGCATAATGGCAAGATTGTTTTATTAATATAGCTACATCGTAATGGTGTCAAATGCCATCAGTGTAATAATTTTAATGTATTTTCTTGTATACGAGTGGATACTGATTTTAGTGGGTTTGTTTACCCCACAAATCAACCCAATCCAGCTCCGTGGTCTATCTTAGGTTGCCCTGGTGCTTTTGAGTGTAAATTTGCCAATGTTTCTCTTTTACAATCTTTATTTGTTTCAGAAGCCTCAATTTCCATGTGCCCGGCTGTTCTTGGGACGGTAAGAGGTCAAGTTATTGAGGACCAAGGCCATTTTTGTATTGCTGAGTGTCGCAGGTCCAAGTCCGAAGGAGAAAGGAATTATCTGGCACACAACCTATTCAGGTTGGAACGGCACCATGCTGGCTGACACCCAACCCCATCCCTGACGCAGATATTGCAGCTGCACCAGTTTAGAGCAGCAACTGGCATAGATCCAATACGCAGCCCATTTTTAAATTTGCACTGTTGGAGATGTCACCGAACACTGCAACTTTGGAGATGTCTGGTCAGTCCTAGAGAGAACAGAGATCTCCACTTTGCAAGTTAGAGGCAGCTAACTTGGGAGATGGGAGACATCAAACTTTGCCCCACACACATTTAATTGGTTCATTTTCACGGGCAGAAGCACCATAAGGTACCATGGCCCTTTAGACATGCCCTGAACCCCCCTAAGTATGGCAGTAGCAATAGAGAACTACCGTATTTTTCACCCTATAGGACGCACTTTTTCCCCTCCAAAAATTAAGGGGAAATGTGTGTGCGTCCTATGGGGCGAATGCAGGCTTTCACTGAAGCCTAGAGAGCGAGAGGCATCGGTGCACACCGACACCTCTCGCTCTCCAGGCTCCAGGAAGCTATCCGCAAGCCTTGCACACCTGGGGGGAGTTCTGCAGCCTGCAGCGCGGAGCACGGGGTGCCCTCCAGAGGATGCCCCGTGCTTCGCGCAGGTGACCGCAGCCTGCCGCCCGGAGCGTGGGGCGCCCTGAAGCGGAGCGCCCCTCGCGCCGGGCAGACATCGGCCAGCCCCACAAGCTCGGGGGACAGCGGGGAGGTGCAGCGCCGCCATCCCACTGTTCCCCAACCTGGTTTTGGGGGGGAAATAAAGGGAATTTTTTTTTCCTTTATTTCCCCCCCCCCCCAAAAAAAAAGTAGGTGCGTCCTATGGGACGGAGCGTCCTATGGGACGAAAAATACGGTAGTCACCCACTAAACATTCAGCGGCTGAAAATATAGAAGGACAACGTGACAGAAATAGAACTTGTGCATCATATATCCGCTGCATTTGGGTAAGCCACAAGCCTTTTCCCCATACATTTGCCCATGTACGTATCTCTATTCTTGGACCACACACAGGTTTTAAAGTAGCAACATCAGCCAAATCTCATAACATGGGAAAATGCAGCTCGTGTAGTTTCCTTTGAAAGCTGGGATCTGTTTTCTACTAGCTGCTCTGAGAATTCAACTAATTTGAGCATAAAATAATCTAAGTGATGCAAAATGCTAGAGGAAAGACCATTAAATGGAGTATTACATAAGGCTTGCCTACACCTAATTTTTTTTTGGGGGGGGTGTTTTTGTTTTACTTACGGGTGATTAACTTTGCAACTGTGACATACTATTAACATGATGGATTTCTGCATTTTTATAGCAAATACATCTGATTCACTTAAGAGCCCTATCTGTAGCAATATATTCCACAGGTTCATTTTAAAATTAGAACAAAAGTAAATTTTGTTCTTTTGCCGGTCCCCAACCAGCACGTTCAAATTCAGCATTACCATAAAATTGAATTTTAATAATTGATAATATTCCAGAGGCCAGTTAGTTACAACAACTAGTGGCAATGAAGCATATTAGATTCTAAAACTTTGCAATTAAAAATGTTCACACAGAATAGATGACTACAGCCATCTTTGGAAGTGGAGTTCCACAGTGGTATTTAAGTTAGCTCCATTGAAAAGAACTAAAACAAGTCTTTCCCACTGCAGTCTGCATCCCCCAAACTTTGTGCAGGACACACAAATATGCTCTGAGATATGCAGTTACTGATTCCTGACTCCTTCACATCAAGAGTTTTAAGTTATAAGACCACTGATAATCAGTGGGTCTTCCCTGAGTATTAGTGTTTGCTCTCATCCAGATAGATAATTACAACTAAAGTCAGAACTACTTTCACTTGATTTCCAGAACAGCTGCTTTGGTCTGTTGAACTAAAAAGAAAAGAAAAATGTTGACCAACTTAATCAATTCCACTGACACATACTTCTGAGTACATCTGCGTGGGACTGGGAATTCTGTGGTTTCCATAGTGAAAACTGAAGCAGGAGTTCTTTAATGCAGATTAGTTAAATGCAAAACATTTTTGCCTCTGGCTCCACCCTTCGGCTGCTGTGGCTCCACCTACACCCCTACCAAATTCAGCACACGAATGTTTGCCCAGTCCTGACATCCTGGAATAAGATACAGTGGTACTTCGGGTTAAGTACTTAATTTGTTCCGGAGGTCTGTTCTTAACCTGAAACTGTTCTTAACCTGAAGCAACACTTTACCTAATGGGGCCTCCTCCTGCTGCTGCTGCTGCTGCTGCTGCTGCGCCGCAGCATGATTTCTGTTCTCATCCTGAAGCAAAGTTCTTAACCCGAGGTACTATTTCTGGGTTAGTGGAGTCTGTAACCTGAAGCGTATGTAACCTGAAGCATATGTAACCCAAGGTACCACTGCACTGTGACACTGTGGGGATATTTGGCAGTATTTCACCAGGGTCAAATGATAAGCAGCCAAGCTGGTGCCAAATGTATTGCTTTCCTTTCCTTTGGACCACACCATTGAGGCCAAAAGTGTGGGGGTCTTGTCGTCTGGGCAGCCCAGGACCTCCATACACTCTGGCCAGACTTGTGCCCCAGAGAGGTCACTTTGGTGCTGCAAACACAGGAAAAACAATGCGGGATGCAGCGGCTACAAGCTACTGGTCTCTGCAGCGAAAGCAGGTGCTGTGATTCTCCAGCGGTTTGACTTCACTCCTGGAGGCGCATTCCACTGTCTCTTGAGACAGATGGGATTCCAACAAGAACTGGAAATATTTGATAGGCTGGCCAACCGAAGCCATAGACTCAGTAGACTGGTCTTCATTTACTCTCTCTATCCCCCCCCCGCCCCCCATCTGCAATACTGAGATAGCAATCCTCATATACCTTCCCCGATTGCTATAGGACAGGCACGTCCAACTCCCAAGAGACTGATCTACTCACATTATAAAAATATTGGCTGTGTGATCTACCCATTGTTATTGACAGGCAAAGTTGTTGAGCTTTTTTTTATTGGGAGGGGGGATTCACTAAGCATCACATGATCTACCACAGGTGCCCAACAATCTACCTGTTGAGCATGCCTGCATAGGATAATAAGATAACATGCTGGGCTTGCAATGTTTTAAAGGGCTAAGCAGCCAATATTAAAGTGTTGCAGTACACAGCGCCTCATGGGCAACAGTGGTTTCCAACAACTGTACATCACAGCAATATGTGCAACTGCTGGGCCTCCACACATAACAAGCAGCAAAACCTTTTCAAACATAAAAAATACATTTTGCCGAAAATCTATAAATTCTTATGCAGTATCCCCTTAATGAGACCGTAACTTCCCAGCAACAACAAGGCACCCATCCTTCAAGATACGCCGCTTCAAACCTTCAAGCAGTATATTGTCTTGCCTCTTCTCAAACACATTTAATTACTCAAGAACAGCCACAATAGTGTGCCAACCAACTTGTCTGGATTTCTTATGGAATCCAAACAGCCTGCTGCCCTTTGAGTATACAAATGGTAAGACACAGCAAAGACAGTTTCAGTATGTGATGCCAATTCCGGCCCAACTGCACTGGATGCCAATTAGTTTCCAGGCTCAATTCAAAGTCATGGTTTTGACCTATAAAGCCTTAAATGGCTCAGGACTGCAATGCCTCAAAGGACTGCCTCTCCCCATATGAACCGACATGGACCCTGCAATCATCTTCTGAGGCCCTTCTTTGGGTGTCTCCTCCACAAGAGGGCTGGATGGTGGCAGCACAAGAACAGGCCTTTTCTGTGGTGGCTCCCCATTTGTGGAATGCTCTTCCCAGAGAGGCTCACCTGGTGCCTTTGTTACCTATCTTTAGGTGCCAGGCAAATACATGTCTCTATATCCAGGCCTTTGGCTGACTGAACATTTTCTGGTTATTTAAATGCGTTGGTGGGAAAGGGGTTGTTTTGTTTATTAGGTATTTTGCATTCTCATTTTGTATTTTTATGTTGTGAGCTGCCCTGTGATCTTTGGGTGAAGGGGGGGGTACACAAATTTAATAAATAAAAATAATTGATTCACTTGAGATGTGGCAGCACAAACACACCTGGGGGATGCTGAGGCAGGTGCAGAAAGCAAAATATAAACACAGTGAAGGGAATTCTGTATAGGGAGCAACAACTGAGTAGAGCTGGTGCGGCCATGCCCTCAAGCAGCGATTCCTGTAGTAGCTATATGCTTGAGAAACCAAATCGCTAAGCAGAGGTCCTGCAGTTTCACATGAGTTTCCAAGGAGATAAAGATAAATATACTAACGAAACTATGCAATTACTGAGCTTGTGCCTGAGCCACTTCCTACATTTCAGCCTTGGTCTTCAACTCTGAACATTTGCTTAATTAGATGTGCATGCTAGTTAAGTGTGGGTGTTTTGAATGTTGTACTGAAGTGGTGTGGGAAGAAGCAAGAGGACCTTGAGCGTTTCTCGACACATTTAGGTCTCATGCGTACATCTCCCCTCTGATGGTTCTCAGTCACAGTCCTTACATGGGATCCTGCAAAGCAATTCCTTCCTTACTGCTTTGGTAAGAGATCCCAAGTCACCATATGTTTATGGCAGACTGGTTGTTTAAACAGTAAGGTATACATGGAAGTGAACTCTCGTACAACAAGATAACTGGATAAGCATTAGCTGGCCTCAATCAAATACAAGTGCTCCAGCTATAGTACTGTCTCTTGATGAAAGATGTACAAGCAAACACACATTCAAACTTGGAACTTTTTGTGTCCATGCAAATAGAGTTTCTGGACTTATGCAAGGCTCATGCACACTAAGTAGCACAATATTGGTAGCTCTATGGAAATTCTGTGTAAATGTTCTACTTATGAATTTCCCTTGGGGAAATGGTTAACGAAAGGACTCCTCAACGCCGACTTGTAAATTAAAGCCGCTGCACAGTAGTGCACCATTACATTGTTCAGACAAGCGTGGCAGTTATACATTCAAGCCCAGTGGGGAGGGGGCATAGCTAAGCAGCAGAGCACAGGCTTTGCACATAAAGGATATATATTGATATATCATCCAAAACCAGTTTGAAGTCCTTATCGTGATAATCAGTTTCATAGTTTTTGACTTGGCAATATATCACGAATCATGATATGTGTTAGGGCGATATATAATACAAAACTGGTTTCAAGTCCATGACAAGCCCATATCGAAAACCAAATATTGCCCATCCCTATATAGGAACTCAGAGAGGTAGCCAACTAAGTTACACTAGCATAAAGGCTTTTAGGTGTGCAATGCAAATTCCATTCCCTCTTTTCCCCCTGCAGTCCACCCCACATGTCTCCTAAATCTGCTCTGGGGGTTTCTCCAACCCTCCAATGCAATCTGAGGATGCATGCAGGGGCAGGAGAGGGCAGAGAAGCTACACTGTGCAGCTGGAAGTCATTGGGCCAGCATAACTATTAACTGGATACTGCTCCCAAATTCAATCTGTGGCATTTGAAGTGAACTGGATTGCAGGTAACAGGGTTAGTAGAGAGCCATGCTTGAGACCTTGAAGAGCTGCTTCCCAGTTACAATAGACAGTACTGGACTAAATGAAACCATAATCAAACACACAAGCATGAACACAGCAGCTTATCTTCATGTAAATTCATAAACACTTGGCCAAGCTAAAGAATCCTCTCTCCAAGTTGTCTTAACCATTAAAGAAAATTTAACGATGTTAGGGTTTCAAACAAAGGCTATTAGGATGAGAACTTCCAGAAGATGTCTAAACTATCATCAATTTTTGTTATAGCAATTGTTTGATTGAAGATTTGCCTCCTTATTTACTAGAGTTGCCGCCTGCATATAACTTCTAGATTTAAAAAGAATGGTCCAAGTTTTAGATAACATGACCTCTTCTTGAAGTGAAGGGAAAACCTGTACTCTTGTTGGGAGCTAAAATAGAATGCTAACCTAAGCCATTGTGAACCTTGCCCAGGCTACCACTAAAGTCAGATTAAGAGTCACCAGAGGCCTGAACTGATCAGCAACTCAACTAGTTTTGGTCAAAAGCCTCAATTCTAGTTGCACCCCATTGTTTGCAAGTCCTGGCCCTGGATGGGGAAAAGCATATCCATCAAGTGCCTCAATCTAGTTCAGCAGGGACTGGCTGTGCACTGCAATACACATATATACAAGCTGTTATATATTGACATCAGCAGCAGGCATTGGCTTTACCTTGCTGAATGGAGATGAACAAGTGATATGTTGGTCTCCTTTTACTTTTCAGTTTAACTTTTCCCTTTAATTCAAGCAATGTTTTTGTATCTGAATTTCATTTATTTATTCAGTTGGATGTATCTTTTTAACTGAAGTCTGACAAGCAGGTTTCAAGTATCATAATGCACAAAACATCTTCAAAGACAGAGAAGAGAATGAGGGAGTATGTCAGCCTGTAGCATCCCAGAATTTCTTAATAGGTGTTAGGCAACTGGGAACCTTACATCTGTAACTGATGTTGGGTAGTAAAGCGATGGTATTTTTCACTATTCCTCTGTTGTGCCCCATGATTGTTGCAAATAAATTTAGCTACATAAAATTGTGATATGTTTGTGATGTTTATCTTAAGAAATAAAACTATTTTCTATTGGAGAACAAGGAACATCAGTTGCACATTCTGTAGAAGCATCCTCTGTAGAGTCCCCCGAAGAATTATTCTTTTAGTTCTTACAAAAAGTATGTAGCATGACCTGATTTTTGCTGCACAAAGCTTCTCCCTGCTACTATTATACACAGGAAAGGTGACTGCCCATACTTTTCCATTACCAAGTACGGATCAATTTCAAATCAGAGTAAGAAAAGTGGAGAATATAAATAACCGAAGAATACTGAGCAAGACCATTTAAATTTTATTCACCAAATGGAATACTATTCGCAAAGCAATTCTACTTGAAGCAGTCAATACTTTGACCAGACAGGCTTATAAAAGTGAATAAAAATAAAAAAGCAGACAAACTTTTAATGTAATTCCCTTGCCAAACTATGCAACTTACTGCAGGAAACCAAATCTGTCAGTAACTTTGTAAAGGTGGTAGTCTGCATCTTCCCAAGGCTCAATCTGCACACCTTCACGGCCCTACAGAAAAACACACAACAAAGACAGACAAGAATTAATTTATTACTTATGGTACAACATTTTGGAAGGCAAAGGACTGATTTGAAGTTTGCAACTGGGAGCAAATTCCTTATTTCTAATGTACTACTGCAAGAAGACCAAACCTCTCCATTCTGAAGGAAATCAGCCCTGAGTGCTCACTGGAATGACAGATCCTGAAGCTGAGGCTCCAATACTTTGGCCACCTCATGAGAAGAGAAGACTCCCTGGAAAAGACCCTGATGTTGGGAAAGATAGAGGGTACAAGGAGAAGGGGACGACAGAGGATGAGATGGCTAGACAGTGTTCTTGAAGCTACCAGCATGTGTTTGACCAAACTGCGGGAGGCAGTGGAAGATAGGAGTGCCTGGCGTGCTCTGGTCCATGGGGTCACGAAGAGTCGGACACGACTAAACGACTAAACAACAACAATGTACTACACCATGGGAAGGCAAACTAAGGGCCAGGGGCCGGATCCGGCCCAATCACCTTCTAAATCCAGCCAGCGGACGGTCTGGGAATCAGCGTGTTTTTACATGAGTAGAATGTGTGCTTTTATTTAAAATGCATCTCTGGGTTATTTGTGGGGCATAAGAATTTGTTCTCCTCCCCCCGCCCAAAAAAAAATAGTCCGGTCCCCCACAAGGTCTGAGGGACAGTGGACCAGCCCCTTGCTGAAAAAAGTTTAGACCCCTGTACTACACACACAGCTATCATCCAGAGAAGTGGGGGAGGTCCATGTGGGCAGTGGAGTTTTTTTGCTTCCTGTTTTTATAAGAGGAGTACATAAATAACCCTAGTGAATATATTCAGTCTTGTGTGACATCGCTCTCTGGATAGCAGCCATGTCTATGCTGTTCCCATGTGTCTGCATTACAATTGCTCTAATGTTTAGGCATCATAAACTACCACTACTACAATCGCTCCTGCCATTTCTCCAGTAATAACGATGCCTATCATGCTCAGCTAGAAACAGAACATTAAAAAGCAACAGTGCAAGTTTCTCATATTAGCTAAGCTGAACATGCAGGTTCAGAGAAACTGGATCTCCAACTACCAGACAATGTCAGCAACTAACATAAGACTACCCGCTTATGAGTTTCCCAAAGGCATTTGCCTAGGCATGATTGGCAACATAATATCAGTTGTTTGACCCAGCAAAGCAATTCCTATGTTCTTTTGAAGAACTAAATATCCCCTCCCCATGCCATTTCTCTTGCAACATAGAAAGGAGGAGGACGCAATTTAGGCACTGTTTCCAATGTGGAATTGGAGTGAATCTTTGCTCCTCCTCTCTCCTTGTAAAAAAAACATAGTGTGGCATCACCATGTTTGTCCAAGAATGGCACATGAGGACAGGAAGAAAGAGGCAGGCATCTTTATCTGCCAGCTGTCTGCTCACCTGTGGCAATAGGTCTTTGCCTCAGGAGAGCAGAAGAATAGCCATTTGCAAGGGTGCCTTAACAAGTACAGAAACTTACTCTGTCATACTTGGCAACTATGTCAGCTCGCTCTTTGGCAAGTTTGATAGCAGCATCCTGCTCAGCATCAGAACCTGGGGAAAGATGAAATAAACATGCAAGAATAGGTTACAGTGATCCTTTCGACAGAAGCAAGTTCTACTGGAAAGCAAAAAAGTGAAGTTTCAAAAATGTAATGCAACAATGCTAAAAACAAAATTGTGGCTTTGAATGCCGTGTATTTTAACTGACAATTTTATATAATCACATCTCAAACTATATTTTCCTAGCCCTATTGGCAAAACCCTAACAAAATCATGAACTACTACTACTCAGTTCTAGCTTTTCTAGACTCAAGGAGGGAGGGATCTTTTACAAATCTAACACTGTAATCACAGGAGGGAGGGGGATTCAACAAGATGCATTTGATAATGACTCAAGTCAGGATAGTGTTTTATATATTACAGTCTTGCACATATAAAGGGATAATATATGGGTCTCAAAAGACCTCGCTATTAAAAAGTACAATATGTTTTAAAGGTTCCTGCAGTTTAATGAACCCAACCTTTTCAAAACACAAGAACAGAAAACTATTTGCAATAACTGCAACACGCTGAAAATATTAATGTTCAATATACGCTAATGGAGGAAGAGTCAATATTCCATTTGTAAACTCATACCGAAGCATGCAAAACAGAGAAGTGAAGCAGGGTAAGAGGAATAAATCTCCTTTTCCTCCCCAGGCCCTCACTTGTAACTTCCAATCTGCAAACCCTAAACTGGCAAATCATGCCATTAAAGCTACATATACATTATACATATACAGAATATACATTATACATATACAGAAGGGACGTGGGTGGCGCACTGGGTTAAACCACAGAGCCTAGGGCTTGACGATCAGAAGGTCAGTGATTCGAATCCCCGTGATGGGGTGAGTTCCCATTGTTTGGTCCCAGCTCCTGCCAACCTAGCAGTTCAAAAGCACTAAGTAGATAAATAGGTACCGCTCCAGCGGGAAGGTAAACGGCATTTCCGTGCGCTGCTCTGGTTCGCCAGAAGCGGCTTAGTCATGCTGGCCACATGACCCGGAAGATGATTGCTGGCTCCCTCGGCCAGTAAAGCAAGATGAGCACCGCAACCCCAGAGTCGTCCACGACTAGACCTTTACCTTTATACATTATATAACACAGAACAAACTGACCGCCTTAGAGTAAGAAAGAGCACAGAATGCAAAGCGGTGCAAATCCTCAGTGAAAAAGATGGTAAAGATAGGCAAGCTGTACAAAGATACATTTCTATTACATGCCATCCTTTGCCAACACTCAGCTCCTCTGTGTGCACTTATGACAGCTAAACACACTAGAAAACCCTCAGGATTTGTAGTAGGACCCAGCAAGCCTAGTCAGTGCTCTGAATGACCAGAGTTCATGTCCCAGAATCCTCTGCAAGGACAACAATTCTATGGCTAATATGCAATGATTCCTCTTCAACCCAACTGATGCATAGAAGGAACTGCACAGACACAGGAAGGTTGAAAGGACCAGTTGGCTTCTCTCATTTTAGCCAACTTTACTTCTGCACAAACTGGGGTGGGGGTATATGCATATGTGCATATACAACTGTATTCTCACATTTATTTGTGTACACACACACACACACACACACCACATGAAAATACGCATGTGTTTTAACTTTTATTAACTTTTATTTTCTCCTGGTTATTGGTAGGTAGTTAAGCTACTATCACAGTAAGCTGTGATAGTAGCTTAACTACCTATGTTGAGACATTACTGCTCCTGAGAATTGCAACACAAACCAGTCCAGGTTCAGAAAGTGTGACCACTGGAAAGTATTTGAACAGCTAAAAGATATTACTATTGCTTTGCTTTCCCCCTCAGGATTACTCAATGAACACGGAACATGCATGCTGCTGGAGAAAACACTGGTCATGTCAAGAAAAAGTAGCAGGGGTGAGTAAGAGCAAGCAATAGAAATAATGGCTTGACTCAACAAGGAAGTTGAAATGTCAGGTAAGGTGACCTGAGGTCGAGAGGGATTACGAAGCATCAGGCACAGTACGAATCCTAATAAGAGAGTGAAGGAAAAGAGAAATCAGATTTGACCAACACCACTCCCCCCCAGGTGAAAACTATACACCAGCGGACAGCAACTAGAGGCCATTGGGCCAAGCCTGGCTCTCATTTCCCTAGAAGCAAAAAAGCATGGTCCCTGTGGCAATGGGATTTGGCAGCAGGCCACTGTGGTTCTAGGGACCGGTTGTGTGTAGCTGTGAAGGAGCCTTCTATCTGTTAAACAAACGAGCTGATTACCATATATATATCCTACTCTTTCCTGCAGGAACCTCAGAGTACCATATGCAAGTTGTCCCATTTTATCCTCAAAATAGCCTTGCAAAGGAGATTAAACTGAACACTAGTGACTTGTCAAAGCCCAAACAATGAGCTTCTTTGGAAAGGAGACTTGGACCAAGAACTCTCCCAGTGCCAAACGTAATACATCAGCAGCTACACCACAATTACTTGGTACATTCCAGAATGTGCCAAAAGTTAAAGGAACACACCACATAATAAGCAACAAAATCAGGCAATTATCTACTATTCATCCTACATTAACTGCTAAAGCTAACCTGTGCATGGTTAAGATTAAAAAGTTGACAATCGGACGTGCTATCAAATAGGCAAGCATTAAATTTATCAAAGGTTCTATTCTTTTCAAGGTGAAAAGCTCTCCATTCATTTCATAACCTTCTAGCATGCAGAAAGAAATCATTACTATGCTTTGCTAAAGCAGACTGTGTTCAGAGAACAAAGGTGATAGCAACCTGCCTTGTTCTCACTTGCATCTTACTTGTTGTTATGCTGCTGCCCAAAGTGTTGATTCCAGAGTAATAACTATTCATCTTGTCACCTAAAACTCTATTTACTTAACGCGTCACAAGGCTAACTGGACTGATTACAGCCAAACAAGTTGATCGTTGCAGCTGGAGGCAGCTGGAGGAAACTCCTGCTGAAAATTGCGTTAGAAAATGATGGGGTGAGGGAAAGAGGCGGAAACAAAACATGCCTAGGGCCAGTCAGCAGTTTCACTCCCTGTTCTTCAGGAAGTGGAAAGCTCGCGTCACTTTTTCTGGGGTCAGCTTCATTTCGTGGAATATTTCCATTTATGTTCAAAATGAAGGAAAGGAAAGGAAAGGAAAGAGAGAGAGAGAGAGGGAAGACCTGAATGCAAGTAATGCCTTTCCCAAAGAAGGATCAGGGATACCCTGGGTGTCAGGGACTCGGGAACTTGAACCAGAAACCTCCTAGTCTCAGGGTGGGATTTAGCTTAGTGGGCTCCCTGGAACTGAGGGCTCAGGCTTACTATATTCCTGGCAGAATTAGTCCAATCATATATTTTCCAGGATATTGGAATCAGTGAGAAATTTTCCGCCATCTATTTTTCTGGAATATCCGCATCTCTGTTTCTCTTTCAATCTTGTACATATCAGCCCAGGTTGAGGAGGGGGAACTGTGAAAAATAAGCTCATGTGTAGACCTCAAAGTTGACAAACGAAAGAGGTTGCAGCCTTGGAAATTCTCCCGTATCCAACACCCAGTGTTAGAAACTGAAATTTAAAAGCTATTCACCATACGGCCCCTTAAACCTAGGTTACAGGCACACTAACAAAATGTTTAGGTGCCTCCCACTGCTTCTTTTACAACATTACAAAGCTGAAAATGAATTGTGTATATTGACAGCTCCAGCTAAAATCTGACTCGTGCCATAGAATAACAACACAATCCCTGCTGCTAGACACCAGCCAGATGGTGGAGACATCAGGCACCATCCTGGCACCCAGGCATCTTCAATTGGCCGTAAGTGGCCAATAGCCAGGTGCAAAATGTGCCTGGCACCTGGCTAATTCTGAATGCTGCCAACATCCTAATATAGGTCATCAGGTAGGAAATCCTACCTGTAGTTCAACAAGTTTAGCAGAAGCCTGCATACATGCTTCTGCACAGTGAGACTTGCTTCTTTTTCCCACACTGATGGGACTCCCCCTTTCTCTCTTGACAGTTACATACAGTTACATACTTGGGACAGTTACATACATACGGGGGCAAGAGGGAGGTCATCAACTTAAGCTCTGTTCCTGGACCTTTTAAATGAAGCAACTTCTTCTATGCTCACATCCACTCCATATATTTAAAGTACTCCCATGCCACTTGGACAGTCATGACTTTTCTCAAAGAAACCTGGAAATTGTAATTTGCTGTGGGTGCTGAGAATTGTATCTTTGTGAGCGGTCTCCTAAAGATTCCTGCATTGCAGGGGGGTTGAACAAGATGACCCATGGGGTCCCTCCAACTCTACAATTCTGTGACTCCATCAATTCTAAGTATGGTGTAAAGGTAAAGCTAAGGGGACCCCTGACCATTAGGTCCAGTCGTGGCCGACTCTGGGGTTGCGGCGCTCATCTCACTTTAGTGGCCAGCATGACTAAGCCACTTCTGGCGAACCAGAGCAGTGCACGGAAATGCCGTTTACCTTCCCGCCAGAGCGGTACCTATTTAGCTACTTGCACTTTGACGTGCTTTCGAACTGCTAGGTGGGCAGGAGCTGGGACAGAGCAACGGGAGCTCACCCCATCGCAGGAATTCAAACCGCCGACCTTCTGATCAGCAAGTCCTAGGCTCTGTGGTTTAACCCACAGCGCTACCCGCGTCCCTTAAGTATGGTGTATACATGACCTTTAACTTAACAAGAGTCCTAATTGTAAAGTTCAGAGAAAAACTGCACACGTTGCATGAAATGAGTACGACGATAGCTCAACAAAAATAAATAGGGCTGTTTCCCAAGTAGGGCTTAAATTCAGAGTAGGGATACCTTTTCAGTCCAAAGGTGGCATTCCATTGTGGGCAACCTTTAAGAGAGGGTGGGGCACATGCCAGTGGTGGGTGGAGCCAGAAGCAAAAGCAAAAGCAGGTTGAGCAACAGATGCAACACTCACCTCTGTGCACAGTAATGCACATTCCAACCACATGAAAGTGTCTCTCTCTCTCGCTCTCTCTCTCACTCACACACACACAAGAAAGAAAACGGTGGCACAACATTTCAAGAACACATTTCAGGCACTCAAAGTGGGGTGCAGAGTGAGTATAGTGAGAAGATGTGACCTAAGAGAGTCCTGGAGATCAACATTTGGCTTCCAGGTCTGTGAATACCCAATCCTGATTTAAATAGATGTGCATTCCCAACAAGACCTACTGAATCAATGGATGCTTAAGTGGTTTCCCCCACGTTTTAGTCCCCAGATATTGTTGGACAACAACTCCCTCCATCCCTGGTGGCCATTGGTCAAGCTGGCTTTGGAGGAGGAGGTTGCAATCCAGCAACATCTGGGGACCCAAGATTGGATAACACTCCGTGTTCTAAGATATATAGGACAATACTGAAGACTATTCTTCCATCCAACACACGTTTCCACAAACATATTGCTTATTTGTAAAATCTATTTGTCTCATTCTCTCGTTTCAAGATACTTGAAGAGACGTACAACATAAATCACCATCAAAGTAATCAATTAATCAAACCAGCAATCGTACTATAAAAAAAGATATAGCCAAAGACATAAATCTTAAAGTAATTTTCAGAGTAAAATTTAAGCAGCAGCATTAAGTAATAAGATCCAACGGCTCAGAGATGCCTTCCTTGATTAAAAAAGTATTTATTTGATCGTGAAACAAGTTAGATGGACACCAGCTGCATTTGGGAAGACGTTCCAGATAGCGGTGTCATTAATACAAAGCCCTGTTGGATGTCTCAAGACATTTAACCTGATTTTAATAAGGAATGTGGATCAGAGATTTCACTTATCATAGTGAATAAGTTAAAGCAATTGCTCAAAGCAGCAGTCCCAGATCCCTTTCTCCTCTCACCTCAGGAACATCTAACAATTTAACAGACACCATGAAGGCTTATCAAGAGTATTCTTGTTCCTGCAACCTTAGCAGCCAGCAACATGGAGTCAGCAAACTCCCACAATGATGGGCAGACACTGTGTCCCTTTCTTTAGTAATTCTAAATACTGCTGGGAGAAAAGAGGCAGAAATGTGACGGTGGTTGTTTTCAGTAGCAGCCACCCATGTAATGCAGGGCCCAGGCAGACATCAGAGGTGAGCTGGTTCGCACAACACAGTAAACCCAACTGTGACTTAGGGAAACTTCACAAATGTGTGGGAGTCTGGAGAGGAGCCCACAGCCATTCTGCATCTCCCCGTTCTTTTTCACTTCTGTGTTGCGATAAATTAATCCAAGGTTTGGCTTAATGTGTCATCATAACTTGCACTCCAACTGTGGTTAGTGATGAGGTATCTTAACCACAGGCTTGGACAGCATGCTAAGCCACACTTTGGTTTAACTCAGTGCAGTGTAACAGTAAAAAAGACTGCAGAGGAGCAAATTAGCCCCTCTCTTGGAGCTGACATGCCATCTCTCTCCGCCCCCTCCATCCCAGTCAAGTATTTGTTGTTGTATTCATTTTCATAGTATAAACTCTGCAGGGCCTAGAATTCTTTTTCCAGGTGCATAAAAATATTCAGAACTGGTGGTGTTACAGAAATAATAAATGCCCTTTGCTGGAGAAAAAGATACAGGGGTTAAAGTTTGGCATGCTACCTTTTGTAGCTACATATCCTCCCACGCGGTAATGCTAAGAAAGATTTGCCTCTTGTAAGTGAAGCAGAACATGAACAGAGTTACAAATCTGTATCCATTGAATCCTTCCAAGTTCTGCTCTCCCCTGTTGTGCTCCACCTTGTGAGCAGGCAAATTGTATGTATGAGGCCACTGGCTAACTCTGTTTAACAGACTGAAGGCACATCAAGGTCCAATTTCAAACTACAGTCAAACCTCATTCTGCGTCCGCCTCCGCTTGCGTCCGCTTCGGTGAACATCCGTGACAAACTCAGAAGTACCAGAATGGGTTACTTCCGGGTCCACTGCTCGTGCATGCGCAGAAGCGCTAAATTGCGCTTCATGCATGTGCAGATGCAGCGCTTCGGTGTGCATCATTTTGGGGTTGCAGCGGGGCCTCCGGATTGGATCCCTGCCATAACCCGAGGTTCCACTGCAGTTCATTTGCATGATGAATTTATTTACAGCTAAGAAGAGAGGTTTCTCCTCTCTCTCTTTCAGATGTGGGCATCCTTTGGGGCAAATGTGCCCCACTTACAAAGCGTGAGATGGTACCACTCCAGTACATGCAGCAGCACTTATCAGAACTTCACCAGTGACTCTACACACCAACCAAACATTCTCCTGAGAGCCAGTGTGGTGTAGTGGTTAAGAGCGGTAGTCACGTAATCTGGGTAACCGGGTTCGCGTCTCCGCTCCTCCACATGCAGCTGCTGGGTGACCTTGGGCCAGTCACACTTCCTTGAAGTCTCTCAGCCCCACTCACCTCACAGAGTGTTTGTTGTGGGGGAGGAAGGGAAAGGAGAATGTTAGCCGCTTTGAGACTCCTTAAAGGGAGTGAAAGGCGGGATATCAAATCCAAACTCTTCTTCTTCTTCTTCCTTAACACCACATTAAATACAATCCAACAAATGTGAGAACGTAAGAGCCAGAAGCATCAGGCCAGTGTCCCACCTGGTCCAGCATCCTGTTCTCAGCGGCCAACCAGATGCCTATGGAAAACCTGCAAGCAGGATCTGAGTGCAAGAGCACTCTTCTCTCCTGGGTTTCAAGCAACTGGTATTCAGAAGCATACTGCCTCGGACAGTAACCAGCCAAGTCGATGGTTATCACTGCTTCTTGTGGGAGTGAATTCCATAGTTTACTGTGTGAAGACAAAATGTCTGTACTTAGTCTTCCAATGGGTGTTGATGAATTCTAATGTTATGAGAATTTTTTAAAAATTGCCCCAACATGCATCACTTTACACTTGTTTGCACTGAATTGATTTGCTTTTTTATTGCCCATTCACGTAGTCTGGAGATGTCCTTCACAACCTTCTTTTGTTTTAGCAACCCTGAACAAGTTAGTATCATCAGCAAACTTGACCACTTCACTGCTTGCCTCTAACTCTAGATCATTTATGAACAAGTTAAAATACTGAAACTTGGGAGGCCCTGTGTTTCCTGTTACTTAACCCAAAGTTTTCAACTTTTTAAAGTCCGTGGCTTCCTTAATCAACTACATTCTTTCTCCGGCACCCCTGTGGGGCTCAGGAGCCGTTATGTCACCCTCCCCTTGCAGAGTGTTCCCTCATCCTCCTCTCCCCTCTCCTTGGGTCCCTTATCTTTGAGCTGCACCCCCAAAGAGATAAGCCACTCAGAGGCACCATTCGCCTGAGGAGCTTATAGCAGGGGCTGCTGCAATAAACATCTGTGCAAGCCTTTGGGGGGCAGAGACACAAGAGGGCATCCGAGGAGGGAGAGAAGGACAGCACCCCTGACCATTGTTCAAGGCACCCCAGGATGCCACCACACTGGTTGAAAACCACGGATTTAACCCATCTTTGATCCACAAGAGGGCATCTCCTCTTATTCCATGACTGCTAAGTTTATGCAGGAGTCTTTGGTGAGATACAACTTAAGTCGTATACATGTTTGCAGAACACACAGATTGCACACTGGGAAACTACTTAAATGAGTAACTTTTCTGGATGATTTAAAATCAGCCCACCCTAAGGCATACACTAAGGAAAAGACTTGACCAGAATCACAACAAAGCAAACCCAAAATACTCATGTTTTACAAGTCTAATTTAAAAATCTGGGGTAAAAAATATTTAGAATATGCAGTGTATTGTTGTTTTAAGTGAAAGATTTGTAACAAGATCCTGCTTTCTTTTCCCCACGGCATGTGGAACAGTAATAAAATCTGACATGCCCCATAGCGTTTGATAACTTGCTACATTTATCACACACAAAAATCACACACTCAGAGACATGAAATAATCCTCCTTACTTTTGGCAATCATCAACGTAAGCTTTCTTGTAAGCCACTTTGACAGTTTAATTTTATGCTAATCCAGCCTCGCATGAGATTTATTAAAAGCAACAAGAAATTGACAGAAATTAAAGTATGCATTAAGAGAAGTTGGGAGGAGGGAAGAATTCCATTCTAACATATGAAAATGATTTACATGTTTTCAAATTTGGTATTAATCAGTTTTCAAAGCGCCAGATCTAGACCTTGAAGTCAAGTATAAAAAGTTTCTGCAAAAGCAATGTTTTCTGACTGGTGAGTCAGGGTGGTTATAGTATTATGGCACCATAGTTTTCCGTTTGCAGCTCCTGCTTAAGAAAAGAGAGACAAGAAAAGCACAGATTTTATTTACTTTTTGTAGATGCACCAAAGTGGAGATTTGAGCAGATGCAGCTTCTCTTACTCCTACGTGACAAGTTGCACCAGTCCAAATTCCCTCTTGGATGCAACTATTAAAAGGCACAGGAGCCATATCCTCCCTCGCATCTAAGTCACTCAAGAAGCAGCAGGAGAAACATGGCCAGTATAAAGTGAAAGTACTAAAGAGAAGTGGCTCCCATGTTGAATGGGAGAGAAAAAGGTTAAAAGGTTAAAATACAGGCCTTGGAGGTGAAAAAGAGGTTGAGGATTATGTTTTCTTAAACCTCTTTCCTCTTCTTATTTCTGTCATTCTATAGAAGAGATACTGGACCAATTCAAAAACGCTCTACCAAGATCAGCACAGCTGTAATCCTGAAAACAGCATACAAGAGATCCACAGTGGGCAGTTTGGCAGCTGTCTGTAACTACTGTGCGAGTGATCTCACAGCCACCCACACAAGCCATGCCCTCTGGGATGGAAAGCTACTGCAAAAGCTCCAAAGCTTTTCCTAAAACCAGTACATAAACTCGGGCAAGTTTGGTTGGACTGACAGTTGTGAATCAAGCCAGAGGATCTCTTTGCAGATCACAATCTATTTTAAATTAGTTGCGAGAAACATAGTGTGTACTTAATTGGGCATTTTTGTTGTTGTTGTTGTTTTTAAGAGCTTCAATTTAGCCTCCTTGCTTATTTAGGAACCAAAAGCAGCAGTCTGGGCATTAACTGGAAGATGGGGCTTTTTTCTATACAAAGGAGACAGCAAAACCTGTATAAAACCACACAGAGATAGATGATAGATGATAGATAGATAGATAGATAGATAGATGATTGATAGATAGATAGATAGATAGATAGATGATAGATATCTCTTTCTCTCTCAGACACAGGTGCATGCGTGCGCGTGCGCGCACACACACACACACAACATATTATTCCAAATCTCCTAACCATGGGACAGTTACATCAGTACCATGCTTCAGGTTTGTCCTCCCCTGCCTCAACTATTATTCTGACAACCTTTGTTCCATCATTTAAACTTACTGCTGCAATTTAATAAAACGAGTTCTTGGTATCAGATGTATGGAGATTTTAGTTTTTCAAATCTTACTAAAAGGGCAAAGATTAAGAGTCGTCACAATTCCTTTCACTTTGATTCTGCAGACATGACTGTTAAACAGGGAAGTATTCTGTAATTATTCACTGCTGCTTAATAGAGAAGGTAAAAAAGGACTAGAAAGATGCTGTTTGCTATTCCTTCTAGGTACAAACACAGCAGCGCAATATGGAGAGGGCTTCCAGTACCCCCAATTTTGCTCATTGCTTTCCTTTGCTAGGAACCACCACAGACACTAGTAGAGCTGTATGATGTAAAGTAGCTCCCCAATATAGAACAGAAAAGGCTGCAATTGAGTAACCCTGCCTGCAGACATCAAGCCTTGCCATAGCCTGGGCAAAATTCCTTCTGCAAAGACCCTGGAGCAGAGACACAGAGCTCAGGCACCAGGCAACAAGGAAGCCAGAAGCACCCAGTTGTTGACCAACACTTATACAAGAAAAGTACATTGTTCTTAATTACCCAAGATGTGGGGCAGGATATTTAAGCGGCTGAACTATTACAAAATGCTTGCTAAGAGAGCAGAAAGATGATTTGCACACTCTGGTCTCAAGTACAATTGTTAAATCTCCCTAAGTATGAACTTTTTGTGACACTTCCAAGGGAAAGTGAAGTAATTAATAGTGAACAGTGTCTTGTTCTAGTGTACAGGCCAAAGGAGGGGGGGGGGAGAGATATCTTCCTCTAGTGACTCATTTGGGACCGCAGGGGTTACCTAGCAGTCAGGAAATTGAAGATCATTTTTTATTTCCCATCACATCATTCAAATTCCTTCTTGCTTCTACATTCCACTGTGCAGAGTTCATACACTTAAGCCACTGAGACTGCAGGCCCTTATAAACAGATGTTTGTCTTCTGCAACATCACTTTGAAAAAGTTCTTACAAGTGATTAAAATAACAACTTGGGACATTTGCCAAAGGCACAGAATGCAGAATCCTTGCTGAAGCTGGGGTTTGAATGGGAGACAGCTCCTTAGAGCAGCTATGAATCACCTTCAGATTTGCAGGATTTTGTTTTTTATTAGAACTGAAGGTCCACCAACCAGAACAGAGTGCAAAAGCAAAAGCTAGATACTGCAACAGGACGCAAAATAATGATGCAAGGGGTTCAGCTAATTACCCGATATAACCCATGAGTTAAACTGGGTTAAACTGCAGGTCCAAGCAGAAACCTGCAGCTGAATTGCTATAGACCAGTGATTCTAAAAAGAATTCATAACTGACCAGAAGGGCTGCACAAAGGCCTAGACAAATGCAATCAGTTAGTAATTTTAGAATGTATTTTAATTAATTGTCTGTGATTTTATGTACACTGTGCTATTTTTACTTGTTGTTAGCCACTCTGAGCCCGGCTTTGGCCGGGGAAGGTGGGATATAAATAATTTGTTGTTGTTGTTGTTGTTGTTGTTGTCGTTGTTGTTGTTGTTGTTGTTATTAACCCTATATAACAAGTAAGGAACACAGAAGCTGAGAAATAACATAACAAAACTGATTTATTTTTATTTTTTACTTTGTATTATTGAGTAATAAAGTGACACCTTTGAAATCTACTGCAAATGGTTTTGATATCCAACAGCAACATGTGCTCTACCTTCTGCCTGCCCTGACCTTTAGGAAAGAATGGATATAGGTAAGATAAAATATACTCCTAGAAGAGGATCTTTTCCTTCTACAGTTACTTCTGTCATTCCTCCACCAATAGCTTAATAATACTTCTACAGAAACACTAAGAAATATGAGCAAAAAGTCCATGCCCTGTAGTGCAATCAAAAGTTAACTATTCTACAGTGTTATTGCTCACTAAAACCATCCATGTTAGCAACCAAATGTACATGAACATTATTTCAGTTTCAACCTTAAAATCAAAATTCAGTATGTCTACTCAGCACAAATCAAAAATGGCCCATTGGCTGCTTAAACCCAGCCACAGAAGACATCTCATCCAGATAAAAATATTTTAAAGTGTTTTAAAGATGTATGAGTCTATATATTACTACAGCTGCATGTTCATGATATCACCAAGCAACATGCCTAAAACCCCCAGAAATTATTAAAATGGCTATTACACTTAAAATAGTGCTTTATCTTTGTAAGTCAATGGTAATTAAATAAAGTTACATTTTCTAAATTTGTAGTGCAAGAGCGCAATTTTTTAAAAATATCAGAATGCTCACTTAAAAGTGGGAAACAGAGCCCATGTTATTATCTATCCTAACAAATTTTACATGAAGTCCTGTTTATTTTTAAAGAAAGTGACCGGGAAACAGATGCCTTTTAAGGACTGAATTGCAGTGTGCCATTTTCTCAAACTTGCAAAACACAAACAGCAACAAACCATAGCTTGCATTCTGATATGATAGTTTACCCTTTTTTAAGTTTGCTTTTCTTCTCCCGTTGCGAGTGTTGCTTACAGCTTTGGTCCTCATTGAGCAAGATCCTTTGTTTTCAGATCACCACATAGTGTAACAATGCAAGGCTAGTCCCGTTCATGCAACTCGAAAATCCGAAGCAAGAAGGATGAAGAATACATTCCTTTGCTTTGCTGCAAATGATGGTTTCAGATAAGCCAACCAGTTTGAATTCTCATCTTTTCACATTTGAACACCAAGCCCAATGCAGTCAACTTTACAGGCTGCAGATTTTCGAAACAATGGTACTGTTTGTTGAAAGCAAAGTGTCTTTCAGGAGACATGCAAGTGTTCTCCACTCCAGCCTACACTCCCAGCATTCCACTCCAGAAGAAACAAGAAGATGTCAATAAACTGTTTCACACAAAGACAGATGAAGCATATCAAGGACAGCAGTGTTTGCAGCAGAGAATACCAACTGGCATTTTCCTTGGCTACAGAGTATTTTAGCTGAAATTGTTAAACATCAACACAGATCAGAATGTTCCTGTTCAAAGAGTGATGTTTGTTTGAAACAAACTTAGCAAAGAGGAACCTATGAAATTACAACCCCGCTTTCTAGCTGTGTTTTAGCTGGAAGCCTCCAGACATTCCATCCTGAGCACTGCTCCACAGCGATACCCTCCTGGTTTTCATTTCTATGGATTGCAATCATTTCTCTCTCTTCAAACATGCAAAGCACTAGCCTCCTTAGGTGTTAACCTAAATTACATGTCAATGCACCAAGAGGCTTCCTTATAGTACCACGGGGCCAATACTGAGAAATGAAGCAAAGAACCACTGTGTTTTTATAGACATATAAAACCACACGCACAGGAGCAGACAATAAAAATGGCCCAGACATTCAGCAATGAACAAAAGCAGGAGGCGCTGACATAATGCAGCAGCAGTGGTAGGAGCTGCAATTCGCTTGCCTTCCCAAACAGAGTAGCATTGTCCTTGGTGGTTATGTAAGTGGTCCATAAAACATAGGCTGGGTGTCTGGATTCAAACTCTGGTGGTCAACCAAGTGACCATTTTTGAAGTATAATGTCAGTTATAGTAAGGTAGCAATTAAGGACAGCTCGCTAAACCAACCAAGAACAACAATACCAAGTCTGCTGTTTATCACATATATACTGAGTAAAAAAAAGTTGCATGTCAATGATAACCAAGACAAAGATTACTATATTAGGGTGGTTATTCTATTCATTACAATATCAGCTGGTGAGCATGGTTTAAATCCAGCTGCTTTGGTTGCCCACACCAGTTCCCAGCAGGAGAAATGGAATGAGCAGCCGACACAGAATCAAACCCCACACCACCACCCATCCATCTGCCAAAATCACTCCCATCAGAGTACTATCACCTGACTGACAGGTGTGTTGGTGTATATTTTTAAAAGTGGTCAGGATTATCCCACACCACAGGCCACAGGCTCCCCAAGTTCTAACCTAAAATAAGCTGGCTTAAAAAACAACACCACCTGAGATGTTTCAACTATAACCCCTTGCTGACTATCCTGGGACATTTGCAGGCTAGATAACTCCACCATTGTTCATCTGATAATTCAAACTAGAATGAACAAGTGGCTTAGGAAAAGCCTGATCTTGAGAGGGAGATGCTAACTCTTGGCAATTTATTTCCATCACTGAATGCCCACTTGAATACAAAAACAATATCAGAATATAAAATTTAGTTCCCTATGCTATTATAACTGATAGCACAGACCAGCCCACATTCCTGCCAGCATACAAATGGGTTAACTGTAAATCAAACAAGAACTCACTTGGCTCCAGTGCACATTTGTCTCCTTATTTCCTGTTTCCAAGTTCACGTTTAAACATCTATGAGATCACCTCTCTCCATCTTCCCCCCTCTACATTTATATAATAAACAAGCTGGGAACTTTGTTAACCCACCTATGTTCTTCTTTAGCTATTTTCTATGGCTTTTAAGGACACAGCAAAGATCATACCAGTGACATAATCATAACAATGACGTGATTGCTCTTTATACTACACACTCAATACTCATTAATTTAAATTAAAATTACTGTTTAATTTTACAAGGTAAGAAATAAAACTGCTGGGATATGCATGGTAGTTTCTTGCCCAAAAAAATGTGCTACATTTTCTTTGGGGAAGAAATTAGATCTGAATAAGACCACTACTTTCCACACAAAGATGTACTCCTCCAATTTCTCCAACACAGTTGCTTCTTCTTCATCACCCCAGACAGCCCCAATCGACCCTTTTCCTTGCTTCCCCAGCAACACAACTGAAGGCCTCATTTTAGGGGTTCTGAATAGAGAGTATCACTTTTCTTACTTCCTTAACCCATCAGCTATTCCTGGCTTCTTTTATGTTGAAGGGGGAAGAGATCACAGGTAGTCATCAGAAAGAACATATTCAAAGGCCTTTGCCAGATGAGAGAGCAAACCTAAGCTGGAAGTTTTTCTCCACCACTCACAGTGCTAGAAATCAGGGTCATTCAAGGAAGATGGATGTTGGAAGATTCAGGACAGACAAAAGAAAGGACTCCCACACAGAGTACACAGTTACACTATGGAGTTCGCTCCCACAAGAGGCAGTGACGGTCACTAACTTGGGTGTCTTTAAACAGAGTTTACACAAATTCATGGATCAATAGCCCTGGTGGCTGTGCGCTACCAGCAGTATTGAATAAAGTGTGCCTCTGAATAGCATTTGCTGGGAAAGACAAGTTCTGCTGGGCTCAGCTTCTGCTACTGGGCTCCCCATAAGCAACTGTTTGGCCACTGTGGGATTAGGATGCTGGACCAGATGAACCTTTGATGTCACCCAGCAGAGCTCTTATTATATTATTATTATGGAAAGCTTTTATAGGGATCCTGTAGTATCACATGATCCACACTGACTTGTTGTTAGTCAGTGGTTTCCTTCCTGGCTAGTCTTCCTGCAGTTCCAACCTTCAGCCAGAACTGGCTATTGATACCCAGGTTGTATTACTCCCTGACAACTCTCTGCTTCAAGAGCTGTCATATAGACTTGTAATAACAACAACAATAATAATTTCATTATTTATACCCCTCCCATCTGGCTGCGTTTCCCCAGCCACTCTGGGCAGCTTCCAGCAGAATATAAAACAATACCAAACAGTGCTAGATCTAGCATGGAGAAGGCAGTGGGACGGACAATACATTTTATTATTATTTGTAAAGCTGTTTCGTCAATGACTTATTATTATGAGTCACATGCTGGGTCCACAACTTAACCCAACTGAAAACAATGCTAAATATAAAAGTGTGTGAAGATACTGTAGGAATGTCAAAGATAATCAGGCAGGGTGGGGTAGGTGAAGGGAAGGTGAAGCTGTGTACATAAACAAGGAAAGGCGAGAGATTTAGATCTGCCTGCAGGGAAGAAACTCACTTCCATGCAGAATCAAATTTCACTAGAGCAGCAAGTTGACAGCTCTAAGATTTCCTGGGAGATTCTGCATATTGGATTGGTGCGAGAGAGATACACAGTGTCTGCAGGACAATTTAATAATGCTGTTATAGCAAAATGTCACCAAAGCAGTCAGTGCATATTGTCACTGACAATGTTGTCATTGCTGAAAAACATTTTTGTTTTTAGATGCTTTGAAAAGCTGATGTGAATTTAAATCCATTTTAAAATTTAGCTTCTTGGTGCTTTCATGCTTTGTATATTTCCCCCCTAAATTTATGGTTTCATCTTTTTGTAAACCATTTTGAGGGGTTTTACAATCAAGCAGTGTATAAATTTTATGAAATAAAATAAATAAATAGATGGCCTCCAAGCATACATGGCGGTGGGGTGGGAGAGGAAAACAGATGCAAACTTTATGGTTCTTTCATGTTCAAGTGGCAGCACACTATCATGGCGTCTGAGCAGAAAGGAACAGAATCAAGGTGTGGTACTTCCTGTGCAACCCTCTTTGGATGCTGCAATTGCTTATTGGGAGAAAAGCAATGACAAACCTAGACAGCATCTTAAAAAGCAGAGACATCACCTTGCCAACAAAGGTCCGTATAGTTAAAGCTATGGTTTTCCCAGTAGTGATGTATGGAAGTGAGAGCTGGACCATAAAGAAGGCTGATCGCCGAAGAATTGATGCTTTTGAATTATGGTGCTTGAGAGTCCCATGGACTGCAAGAAGATCAAACCTATCCATTCTGAAGGAACTCAGCCCTGAGTGCTCACTGGAAGGACAGATCCTGAAGCTGAGGTTCCAATACTTTGGCCAACTCATGAAAAGACAAGACTCCCTGGAAAAGACCCTGATGTTGGGAAAGATGGAGGGGACAAGGAGAAGGAGACGACAGAGGATGAGATGGTTGGACAGTGGTCTCGAAGCTACCAGCATGAGTTTGACCAAACTGCGGGAGGCAGTGGAAAACAGGAGTGCCTGGCGTGCTCTGGTCCATGGGGTCACGAAGAGTCGAACACGACTAAACGACTAGACAACAACAATGTGGGATCAATACATATCAAGAAGCAGTCATTTCCCTAATTTTCCTGCAGTATCACTCCCACAAGGACATTTCACCAGCTTTCGCTGGTATAACAGCTACAATCATTCCAGGACAGTGAGTGACTCCCTGTGTTGGTAACCTCAGGGCTACATTACTGTAATGTGCTGCATGTGGGTCTGCCCTTATCAAAGCTGGTTTGGAAGCTGCAACTAGTGCAGAATGCAGCTTCTAGATTGCCTACTGAAATCATATTTCACTACTTCTGCAGGAACCGGACGGCTGCCAATTTGTTGCTCATCCAAAATTTAAGTTGTTTGTGCTGACAAATAAAGCCCTTTATCAGAGTGAATGCCTGCTCCAATACTGACCAGCTTATTTACCAAGGTCATCCAAGGAGAGCCAGTGTGGTGTAGTGGTTAAGAGCGGTAGTCACGTAATCTGGGTAACCGGGTTCGTGTCTCCGCTCCTCCACATGCAGCTGCTGGGTGACCTTGGGCCAGTCACAGTCTCTCAGCCCCACTCACCTCACAGAGTGTTTGTTGTGGGGGAGGAAGGGAAAGGAGAATGTTAGCCGCTTTGAGACTCCTGAAGGGGAGTGAAAGGCGGGATATCAAATCCAAACTCTTCTTCTTCTTCTTCTTCTTTGGGTGGTGGCACTGTTATCTAAGCACAGTATGCAGCAAACCTGAGAAAGGGTCTTTTCTATGGGGATGACCTCTTCCCGCATTCTGAAATAAGGCAGGTGCTGGCTGTGATGAGCCTTCAACACCTGCATAATACATAGCAAGGAAAGGGTCTCTGAGATTCATTGCAGAGTAGACCAGAACCCAAACCCTTTCTCAAACTTCCAACAAAGACTTCCAGACAGAAACATGTACAGCCTTGCAGCTCCTGGCTTGTATCCATGTTAGTCTATGACATGAGGAGTGTACTGATAAAAGTAAAGGACCACAGAGAGAGAATGGAAAGTCTAAAGCACAATCACCTAGGTGCCACAATTCTATAAGAAGTTGCTGTAACAGAGGGCAGATGAGTCTGATGTGCCAAAAGCAGTCCTATATGTATATAAAAAATGCAGAAAGGGAAAAAGGAATTCAGATACAGCCCTTGGAGCACACTCCAGCAACAAGGACAAAAACAAAAACTTGGCCTAGGTGTGATACTGGATTCGTCACTGCCTCTGGACCAGTTCGGCTTGTGTGACAACCCCTTAACCAGCTTATCCCACAATGGAGATTAGGTCATCCTTCACTCTGTTTCACTCCCACCTCTCCTCCCACATGGGCGTAGTCTGAATTCACCCACATTACAAGTTCATTCTTTTCTGCCAAGCGTACAAATAAATGAATGGCTCTTTATGAAGTAACCGAGTATCGTTTCCTCATTTTGCTTTACACATTGGGAAACAAGCTCCAATCAATTGCTATAAAATTCCAGCCAACCTGCTCTCCTTAAAACACACACAATCTGTGGGGCAAGGCCTGCCTTGTGCTTTTATTTTTGTACAGGTATTTAGGTACTACATAAACAGCAACTATTTGTCTTAGTGATTGTTTCTCTCTCTGCATGAGAGACTCACAAGCTCTGCAACATCATGGAACCCTTTCATTATATTAAGTTTAGAATGAAAGATCTATCTTCCAAGAGTCTTCACTTCTCATAATCATGAGTGGAATTCTGCTAGAAGGGGGCTTTGAAATCCTATGCTCCCCACACATCACACTACAGCCCATCAAGAAGCAAGTTTTTAGTGTTAGGGGGCCTTCACGATTGGCAAGGATGTGGAGTAAGGGGTTCCTATTGGAAACCAAGGCAGAACTTCCCTTTGTACAAGTGTCTTCTATTCACGCTAGAGGCTCTTTGGAGTCAACCAATTGGCACCATTTTGAGTTCTGAATTTTACAGCTCATTATGGGTTTTGAAAAAACATTTAGATGGCTTGTTTTTATCCAGATGGTGCTAGTTGACTTGGCTCTAATTTGGATAAAGGTGGGATCATTTTTTATCTGAGAATTGTGGACACTTCCAGCAAGACAACTTTTCATGAGATTCACCCTTAAATGGCAAGGACAAACCCACATCAGCTCAAGACACTTGGGTCACAAACAGGAGGCACAAGGGGTAGCTAGCAAGACTTCTGCCTGTACAGCACAACTTTAGGCAAAGATTGAGGAGGAACTGCAAAACATACAGTGACGCCACAGCCAAGAAAGTTTCCATGTATCAATAGACTAAAGGGAATCAGGCAATATACCAGTGTCCTCATAAAGCAAAGATGCCTAACCAGTGGCCCTCCAGGTGCTGTTACATTACAGAGCTTTCCAGGGTTCAAGCTGCTCACTAGCCTGAACAATTAGAAGACTTGTTCAATGTTATCACTTTGGATGACCAACTAAGGGTAGCAGCTAAGGAATAGGAAAGCAGGAGTTAAGAGGAAGCCTCCAAGTCCTTGTCTCCTTCTTGATGTTTGTTGTTGACCCAGCTATAGCAGACTGAACTACTCAGAGATACATTAATAGTACACATTGCACTTTCAGAGTGCCACCCATTTAGCGCACAATGCCTGCTGAATTTGGGGCCAAGGTTGCTATACTTACATGCAACAATAATTTTCCATTACAAACAAACAGGGGAAATTCAACCTATTCAATTTTATGTCTATTCCAGGAGCTGTCACCTGCAAGTTGCTTAGCAATATTTTGTTAGCAATGGAGCTGTGAACATTTTACTAGACCTAAGCTGTGCCGCACTATTACTTAATGGCTCTCCATATAAAAGCAGTTCCTATACTTTTGAAAGAAATGCAGCACCCTGAAGACATCTTGCAGAGTCACCTGTACAGCATATCCTGAAAATTAATTGAAAGTAATAAAGACGGCAGACAGTCAGTAGTTAAGGACTTAAAATTTGCACAGCCAAGATCGTGCTGGGAATGTCAAAAATTTTCATTTATACGTATAAGCAAAATCAAAGGTGTGGGTTTTGGTCACAATGCTGACCATTACACTAATGTTTTGTTGTTGAGTTCCTATGATTTTCAGTTCCTATGATGAACAGTGAAATAATATTTTTGAGGATTTTGTAGAATACTTCAAAATGTGAGAGGGTATGTGGTGGTTTAAGTGGTTTTAATGGCCAGAAAGTCCTTTCTCTTGCAGCACCTACACCCAGTGGCTGTACAGTATCTCCTCTCTCACCACCTCCCTTTCAACAATTCTAAAAAGTTACACAATATAGTAGTCAACTAAGTTTGACACAAATTTGAGTTTTGTGATCACTGGCTCATGGGCTTCTTCCTCTCAGCAGGTAAGAGATAACCATGGTTCAGTGTTAAACCAGTGTAAAAGTTACCACAAACTATAGTTAGCCTTTGATGTGGGGACAAACCAGTTTTTAATCCTGAGTTCAATCTCTAAATTAAAAGCAAACCACTGTTAGTGCCAAGGATTCAGATGAAACATTGAACCGTCGTTAACACTAGGAAAGGGAGAAGGGAATTTGTGAAAGCAAGGAGAGAATAATACAAGCCCATAGCATGCACCTTTTTATAATATGTAAGTAAGCCACAACAAATGTCCTTGTTAAAAACATGGGCTCTAAGTAGATTCAGTTTTCAGGATTGAACCTTTACGGCCAGAGTTCAAGTTTCCATTTTACTGCCCACATCCAATAAAGTTGAGCATTCCTTAACATGAGTGCACAGTCCAATGTTTACTTTATTCATTCTTGTATATCAGCACTCACCAACAGCAGTGCTGGCTGAGGATCAAGGGAACAGTAGTTGAAAACATCTGGAGGACAACAGGTGGATAAAGGCTGTCATATATGAATAGTTTTCTCACTGCTGTGCCTTGCCTCTAGCTCATTTCTTTGGAATGTACTACATTTCTTTGGAATGTAGTACTGTATAATTGTGAATATGGGAAGCACCTAATCAAAGCAAGATTCAAATGGAAACAGGAGTGTGGTCTAAGGGGTTGAACAAAGACATCCACAAATGCTTCAAGAAGGGGATAAAAAGGCTTGCTGCTCAAGAAGGAAACAAGGAACTGCCAACACCAAGCCATCTGGAAAGCAAACTCAGCTAAGCCAAGATAGCATACCAGAGCAATGATCTTGGCCTCCAAGTCGGCTGTAGTGTTTGAAAGATGCCCAATTCATATCTTGGAGAAGGATCAGGTTTCTGTGTTTCTCTGCTAACTTGGCAGTGTTTTTCTAAAAGGCTTCCTTACAGTGCTCTGCCCAAGGACTTACACATTGGGAAAGTCCTCCTTCCTCCACCCCACAAATATTGTGGCAACCAAAGTTATGAATCCTTTAGAAGTGGGACTTTAGCTCTCCTAAAGTGGCAAAGGAAAGAGCCCAAGCATCAGTTTCTTAAAATAAAAAAAAACACAGAGGAGGTGATGGCAAAGACTTTTCTTTTCCTGAGATCCAGGAAATATGCTGCCAGTCAGAACAGAGAATGCTGGGCTAAATGAACAACCGTTCTGATTTGGTATAAGGTAGTTTCTCATGTTCATGGAGAAAATTTGGCAGTGGTGGGGGATGGCAAGGAGCCAAGAACTTTACGAGAGCTCAGGGCTTTGAATGTTAAATATACCTAAGAGGGATCATAAAGCAGAATATCCAGCATATAGATTTCTCTGAGAAATGAAAAAGTGGCTCGCTGTATATAAATAAATCAATATTGAATTTTAATTTAGCCAATTTCAGATGAAATGTGGAGATACATTTGAGAGGAAGGGAGATCGAACCTTTCATTACACGTTCATTTTAAAGGAAAAACAACTTTACATGCAGCATTCTCAATATTGTAATATAGTGCGCCTTGAGATATTTCAAGTAAGCATTTTAAATGTTTCAAATGGTACAGAATTTTACACTATAGGAGCAGACAACAGGCTTAAGTGGGAGCTACCAACAGTGGCTTCAATCCAACAGAGCCCTGAGACTTCCATTTATGCAAGGGAGGAGCTGCCAGTTCCCATTCATTCTCCTGCCTCCATCAGCGGCACTTTTCCAAATTGCATCCCACACTGGTCTGCTGCAAAGGTTGCTAACCTGTTGTCTACCAGATGTTGCTGGACTCCAACTTCCATCAGCCCCAGTCAGCATGGTCAACTGTCACGAATGATGGGAGTTGCAGACCAGCAAAAATTTGTTAGCCACACATTCCCTATTCCTATTTTACAGGGCCTCCAAGTGGCTTGAGTAGTAGCCACTGCAACAGCAGGAAAGAGGGAGTCATGAGTGGAACCCTGCACAAAATCTTTGGGATACAAACCTACAGAACTAATTTATCCCAAACTATAAATCCATAGCAGTATCTCAGTACATGTCAACTTCAAGCTTTGTCTAGGTTCCAGATCCTCTGCACACTGTCAAAAGTCAAACACAGTGTAGAGCACTATTAAAAACAGAAGAGGTTATAATAGGAACACTAGAAAGAAGCACCCGGTCTACTTGTGAGGAAGACTATCTTACTATCATATTTATTTGACCAAAAATGTATATACCACTTGATTGTAAACAAAACAGCTAAGCATTTCTAATGAATACAAAGCAAACACTTAAAAATCAAAATTAAAAACAAGTATTTTAAAAAACTAGAATTTAATTAAAGTCAACAGTTAAGCTAAAAACAGATTAAAACACATGTCTATTTATACATGTCTGGATAAGCATGCCAAAAAGAAGGATCCCTGAACAGGAGCATGGCACACAACAACATTTTGTATCAGGTTCACCTTCTTCTACATATGTCTCAAATGCGGCAGTGCAGGTCTCAAATACAGGACAGCACAATGCTTTGCACTTGCCCTGAAGCTGTGCATTCTAATATAAAATTATGAATAAAACAAGTGCAGGCTTGTGTGCCGATACTCATGATCTAAGACTGGAGCACATTTCAACAGGTTTGTCTCCTTCTGGGAAGTGCACCATGAAAAAGAAACTATCAGGAATTGTGAAACATCACTGCGAGGGATGGGAGGAGAGATGATGACGACAACAACAACAATGAACTTAATTCCTTCCCTTACTGGGATAATTTCTGGATGTTCTTCCAATAAGAGCAAATTCTTTTGAAACTTCTGTTGAATTTATTACTCTTTTAGTTAGAAAATCTGTTTTCAGAGAATTGAACTAACAGAAGTCATGAAATATAATGAAGAGCAAGAAGATAATAGGATGTTAATATAAAACACACACATTTCCCAAACTTAAATCTTCAAAACATTCTAGGGGAAAGGTCTGTTTTTAACCAATGGCCATTATAACAAGTCATTAAAAAATTCAGGGAAGAGTAGTCAGGTAATACAAATCAAGTGTTGCCATTAATTGAAGATGGCTATCCTCTGTCCTTCCATACATAAGAAAGCTTGAATTTTATTTTTGACTTTGGTGCCATTGTCAAGATTATACTCTTACTTTGTATCATATACTTTCCACACATTGATTTTCAAGTCCAAATGCAGGCCATCCAGCACAAAGAGGAAAGCTCCCTGAGAGGACGGTATCATGTGTTTCCCCTTTAATACTCAAAATTGTTCTTAACATCAGAAAACTGCACTTGCAGTGCAGAGTTGCCTGTGTAAAAAGCCACTGCCTCCAGCAAAGATGAATGGCAGCAGGAAAAGTACCCTGGGCTGCACATACAGTGGTACCTCTGGTTAACAACTTAATTCGTTCCAGAGGTCCATTCTTAACCTGAAACTGTTCTTAACCTGAGGTACCACTTTAGCTAAGGGGGCCTGCCGCTGCGCCGCCACCGCGCGATTTCTGTTCTCATCCTGAAGTAAAGGTCTTAACCCAAGGTACTACTGCCGGGTTAGCGGAGTCTGTAACCTGAAGCCTTTGTAACCCAGGGTACCACTGTATTGCCATGAGAGTGTGCAGGAATATTCCAAAGCAGAATTTACTTCTGTGAAGGGATGGCTAGCTTCTCAACATTTGGGATACTGAATGAATGAATAAATGCACAAGCTTGCTTCTTTTTCATATTGCTATGTACCATTTAATTAATTAGTACAGAGATAGATGAGCAGACATTCCTTGCAATACTGCCCTTTTCTGGCTAGTGTAAACCTAGCCCTGGTTTGTTGGATTTCTGAGAAAGGCAGGGCGGTGGCACACTCAACTTATGAAAAGGGACCTTTGTTCCTCTCGAGTCTGCAGAATGGACCTTCTGTAGCTGAAGAGAAAAACATCTTCCACTCTGAATTCCAAGTTTTATTTCTGTTGCAGACTGAACAGTCAAACAGTAGGGACCACTGTCTAGCAAACTGGGCACTTACCATTTCCAGGAACTGGAGCAACAGGCCACCTACAAGTCAGATGGAAATACGTTTTTGCAGAATCAAAACAAGCCGATAGCACCACTTCAGAAATTTTCCAGAATGTTAAGCTGCATATCTTACCCATTAAGAAAACCCACATATAATTTTCATATTCATGATGCATGTCAAAATGAACAAACAGGTAATACTTTGAAGACACCTCTTTATGCAGCAGAGACAGTGCATAGTCAAACCCTGGAGGCAAGGATTGCCACCAACCTGGACAGTTTTAAAAGGAAGGAGGAGTGCTCTTGCGTCCCTATTGCAGACTTCCCATAAACAACTGGCTGGTCACTGTAATGGCAGGATGTTGGGCTAGACTGGCCACTGACCTGATCCAACAGGCTCTTCTTTTATGTTTTGCTCCACAGAAACATACAGCCCTTTTGAATATGCTGTCCAATAGGAAGCTGTTATAGAGGAAATACAAGCACTATTATGCATATTTTTGACGCAATCCCTCACCTCCAAACAATGGATGATATATATAAACTAGTTGTACTCAGAGTAGACCCATTAAATTAAAGGCCCCAAGTTAGTCATACCCATTAATTTCAATGGGCTGTCTAACATTGGGTGCAATCCCACAATGCTGTGCAATAGAGAGCCATTCTGAAAGAGGCTCTCTGCGTCACCAGCTCATTTATGAAGACTCCTGTAGTGGCCTACTAGCTGGTTCTTTATGCTTTGGGACAACCACCCACATTTTGGCCTGTCACAACAGGCGTGTTGTAGCTTAAGAACACGAGAATCAACTCGCTGGTGAGCATGAAGAGCAAAGAGGTCAGTGGGGATGTTCTTGAGAGTTGCAAGGCAATTCCAGTCTCCTCCCCAAAGGTGCAAGAAAGGTTGGGGGTTGTTTGGCTGCTGCGTGGCTCATCTGTGCAGCAGGCAAGCCATAACATTTTCCGTCTTCCTTTCCTGCTAGAAAGGGACGCAGGGAACTGTTTTAGCCATGCAGCAGAATTTGTTTACAGCATTTCCAGACTGCGCCATAAACAAAGCATTCTCGGGGTATCTTGCAGCATAAAAACACAGTCTAAAAACACAGAAAGCCCAGAAGGGGGAAGAAGAATGGCCTGGACACCACCATTTTGGGCTCTGATACCAAAACCAACCCAAAGTTGGTTGAATTTCCTCACCCCCGCAGGCAAAATGCAGTTGCATCTTTAACTCCTGAAGTAACATGGTAAAGAGAAGCAGAAGCAGAAGCTCCCATCACCCCACCCAAAAAAAAATATTCTCTAAAGCTAGGCCAGACAGCCCCCCTTTTTTTAAACCTAGGATTTGCTATTCTTGTGCCTAAAGAACTTACTTTAGTATTTGCACCCTTTTGATACATGAACTTAGGAATATAAGAATCAAAAGCCATACTGAAAATTTGGCTCTTTCTTATTCATTGCTTTTGTATTTTCAAACAAACGTACAACCTCGATGGCTAGAAACCTATTTCTCCTACAAAGAAGCTAGGCTTTTCAGTCTTCTAGGTAAAAAAATATGGACCACACAGTTGTCTTTAAGAAGCATGTGTCTTGGAACAATGAGCTCCAACGAACAGCTACAAATCATGGTGTAATCTGGGGTCGTGGCACATTTTGTATTTCACTTTGAATAACTCTTAAATTAAAGCCAAGAAGGCACAAGCCTGGCCCAATGTGAGGCAAATGTATATAAATAGCTGTGTCTTACAAAGTACATATCATAAACACTGTCAACATGTTGGACACGCTAGTACAACCTGTAAATTTAATGAGGAAGCTTGCAGGTTTAATGGCCAAAGCTTGAGGCTAACATTCATATTTAAACATAGTAAATCCCATACTCATGGGTGTTTAACAGTGCTCTACGAGTTATAAGAAACATAAACTATTTTAAAAATTAGGTCACCTCTTCAAAACTTTGAATTCTTTTTTAACATGGCACATTTGTTTGTAAAGGCAACAAATGCTTCAAGGGGGTTGTACCTGTCTATTAAAAGAGGTCAGTATTGCAAAATTAACTGTACATGACAACACATATTGGCCAAATGCACAAAAATCACCCATGCTTCCATTAAAAAAACACAACCACAAGTACACAGCTGAGGCAAGCTTTAAAAAAGTTTTTCCTTCTGTGCCAAGAATACCCGACAAAGCTCAACTCTCCCAACAGTAAAAATGCCCTGGAGAAGTGTGCTTGACTGTCAGTTGTTATGTCCAAAGTATACTACAGATGTTAACATCTGTTGTGCTGTCTAGAATCTGTCAGTTTGCTGCTCATAAAAGAGAATCTATAAACAAGACTCTTGGAGCTACATGTTATATAACAAGGCAGAGAGACAGGCTTTCCCAGATACAAAGGGGGAAAGCAGTAAGTGGGAAATGGCATGTGCTTCTTCAACAAGTTTGTAGTAGATTCTTTCTCTGCCAGGTTCTAAAAACAGAGGTAAACAAGGCTGAGAAAAAGTGTAGGGGGGTTATTTCCATGAGATAACTGCTGTGCATGAAGTGTTAAGCAATGTAGCCTCTTGAGGATGATTCTCCTCTATGGACACTTTCGCTCTCCCATATTACTTCAGCAAAATAGGGTTTGGAAACCAAGAGGTTACATGCAATCCTCCGTGAGTGGAACGCTGCCCAGGCAATGGGAGTCCCCTTCTTCCACTCCTCCTGCATGCCCCCCAAAATTTGCTGGCGCGTATGTGTTCTATTCAGCAGTTGGAAGTCTCTTCCGCTAGCAGATAAGGAATGTTTATGCCTGAAGATCAGCTTAATACTGAACCCATGTGATTAGCTTTGATTAAATATAACTGCAGGAAATGACCTAAAAGCAGAGACTCTACCATTCATGTAGGCTCCATCACAACATGGATCTACCAGCATCTTGATCCCTCTGATTATGAAAAATATATTTAAGATAGGTTTTCCTTCTGGTTTCTATCCAAAGATCAGCAGAAACATGGGTTTTCAGGCGGCAAATACAACAGGCTAACCCATGAATTGCCAAGCTGCAGGCTGGGTGGAACATAGGAAACTGCCTTATACGTGCCCTCTCCACCTTCTCTCCTATATGATTTTTTTCCCTTCCCTTTCCAGCATCGACTATGGAACTATGGACTGAGGAAAACACTGTCCCCAATTAAAGATTTAAGGCAGAATTTAAAGGAGCTTAGAGGAAAACACAAAATCTATTCATTGGATGATCAACACCTGATGCTGTGGATTCCCCACATCAGAAGAACAATCTGCCCTCTATCCTCTAAACTGGGCACCACGTTTAATATTTGAGTATTATGTACACTAGATTTGCCCTCTTGACTTCTTTGACTTCCTCAAACTGTGGGCCCAGCCAGCTCAGTTCCTTGGGGTTTCATATCAGCAAAATTTACAGCCTATGCTACCCATCCGTACAACAGCAATGACAGTCTTGTCTAGCAAACAAATTAAATGAGTTGCTCTCTCTGCTCGGGAGAAATCAACTGCCTGACCAAGAGAGTTGTGCTGACAACCTCCCTTCATCTCTCACTTTGACAATCAACTGTCTGCAAGACAAAATTTAAACACAACCACCACAATGGGTGGAGGGAAAGAGAGAAGGATGCATTTGTTCACTTGCAGTTGAATCCTGCTCATATACACACATGAAGACAAGTGTTGTCATCCCTCACCCACATAAGGTTGATGTGTGGGTAACGCTTCTACTTGCTGCTAGATGGCGTTAAATGAAGACAGAATTGGACTTTAAATGCCAAATATCTTTTCTTGTCAGGCAGCGTAGCTTAAGTACAATGATCTCTAAACTTCTTTTTGAAACAACAGCAGAGCTTGCAATATCCAAACTCCTCTTGCTAAGGCAACGAAACCCGCAATCAAGTAACATGTTAGTTCAAGTCAAGGTGTAAAGTTCAGCCCTTCACCTCATTTCTTGGTCAGTTCCTCACTGCCCCTTTAGGATTCTTAACACACAGTACTGCAATGAAAGCAGAAGCAACAACTGGCAATATTCACCTAGAACTAGACAATCCTATGATGCACATACAAGCTCCCAAATTCCCCGCCTGCTTGCTTCCATGGCAAAAGTCCATAGTCCTCCTAGCATTACTTTAGTCCGAAGTGTACGGAAAGCATCTAGGCAACGTTGCACCAACACTTAAGCCATCACTGTCCACGATGTTTAGAGTCAACATGAACACGTTACGTTTCTGGCTCTCTAATAATATTGATTACTCAGAGCAATATATTTGCTCTAAGGCTGAATAATTGGAGTAACTGAAAGTAAGACCGCTTCCAAAACCAATTCCATGAGGACAGAAAACCTGCAAGCTCCATCCATGCATTTCCAAAACTTTAATAGCAGCTTTGCAAATTCAATAAATGCAAAAGCACTTGCTGGTGAGCTCCTTTATTGTGCCACTATGTGTCAAGAAGGTGGAACGAAGAGGTCAATAAAGCAGATGAAGCATAACTGGATTAGGTTATTTCATCCTTGCCAAGGGAAACCCATCACAAGGTTGCTCTTCCTTTTAGAGAGCATGGAATGTTTCCAGTCATCCAACCATTGGAATATTAATATCAAAGCACTCCATTCACAAATGCACTGTAATACATATAGACCTAAGCTATAGGGTGCTTACAAATTAACATCACACATTTTCAAGCTGTGGAGGAGATATTTTGTTCAGAGCAATTAGAGAAATTATTACATGGCCCTACCTATGCACTTTTCGAGACCATCACACAATATGTCCTTAAAGTGTCTGGCAAGGGTTTGTGGCTGACATATTAAATCCGATTCATTGATAGAGCACACATCAAATTTCAAAGTAACTTTGATTCTGCTGTGCAATTTGATAAGGGGAGTGAAAAGATATTAAAAATGACCTTTCCTTTTAATAATGAGCCAGTGTTTGTTTTATTGAATTGCAAATTCTCACACGCTTCTCTCTCAAAAAGGCACCCATATTAAAGTTCTGAAAATATAAAATTTTATTTGGCAAAAAATTATTTAATCAGTAAACATCTCTGGAAATGTTAGATCTAGTGAAGATTGAGCAGGGAGGAGCAGAGAAACAAGAAAGGAAGGGTTTAATAAATAGTAGAACCATTCGTGAACTCATTTCATTATATATATTTTTCACCACATTTCAGAGCCAAGCCTGCATTGCAGCTTGACCAAGTATACCAGATTTAGGCCAGGGGCTACTCACTTTCAGTAGAGCACTAAATGACTCTGTTTCTTTGTTGCTTCCATCTCACATTATTACACTGACTCAGGCTTGAAAAGAAAAGCACTATTCCCAACACAACCCAGCTCTTTCCCAACTCTAGGATGTGTCAGTGTACTTATCTGAGGACCCTGACCCAATGACTCGAGCATACAAACAAAATTGGTGTGGCTGACCACGTCCACCCTGAAATGCAACAGAGCCGCTATCAGTACTGGAACATAAACAGAAAACTGTCTGAGGAAAACATGCAGGCCTCACAAGCTAGCCTTGATAGTAAAAGACCAGGGTAGGGAGAAACAAGTGCTATCTGTGGGGAGATGAAAATAAACTGCTCCTTTTCCACTTTGCTCCTTCAAAATCCCAGCTCAAAGAGCACACACAAACAACCCAAACCAGAATGTTCATACATTCAAGGACTAGCTTTCTTTTTTTAAGGCAAACCAAAGAGATTAAATAGATTCTGAATATATCCATCCATCAACACAGAGTTCAGTGAAGAAATCCTAAGGCCCACAGAGAGTATCACCAGCCTGCTGGTCACGTAGACTATCAGCAAAATAGAACACCCAAGTTCCTTCAGAGCCAAGTACCATTAAAACATCTCATTTCCAAGTGTATTCACAGTAATGTTGCCCCCCCCCAGCCAGAAATAACAGCTGTAGTACAGCAGAACTTAATTGTATCTTAACTGTTGGTTGTAAATATGTTGCAATGTGTTTTATTATTGTTTTTACTAGTTAGTTTTTATTATTCTGTATTTTTTTTATTGTTGTTTATAATGCTGTGGCCCACCTTGAATCCCAACTTGGGAGAAAGACAGCGTATAAATGAATGAAATGAAAATGAATGAATGAATAAGAACACCACTTCTGTTCTGTCTACATTTCCCTTTTTAGTTCTGAATCCACTTTTTAAATTCCCAGGGCAGCTGCCAATACACAACAGGAGCCACAAAGGAAGGCAGCAGCATATACCAACAGTAGATCTACAATCACATTACCTATTAGAACCCTTAGAAGCTGCCACCCCCAAAGAGACTATCCCAGCTGCTGCCAAAAACCAATAATCTTGGCACCAGGCAAACAGATCAGGAAGGAAAGTTTCAAATCTGAGGGGCCACTACAGTGAAGGCTTTATCTCACTTGAGATGCCAAGGGCACCCTTAAGACAACTCCAATGATAAGCTTAACATCCAAGCAGATTTCTCTGGAAGCATGTACTTCAAATACCCTAGATTTAGGGTTTTAAAAAGCCCTTTCTCTCTTACATGTTTGTGTTATCCACCATGTTTTGCTATTTTCGTTTTGTTGTTCTTCCTGATTATATTGTTTGTCTTGATAGTTGCCTCTGACGGAAATTTGCTGGGGGGCTTTTCAAAGGAAAGGAAAGGAAAGGAAAGCAGCATTTTGAATCATGCTAGGAAATGAATTTGCTAACCTGTGGAATTCTTTACTGAGTGCTGAGATGTGCTGAGGTTTAAATGTCTTAGCAGCCTTGCAGCTGTGTTATGAAATACCTGAGCTTCTAAACAGTCACGAAGTGTGCTCCTGAAGAGCATATCAACTATTCCGTATCTCCCTTCCTTTCTTAGTCTTCTTTAACATTTCAGACCACATATGAAAGGCTATGAACAGAAACATAGTCATGAATACACAGGAATGCACACCAATATACTTTGCTGCGGCCTACTGAGCACTTGTCAAGGTGACCACCTCTTTACGTTACAGTACTACAGAAAAAGTCAGCTAGCGTTTAAATATATATTGTTAGTTGCCTATAGTTTCTTTAGCACTTGTTATACAAGTGCATTGAAATCTTCATTCCACAAACCCAATCGCTATCTCAGTAAAGTGGATTAGCATCTCCAGTTCACAGACGGTGTACGAATCCTGAGTTAGTAACTGGCCTTAAGTCACTCAATGCCGTAATGCAGCCAAAGCGATATAAACCCTTGGTTCCTTTTTCCGAATACACCATTCTGTCCAATGCGCTATGGTTGATCCAACCTATAGTGTTCTGACTTGGTCTCCGAATTGACATTTGCTGCTTTAACAGTTGATATAGCATCAACAAGCTATAAACATGCTCACAAAAAGTTGGACCATTACTGCATCTCGTCTAATACTACAAAGTCTGATAAGACATTATTTTAACTTAAGATTCCAGTAACCATTCCTGTGTCATTCAACACATGTATTCTAACACTAAGCTATTGCCCTTCCTCAGTTACGAACCAAGAGAAGGAGTCACATGCTGGTATATTAAGGTTTGGTGTCTCATAAGAAATCAGGAGACATGTTTAAGCAGTCTTTTCTTTTTCTTTTTTAAGGACAGTAAATTACCTGGCCTGGGCAACCCAGATAAATTTACTGCCCTTTTTAAAAAAGGAAACGGACTGCTTAGTAACACAGCAATTTATATCGGCTGCAAGAGATCTGGTATTCACAGTAAAAAAATGTTATACATCAGCCATGGTTATCACCTAAAATAAGAACAGATTAATTAAGAAACAACTCCCTCAATAAATTAAGACATTCATTTTAATTCTCAAATGACCAAGTTGTTTAAGTAGCTGTCTAAATATCATAATCAAATATTGCTCTGCCCACACAATACGCCAATCTATTATACCAGCAAAGCCCTGTCAGGAGACAAACTTAGAACATTGTTTAATTGTGTGACTCTGGAAGAATATTTGCTATGTTAAAGCAAACAAACAAGCTTAGTGGCCAGGGACACAGGCTTTATTATATAGTCCAGGATCCAATTTCCCACAGTGGCCAACACAACTGCATATTAAAAGCACATAAGCAGAACACAGGAGTAATAGCCATCACCCCACTGTTTCACATCAAGTGGTATCCATAGGCACTCTGCCCCTAATTCTGGAGGTGGTATACAGCTATCATAATTGGTAACCATTGACAGCCTGGTCTTCATGAATTTGTCTCACCATCTTTTAAAGCCATTCAAGTTTGTGGCCGTCCCCATGTCTTGAAGAAGTGAATGCCATAATTTAACTATAATCTGTGCTAAGTACTTCCTTTTTTCTGCTCTGAATCTTCCAAAGTTCAGCTTTATTGGATGGCCCTGGGTTCAAGAATTGTAAGAGAGGAAAGACCTCTCTCTCATTTGTCCCCAACATGTGCCTTTTTTTTACAAATAGCCCCTCACCATTTTTCTAAGCAGCCCCAAATGTTCTAATCTGTCATGTTAGAAGAGTTGCTCCATATCCCTGATCATTTCTGTTCCTGTTTTCTGCACCTTTTCCAGCTTTGGAATATTCCTCTTGAGGTACAGTGACCAGAAATGGACACAGCATTCCGAATGTGGTCTCAATCTGTGCTCATACAATGGCATTACTTCATATATTGGCAGTTTTATTTTTGAAACTCAACGAGGCCTCTCAGAGATACTGGACAAGGAAAGGACTGTTTCACTTTTTCATAGGGTTTCAATATATAATTAGATTTTTTTAAAAAAAATGGAATACTTACATGCACTTTTCCCATCAAATGAATGTTTGTTGAGGCAACGCATAAGGTGTTTTTAAAATGCAAAATATAGTGGAACCTTGGAAGCCGAACGCCTGCGAACTTGAACGTTTCGGCTACCAAACGATCAAAAACCACAAATGATTGTTCCGTTTTTCAAATGATTTTCGGAAGCCTAACATCTGGCGCACCTTCCGATTGGCTGCGGGACACTCCTGCAGCCAATCGGAAGCTGCGCCTTAAACATTTTGGAAGTCAAACAGACTTCCAGAACAGATTTCATTCAACTTCCAAGGTACGTCTGTGTCATAAAATCATGACAGCAAATAGCATTACCAATAGACAAAATTGCAGTGACCACAACAAAAAGAGGAGTAGACAAAGCAGGGGAACAAAAGAGCCCTGTTCTCTCAAAGGTTCAACAGGGGAGAAAAGGATAGAAAACTACCACCTGAAATTAGAGGCCAGATGAGTCTTCCTAGGGAGAAGACTAGGGAGTCTGGACACAGCTAAAAAGTAATGATCCATTCAACTATAACACAAACCAAAAGGGTACACTGAGAAGGCCCCTGAAGAAGACCTCTGAAAACTGAGAGAGAAGAGGTGTCAGAATTCACATACCATATTTTTCGTCCTATAGGGTGCACCGGCCCATAGGATGCACCTCGTTTTGGGGGGGGGGGAAATGAATAAAAAAAAATTATTCCTCCCCCCCAGCTGCGGCTGCCGCCCCAAGCCTTGCGGACACCCACCAGAAGCAAGAGGAGCCCTCCAGAGGGCTCCCCGTGCTTTGGGCAGCAGGGTGCCGCCCCAAGCCTCGGGCGCCCGGCGGGACCTCCCGCCAGGCGCGCAAGGCTTACCGACACTCGCCCAAAGCACGGGGAGTCCTCCAGAGGGCTCCCCGTGCTTTGGGCAACAGGCTGCCGCCCCAAGCCTCGCGCGCTCGGCGGGACCTCCCGCCAGGCGCGCAAGGCTTACAGACACTCGCCCAAAGCACGGGGAGTCCTCCAGAGGGCTCCCCGTGCTACGGGCGACAGGCTGCCGCCCCAAGCCTCGCGCGCTTGGCGGGACCTCCCGTCGGGTGCGCAAGGCTTACCGACACTCGCCCAAAGCACGGGGAGTCCTCCAGAGGGCCCCCCGTGCTTCGGGCGGCAAGGTGCCGCCCCAAGCCTCGCGCGCTCGGCGGGACCTCCCGTCGGGCGCGGAAGGCTTACCGACACTCGCCCGAAGCACGGGGAGTCCTCCAGAGGGCTCCCCGTGCTTTGGGCGACAGGCTGCCGCCCCAAGCCTCGCGCGCTCGGCGGAACCTCCCGCCAGGCACGCAAGGCTTACCGACACTCGCCCAAAGCACAGGGAGTCCTCCAGAGGGCTCCCTGTGCTTTGGGCGACAGGCTGCCGCCCCAAGCCTCGCGCGCTCGGCGGGACCTCCCGCCAGGCGCGCAAGGCTTACCGACACTCGCCCAAAGCACGGGGAGTCCTCCAGAGGGCTCCCCGTGCTACGGGCGACAGGCTGCCGCCCCAAGCCTCGCGCGCTCGGCGGGACCTCCCGTCGGGTGCGCAAGGCTTACCGACACTCGCCCAAAGCACGGGGAGTCCTCCAGAGGGCCCCCCGTGCTTCGGGCGGCAAGGTGCCGCCCCAAGCCTCGCGCGCTCGGCGGGACCTCCCGTCGGGCGCGGAAGGCTTACCGACACTCGCCCGAAGCACGGGGCGTCCTCCAGAGGGCTCCCCGTGCTTCGGGCGACAGGCTGCCGCCCCAAGCCTCGCGCGCTCGGCGGGACCTCCCGCCAGGCGCGCAAGGCTTACCGACACTCGCCCAAAGCACAGGGAGTCCTCCAGAGGGCTCCCTGTGCTTCGGGCGACAGGCTGCCGCCCCAAGCCTCGCGCGCTCGGCGGGACCTCCCGTCGGGCGCGGAAGGCTTACCGACACTCGCCCGAAGCACGGGGAGTCCTCCAGAGGGCTCCCCGTGCTTCGGGCGGCAGGCTGCTGCCGGCAAGCCTTGTGAGCCCGTGGGAACTCCCACAGGGCTTGCAAGGCTTGCGGATAGCTTCCTGAAGCCTGGAGAGCAAGAGGGGTCGGTGCGCACCGATGCCTCTCGCTCTCCAGGCTTCAGCGAAAGCCTGCATTCGCCCCATAGGACGCACACACATTTCCCCTTCATTTTTGGAGGGGAAAAAGTGCGTCCTATGGGGCGAAAAATACGGTAAATTAAACTATGCAAAACTTTGGAACCAGGCCCCTTCTTGAAATATTGTAATATGGTAGCTAGGAGCCTGTTCCTTCAAGATACCCAAGAGGATACTTGAAAATCATATCCGTTGGGGGCACAGTGGGGGGAGGAGAGAGTGGCTTTTTCCATTTTAGAGGGAGATGCCTAAATGGAGATTATCCTGAAGAGGCCATTCTCTTGTAAATGAACTTTCCTCAGATGCAGATCCATCATGCTAAGTGGTGGCGGTGGGACACAAACACAACTCCATTAAACACACGCCTTCCCACTGTCCCCAGACCTGGTCTGAAGGCTGGTGGTGGGGAGAACAGCGCTTCTCCCCGCTGCCGGCCCCACAAGCCCCTGGGGGGGGAAATAATTTTTTTTTTCTTTATTCCCCCCCCAAAAAGCTAGGTGCGTCCTATGGGCTGGTACGTCCTATGGGGCGAAAAATACGGTAGTTCTTTGCAACATGTATACATGAGTTCCATCATTATAGATGGCCAATACTGATATATAGTCAAGACACATACTGTCTAACATATGTAAAGCTAAGTTCAAGGGGTGGTATAATCGTACCCTCACTATGACATCATAGCATATCCAAGAACGAAAAAATTGAAAGTTAAGTGTCTGTAGATGAGCTCATTTAGATTAACAGTAGTTCGTGTCTGCAGATTTGGGCATATTTGCTTAAAAATTAAGTTATAATTAAACAAACTGGACTTTCTTCAAGTAAAGTGTGTCTATTATTGGGGTATGAGAACTTAAAGTACAGATGCAACCTACATGTGATAAACACTCACATTATATATACAGTGTGTGTGTGTGTGTGTGTCAATGTATAAGTTTTGCTTCATAATTTCAAGTAAAATACTGCTAAAATCCTAATTTCCTTAAAGGCTTCAAGATTGCTTGCAATCACAATGTTTAATTTCAAAAATCTATAAAATAATTACCTACATGTGTACATTTCTTAAGCTGGCTGCAGTCGTAAAAACAAGAGTAATTCACTAAACCCTCACGTGTAGGCGGAACCAGTTCAGATATATTGTGAAGGCATTTTTAAAGCACAAAATAGCAAGTGGAATTACATCAAAACAACTGACATTCAAGAGGATCAAAGGGGTGCTTTTAAGTAAAATTGCTTCAGAATACCTAATCTTAAAGTTAAACATGCTAAATATAACCCACTTTAAAAGCAATACACATGAGATTTATACAGCCGCTATTCCCAAGCATCACTGACATCTAGTTTCTCAAATGTACTAGTTACAAAATATGCAGTTTCTAGCATACTAGTGCTATTTTAACACTCTGAATTACAAAGGCAGAAAATTATTGGGGGGGGGGTGACGAGAGAAGAGAGGCAATAGAATACGATCCTTACAATAAAGTATCTACATATACTTAAATTCCATCTTCAGTTATTGAGGGCTATTAGAATTCTCTTCAGCACTGTCGATGTTGTTCTTATCAGATTTATCACCACTCAAAGCAAGGCTGCAGCAGCTGAATGCCAGTGTGAAACATGCAGCCTTGAAATAAAGATGGCATAGGCTTCAGACAGTTGCTCAAGTGCCAATCTGCAGGACTACGCTTCCGCAAGAATTACTTGAACAGTTAAGAATGAATATTTCAAGCCTGTTCCTACCTTTCTTTGCAGAATCCGTTCTACGTCGTGCTGGTGACACCAGCTCTTTCACAATCTGCAAGACTTGAATCATTGCTAGTTAGCAAGATCAAAGCCACCAGCTGCTCCTCTGGAATGCCAACAGGTTTCATCCCTACAGATCATTACACGTCTGCCTTCAAATAAGCTGGAGCAAGAGCGACGCAGCAGCAACTCGGTTACCTTTCCAGGGATACGCTTAGGGTGCCTGACAACTGTACAGCGAGAGGTGATGGATTTGAAGTGACTTCAGCACATGGATGCAAAAGCAACACCAGGCAGGCAACTCTCATCGCTTTCTCCATCGAGCAAGTCAGAAGTAAGCATGGCCTTTCTTCAATTAGAAGTAAGGACTACAGAAGGTGAGCATGTTTGCGCCTGCTCAAAAAATGAACCTGTGCACTTTTCAACAGCACAAAGATATTTAAAAGATTTCAGCAATGAGACAGGCATCAAATCTACCGGTGAAGGTGCTGAGGGTGGGGAGAGAAAGAGAATAACCCAAATCTCCACCTTGCTGAACTTCAAGAGCCTTAGCAGAAAATCAAGAATGTTTTCAAGCATCCCAATAAGAGTTCAGTACCCATTTCATGCACACCTGCCTCTGACATTCCTGAACAGAAGCAGAATTCTTACACAGCACAGTGAAAAATCCTATGAGCATTTCAGGCAATGCTTCATCCTACCACCAGGGGCACAGAACATACGTTCAGTCTGAAGCTTTCCTATTGCTTCTGTCAGGTAATCTTAATAATTGAATGCCAGCAATTAAACGTTCCAGAACATTACACAAAATGTATGTTTATCATCCGTAACACCTGCTTACCAATCTAACCCACAAAACTGAAAAAAGGAAAGGAATGGTCAAAGAACCTACAAAAAGAAGCCAGCTAAGCTTGTTTTTAAAGCACTTTGGAGCCACACACTTCCAAAACCTGTATAGCTTTAAATTCTGAAACAGAACTGCTACAAAGTCTATAATATTCAAAGAAGACAGTTTCATTACAATAAAAGCACCTGACATAACTTAGCACAGAAAGACTGATCTTCTTTGACCTGCTCCAGTTAGAAGGCTGGATTTGGAGTGCAGCCATATCAGGCAGCTGCTACAGTTAGCACATCACATTTATACCGGTACATGTACACAAAGGTTGACAAACATTGGATGGCCAACTGAAGTTTTGCTTTTGCCACAACCCCCAAGTCACATGCAGCCTCTGAAACACTGCACAAAATCGGTTTCCTTTACAGCTCTAAGCCTGCAGCTGAGCAGGGAAATTCTGCCCAATGCAAAAATAGCACTGCCCAACAGCTCATTAGCTGGAGAAGGGCAAAGGCCTGCTTTCACTCTGCACTGATCAGGCAACTGTAGCACCCATGAGTTAGAAGCACACCCACTTGGGTCAACCTGTCACCTTAGAACTCGAGACAGGAAGAGCAAGCTTGATATGGTTCTGCATTTCATAGAATCATGGAGCTCTAGAGTTAGAAGGAACCACGAGGGTCATCTAGTCCAACCCCCTGCAATGCAGGAATCTTTTGCCCAATGTGGGGCTTGAACTCTCAACCCTGAGGTTAAGAGCCTCATGCTCTACCAACTGAGCTATCCCAAAACAAACCGCAGGCTTCCAAAATTCCAAAGTGCAGGTGCTGCCACACTATAACTGATAAGACTTATTACAAATGCAGACCAGGTATAGGTAGTGCCTTGGAGGGCGAGGGGGGTCATCTCACATGCCAAACAATAGACATGTTGGTGCAACAAAAGTGGGGGGGGGGCAAGATGCTAACCCTCGTGTGTACATATTTCTGTCTTGGTCTGACAGAAAGAAAATAAGATTTCAACTAATCTAATCTCCTTAGAAGACAAGCTCTGCATACAAAAAGGTCGCAGACATCTCTGTTCCTTGCAGCTCCTGGTAGGGATGGAAAAAAACTACCTGAAAACCTAGGGAGCCACTGCCAGTCAGAGTAGACAGTACTGAGATAAGATGGACCACTGAGCTGACTCCATATACAGCAGCATCTTACATTCTTATTAGCACAGCTGGGGCAGGGTGGGAGAGAGCAAGGAATCCTAAGCACTAACTAAAGCAATCTTGGAAAACTGTCAGGATGCTATTAAACATCCGGCTCGCGACAAGCATGGAGGAAGAATGAGCGAAAGAGCCAGCATGAAACAAAAGGAAAGCTACATTAGCATTCATAATAAACAAAGTAATGAATAATTTAGGCATGTTCAGACCCAATCTTTCCTGAATCACACAACAGGTTTATGGGAGGCCGTTTCTCTAGCTTGCTGGAAAAGGGCACGATCACAAAAGCAATATATAGAGACGTATTTGCTTTCCATGAACTCTGTGTCACCACCAATATTAAGGGCCTGTGTGTGATTAAAATAAGTTAGGTTGGGGAGGAAATGTTAACCATTTAGTTAGGCAATACCCTTTCGCTCACCAACCGAAAAGGAATGGGGATGAAACACAGCACTAGCTCAAGTTATCTTTTCCTCTGTAAAAAGTTCTCTGTCACTCATCATTTTCTTCAAAATATATTATTGTTATTTTATTACTCAGCCTTCACCCTAAGGTCCAAGGGTGGGCTACAACTTTAAATCATAATGTTAAAAATAGTTTAAAACAACTTACAGTCACATGGAATGACAAGCAATGTTTTGCATAAAGCAGGCAGCATGCAATGAGAGGGGAAAAGGAGAGTTCAAGATAAAGATTCACTCGTGTGGCACCAAACCATGGTCTGGTGTTACATCTTATGTGAGCCTAAGTCTTCACCACTGAGTAACCACTTCCAGCTTCTACTTACTGCCGCTCTACTTTTTAAAGTCTTGGTAGAAGTCATCAGTGCAGTTGCAGATTTTACTCAAAAACCATGAGAGCTAAAAACTTAAACCTTCCTACCAAAAACCAAAAGAGCATGCCCCCAGAACCCTAGAGATATAAGAACCACTGCATTTTGTAGTGCCACCACAATCCGCAACATCACTGCATACTCCCTTGACAAAAATCACAATTACCAAGGGCTAAAGGAAAGTAGATCTCTCTTTAGCTGGGTGTGGTGCAGCCTAGTACCCTTATCAATAAGTAACTAGCTAAAAAAACAGGAAGCAGAGAGTAAGAATAAATGAGAATTTTCCAATGGAGGAATGTAAGGAGTGGAGTCCCCAAGGATCAATATGGAATCAGTGTTTTTTACCTTGTTCATAGCTGGCCTGAGGTTGGGCTGCGTTGTGGGATATTCATGTTTGCTGATGACACCAGGGTGACAAGAACAAAAAAGAACTGAGAGGAGTTCTCAAAGGATCTTGGGGGGAATGGGAATTAAAATGGCCCATGATATTCAATTAAAGTAAGTGTAAAGTAATATTTATGGGGGGGTATCCTGATTTCATATATATGTCAATGGGCTAGTGGGAACTGATCAGGGACAATACATTGGGGCCTTAGCTGATAGCTAGATGAAAACATTAAGCCAGTGTGAAAACAATGTATTTCGTATTAGGAATCATTATGACAGATTGAAAACAAAACTGCCAATATCCAAAATGACAGTCTACAAATCTATGACACAACCACACTTGGAATACAGAATTGATACTGGATAAGATTCTGAAAGGGACAACCAAAATAAGAGGCGGGAGTCAACCCCTTAAAGGAAAGGTTAAAATAGTTTGGACTTTATAAGTTGGGGTGGGGGGAAATGTATAGGGGTCAAAAAAGAGGTATAAAAGTATGCATGGTGTGGAGAAAGCTGAAGTTTTTCTACTTCAAAATACTAAAAGCCAAGGCCATCCAGGAAAGCTAAATACTGGAAGATTCAGGACACACATCAACAAGTACTTCACAAAGCACATACTTAAGGAACTATGGAAATTCACTAGCACAAGTTGTAGTGATGACCACCAACTTGGATACATATAAAAGGGGTTTAGATATATTCATGAAGGATAAGGCTGACAGTCCAGTACTGACATTGAGGGGAGCACAAGTTGGGGAAGTGCTGTTTGCTCATGCCCTGCTTGCAGGCTTTCCACAGGCAATGGGTTGTCCACTGTGAAACAGCATGAAGGACCAGATGGGTCCTTCGTCTGATGCTTCTGTTCTTATTTTATGCTCTGCACACAGGTATGCAGATTTTTAATTCTGCACAAGACAGAGCCACTTCTCTTGATGGCAACAGTCATGCTGTTCACACCATTCTTATGCCAGGTTCACACCAGTATAGATCAGTTAGATGTCTGAGGTGTATATGGTCTGATCAAGTTGACAATGAGCATGCTTCTTTCACCTAAATAAAAGTGGAAAAATCCTGAGATTAAAAGCAAATTAAAATAACTGTCTGAAATGACACAGGATGCCAAAAAAAACTACCAGCATAGCTTACAATTTTAAGCGCTCCTATGTTTGATATCCCGAAGCATATGAAAGGGTGACCTCAGTTCTGATTACTCAGCTGTCACCAAGATCAAAAATGTCTCCATTAACGTAATTAGAATTAGCTGTTCTTTGAAAAACAGCTTTTGTGGATTTTTGCCAGAAGGCAACACATTTACAGCACAAAGGACAGCCAAAAATCTGTTAGTCAAACCCACCACTCAATGTTTATTTCAAATGCTTATAAGCAGGGGTTGCCAGCTCCAGAGGGTTGGGGGACCCTTTGAGCAGATCTGGGGGAACAAAGAAAAGGGAAGGACAATGGCTTTTCATTATGCAACACTGAACTTCACCACCTGTTTTCAATTTGGGATAAACCCAGCTTAAATGAGAATGGGCCAAACATCCCATCTCTAGCAAAACGGGTGCAATATATTAAGAAGAGCCAACCTTCTAGTCCACACCAAGAAAGGTATTCAGTTCATTAAATTGTCTCTTTACACAACTGTTTTCCTTCACAGGTATCACTTTGCATATAGGAAATTATACAAAGACACATGAGGTACTATCACTAGACTCCTGTAATGAAATCGAGCACATAAGAAGCCCCAACAATGATAACTGGTTAAACATCATGAACAAGAAAAACATTGCTATAAGTTATCCACTTGAGAGGTGTAAGAATCTTGCTTTCAATTTAACTGTAGACCTGTCATTAGCTACCATTTAGAGCAAACTGATGGGTAAGTACTGCTAAAGCACCAAGCCATGAAAATATCAAAAAATCTCTCCAAACAGCAGCTGCCTTTACTCCACAATGAACGATGATGCTATTCCTCTAAAATCAAAAAACCTCTTGTGACTTAAGACCAATTCACACAACCAAATGGGTGCATGGGGAATAAGGGTGAAAGTTTGCCTGCACAGGCTCTAGAGCAAGAAAGGATATCAGAAATAGGTTTAGGTGTGCAAACTTACACACACCAACATCATGCTATGTATTTTAATTTATTAGCATTGCAAATGCCACGAGCAAACAGACGGATATTGGCATCAGTTTAAAGTTTAGATATTTACAAGTTAGAAATAGTATAGTCGGAAAAGATAAAAATGTATTGCACTCATTCTGTTCAAAACCACATGGGAGAATGCTACTGGGAAGCAGGAAGTTAGATGCTGAGCCATCTGTTGCCTTCATCACTGATTCTACTACATACTTACATCAATACAGATTATGATTCTTCCGATATTACACAGCTATATTTGGCAAGTTATTCTCCCTTCCCCTGCTAGAATCCAAAGTAGTTATCAGTGAACAGGCACTTAGCACTTTCTAAACATCAGACTCCCACACAGGGGCCTACAATTTCTCGCACCACGCTCACCATGGCAAGCATCCTTTTCCTCTCTGGCAAGCACCTCCAAAAGCTCACAGAGATGAATGAGCTGCTTCCTTCTCATGCCCTATTTCTAAAAAGGGCAGCCATGATGGAGAGAACCACTCACCAATCTCCTCCTCCCACATTTGGAGCTCAACACTGACCTCACACTCGGCTTCAAATGCAAGCCAAGTGCTCAACCAACTATGCAGAGAATAAATACTGGCATTTTCTGCTTTGCTGCCATGTTCAGCTGATATTCCTTTGCAGACTGTTAGTGGGTGGTTCCCTAGACCAAATGGATGGGAGGTTGCCTGCTCTTGATGGGGTTACACTCCCTCTGAAGGAGGAGGTATGCAGCTTGGGTGTACTTCTGCATCCATGGCTGTCACTTGAGGCTCAGGTGGCCTCAGTGATGTGGAGTGTCTTCCAACAGCTTTGGGTGATGGCCCAGCTCAGCCCCTATCTGGACAAAATAAAATAACAACTGCCAGAAAAACCACTCAAGGGGTTATCCAGAAAGATGCAATCCTTAGGATTTCCTCAGGTGAAAATCATGGAAACAGCAGTCACTCTCTCAAGATATGCCACAACAACTGCTTCTTGTACAAGTACCACCAAAGCTAAACCCCCTTTGACAACGTGACAGCTCTTGCAACCTATGAATGGATTGCTTTCAGAAAAAGATTATGTATGGACAAATTTAATGATATTTAATGATATTTGGAACATATTTATTGAAACCATAGTGACTCATGAACTGACATTTACTTGACGGAAATAGTAAGTTTATCTACTTACATATATACTATGCAGTTTTGTAACCTTAATTACATTTTATTGTTACTTCATTATTGTCATTTTCCTTTGCTTTGTTTTTTATGTATTTCTTCTTCTTTTTCTTATTTACTTTAATTCACTATAAAATGTTCTTTTTAGAAAGAAAGAAAGAAAGAAAGAACGAACTACCGCCCCAAGCTAAGGTTTATCAGAGATGGCTCTCTTCATGAGAGAAGGGAGGGCTGCAGCTGGAAGTGCTCAATTTTCATTCATAAAAAGCAAAACACAAAAGGAAAGGAATATTTTTGTGGCTCTGCTATGTCAAGAACTAATGTTCAAGAACTAATGCCAAGAGACAGAGTGATGTCAGGAAATTCCCACCTCTTTCATTAACTCATTAAGCAGTCTTAGCTAAGCCACTCAGTCTCAGGAGTTCACCTCTAATGTATTGGGGGGGGGGGAATAGTGGCCTACCTGAAAACTGTTATATAGGTTACAAAATTAGATGGGGGACCCTGCATTGCTATTCCTGCATTGCAGGGGGTGGACTAGATGACCCTTGGTGTCTGTTCCAACTCTACAATTCTATTATTCTATGATAACTGGAGGTCTACAGTTGGAGAGTGGGGAGAAATCAGGGCTGGTCATGTTCAGAGCCTGCCCATGGAATTAATAGACATTACAGTCCATTAATTTCAGTGGGTATACATTAGGGATAACTTAGCTGCATAAAACCCTGAGTATGGTTTGCATGCTAACTCACACCTTCTAAAACAATGCAGGAATCAAATTGCAGCTATCCTTCAAAGTGAGCACTTCTCTGAATTTTGTAATGCAACTAAAAAATTGAGTATAGGCTAAAGTGTAAATAAAAATACATATATTAGTCAAATAATTGCAACTGTTCTAGGGGAAATGCTTGGGGGGAAAATGTGTATATTAGAAAGGCATGCTAAAATACAAATTTTCATTTTTTAAAAAAATCAGAGAACTGATGTGAAAATGTGATAAATTGAACTTAAAATTGGAGAAATATGAAACTGAGAGAAACCAAAATTAACAGAATTTGACTATCCCTAGCTAAAACTAGAAAAATAAAAGAAATTAATGGACTTATATACTGCCTTTCATACTATGCCAGAGCAGTTTACAATGTGAATAATTCATGTCAAGTGCTCTGAACACCCAGAAGTTCTATATAAAAGCTAAGCCTTATTATTAAGCACTACAACTTACTTGTGAACAAACATGCTTTGGAATGAACAGTATATATAGTAACAAAATGCACTACAGATGGGGAGGACCCTCTAAATTCTGTCAACACAGTAATTTCAAGGACAGCAACCAATATTAACCTCCACATGCTGACACTGAAAAGCAAAGCAGTTCTGTCAGAAGTAAATGAATCAGTGAAAATTTTGGATTCCCTCCACCTCAATCCAATTCAAACAGACAGCGAAGAAAGCCGGTTTGCTGTTGCCCTTATACATCAAGGTTCTTCAATTTTCTCCTGAAAAACGGCATGAATGGGACACAATTACCCATTTTCACATCGCCCAGAAACATGAAGGTAACCACACAATTCCATCTGCCACAGTTTGTTAACAAGATCAAATACTTCACTGCATGGAAATGTCTGTGGTGATATTTAATCCAAGACATAATGGGACGCAGCCACTACAAGGACATCAGCCCTTATTTAACCACTGGAAGAAACAGATGATTCATTAGGAACACAGAGCAAACAGACAGCAGTAATAAATTCTGCCTGCTAAAGTGTGCATTTTACTTTATCCAATAAAACGCCGTTCTATCACGAGACATATTGTCAAAGGCCTTTAAATACATTTTATACTAAGCTCTTAGTAGACAATGGAAGTTTCTCTTTCAACAGTAACTCAAATAAAACCATCAACTCTGCAGGCTATAATAAAAGTAAGGAGATTCAGGGTTGGTGGAGAGGATAGTGAAGAGTTACATTTTCATCTAACCTGAATAGAACAGAAAAGGACATTGCCCCAGTGAGAGGTCAGCAGAACACACACACACACACACACACCCTGAAGCATCTGATTAATAATCTGATACATCTGATTAATAATCTGGAAAGGGGAACTCTGGAAGGACCAAGTAAGAGTAGAGCATACATATAGGGATATATCTACTTGGTATCCATCCCCTGATGGAAGGATCTTTGCTCCAGTGGAGACTTCCCCCAGAAGAAAGGCGACAAGGTGATATTTTCCCCCACCAAAGGCTCCACTAGCTCCAAGATGTTCCTGAAGACATTTCCCCTTCAGTTGGCTTTCCAGGCATGATGTTTATTAGCTGACTCAATTATATTCTTTCCAGCTCTGCTAAAAAAGCAATGTGCTGAGTGTAAAGTGGTAGTTTTAAATTTGTGTTTTTGTTCTTTTTATCCTCTGTTGTTTCTGATTACAAGCTAGTTTGGAGAGGCGAACAGCCTAAAAATAAAGAGGGGCACCAAGTGGATATAACTCTTACTTGGTAAAGATAATCCATACTGGCTGAAGAAGAGATTTCCACAATTTATTGTCAGGGTGCGGTACAAGGCACATAAAGAAGGCAGGTTTTATGGCCTTTGTCATTTCCGTTTAAACTAGGGTTTCCTTACATCCGGAATTTCCCAGGCATATCCATAATACTGCAGCTGACAGCAGTGTCCAGGCAGAAATTGTGAAAATGTCTGGGAAACTCATGTGGCAGCCCATGTCGGCAGTGTTGTTTTTGGCGATTTCCATTAAAAATAGCCCAAAAACCTTCAAATTTTCCAAAAAAGCTGAAGAACTTTTCTGTCTCAATTTTCACTGTTTCAAATATGGCAACCCTTCAACTCCACCCATTAGATGCATGAATTCAAGCCTGGTGCAAGTGGTGTGGTTTGGTATATGAACCCCTCTCCCCCCCCCCCCATTTCATCTAAAGAAAGTAAGCAAAGCACAGTCTCTTGAGAGCGAACAATTCAGGTCATGCAATGGATCAGAACAATGTCAAAAATAAATATGTCTAAAAAACCAGATTCTACAAGAAGGGTGCCAAATTCTGCAGCATGAATAGATTTTTTCAGTCTACCACACATGTGCATCCTTCACGTAATAACAGATTCCATTTAATCATTTAATTTACTGCACAGTTTTTATATTAATATTAGACAACATAATTAGGCCCTATCTGGCCTAGGACCCTCATACGTACGGGACTGCCTCTCCTGGTATGCCCCACGGAGGACCTTATGGTCTGCAAATAACAACATCCTAAAGATTCCAGGCCACAGAGAGATCAGACTGGCCTCAACCAGAGCCATGGCCTTTTCAGCCATGGCCTGGTGGAACGCTCTCTCGCAAGAGGCTAGGGCCCTGAGGGATTTGACATCTTTCCACAGGGCCTGCAAACAGAGGTGTTCCGCCAGGCCTTTGGTCAGGGTTCAGTCTGACTCATTTTCTCCTTGTATAAGAACAAGCACGAAGGAGGTTCCCAGCCCGCTCATAGGTGCTTATAATATCAGTGGAAACAGTTGGTAACCGCCTTCAATTTTAACCTGAAAATTGCCACTTGTCCAGTTTTGATTTAAATTTTAATTGGTTTGAATTACTTGTGGGGTTTATCTTAATTTACTGATCACTTGTTTTTATGCATTGTCTTACTTGTATGTTAGTCACTCTGAGCCCGGCTTTGGCCAGGGTAGGCAGGATATAAATAAATTTTATTATTATCATTATTATTATTATTACTATAAATGTGTTCCTAAGTCTTGAAATTTCCAATAGCTAAATAATTCTCTGTGACACATTACAATCCTGGGATTGCAGTTCTAACGGATGTTTGCTTAGCACACTGCAGTGGAGTTCAACATACATATATAAAGGAGAGGGAAACAAACATCTCTAGCCACCACCCAAGACACTGCAAAGTCTAAGAAAGTCTATGAAGTCCTTGCCTATGGAGAAGGGAGTGTGATGTTGAAGGGCCGAACAGGCCTTCAAAGGGCCACTGCAACATCAGATTGAACTAAAAAGGTAAAGGTAAATGACCCCTGGATGACTAACTGTATTCAACAAGCTTCTTACTGAGGCAAATTCAAATCCACTATTTTAAAAAAAGCTCTTAGTAACAAGCAGTCCCGTACTACACTAGCAATCGAAAGGCAGACGGAAGAAGTCATTCCCTAACAATATTTATCATAAGAATTTGGGTTACGTTACCGTCGGGTCACATAACTTTCGGGTTGCGAACATGGCAAACCAGTGTATACTTCTGGGTTTTGCCATGCGCGCATGTGCAGATGCAGCGCCTCGACTTGAAGACTTTTCAGCGTATGTACGGACCCCTGGAATGAATTAAGTTTGTATCTGGAGGGTCCACTGTACCTTGACTTTGATCATATTCATATGATCTTACAAATATTATCATATTCATATGCGCTTACAAAAAAATGTAAGTACGTAAAAAGAAAATTAAAAGAGCCTAAAAAGGTCAGCAGGAATAAAATTGCTACCTAAAAGGCTATAGAACACATTACTATGATTCAGGTGTGCCCACCGCTTAGTTTACAAGCTATTATCGTTTTGCATCTACTATATGCCTTTCTGGTAGTATTTATTACTGCTGCTACATTGTTAGCTCAACCTTTTCCCACAGAGCTAATGGCACCACTAATGGGCATCTGTAGTTCAGCAACATCTGAAGGCCCGCAGATTCCTCATCCTTGTATTATAGTTTTCAAAAAGGCATTCCAACAGGATTGCCAATAGTATAGCTGGTACATGAAACTAGAATCCCAAACCACTGACGCATTGATACATAATACAGAAACCAGCAGTGTGGTTTTCGCAGAAAATTGGTAGTTTCTGCAGGGTAATTTGCATGGGAAAATGTTCTGATGCTCTGGAGAGTGATCTAATTTAGCATGTTTGCTTTACTTGCATTTGGTAAACAAAGCTGAACGCCAAGCTTGCCTAATATCATTATTTGCAGTTGGCATCCATTCATTGTCACTAATGACTTTTTGCAACAAACGTCTCTGCAGAAAAAGAAAGTACTGTACTGGAAAATTTTCTAGATTTTCTGCCCCATGTCGCCAATTGAAACATTTGCAACTGATAATTTTAGAACTCTGGTCAAAGCAGACTATGCACAGGCTCTATTGTTTAAATTTTTTATCTTTTCTCAGAGAAAGTCCACAGCTGGTACCTGAATCCTTTTGAAATTGCTTGAAACATGGTACCAATTCCCCCCAGAACATTCACCTGCTCTTCTAAATCAATGTTGTTGTCCCCAATCAGAAAGGACATAAACACAGAAAAGTCACAGAAAAGGTTCAACTGAAAATCAATTACCAGAGCTAAAAAATAGCTACAAGACATTTCACATAGTGTTCTAATACAAGAACCAAGAGATAAGCATTTGAAATTTAAAGATAACTGTGGGTCCATTAATTATTCATCTCAGGAGGAGGGCATGTTCTGCCTGTTCTGCACAACCCATGTATTTACACACACAACGTGGCTATTTATTCCCTGGCTGTTATTATTATTTTTAAATGTGATTGACAGTATCAATGTGATTGACAGTATCAAAACACAAAATGCACAACATAGTAACGAAAACAACACAACACAGACTTCACCAGGACCATCAGACTGCAAATCTCTGCATCATTGTTACAACTTATGGGGATCATAGTGGAGGTATGGTAACTCAGAATCTCATGGGCCCAATCTATGTGGCAAGTGCTCCCTAAACATTATGAAGTGGGAGTAGGAATACACCAGATCAAACTAGTTGTTCATCCAGCCCACTACAGTGGTACCTCGGGTTACATACACTTCAGGTTACAGACTCAGCTAACCCAGAAATAGTACCTCGGGTTAAGAACTTTGCTTCAGGATGAGAACAGAAATCGTGCAGCGGCGGCGCAGCGGCAGCAGGAGGCCCCCTTAGCTAAAGTGGTGCTTCAGGTTAAGAACAGTTTCAGGTTAAGAACATTCCTCCAGAACGAATTAAGTTCTTAACCTGAGGTACCACTGTACTGTCTACGGGACCAAATAAATGTTTTAAAAGTCATTAACATCGGCAGTAACTGCTTTTCTTATGTAGTTATGATCAGTGCCACATGTGAAACAAATGTACACCCTAGATTACACTTACATCTTGCCTTTCTTCTGTAGAGCTCAAGGTGAATACGCAAGTTTCCCAGCTGGTCTCCCATCCAGAGTCAACTTGTTCAGTTTTAGGAAGGTGGCTGCAACAAGTATCTTATCCATGGACCCCAGAATCCGCAGCAACAAGCTGGGTTTTTAAGGCAGACAAGTCAAATTAAATAACATTCCTTGGAAGCAGCAGGTCGGAAAATCATGACTACCAAGAAACCAATTCTGGTGTTATTAATACAATTATTTGCTACAATAGGTGTAATTATAGTGAGTTTCACTTAACCAGCAACATGGCATAAAAGGGGAGAAATTACTGCTATATAATTCAGATCCAAACCCCACAGTAGCGTAATACTTCTAACTAAAATCTCATAAAGTAATGAGCTCAATACTTTGTGACATTTTAGTTGGTCCTAATAAAGGCATTACCCTACTGAGACTGTTGAATTTTCTAATAAACCAATATAGCTACCTATGATTTTTATTTTATTTTTGTTAATTTAATTCAATTTTCTTCTTATTTCTGCCCATAGGAAACACTTCCTATATTTACTGGGTCAAGCAATGAGCTCGAGGCTGCCCCATGGACTAAAATGGAGAGTTAAGTCAGAACTTTTCAGTTATAGACTTCCTTTTTTTTCTTTTGGAGGCAGTACAAATATTCTGACTGAACTGTAATTAGGAGGCTTGACATTTGGAGAGTATAATGCTCCAAAGGCACCATTATTGCTACGCTTGTATAGGCTCCAATTTTTAAAGACCAGTTCCCATGTTCTTGCACATCAGCTTTTGTACTTTTTCTTTACAAAAATATTTAGGGAGAAAAACTCTATGCATCACCATTCTGCAGACTAACACTCAAGGCAGCTTAATAATAAATCACAGAATACAAAGCAGCAACAGAATACACATCAGTAACGGAACTTCTGAAAAGCCAGCTCCACAGGCCAAACCAAAGAGCACAATACCAAACCATAAATAAACTAACCTACAAAAACCCGGGGACTGAGGAATCTTAGCAATAGAGGTGGTGACAGGTAGATCTCCCTCTGGAGGAATTTCCACAGTTAGGGATTGAGCCTCAGAATAGGCCACCCAGAAAACTTCATTGGGAATAGGCAGACTTTCAGGTACATGACTCCCTAGGCGCTTGAGGGTTTTGAAAATTAATGCAGGAACCAAACAGGGACAGATTAGTTTTCTAGGAGGGGCTGAAGGGAAAGTAAGTTTTGGAAGCATAAAGAGCTGTTAGTAAGCATAACTACATTATGTGGTAGTGTTGAACTCGATACTTCTGTGTTGAGTCAAGGCTTTGTGAAGCTTGACTGAACCACTCATATGACAGCAGAAGGTAAAAAATCAGGCTATACCACAGAGACCTCAGCCCCAATAAGACTTGAGCCTTGATATACTGAAATGTAAAAAGGTCTTCCTATTAGCAGTATCATCCGTCATTCAGAACTTTGAGGCCTGGGAAGAGTCAGGTTTACACCACCAGTAGAGGCTGCCAGCAGCCAAGATTACAGGTAAAGGTAGAGAATGCAGCCCAGAGAGAAGGCCAAAGAACCAAACGATCCTACCTATGGCTGAATAGCATAGCAGAATGCAGTGAGGGGAGCCAGGCAAGGCAACAGCTATAGCTTCACTCAGCAAACCACTTGCCTTGGCTTCCAGAGCCAGAGAGCGACACAGCAAATGAGCAGCAGCACATGTAGGAGCACCAATATTTTCCATCCACTGAGGAAGGAGACTTAGTTGTCTGTCCCCAGAACATTACCAAGCACAGATATGTAGTCATCTCTGTTGATATCATCACAGCTACTGACTGTATAAATTCACCATTAGGCCCACATTCACATCAAGCCACAGCTATCCTACAAGAGGCAGTGTTGGCAGAGCAACAGGATGAAACTAACATGGTAGAATATCTGCTGCCTCCCCTACCTCCATCACCAAATGCTTCAGTAAAAACATTGTGGTAATCATCCTTAACTATGATTAAGAGAGACATTTAACTACCTAAACTATAGTTAAGAATTTTCTGCAGATTCTTTTGCAGTTAAGAATTTCCTGCAAATTCAGGATGTGAAACAATGGTTTGAAATGAGTTTGCAAGCCATGGCTTCCATTGACTGTGGCTAGATGTCCCACCTCTACCAAGCCAGCCATTCTGGGCAATTTCAGCAACTCTCCAACCTCCCTGCTTGCAAGGCAAAATAGCAGGTCTCACTGGTATCTCTAAATACATGTCCTCCAAGGGAAGGGTTTAGCTTAGTCATAGATTCAAGGTATGTTGGATCCAGAGGTGGCTGGTATCCACTGAAACTGGTGGGTGAAGCCAAAGCCAGCAACAAGCAGAGGCAAATGATTCTAATTTTGCCCCTATCTTCCTCCCTGCTGCTTTCCCCAAGGGCAACACTGAGACTAAAAAAGACAATGAGGAAGCTGAAAAACAGAATCACTCCTAGACTGGCAGTAAGTAGGAACGCAAACAGGTAGGGGTTGGCTGAGAGTAGACTGGGGTTGGCGTAGCAGTGGCCTATTAACACTAATGGACCAGCCTCTACTGGTTGGAACTAGCAAAAAACCAACAAATCATGGCTAGTGTTAAGCACAGTTCAGCATTATGTCTGGATAATCAACACAACTAGGAGCTGCAATGTGCAAACCAGGCCTAAGCAGCCTGGTAGAGTATTCTACATTCAAGCTCTCAGTGCTGGCAGGTGATAGATAGCGCTAGTTCTTGCAACATTTATCTCCCCTATTTTTGTATTGCTATCTTAGAAAAGACATTCATGAACAATGTCACGGCCAGCATTGGAAACAGTTTTGCTGCTGCATTATTCATCTTCTGTCTAACAGTTTGCTGTTAACACTTTCGTTTACAGTCCAAAAAGTTATTAAAATTTCCAAGTGCTATATAATTAGTCCGCAAAGCAGACTGCCAGACAATTTGTTGCAGGCTGTGTTTCTGTGTCTGCAAAAACAGTGATAACAATGTATTAGTGGTTGACCTTTCCATGAAGGAGCTATGCCTACGAAGTCCCTACGCAATCTTAAGAGCATTGTTTTAAACAAAAAGGTCACAGAGCACTTAGGGTTGATGAGGGTGAAATTCTATTCAACAGAAAGCAAACCAGGCTTGGGGTATTTTTGCTTTCGATCCCCAAGATTAGCAGTGCCTCCTATTCCCTATTTTCCTTTGAGTTCTTTCTGTGGTTTGTACCAAAGATGATCTCTGTTTGGCCCCTATTTGTCTTATTGTTACAAGCAGCAAATAAGCCATGATTGTCATAATTCCATTTGCATATTATTTTCCTTTCCACAGGGCAGCCATGCTTCAGACTCTTAAAAACAGCAAGCTAGATAGAGCCTCCCTGCCAACATCTACCAACCCAGGCTGGACACGGAAGTAACCTGCTTATTCTCAACTGAAAATCATCCATCCTCCAAAAACTTAATTCACAGCAAAGTGTAATGCAGTTCTTCTGTACTGGTATGCCAGTTAGAGAACATATGCACTACCCCTGCAGACTCCAAGAAGCCTTCACTTGCAGGCTACTACATCCTGGACAACAAGAGATGGTATATGGCTACCAGCTAGAACAGAAGACCAGATGGAAAGAAAACCCTACCTAACAATAGACTGCTTATTTAGTCTGTTTCTTGTTAAGTAGATGTCATATCAATGCACCAGGAACAGTAAGGTTTTCTCCGATATTCCTTTCAGCAGCTTAGAAGCCACTCTGGCATGGATGAGGAACCTGCAGCCATCCAGATATTGCTGAATTATAACTTCCAGCATCCTTGATCAGTGTTCATGCTACTGGGGTTGAAGTTCAGAAAAATCTGGATGGCCACATGCTCACACATACATGTACATGTACACACACACAGTACAGCATGTTCCCTTCTTGTGCTACTTGTTAGGTCATGTTAGATGACTTCACACAGCAGCTCATTCCCATGAACCATCATCCCTACCAAGAACTTTCTGGTGAAGGAAGAAGTTACAGCAAAGACTCCTCTCAACTGACTGCAGATTTCTGATTATTAACAAACCAAGAAAAGCAGCCACACTACAGCAACTCCTACGCCATTAGAGATACATTGCATGTGTTGGAAAAGACCAGATGACTAGAAAGGTTTGCAAAACCATAGTAATTGACTCAGTTAATTGACCCGGTTAATTGACCATTAATGTGTATGCTTGAGATACGTACAACAGTGAAGTGAAATGACCCATGAAACACATGTCCTAACAATATCCTTATCACATATAAGTTACTCTGGCCTACCAAAACATTTCTTAACTTTCATGAGACACCGCTCCAAAAGAAAGCAACATTCATTTACAAAACTGGAAAAGTGTATCAGCCCAGATGCAGGCAACATACTCAGTACTCAACGATGCACTGGAAATTGTTGCCATCCCATACATTTACTGAGCCGGCTCAGCTGACATGAATCCCAATGGGGCTTGGGGCACAACCCACCCAGAGAGTCTTCTGCACAATTCAAACAACCAAAAACAGGGGGTAGTCAAAAACAGCCAAGCTTCACTTACTGATTGCTGTGACAGAGGCACTTACATTCACTATAGTAGAGGCAGAAATTTGCTCTTAAAAGCTAAAGACTTAAAATGCTGTTTGAAATTCTGGGCTCTGGAGAACATTTACTTACTCATGACTGGTAGCCTCTTTGCATATGGTCCCAAACAGGTCTTAAACTAAGGTATCTTGTCCAAGAAGATCTCGCAGAGGTATACATGTCCTAGGCAAAGGGAGGGAAAACAAGAAAGGTATTATTAGTGACAGAATATATTCATGCTATTACATTTACTACTTTTATCAGCAAATCTAACTCTTGCAGCAGATTCTCAAGACCTATGGGGGCAGGAAGGAGCTAGTTCTCAAGTTATTATCGCTCCCATAGGAATCCATCTTTATACTCAACATATTTTTAGAACTGCTTTATTGACAGGGAGTAAAAACACGCTAACAGTAAGTCTAAGCACAATAAGCACATCTCTAAAAGAGTCTTCAGAGAGAGGGGGGAGGAGGGAGGAAGGGAATAATCATAATTTACTGTTGTTTTGTGTAAATCACTTTATGGTGTGGTCACCTTAAAAATGGCACAAAAGTGTCCAAAATAAATAATGACACAAACCATTTATTTACAGGAACCATCCTGTGGCTAAGCAACTAGCTCACAATCCTTTTCTCACAGGATTAGTCCCTCCTTGAAGTAAGCTGCAGATTTCTCTCGTCAGAAGTCACATCCTCTTTTATGCTTCAGGAAGAAGAAAACCAGCTCTTACTCCATATTCTAACCAGTAAGTGCAAAGAATGATTGACTGACACGCACTTCTTATAAGTTTTGTTTTATTAAAATTAGTTATGAGATGTCTACCTGTACTGAGGCTGTTGCTGTACTGTACTGACTTGCAACTCCCCTTTGCCATTTACCCTCCCCCACAAACAAGATTTCCAGCTACAGGCCTGCATCCACATTCACCCAAAGCAGGTTAGCCTAATAATTGTTTATGTAAATGTTTATGTGGCACAACCATCAAAAGCAATATGCAGAGCTTCATGAGACTTTAACAGGTAAGTAAGGTATGCCCGTTGTTCGGTTCCAGCGCCTGCCAACCTAACAGTTCGAAAGCACCCCTGGGTGCAAGTAGATAAATAGGGACCGCTTACTAGCGGGAAGGTAAACAGCGTTTCCGTGTGCGGCTCTGGCTCGCCAGAGCAGCGATGTCACGCTGGCCACGTGACCCAGAAGTGTCTCTGGACAGCGCTGGCCCCCGGCCACTTGAGTGAGATGGGCGCACAACCCTAGAGTCTGTCAAGACTGGCCCGTACGGGCAGGGGTACCTTTACCTTAAGGTATGCTCATTCTCCAGTCATCTGTTAACAATCCAATCTTTGTTAATAATCCATAGCCAGACATGTGCCTTCATGTTCACCAATTAAACCCCGGAAGAGTTCCCAGCTGCAATTGTATTTATCTCTTTCAGTAAGAGAGATCGTTAGTTCACTGACTGCAGTGTTTACTTCCGGGATAGGCAGTGTGCCTTGTGCTTATGACTTGACATGAGAAAGATGAAGGCAAAGCTTAAATGAGGAACATGATTACCATTGATTAAAAAATAATGCCTATAGTAGACCTAAGTCAGATTTTTCTCCTTACATCCTTCCTCATTTTTCATCACAGGTACACTAGGCCTGGGGCTTTGCCGAGGATGTACAACGATGGTCAAGTTGAAAAGAACAGTTGCTGCTGATGTCACTTGCTAAAGAAGAGAGGGGAGTTGTGCTACTGCAGTGCTAATGGCAAGTCCTGAAAAAATCATCGACAAACTCCTCCTACAATGGAGAAATTAACTGAAATGGTTCTCTCCCTGCCCCCCACACCGTTTTCTGTCAACAAGTATGTCCTATACCAGGGGTTGGCAAACTACAGCCTGGGGGCCAGATGCGGACCACCGGGCTCGTAAATCCAGCCCATGACCCTGATGCCCACTTTGTCAGTCCACGCGCTAAACCAGTGTGGTGCGGAGGCCTCGCCGCACGGGGACTGACTTCCGCAACACTGGCACAGCTTCGGATTGGCTGCAGGAAGCTCCTGCAGCCAATCCAAAGCTGTGGGCACCTCAGGGTGGGTGGCAACACTGGCGCGGCTTTGGACTGGCTGCAGGAAGCTCTGGGCAGCCACGTATGACCAAAAGCTGAGCGGGAGGAAGCGGCGGCGGCGGCAAGGAGGCTGCCTCTGCTGCCCAGGCCAGAGGCATGGGCTCTGCGCCCCGCGGACACCTGGTCGAGGCAGAGGACAACAACGACGCCGTCGAAGACGAGGTGGTGTTGGCTTGAGTGGCAGCGGGGGGTCCTTTCGGGCGGGGGGTCCTGCCCCCCCACAAGGTCTGAGGGACAGTGGACTGGCCCCCTCCTGAAAAGGTTTGCTGACCCCTGTCCTATACACTATCCCTCATAGTTCCAACACAGAGAAAGGAGAAGCAGCCAGCTCAAAATCAACCCATGGCCATTGCAGGCTGAGCAGCCCCAATTCACTTTACTCCCCACATCTATACACACATATTGTCACACAGACAAAAGAAAATAACTCTTCCTTACTCATAGTATGAGTGCCATCTTAAATGGCAACTCAATAGTACAGTAAGCCCACAACGTTTGCACATTTAACTTGTGTGCATTCAGCTTTAAGTGCACGGCAAAAAAATAAAATATAAAGGGGGTGGGGTTCTGTGAAAAATGACATTGGCTATCCCACCCAGCACTGAACCCAATGTGTTTTGGCTATATGCAATTTTGGCTTTAGGTGCTACTCCCAAACATAAAACCCTGCATAAATTGTGGGCTTATTGTATGCCCAGTATTTCCATTTTTGAATTGCTGCTGTAAGAAATATTCAGTAACTTGGCATTTTTCTACAAACTGACCACAATACCGCCATCTGTGCAAATCTAGTGAGCTAATTCCATGCAGTGCCTCTCTTCTCTGATTCCTTAAGGCTTAGGCAGGATAAGATGAGAGAGAAAGTAATTATCCAACTTCCTTAAAATGTGACTGAACATAACATTTGCAGATCCAGTTGCAGATCCAGAGTAAATCCAAGAAAGAAAGCTGGAAAGCCTCCGGATTTTTCTACAAAGGCAGCTTGCTGGTTAATCAGTTGCAAAACCTATCAAAGGAACTGCTACTGTCATAGGAGAAATTCACGCAAAAACCGAAACAGGGGAAGCCAAACAATGAATGCAATAAAAGAAAGGAGAAAGGGGTTCTCAAAATGCCCCCCCCCCCCCGCTGTTGCTCATGCCAATTGCATTTGAAGGCAATAATAATTTGTAACAACTTAAAAGCTTCCCCTTCCCTGTTATTTGCACTTTCTGTAAAAGTCTATTTGTAACTCCCCATATATAAGTGGGCTCACAGTAAGACTTTGTCATGACGATTAGTTTGATTTATACTAGCGACAGCTTTCTGTTTTATAGATCTGAGTTTAAAGATAGAAAAGGACGGCTTAACTGGTTGTTCTTCATTTGTTAAGTCGTTTTAAAAGGTTTTAAAGAGCTGTTAGTATATTTGTATCTTTTTGTAAGTGTTTTAGATTGCCTTTGATGAAGGAAAACTTTTTATGAAACCAACTTTTCAGAGCACTTTCAGTACACTTCCCTCTTTTGTTTTCTTGCTTAGGAAAGAGAGCACCAACACGATGGTATTCTCACACCCTGAAAAAAATATTTCTCTCCCTTGCCAATAGCCCACCATATTTTATCAAAATAGGGTAGAATATTTCCCCACTGTTTTGTTCACAAGAATAGCATGCCCAAGCTGCAATATGAAAATTCTGCCATCGGTTTTTCAGAGGTGGCCCCACCGCTGAAGCTAGGGAGAAAAAGATGGAACCAGTTAACTCGTAGAATTGTAGTTGGAAGGAACCCACAAAAGCTCATTTCTTGTAACATTAACATTGGGTCCTACCCAAACTGTAGATGAAAAATCTGTTCAGCTTTTTAAGCAGCTTGCATTCCCTCACCACCCACCAAAATGGCTACAAGGAAAAGGGAAAGGGATTTTAATTCTCTAGAACAGAAGATTGTAGAAGAATATTTCAGACACCAAAGCTTTTAAACAGGACACAAAAAGTCTTTCTTTGTAGTGGTGACTATGGATAATAATCATGAAAATGAGAATGCAGCCCCTCCCACTGAAGGGGAATATAAAGGAGTGTGGCCCCTGTTCCCAGGTAACTGGACAGGCACCCACAACACTGATATTTTACCACCTGCTAAAAATGTCTCTTTCACCAAGCATTTTTAGAGAATTAATTTGATCCATTGTTGGTCATCTGTTCTGCATTTCACGTTTTGATTGTTTTATTGTACACTGCCATATTTTAAATGAGTTGGCAATATAGCATATTCTTTATGATTTCATTTATATGCTTTTTTTAAAAAAAAATCCAAGCCTCACAGAATAGGGTAGTCATGAGGGATCTGTGGGGACAGCAGGAAGCTGGTGTCATCTGGGGTGAGGTGGTAAAGCAAAAGAGGATTTCTCTGGAGCTCAGCCGGGTGCCTAGAAGCAGAGACCAGGGATGAGACTGTAAGAATGCCTTGCCCCATTCTGAGCCCCAAGCGATGTTCCAAAGTCAAGAGCACGGTGCTCCCCCTAACAGGTACTCCCACAACATCACTGTATTTTATATACCACCCATAAATACATGTATTTTGCATGCAACACCTATACTCAGTCTGTTAACGGTGAAGCAGCAATCACTAGATGGTGCCCAGCTCATTATGGAAATTGACTATGCATGAATGGGCCAGTTTATGCAGCAAAATATACATAGCACTCTTGAATCACTGTCTGGAGAATACAAATCATCAACTCTGGTCATTTTTCGGCTAGGGCTATCACATCTGCTGTACGTGAAACAAAAGATTTCATGTGGAAGTTGGAAGAAATCGTGAAAACTATCAATTTTGTCAATTCCCTAAGCGAAACAACTCCTTACTAAGCTCCTGCAACACAACACACTGCCTAATCAAATATAAAATGTTTTAAATGATGCACTTGATTATAATGGTGATCTTTTGACTCGACTATGTTATCCTCTGAAGGCAACTTTCACTTCTCTGAACTATTTACTATGGCTAATTACAATTATTATATAATTGGCTCAAAGAAGAAACACTGTTACTTAGGTGCTTCCTAAGGGATGCTTCTCACAACAACATACAAAGTTCAGCATGCACCTGCAGCTAACATGTAACATGCAAGTTACACACCACACATCATTTTTTTACCTCATGCAACACCTGGGCCAGCCCTACCATTAGGAAGACTGAGGTGTCTGCCTCAAGCAGCTGGTTCTGAGTGCCATGAAAAGGAAGGAATTGTTAGTTACTGAATTCTGCATTTTCTGACCCAGGGGCCAAAACAACTGAGCCAACCTTGGGTACTGTGAACATGGACTTGAGGAGGGAAGCACCATTTGCTGTTCTACCTCAGGCAGCAAAATGTTTTGGCCCCCAGCAAAATCCTGTGTTTCTGTGGCAGACATTCAGAGCTTTCCTGAAAGACAAAGAAGAGGTTGGAGGGGGAAAGTCATTGTATGAGGAAGTAGAATCTATGCTTCTCACTTGTACCCAGTGTAATGTGTGAATCAGAGCTAGAACCGGGGGTCTTCTAGGGGCCATGTTACATGTCCAGATATTCCACACAGGTGAGGTGAATTTCTTTTTTAACTGGCAGCAATCAAACAACTAACAGTGTACCTTTGCATGCACACTGATTAATAGGAGTGGGAGGAGGCATATCTGCTCTGGACCTTGTCTCCACATGAGATTAAATCTGTAAATTCCAAGCAAAGTCAGGCAGCACCTACGAAAATTCTACTCCACACATTCTGTTCCACCAGCCTTTGAACTTCTCACTCTGTAGCATTCGTTACAAAAGCTTTACCAACATTTTACTTCCAGGATCTCATTGTGTTTTGCAAATACAGGCACTTAGGTGTTTACAGCCAACTTTTATTATTGGGTGCACATTTCATATCTGCCGTTTTACTACTGCTGCTGCAATATGGTGCTTTTAAGTCGTTAGTGGCCTTGAACGCTGTCAATTCTGTGGAAAGGCATCAGAAAACGCCTTCAAAACAAAGAGCAAAGTGTGCATTTCTTTTCCAAGAGGCTTCAGTGGCACCCACTTCTTTTTATGATGAGGGGATTTTCAGTGAAAAACAAAGGACTTTAAGATAAAATTATTGTAAACAGTCAATGCCCTGCCACCATGGACTTAAAAGATAGTTGATTTACATGAGAACAACAATTTAGCCACATTACTGAGCTGCAGAAATCACGGTACAAGTGGCAGATATGACTGGTACGTTTATCTACGGCTCAAGTGCCTAACCCATGATGCAACTATACAGCAGCACCTACCAAGGCCATTTTATACATTCAGCAAAATCAAGTAGTGAAGTTTTGTCAGAATCCTAAAAAGTGAGGCTTGCAGGTGGGTTAATCCATGCAAGGATATTTTCCCATCTATAAATCTACTTGGATTTTCTAAACGAGCAGGTTGAGGAAATAAATGCTCAGCCAGGACTAGTGCCTGGCATCCTCAAGCAGGTGTCAGAGCCCACCACTGATGCCGGTCCTTGTCCCCACCCCACACAGCAGGCACCTGGGTCTGTGAACTGCCTGACTTTTAATTATCAAGATGCCCACAACACTGCTCCAGGATTCTATGAGAAATTAAAATGGTGGGAAGTTCACTGCCTCCTCCAGATCACTGCACAGTTGCTACTTGGCACAAGTACATAAGCCAGCCAAGGAAGTCCACCAGAGTCCACTTTGGCAGGGGAGCTGGTTCTTGGTTCAACTTTGCCTTCTCCTTGACATGTCACATTTCTACCTGGGATGAAATCCTTCAACTTAACCCCCCCACCCCAAAAATCTTCCAAGGTACAATCAAGCATATGTCAGCCTGCAGCAGTAGCATTCAATAAAGGTTTCACTACAGAATTCCGGATGTATAAAATGGCTCTCATACTTGACTTGCAGCACACTCCCCTCTTGGCTGCTACTGTCTATCAATGACCTACAACAAGTGCTTTGACAGAGAGGTGTGTGTTATCCAAGAACTAAGCTGCTCTTTCACACACTCCAGAGTCAAGGTCTGGAAGGATTTGTTAGAGACACCACACAAGAACTGATCTCTGCATCAGCATTTACAGTACCATGTCTCTCCTGCACTGTAATTTTCACACAGACATAAGTGTTGTGAGAGTTTTTAGATAATCATACGATGCTAAAAATGTGCTCCTTTGCAAGCTTTGGCTACTATAGTTATTAGAAATTCCATTCTAATTACAACTCCACCTAGTATGAGGACAGGTGCTATTTTAGCATGGGTGAAGCCACTTAGCAAGAAATAACTCCAAGGCCAGCCATACTGAGCCTCTCATGTCCAGTCACCAAGATGCACGTTTTACCATTTCCTCAGTTTCAAAGTGTTTTTTAGTGTTTTAACTCTTTTAGCTGGGTTAATTGACATCCTATGCCCTCTTGAAATGTGCAGGGGGGAGTTATTGGGTTGTTGTTTTTATTTTGATAATGTATTTTGTGGTTTTATGTTTCTGATTTTATCCTGTGAATCGCCCTGAGACCTGCAGTTATAGGGCAGTATACAGTGGTACCTCAGGTTAAGAACTTAATTCGTTCTGGAGGTCCGTTCTTAACCTGAAACTGTTCTTAACCTGAGATACCACTTTAGCTAATGGGGCCTCCCACTGCCGCCACACGATTTCTGTTCTCATTCTGAAGCAAAGTTCTTAACCCGAGGTACTATTTCTGGGTTAGCGGAGTCTGTAACCTGAAGTGTCTGTAACCTGAGGTACCACTGTATAAATGTTCATAGCAGCTTTTCAAAGTCTTGATCTACCACTGCAAGAATGACTGTACCAAAAAACCCACTAAATTCGGCCAAAATAACGCTTCATTCTGCAACCTGTGGAAATATTTTTACACTACTCTGTATAAATTTTGGTGCCTCTACTAGCTATACAGAGAGGGCCAGAGCTATGCAGGACACTGAAACCCAGCCTGCTAATTTAGCCACCTCTCAGAGTTCACCAGGTGTTGCCCACACATTTTTAAGCACTATCTTCAGGATTATAAAAGATAGCAATCTGCTTTTATACATATTTTTATTGTGAAAGCAGACTCTTTCAAGCTGATCATATGCATGTTTACTTGGAGACAAGCCCCTAAGACTCAAATAAAGGTTACTTCCATGCACATAGTGGTCTGTGGCCTTTAAAAAGAACATGGCTTCTGCAGTCAGTAACACAAGCTGCGGGAAGTTTGCGCTTCAATAAATTGCAGCACAAGCAGAGTTCAGGGTATGATAATCCATGCTTGGCCAAACATAATATAACAAGAAGAAAATTGCCGACAATGCCTTTTCCTGAGCAACTACTCCATTTTGGCGCAACTCCAACTTGCATTATATCTGGCTGGTTTCTTTTAGATACAAACACAAACATGTTATTGTCACAGTATCAGTCTCAAAATACTTCCTCGGGACATGAGTGTACAAACCCTAATTCTCCTAATCAACAGACCAATGAGCTGTCAATTTGGAGATAATTCTATAAAACAGAGAAGCTTGCTGTTGCCCTCAGTTCAAATTGCAGGCAGTGAGTTAATTTAACAGTCTTCAGCCAAAGTGTACAAAACACAAGAGAATAAGGCAAGCAGCTATCCTGCAACTTAACAGTTTAAATTTTACACCATTACCATCCAAGAAGTGCTCCAAGTTACAACAAAAGCAAATCACTTCCTAAGATTTAACAACCTTTCCTGCAGTACTGACAAGTGAGGCAAGGAATAGAAGCACAGATCAAATATTCACCAGGACACACCCTCATCCTCATTCACAGTTTCAGTGAATTTACACATCAAAGAATCACTTGACAAACAGCTTTCCCGTAGTTGCCAAAAGGTCACAGGTATTGTCCAACAAGGAGAAAAATGAAGTGCATCAGGTTAGGGCAGCTATCATTTAAATAACAATTCAAAGTAACTATACAAAGGCTGCAATATTATACAGTCTTGCAGCCAGATCCTACACATGTTTACTGAAAAGCAGCTCCCACTGTGTTCTCAGTTTCAGTACAATATGCAGAAGATTTCAGCCTTACTTGGCAGAAAGCTCTGACCAAACTCAGTAAGTTCTGAATAAAACAGGACCAGGCTGAAAGAGTCTTTGTTAAACTATACACTACACAATGCACTTCAATCCCACCGCCACACAATATAAAATCGACAGTCCAGTTGCTCTAATAAACCAAGTATCAGAGACTGCTCCAAACTTTTCAACAAAGGAAGCAATCCTGAGGGGATCGGTAATAGAATACAGCAGCTCTCTTCAATTACTGTCTGGACCAGCCATTCAGCCAAACAGCAAATGTCAGTGGTTTTGGTTCAGTTCCCAAAGGACCCGATCAAGGAAGGAACTTTACAATTCAACAACCACAGCTTCCGTAAGTGACCATTCAAGGTGGAGGGAGCAAAGCTGCTTTTGGAGGACTTTTGTATTAGAGTACGAATGTGCTGGAGCAGATGGACCTCACTCCCCGCTCAAGGCTGCTAGGTTGATAACTTTCTAACATCAACCCACACTTTCTAACATCAACCCACTCAAAGAAGAGAGAGAGATACCAACAGAATTCGTTCAGTCTTTTGTGCCCAATACAAGACTCTCCACTATCCAAACCCCGTATCAATACATGGCACAGAGGTCCAAGGCTTTTACAACAGAGGCACAAATTATGGGAAACTTCTTTCCTTCCCGAAAGTTTTATATCACCAAAAGGGGCAAACATTTCAAGTTTCTGCTTTTAATTGCGGTATTGCTTGTTGTCAGAGATGGCAAAAAGTCTTACTGAACTGCGGGCATTAAAAAACGTATACACACATACGGAATAAATTAAGAGTCCCTATATGTAATCCACCATAAGCTTCAGATCCCCACATCAAAGGCTCACAGACTCCCAAGAACCATTCAGATCCTCTCTACTTTTCAGAACTTCCGCAGCAATCCTTTTGCAGTCTACAATGCTAGGCATGCTTACTTAGAAGTTAAAACACACACATTGGAAACAGCAAGACTTACTTCTGAGCAAATAATGCACAGGATCCAGGGGCAAAAATCCTTCTTTTCCTCTCCTGCTCCCACACCACCTCCAAACCACCTTCGCTCTGCTGTGTCTGCAGTTATTTCCCCCTCCCCTAAAAACACACGCCCCTTACCTTAATGCACGAAGAAACCTCCCCACACCCTCTAGCTCCCCCCCCCCCGAGGAAAACTCCTCCTTCCTGCCCCCCCCAACCCAGCATCCTCCTCCAAAAGAGTCGAAACTGGGGTGTCTGGTGGCTTCCTACTACCCACCCCCATGCTTCCCATACAAAGGAAAAGCCCTGGCATTTCGCTCCCCCCCCCCATGACTTCCCCCCACCATCCCAGATGCGACCCACCATGAATGGAAGTGGGAGGGGGGAGCTTCCCCTTTGTCCCCTCGAGCTGCAAAGGGCCCCAGAGGAGCAGAAGGGGGAAAGTCCAGGAAGAGACGCCCCCCCCACACTAATCCAACACGCCCTCAGCTCCACGGGAAAACCCACCACACGCGCAGAGGTGGATTTGGAGTGAGCCACGCTCCCGGCCCGCCCACCCCTCTGGGGGAGAATGGAACAGCCCACCTTTCCCTCAGGGAAGGCCTCGAGGCCTGGCTCTCCTCTCGCCCTCAGCATGGAGGGCCCCCGCCACAGCCGAGGGGGGTCCACGAAGGGCCGGGCGCCCCCTCCCCACAAGCCCAGCCTCCGCTCCCTCCTCCCTTCAATTTACCTCAGCGCTCCTTCCGGGGCCTCGTGCCGCCGCCGCCGTTGCCGCCTCCTCCCCCGCCCCCCCCCAACCGCCACAGCTGAGTGCCCGGGACGTTGGCCTCCAACCAGGAAGTGGCCCGGTGTGACACCTACTCTTCGCTGCCATGGCAACGCTCCCCCCGCCCGCCGCGTTCCGGACAGGAGGCTACTGCGGCGGCGGCTCCTCCTCTGCCGAGCCCCGCGCGCCGCCCCGAGGCAAGCGCATAGGGCGATCCCAGCCCCGGCGCCATCTTGACACCGGAACGAGGCTCGGCTGCAAAGGCTCCGCCCCTTTTCCTCTCATGGGACGTCGTGACGTCACGGGGGGGGAAAGGGCCGCTCGCATAGGGCTTTTTCAATGGCGCCGCCATCTTGGGACGAAAGCGAGGCTAGGCTCCGCCCACCTCGGGGTGGGAGGGTTCGAATGGAGCGAGGATTCTATTTCAGGCTCAAGAAGCAAAGCGGGTTTTTTCCCACCGCTGCTTAGGCAGCAGGTATCTCTGTCGGGCTTAGGATAGCAGTTTCCCACCCGCTCCAAAGCTGTTTTTCCCCCGGACATCGTTTAATACATCGTTTAATGTATTTTTAATCTTTGTTGGAAGACGCCCAGAGTGACTGGGGAGACCCAGCCAGATGGGCGGAGTACAAAAAATAAATTATTATTATTATTATTATTATTATTGCCTTGCGTGAAGGCTGTGCAGTTTTAAATGCTGCCAACCTCTTGCAAACCACTATTCCCCAGTTTCCAGGCAGGTTCAGTCTGATACGGACAGGGGACCTTCCCATCCAGGGTTGCACTGTTTGTTTGTTTGTTTGTTTTTGCTTGAATTTTTGAAAACAACAACCACCTTGAAGCTGTTTGCAAAGAAGTTAAAAACAATAAAATCAATGTTAAAATCATGGCAATCGTTTTAAAAATAAAACAAGTTAAAATACTAAAACAGGTAAACAAAAATGTTTTTAGCAGACACTGAAAAGAACACAGCGAAGGAGCCTGCTTGATATCAATAGGCAGGGAATTCCGAAGTATAGGTATTGCCGCACTAAACACCAGTCCATGCTATGGGTGCCACACTAGTGCATCAAATGAAGAAAACCTAAGCAACAAATAATGTATAAACTAAACATCTATGAGTGTAAAATATGATGGCTCACTAAATAGACATCAATGTCGGGAGTGAGCCAGCAGTAAATCACACTGGGCAAGCTGGAGTTAACTCTTTATTAGCAAAAACGCAATCTGCACAGGATTGTCAGGCCTAATGAGCACAGCAACTTGTCTGAAGGTCTGCTGCCTAAGTCCCTGCCTCCCCAGGGCTATTCCAAAGCAATTGGAGACTCTGCCTGCATGCAGCCAATTTCTGCTCTGCTCTTTTCATGCCTCTTCTCGTTCTGGGGGAAAGTGGAGAGGGGAGCTTGTTTCAGCAAGAGGGGTGGGGATAAAGCTCATTGTTCTTTTCAGGCATTCACCACAACAATGTCTGGTGGTAGATAAGGGACCTGGAGACACCTGTTAACTCTCGAAAGCAGGCTTAAAACAAGCATCCAGGCCTCCTCTAAACTCCTGTGGTGCCCTTCTGTCTCCTCCTCCAAACTGGCTTCTTTCTCAGAAAAGCAGGTTTCTGAAGGTAACAGCATGGGTTACACGCCTACCTACCCTCTTACTGCAGCACCCAGCAGGAATAATCACTGCTGAACACGGCGTGCCTTTCTTCCGAGAAGATACAAGAGATCCAGTTTAGAATGTAGGTTTTTAGGGCTGCCATTCAATCCCGTACCTACTTATCTGGGAACAATCCCCGGTGGGATTTACTCTAGCATACTATTATTAGACTTCTTAATTGCCTTCTAAACCACCGTCTCAAGGCAATTTATGTCTAAGATATTGAAAAACAGATAAAAACTGTTAAATGAGTAGATATGTATAAGACGGCAAAGTTACAACCCTGCATGCACTTTGTTTCAAGCGGAGGTTTTTAATCTTTTCTGTTTGTCTTTATAGCATGCTGGTGTGCATACTTGGGGAGGTAAAGGTAAAGGGACCCCTGACCATTAGGTCCAGTCGCGGACGACTCTGGGGTTGCGGCGCTCATCTCGCTTTATTGGCCATGGGAGCCGGCATACAGCTTCCGGGTCATGTGGCCAGAGCAGCACATGGAAACACCGTTTCCCTTCCCGCTGGAGTGATACCTATTTATCTACTTGCACTTTGACATGCTTTCGAACTGCTAAGTTGGCAGGAGCAGGGACCGAACCACGGGAGCTCACCCCGTCGCGGGGATTTGAACCACCGACCTTCTGATCAGCTAGTCCTAGGTTTTGTGGTTTAACCCACAGCGCCACCCGTGTCCCTTCGTACTTGGGGAAGGGGATGTCAAAAAAGTGCGTGCAAGGCCCTTGCATGCAGCAGCACTCATGCACGCAAACATATTGAAAGCCCCATTGAACACAGTGGTTCTAACTTCTGAGTTAACAGTCATAGGATTCTGCTATAAATTACTAATGCCAGCCCAAGATTCGGGGGGGGGGGGCTTATGACCTGTCCCTACTCTCTTAAGGGGGCTCACCTCCTCCTCACTGTAGTGGGAAACATTATTGGCCTGCTGGTGTAATGCAACCCTCAGGCCCACTTTGACAGGCGAGGGGAGCCGCCCACCTGTCAGTCATCTGACATCATGATGATTCATTGGCCAAATTGACCCTGCAGAAGTTCTGAAGATCAAAGCTGACCCACAAGGTGGGGGGGGGGGAGTCTACTTTGCTGATGCACTTCCTGGCATAGCTGTCAACTTTCAGATTTGAAAATAAGGGATCAGCAGTCTTGAAAATAAGGGATCAGCAGCCTCACCTGTCCCAGGAACAGTCTACAGGGTATCTAACAATCCGGGATAGTAGCGGGAAGCAACAGGAAACGGCGCTGGAATAAGGGAATTTCCCGCCAAAAAAGGGAAGGTTGACAGCTATGCTTCCTGCATGTGCTGGCAGAAAAGCAGCGCCTAGTGGGAATGAGCTTGCCCTTTATCAGCTGGTGAGTGGTGGTCTGTGAGCTTCGTTCAGGTGCTCTGAGAGATGCCTGTGGTTCTCGTGCTGGAAGACGGGAGACGGCACACCCATCACATAAAATATTCATGTTGATTTTTAATTGTGATTTTTATTGGCTTCTTTCATTTGTTATACTGTCCTTTACTGTGCAGGAAATACGCAGGAAATAAGAGAAGCAATAAAAATGCATACGGCATCTAGCACATCCCATTACAATTGCTACAACAGACAGAAAACCCATTAAGTTACAGGCATGTCCATTTTGGTGGCCTAATCTGGCTCCAGTGGCAGTTTATTTTGGGGGGTAAAATCCTTAAAAAAAAACCCTCAACAACTTTGGGTTAAAAAAAGGTCAACAACTTTGGTTGGCCCTCGCGACCCTTCACTTCATCAAATCTGGTCGTCTTTGGAAAAAGTTTGGATACCCTTGCATTATGATTAAGAGGTCTGCCAAGACCCTTGGCAATCTTCAAGTGGTCCATAGCCTCCTAGTGGTGCAGCAATAAAACTGCTAGCACATTTTCAAAGCTAAGCAGGGTCTGGTGTTATTTCAAATTGGATGGGAGACCACAGGTTGAGATTCCTGGGTTGCAGGGAATTGGACTAGATGTCCATTGGGATCCCTTCTAACTCTACAATTCTATGATTCATAGGTAGAAAAGGCTGGGAACCGCTGCTCTGTGTAGGATATACTGTGTTTATACAAAGTCATATACCATTGGACCATTTCAGGACTAGCCAATCTGGCAATTTCCAGCTGTTTTAGACTGCAGCTGCCATAATCTCTGACTATTGGCCAAGCTGGCCTGGACTGATAGGAGCGGGATGCCAAGTTGCCTATCCCTCATCCATTTAATTTAGTACTGTCTGCTAGTCGGCAGCTTTGCAGGATTTCAGGCAGGCCTTTCGCAGCCCAACCAGGGACACTTCCACGTGGCAGCTTATTGCCTTGCAAGTTTTCCACAGTGTCCACATGATGTCCTCATCAAAATGCCACTCAATGTCCTCCCCGCCCCCACTGGACACCTGCTTTAATCTGGATTTACTGTATCTGCCGGGGGTTTTCCTACTTAATCGGATTTTCCGCGGAAACATAAATCCGGATTAAATGGGAAAGTAATACCAGGCAGCAGTGTCTGGTGAGGATGAAGTTGTGCGGACAGCACAGAGCTTGCATGCATGAGCAGTGCGGGGTCCACCAAAAATTGGACCCAGGACCTTCTGCGAGCAATGCATGTGCTCTACTGCCAAACTATGGCCCAAGGTTGTTGTTGTTTGGGTGTTGTTGTTCTTTAAGTGTGCAGTTCAGTGGCGTAGCGTGGGGGGTGCAGGGGGGCCGGCCACACCGGGCGCAACATCGGGGGGGGGCGTGCTCGCACTCGCAGCTCTCTGCCCCTACCTGGCTCACTCACTCTCTCTCACTGCAGTGCTGGCTGTGTGAATCCGATCCGAGCCGCCGGGTCGCCGCCCACTGTGGAGGGGGGGGTGCCAGGCGTGCGGGAGAGAGAGCGAGGGACTATCTGGGGGAGGGACAGTGCAGCGGGGGGGGGCAAATTACTTGCCTTGCCCCGGGTTAGGGGGCGCAAATTTCTTGCCTTGCCCCGGGTGCTGACAACCCACGCTACGCCACTGGTGCAGTTGGATACAAAATGTGAAGTTCAGGTGGAGAGGGATGTGCAGTTGGGAAGCTGATGGAGTGCCGTTGGAAAACCTGGGCGAATTAGACACGTTAGGCAGTATTTGTTTATCAAGCACTTAAGTGGCAGGCAATGTCAGAGGCAGCATGCTCACCGGTTAGAATGAGTTGAGTTTCCGTTCTTAAAACAAACAGCCCAAGCCATATTTAAACACCTTCTTATTTGGGGCCAGAACCTCCTCTTCTTCATTTCCAAGCAGGAGACGCTTTGAGGATAAAATGGAGAGGTGGGCGGGTGGGGAGAGAGAGAGTGCGTCACCTTGAGCTCCTTGGGACGCAGGTGGCGCTGTGGTCTAAACCAATGAGCCTCTTGGGCTTGCCGATCAGAAGGTCGACGGTTCGAATCTCCGCAACGGAGTGAGCTCCCATTGCTCTGTCCCAGCTCCTGCTAACCTAGGAGTTTGAAAGCACACCAGTGCAAGTAGGTAAGTAGGTACCACTGCAGCGGGAAGGTAAACGGCTTTTCCATGTGCTCTGGTTTCCCTCAAGGTATTCCGTTGCGCCGGAAGTGGTTTAGTCTTCTGGCCACATGACCCAGAAAGCAGTCCGTGGACAAACGCCAGTTCGCTCAGCCTAAAAGCGAGATGAGCGCCGCAACCCCATAGTCGCCTTTGACTGGACTTAACTATCCAGGGGTCCTTTACCTTTTTACTTTACATTGGAGAAAAGGTGGAATATAAATGTAATAATAAACAACTTAACAAATTTTCTGGCACACCTTCTGCCCTCCGTATCAACCTTTTTTGCAGCTAAAGGAAAGGTGCTTCATAATACCTCCATTCTTAGTGTGTGACCGGTTCCATGTTAATTAAAACACCCATCTTCATTTCTTTTCCAGTGGGCTTGGCCCTTCTGTCAAGTTGTGCTCCCGCACACAGCTCCCATCACTTGCCACGAGGCTGACACAGTACACCTTTCCAAGTGTGGGCCTACAGGCAATTTGTTGCAGGCTGCACTTTATTAAACCCAATGTCCAATTTAACACACACGTCCTAATCTTTACTCTCTTAATCAGCTCCTCTTCGTTTATTTGTCCAACTGCCACCCTGGCAGCCTTTATTCAGAGTTTTCCAAACCTCGCATTGGCCGGCCCAGGACTCTGTTTTCATTAGTGCCTGTCTTCTGAATCGGTTCCGAATGCACCCCATCAGCTAGCCTTTCCTGAACACCTGATAAAAGAAGCTAATTCTGCCAATACAGGTGCCCTCCATCTCCCCCACTGCCTGCCCCACTTTCCAATTATCCCTTTTCTCCTTACAGGTTCTCCACTTTCTGCATTGACTCCCGCCTGCCTCCTTCCCCCCTCCTCTGATATCTGGGTTTCAAATCATCCCTTATTTCTACATTCTTTTCAGTGCACCCTCCCCAATAGAGCTAAATTCTGCAGCATGAGTGAAATCCAAATCCAGGCTAAGGCAAAGCTGGGTTAGAGGCAAGCACACGGCAGAAAGAGAAAGGTTTTCTTCTGAGCTGGAGCAGGTATAATCAATAAAGGTAACGGCCGAAAGTGGCCTTAATATCAGTCTGTCGTTGTTCGTTGGCATCTGTCTGTCTTGCAAGACAATGGAGTGTGCTTCCAGGGATGGAGTCAAACCACTGTGTTGTTGTCATTTAGTCGTGTCGGACTCTTCGTGACCCCATGGACCAGAGCACGCCAGGCCCCCCTGTCTTCCACTGCCTCCCGCAGTTTGGTCAAACTCATGCTGGTAGCTTCGAGAACACTGTCCAACCATCTTGTCCTCTGTCGTCCCCTTCTCCTTGTGCCCTCCATCTTTCCCAACATCAGGGTCTTTTCCAGGGAGTCTTCTCTTCTCATGAGGTGGCCAAAGTATTGGAGCCTCAGCTTCACATTCTGTCATTCCAGTGAGCACTCAGGGCTGATTTCCTTCAGAATGGAGAGGTCTGATATTCTTGCAGTCCATGGGACTCTCAAGAGTCTCCTCCAGCACCATAATTCAAAAGCATCAATTCATCGGCGAACCATTGTGTTAGCAGCATTGAAGTAACCTCCCAGGGGTGAGAGCCTGGGCATTGTGTCTGGAAAGAGAAGTTGCTGAATTGCAACTTATTACCAAACTTAAAACCATGGAGAGACCTGGTCTGAATAGAGACATTGGATTCTTATCTCATTATACATGATAAAGCTATTTTTAGCCCTCTCAACCCTTGCTTTTTCCTGTAAGACCAATTGCAGTTGTCAACAGTCGTCAACAGGTTTACCACAGCCACCAGCCAATCACCCATACCCACCACTCTTCTGAGTAATACCCCTCCCCACCCTCTCACTATATAAGGGTCTGGTGACTTCTTCAGTATGTCTGAAGAAGTGTTCATGCACATGAAAGCTCATACCAATAACAAACTTAGTTGGTCTCTAAGGTGCTACTGGAAGGAATTTTTTTATTTTGAATCAATGAAAAGGAAGTATTGTTGTTGTTGCTGCTGTTATTATTATTATTATTTAGTCGATTGTTACCCAAATGTATCCAAGCGACTTACAACACATTTAAAAACGTAAATGCATCAGACCATTATAAAAAAAAACAACCCCATATAAAACAACCCTTGTAATGGCTGCAGGGAACTTGGCAGCACGCTGGCAGCACAACAACACCATCTCAGTTTATCAGAAGCCTGGGACTGGGAAAGTAAGTCTTTACTTGGTGCCAAAGTGATGCCAATGAGGGCACCAGGTTGAACTTGCTAGGAAGGGCATTCTGCAAATGGAGAGCCACAAATTGAAAAGGCCTGCATAGGTTCCTGTTGGGAGAGCTGTTCCAGAAAGTAAAAACAACCCATGGTGAAACAACAGTAGCTAAGGTCGGCAGTTCGAATCCCCGTGGCGGGGTGCGCTCCCGTTGTTCGGTCCCAGCGCCTGCCAACCTAGCAGTTCGAAAGCACTCTCGGGTGCAAGTAGATAAATAGGGACCGCTTACTAGCGGGAAGGTAAACGGCGTTTCCGTGTGCGGCTCTGGCTCGCCAGAGCAGCGATGTCATGCTGGCCACGTGACCCGGAAGTGTCTTCGGACAGCGCTGGCCCTTGGCCTCTTTGAGTGAGATGGGCGCACAACCCTAGAGTCTGTCAAGACTGGCCCGTACGGGCATGGGTACCTTTACCTTTAAATCGGGGGCAGAGAACCTTTGGCCCTCCAGGTGTTGCTGGACTACAACTCCCATCTTTCCTGACCATTGACCATGCTGGCTGGGGCTGATGGGAGTTGGAGTCCAACATTATCCTGAAGACCACAGGTTCCTTCATCCATTACTGGCCTAGGGCGATGGGGTGGAGGAGTTATTCCAAGCCCTCCTGGTGTAGGAAAAAAAGACTGTTGCACAAATCAACCAAGAATCTTTAAATACAGCTTTAAAAAGAAGAAATGAGACCACAAGTTGGGTGCTGTCCATCTCTTAGAGAAGACCCACTGAACTCAGTGTGTTTATTTATTATTTTTATTTCTTTACATTTATAGACCACCTTCATCTTCCAAGGAGCTCAAAGTGGTGCACATGGTTCTTCTTCTTCCTCATCATCATTTCATCCTCACAACAGCCCTGTGAGGTAGGTTAGGTTGGCCCAAGGTCACCCAGCGAGCTTCATGGCCGAGCGGGGATTCAAACCCAGGTCTCCCAGGTCATAGTCCAACATGCTAACCACTATGGCACACTGGTTCTTTAAATTCATTGGTTTCATTGGGTCTGCTCCAAGTACAACTGGTGCGGAATAGCACACCCATTGAGTAAAGAAGTTGTTTCCATTGGCCAAGGATGCCTCCTTCCTCTTATCATCTGCAATACAACATTCACAGTACATGCATACACTCACGCACACAGAAATTCCTCTGGCCTGTATAGCTCCATGACTCAGTGGCAGCCGAACCTGTACAACAGAAATAAGAACACTACCCTCTGGCCAGAACCTTTTGCACACGCCTGATGTGTCCCAATTGCTGGTGCAACATGCCCAGAAAGGTACTATTCAGGAATCCTGTTGACATGCTTACCATACTGAGTCTCGATTAGATCACTATCAGTCTTGCACCTGTGGCCTAGTTCTCGCAGAAGAAATCGGTTGTGGCTACCCTGGCAGCAGCCTGAGAATGGCAGGTGGTTGACTATTGATTATTGAATTTCTATACAATTTAATAGATTAAAAATATCTCTAAAGGGCATAAAGAAAACTGAAGCAACAATAGACAGTGTAAACAAAATGTTACGAAAACACAGAGTTACGTATAAAAATGGCACATCAATGCAAAGTTGCTAAAACATAAAAATCAATCTCAGCTCATTTTCTTTCTAGCACACCTTCCCTATCAAGCTTCAGGTTCTTGCTCAGGATCCAAACAAACTCTCAGCTCAAAAGTTGCACAGCGAGAAGAGTTCCTGGAAACTGTAGACATCGCCGGAGTCTCCCACTCTCTGGTAGAAGAGGCAGGCTACTTGCTAATCTCCTGATATTATTGCTTATTTATAGAGTTTAATAAATGTATGGGGTGCTGGGGGAGGAGGAGTACCTCTGGTGGGGACACATCGCGATCCTTTTGGGGTAGTTTGGTCCCCACCAAAGTCCCACTCAGCTCTCACCTGTGGCTCCTAGAAGATGCCAGCATGAGACAGCAGCCACACCCCGGAAAGAAATTTGACTGGCTGGCTAAGCCAGGTGAGGGTAGGCGATGGGTCTCAAACCCCTGTTGAGTCAGGGCCTTCCTCTGCATGCAAAAACAGACTCTGGCAGATTGACCAATAAGGTCAATTGTGGGTCCAACGGTCAAGATCAGGGGTCGGCAAGGTTTACCATCCATGGGCCGGATCACTCCCATGGAGATCATCCGTGGGGCGGACTGGCACAGCATGATGCCGGAAATCTGCGCATGTCCGCAGCAGGGGAAATTGCTTCTGTGCATGCCCAGATGCCAAAAATCATGCCTGCACAGAAGCGATTTTCGGCGTCTGGACATGGACAGATGCGATTTCCAGTATCTGCGCATGCGCAGACGCAATTTCCGCCACCGCTCGGCGAGTCCCTACACCATGCCGGTTTAGCACAGCGGGGGGGGGGGGGCTCCCCGAGCAGATGGCTCGGTTCAGGAGCGGCTCGTGGGCCAGTAAAACAGTCTTCGTGGGCCGCATCTGGCCCATGGGCCGCACGTTGCTGACCCCTGGTCAAGATTGTGGTTTCTGCACGTGCTGTAGAGGGAAGTGAGGGGCAGGTGGTGCTTGTCATAGAATCATAGAGTTGGAAGAGACCACAAGGGCCATCGAGTCCAACCCCCTGCCAAGCAGGAAACACCATCAGAGCACTCCTGACATATGGTTGTCAAGCCTCTGCTTAAAATCTGGGAAGGGAGGAGGAAAACTCTGATCCTAAACCTATGGGACTCACTGAGCTATGGTACTCACTGAGTGGGTGGCTCGGTTTGGGGGCCATTTAAACAACCCCCGTGGGCTGCTTGTGGCCCATGGGCCGCATGTTGCTGACCCCTGCCCTACACAAATCCGGAGCGAAGTCCCTGAGACAGTTGGATGGCGCCTTGTCCGCCTCCTTCCGGCAACGCCTGCAGCCAAGCTGGTGCCGGACGTCTTGCTCTGCTTTCCTCTGGACCACATCAGCGAGGCTGAGAGGGGGGTCTTGTCATCTGGGCATCCCAGGACCTCCGCATGCACTGCCCAGGCTTGCGTCCCAGAAAGGTCGCTTATACTTACAGAAATTCTAATGTAATTGTGGCTGTGAAAAGTGACCAGCCCTATAAGCTCGAGTCTTGTGAGGTCGGGGAAGTAAAACGGTGAAACAGAGAATGCAACTTGGACTAGAGCAAAGGTGAGCCGGGAAGGAACAGTGGAAAGGCAGAGAGGGGGAAACAATTGAAGACGCAGGGATTTGATGAAACAGGTAGCTTTGCAAAAGGAGAACAAAATGAGAGTGTGCTATTATTTCATTGGAAAGTGCTGCCCTCTAGCAGCTAGGTGCGGAATTTAGTATGTATAGTAAGTTTATATTTGCCTTTAAGTAGAACTGGATTTATGTATTAATACCTAATATGCTATTGCAACGATGGTAAAAGGTTGCTTGGCTTCTTTAGCACGCATTTCATCCTTAAGCGAATTCTCACTGGCTATATGTTTTGCATTCATTGACATTTGTCACAAATGTTTACAGTTTTCATTCTTTCTCTTGCCTATAAAACATGCCTTTTCTCAGAGACCTTTGGCTAATTAAACAATCTATGGCATTTAAACAATCTATGGGGGGGATTTTTTTTGTTAGTTCGTTTATTACAGTATGTATTTTTGTGTTTTTATATTGCAAGCCACCCCTTGATCTTCGGATGAAAGGCAGTATAGAAATTTAGAGGATATGGATGATTGTAGTGATGAGGATATCTGAAAAAATTCCCATGTGAGGATAACATTTCAAGCAATTATGCATGGTATGGAGACAGTGGGTGGAAAAAAGTTCACAGGGAAATTTCCTGTGGGTGCAAATAAGGGGGGGGGGACATGGAATTTGAAAGTGCAGGCCTCTGTTTGTAAAGAGTGGGGCAAAAGGAACTGGGCATGTTTAATCTGGAAAAGAGGAGACAGGGATGGAATCTAGTAAAGGGACCCCTGACCATTAGGTCCAGTCGTGGCCGACTCTGGGGTTGCGGCGCTCATCTCGCTTTATTGGCTGAGGGAGCCGGCGTACAGCTTCCGGGTCATGTGGCCAGCATGACTAAGCCGCTTCTGGCGAACCAGAGCAGTGCACGGAAACGCCGTTTACCTTCCCGCCAGATCGGTACCTATTTATCTACTTGTACTTTGATGTGTTTTTGAACTGCTAGGTGGGCAGGAGCAGGGACGGAACAACGGGAGCTCACCCCGTCGCAGGGATTCGAACCGCCAACCTTCTGATTGGCAAGTCCTAGGCTCTGTGGTTTAACCCACAGCACCACCTGCGTCCCTATCTGTTTAATCTGGAGAAGAGGAGACAGGGATGGAATCTGTTGTTGTTGTTTAGTCGTTCATTCATGTCCGACTCTTCGTGACCCCGTGGACCAGAGCACGCCAGGCACTCCTGTCTTCCACTGCCTCCCACAGTTTGGTCAAACTCATGCTGGTAGCTTCGAGAACACTGTCTAACCATCTCGTCCTCTGTCGTCCTCTTCTCCTTGTGCCCTCCATCTTTCCCAACATCAGGGTCTTTTCCAGTGAGTCTTCTCTTCTCATGAGGTGGCCAAAGTATTTGAGCCTCAGCTTCACGATCTGTCCTTCCAGTGAGCACTCAGGGATGGAATCTAGACACATGTAAAAAAATGCTGTGAAATGCCATCTAGTGTCACATTTGTATAATGCACTTGAAGCACACTTAAAATGTTATACAGTGGTACCTTGGGTTAAGTACGGTACTTAATTCGTTCTGGAGGTCCGTTCTTAACCTGAAACTGTTCTTAACCTGAAGCACCACTTTAGCTAATGGGGCCTCCTGCTGCCACTGCGCCACCGGAGCACAATATCTGTTCTCATCCTGAAGCAAAGTTCTTAACCCGAGGTAATATTTCTGGGTTAGTGGAGTCTGTAACCTGAAGCGTATGTAACCTGAAGCGTCTGTAACCCGAGGTACCATTGTACAATCATACCTCGGGTTAAAGTAGCTTCAGGTTGAGTGTTTTCAGGTTACGCTCCATGGCGACCCGGAAGTAACGGGATGCGTTACTTCCGTGTTTTGCTGCTCGCGCATGCGCAGACGCTCAAAATGACGTCACACACATGCGCGGAAGCAGCGAATCACGGCCCACGCACGCGTGAGTCGTGTTCACTTCAGGATGCAAACGGGGCTCCGGAATGGATCCTGTTCACATTCTGGGGGTACCACTGTACTGTATACTGGAATCTTAGTTTTTGAGCATCTCAGAAGCCGAATGTTTCAGAACCTGAACACTGAAACCCCGGAAGTAATTCCTTCCATTTTTGAACGCACCTCAGAAGTCAAACAGCTTATCAATTGAAATTGCAGATGGCCATTTCCGCCTCGGTTGTCAAACATTTCCGCAGTCGAACGGTCTTCCGGAACAAATTGCGTTCTACAACCAAGGTGCCACTGTATTTGCAGCTGTTTAGCTGAGTGAGAAGAGATATGAGGGCCATCTTCAAATATCTCAGGGGCTGTCACATGGAGGATGGACAAAGCCTGTTTTCTGCTGCTCTGAAGGATAGGACCCAAACCAATGGATTCAAGTTACAAGGAAGGAGATTCCAAATAAACACCAGGAAGAACTTTCTGGCAGTAAGAGCTGTTCGACAGTGGAACAGACTCCCACAAGAGGTGATGGGCTCTCCTTCCTTGGAGGCTTTCAAGCAGAGGTTGGATGGCCATCTGTCCTGGATGCTTTAGCTGAGATTCCTGCATTGCAGGGGGTTGGACTACATGACCCTTGGGGACCCCTTACTCTATGCAATGACAAACCTAGACAGCATCTTAAAAAGTAGAGACATCACCTTGCCAACAAAGGTCCGTATAGTAAAAGCTATGCTTTTCCCAGTAGTGATGTATGGAAGTGAAAGCTGGACCATAAAGAAGGCAGATCGCCGAAGAATTGATGCTTTTGAATTATGGTGCTGGAGGAGACTCTTGAGAGTCCCATGGACTGCAAGAAGATCAAATGCATCCATTCTGAAGGAAATCAGCCCTGAGTGCTCACTGGAAGGACAGATCGTGAAGCTGTGGCTCCAGTACTTTGGCCACCTCATGAGAAGAGAAGACTCCCTGGAAAAGACCCTGATGTTGGGAAAGATGGAGGGCACAAGGAGAAGGGGATGAGAGAGGATGAGATGGTTGGACAGTGTTCTGGAAGCTACCAGCATGAGTTTGACCAAACTGCGGGAGGCAGTGGAAGACAGGAGTGCCTGGCGTGTTCTGGTCCATGGGGTCACGAAGAGTCAAACACGACTAAACGACTAAACAACAACTCTATGATTCTATGTGTGGATAAGCCCACAGGATGTTTGTGTTACTGTGTTCTGTGAAGTGGGACTATTGTCCTTTGTTCTTTCTCTTTGCTATCTGATGCTAGAGAGAGAGGGAGCCATGTTGCAGTGCTCCGTGTGTTTATATGTAAATAAAGTAGATTAGCCAAAATGCTGAGTTGCTGAGGTCTGTCACGTGAACTGCGCAGACTCTGCGGATCCCTAAGTGTGCCAGTGTCTGTTGGCATGAGTCGCTGTGATGTTCGGGCAGAAGAAAGCTTTTGAAGCTCCGAACGAAAGACCAGAACGTGCCAGTTGGGCATGTGTCTCTGCCAGGGTCCTACTAGAGTGTAGGACAAGCTCCTGACATAATATAGGTGGTTCTCAAAGGGGGTGGGGTATACTCCACTGGTGTGGCCGGAGTGGATGGCAAGCGTGACTCGAGGACAAAGACACATTTAAACATTTCATATAGTATAGTATAGCATCAGTGCTGGATTTATGTATAAACTAAACAAGCTATAGCTTAGGGCCTCACTTTCTTGGGGGGCCCTCAAAAAATTGAAGTAAAAAAAAACCTGGATGTATATTTCCAAAATATAAGATAAAAAACAAATAAAATAAAACCTACATGCAGCAACAGTGTTTTGTGTTCTGTAGGCTCCTATGGTGTAAGTCATGGCCTGCTAGCCTGATCCCTAAAATACCACTTCTTCTTAATTGTATTTCAGTTCAACAATTACTTTGATAAAATACACATTTTGTTGTGTGCAAATGGCTTGAGATACCTATTAGGTCCATAAATTACCATATACCATATATTCAACACACACACACAAAAACAGGGACAATTTGTTGTTGACAAAGGACAGCTGGACATATAAAGGGCCCCATTACCTTCAGTGGCTTAGGGCCTCATCAAACCTAAATCCAGTCCTGTATAGCATATTATTGAAATATTTTTGTTTGTTTGTTTGCAGAATATGGATACGGATCTTTTTCAAAACGAGAACAAGAGCATCAACAAGGACAATCCTGGTTGCGCTCTTTTGGTTTTCCGATGTATTTCTTAGCAATAAAAAAAATTGGTGTGCGGCGTGATCAAATTCTTACCGTATTTTTTCAAAAAGCCACTACAGTAGTAGAAAAGCAGCTCTGGATTATGATACATGAAGAGCTTAAAAAGATATTTAGGAGTTCAATCTTTAAAACACCAGAGGCATTTTTGCTGGGTTTGGTATCAAGTGACATCCCTAAGGATAAAAGGAATGTATTCCTTTACGCAATCACGGCAGCCAGAATTGTAGTGGCAAAAAATTGGAAAACTGATAAAATACCAGAATTATTAGAATGGAGAACCAAATTTCTTGAATTCGCGGAGATGGCAAAATCAACAGCATCAATTAGAGGCTACTCTAATCAAAAAAGTAATAAAGAGTGGGAATGCGTTAAGGAATACATGAAAAAAGTTTAAAAGGCTCAAGGAGATAGGCTGATAATATATCAAGGATGGAATAACAAATAAAGTGAATAAAGCAACAATAACAAAAAATAATAGGTAAAGAAGATCGCACACGGGTGGAGGGAAGTACTGGGTTGTGGGGGAGGGAGGTGAAGGGATTAATCGAAATGGTTAAAGATTGGTATAGTATTTTAAGATATTTAAATTTTTATATAAAAAGGGGGAAAAGAAAAGCAGTTTTCGGCTGTCCTTTGGCAGCCGGCAGGGGTCAGCAGCGTGCAGAACCGCTCCTCCTCCTGCTCCGCCCCCGGCCCGGACAGGCAGGGACGTTGCAATGGCTGCAGCTGCTTTTGCGAGAGGCGCCAGGCTCTGCAGCGCGCAGCTCCCGCGGCCGCTGCTCCGCTCCCAGCGCGCCTTTGCAAGCGGCGGCGGCGGCGCGCCCGGGCGGAGGCAGCAGTGCCAGCAAGTACCCACGGAGCCGAGGCCGACTCGCACATGGCAGCAGGATGGGATCAGGTGGGCCGACAGAGGAGGAACGGGCTTGTTTATTGCATTTCTGTTCCGCTTTCCCCTCCAATGAGCTCCAGGAGGTTGGTTAGGGATTTGAACCCAGGTCTTCCACGTCCTAGTCCGACGCTCTAACCACTGCACAGCACTGCCTGTGATGCACGAACGGACCCAGAGAATTTGGGTTGGGGAGGTTTGCCTGCTCGCCTCCCCTCCAACTGCTCATCCCTTTGCCAGGGTCAAGTTTCTAGTCCCTTTCAAGTCGCTTGAGCTTTTTTTAAAAAAATTATTTAATCATTTTTTCAATAATAACAACAACCACACATAACACATCACTTGAGCTTTTATGTCATCTGGAAGAAGAGAGTGGGTGGCATTTTTTATTTTACAGGGGAATTGCTTAGGGAGGGGGTGAAGAAACTGACCCTCCTCTAGGTTTTTTTTTGGGGGGGCAAACTCCTGCCATCCCTGACCATTGGTCATGCTGGCTGAAGCTGGCGAGAGTTGGGTTCCAACAACTTCTGGAAGATGTTCCCCCGCCCCTCATGCTGCGCGAATGGCCTTTTTTGAGGGTTCTGCTTCATCTCTTTTAAACGTGAGCATAGAGAACGGGCATGATCCTGCGGTGAGCAAGGGCTAGTCTGGATGACCTTTGGGGGACCTCTCCTGACTTCAAAATTCTGTTGCTCCTGCTGCTAGGCAAATGTGCTCTGACCTGCAGACGATGTTGATTGTGCCTGAGGCCTTCTGCATGCAATGGAAATGTTCTGCCGCTGAGCATGGTAGTTTACAGAATGTATGCATGAGGACTCGGGTGGTGCTGTAGGACGCGGGTGGCGCTGTGGCTAAAAGCCTCAGCGCCTAGGGCTTGCCGATCGAAAGGTCGGCGGTTCGAATCCCCGCGGCGGGGTGCGCTCCCGTTGTTCGGTCCCAGCGCTTGCCAACCTAGCAGTTCGAAAGCACTCCCGGGTGCAAGTAGATAAATAGGGACCGCTTACTAGCGGGAAGGTAAACAACGTTTCCGTGTGCGGCTCTGGCTCGCCAGAGCAGCGATGTCACGCTGGCCACGTGACCCGGAAATGTCTTCGGACAGCGCTGGCCCCCGGCCTCTTGAGTGAGATGGGCGCACAACCCTAGAGTCTGTCAGGGGTACTTTACCTTTACCTTTACCTTTTATGCATGAGCTGAACTGGGGCAAGGGGCAAAGGTGGAGCTTAATGGTGGACTTTGAAAACCCTATTGCCCAAATAAAACTGGAGCTGAACCAAAAACGTAGGCCTTTTGTGCTGCAACCTAGGAGGCTCTCGGCTTTACAAAGCTCCCAAGTTTTCAAGCAAGAAATAAATTACTTGAATACTTACAGTTTGCAGTGTTTGGGTTCCAGGTTGTTTGAGTAGCAAGGTTTTTGAGAACCAAGGCACCACTGTACTCAGAAAGTTTTTAAAACACTCTTTTTATCCCTACATTTGAAGACTAGATAGTAAGAATATGGGAAGTGACAGAGCAGAATTAACTAACGTTGTAGGAGTTTATATTGGTGTAATAAGACAATGTCCAACCCTATGAATTATTGGAAATTAAACAACAGCAACTGCTATACTTAATGTTCTTTTGCTTTGTGGCTGTTGGCAACTCTGCTTGTTCGTTAGGTATTTTTTATCTGGTGGAGAGGAAAAAATAACTTTCTTCGCAACTATGTGAGCTAGTTAACATATATTTATGGGATGCAAATTTGATGTCTCTGGATGCTAGGCTAGAGAGCTACATTTTTGGTCTATGGGTTGCAGAAGGTCACTGGTTCGCTTCCTACCATCTCCAGGCTGGGCTGGAAATTTCCCTCTGTGAAATCCTTCAACGCAACCTCCAGTCTAGCTGCCACATCACATGAAACCACAGTTAGAAGCAAACCGTGGTTTAGTGTGAATGCATGCCCACGGTTTCATGATGTAATGCGAATCATATTTTTACCGGAGAGGTTACATGCACATTGATAGAACATAATCCTTTGTTACCCACAAATCTTAACATGGTGCTGACAGCTACAAATGAAAGCATCTCTCATAAAAATTATATTTCACAGGAATATTGTTTTGAACAATCCTCTCAAGAGAAATGCACTTTCGCTCTCCATGATAAGCTCCCTCCGTGAGGATATTCTGCGTGATATTGAAAGCACCGATCTGAGAGTCATTATAATTTCAGGTATTTTGCTCATCAAACCTATGAGGGTAGGTATGTAACTTTGGGTTTATATATTGTAAACCGTTCTGTGAGCCTTGGATGGAGGCTAGTACAGAAATTTAATAGATAATAATAGTAATAGTAGTAGTAGTAGCAATAATAATAATAATAATAATAATAATAATAATGTGGGGAAATTGGTATTACAAAACCATTCAAAGTATTTGTGCCACCTTGTCATCCTTGAACAGTCTTTTGTCTAAGAAGAGACTTGTCTTCACTCCATCTCTGACACCTCCATCTATTCACCCCCAGATTCCACCCCCTCCGACATCTCTTCACTATCAGATCATATTTAATTTCTTCCCGCTCTTCGGACACCTTTTCTCTCCTTTCTGCATTTAAAGCACCCTTACGATTTCCATCTTGCTTTGCCACCAGAAGTTCTTGCGCTACTTCAAGGTGAGGGGGGGGGTGTCAGTCTTTGGAGGCCCAGTGGGAACATTTGGGATTTGAGAAAGTGCCGTGGGCACCAGACTGCAAAATGGCGGCTGCTTGAAGGCGGGGTGCGTGGCGTAACACAAAATGGCTGCCACATCTAAAAGAACAAAAGAGGCAGACCTCCACAAAATGAACAGGGCTTTCCCCCTCAGAATGGGAGGGTAGGTGGATGTCCAGTCCTGGCATCTAGTGAACTGTGGGCATGTTTTATCAGGGTGTGTTGTGTAAGAGATTCTGAACAAACAGAAAATGGATGACAGATTCCCCATCTCTGCAGTAATGTGTGTGTCAGCCTGTCGTTTTCTTGGCAAGGATTTGGTCATGTCGAGGATACAAGATGCACATAAAATTCTCTTGCTTCCTTTCACATGCCTTCCCCCACCCAGGAGAAGGTCCCGTTTTTTCCTCTGGGCACGACTTGAAGGAACTGGCGTTTGAGAAGGGCGAGAAGCAGCACAGAGAAGTCTTTGAGACCTGCTCTGAGGTGAGATGGTTCACATCGATGCTGCCACTGTTAAAGAGCTTGCCTGCCTGGGTGCAATTCATCGGCTTCCATCATGCCACCAAATTTTAATTGGATGGTTTGCTCAAAAAAAGCAACAACAACACACATGTTAAAGCGTTGCTTGATGTTTCTGAAGACCTCTTCAGGAGATAGAATCAAAGGAATAACATCTGGCTGAGTGTTGGCAAGCGTAAGGACTGAGTAGCCAGTTTCCTTGATACCTAGAAGACCCAACTGCTAAGACCTGCCTCTTGAATAGAATTGGAGAACTGTTAACAGGATGGTCTGAGCATAATTTTGAGATGGGTTAGGGGCCATAGATCTGAGAGGTTTTCTGTATTTGACTAGCAATGCATCGGTGTTGTATTATTAAATGCGTTCATTTGCCTTAATGAAACTCATAAAGGATCTTGTCGTTAGAAGAATACGGGTGACACTTTTCCTCAATAATAATGATAAGAATAAGATTTATATACCACCATTTATCCAAAGATCCCAGGGCAGTGTACAACATCTACAAAATAATTCACATAGCATAATAATAAGGGCAATAAAACAATCACATCATAATAGCCCCCCCCCCATTTAAAAGGCCCTGGATTGTCTAATAATGGCTGAAGGCCTGTCTAAAGACATGCAATGGTGGTTCCTTGTGAGCCTCTCTGGGCAGAACATTCCACAAATGGGGAGCCACCACAGAAAAGGCCCTTGCTCGCGTTGCCACTCTCCAAACTTCTCTGGGAGTGGGGGCACAGAGGAGGGCCTGAGTTGCAGGGTTTGGGTCAGTTCACATGGGGAGAGGTGGTCCTTAAGGTATTGTGGTCCTGAGCCCTGTAAGGCTTTATAGGTCAGCACCAGCACTTAAAAAACTGCTTGCTTACAGGTCATGACATTGCTCCCCAAGCTACCTGTTCCTGTAATCGCCAAAGTCAACGGCTTGGCCACGGCCGCCGGCTGCCAGTTGGTGGCCAGCTGCGATATTGCTGTGGCCAGCGAGAAATCCAGGTTCGCCACACCGGGAGTGAACGTCGGCCTGTTCTGCTCGACGCCTGGAGTGGCCCTGGGGAGATCTCTCCCGAGAAAGGTGGGCCTCTTCAAAACAAGGATTTTGTTGCCGTACTTTGTTGGCTTGCTGTACTTGCTGCAAGCGGATAGTCCCCAAACACAGTGATCATGTTGGCGCCTGAACTACAGGGGCTTCAGAACTGTGGGCGTGCCATTGTCAGGGCCGGCCAAAGCATTAGGCGGAGTGAGGCTGTTGCCTCAGGCAGCTGATTTAAGATGTCTTGAGAAAGGCAGCAGTTTTCATTTATTTATCCTGTGCATTTTGACTCCCACGGAGAGGCACACTTGTGGGACGTTCTGCCTCGTGCACTAAAATAACTTGGTCAGCCTTCGGTTGAGCAAGGTGGGAGGGAGACATTTGCTGTTCTGCCTTGGGCAGCAAAGGTTTGGGCTCGCCCCACTGATTATTAAACGATAAGAATTTGCCTGTGGTCTGGCAATATGTGCACAGCGACTTGGTCTCCATGGGCCAGTCATCCATGTGGGGCTCATTCCTCTTTTATCATCCCATGGGATTTCCCAACATGTATATACTACGGCCCCCAACCAAATATTATGATCCTCCTAGTACAGGAGTGGGGACTCTCTGGCCTGAGGTCCAAATGGAGCCCTCCAAACTTCCCTGCCCGGCCCTCATCACTGTCCCCCTCTCCCAGCCACTCTCTTCACTGGCCTTACTTCACACCTTCCCTCAATTTCTTTTGACTGACTAGAAGAGAGCTTCCCACACTTGTTTTTGGACAGTTGAAACATCTTTTTTCGTCTTCTCCAGTTGAGCCAAAATGGACTTATGTGCAAGCATTACGGAAAGTAACATACAAAGGTGCATTACATTAGGGGAAATGGATTTGCAAAAAAATGTATATATTAGGCAAAAAAATTTGCAAAAAAATTTATATATTAGGCAAAACTACAAACAAACATGCCTATTTGGAGAAATTTGCATTCAAATGCTGGTGAATTTTCATGAGGACTTCAAAAGAAAATTGTGAGCTGATGTGGAGAACTGTACTTAAAACTGGGACAAAGAGAAACTGAGAGAAACCAAAGTAGATGGGTTTCTCCATCCCTATACACCACTATGTCCTCCAACAGAAGGACACAGCCAGGGAGTTCAGGAAAAAACCCTACTACAACTCCCATCATCCCTAGCTAACAGGGCCAGTGGTCAGAGACGATGGGAATTGTAGTCCAAAAAAAACAGCTGGCGACCCAAGCTTCTGGAAACTGCATACTTGAAATCTGATCAGGATTCTTGCTTGCCTGGATGAAGACTAGAGAGCAGAATCTGGCCCACTGTACATTTTGCATTTGCCGCTCTGGCCGCCTGGCCCCTAATTTCTTTGTTTGCGACAATTCTTTCCAGGTTGCGATGGAGATGCTGTTGACGGGAGAACCCATGACTGCTCAAGAGGCTCTTCTGCACGGGCTCATCAGCAAGGTGGTCCCAGAAGACAAGCTGGAAGACGAGACCCTGAGAATCGCCCGCAGGATATGCGAGAGCAGCCGGCCTGTCGTGGCTCTGGGCAAAGCCACCTTTTACAAACAGATGGAGCAGGATGTCGGCACTGCCTACAGAACGGCCTCCCGGGTCATGGTGGAGAACCTGGCCCTGCAGGATGGGCAGGAGGGCATCAAGGCCTTCGTCTCCAAACGCAAGCCGGCCTGGTCGCATTCCTGAACCGAAACCTCCCATGGGATGGCCAGCCTCTTTTAAGAGCCAAATCGATTGAGATCGTCATAGCTGGTGCCTTCTCCCTCTGAAAATCCTAGGGACTATCATCCTGTTAAAAGTGATCCCTTGATTATGCAACAGGTCCACCTTTGAAAATGACTGTCTGTCTGATACACATTGATCTGTTAATCTGTAGAAGTGCAATACCAAACAGGAAAGTGATGCTCATTGCAATATCAAAACAAAGTGGATTTTAATTCAGGCTTCCTTCGATGTTATGTAGATATAGGGATATAAAGAACTGCCTTGACGCTGAGCCAGACCATTCAGCCAGTACTCTCACAGGCAGCCTCTTTCTTCTTCTGACTCTCCTCCTTGAGTCTTGTTGTTTTAACTGGAGATGCAAGGGATCGAACCCAAGGCCTTCTGTGCAAAGCATGCCGCTAGCCTTAGCCGCTTTCTGAACGGCATGCCAAGTCCCACTCAGCACTGTGGAACCTTTTAAAGAAGTGTTGTCCATTAGCTAGTTAGATCTGATTCAGATGATGGGGGAGCTGTGGCCTTCCAAGATGTTGTTGGACTACAACTCCCATCAGCCCCTGTTGCCATGGCCGATGGGAGTTGTAGTCTGTCTACAGCTCAAGGGCCACAGGTGCCCCTTCCCCTGTTTTATGTGTTGGCATCTTTGCTACTAAGCCAGCTCTGAGTCTGCAGTCCCTCCTGTCTTCCACCATGGAGTAGAGAGCCGAGACTTACCTCCAGTTGCCGTGGATCAGAAGACCCCCTACACACATGTCCCAAAGTTATATCCCGAGTTATACAGTGGTACCCCGCAAGACGAATGCCTCGCAAGACGAAAAACTCGCTAGACGAAAGGGTTTTCCGTTTTCTGAGTTGCTTTGCAAGGCGAATTTCCCTATGGGCTTGCTTCGCAAGACGAAAATGTCTTGCGCCTTTTTTTTAAAAACCGCCAATGCATTCCTATGGGAAACTGTCAATACACATTGGTGCTTCGCAAGACGAAAAAACTCGCAGAACGAATTAATTTCGTCTTGCGGGGCACCACTGTACTGCCACATTCGTGCGGGTTTTGGAAGCCAGTCTTGGATGAATAGTAGGTTATCAATAGGCAATTATTGGAAGGGGGAGAGGGGTGTGTGGCCTGGGCTTCCCCAGCCTAGTGCCTTCCAGAGGTTGCTGGACTACAGCTCCTATCGTTCCTAGCCTGCAGGGCCTGCTGACCGGGGTGATAGGAATCGCCCTCTGAGGGCAGCAGGCGGGTGTAGGCAGAGCCTTGGGAGCCAGACTAGAGGGGAGGGTGGTTGGAGAAGCTCAGAAGAAATGCATTCCTGTGGGAACAGGACCTGGATCAAAAAGACAATGACAGATGGCTACCAGGTTTGCGTTTTCAGCAAGGAGCTTCTCAGCAAAAAATAGAGAATAGCTCCAGAAATACTTTGCAAGTGGGTCTTTTGGGAGGCGTTTTGCGGAGCCCCTGACTGCCCATTCCCTTGATCTTTATTAGATCTTGGATGAATCGCAGAGGAGTTTTGCTGACAACCATTTCTCACCAAGAGTCGTGATCTTCCTGGCTGCTGTATTGCAACCGAATAATAATAATAATAACAATTTTTTATTTATACCCCGCCCTCCCAGCCAAGGCCAAGCTCAGAGCGGCTTACAAGCAATAATAAAAACAAGATGAATGATTACAACTTAAAAACAAAAGTAAAATACAACATTAAAATAATGGAACATTAAAATATTAAAATGTAGCCTCATCGCAGGAGGAGAAGGAAAAGAAAAAAGAAAGAGAGGGAGGGAGGGAGGGAATCAAATTGGCTCCAAGCCAAAGGCCAGGCGGAACAACTCTGTCTTACAGGCCCTGCGGAAAGAAATCAGATCCTGCAGGGCCCTGGTCTCATGAGGCAGAGCATTCCACCAGGCTGGAGCCAGAGCTGAAAAGGCCCTGGCTCTGGTTGAAGCCAATCTAACTTCCTTAGGGCCTGGGACCACTAGGGTGTTGTTATTTATGGACCTTGAGGCTCTCCGTGGGGCATACCAGGAGAGGCGGTCCCGTAGGTATGAGGGTCCTAGGCCGTGAAGGGCTTTAAAGGTCAAAAGCAGCACCTTAAATCTGACCCTGTACTCCACCGGGAGCCAGTGCAGCTTGAAAAGCACTGGGTGAATATGCTCCCATGGCAGAGACCCCGTGAATAGAGAGCCGACGTGATTTATTTCTGCAGCTAACCCTATAAGCCTATGATTTCAAAAACCGGGATGTTTGCACCATCTTCCCAGAAAGGCACAGGTGAGACGTATTTCTGATAAGCTCTTATCACAAGGCACCGTGCAGGAAACCCCAGCAATTGCACCTGCAGCTGCCTGACTGTAAGCTGGAAGGGGTGCTCTGAATCACTGGGTTGCTTTGGGTTTTGAAAGGAGGAAGTGAGCTACTCCTTGCATGGTCGCCAGAGGGCGGTATCCATTCATGTTGTAATGCACAGTGCCTTTTTCGGTCCTGTATGGGTTTTTTAGCTTCCCTGCTCCGAGTCTAGGAAACAATAAAAAGCCAAGTATTTTAGCATCATCTCTGCATGCACCAAGTTCTTCGATTGTTAGCTGTTTCTGATTTCTAAAATGTGTGAGTTGTTCTAAACAGCTCTTTAAAAACAGCTCTGAATGTTGCAATAGAACCAGCTGCCATCAGTGACGCCCAGGGCGATCTAGAACATGAATGGAGCTGTTCTTCTGAGTTAACGGAGCTTGTGTAGCTCAGTAGCAGATCATATATTTCACTGGCAGATCCCATTTCAGCTGAAAAGTATCTCGGCTGGGCTGGAGTAGCAGAGATCCAGAGAAGCGAACTTCTATGTATATTATAGACAGCATCTTAAAAAGCAGAGACATCACCTTGCCAACAAAGGTCCGTATAGTTAAAACTATGGTTTTCCCAGTAGTGAGGTATGGAAGTGAGAGCTGGACCATAAAGAAGGCTGATTGCCGAAGAATGGATGCTTTTGAATTATGGTGCTGGAGGAGACTCTTGAGAGTCCCATGGACTGCAAGAAGATCAAACCGATCCATTCTGAAGGAAATCAGCCCTGAGTGCTCACTGGAAGGACAGATCCTGAAGCTGAGGCTCCAATACTTGGGCCACCTCATGAGAAGAGAAGACTCCCTGGAAAAGACCCTGATGTTGGGAAAGATGGAGGGCACAAGGAGAAGGGGACGACAGAGGACGAGATGGATGGACAGTGTTCTCGAAGCTACCAGCATGAGTTTGACCAAACTGCAGAAGGCAGTGGAAGACAGGGGTGCCTGGCGCGCTCTGGTCCATGGGGTCACGAAGAGTCGGACACGACTAAACAACTAAACAACAACATGTATATTAGCTCAGGAGTGAGCCCCATTAAGTTCATTAAGGCCTCTGGCAAGGATGGGGAATCTAGCTCTAAAGAGGTTATCGGGCTCCCAACTCCCATTAGCATGGCCAGTGGTCTGGGATGATGGGAGTTGTAGTCCAACAGCATATTGTGGAGCACAGGATCCTCAGGGCTACAAACTTCGGCTGCAATCCCCTAAATGCTATTGGGGAGCTCTGCAAGACCTTGTGTCGTAAATCCATGAAATCTTTGATGAACCTTGAACTGTTTTTTTCTGGGGCACCCTAACATAGGGTTGCCTCATATGTTGCAAGCTCCTCCCATCGGACCCTAACACTTGATGAAACATGCATTGGGTCGGCTTGCTGGTTGATTAATACCACCAACTGCTTGGTTAAATTCACTTCCTAATGGAGCGGCCTATAAAGAGATCTTTCTGGAGATAGCAAAAACGCAGCTGAAAAGCGGAACTGATTTTATCGGTTTCCCTTCCCATTGGATCTGGAAAAAGAACAATGGGGTATTTGTAATTCAGGTTTTGTGCAGAGTCATCCCTAATGCCTCAGGGCAGGTGGGGAAGAATTGCCACAGCTTTTATTTGCAACCATCTGATCAATGCAGATATATAAAACAATGCCAGCTTTAGGGTTTTCTGACTCCAAGCCAGAGCTTTCCCCCCCGTGTGTGTTCCATAAACAAACACTAACAATGTCTTTCTGTTGTGTGTTGAACCTTGGCTACTCGATTCAAGCTTTGCGGGTGGTGTTGGTTGTGTAACAGTTTATTAAACAGGGCTTTTTACAAGTCAGGGACGCAGGAGGCACTGTGGGTTAAACCACAGAGCCTAGGACTTGCTGATCAGAAGGTCGGCGGTTCGAATCCCTGCAACGGGGTGAGCTCCCGTTGCTTGGTCCCTGCTCCTGCCAACCTAGCAGTTTGAAAGCACATCAAAGTGCAAGTAGATAAATAGGTACCGCTACGGCGGGAAGGCAAACAGCATTTCCGTGCGCTGCTCTGGTTCTCCAGAAGTGGCTTAGTCATGCTGGCCACATGACCCAGAAGCTGTACGCCGGCTCCATCAGCCAATAAAGCGAGATGAGCGCCCCAACCCCAGAGTCGGTCACGACTGGACCTAATGGTCAGGGGTCCCTTTACCTTTACTATTTACAAGTCTATGGCAGGGCTCCTCACACAGGCCTGCAGCAGGGATTCTCCTAGTATAACAGAAAAGAGAGGGGGAGAGCCTAGAGTGTTTTGCAGTGGGGTAGGACACAGTTTAATTCCCAGCGATTACCATTCAGAATTTTTTTGCCATACTGTGGAAACGTTGACAGCAATTGTGAACTTAATGGTTTTGGGTGAAGGTGGGTGATAGCCAATGAAACCATTTCAGCTGCATGGGCCGTTGATTTCAAACATTCGGTTGTAAGGTGAAATTCGACATAGCACCAAGGGCGTTGCTCTGTCAGTGCAAGCATTCATGTTTCCCTGATGGAAATACAGTAGTACCTCGGGTTAAGTACTTAATTCGTTCCGGAGGTCCGTACTTAACCTGATACTATTCTTAACCTGAAGCACCCCTTTAGCTAATGGGGCCTCCTGCTGCTGCTGTGCCGCCGGAGCACGATTTCTGTTCTCATCCTGAAGCAAAGTTCTTAACCTGAGGTAATATTTCTGGGTTAGCGTAGTCTGTAACCTGAAGCGTCTGTAACCTGAGGTACCACTGTAGCTCCCCTTTGAGATTGGGGGGAGGCGCAGGAGGGGAGAAGTCCGATTGTGCTAGTTTAAAGTCCTTTGAAATAAAAAATAAACACGTTTTTAAAAAGCAAAGTGATCATTCTGCGATATGGCATGGGTAGGCAACCTAAGGCCCGGGGGCCAGATGCAGCCCAATTGCCTTCTCAATCCAGTCCGCGGATGGTCCAAGAATGAGCGTGGTCAATAATGCCAACACGGACTGGCAGCATCTCTCCAAGGATCCAAGCAGGGCGGTTTTGCATGGGACCTTCCGCATGCAAAACAGATACTGTGCTCCTGAGTTACGGCTCTTCTGTAATACAACGTGGCTTTTTCACAAGCAAAATGAGCTTAAAGGTAAAGGTAAAGGGACCCCTGACCATTAGGTCCAGTCGTGACCGACTCTGGGGTTGCGGCGCTCATCTCGCTTTATTGGCCGAGGGAGCCGGCGTACAGCTTCCAGGTCATGTGGCCAGCATGACTAAGCCGCTTCTGGCAAACCAGAGCAGCGCACGGAAATGCCGTTTACCTTCCCTCCGGAGCGGCATCTATTTATCTACTTGCACTTTGAACTGCTAGGTTGGCAGGAGCAGGGACCGAGCAACAGGAGCTCACCCCGTCGCGGGGATTCGAACCGCTGACCTTCTGAATGGCAAGTCCTGGGCTCTGTGGTTTCACCCACAGCGCCACCCGCATCCCGTAAATGAGCTTAGCCAACTCTCAATGAAGGGATCCAGGCAGACACCTCCTATTGAGTCAGACCATTGGCCCTGCTGGCTCAGTCTTGTCTACACTTGGCTGGTAGTGGTTCTCCAAGATTCCAGACTGGGGGTGTTCCCAGCCCTGCCTAGGGATGCCAAGAACTGAAGCTGGGACCTTTTGCATGCAAAGCAGTGCTACTGAAGCGAGGCCCCCGATCATTTTGGTTGCTCTGTTCCACATTCCTCCTAGTGTTGTGTTTTGCTTGCTTGTTCCTTCTATATGGGAGAAGAATGAAGCTGAGCCTTTTGCTGCAGCCCGAAGAGTGACAAGCACATTAAGGGAAAATACTTGTTAAAAATACATATTTTATTCAGTTACGAAAAATACATGTGTGTTAGTATGTTATTTTAAAAGTGCTTTAAAACTGTTTGCTGGGAACCAAGAATGTTGCAGAGACTAGTTTTTGTAATCGCCGTGCTCTCCTGCATCGAAGTGCTAAAGAACTCTGTAATGCCAAGTGTTTAAAGAATCAAACCTTTGGAAAACAAAGGTGCGGTCAATAGCTCTTCGGGCTTAGCAAAGTTGTTATCGCTGTGGTGTTTGCTGTGGAAATAGAAACTGATAGCTGGAGTTCAAAAAAGAAAGAAAGAAAGAAAGAATACTCAAAAGTTTTCTTCCAAAGAATCACACACTTGACACATGGACTTGTGATGGGTCGGTTTTTCCATGTCGTATTTGAAAATTTCAGTCTGATCTTTTCCAATAGCCCACCTTCCTTTCCAGCTAACAATATGATCCACACACAAAAAGTCAGGAGTGTAATTGTTCTCTGCAGCTGCTCCGTTATTATGAAATTTACTTCCTATGGAGGTTCACCAGAGCCTTAACCTGAGCGCATTTATGATTGTAAGACTTCCCCAGGACAGCAAATGTTGGCTGGGGTCCTTCGAATATGAACAAGGGGTGGTTTGACTAGCACCCCAATCTGGTAATCGTCTTCTGTGAGTGCGAGGGAAATTGGCCCGTCTTTTATAGGTGTCACACACAAAAACCAAGTGCTGGTTTTCTCTTCCACAAACTGATATCCAATGCCAGCAGTGCCCTTCAGCTCCCTATATTGGACAAACAGGCAAACTCCCAAGAGACTGCGATCTACTCACAGAGTTAAAAACTGGCAGTCATCTACACCCTTTTTGGGGGTTCAAGTCAAAGTTTTTGAGCTTTTTTTAGGGAGATGGAAAGCCTCGTTTTTTAGCGGTGCAGAGCAAAGTTGTTGAGCTTCTTTGGGGGGAGCCAGTGATCTGCCACAGACGTTAGTGATCTACCAGTAGATCACAATCTATCTGTTGGATGTGCCTGGCCTATGCCAAAGGATAAATGGACATAAATCTGACATCAGGAATCACAAGACAGAGAAGCCAGTAGGAAAACACTTCAATCTCCCAGGACATTCAGTACAAGATCTCAAAGCAGCTGTTTTATTACAAAAGAATTTCAGAAATAGACTTGAAAGAGAAGTTGCTGAATTACAACTTATTACTAAACTGAAAGGGACACAGGTGGCGCTGTGGGTTAAATCACAGAGCCTAGGGCTTGCCGATCAGAAGGTCGGCGGTTCGAATCCCCGCGATGGGGTGAGCTCCCGTTGCTCGGTCCCAGCTCCTGCCAACCTAGCAGTTCAAAAGCACGTCAAAGTGCAAGTAGATAAAGAGGTACAGCTCCGGCGGGAAGGTAAACGGCGTTTCTGTGTGCTGCTCTGGTTCGCCAGAAGCAGCTTAGTCATGCTGGCCACATGACCCGGAAGCTGTACGCTGGCTCCCTCGGCCTATAGAGCGAGATGAGCGCCGCAACCCCAGAGTCGGCCACGACTGGACCTAATGGTCAGGGGTCCCTTTACCTTTACTAAACTGGAAACTATGGAGAGACCTGGTCTGAATAGAGATATTGGATTCTTGTCTCATTACATCTGCTAATGTGTATGGTCATCTGCATACTATCCCTTGCTTTTTGCTGTAGGACTAATTGCAGTCGTTAACAGTCCTCAACAGGTTTACCATACCCATTGAGTCAATCACCCATCTCCTACTACCCTTCTGAGAAAAACCCCACCCTCCATAGATGACCCTGCTGAGACCACATTTCTTCATTCTTGAGAAATCCAGCTTGCCTGCTAGAGAGTTGTCAACAGCGTCAGAGAGGAATTTACAAATTGGAGGTTCTTGATTTCCTCCACCTGTTTTTTGCCTTCATCCCAGTGACTCTGCCTGATGTAGAATTTGCTTCAGATAGCCAGGGATTTAGCATCACCGTCACAGCTATCCTTAGAAGGAGAGGAAAGGGCGCGAAAGCAATGCAAACGAAGCTTAAAGCAACATCTTGACTTTTAGGGCAATAAGACATATTTCTGAAGAGCACTCATGCACATCACGGCCTTACTGAATCACTGAACCGCCTTCTTGCCAAAAATAATAAACGGAAAAGGCTGTGCCATGGAAGTAGACAGGATTTTTGTTGGGGAGAGGCTGGCCTTTTGTTGCTGGGGCAGAACCCCAGTTAGCTATGCATATTTTTTTATTGGTTATCCCCCCTGGCTACCACCATGGGGAAAATCTAAATGTTGCACCAAGGAAGAAGCCATCCAGAGTTTATTTATGATGCCATTTATATGCCAGTTTTCTTTCAAGGAGATCAAGCTTGGGTCCCCAGCTGTTGTCGGACCACAACTCCCATCATCCCTAGCTAGCAGAAGCAGCGGTCAGGGATGATGGGAGTTGTAGTCCAGAAACAGCTGGGGGGGGGCAAGTTTGAGAGATACCATAGAGGGAGCAGGGGACTCATCACCCAATGAGCGCTATCTGATTCGTTTCCCTGCACTTGCAGCCCCGCAAACTTCCATTCAAGGAAGCTGTCATCTGCACATGTGCAACAGCTGCCACAGATTATTATTATTATTTATTCAATTTCTGTCTCGCCTTCATCCCAGGATCACAGGGCGCCTTACAATATAAAAACACAAAAATACATAGCGTAGTAACAAACAAACAAGATACCCCTCAGATTAAAAGGCCGTAGATTGTTTAATTCGCCAAAGGCCTGGGAGAAGAGGAATGTTTTTGCCTAGTGCCTAAAGATTTTTAATGAAGGCACCAGGTGAGCGTCCTTGGGGAGAGCATTCCACAAGTGGGGGGCCACTGCAGAAAAGGCCCTGTTCTCATGTTGCCACCCTCCAGACTTCGTGTGGAGGGGGCACACGAAGAAGGGCCTCAGATGATGATCACAGGGTCAAATGCACACACTTTAGCTTACCCACGGCTTCCATTTTATTGAATTTAACTTGGCATCTTAATCATGCAAAGCATGTCCTCTGTTGTGGAACCTCAAGAATGGTAATCATGAGTGTCCTATATGACTACATGGCCCCCCAGCCCCATACCTCCCCAAGTGCCCATTGGCTACTCATTCCATCTCATCCTGCCTCTGCTCCTATTTAAGAACAACATGCCCAAGAAATATGCAACAGTGTAGGAGAGCCCTTGATAATTACCTGTCTCGGTGCAGGATATTATGAAGCTGCAAAACATCTATCATCATAAGAGGGCAAAGCCATGTCCTCTGTTGATTCAGGGGGCAGGATTCCCTCTAGCAGGCTGAAGTCACAGGATAGTAGATTTCAATGGAACGTCAATGGAAACTTCTTGATAGTAAAAGCTGTTCTTTTTTTTTTTTTTTTAGTAAATACCTGTAGATTGTTTTTCTCTCTGGCTTTGCTTCCTTCCTGCTTCTCCTGCTGGGCCTTCCTTTTGTTAACCTCGTGACTGTTATGGTATACGTGTAAGGTTTTGAAGGTTTCTAAGCAGTTCCTTGGGAAAACAGAATGCTGGTGGAAGCCAGCACATTAGGAAGAGGTAAAAGGTAATGGTAAAGGACCCCTGGATGGTTAAGTCCAGTCAAAGGCGACTACAGTGGTATCTTGGTTCTCAAATGCCTTGGTTCTCAAACACTGAAAACTTCTGGCGCAACAGAACACCGTGACAGAAACCAGAGTGCACGAAAATGCCATTTACCTTCCCGCTGCAGTGGTACCTATTTATCTACTCGCACCAGTGTGCTTTGAAACTGCTATGTTGGCAGAAGCTGGGACAGAGCAACAGGAGCGCACCCCATTACGGGGATTTGAACTGCCAACCTTCTGATCGGCAAGCCCAAGAGGCTCGGTGGTTTAGACCACAGCACCACCCACATCCAGGGAGATGCAGGGCAACTGCATCACCAATCTATGCAGCTGGGTAAAAGGTAAAGGTAAAGGGACCCCTGACCATTAGATCCAGTCGTGGCCGACTCTGGGGTTGTGGAGCTCATCTCACTTTATTGGCCGAGGGAGCCGGCGTACAGCTTCCGGGTCATGTGGCCAGCATGACTAAGCCGCTTCTGGCGAACCAGAGCAGCGCATGGAAATGCCGTTTACCTTCCTGCCAGAGTGGTACCTATTTATCTACTTGCACTTTGACGTGCTTTTGAACTGCTAGGTTGGCAGGAGCAGGGACGGAGCAACGGGAGCTCACCCCGTCGCAGGGATTCGAACCGCCGACCTTCTGATCGGCAAGTCCTAGGCTCTGTGGTTTAACACACAGCGCCACCTGCATCCCTCTATGCAGCTGGGCAGGCTTGCCTAAACAGAAATGGCTTTAGCAGGCGCCCAAAAGAGTACAGCGAAGGCATCTACCTGTGGTCAATTGGTGTCATGGACTGACTGGATTCAGAGGAGTGGTGAGAGGCAGCAGCTGGGGAACCCCCAAGGGAACCCCAAACCAGGGGAAGAAGGCTCAGAGCCAGGAGACTGGTGGTGGGACAACGGCGAGTGGTCAGAGGGTCCCTTCTTCCAACTCTACAATTCTATGATTCCGTGAAGGCCCCCTTCCATTCTGAGACTCTTGTGTTTGTGCCCTTCTCTATGCTGAAGCAGTTTCATGAAAACATTTGAGTAGGAAATGAATGGGTGTCACCCTGTTCATCAATGAGCAACCCTTTCTGGCATGGCATTAAGAAGCCCAGAGAAAGGTACCAAGCTCTGCTTTCCCTTTCCCTCCACAGCGAATGAAGAAGCCCCTGTATTTCATTGACTCTCCGAAGGCAGGAGTCCATGCAGAAAGATGGAACAGCGTCTGCCTTTCGTTGTTGGACAACAAGCTTTGCCTAGGCCAGCTGTTAGAGCGGGGACAGATGACAAGAGGCGCTGACAATGCAGCTACTTAGGCAAAGTGAATAGTTCATTAAGCGATTAAGCACCAACAAAGATTGCAGTTTCCATGTTGTAATCTTGCAGTCATATCCCAAAGTGCTAGGAGGGAGGCCAGGGCAAGAAAGGGGTGGCAGGGCTTTCTGCTTATCGCCTCCAGGCAGGGATAAAGACATTATCAGTCTCCCTTGGTTACAATCAGGCCTGCAGCAACCCTGGACATTTGAGGGACATCTGGCTTCCTTGTCTTCTTTATACCCAATTAAGGAGCAATGCTAACCTCCCCCATGACGGCCCAGCTGGGCTTTAGGGAGTGATATCTGCAGTCCTGCCATGAACAGTGACTAGGGTCGAAGCTGGCATACAGATTGGGCCCAGTGCTGCCATGTGATGGCAGTAGGGCCAGATCTGGCAGATCCTGGACTGACATGGTCCTGCCTTGCCCCACAACGCCCATTATGGGGACTTTCTGCTTGGGCCTTCTCACTGGAGAAAGTGGCAGGTCCACACCGGTGGAGGGAGGCTGGCATCACACTGCAAGAAGAGGCAAGAGAATGCAGCTCAACCGGGATGTGTGGAGGGACACTTGCACCCAATCCAAACTCTTCCCCCAGCCTAGCGGGAAGAGAGTTCTGATTTCTCTGCCCATCTGTTGGAAGGGGCAGGAGCAAGCAAAAATGGACCCATGGGGACATTAATTTTATGGTTTAATGGCAGAACCATCCCAGCAGTATAGTGGTACCTCGGGTTACAGACGCTTCAGGTTACAGACTCCACTAACCCAGAAATAGTACCTCAGGTTAAGAACTTTGCTTCAGAATGAGAACAGAAATTGTGCTCCAGCAGTGCGGCGGCAGCGGGAGGCCCCATTAGCTAAAGTGGTGTCTCAGGTTAAGAACAGTTTCAGGTTAAGAACGGACCTCCGGAACGAATTAAGTTCTTAACCCGAGGTACCACTGTACTATCATGCTCCACTGAGCCTGCTCACGTGGAAGGGCAGCACACTGGGCAAGCAGTAATAATAATAATAATAATAATAATAATAATAATAATAATAATATGTTGTTGTTGTTGTTGTTTATACCCCGCCCATCTTGCTGGGTTTCTCCAGCCACTCTGGGCAGCTCCCAACAGAATATCAACAATGCGATAAAACATTGAACATTAAAAACTTCCCTAAACAGGGCTGCCTTCAGATGTCTTATAAAAATTGTATAGTTATTCATTTTCTTGACATCTGATGGGAGGGCATTCCACAGGGCAGAGACCACTACCGAGAAGGCCCTCTGCCTGGTTCCCTGTAACTTCACTTCTCGCAGCGAGGGAACCGCCAAAAGGCCCTCAGAGCTGGACCTCAGCGTCTGGGCAGAACGATGGGGGTGGAGACGCTCCTTCAGGTCTACTGGGCTGAGGCCACTTAGGGCTTTAGAGGTCAGCACCAAAGCTTTGAATTGTGCCCGGAAACATACTGGGAGCCAATCAAGGAGAGGTAGCAGGTTGCTGGGTGAGCCTTTAAGGCTCTGTATTCCTCCAAAAGGGGCACCCCTTGTGGAGGCTGCCCAAACCAGGAAGTATAAAAGAGCTTGCTTGCTCATTTGCTCTGTCCGGGGTCCTGAAAGACCAGTCCTGAGACCACTCTTGAATCCAGGAGCTCTGACCTGTGGCTGAAACTTGCTTGTCTGTTTCCTCTGCCCCCCACCTGATTATGGCTTCCCCTTTGGCAGGACTGGACAAGGTTTGGGGCTGTGCAAAAGCTTGCCCATTCACCTAAGGCAGAGACAACCTGTGGGGTGCCCACCGAATTCTTTAGACTACAACTCCCAGCATCTCTGACCATTGACCCAACCAGCTGGGACTGATGGGAGTTGCAGTCCACAACAACAACAGGAGGGTTCACTGCCCTGTGCCTGCCCAAAACACAGCGACAGAGGTTAAGAAAGAGTTCTTTCTTCATGCTGGTAAGGGTAGAGGCCCAGTGGCAAGCACAGGGCCCAGGTATGCAAGCAAGGCAGGAGATTCAGAGCTGAACGAAAGCAGCAGAGATGTCACAACCGATGCCACGCCTTTCCCCACCCAGCTTTTAAAGATGTGGTGTGGTGAGATCACTTGCGAGACACTCTCACTTTACAGGAATGCAAATGAGTATTGGGTTGATGCATCTGATCGTGTTTATGGCAGAGGTGGTGTCCGGTTCTGGGTAACAAAACTGCATCCTGCCCCCTGCTCGACCACCCCATAGGCTGGTTGAGGAGCCCTCTCCAAAGAGGCTCTACACTCTGCTAGACGGATGGTGGACAGAGCTGGAAGATCACCTCTCTGACTCCTGAAGTCCAAAGGGGAGAACCTTCATCCTCCATTGCTGGGAGCAGCCTTCAGCTCCACCCTATTCTGCTTCATCTCCTTCCTGCTTCTGGTCATCCTGATGGGGCTGCCAAACCATACCAGATCCTGAAGAAGCCAAGGGGCCTGTGACAACCATCCTTGACCCAAGTCATATGGTACCAGGGGCTGACAGGACTTGAGAACCAGTGTGGTGTAGTGGTTAAGAGCGGTAGACTCGTAATCTGGTGAACCAGGTTCGCGTCTCCGCTCCTCCACATGCAGCTGCTGGGTGACCTTGGGCTAGTCACACTTCTCTGAAGTCTCTCAGCCCCACTCACCTCACAGAGTGTTTGTTGTGGGGAAGGAAGGGAAAGGAGAATGTTAGCCGCTTTGAGACTCCTTAGGGTAGTGATAAAGCGGGATATCAAATCCAAACTCTTCTTCATTGGGGGAAGAGGGGTCTGACACGGGAGAGGGGGGGTCAGTGATTTGTGGGGAACTGTACTGGCCAGGAGTCCAGAGGCAGAGGAAACTTCAGAGCTGGAAGGTGGAGCACAGGATAGGTTAGAGGAAGAGGCAGGTAAGGAAAGCGAAGGACCAGGTGCTTCCCTGCCCTCTCCTGCACCACTGTCTCACAGAACCAGTACGGGATTGAAAAGGGAGGAGCAGAGGACGTTGCCATGCAGGTGCAGTCTCCAGCTGCGTGTGTGCAGCCTGGTAGGGGAAGGCACGTAAACTGGTGGAGGGGGAGTGGTCCCCTGCTGATGCAACTGCTCCACAGAGCAAGGACCTGGGAATAGCTGCCTAGATGCTAGATTGGTGTGCGTAGGTCCCTAGAGCTGTAGAAGCGGCTGTAAGTGTTATCTCTGACAATGAAGAGCTAACTATCTGCCATGTGTGTTCCTTTGGCTGGGATGTGCCCTTGACATACAACAAGGATGGAGACCCCGTGGCCTTCTAGATGTTGTTGGAAACCAACTCCCATCAGCCCCAGTCTGCAGGGTGAAAGGTTGGGAATTATGGGAGATGTAGTGCAACAACTGTGGATGGCCGCAAGTTCCCTATCCCTGACCTATAGCTCCAAAACAATGGGAGGGAGTGTTTTGTTGCTTGCTTTTATGGCAACTGGCCCTGAAGGAGAAGCAACCTCCCACCCCACATCACAACTATTAGTAATGTTGGTGGTCCAACACACATGCACACACCCCTTCTCACCAAGCCGTGCCTTAAATCTTTACTTTTTTTCAAATACAAGATTGGGAAGCAGATCTCAGCTTCCCCTGGAAGCCAAAATGGCCTGTTACTTTAAGAAAAAACAGAAACAGGTCTGTTCCTCCACATTCCTCTGCTGGCTAAGCTGATCTCCCAAATGCTACCCTGATGAAAAAGCTGACATCAATTAATAGAGGTGCCAAATCCAATTATTTTGCCATTTGGCTCATCATGAGAAGCTTAGGCATCGGGTCTATATTTAGATTCTCCTCTGGAGGGTATCTTCTGGGGGCAGGAGGAAAGTTAGAAATTATAGTTTGTTGTTGGTAGGAACACAAGAAGATGCCTTACAGCAGGCATAGGCAAACTCTGGCCCTCCAGATGTTTGGGACTACAATTCCCATCATCCCTAGCTAACAGGACCAGTGGTCAGGTGGTTTAGACCACACCACCACCCGCATCCAGGGAGATGCAGGGCAACTGCCCCACCAATCTATGCAGCTGGGTGAAAGGTAAAGGGTAAAGGGACCCCTGACCATTAGGTCCAGTCGTGACCGATTCTGGGGTTGCGGCGCTCATCTCACTTTACTGGCAAGGGAGCCGGCGTACAGCTTCCGGGTCATGTGGCCAGCATGACTAAACCACTTCTGGCGAACCAGAGCAGCGCACGGAAACGCCGTTTATCTTCCCGCCAGAGTGGTACCTATTGATCTACTTGCACTTTGACATGCTTTCGAACTGCTAGGTTGGCAGGAGCAGGGACGGAGCAACGGGAGCTCACCCTGTCGCGGGGATTCGAACCGCTGACCTTCTGATCGGCAAGTCCTAGGCTCTGTGGTTTAACCCACAGCGCCACTCACGTCCCTAATAATTGAATAGGATGTCCCTATTTTCATCAAAGGAATGTTGGAGGGCGTGTGATAGAATTTCAGATTCCATACTCAAAAAAGTGAGAATTTTGGGATCATGGTGGTGCTTTTGTCCTCTACCTCGGGCATCTCTTCCCCCCTTGTAGCCCCAGATGCAAAGGGGAGGATTTCAGAGAGAGAGAAAATACACAATTTGTTGCTCCATTCTGTTCATATTTCATTCATTTCTTTTTTCAGAGAGTAGTAATTAGTCACCTCAATTACTGTTTCCAGATCCAGAGGGGGTGGATGTTGTTCAAGGAAACAAGTTGTGCGAAGGTGTGTTATTTGCTCACTCTTTGGATCCGGGCCGCGAATGTTGCGTCTCTATTCATACAACATGGTACGAAAATGAAATGAAATCTTCACACAATCCTCAGAACAACCGGTTTGGCCTCTTTTTAGAAGCATGTCAGGTATGCCGCTCTTTCCTGTCCTGCAGATTGCCAGGAGGCCGTGAGCAGCAGCAGCTGGTTGTTACTTAACCACTCGTTATGGATTTGGCGTGTAATTATGAGTAGGTGGAACAGTTCCAGAGAGGGAGGGAGAAAGAGAGAGAGGTGTTTGGGTATTCCAGTTTGGCCCGATTGCAGAAGTGGGCCCAGTGTAACAGAGTGGAGCTGATGAAGAAGAATTTCATGGGTCTGGAAGTAAGAAAGCTGGATAGATATTCTGCCTGGCAGTGAGGCTTTGCAAGAGCTTCTCCTTGAGAAGAGGAGAGTGCTCTTGTGCTCAAATCTTGCTCACGGGTTTCCCGCCGGCAGGACGAGATGAGAGCCATTGGTCTGATCCACCAGCCTATTCTTATGCTCTTATGGCAACACCAATCCAGTGATTCTACATAAGGCTGTGTTCCTCCTGTTTTTTAGAAGGAATTTTGGGCATGCATTTTCTAAGATTGCCAGGGATCAGTGACCAGGGCTCGTGGATTTCATTAAAGGCTTCTCAACCTTTCCCATGCTGATTTGATCACCATGCGTGTTGAAATCACATGCTGAGAACGCATTTCGGTTTTTCACCTGATTTTGTGAAACCATTTTTAACGTTCTCTATGGAGCCTTTGTCATGGGGGTACTATTCTGCAAAATTTGGGGTTTCCCATTTGTTTCTTCTCTCTGGGCATCAAAAGCTGCTCACTTTGGAAGAGCATTGCGGAGGGGTTATTCTTTGAGGACAGGCAGGAGCCTCGTGCAGGTTGCAAGTTAACGTTGGCTTTTATTCGTAAGCAGCATCAACCAAAAAATTTGCGCTTGCTGGCATGTTATCTCCAATTACCTACAAGCTAGGTGTACATCATCGCTCCTTCCCATGAGAGTTGACTCAGCACCAGGTTTCTGTAACGCTGTTGAATAACCGGCATATGACAGCGACACCTGCCCACAAATGGCACTGCGGTGACTCACGGTGGCAGAACCAAGACTGAGAGCACAGTGGTGAACTGAACCCTCGTGTCTTTCATTATGTTAAATGACACATGTGTCACTGAGGGTTCAGGAGGCTAGTGCATTCTCGGTTCATGAGTGTCTCCAATCCTCTGCCCTCGCTGGATGCACTCGGGCGCACATGTGCTCAGCGTCTGATTGCATGCACACACATGCTCAGGCACACATGCAAAACATGCCAGCAACTCAGAACTAGTTCAGAATGAGATGAGGGTGAAAACCGAGGCAGGAAATGGGTCCCCTCAGTCAGCAGGAGGAACAATAGGACAAAAACGTCCACCGATTAATTAAATCGATCAGCCACACATTAAACTTCGCAAATTAAATCATTTAGTCAGGTGACTAACGTTAACTTCATACATTAAAACAAGAAACTAAGCCAAATAACTGGAATGCCCTGCGTTAAACAAGTCGATGAACAGACGCCCTGTGTCTTTTATGTGTATTTTAATGAACCGAACAGAAAGAAAGAATTTGAGTCAGGGGGGCGTGGAGATTGTGTGTATGAACTTAACAGCGCTTAATTTGTTTATTTTAGTTGCTAGTCTCTTAATATTGATTTACAGATTATAAATGCCATATTGATGTGTTCATCACAAAACAGGTCTTTTGCTGAAATTGTGATGTTTAGCTTATTTTTCAGTTGCTGCTTTGTTAATAGTGCTTTACAGATGGTAATTGTTTCACTGATAATTTATGCAATTCATGCTGCATCTGTGATGCTCTACTTCTTCTTTGGCGATCACTCATAGCCGAGTAAGATTGTCTTCCATCAACACGGTTTTAACAGTGAGTCTGTAAGTGACTGCGGAGGCTAATTCTGGATCCACACGTCCTTCCACAGTGGGGACATTGCTTTCCGGGCGGGAGTTGATCATGGTGTGGATTTGCCAAGCGTGCCTTCCTCTTAGCACGTTTCTCCCTTTCGTCCTGAGTTTGAGCATCTTCAGAGCCCATGACACCTTTGGAGAAGGCTGTTCTCCAATTGGAGCGCTCGCAGGCCAGTGTTTCCCAGTTTGCCGTTGTTTATACTACATTTTTTAGATTTGCCTTGAGAGAGAATTTAAACCTCTTTTGTTGACCACCAGCATTACGCTTTCCATTTTAAAGTTCGGAATAGAGTAGTTGCTTTGGAAGACGATAATCAGGCATCCGCACAACATGACCAGTCCAACAAAGTTGAAGAATCATCGCTTTGACACTAGGGATCTTTGCTTCTTCCAGTACACTGGCATTAGTTTGCCTGTCTTCCCAAGTGATGGGTAAACATTTTTGGAGACACCGCTTTACTATGTTATCTTAGCCAGTGGAGGTGCAGTGCTTAGAGTGTTGGACCAGTACCTGATGGACCTGGGTTTGACTACCTACCTGAGCCAGTCTCTGCCTCTCCCAACTGCCCTACCTCATAGGGTTGTTGTGCTGATTAGATGAGGAGTGGGAGAACTATGCAAAAACCACCTTGAGCTCCATGGATCAAAAGGTGGGCTATAGGCGCAACAAACAAACAATACTGTTTGTAAGCCGCTTTGGGATTCATTTGAAATTCAATAAATGAAAGAAGAAGAAGAAGAAGAAGAAGAAGAAGAAGAGGAGTTTGGATTTGATATCCCGCCTTTCACTCCCCTTCAGGAGTCTCAAAGCGGCTAACATTCTCCTTTCCCTTCCTCCCCCACAACAAACACTCTGTGAGGTGAGTGGGGCTGAGAGACTTCAGAGAAGTGTGACTGGCCCAAGGTCACCCAGCAGCTGCATGTGGAGGAGCGGAGACGCGAACCCGGTTCCCCAGATTACGAGACTACCGCTCTTAACCACTACACCACACTGGCTCTTTCTGTGAAAGAGTCACAGAAAGCCAATAAATCAAACTAAAAGCCCAGGCGTTGAATAATTGGGGAAACCCAGCCAGATGGGTGGTGTACAAATAATAAAATTATTGTTGTTGTTATTATAACTGCATAATAAGAGAGGGGAGAGCTCCTGTGGCGCAATGGGTGAGTGTGCCTGGCTGTTAACCAGAAAGTTGGTGGTTCAAGCCCACCCATCCCAATAGACTAAATGACCCTGGGGAGCCCCTTCCATAGGTGCAGCCAGGATTTATTTTGGGGAGGTGCAGGACACCCACCTGTCATCATCCTCTGTCTGGCTCACAGCCTTTCTCAACCTGTGGGTCCCCAGATACTGTTGAACTACAACTCCCATCACCCCCAGCTAGCAAGGCCAGAGCTCAGGGATAATGGGAGTTGCAGTCCAACAACATCTGGGGACCCACAGGTTGAGAAACACTAGCAGATTCGAAATGAAATGCCTCAACGGCAGTTGTTTTAAATTACTTTCTTTGGACCCCAAGTGCTCAGAATAATTGCGTTCTACAGTTTCTACTTTTAGTTTAGTATTTTTATTTATTTACTTGATTCAGGGGAACAACTGCCTCCCTGTCCCCTGGCTACGCCAGTCAACGATCCCTTCCAACTCTCGGATTCCTATACGGGTCCAGCAGAATTCGAACCCGCGACAGGGGTTAGCAGCGGCTGGGCGCGCGTGCGCCTTTACGCGCCGGGCGGGCGTGATGTCAGCGCCTGCGGGGCGGGCTGAGTCAGCGCAGCGCCCGCCCGCCCCGCATTGTTGCCTGTTTGCTGCGCGCACCTGTCCCCACCCACCCGGGCGGGGCGCCCCGCGACGCGAGCGAGCGCACCTCCCTTGGCGGAGTCTCGCGGACGCCCCGTCCCGGCTGCGCGGCGAGAGCGATCGAGCAACCGAGCGGGTAAGTGCTAAGCGCTTGGCTTTGGGCATCTTTCTTTCACCAAAGTTTGGATCCGTGGCTCTCCAGGTCCGGCGCGTATTCGCCGTGGCGCGGAGAGGTTTGGCGCGGGCTTGGAAACGACGCGGGCCGCTTTGGAGCTGCTTGCTTCCGAGGAGCCTCGCCGAATCCCGACGCCTGATCTCTCCGCGCTCCTTTTCCTCCTGGCGAGCGATCCATCCGCGAGTGGCTTAAGCCGGAGGGCGCACGGCGGCTGGAACGCGCGCTCCAGGCTTTCCCACGTTAGCTCGCCCTGTTGGGATGCCGAGCGCACGGGGGCTTAAGCGGCTTTCGGATTCCGAGGGCGTGGGTCACAGCTTCAGGAACGTGGAGACGGGTCCGCAAGCGGGTTAGACTGGAGGTTGGGCACGTTTGGAAACTATTTTAGCAAAACTTCTTCCCTGCGTTGCTCGGCGCTGTTTTTAACTCCCCATCTATGTTTATTTAGCTCCCGAACGATTTTTTCCTACTAATTTCTTGTCTGTCTCGGGCTGCAAATTTGGCAGTCCAACACGCATTTGTATTCGGTACTTTGGGCTCCACTGTTTATTTAGTCTTCCCAGTTCAGTGGGTGAGCACCTGCCTGTGTCTTTATACATAATCCGCCAACTGAAGATGTATAGGATGAAATTCTGTCCTCAGAAGGCTTGTGGCAGGATAAACCTATTGGTCTTTAACAAGCCACCTTTCTTTAAAAGGTGAGGGGGAAAAAACAATAGCATCATCCCAGCATGCTGAAATATTGAAATAATAATTCCAGCCCCCTTTGGATTAAATGTACCTGAATAGGTAGGTTTAAGTGATTTCAGGTTTCTGTATTCCTTGCGCTGGGTCATTTCTGAGTTTGATTCTATTCATGTTTACTCAGAAGTAAGCATGAGGTCAGTGGGGCTTACTCCCAAGTGTGTGTGTAGGGCAGGCTTTGCAGTCCTGGTCATGTCTGCTTGGGAATAAGGCCCAGTGAATCTGGTGGAGTTTTCTTCCGAGCAGTGGCGTAGCTTGGGGGGTGAAGGGGGGGCCGGCCGGCTGCACCGGGCGCAACATCTGGGGGGGGGGGCGCTCGCACTCGCAGCTCTCTGCCCCTACCTGGCTCACCCACTCTAGGGGGCGCAAATTACTTGCCTTGCCCCGGGTGCTGACAACCCACGCTACACCACTGCTTCCGAGTAAATGACTTTGGGATTAGGACAACAACTTTGGTGGAATTATGCCAGTTTGTAGGATCAAATTTGCTGAGTGCCCAGTGTGGCCAGCACCCAAAGAATCACACTGCTGTTTCCAAGGGAAGGGGTCATGCAGACAAATCTCACTGGATGCTCCCTGGTGCAGTTGCCTCTGTTCCCTCCCCTGTATCAAACCTTTGATTGTATGTTCCTTGAGGCGGGTATCTACCCTCTTAAGACCTTGCAAAGCTCTATGCACATTGAGGGTGTTGCATTAAATGTAATGATGATGATCATGAGGGCACTTGAGTTTGTGAATTGTAGTACTACAGAGATGTGCCATTGTGCAAATGAGGCCTGAAAATGGATGCTGTTGAACCCTGAATTTATTTGCCTCTTTCTCCTCTCCCTCCATTTCTTTCTTTGCCACAGGGGGCCATTTAGGCAGACAAGGAAACTGCATTTCCACCCTGGTGTTCTGCTCTTAAAAACAATTATTTCTTTATACCCTCAGTTGATTTCACTTGTGGCTCAAATGGCAACCTTGAAATTCTACAGTAAATCATCTTTGCTGAATGTGAGAGAATAGCTGGGGAGGCTTTGCAATAATATTCCTACTGTACAACATGTTCTGGTCTTGCTGCGTAGATCAGCCTTTTGCTTTTCCTCACTTTTTTGCAATTGGGGGGATATCCTTGACAGCTTTGCCAGTTGACCTTGTTTGGATTGCTTGACACCTTACGGGTAACGGGGCAAAATTCAGCACATACATTATTCTGCTGTTCACCAATACTTAGAATTTTGCAGCTCTCTGAGTGGTTCAAATACATCTGTGGCCCATACAATATTCTTATAAGGCAGGCCCAGCAACTGATGTTTCGCCAGGTGCCTTTACAAAATGAATTTGATTGTGTGTCTGCATTTGTTTGATGTTTTAACCATTTTACTGTATGCTGCTGTGAAATTTCCTTTGAGTTGGTAGTTCCTATGCATTCTTAGAAATGGTCACGCCATAATGCAGATTTTCTGGCTGTTTATAAATATTCTTATCAGTAACTAAAAACAAAAACAAACCACATAATGCAAATGAGATGGGTGGGCAGGCTGAGCAACTGAAAGGTAGTCTTGAAGGCCAGGTTGCCAGTTACTGACTGAAGTGAGGCTTCCAGTGGGGATTACCCTGTAGAGCATCTCAGCTGCTACAGCTTCTGCTAGGTGAAGAAGGCTCCCAGTTTTAATTCCTAGCATCATCACCAGCTTTAATGGAGCCTGGGTGGTAGGCAGAGGCATTTCCCAGCCCAAAAACCAAGGACAGCTGCTTTCAGCTAGATGGATAAATAGACTTGAGCCCCACACTTAGGTCTGCAGGGCCTTGTAGCTAAATGGTAGAGAATCTGCCTTGCACACTGTAGTTCACAGGTTCAGTTCCCGCCATCTCCTGGTAGGGCTGGGAGAGGACCTGTATCTGAAACCCCAGAGAGATGCTTCTAGCCTATTGTCCACACTATGGAGCTAGATAGATTCATGGCCTGACTTGGTATCACTTAGACCACTTCTTGTGTTCCAACATTTTGACCTGAGTTTTCCCCCTAGCAATTATTCTGCACCAGCTCTGTGTTGGGTTCACTTCCCTAAAGAGTCCTTCTCCTGCCCCCCCCCCCATGTTATTCCAAGAAAACGAAGCCTGGAGATGCAAGGAGGTAACGCGAGGTTTACTCCTGAGCCTGTGGGAATTGGTGTAGAGCAGGTGTGATGGAACCTTTGGCCCATGGCACAGATGTGGCCCTCCAGACCTCTCTGTGTGGCCCCCCCAGAGCTGCCTCGAAGCCCTGCCCCTTGCCCTCCTCCTCCATTGCCTTGCCAGAATGTGCTCTCGAGCCAGGATAATGCCTCTTGCTTGCCCATGCGAAGAGAGGGGTTTGCGTGTAGAAATCATTGGCTTTTGCATGGCTGGGATTTGGTCTTGCTGTGCAAAGCTGAGATTTGCGTCAAGTTGCTCTTTGCAGTTTAGCTCCTGGCTATATCTATCCTTGGTTCTTGCCTTGCCAGTCAATGGCATGTGGCACCAGGAAATGTGTCCCTCGGGCTGGGAACGTTTTGAGTTTCGTGGAAACTCCTGAGACAGAATAGAAGTTCCCTTTCCTGGTGAAAAGTTCGGCGAAATGCAGCAAGCTTGCGTGCTTTCTCATTGCTTTGTTGGCCTGGCTTAGAAGATCTCACCCTGTCCTTTTCAGACTAGACTTTCTCTTTTCTCTCTTGAATTCCCAAATCTGCGCTGCAAAGGTTGCTCAGACAGAGTGGTTACAATCCTCTGTTGTGGGTGCTCACTCGTACTTTTGGCAAAACAAGCCCCGGTTTGTTTGTCGTTCAGCCGCTGATTTAATATTTAACTCTGCGAGGTGTCTGCATCGGCCCTTGGTACGTTAGGGAGATTTTGGACAAAGGAAGCCTTTGGGAGGCTAAATTTCCAGTAGCCCCCACCCCCAGCTGGCAAACTGTTATCCTTGTTCGCCACCTCCGCCTATCATTTAAGGCTCTTTTCATGCTGCTGGTGGCTCTTTTGGGCAGAGCCCAGCCGTCCAGCCCTGTTTACCCTCTGGGCCCAACCCCTCTCTTGGAATTTCACAGACCACGGCTTTGGAGAGAGAAATGCTTAACTCCTGGCATCCCGGAAAAGGTCTAGTGCTCACCAGTGAACGAGCAACAATGAGCATACCTCTTAACCTTAGCAGACATGTGTTTCGAAACCTGAGATAATGGAAAATTGGGGGTGGGGGATGTATGGGGGAGCATCTGTAGGCAGAGGGGGGTGCTTAACCCTTCCTGTGCCTGCGAAGTCGCTCCTGCAAAAAGTTCCCCTCCAAAACTGCTCCCTTAGGTGAGTTTTTCCTTTTGCTTCTGGTGTCGGAGCCCCACTGAGACAAATGGGCTACAAATGGCTAGGATTGAGGACTCTTACTTCCTAAAAGTTGGGAACCTCACTTCATAAGCAGGTAGTTTTGATTTTAGGATGCTTTCGGGAGGTGAATGTTGCTAAAATGACAACTGCAGTGACGTTAGGAAGTTGCCTGGGGTTGAAGGAAGACAGTTCCCCTTATTTAATCTCTTCATTGATTTCTCTGTTCTTGTCTGTTTCTGAGTGGCAATCACTCTTGCTTCATGGGACACAGTGCGAAAAGTTTAGCGCAGTGTTCCCCAACCTTGGGCCTCCAGCTGTTTTTGGACTACAACTCCCATCATCCCTCGCTAGCAAGACCCAGTGGTCAAGGATGATGGGAATTGTAGTCCAAAAACAGCTGGAGGCCCAAGGTTAGGGAACACTGGTTTAGCGCACCAGTGGGGAACCTGTGGCTTTCCATTCATTGCTGGATTCGAATCATCCTTGACCATGCTAGCTGAGGCTGATGGGAACCGGAGTCCAGCAGGGGGTTGGACTAGATGACCCCAGGGTCCCCTTCCAGCTCTACAATTCCATCCGGAAGGCCACAGCTTGCTCGCCCCTGGTTTAACACCATACCCTGCAATGCTTCCTACATTTGGCATTTTGCCTCTAAATGAGCTTGGATGTAAGATAACATAGAGCACCAGCTATATATAGATCTAACCCTTGGGTCCCTACAGCTTTACAGGAGCAGCCTACTTTAGAGTAGGGTTGTCACTAAATCTGATCTGTAGCTCTAAATCTTCTCTGTCCCCTCCCTAAGGTGACATGGCTCACTTTCTTATCTGAGTTTGTTTTGCCGAAACCTGTGTCTTGCCCTTTTAATCTTCTCCCCACCCCAATGCTCTCTCGTTTATTTTTAAATATAAAACATTGCCATTTTAAATGCTGCTGTTTGTCAAAGATTTCACTTTATCCTCATGGCCATTTTGCAGTGGGCTGTTTGTTTCTATTCTGTAGGCTAATGTTTTGGGTGGTGGTGGTGGGGAGTATTTTGGGTTAGTGCCAATTTTTTAAAAATAAATAAATTTGGCACAATCCTGTGCAGGTCTCTTTCCTCCTGCTTAAGAGAGAGAGTGTGTGTGTAGGATAGGATTGCATCTCTGGTGAACAGTCAAAACTGCCTGTGTTTACACATCGCAGTAAACCACCGTTAATAGTTTGCTATGAATGTTCAGGTGGCTCCTCTCTGGTGTGAGTAACAGATCGCAACCCCTGACTTAGCAGTTTTGTGTCCACTCAGGGGACCGATAATTGTTTTATGCTCCAAACAAACCACAATGTGAAGCCAAGGTTTATTCTTGGCTTATCAGCGTTTGTTTGAGTGACACAAACCAGGATCCTCTTTTTCAGATGTAATGCTAAACCAAGGATTGTGGTTTCTTGTTCCCATTTAAACTAGGGGAGGAGTGAAGCGTGGACAATCTTTACCTATTGTCTCCCCCTCTCTCCTTTTTAACCCCCCCCCCAGCAATTCAGAATTTTTTATTTTATTTTAACTGATGGAATGGATGCAGAAGAATAAGGAACCAAAAGAGATGAATCTGCTGAGCAGAACTAGGAATATTCCAAGTGCTGAGAGTTGAGGTAAAGTTTTGTGGGGGGGTTTGGGTGGGGGCAAGGGATGGTGCTAGGAATTATTTCTCAGCCTTCCCAATAAAACTGCAACAAGGTTGGGACCACAAATCCCTGATGCGGACGGGGTTGCTGGCTTTCCATTTCCTAACAAGTCTCCTGCCAGACGAGGATTTCTGTGCTGCTTAGAAGTTGCCAGCATTTTTGTGTTGGTAAAAACTATTATCTCAGCGCATTCCCAACTCTCCCCACCCCCATTTTAAAACCATGTTTTGATTTAAACTGATTTGAATGGTTCCTCCATTTTAAAAATAGACATCATTGTAGTTTAGTGTGCACAACACTAAAGGCAGCTGCATGAGAAGGTTTAAATCGGTTTGTTTGGAGAGTTTATCTCACATAGGTGTCTGTTACTTATGGTGCGGTCACACCCAGACATTGCTTGCTTCGGGATAAGGTTGCCAGGCTGCAGTTTGGAGACTTTGGCACTTATTTTAAAATTGCTTGTAAATTCAGAGATGAGGCACCTATGGCATTCCTTTCTTGTTGCTATCTTCTTCCTATCTCATCCTGCCCTCTGCCTGTGCTTTTTATCTCTTGGCTCCATTTTCTGCCAGCTGAAGGAAGCAGGACTCAGTTGGCCTACATATCAGGTGGGAAAGGAGGCAGATGAAAGGATTGGGGGGGGGGCGGTGGAGAGAGAGATCTTTGTGCACTAAGTAGATGCTCTACAGCTGACTTACAGCCCTTCCCTTGAATAGTTTGCTTGGGTGTCTTCTGGTGCCTTGCATATTTCTGTGTCCGCTTTGCAAGCAGCTAATCCACCTTGATGCTGTCACCAAAATGCATATCAAAAGAGTCTGCTTGCTTTCAAGTGCAACTGGTGTTTAAACTTGGCTGCGTCTTGTAAACGGCAACATTTGAGTTAACTTGTATGATATCTGCGATACATAGGTTGACAAATGTGGTTCGGCAAGGTCTTCAATAGAGACCCTGATCCGGGTTCCGCCAGCTCCTTGAAGGTAAAATATGGTAGCAGGTTCTTTCTGGTGGTGGCCCCCTCCGGGCTATTTTCTGTCTGCCTTTCAGGCACTGCCAGAGTGGCAAATGTGAATTCTACACACTCCCTCTACCCAAGCAAGCAAGGAAGACTTGTGAGAGTTCAAAGGCACCTTTCAGCCAGGCAAGGATGGTGCAGAGACTTCAAAGTGCTTAGAGAGGTCTGGATTTGGGCCCTGGGCCTGATATTAGCCATCCCTTATTTAAGACCAGTTGGTAGAGCATGAGACTCTTAATCTCAGGGTTGTGGGTTTGAGCCCCACCTTGGGCAAAATGTTCTTTCATTGCAGGGAGGTTGAGCTAGATGACCGTCAGGGTCCCTTCCAACTCTGTCAGTCTATGAAATGGTAAGCTGTTTGTACTTATCCCAGTCAAGATGAGCAACCTGTGGCCTTCCAGTTGTTGTTGCTGTTGTTGTTTACTTTCTTATTTATTTATTTATTTATTTATTGGTTTTCACATATTACATTGCAATACATATGTACCAAAGTCAACACCATTTCCTCCCCATCCATTTACATTTATATCTCCTCAATCCATCATATTATTCTTTTTTCCCTCCGTCCCCACTCTATTTCCCCCACATAATACAATCTACAATAATCTTTGCATTCTACAGTCTTCTCAAGTCATCTATATATTCTTATTATCTTTCCTTACTAATTTTTCTTCCATCCAGTACATCACATTTTAATCTAGGCATATTAGCGTATCTTTTTTTTTGAGAAATATTTTGCCGTATATTCACCAAAACATTTCCACCCCTTTTTTTGATTTTTGATTCGACTGGTTTCTTATTATTGCCAAAATTAAATATTCATTTAGTTTACAAATCCACCCCTCCTTTGTGGTATAGTTTGTGACTTCCACCTAGCAGCAATCACTATTCTAGCAGCTGTAGCAGATACCATGGGGGGGGGGGATTTTCCTATACGCAAGCACAGCTACAGTGGCCTTCCAGTTGTTGTTGGACTGCAACTCCCATCATGCTGGTCGTTCACCATGCTGGCTGTTGCTGATGGGAGTTGGAGTCGAGCAAAATCTGGAGGGCCACAGTTCCTCCATTCCTGATTTGCATGAACATAGGTCTTGTGAATTCAGCAGGAGTATCTTGGGCTTGCCGATTACTTGGGATATTTGTCTCCCTCTAGCCTGGGTCTGGGGACGCGGGTGGCGCTGTGGGTAAAACCACAGTCCCTAGAACTTGCTGATGGTAAGGTTGGCAGTTTGAATCCCCGCCATGGGGTGAGCTCCCGTTGTTTGGTCCCAGCTCCTGCCAACCTAGCAGTTCGAAAGCACACTTGTGCAAATAGATAAATAGGTACTGCTCCGGCGGGAAGGTAAACGGCGTTTCCGTGTGCTGCTCTGGTTCGCCAGAGCTCTGTCATGCTGGCCACATGACCCGGAAGCTGTACGCCGGCTCCCTCGGCCAGTAAAGAGAGATGAGTGCCGCAATCCCAGAGTTGTCTGCGACTGGACCTAATAGTCAGGGGTCCCTTTACCTATATCTGCCCCTAGTGCACTGCAGAGGGTTAGACTAGATAACTCTTAGCGTCCCATCCAACTATGCAATTCTATGATTCTCTGAAAAGGAGTTCAGAAATCTTTTCAATAATAGCCACCAGCCTTCCACTGGCTGTGGAACACCCCCCTCCCAAGAAAGCCCCCTGACATTTAATCTGTTGTCTTTCTAGCACCATATGAAGCCATTTTAAAAACTCCCCCTGGCCTTGAAAAAATAAAACAAAATCATTTCTCTTGGCGTTCTTCTTCACTGCATTTTGCTGTGATTTCCAGGATGTGGTTTGTATCTCCACGAAGACATTTTTTGCGGCACGCTCTAATTGCACGACTGTGGCTGAACTTGTGCGCACTGCTGCTCCAATAAGGTTGTTCCTGTTTCAGGGGATTTTTGTGTTGCTTGTTATATCAGCTCTGCAAGTTTTGATCTGTTTGCGGTTGCTCCTCGCCTGGGGAACCCGGCTCCTGGAGTGGCAGTACAAAAACATTTGCAAAACGGCTGCTCCTCTCTTGAATGAAACAGAAAGGCAAGGCAGGTGGTTTGAGGTCGCTCAGGCCTCCTTTGGCTTCTTGGTACCGTTAAGCTGCCTTAAGACCGCCAGCTTCCTAGAATGCCTTGTATCCATACTCTATCAAAAGCTGGCTCTTGTTCAGCCAAGATTTCCCCCCTGCGAAGGTTAAAGCAAGCACTGAAAAGGTTAACTGTGTTCTGAAAAGTAGGGTGGATAGTGGCATGTTTCGTTTATTTTTATTTTTTTAATAAATTTTTTATTAGATTTTCCACAGTGATAACACAAACCACAAAGCAAAATGATACACAAAAACAGAAAAAGAAAAAGGAAGAAAGGAAGGGGGAACAATAAACAGATAAACAATAACAACAAACTTAATTCTTCACAAATCCAACCTTTTAAGCATCTTGGCTGACTTCCTCAAATCCCTCCCTTCTGAGTTTCCTTGTAATTAAAAGTAACAGCTTTCCAATATCATTATTAAACTAAAACAATTTCCAGTTATAGTCCATCTTACTCACTTTTCTTAACATTCTAAATCCCATTTATTTGATTATAACTTAATTTAATCCTAGGCTTATTTGCTTCTTTCAAGTAATTTCTAATTTTTTATGTTACAATATTTATTGTAATATATTTATGTTTTGTTTCTGCCTGTTCTTCATCCCTGCAACACCAGCAACTTATTTAGGGTTGAGGCGCAGTTCAGGCACTAAGTCCAATAGACTTAAAAACATGAGGAGCCTATGGGGTCCAGTATCCTGTTCTCTCAGTGGCCAAGCAGATGCCCATGGGAATTCCCCAGGCCAGGACCGGCGCACAGCACCACTCTCCCTTCTTACAGCCTTCAGCACCTGGTGTTGAGAAGCAGTGTTTGAAATTAGCCAGGGGACAGGTGTGTTTTGCTTCTGGCATGGGTCCAGTTGCAACTACAGTGGAACCTCGGGTTAAGCACCATATTTTTCGCCCTATAGGACGCACTTTTCCCCCTCCAAAAATGAAGGGGGGGGAATAAATTTTTTTTTCTTTATTTCCCCCAAAAAAAACTTGGTGCGTCCTATGGGCCGGTGCATCCTATGGGGCGAAAAATACGGTACTTAATTCATTCCAGAGGTCCATTCTTAACCTGAAACTGCTCTTAACCTGAAGCACCACTTTAGCTAATGGGGCCTCCTGCTGCTGCCGCACCGCCGGAGCATGATTTCTGTTCTCATCCTGAAGCAAAGTTCTTAACCTGAAGCACTATTTCTGGGTTAGCGGAGTACCTGAAGAGTATGTAACCTGAAGTGTATGTAACCCGAGGTACCACTGTACGTAGAGATTTCTGGGCTCCAGGTTGGTGGCTGCAGTTTAAAAACCTCTGCCTTAGTCCAGAGTACAGTGGACGCTCTGGTTGCGAACATGATCCGTGCGGGATGCATGTTCGCAACCAGAGCGTCCACTGTACTCTGGACTAAGGCAGAGGTTTTTAAACTGCAGCCACTGCGCATGCATGACCGCCGAAAGCCGGAAGTAACCCGTTCCGGTACTTCCAGGTTTCGGCAGTCCATAACCCAAAAAAACACAACCTCTGCAACCCGAGGTATGACTGTAGATACCATTTCCCTTGTGTGTGTTTCTCCTCCTTGCGTGCTGGGACAAGTGAATTGTTGTAAGAGGAAGCTACAGTCAAGCAATGAGGTCACAGAATCCTCGAACTGTAGCGTGGGAAGGGACTACGAGGGCCATCTAGTCCAACCCCCCTGGCGAATAGACATTCCGTTGTAGGTTTAAGCTGCCATTTGGCACGTAGTTCATATATCTGAGCTTCTAACACTGTTGGCAACTGGCATCTCCATCTGGCTGGCCCCTCCAGCTTTCCTAAGCAGCTCAGCAGAAGAGCTTATTTATTGCATTTATATTCCAGTTTTTCCTCCCTGGAGTCCATGGTTCACATCCCTCCTTAGTTAATCTCTACAACGACCTTGTGAGGTAGGTTAAGAGGCTGTGACTATGAAGGCCACCCTTCATGACTAAGTGGGGATTCGAACCCTGACCTCCCAGGCCCTAGACCAACACGCTAACCACTACACTGGCTTCCTATCCAGAACTTCTGCTATGGGGCAGCAGAAATTAAGTCAGCAAACAAATTAAGTCAGTGAATAAATATGGGGAAAGCAAAATGTCACTTAGAGAAGGATCTGAAATACTTTCCTAGAAGCCTTGATTTGTTTTGCTCTGGATTGTTTGATTTGATGTGGCGCTGTGGGTTAAACGACAGAGCCTAGGACTTGCCGATCAGAAGGTTGGCGGTTCGAATCCCCACAACGGGGTGAGCTCCCGTTGTTCGGTCCCTGCTCCTGCAAACCTAGCAGTTCGAAAGCACGTCAGAGTGCAAGTAGATAAATAGGTACCGCTCCAGCGGGAAGGTAAACGGCGTTTCCGTGCGCTGCTCTGGTTCGCCAGAAGCGGCTTAGTCATGCTGGCCACATGACCCGGAAGCTGTACGCCGGCTCCCTCAGCCAATAAAGCGAGATGAGCGCCGCAACCCCAGAGTCGGTCACGACTGGACCTAATGGTCAGGGGTCCCTTTACCTTTAATGTTTTATAAACTGCCGTCAGATTTTTTTCTCTTTAAAATGTAAAGTGGTATACATATGAAATCAATAAATAATAATAATAATAATAATAATAATAATAATAATAATAATAATAATAATAAAATAAACCTCACTGGGGTGGGGAATGGCACCCAGACATACCATTGTGGCAACTGCAACTCAGGTTTCAGGTGCCATTAGGCAATTAGTCTGAATGTCTGAATTTCTGACGCTGTTAGAAAGCATTGCCTCTCAACCGTGGAGGTTTTCAAGGCAATTACAGTGTAACCTTCCTTGGTCTGTGTCCGGCTGAAAATCAATGTAAATGGAGATATTTTTGAATCAAATGGAATTATCTGATCACCGTTAAAATCCTAAGATGACAGGCCATGCAGAATCTGGATTAATTAGCTGGCAGTGGGATGAGGATGAAAATTAAATGGCTAGATAATGTAGAAACAATTAAATAGGCGATTTGTTCAGCACAAAGGGAGCATAGCTGCTAGGTCCGGAAGACCTCAGTGAGGGACGCATAGGTCCTGTCTGCTTTCCAGACCATAGATCTGAGCAATCAAAACACATTACCTTAACGAGCAAAGGAGTCAGGAGCGTACAGCGGTGTTTAGCCGAGTTTCCTGGTGCCTAACTAAGTTCTTGAAAAGCCTGCCTTTAATTGGCAGCAAACTTTTTTTGGGAACCTTCAGAGTGAATATTAAATGCAGCAAGAAGAAATGGTGTCATGGAATGGAATATTTTTAGGAAGGAGGGAGAACAGGCTTAAAGTGTACCATTTGCGATGCTCCCAAGTGGATGTGTTTCTCAGAGTCCTTAGCTGGCAAAGTGACTCTCAGGCACAGGGCAGTAATTCCTCCAGGATTTAAAAAAACTCCTTCCCAACCCAGAGATTGCGGGGCCTGGAATTGGGCAGCTACGGGGAGCCATCCCATTGGTCCTTGTCCCTGTAAAAACACTGGACTTGCCTCTGGAAAATGTGTTTTGCGAGCTCGTTGAACAAGATTTGTTTCTCCAAGCCTATTGCCAGTCTCCATAAGATTCCAGGATTTCTGTAGTATCTGTGACACTCTCTGCTGTCCGGTTCTTACCTACCAGCCTCATGCTGACTGTTTGCCTGTGCCTGCCTGGGTCATTCTGCTTCTCAGCACCTCAGAATTTACCTCTTCCTCGATTTGTTTTCCCCATGGGCTGCTCTCTTGAACTGCTTGCATCTTTGGACCGTAAGCGAGTCTTATTATGTACACAGGGGACTCAGCTATATTAGTCAAGAAAGTGTGTTTTATACAAATGCAACACCAGATGGCGCTGGGGAGCAAAAAAAAAAAAAATCTAAGCGGTTTTCCATAGTGTTTTTTTATTTTGTTATAACAACTTAATTTCTGATTTATTCATAGTGGTTTTTTTACCCCTGTGTGTAGATCAATCCTAACTAAGTGCTGCCGTCCTGAAAGAGCCATAGTTGCAGCATAGATATGGACACTTTTCGTTGTGTCCTTCTGTGGTCTCTGTTTTGGTGAATTGAAAAGCAGGGTGGCCACTTATCTTGTCTTATAGAGGTCATGCTACCAGTGGCGTAGCGTGGGGGCGCAGGGGGGCCCGGTCGCACCGGGCGCAACATCTGGGGGTTAGGGTTAGGGGGCACAGATCCACGGGTTAGGGGGCGCAAATCCACGGGTTAGGGGGCGCAAATTACTTGCCTTGCCCCAGGTGCTGACAACCCACGCTACGCCACTGCATGCCACTATTTGAAGGCATACTATATTTGAAGGACTGTCTGATCCAAGTCTATTGTTGTTGTTGGCATCTATCCATCTCGAGAGACAATGGAGTGCACCTCTAGGGGTGAAGTCAAATTTCACCAAAGAGACCTCCCCGGGGCGCAGGATTTATACTCCTTAGCCTTTTCTTCTCCCAAAGATATTGGTATCCCAAAAGGAAGCCAATACAGTGGTACCTCGGGTTACATACGCTTCAGGTTACATACGCTTCAGGTTACAGACTCCGCTAACCCAGAAATAGTGCTTCAGGTTAAGAACTTTGCTTCAGGGTGAGAACAGAAATCGTGCTCCTGCGGCGCGGCAGCAGCAGGAGGCCCCATTAGCTAAAGTGGTGCTTCAGGTTAAGAACAGTTTCAGGTTAAGAACGGACCTCCAGAACGAATTAAGTACTTAACCCAAGGTACCACTGTATACATGTTAGAGCAAGACATTACAGGAAAGCCACTTTGTGCCTTTCTGAGGAACTGCAACTCCAGTTAGTTCTAGGAAATTTACCGTATTGAGAAACATCGCTCAGAGATCTCTGTCCCACCTAAGGTGAAGGAGTTGAGCTTAGTTCCTGAAATAATTTTCTGCCAGGTAAAACACCTGTCGAGAGGATAAACAAGATGAACTAACAAGGTGCAAAATTGCAGCCTGTGCCAAGCTTTGACCTTTGACTGACTCGGGGAGGGGTGAACCCCCCAGTTTCACACCGAAGGCTACATTGGCAGCTGGTCCACAGCCTGAAGGCCTGAATGAGTTGGCAGCTCACCTGTAATTAACATACTATGCATGCCACAGGTATGAGCCTGGTGGATGTTAAGCTAGGGATGTCGCGCTGCGACTGTGTGTTTGTGTATGTTTAGAACAATTAGCCCCAAATACACAAGACAGTGTGTTAGCTCTCAGAGCACACGTGCAAAATATGATTTATTTATTTTTGAAGATGGGGCCTTGCTGCTGGCACTCAGTTACCTAGGGTTGCCATATTCCCCAAAGTGAAAATCCCCTGCCATGTGCCCGGGTTTCCCCCGGACATTTTGCCGATTTAGCAAAAATCTGCCGCAACGTCATTCCGCTGCCCGATTCACGGACATATGGCAGCCCTACTGCATATTATGACTGGCAGAGACGACCAAAGGACAACTGCGATTCCCTTTAAGAATTTAGTGTTCCTTCAGATGGATGGTTTGTTTTTGACAGGTATATTCTGCATCCTGTAACTGACCCAATAATAGTTTCAGTGGTGGATTCAAACTGGGCTGTCTACACATGATTCTGCATTATTAGCTGTAATAATGAAGGGAGAGGGGAACGGTTAATCATTAATATTATCTACACATAGTAAATTCCGGCACTCTGCTAGGATGGTTACACAAGCTCAAAACAGCCCAAAATTGCAGTTATTTGCAAAGTCTAAATCAGACAGGTCAGGAGGCCGTTTCCTGTCTAACCAGCTACTTGAAACTGCTGATGCTAGCTACAGGTCAGAAGGTCGCTTCCTGCCTAGCCAGAAACTGCTGTCAACTAAAAACCACTAGCAAGATGTTTCCTGCTTTGCTTCTGCTTTAAGTAATGCAAGAATAAGAAGAGATACGAAGGGAGTGCTTGGCTTAGCAGAAAGACAGGAATGTTTAGCAAGCAATAAAATGTGTTAAGCAAACAATATTTGCTAGCCGATTGGGGAAGTCTGGGGGTATAAGAAAGTCTGCTGAAGTGTCTTGCTTCACAGCCAGTGTATTTCTGGGAACTAACCAGCAGGCTGTCTCTGAGTACAGACCTTGACTCTGTGCTCAGATCTCAATAAACTCTTTTTCTCCAAAGAAGATTTTGCTTTCCTGGTACTTTTGTTCCCTCCGAGGTCCAGGGGATGGCGTGGCTAATGGATCCCTAGGTAAATAAGGCTTCATTTCTTTGGGGGCTCGTCCGGGATCAGCCCCCTCCCCAAATACGGACCGGAGGGCCAGGCTCAACCAAGGTGAACAAGCTCCAATCGGCGTTCGCATTTCCGGTGCACACCCTGCCAGTTTGTAGGGGGAGATTGCCACACCGTCCTGGAGCGGAGACATCTAGTTGAGGGAGAACAAGAGGACAGAACGGCGCCGAGGGGACAGGTCCGCAGCGGAGAAAGGTAAGCCCGAGGGAAAGGGCTAGGGGCCCGAGGGAAAGGGCCAGAGGCCTGATCAGCCTCACCTGGTAGTTGGCAGTAGAGTGCCCGGCAGTAAGAATGCCACCAGGAAAGGAATTGGTAAAGGTTTGGGAAAGGGAATGGGGCAGAGGGAATTGAGTGTTTTGTTGACATGTTGTGTGTCAGATACTCCAGTGACTGAATTGTTGTCAAGTGTGGGTCGGGGCCTAGCGCTCCCCTTGGCCGAGCGATTGCAGGGTTGTGCGTTTTCTGCCAGGGCGACCTCGTGCAGACCACAATCTGTATCGTGTGAACTGTGAAAGAATTTACAGCCCAGTCAGGTGCGGAGTATCTGAAAAGAAAAAAAAAAAAAAAAATAGGGTCTGGAGCAAGCCAATGTATTCCTCTGGAATGCTTTTTTAATAACTGGAAAACAGCCACGAAGAGTGATGATTCACATTGAAAAAAAATAGAGACTCAAAACTTTATGTGAGGTGGACTTGCCAACCCAGAGAACTGCGTGGCTTTGATTTGCAATTAATCAACCCCCTGTGGCAAATCAACCCCCTGTGGCAAAATATATTAAATGTCCACCCAGACCAGATCCCCTATATCTCTACATGGAAGACCAATGTAAAGAAAAGAATCTACCATGGCTAAAGTCTTGCTGTGACAGCAACACACAGAACAGGATTTGTACAGTGAAGCCTCTGGTGTTAGAAGACCCAGAAGATGAGGAGGGGGAGTGATTAAGCCACCACCTTACACTCCACCAACAGCCCCTCCAAACCCCCCCCCCCCCCCAGGCCAAGATCAAGAAGCACAGGGAGGTGCTGGTGTAGGGGGGAGGAGGACCTGCGAAGGAGGATAGTGAGACGGAAGAAGAGGAAGATGAGGAAGATAACGAAGAGTTTAGGAAGACACTAGATGATATGAATCAAGGAAAGAAAATGTGGACAGAAAGACAGAAAAAGAGACTAAAGGAGTTTGTAAAGCCATTTGAGGAAGAAGTTGGATGTAAGCCCCTTGTTAGTTGAGGCAGCAGAATGCTGCACCCCTGAAAAGAGGAAGAGATGGCAACGTAAGTGGGGACAGGCGGCGAAGAGAGTTATGTCTCACAGATAGTATGAGAAAACCAGGAAGGATCAGGCAACTGGAGAAATGCCCCTTCAGAGGGTTTATGATCCACCAGCCCCTGTCCCAGCTGAACAAGCGAAGGCACCACAGACCTACACGGTCCAGCATATACCCTTTTCAAGTGCAGATGTTTGTAATTGGAGAAATCAGAACCCCTCTTTTGAGGAGAATCCAGCAAAGATCGTAAAATTGTTTGAAGGGATTTTTTTTTTTTTTTAAACCTATAATCCCACTTATGATGATGAACAATATCTCCTGGACTCACTACTAATTACAGAAGCATTGCTTGGCCCCTGCATGAGTCAACTAGGGAATAGAGAAGGATCCTTTTATATGGGGCAGGGAACAGCAGCAGGCTTTTCAGGATCTCAAAGTGACAACAAGCCCCAGTGCTTGGCATCCAAACCCCAAGAAGCCTTTTACGCTGTTCATAGATGAAGACCAGGGGGTAGCCAAGGGAGTCTTATGCCAGAAACTGAAAAATTGGCAGCAACCCGTCGCATACTTGTCAGAGAAGCTAACCCCAACAGAACAGAGATTGCCCCCCCCCTGTATGAAAGCGATTGTGGCAGTGGCCACCCTACTCACGAAGGCAGATAAAATTCACGTTTGGACAGGACACCACCTGTGTGACTCCACATGCAGTCCCAGCCTTACTTGACATGAAAGGCACCTATTTCCTATCACAAGCGAAAATGAGGAAGTGCCAGATGCTGTTATTACATTCACGCCTGAAGTTTCAGGTTACCACAGCCCTTAACCTAGCTACCTTATTACAGGTAGGAGAAGGTGAACAAGGGAGCTGCCCACTCAGTCTTACCTGTGCCTGTAACAAAACCCACAAACCAAGTGGTTAATATAATTGGGGCCACAGGTAAATCACAAAAGGCCCCGTTTTTTGCAGTCTGTTACCTGCTGCCTAGGTGGCCAAGTAGTCCAGCACAATTTTTTTGTATATACCAGAGTGTCCCATTCCTTTATTGGGCCAAGACTTGTTAACAAAATTACAAGCCCAGATTTCCTTCCAACCAATGGGGGAAGTAATGATGACAACTGGACCAGCAGGAGAGTTTTCTTTAGAAATGCCCCTGAGAGACCATTGGTGCTTGATGATGGTAAAAGAAGAGGAGGGAATCCTCCCTGTTAGCCTGCCTCATGATGTTGACCCTGGACTATGGGCGAAAGATAAAAACCAATACCCCATCCCACGACAGGCAGCTGAAGGAGTGTGGGTGCATTTGAGGCGATTGCTTCAACATGGAATCTTGAAACAATGCCAATCACAGTGAAACACCCCACTGTTGCCAGTGAAGAAGGAAGATGGTGGGTACCGCATATAGGCCCCAAAGTTCTGGAAAAGAGGAAAGGATGAACAGGACTTTGAAAAAAAAAAAAAAACCATTGACCCAAGAAACAGGGTCTAATTGGGTGTCCATGTTGCCCTTGGCTTTGCTTAGAGTCTGTAGCCTCCCATTGAAACGTATTCACTTGTCACCCTTTTGAAGTGATGTTTGGGAGACCGGTTCCTTATGTGTGCATGCTTTCACCTATCCCTGCTCAAGATGTGGAATTGAACAATTATGTACAGTCTCTCTCTCGAGATTTTCTCTCTCAACCCAGGCCCGAACTTCTTGCATGACCAGTTTGAGCCAGGTGACGAGGTGTGGATGAGACTGGTCCCAGGCACCACTGCCGCCGTGCTGGAAGGGCCCATCTGCTCTCCACACCCACAGCTGTGAAGGTCGCTGGCACCACCCCTTGGGTCCACCACATAAGAAAGCTGCTTCAGATTGGACTGTGTCTCAGCATCCTGAAGATCCCCTCCAGTGACGACCGCCTTGCTGATATCTCTACGCACGGTGAAGAATTGGATGGGAGGGGCGCCCGCAGGCAGCGCCCCCAACGTAGACATTTGTTCTCCAGCCAATTTAGAGGCACCACCGGGACTTTTGATATTGGTACCAGAACTCACTCCAGACGATGTGGAACCACGTTACACCCTTGATGAACAGCAGTGGACCAGCCAAGAAGGAGCAACGCTCCAGGAAGGACCGGACAGCCGTGTTTTTGTGCCCCAACATCTGGCCAGCACAATTGTAAAGAATTACCACGAGTCCACCCATTTGGGAGGCCCAGCTGCTAAGGCGCACCTTGGGAGAATATTCTACCTCAACTAACTGCTGCTATAACTAACTGCTGCTATATCCCAAAATGTGCCCTGTGCGCCAACCAAGAGACTGAGAACTATCACCCTTTGAACTTCTATATGGCAGGCCAACCCCTTTCGTCCGAGGCATCCCCGCCGGTTTGGGCAGATGGGAGATCACATCACCCAAGAACAAGTGCAATCCCTGTGTTTGTTGTGTGTGTTTGCTTTCTTTCCAGGTATTCCCTCAAGCGTACACCTGCAGTCCCGTGGCAGTCTCGCTGAGCCGGTTCACCAGTCCCTCTGAGTGACAGCGTCTGGCGACCCCCTCATCCCTAACTGCAGTGAAAGTAGTCGAGGTGATCCCCTGGGTACATCACACGCATCTGAAGAAGGGTGTCTGGACTTGCAAAAGAAATCCCGCTGACCCTCTGAAGTTGATCATCACCTTGTGTCTGACGCTACCAGGAAAAAGCGTTAGGCCACGGGCAACGAGATCCTGCGACTAATCATCACAAGGACAGTTACAAAGACTTTCTCTTTTCTCTCTTATTTTCTTTATTGACTTGCTCTATGTCTTATTGCCCTGACCCTACCGAACCATACCAACCCTATTGGCCTGCTGGCCTCTGCTACGACTGGTTCGTCTTACCGGTGGTAAGAGATGGTGTGCTCTATGGCTATTGGAAACTGGGATTTGATGAGATTACCGTATTGAGACACCCCACTGCCCCGTTGTGGCTCCTCTCCCACACCACTGACCAGCATGCGTGGACAGTGCTCTTACGGGAAGCTGTAGAGACGATCGAAATCTATCTAGTTCTGTACCGCTCTTGCTGTTGTGGGAGGGTAGTCAACTGTTATCTGGAAGGTAGAGCACTGTACCAACCTCATTTGATAGACCAGGTCCTACTCTTAACCCAGGTGATAGATGGGAGCCTGAGCCAGGTGTGCATTGAAATTACTAAACAAGTGCCAGTAAGAATTGCCACCCCAGGATTTCAGCTTCCATATGCTCTGGTCACTAGGGAGGCAGCACGAGAGTTCAATCCACCCAACAGGGCTAATAGAAAAATTGACCCACATAGTGGGAGCATCAGCTCACCGGTGGGCTCTCATCCTTGAGGCTCAACAGATAGTCGGGCACAAATATCAGTGGGCTCTTCAACAATGAGCACACCCCCTGAATATTGGTGGGAGGAACCATGGAGATATTGGGTTTGGTGGGTAGGAGTGATATGTACCGCCCTTGTCATATGGATGCTCTCGTATTTCTGTTGGCATGAACGGTATCGTATTTGTGGGGAGAATAGGCCCAATAATGCTTCTATTGCTTTTCTGCTTCTGTATACCCTGCTTAATGCAATGCCTGCAACATATGATGAAAAAGATGATGTCTCGCATGATGGGACCTCGCGTGATTGCTGTAATGAGAGAATATAGACCCCTACCCCAGAACGAATCTAAGTAATAGATTGTTCAAAAGAAGAGGACGGAGTGAAGGGAGAGGGGAACGGTTAATCATTAATATTATCTACACATAGTAAATTCCGGCACTCTGCTAGGATGGTTACACAAGCTCAAAACAGCCCAAAATTGCAGTTATTTGCAAAGTCTAAATCAGACAGGTCAGGAGGCCGTTTCCTGTCTAACCAGCTACTTGAAACTGCTGATGCTAGCTACAGGTCAGAAGGTCGCTTCCTGCCTAGCCAGAAACTGCTGTCAACTAAAAACCACTAGCAAGATGTTTCCTGCTTTGCTTCTGCTTTAAGTAATGCAAGAATAAGAAGAGATACGAAGGGAGTGCTTGGCTTAGCAGAAAGACAGGAATGTTTAGCAAGCAATAAAATGTGTTAAGCAAACAATATTTGCTAGCCGATTGGGGAAGTCTGGGGGTATAAGAAAGTCTGCTGAAGTGTCTTGCTTTACAGCCAGTGTATTTCTGGGAACTAACCAGCAGGCTGTCTCTGAGTACAGACCTTGACTCTGTGCTCAGATCTCAATAAACTCTTTTTCTCCAAAGAAGATTTTGCTTTCCTGGTACTTTTGTTCCCTCCGAGGTCCAGGGGATGGCGTGGCTAATGGATCCCTAGGTAAATAAGGCTTCAATAATAATAATGATGATGATGATGCCATATTATTGCTGTTCTGATGTGCACTCTTATGCTATAGCAGTGGTATATATGTCTTATATGTGATAATGTTTGTGATATAAAAAGTAGCAGGATTTCAGCAGAAAGCTATGGGTCACACACAGTGTTAGAAACTCAAGTATAGAATCTAATTGCCAAGTTATGGCGACCACAACGGAATGTCTAGGTGCCTTTTTACCAATGGAATCATTGTTGTTGTTGTTGTTGTTATTAGTATTATTATTACTAATTCCATTTCTCAAAGTGGTTTCCAATACATTAAAACATCAAATAAAACAATCCAGAATAAAAACAAATTTAGGCTTCGAGTAAAATATTTCTGATCCTTCTCTAAGTGACCTTTTGCTTTCCTAAGTCACAATCCTAGCATCCAGAGATCACCACGTGGTCGCAGTTGGACCCACGCCAGGCAGAAAATGCACCTGGGGAATTTCCATCACTGGTCACACGAAGGCGGGAAAGCTTTAGCTGTGACCCCTGCATTGCAGAGGGCTGGACTAGATGGCCTTTGGGTTCCTTCCAACTCTATCGTTCTATGATCCTACAAAATAAAAGCAGTATGACATTGTGTAGCAATGTGTAGCTAGCTGCAGGCCTGCGTACAGCTTGCTTACTCAAGAGTTCTTCTCTCAACACTAAGCTATGCCTGGAAATCCAGAAAGACCAGAAACCAGAGCAAATTGAATTTGGTCATCATAACTAGTGTTGTGAGCATTTTCCAGACTGCTGTCTGATTTCCTGGACTGGCACAACTGGGGGTAAAGATAAAGGACCCCTAACAGTTAAATCCAGTCGCCAACGACTCTGCGGTTGCAGCACTCATCTCGCTTTATTGGCTGAGGGAGCCGGCGTTTGTCCGCAGACAGTTTTTCCGGGTCATGTGGCCAGCATGACTAAGCCGCTTCTGGCGAAAGCAGAGCAGCACACGGAAATGCCGTTTACCTTCCCGCCAGAGCGGTACCTATTTATCTACTTGCACTTTGTGCTTTTGAACTGCTAGGTTGGCAGGAGCAGGGACTGAGGAAGGGGAGCTCACCCTGTCGCAGGGATTCCAACCACCGACCTTCTGATCGGCAAGTCCTAGGCTCTGTGGTTTAACCCACAGCGCCACCCACGTCCCTAATAATTGAATAGGATGTCCCTATTTTCATCAAAGGAATGTTGGAGGGCATGTGATAGAATTTCAGATTCCATACTCAAAAAAGTGAGAATTTTGGGATCATGGTGGTGCTTTTGTCCTCTACCTTGGGCATCTCAAGCAACAGGAGCTCACCCCGTCGCGGGGATTCGAACTGCCGACCTTCCGATCGGCAAGCCCAAGAGGCTCAGTGGTTTAGACCACAGCGCCACCCGTGTCCCATGGCACACTTGGGGAGTAAACCCCAAATAACTCGATAGGCCTTGCCTGTCAATAATCGCACTTGTGGAACTGAGTCAGATCTTAGAGCTTTGCAGCCAAAAGGCTGGAGAGAAAATAGGTCATATGGTCTGCACGGCAGCATGATGCTGAAAAGATACAGGCAACCATGGATAATTGCATGCAATGGCAGAGTGCGCATAAACCCATTACGCACCTGCCCCCCTTTCCGGCCACTGCCAGGTCGCTGCAATGCAATCTGTTGCTGTTGCACATCAATTGTGGACACCTATACATTGTTTTTCCCCTATAGATTTAAAGATGAGCCTGCAGCCACCCAGATACTGCTGAACTTCAACTCCCATCGTCCCTGACCATTGGCCATCCTGGCTGGGGCTGATGGGAGTTGGAGTCCAGCAACATTTGGCGGGGACGTGGGTGGTGCTGTGGGTTAAACCACAGAGCCTAGGACTTGCTGATCAGAAGGTTGGCGGTTCGAATCCCCGCGACGGGGTGAGCTCCCGTTGCTCGGTCCCTGCTCCTGCCAACCTAGCAGTTCAAAAGCATGTCAAAGTGCAAGTAGATAAATAGGTACCGCTCCGGTGGGAAGATAAACGGCGTTTCCGTGCACTGCTCTGGTTCGCCAGAAGCGGCTTAGTCCTGCTGGCCACATGACCCGGAAGCTGTACGCCGGCTCCCTCGGCCAGTAAAGCGAGATGAGCAACGCAACCCCAGAGTCGGTCACAACTGGACCTAATGGTCAGGCGTCCCTTTACCTTTACCTAACATCTGAAGGGTCTTGAGTTAAGATGCCTCCCTGCATCTTTAGGTGTAACCACCACACCTTAAGGACCTGCCTGGTTTAACAATTATTCTCTCTCACCAGAGAATCCTGGAAACTGTAGTTCCATGATGGGTGCTTTTGATCCCTTATCCTTGGTGCATTCCCCAAGCTATAATTCCCAACATTTTTGGGGATAAGCCACAACAGCAATTGTTGGGGCAGATGAGGCCCCAAGAATGAATATTGGGCCACAATGAAAGACAAGATGGTGGCCCTGTTCCAAGTGACATAACATGCCGGATTAGACCAAAAGGTCTTTCTAGTCTAGAATCCTGCTTCCCACAGTTATAAAACGTTCATTTTTGCTGACATCTTTCTGTGTGTACCGCTGTCGTTCTGGAATAGTCCTGTCCTTGTAATGTTGATCAATTTCTTTCTTTCTTAAAAACAAAAACACACCCAAAAACATTTCCCACCAAACTGGAATCTATTTTTAAATGTACTCAGCGATATTTGTTTCACTGAAGCCCATGTTGCTTATCTTAAATCTTTGGATGAGTTCCCGTTTGGAAGAACCGATCTCGCTGCTCTTAAAGCCAGTGCTTGAATCAAAAGCCCCCCCCCCAAAGGAAAAAGGGGGTGGGTGGGTGGGGAGTCCATGTCCTTTCAATAAGCACAATGCTCAGCTGACCACCTTCCGATTTTGCCTTTTTTCCAGCTTCAACATTCAGCGTTGCCTTGCATCATCTTAAAATAGGCTAGGGAGTAACTTGCTGATTCAGCAAAGCTCTTAATCCCAGTTTCCTGGAAGGCGCAACAAGCTGTTTTATGAGAGATTGCATCTTGGCCGGAGCAAAATGTCATTTATTGCTAGATTTGCTTACCTTGGATGGCAGGTGCTTTGGGGACAGAACAATCAACATCTAGGGTGTGTGGGAAATGCTCTTGGCTGTCCTGAGCCCATGGGGAAGAGCGGGATACGTTAATGGAAGGTTAAAAGGAGCTGAACAGTAATCTTTCATTTATTTAATACATCCACAGCTCAAGCGGCTGTACCTTCTTCTCTTCCCCTCTCCATTTTAACCTCACAACACCCCTGGGAGAGGTAGGCGAGGCTGAGAGTGAGTGATTGGCCCAAGGCCACCAGTTGAGTTTCATGGCTGAACTCGAACCCAGGACTCTTGAGATTAAAGAGTCTTGTGCTCTACCGGCTTAGGTGATTTCTGCTTCATGTAGCTTCTTGTACTTTTTAAAAATTGTATCGTTTCGCAGGTAATGCATTCTAATGCATTGCTTCATCCAAGAGATCTCCTAGCCAGGAATTAATTTTGTGTCTGTGCGAGAGAAAAGATGGCCTTGAATCTTAGAATCGTGGAGTTGGAGGAAGGGACCCACAGAGGTCTTCTAGTCGAGCCCCTTGGCATGCAGGTGTCTTTAAAAAAAAATAATTTTCAGATTTTGAAATTCACAATCGTCAAACAATCAAAACAAAAAGAGAATTCCATAAATTCCCATTGACTTCCCTCCTCCCCTTTGTGGGTCCTTATGTTAACTTTTTTCCTCCTGCATCTTCTCTATTAATCCAGTTCTATTAAATCACCATTACAACCATAGTCCAACATTCAACTACAAGTACCATTCCGATCCTACTAATAATTTTAATTGCTTGCAATGATTTTTAAGGGAAATTATATATCTTCCCTGTTCCTTCTTAAATTTTTTGGTCTTCCTGATTCCTAATTCCTCCGGTCATTTTTGCCATTTCAGCCTAGTCCCATCCGTTTAATCTGCCATTCTTCTCTGGTAGGGAGCCACGCAGACATCTTTAGCCCAACGTGGGGCTCGAACCCACAGCCTTGACATGAAGAGCCTTGTGCTGTACTGACTGAGCCATCCCTTGGATATGGCCCTTGAATGTGGCTGCAAACGGGCTTAAGATCCCAAACCCTCTTAGCCGTGAGTGGCACGGTGGAGCAGTGGCGTAGCGTGGGTTGTCAGCACCCGGGGCAAGGCAAGTAATTTGCGCCCCCTAACCCGTGGATTTGCGCCCCCTAATCCTAACCCCCAGATGTTGCGCCCGGTGCGGCCGGGTCCCCCTGCACCCCCCACGCTACGCCACTGCAGTGGAGTGAGCATGGCTGAGTTGCGAGTAGCTACAGGGTGGGTTAAACCACAGAGCCTAGGACTTGCCGATCAGAAGGTCGGCGGTTCGATTCCCTGCAACGGGGTGAGCTCCCGTTGCTCGGTCCCTGCTCCTGCCAACCTAGCATTTCAAAAGCACGTCAAAGTGCGTGTAGATAAATAGGTACCGCTCCAGCGGGAAGGTAAACAGCGTTTCCGTGCTCTGCTCTGGTTCGCCAGAAGTGGCTTAGTCATGCTGGCCACATGACCCAGAAGCTGTACGCCGGCTCCCTCGGCCAATAAAGCGAGATGAGCGTCGCAACCCCAGAGTTGGCCACGACTGGACCTAATGGTCAGGGGTCCCTTTACCTTTACAGGGTGCTGAAGCAAAGCCTGTTGCTTCAGGTGCTGGGTTAGTGTGGGGCAAAGTGACCCACTTCCTCTGACCCACAAACCTCACAGCAGGGCCCCTCTCTTCCCTCATCCTGGTCCTTGTACGCAGACACTTCTAATACCTCCATAATAGTTCAGCAGCGACCCACTGCTTAAGCCCTGTTGCGAATAACTTTAATTTTTAATGCGACTGAAGGTCGAGAGGAGAGCTTTCCTGCAAGCCTGCTGTTCCATCTCGGAGGGATGCTCTTTAATATGAGCCCCGGCTGGTTACCTAGGCAATCGTCTTGGCATCCCGTGGGGGAAATAGATTGTAGGAGGAGGTGTGGGTTCCTTCCCCTGCGAATCTTCGCAGCTTCGACATTTTAAAAGAGCAAATGCAGGGAACGGGTGGAATCGCACATTGCCGTAATGTGGGAATATTCAGACCTAGGTCTCGAGACCTGTGGGAATGGCACTCCCTGGGTGAGCCATTGGAGGGGGCGTGTTGCCCCATCTGCTGGGGAGCTGCGTTGAAAGGCTTGGGGAGGCAACTGGGTGTGTGCCGGTTCAAAGCGCTGCACCCTGCTCTCAGCTTGGAAGGCTCCCAGAGCAGCTTTCTTGTTGTTGTTGTTGTTGTTGTTTAGTCATTTCCGTTTCCATTTCTTCGTGACCCCCTGGACCAGAGCACACCAGGCACCCCTGTCTTCCACTGCCTCCCACAGTTTGGTCAAACTCATGCTGGTAGCTTCGAGAACACTGTCCAACCATCTCGTCCTCTGTCGTCCCCTTCTCCTTGTACCCTCCATCTTTCCCCACATCAGGGTCTTTTCCAGGGAGTCTTCTCTTCTCATGAGGTGGCCAAAATATTGGAGCCTCAGCTTCAGGATCTGTCCTTCCAGTGAGCACTCAGGGCTGATTTCCTTCAGAATGGATAGGTTTGATCTTCTTGCAGTCCATGGGACTCTCAAGAGTCTCCTCCAGCACCATAATTCAAAAGCATCAATTCTCCGGTGATCAGCCTTCTTTGTAGTCCAGCTCTCACTTCCACGCATCGCTACTGGGAAAACCATAGCTTTAACTATACAGGACTTTGTTGGCAAGGTGGTGTCTCTGCTTTTTAAGAAGCTGTCTAGGTTTGTCATTGTCAGAGCAGCTTACAAATCAATAAAAAAACAGTGCAGTCCCTGCCCTTGGGCTTAAAACAATCCCAAAAGATACGACACAAAAGGAAAAAAAGGGATGAGGATGGGAGAGGAAAGCAAGCGAGCCCAAGTACCAAAGATTAGATGTGAGAAAGGAGGCTATCTTCAGGAGAAGAAAATGCTAAGGAATAAACTCTACGCAAAAACCAAAATGGAGTCCCTAAGGCGGTTGGGTGGGGCCTTGTACGCCTCCTTCCGGCAACTTCTACAGCCAAGCTGGTGCCAAACATTTTGCTCTGCCTTCCACATCAGTGAGGCTGTGAGGGGGTCTTGTCATCTGGGCATCCCAGGTAAACGGCGTTTCTGTGTACTCTGGTTTCCATCACAGTGTCCCATGCGCCAGAAGCAGTTTAGTCATGTTGGCCACATGACCTGGAAAGCTGTCTGTGGACAAACGCCGGCTCCCTCGGCCTGAAAGCGGAGATGAGCGCTGCACCCCATAGTTGCCTTTGACTGGACTTAACCATTCAGGGGTCCATTACCTTGCCCAGGACCTCCATACACACGGCCTGGCCTTGTGCCCCGGGGCGGCCCCCTATATTTTTTATTATATTAGTGGCCATGTGATAATTCTAGCTTATGAACTTTATTGTTTAATGTCTTAATTTGTATATTAAGATACTTTTATAGCTCTGTTTAGAGTAGGTAATGTCTTGATAATATATTTTTTGTATCAATCCAGTATATTTTCTTTTAATCATTGAATGATTCTGTGCACACTGCGGCAGCCTTTGGCTATGTGCAATAAAACTGACTGACTGACCCCTGGAGGCTCACTCCATTGTCTCTTGAGATCGATGCCAACCCAACAATTTATCCGAAGTGTTCCTACCCTGCCTTTGAATATACCACTGCCCAGGGGGGCTGGCAACATTAAACCGATGCTGGGGTGGTTTGTGGGTTTTTTATGAGGGGTGGGGAACCTTTGTAGAGTACAGAGTTGTTGGGGGAAATTGATGAGAAGCAATGGCTTGAGGGGTGCCCCTTCTGTGTGATGTTTGGTGTGAGAGGGTTCACAGGAACATCAGCTGGGCAGAAGCCTAGCAGAAACTCCCAGAGCCACTGACTGAAATCATTCGTAATCTCATTTCAGCATTGGAGCCACCAGACCTTCGTATCCAGCCACCTCCTTTCTTCCTTCTCGATCCTGTGCAGAGATGCCCGAGAGTCTTCTTGTGTGAGCGGTTTCTCATCTCTCCACGACGCTTGACCAGAGAAGGCCCCCCCGCCCCGGTTTCAAGGAGCGCGCTGTCCCCCTTTTTGGGTGGGATGCCTAGGAGCGTGATGTCGGATTACTCGGGAATGGTCTGCGAGATCCCTCCCCAGTGCCAGTTCGGTAGCTTTGAAAAAAAGCATCACCTGGAGAGCGGAAAGAATCGCCCAAGGAGAAAATGTTCGACACTGGTAGGTAGCCTGGTTTTCATCCTGGTTGTTGCCTCTCTTATCCATTGATGGCACTTCTATCCCAACTTTTCCTCCAAGGAAAACAACAACCCTGTGAGGTAGGTTAGGTTGAGACTAGGGTTCTTCCCAGGATTCTTTGGGGGAAGCCATGACTGTTTAAAGTGCCACGATGCTGCTTTAAAGACTTCGTTCATTTATTTACTGGCTACGTGGCTTTTTTCAAATACCTCACCTGCACAAACGTAACTCTGTGAGCAGAGCTGAGGAAGGCTGCTGTGGGCTGGAGACCATTACAGTTGTGGTCACAGCACACTTGAAAAATACTGTATTTTCTGGCGTATAAGACTACTTTTTAACCCAGGAAAATCTTCTCAAAGGTTGGGGGTCATCTTATACGCCGGCTACAGCAGCAGCTCCCCACCAAAGGATAAAACGACAGCAAATTAAATCAGAGGACACCAAGCTCTCTAGATGAGGCAGAAATACGCTTGAAAATTGGCCCCAGAAGCCCCCGGCCACTGGGAAGTGGAGCGGATTTCTGAGCCGGACTGGAGACTTGTTTTTTTAATTTTTATTTGGTGTGCGTTGGAAGAGATGTAGTCTTATACGGTGAGTATATCCCAAACTCTATATTTTAACTGGAAAAGCCCAGTCGACTTATATGCCGGAAAATACGATAAATGCCATTGTTTCTCGATACCACTTAAATTTGATTTGTGTTTTGTCATTATCACATCGGGCTTGTTGTTCAAAATGCCTCTTCTGCCTTTAACAAAACATAGGCTTTAAAAAATAATTGAGTCGACGGCACAGATGCCCAGCCCTGTTCCAAAGAAAATGTCTAGTGTGTAAACGCAAAATCTTTTTTCAGCAGGGTTGAGACATGCAGCTAAATAAATGCGGGGGCCATAAGGCAGATGCTGGGCAGCGCCTTCGAAAGACGCAAATCCACAGGGATTAGTGAGCCGGGATTCCACAGCTGAACTTACCTCAGGGCAAGTTTCCACCCAGCTGCCTTGCCTTTTGTAAAATACCTTTAAGAGCAGCTATTAAAAGTCTGAATGTGCAACTTAAAACCACAATTGAGTTGTACCTGGGACAATTGTTGGCCGTTTCTGAGTGATTTGTCTTAAACACCTGATGTGTAAGGAAAAGCTATCTTTGGCTGAGGTGAGGAAGGTTGCTCTTCCCGTTTTTCTAATCCTTTAATTAGGCTGCAACCCCAGATTTTGTGTTTTGTTTTTTTGGTAAGCCATGCTTTTTTTTTTTTTGAGGTAGTGTTTATGTGGGTGGGAACAACTTAATTGTGCTGCAGTGATGGATAGTAGTGGTTTTAAAGTCTCACCTGGAATTAAGAGATTTCCGGTGGCAAATTGTTTGAGCAGAATTCTGTCTGAAATGCATGGGGCAAGTTGCCTTCTCTTGAAATGAGACTATACTTCTTAGTAGGGAAATGTCTGTGTGTGTGTTGTTGTTGTTGTTGTTATTATTATTATTATTATTATTATTATTATTATTATTTTAAAAATAGTTTAGAGCATAAATAAACTGCTCTCTAGCCAACAAGAGTGGCTTACAAATATTGGTTCTAATATGGTCCCAGCACTCAACTCACAATGTAAAGAGAGTAATTTATTTGTTTCCCTCTGAAGGGAACACAGGGTGCCAAACATGTCAGTAATAGAACAACACAGTTGAACTGTCTTTTTAAAAACCTTCTAAAAACAATCAATTGCTCTCACAGCTAATAATTTCAGGATTGCCAGGAACTGTATCCTTCAGCAATGAAATGCCTGGGTAAACAGAGATAATCTTAAATTCCTCTTAAATGTTAAATACATGACACAAGGAAAAAATATAGGAGGGAGGAGGGAAAAGTCAAGCTCAAGTTCTTAGATGCTACAGTTCTCAACCTGCACTGCAGCAAAATGGCAGAATGTTTGCATTTGCAGGAAATGCCGTGCCAGGATTGGATTTTTGGATCTCCCTTCGCAGAATGTACCCTTAGAACTGCCTTGCTAAGGGCAAAAGATGTGAATCTTTTGGTTCAGGCTTTGCCCTAGTAATGGACTTGTTTTCAAGCATAATGCCCTTGGAAACATCCTCTGGTGCCTGCAGAGTCTTTGATCTCCCCCTCTTAGGGCTGGCCAAGGATAATTTGGCACCTGCAGTGAACCACAAAAAAGAAGGGGTGAGTGAAGATCTGTCTTGGGAACAAGGCTGGGAGGAGACCAGGAGTGCCTCCTATTTACCAAGAGGCTACTTCAAATGTGAGGGACGCAGGTAGCTCTGTGGTCTAAACCACTGAGCCTCTTGCAAATCAGAAGGTCGGTGGTTCGAATCCCTACGACGGAGTGAGCTCCTGTTGCTCTGTCCCAGCTCCTGCCAACCTAGCAGTTCGAAAGCACGCCAGTGCAAGTAGATAAATAGGTACTGCTCCGGCGGGAAGGTAAACAGCGTTTCCGTGCGCTCTGGCTTCCGTCACAGTGTTCCATTGCGCCAAAAGCGGTTTAGTCCTGCTGGCCACATGACCCAGAAAGCTGTCTGTGGACAAACGCCGGCTCCCTCGGCCTGAAAGCGAGATGAGTGCTGCAACCCCATAGTCCCCTTTGACTGGGCTTAACCATCCAGGGGTCCTTTACCTTTTTACCTTTACTGTAGATGTGGCATTTGCTGGGGGACGGCCTGCCAAGAAGTGGGGAGATCCCGCTTCCAAAGAGTGCACTGCAGTTGGCCACCCAAGGCATCTCACCTTACCCCATGGGTGGGGCTGGCACTGCCCCCTTCTGACCCCCTCGCTGCCCTTTCCGTCATGCGGTGGTGAGGGTGGCTGTCTTATTTTAGATCGGTGCCTGAGCATCGAAACTCCCAACTGCAGTAATTTGCAAAGGGCACCAGGTAGGGGAAAGGTTAGCTGGGTTACAAATCCACTTGTTCCTTCCCAGTGGTGGGCCTGACACAGTCAGTGGTCAGGGAGAACACCAGACTCTTTATTTGAGGGTCATGGGTTCGAATCCCAAACTGGGCAAAAAGATTCCTACATTGCAGGGGCGTTGGGCTAGATGACCCTTGAGGTCCCTCCCAAAACTACAATTCTGTGACTCTGGAGGAGGGCTGCCTCCCTGCCTTCAGCCAAGGCCCCTTTTCATAGAATCATGGAATTGTAGAGATGCCGGGGACCCCCAGAGGCCAACTAGTCCAACCCCCTGCTTATTTATTTATTTCTGTTCCAAGCAGACATTTATTAAATTTTTTTTTGTCCTAAAAAATTGAGATGGATCTGCTATGCATGGGTTTCAGGCCTAAAGCAGTTTTGGAAAGCGAGTGGTGACTCAGAAGCAGTGGCGTAGCGTGGGGGGTGCCAGGGGTGCGAGCCGCACCGGGCGCAACATTTGGGGGGGGCGCAAGTCCAGAGGGAAGGGACAAGCAATCGAGGCTTGGTTGGGGTGAGGGATCGTCGTCTCCGTTTGGCCGGCCCCCCTCGAGGAAGCGGGAGGGAAAAGAGCCGCGCAGCAGCAGCAGGGAGGAGGAGGTGGAGGAGGAGGTGGAGCAGCAAAGCCGGGAGGAGAGCGGGCCCGTCCAGGAGGAGGCGCGATGCTCGGGACCGATCGGGGCTCCGGTTCGACAGGCGCCGGCGGCCGGCTACAGCCTGCCGGCCCGCGTCTTCCTTCCCCCTCGGAGAACTCAGCGGAGAAGGGCAAAACTAGTTTGAGTTGGTTCTGCGGAGTCTCTTTGGCTCTGGCGCCCCCCTACCGCTTGTCTCCCTCCTGCCATACCAGTCCCAGGGGGCACCGACCCCCCACATTGACCCTAACTTCCATGTGGTTTGCTCCTGAGTAGCCTCTGGTTGGGCAGAAGAGCTTGTCCACCTGGAAAGGCAGCCCACCTAGGAGAAAGAAAACTCTTATCCTAAACATCTGCTGCCTTGGGAGAGATCTCCCAGTGGTGGAGTTTCCTTCCTTGGAGGTTTTTAAACAGGTCGGTTGGCCTCCTGTCATGAATGCTTTAGCTGAGATTCCTGCATTGAGGGGGTTGGGCTAGATGACCCTTGGGTCCCTTCCAGCTCTGTGATTCTATGAGAGAAGAAAAGGCTCAGGAGTAAACACTACACAAATACCGAGTGGAGTCCCTAACATGGTTGGATGGCACCTGGAACACCTTCATCAGTGAGGCCGAGAGGGGGGCTGTCATCTGGGCAGCAGTCAGTGGCGTAGTGTGGGGGGTGCAGGGGGTGCCGGCCGCATCGGGCGCAACATCTGGGGGTTAGGGTTAGGGGGCGCAAATCCACGAGTTAGGGGGCGCAAATTACTTTCCTTGCCCCGGGTGCTGACAACCCACGCTACGCCACTGCTCAGAAGGAGGTTTCTTCAGAACCTGCTGGTGTTTGAGGACTTAATGACAGCCAAGTTTGTTCTACAACTCCAGATAACAGCAGGTCCTCCTGCTAATAATAGTCTCTCCACCCAAAGTCTTCAGGATATATTCCAAGCAGAGCAACCTTGGGGTTTTCCTTTGTTCTGTCTAAGTCAAGGATAGATAGATAGATAGATAGAAAGATATTGTTATCCAACCACATGTTATCCAACCACATAAATGACAGAGAGCTTGAGGTGTAGCCTCTTTCTGGGAATGTCATGTGCCTAAAATCCTGGAGAACTCCTGGCAACCTGTATAAACCTCTGGTTGCTCACGGTGAGAATGGGCTGCTTTAATGTGTAATGTTGCCTTTTGTGTCCAGAGAAGGGTTGGACCAGGCAGTGTTAGAAACTCAGATACGGCGCCAATCGCCAAATGTCACCTTGAACCTAGGTTATGGTTGCCACAACCTAGGCGCCATACCCCGCTATGAAATTCACTGTTGTTGTTATTATTACCGTATTTTTTGCTCTATAAGACTCACTTTTTCCCTCCTAAAAAGTAAGGGGAAATCTGTGTGCGTCTTATGGTGCAAATGCAGGCTGTGCAGTTATCCCAGAAGCCAGAACAGCAAGAGGGATTGCTGCTTTCACTGCGCAGCAATCCCTCTTGCTGTTCTGGCTTCTGAGATTCAGAATATTTTTTTTCTTGTTTTCCTCTAAAAACTAGGTGCGTCTTGTGGTCTGGTGCATCTTATAGAGCGAAAAATACGGTAGTATTTCCTTTCATTTCTATACCGCTCTATATTTTAAAGAACAAATCTCAAAGCGGTTGAAGACACGTTAAAACGTCAAATGAAACAACCCAGAATAAAACGAATAAAGCTTCAAGGAAAATATTTCAGATTCCTCTCTAGGTGACATTTTGTTTCCCCCTATTTATTTACCTACTTAATTAATAGAGCTGCCCCAAAGCAGAAGGAGTCTGGGAAGCCAGGGTGGTGTAGTGGTTAGAGGGTTGGACTAGGGCCTGGGAGATCAGGGGTTCAAATCCCCATTCAGTCGTGAAGCTTACTGGGTGACCTTGGGTCAGATACAGCTTCTTAACTACCTCACAGGGTCGTTGTACGGATTAACTGAGGAGGGTGTGAACCATATATGGCATCCAAAAATCTAGACATGGTTGCAACTGGAGCCTGAGACCAGAGACTATCAATCGCATTGGTTCCATAATCAGATGAGTCTTACCTTGGTTGGAAGAAGGTGAGATGTTGCATTTTCAAGGAAGCAGAGTTGTGTCTGATTCTTGGTTACTTCAAGAATCGCTCAGGATTCGGGTTTGAAGGCTGGCTGGAAACATGTGTCTTAACATATAGATATATATACACAAAACCTCGCTCTCTGTTGTTGACCCTCAGGATGACGATGAGACCCTGAAATACCTCACTCACGAGGAAAAAGACGTCCTCCTCTTCTTTGAAGAAACCATCGATGCCTTGGAAGATGACTTGGAGGAACAAGCTCTCCATGACAGCGGCATCCACTGCCACTCTCCGAGGTCAATGGAAGAAAACACGTCCAGCCAGTCGGAGTCTGAAGACATCATAGATCTGGTCCAATCAGTGCTGGAAAGCAGCATTCAGGACTGTGATCCTAGCGGAGACATGGAACCAGGTAAAAACTGGATGGGGCAGGGCCTGGTTTAGTGTGTTGATAGTCATGTGAGTCTGCTCTCAGTGAGCAAAGTGGACCTTCTCCTGGAGATAGAGAAAGAGAGGCTTCTGCATTCCTCCTTCTAGAGGTGACCTTCTTGTGGAGCAAAGTAAGGTCTAGGTTACCCTTGGGGGCAAGGGGATCGGTTCCATGGTTTGGCATAGTAGGCAGCTGTAAATTGTGGCTGCTGACAGCATTCTTCATTTCATTTCATTTTACTTTATTTTATTTTATTTCTGTACCACCCTTCATTGGTAAATCTCAGGGTGGTTCACAGCATAAAAATATTTCATCACTTCTTGTTTCTGGGAGGGCATTTTTTCTCAGGCTAATTGTAATGGTGATTGTGCTAATGTGGTTTTTTTGTTTTGAGTGGGTGTGGGGAGGTGGGGCATCTTATCATTTTGTGCTCTGTTAACCACTGCATTTTTTTAATCTGTTGTGCTGGAAATCTCACTGACTATCAGACTCTGAAAAGCTGGTATCACGAGATCAAGTTCATCCATTTAATTAAAGTAAATAGTTTTAATTATGTAAGGCAGGGGACACGGGTGGCACTGTGGGTTAAACCACAGAGCCTAGGACTTGCCGATCAGAAGGTCGGCGGTTCGAATCCCCGCAACGGGGTGAGCTCCTGTTGCTCGGCTCCTGCCAACCTAGCAGTTCGAAAGCATGTCCATAAAATGAAAGCAATAATCAATGCACTGTACTATAAAATAAATAAGACAGTATTGTAGATGACAAAAATAAAAATTAAATTCTTTTCTTACCTGCATTGATGATAGTCATTGTTTGGATGGGGGGATTTTATCCATTTCCACAGTCACACAGTCAATCAGTAGCTGAACTGGGTTTGACACAGTCACAAAAACAAATTAACCGAAAAAGCTTCAGAAACAAAATAAATATCAAAAACAAAAGCACCAAACTTAATCCGTTCCGGAAGTCCATTTGACTTCTGAAATGTTCAAAAACCAAGGCACAGCTTCTGATTGGTGCAGGTGCCCAGGAAACAATAGCCAACAGCCACATCGGATGTTTGGCTTCCGAAAAACGTTCGAAAACTGGAACACTTACTTCCGGGTTTTCAGCGTTTGAGTACCAAGGCGTTTGAGAACCAAGGTACCACTGTAACGCTTTTTATTGGGTAAGGTAGGGGGAACTGTGAGTGAGTTTATGGAACCAAGGGGACAGTGTCCGAAAAAGGTTTGGGAACCACTGATCAATATTGCTAGCCACCCTCTATGGAAGCTTCTGACGGGGTACAAATTCTCTGACAAACGCTGTCACTTCCATGGTTCCAGATGTACCGGTCTAGGAAACGGTTCTAATAATCTGCTACTTTCTCCTTTCTTTTCTAGCCCCAGAGGAGGCTGGGAAACTAGATACACTGAAGCCAAAATATAACGTTGAGGACACCTGTGCTGAGGCTGCCATCCCTCTTCCTCTGTTGCCATCAGCTCCACCGCTGCCCATCTATGAGGTGTTTCCTGCCGCGCCCACAGCTCAGCACCCAAAACTCGTCCGCTGTATCCCAACCCCGCTCGTCATCGCTCAGAAAATATCTGAGAAGCAGGCAGAGGGAACCCCCTTCTCTCCCGCCTCTCCAAAGGAAGGGAGGTCTATGGAGGGGAGGACCACGCCCTCGTCTTCCCCGCTGCGCAACAGAGAGCGTTTCTCCGCCTTCAAGCAAGCTCTGCCGCCCCCAACCGCCCCCAAGCCCCAAAGGTTCCCCAGCAACATCAGCATCACCAACGTTGGCGAGAGGGAGTTCAGCAAAACTATCTCCCGAGCTGCCGTCAACGTGCAAGAGCGCAAAGCCAGGGTGTTGGCCAACGTCAACGGCTCGCCCTACTTCATAAGCGAGCTGGAAGAGAGACTTCAGAAGCACGACTTGTCAGGACAGAGCAGAAGCTCTTCTTTGCGGGATTTGCCGTCGGAGCAAGCGAGACACGAGGCCCTGAGTAGGCTTAGCTTGGTGGACAGAAATCTTGGACCAGCCCCGCTGGACCAGTCCTCAGATCTTCCCACGCCGACAGACAAAAGGCCAGAGCAGCCCTTGTCCAACGGCTACCGAAACATCCACGACGTCTTGAGAAGGGAAACCAGCCACTTCCCCAGTGTGAGCAAAACGGTGACGGTCAAACCGGATGCTGATCTCCCCGATGGCAAGCCCGCTCGGCAAAACGCCGCCAAGAGCTTTTGCGACCACCGGCTACCGGACCTCAGCCTGGAAATGAGGAGGAGGTCTGGGTCGCTGCCCAGACCGTCTGGATTGAGACCGCAAGGCGTAACTGTACAGTTCTCTGGACGCGGGTCTACGGAAGAGGCTAGGAGAGAGGCGCTGCGGAAACTTGGGCTTCTCAAAGACTAGTTGAAGGACGGTTACTGCGATGGTGGGAGCATCGCGCTCCCAGTGGACTCGGTTTCTGAAGAGATCAAATGGACTGTTCTCTTGCCCCTGCAGTCTAAGGAAAGATTAAATATATCAGAACGGGACTTGTGCTTGTCATGGGTTTCCTTAACAATGCCCAGTCACATGGCTTACTGAGGTCTTCTGCGGGATTTTAAAAAGGCATTTTATTAACAGGAGACCTAGATGCAAAAAAGGGGCGTCATACTAAATGAAGTTTTAATGGTGCAGTATTTGTGTGTGTGTATGTGAGTAGCTGTCAAGTATGTCACGAGTGCAATGGGTTTTCCTTGGACTCCTACGTTAATGAAGCCAAAAAATAAGGGGGGGGGGAATGTATCTGTTGAATTACTATATAGGGATGGATATATATTTATAATGTAATGTACTGGAGAGGTCAAATATACAATAAAGCTGCTATTTCTGATTGTCACATTTCTCTCTGTCACTCTTTCTTTCTTTCTTTCTTTCTTTCTTTCTTTCTTTCTTTCTTTCTTTCTTTCACATGCATGTATTTGTCTGTAGACTAATTGTCAGGAGTTTAAATCATGCATAATACAGTGGTGCCCCGCAAGACGAATGCCTCGCAAGACGGAAAACCCGCAAGACAAAAGGGTTTTCCATTTTGGAGGTGCTTCGCAGGATGAATTTCTCTATGGGCTTGCTTCGCAAGATGAAAATGCCTTGCGATTCCTGGGGTTTTTTTTTCGCTCCCCACCCCCTTTTTCTAAGGCACTAAGCTGCTAATAGCCTTTTAGCAGCTAATCCGCTAATCCCTTAAGCCTTTAATAGCCGCTAATAACCGCTAATCCGCTAATGGGCTTGCTTCGCAAGACGAAAAAACCGCTAGACGAAGAGACTCACCGAACGGATTCTTTTCGTCTTGTGAGGCACCACTGTAATCCCTAAGTAATTTTTGGCAGAAATTCACCCCTTTTCCATTTTGATGTGCAGGGTTTCTTAAACTTAGGTCTCTGGCTGTTTATGGACTACAACTCCCATCATCTGTAGCCCACAAGACCAGTGGTCAGGGATGATGTGAATTGTAGTCCAAAAACAGTTGGAGACCCAAGTTTGGGAAACACTGGTCTGGAGGAACCTTGTATTTCTGGAGACAATATAGGGGATTTGCAACAGACTGACACAAAGATTTCCAGTGCCCAGAGAGCAGCAACAAAACGTCTTCTCGCCCCCTCAACTATCCTGCCCTAAATTATATTGAAGAAAATCCTGAGCAAGCTGGGAAGGTTGGCAAGGAATTTTGCGTTGTCAGTAAATGGAAGTTTTTGTTAAATGGGTTTTTGCATGAAGCTGAGTTCTGGAACTCGGAAGGAATTTCTGGGCTCAGAATCCTTGAATTCTGCACCAGGCTCTGGTTGGTGGATAATGGAGGTTCTAGTAATATCCTGCAAGCTGGGGCAGAGTGGCTGGGGCAACCCGGTCAGATGGGTGGCAGATAAATAATAAATTATTATTAGAGAAGTCAGAAGCCTGGCCAGTCTTGCTCTAGAAGCAACACAGTGTTCATGGCAGAGCAGTGTTGCTTCTGCTGCAGAGGATATATTGAGGGCGGAGAGAGAGAGAGAGAGAGAGAGAGAGAGAGAGAGAGAGAGAGTTTATTAGGGACTCCAATCCAGCCCAGCTTCATATCCTGCCTGGCCAAACTGGGCAAGATTGCAGTTCAGCCTATGCCTATTATTATTATTAATATCCCGCCCATCTGATTCCCTAACAGGGCTGCCTTCAGATGTCTTCTAAAAGTCAGGTAGTTGTTTATTTCTTTGACAACTGATGGGAGGGGGTTCCACAGGGCAGGCGCCACCACCGAGAAGGCCCTCTGCCTGGTTCCCTGTAACCTCGCTTCTCACAGGGAGGGAACTGCCAGAAAGCCCTTGGAGCTTTGAAATGTTTCACTTTCACAGGACGTCTCCTCACCTTAGTATGGAAAAACTGGCATTGTAAGTAGGATGTCAGCTTGCAGTCGGAGAAGTATATGCTTCCTGAAAACTGGTGTAGCTAGCACTTTTGGGTGCTTTAAGGTAAAAAAAGTACCTTTCAGGCGATAATGGTGTAAACTGAAACATTGTTGAACCACCTATTCTGTTTGCTGATTGATGCTAATTCAGAATGGGCCAGTATCAAAGCTACTGTCGTGTCAGAACAACAATTGCAGCTCTAGGTTTGCTGCACTGTGCAGGCCACACCCTGATTCTGTTTCTGGGGCCAGCATCTTAGCCTTGTCCCGCAATAGTCCCCTTCGTGAATTTGCCCAGAAACAGACTGTCGTTTGGCATGATTAAATTTGCCTGGATCAGCAGGAACCGCAGGAACAGATTAACTTCAAACTGCCGGGGAGCCTTATGGTACATTACTGCACTTGAAAGCATTAAAGCCAACTGCTCTACAGAACACCTGTTGTTGAGAATATTGGGTGGGTTTTTGTATGATGCCTTGGGAGCATGAAAATAACCTGTGCATGCTTTGACATATGGGACGGTCCTATGCCAGCCGTTCTAGCATCTCACCAGGTTCTCTGGCTTTTGTTGTTGTTGTTTAGTCATTTAGTCGTGTCCGACTCTTCGTGACCCCGTGGACCAGAGCACGCCAGGCACTCCTGTCTTCCACTGCCTCCCGCAGTTTGGTCAGACTCATGCTGGTAGCTTCGAGAACACTGTCCAACCATCTCGTCCTCTGTCCTCCCCTTCTCCTTGTGCCCTCCATCTTTCCCAACATCAGAGTCTTTTCCAGGGAGTCTTCTCTTCTCACGAGGTGGCCAAAGTCTTGGAGCCTCAGCTTCAGGATCTGTCCTTCCTGTGAGCATTCAGGGCTGATTTCCTTAAGAATGGAGAGGTCTGATCTTCTTGCAGTCCATGGGACTCTCAAGAGTCTCCTCCAGCACCATCATCCATTCTTCGGCGATCAGCCTTCTTTATGGTCCAGCTCTCACTTCCATACATCACTACTGGGAAAACCATGGCTTTAACTATACGGACCTTTGTTGGCAAGGTGATATCTCTGCTTTTAAAGATGCTGCCTAGGTTTGTCTAGGTCTTTGCAAAGCCTGCTACTCTTGTGGGAAGGGCAGCTATATGATAGAGCACCTGCCTCACAGATTCGATCCCTCGCATCTCCAGGTAGGGCTGGGAAGACTTCCTGCCTTAAACCCTGGAGAGCGGCTGCCAGTCAGTGTAGACAATACCAGTGGTTTGATCCGGTATAAGGGAGCTTCCTATGTACTGCCACTATCACCAGTAGTTGGGACTTCACTGCTACATTGACGCTTAACACAAATGCCACATACAAAGAGATCCCTCAATCATGGGCTAGATGAGCCATTAGGGAAGTTATTTTCCCCCCGCACCTGCCACATGTCATATATATATATATATATATTTTCATTGGCCTCCTGACTGAGTCTTCTGTATCTGCCCAAGGTTGCATCACTCCTGGTGAGCATATGCACAATAACCGTCTACTTTCAACTGAAGGCAGAGATGGATGAGGCGGATGGGACCTGTGGCACTCTGGACATTGCTGGACTCCAACTCCCATCACCCCCTGCCAGCACAAGCAAGGGATGATGGGAGTTGGAGTTCAACAGCACCTGGGGAAAGTTGCAGTTTCCTCATCACTAAGGCTGCTTAGAACTAGGCACAGGTTTTCTTGTGAAAAAAACCAACAAAACGAAACCTGCAGCTGTGTGTTTATCCTGGCAATTACTCTTTTTTTGAAATCATAGTCTGAAATAAGTATATAGCAAAAGCTAGCATTTCCCTCGAAAATAATTTCCCCTTCCTTGATTTAAATCATTCTGTAGGTAATTATAAACCAATTTGGAACCTGAAAGATAAGCAACTTCTTCAGTGTTCTTGGAATACTGGAAATTAGCCCCGTCTGTGATTAGGTTTGCATTTTCTCTCGATAAATTTCAGCCACCTTTTCTACTCTGGGCTATATTTCTGCTGTGTACTTAGACTGGTTTAACACGTTCTCCTGAGAACTGAGGTTTTGTACAAGGTTGGGAGGGGCAGGGACTTATTAACAGAACATTCGCCTCTATTCCTGGCTGCCATTTCCCATGATCCTTTGAGAGGGGAAGCCATGACAGTTACTCTGCCATGAAACTGGCATAGGGTTGACCATGTAGATAGGCCCAGTAGTTCTATCAAGCTCATTTGTGCAGGATTTAAGTGCAATAGAAGCAGGTTCATGTTCTAAACAGCCTGAATATAAGGGGAAATGTCTTTATTATTGTATGTAGTTATAAGGGCATCTATTTTGTGCAATTGTGAATTATCATATGTTTTCTGTTAGATGCATCGCTTAAACCATTGCACATTGATCTTATACATGAAAGCTGTTGAGAAGGAACTTAAATCTCTCACGGCTGTTAAACGTGTCTCATAATTTTTTGTTGTTAAGAATAGCATTTAATCTGCTTACCTCTTTAAAAATGGCGTAAACCTGGTTTTATATACATGAAGGGATCCTTCCAGAGTGCTAAAACTATTTATATGCCAATTTTCACACTTCCCCACTGATGACCCACAATACTGTTACATCTGTCAGTTGAAATAAACGTGGTCCTCTCATCTTAAGACTTTGTCCTAGTTTTTAAGTAGGGCTCTGTCTGTGCTGTTGCATGGGAGCGAACAGAAAATGGCGGCAGCTTGCCAAATTCAGCTTGTTATCTTTTTATAGGTATATATGCTTTTATGACTTGTAAAGATGTGCTTTTGAAAGTGGAACGAAGGTGCGAAGGACAGAAACGTTCAAGAAACGTTCTAGAACTGAAATTGTCTCCCCTCCTTTATTTCTTCAGAGTATTAAACCCCTAAAACTCCCTTTAAAAAAGCTACCCAACAATGGGTAGATCATTGCCAGTTCTTTTATATAGTGGTACCTCAGGTTAAGTACTTAATTCGTTCCGGAGGTCCGTTCTTAACCTGAAACTGTTCTTAACCTGAAGCACCACTTTAGCTAATGGGGCCTCCTGCTGCCGCCGTGCCGCCGGAGCACAATTTCTGTTCTCATCCTGAAGCAAAGTTCTTAACCCGAGGTACTATTTCTGGGTTAGCGGAGTCTGTAACCTGAAGCGTATGTAACCTGAAGCATATGTAACCCGAGGTACCACTGTACTGTGAGTAGATCACAGTCTCTTGGGAGTTGGACGTGCCTGATATAGATAAAGATAAAGCTGGCTGGTTTACATCTAAAAAAAACCCAACTAAAATTGGGGATGGAATCAAACAGCGTGTTTTCGTCTAACTGAGCAAGGAGAAAAGAAGGATGAAGCTGAATCTGGGCAGATTCCTGCCCCAAGCAGAAAACTTATCTCAAGCCATAATAATAATAATAAATTTTATTTATAGCCTGCCCTCCCCGGCCGGAGCTGGGCTCAGGGCGGCTAACACCAATAAAATTACAGTAAAAACATAATAGGGGGGGGGGGGGACCAATTTAAAATACAGGTTAAAATGTAATTTAAAATGCAGCCTCATTTTAAAAGTAGCCCATGGATCAAAACCATAAGGGGGGGAAACATAAGGGTCAGACTGAGTCCAAACCAAAGGCCAGGCGGAACAGCACAGGAGGGTTTATAGCAGGGGTCAGCAAGGTTTATCTTGCCTGGGCCGGATCGGTCCCTCCGAGATCCTTCCGTGGGCTGGATCCCTGTGATTTTCGGCGTCTGCACGTACGCAGACGCGATTTCCAGCATCGCAGAAGTGAGTTAGCGCTGTGCGTGAGCAGGCAGCTCCATTCGGGGGTGGCTCGGGGGCCGGTCAAACGACCTCCGTTGGCCGCAGGTTAGTGACCCCTGGTTTATGGGGTGCTGCTGCTTAAGCAAAGGCAGAGTTACAATTCCCAGAGTGGTTTTAACAATCCCTCTTTCCAAGGAGGTCTGAGAACTGGAGCTCTGTGAGGAGAAGAGGGGTCTCCCATCAACACTGAGCACCCACAGCAAACTACAGCTCTCAGAATTGTTTGGGGGGAGCCAGTGTTTTTAAAGCAATAAGGTACCACTTTGTGCCAGTGTGGTGTAGTGGTTAAGAGCGGTGGACTCGTAATCTGGTGAACCGGGTTCGCGTCTCCGCTCCTCCACATGCAGCTGCTGGGTGACCTTGGGCCAGTCACACTTCTCTGAAGTCTCTCAGCCCCACTCACCTCACAGAGTGTTTGTTGTGGGGGAGGAAGGGAAAGGAGATTGTTAGCTGCTTTGAGACTCCTGAAGGGGAGTGAAAGGCGGGATATCAAATCCAAACTCCTCTTCTTCTTCTTCTTCTTCTTCTTCTTCTTCTTCTTCTTCTTTGTAAACATGGTGTGAATGTGGCCTAGATGGTCCCTTGTCCCCATCTCATTTTTGTCGGTTGCTTTTTTGAGGAAGGAATCAGGGCAGCTATGTGACGTCCATCTCCTCTTCAAGCGGAGGTACAGTGTGGATTAGGCCTACAAGCATCATGCCTGGCTCACCCTAGCAACCAAACTCTTTCCCGGCCGAGATAACTTGGCCAGGAAGCGAAAAAAACACTCCCTCCAGTGCTCCCAGATGAACCCGGGATGCTTTGGAGCTGAAATCGCCCAGGTGGAAACCGCAAAACACATTCCTTGGCTGTGGCCTTCAAATCCATCATTGCTGTTGGCAGAAAAGGGAACTGAGGTATTGTGGAAAACCTTGAGCTTCCTGTAGATCAAGCAAAGAGCAGCAAGTTTCAGACGGGCTTGTGGGGAGAGGACTGGGAGATGGGTGCTTTAACTATCTGCTGCTCCAAGCAAACTTACTCTTCCATTTAAATGCCCCTTGCAATTTATTTTTTGAAACCTCTTTTCCTTCCTGCAGAACTCCAAAGACCAGAAATACAGCAGAACATGGAAAAATAAGGGCATGGGGTGGTGCCACCAATTTCCTAGTCAGGACTGGCCTGAGGTCAGAATGGTGCCCATATCTGTTGTTCAAAACAGAGGAACATCTGGGGATTCAAGGGGAACAGCCAGGAGAGACCTTTCCCCTGCTAGTTTCTTCTTCTTCTTCTTCTTCTTCTTCTTCTTCTTCTTCTTCTTCTTCTTCTTCTTCTTCTTCGATTCAAGTATTGGGGGTTTAGTGACTGATGTGTCCCACCCCATGGGTCAAATGGATGCATATTCAAATACAGTGGTACCTCGGGTTACAGACGCTTCAGGTTACAGACACTTCAGGTTACAGACTCCGCTAACCCAGAAATAGTACCTCAGGTTAAGAACTTTGCTTCAGGATGAGAACAGAAATCATGCTCCGGTGGCGCAGGGGCAGCGGGAGGCCCCATTAGCTAAAGTGGTACCTCAGGTTAAGAACAGTTTCAGGTTAAGAACGGACCTCCAGAACGAATTAAGTTCTTAACCCGAGGTACCACTGTACATGCTGTTTTCCTTTGAAATAAAAGCAGACAATGTGCAGACACGTTTTGCAGACACAGAATTATGGGTCACGTCAGCCCCAAACTTTGATTTGTTTATCTCTTCACGGAAGAGCCTGCAGAGCATATCTGTTTTTTGCGGCAGCACCTGAAACTCGCTCCTTCCTCCTCCAGAGTCCTGGGAGAAAACCTGGAGAGAGGGAACATATTTTCAGTGTTCTAAACAATTTAGCATCATAAACAACCTTTGCCACCGATGCTTTTATAGCTCTGGTGCCAGATCCGCTGGTAATAGCAACCAAGGGAGTTAGAGCTATAACTCGTTCTCTCGCCCTTTTAAAGAATCCAGCTCTGATTTTCTAAACAAGGCCATGTGCTTTGGTTTGGTTCTTCTGAATGATTGCTTGTGTTATGACTAGCGGCTTACAACCTTCCATTCTTTCCTGAAAACATGCAGCAAGCACCATGAATCTTATTATTATTAAAGATTTTCTTGATTTACAAAAGTGTGTTCAATGTCTCTCTCTCGTATTCCTCCCCCCCCCCCCATGTAACATTTTTACAAATCAGTTTCATTTGTGGGACAAGAAGCTACAGTTAGAACTGGATACGGAACAACTGATTGGTTCAAAATTGGGAAAGGAGTATGACAAGGCTGTATATTGTCTCCCTGCTTATTTAACTTATATGCAGAATTCATCATGCGAAAGGCTGGGCTGGATGAATTCCAAGCCGGAATTAAGATCGCCTGAAGAAATATCAACAACCTCAGATATGCAGATGACACAACCTTGAAGGCAGAAAGTGAGGAGGAATTAAATAACCTTTTAATGAGGGTGAAAGAGGAGAGGGCAAAATATGGTCTGAAGCTCAACATCAGATCAAACAAAGATCATGGCCACTGGGCCCATCACCTCCTGGCAAATAGAAGGGGAAGAAATGGAGGCAGTGAGAGATTTTACTTTCTTGGGCTCCATGATCACCTCAGATGGTGACAGCAGTCATGAAATTAAAACGCGCCTGCTCCTTGGGAGAAAGGCGATGGCAAACCTAGACAGTATCTTAAAAAGCAGAGATATCACCTTGCCAACAAAGGTCCGTATAGTTAAAGCCATGGTTTCCCTGGTAGTGATATATGGAAGTGAGAGCTGGACCATAAAGAAGGCTGATCGCCGAAGAATGGATGCTTTTGAATTATGGTGCTGGAGGAGACTCTTGAGAGTCCCATGGACTGCAAGAAGATCAAACCTCTCCATTCTTAAGGAAATTAGCCCTGAGTGCTCACTGGAAGGACAGATCCTGAAGCTGAGACTCCAAGACTTTGGCCACCTCATGAGAAGAGAAGACTCCCTGGAAAAGAGCCTGATGTTGGGAAAGATGGAGGGGACAAGGAAGCTACCAGCATGAGTTTGACCAAACTGCGGGAGGCAGTGGAAGACAGGAGGGCCTGGCGTGCTCTGGTCCATGGGGTCACGAAGAGTCGGACACGACTAAACGACTAAACAAACAAACAAAAATATGCAGCACTTTGCCATAAACTGAACCCAGAATATCAGGGAATGGACAAAACAGAGATCATAGGATTGGAAGGGACCCTGTGGATCATCTAGCCCAACCCCTTGCAATGCAGGGATTGAACCTGCAACCTTGGCATTATCAGCACCACGCTCTATCCAACTGAGCTGTCTCAGTCACTTTTGGTTCAGGAGGACAGATGCTCATCTGGACCCACCCTGCAGGTCAACTTTGACAGATGGGTGGGGCAACCCACTTGCCAATCACAGGGCAGTGCTATGACATTGAATAATTGGCAGGTGGGTTGTCCACCGCACCTGTCAAAATCCCTTGCGCTGGGTTTCCATGTGGTGGCATCCATTTGGCTGGGTACAGGTCATGTGTCCAGGCCAGAATTAAACCCCGCTCTCCCACAGACATCACAACTGATGTCAGTTGATTGACAGGTGGGTGTGGGGCTTTGGGGCAGAGGGGGGGAAAGAGTCTTGTGAGCCAAACTGGACCCCCTGGTAGTTCAAGACCGGCCTGTAGGCTAGAGATTCCCCACCCCTGCTGTAATTGACACTGACTGTACATACAAACAGGGTTAATTATGGGACACACCTGCATTGCATCTAGGTTGAATATACAGAGATAATAGGTTTTTCTATGGATACCACAAATCTAGTGGCTAATAGGCACCTAATCAGCCCCTTATCAGGGTCAGTGTAAGACGGCGGTTCTCAACCTGTGGGTCCCCAGTGTTGGGATACTGCCGGGAAGATGGGGGCATCAGGCAGGCCCCCAGCTGCCTCCAACCACTGGCCGGCAGCCAGTCTCCCTTACATCAATTAGCAACACAAGCCTCAGATACGTTTAGAGACCCATGCACGATCTGTCAGCAGAGTGCATAAATCTTCTCACAGCAGAAGAGGCGGACAGAGAAATGTGTAAGCATAATGTACAGCATTTTATTCAGCATAGCTCAGGAACAGAGGAAAACATGTCTGCTTCCCTTCATCTCCAGCAAAAAAGCAGTATAGCAAAAGCAACATGCAACGGAAGTTCCCAGCAGACTGTGCTGGAAATGTAAACAGGCATGTGACACACAATAGTCCTGCCTGTCCCTTTAAAGGTGGAACAGAACTATATCCTAACACCCAGATGTTGTTGGACTACAACTCCCATCATCCCTGAGCTCTGGCCTTGCTAGCTAGGGGTGATGGGAGTTGTAGTTCAACAACATCTGGGGACCCACAGGTTGAGAAAGGCTGGGGTAAGAGGAAAGCCTTTTAGTGTAAGAGGAAAGCCTTTTCCAGTAAAACAGTGACACACATGCCACACGCTTTGCCCAGGCTTGCACCCCGGGGAGGTCACTTCGGTGCTGCTAATGCAGCAGCTTGACTTCACCTCCGGAGGCACACTTCATTGTCTCTTGACAATGTTGCCAGCAACCCCAGGGCTGTCTTACCGATAGGCGCTAGGGGTGCGGGGCACCCGGGCGCCGGGCTCTCAGGGGTGCCAGGCCGAGAGTCTGGGGCCCGAGAGTTGAGTCCAGCGAAGAGCCCGTCCATTGGTCGAAGCACTGCAATGGGCTCTTCTGCTGCGGGCAGCTCTGCATTGCAAGTTCAGGGCCAACCAAGCCAGCGAGACGCTGAGGTGGCTGGCTGGCCGGCTCTGCCCTCCTGCACCCCTGGGACTGGGCAACCTGGGGGGGGGGCAGATCTTTGCACCCCGGTGCAGCATATGCTTAAGACAGCCCTGAACAACCCCACTTGTCCTCATGGAGCAGCCTTCACTGACAGAGATGGTCTTAATAATAATAAGAGGGCAATGGGAAATTAGAGAGCAATCAAAAGGTTAGTATTTATTATCATCAGTATTTTTGGGGGGGGGAGACGCAGGGGGACGCATACCCCTAAATATTTTGTGAATCAAAGTTTTGCCTCATTGAGGGGCAGTATTTCAATATGAGTAGGAAAATAAGAGTACCCCTAAACTTTTTTTAAAGAAAAAAAAGCACCGATTATCATCATTATAACTAAACAGAGAACAGAAATGATGTGAGTATGACAATAAAGCTATTACAGGAGGAAGAAGGGAATGTAAAAAGTGAGGAAGGAAGGAAGGAAGGAAGGAAGGAAGGAAGGAAGGAAGGAAATGAGCGAGTGGAAGTTTTCTCTGGGAGTGGGGAATAAGGTAAAAGTGGAATGTGAAAGGAGAACAGATAAAATATAGAATAATAATAATAATAATAATAATAATAATAATAATAATTTATTTATATCCCACCCTCCCCAGCTGAAGCCAGGCTCAGAGCGGCTAACAACAATAAAAGTAATACAGCATTCTAAAATCAATTCATTCTAAAATCAATTCAAAATCAAATTAATGGCAACCATTGGGCTAGAGTTCTGTGAGGATTACTAAAGGAGGGGGTCAGACTGTGCCTTGGCCAAAGGCCTGGTGGAACAGCTCTGTCTTGCAGGCCCTGCGGAAAGATGTCGAGTCCTGCAGGGCCCTAGTCTCTTGTGACAGAGCGTTCCACCAGATCAGGGCCACAGTCAAGAAAGCCCTGGCTCTGGTTGAGGCCAGCCTAACCTCCCTGTGGCCCGGAACCTCCAAGATGTTTTTGTTTGAAGACTGTAAGATCCTCCATGGGATATACCAGGAGAGGTGGTCCTGTAGGTATGAGGCTCCTAGGCCGTATAGGGCTTTAAAGGTTATAACCAGCACCTTAAACCTGATCCTGTACTCCGTGGGACATACCAGGAGAGGCGGTCCCGATGGAGACCGGGGGGGAGGGCAAGGTAATGCTCTAAAACTGGCTCTGATACCTGCACGTTTTGGAAACTGCCCTTTGCAAATAAAGGGGCGCTGTGAATCTCCACAACACACACACTCTCTCTCTCCTCAGAAGGAAACTGCTCCAGAAACTTCCTTCTGTTTGAGAAAATGGGAGACAGAGCAGCAGCTCACTCGCTTCTGAAGAATTTCCATCCCTCCCTGGAACACGTACAGCGTCTCTTAGGCTCTCCTGTTTTTTCCAAGTCGCCAGGGGAACCCCTCCCAAATTCGGAAGCTCCTGCCCTAACAGCTGGCATGGCTCTGCCTCAGACACTTCGTGAATTGTCTACTGTGCTTCCCCTTCACTTCTAGGACCTGGAGGGGGAAGCAATTCTTGGACACAGGACTTCAGATTTCCCACCAGGACTAAACCATCTCCTTGATGATGCCCTGCTCCACCTGGAACAGCTTTCCCCAACCTGCTCCAGATGTTTTTGGACTTAAGGCAGCCCGATGCAAAAAGTAGAGAGAGCTCCTGCTTTTAAAAACAAAAGGTTATGTAGAACTTTGACGTTGGTTTGGAGTAAGTAAGACAACGGTGTTTTTGAAGTAGTATTACTCAGCTTGGGGATCGCAGCACAGGAATTTGGCATCAGTTTGGAAGGGATCCAAAATTTTGGGGTTGCAAGCTAATGAAGCTCTCCCGTCAGTCCCGGGGGGTGATGGGATTTGTAGTCCAGAACATCTGGAAGGCATTAGGTTGGAGGGGGCTTGGTCTGTCTCTAGAGAATAAAAAGTTAGGTGTGGTAACATAGCAAAACCCACCCAAAGAAAGGTTGCCAATTCCCCACTGCCATTAAGCTACAGTCTGCTTTTGACATAACACTTTTCAAAGAGTGATAAATTGAAACAGGGAGCCCTGTCATTTGGGGGGGGGGGTCAGAATGAGCGAATAGTCTTGGGGGGGGGGGGAACAGTCTTGCAAAAAGAAACAGGCAGAAATGGTTGGTCCTTCCACTTAAAGGTATGGAGTTTATTTGTGTTGTTAGATAGCCCCCGCTCAGGACTCTTGTCTGAACTCCAGGGTCCTGCTTTGACTGTCATTATGGCACTCATAGTATAAGACCAGGGGTCAGCAAGCATTTTCAGCAGGGGGCCAGTCCACTGTCCCTCAGACCTTGTGAGGGGCCAGACTATATTTTGAAAAAAAATATATGAACGAATTCCTACGCCCCACAAATAACCCAGATATGCATTTTAAATAAAAGCACACATTCTACTCATGTAACAACACCAGGCAGGCTCCATAAATAACCTAGAGATGCATTTTAAATAAAAGGGCACATTCTACTCATGTAAAAACATGCTGATTCCCAGACTGTCCGTGGGCCGGATTTACAAGGTGATTGGGCTGGATCCGGCCCCCTGGCCTTAGTTTGCCTACCCATGTATAAGACCATTGGTTCATATAGCTCACTACTGCCTACAGTTCAGATGCTTCTGAGCCACAACTTTGTGGCTTCTCTTTTAAGTCAGTATCCGTTGTGATTTTTGGAATCTTAAGGTAGATCTCCAGAATCGCATGCATTCATGCCACAAAATATGCATTGTTTGCGGGGCAAGGATTTTTGAAGCAGTGGGGAAAACAAGGTGGTGGTGGTGGGGTCCTGGGCAGTGGTAAAAGGGATAACCAAAGATGATTGATTCTTTGCATTGTTGCAACAAATACTCCCGGAGAAGGTTGCTTTCTGATTGTCACAAGGTTTAAGCTCCATAGGTGGTTGTTTTCAGGACACATAAGGTAAGCAGCCTACCCTCCCACTCACTTGTATTAATCCAGGATTTTACCTTCTCTTACCCGGACATCTGACGATTAACACTGGTCTTTCAGCGGGACAGGCAACCAACATTTATACCAGAGATTTCAAGTACGAGTATATATTGTTGTTGTTGTTTAGTCGTTCAGTCATGTCCGACTCTTCGTGACCCCATGGACCAGAGCACGCCAGGCACTCCTGTCTTCCACTGCCTCCCGCAGTTTGGTCAGACTCATGTTTGTAGCTTCGAGAACACTGTCTAACCATCTCATCCTCTGTCGTCCCCTTCTCCTTGTGCCCTCCATCTTTCCCAGCATCAGGGTCTTTTCCAGGGAGTCTTCTCTTCTCATGAGGTGGCCAAAGTATTGGAGCCTCAGCTTCAGGATCTGTCCTTCCAGTGAGCACTCAGGGCTAATTTCCTTCAGAATGGAGAGGTTTGATCTTCTTGCAGTCCATGGGACTCTCAAGAGTCTCCTCCAACACCATAATTCAAAAGCGTCAATTCTTCGGCGATCAGCCTTCTTTATGGTCCAACTCTCACTTCCATACATTGCTACTGGGAAAACCATAGCTTTTACTATACGGAGCTTTGTTGGCAAGGTGATTCTAACAGAATTGCAAAAATATTCAGAATTCCAAAGACTCAACTTGGGTGGTCAAGTATGTTTACATTTGCCTTGGACTGGTTGGATTCACTGGTGGGAGGAACTAGGTGGGGAAACAGCAAGGGAAGGAGACTCAGAGTCCAGGGATTGGTGGTGGGATGGCAATGCGTGGTCAGAGGGAGAAGACTGGGAAGAGGAGATGTTGGAAGCTGAACAGGCAACAGGGTTTAGTGAGCAGGGAGAAGCTGTGGCAGAGAGCAGTCCAGATTCAGAGGCAGGAGAGGAAGAGGGCCAGGAGACAGAGATGAGGCAGGAAGCTGAAGATTCGAGGGAGTCTCCCCCTCCTGCTGCAACCAACTCCCCTTCCCTCCTGGTCTCTCCAAGCACTTAGAGCAGGCATGGCCAAACTTGGGGTTTGGGGACTACAACTCCCATCATCCTTAGCTAACAAGAACAGTGGTCAGGGATGATGGGAACTGTAGTCCCAAAACATCAGGAGGGCTTAGTTTGGCCATGGCTGACTTAGAGGAATGAGGAGACCAGAGCAATGAGATAGCTGCAAGGCTGCTGGGAAAGGAACCAGGAGAGGAGCCTTACAGCGTGGTGGGAAGGCAGGGACCTTCAGTCCTTGCAGCTCCCTCACTGGGGCAAGACCTACTGGGAAGAGTTGCTGTGACCACTAGGCCTGCCCTGTTTTGGTTTCTTTGAATAAAGAGTTAACGTAACTGACACTGGTGTTTTTATTGCTGACCTGCTCCTGACAATATCCCGCTTTTCAAGCAGGACGGCTCCCAGGGCAGCTTATACATATCAATAAAAGCAACACAATCTATGCTCCCGCAACCTAAAGAGACAAGGCATAAAAGGAAAGAGGTATGGGGAGGAAAGAGGAAAACAAGCACACCTCTTGTTCACAGACCTCTAATCCTGGCTTTATCAGAAGCTAGTGTGGGTCGGAATAATGACCTGCTGATAGCATGGAGATAAATATTGCCGCTTGCTAACATTTGCACTTCCATTTGCTACTAGAGACTTGGTGACAGCGACTGTTTGGCAACCCATAAGACACGAGGACCAGTTCTTGCTCTAGCCCTGACTCTCTGGATAAACACAGCTGAAGCAAAAAATGAAAAGCTAAACCTCATTGACAAAGCCTAGTTAGACAATAGGAAATGCTAATGAGGATTAATGAGTGGCTGTGCAGTAAGGCTGTATTGATGGGGCCAATTTTCAAGCAGTACTTGAGCCGGAATTCAAAGCCCACTCAAAACCATTTCCTCCTAATGAAGGTTTCTATATGACCTTGTAATCTCCTTTTTGCCAAGCCCGATGCCTGTGAAGCACAGGCTTTCCTGTGTGCTCTTCCAGTTTATAGAATTAGTGATTCAATTATATCCCACGATGATTAAATAGCTCCTCTGGAGATACTGGGCTCCCAGTGTGCATCCAAAACACACAGATGCTGCCTCCTCCTAGGCTGGTGCCATAAACAACAGGCCAAGGGCACTGAGCCTAAACAGCCCTCGCTCCTTACCCAGAAAAAAAGGGAGTTTTATTAGGGTCTCCTCTCCAGATTTGTGTAGGGTTTACTCCTGAGCCTTTTCCTCTCCCAAATTTATCTGGTAAGGCAGTGGAGGTTTAAGATCAGAATTTTCCTTCTCCTGGTTGGGATACCTTCACCCGGTTGATGAGCCCCTCCCCTCATTTTTCTCTACAGCACATGCTGTAAGACAGAAAGAATCTCAATTCTTTTGTAGTTGTGCTGAAGAAGATTCCAGCGAAACAGTCAGATTATCTGGGATCACTGTCCTACGTTGTTCTTCACTTACTACTTCGGCACCATGAACAGCTGTGGTCTTTGTCCATGGAGTTTTCTTGGCAGGGATACTGGAGTGGCTTGCCAGTTCCTCCTCCAGGTGGATCACGTTTGGTTAAAACTCTCCACTATGACCTATCCATCTTGGGTGGCCCTGCACGGCATAGCTCATATCTTCTCTGAGTTATTCAAGCCCCTTGCCACGGCAAGGCAGTGATCGTGCTGGAGGAGACTCTTGAGAGTCCCATGGACTGCAAGAAGATCAAACCTCTCCATTCTTAAGGAAATCAGCCCTGAGTGCTCACTGGAAGGACAGATCGTGAAGCTGAGGCTCCAATACTTTGGCCACCTCATGAGAAGAGAAGACTCCCTGGAAAAGACCCTGATGTTGGGAAAGATGAAGGGCACAAGGAGAAGGGGACGACAGAGGATGAGATGGTTGAACAGTGTTCTCAAAGCTACCAGCATGAGTTTGACCAAACAGCAGAAGGCAGTGGAAGACAGGAGTGCCTGGCGTGCTCTGGTCCAGGGGGTCATGAAGAGTCGGACACGACTAAATGACTAAACAACAACAACCATGAACACCTAAAAAAAGTTTTACAGCTTAGCCCACAGGATAGCATCTATTACTTTGTTTCAACCACAGACTTCTACGGACTTTCAAAGATTGACAGACGTGTGTTCATTCGCTTTCAAATATATTAGAGAATTCACAAGTGTACACATTTTGTTTTTGTTGTACTAAATCATGTATATTATGCAATAAGATTTGCAGTGCTATCTAGTAAACTGGTCTTCGTGTTGCTTGTGTTGTTTGTTGTGCTCAGTTTGCAACACAGGGGTTTGTTGTTCTGTATTGTCTTCACATGCCGGACAGAAGTCCCCAACTCACTGGGTGTTTTGAGACCCATCAGCTTCCCTCACCTGGTTTAGCCAGCCAGTGTAAGCCGTTCCTGGGGTGTGGCCGCTGTCTAGGAGCCACAGGTGAAATCTGAGTGCAGGGTGGGGACCAAAGGTGGACAAAACCGCCTGAGAAGGAGCACGACATGTCCCCCACCAAAGGTGCGACCCATCCCCTAATACTCAACACACCCTTTCTTTCTTCCTACAAGAGCAAATACCTGCATTTGCACAGCTGACAGGTGCTGCCCAGGTGAAGCACCTCCATAGCTAAACACTTTTTTTAAATACCTGTGTTCACATTTCTATCAGCCTGATGAGATGTTCCAACCAAGGTGAGCTCAGGTAAACAGAGGAATTTTATTTTCAAACGTAGCCTACGGAGCTATCCATTCCCAGCTTTTGTTGACCAAACAACACATTCAGTGTCAGGGAAATAATTTTGTAACTTGTGCCGCTGCATTTTTGTAGCTCGGAAAAAGGAACACGGCCTCTTTGTGATTCGGCCCAAATGGACGGGGAAGAATGCTTTGATACGATTCAATCCATCAGTGGCCATCAGCTGCCAAGAGGTGGGGCCAGGATGGGAAGATAATGGAAGAAGTTTACCTGTAGAACAGTTTCTTTTGGAAAATAAAAGTATAAAGATGGCCTGAACAGATTTTCCATTCATAGTGAATTTGGCTTTCACTGGTTTGGGGAGGAGAACGCACACAATAACATTCTGTTATCTCAGAGACGGCGCTCAATTTCTAAAATGAGAGGGCCATTCATGTAGTACGTTAGCTGGGCAGTTTGACTCTAACCTCAGCTATAACCTCACATAACAGCCTCAGGCTACTAGTACCTCAGCCACGAAAAAGGGACGCAAATGGCACTGTGGTCTAAACCACCGAGCCTCTTGGGCTTGCTGATCAGAAGGTCGGCGGTTTGAATCCCTGTGACAGAGTGAGCTCCCTTTGCTCTGTTCCAGCTCCTGCCAACCTAGCAGTTCGAAAGCACGCCAGTGCAAGTAGATAAATAGGTAGTGCTGTGGTGGGAAGGGAAATAACAACAACAACAACAACAACAACAACAACAACAACAACAACATACTTATACCCCACCCATCTAGCTGGGTTTCCCCAGCCACTCTGGTCGGCCTCCAACAAAATATTAAAATACAGTGGTCTGTTAAACATTAAAAGTTTCCCTAAACAGGGCTGCCTTCAGATGTCTTCTAAAACTCTGGTATTTGTTCTTCTCTTTGAGATTTGGTGGGAGGGTGTTCCACAGGGCGGGTGCCACTACCGAGAAGGCCCTCTGCTTGGTTCCCTGTAATTTGGCTTCTCGCAGTGAGGGAACCGCCAGAAGGCCCTTGGAGCTGGACCTCAGTGTCCGGGCAGAACGATGGGGGTGGAGACGCTCCTTCAGGTATACTGGGCCAAGGCTGTTTAGGGCTTTCAAGGTCAGCACCAACACTTGGAATTGTGCTCGGAAACGTACTGGGAGCCAATGTAGCTCTTTCAAGACTATTTCTGTGCGCTCTGGCTTCCATCATGGTGTCCTGTTGCTCCAGAAGCGGTTTAGTCCTGCTGGCCACATGACCCGGAAAGCTGTCTGTGGACAAACACCGGCTCCCTCAGTGAGTGCCACAACCCCATAGTCACCTTTGACTGGACTTAACCGCCCAGCAGTCCTTTACCTGAGCTTTCTTGCCTCAGCCACGGTTCCCCTTGGACCTGAAGTATTGGATCATTTGCAAATGTTATGAACGTAACCAGTGGTGTATTTTTGGAAGAAAAATAGGTGCCAGTACGCACCATGCCCCCCCTGCCACCTTCCCGAAAGGCACTTTGCCAATCGTAAGGGGTCCATCTCAGAGGTGGGAAGGGGCGAGCGAGTGGGGGGGGGGCAGGCAAGTGGTGGCAGTGAGGTGGTGGTGGTGGGGAGAAGAGGTGGCGGCACGCTGTACCGATGTGTACGGACCAAAAATAAAAAAGCACTGGATGTCACTGTCACAGACTGGTTGCAGAGGAATGGTGGGGGGCAGCAGCTGTGGAACCCCCAGAGGAAGAAGGCTCAGAGCCTGAGGATTGATGGTGGGATGACAATGAATGGTCAAAGGGAGAAGAGGCAGAAGACAAGCAGGAGGATGTTTGGAAGCTGAAAAGGTAACAGGGGTTTCATCGGATAAATCTGGGGTCAGCAAACTTTTTCAGCAGGGGGCCGGTCCACTGTCTCTCAGACCTTGTGGGGGGCCGGATTATACAGCGGACGCTCGGGTTGGGAACGTGATCCATGCGGAATGCACGTTCGTAACCCACAGCGGCGTGTCAGTGCACGCACAGGTTGCGATTCTGCGCATGCGCAAAGCGCGACTTAGCACTACTGCGCATGTGCGACCGCCGAAACCCGGAAGTAACCCGTTCCGGTACTTCCAGGTTTAGGCGGGTCTGTGACCTGAAAAAACGCAAGCTGAAGCGTCTGTAACCCGAGGTATGACTGTATTTTGAAAAGAAGAAGAATGAATTCCTATGCCCCACAAATAACCCAGAGATGCATTTTAAATAAAAGCACACATTCTACTCATGTAAAAACATGCCGATTCCTGGCCTGCCCACGGGCCGGATTTAGAAGGCGATTGGGCTGGATCCGGCCCCCGGGCCTTAGTTTGCCTACCCATGGGACAAATGTTGGAGGGTATGGGTTTGTGGTGCAAAATATCTGGAAGGCGTCAGGTTGGAGATGCACGATGTAAAATCACCACCCGTTTTTCTCAGCAAAGGCATTTCCTTATCAGCAGACAGCCAAAAGGAACTTTTGGCCCTTTCTGCTTGAGTCGAGACTGACCTTCGTTGAAACTGAACAGAAAGTCACACACCTAAATTACACAGCGCAGAAATATTTGTGTGCTTTAAAACTCGAAAGGACAGAGCACAACAAAAGGAGGAATGATTGAAATGAGGCGTTGCGACACTGGCTCCTCCTGCAACTTTGGGGTGACATTTTCCCTCCTCACTTGACTCATGTTAAGAATAAAAACATTCATTCGGCTGAGTGCAGCCTGCTCAGAAGAAAAGCTTCATCCAAACACCAGGACTGTCTGTGAGCTTTTAAAAACAACCAAAACTCTATTTATATACTATCTTTTTTGATATCTTTTACTTATGATTGCCGATATAGAAAATAATTTTAAAAAACAAGAACAGCATTACCATTGGGAAGGTTTTCCTTTCTAATTTACCAGTAATCTGTTTCCCTGTACAGTGGTACCTCGGGTTACATACGCTTCAGGTTACAGACTTCGCTAACCCAGAAATAGTACCTCGGGTTAAGAACTTTGCTTCAGGATGAGAACAGAAATTGTGCTCCTGCAGAGCGGCAGCAGCAGGAGGCCCCATTAGCTAAAATGGTACCTCAGGTTAAGAACAGTTTCTGGTTAAGAACGGAGCTCCGGAACGAATTAAGTACTTAACCCGAGGTACCACTGTAGTTTCTAGTCATTGATGCTTCTCCAGCGTTGTGGAGCAACAGACATTACAAGCATGTGAATTTGCTAACAGTGGAAAATCTCTTTTTAAAAAGTATGTGCACACAGAAACATTGAAATAAGCATGGATATTATAGACACAAAATCTCATTCCAAGCCAAACTTATCCTTGTCCTTGTACATTAAGAAGTGCACCCATTCTTGTACGTTAAGAAATGCACACATTTCTTGCATTGCAGGGGGCTGAACTAGATGACCTCTGGGGGCCTCTTCTGACTCCACAATTCTTTGGTTCTATGATCCTTAGTGCTTAATGTACCGTTCCTTTATATTAGAGACACAAAGCTACCTGGACAGGTTAGAAGTGCACAGGTGCATTAAAAGTCTGGGAGGGGACCTCAAAACGTCATCTCGAATGAATGTTTCCTGTTGGGCACAATAAATTGTGTACACTGCTGAGCACAAGGAGGTTTGCCAATGACAGGGTAAACATCGGACTGAGCACGTAGTAAGAGAAAATGTTAACTTGGAACATGGGTAGGCAAACTAAGGCCCAGGGGCCGGATCTGGCCCAATCACCTTCTCAATCCAGCCCGCGGACGGTCCGGGAATCAGCGTGTTTTTACATGAGTAGAATGTGCCCTTTTACAGTCATACCTCGGGTTACAGATGCTTCAGGTTGCGTTTTTTCGGGTTACGGAAGCACCGAAAACCGGAAGTACCGGAACAGGTTACGTCTGGGTTTTGGCGATTGCACATGCACAGAAGCACTGAATCGTGCCTTGCACATGCGCAGAAGCGCTGAATCATGCTTTGCACATGCGCAGAAGTGCTGAATCGCAAGCCGCGCATGCACAAATGCGGCGCTGTGGGTTGCGAACACTGCAGGTTGCGAACGTGCCGCCTGCACAGATCACATTCACAACCCAAGCGTCCACTGTATTTAAAATGCATCTCTGGGTTATTTGTGGGGCATAAGAATTTGTTCCTTTCCCTCCCCCCCAATATAGTCTGGCCCCCCACAAGGTCTGAGGGACAGTGGACCAGCCCATTGCTGAAAAAGTTTGCTGACCCCTGACTTGGAAGCTGCAAAAGGTCCAAGGTCCAGGCTTCCTCTCTCACACTCAGGAGTCATCAGCCATTTGAACCGCACCATGCTCAGCCTCCCCTACCCCTTCTACAGTAAATAATGAGGGGGGCAAAGACCCGTCCGCCCAGTGGCATGTGTTAAGTTGTGGGTCAGAATCGCTGTATCAGACGGCACAGCGATTCTTCAAACAGCTCTTGTTTATTCACAGGCCAGAACAGAACTGAACTGAAGGGTTCAGTCAGCCTGCTTATATAGAGCTCTAGTACAACGTAACTGTAACAATTTTCTAAAACTATCCAATCACTGAACGTCACTTTTGATCCCTTATTTGCATAACTATCTACAGTATCCCCCTGCTGGCCCAGGGTGAGAACTTCAGTACATAACAGCATGCAGTGATTTTTTTTTCATAGGGGAACAGTGTTAGGGTAAGAGGCATTTTGAGTGTGTGTGCATGCATGAGCATCGTGCCTCCCTCCCAAAGCTAGGCAGAAGCTTCCTGGGCTTTGGGAAGGAGGTGCCAGGGGAACATTTAGGGGAGTAGCCCTCCTAGTCCACTTGGCACATGCCACCGCCTGTGGCCCTAGAAGTTGGCATACCCATGCAGCAATAGGAAGTCAAACTATTGGTGCACTGAGCTGTGTAGTGCCAGCTGCTGCTGGTAAGCTACCCAGACACCACTGCACCCAGAGGTAAGGAGATGGGCACTGTGTCTATTTTGGCCTTGGCATAAGTTGGCACACCCTGGTGCAACGGCTAGATCCAGCTTTGCCAGGAGCAGCACGCTTCATTCACTGTCTAGACAGTAGAAGAGGAAGAAGAAAAATATATAGCTCCCATTGTGGGGTGTTGCATTAAGCTTCGTAGCATTTTAAAGACCTCATTCTTGCGGGAAATTAAGGGCTTGGGTGCCTCTAATCAGCACTGTTGTTGTCCTACAATAAGCACAACAATGCATATATTATTTTCATGTGGAGGAAGAAGAGAAACGAGTCACAGTAATGAGAAAAGCACAAGTCCGATTTGAGACCGGACAGACAGGGATGCAGACAGAGGCCATTAACACAGAACAACAGCGTTCAGTCTTCCCAACATATTAGCGCAACAGCTGTGGTTGCCAGATGACCGGGGCAAAAACCCTGACCTGGACTGCTGTTGTGTCCCCAACAGCTGCGTGATATGCAGAAATCGGCAGGTGAAACTTGTCAGCGCAGGAGCAATGGTGAGCCGAAAAGCTGGCGACCCTACAAAATTTACTCCAGACACAGAAGTGCCTTATATAGTTGCATCAACCATTTTGAAAAAAAGAGATGAGAAGCGTTTGCGCTACATCAGGAGCACTACTGATGTAGTGTGCGTGTGTGGTCTGTGTGTGTGGTTTGGGAGCTGCACGGCCAGGGGAAAAACAATGCTATCCAGGGTTGTAAAGACTGCAGAGAGAATAATTGGGTGCACTCTTCCCACCTTGGATCAAATCTATGCTGCCAGGTGCCATAAGAAAGCGGCAGAGATAGCGCAGGATAATACGCACCCCGGAAATGATCTCTTTCAGCTTCTGCCTTCTGGAAGAAGGTATAGGGTTATAAAGGCCAGGACTAGCCGCCTGAGAAACAGTCTCTACGCAAATGCAATTCTGGTTCTAAATGCAGCGTAAGGGGTCTCTATAGTATAGTGTACGGTATTTTAAAATGGGGTTTCAGAGTTTTTAGGGGGTTTTGAATGTTTTATCTAGTTTTCATGTAGTTTTCAATTCATTGTTCTGCAGGGGACAATTACAATAAAGATATCTATCTATCTACGGGAAATTTTTTAAGCCAGGGTGGTATAGTGGTTTGAGTGCCAGATTAGGGCCTGAGAGACCAGGGTTCAAACCCCCACGTCCACTGGGGTGAGTTTGGGCCGGCCCCTGCCTCTCAGCCTAATCTACCTCACAGGGTTGTTATAGAGATTAAATGAAGAATGGTGAAAGCATGCGCACCACCTTGATCTCCTTGGGAAATAAATACAATTAGTAAATAAATAAGGATGGCTAGATCTAACCACCTGACTTTGCTTGGAATTGGCCAAGTGTCCTATTTTACAGAGACAATCCTCTGTTTGAATCTGGCCTTGGGCCAGACAGCCTTCCAAACAGAGGGCTGTCCTCTGTAAAAAAATAATAAAAAAGGACACCCTACTTATTCTGAAACAAGGGAGTTTGCATAGGGAGGCTATCTTGGCAGATGTCTATAAGTGCAGACAAGGGGTTCTCACAGTCCAAATAACCTCTAAAGGACTTCACAAAACAACCAAGTTTCACAATGCATAGGTAAAGGTAAAGGTACCCCTGCCCGTACGGGCCAGTCTTGACAGACTCTAGGGTTGTGCGCCCATCTCACTCAAGAGGCCGGGGGCCAGCGCTGTCCGCAGACACTTCCGGGTCACATGGCCAGTGTGACATTGCTGCTCTGGCGAGCCAGAGCCGCACACGGGAACGCCATTTACCTTCCCGCTAGTAAGCGGTACCTATTTATCTACTTGCACTTTGACATGCTTTCGAACTGCTAGGTTGGCAGGCGCTGGGACCAAACAACGGGAGCGCACCCCGCCGCGGGGTTTTGAACCGCCGACCTTTCGATCAGCAAGCCCTAGGTGCTGAGGCTTTTACCCACAGCGCCACCCGTGTCCCTTTTTCACAATGCATACCCTCCAACATTTCTCTGATGAAAATAGGGATGTCTTATATAATAATAATAATAATAATAATAATAATAATAATAATAATAATAATAATACTTTTATTATTTATACCCTGCCCATCTAACTGGGTTGCCTCAGCCTCTCTGGGCAGCTTCCAACATACAGCGGTACCTCGGGTTAAGTACTTAATTCGTTCCAGAGGTCTGTTCTTAACCTGAAAGCACCACTTTAGCTAATGGGGCCTCCTGCCACCGCGCCGCTAGAGCACAATTTCTGTTCTTATCCTGAAGCAAAGTTCTTAACCTGAAGCACTATTTCTGGGTTAGCAGAGTCTGTAACCTGAAGCGTATGTAACCTGAAGCGTATGTAACCCGAGGTACCATTGTATATAAAAACATAATGAAACATTAAAAAGCTTCCCTAGACAAGGCTGCCTTCAGGTGTCTTCTAAAGGTTGCATAGTTACATATCTCCTTGGCTCAGGGGTCGCATAACTCCCTACCCTCCAACATTTCTCTGATGAAAGTAGAAGCGTTCTAAGGAAATGAAGGACATTTGGGGATCAAATCAGAAACCTGGAAGGCTTCTGTAAATCTGGTACTGTCCCTGGAAAATGGGGACACTTGGAGTGTCTGTCAATGGACTCACTGCCATTGACAGGAGCCACGGCCAAAGCCTTGGAAGTTATTTTGCAGACAGTGTATAACTGGAACCTGCTGACACCACTGTAAGTAAGCTTCAGTGTACCAGTGAAACGCACTTTAAACTTCTCTTGCTGTTTGCCTTTTGATCAGCCGATTCTGCTAAATTGTGGGCGAACACAGCGATTCTTCCAAAGCAGCTCCTTATTTGTAAGCTGGAACAGAACTGAACTGAGGAGCTCGGTCAGCCTGCTTATATAGAGCTCCACTAGAATGCAACAGTAACCATTTTCTGTAACTAGCGAATCACTGAACGTCACTTTCGATCCTTCATTTGCATACAAACTAGCCAATCACTGAACGTCACTTTTGATCCTTCATTTGCATAACTATCTACAGTATCCCCCTGCTGGCCCAACTTCAGTACATAACAGATTCCTTGGCCAAATATTTGTTTGGGAAGCCTAGTCAGGCTGGAAGACAATGCTGCCCACTTCAGCCCACCGGACCAAAGCTCTGCAGCCATCCAGGAAGCTGTGGGGCTGGAACAAACAGGGGGAAAGCAAAAGGGGCCTTGCTTACTTGGCTAGTAAATATGCTCTTCTTTGTTCGTTTGTTAGGTAAATACAGTTATACCTCGGGTTGCAAATGTGATCCGTGTGGGAGGCACGTTCGCAACCCGCAGCGCCGCGTCTGCGCGCGCACGCACGCGGTGTGATTCGGCACTTCTGCGCATGCGCATGACATCATTTTGTGCTGTTGCGCATGCGTGAGCACCGAAACCCGGAAGTAACCCGCTCCGGTACAGTGGTACCTCAGGTTACATACACTTCAGGTTACAGGTGCTTCAGGTTACAACCCAGAAATATTACCTTGGGTTAAGAACTTTGCTTCAGGATGAGAACAGAAATTGTGCTCCAGCGGCGCGGCAGCAGCGGGAGGCCCCATTAGCTAAAGCGGTGCTTCAGGTTAAGAACAGTTTCAGGTTAAGAACGGACCTCCAGAACGAATTAAGTTCTTAACCCGAGGTAACACTGCACATGCTGTTTTCCTTTGAAATAAAAGCAGACAATGTGCAGACACGTTTTGCAGACACAGAATTATGGGTCACGTCAGCCCCAAACTTTGATTTGTTTATCTCTTCACGGAAGAGCCTGCAGAGCATATCTGTGTTTAGCGGCAGCACCTGAAACTCGCTCCTTCCTCCTCCAGAGTCCTGGGAGAAAACCTGGAGAGAGGGAACATATTTTTATAGAGGCATAGAATTGTAGAGTTGGAAGGAACCCTCAAAGGCCATCTAGTTCAGTGCCTTGCAATGTAGAAATCTCAACTAAAGCATCCATGACAGATGGCCGTCCAACCTCTGCTTCTAAACCTCCAAAGAAGGAGAGCCCACCACCTTCCAAGGGAGTCTGTCCCACTGTCAAACAGCTCTTGCTGCTTGAAAGTTATTCCCAAGGCTCAGTTGGAATCTCCTTTCTTGTCTTTTGAATCCAGGGGTTCAGGTCCAACCCATAGCAGCAGGAGAAAACAAGGCTTGCTCCATCTCTGACATGACAGCCTGTATTTGAAGGTGGTTATTCTGTCACCTCTCAGTCTCCTCTTGTAGGACCCTCGTACCTACAAGACCACCTCTTCTGGTATGCCCCACGGAGGACCTTACGGTCCCCAAATAATAACATCTTGGAGGTCCCGGGCCTGAGGGAGATTAGACTGGCCTCGACCAGGGCCAAGGCCTTTTCGGCTGTGGCCCCGGCCTGGTGGAACGCTCTGTCACAAGAGTCCAGGGCCCTGCGGGATCTGATATCTTTCCGCAGGCCTGCAAGACGGAGCTGTTCCGCCAGGCCTTTGGCCGGGGTCCAGTCTGACTCCCCCTCTCTCCTATAAGAACTTGCATGAAAGTGGCCGCCTAACTTTTCTCATAGGCTCATATAAGTTCAGCACAAACAGTTAGGCTGTTGAGTAATTAAGGTCCCCATCCCTAATCTGTGGGTTGCCATCTGATTGGATTTCACTTTGATTCTGATTTGATTTTAGGATGTATTTTAATTGATTGCCTGATTTTATATTAATTCATTATATGCAGTGGTACCTCAGGTTAAGTACTTAATTCGTTCCAGAGTTCCGTTCTTAACCTGAAACTGTTCTTAACCTGAAGCACCACCCGAGGTAGTATTTCTGGGTTAGCGGAATCTGTAACCTGAAGCGTATATGCAACCCGAGGTACCACTGTATTTGATGTTAGCTGCTCTGAGCCAGGTTTTGGCCAGGGAGGGCGGGGTATAAATAATTATTATTATTATTATTATTAATCCAAGCTAAACATACCCAACCCAACTCCCTCAACTGTTCCTCATAAGGCTTGGTTTCCAGACCCTTGATCGTCTTGGTCACCCTCCTCTCTACACCCTCCTCCTTCTTAAACTGTGGCACCCAGAATTGGACGCAGCACTCCAGGTGTGGTCTGTCCAAGGCAGAATAGAGTGGTACCATCACTCCCCTTGATCTGAACGCTGTACTTCTGTTGATGCAGCCTAGAATTGCATCGTAATGCGGACTCAAGTTTTGGATGGTAAACCTGAGGGCAGGGAATGTCTCCTTCTGCCTTTTCTTTAAATAATTTCACTGCTGCCCTGAAAGTCTTTTTTTGGCTAAAAAGTGGAAATAGTAAAAGTTCACCAAACACATGAATATCCACAGACCTAGAATTCCAGAATTCTGTGCAGGATAAGAGGACTCTAACTGGTTATACAAAAAGCCAATGGTAGGAATGTGGACAGTATTCCCAGTGAAAGCAGAGCCCAGTCTCTCGAGATTTGTTTTGGGACTGTTTAACTTATTCAGGAATGATCTGGAGCCAAGGGTGAGCAGCACAGCAGCTCATTTCGCAGATGATGCCAGTATTTAGGATGGCAAATCCCCAAAGCCTGCAGGCCAACTTGCACATTACAATAATAAACATGCTCTTTTAAAAGAAGTCTGCTCAAATTGGCCTCTTTTTTATATCGAAGAGAAAGTAGCTAGAATATGCACCCAGTGAGGACCACACCTCTATTTCCTCCCAAATTTCCAGATTCTATTTGCCACCAAAAGTGCTGTTTGCTGAAAAATGCACTTTGGGGGGGCAAATTAACCAAAATGGCCTCATTTCTGGTTTCCAAACTGCAAAAATAAAGACAGCTTTATATGAGGGTAGTTCTAGCTGCAACTGAAAAGGCCTTGGGGGAAGTGAGTGGGATGGACCTGTTGAACTTCTGCCTTCACAACACATTGCCATGGTGAGGAGCACTGTGCCTTCTAGGAATGTACCAGGCTGAAATTTATTAGATCTGGATGCAAATTTGATTGCTGCACCTGTTGGGTCTCAGAATGACCCCATCCCTCCGCCGCCACCCCAGTCCAATATTCAGCCCAAAGCTCAAGTGAGCTGTAAAGACTTACAGAGTCTTGTATACTATAGACTTATAGAATTATAGAGTTGGAAGGGACCCTGAGGATCATCTAGTTCAACCCCCTGCAATGCAGGAATCCCCTTACGGGGATCGAACCTGCAACCTTAGCGTTGCCAGCACTGCACTCTAGCCAACTGAGCTAAATGATATAAGCCAGCAAGTGATAGACTATGATTTTTTTTTATTGTATTTATATGCCACTTTCCCCTCCAAGATGGAATCTTGACACATATAAAAAACATTGTGCTTTAAAAACACACACATAAAAGTTTAAAAATATGTATTGAAATTGCCATAGCTCGGCATTGCCATCTAGTGTCCCATTAGTATAATGCACTTTACAAAACACTTATTTGCAGCTGTAACAGTCAAGGGTACCTTTTTTAGCTGAGTCGCATGGGAGTCAAGGTGGCGTTTGTGGTTCTCCGCCTCCTCATTTAATCCTCCCAACAACCCTGTGAGGTAGGCTAGGCTGGCCCAAGGTCACCCAGGGAGCTTCATGGCTGAGTGGGGATTCGAACCCTGGTCTCCCAGGTCATCATCCAACACTCTAACCACTGCACCACACTGGATTATACATACCGTATTTTTCGCTCTATAAGACACACCAGACCACAAGACGCATCTAGTTTTTGGAGGAGGAAAACAAGAAGAAAAATATCTGAATCTCAGAAGCCAGAACAACAAGAGGGATCGCTGCGCAGTGAAAGCAGCAATCCCTCTTGCTGTTCTGGCTTCTGGGATAGCTGCGCAGCCTGCATTCGCTCCATAAGACGCACACACATTTCCCCTTACTTTTTAGGAGGGAAAAAGTGAGTCTTATAGAGCAAAAAATACGGTAAATAATAATAAAAGCCCTTCAGTTTAACATGGGTATTCACATTTTTCAAACGTGCTTCAAAAAGAATGGAAATTAATGCCAGATTTATACAGTCTTTATATTATGCTTAGATTGTGTGCATCTAATTTCTAAGCAAGCATAATAGCTGCCTGTTCCTGCATTGCAGGGGGTTGGACTAGATGATCCTCGGGGTCCCTTACAATTCTATAAGTCTATAATATACAAGGCTGTGTATACAATTCTGTGATTCAGCTAGCCAGTACTTTTTTGGCCCTTTGGCCCTCCAGGGTGACTGGATCCCTCAACACAGGTGACCAAGTCCCCATTTCAAGGAAAGTGCTCCTGACAGTCCACCTGGACGAGACTGGGCTCGGAAAAGCGGAGCAGATGGGATGAATGAAGGGGAAAAGTGGAGTAAGCTGTTAAAGAGATTACTCTGGGATCGCCTGCTCTGTCTGGCTCTCTAATCTCCCGTAATCGCGTTCAGTACACATGTCTCACATCTGCTAGAAAGTTCAGCGACATGCTCTCCGAGAGATTAGAGTAATGAAAAACCCAAGGTAATCAAGCAATCAATGAGACACAAGCATCTTGTATTTACTGGAGCAAAGGCTTTGGTGCATGCGTTCGCGTTCTAAGGGCTTTGTTAATATTATCCAGCTCAAAAATGGCAGCCGATGCCAATAAAATCAGCACGAAGAGTTGACAGCTGCATCAATGCAGCCGTGGTCAACCTGGAGCCTTCCAGTTGCTGATGGACGTGCAGCTCCTATCTCCTTGACCTTCGGCCATGCCAGCTGGGGCTGATGGGATTTGTAGTCCAACAATATTCAGGAGACACCCCATTCGCTGCCCTGCATCAACATAATGCTTGCAATAGCTAGCATTTGTTAATAATAAAATTCAGCATTTGTACAGTGCTTTTTTTAGCTGAAAGGATGCGGATTTGCTGCAGAAGACAAGGGTCACAGCAGCCACCTTCCATCCCTGGTGATGATGAGTGGTCAGAAAGAGAAGAGGGAGCAGAGTGGGAGGAGGAGGCGTCGGAAGCTGAAGAGGCAACAGGGTTTCGTGAGCAGGAAGAGGCTGTGGCAGAGAGCAGTTCAGACTCAGAGATAGAAGCAGAAGGGGGCCAAGAGGCAGAGTGGAGGCATGTTGTTGGAAGAAGCCAGGGAGTCTCTCCCTCCTGCTGCAACCAGCTCCCCTCTCCCTGGTCTCTCAGAACGCAAAGGGGAACGAAGAGGGGGGAGCAAAGAGAGGCAAGGCAAAGCAGCCTCAGATTGCTGGGGAAAGAGCCGGGAGCAGAGCCTTACAGAGTGTTGGGAAGGCAGGGACCTTCAGTCCTTGCAACCGCCTCATTGGGGCAAAACCTACTTAGAAAAGTTGCTGGGATCACTAGACCTGTTTTGGTCTCTTTGAATAAAGCGTTAACTTCATTATTGTAATGAAATTCCCTCTATACAAGATTGGATTCAAAAGCTGACAGAATATGCAGAATTAGATGGCCTATCAGAAAAAATAAATAAAGAATAAATCAAAACAGGAATTTGTTTCAAAATGGGAGGTTTTCAAAGAATATTTGAAGTATAAATATAGTAGTTTAAACTCGGTTGCAGCATTCGAGGAACTTCAGTAATAGTTGCAAGGCAGGTATAAGAATTAAGATATATTAAGAAAAAAATTAATTATGATCAAAGTGTGATCAAATTTAGCAATAAGTTATATGAAATCGAAATCTGGAATAGACGGGAGGTTGGGTCTTTAGTGTTAAGACCAATTTATGTCTTATTGTTTGTTAAGAAAATTATGTGTCTGTTGTTATTCCTGTGTGTAATTTGGTATTTGTGTTATCTCTTTTCTTGCTGTATCAATAATAATAATAAAGAAGAAGGAGTTAACTTCACTGACACTAGTGACACCTGACTCCAGCTTCTTACAGCTGGCTTCCACTAGTGGAACAAAATGGTTGAATCTGGCCCACAGGGTGGGATCCAGCACTCATCTTGTTAAGTTGTGGGTGAACATATCAGACGGCACAGCGATTCTTCAAACAGCTCTTGTTTATTCACAGGCCCAGAACAGAACTGGGCTGAAGGGTTCAGCCAATCTGCTTATATAGAGCTCAACTACAAAGCAACAGTAACAACTTTCTGTAGCTATCCAATCGCTGAACGTCACTTTCAATTCCTTATTTGCATATGTGGACCTGAGTGAAAACTATCTACAGTATCCCCCTGCTGGCCCAGGGTGAGAACTTCAGGACATAACACATCTACTGAGAGTAGACTCATGGAAGTTACTGGATGTGACTTATGTTCATTAATTTCCATGCTCTGAGTAGTGGAACGCTACCCATAAAGTTTCAAAGAAGGTCAAAGCAGGATAAAGCTGGGCGTTATTCCATCGGCGAGCTCTTTTTCTGTTTATGAGGCTGCAATGTTCCCTGCCTTAACGTGAAGTGGTACAGGAAAGGTCAGCGCGAAAACCAGACCTTTGGCCTATGTGGTTCTATGTTCCAAATGTTACTAGTTCGTTTTGTGCTCTCGTCTCTTTGACAAATGGAGTTTGGGGGGAGAGTTAAAACAAACAGACGCACCTGGGTATCTGCAGATGCTTCCCTCTTCAAAATGAAGAACTGCAACACTTTGACTTATTGTGCTCCCTTTTGAATAAACCATTTCAGGGTCTTAGAAGTGGCAGTTTGGAAATGTTGTGTCTCTTATCCCCTGACGCAACTGGCTACCGTGCATGGGACTCAGCTTTCAGCACACGATGGGAAACCACCAAAAGGCACCCATGTTCTCCAAGGCATTTAGAAAAAGCCAGATAACTATCTCTGCACATGTTAGCTTTTGGAAAGTTGGTCTCTCCAGTTTCCAGATCCTGGTGCAATAGCAGCTATGAACGGGAGCTGGCTTTCAGGATTAACTGGTGGGGATATGGGTGGTGCTGTGGTCTAAACCACAGAGCCTAGGGCTTGCCGATCAGAAGGTCGGCGGTTCGAATCCCCGCGACGGGGTGAGCTCCCATTGTTTGGTCCCAACTCCTGCCAACCTAGCAGTTCGAAAGCATGTCAAAGTGCAAGTAGATAAATAGGTACCGCTCTGGCGGGAAGGTAAACAGCATTTCCGTGAGCTACTCTGGTTCGGCAGAAGCGGCTTAGTCATGCTGGCCACATGACCCGGAAGCTGTCTGCGGACAAACACCGGCTCCCTTGGCCTATAAAGTGAGATGAGTGCACAACTCGAGAGTCGTCCGCGACTGGACCTTAAGGTCGGGGTACCTTTACCTTTTTTACTGGTGGGGTACAGAACCCCAAAAAAACTTAGCATCTAATTACTAGTATTAAATCCCTAGTTGATATTATTATTTATTACAATCATACATGCACCCATCAACAGCTTCTCTGGATCGCTGACCCAAAAAAGCATTACAAATACACAATATAGGATAACTGAATTCAACAACAAAAGAGAGAAACCTTTTTATTGCAACAGAGACAAGATTAAACTGTTTGGATGAAAGAGCAGCAGCAAGTCCGTTACCATTTCACAACCTGAATTTCATACCCTCAAAGTTTCCCCATTTCCCAGGGACAGTCCCAGATTTACAGAAGCCGTCCCTGTTTCTGGTTTGATCCCGGAATGTCCCGCTTTTCCTTAGGATGTCCCTATTTTAATCAGGGAATGTTGGAGGGTATGGAGTTATGTGACCCTCGAGACATGGAGGTAAGTAACTATACAACCTTTAGAAGACATCTGAAGGCAGCCCTGTATAGTTTAGCAGTTAGAAAGCACGTCAAAGCGCAAGTAGATAAATAGGTACTGCTCTGGCGGGAAGGTAAACGGCGTTTCCGTGTGCTGCTCTGGTTCGCCAGAAGCGGCTTAGTCATGCTGGCCTCATGACCTGGAAGCTGTACGCCAGCTCCCTCGGCCAATAAAGCGAGATGAGCGCCACAACCCCAGAGTCGGCCACGACTGGACCTAATGGTCAGGGGTCCCTTTACCTTTATATATGTTTTGGAAGCTGCCCAGAGTGGCTGGGGCAACTCAGCTGAATGGGCAGGGTATAAATAATAAAATTGTTGTTTTTATGAAATACAACGTCCCTGTTTTCACCAGAGAACTGTTGTAGGGTATGCAATTTGCCAATATATTTGAATGGATTCCACCTGCAAGATAGCAAAAGTATTTAAGTGGCCTAAGCTTTTTGCTTCAAAAATTCTCCAACCAACCAACCCTCAGAACAGTTTGCAAAAAGAATAAAACAATGAAAACAATAAAAGAATGATTTTTTGTGTGTAAAACCAGTTAAAAACGATTTGAAACATTAAAAAAAAATCTTTGCTAAGCTAAAAACTTGATTAAAACACAACAAAAATGTTTTAGAGGTCAATAAGGAGGGGGTTCCAAAGAGTGGATTCTGCCATTCTGAAAGATCAATTTCTTATCCTTATGCAAACGTATCCAATGGATGAACTGATTAATAAACTCAAAGAGCTACTAAGTTAAAATGCTATATATAATAGGATATCAGCTCCGTGATGGAGATGATATGACAAGGGAGAATTCAGACATGCTACCGATGCTTTGGGGCACATCTGCAGTGGAACATCTGCAGTGGTGGCACCAACCTGAATAAAATATTGGGGGGCCAGGTAAACCCTTCCCCATATAATCAGTCACAAGTTGCGGCACACACACCATTTGAATGGCAATGCCCATCAACTTTGGGGTCCCTCAAATATTTATAGGGGGGCTGAAGGAACCTGGGCTCCCAGGCATCAACTCCTATGGTTGGCAGACCCTGTGAATTGCAGACTTGGGCTAGCCCCTCTCTCAGCCAAAGAGAGAGGATAAAATGAGAGAGCACACACAGAGAGACGTATATATTTTAAAACTGGAGGGAGACATAACCCTGTTCACTGCCCCTCAGTTCTGTGGAGGAAGAGAGGTTAAAAATGAAATCAACCACTATGAAGCATCCAGACTCTTGAGTGTTTTTATAGCAGCTGTGGGCGAGGAATTCTACTCTCCCTTTGCTGGATTGGCGTTGCTCTCCTTAGGACGAGGCCTCCGCCCTTTTCGCTATTTGTCCCTTGTTAATTGGCTAGCAAAGTGTATATTTATATATATAAAACGTGTGTCCCTCAACAAAGCAGTCTTTCATTCAGTTTTTTTTTAAGAGTGAAGCTTTCTATGAGAAAATATTTCTTTTTAAAAGATTTTCAGGATCCCTTTTTGGGCAGGAAGTAGGGACTACACCCAAAAGCAAATATTGGGGGGGAAAGTCTTAGAACAAGTTCTGCTTTCTTCTTCAATACATAAAATGCCAGTAACAGATTCATCCTCCCTTCCACATTTCTAAAATTTAGCATTTTGCACCATTTCCAAGATGCATGGCCAACGGCCCCAAAACGTTCACACGTCTTTATGGGCCGTTAATGATCCCACAGCTGAAAACTCAGGCCTCTTGGAGCAGACTTCACCAACCTAGTGCCCTCCAGATGTTTTAGAATTGGACTACAACTCCCATCAGCCCCAACTGGAGCCTGATGGGAATTGTAGTCCAAAACATCAAGAGAGCGCCATGTTAGCAAAGGCTATCGTGGAGAGCTCGCTCTGCGAAAGTTAAAAGCGTCTCAAAAGATAATGAATGTTTGATGACATCAGACTGAATTTAAAAGAATATTAGCATAAAAACTTAAGGATTAAGAAAGTCTAATGTTTTAAGATATATGGAAATGTAATTATGTTAAGATATTAAGGTTAAGTTGAACTAAAGACAAGCCAGAGGGAAAGAATTTACTGTCAGAATATAAGATTTGGAATACAGAGTGGGAAGGCTTGGGGAAGTCGCAGACCCAGGTTAATGTTAAATAATGCAAAGACACAATGATTGATTTTAATCTTTTTCTTTTATTTCTTTTTCTTTAATTTATAAATTTGTTGTTGTATTGCTTGTATGTGTTGCTTTTATTTCTTTTTTTGTATTTGTTTGTTTGTATTGTGTGTTTAGCGATTGTAAAATTAATAAAATATCATTAAAAAAAAAAAGCGTCTCGAAAGATGAGCAGTCAGTTGCCACATCTGGAATTGTGAGATGTGCACTTCAACATAAATGAGAAAAGGATCTCATTCTTGACAACATACATTTTTAGAGTCTTAGGGTGCAGCAAGCAAATGATTGAGCGTTAGACTGCCGAGCATGGGTGAGGAAGTCCTTTGGCTGGCCTGCAAACAGATGTGCATAGTCTGAGTGTTAAGCTCGCAGTGGGTCTGCTAAATTCACTCCAGCTGTTTCACATTGCTTTCTTCCTTTGAAGTCTCTTTGTTCCAGAATGACCGCCTTCAAAGTCCATTACAGAGCGTCCTGAAATGTTTCCCCACCAGTTTATAGATGTTGCTATTTCTGATCTCAGATTTGTGTCTGGTTGGCCACTGTGAGAGGAGGATAGATGCTGGAGAAGATGGGCTCTTCTGATGCTCTGATGTGACAGCAATATGTATCAGGTAGAGGGGAAGCTTTGAGGGCCAGCAGCTGTGGGTGCCCATGGCCATGTCATTGACTTAAAATTCCATAGAATCATAGACAGGGCCGTCTTAAGAATATCCGGCGCTGTGGTGCAAAGATTCCTCCGGCGTCCCCCACCCCCAGTTTCCCAGAGTTGTCGGTCATTTTTATGGGGTGGGACAGTTGTTGACCTTTTTTAGGAAAGGCTGCTCCCGACCTCGCGCCCTGTGTTGCTCCCGCGCGGTCGGACATTGGCTCCCATGGCGGTATCATGGTGTGGGGCTGGGCAGCCCGGCGCAATGGGGGTGGCACAAGAGGCACACCTTGGCCTGCCTGCACCACAGTATCCCCAGCTTAGGTGGGGCCAAACTGCAAACCCAGATGTTTTTCTTGGTTCTAGATCTCTCTTGCCTCCTTGCAAGGAGGGAGAGAACTCTGTCGCAACAGAAAAATAAATTCACTGCCTCCTGCCTTCATCCATTCACCTCTGGCTGATTGTGGACTTAGGGGACCCAATCCCTTGGGGAGGTGGGCAGAGAAAGGCAACCACCTCTATTTTTTGCCTATATCAGCAGGAATATGCAGCTGCCCCTTACGGGGATCGAACCTGCAACATTGACATTGTGAGCACCTCTATCTAACCAACGGAGCTATCCACCTACCCAGTTACACCTTCTTCTCAAGTCATTGTGGGTAAGTCAAAGTGGCAGAGTTTGTGACCCATGTGTGCCACATCAGGGATCAATTTATGCTCCTCAGCCCTCTTAACCCAGGGAATGATATTCTGATCTTTATAGCAATCACTGCGTGAATATTTCACTCCACTTCCACAGTTCCAGAGCTTGCCAACTGCTTCTCTAGGACAGGGTTCAGCAACCTTTTTCAGCCATGGGCCGGTCCCTCAGACCATCCCTCAGACCATGTGGTGGGCCAGACTATATTTTTTTTGGGGGGGGGGGGAATGAACAAATTCCTATGCCCCACAAATAACCCAGAGATGCATTTTAAATAAAAGGACACATTCTACTCACGTAAAAACATGCTGATTCCCAGACTGTCCGTGGGCCGGATTGAGAAGGCGATTGGGCCGCATCCGGCCCATGGGCCTTGGGTTGCCTACCCCTGCTCTAGGATATAAAATTCCTGAATACTGTATTTCCCCCCAAAAAAGATTGGTGACCCCTAGGTACCTACCTAGCTGGGAGTAAGCCCCATTGGACTCTGGGATGTAATTCTGAGTAGGCAGGCATAGCACTGAGCAGGACTTGAAAGAAAGGAAGGAAAAATAATAGCCACGGTCCTTGGTGTGTATGCGTGTGTATTTTGCTAATTGCTGCTTATTGAAACTAAGAAGGTGCAGATCAGATTATGCTTAATCAAATTGCAGGTGATTAGGTCTGGCTTGGAGAGGGAAACAGTTGGGGGGAGGGCATTGGTTTTGTTTCGATTTGTTTGTATTTTCTTTAGTTTTAGTCCTTTAGAAGCAATGCTGTAGAGTCGTACCTTGGTTCTCAAATTTAATCCGTTCAACTCCTGAAAAGGTTCGGAAACCAAGGCACATCTTCCGGTTGGCTGCGGGAGCTTTCTGCAGCCAATCGGAAGCCGTGGGAGCCGTGTCGGACGTTCGGCTCCCAAAAAACATTCACAAACTGGAATGCTCACTTCCGGGTGTGCGGCGTTTGTGAGCTGATTTGTTTGACAACTAAGGCATTCAACTACCAAGGTACCACTGTATATCCATTGTCTCCTCCTTTTTTTAAAAAAAAGAAGGCAGCAAACAGAACACCTTTCAACCAGGTTATTTATAAATTTTAATGATGATGTAATAATAATAATTATTATTCTCTGAGGTTTGAGGACATGCCTAACAAACTGTGAAGTAAATTAACAGGTGTTAATTTCCACCAGCCTTCATGGAGCTGGACATATAAGATTTGACTCAAGGCATCCAGTCTCAGATATTGCACGAGAGGCTGAGTGAGAAACTATAGAACGGCGCAAGGTCTTGAACACTCGCCTCTCTCTGCACCCCAGAGATGATGTTTGAGTGCATGGCGATGCCATATGGCTAATAAAGGCGTAGCTCCCAGATCATGTGAAACAGGCCTTGTTATGTACTGAGCTTGGATCCTAGAACAATAGGCAGGTAGGATCCTAGAAGGCAGCAACTTGATTGGTCTGCAGGAGCCGCCCAATCAGGCTCCAGGAGGGGAGTTGAATCAGCCAATCACGCGGGACCCATTGTGTAAATAATGTAAATATAGCCAGAGGTTTTTTGGGGAAACTCACTCCCTGTTGACCATGAGCTGAAATAAAGAGCATGAAATCAACACTCAACTCCGAGTATATTTCAGGCCTGCTGATTGGGGGGACGGAGAGGTGGAGAAAAGGGCCACATTCACACCATATATTTGAGTTGCTCTCATGCCACCTTAACCGTCATGGCTCCCCAAGCCCAGCCAAGAGTCCTGGGAACTATAGTTCTCAGGGTGCTGAGAGTTGTAGCTCAGTGAGGAGTCTCCCAATAACTTTCCTCACCCTTAACAAACTACGGTTCGCACCCAGGATTCTTTGGGGGGAACCCATGATTGCGAAAGTGGCTTTTTGCTGGCCCATGTTGGACCAGCATGGATAGTTGGCCCCGGTGAATATTTGACGTTTTCTCCCCTTATGAACTTTGAACTATGCGCTATCACTAAAACGAGGCTGCATTTAAAGCTGCATTTTAAACTGTATTCTAATTTATATTTCAATCAACTGTTTGTTTGGTGGTGTTGTTGTTTTTAGGGTTTTGAGGGTTTTTTAAAAAAATGTTTTTAGTGTATTTATATTCGGTGTATAAATAATATTTTATTATTATTTAAATGTGTGTTGTGGACATGAATTCAGTGGACACATACACTGCATGTCATTAACCTCTGTAAGAATTGCTGAAGCCTGACTAGAAACTCTTCGGCTTTTCGAAAGGCCTGCGCTTGCATGCTAATCAGCTCGCCTCCTGCCTTCTATCTGTCTTGGAGCAAACCGCTTCCTTGCAGTTTCATGAATTTAGCCTGCGGCTACATTTTAATGATGGCCGCAGCCTGACTTCGCCATTTAGAGAGGCCGCATTACCATAACGTATTACGAGCTAAATCAATCACCATTCAATTACGGAGCCAGGGCTATTGATCGCCGGTGGAACAGTGGCAATTCTTTCTGGTAAATTACAAAGCTCTCCTCTGAAATATGACACGCTCCGCCACTGTGCAACATATATTTCCATTGTAAACACGGATAATTTGATTAGTTATTGGACATCAGGCTTTTTGCTCTTTCAAGAGCTTTTGTCTTAAACTTGGATCCATATTAAGGAGGATTGAGGAGAATCTGATCATTGTGTTTCCCCTCCATATCCCAATGATGTCATATAATCATAGAGTAGCACCTTTTTCTCCTGAGGGCCACATTTGCTTCTGAGCAAATTTCTGGGGGCCACATGCAATGGTAAGATTTATCTTCGTAAAGTGGGAGTTTCTACACATCATCACATGTCCATCACACATTCCTCTCCATCTTCCATCCAGGGAACAAAAAACATTTATCAGAGTTCCTGGACACATTCTAGCAAGGCAGAAACATTCAAGGAAGATGTAAAGCAGACTTGTTGAGGAGTGTAGTTTAGGAGGATAATCCAGCCTTGGGGAGGCTCCCGAGGGCCAGATAAAGAGGTATAGTAGTTTATCCTGTCATATTTTGGGTTTGATTTGTGGCACATTGGCTCAACCTGTTACCGTATTTTTTGCTCTATAGGACACACTTTTTCCCCTTCAAAAATGAAGGGGAAATGTGTGTGCGTCCTATGGAGCGAAGACGCCATAGCCCCGCGACCCTCTCCCAGCTGGAGAGGTGACGCGCGGCTATGGCAGGAGCCTCTCCGCTGCGCCTTTCCACTGCTCCTTGACCTGCTCTTTGGGGCTGGTGGTGGGCTTCCCCCCACCAGCCCCAAAGAGCAGGTCGAAAGGAACCTGAAGCCTGGAGAGTGAGAGGGGTCAGTGCACACCAACCCCTCTCGCTCTCCAGGCTTCCAAGGTAGCCGCCTGAACGCACCTTAAACGGCACCTTGTTTTAGAGCGGGAAAACAAGAGGGGGAAAGTTCTCCCCCTCTCTGCGCAGCGCCTCCTGCCGCTTCGCTGAAGGGGCGCTGGGCAGAGAGGGGGAGAATTTTTTTCCCTTGTTCTCCCCCCTCTAAAACAAAGTGCGTCCTATTGTCCAGTGCGTCCTATGGTGCGAAAAATACGGTACTTGTTGGCCGCCTCCTCCAGTTAGCAAAGTTGTGCAAAAACCATGGGAAGGAAGCCATGATCTGGAATTCTAACGGGCAGGAGGATGGGAATGTGTAGAATGGTGTAGAAAAAGTTACTTTAATTTAATTTACTGGGGTGGGGGGATGTAGAGTTCTTGGCGTGGCAAACCCAGTGGACACCCCTCCCTCAAAACCTTCCATAATACACTCTTCATTCAAACACTCTTTAGGTTTCGTTGCTTAATCTGTGAAGGTACATTAATTTTGTGGTGACTGTGGTTTCTCCATGAGGCCTAACCCTGGAGGCAGAGCCCTTAATCGTTTTTTAAATCTGTTCTTATAGAGCCAGCCCGCTCGGTGTACAATAACGTCATTCACAAATGGCCCAGCCTGTGTGTTTACAATCTGCATTTCATTTCGGAACGAGGGCATAGGTCTCTAGGTGTTTCAGAACAGAGCTGAGCCTGGGTTGATTCCTGAGATGGAGATTCAGTGAAGCTGCTGAGCTCTCCCCCCCAAAACACGAGATAACCGTTGAGGAGTGGCAAGGGAAGTTTTCCAACCTGCAGCCGCACAGATTCCCTTCCAGGCAGCTCTCCAGGGGCTGAGTGCCAGGAGCAAAAATTGGTGGAGCAACTGTGGATGGCTGAACTTGACCATTTTGGCTTCTCGTCTCTTCAGTCTGAACTTCAGTTCTGCAGTTTGAATCCCCCCCCCCCCTCAATAAGTCCTCATTGGTGTTTTAGTGAGAATTTCTTCCAACAGACTTCCTTTTCTTTTCTTATTTGGCCTTGCCAAATATCCATGTTTTTGCAGACTGGTTTTCTCTCATATAATTCTTTTTCTTTTACTATGCTGTTTCCACATGTCTGCACTTCTCTGCACACTTTTACTGCATTTTTGCAAAATTCAGGGGAAACCGCATTGCAAAATTTGGGGAGGCGCAAATTTTGAAAGGTGGCCCGGTTTCAGCTTGCATGTTGCTTCCAAAAATGTGGATTAGGAAGGCTCAACTTTAAATGTGAACTGAATCAAAACTCCCCCCCCCCCAATCTCTAGCCGAATGATGACACATCCTTCTCTATCCCCCATCCAGGTAAGCCCAAATTGCTGACATTATTTGTAGCCTTGCTCCACCCTAGAATTTGTGACTTGCGAACAGAGTGCCTCCCTCCCTCTTAAATCATATTCTTCTTCTCCTACAAGTATCCAGCCAGCCCCTAACAAGGCTGCTCTCCCCTCAAAACCCATGCAATGCAAAACAGCTTGGGTGGGGGGCTTCGGGTCGAGTTGAGGTCTGTTGGAAAAGGAGGGGCTTTTAGGTTTCGTAGGAAATTGCCATGTAGAATTGTCTACTCTGACTGACAGCAGCTCTCCAGGTTCCAGGGGTCCAGCATCTCCACGTATGGCTGGGAAAGGCTTCCTCATCCAAAAACCCTGGAGAGTAGCTGCCAGCCAGTGTAGACAGTACTGAGCTAGATGGACTAGACTAGACTAAAATAAAATAAAGCAATTCCTATGCTCTGAATGGGACACGGGTGGCGCTGTGGTCTAAACCACTGAGGCTCTTGGGCTTGCCGATCAGAAGGTCGGTGGTTCGAATCCCCGCAACGGGGTGAGCTCCCATTGCTTTGTTCCAGCTCCTGCCAACCTAGCAGTTTGAAAGCACACCAGTGCAAGTAGATAAATAGGTACCGCTCCGGCAGGAAGGTAAACGGCATTTCCAGGCACTACTGTCTGCGGACAAACATCAGCTCCCTTGGCCAGTAAAGCGAGATGAGCACCCCAACCCAGAGTCGTTTGCAACTGGATTTAATTGCCAGGGGTCCTTTACCTTTACCTTCTTTATGCTCCGAACAACTAGGAATTTTGTGCCACTCTTCATTAACATGATGGAGGGAAGCAGCGCTGACTCTGAGCCAGGCCCTCATGAAACGGCACTTCGTTTAGCCGCTTAATTGCTTTTATTGTCCATCTCGTTAAATAATAACCTAATAGTTATTTACATTTTCAAAGCTTGCCTGGAGCCATCCGTCAAGAATCGCTAGTCAGCTGCTAATTATTTACAAGGCTATTAAATGTCTATCTATCGATTAACTTCCAGAGGAACAAGGCTTCGACGTGCAGGCCGGTTTGCAAAAGGAGAGGAACAGTTATAAAAATGGTACAGCCCAGATCTTTTGCAGCTCAGTGCTAGACAGTAGCGTAATGACAAATTCCAAAGCGCAGGGTCCCTCCATGATAGCCAAAACCTTCTACGATTAGGCAACTTCCCAAGACTATACAATAATATTATAATTGTAAAATAGTAACAATTGGGGGCAGAGGCACTGAGTTGCACCCAACATTGCAGGGTGTGGGTGTGTGGCCTCTGGAGATCTGCTGCCACAAATAGTCCACAATACTGAGCTAGACAGACCAATCCTCTGACTTGGTTCCATGAGACATTCATTCATTCATTCATTCATTCATTCATTCATTCATTTATGATAATAACTTTTAAGACAGCCAGTGTGGTATAGTGGTTAAGAGCGGTGGACTCGTAATCTGGTGAACTGGGTTCGCGTCTCTGCTCCTCCACATGCAGCTGCTGGGTGACCTTGGGCCAGTCACACTTCCTTGAAGTCTCTCAGCCCCACTCACCTCACAGAGTGTTTGTTGTGGGGGAGGAAGGGAAAGGAGAATGTTAGCCGCTTTGAGACTCCTTAAAGGGAGTGAAAGGCGGGATATCAAATCCAAACTCTTCTTCTTCTTATTATTATTAATATTTTCCACACAACAACAACAGCAACAAAAAATGAAAAATAACAATACACAAAACACAAAAACAAGTATGCGAAAAAACAACAACACAAATCCAAATCTTACAAGAAAATAATATAAACACTAAAAAGAAAAACAAATATTGACTTCCACCAATCCCACAGCACCTTCTTTTCTTCTCATTGTATCTTCCTTTTTTTACTGTTTTCCTTATCACCTCTATCCCAGCATCTAGATATAAATGAGACGTATTTTAAAAGTTTTGAACGGCGGCGGCGACAGATTTCAAATCCCCACTCAGCCATGGGGTTTGGCGAGTGGCCTTGGGCCCATTGCTGTCTCTTGGCCTAGTTTACCTCACAGGGTTGTTGTGAGGAGGAAAACTGAGAGGTCAGCTTGTGTGTCTGTTAAGTTGTGGGTGAACATATCAGACGGCGCAGCGATTCTTCAAACAGCTCTTGTTTATTCACAGACCAGAACTGAACTGAACTGAAGGGTTCAGCCAGCCTGCTTATATAGAGCTCCAGTACAACACAACTGTAACAACTTTCTGTAACTATCCAGTCACTGAACGTTACTTTCAATCCCTTATTTGCATATGTGGACCCGAGTGAAAACTATCTACGGTATTCCCCTGCTGGCCCAGGGTGAGAACTTCAGTACATAACAGTGTCAGCTTGAGGCTCCTTGAAGGAAAGGTGGGGTAGAAACATAACAACAACATTTGTTTGTTTGTTTGTTTGTTTATGTGGGTTGGACACCCTCTGAACACCCTGAACACCCTCTGCCCTAAATTTCCAGGCTCCTCACTTCTATTGCTTCTCCAGAGGATGATTTGGGGCTTGTATGAGTTGGACGTAAAAGAAAATGCCACATGTTGGGAATAGCACCCGCACTGAACGTTTTCCTGAATCCATCTGCATGGCTGTTGATCCTCACGATTATGCAGAAACGAAGCAACAGACCACCCTTTTTGAGCATTTGAGGTTACGAGGGGTATATGCCAGTGGAGCAAACTGCAAGGATTTCAATGAGGTCGTCTTGTGCCTCCCGGTGCAACGGACGAGGGAGAAGCAGAGGATGCTAAAATTCCCTCTATTGCACAGTTGTGTGAGCTTGTGCAGGCTTTCCTTGCCCTTGGCTGCCCACCCTCAGGGGCGGAGGAAGGGGGGCAGTGGGTCTGGTCTGCCCTGGGTGTCATCACTGAGGGAGGGGGGTGGCATTCGGTGTGCCACCCGCCCGCGACTCCCAAGCCTACCCCGAGCCGTCGAGGGAAGGGGTGGAGCAGCACAGCCTTGCTGGTGGCCTTCCCCCCTTCTGCCTTCATTTTGACAGCTCAGGGGAGGCTTGGGAGTTGCGGGTGGGCGGCGCGCCATTGCCCCCCACTCCCAGGCTGCTTCCTGGGGGAAGGGGAAGCCACCCCGAGCTGTCAAAAGGAAGAGGGGAGGGAGGAAGGCTGCTGGCAAAGTGGTGCCCACCCTGCCCAGGAAGCAGCCCACCATGGGCGGCTCCCTCCACCCCCCCCCCAGGCATCTTGCCCCCAGGGATGCTCGCCGCTGGCGGAGTCCCCCTGAGACACTCCCCCTGCTCCCCTCGCCCTGCCCCCTGTGTCAGGAGTGCGTGCAGGAGCCAGGCCCTGTGGCCAATAGGACTTTGCAGGACTGGGGCCTTCCTAAGTTTGTTCTGAAGAGGCAAGGCACGGCCTCACAGGTGAGGCCAATTGGTAACTCACAACACCTGGTGGCAAGAGCCAGGAAGGGATATAAAGTCAGCATTTCCCTTCGGCTCTTTGCCACAGCAACATGCTTCTTGCCTTGCTGTGTTTGGCTTCTTGCTTCCTGATCCTTGAATCTTATAGAATCATAGAGTTGGAAGAGACCACAAGGGCCATCGAGTCCAACCCCCTGCCAAGCAGGAAACACCATCCGAGCACTCCTGACATATGGTTGTCAAGCCTCTGCTTAAAGACCTCCAAAGAAGGAGACTCCACCACACTCCTTGGCAGCAAATTCCACTGTCGAACAGCTCTTACTGCCAGGAAGTTCTTCCTAATGTTTAGGTGGAATCTTCTTTCTTGTAGTTTGGATCCACTGCTCCGTGTCCGCTTCTCTGGAGCAGCAGAAAACAACCTTTCTCCCTCCTCTATGTGACATCCTTTTATGTATTTGAACATGGCTATCATATCACCCCTTAACCTCCTCTTCTCCAGGCTAAACATGCCCAGCTCCCTTAGCCGTTCCTCATAAGGCATCGTTTCCAGGCCTTTGACCATTTTGGTTGCCCTCCTCTGGTCACGTTCCAGTTTGTCAGTGTCCTTCTTGAACTGTGGTGCCCAGAACTGGACACAGTACTCCAGGTGAGGTCTGACCAGAGCTCATTTCAATGAGCTCGTCTTGTTCCTCCGGGTGCAACGGAGGAGGGAGAAGCAGAGGATGCTAAAATTCCCTCTGTTGCACAGTTGTGTGAGCTTGTGCAGGCTTTCCTTGCCCTTGGCTGCCCACCCTCAGGGGCGGAGGAAGGGGGGCAGTGGGTCTGGTCTGCCCTGGGTGTCATCACTGAGGGAGGGGGGTGGCATTCGGTGTGCCACCCGCCCGCAACTCCCAAGCCTACCCCGAGCCGTCGAGGGAAGGGGTGGAGCAGCACAGCCTTGCTGGTGGCCTTCCCCCCTTCTGCCTTCATTTTGACAGCTCAGGGGAGGCTTGGGAGTTGCGGGTGGGCGGCACGCCATTGCCCCCCACTCCCAGGCTGCTTCCTGGGGGAGAAGGAAGCCTCCCCAAGCTGTCAAAATGAAGAGGGGAGGGAGGAAGGCTGCTGGCAAAGTGGTGCCCACCCTGCCCAGGAAGCAGCCCACCATGGGCAGCTCGCTCCACCCCCCCCCAGGCATCTTGCCCCCTGTGATGCTCGCCGCTGGTGGAGCCCCCCCTGAGACGCTCCCCCTGCTCCCCTCGCCCTGCCCCCTGTGTCAGGAGTGCGTGCAGGAGCCAGGCCCTATGGCCAATAGGACTTTGCAGGACTGGGGCCTTCCTAAGTTTGTTCTGAAGAGGCAAGGAGTGGCCTCACAGGTGAGGCCAATTGGTAACTCACAACACCTGGTGGCAAGAGCCAGGAAGGGATATAAAGTCAGCATTTCCCTTCGGCTCTTTGCCACAGCAACATGCTTCTTGCCTTGCTGTGTTTGGCTTCTTGCTTCCTGATCCTTGAATCTTATAGAATCATAGAGTTGGAAGAGACCACAAGGGCCATCGAGTCCAACCCCCTGCCAAGCAGGAAACACCATCAGAGCACTCCTGACATATGGTTGTCAAGCCTCTGCTTAAAGACCTCCAAAGAAGGAGACTCCACCACACTCCTTGGCAGCAAATTCCACTGTCGAACAGCTCTTACTGTCAGGAAGTTCTTCCTAATGTTTAGGTGGAATCTTCTTTCTTGTAGTTTGGATCCATTGCTCCGTGTCCGCTTCTCTGGAGCAGCAGAAAACAACCTTTCTCCCTCCTCTATGTGACATCCTTTTATATATTTGAACATGGCTATCATATCACCCCTTAACCTCCTCTTCTCCAGGCTAAACATGCCCAGCTCCCTTAGCTGTTCCTCATAAGGCATCGTTTCCAGGCCTTTGACCATTTTGGTTGCCCTCCTCTGGACACGCTTCTTGATCCTCGGACCCCTGACTTCATGACTCCTTGCTTCTTGATCCTCAGACCCTTGGCTTCCTGACTCCTGGCTTCTGGGCCCCTGTTCCTGCTCCCACCCCACCATCTTGCCCCTGGTCCCGATGTCCCCAGCCAGGACTTTGATCGCCCGTGAACCTGACCGTGACACCCTGGGACACTCGCCCCGCCCCTGGGTGCACAGCACTGAGTGCCAGAGTAGCTAGCTCTGCCTCTGTCCACCATTACCCTCATCTCTCCTTAAACAGGAGGTACTGTGCAAACAAGGCCTCTGGGAGAAAGGGGTGAGGGAACACACACCTTTAGAAGTATTTGATAACTGGCGCTACTGTGATTTCCCACACAGAAAGGCACCTGAACCCAACAATGCCTGGGGAAAATAAATCCAGAAACAAGGACAAAAGGTGGCACAGCAGAGCAAAGATATCAAAAGCGTGGCTTTCCAGGCCCAAGAAATTTAATAGAGGAAAGTGTGGGAACAATTGGGGGTGAAACTGGCAAACTCCAGACAGATCCCGTTGCAGATTTCTGTATCCAACACAGAGTACAGCAGCGCCACCTGGTGGGCTTTTAAACTCTCACGGCTATGTTTGATCAGCAGATTAGCATAATAACCACCAGGTGTTTCCTTAATTTAATCTTAAATTTGTTTATTAATGGCATTTTTATCTCACCTTTCCTCTGAGGAGCTCAAGTTGGCACAAATGGTTCTCTCCTTCTTCACTATTGTTGGTGCTGAACTTTAAAGCCCTAGACAGCCTTGGTCCTGTATACCTGAGGGAGCATCTCCACCCCCATCGTCCAGCCCAAACACTGAGATCCAGCGCCGAGGGCCTTCTGGCAGTTCCCTCGCTCCTTCTCGGTAGTGGTGCCTGCCCTGTGGAACACCCTCCCAGCAGACCTCAAGGCAATAAACAACTATTTTACTTTTTAAAGACAACTGAAGGCGGCCCTGTTTAGGGAAGTTTTTAATATCTGATGCTGTATTATTTTTAATATTTGGTGGAAGCTGCCCAGAGTGGCTGGGGAAACCCAGCCAGATGGGTGGGGTATAAATAATAAATTAATATTATTAGACAGCATCTTAAAAAGCAGAGACATCACCTTGCCAACAAAGGTCAGTATAGTTGAAGCTATGGTTTTCCCAGTAGTGATGTATGGAAGTGAGAGCTGGACCATAAAGAAGGCTGATCGCCGAAAAATTGATGCTTTTGAATTATGGTGCTGGAGGAGACTCTTGAGAGTCCCATGGACTGCAAGAAGATCAAACCTCTCCATTCTGAAGGAAATCAGCCCTGAGTGCTCACAGATCCTGAAGCTGAGGCTCCAATACTTTGGCCACCTCATGAGAAGAGAAGACTCCCTGGAAAAGACCCTGATGTTGGGAAAGATGGAGGGCACAAGGAGAAGGGGACGACAGAGGACGAGATGGTTGGACAGTGTTCTCGAAGCGACCAGCATGAGTTTGACCAAACTGCGGGAGGCAGTGGAAGACAGGAGTGCCTGGCGTGCTCTGGTCCAGGGGGTCACGAAGGGTCGGACACGACTAAACGACTAAACAACAAAAAGTGTGACTTACAATGCAGTCAGGCTGTTTCCTGCATGCTGCGTTTCAAGTCCCATTGTTATGGTGCTGTACACACCAGAGGGGAGGGGAGGTCTCCCCCCCCCCCAAGCCCATTTCTTTATTTGCTTACCTGTGCCTCCAATCATCCCCTTGCACCCCCCCAATCCATGAAGCTGTCAACTGCACAGGTGCAGCGGATGTCACTCCCGCTACCCTGCAATGCATTTTCTCCTGGCTATAAATTTAACTACCTGCACTACTACTCAGCAGAGCTTCAGCAGCCCAGCGCAGTCTTGCTGTATAGTCCCAATGTATAATTTTTTTTTTTTAATTGTCCAGTAGCACCTTAGAGACCAACTAAGTCTGTTCTTGGTAGAAGCTTTCATGTGCATGCACAGTTATTCAGATACAGTATAGTCCTAATATTAAGATCCCACTTTGCATATCTGAAAACGCAAATATTTTACTGTGGCTGCGGCCTTTTACTGATAATTTTACTGTTGCATTCTTTCTGTAAACCGCTTTCTTTTCTTTCTTCTTTTTTCAATCAAGTGTTGCAACAATTTGATGAAATAAATAAATTGTGAAACAAAAATGGCTTCCAACACCGGCTTCAAGTCGAAGGCCTATAATCTAGATCCTTGAAGATTAAATTAGGTTTTGAGAACGATGCCTTGGTCTCACCTTCTCTTTCCTGAGATATCTGCCCGGTGGTTACATCAACAAAAGATGGGATACTGTAACTTCTTGGCAGCTGGTTGAATCCAGGTTTACAATTTGAGCAGGGAATTTTGCACCTTTCACATGAGTTTCATAAGGTTCTGCTCAGTGGTTGCAATGAAATGAATGAGTCCAAGCGACCCTTGCAGAATCGCCTCCTGCTAATGATTAACGGGAGTGATCTCATCTCTTAAACACACAGCAAGGTCTACCACCTTTTGGAATACAGAGTGCAAGCACTTAGGTAAAGGTAAAGGGGACCTGGGTGGTGCTGTGGTCTAAACGACTGAGCCTCTTGGGCTTGCCAATCAGAAGGTTGGCGGTTCGAATCCCTGCGACGGAGTGAGCTCCCGTTCCTCTGTCCCTGCTCCTGTCAACCTAGTAGCTCGAAAGCACGTCAAAGTGCAAGTAGATAAATAGGTACTGTTCCGGTGGGAAGATAAACAGCGTTTCCGTGCGCTCTGATTTACATCACTGAAATATACTCGGAGTCCTGTAGTGATTTCATGCTCTTTCTTGCAGCTTGTAAAACAGTGATTGAATTGCCACCCAAACCTCAGGCTATTTATACATTATTTACACAATTAGTCCCGTCTGATTGGCTGATTCTGCTTCCCTCCTGGAGCCTGATTGGTCTTTTCCTGCAAGCCAATCAGTTGTTGCATTCTAGGATCCTACTTGCCTATTGTTCTAGGATCGAAGGTTAGTACATAACAGTCACAGTGTCGTCCTGCGCCAGAAGCAGTTTAGTCATGCTGGCCACATGACCCGGAAAGCTGTCTGTGGACAAATGCTGGCTCCCTTGGCCTGAAAGCGAGATGAGCGCCACATCCCATAGTCGCCTTTGACTGGACTTAGCCGTCCAGGGGTCCTTTACCTTTTTTCCTGCAAGCTCTTACTAGGCATGTTCCAGATTCACCATTGAAAAAGTGCAATGGGCAAACATGTGTTCCTATTGTCTCAATTCAGGTCTTGCCTTCCCAATCAGAACGGCAGAATGTTGCAGCGGCAAAAGCCTGGAGGATCAGGGTTCAAATACCTACTCAGCCATGAAGCCCTGTGGGTGACCTTGTACTAGTCACAGTATCTCAGCCTGCTCTACCTCGTAGGGTTGTTGGGCGGATGGCATGAGGAGTGAGAGAACCATTTACGCCAATTTGAGGTCCTTGGAGAAAAGGTGGAATATAAATGTAATGATAATAAGGTAAAAGTAAAGGGACCCCTGACCATTAGGCCCAGTCGTGACCGACTCTGGGGTTGCGGCGCTCATCTCGCTTTATTGGCCGAGGGAGCCGGTGTACAGCTTCCAGGTCATGTGGCCGGCATGACTAAGCTGCTTCTCACGAACCAGAGCAGCACACGGAAACGCCGTTTACCTTCCAGCCAGAGCGGTACCTATTTATCTACTTGCACTTTGACGTGCTTTCAAACTGCTAGGTTGGCAGGAGCAGGGACCGAGCAACGGGAGCTCACCCCGTCACGGGGATTCGAACCACCGACCTTCGGATCGGCAAGTCCTAGGCTCTGTGGTTTAACCCACAGCGCCACCCGCGTCCCAGAGTAATGATGATATTCCCCTCTAAATTGGGGGGGGGGGGCAATGGAGCTTTTGCAGTCAGGTCCTGTTTACGGCTTTCCATAGCCATTTGGCTAGTGAAGTTCTTAAGTTTGTACCTGGAAGTAAGTGAACTCAATGAAATATTATTTCTGAGTATTGTGCATACTTGTTCTTTCGCGGGGAAAGGTGGCATTTGGGACTTTATAATTTAGGAAAACAATAAGATGAAAGGATGGAGGTTTAAAAAATTGTGAGTGGCAATGGAAAGGGTGAAAATAGATATATATATAATCTCCTGTAATACCTGTGTCACCACAAATAAGAGGATTAATGCCTTCTTTTTTTAAAGTGAAAGCTGGATATTCAGGGTGAGGAGGCTGGAAAATTTTGGAGGGAAACGTTTGGAACTTTATGGCACATCTGGTCCAGAGTTAAATGCATGCCTAGCAGAACACTTCAAAAGTCATTTTCAGCCAGCAAAAAATAGGGTGACGAACTCCAAGGAGGTGAGAGGCAAACTCTTTTGACTGTGAATGCCAATGGTGGCGTGTTTTTAGGCTCAAGGTTTTATTTGCTGGTCTGCTTGCTGGTTTTACAGGAATTGGAAACGCTCAAGGGAATTTGCTGTATTTATTTTTGGAAAAAAACAAAAAATAAGAATAGCGATTCCAACAACTAAGAAAGAGCAAAGCAAATGCACAGACTGGGGGGGGGGGCGAGGGAAGGACACTGCAAAGTGGGCAGAATGTGAGAGCAGAAAATCAAACAGAAAACCATCAGGATGCTAAACAGAATCTCTTCAGGGCAAAGTGGGAAAATACTGACAAAAATCAGTTTATGTACTTGGAATAAAATATAGCACCTATTATAAGGAAGATAAAAACCGGCACCAATTTATTTTATCCCCCCTCCCTTTCAAAACAGATCACTCTGAAATTCATGTTGGCTGTCCCTGTTTGTTTTAGCTGATGTTTTAAATTTGAATCAGTATAGATACTCGTAGAAGTTTCCCCAGGAGGGGGCGCTCTCTTACAAAAATCCAAAACACGGTCTCTAGATACTGTATTAAGGAAGTTCATTTTACTAAATCATCTACTTACAGGTTATGTCTTTTAATATCCAGTTCCAAGGGTTAAACCCATCCAGAACTATAGATTTATTTATATTTTTTTTTTAAAGTTGTTTTGATAATGATATTGCAAAGTATTTGCAGCTGGTGGCTTGCGGGTCCCATCCAAGGCAGGACAGGAACCGGGTGCTGACAGTTGTTAGGACGCTATAATTCCCAGAGTTCCCTACAAAGAGGTATTGATTGTTATAATACTCTGGGAATTGTAGCTCTGGAAGGGGAATAGGGGTCTCCTTAACAACTCCCAGCACTCATTACAAAATACAGCTCCCATAATTATTTGGGGGAAAGCCATGGCTGCATAAGGTGGTATCATAGCATTTTAAATATATAGTATGACTGTGGCCTGAGAAGGGCTGAGGGGAGGGGAGCTTTCAGCAGACTTTTAAACCCAGGGAACTCCCTCTACAGATCGGAATCTGGACGCCTTATGCCCGCCAGGGACACACCCAGTCACAGGGCGATGATTGTGGCTGTTTTGATCTCTGAACTCACAGCTGGTAGCCATCCAGCAAACAAAGGCAGGAGAAATTCTGATGGCGCAGCTGGTGCCATTTAAGGGAGCAAAGGGTTTGTGAGACATTTGACCTCTGAATATTAACTTTTAAGCAGCCTTGTCCAAGCTAGTACCTTCCTGAAGTTCAGACCCTCCAAGCGTCTGTTTTCCAAGGACAGTCCTGGGTTTACAGAAGCCATCATGGTTTCTGATTTGATCCTGGAATGTCCCACTTTTCCTTAAAGGTAAAGGGATCCCTGACCATTAGGTCCAGTCGTGGCCGACTCTGGGGTTGCGGCACTCATCTCACTTTACTGGCCGAGGGAGCCAGCATATAGGCTTCCGGGTCATGTGGCCAACATGACTAAGCTGCTTCTGGTGAACCAGAGCAGCGCACGGAAACGCCGTTTACTTTCCTGCCTATTTATCTTCTTGAACGCTGACGTGCTTTCGAACTGCTAGGTTGGCAGGAGCTGGGACCGAGCAACGGGGGCTCACCCTGTCACGGGGATTCGAACCGGCGACCTTCTGATCGGCAAGTCCTAGGCTCTGTGGTTTAACCCACAGCGCCACCCACGTCCCTCACTTTTCATTAGGATGTCCCTCTTTTCATTGGAGAAATGTTGGAGGGTATGGAGTTAAGTGACACCCCCCCCCAGCCAAGGAGATTAAAAAAAAAAAACCCTCTACAACCTTTAGGTAAAGGTAAAGGTACCCCTGCCCGTACGGGCCAGTCTTGACAGACTCCAGAGTTGTGCGCCCATCTCACTCAAGAGGCCGGGGGCCAGCGCTGTCCGGAGACACTTCCGGGTCACGTGGCCAGCGTGATATTGCTGCTCTGGCGAGCCAGAGCTGCACACGGAAACGCTGTTTACCTTCCCGCTAGTAAGCGGTCCCTATTTATCTACTTGCACCCAGGAGTGCTTTCGAACTGCTAGGTTGGCAGGCGCTGGGACCGAACAACGGGAGCGCACCCCACCGCGGGGATTCGAACCGCCGACCTTTCGATCAGCAAGCCCTAGGCGCTGAGGCTTTTACCCACAGCGCCACCCGCGTCCCCTACAACCTTTAGAAGACATCTGAAGGCAGTCCTGTATACGGAAGTTCTTAAATTTTTAATGTATTATTATGTTTTGATATACAGTCGTACCTCGGCTCCCGATTGCCTTGGGAGTCGAACATTCCAGTTCCCGAATGCCGCAAACCCGGAAGTAAGTGTTCCGGTTTGTGAACCATCTTTGGAACCCGAACGTCCAATGGGGCTTCGGCGGTTTCTGGCTGGCTACAGGAGCTTTCTGCAGCCAATCAGAAGCCGTGCCTTGGCTTCCGAGGTACCACTGTATGTTAAAAGCCGCCCAGAGTGGCTGGGGCAACCCAGCCAGATGGGTGGGTTTGAAATAGTATAATACCAATACCAATACCAATAATTTAGGTAAAGGGACCATTAGGTCCAGTCGTGGCTGACTCTGGGGTTGCGACGCTCATCTCGCTTTTATTGGCCGAGGCAGCCGGCGTACAGCTTCCGGATCATGTGGCCAGCATGACTAAGCCACTTCTGGCGAACCAGAGCAGCGCACGGAAACCCCGTTTACCTTCCCGCCGGAGCAGTACCTATTTATCTACTTGCACTTTGACGTGCTTTCGAACTGCTAGGTTGGCAGCAGCATGGACCGAGCAACGGGAGCTCACCCTGTCGCGGGGATTCGAACCGCCGACCTTCGGTAAGTCCTAGGCTCTGTGGTTTAACCCACAGCGCCACCCGCATCCCAATAATTTAGGACATTCCTATTTCCATCAGAGCAATCTTGGAGGGTATGGACATTTCAGACTACAACTCCCATTGATGGGACATAAGAACATCATGAAGAGCTTGCTAGATCATGTCAAAGGCCCATCCAGTCCACGATCCTGTTCTCACATTAGCCAACCAGATGTCTGTGGGAAACCTGCAAGCAGGATTCGACCACAAGAGCACTCTCCCCTCCTGTCATAGGGGCCAACTCCCTGGGATCCAGCGTGCCTGAGCCCCCACAAAATTCCCCATGAAGGAGCCGGGCACCCATAAATTTTGGTGCCAGGGACATGTACACTGCATGGCACCCATGGTGTGGGCACCCACAGTTGTGGGGCCACATTGGCACTCCTGTGGTTTCCATTCCTGCCTCTAACTGTGGGGGCACAGCACACCCACCATGCCCCGGATAACCCTCTCCTCCATGAACCTGTCAAATCCTCTTTTAAAACCCAGCCAACAGTTCCTCAGAGCGTGTGCAGAGTGCCTTCCCTTTGCCAGACTAGAAACCCCAAACGGGTCTGGAAAGAAGTGTTTCCGGGATCAGAAACGGCGGACACCTTGTTTCCACCTCAGTCGGTAGAGCACGAAACTCTTAATCTCAGGCTCGTGGGTTCGAGAGACATCTAGGGCGAAAGATCCCTCCATGGTAGGGGGTTGGACTAGATGACCCTCGTGGTCCCTTCCAAGTCTACAATTCTGTGATTTGGGCTCGGGCGATTTACGCACTGCAAGCTAAGCGGAGATAGTCCCCCCGGCAACGGCGACCGTGCGCCATTGCGCTTTGGAGAGCTGGAGGCGCCGCCGGGAGCCTCCAGGCGCGAGGGAGGGCAGGCGCTCTCTCCCCGCCCCATTGGCTGACGTCCGTATGCAAATGAGCTGCGGAGTAGCGGCCAATTGGGAGCCAGCCTTGCCCGTCGTATTTATAGATCCTATTTAAAGAGCCCTTGGGAGCTTTTCCTCTCTCTCTCTCTCTCTCTCGCATTGCTTCTCTGGGTGGTGCGCTTCCTCGCGCTTGCAAAACACACGCGCGCACGTGCGCCCCGGGTGCGGGCCGCTCCGAGGGAGCTTATCTTGCGCCTCTAGTTGCAAGGAGACGCCTGAGATTTGCAAATTTAGGGCGTTCATTTAATACGATGTCTTGCAGTCTGCATGCGGGCGGCTTTTTGATGGCACAGTGTTTTAACACGCGTGTAGGGAAGGCGGGGATATTCCACCCCCCCCTCCCCGCTCCAAACGCTTCAGATTATAGCGGCTTCCTCCTCGCACGTCTCGGGGTGGAAAGTCTGAGAAACAATAGCCCGACGCCGCCTCTAAAACAAGCAAAAGGAATCTATTGTGTAGGGAGCGGGGAGGTAATGCAGCTGTTCCGTTTCTCAACACAGTACCCGCCCCCCCAGTACACACACACACATGTAGACACGTGTCAATTGGAGGCTTAGATCGACATGCTCGTGCCTGTTTTCAAGTACCAGAAATGATTACTATTTTATATGCCACCCATCTGTGTTGTTCCAGCCGCTCTGGGCGGCTTCCATCAAATTAAACACATTAAGCACAGTAAAACATCACACATTAAAAACTTCCCGACACAGGGCTGCCTTCAGATGTCTTCTAAAGGTCAGATAGTTGTTTCTTTTCTTATTATTCGACTTGGGAAGGCGCAGGCACAACTTGAGGAAGAGATGGCTGAGCCCCGATGAATGCCACACGCAGCACTGCAAATTCTAATGGTACCGAATCCCTTGCTGGAGATGTTTATAAGCTGGAGTGCTTATCTTGTGGCAGGGAGTTCCAAAGTTCAGCAAGCAACAGGCACTGACTCGGAAGGAGTGCTAGAAACATGGGACTCTGCTTTACCTGGACTGCTTTACTCAGACAGTGAGTTCATCTAGCTCATCTAGCTTACTTATTATTATTATTATTATTATTATTATTATTATATTATTATTATTATAATAATATTATTATTATAATAATATTATTATTATTACTCTGACTGGTAGCAGTTCTCCAGGGTTTCAGGCAAGGAGACTTGACGGGGGCTTTCTGCACGGGACAGAGATGTGCTGCCCATCTGTCTTCCAGGTCTCCGTTTCCTCCTTTGTTGTCTTTCTCTTCTCTCCTCCGGCTTTGAGCACTACAGCTTTACTCTGTAACCAGCTCCCTCTCCCAGATGTACCCGTAACACTGCACATGTGGGGAGCCGCTACAGCTGGCAAAGTTGGCAGTGGGCCATGGCATCAAGGAGGCACTGTGCACTGTGAAGCTGAGATCATAAGAAGGTAAGAAAAACGTGGAGTGATGGGAACGTACAGTCAGATGTGGTGGGATTGTCCGTTAGTTAATGAATTTTGGAAACAGAATGGTATAGAAATATCGGGAATTGTGGGAAGGAACTTGCAAATAACTAAATTAATGGTTCTTAATTTTAAAAATAATCTCACAAAGGACCTGTCGATGGCATTTTACCATGGTACTGTTGAGAGTGTATTAACTTATGGTCTGTGCGTGTGGTTTGGGAGCTGCACGGTCAGGGGGAAAACAATGCTGTCCAGCGTTGTAAAGACTGCAGAGAGAATAATTGGGTGCACTCTTCCCGCCTTGGATCAAATCTATGCTTCCAGGTGTCATAAGAAAGCTGCAGAGATAGTGCAGGATAGTGCGCACCCCGGAAATGATCTCTTTCAGCTTCTGCCTTCTGGAAGAAGGTACAGGGTTATAAAGGCTAGGACTAGCCGCCCGAGAAACAGTTTCTATCCAAAAGCGATTTTGGTTTTAAACGCAGTGTAAGGTAGTCTCTATGGGAGTAAATTGTATTTAATTATGGGGCATCAGAATTTTTAGGGGGCTAACCAGGCTGGGATAGCTGGGATAGCAGGCTTGTCTGATGTAGATTTTTTCAATTTCATTGTTCTGTATGGTACAATGACAATAAAGATTATCGTATCGTAACCCTTGCTCAGAAGGCAGGCTGAGAAACACTGCATTGGAGCAATTTCCCCAAGTATATGGGCTGTTCCTGCTCTGTGTAAACCAACCGCTTTGTGACCTGTTCGAAATAAACACTGCAAGCACCTTTCACTGTTTCTGTCAATGAAAGTAAACAGCTTACCATACAGGGCACCGTTTATTTTATCTATGGACATACAGTTAAAGAAAACCTGTTGGGCGGGTCTTAGGAAATGCTTCCATTCAGGGAATTAACATTATAGTTATTGGCAATTTTCTTTTCGAAGCTCGGATCTTTGCGGTCGGTTAAAAGGCTGCCAGTTGTTTTGAGATTCCTTCAACGATACTGGGTTCTTGAGCGATGTTGGCAGAAGCAAACATTTAGCTGTGCCCTGTGTTTACACTCAGTGCTCCAGCCCGGGCCCCACCCATCACTGACATCTGGCCCCCAGAAGGTTGCACAGAAGGGAATGAGAGCCAGTGTGGTGTAATGGTTAAGAGCGGTGGACTCGTAATCTGGTGAACTGGGTTCGCGTCCCCGCTCCTCCACATGCAGCTGCTCGGTGACCTTGGGCTAGTCACGCTTCTTTGAAGTCTCTCAGCCCCACTCACCTCACAGAGTGTTTGTTGTGGGAGAGGAAGGGAAAGGAGAATGTTAGCTGCTTTGAGACTCCTTCGGGTAGTAATAAAGTGGGATATCAAATCCAAACTCTCTTCTTCTTCTTCTTCGGCTGAAAAAATGTTCCCCGTGGCCTTTTTATGGCACTGGTAACAGAGTGAACATCCTGAAGGTCCAGCCAGGAATGAGTTAACCTGGGAGGTGGGAGCGAAATTAATAAATTTCTGTACATATCCGCTCTCTTCTTCCCAAGTCTAGGCTGCAGATGGTATCTGCTTAATGTGCCAAGATGTTGTTCAGCTTAATTAAGCAGTCTCTGCAAAATATTTTGAGCTCCTGGAATGAAAGACCCCACACACAGAAGCTCGTTGTGGATAATGAGGAGAATATGGGCAGCTGCCTGTTCTTAGGCCCACCTAATAACTAGCATCATTTCTTAATTATGGATTGCCACAAATATTCTGCCTCGCTGCCCACCGAGCGATGAAAGCGTAACCCTTAATATTTTGGCCATGCCTTGATGCAGTAATTAAACTTGCAGTCCTACGACAACACTGACTGGGACATAAGCTCTGTTTGAGCACTGTGGTGCTGGGAACTGCAGTTCTGCGAAAGGTATACTATAGTTCCCAGGCTTCTTGGGATGGAGGATGTGCTTTTAATATTCTTTTGGAAGCCGCACAGAGTGGCTGGGGAAACCCAGCCAGATGGGTGGGGTATAAATAAATTATTATTATTATTATTATTATTATTATTATTATTATTATTATGTATGCAGTGTGAGTAAACTTGCATAGTGCTGTGTTACCTGTAAATGGGCACAACTTATAGTTTCCCAGGAATTCGTACTCTGCCAGAAAGATAGGCAACGTATGGTTTACAAATGATCCCCAGAGTCTCCCACTTCTAACCTCTCTCTGTGTGTGCGATGCCTATGGAATCTGGGCTTTTTTGAATTCCTAGTCTTCCTTTTAAACAAGCAAAGATTCCTTGCGTTATGTACTGAGTTGAATAGGATCCAAAAGGTGGCAGTCTGATTGGTCCTAGAACAATAGGATTCAGAATGCAGCAGTCCGATTGGTCCTAGAACAATAGGACCCAGAATGCAGCAGTCTGATTGGTCCTAGAACAATAGGACCCAGAATGCAGCAGTCCGATTGGTCCTAGAACAATAGGACCCAGAATGCAGCAGTCTGATTGGTCCACAGAAGCCACCCAATCCAGCTCCAGGTGGAAGTGATTGGCCTACAGGAGAATCCTGGAATTAGCCAATCATGTGGGGCCCATTGTGTGAATAATGTATATAAAGCAGACATTCTGGGGGAACTTCCATTCCTCCTCACCACTATGAGCTGAATAAAGAGCATGAAATCCACTCTCGACTCTGAGTATATTTCACCTTGCCTTATGGTTGCAAATAAAGGGTTGACAGTTAACGTTTCCTAAAGACCAAAAAGCATCTTCACCCTTGAGGTACGTCACTTACGCTGAGGGCATGTACCCATTACCTGGTTGCCAGCTGGAATGACCAAGTCAGTAGAGCATGAGATCTTAATCTCAGGGTGGTGTGTATTAAAGACACCTGCTGGGAAGTTTCCTGCATTGCAGAGGCTCCGACTAGACAATCCTCACGGTCCCTTCCAACTTTGCAATTCTATGAAAACGCAGCGAGGTTGACCTGTTGACTCCCAGCTGCACTTCGAGTTGTACTGCATGTTGCTGCACACAACATTACCTGATTTGTTTCCCCATAGCCTGCAACCCTGTCAAACACCCATGAAGCTGCAATCTGTGCATGGGCTATGCTCTGCGCATGCTCAACGAATGTTAAATTTTCAGATCAGACGGAAGCTGGTTGGAGGGGGAAATGTAGCGTAGGCTCATGGGTACAATGTGGTGTGTAAAAGGTAAATGTAAAGGAACCCCTGACCGTTAGGTCCAGTCGCAGACGACTCTGGGGTTGCGCGCTCATCTCGCTCTATAGGCCAAGGGAGCCGGCATTTGTCTGCAGACAGCTTCCGGGTCATGTGGCCAGCATGACTAAGCCGCTTCTGGCGAACCAGAGCAGCACACGCAAACACTGTTTACCTTCCCGCCGGAGTGGTACCTGTTTATCTACTTGCACTATAAGGTGCTTTCGAACTGATAGGTTGGCAGGAGCTGGGACTGAACAACGGGAGCTCACCCTGTTGCGGGGATTCGAACCGCCGACCTTCCGATCGGCAAGCCCTAGGCTCAGTGGTTTACACCCCAGCGCCACCCGCGTACATGGATTCAAAAGTGCACTGTGCATTGTGCACCTAGCCCAAGTCAGATCAGGATTACTGACTCTGCCTGGAAGTGGCTCCTCGGGGCTCCAGGCCAGGGTCTCTCCCAGCCGTTCATGGAAATATTTTGTGTTGGACCTGGGATTTTCTCCATGCAAACCAGATGCTCAGGCACGGAGTCAGGAATGATCTGCACTTACCGTTCCACTGTGCTTTCGAGGCAAAGCATGTGCTTTAAAACTCCATATCCAAGTGCCTCCCTTCCCTCCCCCAAGAGCTTTCCCCACAAAATCCCCCTTTAAAGCTGAATGGGAACAAACAGCAATCTGCTGGAAACTGGAATAGCTGTTTGCTCCGATTTAGCTTTAAAGAGTGCGTTTTTTCAGCTCCAGAGCGGGACAGTAAAGAAGAAGAAGAGTTTGGATTTGATATCCTGCCTTTCACTCCCTTTTTTTTAAGGAGTCTCAAAGCGGCTGACATTCTCCTTTCCCTTCCTCCCCCTCAACAAACACTCTGTGAGGTGAGTGGGGCTGAGAGACTTCAGAGAAGTGTGACTGGCCCAAGGTCACCCAGCAGCTGCAGGTGGAGGAGCGGAGATGCGAACCCTGTTCCCCAGATTAGGAGACTACCGCTCTTAACCACTACACCATACTGGCTCTACTGAGGGACAGTAAAGGCACTCAGACACAGAGCTTTAAAGTGTGGACCTGTGCGTGGATTATTATTATTATTATTATTATTATTATTATTATTATTATTATGTCCATTTGACTGGGATACCCTAGCCCAGACCTCCTCAACCTTGGGCCTCCAGATGTTTTTGGCCTACAACTCCCATGATCTCTAGCTAGCAGGACCAGTGGTCAGGGATGATGGGAACTGTAGTCTCAAAACATCTGGAGGGCCGAGTTGGAAGAAGCCTGCCCCAGCCACTGGGCGGCTTCCAACAAAATATACAAAGACACAACAGAACACCACACATTGAAAACTTCCCTATACAGAGCTGCCTTCAGATGTTTTTGAAAAGTCAGATAGTTGTTTATTTCCTTGACATCTGATGGGAGGGCGTTCCACAGGGTGGGTGCCACTACCAAGAAGGCCCTCTGCCTGGTTCCCTGTAACCTCACTTCTCCCAGGGAGGGAACCACCAGAAGGGGTTTTCCAGAGGTGGTGCAGAACTAGCTGATGGGCAGCAGGCAGAGCTCAGGTAACCACAGTTGCTGCCACAGGCCATAACTCAGTGGTAGAACATCTCTCCCAGCATCTATGAGTAGGTTGAAACTCCTGAGAACTGCTTCCAGTCAGTGGAGGCAGTCCTGAGGCAGTCCCCCGTCCGTCGCTTCTCTGCTGCAAATCTTTCTTTCCCTTTTGTGATTTACGGCTGTGAGGTGAGTGGGGTGTCTAGCACCACCAAACATCTAGACCAGCGCTTGCAGCAATGGTGATTTATTCCTCTTGCATTAAAAAAACAAACAAAGCAAAAAAAAACCCCGCCCTTAGAAACCGAAAGGTAAATAAACTTATTTACCTCTCTCCCTCCTCCCAAAGCAACCTCACCCCAGAAGTACACATCCCCCGGTTTCTACGGCAGCCTTACGACCTTGCAGGGATGGGCTGTTTTGGGAATGCAGCCCAAATGAGGCTTGTGGCTGGAGATAATTTCTATTCCTTACCCCCATCATCCTTCGTTCTGGGAATCCTCACGCAAATTACATATTGGCAGCCAGTAAACCAGCCAGCCAAACCACAAGGAACCAATTGCAAAGGGTGTATGTGTGGGGGGAGTCATTATAGCCCCAAAGATAGGGAGGATGCACAGCTGTAGGGGGGAAACCTGTGGTTCTCCAGATGTTGCTGCATTACAACTCCCATCCCATCATTCCATGCTGGCCGGGGCTGGAATATTATTGTTATTTATTAAACGTATTCGTTGCGGGGTTTTTTGCCATGGCCATTCAAAGCGACTTAACAATGTTTTGAGCAAAAAAACAAAACATGCATGCATTAAAATCGGGAAGCTTTTAATGTCTGATGTATCATGTGTCCCTTTATACTCTGTTGAAAGCTGCCTAGAGTGGTGGCCCATTCAGATGGGTGGGGGTACAAGTAATAAATAATGATAATAATCAGTATCATTAAAATCAGCATTAAAAAAAATATAAAATTCAATTCTTTTTTTAAAAAAATAAATAAAAAAGAAACCTACATTAAAACTTCCCATGCAAAAGACCAGAGCTGGTTAAAAGCCAAAGACCCAGGTGTGCCAGGGTGCCCAGCAGTGTGTGTGATGTCATGAACGTTGCATGCATGATGTCACGTGACATGACACGGCCCATGGCGTTATGACATCACAATGTGCAATGGGCCCCATTGGACCCTCCTGCGGCTATGATGAGCCCTGCCAGGCCTCAGCGCACTGTGTGACGTCGCACGTGTGGCGCATTTTATCGCCCAGCCAGGCACCCACAGTGGGGATTTTGTGGGTGCCTTGGCCCCCCCGAACCTCCCAGAGATGGTGCCTATTCAATGGCCTGATTAAAAAGGAATGAATCTGCAGTGTGGTGGTTCCTCAATACAGAACAACAAACCCCTGTGTTTGCAAACTTAACATAACAAACACACAAGCAACATGGGTAACATGGGTTGTGCTGAAGAAGATTCCAGCGAAACAGTCAGATTATCCGGGATCACTGTCCTACGTTGTTATTCACTTACAGTGGCGTAGCATGGGTTGTCAGCACCCGGGGCAAGGCAAGTAATTTGCACCCCCTAACCCGTGGATTTGCGCCCCCTAACCCTAACCCCCAGATGTTGCGCCTGGTGCGGCCGGCCCCCCCTGCACCCCCCACGCTATGCCACTGTTCACATACTACTTCGGCACCATGAACACCTAAAAAGTTTTACTGCTCAGCCCACAGGATAGCATCTATTACTTTGTTTCAACCATAGACTTATTATACTTTTATGGACTTTCAAAGATTGACAGACGTGTGTTCATTTGTTTTCAAATATATTAGAGAATTTACAAGTGTACACATTTTGTTTGTGTTGTACTAAATCATGTATATTATGCAATAAGAACTACAGTGCTATCTAGTATACTGGTCTTCATGTTGCTTGTGTTGTTTGATGTGGTGGTTCCTCAGCAGGAAATGAGCCAGTGTGGTATAGTGGTTAGGAGCGGTAGACTTGTAATCTGGGGAAACGGGTTCGTGTCTTCACTCCTCCACATGCAGCTGCTGGGTGACCTTGGGCTAGTCACACTTCTTTGAAGTCTCTCAGCCCCACTCATCTCACAGAGTGTTTGTTGTGGGGGAGGAAGGGAAAGGAGAATGTTGGCCGCTTTGAGACTCCTTTGGGTAGTGATAAAGCGGGATATCAAATCCAAACTACTCTTCTTCTTCTGAGATGGAAAGGTTTCCTTGAAGGAAGAAAAGTTGAAGTCTAGGAAATGGGTGGCGCTGTGGTCTAAACCACTGAGCCTCTTGGACTTGCAGATCAGAAGGTCGGCGGTTCAAATCCCCGCGATGGGGTGAGCTCCCGTTGCTCGGTCCCAGCTCCTGCCAACCTAGCAGTTCGAAAGTGCAAGTAGATAAATAGGTACCGCTCCGGCGGGAAGGTAAACGGCGTTTCCGTGCACTGCTCTGGTTCGGCAGAAAGAGGCTTAGTCATGCCGGCCACATGACCCGGAAAAACTGTCTGCGGACAGTTGATGATGAGCGCCACAACCCCAGAGTCATCTGTGACTGGACTTAACTGTCAGGGGTCCTATACCTTTTTTAAAAAAAGATGTACTTAGGCAGGGTCACTCTGCCTGGTTTGCTTTCAGTCTGTAGGATTTGCCACGGTATCTGCAGTTCAGGTGTAACATGTCTGTGTGGGTAGGAGCAGGGAGACGCCATCAATTTGAAAGTGTTGTACAAGCAGGAACAGAAATGTCACTACAGACATGAAATCCTCGTCAATATTAGGCTCTCTCGGCAGACCCACAAAAGTAATGCTACATTTGCATTTCAGCATCCAGCAGAGGGAAAGAATTAGATCAATGCAGTAATGACTCAGTCATCACGGAGAGAGTCCTCAGATATTTGGGGAGGGAAGAGGAAGGGTAAATGGGTTTTCCTTCCTCTTTCCATGTTTGCAACAGTTGAAGCTGAGTCAACATATTTGCCCTCTTACTCCAGTGTGGTGGGTGAACCCTAAAGAGGAGGCCTTGGACTTCAACAGCAATATAAGCAGTTTCTATTTATGTGTGTGTACGTATACTCGCAGCCTCACGCCCAAGGTTGCTTGGGAAGTCTAAGAAGCCAAGCAAACCAGTGCAGTTTTGAAACTGGTGTGATTCCAAAAGCCTGAGTCCGTCACCTTGAGTGAGAACGGCATCCAAATTTAGCACTTGATCTCAGGAACCTTCGGGCAAAATTGGCTGACATCTCGAGGCGCCCAAATGCACGGGGAACAAACAACTTTCTGAAACACAAAGCAGCTGAACAGCAGCTGAAATGCAACATGAATATAAAACACTAGGTAAGGTAAAATGAAAGCTGTATGAAAACACTGGCCTGGTTCTCAGGTCGCAAGGAGTTGGGGGACTTGGTTACGTATTATGATCGTAGAGAGTTTAACTGTGATCCCATATTTGAACCCAGGTTAAACCCAGACAGAGCCTCAGAGGGCCTCATTCAGCCCTGGGTCCTGAGCTTCTCTGCCCTTGTTATATATTCTGACTCCAACAGAAATGCAAACACAGTCGGAGGCTGCAGAGGTACCAGCCAAAGAGGCAGATCAGGTCCAGGGCTCTGGGGAAGCTGCTGGAGATCATAGGATCACCACAACTGATGCTGTTGGATGGGAACCCTGAGAAGAACCCATTGGACCCCAAGGCCTCTAGGGTCAGAGCCCAGGTGTTTCACAGTCCCCCTTCCCCTGAGTTCTAAGGGTTCTGTGTTTATGCAAAGACATGTATACTCAAACCTTTGATGGTATATGAGGCGTTCTGACAGAGCAATGCTCCAGATGTTATTAACCCAAGAATACTTTTCAGCTCTCTGCCTTGCTTACTGGGCAAGGCCTGTTCAGTGCACCGGCTTCAGAAGAATAAGGATGCTAGCACAGGGATGGTTCCAAGGAGACTGTTTGAGTATACATGTCTCAAAGCAGCTAACAATCTCCTTTCCCTTCCTCCCCCACAACAAACACTCTGTGAGGTGAGTGGGGCTGAGAGACTACAAAGAAGTGTGACTAGCCCAAGGTCATCCAGCAGCTGCATGTGGAGGAGCAGGGAAGCGAACCCAGTTCTCCAGATTACGAGTCCACCGCTCTTAACCACTACACCATGCTGGCTCCCAGGTATTTGAATGCCACCATCATCACAGAGGTTTCTGTGGAAGGGATACACTGATTGAAAATGTATTGTGTTGTAACTGTATTGTAACTTTGAATAAATGTTGTTGTTTTGTTTTTCATGCTTTTGCGCACGGAAAACGTGTGCATTTAATGCGTGTGAGTTCAACCGTCTGGCCTTCAACCGTGCAAGGTTGAAATCTCACAAGTTAAGTGTGCACAAGATGCAATCATAATATAATTCTGGCCAGCCTTGCTGTGCCTTCCCTGTGGTGTCACTGGGTCGAGACACAGCAATGTTGTCCTTTTATTAAATAAAAAGAACGGCCTGGATTGCATCGGGGGGGAGAGAAACAGCATAAGATGTGCAGCAAATAAAGAAAAGATTGGCACAGACATTTCCAGTCAACAAGCCTCTGACATTTTTTGTCCATTTTAATCAAATGTTCGTAAAGACTCTGTAACCTTCCAACAGGTTGACTTCACCCCCAGAGGCACATTCTTCCATTGTCTCCCGGAGACAGATGGATGCCGGGATCGATGAAATGGTTTTTCTGAAAAGAAATTTGAAGAGTTAAATGTTTTTTTTTAAAAAAAGTATTCCTACTTTTGTGTGGGAAGTGAGACTTCCAATACGGCAGGGAAGTGTGTAGGCAGAGTAGCATTTGATCAGATAAATTGATTGGGGGGGGGGGGGGTTCCTCCAGAATAACCCTTTGATCATCTTCCCATTCACAACTTAATTTTAATTGTTAGAAGCCCACAGGATTCCCACCATCAGAAAGAACGACATATGGGAGAAATGTGGTGCTGATTACAAGATCGGAAGAGAATTAATTAGTTCTTCCACCCCCACCTCTAACCCGCTGTATGCAGCACATTTGCAGGTGTGTGGGGGCTTCATAGGAGATCATCTGTTATGTACTGAGCTTGGATCCGAGAACAATAAGCAGGGAGGATCCTAGAAGGCAGCAACCTGATTGGTCTGCAGGAGCCGCCCAATCCGGTTCCAGGAGGAAGTGAACCAGCAACCTGATTGGCCTTCAGGAACAGTCCAATCAGGCTCCAGGAGGGGAGTTGAACCAGCCAATCACACTGGACCCATTGTGTAAATAATGTATATACAGTGGTACCTCAGGTTAAAGACACTTCAGGTTACAGGTGCTTCAGGTTACAGACTCCGCTAACCCAGAAATAGGACCTCGGGTTAAGAACTTTGCTTCAGGATGAGAACAGAAATCGTGCGGTGGCAGTGGCAGTGGGAGGCCCCATTAGCTAAAGTGGTATCTCAGGTTAAGAACAGTTTCAGGTTAAGAAGGGACCTCCAGAATGAATTAAGTTCTTAACCTGAGGTACCACTGTATAGCCAGAGGTTTTGGGGGAAAGCACTCATGCACTGTTTACCATGAGCTGAAATAAAGAGCATGGAATCAACACTCAACTCCGAGTATATTTCATCATCATAGAATCACAGTATTGTAGGGTTGGAAGGGATACTGAGGGTCATCTGGTCCAACCCCCTGCAATGCCATCCAACCTCTCCTTAAAGACCTCCATGGAAGGATAGTCCATCACCTCCCAAGGGAGTCCGTTCCACTATTGAACAGCTCTTGCTGTCAGAAAGTTCCTCCTGATGCTTAGTTGGAACCTCCTTTCTTGTAACTTGAATCCCCTGGAAAAGAGGACCCTGAGAGGAGGTAGGACAGCCGCCTACAAATATCTCAAGGGCTGTCCCATGGAAGATGGAGCAAGCTTGTTTTCTGCTGCTCCAGATTATAAGTTCACAGGTAGGTAAAGTCTTGCTTTTATTGCATGTGACTTTCTCCACCACCCGGCAACTGGTAACCAGAGATGTAACACTTCTGAAAGTGGAGGTAGAACATAGCCTAGTGCTGTGTCCAGGGCAGCTGTCTACCAGCTCCATCTGGTACGCAGGCTGAGACCCTACCTGCCAGCAGACTGTCTCGCCAGAGTGGTGCACGCTCTGGTTATCTCCTGCTTGGACTACTGCAATGCAGTCTACGTGGGGCTCCCTTTGAAGGTGACCCGGAAACTACAACCAATCCAGAATGCGGCAGCCAGGCTGGTGGCTGGGAGTGGCCACCAGGACCATATAATACCGGTCCTAAAGGATCCCAGTGAGTTTCCAATCAGAATTCAAAGTGTGGTGCTAAAGCCCTAAATGGCCTCGGCCCAGTATACTTCAGCCCTATTGTTCAGTCCAGACACTGAGGTCCAGCTCCGAGAGCCTTCTGGCATTCCCCTCCCTGCGAGAAGTCAAGCTACAGGGAACCAGGCAGAGGGCCTTCTCGGTAGTGGCACCCTCCCTTTTGGAACGCCCTCCCTTCGGATGTCAAGGAGATAAAGAACTACACAACTGAAGACAGTGGTACCTCGGGTTAAGAACTTTATTTGTTCTGGAGGTCTGTTCTTAACCTGAAACTGTTCTTAACCTGAAGCACCACTTTAGCTAATGGGGCCTCCTGCTGCCGCTGTGCCACCCTCGCACGATTTCTGTTCCCATCCTGAAGCAAAGTTCTTAACCCAAGGTACTATTTCTGGGTTAGCGGAGTCTGTAACCTGAAGCGCCTGTAACCTAAAGCGTATGTAACCCGAGGTACCACTGTATCGGGAAGTTTTAAATGTTTGATGTTTTATTATGTTTTTATATGTCTTGGGAGCTGCCCAGAGTGGCAGGGGCAAGCCAGCCAGATGGTCAGGATATAACAACAACAACAACAACAACAACAACAACAACAACAACAACAGTGTGAATTTGATCTGAGTTTTCCAACAAGTTCTAGCATTATATGAGAGCGTGGGGGACTTTTCTTTATCCATTTTTTTCCAATAAAGAGAGGGGAGGAGGCTGCTGTTTTGCAGGTAGAAAGCGAAAAACACACACAACTGCCCAAGGTTCAAAAGTGTTGCTCTGGAGGAAGCGGGCAGATCCAGTTTAAGGGGTACAAAGACGTAAGCAAGCAGCTTACTCACGGCAGGCTTAGCGGCGGAGATGAGCGATGTGGAGGATTTGCCCTTAACCGAGGAGAGATTTATTGACAGTTCTCAGCTAAAGTGCTTTTCAAAGGAAGGGAAGAGGAAATGAATCATTTCACAGAGAGGAAAACCTTCCATTTGGTATTTATTAAAGGAGGTGTAGGAGAGTAAAGAAAACTGCCATAACATCTCTGGATAAATATGTATGTTTGTGTGTGTATTCATTTTTTTTAAACTTGATTTCATTTACAAAGAGCTTTCCATAACATATCTCAAAGCAATTCCGCAGTAAAAACACCAACACGAAAAACGATTAAAAACAATTCCATAGAAAAAAGAAAAAAGAACAATTCAAATCCAAGGTTGCAGATTTCTCTTTTTTCATTAAACCAGTCTTGTACATTTCAACCCTTTGCTTCTTTCCATTTTCTGGCTTTCAATATTCTTACTGCCATTAGTAAGTAATCAGGTAAATGTTTATATAACAACCCTTTGTTGTCTCTGCTGAATAGAACTAAGAATGCTATTTCAGGTGGGGGTTTTTTTCCTTTTTCCTTTCAGAGGTTTTCCCAGTGTTTATGTTACTTCTGAAAATATCTCATCCCAGAACTGGACAACTTTGGCGCAGAGTCGCCACATATGTGTGAAGGAACCGTGAACTGTGCCATTTTTGTATTATTTTCAGATAATTTTATCTTGGTCTAGCTGATGCGGATAGGCCAGCATCAGATGATAAGAGCTGTTTGAAAGTGAAACGGGCTGCCTCCGAAGGTGCTGGACTCTCCTTCATTCAAGGATTTTAGGCAAAGACTAGATGGGCACATATGATGGATGCTGTAGCGGTTTTCCTGTACAGTGGTACCTCGGGTTAAGTACTTAATTCATTCTGGAGGTCCGTTCTTAACCTGAAACTGTTCTTAACCTGAAGACCACTTTAGCTAATGGGGTCTCCCGCTGCCGCCGCACCGCCGCTGCACAATTTCTGTTCTCATCCTGAAGCAAAGTTCTTAACTCGAGGTAATATTTCTGGGTTAGCGGAGTCTGTAACCTGAAGCGTATGTAACCCAAGGTACCACTGTATTGGCAAGGATCAGCCTAGAGGATCTTCCACAACCCTGTGATCTTAACTGCAAGAGCATGCAGTCTCATATGGTAGCCTAGCAGAGATATCACCTTGCCAACAAAGGTCCGTGTAGTGAAAGCTATGGTTTTCCCAGTAGTAATGAATGGAAGCGAGAGCTGGACCATAAAGAAGGCTGATCGCCGAAGAATTGATGCTTTTGAATTCTGGTGCTGGAGGAGACTCTTGAGAGTCCCATGGACTGCAAGAAGATCAAAACTATCCATTCTGAAGGAAATCAGCCCTGAGTGCTCACTGGAAGGACAGATCGTGAAGCTGAGGCTCCAATCCTTTGGCCACTTCATGAGAAGAGAAGACTCCCTGGAAAAGACCCTGATGTTGGGAAAGATGGAGGGCACAAGGAGAAGGGGACGACAGAGGACGAGATGGTTGGACAGTGTTCTCGAAGCTACCAGCATGAGTTTGACCAAACTGTGGGAGGCCATAGCTGTCAACGTTTCCCTTTCTTAAAGGGAAATTCCCTTATTCCGGATTCCTCGCAAGAAAAGGGAAAAGTTGACAGCTGTGGTGGGAGGCAGTGGAAGACAGGAGTGCCTGGCGTGCTCTGGTCCATGGGGTCACGAAGAGTCAGACACGACTAAACGACTAAACAACAACAACACAAGTCCCGAGGTGCTTCTAGGGGAAAATTCACCATGGGATCAATGTTCCTTATGTATGCAGGTTTTCTTTTGCAGCGTCCACACAATATTGCTGGCACCAAAGTCTCGGCCTATATTCCCACCCCCATTAAAATCTGGATTTATGCTTTCCCGTTAAAAATACTTGTTCCCAATGAGCTGCTTGTTATATCTTAGTGATCTGTTTGTCACATTAAGTCCCCATCTGGAAGCACTGTAAATCATGTTAAGCCCTAAAATCAGCAGCTTACACTGATCCCAGAAACAGATAGGCGACCAATGCAGATGTTGAAGGATCAGAGTAATATGTTTTTTATTCTTTGGGCCCTGGATAACAATCTGGCCACCATATTTTGGATCAACTGAAATACCCTGACCTTTTTTAAACATTCCCATGTATGGAAGAGCAACGTGGAAACACAAAGCAATATTTCTGCACAGCATAAAGTAAATTTTGTTTTTAATCAAAATAATAAAACTGACAACTAGTCAACCCTCCAAATTAGTTTTGGGTTCTTTGCTGCAGCTTTGCTTTGGGATGAAATATTGCAGTAAGCAAGACAAGGACGCGTCAAAAGATCGCGTGTTTGTGTAACGAAAAAAGCATTCCTGAAATGTCATGCAAAATAATACAACCCATTCATGAGAACAAGCCCTTGATCTCTGCTCAAAGGAAGAACCGTTCTTTCCCAGCCGGACACAACAAAAACTCTGCTTTCCTAAGCTAATTCTTGCACTCATGTGGTCGGGAGCAAGGGGTGATCTACGCATTTCGAAAAATCATGTGGCACAGCTCTTTAGGGACTGTACCACTTCCAAAAATAGACAGGGGGTGGGAGCTCTGGAGTGGAGGGGGACCCCCTGCACTTAATAGTACAGTGGTGCCTCGCAAGACGAAAAGAATCCGTTCCGCGAGTCTCTTCGTCAAGCGGTTTTTTTGTCTTGTGAAGCTACCCTATTAGCGGATTAGCGCTATTAGCGGTTTAGCGGCTATTAGCGGCTATTAAAGGCTTAAGGGATTAGCGGATTAGCTGCTAAAAGGCTATTAGCAGCTTAGTGCCTTAGAAAAAGGGGGTGGGGAGCGGGGAAAAAAATCACAAGAATCGCAAGACATTTTCGTCTTGCGAAGCAAGCCCATAGAGAAATTCGTCCTGCGAAGTGCATTGAAAAACGGAAAACCCTTTCGTCTAGCGGGTTTTCCGTCTTGCGAGGCATTCGTCTTGCAGGGCACCACTGTATAAGCAGATGATTCACAAGAGATCTATGTACCTGCACTTTTAAAAAAGTTAAAAATAGCCAGTGGAGGGGGGCAATTGTTGAACGGGATTGGTGGTGGTACGCTGGGTTGGGGGCAAGATTAACCCTTCCTGCCGCATCATTTCCCTGATTCTCCTGATCATTTCCCCCCCAGCCTAAGGGTGCAATCCTATCTTCATGTTTCACTAGCGGAGAGGCTATAGGTATCGGTGGAAGTCCTGATATGTTGGTGGAACTTGATGCACACCTTTAAACATTGCCTCTAAGTACAGTTCTTAATCTACATTCAGTGGTACCTCGGGTTAAGTACTTAATTTGTTCTGGATGTCTGTTCTTAATCTGAAACTGTTCTTAATCTGAAGCACCACTTTAGCTAGTGAGGCTTCCTGCTGCCGTCACGCCACTGGAGCACAATTTTCTGTTCTCATCCTGAAGCAAAGTTCTTAACCTGAGGTAATATTTCTGGGTTAGCGGAGTCTGTAACCTGAAGCGTATGTAACCTGAAGCATATGTAACCCGAGGTACCACTGTACATCAGAAACTAGCCTTCTCTCCCTATTGGGCCAAAGTAGCAGCAGGATCTCCATCAAGACAAACTTTCAAAAAAAAATATTGGTAAGAAATATATCAGAAAAGGAAAATAAAACAACTCGCAGCAGTTCTTCATTTATAACATAGAACACAGCTACTTTATGATACTACCATGGGACATGCAGAAAGTATAAAACAATGCAGCTACAGTGGTGCCCCGCAAGACGAATGCTTCGCAAGATGGAAAACCCGCTAGACGAAAGGGTTTTCCGTTTTGGAGGTGCTTCGCAGGACGAATTTCTCTATGGGCTTGCTTCGCAAGACGAAAATGTCTTGCGATTCCTGGGGGTTTTTTTCCGCTCCCCACCCCCTTTTTCTAAGGCACTAAGCTGCTAATAGCCTTTTAGCAGCTAATCCGCTAATCCCTTAAGCCTTTAATAGCCGCTAATAGCCGCTAAACCGCTAATAGCGCTAATCCGCTAATGGGCTTGCTTCGCAAGACGAAAAAACCGCTAGACGAAGAGACTCACGGAACGGATTCTTTTCGTCTTGCGAGGCACCACTGTACATAAGAACACAAACCATTCCCAAAACATATTATTGATTGTCCTTGAATCTTCCCACCAAACTTGCCATCCTTTCTGCCCCACCCTTTGAGAACCGCTACATTAAGAGGTCAGTTTTCACTAGTCTCCGATTTATGAGAATTTATAGGAGCCAAATGAGGCTTCGTCCTTTGTTTTGCCTCCGTTAAAGAACGAAGAGCACCGTTATGCCAACTGGAATAATTGAGCACCAGCCCTGCTCAGATGCCAAACAATGGCTGTTAGAATTCCTGCTCCGTGATTGCAGTCATGGGATTGTTGTCTATCACATGACGGTGTATGTTTTGACTCCACAGAGTGGGAAGTGACGGAGACAGGATGTTTGTGTTACTGTGTTCCGTGAAGTGGGACTATTGTCCTTTTTCTCTTTGCTGTCTGATGCTAGAGAGAGAGGGGGCCATGTTGCAGTGCTCCGTGTGTGTTTATATGTAAATAAAGTAGATTAGCCAAAATGCTGAGTTGCTGAGGTCTGTTACGCAAACTGCGCAGACTGTGGATCCCTAAGTGTGCCAGAGTCTGTTGGCATCGTTCGCTGTGATGTTCGGGCTGAAGAAAGCTTTTGAAGCTCCCGAACGATCGACCAGGAGGGAGAGAACATGCCAGTCGGGCATGTGTCTCTGCCAGGGTCCTATTCAAGTGTAGGCTGAGCTTCTGACAGTGGCATCACTGAAACTTGCCAGGGGCGGCTGTGCCTCCCGCCAGACACGGGTAATTAGCCGGGGAAAATGATGACCAGCACCCAGCATATATTTATCTTAAGTATAGCAGCTAACCCAGTGACCTAGAAAACCCAGGTTATAAGCAATGAATGACTGTCAGTGTGGACGGGGCCAAGGCAAGGGACTGACACGGGAGAAGTGGGCCTGCAACAAAAAGCTGCAGCGTGTGTTCTTTCCATTTTCACTTTTCCCTCTCAGCAAACACCCAGTGTTATTTGACCACTGAGTACGCCCAGTCTGTACTGGGCTATTATGGGGGGTGTCCGCTCCCTTACACTTCCCTACCCAGAAATATTTTGTTCTCCAGATCGTGGGGCTGGAGTCTCCAGGAAGGACCAGGGCAGACCTCGGTCTGAAACCCTGTCCCGCTACTGCTGGTTGCTGTAGACAATACAGTGGTACCTCGAGTTAAGAACTTAATTCGTTCCGGAGGTCTGTTCTTAACCTGAAACTGTTCCTAACCTGAAGTACCACTTTAGCTAATGGGGCCTCCTGCTGCCGCCATGCCACCGCCGTGCAATTTCTGTTCTCATCCTGAAGCAAAGTTCTTAACCCGAGGTACTACAGTGGTACCTTGGGTTACTGACGCTTCAGGTTACAGACTCTGCCAACCCAGAAATAGTACCTCGGGTTAAGAACTTTGCTTCAGGATGAGAACAGAAATTGTGCAACCGTGGCGTGGCAGCAACAGGAGGCCCTATTAGCTAAAGTGGTGCTTCAGGTTAAGAACAGTTTCAGGTTAAGAACGGACCTCCGGAACGAATTAAGTACTTTATCCGAGGTACCACTGTATTTCTTGGTTAGCGGAGTCTGTAACCTGAAGCGTCTGTAACCTGAGGTACCACTGTACTGACCTAGATAGACCAATAGTCTATCTCAGTGCAAGGTTGCTTCCAGACCCTCCAAGTGCCCCTATTTTCCAGGGACAGTTTAGGATTTACAGAAGCCTTCCCAGTTTCTGGTTTGATCCCTGACTGGCCTGCTTTTCCTCAGGATGTTCCTATCTTCATCCAAGAAATGTTGGAGGGTATGGAGTTATCTGACCTCCCAAGCCATCTGAAGGCAGCCTGTATAGGGAAGTTTTTTAATGTTTAATGTTTTATTAGATTTTTATATATGTTGGAAGCCATCCAGAGTCAGATGGGCAGGAAATAATAATAATATTAACAACAACAACAACAACAACAACAACAACAACAACAACAACAACAACAGAATAAAGGTAAAGGGACCCCTGACCATTAGGTCCAGTCATGACCGACTCGGGTTGCGACACTCATCTCGCTTTATTGGCCGAGGGAGCCGGCGTACAGCTTCCGTGTCATGTGGCCGGCATGACTAAGCCGCCTCTGGCAAAACCAGAGCAGCGCACGGAAACGCCGTTTACCTCCCCGCCGGAGTGGTACCTATTTATCTACTTGCACTTTGACGTGCTTTCAAACTGCTAGGTTGGCAGGAGCAGGGACCGAGCAACAGGAGCTCACCCCGTCGCAGGGATTCGAACTACCGACCTTCTGATCAACAAGTCCTAGGCTCAGTGGTTTAGCCCACAGCGCCACCCGCGTCCCAATAATAGAATAAAGGTAAAGGGACCCTTGACCATTAGGTCCAGTCGTGACCGACTCTGGGGTTGCGGCGCTCATCTCGCTTTAAATAATAGGACGTCCCTATTTTCATCAGAGAAATGTTTCCTACAATCCTATATCTGCTAATCAGAGAGTAGGAATGTGTATCCAAACACATTTGCATGTAGGAATCTCACAGCTAATGCATTCCGAAGAGGTGACTATGTTGCCTCTGCTAGAGTGTCACCTTTAGTTTGGCTCCAGGTGTGTAGCAAGCGGAGCTTTATCTTGCTCCTGCAACTATGGGAAAGAGGCCAAAGGCGTCATCATGTGGAATCCTGTGCCTTTCTCCCTCATCATTTCTTCCAATGAGGTGGGGATTCTGTAAAGCATTCTGTAAAGGCCTGAGCGCCTTTCCATCGCTTATTAAGACCAGGCTTATGTGAGTTCTGCTTTGCCCTAAATAACATCGACATTTTCTGATTATGCAGCTTCCTCTAGATACAGCTTTCAGTAAAAGGCAGCTTTCTATGTTCCTAGGTTCCCTATTCCTGTTTTATATCCTAAACCAAGGAGCATCCATATTTAGGATTTTGTTGTGTTTACTGAGACATTTTATTTACATGCATACAAACATTAATCAGACACAGTCTTTAAGTGCCTGTGCACATACTCATGTTTGGGGGGTGGTAATAAGGAAGGAAGGAAGGAAGGAAGGAAGGAAGGAAGGAAGGAAGGAAAGAAAGAAAGAAAGAAAGAAAGAAAGAAAGAAAGGGATAAGGTGAGGGAAAATTTCAGAATACAAAGCAAAACGAAACTGTATGTAACTTGTAGTCTACAGGAGTAGTTCTGTTAGTCTGTGGCAGTAAAAACCGGGATCTTAAAGATGAGGATTTTTCATCAATACTCACAGGGTAAGAACCGCTGCAGATCAAAGGAAATCTTGCCAGTCCAAAGTTTCAACATTTAAGTGTGCGAAATCACAGAGTGAGTGTTCCCTCGATTCGTTTTTATACCCTAGGGACCCCCAGGTTCCCAAATCTCAAGCAAAGCCCTGGGTGTAGGGGATATTTTTGGGGGCAGAGGGGCCACATTACCCTTGTGGAAAGCTGTCAGGGGCCGCATTCCAAAAGTGGCCAGGGCCAGCTCAGTTGCATACCCTTAACAGACACATATAATCACACACACAATCTCTCTCTCACGCACCCACAGACTGTATGCCAGTAGTATGGTGTAATATTGGGCTGAGCCCAGGAGATGCTGGTAGGCTGGTCCAAATAGCCTGCGGGCTGATGGTTCACTGCCCTGGTTTGTAACTTCAAAGCTTGCTCAAGATCCGACACGAGTTCAGGAGGCATGGATACAACATGAGCTAAAGCTCCAAAATGCCCTGTTATGTGTTTATATTTGCCATTGAACTCGGTTGGGAAAGTTGCAGAGTTAAGTGCTCAGTATGAGAATTTTTTTCCTCTGACTTTAATGACCAACTTAAGGTGAGGATGCCAGGATCAGACCGGGAATCCCTAAAGAAAAGGCTATCTGAAAGTATAAAGATAGAAGTAATCTACATTAGACACAACAACTTAGTAAGAGTAAAAATTTCGAGGTCTTAGAACAAAGGAAGGAAGTCAATATGTACATATGTATGTAATGACTAGATTAGAATGAAGATATGGTTTTTATTTGTAGATGTGTGGGGGTTTTTTTGTTTCTTTTCTTTTGTGTTTTTTTTTTCTTGTTTGTATAGTTTTATTTTGGATTCAATGTTCGTAATTTTTGTTTTAATTTTGCATTGAAAATAAAAAATTATATAAAAAAGAAAAGAAAAAAAGAAAAGGCTTTCTGCTCTTCCCAATTCAGGACTACCCTACAGAGGTAATTTACTATGGGGGGAAAAGACAAAATCAAAACAGTCTGCCCCGATTCTCCTGGCCTCTTTGACGTCAGGGAGTTTTTGACATTGTGCTGTGGCATGCTATTTTGCTAGCCATCCATGGAAAAAGAAGATTTGCGTGCGCACCGACCTTCACAATACAGTGGTGCCTTGCAAGACGAAAAGAATCCGTTCCGCGAGTCTCTTCGTCTTGCGGTTTTTTTCGTCTTGTGAAGCAAGCCCATTAGCGGATTAGCGCTATTAGCGGCTATTAAAGGCTTAAGGGATTAGCGGATTAGCTGCTAAAAGGCTATTAGCGGCTTAGATCAGCTGATAAGCGGCTTAGATCAGCTGTTAAGCGGCTCAGGGGCTTGGGAAAAAGGGGGGAGGGGGAAAAAAACCCCAGGAATCGCAAGACATTTTCGTCTTGCAAAGCAAGCCCATAGCAAATTCGTTTTGCGAAGCACCTCCAAAACGGAAAACCCTTTCGTCTAGCAGGTTTTCTGTCTTGCGAGGCATTCGTCTTGCGGGGCACCACTGTAGTTCCACTGAGCATTTGTGACATATGGACAAATTGCCACCGCAAGGCCTGCCACCCTGTATACACTCCCTGAAAAATTGAGCTTTGGGAAGTTACGAGCATCTCGTTGCCAAAGAAGAGCATGGAGGACGTTACTGGTAATCTGGAAAATAGTAGAATCAAGGGAATACAAGTGGGCTCTTTCCTGCACTTGCAGGGGTTGGACTAGATGGCCACAGGGTCCACAGGGACCCTTCCAATGCTAGAAGTCTCTGATTCACCTCCTAACAAGACTGCTCCTTTCCAGTGTGCCAGCTGCGCCTTCTTCCAGGACACCACAGGCCAGACCTTTTGCCACACTGGCAAAAAGGGGCTGGTGGGAGTTGTAGTTCAAAACATCTGTAAAGCACCAGCCTGGCAAAAAGGCTGCGATAAAAGGCTGTAAGGGGCTGTAGCTGTCCAGTTTACTCCCTGCACCCTTTCCTAAGTTTTCCACTTTATTTTTCCCGTTGACACTTAACATCCCACGCTTCAACCTTTGTTTGGGAATTGTAGCTCTGTGAGGGGTCTCCAAACAACTTGGCACTCTTAAACTACAGTTCCCAGGATTCTGTGCTGGTTCAAAGTGTTACAAGAGTGCTTTTAATGTTTGGTGTGGACGTGATTTTAGGCTGGTTTTTTCCTCCTTTTCTGGAGGAGAAAGAGGCCCACATTTTTTCCCCATTTCTGAAGTTTTCCAGGTTGGTTGGTTGGTTAATTAATTTCTGTACCTCTTAATATATTAAAAATATCTGTAAGCAGCATATAAAAAAATGAAAGTTTAAACATTACAAAAACACACCATTGCATATAAAAATGTTGCATTAATACAAAGTTACCAGTATATATATAAATCAATATCAGTCCATTTTCCGCCTGAAACATCCTTTCTCTCAGCTTCCAGGTTTTCACCTGGGTCCCTAAACCCTCTCAGCTAACCCACAGGAGTCCCACAATGAGAAGAACTCATGGAAATGGGAGACATCACACTAGTCTCTCATTCTAGACTTTTTTTGGGGGGGGGCACGGCCCAAGGTATAGGGCAGGCTTCCTCAACCTCGGCCCTCCAGATGTCTTGAGACTACAATTCCCATCATCCCTGACCACTGGTCCTGCTAGCTAGGGATCATGGGACTTGTAGACCAGAAACATCTGGAGGGCCAAGTTTGAGGAAGCCTGGTACAGTATATGGTACTTCCTCGGGCTGCTCCCCATTCAGCTGCGCTTTCCTCACCCAGTTCTAGGTACAGCAGATTTACGGAGTTTCCCAGGGGGTTAGGATGGGGAACCCCCCCCCCACTCACAGCTGTTTCTGCAACCTCTCCTCCTCCAGCTGCTTCACCCAACTATGTAAATACCTCCCTCTTGATTCTCAGTGACCCCATTTTGGCTGCAACCCTGCCAGCACTCGCAGTCCGCGTTTGCTATTAGAGGGAATTATGCATTTAAATTAAATGCTGCTCCACAAAGACAGGTCCCTGCCCCGAGGCACTTGCAATCCCGCAATCCCAAGAGGGAGAGCATAGGGATGGAGGAAATTGAAGGGAGGGAGAGAATGCACATTGTATTCAGGACATAGAATTGTAGAGGTGGAAGGGGGACCCCAAGCACCATCTAGACTAACCCGCTGCAATGCAGGAATCGCTGCTAATATTTGCAACTTATTTACTAAATTCATTAGCCACTTTTCTGTTCAGGTGGGTGACCTATATACAATAAAAACAGCGATTCATCTTTACAAATGTCATTTCATTGTGCTTTTTACCTTTTGCAAGTTACTCTGGGAATGACATTGAAGAGCTGGGATTGTGGGTGTAACACTTAAAATTATGGGAGAGTTCTCAAGAAATCACCACTGGCTAAATTCCATCTCCTCCCCACACAAACCCCAATTGCTGAAACAGGAAAAAAACAACAAACAGATCTTGAGAGGCAAAATTGCTAGATTGCAATGCTGGAAATCCCTCTCTCTCTACCCTTCAGGCAATCTTACGCATCCCTACTTTGAAGTAAACCAAACCCAAAGGGGCTTACTTCCAAGTCATTTTGATTAGAGCGAGGGGCTGCCGTTCCAATCGGGGCTCTCCACCCCAAACCCATTTGCTGCTTCAAAAAAGAAAATAAAGAGAGCATTAGGATGCACCATTTGTTATGAACACCAAGAGAAATCAGTAAGGCTTGGCAGGTAAAGCCCTGGGATTTGGTGCAATTTTCCAAGGCATGCCAAGCGACTTGCTGCAGGCAGCCAGCTAGCTAAATAGGTAGGCTGCACTTACGAAACACCTTTGCAACCCATTACAGCCTAATACACAAACACACACACACACACAACACAGCTGACTGCACCGCATACATAGGTACACACAGATAAAGATTTTGTAACACGCCCTTCTTCCTCCTCACCAGCCAATAACAGAGTAGGTGCCTGTTATTTTGGAACCTGCCTTGGGCAGAGAAGTTGAATTGTATGTACGTCTTGGAAACAGCAAAAGCGTCAAGGGCTGGAGACAGAGAGAGGGGTAAGAGGGTTGTGTTTTTGTGTGTATGGGGAGGGGGGGGCCGTGTACAAAGGGGGGAGGATATTTGGGGGCAGTGGACGGGGTCCCCATCTGTATAATTATCCTGTTTTCTGAAAGGCCTGAATGCTACATTAATGATTACTGGCTGTTAAAACCAAGACGGGTGGTGGTAGTTATTCCAGAAGTATTAATTCAGAGCATTTTTTTTAAGAAGTGGCATTATGCTTCATCATTTATGTAACGCATAAAACACTGACGTTGTAATTCATTCGTCTATTTGTAAATCCAGTTCCGGATCGCCTTATTGGTTTTATGGTATATATTGTGTTTGATCAGCATCCCTTTGGCTCATCGGATTTTGTAGGATAATTATCGGAGTTCTGTGCAGCGGTCCGAAATGCTTTACAGGGTGATGTAAATGGATCTCGCATACGATCAGTTTCAATTCTGCATGGCTGTCACATTTCTCGGCAAAAGGGAAGAGGGGAAAACCACACACGCACCATCCTTACCTCGTGCGACTTGTTCCTGGTACGTTTTCGCGTCATTTATAGTTTCCACAGCATTTAAAGGTAACTGTTTGTTATTTACATCATCTTGACAGATCGCCACTTTATTCACCAACACGGCACGCTCCTCCCATAGACAAACGTACTTTACAGTCTCTTTAAAAATCTCAATAACCTGCTTCCCGGGTGATTTTGGGTGCCTTCAGGCCGTCGTTCATCCGCTGTGATTTATTTTGCCACCCGCTTTTATTAATAATGACAGGCCGGGATTCTTTTCATTTTGATAACCCACCGCTAAAAAAACAAAACAAAAACCCCACCGCCATCACCTGCCCAGTTCAAAGCAGCTGCATTTTAATTTTTTTAAAAAACGCATTTTAGAAGTGCCAACTCGACCGTGTTTACTTGGAAGCAAGCCACCCCCTCCGCCCCGCCCCGGCGCTCAGCGGGTATTGGGAGGGCAGCGCGGAACCTGCTGCAGCATGCCTATCAATTACTGTAAAAAAATAAAAATATTAAATATATATATATATATATATATATATCAATCCCTCCTTGCTGCAAGCCCGTTTTGCAACGCGCGCTTCCTCGGATGCAAAACCCCCGTGCGTGCAATGGAGGTTTGCTTTGCTCCCAAGGAAGCGTGCAAGCGGTTGGCAGAGCTCCGCCGTTTTATATAACCGGGGCTGGTGCATCTACACGGCGCGCGGCTGCTGCTGCTGCGCGAGGGGGAAGCGAATCTTGCAGCAAGAATCCCGGGCTGCGGCTGCTCTCCAGCCCCGCCCACTCCTCCTCCTCGCCCCGCCCACTCCTCCCTCCTCCTCCTCTGCCTGATCAGGCCGGAGAATCGATCCGCCGAGGGCATCGATGGCTCCCTCTCTCACACACTCTCTCTTTTAAAGCGCACCCCTCCATCCTGTTCTCGGCGCTCGGCAGCGCCAGCCCCGGCTCCGGCCATTTCGCGCAGCGGCGGCGGCGCCTCCGGAGAGACCCGGGAAGAGGAGGAAGAGGAGGTAAGGTGCTCCCCAAAGGACTGGTGGGGGTGCCTTCTCCAGAGGAATCCCCGGGACCTATTTGCACCCCGCGGGTAACTGACCCGGGGTTCAGGGGCGCCTCCCACTTCTCCCCCCCCCCGCCCCAGCCGCCTCTGCCCCGGGACTTAGTGGCAGCCGCGCCTTCAGAAGCCTCTCGCCTTTCCCTGCCCCGGGACCTAGTGGCATCCCTCGATGAGCCCCCCCCCCGGTCTACTGGCACTGATTCGGGGGTTTAGCCGCCTCCCGCCCAGCTGGCTCTGCCCCGGGACCTAGTGGGGAGCCCTCCCCCTGCAGCCGCCTCTGCCCCGGGACTTAGTGGGCAGCCCCTGCCTGCCCCTGCCCCGGGACTTAGTGGGGAGTCCCTGCCTGCCTCTGCCCCGGGACTTAGTGGCAGCCGCGCCTTCAGAAGCCTCTCGCCTTTGCCTGCCCCGGGACCTAGTGGCATCCCTCGATGAGCCCCCCCCCCGGTCTACTGGCACTGATTCGGGGGTTTAGCCGCCTCCCGCCCAGCTGGCTCTGCCCCGGGACTTAGTGGGCAGCCCCTGCCTGCCCCTGCCCCGGGACTTAGTGGGGAGTCCCTGCCTGCCTCTGCCCCGGGACTTAGTGGGCAGCCCCTGCCTGCCCCTGCCCCGGGACTTAGTGGAAGCCCGCCGCCTCTGCCCCGGGACTTAGTGGGGAGTCCCTGCCTACCCCTGTCCCGGGACTTAGTGGGCTGCCCCTGCCCCGGGACTTAGTGGAAGCCCGCCGCCTCTGCCCCGGGACTTAGTGGCAGCCGCGCCTTCAGAAGCCTCGCCTTTCCCTGCCCCGGGACCTAGTGGCATCCCGGGATGAGCTCCCCACCCCCTAGGTCTACTGGCACTGATTCGGGGGTTTAGCCGCCTCCCGCCCAGCTGGCTCTGCCCCGGGACCTAGTGGTATGAAGAAGCCCCCCCACCCCATACGCCTCTGCCCCGGGACTTCGTAGCCGCCCCTTGAGAAGCAGCCGCGCCCTCTCCCGGCGTCGGGGCTTGGTGGGCTCCCCGTGCGAAGAAGCCCCCGAAGTCAGCCGCTTCTTCTGCCCCCGGACCTAGTGGCATGCTGCCCTCGTCCGTCTTCGAAGGAAATAAACGCGGGGGGAGAAAATGAATGAGAATTGGGGGGGGGGGGAGGAAAACACACGCGCGCGATGGTGACTCTTCCTTGTTTCAAAATGGCAAAAATGGAAACATTCAAAAAGTTAGACATCTTTTCCTTCTCTCCTCCTCCTTCCTCCTCCTCCCCACTGCAAAGTGGTTCAACTTTCCTGAGATTCATTCCGGCTCCCATACAGGGCGGCGGGGATACTTTTTGGGTGTGTTTTTGGTGGTGGTGGTGGTGGGGGGGGTCTGCCTTCCTTCCCCACCACCCCTTGAAAGGAAGTAAGGAAGGGGACCTTCCTGCCCCTTCCATCCTGGATGCGCCCCACTTCCTCCTCATTCCTCCCCGACATTGTTCCTCTCCTGCGTGGGGTCCCCCTTCCTGGAAAACCTGCCTTCCATTTCCCCCCCTTGGGGGGCAGTATTTTGCAAATATTCCTTTTGTGCTTCTGCCTGCTCTAATCTGTGGGAACCTTCATGCTTGCTATGTACATCCAATGAGATTTTATGTAGTCTCTTAAGTGCATCGGGAAAGGAGAGAGATCCTCCTTATACCCCAGGGATAGGGGGTCTTTTTGAGCTTAAGGCATGAGACTCTTAATCTCAGGGCTGTGGGTTCGAATGGCTGCAGAAACCCAGCCAGATAAGCGGGGTATAAATAATAAAGTTGTTGTTGATGAGTGGGGTATAAATAATAAAGTTGTTGATGAGCGGGATATAAATAATAAAGTTGTTGTTGATGAGTGGGGTATAAATAATAAAGTTGTTGATGATGAGCCGGGTATAAATAATAAAGTTGTTGTTGATGAGCGGGATATAAATAATAAAGTTGTTGTTGATGAGTGGGGTATAAATAATAAAGTTGTTGTTGATGATGAGCGGGGTATAAATAAGAAAGTTGTTGATGAGCGGGATATAAATAAGAAAGTTGTTGTTGATGAGCGGGATATAAATAATAAAGTTGTTGTTGCCGTAAGTCCTAGGCTCTGGTATAAATAATAAAGTTGTTGTTGTTGTTGTTACTGTTATTTGAGCCCCACCTTGGGCAAAAGGTTCCTGCATTGCAGGGGGTTGGACCAGATGACCCCCAGTGTCCCTTCCAACTCTATGATTCCATTGTGGGTGGTACCAGAGGCAAAAGTGGGCGGAGTTGCCTTATACTACATGCCTATCTGGCTGAGTGTCCTCTGCACTGACTGGCAGCCGTTCCCCAGCACATCAGGCAGGGTCTCTCTTAGCCCCTACCTGGAGATGCCTGGCATTCATCCTGAGATCTACCTGCAAAACCACTGAGAGATGAATATGAGCAAATATTGGGGATGAGGAGTTTAAACTTTAAACCAAACGAAACTTTTGTTTTCTATTCAGTGGTACCTTGGTTCTCAAACGCCTTGGTACTCAAACAACTTGGAACCCAAACACTGCAAACCCGGAAGTAAGTGTTCCGGTTTGCGAACTTTTTGAGTGTTATGCTTCCGATTTGAGTGTTACGCTGAGGTCTGTCTGTTTTTGCTCTTTATTTTGTGTTTTTGTGGCTCTTTTTCATTTTGTTTTTGTGACTGTGTGGAACCCAGTTCAACTACTGATTGACTGTGTGACTGCAGTACATTGTTTATTACTTCAATTTTATGGATCAATGGTCTCGTTAGATAGTAAAATTCATGTTACGTTGTTGTTTTAGAGGTTGTTTTTAAAATTCTGGAACGGATTAATCCATTTTGCATTACTTTCTATGGGAAAGCACACCTTGGTTTTGGAATGCTTTGGTTTTGGAACGGACTTCTGGAACAGTTTAAGTTTGAGAACCAAGGTACCACTATATTGGGCAAATCTAGATGCCAAGCAGTACTGAAGACCTTGTGGATGTGCCATTTCCCTGTTCTTGTGGTGAGTGGCCTGCCTGCCACTTGCTGTAACCAGGGCGGTAAAGGTTTTTGCGGAGTCCCTGTGGTTCAAATTGGAGAGGTCCTGAGTGCTGGATATGCAGAAATGGCCATATTGCCAGTGGGGGAATTCCTGAGAGGTTAAAGCTTCCCACCACCCTGTCCGTAGATGGCTTCTGTAATATTTATTAACATTCTGTAACTATTATTTCCTATTTCTTAAATGTGGCAAGCTTGGCTAGGATAAAGTATAATCCGGCAAAGGCTTTGTTTGTTCTTTCTCCAAGCAGCTCAGCCTGGTGAAAAATGTCTGCGTAGCTCTAAAGCTCACCTGCGGTATTTTTAGAGTCTGGCTTGCGCAAGAAAAGACACTGTCTCATTGCATAGGCATAGTGTGAACCAGGTTTGGATGTGTTTGTTGTGGCAGCTCCAGTCCTTGTACCTTCCAAAGACTGCTGGATGTGGTTGTGGAACCTTTGTGGCACGTGGAACCCATAGAATCATAGAAATGTAGAGTTGGAAGGGACCCTGACGGTCATCTATCCCAACCCCTTGCAATGCAGGAACCTCAGCCAACACATTCTAGAGTTGCAGGGATGGAGGGAACTTATGACCCTCTTAGATGCCCATTGGATTCCAGCTCCCATCATCCCTGGCGACTTTAGCCAAGATGAACTTTAGCACAACTTTAGCCAAAAAGAACTGGAGAGTGTCGTATTAAGCTACTCTTGTTCTGTTGTTCCAGGCATCATAAAGGTGCTTTCCAGCACTACTAACATTTTCTTCCAATTCTTACGGTGTCTTCCTGACGTTTTGGACCACAACTCTCGTCCGCCTCAGCTGGCATGCCCAATAGTCAGCCGTAATCACACATATTGAAATGTTTTTGGATGTGGATTTTTATGTGGATGCAGATGAATGTGGGACTGTCACGAAGAGATCAGTTATGATGGGCAACGACCCCTGAAAAATGCTTTGCCTGCTGGTATCTATTTTCAAACCTAGACAGCATCTTAAAAAGTAGATACATTACCTTGCCAACAAAGGTCCGTATAGTAAAAGCTATGGTTTTCCCAGTAGTGATGTATGGAAGTGAGAGCTGGACCATAAAGAAGGCTGATCACCAAAGAATTGATGCTTTTGAATTATGGTGCTGGAGGAGACTCTTGAGAGTCCCATGGACTGCAAGAAGATCAAACCTCTCCATTCTGAAGGAAATCAGCCCTGAGTGCTCACTGGAAGGACAGATCCTGAAGCTGAGGCTCCAGTACTTTGGCCACCTCATGAGGTGAGAAGACTCCCTGGAAAAGACCCTGATGTTGGGAAAGATGGAGGTCACAAGGAGAAGGGGACGACAGAGGATGAGATGGTTGGACAGTGTTCTCGAAGCTACCAGCATGAGTTTGACTAAACTGCGGGAGGCAGTGGAAGACAGGAGTGCCTGGCATGCTCTGGTCCATGGGGTCACGAAGAGTCGGACACGACTAAACGACTAAACAACAACAGCAACAACAACTTACTTTCTTTGTACATATTCAAAGGAATATAGGGTTGTATTGGGGCCATGTTGTCCATGCACAGAGCTCAAGCTGAGGCTCAGCAGGTCTGCTTAGTGCACAGGTGAGCTGGCTGCACACCTTGCAACATGTGCCAGAATTCTCTGCAACTTGCAGAGGTTCCATCAAGAGTTTTATCTGGCAGGCAAGTCAAAGCAGAAACGGTTCCTTGAAGGCTGAAAAACTGAAAAGCACTTGGCTGGTATCTTCAAGTTTGGAAGTGAGAAACATCGACTCTAATCCCAGTTTATCCTGTATTGGCTTTGGGGAAGCGGCAGCCGCAATGTGTTTCCACCTAATCTACGTCACGTAATCTGTTATGAATTTATTAAAAGCTCTTTGCTGAGTAAGTTTTATCGGTCTGATGAAGAAAGAAAATAGGATGTTTTTCTCTGTTAGATTAGCACCTAAACCAAGTAATATGGAACTTGTGAGTTTCATTTAATTTCAGCAGGCGCTGCATCATGATAATGATGTGTTTCTCAAGTTCAAAGTACAAGAAAAGTCCCTCTTTGGTATATATTGGCTCATAAATTACCTAACTAGATAAAAATGGACTTTAATAGGAGAGAACATGACAGCCAACAGCAGCCCTACAATAATATTGTTTGAAGTCGTAAATTTAAAAATAGGTTTTGCCGGTGCCATCAGAGTAAATGCATTTTTTTTACAGATAAGACATTCAACATTCAAGTGTTCATGATAAAAAAGCCAAGTAACTTGATAGCAGTTTGTGTGTGTGTGTCAGTGATAATTTTTGAAAATTATGTTTTAATTGTGGTGGTGGTGGTGGTCTGATTTAATATAAATTGCTGTGGAATCTTTTCGAGTGTAAAGTGATATACAGCATTATTTTGTTGTTCTTTAGTCGTTTAGTCGTGTCCGACTCTTCGTGACCCCATGGACCAGAGCACGCCAGGCACTCCTGTCTTCTACTGCCTCCCGCAGTTTGGTCAAACTCATGCTGGTAGCTTCGAGAACACTATCCAACCATCTCGTCCTCAGACATCCCCTTCTCCTTGTGAGCTCAATCTTTCCCAACATCTGGGTCTTTTCCAGGGAGTCTTCTCATCTCATGAGGTGGCCAAAGTATTGGAGTCTCATCTTCAGGTTCTGTCCTTCTAGTGAGCACTCAGGGCTGATTTCCTTAAGAATGGATCGGTTTGATCTTCTTGCAGTCCATGGGACTCTCAAGAGCTTCCTCCAGCACCATAATTCAAAAGCATCAATTCTTCGGCGATCAGCTGCCTTTATGGTCCAGCTCTCACTTCCATACATCACTACTGGGAAAATCATAGCTTTAACTATACGGACCTTTGTTGGCAAGGTGATGTCTCTGCTTTTTAAGATGCTGTCTAGGTTTGTCATTGCTTTTCTCCCAAGAAGCAGGCGTCTTTTAATTTTGTGACTGCTGTCACCATCAGCAGTGATCATGGAGCCCAAGAAAGTAAAATCTTTCACTGCCTCCACTTCTTCCCCTTCTATTTGCCAGGAGGTGATGGGCCCAGTAGCCATGATTTTTGTTTTTTTGATGTTGAGCTTCAAACCATATTTTGCGCTCTCCTCTTTCACCCTCATTAAAAGGTTCTTTACTTCCTCCTCACAGCATTATTAGGTATGTAAATAGCTCTAAAGTGATTCCTGAACCTGATTCAGTGAGTACACTGGCCTTGGAATCAGGAAACCATGGTTCAGATCCCTCTTACTCACATGGGCCATGGTGGAGCTGCCTTTAGTTAATTTCTGTCACTTTTGAGGCATTTTGCCAGGGGCTGTGCTTCTGGCCAATGCTCTCAATATGGCAAGCCCACAACTTATGAACATTTAACTTGTGTACATTCAGCTTTACGCGCATAGCATTTTTTTTTTAAAAAAGGGTATTGGAAAACTGGGCAGGGATCCAGGAAAATTGACTTTGGCAACCCCACCTGCCATTGATCCCAATGTGTTTTGATAATAAGCAATTTTGGCTCAAGGTTTGATCCCTGGAACACAGCCTCTGCGTGAGCTGCAGGCTTACTGTACAATAAATGCCTCTGCTTCTGGCGCCTGATGACATAGAATAATAGAATTGTAGAGTTGGAAGGGACCCCAAGGGTCATCTAGTCCAACCCCCTGCAATGCAGGAATCTCAACAAAAGCATCCCTGACAGATGGCCACCCAACTTCTGCTTAAAAACCTCCAAGGAAGGAGGGTTTGGCAGGACTGAGGGAGCGGCAGAGTCAGGCCTTTGCAGCTGCATTGGTGTGAGTGCCAGACACGTTTTCATGGTGTGCTGGCGCAACCCGGACCTTGCTGCCGCTTCGACCCTTCTGGCAGGTGAAGGAGGCCATTGCTGTGGCTTCACCCCACTAGGTGAACCACTCTTACGTTCAGATACATGAGACTGGGAGCAGCATGGTGTGTATGAGGGTATCAGAAATAACTGAAATGCAAAAAGTCCAGTCAGAGACCAGCTTAGCTGTACATTACGGCTGGACGATATGTTGATAAATCGTCCAAAACCGGTTTCAGGTCCATATTGTAATATCAGTTTCATAATTTTTGACCTGGCAATATATCGTGAATCATGGTGTGTGTGTTTGTGTGCTTTGCAAAAATCACGATGCAGGAAAAACCGTGAAGCTGGCCAATGCCTTATTTCAGACTTGGTGATATATCAGTATATCACAATGTTTAGCTGGTGATATATTGTGATGTTGAAAACCAGATGTTGCCCATCCCTACTGTACAACCCTAAAAGCAAAATAATTGCAATGGCCGATTAAACAAGGTGACGAAAGAAACATCCCAGCATTGGCGGTGTAAAGAGTGCAATCAAAAATCCACAATCTCGATTCAAGACCCATAATTCATAACTGCCTGATGAATTGCAGTTCTGCCCCCTGGTGTTTCCTTTTGAAGTTATTTTGTTCTAGGGTGGTTAAATGCAAGGTTGGTTGGAGAGTGTCTTGGTACACCGAGACGCCCTCCTGGTTTCTGGAATATTGCCATTTCCGACGTTGGATTTGGAAAACGAAGCCATGCAAAGCTTTGCTTCTTTGATGGCAGCGTCCTTTCCTTGTGGTTTCTGTGTCTTTGGACCTGCGAATAAAGGCAACGAGAAGAGTTACCTGTAGCCAAAGGGCCTCCAGTGTTCCATTGAATAAAGCTGATATTTCTGCTTCATCTTCAACAGGCCTGCAGAAGATGACGGAATACAAGCTGGTTGTTGTTGGAGCTGGTGGCGTGGGCAAGAGTGCGCTGACGATACAGCTGATTCAGAACCATTTCGTAGATGAATACGACCCTACAATAGAGGTAAATGATTTCCTAATAAGTGAATAAGAGACCGCAAGGCAATGCCGGAATCTTGTTTTCTCCTTTTCCATCTTGACTGGGCTCTCCTAGGATGCATTTAGCTCTTGGGTTTTGCATATGTTCATAACGATAACAGAGATACAGTGGTGCCTCGCAAGATGAAATTAATTCGTTCTGCGAGCTTTTTCGTCTTGTGAATTTTTCGTCTTGCGAAGCACGGTTTCCCATAGGAAATGCATTGATGGTTTCCCATAGGAATGCATTGGCGGTTTTAAGAAAAAGGCGCAAGACGTTTTCGTCTTGCGAAGCAAGCCCATAGGGAAATTCGTCTTGCGAAGCAACTCAAAAAAACAAAAAACTCTTTCGTCTTGCGAGGCTTTCGTCTTGCGAGGTACCACTGTAAAGGATTAACCCCTTTTTTAACCTTTAATCGTCTATTAATTCTTCACGACTCTCTGTCAAAGTTGGATTGTTGATGTTCCTCTAGGCATGGAGCTGTGCTGTGTTCATGCTATTTACAGACTTTCATTTCAATGACTCTGCTCTTGGTATAACTTAGTTCCCTAACCACCCATGGACTGTGGGAGTCATCTGGCAAAAGCCACTGGAGGAGGTGGATTTTCTCACTGGCTGACTTGCAGGGGACAAAAACGGTTTAACCCAGCAGCCTTCTTCCTTGAGTTGTGGAATTTCCCAAAACAGCTTCCGTGAGCAATGGGAGTGCTCCCAGCAAATATAGGGTGGAAGAGTAAGGGACGGGTCCCCAAATGCATGTTAAAAGTGTGTTCCTGGATCTGGAATGCATGCCTGATGTAGAGCACTGGTCTTCAGCAGGTGGGTGGGGACCCAGTACTGGGGCATGTGGGGTCTAAGGTAAAGGTAAAGGGATTCCTGACCATTAGGTCCAGTCGTGGCCGACTCTGGGGTTGCGGCGCTCATCTCACTTTATTGGCCGAGGGAGCCGGCGTACAGCTTCCTGCATGACTAAGCCACTTCTGGCGAACCAGAGCAGCGCACGGAAACGCTGTTTACCTTCCCGCCGGAGCTGTACCTATTTATCTACTCACACTTTGACGTGCTTTCGAACTGCTAGGTGGGCAGGAGATGTGGGGTTCTAGTGTGGTGCAATGGGTCAGCGCGTCTGGTTGTTAACCAGAAGGTTGGCGGTTTGAGCCCCACCCCCAGAGACGGCTGTGTGCAGGATTCCTGCATTGAGAGGGGTTGGACCAGATTTCATTTGGGGTCCCTTCCAACTCTATAATTCTATGAGTATTGCTTGTTGGTTGGTTTGTAAGTTGCATTGGGCTGCCCCGGGCGACATAAAACGACTGACAAATTTAATAAACAAATAACAAACTGTATATACTCGAGTATAAGCCGATGTTTTCAGCACATTTTTTATGCTGAAAAAAGCCCCCCTCGGCTTATACTCGAGTGAGGCAGCGGGATGAGCGGCCCAAAAGGAGCCCTTTCTTGCCGGTGGTCCTGCTGCTGGCCGCCTCTCGCAAGGGCAGGCACAGGAGCCGCGGTTGGGAGAGGCGCTGCGCTGTTCCTCTCCCAACCGTGGCTCCTATGCCTGCTCTTGTGAGTGGCAGAGGTAGCGGTGGAGGGACAAGTGGCCCAAAAGGAGCCCTTTCGGGCTGCTCCTTCCTCCGCCGCTGCCGCCACCACCTGGTTTGTGGTGTGGTGAACCGGCTTATACTCCATTCAATAAGTTTTCCCAGTTCTTTGTGCTAAAATTAGGTGCCTCGGCTTATATTTGGATCGGCTTATACTCGAGTATATACTGTACAGTGGTATTTCGCAAGACGAATGCCTCGCAAGACGAAAAACTCGCAAGACAAAAGAGTTTTTCGTTTTTTGAGTTGCTTCGCAAGACGAATTTCCCTATGGGCTTGCTTCGCAAGACGAAAATGTCTTGCGCCTTTTTCTTAAAACCGTCAATGCATTCCTATGGGAAACCGTCAATGCATTTCCTATGGGAAACCGTGCTTCGCAAGACGAAAAATTCACAAGACGAAAAAACTCGCAGAAGGAATTACCGTATTTTTCGCTCTATAAGACGCACCAGACCACAAGACGCACCTAGTTTTTGGAGGAGGAAAATGAGAAAAAAAAATACTCTGAATCTCAGAAGCCAGAACAGCAAGAGGGATCGCTGCGCAGTGAAAGCAGCGATCCCTCTTGCTGTTCGGGTTTCTGTGATAGCTGTGCAGCCTGCATTCGCTCCATAAGACGCACACACATTTCCCCTTACTTTTTAGGAGGGAAAAAGTGAGTCTTATAGAGCAAAAAATACGGTAATTTCGTCTTGCGAGGCACCACTGTAATTGAAATGGCCTGGCCTGTGGTGGGTTGCAACAGCAGCACTACCGCCATAGGCAAATATGGTTAAAAAACGTTAAGAAAGGCATCTCCAAATGCAGGATTGAGTTAGAGGTGGGTCCCAGGTTTGAAACGGTTGAAGACTATGGATTTAGAAGATATAGCACTATTGTGGCTAGGTGCTGCCATGCCATGAAATGTGGCCTGTTTACGTAATTGCTACACCAGGGGAACACCCGGCCACTGATCTGTGTCGCAGATTTGCGCCTGCTAATTTATATGCATAGATGCCCTTCGGCAAAGTAAGAGGGTGGTTGGCTGAGGTCTCGCACCCTGCTTGTGACCTTCTTGGAAGCTCCTGGCCGGCCAAGATCGATGAGAGCATGCTGGACTAGGTAGACCTTAGTTCTGATCCAGCAAGGGGTGATCTTGACCTCCAATTCTTAAGGCCCCATTAACAGGGTTGAAAATGTGTTATCAACACCTGCTGAAACCCCAGAAAAAGGGGCGCATGTGGGAATCGGCAGGAATCCCGTAAGTCAGGGGATGGGGCGTTGGGCAAGGGACATTCTCATCGCCACCTGGAGATGCGTAGAACTGAAACTGGGGACTCCTTCTGCATGCAAAGCAGATGTTCTGCCGTTGCATCTCTGGCCTTGCCCAAAGTTTTCTTAATGCAGGGCTGCCATACGTCTGGGCTTCCTCCGATGTATCTGGGCATTGGGCTTCAAAATGGCGTCCGGGTGTTGTTGTTGTTTTTCCCCCTGAATTGGCAAAAGGTCTGGGAAAACCCGGATGTCAGGGAACTGCCATCGGAGTGGGAGGCGGAGAGGAGGCTCCCAGACGATGGTGGAGAGGGTCCTAGTAGAAGGAGGGATAGCCCATCTGCTGGGGAAGGTAATCAGCGTAACACCAGTGGGAAAGGGGAGGAGATAGAGGAATCGGAGAGGTGGCTCCAGGACTCTTTGCAGGAGACCAGCGGAGAGGGTACGAGTACTCCTTTGCCCACCCCCACCTTGCGCAGAAAACTTTCGCACAGGCAACGGGGGAGGAGACTGGGCGTCAAACAGCTTCTATGCTGGAAGTGGTTTAAGAAACGCCCACTGACGGATTCTGCCAGCGACTGAGGCAGCCACGGAACTTGAGGCTGTCCTGACAGAAAGGGTTCAACCATCTAACCTAGCCAGGAGTAAAGGCAACTTACGCACGAGCAACCCCTAGAACCATTACACCAAACATACGGCAAGTAGGGTGATTTTTTTTTTTAAAAAAAATGCTTTAAAAATCCCCCCAAAGCCTAAAAACTTAAATGAAATTTTAAAAACCCACAACCTAGTTAATGGGAGTTGCTAGCAATGTCAGTAGTTCAATCTTTGAGCAGGGAATGGAGGCATCTTGCCTGTTTTGCACAGGAGTATTAAGGCACTGTAGGGCGAGAACCTCATATAATCAGAGAACTGTAGAGTTGGAAGGGACCCCAGGGGCCAATGCTAACAATGCCCTGTCATTTTGCCTCTTGCAGCCACGCTACTGGCAGAGTTGTTCGCCTTTGTTTAATTCACATCCAGCCTCCTTTCAGAATAAGATTATTTCCAAGGCATCCTACAACGCAGGCAATAAAAACAAATTCAAAAGACTTGGCATGAAAGAATTTCAAAACAGCAGCTGGCAGAGAGGCAAATAAGACTTAATTGTTTCTTTAAAAAAAAGTCTGGCAGAACAAAAAAAACCACAACTTTAATAGCATGTCTGAAGACGGCATGAGAGGTATCTTTTGAATTGTGAAAATACATTGTCAGGCGATTATGTATTTTAACATGTTATTAACTGAAAGAAGAGGCATTGTCTGTGCTTTTAAATTAGCAGAGGGCAGACGGTGGAAGAATAAGTGAATATAGCAAGAACCTTCAAGTAAAGATGTAAAAGAGGTGATCCTTGGTTATGAGCGCTGGGGTTTTGCAAGGTCATCTGTCCTTATCTGTGAAGTGCTGCTGCTTTCTGGTCCTCCTGTAGCCTTCAAACTGTCCAGGGAAGTCGGATAAGTTTTTGGGTTCCAAAGTCCTTCCAGATCTTTTGGGCTACAATTCCCATCAGCTCCTGCCAGCACTGCCCAAAAGATATGCAGGGCACCCATCTGGGAAAGGCTATGGCATTGTAATGTGGTAACCAAGGGATCGAGCGATGAACCAGGAAGTCCCGAGTTCAAGTCCTGCTGCTGATCAAAACTTGCTTGACGGCCCTTGGCAGGACAGTCTCTTCTAGGCTTGTCCTAAAAACGCAGGAGGATGAAATGGTAGAAATAACTAGTAGAAATAATGGTATTTGGTCTGCTTGTTGTAGACCATTTTGCAACGAGTGTTTGCAGAGCTGGCAGATGAGCTGAAGAGCTGACCTTCTTGGCAGGTGAAGACTGAGCAGGCAAGCCATTTTGCTCCTTGTATAGAAATCTAACACTGCTTTATAAGCATCTAGATAGTGAACACAGAGGTTAATAATGATGGTGATGATGATGATGATGATGATTTATTGTTCATACCCCACCCATCTGGCTGGGTTTCCCCAGTCACTCTGGGCAGCTTCCAACAAAGTACAGTGGTGCCCCGCAAGACGAATGCCTCGCAAGACGGAAAACCTGCAAGATGAATTTCCCTATGGGCTTGCTTCGCAAGACGAAAATGTCTTGCGATTTTTGAGTTTTTTCCCCGCTCCCCAACCCCTTTTTCTGAAACGCTAAGCTGCTAATAGCCTTTTAGCAGCTAATCCGCTAATCCCTTAAGCCTTAAAAAGCCGTTAATAGCCCTTAAACTGCTAATAGCGCTAATCCGCTAATGGGCTTGCTTCGCAAGACGAAAAAACCGCAAGACGAAAAGACTCGCGGAACGGATTCTTTTCGTCTTGCGAGGCACCACTGTATTAAAATACAGTAGTCTGTTAAACATTAAAAGCTTCCCTAAAGAGGGCTGCCTTCAGATGTCTTCTAAAAGTCTGGTAATAGTTTTTCTCTTTGACATCTGGTGGGAGGGCGTTCCACAGGGCGGGTGCCACTACCCAGAAGGCCCTCTGCCTGGTTCCCTGTAACTTGGCTTCTTGCAGCGAGGGAACCACCAGAAGGCCCTCGGCGCTGGACCTCAGTGTCCGGGCAGAACGATGGTGGTGGAGACGCTCCTTCAGGTATACTGGACCTGTGTTGCTAGGCCAGACGAGCCGCCTGCTATCCCACAGTAGCCAAATGGACGAACGCAGAAAGTTGCCTTTGGGCCATTGGGCTACCTAGCCCAGTAATATAATAATAATAATTTTATTATTTGTACCTTCCCATCTCACTGAGTTGCCCCAGCCACTCTGGGTGGCTTCCAACAAACATAAAAGCATAATAAAACATCAAACATTAGAGAGTTCCCTATACAGGGCTGCCTACAGATGTCTCCTACAAGCCATGTTTATCTGTTGGACATCTGATGGAAGGGCGTTCGTTCCACAGGGAGGGTGCCACTACTGAGAAGGCCCTTTGCCCGGTTCCCTGTAGCTTCACATCTTGCTGTGAGGGAACTGCCAGGAGGCCCCCAGAGCTGGACCTCAGTGTCTGGGCTGAACAGCAGGGATGGAGACGCTCCTTCAGGTCGTTTAGGGCTTTAAAGGTCAGCACCAATACTATGATTTCTTTAAGCCGGCTACTTGCCTTCACAGTGTATCCCCCACTGAGGCCCATCAGGGCACTGATCCTGTATTACAAGGCCTCCTAATCAAATGCAAGCAAGTTTGCGTCGAGATTAACGAAGGACAAAGATGGGAACAAACGCGATCGGATAACTGGAGGTTTTTATCACCTTCCAAGCAGCCTTGAGCCAGAAGATTTCACACAATGGGCTCTTGATAGTTGAATGAGTCAATGGCTTTTAAGCCATCCTCCTACCTCATTCCTCTTTGTCCCTTCAAGACTTGCTTAGGGGAGGGCTGGTCTGCGTTACTTCGGCAAAGTAAGTGGATTAAGGACCTGAGGTTTGAATTCAGATTGACACCTGACTTTCCCACAAAGGCGATGATGCCAGTTTTCTTCCCGGTTCTTACATTATAATCCCACCTGAGAAGCTCAAGGTGACTTGTGTGGAATTGGTCCCATTTCATCCCCATGACAACCGTGCGAGGCAGACTCTTTCTGGCCCCCGAGTCACCCACTTAACCCTGGGCCCCGTCTAACGCTTTGTTGCACTCCCTCTTGAAGATCAGTTCCTGAGTGATCTTATATGCATACTTAAATAGATAACCACAAGTGGTTAAAAAAACATATCCCTGGAATGGTGTTTCCTCTTCCGGAAAGGGCACCTAGAGGAAAAATTAAAGGACTTACAAGTCAATCTGAGGCCCAATACAGTGGTACCTCGGGTTACATACGCTTCAGGTTACATACGCTTCAGGTTACAGACTCCCCTAACCCAAAAATAGTACCTCGGGTTAAGAACTTTGCTTCAGGATGAGAACAGAAATCGTGCTCCGGTGGCGCGGCAGCAGCGGGAGGCCCCATTAGCTAAAGTGGTGCTTCAGGTTAAGAACAGTTTCAGGTTAAGAACGGACCTCCGGAACGAATTAAGTTCTTAACCTGAGGTACCACTGTAACAGGATTATTACTGGTGATACACTGATAGGGATAATGAGTCAGAGAGTTGCTTTCTTACAGAAGATTGGGTTCAAGCCCCACGTGGGGCAAAAGATTCGCGCATTGCAGAGGGTTGGACTAGATGATGATGATGATGATGATGATGATGATGATAATGATAATGATAATGATAATGATAATGATAATGATAATAATAATTAATAATAATAAATAATTTATTATTTATACCCCGCCCATCTGGCTGGGTCTCCCCAGCCACCCTGGGCGGCTTCAAACAAAGTATTAAAATATTTTGACCCTAGGGATCCCTTCCAACTATATGACAAAAGCCTCCTGACCTGCGTAAGATGTTCTGCAGTGATTTTTCGCATGCAATCAACTCCCTTTTGGTGTAGATTCCTAACAGGGTGAGAGAGGATAGAAGAAAAGCGAATTCCGAATTCTTTCTTCAGTGAGCTGACAGGCATAAAAAAAGAAAGGAAAAAAAGTGAAAGCTCTTGGAGACGGATATCTGTTTATGTACCGTATTTTTCGCTCTATAGGACGCACTTTTCCCCCTCCAAAAATGAAGGGGAAATGTGTGCGCGTCCTATGGAGTGAATGCAGGCTCCTTGGCATCAGCGATAGCAACGCGAAGCCTCTGAAGCGCAGAGGGAGCGCTCCCTTCGCGCTCCGGAGGCTTCAGGGATGGCGGCCTGAAGCCTTTGGAGCGCAGCGCGAGTTCTTGCTGCGCTCCGCAGGCTTCGGGTTCCTTTTGCTGAGCTGGGAGAGCAAGACTCTCCTGGCTTCAGCAGAAAGGGAGAGCTACGCAGCACCCCTTAATCCATGCGGGAGGAGAAATGGAAGGGGCTCCGTTTCTCTTGCCGCTTCGCTGAAGGGGCGCTGAGCAGAGAGGGGGAGAATTTTTTTCTTCCTTGTTCTCCCCCTCTAAAACAAGCTGCGTCCTATGGTTTGGTGCGTCCTATAGAGCGAAAAATACGGTACCACTGACCCGTTCATGTAAGACGTGAGTGTGGCATGGGCCTAGTAGTTTTTTAAAATACATATATTTATAATGACAGCTATACAGAAACAATAGCAGGAAGCATCAAAACCGGCAGGACGTGAAATCTGCATCCTAGCACTGAAATCCCTTGGCTGAAATGAAAACCAGCAGCCCAAGTTAACAGAGTGCCCTCTGCTGGTCAAATGGCTATCTTGCTTGACCCAAAGAGAAGTCCGCCGTTTTTCTCAAGCCTCTGGATGTGACTCACTCCCTCGGCTGGTGAACCCAACAGAAGTTTTTTCTTGGTTATCTGCAGGTTCCGCCTTTCTTATTAAACAGACCAACCCCAACGAGGGCACAGAGTAGTAGGAATTTATCCTATGCAAGTATTGAGGAGTATTGAGGAGCGATAACGGCTCACGCAAGAGTGTGACCGAAAGTGCTGTGTGGGGGTGCAGAGTGCCACTTCCTTTGTTTGTGTGACCAGTGTGTGGCCTACCCACCCCCAGCTTCTGGGAGTGATGCTGATGCTGGGCCCCTTACCTGGTGCCTCACCTGGGCGACCTGTGGGAGGTGCTGGGTTTCCCACCATTCTGGCTGGAACTGAGGTGGACTTGCGGGGCTAAAGGAAGCAAAGGGGTGGGGGAGACGTTGGGAAGGGCTGAGTTGGGCCCATTTATGTTTGCGCTTTTTTGGGACTTGCATTACCGTTTAAAATAAATCAAACACTGCCTTGAGACGTAAAACCCATCTTTTATATATATTGGTACCTCTGGTTGTGAACGGGATCCATTCCGGAGGCCCGTTCGCAACATGAAAAGAGCGCAACCCGCAGTGGTGTGTCTGTGCATGCGTGGGTTGTGATTCGCTGCTTCTACACATGCGTGTGACATCATTTTGTGCTTCTACGCATGCACGAGCGGCGAAACCCAGAAGTAACCCTTTCCGGTACTTCCGGGTTGCTGCGGGACTTAACCTGAAAGAACATAACATGAAGCGGACATAACATGAGGTATGCCTGTATATATAGTTTTTATTAAATTTTCTGTTTTACAATTTAAAATACCGTATTTTTTGCTGTATAGGATGCACCAGATGATAAGACGCACCTAGTTTGGGGGGAAGGAAACAAGAGGGGAAAAATTCTGAATCCCAGAAGCCAGAACAACAAGAAGAATCTGGCTTCTGGGATAGCCTCTTGCTGTTCTGGCTTCTGGGACAGCCGCTGAAGCCTCTCCCGGGCAGCGGGATGAAGGCTCCCCCTGCCCGGAAGAGGCTGCGCGCGAGTAAGCTGCCCTCTGTCCCTTCCTCACACTTCCTGCAAGAGCCGCGTGAAGCCTCCCCAGGGCAGTGGGGAGCCTTCGTCCCGCTGCCCTACGGAGGCTTCGCGGGGGCTATCCAAAAGCCAGAATAGCTAGAGGGAGCGCTGCACAGCCTTCATCCCGCTGCCCTCCGGAGGCTTCACAGGCTCAGTGGCAGCCCCTGAACTGTGCAACTCCCTCCCTAAAGAGATGCATCTAGGGTGGCTCAGTTGGTTAAAGCATGGTGCTGAGAACGCCAAGGTTGCAGGTTCGATCCCCATATGGGACAGCTGCATATTCCTGCATTGCAGAGGGTTGGACTAGATGCTCCTCATGGTCCCAGCTCCGTGATTCTCTGATTTTCGCTGTATGGCATTTGCCATCTGCTGGAAAAATGTGCCTCTTTACCATGGTGTTCCACAGCGAAAGTATTTTGTTTCGTAGGGCCCGCCTCTGGCTGACTGGCTTTACCTGTTTTTATCGTTGCAACCGTTCTGTCGGTGTTGTTTGGACGTTGTTTCTTGTATTGTGCAATCGGCCCCGGGACCTTTATGGTAAGAAATCTCATAAATAAGGCCTTCGGTTTTCCTGGATGGAGAGAGGTGTATGTAGAAATCTGCAAGGCTGTAGTGCGTGCTAGTCCTGCTCCGACCCGCTGATGTCAATGGGCGCTACTTACTCAGGGCCATTAATTTCAGTGGGTCTACTCTGAGTACTGAGCACAGTGCCATTCTGCCTGGGGCTGATAGGAGTCGTAATCTAAATTACCTGGAAGGCAACATATTGCCATGCTATGGTTATCTCCATCTTGGACTACTGCAATGTGCAATGTACTGCAAAGGTGGGGATACCTTTGAAGGTGACTTGGAAACTAATCCAGAATGTGGCAGCTAGATTGGTGACTGGGAGCAGTCACCAGGACCATATAATACCGGTCCGAAACGGCCTCAGCCCAGTATACCTGAAGGAGTGTCTCCACCCCCATTGTTCTGCCCGGACACTGAGATCCAGCACTGAGGGCCTTCTGGCGGTTCCCTCATTGCGAGAAATGAGGTTACAGGGAACCAGACAGAGGGCCTTCTCGGTAGTGGCGCCCGCCCTGTGGAACACCCTCCCTTCAGATGTGAAGGAAATACGCAGCTATCTTATCTTTCAAGGACATCTGAAGGCAGCCCTGTTCAGGGAAGTTTTTAATATTTAGTGCTGTATTGTTTTTAACACTCGATTGGGAGCTGCCCAGAGTGTCTGGGGAAACTCAGCCAGATGGGCGGGGTATAAATAATAAATTATTATTATTATTTATTATTTAATTGTACAATGGTACCTCGGGTTACATACGCTTCAGGTTACATATGCTTCAGGCTACAGACTCCACTAACCCAGATATAGTACCTCAGGTTAAGAAATTTGCTTCAGGATGAGAACAGAAATTGTGCCCCAGCGGCGCGGCGGCAGTGCAAGGCCCCATTAGCTAAAGTGGTGCTTCAGGTTAAGAACAGTTTCAGGTTAAGAACGGACCTTCGGAACAAATTAAGTACTTAACCCGAGGTACCACTGTACCTGCCTTGCAGCTGCTGGAAGCAGAATGCTAAACCTAGATGGGTCTGATCCAGCCATGCTCTTTCTTGGTGCTTATGCTCCTTCAGCTCAGAACGAGGCCTGCTGTGTGTTTTTATTTCCTTGAGATGTCCTCCCAGGAGCACTCGCCCCGGCACTGTTTCCCTTTCTCCGCTCCTTCTGCCTGCAGTGGAAACGCTCTGGAAAAAAACGAGACAGGTCACGTCATACCCGTGAAATGTGCAAGGAATTCTTGTAGGTGTGCCATGGGTGAAAGGACTCTGAGATCTTGGCATCCGCCGCTCTGATCCGTTTTGCTCCGTAACTTTTATATAATTGCCCCTCTGTTCTGGTTACGTAATCAAGATTGCATTCAGCACGGAGCAAGCAAGATAAAATAAAAATAAAATCTGCTTCTCACCCAAGCTCTTGTTGCAACCGTGGGAAGAGAGGTGGCTGGAATGTAAGGACGCTACTTCGTCCAAACACATTTCCCCCCGGAAAATTAAAGCGTGCGGAGGAAGGTTGTGTGCCCTACTGATGGGATCAGCGCTGCTGCAGTCCTGCCCAAGAGGGACAAGGACTTTTGTGTGCGTGTTTATTTTTATTTTTTAAAGATACAGATTCGCAAAAGAAATAACATGGCATAGCTGAGAGTGAGTTTGCTGGCCAACTCTGCAAAAGTACTAGGAGAGGTTAGATAAGGTACAGGTAAATGCAGAACGGAATAGTGGGAAACGTAATCAGGAATATCTAAAAGTAGCAAGGGGTTAAAAGGTAAAGGGACCCCTGACCATTAGGTCCAGTCGTGACCTACTCTGGGGTTGTGGCGCACATCTCGCTTTATGGGCCAAGGGAGCCGGCGTACAGCTTCCGGGTCACGTGGCCAGCATGACTAAGCCGCTTCTGACGAACCAGAGCAGCGCACGGAAACGCCGTTTACCTTCCCGCCGGAGCAGTACCTATTTATCTACTTGCACTTTGTGCTTTCGAACTGCTAGGTGGGCAGGAGCAGGGACCGAGCAACGGGAGCTCACCCCGTCGCGGGGATTCGAACCGCCGACCTTCTGATCTTCAAGTCCTAGGCTCTGTGGTTTAACCCACAGCGCCACCCGCGTCCCTAGCAAGGGGTTAGGGTCGCTTAAAATACGGATCCGTAACTGAGGCCAAATTAGCTATTTGTGCAGCACTGATTCCCCCTGCCCCAATTGTGAGAAAAGCATTGGTCTGGTTTGCGTGCCCCAGTAAACCAAACCATGGTTTACCAGGACTTGCAGGCTCCTGGAGGAGAATTAGCTGTTGTTTTGCTTCTCTTTTTTCACTCCCACGCTGCCCTTGGCGTGTGGTCTGAACTTGGGCTTGCGGTTCAGCTGTCTCCTCACCAGCCATGAGCTGTGACTAAGTTTGCACAGCGTGCTAAACCTTGGCTTATCTCCGCAAAGTGTGGCAGTCGAAAAGTCTTGGGAGGAGCAAGCAGTTGTGAGATCCTCTCGAGAAGCCACATGTGTTTGCATGATCCTATCAAGCCCAAGGATCAGGTCCCTCGAGGCTCCGGAGCTGAATGTGGGACTCATCCTTTCCATAGTCCCATCTCACACTAGTCCTCTTTCATGCCCTCCTTTAATAATAAATAATAATAATAAACTTTTATTTATACCCTGCCCTTCCCGGTTCAGAAAACCGGGCTCAGGGCGGCTAACAACAAATTTAAAACACTTAATTGATGCAACAACAAAAAAACAGCATAAAATACAATATAAAACGTGAATAACAATAAATTCGGAATTCAAAAATTCAAAAAATGCCTTTGCCTAGCTGGAATCTGCCTTTGAATTCTGACTGCAGCTTTTTCTTGCCTGGACCAAACGCAGAGAGGGGTGTGTATAAGTGCAGAATGCTTTGCATAAGTGCAAGATGGTTTGAGCGTAATTACACCGATCTTGGACTGACTGCACTGGCTGCCAATTAGTTTCTGGGCCCAATTCAAAGTTCTGGTTTTGGCCCATGAAGCCTTAAACGCCCCATGAGTGCAATACCTGCAGAACTGCCTCTCCCCATATGAACCTACCTGGACCTGAGATCAACCTCTGAGGCCCTTCTTTGTGTGCCTCCTCCACGTGAGGTCCAGAGGTTGGCAACATCAGAACTGGCCTTTTCTGTGCTGGCTCCCCGTTTGTGGAATGCTCTCCCCAGGGAAACTCACCTGGCACCTTCACTGTATGTCTTTTAGGTGGCAGGCAAACACTTTCCTCTTCAACCCAGGCCTTAGGTTGATTGACATCCATTGCCCTTTTTAATGTGTTGCAGGAGACCTGCAAGTATAGGGTGGTATTCAGATTTAACAAATGATAAATAATGATGGTTTTGTTTTTGTTCTTATTTTTATAACACATTTTGTTGTTTTTGTATTGCAATTCTATGCTGTGAGCCGCCCTGCGATCTACGAAGGAAGGGCAGTATTCATAAAAATATAAGTGTCTGTAGAAGCCAGCCTACTGTACAAAGCTAAAACTCAATTTTATTGCTCTACTCACTATTTAATTTAATTTATAATTTTCAGGTTTATACATTTCAATAATTTTGCAGCCATTTTAACATTTCAAAACTTGACATCCTTCCCCCTCTTTCTGCGGTTCCTTAAATTTATTGCTCCACTCGCTTTTGTCTGTGCCTCCTCCATTGCTGTGTGACCCCTGAAGGTCGCTCAGAAGGGAATATAGGCTGTAAAAGGTTTCCCATCTCTGCCTTTAGCCACATTTTGGCTTATGGTGATGTGCAAACCAGGCCAATGTGCAGCGGGACAGGACGGGGAGAAACCTTATAGCCTCATCATATCACCTGATTCCAGCTGCAGTACCACTCCCAACCACACTAAGCGCTGCTCGTTTTTCATTCTGCTTGCCCTCCGGGCTCGATGTCTTGGGTGCGAAGGATGCTTCCAGCTCTGTAGTATTGGTGCCGCCTAAGTTAGGTGTACATGAATAATCAAAAAGCGTTTTCTGCCTCCCCTCTTTTCTTCCCGCCTCTCTCAGGATTCGTACAGGAAGCAAGTAGTCATAGATGGCGAGACCTGCCTCTTGGACATTCTAGACACAGCCGGCCAAGAGGAGTACAGTGCGATGAGGGACCAGTACATGAGGACGGGCGAAGGCTTTTTATGCGTATTTGCTATAAATAACACAAAATCTTTCGAAGATATTCATCATTATAGGTAAGCTTCGCTCAGGTTGCGGTTGCCAGCATCCGCTTTGTGGGGTTTTACAGATGGCTGCTAGCAAGGTTTCCCTAGACCAGGGGTCAGCAAACTTTTTCAACAGGGGGCTGGTCCACTGTCCCTCAGACCTTGTGGGCTGGGGCGGACTATATTTTGAAAAAATAATAATGAGTGAATTCCTATGCCCCACAAATAATGCATTTTAAATAAAAGCACACATTCTACTCATGTAAAAACACCAGGCAGGCCCCACAAATAACCCAGAGATGCATTTTAAATATAAGGACACATGCTACGCATGTAATCCTGGTTTAGGTCAAATCTGCTTTTAGGGCTTCAGCGGTTGAATTGTGCCCAGAAGCAAAATGGAAGCAAAATTCCAGCAAGCATTTTACGTTATTTTCCCTTTCATTTCATGGTTGAGCTGGTTTTTATCTCTGTCGTTTCTTCCCCCTGCCTTATTGTGCACTGCTTGCAGCTGCGGTGTTAAGCCCTCTATACATTGCTGCAATAAATGAATGTGTAAGACGCTCACAACACCGTGTTTTCATTGTTCCTTGCCAGGGGTCAGCAAACTGTTTCAGCAGGGGGCCGGTCCACCGTCCCTCAGACCTTGTGGGGGGCCGGACTATATTTTGAAAAAATAAATAAATGAATTTCTTTGCCCCACAAATAACCCAGAGAGGCATTTTAAATACACATTCTACTCATGTAAAAACACGCTGATTCCCAGACCGTCTGCGGGCTGGATTGAGAAGGCGATTGGGCCGGATCCAGCCCCTGGGCCTTAGTTTGCCTATCCATGCTCTAGATCTGAATGTAGGACTCTCACCTGGGTTGTGGGGGCCCGCACATCCTCTGGGACCAGCTCATGTTGCAGAAGGTATCACCCTGAGCAGGTAGGGCAGATTATCTTGCTTCGGGCTGCAGGTGAGAGAAATGCCCCCCCACCCCACTTTAAAACAAACAAACTGAAACCTCCCTGCAAGTAAAATCTAGAGTGCTGGACCAGGAGATTGGGAGACCTGGGTTCAAATCCTGCCTCAGCCTTGAAGCTCGGTGGGTGACCTTGGGCCAGTCGCTGCCTCTCAGCCTAGCCTACTGTCAGGGAACTGCCATCAGTGTCCGAGGGAGAGAGCAAGCTCCAAAGGGATCCCAGAGAGCGTCCTGGGAGTGGGAGAGGCAGCCCGTCTTCTGGGGAAGAGAATCAACGTAGCTCCAGTGGCGAAGGGGGGCAGATGGGGGAATCGGCGAGGCGGTCCCATGATTCCTTGCCGGGGACCAGCCGGGAGAGGAAGGGTCCTCCGCTGCCTACGCCCTCCTTGCGCAGAAGGCTTCCGCGCAGAGAGAGTAGGCGGAGACTTGGCGTCAAAGAGCTTCTTTGCTGGAAGAAGTTTAAGAAACGCCCACTGACGGATTCTGCCAGTGATTGAGACAGTCACGGGCGAGTGGCTGCCCGGACAGGAAAGGTTCACTCAGGTAACCCAGCCAGAGGTTGGGACAAGCTTACGCACGAGCAACCCCTAGAACCATTACACCTACCTCACAGGGTTGTAGCGAGTATAAAATGGAGAGCTTGTGATGGACGGGGCAAGCATGTCCACCACCTTGAGCATCTTGGGAGAAAATAATAATAATAATTAATAAATTTTTATTTATATCCCGCCCTCCCCAGCCGAAGCCGGGCTCAGGGCGGCTAACGACAATAAAATAATACAACATTCTAAAATCATTTCATTATAAAATTAAATCAAATTGATGGCAACTGTTGGGCTAGAGTTCTGTGAAGATTGCCAAAGGAGGGAGTCAGGCTGTGCCCTGGCCAAAGGCTTGGCGGAACAACTCTGTCTTGCAGGCCCTGTGGAAAGATGTCAAGTCCTGCAGGGCCGTAGTCTCTTGTGACAGAGCGTTCCACCAGATTGGGGCCAGTACTGAAAAGGCCCCGGCCCTAGTTGAGACCAATCTAACCACCTTGCGACCTTGGACCTCCAAGATGTTGGAGGTGGGGGATATAAATGAAATAAACAAACAAACGTGGGTTTGACGTCTGTTCGTTCTGCTTGTTTTACACTCCGGAGTCCCTCAACTTTCCAAGCCTTTCTTGCGCATTACGCAGAACGAGGTGAGTGTGTGAGAGCATGATGCCCTCTGCCTGAAATGTTCCAGTGCAGAATCTCTGCAGGGTCTCCCACATAAGGAAGGATCTCCCCACAAGTAGTAAAGGAGCGCACCAGCGACAGAGTGATGCATACTGGTGCATTAGCTTTGTACATGCAGGAAAAACCTGGAGAGAGACTGCCAGTCAGTGCAAACAGTACTGAGCTGTATGGACCCAGAGGTCTGGCTCTGTGTAAGGAAGTGTGTGTGTGTTTCTTTTGATTTATTTCTTCCTTCTTCTGCATAATATGTACATTGGCTCTAAGCAAATGCTCTCTGGTCTCCCCCCCCCACTTCAGCAGCCTTAAATGCATGCTAATTAGGAGGGTGTTGACTAGAAATGGGACTGTTGCGATTTGCGTCAAACGAAAGCCCATAAAGACTTGCCATGTGATTGCAGCAAACGCCCTCTTTAAAACTGCTCAGTTTGAAAGCAGCCTTTTTTGGAGTTATTTTTAATCCTGGCTCCAGAACCCACTGATTTCAGGATCTGTGTGGCGCTGTGAAAAGCCACATGGAGCGATCGTGAGAAGGCAGCTGTGGTTGTGTAACTCGCCCCCTCCCCCAAGTTGCCATCCAGGTGCTCAGTTCTCCCCTGGGTCAGTCGCAGTCTCTCGGCGGAGCCCGCGCCGGGGGGGGGGGGGAGAGCCATGCGCTCTTGCCTTGGACGCTTTGCAAGAAGGGCGGCCTGTAAACGTGACGATAGATGAACAAATACATTGTCAACAACCGCCTAGAGATTTTATTACGATCAAGCGTTGCGAAATGAAAGTTTGGGCCACAAGTCCACATGCGTCGGGCTTGTGACGTGGCTTCCCCACAGGAACAAGAGAGAGCCCTTCCCAATTTGTGTGCTTTGCTCTCTACACATGTTGTAAGACTGGCATTGCTCCCTGAGCTTTGAATTGCACATGCCGGACGTTTTCAGCATGCGCAAAACATGTTCTCCGCCGCTGAGGCGCATCGCACCACTGCGTGCCTTCTCTTCTTGCTTCCTGAGCCCTTAACAACTTAAGCCCTTTTAAAATGTGGGGTTTTGGTGTGTGTGTGGGGGTGTTTATTGTGTGGTGGTTGTTCTTATTTTGATTATGTACGTTGTGGTTTTATATTTTTATTTTATTCTGTGAACCGCCCTGAGACATCCAGTATAGTCGGTATAGAAATTCAATAAATTTGCCTCTCAACCACCTCAATTCCAGTTAACATCTTGAGCTTCTGCACACAACTCTAAACTGAGCTTGTGTCTGCCTCAATCAGTCTACCTAGTCCCTTTCTTTTTGCCTTCACTGTCTGATTGTTGAAACACCTAAAACTTCTAAGCACATCATAAATAATAGGGTCTAAGGCAGTGTTTCTCAACTTGTGGGTCTCCAGATGTTGTTGGACTACAACTCCCATCATCCCTGAGCTCTAGCCTTGCTAGCTAGGGGTGATGGGAGTTGTAGTTCAACAACATCTGGGGACCCACAGGTTGAGAAAGGCTGCTCTAAGGACACTTAAAGACTTTTATCTTTATTTGAAGTATAGAAATTCAATAAATAAATAATAATTACACTAAACGAGCCTCGGGGTCCCTTCCAACTCTACGATACTAAAATCTCTGCTCGATCACCAAGTTCTGTTGGGCGAATGGTGTTTACTGCCCCCTGTGTAAATAAGGCTGCTTGGTAGCTATGAGAGATATAGCGTTTAGTGTGGACAGTCCAGCAACGTGGAACCTCCTGCCGATGGAAACCCACCAAGCATCCTTCTATATTTTTTGGTATCTTTTGAAGCCTGCCTTCAGACGACAGGCCTTTGTACTTGGATGAATGTTGTGACCAGGGAGTTACTTCTGGCATTTTCTGCACTTAAATATTTTCTCGTGTAAACTTGACATTTTATATTTGATGTGTGTAACCTTTTGTGGATGATTTTGTATGTGAGTTAGCAGTGTAAAAATAAAATAAAATAAATCAGTGAGCCCTGGAGATGGGCTGAATGCAGATGAAAACCTTGGTAGTAAACAAAACAGATGATTTAAATAACTTGCTTCTTTTTCTTTTTAAAACCTCTTCCTTCAAAGAAGTAACCGTGGCAATTCCACAGATATTACTTTGCTCTAAAGTGGTCTCTCGCTCTTCTCTTATTCCCCCACCCCACTCCTCCACAGGGAACAAATAAAAAGAGTGAAAGATTCTGAAGATGTCCCCATGGTGCTAGTAGGAAACAAATGCGACTTGCCTTCGAGAACCGTAGACACAAAACAAGCTCAGGACTTAGCTAGAAGTTATGGAATTCCTTTCATCGAAACCTCTGCGAAAACGAGACAGGTAACATTGTGTGTGTGTGTTGTCTTGTGTGTAAGAACAACCATCTCCTGTTGAGGTTTAGAACAGAGTTTTCTGTTCGAATAAAGAGTAGGATTCCTAGTACCTGTGAATCCATGTAGCTGAGATTCAAGAAAGCAGGCAGAGTGACGTTCCATTTTATTTGACTCTCGAGAGCCAGTTTGTATATCTGAGGTCCCACCTGCAGCCTATGCTTAAAGCAGTATCGCACCACTTTAGCCAGATTCCCCCGGAGAATCCTGGGAAACTGTAGTTTGTTTCTGGTGCAAGGAACTGTAGCTCTGTGAGGTGAAAACTACAGTTCCCAAGAGTCTCTGGGGGAATCCATGACTGGCTAAAGTGGTATGCTGCTGCTTCAAAATTAAAATTTCAAAATCTCTGTGTGTGTTGTATGTGGCTTCCACTTTAAAAAAATAAAGAAAGAAAAAACCATCCTGGATGTTGCCCAGGATGGTAGTGGTGAACCTTGCACAGATTCCTTATGGGAGATAGACGTGTGTCTGGATTTTACCACCTCAGACACACATCACCTGAATCCCGAGGCCAAGAACAGAATCCAGGGCAAGAATCCATATACAAGCATGCAGTTCGACTACTTCAAGCATAAATCCTTCTTTTACTGCACTAAATAAGCCCCAGAGCAGCACCTGCCTGGTAGCCTTGTCTTCAAATTCGGAAAGGCATTGGGTTCAGAGGTCTGACTCTGCAACCCTTGCGATCCCTTTAAGATGCTGAATTAATTTGTCTGGCGTGAATTCGTAGGAACATCTGGTGCATTCTAAGTGGCAGGATGTTGCAGCTGAGGCCTTGTCTGAGTTATTTTTAGTCGTTTTCATAACGGCAAGAGTTATCTGAACGTTTCTCTCCAGCTGCGCAGACAGTGGATTGTCGGAGGACAGTAAGTGTCCTGATTAACAGTTTCCCTGAACACGCATAAGAACATGCTGAGTAATACTGGAATTGCAAACTGCCTGTGTGGGATCTCTTAATGTTCATAAGGTATCGAAGCTAAAAATCGAAATAAGGACTAGAGAATGGTAGCAAACGCCGCTTTGCGTCCATTTTTAAATGGTTCTCACATCCTCTCAACTCAGTAATTGCCTGTCCTTAATGCAGAAATCCCTTTCCCCCTGTATTCCTTTTCACCGAAAATAAATGTTCAGAAATCCGCTGTATGTTTGGAATGTGTCCAAGGCTGTGTGTACACACTGCACAAAATGCAAAATTCACCCTGCAAGTACAGAACTGGAAGCGTGAGAACAGGCGGCATCTAGTCCTCATGGGTTTTTTTTTTTGGAAACTGCTTGAGAAGGAAACCCACGGGCGGTGTTTTTACAGGGGCTTTTGTGATTCACGCAGTTGCATGCTCATGATCCAGAGAAGAACCTGGCTGGATTTCTGCACATAGCAAGTCCCTCCTTCCCTCTGCATCCCCTTGGAATGCCAGGACCAGCATGCAGTGTGTCACTTGAGATGCTGCTGCTTGCGAGAGAAAACACCTGTAAAAAGCAGGGGAGGGAGGAGACAAGGATAGCAGTATCTGCTCTGACTTTTGCCAGAGTTTCCAATGTGTGCAGACAATTCTCCTGCCTCCCAAGTGCTTTCCTCCTTGCTTTAGCGGGGAAAGATGAAGGGATGGTTGAGGGCATCTTCCCTTTGCCCAGGAGCCCCACTTGCCCAGGAGACCGCATGAGGCTCCAGATCAGGAAGCCCCTTCTTTGCTTCTCGCCTTCTCCTCTTAGCATCAAATAATTGCAGAATCGGAAGAGACCCAAAGGGACATCTTTGGGTTGCCTTCTTTCCCCTGGGCTTTGGTAAATAAAACTGTTACCTGAGTATACTTTTGAAAGCAAATTACAGTGCTATGGATGTGCACATGACTGCCTGCAGAAAAACGAGAGCACAGGTCACTGCCTCAAGGAGCTTACAATCTAAAATTTGACCTGTGCACTTCCTTCCTTTGCGCGCATAGCTTTTGAGTCCTGTTGGCAGTGCAGAATACAGCCCTGGATATATTTCGTATGGCTATGGTTACCTAGCCTGTGTGCATCATCTGTTGTTGTTTTTTTTGTTTTCTAATCGTTGCGAAGTTGCTGGGCTTAAATCTCTGCTTGCTTTTTTTTTTAAAAAAAAGTTCCGTTGATTTTGCTCTGCATTACAATCCACTTGCTTTGCTCTTCTAAAAGAGCCTGTGATTTCCACTTCACCCTTGATTCATTTCCTTCAGGCCTTTTTAAAGAGCTGCATCAATGTATTACACCCCAAATCATAGTTGGTTGACCCGGTTCTAAATAAGGTAAAGTTGCTTTTGCTGTTTGGGACTAAACATATTTACCTGGCATCCTTGGACACCTTCCATGGCCCTGATGGGCACTCGCCAACACTGAAGCCTGCCTTGTGCCCAGCCCCTCCTTCTGTGGTCGGCGGGGGGCAACTATGAGCCACCACAAAGTTTTCCACATCCCCAGCGTCCATTTCAAGCACACTGTGTTCCACAAAGAATCCTGGGAACTCTGGTTTGTTAAGTGTGCAGGGGATTGTAACCCTGTGAGGGGTAGACTACAGTTCGCCAGATGCTTTGGAGCAAGCCATGACTGCTACAATGGTAGAAAATTTCTTTAAATGTGTGGCGTGAATTATTCTGCTCTGATGATAGCAACAACAATAATAACAACAACTTTTATTTATACCCCGCCCTCCCCAGCCAAGACCGGGCTCAGGGCGGCTAACGCCAAATATAAAACAATTGATTGAAATACAGCTTAAAATAAAGATTAAAATACAGCATTAAACCATTAAAATTAAAATGCAGCCTCATTTCAATGGAAACTCAATCAAAAACTTTTTGGGGGTTAAAAATGTCAAGTCTTCACCAAGGCTAACTATCCAGACTGGTCCTACGTGGGCCAGAAAAAGACAGGGAAGTCCCCAAATAGGAGTTCCAACACATATGGCTCAGGACCTATGCTATAAACTAGTTTCTGTACCCATTGAAAGGTATTTTATCCCATCCCGAATGTGTGGTACACTTAGTGGTAAGGGGCAGGCTAATAACTGGGTTGGAGTTCCCAAGGAACCTAGTATCCCCATCTCCAGTGGTGCTTTCCAAAAAATCTAGCCATTTACCCATCATCTCTCCCACTTTCTAGCATTTAGAAATACTCCTAAGAGGACATATCACATGCTGAGAATGCTGCCATAAGCACACTGATAACACCATTCCTGAATTTTTCCAATCTGTTCTAAAAAAAACAAACTAGCCATTTCAGTTACACGGCTGGCTATAACAAACGTCTCTTCTTCTTTGGCGATCACTCGTAGCCGAGTAAGATTGTCTTCCATAAACATGGTTTTAACAATGCGTCCATAGGTGACTCTGGAGGCCAGTTCTGGATCCACACGTCCTTCCACAGTGGGGACATAGTTTTCCGGGCAGGAGTTGATCACGCTGAGGGTTTGCCAAGCGTGCCTTCCTCTTAGCACATTTCTCCTTTAGTCCTGAGTTCAAGCGTCTTCAAAGTCCATGACACTTTTGGTAAAGGCTGTTCTCCAACTGGAGCGCTCGCAGGCCAGTGTTTCCCAGTTGTCAGTGTTTATACCACAATTTTTTAGGTTTGCCTTGAGAGAGTCTTTAAACCTCTTTTGTTGACTGTTGAATAGTGGGCAGACATGGCAGACGACACAGCGATTTCTCCAAAGCAGCTCTTTATTTTGTAAGCTGGAACAGAACTGAACAGCAAACAGCTCAGCCAGCCTGCTTTTATCGGCAGCCGACTGTCAACATTGTAGCAACAACAACCCAGGGTTTCCCGCTTAAAATAACTGAAGTGGACCTGAGTGAAAACTATCTACAGTATCCCCCTGCTGGCCCAGGGTGAGAACTTCAGTACATAACATTGACCACCAGCATTACGCTTTCCATTTTTAAGTTCGGAATAGAGTAGTTGCTTTGAAAGATGATAATCAGGCATCCGCACATGACTAGTCAAACGGCTATAACTATAACAAACGTCTAATGTGCTCTGACACACATAACAGGCTCCCCCTGCCAGCTTTTCTGTAGCTAAGCAATAAAGTGCAGTCCATGAGGTTCTACACCCCCTCTAGCCCCATACTTTTGGGGCATAAATCCCCTAGCTTTTAACTGGATCTGGGGGTTCCATTAGAAACAGTAATTCGTTGTGAGTTCTGGGACTTGTGGCTCTGTGACAGGCGGTTCCCAGAATTCTTTGGGTGAAACAGTTTGCTTTAAATGTTTGGTTATGTATGCAGCCGGGGTGAGCTTCACTGTGTGGTTCCCCCTCGTGTGGAGAGAATGGGAAATTACGGTGACAATTTCTTTTTTTTCTTCCTTTGAAAACTAGTCTTCGTTTGAGGGATCTGGTAGATTTTTTTGTTTGTGGGGTGGATGGGAATATACCGTATTTTTTGCTCCATAAGACTCACTTTTTCCCTCCTAAAAAGTAAGGGGAAATGTGTGTGCATCTTATGGGGCAAATGCAGGCTGCACAGCTATCCCAGAAGCCAGAACAGCAAGAGGGATTGCTGCTTTCACCGTGCAGCGATCCCTCTTGCTGTTCTGGCTTCTGAGATTCAGAATATTTTTTTTCTTGTTTTCCTCCTCTAAAAACTAGGTTCGTCTTATGGTCTGGTGTGTCTTATAGAGCGAAAAATACGGTAGTTTTCCAGTAGAGCAGAGATGGGTAACATCACCCTGAGCTATGGCTCCTCCTATATTTATTTTCCCTTTCTTCAGTAGCATGGTTGCTTTTTTAAAAAATTGTGGCTTACTGCTCTTTGTGTGTGCTGAGGAGGGATTTGATGTAAGAGAGAAAGGCATGGGAAAGGTGTTTTTTGGGGGGTCACAAGAGAAAAAGGTGGTCACTCAAGGGATCAGGACACTTTTGGGTGGCTGAGGGTGATGGAGTTGGAGGAGTAAAAAGCCACAAACACAAAATATCTGGATGTGGGAGCAGATCGAGAAGGGAAAAACATGGCTGCAGAATGAGGCCACAGGAAGCTGCGAAGAGGAGTTTGTGCTGGATCTCCGCTAACCCAGAAATAGTGCTTCAGGTTAAGAACTTTGCTTCAGGATAAGAACAGAAATTGTGCTCCGGCGGCGCGGCAGCAGCAGGAGGCCCCATTAGCTAAGGTGGTGCTTCAGGTTAAGAACCGTTTCAGGTTAAGAATGGACCTCCGGAACGAATTAAGTACTTAACCGGAGGTACCACTGTATAAACTAGGCACCAAATGGCTCTTTAAATCAAGGTTGCAGTTGCCAAAACAGAATGTCTAGTCGCCATTTTTGGACAAGACGGCTCTAAAATCTTATTTTTCATATGATGGGCTGACTGTGATTGATTCTCAGTTAAAGACCTGGCTAGTTCAGATGACCACCTTCAGCTCGGTTAAGAACTCTGAGCACCTACTATTTTTCTTAATGGTGACACACGGACCGTTCATAATGTAAGAATATTCTTCACAACTGTGAGCAGGGCAGTGGGGTGGGGTAAGTGAAGACAAGCTACAGCAAAGCGTTTGGGTTCCTGAAATCCATCCCGATTGTGCAGATAAAATATAGCCGATAGAATTCTACAGGATGAGGTATTAGTGTGTGAAAACAGCCCAGATCCAAGGATCCCCAGGCATGAGCCTCCTGGTGGCAGAGATGTCAGGTGCCATCTTGGTGCCCTGGCATCTTCACTTGGTCGCAAGTGGCCAGTAGCCAGGTGCAAAATGCGCCTGGCACCTGGCTAATTTTGATCACTGGTCCCAGGTTCAATCCCCAGCATCTCCAGGTAGGACTGGGAGAGACCTCTGTCTGAAACCCTGGAAATGCATCTGCCAGTCAGTGCAGACAACACAGAGCTCGATAGACCTGATTCAGCATGAAGCGTTTTCCTCTGTTCCAGTGGCAAATGCTGCAGCCTTTTTCTTTGGACTCAAGCTCTGATCAGCTCCTACCAGCACAGCTAGTCCTGTCAATGGTGATGGGAGTTGCAGAGCAGCAGCAGCAGCATCCTGAGGGCCACCGATGAGCAAACCCTGTTCTAGAGGAAGCCCCTAACTCTTGTGGTACTCCCTTTCTAGTCTCCATAAAGTTGTCGGGAAGCACATGCATGCCTTTGTGTATGCGTTTCCGTGTGAAAAACCTCTCCTATGTTGCAATGCTCGCCTGTAGCAAAACTGCCACTTCCGTGTTTCCTGTGGGAGACAGGCAAAGTTTCAACAACTTAGTCAAATGCTTCCCCTGTGTGACTGGCTCTTTAAAAACCCTTTCCCCCAAGCCCTGCTTCTTCTTTTTGTGGTGAAATGCTTTGCCCAGAATGGGCTCCTCTCTAGTCAATCTTTTGCCTTCTTTGGTGTTGATCTCTTTCTCCATCTTGTCTGCATTGCTGAAACAAAATCGCAACTCCTGCTCTCGGTGATCGGGATGGAGGCGGTGGGCCCAGTTGCCTTGAAATGGTTCCTGAGGGACCTCCACTGAAATGAGCTGGGCGGGGGGGTGGATACACAGTCAATGGAAGTTGTTGTCCACCCTCCCCGCATTCTCCTGCCCCAGGGGTTTTGGGGAGGAGACCTTCCCAGCTATTGGGCCCTTTCGGGAAGTGAATGAAATAGCATCTCGAATAATCGTGGCAATCAAAACAGTTGGATCGGATGGGTGCGCTTGTGCTTATGGAAAATTTCCTGTGCTTTTCTTCTTCTTTCTCTCACTGCAAGATGGGGATGTGACTGTTTAGCTCAGAACCTCGCAGATGGTTTTCTGGGGAGCCTCAGATGTTCCTCGCTGTTTGGTGCGGCAGACAAACATTCTTGATACTGATCTTTCCCTCTGCAATGCGCAGCCATAGGGCAGTGCTGAATTCATTCCTCGGTGCACACACTGCATTCAAAACATTGCCAGGGTGAGGCCTAACAAGCCTGGCCAGTGTCTGGGATTAACTGTTTGTGATTGCCCTCATTTGACTTAATTTGGCCCACCAAACGACTCGCGAGTGCAGCTTAAGCAAACTTCCAGTCATGCGATGTCATTTGTCATAGGTTCATCTTTAAAGGCAGTCTGTATTTCCCTTACATTTTATGCACCTCAATCTCCCTACAAGGGAATCGGATGGGAAAACAGCATTACAAACAGTGCAAAATGTATGTGGAAAATATGTGGTGTTTCTTTCCCCCCTTTCGGCCTCGCCTATCACCAGGATTTTTGTCTCCAGAAGGCTGGTGAAGTTTGAATCTAGCCGTCGGGCTCAAAGTGGTTCTTCAAATCCCTGCCCAGAATCTTTGGCAAAGGACTCAGGTTCCTTGGCAGATGACGTCCCATTGAAAGGGTTTCCTGAAGGGAATAAATTTTTAAAATCCAGCTCCTAAAATGTTTTTGAGAATGGAGGCTCTGTTGCCATTTGCCCTGAACGCTGGACACAAGCGAAGCTCTAAATCTTAGGAAATCAAGTGTGTTAACATCTAAACAGGTGTGAACGTGACGAATAAAGGGTCTGACTAACCTGTGATATTGTTAGGACTCCCATCATCCATGGCCAGATTTGCTGAGGTTGCTGGGAGTTGAAGTCCATCAACATCTGGAAGGCCACAGGTTAGCCACCCTTAGTCTAGATCAGGGTTTCCCAAACTTGGGTCTCCAGCTGTTTTTGGACTACAACTCCCATCATCCCTAGCAAGTCAGGGATGATGGGAGTTGTAGTCCAAAAACAGCTAGAGACCCAAGTTTGGGAAACCCTGATCTAGACCCTTAAGGACTGGTATATTTTTATATCAACAGTAATGAATATGGGATTGTACCTAAAGCATTTTCCCCACATGTAGCTAAGTACAGTGGTGCCCCGCAAGACGAATGCCTCGCAAGACGGAAAACCCGCTAGACGAAAGGGTTTTCCGTTTTGGAGGTGCTTCGCAGGACGAATTTGCTATGGGCTTGCTTTGCAAGACGAAAATGTCTTGCGATTCCTGGGGGTTTTTTCCGCTCCCCACCCCCTTTTTTTCTAAGGCACTAAGCTGCTAATAGCCTTTTAGCAGCTAATCCACTAATCCCTTAAGCCTTTAATAGCCGCTAATAGCCGCTAAACCGCTAATAGCGCTAATCCGCTAATGGGCTTGCTTCGCAAGATGAAAAAACCGCTAGACGAAGAGACTCACGGAACGGATTCTTTTCGTCTTGCGAGGCACCACTGTATATTGCTCCTAAACTGCTTTTCTTAGGAGTGTAGCTGCTAATTTCCAGTTTTCCTCTGACGACTGGGCCCCCACCCTCTTCATCCTGGTTAACCAAAGCTGGCTTTAAAGGAGTTGTGTTTTACAATGCAGAGAGTGGAGGATGCATTTTATACATTGGTGCGAGAGATCCGCCAGTACAGATTGAGAAAAATCAGCACAGAAGAAAAGACTCCTGGGTGCGTGAAAATTAAAAAATGCCTTTTAATGTGACAGGGTAAGTTTTGTTCTTGTTTAAAAGGAAAAAAAAAAAAGTTCGGCGGGGGAAAAAAATCTGATCACCAATACGAATCAAATCTAACTTGCAAACTTCTCTTTGGTGATTCCAGTAATTTCAAAATGATTGTAAGTATCAGCCAATCTGTTTTAGTGTCGCCACTCTCCTTTAAGAATATAAAGGTTTTTCTCTGTGGTTTCAGCTGTGGATGAACTTGTACGGTGCATTGAGAATGTGCCTTTCTCTTTTGGAAACCCCTTTCTGGTGGGCCAGGAAATTTAGAAACAGACTTTGTTTGGAGCCAGTTCACAGAAGGTTTCAAACTCCTTGCCCCTTGAATTTTCAAGACTTGATTTTGCTCTCAGCCATATCGGGGTGAGCAGCCTCCATGCCTTCTATTTCTGCGTGGCCCCAAAGGCCCTTCTCTTGTTCTCTTCCCTTAGCAGAACGGAACAAGCCGAGCCGTGTGCAGTTGCCTCGGTTAATGGCTGCTTTCTTTAGAATTGTGGGCCGAAGCCCACGCGCCTGCCGTGATTCTGGCAAAGGTCAACTTATACGATCCAGGGTTCAAAGAACAACCCGCTCAACTTTTGATGTCTGTCCCTCGAAAACAGATAACACATGCTTACCCGCTCAGGCTTAGGAATATTCGCTGATTAGTTCTGCTAACGAATCCAGCGCACTTACGCATGCAGTGTTCTCCCGGGAGGTTGTGCCCCTCTCCTGAACGCAGTAGAAGGGGGTTTCAACTAGCCTTGCTTCACACCTTGAGTGGTTTTGCCTGGTGGGATGTATCCTTAATCTCCGATGATGAGCTCTTGTTTGCTAGGAGGTGTGTGTGTAGAAACTAGTGTAAGGTAAAGGTAAAGGGACCCCTGACCATTAGGTCCAGTCGTGGCCGACTCTGGGGTTGCGGCGCTCATCTCACGTTATTGGCCGCGGGAGCCGGCGTACAGCTTCCGGGTCATGTGGCCAGCATGACTAAGCCACTTCTGGCAAACCAGAGCAGCGCATGGAAACGCCGTTTACCTTCCTGCCAGAGTGGTACCTATTTATCTACTTGCACTTTGAGGTGCTTTCGAACTGCTAGGTTGGCAGGAGCAGGGACCGAGCAACGGGAGCTCACCCCTTGGAGGGGATTCGAACCGCCGACCTTCTGATCGGCAAGTTCTAGGGTCTGTGGTTTAACCCACAGCGCCACCCGCGTCCTAAGAAACTAGTGTACAAAGGGGAAATTGACATTTCTTGCTGTGCCCACTTGTGCCTATGGTCTCTCTCACCACGGGTGTGTGCCCCTCGCCCCCAAATGTTGCCCAGAAGGTAAACTTTCATAGGGTTGCGTTCCATGAACTGCTAATAAGATGCAAGGAAGACAGGTGTGGTCTTTGTGATATGTTGAATGGGGCATTATTACCTGGAAAGGTGAGCTCTTCTTCTTTGGCGATCACTCGTAGCCGAGTAAGATTGTCTTCCATAAACACGGTTTTAACAATGAGTCCTGAAGTGACTGTGGAGGCCAATTCTGGATCCACACGTCCTTCCACAGCTGGCGACATTGGAAAGGTGAGCACTGCCAACCTCACTCAGGAAGGCAATGGGACCCCGCTTTGCGTTCTGGACAGCTGGTCAACCATGAACATAGCTGTCAACTTTCCCCTTTTCTTGCAAGGAATCCTATTCGGAATAAGGGAATTTCCATTTAAAAAAGGAAACGTTGACAGCTATGACACTGAAACTGAAGACTGTGACAAACGGGGACTTTGGGGACGGTCTGATATAATAGAGCTGCCATCAGATGGTATAACTAGGTTAGCTCAAGTTAGCCACTCTCCTGAGATGAGATGGTTAATATTGAGCTGTTTATGACGAAGAAGACGTATACGAAACCAAACTTGATGTAAGCGTGTTCCCGTTCTCTGATGCAAACAGAGCGGGATACTTCATTGGGTGGTGGTTTCTGATTGGCTAGCCTGAGAGCAGATTTGATGTGATGTTTCCTGCCCTTAAATGATGCCCTGTTGAAGCATCAGAAATGTAACATCTGAGGAACAGGATGAGCTTCCTTACATGAGACGATGTCATGGGAATGATAGAGAGGTCTTGCTGGCATAATCAGGTTGACATGTCAGCAGAATGAATGGACTGATGAGACTTAAACTGAGGTATGTTTCCCTTTTAAAAGAAAAACTTTAGTCTTCCTTTGTGTGCTTGCTTCTTCCATTGGTGTTATTTTTAACATGCTCTCTGTCTTGCAGACATGTTCTTGGTCTTGCTTGCTTTGTACTTATGACTTTTGGATGAATAGAATAATAATAATGTGGGTGTAATGGGACTAGTAGGATTTCTCTGGGAAAAAAGACCCAATTTCACTGTCAAAAATTAGTACTTCGGGTCATTTCCAGCTGTACAACTTTCTTTTTAGCTCAAATACAGACCTCCCGTAATGTTTCCAACAGCAGTGAATTGCTGCTTTGATTACAGTATTTGTTTCAGTTTAAAAAAGTGATTTTTGCCTATAAAAGACCTGAGACCAGTCTTTCGCCAGTGATTTTGCCTTGTGGATATTTGAACTGCCTGCAGTATGATCTCTGCACACACCAGTAGACTACATTTACGGACACAATGGTCTCCCGCCATCTTGGATTAAACAATCCAGGACGCTGGCACCCATATTTGATAGTACGATAATAAACACCCAGGGGTAATGTTTTGCCTCAGAAATATTACTTCAGTTGAGAGCATCAGGTACCTAGGATAAGAGAGGGGAAACCTGATGTAAAATACACAGACAAGACAAAACTCGAGATGAAACTGTTTTGTTTTCTTTATATTTATTTTATTTTATTTACAAAAATATTTTTAGGCTGTCAATTCATATCAACTATATGTGGTGTACAACAATATATACAAATAGCAGGGCACATAAAATACATACAAAATAATGATTTTATCGTTAGAATTGGGAAAACAAAACTCTTAAATTCATTTTACGCACATTTTGTACCAGCTACATAGCAGTTTGTGTGAGTGATGTTCTCACTCATTATTTACATACATCATAGAACTTTTTTAAATTATATTCTCCCAAATTCGGTAGAAAATATGGACAGCAAGAGACACAGATCCTTAAAAGTTGCAAAAATTGGAAACCATGCTTCAAACTTCTTAGTCCTGGGTGAGAAGGGATATATTGGCTAATTGAATCCTCAAAGAGGAGCAAGTCCTTTGAGCAAGAACCACACCTAGGTCACTATCTGTAAAAAATAAAATAAAATAAATCCTCTCTCAGCTCTTCAGAAAACATGATAAAAGTGTACAAGTACCAACCATTGTTCAATTTCTCATGACTATTAAAAAGATGACTGCCTTATTGAAATTGCTCATCGCATTTTCATTAGCTAAACGAAACCCCGGCCAATTCAAGTGAAAAGGCGTCATTTGGTATTAAAAGGTCTGACATTTCTTTGCAGGGCGTTGACGATGCCTTCTACACATTAGTCCGGGAAATCAGAAAACACAAAGAGAAGATGAGCAAAGACGGCAAAAAGAAGAAAAAGAAGTCGAAGACAAAGTGTATAATTATGTAAATGCAACTTAACCCTTCGTCCTTAAGGTGTACGTCGGTAAACGTGATTCATTTTTGTACCATTACACTAAATTATTAGCACACACGTTTCTAGCATTACTTTAAAACAAACACCTTCCCTCTCTCCCTGCTTTGTGAACCCATCGGATGCCTTTTCTGGATGCCTGCTTTTAAGTGACAGTGGAAAGCATTCCTAAAGTGCCAGTATTCCTGGAGTTTCGGTTCTTGAACCTAGCGATGCCTGTGATCAATCAAGAACACGCGAGAACATTTTTTTCGGTGGCATTGGGTGCATGCGAAACTTGCTAATGTCTTCTGATTCCCCCACCTACTCCTCCTTTCTTTTCTTAGGAAGTTGTGACTGGCTGCTGCTGCTGCTGCTGTTGTTTTTGCAGGAACTGCCTTACTGGTAGAATTGCCTTTGCTTGGGGCAATGGTTTCCCGGGGTTGGTTTCTTGGGGCAATGGTTTCCCGGGTGGTAGTCCCTTCATTCAAGAGCAGGAGGGGTGAATGAGAAGACGGGATGCTTATGGTGGCCCTCCCTTCCCTGTTACATCCCATGGATTTCCTCCTTGGACATAGGTTGGAGGAGAAGGAGGAACAGGTATCTCATTTGAATTACCGTATTTTTCGCTCTATAAGACTCACCAGACCACAAGACTCACCTAGTTTTTGGAGGAGGAAAACAAGAAAAAAAATATTCTGAATCTCAGAAGCCAGAACAGCAAGAGGGATCGCTGTGCAGTGAAAGCAGCAATCCCTCTTGCTGTTCTGGCTTCTGGGATAGATGTGCAGCCTGCATTTGCGCCGTAAGACGCACACACATTTCCCCTTACTTTTTAGGAGGGAAAAAGTGAGTCTTATAGAGCAAAAATACGGTATCTAGAGCATGGTGAGGGCTGAGAGGGCCTACAGCAGCGGTTGTGCCACAGAGGCCCTGTGTAAAGTTTTGGGTTCCTGTTGAAATGCAGCACTTTAGACCCAGGTGATTTACAGGAACAGGGCGTTCCTGAGCAGGCGAGGACCATGACACGGTAGGATCGGGGCCTCTGCGCTATATAGAGAGTTGAGAGGAAGCAAGCTGGTTTTTACGACCATGGGAGGCCTGCTTCAGGCAAGGAAAATGGACCTCAAGTTGTCACAAGAGGGGAGCTGGGAAACCTTCCACCAATGCGTGGACCAAAGTACCGTGTTAGGGGTGCAAGGATCAAGAGCTCCTCAGGACCCAACATTTAGAGAAAGATGGTGCTTGTGGGAAAGGGGTAGGAGAAGAAGCCCCTTTCAGATGTGGGATGCCAGAGCTGGCTGAGTTGGCAATGGCCCCAGGAGTAGCCAACATTGTACCCTTCAGATGTTGGGACTCCAAAACCCATCATCCCCGACCAATTCCAGCCAGCATGATGGGAGTTGTAGTCCAGCATCATCTGACTCTTGCGGTTGCTGAGGTGTAGGCGATGGGAGCCCCTTGCCTGAAGCTGGTCCTGGGTCTTTGTTAGAAAACTGAGGTGGTTTAACCTGCAGCCTCCCAGGTGTTGCTGGACTCAAACGCCCATCAGTCCCTGCGAAAATGGCCAGTGGTCAAGGATGATGGGAGTTGTTGGGAATACAATGTCAGGATGGCGACAGCTTCCCTGTCCCTGTGGTATAAAAGGCAACCTCCTGTTGCCTTTTACATAGGGCGGGGAGATCTCCCAACTTATTTTCTGCTGTGTTTGTGATAAAAGGACTGATCGGCGCAAGCGATCCTGGTTTTCCAACGCACTTTTTTTGCAAAACGGTTTTGGTTCTGCTGACTGCAATATTGATAACACCTCCTTAGCCTTCCTTATGTATAATTTCTGCTTCTGGGCACCGTTTATTGTAGCGTTTCCAATCAACTTGAATGAATGTAAGGATTGCGGGTTTTTCACAGAAGCAAGTTTCTTTCCCCCAGCCCTCCCAACCTCACTTCCCCAAGGCAGTCTGCCGTGGGTCACGCTTAAAAATCTAACTATTTTTTCTATTAAAAGTGAAAATGTAAAAAAAAAAAAAAAGAGGGAAAAAATTCAAATTGGATTGATTTGTTGAAATGAGCCATCTCTGCCTTTTGGCTAAGACCAAGTGTGTGCATATAGAATATACACCGGGGGGGGGGGGGGCGTTTCACAAAAGCGTTGAGGTGCCAAGAGTAGCGTTTTGTTTTGTCTTTTGGAAGATGATGTCAGAATCAATGAACAGCAGTAACTTGGTGGGCTGTGCCCTTTAGGCTGTACAGTTTTCCCAAACCTGCCTAACAATTTAATTTAATTCCATTGTCGTGTTTTTATGTTGAAAATAAGCCTCCTTCCCACCCTCTCTCTCTCTCTCGAGTGCCAAATCTCCTACTAGGACTATTTCTTAAAATGCAATGTGTTTACCTAGAATGTATTTTAACTATTTTTGTATAGTATAAACTAAAAAAAAATAAGAAAAATACATGTTTTGTACATTGTGCTTTTTGTTTTCATTTGAGGCAAAATATATGCAATGTGACCCAGGTGATGGACATTTTTTTTGGGGGGGGGGGAGAACCCCCCCGTCTTTATTTCAATCCTGTGACCTCGAAACATTAAGTCACACCTGAAGAATGACCACTGTTCATTTAAACCCTTACAGATGTTTTTATCAGCAGCATGTGCTGTGAAGCGATATGAAATCTGTCAAGTTTGTCACAAAACAACACTGCTCCTGTTGTAATTAATAAATAAAAAAGTCTGTGTTTCTACAGTTTGTTTTTTCCTCTCACAAGCAGAATTTATTCATGTCTTGATCCTCTTCGATCATAGAACGGAAGGCATGTGGCTTATACACTCAGACACTTCCCAAACCCAGACTTGCTTCGCTTCAGCAGGGGGGTGACCTCATGTGCCAATATTATTTATTAAATTTGTATACCACCTTCCATCCAGAGTTCTCAGGGCGGTTCACAGTAAAACCACAAAGTGAAAAACAAGACCAAAAGCAAAACAACACAAGAACCGCCACACTTCCACAAACATTTAAAAGGATGTAAGGCTGTTAATCAGCTCATGGCCTGGTTAAAAAGGAACATTTTCGCCTGGCACCTAAAGGTGAATATTGAAGGCGCCAGGCGAGCCTCCCTGGGGAGAGCATTCCACAGACGGGGAGCCACTGCAGAGAAGGCCCCGTTCTCATGTTGCCACCGTCTGGACCTCTCCAGGAGGCGGCACACGAAAAAGGGCCCCAGGAGATGATCTCGGGTCCGGGTAGGTTCATATGGAAAGAGGCGGCCCTTTAGATCATACCCTATAGTAGCTGTTTACAGAAGTAGTGGACAACCTGTTGCCTGACTCCAGCCTCCATCATTCACAGCCAACCTGGGCTGTGTTCAGGGATGATGGGAATTGTGGTTCACCTGGAAGGGTGTAAGTTCTGCACCTTTGGCATTTAAAAGGCCGTACTTCCTCTTTGTGAGCTTAACAGTTGAAAACAGAGGCAGATAGTAGCAGACCTTTTCAGTTCTTTGGGGGGAGAGGAAAGGCGCAAGGGTCCCTCAGCATAGATGTATGTCCAGCTGAACATCCAACTGCAAGAGCAGTGGTTGTAGAAATTAGAATTGTAGAACTGTAGCATTGGAAGGGACCTTGAGGGTCATCTAGTCCAACCCCCTGAAATTCAGGAATCTTGCCCAACATGGGGTTCGAACCCACGGCTCTGAGATTAAGCGTCTCATGCTCTACTAACTGTGCTATTCCAGGTGAAATGAATGTCACTAGCACAGGGGGAAAGTCTCCCCCACCTCCCTTTTTAAATGCATAACTGGGAAAAAGGCTTAAACAATGGACATGTGTACAGTGGTGCCTCGCAAGGCGAAAAGAATCCGTTCCGCGAGTCTTTTCGTCTTGCAGTTTTTTCGTCTTGCGACGCAAGCCCATTAGCGGATTAGCGCTATTAGCGCTATTGGCAGTTTAAGGGCTATTAACGGCTATTAAAGGCTTAAGGGATTAGCGGATTAGCTGCTAAAAGGCTATTAGCAGCTTAGCGCTTTAGAAAAAGGGGTTGGGGAGCGAAAAAAAAACTCAAAAATTTTCGTCATTTTCGTCTTGCGAAGCAAGCCCATAGGGAAATTCGTCTTGCGAAGCGCCTCTGAAAACGGAAAACCCTTTCGTCTTGCGGGTTTTTCGTCTTGCGAGGCATTCGTCTTGCGGGGCACCACTGTAGTTATGTACAGCAAGGCTCTTTTTGGGTGCTCTTTGGTCGTGTCAACAACAACACAGGAGCAACGGCACACCAAAAAGCCCCCTGCCTCTGGGGCCACTTGCTTGCCCCCTGACATCTGAACACACAGCAGAAACATCTGTGTGGAGCTGGGGGTTGCATGTGCGAAGACTTCCCTGAAAATAATAATAATTATTATTTATACCCCTCCCATCTGGCTGGGTTTCCCCAGCCACTCTGGGTGGCTTCCAATAAAACACTAAAATACAATAACCTATTAAACATTAAAAGCTTCCCTAAACAGGGCTGTCTTCAGATGTCTTCTAAAAGTCTGGTAGTTATTTTTCTCTTTGACATCTAGTGGGAGGAAGTTCCACAGGGCAGGTGCCACTACCGAGAAGGCCCTCTGCCTGGTTCCCTGGAACTTGGCTTCTCGCAGGGAGGGAACCGGCAGAAGGCCCTCGGATCTGGACCTCACTGTCCAGGCTGAACGATGGGGGTGGAGACGCTCCTTCAGGTCTACTGGGCCGAGGCCATTGAGGGCTTTAAAGGTCAACACCAACACTTTGAATTGTGCTCGGAAACGTACTGGGAGCCAATGTAGGTCTTTCGAGACCGGTGTTATATGGTCTCGGCGGCCGCAAATGTGGATTTGTGTTCCTCCCCCACAGCCGGCTGCGAAAAAAGAACCACAGCAAGCATTGCTGAACTTCAACTTAAAACAAAAAAACACATTACCTTCGGTCAATAGGCAATCTATACTTTTTTTTTAATTGTAGATTGGTTCCCCTCCACTCTAACCTATGGCTTGGGCAAGCGTTTCGAACCGCAATGCACATCATTTGCCATCCTCTTCGTAGTAACGCTGCTTCAGAGCTCGGTATTTCCTGAGGAAGTATAAGGCCTCCAGCTCTTTCATGACAAACTCCCCTCGGGCGAGGAGTTCTTTGATTTTCTCGGGCTCCTTCACGTCCTTGTTCTTCAAGAACGCCGCCTTCAGCCGGGTCCGAAAGTAGTCCGCCCCTTTGGGGTATTCCTTTCCGAGGTACAGCAGCTTCAAAGCACACAATGCAAAAAAACAAAAAAGTTGAGCGTCACACGGGGGGCAGAACACGGGCAAAGCGTTTTGTTTGCATCTGGCTTCCACTCCTCAGGACTTACATTTTTGTAAAGGTTCAGCACTTCGTATCTTAGCGGATTGGTCATGTTCAGTTCACGCATTTAACTCATGTGCACTGGCATCTACCTGAAGAACAATCATTCGGAGATTAGCTGCATAATGAAGCCTGACTAAGGTACAGTTACTGTTGCTTTGGATGCGGGCAAACTGCTTGACAGGATTTGATTGATTTCCTTCAGTTTTAGGGGCCATCTAGCCAACTGCAGAGGGATGCGGGTGGCGCTGTGGGTTAAACCACAGAGCCTAGGACTTTGAATCCCTGTGACGGGGTGAGCTCCCGTTGCTCGGTCCCAGCTCCTGCCCACCTTGCAGTTCGAAAGCACGTCAAAGTGCAAGTAGATAAATAGGTACCACTCCGGCGGGAAGGTAAACGGCGTTTCCGTGCGCTGCTCTGGTTCACCAGAAGCGGCTTAGTCATGCTGGCCACATGACCCAGAAGCTGTACGCCGGCTCCCTCGGCCAATAAAGCGAGATGAGCTCCACAACCCCAGAGTCGGTCACGACTGGACCTAATGGTCAGGGGTCCCTTTACCTAGCCAACTGCAGAAACCCACTCACTCCACAGCCCTTCCACTTCCACAAGCCCCTAGTAACAGTAGAGCCAGAGCAATGGGTGTCTTCCTTGCACTTGCAAAATATATTGTGCAGGCCCTAATGCAACCACCATTATTATACTCTGAAACAGTTTTTCTTTTCTTTATTTTTTACCAACAACCAAAGCCCAAACATTGAAACCCCCCCAGGCAGCTGATACATTGAATATACATAATCAATAATAACATATTCAAATCAACCATATGTACAATTCTATATACATTAACACTCCTCGCTCCACAAGGTTTATTTAACTTTTAACATTTTAATTGCCCAGAATTGTTCAAACCAACCCAAATAATTCAGTATCTTCTCTAACCAATCCTCCTCTTTCTCACTGACCTTAAACCCTTTCATTCTGTGTATCTTCACAGTTAGATATTCTAAAATTATAATATTATTCAATTATTTATTTTTCCCCTCCATTGGTTCACCCCTAACTCTTCCGCATTTTTCCAATTACTCGCTATAACCTGTCTGGCTGCAATTACCATCAATTTTACCCATTTACATTCCTCTTTTGTTTTTAACTCGGTGCTACTCAGGCTAATAAGAACCATTAATTTAGATATATGGAAATATCAAAATACTCTGAAACAGTTAACATATTGATGTAAGATAGATCGGACCAAAAGCCAATCTAGTCCGGGATTCTGTTCTCACATTTTGAAGCAGGGATATGGATCCTGCAGCTGTGGATTACAACTGCCACCATCCCTGACCACTGGTTGTGCTGGGTGGTACTGATGGGATTTACTTTGGCCACCTCATGAGAAGAGAGGACTCCCTGGAAAAGACCCTGATGTTGGGAAAGATGGAGGGCACAAGGAGAAGGGGACGACAGAGGACGAAATGGTTAGACAGTGGTCTCGAAGCTACAAACATGAATCTGACCAAACTGCGGGAGGCAGTGGAAGACAGGCATGCCTGGCGTACTCTGGTCCATGGGGTCACGAAGAGTCGGACACGACTAAATGACTAAACAACAACAACAACATCTGGGCAGCTGCAGAGATTCTCCATCCCTGTTCTGAAGTATGGGCCCTGCTTTGCGGTTGGTTGGCATCCATCTGTCTGGAGAGACAATGGAGTGTTGTAGAGTGGGTTTTCTGGATCCCTGTGTGTATGCCTAAAACGGGATTCTTTCCCCCCCACCCTTTGCTGGTCTGTGTCTCCCTGTTCCCTGGTATATCTCAGAGACACTGCGTAAGTGAAAAGTGCCTCACTCTGTGCCTTCCGTGCCCGTCCCTGGCACGGAAAGATCCCTAAGCTTAGCTGATGTCATGACCCCCTAATCTAACTATAAACTTCCCATGTTTATTACCACAGACTAGAAGAATGTTAAGTGCACTCTATATAATCCCTGCGTAAGACACCGCTATCTATCTTAGGTAGTTATCTCTGGTTGTGATGTTCTGTGCTCTCTCTCTCTGATGCGTATGTTCTATGTATGTAACATGTGCAATGCCTGAACGTTGTACCCACGTTATTCACGCTGTTGGCTGCATCCAATCAGCAGTCACCATGGATGGGGCAATTGAGCCCAATAATACAATAAAAGGGACACTCCTAGCCTCCTGCTACGAGATGCCTCCCGGATATGATATCCCACCACGTCGTCTGTCGTTTATTCAACCCAACATCTGGTGACCCCGACGTGATCCATCTCCTCACTCGAAGCGCGCTAACAAATCGTGAGTACAATGGGGAAGAATTTGACAAAGTTGCAGAGAGAGCATGCCAAAGAACTGCATTACTTAGTCAAGCAGAGAGTGGTGGGTGTTCATATTAGTTTAAAAGATGTTGAAAAATTAATATGTGAAGTGTCCTGCAGATGTTCTTGGTTAGCAGAGACTGGATCTCTGGAACCAGCAACGTGGCAGAAGATCGGGTCCTCCCTTTTTAAAGAACCCAGGGCTCCGATTCATTGTTTGCTCACTTGGAAAAAATGCATGGAGGCTGTCTCCGATTTAGGACTAGACCCAGATTTGGGTCTGGACCTGTATCAGGACTGTCAGGCATCTCCGACAGCCCCTGCCATTTCGACCACAGCAGACAATCCCCCCCCATATCCAAACTGCTTACCTCCCCCCCTTGCACCCCCCCCGGCCGGCCAAACGCCCCAGCAAACTCAATTCCAACCCCCCCTTTCGCCTCAGCATGAAGGCACCCCATCCGCTCTCCCTCCCCCCCCTCCTCCTCCTCCTTCCATGCTTTCCCCCCCTCCTCCTCCTCCTTCCATGCTTTCCCCCCCTCCTCCTCCTCCTTCCATGCTTTCCCTTCCTCCCCCTCCTCCTCCTCCCCCCCCTCCTCTCCCTTTCTCGCCTGGAAATGCTCCTGCCCCCATAGGAGCCGTGCGTGCAGCTGTCTCGCAGGCACGGCAACAAGGTGATCTCTCTTTAGAAGAACAAACAAATTGGCCAGGAGATTTGCCATCTGCTTTTCCAATTACCCACACTACTAACGGAATCCTCCATGAGCACTTGCCTTATTCTGTAATAAGAGATTTAAGGCGGGCAGTTGCTGATTCTGGGCTGAAATCTTCCTATGTGCTAGGAATGTTGGAGGCAATATCAACCTCTTATACTATGCTACCTCAGGATTGGAAGGATCTGATGCGTATGCTTTTAACTCCAGCTCAGTATGTGGTTTTTGAAAGTGAATTTAAGCATAGTGCTATGTCTATGGCTAACCATACAGCCAACCAACTTTTCGGCGCTGGCACTTATGAGACCATAACGGTGCAGGCTGCGCTGACAAATGTACATTTCAGTCGCACTGCCACCTGCGTGCTACGTGCCTTCAAAAAGATCCCTGTCTCAGGCCAGCCCATGTCGTCCTTTGTGAACATAAAACAACAGCATTCAGAGCCTTACCATCAATTCATAGATCGCTTGAAAGAAGCAATCACCAGGCAGATTGATAACACCACGGCTCAAAATGAACTAACTAAAAAATTGGCTTTTGAAAATGCAAACACAGACTGCAAAACTGCCTTGCAGTCCGTTATACGCCGCTTTAAATATGATCTGGCTGATATGATTAAAGCTTGTTCAGAAGTAGGTAGCCAAAGCCATGCTATGTCCCTGCTTGCTACTGCGCTTCAATCTAATAACAGGCCCACAGGCAATTGCTTTAACTGCAAACGCCCAGGCCATTTTGCTAAACAATGCAGGGCCCCTGGCGGGGGGGCCCACAAAAATGCTGATACTAACAACAAGGCTAGACCTTCCAAAAAATGCCCTAAGTGTGGAAAAGGCTACCATTGGGCAAACCAATGCAGGAGTTCGGGAAACTCCCAGGAGGCCCTGCTCTCGGGCCAGGAGAATTAGAGAGCCCACTGTCTTTAGTTTCTGCTGCAGAAAGCTTTTCTAAAGCTACACCATCTGATACTACTATTGCAAAATTTTCTAAAGAAAAATCCTCTGACTTCACCATTGACTTAATCAATCAGGAAGACAAAGAGACTGTTTTACCTGGTGAAGTTGTGCTTATGCCCACCCAATTGGCGGGCCCCCTTCCATCTAAGGTCGCAGGTATTATTTTACCCAAGCTTTCTGCGTCCAAGGAAGGCATCATGGTTATCCCAGCAGTATTAGCCCCAGATTATGTGGGCACTGTCATGGTTCAACTTTGGAGCCACATGCCCATGCAGCTGAAAAAGGGTGACACTTGGGCGCATTTGGTGATGCTCCCAGCCCACCCCTCTGTTTCAATGATGGATAGTAATTTGCACCAGCTCTCTTCTTTTTCTCCACAGCTTTTAGCGGTTGTAGAGAGAATCAATAAGCAGAAACTTCTTCGTAAGTATAAAATCAATGGTAAAATTCTGGAAGGTTTGATTGACACAGGAGCAGACGTTTCTGTCATTTCCACCAGTTGCTGGGACCCTACGTGGCCCCTCGAGTCCTCTTCCGCTGTGTGGGGTGTAGGAGGCACTCAAACCTCCGCAAAGAGTGTACACTGGCTGCCTGTCTCTCTGCCCAATAGCTCTGCTATTATTGCTCATATTCAACCGTGCATTTTGAATATTCATCTGAATCTGTGGGGCAGAGACCTTTTGCAACAATTAGACGCTACCATTCAATTAAATGAGTAAATTTTCACTTCCACTTACCTGGAAGTCTACTGCCCCCGTGTGGGTAGAACAATGGCCACTAACTGGAGAAAAGTTGCTTGCCTTACAGCATTTGGTTAATGAACAGCTACAAGCTGATCACATTGAACCTTCTAATAGCCCCTACAATTCCCCCGTCTTCGTCATAAAAAAGAAGAGTGGGAAATGGAGATTTTTACAGGATTTAAGGAAAATTAATGAAATCATTGAACCTATGGGGCCTTTGCAGTGTGGCCTGCCCAGGCCAAATCAAATCACTCTCCTCTCAAGCTGAACAACTCATGAAGGACAAAAAGCTAGAATCAACCCCCGATAACGTGCTTCTCTGCCTTATCTCCTGCCTTAATATGAATTCCATGTTTGTTCTCATTTTCTGCCTCTCCCTTTTTCCCCTCTCAGCCACCGCCCCCATTGGCGGTGCAACAACAACAACATCGAATGTATGGGAATCCTTTGCAAGAACCCTCAATGTTTCTTCCTTTTGTTTATCACAGCAGGTATCTGTGGGTGAAATTCTTGGCTCTTGCCTTATCCCTGTGTGCCATGACCCATCTGATATACAAAATGACACTTGGTTTTACTCTTCCCTACCAAAAAATGATTCCCTTCGCACTCTTGGCTACTCCGCTTACTCCACTTGGGGTACTCAGGTGCGCAAGCGCCCCACCATGGCCGTGGACCTATTAACCCCGTACGTTGCGACATATAACATGACATGCGCACGTATGGTGAACTGCACTAAGAATAACTGTGTAAGAATGAGCAAGGATAACTTTAACTGCTCTTCTTATGTAAATATTTCCTATGTATATAAATACACTGAGTTGCCTGCAGGATGGTTCTGGTCCTGCCCAGGTTACACATTCAATTACATTCCAGCAAACATTACCCATGGAACTCCCTGCTGCTTGAGTCGGTTGTCCATCATTTTACCAAAGAAACAACATCTATCCCGCCCTAGACATCGCCGCTCTGTTGAATTGACTAATGATTGTGATGATTCTGTTTCTCTTCCCAGCAGATCTGAATATATTTCTCTAGCCGTATCCCTTCTAGGTGTTCCAGGCTTGGCGGTACGGAACAGCCAGAACATTAATGCACTGGCCTGTTCTGCAGCGAAAATTATTAATTTCACCTCAAACGCTCTCCACCTGCTAAATACAGAACAGAGCGAGATACAACACGGACTGCTGCAAAATCGCGCAGCCATCGACTACCTCCTTATGCTTCATCATTATGGCTGTGAACAAGTGGATGCGATGTGCTGTTTCAATATTTCTGACAATTCTAAGGCCGTCAGAAATCAAATCTCTCACCTGCAAAACCTCACTCACCACATTAAACAGGACGTTGGATTCTCCAGCCTCTGGGATTCACTTACCCAGTGGCTCACCAACTGGCTGCCGAACTTAGACTGGCTTCGCAAACTCTTTCAATACGCTATTGTTATTATATGCATTTTAATTCTGTTATGCTGCTTCATTCAATGCATTCCTAGTCTCATACGTCTCTGCACTCAACTCTTCTCCCCCCCTCTACCTCCACAAAAACTCATTGCCGCCCACCTTACTAAGTGGCAACAACAACCGTAACTCTTGGGGGTAAATAGAAGCAAACTTATTTTGGGCAGGCGTCGGCAAACCACGTATCCCGAAATACTTTTGGTTTTTCTATCTTACCTCCACTAGTGAAACAAATACCTTCTATATAATAAAAGAAAGGGGGAGATGTAGAGTGGGTTTTCTGGATCCCTGTGTGTATGCCTAAAACGGGATTCTTTCCCCCCCACCCTTTGCTGGTCTGTGTCTCCCTGTTCCCTGGTATATCTCAGAGACACTGCGTAAGTGAAAAGTGCCTCACTCTGTGCCTTCCGTGCCCGTCCCTGGCACGGAAAGATCCCTAAGCTTAGCTGATGTCATGACCCCCTAATCTAACTATAAACTTCCCATGTTTATTACCACAGACTAGAAGAATGTTAAGTGCACTCTATATAATCCCTGCGTAAGACACCGCTATCTATCTTAGGTAGTTATCTCTGGTTGTGATGTTCTGTGCTCTCTCTCTCTGATGCGTATGTTCTATGTATGTAACATGTGCAATGCCTGAACGTTGTACCCACGTTATTCACGCTGTTGGCTGCATCCAATCAGCAGTCACCATGGATGGGGCAATTGAGCCCAATAATACAATAAAAGGGACACTCCTAGCCTCCTGCTACGAGATGCCTCCCGGATATGATATCCCACCACGTCGTCTGTCGTTTATTCAACCCAACAGAGTGTTGCCTCTGGGGGTCAAATGCGGCATTAACAGCACCTAAGTGACCTCCTCTGGGGGCAAGCCTGGGCAGTGTGTGTGGAGGTCCTGGGATGCCCAGACGACAAGACCCCCTTCTCGGCCTTGCTGATGTGGTCCAGAGGAAAGCAAGGAAAGACATTTGGCACCAGCTTGGCTGCAGGAGTTGCCAGAAGAAGGCATACAAGGCACCATCCAACTGTCTTAGGGACCCTGCTCCGGATTTGCGTAGGGTCTTTTCCTGTCCTAGAATCATAGAGTTGGAAGAGACCACAAGGGCCATCGAGTCCAACCCCCTGCCAAGCAGGAAACACCATCAGAGCACTCCTGACATATGGTTGTCAAGCCTCTGCTTAAAGACCTCCAAAGAAGGAGACTCCACCACACTCCTTGGCAGCAAATTCCACTGTCGAACAGCTCTTACTGTCAGGAAGTTCTTCCTAATGTTTAGGTGGAATCTTCTTTCTTGTAGTTTGGATCCATTGCTCCGTGTCCGCTTCTCTGGAGCAGCAGAAAACAACCTTTCTCCCTCCTCTATGTGACATCCTTTTATATATTTGAATATGGCTATCATATCACCCTTAACCTCCTCTTCTCCAGGCTAAACATGCCCAGCTCCCTTAGCCGTTCCTCATAAGGCATCGTCCTGAAGATATCCCAGAAGGCAGTGGAGATCTAGGATCAGTTTTCCTTCAGTGAGATGGCCTACCTTCCCAGGTACACGAGCCCCATCTGCCCCTAACTCCCCTCTACAGAATGGGCAGAACTGCTTTCTGGACCATTGGACCCACTATTGGTCTCGTTCACTCAATCCTCCTGGGCCTGTCTTCGCATGCAGGGGAAGTCCCTAACTCACTGGGTGTTTTGAGACCCCTCAGCTCCCCTCACCTTTGGCCTCATTGAGGGGCAGTATTTCAATATGAGTAGGAAAATGAGAGTACCTCTAAACATTTTTTTTGAGGAAAAAAAAGCACTGCCTGTAGCTCATCTGAAGCAAAAACACCAACTTGTAATGCAATATGAATACACAGAGTTTCCAACTGGTTGGTTCTGAGTGGGGACAACACAGCATAAATCCTCTCCTCTGCCTTTCTCCAAGAGTTTTGATCTGCAGAAGTCAACGCCTGAAGGTTTTTCCTGGCATGGGAACTAATAACTATTGTTGTGCAATGTTCAGAGTGTTGAACTAAGCCCCGGAAGAACCAGCTTCGCTTCCCTGCTCTGCCGTGAAGCTCTCTGGGTGACCTTGGGCCAGCTGCCAGTTCCACCCACCTACCTCAAAGGGTAGTTATGAGGATCAAATGGGCCTGGATGAAAAATAAAATAAAAATCCTATACTGCCTCGAGATAACTTGGCCTGGGGGGAAAGAAAGCAAACAGCCACCTGCTTGTTGCTTCTGTGAAAGCAGCAGTTTCAAGGAGAGCAGTCCCTCAAGTTTGCAAGTTTGCAGGAACAGTCGAAAGAGGGTTAAAAGGGGAGAATTTTTGCAAGCGCAGCTCTTCTCATTCTTGCGAGGAAAGCTACTCCCCCCACCAAAAATATATATCTTAAAGGTACAAAATAGAGTTAAAGGGGGAGAATTTTTGCAAGCGCAGCTTTTCTCATTTTTGCAAGACAAGCAGTCCACCTCCCACCCCAATAATAATAAATAATAATAATAATAATAATAATAATAATAATAATAAATTTACTTATACCCCGCCCTCCACAGCCAAGACTGGGCTCAGGGCGGCTAACACCAAATATAAAAACAATTGATTAAAATGCAGCTTAAAAAACAAGATTAAAATACAACATTAAAACATTAAAATGCAGCCTCATTTCAGTCTTAAAAACTCTTAAAGGTACAGGAACCTATTTTTTTTGGTCAAGGTGGAAACTTCCCCACTTTCTTCTCTCCCCACAACTTTTACAAAGCAGGCAGCCCAAATCCCGACTCCCTCCCAATACAGAAGCTTTGGGTGGGGAAATCATTATGTACACTGTATTTACCTTCGCAGCCCATGGCTTGCTAGCCTGCCCAGCTGTTGGAGAGGCGGGGCGTAGCAAACGACTACTGCGCCTGCGCGGGAGTTTCAAGAGGCGGCGGGGGTTGGTTGTGGGCTCGGAGCCTCCTAGTGCGGCTGCGCGGGATTGCCCGCAAGGTGCTGGGCAGCGTAGAGGTATGAAAGGTGTAGAGTAGCACACGCTGATTTCTGCAGTGTCACTTCTTTTCTCCCCACAGAAGGAGGTTCCACTCAGTTCAGTGTGTTTAAATGTTCTAACATATGGGAATCTAACTTCTTATAGCCATGCCTCATTTCTCATACACTGGGGGGGGGGGGGACTCCAGCTTTGAGAATTATTAAATTCCTTAACCAGCATTTTCAACTTTGCTGTTTCATAATGGGGGAAAAATGAATCACAAAACAAATGTGTATCAAATATCCAAATGTTTGTCCTCCTAGTGGGTAGTATTTAATATGATTTATGAATATTATCATTAGTCGCCTGATATGTAAAAAAAAAAGTCTACGCAACTTACAAAGATTTAAAAACATAAAATAGAATAATAGAATTATTGGGAGGTGATGCGTATTTAGCAGATTAATTGCACTGGGGAGAAAACACGTTCAGGAAACAATGAAGAAATGCAAAAAAAATTTTTTTTGCTTTAATTACAAAAAAACCCTCCTCTTACGTTAAAATACACTGCATCTATAAGTACGACCCATTCACCAGGGTACTGAGAGAGGTACATGCTGCTCTTTATATACTATACTCAATTGCTGACACAGCTTAAATTAACACAGTTTAACAGCACCTGCTATACCACTTCACAGCTGTAAAACTAGGTCATGATATTTACTCTGGCCTTTAAAGAGATACACATCTTGTGAAACGATAATGAACCTTAATATTTAAAGAAACCATTCAACCATTTGCCTCATATTTAGGGGGGGAAAGTCCTACGCAATTTACAAAGATTTAAAAACATAAAATAGAATAATAGAATTATTGGGAGGAACCTCCAGGGGCCATCTAGTCCATCCCCTCCAATGTGGGAACCCAGTCAGATGAGTGGAGTAATAATAATAATAATAATAATAATAATGGCTGTTCTTGGTGGCACCAGCCGGATCCCGCTGGGAACAGCTTGCCATACTCACCTGACTCTCAGCCTAACCTATTTTACATGGTTGCTATATGAGAATAAAATAGCCTTGGCCTAGTAAACCTGAAGGAGCACCTCCACCCCCATCGTTCTGCCCAGACACTGAGGTCCAGCTCCTAGGGCCTTCTGGCAGTTCCCTCACTGTGAGAAGCCAAGTTACAAGGAACCAGGCAGAGGGCCTTCTCGGTAGTGGCGCCTGCCCTGTGGAATGCCCTGCCATCAGATGTCAAAGAGAAAAAGAACTACCAGACTTTTAGAAGACATCTGAAGGCTGCCCTGTTTAGGGAAGCTTTTAATGTTTGATGCATTACTGTATTTTAATATTCTGTTGGAAGCTGCCCAGAGTGGCTGGGGAAACCCAGCCAGATGGGCGGGGTATAAATAAAAAAATATATTATTATATTATACTAAAATGGGTTGGAGAAGTCTGCTCACCACCTTGAGCTCCTTGGGCTAAAACTGCAATAAATAAATATGTAAGGGGCTTTCTTTTTTAAAAAAAAGCCTTGCAGACAGCATCTACTCAGCCTTCTAAGCGGTTTGTGGCAGAGTGGCTCCACACAGTGCAGCCAGTGCATGTTTACTCAGAAGTAAGCCCCGCTGAGTTCAGTGGGACTTACTTCCCAATATGCACGCTTTGGGTGTTGCTAAACTATTGCAACGGGGCTGCGGGGGGAGTTCTGATCTTCTGCATTGTGTCTTTATTGACAGGAGGGAATTAGTAAAGGCTTCAAAAATAACCCGAAATCTGAACTGTAGACAAAAGGGCTTTTGCTGCTTAGACTCAGAGCAAGCGGTTTAAATCATAGCGATAGGTAGAAAAGTTCAAGAGGTAGAGTGGGAGCCACACTTCCGGATTCCATTTAGAAGCCTCCCTTGCGGGGCAAGCAGAAAAACATGGCACTTGGAGGAATCCCAGATCTTTTTAGACCAGTGCTTCTCAACCTGTGGGGTCCCCAGATGTTGTTGGACTACAACTCCCATCATCCCTGAGCTCTGGCCTTGCTAGCTAGGGGTGATGGGAATTGTAGTCCAACCATTCTATGGTATTTATGAGGATTGGTTGCCCTTTTTTGGGAGGGGGTTTCTTTATGCACTTTCGAACCGGAAGTATGTGACAGTTTTGCGCCTTAGCCCCTTGGGAGAATTTCCTCTCTGGAGAGATTTCAATAGGCTGCAAGCGGAGGGCGGAGCCAAGGGCTCGTGGGCGGGGCTCGTTGCCTGGGAAACAGAGGGGAGGGGCTGTAAACAACTTTCCAGCCACCCGTTCTGGGCCAGCAGAGGGAGGAGGCGAGATGGTGAGAGGGGGAAGGGGGCAGAGGCAGCCCCATTGGTTTGCAAAGACCCATTTCCACCCCGCTTGCACCCACATCAAAATTGGGGGGGGGGAGGAGTGGGTTGTGTCATTAGCATAAATCTGCATACCCAAATTAGGTGCGAGTCAAATAAACATGTGGAAACCTTAGTGCAATTTCCATCTCCTCCTCATCTGCCCTTTGCAAAATGCTTTAAAGAATCCTTTTGACAAATTGGCTTCAGTATGTTTTATTTTCTGCAAAACACATAATTATGCATGCTTTAAATTCTTCAGAAGTAGCAAAAATGTAATTCGTTTAAACCTGGGGCAGCCCTGCTGCTACTGATAGGGTTGTGAAAATCTGGACACAAAAGTTGTTGAGCTTTTTGAGCAATGTTTAAGGAAATTCGCCTTCCGACATGGGCTGACAAATGTCCATTTCCCCAGACATTTCAGCGATTTCCAACCAGACATTGTTTCCAGCAGCCAAATCTCTGCTATGTCCAGGAAATTCCAGACATAGGGCAACCCTAGCTGCCACCCCCCACAGTATATATGTATATATATTTCCAGTTTTGACTATTTGTTTATGATACCTGCTTTCTTCTGACTTTCTCTCTTCTTTTGCCTTGCAACGTTTAGGGTCCAAAAAAGAAAAAGGTAGGTAGGTTGCTAGTTAGGTAGGTAGTCTAGTAGATCAGCTGCGTATTATTGACACAACTGCATATAGTTACAACAGCCCAGATGCCAAGTATTGATATTGTATGCTTAATATTATTTCAAGTTTGTATCCTGCTTTTCTGCAAGAAATTATATTAAACGCTGCTTGTACGGTCACTTGGCAGAATCAATAAGATATATATTGTTAGTGAATAATATATTTCAGTTCAAGAACTGTTTGGTTAAAGGTTGTGGTTATTATTTATAAGGTGGCAATTATTTATATCAGCTTTCCCCAAGCTGGTGCCCTCCAAGTGTTGATGAACTACAATTCCCATCATCCCTGAAGAGTGGCTGCACTGGCTGGGGCTGATGGGAATTAGAGTCCAAAACATCTGGAAGGCATCAGGTTGAGAGAGGCTGGCTTTACATGATAGTTGGCCATGCTGGCTGGGACTTATGGGATGTTCTCCCTCCCTTGGTTATAATTAGCATTTTTTTAAAAGGTTCATTGCCAACTACCTTAACTGGTCACCCTGTCCCTAAATACTTGGCCTAGAATCACAGAAGCACAGACTTGTACAGTTGGATGGGACCACAAGGGTCATATTGTCCAAACCCCTGCAATCTTTTGCCCAATGTGGGGCTCGGACCCATGACCCTGAGATTAAGAGTCTCATGCTCTACTGACTGAGCTATAGCTCCCAATGCAATACAGTCTTTGCTTTTCATCCAAACTGCTAATGTTAGGTCCTCCATCCAAACCACCCGCCGCTCCTAGCTAGGAGAGATATGCAGAAGCTCTGGGTCTTAGACACTCCACATTGTTTCACTGGAATTCATCCTGACATTCTATATCTATATGTGTCAACTGCTATGCTCGTAATGGAGATTGTTCTGCTGCAGTCCTGCTTCCAGTCTTCTTCATCCTGCACTGCTGTGAGCTAAGCCCTGGTTTGGCTTCACTCCTCCAGGCAAACCTGTAAACCATGGGTAGGCAAACCTGTAAACCATGGTTAGGCAAACTAAGGACCGGGGGCTGGATCCAGCCCAAATGCCTTCTAAATCCAGCCCGCGGACGGTCCAGGAATCAGCGTGTTTTTACATGAGTAGAATGTGTCCTTTTATTTAAAATGCATCTCTGGGTTATTTGTGGGGTATAGGAATTCATTCATTCCCCCCCCCCCATAAAAAAAAAATAGTCCGGCTGAGGGACAGTGGACTGGCCCCCTGCTGAAAAAGTTTGCTGACCCCTGCTGTAAACCATAGAACAAACCTTGGTTACAGCTCATGGCTTGTCTGGAATGCGACAAACCACAAGCCTTGGTTTGGATGGTATACTAAGGCAAATCGTAGCTTCCTAAACAGCAGAAGAGCAGCACCAGGAACTAGAGCAGCAGCAAAGCAGCAGTGATCTCCCTTTGTCCGCAGCCTCGTTTGTCCGCACGAAAGCCTTATTTTGGCTCTGTGCCATGTACAAACCAACTCTGTAACTAGACATGTGTGTTTCGGTAATGGACAGGGAAACCGCTGCCTCCTTTTCCTAATAAATTCCTCCTATTTTGTTCAGTAAAGCTTGTTAAATAGATGGTTTTCAAACAGTGCTCCTGGTAACCGTAGAAGTACCTTTCAAGTTAAATTTTTAGGCAAAACTGTTTGCAATATTGCAATATAGATAAACTGTATTCCACAAATAAATATCCTTACCCCAACATTGGGAATAAAGTAGTTGAGCCCCAATTGTGCTGCCGACACACTCTCTCTCTGCCTCTCTCTCTGTCCTTTCCCCCCTAAAAAAATATTTAGGGGTGCTCTCCGTTTGACTCAAGAAAATCACCATTTTGTATTTCAAATTGGGGAAAATAAATACAGTAAATGGACAAAAGTACAAAGATTCACAAAATGTTTAGGGTTTGCATCTCCCTGCTTTCCCCTCAGAAAAAAAATCACTGAGAAGTAGTAATATATGGGTTTCCCTCTCTTTTTAAAATTCAGTCAGCTGGTGGTAAAAAGAAGCTTACCAAAGCTGAAAAGATGAGGCTGCTGAGAGAAGAAGAGGAGAGAAGACTTCTGGAGGAAGGTAGGGCGCATTTCGCACCGTGTTCCCTTGTTAAATTGGTGGAGTAAGAAGGCAGGAAGCTATCCTTCTGAGAGTCAGTGTGGTGTAGTGGTTAAGAGCAGTGGATTCGTAATCTGGGGAACCGGGTTCGCGTCTCCACTCCTCCACATGCAGCTGCTGGGTGACCTTGGGCCAGTCACACTTCTCTGAAGTCTCTCAGCCCCACTCACCTCACAGAGTGTTTGTTGTGGGGGAGAAAGGGAAAGGAGATTGTTAGCCGCTTTGAGACTCCTTAAGGGGAGTGAAAGGCGGGATATCAAGTCCAAACTCCTCTTCTTCTTCTTCTTCTTCTTCTTCTTCTTCTTCTTCTGGATATTTGGCTTCATTGCCTTTCTCATCCCGCAGCCGGTGCCTTGTGCTAAGTCTTCATGTGCTGACACAGTCGGTGTTTGCAACAGTTTGCTCGCATTATTAAACTCCTTTCCGTCTCACTGTTGACAATCTCTGTTTCCCCCCTTTTCTTCAGAACAGGCTCGAGTCCGTGCCGAGCTAGAGGAAGCTGCGCGACTCGAAAAGGAAAGGATTGAACGAGAGAAGACGGAACGACTGGAGGCCAAGGTTAGTTCACACGCAGAGAAAGTTAGAAATCGCCTTCGGTTGAGTCTGACCATTTGTCCATCTGTTGTCTGCACTGTCTGGTGGTGACAACGGAGGGACATTCCTAGCTCTGCCTGAGATATTGAACCTTGGATATTGTTCATGAGAGACTGGTGAGCTGCAGTTTCCCCAGGCTTTGCTTCCGAGTGGCTGTGGTTGGTACCAGGATAACAGGATGATGGTTTTCATGGGATGCGAATAAGGCTGCACAGGCACCAGGCTTGCAGACTCCCCCTTTCCTGTTGTCTGGCTCTAAGGGGTAGGTACATGTCATGGCACTGTCAGGCAAGGAATGTCCAGAGGAAGGAATTACCATAACTCTTCATTGTCCTGAACACCCTTCAGAAACTGGGTTTTGCCCCTCAAGCCCTTCTAAGTCTGGGGTTAGGCCAGGCAAAAGCTACAGTCAGGCAAAGAATCATAGACACCGAGAGACAACAGGACTGCTCAAAGTGCCCCAACTATAAAATTGGAGAAATTGAGAGATATATAGCCACACCAGCAGCATATCTCTTCTTTCTCGTATCCAAAAATGCAAGAAGGGCTTTTATACTCGCCAGAAGCTCAGCTCTGCCCTCACCAGTCCTGGAAGGAGCCTTTTAAAAAGTCCCATATGCTCAGAGACTTTGCTCCTGTTCATTGGGGGATATAGGAAACCCAGAGCACTTGTTCTTTAGACGTCCCTTTTATGAAGAGGCACGTAGTGAGACCATTGATCCCCTGCTGGTGAGGCTTGCTGACCTCCCAGAAAAGCAAAAATTCGACCTTTTCCTGTTAGGCAAAGATCATAAGACGACCCGGATGGTCGCCAGATTCTGTGTACAGATCTGTAGGTGCAGACCATCTCCTGACTCAAACTAGTTCGTCAAGAAAATCCCCAAATGCAGTTCCATGGGTGACTCTGGGTCATCTGGCTGCGGAAGCTTATCTTAAAGTCTTAAGTGTCTATACACTTATTGCATTTATAAATTTTAAATTTATTGTTGTACATTGCTTTAAATGTTTGTTTTCCTTCTGGATTGTACCCTCAAGTGTGTTTTATAAGCTGGTCTCCGACCGTAATAAATTATCTATCTATCTATCATCTATCTCCTCATTGCCAGAAGTACAAGTTAGGGACAGTCATGTCCATCCTTCTTATGTCTCTCAGCTACTCCTAGGTGTGTCCCCGATGAGGCAGGTGCAGCAATAGAGAGACCCCACCCCAGACCTTGGCTTATGTATCTTCCCCACCAGAGCTGCACACAAGCAGGTGAAGACTATGCCTGCGTGTAACCTGCCTCTGCTCCTCCCTCTTCAGCCCTCTCCTGGTCCTGGGAGATAGCGGAGCAGCAGGAGGAGATGTGGAAGCACCTGGCTCCACACCAGCCTGACTTCTCTCTCCCTCCTCCTGCACCTGTTCCTCATTCTCCAATCCTGAAGCTTCTCCTGCCTCTAGCTCTCGTCTCCTGGCTGTTGCAGGCTCCCCCAGTTTACGGATCCTTCCTTCCAAGTCAGTCTCCAACCTTTTCAGTACCTCACCTCCAGCCAGTCCCTGGCAATACACTTCCAATGATGGCTTTAGAACAGCTCTGTATCACACCAGGGATTGCCAACCTTTTTGGACCTGGGACCACATGTGCAAACTGAAGAAGCTGTCATGGGCCCCACGCCCAGCCCTTCCTGGCGACCAAGCACATGAAGCAGCCTAGCGCTTGTTTTGGGCCTAATGTAATGGGTTGAGGGAGCATTGCAGGTACCGCCAAGGCCAAGAGCCAGGAGTGATGGGAGTTGTAGTCCAGTAACAGTCACAGGACCATCTGTTCCCCATCCTTAAGGCAGTGGATTGCTGAATAAATAGCTCTTCGGACAGGTGCTCCTTATCATGCAGGTCAAAATAAAACCAACCTGGTTATGTTCCATGCAGGATCAAGAACGCAGAGGGATTGAACTTTCTGAAATTCATGTTCTGGAGGAAAACTTTCTGACCGCGGCCCAGTGGAAGTCGAAATACAGAGCTCTCGCTCAGGTATAATAATAATAATAATAATAAAATTTATTTATACCCCACCCTCCCTGGGCAGAGCGGGGCTCAGGGCGGCTAACACCAGTAAAATTACAGTAAAAACATAATAGGAAAAAAACAACAATTTAAAATACAGGTTAAAATGCAATTTAAAATGCAGCCTCATTTTAAAAGTAGCCCATAGATCAAAACCATAAGGGGAGGGAAACATTAGGGTCAGACTGAGTCCAAACCAAAGGCCAGGTGGAACAGCCCTAGTCTCTTGTGACAGAGCGTCCCACCAGATCGGGGCCACGGCCGAAAAAGCCCTGGCTCTGGCTGAGACCAATCTAACCACCTTGCGACCTGGGACCTCCACGGTGTTGTCATTTGTGGACCTTAAGGTCCTCTGTGGGGCATGCCAGGAGAGGCATGTGGGTCCTAGGCAGCATAGGGCTTTAAAGCTCAAAACCAGCACCTTAAACCTGACCCTGTACTCCACCGGGAGCCAGTGCAGTTGGTAAAGCACTGGATGAATGTGATCTGGCAGCAAGGACCCCATAAGGAGCCTTGGTGTGGCATTCTGCACCCGCTGGAGTTTCTGGGTCAGTTTCAAGGGCAGTCCTGCATAGAGCGAGTTAGAATAATCAAACCTGGAGGTGACCGTCGCGTGGGTCATAGTGGCTAGGTCAGGGTGAGAAAGGTAAGGGGCCAACTGCTTAATACGGCGGATACATGGGTCTTGAATCACATAGTGTTAATAGCCATAGAATACTTCAGCTCTGGTTTCCTTAAGAAAAGATAATGGAACCAAAAGTGAAATTTTAAATGCTGGAGATGCCATGCAGCCTCCTATTAATAATATATGTTTATAACAGCAGTGGAAATGGTCAGTCGCCTCAAATCTGGGAGACCATAAAACGCATTTCTCCAGTTGCCTTGAAACTCCCTATTAATTGATTTCTTCTTTACGCCACAGTGAGTGTTTTGTGTCTTATTTCCTCCCAGTGGAACCACTACACAGGCTGCGATGGGAGCCCAGACCCAACCATCCCCCAGGATATCAATACTTTCATGAGCTTGTGGAAAGAAGACCCACATAACGACATCCAGCTTGTTATTGCGAAGGGCAACCAGGTGCTGGAAGTAAGTCTCTGTCATTTGGGAGAAAAGGCTTCCAAATAACACCTTAAGAAGTTCCTCCTGCATCAGGCCCATGGTTCATCTAGCCTAGCACCCTGTTCTCACAGGGGCTGAACTGTGGGAAACCAGCAAGCAGGATTCGAACGCAAGACTGTCCTCCTTTCCCCTGTGCTTTCTAGCAGCTGGCATTCAGAAGCATTGCCACGCCAGATGTGGAGGCAGAATATAGCCACCATGGTTGTGGTAGTAGTAGTAGTAGTAATAATAATAATAATAGTAGTAGTAGTAATAATAAATTGTACCCTGTCCATCTCACTGGGTTTCCCTAGCCCTCTTCTCTTTCCTTGGTTGGCATGGTGTGCCGTGATGCATGAAGGTTTGGAACCAGACTTTGTCAAGTTTAGAGTAGACTCACTGGTTTCAATGTATACCTGAAGTATACCTGAAGGAGCGTCTCCACCCCCATAGTTCTGCCCAGACACTGAGGTCCAGCTCCGAGGGCCTTCTGGCGGTTCCCTCCCTGCTGGAAGCCAAGTTACAGGGAACCAGGCAGAGGGCCTTCTGGGTAGTGGCACCTGCCCTGTGGCCCTCCCACCAGATGTCAAAGAGAAAAAACAACTACCAGACTTTTAGAAGGCATCTGAAGGCAGCCCTGTTTAGGGAAGTTTTTGATGTTTAATAAGTGGTTGTATTTTAATATTCTGCTCAGAGTGGCTGGGGAAACCCAGCCAGATGGGTGGGGTATAAATAAATTATTAAATAAATATTATAATTTATAAATAATAATAATAATAATAATAATTTTATTGAGTCTATTCTACACGTAACTGAAGCCAACCTATGGATTTTGCCCTGTGTGCCCCTGATTCTATGGGATTTACTTCAACATGTGAGTGGCAGGGGCGTAGCCAGAATCTTTTAGTTGGGGGGCGGGGGCAGGCCTTTTGTTGCGGGCGACAAAACTTCAGTTTGCTATGTATTTTTATTGATTGGCTGCACCCATGGTCAGGGGTGACCCTGGTGGTGGGGGACTGGATATGGGGGCAGGGTTAAAGTGAATCCAGCCAAGACTGAAGTTGAAACTTCAAAGAAGAAGTGTTAGCACACCTTGCGATTGAGGGTGGAAAGGGGATTCTGATTTTCCCGGGATAGCAAAACCACCCCCTCTCTCTTCTGCCTCGATCTCTAGCATGCAGAATATTGAATTCCTAGAATCATAGAATCATAGAGTTGGAAGAGACCACAATGGCCATCGAGTCCAACCCCCTGCCAAGCAGGAAACACCATCAGAGCACTCCTGACATATGGTTGTCAAGCCTCTGCTTAAAGACCTCCAAAGAAGGAGACTCCACCACACTCCTTGGCAGCAAATTCCACTGTCAAAGAGCTCTTACTGTCAGGAAGTTCTTCCTAATGTTTAGGTGGAATCTTCTTTCTTGTAGTTTGGATCCATTGCTCTGTGTCCGCTTCTCTGGAGCAGCAGAAAACAACCTTTCTCCCTCCTCTATGTGACATCCTTTTATATATTTGAACATGGCTATCATATCACCCCTTAACCTCCTCTTCTCCAGGCTAAACATGCCCAGCTCCCTTAGCCGTTCCTCATAAGGCATCGTTTCCAGGCCTTTGACCATTTTGGTTGCCCTCCTCTGGACACGTTCCAGTTTGTCAGTGTCCTTCTTGAACTGTGGTGCCCAGAACCGGACACAGTACTCCAGGTGAGGTCTGACCAGAGCAGAATATAGTGGCACTATTACTTCCTTTGATCTAGATGCTCTACTCCTATTGATGCAGCCCAGAATTGCATTGGCTGTTTATCTTATTATCAACTGACAGAGGAAGTTTAAATGTCTCCTAGCTAATCGAGAAGTTGGAATTTTTCATCATGGACACTCCTTTCCACGAGCTCTCTGCGAAGCACGTCGCGCAGTACACGGAAACCATCCAGCAACTGCAGTCTCTCCTTCACGACAAATACAACGCAGCCACAGAACAAATGCTGAGGGTAAACAGATGCTGGTATTATTTCAGATCCTTGAGGCGTTGCCTAGAGGTTGCCTGTTTACTACTGGTGGGACAGCCAGGGGGTTGTGAAAGCAGTGGAGCTGCATTCTTGGGCTTGCTGATCGGAAGGTTGGCGGTTCGAATCCCCGCGACGGGGTGAGCTCCTGTTGCTCGGTCCCAGCTCCTGCCAACCTAGCAGTTCGAAAGCACGCCAGTGCAAGTAGATAAATGGGTACCATTGCGGCGGGAAGGTAAAGGGCATTTCCGTGTGCTCTGGCTTCCGTCACGGTGTTCCGTTGTGCCAGAAGCGGTTTAGTCATGCTGGCCACATGACCCAGAAAGCTGTCTGTGGGCAAACGCTGGCTCCCTCTGCCTGAAAGTGAGATGAGCGCCACAACCCAATAGTCGCCTTTGACTGGACTTAACCGTCCAGGGGTCCTTTACCTTTTTAGGAGGCCAGATTGCCTCCACCGGTACATTTGCACTGTGTAGACCTCCCTGCCACCTCCCTGCTCCTGGAAGCTGCATGTTTTCACTTCCTGGGAGGTCAGGTAAGCTGCCTCCAGCCCACCTTCCGCTAGAGCAGCCTTTCTCAACCTGTGGGTCCCCAGATGTTGTTGAACTACAACTCCCATCACCCCTAGCTAGCAAGGCCAGAGCTCAGGGATAATGGGAGTTGCAGTCCAACAACATCTGGGGACCCACAGGTTGAGAACTGCTGCGCTAGAGTCTTGAGGGCTGATGCACACATTATGGCTTGTTTGGTTTGAACTAGACCTAAAATGTAATGTATGTATGGGCACAAGAGTTTAGAAACCTGTATTATCATATGGGCAATACATATCGTAGACCGGATTGGCTGCAGATACTTGCCAGTTATACCTTGGTTTGCAAACTTGGTTTTGCTCCACCTAATGTGTTGAAAGTACCCCAAAGTAATTGGTGTTAGCACATAGAATCGTAGAACTGTAGAGTTTCTGCAATGCAGGAATAGTGCACCCACAGCCGTTCCTGGGAGGGCTCGAACCACCGACTTTCTGGCTAACAGCCGGACGCACTGACCCTTTGCACCACAATGACAGGAAGAAAAATGGGTGGGATCGTTTGCAAGGATCCTGAGAATATGTCAGTTAGGATTCTGGGAGAGTTTATGGCTTTTCTTCCTGCAAGAATGCACTGAGATATTTTCACTCCCGATTCTCTTTCCATGGAGACAGCTCCCATTGGTCATTCCAATGCTCTCAAGAAGGGTCTGTGTGCATCACTGATTTGTGCGGCCAGCCTCAATTCTCTCCGTTTCAATGTTCTGTGCAGGAAGCCAGCAGCTATGCAGAATCCGAAAGCGGGAACATGGAGGTTGTCATTAAGGAGCAGAATGTTACATTGTGCATTTGGGCAAATCTCAAGAAAGTTCCAAAGTAAGCGTTTGAAGAGGAGAGGGGGCTTGTTGAAGAGCTTTCCTTTTCGCCTGGGAGCCATGATAACACAGTCTGGTCCCATGTCCTGGTCAGGTAACATTTGACATATTGATCAAGTGGAGTCGCTAGATGATGGTTCCAGGACACAGGTGGCGCTGTGGGTTAACCACAGAGCCTAGGACTTGCCGGTCAGAAGGTCGGCGGTTCGAATCCCCGCGACGGGGTGAGCTCCCATTGCTCGGTCCCTGCTCCTGCCAACCTAGCAGTTCGAAAGCACGTCAAAGTGCAAGTAGATAAACAGGTACCACTCTGGCGGGAAGGTAAACGGCGTTTCCATGCGCTGCTCTGGTTCGCCAGAAGCGGCTTAGTCAGGCTGGCCACATGACCCGGAAGCTGTACGCTGGCTCCCTCAGCCAATAAAGTGAGATGAGCGCCGCAACCCCAGAGTTGGCCACGACTGGACCTAATGGTCAGGGGTCCCTTTACCTTTACCGTAGTCCAACCTCTTTTGTTAAGGCTGGATGCTCTCTGTTTCAAGCATCTCTCCATGGCCCAGCCTTTCTTTGAAAGCTCTCCAAGGAAAAGATTCCGCAAGATTTCTAAGCACAAAACCCTGTTGCAGAACTCTCCTTAGGGCAGTCCCTTAGCTGCAATGACAGGGCTGCATGCCAGCCTGTTGGAATTCTGGACCAGCTGCTTTGTCAGTCTTGAGAGCCAGTGTGGTGTAGTGGTTAAGAGCAGTAGTCTTGTAATCTGGGGAACCGGGTTTGAGTCTCCGCTCCTCCACATGCAGCTGCTGGGTGACCTTGGGCTAGTCACACTTCTTTGAAGTCTCTCAGCCCCACTTACCTCACAGAGTGTTTGTTGTGGGGGAGGAAGGGAAAGGAGAATGTTAGCTGCTTTGAGACTCCTTAAGGGGAGTGAAAGGCGGGATATCAAATCCAAACTCTTCTTCTTCTCTTCTTCTTGCCGATCTCCCCCGCCTCAGGTGGGCTGTTAAAATTTGAAGAACATTTTTAAAAACTACACCAACCTTTTTGCATTTATCTATTCGTTCATCCATCCCTTGTTAACTAGTCATTCATTCATCCATTCCTTTAATAATAAATTTTTATTTATACCCTGCCCTTCCTGGTTCAGATAACAGGGCTCAGGGCAGCTAACAACAAATTTAAAACACTTCATTGATGCAACGAAAAACAGCATAAAATACAGTATAAAACGTGAATAACAATAAATTCAGAATTCAAAAATCAATTTAGGGGGAAGGGCTAGCTGGCTAAATTAGTCCTATTTGGGCCAGCAAGGAGACCAGGGGAGAATTAGCTGTGGGATTCCAGAGCGGGTAATCTTCATAAAAAGGGCAGGGGGAGGGAAGGAAGGGGAATAAAAGATCAGGCTAAGTTCAAATTGAAAGCCAGGCGGAATAGCTCTGTCTTACAGGCCCTGCGGAAGGAGGTTAAATCCTGCAGGGCCCTGGTCTCATGGGACAGAGCATTCCACCAGGTCGGAGCCATCACTGAGAAGGCCCTGGCCCTGGTGGAGGATAATCTGACTTCCTTAGGGCCCGGGACCTCTAAACTATGAGGAGAGGTAGTCCCGTAAATACGAGGGCCCTAAGCCACAAAGGGCTACACTAAGAATTAGTGCTACACTGAGAACTGGAAGTGCAGAGGTTTCTTTTTTTTCTGTTTAAAATTTTATTAATTTTCAAGAAACAGGATATAAGCATGAATATAACACTATCAAAAGAATTGGTTCCTCCCCTCCCCCAGTACAGAAGACTAATACATCAAATTTCCCCATAAATCTGGTGGGTGCCAGTCATTGGGGTGTTCATTTGAATACTTCATAAAGGGAAGCCATATTTCAGCATATTTCTGTGTCCAGGGCAGCTGTCTATGAGCTCCATCTGGTATGCAGGCTGAGACCCTATCTGCCTGCAGACTGTCTTGCCAGAGTGGTGCATGCTCTAGTTATCTCCCGCTTAGACTACTGCAATGCGCTCTACGTGGGGCTACCTTTGAAGGTGACCTGGAAACTACAACTAATCCAGAATGTGGCAGCTAGACTGGTGACTGGGAGTGGCCACCGAGACCACATAACACCGGTCTTGAAAGACCTACACTGGCTCCCAGTACGTTTCCAAGCACGATTCAAAGTGTTGGTGCTGTCCATTAAAGCCCTAAACGGCCTCGGCCCAGTATACCTGAAGGAGCGTCTCCACCCCCATTGTTCAGCCTGAACACTGAGGTCCAGTGGTGAGGGCCTTCTGGCGGTTCCCTCACTGCAAGAAGCAAAGTGGAGGAACCAGGTGGAGGGCCTTCTTGGTAGTGGTGCCCGCCCTGTGGAACGCCCTCCCATCAGATGTCAAGGAAATTAACAACTACCTGACTTTTAGAAGACATCTGAAGGCAGCCCTGTTTAGGGAAGCTTTTAATATTTGATGAATTACTGTATTTAAATATTTCGTTGGAAGCCGCCCAGAGTGGCTGGGGAAGCCCAGCAACATGGGCGGGGTATAAATAATAAATTATTATTATTATTATTATTATTATTTGAACGAAAGAAAGAGAGCATGCTACTGTTTAGATGTGAAAGTTTTTATTCTTCTTTTCCCCCTCCCTCTAATGAGATCCATGGCGTTCAGATTCCCCCCTCTCTTTTCTGTGCTGTTTGTCTTTTTTAAATAAACACAATTCAGTTTTCCTTTACATATTCATGAAAAGTATAAAAAACGGAAAATAAACTGGCATGTAAGTAAATGTATCATATATAAAATAACAAATTGTAACTATGCGATGTTTGTATTCATAGGAGATTTACAAAATAGATGGGGGAAAGATATTGAGATGGGTCAGAGTTTGTAAGAACGTTCTTGTGGTGCACAATTGTGTCTGCATTCTTCGCAACCAGGTTCCGCAGCCAGATCTTTTACGACGACCAGAGGGAGCCGTGGAACGGCTTTGAGCTCCCGAAGGCGCTGGCCATTTGCGATGTGGCGGTGCGCATCTTGCACACCCATTACGACCATTTGTCCCCTTTCCGGACTTTCCCTAGCGAGCCCCCAAAGCTGGAGATGCCACCGATCAAAACGGTGAAATCCGTGAGTAGCGCGGCCAAGAAAGGGAAAAAGGGCCGTAAGGTGGTAGGAGAAGTTAGTCAGGAAAGCAAGACAGAACATCTAAAGGTAAGGGTTGGCTGAGGGGGAAGAAGGCATCATAGTGTAGTAGATTGATAAGACATAGTGTAATACAGTGGTGCCCCGCAAGACGAATGCCTCGCAAGACGGAAAACCCGCAAGACGAAAGGGTTTTCCATTTTGGAGGCGCTTCGCAAGACAAATTTCCCTATGGGCTTGCTTCGCAAGACGAAAATGACGAAATTTTTTGAGTTTTTTTCCCCGCTCTCCAACCCCTTTTTCTGAAGCGCTAAGCTGCTAATAGCCTTTTAGCAGCTAAACCGCTAATCCCTTAAGCCTTAAAAAGCCGTTAATAGCCCTTAAACTGCCAATAGCGCTAATAGCGCTAATCCGCTAATGGGCTTGCTTCGCAAGACGAAAAAACCGCAAGACGAAAAGACTCGCGGAACGGATTCTTTTCGTCTTGCGAGGCACCACTGTAGATTGATAAGAGACAAGAGTTACAAAGCAAATTGCCTCTGTAGTAGAAATGTACGGTTGTTTCCATTGTGGCATTTCACTCACACAGCAGGGACTTCCCCTTCCTCTCTGCTTCTGTGCATCCCAAAAATCTATCCCTGAGGTCGTCCCAAGCCTCTGTGGCCGATTTTACCTCAAGTTTCGCCTCTCTCCACATGAACCTACCCATACCCTGAGATCATCTTCTGAGGCCCTCCTTCGTGTGCCTCCTCTGTGAGAGGTCCGGAGGGTGGCAACATGAGAACAGGGCCTTTTCTGCAGTGGCTCCCCATTTGTGGGAAGCTCTCCCACAAAGCTGCTCCTGCAGGCCAATCAGGTTGCTGATTCACTTCATCCAGAAGCCTGATTGGCTGCTCCTGCAGGCCAATCAGGTTGCTGATTCACTTTTACCTGGAGCAGGATTGGGTGGCTCCTGCGGACCAATCAGACTGCTGCATTCTGGATCCTACTGTTCTAGGATTCAGCTCAGTACATAACAATTTTGCTATGGCTAATAGCCATGGATAGACCTGTCCTATGTGAATTAGCCTTGCCCCCCACTTTTAAAGCCATTTAAGCTAAGAGTTATCATCACGTCTTCGCTTTTGCATTGCGTAAAGAAATCCTTTATTTTGTATGCCCTGAACTTCCTGCCATTAAATTTCATTGGATAACCCTGCGTGGTAATATTACACAGTGGAGTAGGTACTGGCACTGGGAGATTCTGCCCCCCCCCCACTTTTGGGGATGTGTAATAAAGGGGGAACATTTTGCCAACTGGTTTCCACAGTTGTCCAAGAGATATTCTGTACCCTTAGATCTTCTGTTGTAACTATGTAAAAGAGCACACAAGAGTAAACCAACGAGATCAGGCTCTATATTTCATGAGTCTAGATGGAATACCTGGCTTACGCCAAGGTGTGTGTGTGTGTGAGAGAGAGAAATCAGATGAATAAATTCGATTTAATGAGGAAGTTAAATACTGTTAAACTAGAGGCTCTCTTTAAGGAGGGAGAGAGGTTTAGCAGAAGTATTTGTGAGTGGAACCTGGTATCTTGCATCAAAGGAGAGCTGGGAATTTCAGGGCAGGGAACTGATCGTGTGCACCTACGTGGACATGAAATTAAGGTATTCAAGGAAAATTCAAAAGCTTTAAACAAAATGAAGAACACGTCAGATACCAGCTGAAGTACCTGCAGCCTTTTCGTTTCATTGACATCTATCTATAATATTTATTTTTTTGCCCTGTAGTGGTAAAATGGTTTATTTTTTATATAAAAGATTTTTAAAAATAGTTCATAGAATCATAGAATCATAGAGTTGGAAGAGACCACAAGGGTCATCGAGTCCAACCTCCTGCCAAGCAGGAAACACCATCAGAGCACTCCTGACATATGGTTGTCAAGCCTCTGCTTAAAGACCTCCAAAGAAGGAGACTCCACCACACTCCTTGGCAGCAAATTCCACTGTCGGACAGCTCTTACTGTCAGGAAGTTCTTCCTAATGTTTAGGTGGAATCTTCTTTCTTGTAGTTTGGATCCATTGCTCCGTGTCCGCTTCTCTGGAGCAGCAGAAAACAACCTTTCTCCCTCCTCTATGTGACATCCTTTTATATATTTGAACATGGCTATCCTATCACCCCTTAACCTCCTCTTCTCCAGGCTAAACATGCCCAGCTCCCTTAGCCGTTCCTCATAAGGCATCGTTTCCAGGCCTTTGAAATATGGATGTTCTTTAAATATGGATGTTCTTAATATTTTGGGCATGTAGATTGTGTATTGGTAATCTGCACTAGTAAAGTTTATCTGAAAACGACTGCAGAGATGAAGTCAAGACCCTAGCCCTCATTTTGCCCTGAGAAGTTTCCCATCCACAGTTTCCCTAACAAAGGGTTTAGCAGGTCAGCATCTGCAGCAGGGTGTTTGTTTATTGTTTTCAGAGTGCCTTGCATAATTCCTCCATCTCAGAAACAAAGAGCACCAGCGAAGAGGAGGGGAGTGCGAACAAAGTTTTTGACAAGAGGTCCAGCATCTTGAAATCTGTTTCCAGAGGTACTCAGTCAAATTTCTGTGCGCTGACTGTTGAATAATGGCGTCGGTTTAAAGCAGGGATGAGGATGTAGTCAAAGAATCATAGAACCATAGAGCTGGAGGGTCAACTAGTCAAAATCCCCTGCAATGCAGGAGTCTTTTGTCCCATGTGGGGCTCAAACCCACGACCCTGAGATTAAAAGTCTCATGCTCTACCAACTGAGCTGTCCCAGGACTGGCCCATGTGTTGCTGCACTCCAGCTCCCCATCGTCCCTGGCATCTGTAGACATGATAATATAATAATTTATTATTTATACCCTGCCCATCTGGCTGGGTTTCCCCAGCCACTCTGGGCGGCTTCCAACAAAGTATTAAAAGACAGTAGTCTGTTAAACATTAAAAGCTTCCCTAAAGAGGGCTGCCTTCAGATGTCTTCTAAAAGTCTGGTAGTTGCTCTTCTCTTTGACATCTCGTGGGAGGGTGTTCCACAGGGCGGGTGCCACAACCGAGAAGGCCCTCTGCCTGGTTCCCTGTTATAACAAGTAAATATAGAGTGGTGGTTTGTCTTCCACAGCCACTCTGGGCAGCTTCCAACAAAGTATTAAAATCTGTTAAATATTAAAAACTTAAAGTCTGTTAAAAATTTAAAGTCTGTTAAATATTAAAAACTTCCCTAAACAGGGCTGCCTTCAGATGTCTTTTAAAGATAAGATAGCTGCTTATTTCCTTCAAATCTGAAGGAAGGGCGTTCCACAGGGCGGGGGCGCCACTACTGAGAAGGCCGTCTGCCTGGTTCCCTGTAACTTGGCTTCTCGTAGTGAGGGAACCGCCAGAAGGCCCTCAGAGCTGGACCCCAGTGTTCAGGCTGAACGATGGGGGTGGAGACGCTCCTTCAGGTATACTGAGCCGAGGCTGTTCAGCACCAACACTTTGAATTGTGCTTGGAAATGTACTGAGAGCCAACGTAGCTCTTTCAGGACCAGTGTTATGTGGTCTCGGTGGCCACTCCCAGTCACCAGTCTAGCTGCCGCATTCTGGGTTAATTGCAGTTTCCGGGCGCATTGCAGTAGTCCAAGCGGGAGATAACTAGAGCATGCACCACTCTGGCAAGACAGTCTGTGTGCAGGTACGGTCTCAGCCTGCGTACCAGATGATATTTAACGTATCAATTAAATATACTTTGACCCCAGGAGATGGTGTCCCTGTGGAACACCCCCCCCCACTTCACATGTCAAGCAGATAATGAACTACACAACTTTTAGAAGACATCTAAAGGCATCCGTGTATTGGGAAGTTTTTAATGCTTGATGTTTTACTATGTTTTTATATATGCTGCCCAAAGTAGCTGGAAAAATCCTACCAGATGGACAGGGTATTAATAATAATAATAATGATGATGATGATGATGATGATGATGATGTTTGCCTTTTTAACTCAGTCATTGCAGCTGATAATTTTTGATACAATCGTACCTCGGTTCTCAAACGATCGAAAACCAGAAGTGGGTGTTCCTGTTTTCAAACATTCTTTCGGAAGCCCAACGTCTGACGGGGCTTCCGTGGCTTCTGATTGGCTACAGGAGCTTCCGGCAGCCAATCAGAAGCCACATTTTGGAAGTCGAACGTTTCGGAAGTCAAACGGACTTCCAGAACAGATTCCGTTCGACTTCCGAGGTACGACTGTATCTGGAATATATTTACTGATACTTTGCAGTCAGTGTTTTTGTCAATGTATCGTGCCAAACTTGGCCAGTGTTTGTTCTCCGCTCTGTGATTTCTGCATTGCAGGGGGTTCGACTCGATGACCCTTTGGGATCCCTTCTGATTCTACAATTCTAGGATTCTATTTGTATATAAAGCCTGAATCAATTTGGGACTCAAAAAATAAATAAATTAGGGGTCAGCAAACTTTTTCAGCAGGGGGCCGGTCCACTGTCCCTCAGACCTTGTGGGGGGCTGGACTATATATATATTTTTTTTGGGGGGGGGGGGAATGAATGAATTCCTATGCCCCACAAATAACCCAGAGATGCATTTTAAATAAAAGGACACATTCTACTCATGTAAAAACACCAGGCAGGCCCCACAAATAACCCAGAGATGATTTTAAATAAATGGACACATTCTACTCATGTAAAAACACGCTGATTCCCAGACCGTCCGTGGGCCGGATTTAGAAGGTGATTGGGCCAGATCCAGCCCCCGGGCCTTAGTTTGCCTAGACAGTTTGAGTAAGGTCAGTAATAAAAGGTCTTTCCATTAACACGTCCTCCCTGTAGCTATTACAGATTATAGCCAAAGGCTAACTTGCCACAAATAGAAGGGTATTTACAGTGTACTTTATTTTGTGCTGACTCACTCCCACAAGTTTGCTGACTCACGCTTGACCAGCTGCAGGGGCAAGCACACCCAAATTAACCCTTCCTTGTCCTTTTTCTCTGCCTGCATAAACTTGCATACATTAACAGTGGGTGGGGTTTTCCTCCCGCAGTTCACATCTCATCCCTGCGGATCATCGGCACCAGCGAATCCGAACCTTTGGAAGAGCACGTTGTGGATTTGAACCAGTTCATGCCGGTGGGCGGCGTTTACCATTTCGATGCCCTGAAGCTCCCGCCTCAAGCCAAACTCGTCAAAGGCTGGACCATGGTGGAAGTGAGTTTCCATCTTAAGAGGAAATGAGTAGAATTGTGCTTTGCTTGCTGAAAGTGCCCTTCTCACCTGGACACTGGGTTGTTGGGGGTGGAAGGCAAGGGAGAAGATCCATGAGGACTAGGTAAAGGGACCCCTGACCATTAGGTCCAGTCGTGGCTGACTCTGGGGTTGCGGTGCTCATCTCGCTTTATTAGCCGAGGGAGCTGGCGTACAGCTTCCGGTCATGTGGCCAGCATGACTAAGCCACTTCTGGCAAACCAGCGCAGCGCATGGAAACACCGTTTACCTTCCCGCCGGAGCGGTACCTATTTATCTACTTGCACTTTGATGTGCTTTCGAACTGCTAGGTTGGCAGGAGCAGGGACCAAGCAACGGGAACTCACCCCGTCGCAGGGATTTGAACCGCCAACCTTCTGATCGGCTCTGTGGTTTAACCCACAGCACCACCCGCGTCCCTCCATGAGGACCAGTAACTTCCAATGTGCTAATGGATCAAACATTGCTCCGCAGGTCTCTAGACACCCTTCTCATGTTTTATTGGCACACTTGGAATCTAGAAAAAGGGATTTCCCCTTAATATTTCTCCTCAGTCCTCTTCTCTGACATCTGCCATGCTCCTGTTAGCCAGTACACTGCTCTCTGAGCAGCAAGCCAGGTGGGCAGGTGGAGTAATGAGTTCAAGGTACTGGTGTTCAACTTCCTATACAGCTTGGGACCAGGATGCCGAAAAGATGGTCTCCTGTACTCTGCAGGAGCAGAAATCTTCCAGATGCCACCTTATCAGAAGGTCTGTTGTGCCCAATGTAGGAACTTGGCCTTTAACTTGGTGGCCCCTTACCCTTTGAAACTCCCTCCCACGATGTATCAGACAGGCTCCATCTTTGTTGTTGCCATTTCAAGGCCCGTTGGAAACCTTCCTTTTTAATCAGCCTTTTAAGTGGAGATTTTTAAAATCTCCTTTGGTATCTGCATTGGATTTGAAATTCATTGTTTTAAATGAGATTTTTCTTTTAAAAAACGTGTTTATATATGAAGGATTTGTTTATATATATATATGCCTTTTATTGTGGATTTCACAGTTCTGTTATCGTGAAGCGGCTTCACGGGAAGCGATTCATAAATGAAATTTGGCAGAGGAGGAAAATTCAGGTTCTTCTCCAGCTTAAGTTTTGATCTTGATGCTTGATGTGTAACTTCAAAAAGAAGAAATCTGAATGATCACATTTTGTACTTTGGCATGTGCACTAACGTACAAATTGTAATATAAGATGCAGCCCAAAGACTGAGAATTCTTAGTGGCTCACATCAACAGACAGCTGAGGGCTGGGGGTCAAGTGGCAGAGAATCAGAAAATTATAAAGGTGCAGTTTTGGGATTAAGGTTTTAAGATTGCGCTGTTACAGTTTTTGTGTAGACAGCAGCCAACTTTTTTGTGTAGACAGCAGCCAACTGTTGAAGTTACACATCAAGTTTTGATCTGGAGGAAAAAAAAAACTTGTTTTGAGCTATAGATCCTCACATCAAGCATTGGACCCTACTTAAACTCAAATGGATTTAAAAGTTAACTCACAATCTTTACTGGAGATTCAATTCTCAAGGGGCAGGTTTTATGTCTTTTTGGGAACAGTCCAGTTATAGCACATTTCCCAAAATCATTATTAAGTATCGAATCAATAGATTGTTATGATGTACTTCAGGAACTGTTGGTGACTCTTCAGGCTACTGAAATTCATACTTCCAAGCCAGTAAATTTATTCAGTTGCTTGGGAATGCGAATCAGAAGTGAGCCCGACTCACTGGGTGAAATAGGTCCATTTTCCAGACCGCAATGATGTTTCATGCTGCAAAATCAAAGACAACTGTAGACGACTGAGTGATTCTTAACAAACACGGCTGTTGCGTCTTCTCTGCTACTTGCCAAAGGTGCTGGACACAGGCTTGGAGATCTATCCCTACGAGGCAACATGTGACGAAAACGAGGATCCTTCTTCCGTGACTGTAGGGCTCACAGTCCGACTGCTTGACAGCGTGATCTATTTCGAAGAGCCTCTGATTGCAAGATGGGATGCCAAAGGTCTGATACGTCCATAAGCGAATGATGCAACCAGTTGCTCAATTCCAGCCTTTTATCTACCTGGTGACGCCAATGGAGGGGTAGAGCGTTTGCAGGGGGAGAACTGGCGGATCGGGATTGCTTAACCCTTTCTCGCTCCGTCAGTTCTCCTCTGCCACTCTTTCTCCATACAATTATTTTTTACCTCCAGCTGCTGCCTTGCAGGTTACAAATAGGCCTCTGTGTGTGTGTGTGTGTGTGTGTGTAGAAATCAGCATGAGTTGCACACCTCCAAGAAAAGGGTTAAGCACCTCCTGCCCACCTCCCCACCAGAACCCCAAATGATACCCAGAGTGAAGATGATAGACAGCTAGAACCTCTGTCTACACTTTGCAGTGTGTTTGAATGCCTTGCTAAAAGGCTAGAAACAAATACAGTGGTACCTCGGTGTCAGGGAACTGCCATCGGAGCTGGAGGTGGAGAGGAGGCTCCAGAGGGATGGCGGAGAGGGTCCCAGTAGGGAGAGAGGTAGCCCATCCGCTGGGGAAGGAAATCAGCGTAACACCAGTGGAGAAGGGGGCAGATGGGGGAATCGGAGAGGTGGCTCCAGGACTCCTCAACGGAGACCAGCGGAGAGGGCACGGGTACTCCGCTGCCCACACCCTCCCTGCGCAGAAGACTTCCGCGCAGGCAAAGTAGGAGGAGACTGGGCGTCAAACAGCTTCTATGCTGGAAGAGGTTCAAGAAACGCCCACTGACGGATTCTGCCAGCGACTGAGGCAGCCACGGAACTTGAGGCTGTCCAGACAGAAAGGGTTCAACCAGGCAACCTAGCCAGGAGTAACAGCAACTTACGCACGAGCAACCCCTAGAACCATTACACTCGGGTTACAGACGCTTCAGGTTACAGACTCCGCTAACCTGGAAGTAGTACCTCGGGTTAAGAACTTTGCTTCAGGATGAGAACAGAAATCGTGCAGCAGCGGTGGCAGCAGGAGGCCCCATTAGCTAAAGTGGTGCTTCGGGTTAAGAACAGTTTCAGGTTAAGAACGGACCTCCAGAACGAATTAAGTTCTTAACCCGAGGTACCACTGCATGCTGTTTCAGAATGAGCAAACAGCGGAGGGGAAACAGCTTCGCACGTGTCACAGGCAGGCGTCAGACGTGCAACACCGGGGAACATTTGTCCTGAACATCTTGGGGGAAGGGAAGGATGGCAGAGAACGTGCTTTGCTAGTTTCTGCCCTGGGGATCTCCAACTAAAACGGGGGTGAGGAACAAATTCTGGCCAGTGGGCTGGATTCTGACCACCCCACCCCCTGCAGGTCATTTTAAAGGTTGCCCGTGTCAGCATCGCCCTTGAGCCAGTGCCACTAACTGGACTCATCCACTTCAGCCCCGACTGGGCTAGGCGAGCTGGGTAGCACTTCCAGAGACCACCTTCTGCCCAGGAACAGGTCAAAGTGCTGTGGACTCACAGCTTAGAGTTGTGAGCACCGGATTCACTTCCACAAGTAGACAGTCGTCGCACAGCAGAGTATAGCAGAGTATATAAACAACTCGGAGAGCAGCTCTGTAGAATATTCTCTTTATTCTATAACTACAACTATTATACAACTATATACAGAGCTAAATAGGTCTAAGCATAAAGAATGCTGAACCGCACTGAGTGCCTGCAGCTGCTCTTAGCAGCAACCTTATCTAAACACACAATCTCTCTCTAACACTCTCTCTCTCCGACACACTGACTGACTGACTGACCGACTCACTGACTGACTGATGTGGTGCTGGAGCAGAATAAGTAGAGAGCAGAGCACGCCTCCTCCTCTCTGCAGAATCAGCAGACTCCTCAGGAGATTCTTGGATATGGGAGGGGTGAAATCCCCTCAGCCCACCCATCAGTTGCCGAGATTAGAACGATGTCAGATGACCCGGAGTAATGTTTTGCCTTCTGTATAATATCCTCTGCATCACCAGTTTGAATTCAGACCAGCAGTGCAAAGTCGTATTTGTGCTTTCGGCCTTCCCATAAGCCTTGATCCAAGCAGGGCTCGCTAATCAGCATCGACAGCAAGCCCCACTTGCAAAAGGAGCAATTGAGAATGCACAGTTCTTGGTCGATCCTTTGCAGCCATAACTCTATCTGCCCCACACCTGTTGTCACATGTGGGGCAGATGGGCTGGGGGGGTGGGGGATTGGCCTCGTGGGTCAAGCTGGGACCTGTGCCCGGTCCAGTTTTGCTTCCAGGCTGGCATTTGCCCACTGCTAAGCTGAAAGGACCTGGTTCATAATAATAATAATAATAATAATTTATTATTTATACCCTGCCCATTTGACTGGGTTTCCCCAGCCACTCTGGGCAGCTTCCACAGAGACCAAAAACACACTAAAATGTCACACATTAAAAACTTCCCTTAAGATGTCTTCTGTATGTCAGGTAGTTGTTTATCGCTTTGACATCTGATGGGAGGGCGTTCCACAGGGCGGGCACCACAACCAAGAAGGCCTTCTGCCTGGTTCCCTGTAGCTTTGCTTCTCGGAATGAGGGAACCGCCAGAAGGCCCTCAGCATTGGACCTCAGCGTCCGGGCAGAACGATGGGGGTGGAGACGCTCCTTCAGGTATACTGGACCAAGCCGTTTAGGGCTTTAAAGGTCAACACCAACACTTTGAATTGTGCTCGGAAACATAATGGGAGCCAATGTAGGTCTTTCAAGACCGGTGTTATGTGGTCTTGGCAGCCGCTCCTATTCACCAGTCTGGCTGCCGCATTCTGGATTAGTTGTAGTTTCCGGGTCACCTTCAAAGGTAGCCCCACATAGAGCGCATTGCAGTAGTCCACGTGGGAGATAACTAGAGCATGCACCACTCTTCCTCAAACAAAACCCTCTTCCTTTGTTCCTTTGAAAGCGAAATATTGGAGAACGGACGACATTGGGGATGTGGTGTACAACATGCAAGAGAAAGAGATCGCTTTCAAAATGAATGGCTTCTTCACCGTAACGCTGATGCAGGATGCTCACCTCAACATGCCCTACCAGTCGTGGGAACTCCGGCCCAATGGGACCGACGAAGCCTTCCTCACCATCCTCACCACCTTTGCTGAGCTGCAGATTCAAATCAAGGTACGCAGCGACATCCTGTAGCCCAGTTCCGTCTGAATGTTAACTAGGAAGGAAGTCCTGCACAATGCAATGGGACTTAGGGCTGTAGAGTTTGCAGGATATTTCGGGGGTCTTTTTAGAAACTTCTTTTTTTTTTTTTAACGGAAAAAGTATTCCTCTAGCCCTTTTACTTGTGGCCATACAAGGAAAAATAGGTGTAGGGGCAATTCTACCCAACTTCTTACCCAGTTCATTGAATGGTTAATGTGCATAACAGCTGGCCATTGTGCACATTCACCAGGCCTCATGTAGAACATGCCCATAATCTGTCCATTAGGTTGTGAACCGCCCTGAGATCTATGGATGAAGGGTGTCAAACAAATTTAATAAATGAATAAAATGAAGGGAGCATTCTGCACATTTCCCAGCCAATATGCACAATCTCCAATAGGTGTGTGATCAGGGGAGGGATTGCAAGAGTTTAGCTTCCCAGTGGCTTGTGGTTCCCTGGCAGATAGATACCAACAGGTACATATTATCTGCCCTGCATACTGATTGGTAAAAGGTAAAGGGACCCCTGACCATTAGGTCCAGTCGCGGACAAATCTGGGGCACGGAAACGCCGTTTACCTTCCTGCCAGAGCAGTACCGATTTATCTACTTGAACGCTGATGTGCTTTTGAACTGCTAGGTTGGCAGGAGCAGGGACCGAGCAACGGGAGCTCACCCCGTCATGAGGATTGGAACAGCCGACCTTCTGATCGGCAAGTCCTAGGCTCTGTGGTTTAACCCAGAGTGCCACCTGTGTAGTGGTTCTTAAATTTATTATTTACATCTGCAATGTAAAGTTAGGTACAGGGTGGCCACCTATATCTTTTTAAGGTCAGGGGTCCTGAATTGGCTGGCATTGCATTTTTCAGCTGCTTTTGCCACTGTGCCACAACAGAACCATCTGCTCCATATGACTTGCTGTCGTGGGCTTGTTTACATCCATGCCCCCATCAGAGACTCTGGGAGAGAAGGATGTGGCACAGCGACTCCTCTCTGAGAATAGCCAGGAATGTGGAATCGGTGGCTTTCAAGATGTTGCCTGTCTGCAACTCCCATCATCTGTGACCTGTGGCCTTGCTAAGCTGGGGCTGATGGGAGCTGGAGTCTTAACAGCACTGGGCGTGCCACAGATTCGCCGGCTGGCAGTGCGATATTCCCCTGTACTCCAGAAGTAACCCTTCTCTGCTGTAAGGTGGAAAGTGCCCTTCCATCTTCTGTTTGGGAGGGTAGAGGAAGAAGTGAGCATTGGCTGCCAGATGTTTACGGCATGATGGCAGCAAACTGATGATAACCTTCTTTGCTTTGCTCCCGGAGGCAGCTCAATCAGTGTATGTTAGCTGGAATCACCACCATGGAAGACACCACTCTTCTCTCTGACCTGAGAGGGGTGTGGATGAGCCCCCTAGCTCTCACCATTGCTCTGAAGAGGGCTGGAATGAACATCTTCCCAGCGGAATACTCTCCTAAGTACGTCTCCATCAACAAAAAGGTAAGAGACCAGGGCTAACTGTCTACATCCATTCATATTTTACTTTTGGTTGCAATGCCTCATTTTTCAGAAGAGTCCAGGGCAGCGTACAAAAAGCGTGAATGGAAACGAAAAGCTGAGCTGCCAAATAGATGATCAGGAAGGTCAAAATGAAACTTGAGTGGAGAAGGCACGTTAGCCTAAAGTATCGCTGTGGGTTAAACCACAGAGCCTAGGGATTGCCGATCAGAAGGTCGGCGGTTAGAATCCCCACGACAGGGTGAGCTCCCATTACTTGGTCCCTGCTCCTGCCAACCTAGCAGTTCGAAAGCACGTCAATGTGCAAGTAAATAAATAGGTACCGCTCCGGCGGGAAGGTAAACGGCATTTCCGTGCACTGCTCTGGTTCGCCAGAAGTGGCTTAGTCATGCTGGCCACATGACCCAGAAGCTGTATGCCAGCTCCCTTGGCTAATAAAGCGAGATGAGCGCCGCAATCCCAGAGTCGGTCACGACTGGACCTAATGGTCAGGGGTCCCTTTACCTTTACCTTTAATCATTGGAAATTATGCAGACTCTAAACTACAGATGGAGAATTGCACCCATTCAGCATTCTTAAGCAATCTGAGCTGATTCGTGTTTAGAATGGATTTTGCAATGGATTTTATAAAGAATGAACCAAATGCATTTAGAAGGGTGTATTTTAGGATAAAATACATTGAGAAATGTTTGCATTGAAACCCCCCCCCCCAATATTTAAATATATTCTGTGCTAGAATACAGAACTTGCTGTATTTTTTGCTCTATAAGACGCACCAGACCATAAGATGTACCTAGTTTTTGGAGGAGAAAAACAAGAAAAAAAATATTCTGAATCCCAGAAGCCAGAACAGCAAGAGGGATCACTGTGCAGTGAAAGCAGCGATCCCTCTTGCTGTTCTGGCTTCTGGGATAGCTGCGCAGCCTGCATTCGTTCCATAAGACGCGCACACATTTCCCCTTACTTTTTAGGAGGGAAAAAGTGAGTCTTATAGAGCAAAAAATACGGTAGATGTGAATTTCTGTAGCCCCATCAGCAGGAGCCAGCATGGCTCCATTATCCAAGGGTGGTGAGAATTGTTGCCCAGCCAAACCTGGAAGGCCAGAGCTTCCTGCAGCTCTGCCCCACCCTCCTTGCCTTTATATGTTGTTGGCATCTGTCTATCTCGAGAGACAGTGGAGTGTACCTCCATGGGAGAAGTCAAACTGAAGTGACCTCCCCGGGGGTGCAAGGCTAGGCAGTGTATACGGAGGTCTTTGGGTGCCCAGATGAGAAGACCCCCATCTCAGCCTCCCTGATGTGAAAAGCAGAGCAAGACATTTAGTAGCAGCCTGGCCGCAGGAATTGTTGGAAGCTAGTGTACAAGGTGCCACCCAACTGTCTTAGGGTCTCCACTCAGGATTTGTATAGGGTTTTCTCCTGAGCCTTTCCTTCTCCCAAAGATATCCCAAAAGGCAGTGGAGGTTTAGGGTCAGAGTTTTCCTTCTCCTAGACGGGCTACCTTCCCAGGTTGAAGAGCCCCATCTGCCCTTGACTTCCTTCTACAGCGTGTGCAGAAACCGCCTTCTTGACCGCTGGACCCACTATTGGTCTTGTCTGCTCAATCCATTGGAGCCTGCCTTTGCATGTTATAATAATAATTTATTATTTATAACCCGCCTATCTGGCTGGGCTTCTTCAGCCACTCTGGGCAGCTTCCAACAAAATATTAAATACAGTAATGCATCAAACATTAAAAGCTTCCCTAAACTGGTTTGCCTTCAGATGTCTTCTAAAAGACTGGTAGTTGTTGTTCTCTTTGACATCTGGTGGGAGTGTGTTCCACAGGGCGGGTGCCACTGCCAAGAAGGCCCTCTGCCTGGTTCCCTGTTATAACAAGTAAACATAGGGTGGTGGTTTGTGTTTGCGTGCCTCATGTTGTGAGAGTTGGGCAACATTTATTTTATTGATCTGGGGGCATCGAGAACACAAGATCCCACCTTCCATTAAAGAGAGACGATGTTGAATGGTTTCAGGTGGAGAGGTGTTTCAGTCTTCTGTTTCTATCTTCTTGTTTTTAGACACTTTTAGCAGAAATCACCAGTTACCAGCAAATGGCACTCATCGCATCTTCCTTTGCCTTCAGCTGGAGCAAGTGGAACTTGGTGAGCGGAGAGGAAAATGTGGTCTTCAAGGTACGTATGGGCTGTGCTACTGTGGTTTCGTTTTCAAGCTCCTTCCCTGCATTCTACAAACAGGAGCAGGCAGCTTTCATGTGCTTTGCCCTCATCTCCTGTGAAATTAGGTAGCCATTGATGGTGGTCGGGGGGTTGGGGGCAAGGCAGGCAGGGAAGACCACCTGGTAGAGGCATTTTGCCCTCTCAGAATCTGGACATAGACACCCAGTGCTGATGGTGAGTGTGCGAACCCTGCATCAGGGATCAGAATGGTGCCTGGCTTCCCCTTTGCACTCTGGGAAACACAGGGTTAAGCAAACCAAACTTGGGTCTCCAGCTGCTTTTGGACTACAATTCCCATCATCCCTGACTACTGGTCTTGCTTGCTAGGGGTGATGGGAGTCCAAGAACATCTGGAAACCCAAGTCTGGGAAACACTGGTTTAAACCATGGTTATATAGCATTATGTGAGGGATGCGGGTGGCACTATGGTCTAAACCACAGAGCCTAGGACTTGCCGATCAGAAGGTCGGCAGTTCAAATCCCCGTGGCGGGGTGAGCTCCCGTTGCTCGGTCCCTGCTCCTGCCAACCTAGCAGTTCGAAAGCACGTCAAAGTGCAAGTAGATAAATAGGTACCGCTCCGGTGGGAAGGTAAACAGCATTTCCGTGCACTGCTCTGGTTTGCCAGAAGTGGCTTAGTTATGCTGGCCACATGACCTGGAAGCTGTCTGCAGACAAATGCCGGCTCCCTCGGCCTATAGAGCGAGATGAGCGCACAACCCCAGAGTCGTCCATGACTGGACCTAATGGTCAGGGGTACCTTTACCTTTATATAGCATTACATATCTGCATCAGTGCTGTAATTCACATTAACCAGGCACTTTCAGGTTGGTTACAAGAGCAAACCTGGTTAGCACTAATGAGGAAGATGCCAGGCTATATGAAATGCTTTGCAGGGAAATGCTGGTTAAGGGGTTCACACGAGGAGGAAGCTTATCAGTCCATAGAAAGTGTTCAAAAGAGACATTGCCTTAGAACAGGCATAGGCAAACTCGGCCCTCCAGATGTTTTGGGAACTACAGTTCCTATCATCCCTGACCACTGGTCCTGTTAGCTGGGGATGATGGGAGTTGTAGTCCCAAAACATCTGGAGGGCTGAGTTTGCCTATGCCTGGCCTAGAATGTGGGGATTAGGGGACGGCAGTGCAGAAACCTAGCAGAGAGAGTGAGTGTGCAAAGCTTGATTCAGCCTTCAGCAACTGAAACCAGACTTGTACACACCACCAGCTCAAGGGCTAACCCCTCCAGATGACTGCAGTCCCCCTCATCCCCAGCCATCGGCCATGCTGGCTGGGGCCAATGGGAGCTGGAGTCCCACAGGTTAAAGGTAAAGGGACCCCTGACCATTAGGTCCAGTTGGGGCTGGCTCGGGGTTGCAGCACGCATTTCCCTTTTTTGGCCGAGGGAGCCGGCATACAGCTTCCAGGTCATGTGGCAAGCATGACTAAGCCGCTTCTGGCGAACCAGATCAGCGCATGGAAACACCATTTACCTTCCCGCCAGAGCGGTACCTATTTATCTACTTGCACTTTGACGTGCTTTCGAGCTGCTAGGTGGGCAGGAGCAGGGACCGAGCAACGGCAGCTCACCCCGTCGCGGGGATTCGAACCGCCGACCTTCTGATCGGCAAGTCCTAGGCTCTGTGGTTTAACCCACAGCGCCACCCGCGTCCTGTCCCACAGGTTAGCCCTTCTGAAAAAGGAAGATTTTGGTGCTATCCTCCAGCCCCCCATTTTTATAAACAAATAAACATTACTACTTCCAAGCCCATCAGGTTATTGGCTATAACAACTCCTGGCTGTCCTGTTGGCAGATCTGTGAACACCTTTCAAAAGAGCCAGTATGGGATAAAGACTGGGCCCTCCTGATGTTTAACGGGCAGAGAGCTCAGAGGCTCCAGCTCACTGAGGACAGCGACAACTTCTCAAAGAACATAGCAGAGGACACGGAATTCCACTCCACCCTTTACCACCTGATCAAAGACTTTGGCAGCGAAGAAGCAATGGAGAGAATTCGGCAGGCCCACCATCTATTCATTGACGTCGTGTACCAGCTGCTGCTTTCTACCAAGCTACTAACATACTCTTGAGAAGCCATGCACCGCTTAAGAACTTTATTGAGTCGAAGACACTCCTGTCCAATAAAATAAGAGGTTGACTTTTGCGATAGGTTCAAGATTGCAGATGCATTTTTTCCTCCAGAAAAAAATAAATACCATACTTTGTAAGCTGTTTGTGGACAAACTATATTCACTCCCAAGTGTTTCCTAAAACATGTTTCATAAGATCTTGCAGCTTCGGTACGATTTGGGGGAGGGAGGGAAGAGGGATTTTTAAAAATTCAGAAGGTGCCAGAAAGCATCAAACTGTGTTTCGTTTTGAACTGAATTACCAGGAAATAACTTGCAAGGGCAGGGCCTCCAGAAACATTGAGATGCTGTAACCTGGAAGCTTCATGGGGACCTTGGATGATGTTGAAAGTTCAGAGAGCTTGAAATATTATCTACCCCTTTGCACCTGCCCGCTGAAAACCACATGGCAGGACGGCTCCCCATCTTGGATGTCCGAAAGGTACCTCATCTTGAACTCCCACCAGTGAATTATACGGGAGGTGGAGCTTGGTGCTGGAGGCGAGTATATGGCCACAGCAGTTGCTGCACGGATGTCCAAGCATCTCCTGTCCCGACGGGGGCGCCTTCTGCTGGCCTCTGGAAGGAGAAGCCCAGGAGGAAGGTGGAAAGAACAGCAAGGAGCACCACCGCAAAGATGGAGACGAAGAGAGTCTTGCTGGTCCTGCAGATGGAAGTCTGGAGAGAGGAGGCCCAAGAGACGAATCTGCTATACCTGTAGGGAAGAAAAAGATGTTGGCTATTTGCAGACTAGTTGCACTGCAGAAGGCATGCTGGGGAGACCACACATTACAAGGAACACAAAATAACTGTAAGGTAAAAGGTGACCCCTGACCATTAGGTCCAGTCGTGGCCGACTCTGGGGTTGCGGCGCTCATCTTGCTTTATTGGGAGCCGGTGTACAGCTTCCGGGTCATGTGGCCAGCATGACTAAGCCGCTTCTGGCGAACCAGAGCAGCGCACGGAAATGCCGTTTACCTTCCCGCCGGAGTGGTACCTATTTATCTACTTGCACTTTGACGTGCTTTCGAACAGCTAGGTTGGCAGGAGCAGGGATCGAGCAACAGGAGCTCACCCCGTTGCGGGGATTCGAACCACCGACCTTCTGATCGGCAAGTCCTAGGCTCTGTGGTTTAACCCACAGCGCCAATCGCGTCTCTAAAATAACTGTAGCTAGGTTTTAATAATAAAAACTCCTTTTACATTAATTGTAATATATCAATAAGCATGACCCATCCACCAACCCAACCACCAGGGAAGAGAGAGAGCTCGGTGCTGCTCTTTATATACTATACCCAACAGCTTAATTAACATAACTTAACAGCACCTGCTATACTGCTTCACAGCTGTAAAACTAGGTCACGTTATTTGCTCTGGCCCTTAAAGAAATACACATCTTGTGGAACAATAATGAACCTTCAGATTTAAAGAGACCATTCAACAAAAGCACGTGGGGAGGAGACTTTTGGTGCTTTATGCCAGGACTCAATTGGCAACAGCACAGGCAATCAAGACTTGCCGCAACTTGTTGTGTTCCAACACGTGCTAAAGTAAATCTGAAGATCTTCATTGGATTCATGGAGCGAGGACCTGCTGAAATGTGTGTCCAATTTCCCTTTTTGGAATTTTGGTTTTAGGACGGTTGAGCCACCATCAGAAATGGGTTGGGCCACAAGGAGGACCAAAATGGGTAGGTAGGCAAGGAACAGGAGACAAAAGAAGGGGGGGTCAGGATCTGTCTCTTAACATTAAAGGTAAAGGTACCCCTGCCCGTACGGGCCAGTCTTGCCAGACTCTAGGGTTGTGTGCTCATCTCACTCCATAGGCCGGGAGCCAGCACTGTCCGCAGACAATTCCGGGTCACGTGGCCAGCGTGACAAAGCCGCATCTGGCGAGCCAGCGCAGCACACGCCGTTTACCTTCCCGCTGGTAAGCGGTCCCTATTTATCTACTTGCACCCGGGGGTGCTTTCGAACTGCTAGATTGGCAGGCGCTGGGACCGAACGACGGGAGCGCACCCCACCGCGGGGATTCGAACCGCCGACCATACGATCGGCAAGTCCTAGGCGCTGAGGTTTTACCCACAGCGCCACCCGCGTCCCTCTCTTAACATTACAGCCCCACAATTTAACAACGTAACGTTGTTAACCTCTCCAAGGATCTGCGTGGGCAATGGGAAATCTCTTCCATGTCGATGGACATCAGAAACAAACGCTGGCCACACCATGTGTATGTTCACCTTTCAATGTGAGCTGAGTTCCTCCCTCTCCCTGTTCAGGAGCTGCTTTTATTTGCTGCCACTGACTCCGATTCAGTCGCTTGAAAGCCCCCAAATTCCAAGCATGCCCCTTCCCTCTGCCACTTACAGTGAGTGCAGCCCCCATTTCGATGAGCTGCTTTCCTTTTCACTCAGCTTCCAAGCTTTGCTTCCTCGCGTCTCTGGAGCCAGCGGTTCCAAGGGAGCGTTTCTGTAAGGGAGAATTTCATGCAAGGGTGCCATCGGCTGGCGAGATTATGCATTGCTTTGACAAAAGGATTAGCCCCTCAAATGCTTCTCCCCTTTTCATTACAACCGTATGAGGGGGAACTATACGGCCTAGGACCATCATATCTACGGGACCGTCTCTCCTGGTATGTCCCTTGGAGGACCTTATGGTCCTCAAACAAAAACACCTTGGAGGTCCCGGGCCACAGGGAGGTTAGGCTGGCCTCAACCAGAGCCAGGGCTTTTTGGGCTGTGGCTCCGATCTGGTGGAACGCTCTGTCACAAGAGATTAGGGCCCTGCGGGACTTGACATCTTTCCGCAGGGCCTGCAAGACAGAGCTGTTCCACCAGGCCTTTGGCCAAGGCACAGCCTGACTCCCTTCTTTGGCAATCCTCACAGAACTCTAGCCCAATGGTTGCCATCAATTTGATTTGAACTGATTTTATAATGAATTGATTTTAGAATGCCGTATTATTTTACTGTTGTTAGCTGCTCTGAGCCCGGCTTCGGCTGGGGAGGGCGGGATATAAATAATTTATTATTATTATTATTATTAACTACCTTATGTGCTTCGGGTTGCTACACAAGACTCCCGGAGGGCATAAGTGGGATTTGCCAAATGCAAAGTTTCTAGTCCTCTGCAACATTTCCTTCTCAACGCTTTCCCTCCAGAATATTATCATCCTTACAGCTTTAATCCATCTCCCCAGCCAAACCGGCCCCCAAGGCAGCTCACGATATTAAACACAACCCAGTTCAACATTAAGTTAAGCTTTAATTGAAATTGTACAGCCAACTACAAATACTAACAAGAGAAAACGTAAAGACAGCTTTGATATCCTGGTCCAGATCAGGGGTTGCCACCTTGGTGACCTCCAAATACTGTCGGACTAGAGGTTCCACCGTTTGTGACCACTGACTTAAGAGTTAAGAACCACTCCACTCAATAGGGTCAATTGCCGCATCCTGTTCTCACAGAGGCCTCTGGGAAGCCTGTAAGCAAGACTCAAGCCCAACAGCATTTTCCAACTTCAGAACTGGAGCCCAAAGAGTACTATGTTGGCTACCCCTGGTCTAGACAGTATCCTAGACCACAAAGGCTTTCAATAATAATAAAAACAATATTTTTTATTATTTATACCCTGCCCATCTGGCTGGGTTTCCCCATCCACTCTGGGCGGCTCCCAACAGAGGACTAAAAACAGAATAAAACTTCAAACATTAAAAACTTGTTTTTTGTTTTTAAAGCGAATATAAAGCAGGCTTTCTCAATGGACTAAAATATGCTGGCTTGGAAGGGAGCAAGACAAAAAAGGGGCCACCTTCTCTGGACATGTGTAACTTTTGGAAAGAAGCTCATGGGGAGACGGTACTCCTACAAAATATTTCCATTGGATGTTCTCTTGATATAAGAAACTCGCAGAAACTTTCATCTCTCGCACACAAATGTGCTGTATAACTATAACTTAAACCAAGGTTATCCAACTCTGAATGGACCAATCTGTCCATTTTCCTTTCTCTTTTTTAAGTTTCAGAACTCCACATCAGTTTGCAACAATTTTTTTCCAAAGTCCTCACAAAAACTCATCAGTGAATTTCTTCTAATAGACACAACTTTGCATTTAATTTCGCTTATTAGACGCTGCAAACCAATTTCCCCCTAACGCAGTGCATTTTGTATGTTACCTTTACTAACATAGCATTTCTACGCACGCTTTTCCCATATAGATTTTCGTGCCCATTACACGGCCGGGAAACTGCATTGCACAATTTGGAGAAGTGCAACTTTCAAATTAGGCAGGTTTGCCTTTAAATGTGAACTGAATCAATTTTCTCCTCCCCTAGACCTAACAGTGACTTCCAGATGTTCTGGACTATGACTCCCAGATTCACAGGTGCTTTCCAGGTAGGGAGTTAGGAGGAAAACAATTTATCACCATTCATCAGAAAGCAATACCCTGGGGGGCGGCGAAACATACGAGGTGCAACTTTGACCTTGGCTTCTGGGGCCAGACAATGTGCAAGAAGCATAGAGACTTACTTGGGCTCAGTGTGCTCTTCCTCCGACTCAGCCCAGGAAGGCGAACTTACGTACCTCTGCAACAAAGGGCGCTTCTCGCTTTGCTTTGTTCCCATTAAGCCCCTGTTGGAAGAAGAGATTGGATCTGCTTACTTTGCCCTTGCAGAGCAGATGCTGCCAGATTTACGTATAAGCTAAACAAGCTATAGGTTAGGGCCCCACTCTCTTGGGGGCCCCAAAAAATTTAAAGGAAAAACAAACCTGGTTGTGCATTTCAAAAATATAAGATAATAACCAAATAAAATAAAACCCACATACAGCAACTGTGTTTTGTTTTGTTTTGTGTAGGCTCCTATGATGTAAGTAATGGGCCCCACCTGCTAGCCTGCTCCCTAAAATATCACTGGTTTGCTCATTTCTATATACAGTGGTACCTTGGTTCTCAAACTTAATCCATTCCGGAAGTCTGTTCCAAAACCAAAGGTATTAGTGAACACACACACAGTGCATATCCATCTCTTTCAACCACACGAACTCCTTTCTTACCAACTAGGGCGCCTGTTGAATTTGTCACTTTTGTCACTTCCATCTGTTTCATTTAACTGGGCCTTTGGAGAAAAAAGGAGAAGAGAGTTCAGCATGTATTTATCCGATACATCAATGGTAATAAACTATCGGTACTGGAAAATGCCTACATACCAGCGGCAAAACAGCATTTCCAGTATTCCTAGGCAAGGTTGCAATGCTAACTCGGCGTAGGGATGAAGGCTACATAAAATAAGAGACACTGCTTGTTGGGTTATGCCTTCGAGAGCTGACACGCCCTGTGGTTTTCTATGCAAAAGTAACGCTCACATGAAGCAAGTACAACTTAGCAATATATAAGAATAGATGCCGTTGTTATTCTTATTTCAAGATGTCCTTCTGCAACTCTTCAGCGGCGTAAGAGTACCTGGTCTCACAAATGTGTACAAGTTAGTACAGACTGGTCCAATGCACGGACCTCCGAGTCCTTTTTGTGCGGCCCTTGGCAACATTTGACAGGCCCCCCCTCGCCATAGCCCTCCCACTGGCTTCCCAAAGCTGGTTAAGCAAGGTGCTGGGCTTTGGAAAGGAGGTAATTGACAGGGTCCTAGAGCAGGCATAGGCAAACTCGGCCCTCCAGATGTTTTGGGACTACAACTCCCATGATCCCTAGCTAACAGGACCAGTGGTCAGGGATGGTGGGAATTGTAGTCCCAAAACATCCAGAGGGCTGAGTTTGCCTATGTTTGTCCTAGAGTAATCCCGCCTCCTTCCCCAAACCTAGTTAATGCTTTCCTAGCTTTGAGGAGGAGGTGGGAGGGTGTTAGGATCTCCTTCCCAAAGCCCAGCACCTCACTTAGTTGGCTTTGGGAAGGGTGTGTGTGTGAAATTTTAACCCTGCTCCCCCTTCCCCGCACAACATGGCAGTGTGCGGTCCACAGCTTCCATGCTGAAGCATTATTGCAGCCCACTTACTATGAAAAATTGGGGCGCCCTAAGTTAGTAGATGCTTTTAATCTTTTGTTGGAAGCCGCCCAGAGTGACTGGGGAGGCCAGATGGGCGGGGTATAAATAATAAATTATTATTATTACTAATACTATTACTTTTCATTGAGCAAATATCTCTCCGTGGAAGTCCACTTGGGCCCCAAGCTGATATGGTGCTACAAGGAACGGATGATTCCATTGATGTTAGTTTCTCATATATATTTTTTCAAATCTTCATTGCAGCTCTTCACGTTTTCCATGTCAGCTTGCAATTTTGTTTTACAGCCTTTGCAAAAACCCACCAACCTTTTAGTGCACAATCCGCCCTCCTCATAGATTTTTCTCCTAAACATACACATTTCTGAGAGCAAGCGCCCCTAGCAAAACACATTTTTTGGTACGCGTGTGGTTGGAGAACGGCATTGCAAAATTTGGAGGCGTGAGCGTGTCAAAGCTTTGCTGCATTTCAGTTCTCATATTTTTTCAGAAAAATGCAAATCGGGCATTTTCATGCAAACCAAACCGAGCGCCAGCCGCATCTGTAGATGCAAACCAAACCAAATTTCTTCCCTGTCCCTAGATGTTAATCACATGTCATCTCCCTTTTCTGAAATGAGTAGCGCTTGAGCACAGACACATAATTTCACATTCCCTGCCTCTCCCCTACAGAAGCCATTGATGTGGGTTGGAGATAGGGACATGCAGAGTGCCATGGTGTTATGACACAGATAAAATATTACACTAAGGTTGCGTTTTGCAGCAACACCAGATGTGCTGCTACTTGGGGGCTTACCTTTGAGAGTGCAAGAAGAATAAAAACCAAGTGGCAAGGAGTAACAGGTCATGTGAACAAAACTTCAAAAGGGAGAGCAAGGCTTTGCAAACTATTGCCAGTTGAAGAAGCATCTCCTCCATCCAATTCCTTAAAAAGGCTACTCAGCAAGGACACCAAAACGTTGCCCGATTGTAAATTCCACTTCAATTGTCTTTCTGAATCTTTTCTGTATTACATTTCAGGTCATTTAGAGGCATAAGCATACCATGAGAAAAACCAAGCTTGAAATTCTGCAGTTCAGGCAGCCAACTGTTTTTTTTTGAGATTTTTACTCACAGGGATTTTCCAAGTTCCCAAAATTTCATTCAGAGTTTTTTTTTATTTAAGGGCATCTTCCTCCTTGTGAGTTACTTCAACTAGGGAATTGGGTGGCAGAATATGAAGAAGCAGAACAGAGGGAAAGGCAAAGAGCGAGCAAAGCACAGCAGCAGGTCATGTTCAGAATCAGCTCCAATTTGAGCATTTATGTCCAATGTCCCTGCTAGGTTTACTTGAAAGTGTTAATGTTGGTTTCTCATTTTCCCAGGCTAAGTTCAGTTCACACTGTTTTTGCATACATTTGTGGAGTAAATAAAATTTTAAAAAATCATGTGAATATCCATGTGCATTTTCATGCCTGTCTCTGACACACCTCTTTTTGTATCCAACTTTGTTTAACACATGCATTTTTGCAAGCAGTTTTCCCCTTAACAGAAGGCTTTCTTTGTGCAGTTTTCACTAACGTTACACATTCTGCTATCTGCACTCTTTGGTTGGAGAACGACACAAAATTTTAAAAGGAGGAAGTGCTTTTCGAAGGAGGAAGTGCAAATCTGGCGAGTCCGCATCAAAATGTGAGCTAGACGAATTTCTTCCTCATCCCCCCCCCCCTTGAAAGTACTTAAAGGTACTCATTAAACTTTCAACACAGGATGCACCGCCAATGAACTTGAAAAACTGTATTTTCAGGGTTGAGGCCACTGTTTGCACAACTCTTGAGTTCCACTTGAACCATCAGCACTAGAAAAACAAACTCCTATCAGTCACTTGCATTTTGCTCCAGACCAGCATGTTGTATTATTCTACAGAAGCTAATCTCATCAGAACGTATAGCCTACAGTTTGTTTCTTCAACGACTGATGCTGAACACATTCTACTCTGTATATATCACCTGCATCTGCTTCACATACAAACCAACTCCAATTATTTTGCTTCGGCCGGTGGTGGTAATGGAGCAAAGTTACCATGCAGAGTATAGATTCTCCCTCTCGCTTGAGGCTTAACCAGACATTGCTCACACTTTCAAAATATCACAGCCCTATGAGCTAGGACATCAAATTTTCTTTATAAAAAGCAAGCAGATTGTCAAAATGCCAAATTCTGCAAAGGATGGCAATTTGGTTGTTTGCGTAGAATAATTAAAAAATGAAACCTAGTTCAAGAGACGTCACACACCCATAAATTCGACTTCAGAGCCTTCTTTAAGGAAAACATGTCAGGGTTTGTTTGTTTTTTTAAAAATCACATCATTGGAGTGGAGATCAATAGAGTCCAAGATTGCAGCAGGGCACAGCATAGGAAAGAGCAGGTTACAGTGGTACCTCGGGTTAAGTACTTAATTCGTTCTGGAGGTCCGCTCTTAACCTGAAGACCACTTTAGCTAATGGAGCCTCTTGCTGCCGCTGCACCGCCAGAGCCCGATTTCTGTTCTCACCCTGAAGCAAAGTTCTTAACCTAAAGCACTATTTCTGGGTTAGCGGAGTGCGTAACCTGAAGCGTATGTAACTTGAAGCGTATGTAACCCGAGGCACCACTGTATCGGGGCAAAGTGTGCAGAGAACTAGAAGCTTAGAACTGCAGCAACATTTGTACCTTTAAGGAACCAGAGAGCTTTTTAATTGAAGATTCATCTGCAACAGCAATAAGAGTAGGGGGAGAAAATGAATCTATAGCACAGCTAAAGGTCTGCAGGGCTATCAAGGGATACTAGCCATAATAACTATGCTCTGCCTTCACATTTTGTTGGCCTCTGAGAGAACAGGATGCTGGCCTAGATAGGCCATTGACCTGACCTGGCAACCTCTTATGGTCTTTTTAAGCCCACACACAGCAGAGAAGGAGAAGAGGAGTTTGGATTAGATATCCCACTTCATCACTACCTGACGGAGTCTCAAAGCGGCTAACAATCTTCCTTCCCTTCCTCCCCCACCACAAATGCTCTGTGAGGTGAGTGGGGCTGAGAGACGTCAGAGAAGTGTGACTGGGCCAAAGTCACCCAGCAGCTGCATGTGGAGGAGCAGGGAAGCCAACCCGGTTCACCAGATTACGAGTCCACCGCTCTTAACCACTACACCATACAGGCCAGGGGTGGTTGGTACCCACTGCAACCAGTAGGCCAGAAGGCTGGGCAGGTGGTGCCAGAGCAAATGCCAGGCATGGCAATTGTGTCTCTTGTCTTCCTCCCTGCTGAGTCCTACAAGAGACAACACTGAGACAGATGAGGTGAAAGGCAGGGGACTGCTTGTCAGTAAGGAGACAGGCAGGCAGATTGAAGGTCCATTCATCCTAATGGGCCAGCCTCCACTAGCTCCACTAGCCTCCCCAGTAAGAGAGTCCAAGACGCTCAGCGTGCATCAGATGCTCAGCAGTCAGGGAAGCAAGGGAGCAAATGGTGGCAGCTAATGCAAGGCCAAGTCAGCACCTTGCCCACTGTTACCTCGGTCCCCAAGAGAGCCGAAGGACTTTTCATTCTGGAGCAGCACCTGCTTCAGCTCCTCCAGCTCCACGTGCTCCCTGGCGTACGTACGCTTCAAGTTCTCCACGTGCTGAATCATCACTTCTACAGCTTTACTGGCCCGGCTTTCCTGAGAAACAGAAAGTTAGGGGGGCACGCAGAGACCAGCCGTAGAATTTCCAGAGTGGTCCTTGCGTGCAAACGCAGAACGAGCCACTGAGGCTAATGGGAAGTGTAGCCCCAAAAACACATCTGGAAGGACGCCGGGCTAATTTGTTCCAGAGCTGAGTTCGCCTAACGTGTTGAGGGGAAAAGGAAGAGGACAACCTGGCGAGCCGCAGAATGGCTCCGGTAAACACTGGACTGTACAATCTCATCTGCACACACAGTGGAAGGCAGGGATTTGCTTCTATTAAGATAGGGAGTTGAGGACTTCCGGCTGATGCAGAGGATAATGGCGGCGTGCTGAGTGTCGTCTGTGACACGGAGCCGGCAGAGAGGCTTGGAGGGCAGCGCTAGAGCTCAGCGCACCCCCAAACCCGCCCCCCACAGGAGTGTGGGAACCCAAGAGTTCCAGCAGAGCGAGAATTCTCGCCCCCCCAAGCACCCCCGCCTTCTATTAAGATAGAGAGTTGATTCTTCAGCCTAAGATGCCATGGGGGGAGTCAAGCCTAAGATGCCATGGGGGGAGACAGTAAGAGCTGTTCGACAGTGGAATTTGCTGCCAAGGAGTGTGGTGGAGTCTCCTTCTTTGGAGGTCTTTAAGCAGAGGCTTGACAACCATATGTCAGGAGTGCTCTGATGGTGTTTCCTGCTTGGCAGGGGGTTGGACTCGATGGCCCTTGTGGTCTCTTCCAACTCTATGATTCTAAAACTAGTATCCTCTGTCTGTAGCGAAGATTTCCTAAAAAGAATATACTTGCAGATTAGAGCTTCTAGTTCAGCCTGCTTTCTGCTGTGCTAGCTTTCTACTTGAGCAGGTGGGTGTGCTTTACGTAGGAGAGTATTAAAAATGCAATTCCCCCTTCCAACTGCAGTCTACAGAGCTTCAGTCCATTCTCTTACTTGATCCTGCTGCAACTGTCGACTAGGCTCAAACAGCTCTGTTCCAATTACGATTAATCACAATTACGATAATCTTTATTGTCATTGTCCCATACAGAACAACAAAATTGAAAAATCTACATAAAACATTCAAAACCCAACAAGCCTGCTATCCCAGCTATCCCAACCTGGTTAGCCCCCTAAAAACTCCGATACCCCATTTTAAAATACAATATACTCCGTACACTGCGTTTAAAACCAAAATTGCATTTGGGTAGAAACTCTTTCTCAGGCGGCTGGTCCTAGTCTTTATAACCCTGTACCTTCTTCCAGAAGGCAGAAGCTGAAAGACATCATTTCCGGGGTGCGCACTATCCTGCGCTATCTCTGCAGCTTTCTTATGGCACCTGGAAGCATAGATTTGATCCGAGGTGGGAAGAGTGCACCCAATTATTCTCTCCAATTATTCCAAGCTGCATATGCATGGTGTTTTTCACATCAGAGGATGTCTACACCCGAACGAAGCACACAATCTTTTTTACTTTTCCCTCCCCGCACCAAGAACTCCTCTTCGTGAAGTTGTCATCTGCACAGGCGTGAGATCTGTCTCTAAAGCAGACTCTCTTCTGAAGTACAAAGCGAATGCAGCTTAACTTTCCTCGTCAGATTGAAGCTGGTTTGAGAAAAAATAAATGCATCCAAGCCGCAGTATTTGTCAAGAAACCACAGGGTTGGTATGGATTGTGGCTAATATGTGAATGCTGCTTCAAAAATTAGCAGTGGGAGCTCGCTGGGCGCGGAGCGTGCAGTAATGTAAACATAACCATATAGTAAACATGATCAGATGGGCAATTCCTGAGCAATATTGGTCTTGCCCACGGGATGGGACTGAAGCCTCACTGGGCCAGAGTGGATGGGTGGGTGAGGGGTTAAGGAGAACCCCCTTGCACAAACAGGAGTCCTTATGTTAGCTTCAGGTTACCGTATTTTTCGCTCTATAGGACACACTTTTCCCCCTTCAAAAATGAAGGGGAAATGTGTGTGCGTCCTATGGAGCGAAGACACCATAGCCCCGCGACCCTCTCCCAGCTGGAGAGGTGACACGCGGCTATGGCAGGAGCCTCTTTAGCCGAGCACCGCCTCTCCAGCCGGGAGAGCGCGGGCGGGGCAAAAGAAGCCATAGCCCCGCTTACTCTCTCCCGGCTGGAGAGGTGACGTGCGACTATGGCAGGAGCCTCTCCGCTGCGCCTTTCCGCTGCTCCCTGACCTGCTCTTTGGGGCTGGTGGTGGGCTTCCCCCCGCCAGCCCCAAAGAGCAGGTCGAAAGGAACCTGAAGCCTGGAGAGCGAGAGGGGTCAGTGCACACCAACCCCTCTCGCTCTCCAGGCTTCCAAGGTAGCCGCCTGAACGCACCTTAAACGGCACCTTGTTTTAGACCGGGTAAACAAGAGGGGGAAAGTTCTCCCCCTCTCTGCACAGCGCCTCCTGCCGCTTCGCTGAAGGGGCGCTGGGCAGAGAGGGGGAGAATTTTTTTTTCTTGTTCTCCCCCCTCTAAAACAAGGTGCGTCCTATTGTCCGGTGCGTCCTATGGTGCGAAAAATACGGTAGTTTAATCTGGCCCTTAGTGCCTTTAATCATTATCAGAGACCAGACCCTACAAGTGTCCCTATTTTTTAGGGACAGCCCTGGATTTACTGAAGCTGTCCCAGCTTCTGATTTGATTCCAGAATGTCCCGCTTTTCCTTAGAACATTCCAGAACCCATTTTTCTTGAAAAAAAAAGCACTGGCGACAGCAAATGAGTAAACCGACAGAGGATGGGACCTTTGCTCTCTGCTCAAGTCCACACAAGTTGTATGAAATAGCACAATGCAAAATAAATCTCCAGGGTAAGTTTCAGCCAAGTCGAGGTTCTAATTCAAATCCGTTTGTGGATTTTACTTAGAAATCAGGCATTCAACAAAGCTGTTCAGGATCAATGCATAGCTTTTCCTTCCCATGAGAACCACAGCAGTCTTCCTGGCACGAGAGCCTCTGCTGCGGTGCCCCTCAAGTTTCTCTCCTGCTTCCTTGCCCCAAACGCCGCAACTCCAAAACTGATCTCCCAAATGGACCTTCCGCTTCTTCTGTAACAACCGCCCTGCCCTGTCTAACCGTTCCTCCTCAGGTCTTCAAACGTCTGCAGATATAGCAAGATCACACCATCTACCCAATAAAGGAATGGCCCAATTTTAAGCTTGCGCCTTCTAACAGGGTTGAAGGACCTGTGCCCCTCCCCAGACATTGCTGGACTCCAGATCCCATCAGCCTCAGCTAGCTTGGCCAATGGAGAGGGATGACAGGAGTGGGAGTCCAGCAATCTCCGGAGGGATCCAAGTTCCCCAACCCAGCTTTTAAAAGAAAGAGGCAACGTTTACATTTTCTGGAATGGACCACTTACTTGATGAATGGCCCCCAGCATTTCTGCCTTGCTGGCAAGCCTGGTGGCGTACTGGTTCAGCAGCTCCAAGCTCTTCTGAAGCTTTCTGACGATCTCCTGTGCCTGGTTATCTTCACTTAGAGAGGACAGGGACTGAACAGGAACAGTGTTCAAAAGGAAAAAGAGGGCATGTAAAAATTGCAGCCATTGTATAAATGAAGATTAAGCAGCAGGGTAGAATGGTCATAGCTCAGGGCATGCAGAAGGTCCCCGATTCAGGCAGGCTCCTCACACACTGTTGCAAATGGCCTTGGAGCAGAGAAACAATGGAGGGAAGTGTGTTGGTGACTTCATAGGTACTAGCCAATCAGTACCTGTCACTGGTTTTTAAAGCTTGCTCTAGGAGGTGATAAAGCCGCAGTGTGGACACTCTCAATTTACCCACCCCACTCTAAAGATGTTATGTCCATCCTCGCCCTTTTAAAGCAAAGCCAAGGGAAACAATGAGCAACAGATGCACATAGCTCATCCTTACATCAAGTAGTTTCAAGGCGCTGGCAATCTCCTTCCTCAGGTTTCCCTCTGCTAAATCCCGGGACCTTTCTTCCAGCCTGACTCTCTTCTCCAAAGTGAAGAGGTCACATTTGAATCCCAGAGACAGTCGAAGAAATTCTCCCTGGCGAAGCGAAAAAAAGATACACGCAACCCCAATGCAGGCAATGACATAAATCAAGTTTCCTGATCAAAAGGGATTGCCCATTAATAGCCACCAGCAAGGGGAAATGGAAAGCGTAATGCTGGTGGTCAACAAAAGAGATTCAAAGACTCTCTCAAGGCAAATCTAAAAAAATGTAGTATAAACACTGACAACTGGGAAACACTGGCCTGTGAGTGCTCCAGTTGGAGAACAGCCTTGACCAAAGTTGTCATGGCTTTTGAAGACACTCAAACTCAGAACGCAAGGGAGAAATGTGGTAAGAGGAAGGCACGCTTGGCAAATCCACACCGTGATCAACTCCTGCCCGGAAAGCACTGCCCCCACTGTGGAAGGATGTGTGGATCTAGAACTGGCCTCCACAGTCACTTACGGACTCACTTTTAAAACCATGTTTATGGAAGACAATCTTACTTGGCTATGAGTGATCGCCAAAGAAGATGAGGACCAGTCCTTGCAGATGCAAAGCAAGCAGATAACGGCTTCTCTTTAAAAAGAGGTAAAACTGACCAGTAATGAAGGATAAACCTAAAAGTAGAGGCGTGCTATTCACAAGATCAGAAACAACTGTGTGGAATTGGAAGAGCCTATGCAGTGGACACACATTTTATGCTGACATTGAGATAATATAATAAACCAGCAACAAAAAGATCCAATGGACACAACATAGCAGGATGACAAAAACTATTCACTTGCAATTCTCAACAAATGCTAGATATCCAAACAGCTTTTAACCAGGGATGGAGAGAACTGGTGGCCCTCTTGATGTTGGATTGCAATTCCCAGCAGGACCAACCAGCAAGCGCAATGATTAAGGATGATGGGAACTGTAGTCCAAAATATATAGAATGCACCAGGTTAGGGGAGGCTGATTCTGGGCATGGGAGAGAAGGCAGAAGAACAGCAAACATTGTGAAAGGCTTACCTCCACTTCCTTCTCACTGGGAGACACACTGAAACCAGAAGAGACAAATGATTACACCACCAGACCATGTGGTTATAGGCAGTGCTATTTTTCTAGAATAAAAGGTGCCAGAACTCACCACAAACACCTCCATCGTTCTCTTAAGAATGGCAATGGCGCCCAGCTTATAGGTGCCAGAGCTGAGTTCTGGCAAGTTCCCTGGTTATAGGAGAGGTGATGGGGTTTGAAGGAGCGCACTTTGAATATTTTTTCTCAGATCTGTTCAGGGGGGGAGGGGGAATCCTCCTCCAGTCCAGTGCTGCCCTCCCCGAACTCCCCAGAGATGGTGAAACCAGCTCTAAATAAGGTGCCTTTGGCACCAGAAACAAGAAGTGCTTCAAGAAAACGGAAGCGTCTCCCCAAAAATGCCAGTTTTGCTGCCACTGATTTTGCCACCACTAAATGGGGTTAGGACAGACCATCAGAACATTAAAATAAAATATAGTATTAGTGGGACGCGGGTGGCCCTGTGGGTTAAACCACAGAGCCTAGGGCTTGCCGATCAGAAGGTCGGCAGTTCGAATCCCCACGATGGGGTGAGCTCCCATTTCTTGGTCCCAGCTCCTGCCAACCTAGCAGTTTGAAAGCACATCAAAGTGCAAGTAGATAAATAGGTACCGCTCCGGCGGGAAGGTAAACGGTATTTCCGTGCGCTGCTCTGGTTCGCCAGAAGCGGCTTAGTCCTGCTGGCCACATGATCCGGAAGCTGTACGCCGGCTCCCTCAGCCAATAAAGTGAGATGAGCGCCGCAACCCCAGAGTCATTCGCGACTGGACCTAATGGTCAGGGGTCCTTTTACCTTTACTATAGTAGTAGTACTACTACTAATAATAATCATAATCTGCCCACCTGACTGCATTGCCCCAGCCACTCTGGGCAACTCCCAACAAAATATTTAAAACAATAAAACATCAAACATTACAAAACTTCCCTATACAGGGTTGCCTTCAGAGATCTTCTGAAAGTCAAATAGTTGCTTTTCCCCTTGACATCTAATGGGAGCCCGGTGGATCAGGCCCATGGCCCATTCAGTCCAGCATCCTGTTCTCACAGTGGCCAACCAGATGCCTTTGGGAAAACTGCACATGCTTGTCGACTGGAACTGCAAAGGCCTCCTGTGCTTCTTTACTCCCCTTCGCCAGCTAAGATTCCTGACAAAATGGAGGCTTGAGAGAGAAGATGACCATGTAGGGACCAAAGGGGTGGGATGACGTCCATAGGACCTGAAACTCACTTGTTATTCTGCCTGGTTTTACACACAGCAACACTAGCCACGTCCTCAGATGAAGAAGGATCTCCTGCTGAATTGTGTGGATGGAAGAAATAATAATTAAAAGCAAAAATGAAACATGCAATCAGAGCAAATCATCTCATTCAACTGGGAAGCTCAAAGCAGGAGTGGGCGTTTATTGGTCCACTGGTATATTTTTCGGGTGGGACAACAGTGCTGCATAGATACCACCTTTGCACTGGCATGGGTCAAGATGAGTTCCTCAAAATTTTACCTGAAGTGTGAAATGTAGCAAATCCTTTGTCTATACACAACTGACTTCTGCAAAAAGGGAAGCTTTGAGGCAAAGGCAGGCATGTACAGGTGTGAACGGGTGCATTTAAAGGCTCTTTAGGATGCTGAGTTTACTCTGCAAATTTGACTAGCGTCACAAACACAAATCATTTTAGGATTAAGACAGCCTTGTATTCAAGTGCTGGCCTGGTAGCCACAGGAAAAGTGGAATGTCGTGCAGGCAAGTGAGCAGGCTGGTGGAGAAGTGTCCGGACAATCTTCTATGCCTACCACAGAAACCAGAAGGCTGGAGCAGAAGGGATGGAGTCCAATAATCCAAAGGTACCATACCAGTGCTCTTGGTGGAAGTCTCCCCGTTAGCTCCTTCCTTTGCAGCAGTTTCTTCACCTGGCAGCAAAGTAACTTCACAGACCGTCTCCTCTACGGCGTGCAGTAGTGTAGGGTCCAAGTCTGCAATGGGTACGGAGAAGCGCAACGAACAATCATGTCCAATATCTCACATCTCTCAGAATTCTAAAGGTCTGCATCAGTTTCACAGCAGAGGAAAACACAAGTGGGATCATCATTAGAATGGTCCTGGTTGTGGGCAGGCCCCTAGCCCGGTTCCTCCCCGCCCCCTGGCATGGGCGGAGTAACACTTTCATGCCAGGGTGGCATCACAATCACCCCAGACCTATTGGCCAATCATTTTTGAGCAGGGGGGATTGTGAGGAGTTCAAAAGCAGCAGCGCAATGTGGCTATGCACCTGCTTTGCGCTGCCGAACCCTTGCCCACCCGCTCTGTAATTTATGTGTTCTCTGGCCTTGCTTTGGACGTTGGTTGGTTGCCTGTCTTGGGAAAGGGGTCAGGTAGGAATTTTCCCATTTGGCAAGTTGGCATGGGCCACTTGGTTTTCGCCTACCTCTTAGCAATCGTCACAACTTTGTAAGGTTTAGTGGTTAGGCATTGGCTCATTGAATTGTGGGGGAGGGGAGGTCAGCCATCGCCTGCTCCTCCATTGACCAAGGGTATTCCGTTAAATGAATCCAGGGCCTGGTTCCTGTCTTGAGGGGCTAGGGCCATGCCAGGCCTCTGGGAACACCGAGGCAAGCTACAGGCGGGTTCCCCCGATGTGGCTTCCTATTGGGATGGTTTACCCTTATTGACTTCCTGCAAACCAGGCAGGTGTCCGATATAGTCTATGCCAATCCCTAAGCCAATACCACTCACATTTCTGTAATTCAATAAAGTTGTGGCCTAAAATTTTGCCAATAACCTTAAACTAAGTATTCTGTGTCCGTGTGAATTTATTTTAACAAGGGGCTGGTCTGGGGGCCTTGCCACGCAACCTGCTGTTAAGGGAATGCAATTCTGGAGAATCATTTCCTTCTAATTATGGTGTCCAGTCTGCATCTGGATGTGGTTCTCCAAGATGTCAGGCAAAGGTCATTTCCAGCCCTGCTACCCAGGACCTTACAAAAACTCAACACACCTTGCCTCCAAGCTGTGTTACAGCAGATCTCCTAACAGTGGTGCCGTTGGGCACAAGATTTCCAACTAAGGCAGGCTGTCTGGATTTGCCCACAGATTAGAAGGCTCGAGAGGCTGCCAACTGAGCTCTCCAGGCTATAAAGGACCCCCTGGATGGTTAAGCCCAGTCAAAGGCTATTATGGGGTTGCAGTGCTTATTTTGCTTTCAGGCCGAGGGAGCCAGCGTTTGTCCACAGGCAGCTTTCCTGGTCATGTGGCCAGCATAACTAAACTGCTACTGGTGCAATGGAACATCATGTTGTAAGCCAGAACGCAAGGAAACGCCGCTTACCTTCCCGCCACAGTGGTACCTATTTATCTACTCGCACTGGCATGCTTTTGAACTGGTAGATTGGCAGGAGCTGGGATAGAGCAATGGGAGCTCACTCCTTTGCAGGGATTCGAACCGCCAACCTTCCAATCGGCAAGCCCATGAGGCTCAGTGGTTTAGACCACAGCTATAGGAACAGGGAGCCTGCGGTCATTCAGAGGTTGTTGGACTTTTGACTCCCACCGGCTCCAGTCAGAATAGCCAGGGATGTTGGGCATTGGAGCCCAGCAATGTTTGGGTGGCCACAGGTTCCTCATCTCCTCCATAGTATTTCCTTCCTGGCAGATGTGAAAACCTCAACCACCCACAAAAGTAATTCATGCATTTGGCAATAGCAAGATCCTGGTTGTTGCTTACCATGTGTTCCATTAGTGCATTCTGAAGTGGAGGAAGAAATTGCCTGGGGTGGACTTTGTTCGCTGCTAAAAGAACAAGGGCCTAATTTGAGTGCATGGTTCAACATCAGAATGGAAGTGGACTATGAAATGCATGCACACATTCTCACCTAGATGGGACATCTGTCAATGGTCCAGTATTGCTCTCCTGGGATGGGTGGGGAGAGATAAAGAGATGAAAACTGTTAGGAGCTCGTCCTACACTCTAGTTGGACCCTGGCAGAGACTCATGCCCGACCGACATGTTCTCTCCCTCCTGGTCTTTCATTCAGGAGCTTCAAAAGCTTTCTTCAGCCCAAACATCACAGCAACCGACGCCAACAGACATCAGCACACTCAGGGATCTGCAGAGTTTGCGCAGCTTGCATAATAGACCTCAGCAACTCAGCATTTTGGCTAATCTACTTTATTTACATATAAACACAAACAGAGCACTGCAACATGGCTCCCTTTCTCTCTAGCATCAGACAGCAAAGAGAAAAAACAAAGGACAATAGTCCCACTTCACGGAACACAGTAACACAAACATCCTGTCTCCATCACTTCCCACTCTGTGGAGTCAAAACATATACCATCATGTGATAGACAAAAATCCCATGACTACAATCATGGAGCAGGAATTCTAACATATATGTTTAGCATATACTGTATTTTTTGCTCTATAAGACATACTTTTTCCCCTCCAAAAATTAAGGGGAAATGTGTGTGCGTCTTATGGAGCGAATGCAGGCTCCATGGATTCAGCAATAGCAATGCGAAGCCTCTGAAGCACAGTGGGAGCACTCCCGCCGCGCTCCGGAGGCTTCGCGTTGCTTTTGCTGAAGCCTGAAGCCTCTGGAGCGCAGCGGGAGTGCCTGCTGAGTTCCGGAGGCTTCTGGTTCCTTTCGCTGAAGCCAGGAGAGCAAGACTCTCCTGGCTTCAGGGATAGCCGCCTGAAGCCTCCGGAGTGCAGCGGGAACTCCCTCTGTGCTCCGGAGGGTTTGCGCTGGTTTCGCTGAAGCCAGGAGAGCAAGAGGGATCGGTGTGCAGGGGCTCCATTTCTCCTGACGCTTTGCTGAAGGGGCGCTGCGCAGAGAGGGAGCGATTTCCCCCCCTTGTTCTCCCCCTCTAAAACAAGGTGCGTCTTATGGTCGGGTGCGTCCTATAGAGCGAAAAATACGGTATACTCAAAGCAGGAAGAGGACACTCCCCACGCTGCCTGGATCAAATCCCAGAAGCATTTCAAACAAGAAGGCAGGCTGGTTGAGTATTAGAGAGAGATGTCTAGCTGGATAAGCATATGGACATGCAAATCTTTAGCTATTACACGATCTGGATTTGCATTCTCTTTGCTTTGGCGGAAAGCATGCTGGTTTGTTCCCAGCCATTGCAGCAGCAGCTGTTTCCTTCAGCTGCAAGAAAAGGCTACAAAAATAAACCGCAGACCTCTTCAGCTCACCATCCAGTTACCTCGAGTAACCATGAGAGCCCCAGGAAAGCCATTAAAGGCAAACAAACATGAAGACCCTCAGCTTTTTCCTTCTGAACTTGATGGGTTGTGTTTGGCATTTTAAAAATCCAATCCCAGACCTTCACTATTCATTTTGGATGTGTTTATGGGCTCTTCCCCTTCCCTATAGGGGGCAGTTCCCCCACTGGCCCCAGCTAGATTGAGTCGTAAATTGATACGAGGTTCAGGCCAAGAGAATTCAAGAGGCAACTTATTAGTTAGTTTGATAGCGTTTGTATAACTTTGGGCTCATCCAGACTCCTGCTTGCCCACTGTTTTCCCCGGGAAAACCCACTCTTTCTTCCCATTATGTTTTATTAAGTTTAACATTTTTAACACATGCAATCAAAACCCAATTTCGTCTTTTCTCTCATTTTTATCATTTCATTGCAATTGTTTCTCCTCTCCTGCCGCACCTTACCTTCTCTCTATTACACCATAACCACAACATTATAATCGAATTACTTCTGCTGCTCATAGCCCTTCATCGGAGGATCACAGGTCTGGTTTGCAAGTTTAACCCCTGCGGAGCTACGATTCCTAGCACCCTGACCAAACTACAGTTCCCAGGACTCTTTGGAGGGTGGATGCACTTTAAACGCATTGTGCATACACAACCTTAAAGGGGTTAGGATTTTTAATCCTCACCCCTTTGAAAAAAAGCCCATCGCATTACACTTAATGTGGATCTGGTATTTCCTTAGCTCATGACCTGAATGAAAGTTAAGCACATCTTTCAACAGTGCATTGTCTTGCAGAACTGTTCCCAGAAGAACCAGGATACAGGTATTTCAGAGAGTTTAATACGAACCCACAAAGCTTCTCCACCATGGGGGGTGGGGAATAAACCTGTTGTGGAGCCATTCAGCCACAGCACCCCCCCCCAAGCTCTCTTCCCACATGACAAACTGTAGCCCCCACCCACTGGATTTAAACTATCCAGTTATCTCCCAGAGAAACTGTGCTGTCATCAAAACTGATGGAAAACTTGATGGAAGACTAACCTTGGTAGAGTCTGAATCCATCCTTCTGGCTAAGGCAAGCTCTGCATCAGTCTGGTTACCAACAGACTGGGCATCGCACCTGACGGCAGAAAACTTCATTTGCATGAGGCAGCCAAAGCATTGCGCTTCACCATCGTTACCCCTCAAGCAAGCTGCACAGGGGATATTTTTATCTACAGTATTTACATAGGTGAACAGGCCCACTGGCTGTGAAGCAGAAAGAGTGTTGAGGAAGTGGCTGTAGGCCAGAGCGGAAAACAAGCCAGACTTAGGCAGACATCTACTTGTTCTGGGTGTCATAGTCAGTGGTATAGTTCAGGTAGAATCAACAGAATTGTAGAGTTGGAAGGGACCACAAGGGTGATCTAGTCCAACCCCCTGCAATGCAGGAATCTTTTGCCCAACGTGGGGCTTGAACCCACAACCCTGAGATTAAGAATCGAATGCTCTACCAACTGAGCTCTCGGAAATTTAAGACTCTGGATTTAATGGCCTTAAGGGCCTCCCACCCCCACATCTTTATATGGCAATGTGAATTATTTCACTAGCTTACAAATGTGGTATGCCAACTCTCAGGGGTGGCTGGTGCCCATTGGGATTGGGGGGGGAGGCAGGGAGAACAACAACTGGATGGATCCAGAGCAAATGAGAGGTAGGTAAATGTAAATGGACCCCTGACCATTAGGTCCAGTCGTAGCCGACTCTGGGGTTGCGGCACTCATCTCGCTTTATTGTCCGAGGGAGCCAGCGTACAGCTTCCGGGTCATGTGGCCAGCATGACTAAGCCGCTTCTGGCGAACCAGAGCAGCGCACGGAAATGCCGTTTACCTTCCCACCGGAGCGGTACCTATTTATCTACTTGCACATTGACGTGCTTTCAAACTGCTAGGTGGGCAGGAGCTGGGACCGAGCAACAGGAGCTCACCCCATCAAGGGATTCAAACCGCCAACCTTTTGATCAGCAAATCCTAGGCTCTGTGGTTTAACCCACAGCGCCACCCGCATCCCATGAGAGGTAAAGGTAAAGGTAAAGGTACCCCTGCCCGTACGGGCCAGTCTTGACAGACTCTAGGGTTGTGCACTCATCTCACTCTATAGGCCTGGAGCCAGCACTGTCCGCAGACACTTCCGGGTCACGTGGCCAGCGTGACGAAGCTGCTCTGGCGAGCCAGAGCCGCACATGGAACGCCGTTTACCTTCCCGCTAGTAAGCGGTCCCTATTTATCTACTTGCACCCAAGGGTGCTTTCGAACTGCTAGGTTGGCAGGCGCTGGGACTGAGCGACGGGAGCGTACCCCGCCACAGGGATTCGAACTGCCGACCTTTCGATCGGCAAGTCCTAGGCGCTGAGGCTTTTACCCACAGCGCCACCCGCGTCCCTCCCATGAGAGGTAGTGTCAACTAAATCTAGGTTTGTCTCCATCCTTCTCCTCTTGCTGAGTTCTGCAACTGCAACACTGAGACTTAGGGAGGAGGAAGATGAGAGGCCATGCCAACCCCTGGACTGGTCCCCCAAAAAGCGGGCAGGTTGGGATAGGCTGATGGCAGACTGAAGTTTTTGCCCCCCCCCCCATGCCTGCTCTGCTCATTATACTTGGTGAACCTTTGGGCTTTTCAATCCTTGCCCTGGTTATTCCCTGGCCAATGGCAAGAGTGAGACATTGGAGGCACTTCCATCCAAGATGGCAGCTTCATTCAGAGAAGACGTGCCCATGGAGCCTATATTTTCAAAACTTGACCACTGGTCTTACTTGTGCCCCTCCAGATTCACATCGAAGATGGAGCCATTTCTTAGATGTTTCTGTCCAGAAGTAGACAGGGTTCTCGTATTTTCAAAGGCCCTGGACACAGAGCTCCTCTGGATCAGCTGGAGAGGGTCAAGGGCCAAGGCATCTGTCAAAAGCATACATAGAAACATAAAAGGGTTTCGAGGTTGTATAATCCAATTTGTTGCTTCGTGGAGGAAACTTGCAACAGCTTCTCTAACAAGATGACCATCCCAGCCTCTGATTAACAACCTCCACCAACGAAGAGGTCACCACCTTCTGAGTAGATTTAAAGGACATGGCTTTTCGCAAAGGAATCCTGGGAACTATAGTGTATCCCCCCCCCCCCGAGAAGAAGAAGAGTTTGGATTTGATACCCCACCTTTCACTCCCCTTCAGGAGTCTCAAAGCGGCTAACATTCTCCTTTCCCTTCCTCCCCCACAACAAACACTCTGTGAGGTGAGTGGGGCTGAGAGACTTCAGAGAAGTGTGACTGGCCCAAGGTCACCCAGCAGCTGCATGTGGAGGAGTGGAGACGCGAACCCGGTTCCCCAGATTACGTGACTACCGCTCTTAACCACTACACCACACAAATCACAGCACCCTTAACAACCTACAGTTTCTAAGGTTCCATGGGTGAGGTCATATCTGTCAACATGGGTGTCAATTGTGCCTGAAATGTATGGGATGAGCCACAAGTCATAACCTTGCTTTCCCGGAACCCCACAGAACAAGGCTAACTAACTGGCAATTTTCAGAGGCCTCTCAAAACATGTGGGGCTGAACTAGCTAGCTGGCCATGAGAATTTCACTGAAGGCTAGACTACATATTGGGGTGTGGGTGGGTAGGGATTTTCAGACAGAAAACTGTGTGGGCCCCCCAATCTGGACTGGGGACACATTCCAAAACAGGGTCCAAAATGTATCCTATTTTCATCAACATAGGTCTGGGTGGTGCATGCTTTGTTTCATTTTGTTTTGAAGGGGGACATGTTTATCCTAAAGCCACATCCGAGCTAGGGAGGAGGTGGGGTTGTGGGCTCACGCCCCTCCCCACGCTCGCAGGGGCTGGCTGCAGTCCCCGCGATACCAGGGAATCCTCGGGCGCGTCATTCTCGGGCCAGCCAATCAGCTGGGCCGGGGAGCATGGCCTCACTGCATTTAGGTCTGGCGCAGCCGAGGGCCTCCCTCTTTCCTTTTTTTAAAAATAATAATAATAATATTTTATTAAGATTTTCCAAAACTTTACAAAAAGAAAAAGAGAAAAAAGAAAAATACAAAAATAAAAAGCAATTAAAAACAGTTCAATCTTTCATAACATATCTTGCATTTGCTTGTTTCCCGGACCTCCCCACACCTCCCCTCTTTGTATTCCAGTTCAATTTATTTATTCAGCAAATCCTTTCCCTCTTTACCTTTATCCTTATCTTGATCTTAATATATTATAACTTTAAATTTTCACCTGTTAACATTCCATTTTTGCATATTCCTTCATAGCATTATTACTAAAAACCCCTTAACCTCAATCCAACATCATTCTGACATTCATAAATTTTGCAATATTTCTGTAGATAGTCTTTAAATTTCTTCCAATCTTCTTCCACCAACTCTTCTCCCTGGTCTCGGATTCTGCCGGTCATTTCTGCCAATTCCATATAGTCCATTCGGGTCTCCCTCTTTCCCATGCCGCAGCCAGCCAGGTTTTTTCCCTTTCCTCCCACCCGTTAGGTTAGGCTCTCTGACGTTGCTATGGACTTCGGTTGGTCGCCGTCAAGGGGCCTGGTAGGAATTTTTCCATTTGGCAGACTGGCTCCAGCCACTTGGTTTTCGCCTACCTCTTAGCAAACCATCACAACTCCTTGGTATTGGCGGTTAGGCATTGATAGGGGTATTGTTCTATTGTTATGCAGATGAAGGGGAGGTAGGAAGCGCCATTACCTTCCCCCAATCATAAGGGTAGTCCGGTAAACGATTCCGGGGGGCGTGGCCTTGTCCTAAGCCTATGGAGGTGTGGGCCCACGGCACGCCCCCAAGGGTTACTTCGGAGGGAGCTCCTAGTTGACGTGCCTCAGCAGGACTCCCCCTACTGGTGGTTAACCCTTACCGGTCTTCAAGCAAGCGGGCTGAAGCTGGTTAGTTGTTAGGACCAATGCCTAAGCCAATACCGCTCAATTCCTGTAATCAATAAAGTTGTGGCCTAATTTAACCCATTAACTCGATTTCTTGTGTCTTGTGCCTTTATTTCATAGAATCATAGAATCATAGAGTTGGAAGAGACCACAAGGGCCATCGAGTCCAACCCCCTGCCAAGCAGGAACCACCATCAGAGCACTCCTGACATATGGTTGTCAAGCCTCTGCTTAAAGACCTCCAAAGAAGGAGACTCCACCACACTCCTTGGCAGCAAATTCCACTGTCAAACAGCTCTTACTGTCAGGAAGTTCTTCCTAATGTTTAGGTGGAATCTTCTTTCTTGTAGTTTGGATCCATTGCTCCGTGTCCGCTTCTCTGGAGCAGCAGAAAATAACCTTTCTCCCTCCTCTATGTGACATCCTTTTATATATTTGAACATGGCTATCATATCACCCCTTAACCTCCTCTTCTCCAGGCTAAACATGCCCAGCTCCCTTAGCCGTTCCTCATAAGGCATCGTTTCCAGCCCTTTGACCATTTTGGTTGCCCTTCTCTGGACACGTTCCAGTTTGTCAGTGTCCTTCTTGAACTGTGGTGCCCAGAACTGGACACAGTACTCCAGGTGAGGTCTGACCAGAGCAGAATACAGTGGCACCATTACTTCCCTTGATCTAGATGCTATACTCCTATTGATGCAGCCCAGAATTTCTGAGGGAGGAGGTGGGAACTCGCCATGCAAAAATTTGTACAGTCCTCACTGCTGAGCACAGTGCAACCAGTTTCCAGTCTTCCTTGTCACCTGAAAGGATGCTCTCAAAAGAAAGGACTTTAGGTACTCATGGCTAAGAAAGGGCTTTAGGTTGTGTTTGGTATGAAAAGCCTGCACTTTCCCCTCCTGAACTGCATCATTCAAAGAAAAAAAGGGAGATACTTTCAATCTTACCTAGTAGTGAAGAATATTGCAAGCACCGGCGCCTTGAAGCGTGTGACCAGGACAAGTCAAACAGCAGATTCTCTTGGTACCCGAATCCTTTGTAGCAGCAGTTTTTCTAAGTGAAGAAGAAAAAGTTAAGGCATAAGCCTTCTTTCTCCCACTGCCCCGCCTCAAAACCCGGAACTCGTCATGCGATTAGCTGATGGAGCTTTTGTCAATAGAGAGCAATCTAGCACTTGGCACATGGGTTAGAAGAACAATTTTGTAGTCATCTCCACCCACCTTTTAAAAAACGGAGCATTAGCTCAAAGACATCCCCATTGTTAGAGAAGGATAAGATAACTTTGCTGTTTCCTTCACGGGAATGGGGATGGTTTTGTTAAGGAAGCCCTAGAAATCTTGAAGCATTGAGTTCTAAGATTTTTGGCTCACCCACATTCATTATCCTTCATTCTTTCTAGACTCAGGTTCACGTTTTTCCGATCTGTAGCCAAGCAGGTTTATTATTATTATTATTATTATTATTATTATTATTATTATTTGCTTTTTTGCCCTGCTGCTTCCCCCATGAAAGCCCACTCTCTAATGCAAGAAAACCCAAATTTCCATTTGTTCTGGTTAGCACGAAAGAGCTGGTTTTCCTGGTGAAAGTGATAAGGCAAAAGGGGGGGGGGGGACACCACTCAGACACAGACCAGGAAAGTGTGGACCCAGAAAGTGTAAATGTGTAAATGAGTCCTTAGTTTAGGTTCAGTTGTTGTTGTTGTTGTTGTTGTTGTTGTTGTTGTTGTTGTTAATTGATATACCACCCCTTTATCTGTTGATCTTAGGGCAGTTCATAACATAAATATACAACATAAAAAACACAAAATACATAATAAGGATTAGGACAAACACAAACCAATACACCCCACAACACATTTCAAAAGGCACCAGATGTCAATAAGCCAAAGACCTGGTTGAAGAGGAGTTTTCGCCTGGTGCTGAAAAGCGTATAATGAAGTTGCCAGCCAAAACTCTCTGTTTTAAGAGCTCAGTTTAAAACTAGAGCACCAGTTTGGATCTTCTCAATGGGGGGGAAGGCATTTTGCAGAGTACCATATTTTTCGCTCTATAAGATGCACCAGACCATAAGACGCACCTAATTTTTGGAGGAGGAAAACAAGAAAAAAAAATATTCTGAATCCCAGAAGCCAGAACAACAAGAGGGATTGCTGTGCAGTGAAAGCAGCGATGCCTCTTGCTGTTCTGGCTTCTTGGATAGCTGCACAGCCTGCATTTGCTCCATAAGACGCACACACATTTCCCCTTACTTTTTAGGAGGGAAAAAGTGAGTCTTATAGAGCAAAAAATACGGTATATCACTACATTAAGTGCTGTACAGAACTTTATTCTAAATTCCTTCTCAGCTAATTGTGGGAAAAATAACTCACTAAAAGGAACTAGTGTGGAACTAGCTCTGGATTCACCAATAGTGAATGTTTAGCAGGTGATATTGTGAAGCTTAGCAGCTGATCACATTGCAGTGTTTAGCTGGTGAGTTATTGTGATGCTTATCTGGTGAGTTATCATGATGTTTAGCTGGTGACTTATTGCAATGTTGAAAACCAGGTATCGCCTAGCCCTTACACACATTGTGATTCGCGATATATTGCCAGCTCAACTATTATGAAACAATTATCACAATGTGAACTTGAAACCGGTTTTGGACGATATAGAGTGGTACCTCGGTTGTCGAACATAATCTGTTCCGGAAAACCGTTCGACATCCGAAACATTCAACAACCGAGGTGCAAAGGGCGGTCGGGAAAGCCAATGGAAAAGAAAGAAAAACAGGCAGCGGAAGCCGTTTGACTTCCGAGGCGCGTTCAAAAATGGAGGCAATTACTTTTGAGTTTTTGCCGTTCAGGTTCCAAAACGTTCGGCTTCTGAGATGCTCGAAAACTGAGGTACCACTGTATTGGTCAGACCTCACCTGGAGTACTGTGTCCAGTTCTGGGCACCACAGTTCAAGAAGGACACTGACAAACTGGAACGTGTCCAGAGGAGGGCAACCAAAATGGTCAAAGGCCTGGAAACGATGCCTTATGAGGAACGGCTAAGGGAGCTGGGCATGTTTAGCCTGGAGAAGAGGAGGTTAAGGGGGGATATGATAGCCATGTTCAAATATATAAAAGGATGTCACATAGAGGAGGGAGAAAGGTTGTTTTCTGCTGCTCCAGAGAAGCGGACACGGAGCAATGGATCCAAACTACAAGAAAGAAGATTCCATCTAAACATTAGGAAGAACTTCCTGACAGTAAGAGCTGTTCGACAGTGGAATTTGCTGCCAAGGAGTGTGGTGGAGTCTCCTTCTTTGGAGGTCTTTAAGCAGAGGCTTGACAACCATATGTCAGGAGTGCTCTGATGGTGTTTCCTGCTTGGCAGGGGGTTGGACTCGATGGCCCTTGTGGTCTCTTCCAACTCTATGATTCTATGATTCTATGATATATTGCCCAGCTCATGTACCTAAACGTTCATGAATTGCATCATCTCTGCTGTGGGGTTTTCTAAGGGTGAAAAGTTGCACTTCAAATAAGAGGAAGCTACTTTTTCCTGTTCCACTTCTTGTACACCATGCACGCTCTCCGTTAAAGAGCTAGGAGCAGCCAGGTCTTACCTTCTGCCCTGTTCTTACCTCTTTGTTTACATTTGGGCTGGACGAAGGACTCTCATCATCACAAGCACAGCTCTGTTTTAATTCAAAGAATTTTCAGCTGGGTGTTAGTATCCTGGGTCACGTGATCCTGACATCACACGCGAGATCATTTTGGAGGTGTGGCTTATGTTCTATCCGACAATACACTACTAGAGGTGACACGTCAATGCTTGGAGCAAGAGAGGAAGGGGGAATGCCAAATCCTACTGGGGAGCTGCCCTAGCTCAATGGCAGAGAGTCTGTTTTGTATGCAGAAGGTCCTGGGTTCAAACCCTGGCATCTCCAGGTAAGGCTGGAGGAGACTTCTGGGAACGACTAGAGGGACAAACCATCTGATTAAGTGCAGGGCAACTTCCTACACTACAGCAAGCAAACAGAATCTCTTGGAAGGAAGCTTGCAGTGCAGAACACTGTAAAACTGGGATGGGTAAGTTAGCCAGCGAGGGATGCAGGTGGCACTGTGGGTTAAACCACAGAGCCTAGGACTTGCTGATCAGAAGGTCAGCGGTTTGAATCCCCACGGCGGGGTGAGCTCCCCTTCCTCGGTCCCTCCTCCTGCCAACCTAGGAGTTCAAAAGCACTTCAAAGTGCAAGTAGATAAATAGGTACCGCTCTGGCGGGAAGGTAAACGGTGTTTCCGTGCGCTGCTCTGGTTCACCAGAAGCGACTTTAGTCATGCTGGCCACATGACCCGGAAGCTGTATGCCAGCTCCCTCAGCCAATAAAGCGAGATGAGTGGTGCAACCCCAGAGTTGGCCATGACTGGACCTAATGGTCAAGGGTCCCTTTATCTTTACCTTTAAGGTAGCCAGCAAACCCCAGATGTTGTCACAATTCTGCTTGGGTTCACTAATTTTGCAATAATAATAATAATAATAATAATAATAAAATACCTGACAAAGAACTCCACACAACAGTCCTTCAAAATGCTTCTGCCTGAGTGAGTCAAGGGCAGCTAAGAAGCAAGACGTTGTAAGGATTGATCAGAAGCTATCCAAATTATACAAGAGTTTGTCTTCTTTAGCCAAAATAAAAGCAGTCCACCAATATGCGTACAAAAATGGTGGGATAACCAACCACATATATATAACCAACATTCTTAAGTCTAATTAATGCATGAAGGGGTTAATACCATAGAGTAAGCTGTGCTGTCAGGCTTAGTCATGTCACTTCCCTTACCTTGGGAGGAAATAGGTCAGGCATCCCCAACCTGCGGCCCTCCAGATATTTTGGCCTACAACTTCCATGATCCCTAGCAAACATGACCAGTGGTCAGGGATGATGGGAATTGTAGTCCAAAACATCTGGAGGGCTGAAGGTTGGGGATGCCTGAAATAGGTAATCAAGCCTATTGTTCCCTGTGCAGACTACCTTAGAAGCTCAGCATGTGAAGAGGTCTGAGCTGGTTGCTCCAGCTTAGCTCTCACCAGTCAATCTTGACTTCCTAAACCAATAAACTAGGAACTTTGTAAGTAAGTTATGTTTTACTGCCTGTGCAACTTATCTGACTGATGTATGCAAAAGCATATGAATCCGACCTTTGAAGAGTTTGTAAGTAAACCAATTTTTAACTCACCAAACATGTAGTCTTTTCCTATGTTGTGCGGAGAGGGGAATTTTGGAACTCCCTTGGAGAGGCATATTTTAAAGGTCTAACAATCTATATTTCCACACTTTACTTTGCTACATATTTTGTGACTTTAAATCTCTGCCGGGATTCTCTCATCAAAGAGTACTTGCCCCAAAGTTGGACGTTAGTATTCAGAAATTCATATACATATATAGCACCAACAATAACAGCAAGTCCTAAAGAAACTGAGGCAAAGCCACAACAGACCTTGGGACCACTTTTACGTAAAAAAATAAGGACAGGCAAATGTTGATTTCTGAGCGAGATTCAGAATAGACACCAATGATATGCCTCTATTAACATTATTAATAGAGGAACTCTGCATCAGGTTCTCCTAAGAGGCAGGAGGAAAAGTTGTTTGAAGCACAAAAATACACTTGGACAGTATCTAAAGCGATAGATAAAAAAAAAATTGCATCCTCCAAGCAGCAGCATTTGAGGCACAAATTCTCAGATGTGTTCCAGGTCACAGCTGGGTAAGGAGTGTCAGGTTGTTCGGCCTTGTTACTACATTGGGCTCCAATTGGATCCTTCAAATCGCTCCCAATGCATGGACACTGAATAATTTCTACCCATTAATAAGCACATCTCTTTGCACAAGTCGATGCTCTGAGATTTTGTACTTCTCCGAATTTTGCAATATGGTTCTCGGCTCAAAATGAAAAACAAAACACCAAAATTTGACGGTTATTTTAGGAGAAAACCCAGAGTGAAGCGAACACTCCCATTTTCATGCAGGCAAAAGAACACATGCCAGCTGCCCTTAAGTCACGGAAAGAGTAACTTCAAGCGATACTTACTGCTCTGCTCTTTAGCTTTCAGTTCCAGCACCTGGCAAGTGCGTTTTAAGTTTATATTTACACTCCGGAGGTTTGTTTGCTCAGCGATGCTCTCTTCCAGCTCCCTTTGCAAAGACCTTGCTTCCAGGCTGGCAGCGTGAAGGTCGTTCTCCTGATCCTTAGCCTGCGGGAGCAACAGCAAGTCAGCAAAGTTTGGAGGGAATCCCTTCTAGACGGCTCAGCAGACCTCACACAAACAAAAGCCAAAATGCCTTTGCTCGCTCGCTCCGGAAGCAATGAACTCCTGATCTGCCGCTTCATATATATATAGTTTTAACACTCGCAGGTTCTGTTGGTTTTCTCTGAGCAGACGTATGTGTCAAGTCGCTTCTTTCCTGCGTAAGGCGCTTAAAAGCCACCAACCCTTCCTCTCAGCTTAGACTTCCTCTGCATTCAGAATTTTGCAAGTTCCAGCGAATGCACAGGTTCTGCTTTTCCCCAAACACACAGGATGCACTCTACAAGGGCTACCTTGCCAGCAACCGCAAAGGTCAGGCCCTCTAGCACTTCATAGATGAAGATAAAACCCTTGTTCTTATTCCATCACCAAGAGACCTCTTCCCCAACACGGCATGTTGAAGCGTTACCGTTATCAACAGATCAAAACTATCTCAGCAGCTGCATTCTGTGTGAAGCAGGGAAAAGACAGCAGGTTGTGTCCTACCTATGCTCTCCAAGTTCACATGTATGTGCACTGAAGTTGTGATGTGCCATGCATGGTGCTGACCTTTAAAACCCTAAACGGTCTCGGTCCTGTATACCTGAAGGAGCGTCTCTACCCCCATCGTTCAGCCCGGATGCTGAGGTCCAGCACCGAGGGCCTTCTAGCGGTTCCCTCATTGTGAGAAGTGAGGTTACTGGGAACCAGACCGAGGGCCTTCTCGGTAGTGGCACCTGCCCTGTGGAATGCCCTCCCTTCAGATGTCAAGGAAATAAGCAGCTATCCTATTTTTAAAAGACATCTGAAGGCAGCCCTGTTTGGGGAAGTTTTTAATATTGAATGCTGTATTGTTTTTAAAGCTTGATTGGGAGCCGCCCAGAGTGGCTGGGGAAACTCAGCCAGATGGGTGGGGTATAAATAATAAATAAATAAATTATTATTATTATTATTATTATTATTATTATTATTATTATTATTAACTCCCCCGCCTCACCCCTGGGCCCAAACGTTGGCAAACGTTGGCGATCTTCAATGGGATTCAGATTCATTGGAAGGACTGTAGTTCAGTGATAGGAAAACACCACCTTGTCTGTTCATACGTTCCTGTGATCGGAAGGTCAGAGAAGGTGCTCCTGACACCCAGCCCATGCAGGCGCTGAAGACGTGGGCTGTACATGGGTGTACGGAAATCCTTTACCTTCACCTTTTTACCTTTTAAAGTTCAAACTCAGCATAGGCAGCAGAACTCTGGCTTCTGCTGCCTTTAAGAATAGGGCCATAGCTCAGTTGTAGACCACCTGCTTTGCATGCAGAAGGTCCCAGGTCTATTCCTGGTAGGGATGGGGAATAAGACTCCTACCTGGAACCTCACATAAGACCATGCCAGACAGTGGAGACAATAGTGAGCTAGGTAGACCATTGGCCTGACTCCGTATAAGGCAGCTTCCTATGCTTCCAGAGGCACTCAGGGGGCACTAGAGTCAGCTGCCTTTAAAGAAAAAGGAGAAGGAGGGAGTAGCTCTAGTCCCACCAACACCACAATAAGGACCTCAAAACAGGGGATGCTGAATCATTGCACACACATGCAAAGTAGGATATGGAAATCCAATTGCTACTCTGTAATAGGCTTGGTCTCTCTTGTCTCTGCCTTAGTTTTAGGCCTTCCTTCTCTGAGGCTCCAAACAAGACAATGTCCTCCACATCCTGCTCTTGTCCTCCAAAGTTGTCCTTCTTCCATCTTCCTGTATGCAAAGTCTTAAAAGCAAGAGCAGCACTTACCCGCTTGCTGGCATCCTCAAGTTGTTGGGTTAGCTCTTGCAGTGCTGATCTCAAAATGCCTCCTTCTGACACAGTGTCCTCTTTCAGCCGTCTGGCCAGCTCCAGTTCATGCTGCCTAAGGGATATAAGGCAAGAAGAGCTTGAGGGCACGCAGGGGATTTTAGAGCAGCACTGCTCAGAAATGGAATTGCTTCCTCTTCAAATTCTGCTTGATGGTATATGGCCAGGCCAAACCTAGAAGCATTGTTGGGTACACCTGCCCATCTCCTACACCTGTGCAGGTCCACGTTCTTCTAGCTCCCTTACTCCTACCAGGCATCTTTTCTCTGTCACCACTTAGAAGTAATTGGGCCCATGACACACAGGGACTCATTTGTCCCATTCAACAGAGTCGAATCCCTTAGGCACAAACGCCAGATTAGCAAAGGGTTTCAGAATTCAAGCAATTTCCAAAGTAGGGGGGGGGGGGATCAAGCATTAACGTCCCAACAGATCTTGCTTCTCCATTAGGTTTCTGGGGAGCCCTAAATCTAGCACAAGGCAAGACATGTCTTTGTTCCTCCAGCTTCAGCTGAAATTCTCTCTCACACAACTCTCACATACCCAGCCCTGCTTGGCCTATTGTTCTCCATTCTAGGATAATAAAATCATAGAGTAGGAAGGGGCCCTGAGAGTCATCTATTCCAATCCCCAGCAATGCAGGAATCCTGCCTACAGCCATTCTTGGGTGGGCTCCAACCACCAACCTTCTGGTTAACAGGCAGACATGCTGACCCATTGCTCCATGATGTGGCATCTAGCCAGGTGAAGTGAGAAAAAAATTGTCTCTGTTGCAACCAGATGCATCAAGCTAGGGGACTGAGATGTCTTTGGCTCCCTCCATGTTTGTTTGAAGGGAGCCCAGCTCCCTCCATGTTGAGGGGGCCCAGCGCATCACAGCTTTAGCTCCCGGCTCTGCCAGAGCACTCATCCTCCTCCAGAGGATGTGATGGCACACACATGTGATGCATGATGTCACACATGAGCAACGTACAGTGGGCCACTTCAATCATGGAGGCAACCTGGTGCCTTGAAGGTGCAGGTGTTGGATACTTAACTGAGCTGCCATGGTCATTAGGTAAAGGTAAAGATACCCATGACTCTTAGGTCCAGTCGCGGACGACTCTGGGGTTGCGCGCTCATCTCGCTTTATAGGCCGAGGGAGTCAGCGTTTGTCTGCAGACAGCTTCCTTGTCATGTGGCCAGCATGACCAAGCCACTTCTGGTGAACCAGAGCAGCACACGGAAACACCGTTTACCTTCCCGCCAGAGTGGTACCTATTTATCTACTTGCACTTGACGTGCTTTTGAACTGCTAGGTGGGCAGGAGCTAGGACAGAACAACGGGAGCTCACCCCGTCGCGGGGATTCGAACTGCTGACCTTCCAATCAGCAAATTCTAGGCTCTGTGGTTTAGACCACAGTGCCACCTGCGTCTCTGCCATGGTCCTTACCTTGACCTATTTAGCAAGCCTCCTCCTACAGATCCTAACCTGACAAATACAGGATCACTGCTTGCGTAGGGATCCAGGGGTATCATTCAGACTGAACCCCCCCCCCCGGGACTCACAGCAACACACACACACACACACACACACACACACACTACTGTGAACAAATCTGTTTTCTCTCAATTTCTCATTTTTCCAGTAGTAAGTTTAGTTTGCCACATTTTTGCAGGCTTGCAATTAAAAACCAGGAACACTCATGTGCAAGTTTCTCAGCATTCTGTTTCTTCTAACACACACACACTTTCCTATGCAATTTTGCCTTATTTACACCTCTTCTTGCAAACCATTTCCCCCAGTATAATGCACTTTTCTATGTTCTTTTTGCCGGTACACACGGCTTTCCCCCTGATGTACATATATTTTGGTTTAAGAACTGCATTGCAAATCTCAAAGGACGTCTCTGTGTTTCGGTTTGCCTGTTGCTTCAGGAAGTGAAAGTTGCAATCTGAATCAAATTTCTGCCCCATCCCCAACACGCACATACTTTAAAAAAAAAAAACTAAAAGAAGGAGAAGGGAGGGGGGGGAAATAACCTGGATGAAAGTGCTTTCTTCAAGTGCAGCTGCTCAGTTCTCATCCTCCTCAGGTTTCCCGCCATCTTTATCAGCTCCTTGTCCAATGAGTCCTTCTGAGCTGCCAAGAGATCAAGTCTCTGAAGCCAGAGAGTTCTTTGCTTCACCAGATCTTGCTTGAGCTCCTGCATTGACATTTTAACAAGAAAAAGAACCCAATACGGAGTGTTCAGAAGAAATACTTAGCAAAATGAATGTTTGACGACACCAGATTGAACTTAAAAGGTTATTAGTAAAAAAAAGTGTAAAGATTAAAAAAGATTAATATTTTAAAATATAAGGAAATGTAATTATATCAAGATATTAAGATTATGATAAAATCAAAGTATGACAGAGGGAAGGAATTTGCTGATAGAATATATGATCTGGAATACAGGGAAGGGAGGTCTGGGGAGGTCGGAGAAACAAGTTAATGCAAAGAATATAAGGAGACAAAAATTGTTTTTATTCTTTTTTATTTTTATTTTTTTGTATCTTTTTTGCTGTCTTGTGTTTGTATGTCGTTGTATTTTTCTATTTTTTGATGTGTTACGTTTTGTTTTTTGCTGCTTTATATTTATTGTAAAACCCAATAAAATATTATATATATATAAAAAAAAACAGAAGAAATGCTTAGCAAGCTATTAGCTATGAATGTGTGCTGGTTTAACCTGAAAAAGGCCCATTCCCATTTAAATTTGGATCAAATAGAGACGAAAATTAACCTGAATGTAGTAATAACTGCAAAGTAATGCCTTTGTTCTGCTTTCACTTTTGTACTTGCTCACTGGGAATTATTTTGCTGGAATGGTGGGTGGGGAGAGACAGACTGCGGTCCCTATGTTGGGGGATGGGGAAATGAAGTCACCTCTCACACACACACCCCTAAAATGTACAGTATTGCTGCAAAGGTCCTTAAGAAGAGGCTGGCGTGCATCCTGTTAGCGAAGCCACTTAAATAATTGTTATGTACTGAGTTGAATAGGATCCAAAATGCAACAGTCTGATTGGTCCTAGAACAATAGGATTCAGAATGCAGCAGTCTGATTGGTCCTAGAACAATAGGATCTAGAATGCAGCAGTCTGATTGGTCCACAGGAGCCACCCAATCCAGCTCGAGGTGGAAGTGAATCCACAACCTGATTGGCCTACAGGAGAATCTCGGAATTAGCCAATCACGTGGGGCCCATTGTGTAAATAAGGTACAGTCATACCTCAGGTTGAATGTGCTTCGGGTTGAGCGTGTTCGAGTTGCGCTCCGCGGCAACCCAGAAGTAACAGAGGGCGTTACTTCCAGGTTTCGCTGCTCGCACATGCGCAGACGCTCAAAATGACGTCCAGAACGGATCCTGTTCACATCCCGAGGTACCACTGTACATAAAGCAGTCATTTTGGGGGAAATTCCATTCCTTCTCACCACTATGAGCTGAATAAAGAGCATGAAATCCACTCTCGGCTCTGAGTATATTTCAATAATGCAGGGTCCAGAGAGAGGACAAAATCTTGTTAGGACTTTCCAATGCTCAAGTGGATGAAAAATGGCACATAGTTTGAGGAGAAAGCAATAGAAGTCTTGTCTTTCTTACTTGAGGCCTCATACATGGCAGGGAAGCATTCAACCAAATGTACAGAGGAAAAACTCTCTCAGAACTACACAGCCAATCAGGGCACATCCCGCTTCAGCTCTGGCAGGGTCCTAGAGTCCTCCCACCTCCTTCCCAAAGCCATGTTAGAGCTTTCCCTGCTTTGGGGTGAAGGTGGGAGGGCTCTAGACCCTGTCAGAGACTCATGCCTCCTTCCCAAAACCCAGCGCCTCACTTACGCAGCTTCGGGATAGCAGCTGAAGCGGGGGCAGGGGGGGAGGTAATTTTTGGCCTTGCACGAGTGCCACAGTACAGTGGTACCTCTGGTTGCAAATGGGATCCGTTCCGGAGGCCCGTTCGCAACCTGAAAAGAACACAACCTGCGTCTGCGCACGCACGGGTTGCTATTTGCCACTTCTGCACATGTGTGTGACGTCATTCTGCGCATGCACAAGCAGTGAAACCCGGAAGTAACCCTTTCCGGTACTTCTGGGTCGCCACGGGACACAACCTGAAAATGCGCAACTTGAAGCAAGCGTAACATGAGGTATGACTGTACCCAAGTCTGCCACTGTCGGAAGTGCCAAGGCTCTCCATTCACTTAAATGGAGGGGTAACCCCCCCCAAAAACCCCAGCCATCTGGGGTTGCGGCGCTCATCTCACTTTACTGGCCGAGGGAGCCGGCGTACAGCTTCCGGGTCATGTGGCCAGCAGGACTAAGCCGCTTCTGGCGAACCAGAGCAGCGCACGGAAATGCCGTTTACCTTCCCGCCGGAGCTGTACCTATTTATCTACTTCCACTTTGACGTGCTTTCAAGCTGCTAGGTGGGCAGGAGCAGGGACCGAGCAACAGGAGCTCGCCCAGTCACGGGGATTCGAACCGCCGACCTTCTGATCGGCAAGTCCTAGGCTCTGTGGTTTAACCCACAGCACCACCTGCATCCCTGTGAAAGCATCCCAAAGAGGGATATTTTTGTGCCAGTACACATCCCTGCAAGCTTTGCCCAAGCCCTTGTAATTCAGACAGTAGGGAGGTGTCCTAAAGCACCCTTTCTAGCCATTCAGTAACATTTACCATTAGCTTCTTCTTATGGGCTTCTTGCATATTTGCCTCAAAGCCCTCTGCCTGCAGGACGGCTATTTCCTCCACTCGAGAAAGTTCTTGCTTCTGTAAAGAAAAAGGTCACGTCCCATGAACTTTTACATCTAAACGGTAACACGCTGTTATGTACTGAGTTGAATAGGATCCGGAATGCAGCAGTCCGATTGGTCCACAGGAGCCACCCAATCCAACTCCAGGTGGAAGTGACTGATTGGCCTACAGGTGAATCCCGGAATTAGCCAATCACGTGGGGCCCATTGTGTAAATAATGCATATAAAGCAGACATTCTGGGGGAACTTCCATTCCTCCTCACCACTATGAGCTGAATATTTTCGATGTGGAACCTTAGCAACGAGAGGCTATTTGCTTCTTTAAAAGAGTTCTGTGCAGTGCCCGTGAAGGAATAGGACTGTTTCAAAAGGACTAAGCCGCTAAACCAGTGTTTCTCAACCTGTGGATCCCCAGATGTTGTTGGACTACAACTCCCATCTTCCCTGACCGCTGGTCATGCTGGCTAGGAATGATGGGAGTTGTAGTCCAACAACACCTGGGGACCCACCAGTGGCATAGCATGGGTTGTCAGCACCCAGGGCAAGGCAAGTAATTTGCGCCCCCTAACCCGGGGCAAGGCAAGTAATTTGCGCCCCCTCCCCGCTGCACTGTCCCTCCCCCAGATAGTCCCTCGCTCTCTCTCCACACCGCACCGCACGCCTGGCACCCTCCCCTCCACAGTGGGTGGCGACCCGGCGGCTCGGATCGGATTCGCACAGCCAGCACTGCAGTGAGAGAGAGTGAGTGAGCCAGGTAGGGGTAGAGAGCTGCGAGTGCGAGCGCCCCCCCCAGATGTTGCGCCCAGTGCGGCCGGCCCCCCCTGCCCCCCCACGCTACGCCACTGGGACCCACAGGCTGAGAAACATTGCGCTAACAGATAAGCATACATATCGGCAGCTATTATTTCCCTACCTATCAAAAGCCTATAAGCAAACATATGTGGTGAAGAATCTAGATTTCTTGCACCACTCTAAATGCTTCTTTCAGCACTAACATACTGTGGATAGCTATGAATCGGCATAAGAAGAAAAGGATTTGCAGAAGGGAGGATGAGAAGAAGCATCAGGTTCTGAGATGAGCAAAAGCTTTGGAATGGTTTTGCAGTCTTCCATTTGCTATTTCACCCACAGTCTTTTTCCATACCAGTTTCTGAATGGTGGCCTTGAATTTTTCTCCCACTCTCTCCGGCCCTTGCAGGAGCAGCAAAACCTCCGCGTCCAGCGATTCATCCAGTGCAGTCCATTCGATTCCAGAGACCTGCATAGCAAAGCAATCAGAAAGGGGCCATATGATACAAGCTCAACCATCTGCCAAGTCTCTACACGGGCAGCTAAGATCAGGAAGAAGGAACTAGACAAAATAGCGGTCAACTGCAAAGGGGATTCAGATATTTAATTTGGCACATCTTACCTGAGTCTCAACACTGGCCAGAGGCTACCCTGGGCATAAAACTTTGATCCAAGTTGTTCTGGGAAAGTGCATCTGTTTGGCTGGATGTCATTTATTTATACCGCACCACCAGTGTCCCTGGCACTTCGCAGAGTATGTGAAGGCAGGTCCCTGCCCCGAGAAGCTTCCAATCTAAAACCCAGCACCAGGGGCGGGGGCAGTGAAGGGAGAGGGAGCAGGGGAGCTAGATGCAGTTGTATTAGCTGCATGCGCAACTAAATGCTTATTTAGAAAGGTGCACTCATTATCCAAAGGCACAGAAATGTGCCAGAGATATGTGCAAAAGTGTGACAGTCTGGAAAACAGCAAGGTAGTGGTCTTTGTCTCGCTTCCCAGTCACATCAGGGACATCCAACTCCCAAGAGACTGCAATCTACTCCCAGATTAAAAAATTAGCAGCAATCTACACATTTTTGGGGGAGGGGGGAACCTAAATTGTCGAGCTTTTTTGGGGGGCAAGCCAAAGTTGTTAAGCTTTTTTCGGGGGGGGGGGGCAAGCCACAGTTGTTTACCTTTTTTGGGGGGAGACTGCAAATTCTTCTGCCATTTTGGGGGGGTGGGGGTGGGTTGCACGACATTGATTGAAAAACAAGAAGTAATCCCACCAACGGTAACTCCGTCTTCCGTTCTTGAAATCGTGCATGAATACAGGAAGGAGCTGCTAGGATATTTCCGTTCCACCTTAAAAGGGAGCAGGATGTTTGTGTCACAGCCTGCGTATTTCCTGTTTCACAGGATGTTTCTGTTGTGTCTTTGTTTTCGTTTCTCTCTCTGTGCTGGAACACTGAAGCAGGCAGTCATGTTTTCTTTGTTCTGATCAACGCTGAATAAACTTGTAAATAATGCTCTCCTGAGTGTATCTTTCGCTGTGCATTAACTGCTGATAGAGCGTGCATCAGCTCTGGAATGTGGCAAGCTATTTCTGGAGCCCGTGTCGCTAATTGCTGATACAGCGTATCTACGGGAGATCGATGGACGTCCGGAGATGATGTGGAGTCATGATGGACTTTGTCTCCCTGGCAGTATCCCAACAGGAGCAAGGGGCAGGCCCAGCGGAGGAAAATGAGCCCGCGATCGACTTATATCAACTGGGGGTTGACCTGTCGATCGCAGTCCACCAGTTGGACACCCCTGCATTAGAGGAACTGGCTCTGGGGAACTAAGGGGGAGAAGCAGATAAAATACAATTAAAAACGCCCACCTCTGCTTGCTCTTGGGCAAGCTCCAGTTCGCAGTGCAAAGAGTTGGTCCCTTCAAGGATGCTGCTGTTGAATTTGTAGATCAAGGGGAAGTTGAAGCCATTCCTAGCAGAAGGATGGTCAAAGAATTAAATCTGCGAAGCTCCAAGAGCGTCTCTCATTATAAGGGCGCTGAATCTCGCCCCTTGGAGTGCAAAAATACTCACGAAATCAACTCCTGCTGCATTTGCTGGATGTTGTTCACCAGTTTGTTCTTCTCCACCCGCAGGGTCTGCAGAAAAACACAAAGCTCTCTCAAGACACAACCTTCAAGCAACACCCCCCCCGATAAAGGACTCCTCTTCAGTCTCCAGCTCCCAGACAAATTATGGCAACTGTACCTCTATTACGGAGGTGTATTCCTTGAGGGTAGACTTCAGCTCCTGAATATCCAGGTCCTTCTGCACAGGTGGAAGTGTTTGAATTAGAAATACAGTGGTGCCTCGCAAGATGAAAAGAATCCGTTCCGCGAGTCTCTTCGTCTTGCAGTTTTTTTCGTCTTGCGAAGCAAGCCCATTAGCGGATTAGCGCTATTAGCGGTTTAGTGGCTATTAGCGGCTATTAAGGGATTAGCGGCTATTAAGGGATTAGAGGCTATTAAGGGATTAGCGGCTATTAAGGGATTAGAGGCTATTAAGGGATTAGCGGATTAGCTGCTAAAAGGCTTTTAGCGGCTTAGTGGATCAGCTGATAAGCGGCTTAGATCAGCTGTCAAGCGGCTTAGCATCAGCTGTTAAGCGGCTTAGGGGCTGGGGAAAAAGGGGGGGAGGGGAAAACCCCCGCAGAACTCGCAAGACATTTTCGTCTTGCGAAGCAAGCCCATAGCAAATTCGTTTTGCGAAGCACCTCCAAAACGGAAAACCCTTTCGTCTAGCGGGTTTTCCGTCTTGCAAGGCATTCGTCTTGCGGAGCACCACTGTATAGGACCAGAGAGAGAGAAAGAGAAAGAGAAAGAGAGAACGAGAGAGGGAGGCTAAAGGCATTGAGACAATTTCTGAAGCCGACTCCATACAAAAAAAGCATTCCAAACAGATTGACCTAGTTAAAAGAAAATTGTCATGGCCATGAAAAATGAGGGACTGATCTTTTTAATAAGGCAGTGAAAATGCTTGCTTAAAGGAGCATCAACAGCTTTTGATGGCTGATGGGTACTAGCTTTTGCACACACATTGTCTCTGTAAGGATATCTAGCCATTTGGATGCATCTGGGACCTGGATTAGAAGTCTGGCTTTTCCATCTGGCTAGGAAAGAAGCGCTTTGGAAAACTGCTGCTTTACAAGCCAGCAATGCATCCAACGATCTCCCACGGTCAGTTTGTACATTGGAAACAGATACGGGATTGCAGGAGGAAAGAGATTTGGCTCACATTTTAATGCAAGCCGGCCTAATCTACACTTCCTCAAACAATACGTGGACCAAAACATCTACCTGCCAACAAATTCACACGTCTTCAATTTTTGCGATCCAGTTTTGCAACCAAAAAATGTGCAGTGAATTCTACATGTTAGGTGAAGGGATGCCGGCGTTAGTGAAAGTAACATAAAAATGCATTGAACTGAGGGAAATGGCTTGCAAAAATGTGCACCTTGGGCAAAACGGTGTAGAAAAATGTGTGTATTAAGAGAAATGTGTATGAAAAAGTTGCAGATTAATTTTCATGAAGGCTTAAAAATTAAAAAAAAAACCCCAGAAACTAATGCAGAAATTGGCAAATCGAATTCAAGTCTGGAAAAATGAGAAACTAAAATTGAGAGATCTGACTATCCCAAAAAAAGACTCTGTAAGTCTCCAGGTCTTTTTTTGCAGAAACTTTTTTTGCTCAAACTTTCTGCTGCTCAGAGGAGTCCAGAAAATGGCTATTCAGTCCTCTGCATTGAAGATGAGCTTCCACATAAAGTACTTCCAGGAGATTAGCCCAGATGACACAGCATTGCCCATTCTGGTTGGCCAAAAACATGGGGCAAAGATGTGCCTTTGCCTTGAATGCACTCATTTGGGATCCCGCTTGTTCTATGACATTGCCAATGAACATAGAGAGAGATCCAAATGAGGCCTACAAGGACAAGTTCTGCCTTCTGTCCAGACAGCAATTGGATGCTTGCACCCAGTTTAAAGTTTTAGGTGGTGCAGGAAGGAAGAGAAAAATGCAGAATATGTTGACAGGAGACGGGAGATTCCTATCTGCAGGTTTGTGAGCACGCTCTGAACTTAGTTCTACATTTGGAGTTCAATCCCTAGTTTGAACTACACGCCTATTTTTCAAAGGGCCAGGTAAAGAGGCTGTACCTCAATACATCCAATGTGCTTGCAGAATGAGACTTTTCAGGCAAGTTTAGGGCTTCATTTGCAGAATACCAACCTGACCCTCAAACCCTTGTGTCTCTCTTTGTTTTTCAGAGAAAAGCAAAGGAAAAGTCCAGGACAGATTGTACTGCAAAATCTGAAACAAAGCCTCTGGCAGTTTACTAATATTTAGGTTAAAAATGACACTGTGTTATGTACTAAGCTTGGATCCTAGAACAATAGACAAGTAGGATCCTAGAATGCAACAACTGATTGGCTTGCAGGAAAAGACCAATCAGGTTCCAGGAGGAAGTTAATCAGCCTGTTAGGCTGGTAGGATCCTAGAATGCAACAACTGATTGGCCTGCAGGAAAAGACCAATCAGGAGGGAAGCAGAATCAGCCAATCAGACGGGACTCATTGTGTAAATAATGTATATAAAAGCCTGGGGTTTGGGGGGGGGGGCAATTCAATCACTGTTTTACAAGCTGCAATAAAGAGCATGAAATCACAACAGGACTCCGAGTATATTTCGCTTTGCATGACGGACATGTGGCCCACCTGTGGTGGCTCCTTAATGTAAGGTTAGGGGAGGGTGGCATTTCCAGAGAGGGATGAGCTTAACCCTTTCCTTATCCTTGTCACCCGCAATCCCTCCATCCCTGCTCTCCATCTCAAGGAAGCCAAGCTCAGACGCAGCAAACAAGTTGTTTCCAACTGCAGAAAGGCTTGCCAACACCCACCCTGCGCTTCCATAATCCTGGAAGATACTCCATGTGGGCCAATTCATGCCCACCATTATTTAAAACACCCCTGGCATGCAGGGACATGTGCCCAAATGGTGTGTTTTTACATAATTCAAATCAGCTACAGGTGCTTGGAGAAGGAACAAGTCAAAGCTATGCAAAACAAACGTTCTGGAGGGGAAGCAGAAGTTTGCATGGTATGCTCCTGGCATTTTCAGGCTCGTCGCTTTATGCAGAAGATTGTACACAGAGCCTGCATTCTCCTGCAGCAACCAGATCCCCTTCTGCCACTCTGAAAGCTCAGCACTGGGCACAGTCAATCTAATTCGCAGCTTGCCCAAGTAAAGATGCCAACTGGGTCATAGGGCAAGGACAAGGGAGACCTGCAACAAGAATGCTGCAGCGTGCTCCAACCAGTCACACCCACTTTCAGGATACGCCATGCACCACCCTCTTTTTCCTCCCCCAGCTCCCACTATCAGCATTCTGTACCCACTAAGCATACTCTGACCTCATTGTGTGATTTGGGTTTTTTTGTACTACTGTAGCTTGCAAAGCCAAAGGATACACCTTCCTTGCACATGGATGATGACGTTTTGGCCAAATAGAAAAAGGTGGCATTCAAAAAATGAGTTTGCAATAATAATAATAATAATAATAATAATAATAATTTTTTATTTATACCCCACCATCCCTGGGCTCAGGGCGGCTATCACCAGTAAAATTACAAGAAAAACATAATAGGGGAAAAAACAATTTAAAATATAGGTTAAAATGCAGCCTCATTTTAAAAGTAGCCCATGTATCAAAACCGTAAGGGGAGGGAAAACATAAGGGTCAGACTGAGTCCAAACCAAAGGCCAGGTGGAACAGCTCTGTCTTGCAGGCCCTGTGGAAAGATGTCAAGTCCCGCAGGGCCCTAGTCTCTTGTGACAGAGCATTCCACCAAGTACTGAACAGGCCCTGGCCCTAGTTGAGACCAATCTAACCACCTTGTGACCTGGGACCTCCAAAATGTTGTCATTTGTGGACCTTAAAGTCCTCTGCTGGGCATACCAAGAGAGGTGGTCCCATAGGTACATGGGTCCTAGGCCACATAGGGCTTTAAAGGACAAAATCAGCACCTTAAACCTGATCCTGTACTCCACCGGGAGCCGGTGCAGTTGGTAAAGCACTGGATGAATGTGATCCCGCAGCGAGGACCCCGTAAGGAGCCTCACCGCGGCATTCTGCACCCGCTGGAGTTTCAGGGTCAGCTTCAAGGGCAGCCCCGCATAGAGCGAGTTACAATAATCAAGCCTGGAGGTGACCGTCGCATGGATCACTGTGGCCAGATCAGGGCAAGAAAGGTAAGGGACCAACTGATTAATATGCACGGGTGGCGCTGTGGGTTAAACCACAGAGCCTGGGTCTTGCCAATCAGAAGGTTGTGGTTCGAATCCCCGCGACGGGGTGAGCTCCCGTTGCTCGGTCCCAGCTCCTGCCAACCTAGCAGTTCGAAAGCACATCAAAGTGCAAGTAGATAAATAGGTACCACTCCAACGGGTAGGTAAACGGCGCTTCTGTGCGCTGCTCTGATTTGCCAGAAGTGGCTTAGTCCTGCTGGCCACATGACCCGGAAGCTGTACACCGGCTCCCTTGGCCAATAAAGCGAGATGAGCGCCACAACCCCAGAGTCGTCCGCAACTTGACCTAATGGTCAGGGGTCCCTTTACTTTTACCTTTATGTGTACATAGGAGCCAGCTCTTCAGGCCCTGAATATAATATTTGAAGGACCTGGGCGCCCCCAAAGTTAATGGCCATTGCCATTCAAATGATGTGTGTTTATCACATCATGTGATCGATTAGGCAGGGCGGGGCTTACCTGCCCCCCTAATCTTTTATTCAAGTTGGTATTGGTTGACATCCGTCTGTCTCAAGAGACCATGGCAGAGTGTGCCTTTGGGGGTAAAGTCAAACCGTTGGAGAAATGGCTGTCAGTGTTACAGTGCAATGTGGAAATTCAGTCCTACAATCCCACTATCCTTAAACCTGCATTGCCAAAGCAATCTTCCCATGGCTTTCGCATCCGGCCCAGCAAAACACTGCCTAGAAAGCCTGTCTCTGCAGCACCGCAAGAGCTACTCACCTTGAGAATGGAGGCGTCTTTATTCTCCACCGTCTTTTCGTACAGGTGTACTTGTATCTGGAGGAGAGAAATTGAAATTACTGTTTTGCCTTATGCCTTTTTTTATACAGTGGTGCCCCACAAGACGAATGCCTCGCAAGACGGAAAACCCACTAGACGAAAGGGTTTTCCGTCTGCAGAGGCGCTTCGCAAGACGAATTTCCCTATGGGCTTGCTTCGCAAGACGGAAATTGACGAAAAATGTTGAGGTTTTTTTTTTGCTCCAAAACCCCCTTTTCTGAATCGCTAAGCTGCTAAAAGCATTTTAGCAGCAAAACCGCTAATCCCCCAAGCCTTAAAAAGCCGTTTTTAGCCCTTTTTTAGCCAATAGGGCTAATAGCGCTAATCCGCTAATGGGCTTGCTTCGCAAGACAAAAAAACCGCAAGACGAAAAGACTCGCGGAACGGATTCTTTTCGTCTTGCGAGGCACCACTGTATATAAAAAAAAGGATTCCCGAAGTTGCTTCAGAGTGCAGAAGATGCTTTAAAATCCACTCTGCAGGTTGTGGGCTGCAAAGGGTCTTGAGTGCTCATAAACTCCTGGTCTTCCCAGAGATGTCTTTCTTGGCCAGTTTGGAGCTCCCCAACCCTGCTCAGGGCCCTTGCTTCAGATTCAGATGCTGTGATTCCTACATTGCAGTGGGGATCCCTTTGACCTATGGGATCCCTTCCAACACTACGATTCCATTATTTCCTTCCTCGAATCTGAAGGAGAGCCACCAACGAATGGCTGAAAATGGCGAAGCCAGGTTGCGTGGCGAGTTCCCACCCCCCCAGGCAGAAATAATGACACAACAACAACAACAACAACAACAATAATAATTTACTATTTATACCCCGCCCATCTGGCTGAGTTTCCCCAGCCACTCTGGGCGGCTCCCAATCGAGTGTTAAAAACAACACAGCATTAAATATTAAAAACTTCCCTAAACAGGGCTGCCTTCACATGCCTTTTAAAGATAGGATAGCTGCTTATTTCCTTCACATCTGAAGGGAGGGTGTTCCACAGGGTGGGCGCCACTACCAGAAAGGCCCTCTGTCTGGTTCCCTGTATCCTCACTTCTCGCAGCGAGGGAACCGCCAGAAGGCCCTCGGCGCTAGATCTCAGTGTCCGGGCTGAACGATGGGGGTGGAGACGCTCCTTCAGGTATACACTTTGAATTGTGCTCGGAAACGTACTGGGAGCCAATACAGATCTCTCAGGACCAGTGTTATGTGGTCCTGGCGGCCACTCCCAGTCACCAGTTATTAAGGTTAATGGGCTAAAAAAGGCCACAACTTTATTGGTTACAGGTGATGAGCAGTATTGGCTTAGGCATTGGACCTAATTGACTATATCTGACTCCAGCCCATCTGCTTGAAGTCCAGGAAGGGTTAACCACCAGTAGGGGGAGTCCTGCTGAGGCACATCAACTAGGAGCTCCCCCGGGGTCACCGCTAGGGGGCGTGCCTTAGGCCCTAACCTCCCTAGGCTTCGGACAGGGCCACGCCCCCCAGAATCCTTTAATGGACTACCCTTCAATATGCGGGGCAGGTGATGGCACTACCTCCCCTCTTCCATCTACAGAATTTTCCAGAACAGTATTTGGCATTTGAAGCTCTGCATCTAACCGTTGCTTTCCCACACTGAAAATAAGTGTTGCAAGCACCTACTTGGAGTTCAGCCATATTTCTTGACAGCTCTGAAATCTTCTTCCGGAGACCATCCGAATCCAGAGCGTGCCTAATATTCTGGATTAAAGCAGATGCTATTTATTATGTGGGGCGCGGGTGGCGCTGTGGGTTAAAGCCTCAGCGCCTAGGACTTGCCGATCGAAAGGTCGGCGGTTCGAATCCCCGCGGCGGGGTGCGCTCCCGTTGTTCGGTCCCAGCGCCTGCCAACCTAGCAGTTCGAAAGCACTCCCGGGTACAAGTAGATAAATAGGGACCGCTTACTAGCGGGAAGGTAAACGGTGTTTCCGTGTGCGGCTCTGGCTCGCCAGAGCAGCGATGTCACGCTGGCCACGTGACCCGGAAGTGTCTTCGGACAGCGCTGGCCCCCCGGCCTCTTAAGTGAGATGGGCGCACAACCCTAGAGTCTGTCAAGACTGGCCCGTACGGGCAGGGGTACCTTTACCTTTACCTATTTATTATGCACAGCAAGACTAGCCAGCAAGACTTTGCCCAGCTGTATGAAACTGTCTGCAGACAATTCACACGCAATTCACACTTGCCTCTTCTTGTAGAGATGAGATCTTGAGAATGAGGGATTGATTCTCCTTTTCCTGGTGTAAAAAGGAAAGGGGGGGATGGTTTGAGAAACTGCCAACACACATACACCCACCCACACAGTTACTCAGGGCCACTATACACAACTACCATGCAAATATTGAATGTTTTCCCTGTCCCACCTGTGGAAAACTCTGCCCTCAATATAGGGAATGTCTTGGGTTATAATCAACATACATCACCACAAAGCTTTAAGTCACACAGTGACCTATAAATAAGGTTGACTGACAACTGTCAATTTCAGTTTCCACATTTGCATATCAGTTTGCTCTTTTTTTATAAAGTCCTTATGAAACCTCATCAGCATTTTAGTGCAATTTATAATACTGCATACGCATTTTGTCAGACATACACATTTCCCTTAACATAATGCATTTTTGTACGTCGTTTTCACTAACATGTGCATTTGTATGTCGTTTAAATTACTATATAGCTATTATATTTTAGTATGCATTACTTGATTGGGGAACTGCACAGCGAAATTTGGAGAAGTGCAAATTTCAAAGGACTTAATGCACTGTTAGGGATGCGGGTGGCGCTGTGGGTTAAACCACAGAGCCTAGGACTTGCCGATCAGAAGGTCGGTGGTTTGAATCCCCTTGATGGGGTGAGCTCCCATTGCTCAGTCCCTGCTCCTGCCAACCTAGCAGTTCGAAAGCACGTCAAAGTGCAAGTAGATAAATAGGTACCGCTCCGGCGGGAAGGTAAACGGCATTTCCGTGTGCTGCTCTGGTTCACCAGAAGCGGCTTAGTCATGCTGGCCACATGACCCGGAAGCTGTACACCGGCTCCCTCGGCCAATAAATTGAGATGAGCGCCGCAACCCCAGAGTCGGCCATGACTGGACCTAATGGTCAGGGGTCCCTTTACCTTTACCTTAATGCACTGTTAAGCCTCAGTCAATAAACACTGTCTGAAATGGTTCAAGTCCACCTACTAGCTGCTTATTCTGGGCTGCTGTTCTCAGCCTTTTTTCCTCTGCAGTATTAAGGTTATTCTTTGCTTCTTCCAGCTCCTCTTTTAAGGTTTTTACTCGGGCCACAGACTGCTGGAAACTGAAAGAACCAAAATCACCAAACCTGTTATGATGAGCAACATGCGGTTATTATAGGGCATTTTAGAAAAGAAAAAATAAAATAAAAATAGACTAGCAGGATTTTCCTACACTGAGTGACCGTCTCCAATCTGGCAAGAGGAAATGAAGACATTTGGATTGCTCTGTCCCTGCTGCTTCAACAACATGGCATCAAAATAAAAATATGTACAGCAGCCATTAGCAGAAAGGGTTGTAGCTCAGTGCATGGGCACCCATTTTCCATGCAGAAGGTCCCTGGTTCAGTCCCTGGCATCTCCAGGTACAACTGGGAGAGACTCCTGCTCCGAACCCTGGAGAACTTCTGCCAATCAGCACAGCCCATATGGAACTAGGTGGACCAGTGGTCTGACGCTGTATAACGCAGCTTCCCATGTTGCTAAATCATCGCTGGCTCCAGGCTTTGGAATAAGGTTACCATAGAATCATAGAGTTGGAATAGACCACAAGGGCCATCGGGTCCAACCCCCTGCCAAGCAGGAAACACCATCGGAGCACTCCTGACATATGGTTGTCAAGCCTCTGCTTAAAGACCTCCAAAGAAGGAGACTCCACCACACTCCTTGGCAGCAAATTCCACTGTCAAACAGCTCTTACTGTCAGGAAGTTCTTCCTAATGTTTAGGTGGAATCTTCTTTCTTGTAGTTTGGATCCATTGCTCCGTGTCCGCTTCTCTGGAGCAGCAGAAAACAACCTTTCTCCCTCCTCTATATGACATCCTTTTATATATTTGAACATGGCTATCATATCACCCCTTAACCTCCTCTTCTCCAGGCTAAACATGCCCAGCTCCCTTAGCCGTTCCTCATAAGGCATCGTTTCCAGACTTTTTTCAATGAATCTGGGGACACTATCAATCAATCAATCAATCAATCAATCAATCAATTTTTTTTAAAAAAAAAGAGGGGAAAAGTTATTTAAAAAAATAAAGAAGTAATATCTTCTCTTATGTGGTCTCCTCTGTTGTGCGGCCTTCCTCTGGGTCCCAGCCTTTTTTGGAGTGCTAGCCATGCTTCCTCCCTCCCTCCCTCTCCCTCCTTGCACTGCGATCCCCTACAGGCTTACTCAGGAGTAAGCATTAGCAGAAACCCCCTCCTCCTCTTGCTGCCCTGCCCGCTTGTCTGCCCATCTCCTGTGCAGGCATTGTCCGGCGGCTGCCCATCCAAGCCATGGCGTGCCCAGTCAGCAGGTCCAGGGCAGAGCCGGTGGCAAGCGAGGAGGAGGAGATGCGCTTGGGCCGATTCAGTTCGTCTCCTGCTCGCCTCTCATCTGCGATGGCCAACGAGATGGCCATTGGGGAAGGTGACCAGTACCACTCCTCTCCACCCAATTTGCTCCAAGTTTTCCCCAACCATTGGAGAAGATTTAGGGGTGGGAGAAGTTCTGCTACAGTTCTGCAGAAGCAGTTCCGCTCGTGCATTGGTTTAGTTGGACTCAACCCAAAGTGTCCCACCTTTTTATCTGATTATTCAGCTCCACATTGTCCTCCACTAATCTGTTGTTGGTCTCCTCCATGGCGTCCAGAGCTGCCTTCAATTGGTTGTTTTCCTCTTGAAGTTTCTGATTGCTGAACTGAAGATCTGCTACGCAAGTGATCAAGTCAGAGGTTTCCCTGGATGCACAAGGAACAGAAAGCTCTGATCAGTGCCATGTCTGCATTCTCCATGTTTTGATGGGAAGGGCCAGCTTCAAAAATTAAAACCTAACGTGTCCCATTTCTTTGGCATCTTTCCAGCTGAACTGCCATCCCCAGCACCAGCTGTGGGTAGCCAGCTGCCCTCTGGGCCTGAGCACCCAATCAAAAGTGGCTTTGCACCATGCTGACATCCCCATTTCCTCATCCTTCCCAGCCAGTAGCAGGGACAGCGCTGTTAGGAGGCTGCTTTCCACTCTGTTAACTTATGTTCCTCCAAAATCCTCTCATATCTTTGAAATCCTCCATCATTAAAGCTTCCCTTTCCACCAACCCATGCTTGTCCCTCAGCTGCAAATGCCAGCAAACTGCAGATTGGGTACCTGCCCTACTAATGCAAATAACGTTTTAAAAAGGGGGAGGCAATGCAGTGGTAGCCGTGAGTAGTTCATCACCAATGCCCTATGATGGCATCACTTCCTAGCCCAGAAGACAACTAAACTATTCATGTGGTGTATGACAAAGGTCTCATGGGCTACACCAGAGACCGCTCCAAAAGGCTGATAAAACTTAGAGGATTTTGTCTGATAGTCGTATTTGAAAAGAGAGGGGGACTCTGTGACCCCAAAGGGATTTAGCATCGCACTCTCAGATTAGAAAGTGGCCTAGCATAGAACTCTTTTGGGAAATGTGTGTTTTTAAGTGACAATTTAGCAAGTATAATTGTTTAATCTCTGTATGCATGTTGCTGAAGGGTTTAACATTGGAAAATTCCATTGCAGCATACTGAAGCTCTCTGATTAACTGTTGATGTTCTCTGCTCCTACACGTGAGTGTTTAACCTTAGATCACATGATCAAGGTATTCAATTGCAAATCTCCATCTTGAAGGGAATTGGCTGTTTAGTCTTCTCTCTGGGAGCCACAGAGAACAAAAGAATGTGATAATGATGCCTTGAGGAGTGCATAAACTTAGCCTGGATGCAGGCTAATATAGGCTATGGGAGAGACATAGCTTTGATTTTTGCTCTGATGGTAAGTATGTTACGTACTTAAGAAGAACCACCTATGCTTGAATATGCATATGCTTTATACAACTTTCTGGATGTATCATTGTTTTATACCTGTTTTGAAGAAGTTCTGGTTAGCAAAGCATTGATTCATATTTATGGGTCTGGACTTTTCTTTATTCCAAAACGATTCAGTTTTTCATGCAGCCAATTGCTTCAAATAGCGCAATATTAATATCTGAAATAGCTTGTAAAAATATTGTAAAAGCGACTCACAAGTCTCCTCTGGAAACATCGCCACCAAGTGCCTCTAGGCTTCCGGAAGTTACATTCAGCCTCACAAGAGGACTTTTGGCTGAAAAAAGAGGTTTCCTGTTACAGCTCAAGAGACAGACATTGGTACAGAGCATTTTGGGTTTTTCTCACTTTCTGTTGACATCTCCACATGACACATCCCCCTCCCCCCACCCTTTCTGACCTTCCCCACATCTCTTGCAGTTCCTTTAATAATATCCCAAGCAATACTTTCCAAGCGCTTTAAACCCACAGTGAGCATTTTCTCCCCCTCACTTCCCTTCCCATGGTTGTAGAAGATTCCTTCATCCATCCCCCTCAAGCGCATTTGTCTTTGCATCCCCTTCACTAATCCTCTGCATACACTGGCTATTTGCAAACCCCTTTCAGCTACAGGACAGCACCCACAAGTCTTAAGCTGTATGCTGCATCTACAGTGGTGCCTCGCAAGACGAAATTAATTCGTTCTGCGAGTTTTTTCGTCTTGTGAATTTTTTCGTCTTGCGAAGCACCACTGTGCATTGACGGTTTCCCATAGGAATGCATTGACGGTTTTAAGAAAAAGGCGCAAGACGTTTTCGTCTTGCGAAGCAAGCCCATAGGGAAATTCGTCTTGCGAAGCAACTCAAAAAACGAAAAACTCTTTCATCTTGCGAGGCATTCGTCTTGCGAGGTACCACTGTAGTACACTTTTCAGTATATTAAGTCTTCCATAATACAGAGAGCATCTGATACCTGCTAGCATGCTTTCTCTGGTTGTATCTCTAGCAGATGGTTCTTTCCTAGAATGGAAAAAAAAACCCCACATATTTATTTCCTGTTTTAACATGAATTTAGAGATTTAACAAAAATCAGTTTTCATCAGGAGCAAGAGAAAACTATGAACTTTTTTGGGCAGTTTTATTTCAGTGTCAGAAAACATTTCCCCTTCTGCCCCCCCCCCAACTGCTTGCAAAAAAAAGTCTTAGCAATGCAGCATCATATGTGATAATACATGAGCCCTGACTGGGTGGGAACCTTAATGACAAACAGGTTTCAAAAAAGGAACAAAATAATCACAAAGGGGTGGGGGTGGAAGGCTTCGTTCCTACTTAAACCGTTAGTTTAATTATAAAAGCTAGAAGCAGAGGATACTTGGATCAGCTCTGCATTTCACTACACAGAAGAGGTCTCTAGCTTACTGCGGCGGCAGCTCTGGATAAATTCTCACATAAGCAGACGCGGGGAATAAATCCCAACTCAGTGTTACATTTTGCCTGTCACATCCTTGATAAAATAGGAGCCACATGGGATAATTGTGATGATGCAACAGCTTCCCACTCCAGTAATCCAAAATTGGGGCCCGAATCACAAGATTGCAGACAGCAACTTAGTACTGAACACTTCAGCTAGCAAACAGCTTCCTTCCCCTACTTATACGTTTTCTGTTCTCGTAATTGTGCTCTCTCTCACACACATATCACATTAAAGGGGAGAATCTTTGGGCTCTAGAACATGAAGGAAACCTAGCAAAATTTAGCACAAAGCTTCTCAAGCTTCTCCCTCTGAGCCACACTTTCAGAGTGAAAATTTGCTCGTGCCCCACCAATTTTGTTTATTGATAAGAAATACATTGGGGGGGGAACGGGGGGGACGACACCAACTTCTAGCAGTGTTTGATTTATAACACAGAACAAAACTACTTTATAATATGATCATGGGACATCCAGAAAGTATAAAAAGATAAAGGTAAAGGACCCCTGGACGGTTAAGTCCAGTCAAAGGTGACTATGGGGTTGTGGCGCTCATCTCGCTTTCAGGCCGAGGGAGCCGGTGTTTGCCCACAGACAGCTTTCCAGGTCATGTGGCCAGAATGACTAAACTGCTACTGGCGCATGGAGGACCGTGACGAGTGCCAGAGTGCACGGAAACACCATTTACCTTCCCGTCACAGCGGTACCTATTTATCTTCTTGCACTGGCGTGCTTTCAAACTGCTAAGTTGGCAGGAGCTGGGACAGAACAACAGGAGCTCACCCTGTTGCGGGGATTTGAACCGCCAACCTTCCAATCAGCAAGCCCAAGAGGCTCAGTGGTTTAGACCACAGTGCCACCCGCGTCTGTGCCAGAAAGTATAATGCTATGCAGCCACATAATAACAGGAATCATTCGCCAAATATAAATATGAAAGTGCCTTCTCCAGCACCCTGTTTGAATGGCGATTCTGGGTCACAGTTAGGATTGCACTCAGTATTGCTTGATGCTTTTGCTATCATTTTGAAAAATGAGAGCATACCAATATCGAACCGTATATTGAACCAAATATTGAAAAAGTGCATTTACTTTCCCCAAAGAGTCCTGTACAGTGGTACCTCAGGTTACATACGCTTCAGGTTACAGACTCTGCTAACCCAGGAATAGTGCTTCAGGTTAAGAACTTTGCTTCAGGATAAGAACAGAAATCGTGCTTTGGCGGCGTGGCGGCATCAGGAGGCCCCATTAGCTAAAGTGGTGCTTCGGGTTAAGAACAGTTTCAGGTTAAGAATGGACCTCCGGAACGAATTAAGTACTTAACCCGAGGTACCCCTGTATATTATTAATGGTTCTGGGAATTGTAGCTCTGAGTCATAGACCATGGGTACTTTGGGCAAAGTCACGCGCATTAAATGCTTGCAACCCAAGAAGCCTTGCAAGACCCGTCAGTTACCAGCTTCTCCTGCAGTCGTCAATCCATTCCTTCATAATGGCATGATACGTTTCCAGGTCCATGGAGATGTCCCTTTGATCAGGATCAAGCATGTTGCACAGCTCCTCGAGACTGCTGTCCTCAGAACTCCGGCTAGTCGTGTATCTCAAAAAGTCAACTAATTTGGAAACAGCCACTTTGCCTAAAGACAACAGCAACAATGAACGCTAAGAGTTTGCCCACACCTCCCTTTTCTCAGCTGCTCCTCCCTGGAAAAACTCGCTCTTTACTGCTGACTCAGAACAAACGGCAACCGGCTTTCCCACGGATTGCTGTTCGTTCCGATTAGGGTTAAAGAGCAAGTGGGAAAGTTCTGAGACTCATGCTTTCTAGGTACAGGACAAGCAGAAGTGTGGACTGTAAAGTATAATTGATTTAATTCACACAGAAATGAACAAAGTATGTGCATTAATGAAGATTTTAAATAGAAAATGGCTAAATGCGTATTGCTAACATTGGAATTTTTCCACAGTAGTTTTTCTAAGGGACTCTAACCTCCTAAATGGGTTAATGATTACCTTTCTGCTCCCCTACTGTTGTAACCTTAGATCATGCGATGAAGGCACTGAGTTGCAAATCTCCATTTTGAAGGGAGTTGCCTTTGTGTCTTTTGTCTCAAGGCACTGTGAAGTAAGGACATGTAAAAGGTTCCCTGACAGAGAGAGAAAACAGTTCCAAGCTAAAATGGATGCTGTGGGAAGAGACAGACCCCTGGTTCTAGATCTGTTAGAATTATTTCATATTTTACCCAGCTTGTGCCAGACAGCACAAGACATTGCATGGATTTTTTGGGTTTGGTGTTTTAATTTTGTTTCGAAAGTTCCGCCAGCAAATGTTCGAATAATGTTTTTAAGAGCCTAGACAATGCTTCATTTCCAAAAGGAGTCAGTTCTTTTACTTCCAGTCTCTTCAAACTGTGCAATATTAATACCTGCAACACGGATGAGCCCATAGTCAAAGCACCAGGGGTCCGCAGGTCTTGTTTCATAAGCAGAAATATTTCCAGGTCAACATACCTTGATCTAGGTCGACATCTACCAGGGGATAAGTGGGCCTCCCCAGGAGACATGGTCAGTTACCAGTGGGGGCTGAAATTCTTGGCTGGCCCCATGAAAAAATGGCACTGCCCTAATATGGATGTGTATATAACAGTATTATCCAAAAAATGCCATACAGGTCCCCAGTGACCACATTCCAAGAACACTGGACCCCTGGAGCACTTGAGGCTCAGAGAATTTGGGCATGCTCAACACTATTTAATGGAGCAAATTAACAAATAAACAAATACACCTGTAACCTTCCAACAGTTGCAAGAGAAGGTTTTCGGTGCTGGTGTTTTTTTTTACCTCTCCTTTCTATGTCGCAAGCAGAGAACATAGTAGTCAAAAGGTCTTCCTCACAGATCAGGCTTACTTCAGCGCTTTCGTCATCTTTGTTCTCTGCTGACTGTCTCCATCCTACAAAGGGAAAGGGCACTGACAGGAGATTTGTTTTCCATGCAGTATTACGAGTCTCGATTACCAGGGAGCCTGCAGCAGGGCTACAAGTTCTGTACATGGTTTGTTCTAGACCCGAAATAAAAGTTGCGTCAAAAATCCAACAAGAGTTTTAGATTCCTTGAATTGCATTTGAAGGCAATGTTGTTGTTTTTTTTAAGTTCAGCTCTGAGGGATACTTTAAAAAAGCACTAGATGTTTAAATACTAGCTACTCTCTTACGTAAGACCATAAGATGAACTCTTCTGGATCAACAAACAATATTTTTATTATTCATATGTGTCACCCATCTGACTGGCTGCCCCAGCCACCCTAGGTGGCTCCCAACAAAATATTAAAAACACAATAAAACATCAAACATTACAAAACTTCCCTATACAGGGCTGCCTTCAGATGTTTTCTAAAATTTAGATAGTTGTTTATTTCCTTGACATCTGATGGGAGGGCGTTCCACAGGGCGGGTGCCACTACCAAGAAGGCCCTCTGCCTGGTTCCCTGTAAGCTCACTTCTCTCAATGAGGGAACTGCCAGAAGGCCCTCGGCGCTGGACCTCAGTGTCCAGGCTGAAAGATTGGGGGTGGAGACACTCAGTGCTATTTTCTAGAAAAGGAGGTGCCAGAACTCACCATGAACACCTCCCTTGTTCTCTTATAATGGCAATGGCACACACCTGAGAGGTGCCAGAACTGATTATACAGGGCTGAGGACATTTAGGCCTTTAAAGGCCAGCACCAACACTTTGAATTACGCCTGGAAACGTACTAGAACCAATGTAGTTCTTTTAGGACCAGTGTTTTATGGTCCCAGTGGCCACTCTCAGTCACTAGTTTAGCTGCTACATTCTGGATTAGTTGTGGTTTCTGAGTCACCTTCAAAGGTAGCCCCATGTAGAGCGCATTGCAGTAACCAGAACATGTACCACTCTGCTGAAACAGGTAAAGGACCCTTGGACGGTTAAGCCCAGTTAAAGGCGACTATGAGATGCGGCGCTCATCTCACTTTAAGGTCGAGGGAGCCAGCGTTTGTCCACAGATAGTTTTCCAGATCATGTGGCCAGCATGACTAAACTGCTTCTGGCACAACGGAACACCGTGACACATGGAAACACAGTTTACCTTCCTGCCACAGTGGTACCTATTCATCTACTTGCACTGGTGTGCTTTCTAACTGCTAGGTTGGCAGGAGCTGGGACAGAATGACAGGAGCTCACCCCGTCGTGAGGATTTGAACCACCAACCTTCTGATCAGCAAGTCCAATAGGCTCAGAAGTTTAGACGACAGTGCCACCCGCATCCCTTCTGGCGAGACAATGCACAGGCAGAAAGGGGCTTAGCCGGCTTACCAGTTAGAGCTGGTAAACAGCTGCCCTGGACACAGAATTAACCTGCGCCCCCATGGACAGATGCGAGTCCAAAATGGCTCCCAGGCTGTGCAACCTAACTCACGACCTCTAGCAACTAAGATTCTGAAGCGTTTACATTTTTGCCATTCTTTCTGCAAGTTTGCACTTTGTGCCAAAGTCTTTGACAGAAGCAAGCATCCCCCAATTTACCGTATTTTTCGCCCTATAGGATGCACTTTTCCCCCTCCAAAAATGAAGGGGAAATGTGTGTGCGTCCTATGGGGCGAATGCAGGCTTTTGCTGAAGCCTGGAGAGTGAGGGGGGTCGGTGCGCACCGACCCCTCTCGCTCTCCAGGCTTCAGGAAGCTATCCGCTAGCCGTGGGAGACGCAGCTTTCCCACGGCAAGCGGAGAGCTTGCCTGCATCCAGAAGTTTGGGGCGCGCTGAGCTCAGCATGCCCCAAGCTTCAGGTTTCGCGCAGTCCTCCACTAGGGGTCGTGAGTTAGGTTGCACAGCCTGGGAGCCATTTTGGACTCGCATCTGCGACTTCGCGCAGCTCTCCCACAGCTTGCGGATAGCAGCCTGTTCTGGGGGCTGGGGTCGGGAGAAGCTCGGGCTTCCCCTGCCCCAGCCCCGCACCTGGGGGGGGGGGAAATAATTTTTTTTCTTCTTTATTTCCCCCCAAAAAAACTAGGTGCGTCCTATGGGCCGGTGCGTCCTATGGGGCGAAAAATACGGTATTTAGAAAGAACCAGGCCTTTTGCCCTTTCCTTACCCAAAGAGAGTCTCTTGCTGACAGGAGAGTTAAGTTCCCGGGCAGACAAATTCGGGCTTGAGGTGATGTAGCCACATTCCTGAGAAGGTGCAGCCTTCTGCTCTGCACTGGAGGAACCGGACATCTGACTGGCGGAAGATTCCCTGCGTTTGGAAAAGCACGGAGAGCCTACTCCTTGGCCGAGAAAAAGCCACGACTTGTTGGCTCTCTCTTTGTTTCTGCCACCCGAAACGGATTCTGAGCGGATGTCCGAGAGGCGCCGGTGACTCGGGGACGCCGCTTGCCGACTCGGGGAGAAGGCATTCTCGCTGAAGGGGCTCATCAGGTTGTCGTAGCCTTGTGCATTGCTGTCACTCGCTTTCAGGGTCCTTTTCTTCAATATCTCCTCCAAGTTCTTCTTCACATTGCCCTGTGGGCTGTCAAAGTTCTTGGACTGGAATTTTGGGATCTGCAGAGCAGGATTGCAGGACTGGTCCTTCATGTTGATGTTCTGGAGCTTCCGGCAAAGGCTGTCGACCGGGTGATGCTGGCGTTTGTCGCGACTGCTTCCGGAGGACATTTCTCCCCTTCTTTTCAGCCGTTTCTTTAACAAAAGGGAACTGCAAAACAATGGATTTCATCTTCCAATGCAATTTATTGCTCTGATATTAGAGTGAAGTACAGTGGTACCTCGGATTACAGACACTTCAGCTTACAGACACTTCAGGTTACAGACTCCGCTAACCCAGAAATAGTACCTCAGGTTTACAACTTTGCTTCAGGATGAGAACAGAAATCGTGCTCCGGCAGTGCGGTGGTAGCTGGAGGCCCCATTAGCTAAAGTGGTACCTCAGGTTAAGAACAGTTGCAGGTTAAGAATGGACCTCCGGAAAAAATTAAGTTCTTAACCCGAGGTACCACTGTAGACCCACATAAATTCTTTCAAAAAAAGAGGGCCCCTTCAAACAATTTTTTTTTGGGGGGGGGGAGTGTGTATACATTCTGCAACATGTCATTCACACAATATGAGTTCATTGGCTGTGGGTTTATAACAAGCTGTCCACACGCCATTTTGTTAATTGTTCTGTGATTCTTCTCCAATGTTACCACATTATTGCTGTCTGGAGCAGCATTCTTGCACTTCAGTGGTACCTCTGGATGCGAACGGGATCCGTTCTGGAGCCCCGTTCACATCCTGAAGCGAACGCAACTCGTGTGCGCGGGTCGTGATTCGCCGCTTCCACGCATTTGTGACGCCATTTTGAGCGTCTGCGCATACACGAGCGGTGAAAGCCAAAAGTAACACGCTCCGTTACTTCTGGGTTGCCACAGAGCACAACCCAAAAAGGCTTAACCTGAAGCAACCAAGGTATGACTGTATAGCACAACCAAAAACAGGATAATTCCCTCCCACCCCAGAACGTTTGTGGTATAAAAAGTTACAGGATTTCTGCAGGAAACTACAGGACTTACACCTGGAAGCTGTTTCTAGGTACAAACAGCATCGAAAGAGGAATCAATATCATTGATTATATAATATAATATAATAATAATAATAATAATAATAATAATAATAATAATAATAATTTATTATTTATACCCCGCCCATCTGGCTGGGTTTCCCCAGCCACTCTGGGCAGCTTCCAACTGAATATTAAAAGCAGTACAGCATCAGACATTAAAAACTTCCCTAAAGAGGGCTGCCTTCAGTTGTCTTTTAAAAGTAAAATAGTTGTTTATTGCTTTGACATCTGCTGGGAGGGCGTTCCACAGGGCAGGCGCCACTACCAAGAAGGCCCTCTGTCTGGTTCCCTGTAACCTTACTTCTCACAATGAGGGAACCGCCGGAAGGCCCTCGGCGCTGGACCTCAGTGTCCGGGCTGAACGATGGGGGTGGAGACGCTCCTTCAGGTATACCGGGCTTTTGATGCCGTTTAGGGCTTTAAAGGTCATCACCAACACTTTGAATTGTGCTCGGAAACGTACTGGGAGCCAATGCAGATCTCTCAGGACCAGTGTTATGTGGTCCTGGCGGCCACTCCCAGTCACCAGTCTAGCTGCTGCATTCTGGATTAATTGCAGTTTCCGGGTCACCTTCAAAGGTAGCCCCACGTAGAGCGTGTTGCAGTAGTCCAAGCAGGAGAACACTGGTTTAATTTATTGTTATTTATTTCATCCATTAATTGCTTCCTACCTTGGAGAGCCACTGCCAATCAGAGTTGCCCATATGGGGGAAATGGACAAGGAGTCAGTCTCCTTACATTTACATTTCCTACATACATCAGAAAGAAGCAGTCTTCATCCTACTAGACCAGGGTTTCCCAAATTTGGGTCTCTAGCTGTTTTTTGGACTACGGCTCCCATCATCCCTAGCTAGCAGTGGTCAGGGATGATGGGAATTGTAGTCCAGAAAAACAGGTGAAGATCCAAGTTCGGGAGACCCTGCGCTAGACAGCGATTTTACTGCCAGAGATGGAATATACGTTTCAATAATATATTATTAATTTGTTTTAAAACATACCATTTTTATATAAAGAAAATCGTTTCAGAAAGGCCTTTCATTTACACTGGAAACCAAGAGTCAAAAATACCATTTACTTAAAAATCAAGGCATCCAGAGTATTTGTAGCAAAACCTACTCTGCCTCTTTCTCCTTTAAGGAATTATTTACACCCTGCTTTCCCTGCAAAGAACTCAACGTAGTGAAAGCAGCGCTTCACCCCCTCTTTTAATTCTCACAACAACCCTGTGAGGTAGGTCAGCCCCCCAAGGCCATCAATAAGCTTCATGGCTGAACCTAAAATCTCTCCCATCCTAGTTTTACATTTATTCTCAATAAGTAACTGCAAGAGATAAAAACAGCTTTCTCAACTAACACACAGTAATAAATATTTTAACGAGGAATCTTCCAAAGACAAAGCAAACTAGAGAGGGTGATTTATCAAACCAAAAAAACCACACAATCTCTGTTGGCTAAATTAGGGCAGTTGGAATATATATATATATATATATATATATATATATATATATGGGGTAATTCAGAGAACATGCTTGCAACAACGTTAAGATACTTTAAGAGGTATAAAACTAAATCTCAAATAAGTTTGGTGGCCCAACCAATATAACTTCCTTATACCATAATCCAGACCAGAAAAAAGAAATAACACAAACCTTTCAGATCACAACAGGAAAGATTACATATGAGAGTGAGCTTTGGTTCTCTTTAACTTCATCCCTAAAATAGCACAGAAGGGAGACTTCCCCACCCCTTGTCAAACTTTCTCCTTTAAATTAAGTAAAACAAATAAAACAAATTTCAGGAGAGAAAGAAAACACTTTTAAGTTTCTCTCAGCCAAAAGGTGGCAGGGCTTATTCTCGTTTGCTTTTTTTCTGGCAGTGAACTCCGGGAGGGGGGCTTCAACTAAAGTCACGGCCGCCCCAGCTGTGAAAAATCACCTGACCAGAAACACCTGCAATGTGTTGGGTGGTTTAATAAGCAACCGTTGCCAGCTATTATTATCCTCTGCCCATGAATCTTTCCCCTTCCTCCTCTCTGCATTGGTTTGTTATCCTCCGAGTGCCTTCTGTGGCACTAACGAGAGAGATTATCATTTAATGCGAGATCCGGGCAGTTCCCAGAGCCTGCAAATTTGTCTTAGATCACCCTGGAGAACCAAGTTGTGCCAAGTTGTCTGCAAACCCAGAATCATCATAGCATTGTTTTAGCCTTACTCAAACAGCAGCAAGCCACGCTTCGAGTGCATAAGCCAGCAATCCCCTTCTTAGTGCTATGCTGTGAATATCTGCAGGCCGGAATTCAACAGGCAAGTTGAAAAGCTATATCTGTTGCCTTTCTGCCTGTCAGCTCACATAACCGTTGAAGGCATTGGGGCAGGGGGAAAGGAGATGCGGTATATTTATTCCCTGCTATTGTCCTCTGATAGGATCGATGCCCTTATCACAAAGGGAAAACATGTACTTACAAGGGCTGCTTAATGAAAATATGGGTATATTTACTACTGAAACTAGCTTTTGGAAAGGACCCTGCTGTTTCAGTTATCTGCCTCCTAACCAACTGGGGTGGATTATGCTGCTAGATTTCTTCCTGTACTTTGAATGGCTGTGTGGCAGGTTGAAATTCAGCAGGAGAAGCTTTTGTCTTTGCTGCAGGGGGGCAGGCTTCACCTGTTGAATTTTATGCCTGTAGAGAGTTTTGCCAAAAGCTCAGGGGCTGTTATGTCCTGAAGTTCTCACCCTGGGCCAGCAGGGGGATACTGTAGATAGTTTTCACTCAGGTCCACATATGCAAATAAGGAATTGAAAGTGGCATTCAGTGATTGGATAGTTACAGAAAGTTGTTACTGTTATTTTGTAGTTGAGCTCTATATAAGCAGGTTGGCTGAACCCTTCAGTTCAGTTCTGTTCTGGCCTGTGAATAAACAAGAGCTGTTTGAAGAATCGCTGTGTCGTCTGATATGTTGACCCACAACTTGCCAGATGCATGGAGGCAACTTTATTCATTTTTAAGGGGCAACAGTGCGCCTGATTACATTTTCCTTGGGACGCTTTGAGAACCGGGTTCCATCCATGAAGGTCTGTCTGGTTGCCGTAAATGTGATCGGGAAGGATTGAGAGGGGTCTGGGGAGAAACGACTCTGCTGTACAAAGGTAAAATTTACATTCATTGCCCCTCCCACTTTTGCTTCTGGCCCTGATCATCCCTCGCGTGTGGCCCCCAGAAGATTGTGCTGAAGGTAATGTAGCACTGGATTAAAATACAGTGGTACCTCGGGTTACATACGCTTCAGGTTACATCCGCTTCAGGTTACAGACTCTGCTAACCCAGAAATATTACCTCAGCTTAAGAACTTTGCTTCAGGATAAGAACAGAAATCGGGCTCCGGCGGCAGCAGGAGGCCCCGTTAGCTAAAGTGGTGCTTCAGGTTAAGAACAGTTTCAAGTTAAAAACGGACCTCTGGAACGAATTAAGTTCTTAACCCGAGGTATCATTATACAGTGGTACCTTGGTTCTCAAACACCTTGGTACTCAAACACCTTGGAACCCAAACACTGCAAACCTGGAAGTAAGTGTTCCAGTTTGCGAACTTTCTTCAGAAGCCGAACATGCTCCATTTTGAGTGTTACGCTTCAGATTTGAGTGCCATACTTCCGTTTTGAGTGTTATGCTGAGGTCTGTCTGTTTTTGCTATCTTTTTTGCGTTTTTGTTTTTGCAGCTCTTTTTGTTTTGTTTTTGTGACTGTGTGGAACCCAGTTCAGCTGCTGATTGATTGACTGTGTGACTGCAGGACATTGTTTATTGCTTTCCCTTTATGGATCAGTGGTCTCGTTAGATAGTAAAATCCACGTTAAATTGCTGTATTAGGGGTTGTTTTTAAAAGTCCGGAACAGATTAATCTGTTTTGCATTGCTTTCTATGGGAAAGCGCGCTTTGGTTTTGGAACGCTTTGGTTTTGGAACAGACTTCCGAAACGGATTAAGTTTGAGAACCAAGGTACCACTGTAGAAAACAGATGAGGAAGCTGTGGCTCTCCAGACAGACTCCCGATCACTGAAATGCAGCACTGCCTGTGAAAACGCCTGGCGCAAAACATCTGGTGGTCTCCCAGATGCCATGGGCTCTTTCTGTAACATTGAAGTTGTATGATGCTTTCTGAAAACAAATGTCTGCCTATTGATGGAATGGAAGGGTCTGAAGAACTCACCTTAGCTTGGGTTCACCATTTTGTTTCCAAGCACATATGACAGCTCGCTCTGTCGCATGGCTCATTTCTTGACTGGAAGATGAGGCCACATGATGCCGGTGCCATTTAACGGAGCGGCTCAGCGCTGAGGCCTCATGCATGTCCCCTTGAGGCTGCTGTGCCCTCGATGGTGGGGACAACTCTTTGCTCTGCCAGGTTCACTGAGGCAGGAGAGAAGGTCAGATAACGCGCTCGCCTCAAGGGAATCTGCCATTGCAGGAATGAAGTCAGAAGGGGGGGAAAGGAGAGGGAAACATGCCTCTGTTTGTGTGTTCCAGGGGACACATGAAACTCCTTCATCTAGGGGAAATGTGGGGAACCTTTGGTCTGCCCGACGTTGCTGGACTACAAGCCCCATCAGCCCCAGCAAGCATGCCCAATGGTCAGGGATGATGGGAGTTGTAGTTCAGTAACTCCTGGAGGGTCAAAGGTTCTCCACACCTGATTTGGGGTCTCTTTTTTTATATATAAAATATTTATTAAGATTTTCAGAACATTACAAAAAGGAAAAAAATAAAAATACAAAAATAAAAGACAATTAAAAACAATTCAATCTTTCATAACTTCTCTTGCATTTGCTTGTTTCCCAGACCTCCTCTCACCTCGCTTTTTTGTATTCCAGTTCAATTTATTTATTCAGCAAATCCTTTCCCTCTTTACTTTTATCCTTATCTTTGATCTTAATATATTGTAACTTTGAATTTTCACCTGTTAACAGTCCATTTTTACATATTCCTTCATAACATTATTACTAAAAACCACTTAACCTCAATCCAACATCATTCTAACATTCATGAATTTTGCAATATTTCTGTAAGTAGTCTTTAAACTTCTTCCAATCTTCTTCCACCAACTCTTCTTCCTGGTCTCGGATTCTGCCGGTCATTTCCGCCAATTCCATATAGTCCATCAGTTTCATCTACCATTCTTCCCGGGTGGGTAGATCTTGTGTCTTCCAATACTTCGCAATAAGTATTCTTGCTGCTGTTGTGGCATATATAAAGAAAGTTCTGTCCTTTTTTAACACCAAATGGCCGACCATGCCCAGGAGGAAGGCCTCTGGTTTCTTCAGAAAGGTATATTTAAATACCTTTTTCATTTCATTATATATCATCTCCCAGAAAGCCTTAATTTCTGATTTGGGGTCTCCTCACCCCACTGCAATGCCCAGCCGGGGCGGAAGAATGGGGGTATGGGCCGCCCCAGGTGTCACCACTGAGGGGGGTGACAAAATGCCGGACGGCACTCACTGCGGGGCCTGCAATGCACCCAAGCCATGCATCTCTCCTGGGTATGCTGCCCCAGTGCCCGATTGGCTTCCTCCGCCACTGTGCCCAGCACTAGGCATGATGGCTAATATGTTCAACCTTCACAGCCCAGAGGCTGTATGCCTTTCATAGTGGGGGAGGAGAGCTGAAAAGAATGTCAATATATTTCACATCTGGCAAACAATGCAGCCCTTTGGTGTCCGATAGTACATGAGTAGACGAGTCTTAAAAGCCCGGGACACAATATAATAATAATAATCATCATCTTCCAACAAAGATTAAAAATACAGTGGTGCCTCGCAAGACGAATGCCTCGCAAGACGGAAAACCCGCTAGACGAAAGGGTTTTCCGTTTTGGAGGTGCTTCGCAAAACGAATTTGCTATGGGCTTGCTTCGCAAGACGAAAATGTCTTGCGATTCCTGGGGTTTTTTCCCCCCTTCCCCCCTTTTTCCCAAGCCCCTAAGCTGCTTAACAGCTGATCTAAGCCACTTATCAGCTGATCTAAGCCGCTAATAGCCTTTTAGCAGCTAATCCGCTAATCCCTTAAGCCTTTAATAGCCGCTAATAGCCTTTTAGCAGCTAAGCCGCTAATCCCTTAAGCCGCTAATAGCCGCTAAACCGCTAATAGTGCTAATAGCGCTAATCCGCTAATGGGCTTGCTTCGCAAGACGAAAAAAACCGCAAGACGAAGAGACTCGCGGAACGGATTCTTTTCGTCTTGCGAGGCACCATTAAAATGTCACACATTAAAAACTTCCCTGAACAGGGCTGCCTTCAGATGTCTTCTAAAAGTCTGGTAGTTGTTTTTCTCTTTGACATCTGGTGGGAAGGCGTTCCACAGGGCTGGCACCACTACCGAGAAGGCCCTCTGCCTGGTTCCCTGTAACTTGGCTTCTCGCAGTGAGGGAACCGCCAGAAGGCCCTTGGCGCTGGACCTAGATGGATTGTTGACCTGATCCAGCAGTCTCAAAGTTCTTAAGGACTTCTTGCGTGACAGAACTTCCTTTCCCTCTATCCCCCTCTCACACACACTCTGCTCCCTAATCCATTCTTGGTTTTCTCTCAGCCCTCCAGATGTGGGGGAACAGGGGTGTGCGGGGAGAAGAAAGGAAGTGCCATGCACAAGTTCTTACACCAATGGGACAATCATCGTATTGTCTCTTACCAATGCCTTGTTTCCTATCGAGATCTTGAAAAGACCAGATCAAGCTATTATTTGGGCATACAGTGGTACCTCAGGTTACATACGCTTCAGGTTACAGACTCCGCTAACCCAGAAATAGTGCTTCAGGTTAAGAACTTTGCTTCAGGATGAGAACAGAAATCGTGCTCCGGCGGCGCGGCAGCAGCGGGAGGCCCCATTCGCTAAAGTGGTGCTTCAGGTTAAGAACAGTTTCAGGTTAAGAACGGACCTCCGGAACGAATTAAGTACTTAACCTGAGGTACCACTGTATATGGGCACATGTCTCGAGTGAGGGTGGGAAATGATCTTTGTTCAGAACAACCTTCCAACATTTCGAAAGGAAATTAACATGTTCCCTTCCCTTCCGACAGCTCCCGTTGACGAGTTCTGGTCCAAGGGAAGGCATGACCTAAAAGCTGCCATTTCCTGTTTGACTGGACATAGACGAGACATCAGTTTTGCCACATAATCGATATTGTAGAGTCAGCCTTGAGAAGAGAAGATCACCAGATCAGCAGGACCTCTTGTTAGAGGAAACTCCAAGGGTGCTTTGCTCGGACTGAAAGACCTTTGAAAGGGCAGCACTCAGTCTGACTTGACATGGCCCATCGCAGAGTCCCAACTGCTGTAGCTGAACTTTGGGGGCAATTTTTTCATCGCCAGCTAAGCTTTGGGGCAAGTATCCCACAAGCCCCGTCGAAGGTACACATCTTTCAGTCTGTAACCTTTGTCGTATTCCGAAGACGCACCTCTTTGCCTTGACCTTTGACACCTGATATATAAAGACTTTTAGAAGCCACCCTATCCTCTTGACTGTTGCTGTTTTTAAGATTTTGTTTTAATTGGTGTAACCCACCCTGGGACCTTATGGTGAAGGGTAGATAAGAACTCTAACAAATTGGAAGAAATGCTTTTCAACCCATGATTATTGGTTGTTGAATGTCTGCAAGTTGTGTTGACGTGAAAATTGAGAGGATGAAAAGATGTGCTGGGTGCGAGGAAAGCGAGATGATTGAATGATTAGGACTACATTTTTATAGTTTGCAATTAATAATAATAATACTAGCAGCTATGGTGGCTCATTTACCAGAAGTAATGTATTAAGCGTTAACTCTGGAAGTATATACCGTACAGTGGTACCTCGGGTTACATAGGCTTCAGGTTACAGACTCCGCTAACTCAGAAATAGTGCTTCAGGTTAAGAACTTTGCTTCAGGATGAGAACAGAAATCGTGCTCCGGCAGCGCGGCAGCAGCAGGAGGCCCCATTAGCTAAAGTGGTGCTTCAGGTTAAGAACAGTTTCAGGTTAAGAACGTACCTCCAGAACGAATTAAGTACTTAACCCGAGGTACCACTGTACTTGATTCTGACCATACTAAGTCCCCTGGTGTATATTTTGAGGGCCGTGTTCCAAGTTATAGAGAACCAGGCAGAGGGCCTTCTCGGTAGTGGCACCCGCCCTGGGGAATGCCCTCCCACCAGATGTCATACAGAAAAACAACTACCAGACTTTTAGAAGACATCTGAAGGAAGCCCTGTTTAGGGAAGCTTTGAATGTTTAATAGACTATTGTATTTTAATATTGTGTTAGAAGCTGCCCAGAGTGGCTGGGGAAACCCAGCCAGATGGGCAGGGTATAAATAATAAATAATGATGATGATGATGATGATGATGATTTTATTAATTATATATCTAGTCCAGCATCGTGTTCTCACAGCAGCCGACCTGTGCCTGTGGAAAACCCACAAATAGAATTTGGACTGCTGTGGCTTCCAGAAATTGGTATTATCTATAAGCCCTAGTACCTCTTGGTACCGCCAAGATCATATAACACCAGTCCTGAAAGACCTACATTGACTCCCAGTACGTTTCCGAGCACAATTCAAACTACTGGTGCTGACCTTTAAAGCCCTAAATGGCCCTGGCCCAGTATACCTGAAAGAATAATTATTATTATTATTATTATTATTATTATTATTATTATTATTATTTATTATTATTTATTATTTCAGCAGTTAACCACTACAGTGGTACCTCTGGATACGAATGGGATCCGTTCCGGAGCCCCGTTCGCATCCAGAAGCAAACGTAACTAGCGACGGCACGTCTGCATATGCGCGTGTCATTTTTCGCCGCTTCTGCGTATGCCCGTGATGTCATTTTGAGCGTCTGCGCATGCACAAGCTGCGAAACCCGGAAGTAACACGCTCCGTTACTTCCAGGTTGCCACGGAGCGCAAGTCGAACGCGCTCAACCCGAAGTGCATTCAACCCGAGGTATGACTGTACAGGTGAACGACCAAACTTTGTGAGAGCTTCATTAGCAGGGATTGGATCTGAGCGTCACTCAGCAGTAGCGAATGTGATGCCTTCCGGATAGTTCAGGGATAGGGGACTTGTGGCCAGCAGGATATTTTGGGACTCTGACTCCCATCATCCTTGGCCATCAAGGCCAACGGTCAGGGATGATGGGATCTGTAGTCCAGCGAAATCTGGAGGATGCCACATTGGCTGCCCACAGTATAGTTAGAAGGAGATGTTTCACTGATTCTTGATTGTTGGAAGAGAGGATTGCAGTGTTCCTTGCAAAACGACAACCGCTCTGCTTAAAACCAGGCGCTCTTGACTAAGGTCATGATGGGGATAAATTGCTACCTTGTCGCAGGGTCACCTCCTTTTATCACAGAAGGAAAATTCCCATGTTATGGTCAATCATTTATACCTGCCTTGCCTGCGAGGGTCTTGATCCTTCGGCCAGAAGGGTGATGTCTTTGTTGCTGGGTATCGATGCTGATATATTCACATAGCATGGCAAGTGTATATATGTCAGATTTGTCCATCAGATTCGTTCATTTTGGGGTGACTTCCCCTCAAGCTTTGTAAACATCCTCCCACCCACCCACCCCATCTCCTGAAGACGTCAGTCGTTTCCATATCTTCCTGTCTGGGCTTGACAAGTGGTCCTTTTTTGAATGCTGTTCCCTGCCTCCGAAAGGGGAGGGCATCTCTGTACAGAAGACTTAAATAGGGATTCCTACATGATGAGCACATTGTACGTTGCATGGAAGGCATTCCACAGCTACCAAAGGCTTTGGCACATCAGGAGAGCTGAGCATGAAGGTAAGTGGGAACGGCAATCATTTCTTCTTGGTTTTGAGCTGATCTCCTTATAGCTGCTAAGAATGGCAAGGGATGCCATGCCCTATTCTCACAGTTCAAAATGCCAGAGCAATTGATCATGTATAGAAAACTCATAAATCTTCCGTAGCAGCACACAGTGATCTTAGGGCTGTGTTTAGAAACCCCAATGAAATGTGGAGATTCTCATCCCATCCCCCTTATAATTGCTTTTAGTGTCTGTGTGCCAATAGGATGGCTCCAATAATTCTTTCAATTGAATGTTGTCTGATTTGATTATAAAAATAAACTTCAGAAGACTTTGGGAGGAGGGGGGAAATGTAACAGGAGGTTAGATTCTTTCAGATCGCTGAAGTGTCGACGAAGTGAAGATGATTAGGATCGCAAAGTCCCGGTTCTTAAGGCTGCAGTCTTTTACCTGGAAGTAAGCACCACTTAACTTAATGGGTTTGACTTCTGAGTAGGCAGGTATAAGAAGCATGTCTCTCCCACTAAAATTAGTTAGACGTAAAATTTGGCTTTATTGTGTCCAGGAAGGGTATAATGTACAGGCACATGTAGATTTGGATATAGATGCGTGTGTAGAATTATACCTATATATTAGGTTGGTAATCCATTTACTGAAGTCTTAGTTGATCAATCCCATGATTTTCACTCAATTAAATATGCATGTTTTCAAATAACTAAAAGCCAGAGTTTGTTTTGGGGGTGATGCGTACACCCACACCTCATGGTAGGTATTCCCTGCTGTGGAAGAATTTTGAGATAGCCTCTGCCATCCATGATTTTTGTAGAACACTCTTCTCAATGTGATTTTTAAAATCTACTGTCCTATGAATGAGGGGCACCTTTGAAAGATGTCAAAGTTTCTTTGGCTGAGATTCTGTATAGTGGGTCTTTGCTGTCCAATCTATTATTATTATTATTAAAGCTGTGGCTGTGAAGGAAGAATTTCCCCCTAAAGTTTAAAACCACTTGACATCACCTGAAAATCTGCATTAATAACTGCATAATGAATTGGTCATGTGATAACAGGTGAATGACAGGTAGGCACCTTCAATGACTGGTCAAACTAGCCTGTGCAAGGTTGGCCAAACTCAGTTTGAAATATACATTTATGAACATGAGTCTGACCAAACTGCGGGAGGCAGTGGAAGACAGGAGTGTGTGGTGTGCTCTGGTCCATGGAGTCACGAAGAGTCAGACACGACTAAACGACTAAACAACAACAAGCCTCTTTGAACACAGTGGTACTTACTTCCAAGTAAACATCGATTGCATTGCATTGCTAATAAACTGTTTACACTGTTATTAACTCAAACCTATTGCAAACCCTTTTATCTAGACAAGCCTTCCCAAAGGAGTGATCTCATCCGTGCAATTTGGATCTGGGCAACTTGCTTGACTTATGTTTACAGATGTTATTAGAGCTGTCATAGAGGGAGGGAGACAAGAGTCGCACAACGATACTCACTCCGAGATACTCTAGGGAAGACAAGCTGCCATTTCTCCATCTCTCCAACCTCTGATATACCTTATGCTTGCAATCAGACTTCATTTCAATACTGGTTCATTTTACAAGTGCCACTTAACATTCATTCCTCACTTGCAAGGAATTGATGTTTTAGTGTGGTGGCACCAAATCTGCGGAACTCCATGCCTCTTGATAATAGGCAGGAACCTTCATTGTACTGTTTCTGGTGCCCGCAAAAAGCATTTTTGTTTAGAAACATGGGAACCAACTCCTAGGGGCTGAGGTCACCTCCTCCGGTAGACGATTTGAGGGTGCTGGGCTCCCCCCAAAGTCGATGCGCATTGCCATTCAAATGGTGTTTGTACTCCGTGTCTTGCTGTCGATCATGTGGGGCAGAGTTTATCTGTCCCCCCCCCCCATATTTTATTCACTTTGACACAAATCCCAATTTTTTTATCTGAAAAAGTTGGATGATATGTTACACCAGTCTTGGCTTGACTGTACTGGCTGCTGGTTGATTTCTAGGCTCAAGTCAAAGTGCTGTTTTAGACCTAAGGTAAAGGTAAAGGCGCTCATCTCACTTTACTGGCCAAGGGAGCCAGCGTACAGCTTCCGGGTCATGTGGCCAGCATAACTAAGCCGCTTCTGGCGAACCAGAGCAGCGCATGGAAACACTGTTTACCTTCCCGCCGGAGCGGTACCTATTTATCTACTTGCACTTTGACGTGCTTTCGAACTGCTAGGTTGGCAGGAGCAGGGACTGAGTAACAGGAGCTCACCCCATTGCGGGCATTCGAACCGCCAACCTTCTGATCGGCAAGCCCTAGGCTCTGTGGTTTAGACCACAGCACCACCCGCGTCCCTATAAAGCCTTAAATGGCCCAGGACCACAATAACTTAAGGACCACCTGTCCCCAAATGAACTGACCCAGACCCTGCAGTCATAATCTGAGGCCCTTCTTTGTATGTCTCCTCCACGTGAGGTCTGGAGGGAGAAAGGGCCTTTTCTGTGGTGGCTCCTTGTTTGCGAGACGCTCTCCCCAGGGAGGCTCACCTGGCGCCATCATTACGTCTCTTTAGGGCGAAGACATTTCTCTTCAACCAGGCTGACAAATATTCCATGGCCTTTTAAATGTGTCTCGACCTGGGGGGGCATTATCGAGTTGTTTTCCTTTTGCTTTATGCTGTATTTTGTGTTTTCCTTTTGTATCATTCTGTTGCAAACCGCCCTGCGGTCTTTGAATAGCGGGTGGTATGCAAATTTAATAAATAAAAAATAAACTCAATAAAATAACAAACAAATAACGCCACCATGTCCTCTTGGCCTCTTTTGCCCGCTCCAGGGACTCCACCGGGGGACGGCCACTGCCCTGGCCTTGCTGCTCTCTGCTTGTTTCATCACTTTTTCCAGGACTGCTCCTCAGGTAAAGGCAGCTCTGGGTTTGTATTGGCTCAGTTGTACAGAGTGAAACGTAGGCAGGTGCCCACAGTTCACTGCGCATGATCTAAGGGGAAGAACCCTTTTCAGTCTGAGGCCCACATTCTGGATGCAGTACACTGTTGGGGAGATGGGGGCATCAGGCAGGCCCCCAGCTGGCTCCAGCCGCCGGCCGGCAGCCGGCCGATCACCGGTCTCCCTTGGAACAGCAGCAATCAGTGACATGAGCCTCAGATACGTTTAGAGTCCCGTGCACGCTCTATCAGCAGAGTGCGTAAATCTCCCCACAGCAGAAGAGGCGGACAGAGAAATGTGTAAGCATAATGTACAGTGTTTTATTCAGCATAGTTGAGGAACAAAGGAAAACATGTCTGCTTCCCTTCGTCTCCAGCAAAACAGCCATAATGCAAAAGCAATATACAAACGGATGTTCCCAGCAAGCGCTGGAAGTAAACAGGCATGTGACACACAACAGTCATGCCTGTGCCTTTTTAAGGTGGAACGGAACTATATCCTAACATGTGTGTAATAATAATAATAATAATAATAATAATAATAATAATAATAATAATCCCTCCCCTTACCACCCCTTTCTTCTTTTGTTCCAAAGGATCACTTCCAAAGAAGAAACTGGACTCCACAAGCAATGCTCTATTTAAAGGGCGCACGTAAGTCTTGATTCCAATTTATCCTCCTGGGAAGGAGTTTGTTTGGAGTGAGTCCTTTTTCCCTAGGAATCCTATTTGTGTGTGTGTGTGTGTGTGTGTGTGTGTGTGGAGAAAGGGAGTGTTTCTATTTCTCCATAATAATAGTGTTTGTGGAAGGGGCGTTATTAGTTTGTTTTCGTTTCTTTGTGTTCTCATTCTGCGTTCTTACGTTGTGAACTGGGATCTTTGGATTAAGAGCAGTATACACCTTTAATAATAATTCTTTTTGTGGGTCCAATACACTGGACCAACTTCAATGGGATGGATCAGGCAATTGGGAACAACAGATAGGCTTGGCTCTCTAGAGAGTGGGGTGGGGTGCTGGCTAAGGGCCGAGGTGCTCTCAGGGGTCCACAGACCCACTGGCCATCTTGACCCTCCAGGACTGGGGTATTGCAGCTGAAGGAATCCTGTTTGTTGCTTCTGCCACAAGGGCCTCTCCTCTGCCTTTCTCTAGGGCCTCAGTGGTTCCTAATAATAATAATAATAATTAATTTATTATTCATACCCCGCCCTTGTGGCTGGGTTTCCCCAGCCACTCTGGGCAGCTTCCAACCAAATATTAAAAACAATACAGCATCACACATTAAAATCTTCCCCAAACAGTTGTCTTTTAAAAGTAAAATAGTTGTTTATTGCCTTGACATCTGCTGGACAGGCACCACTACCAAGAAGGCCCACTGCCTGGTTCCCTGTAACCTCACTTTTCGCAGCGAGGGAACCAACAGAAGGCCCTCGGTGCTGGACCTCAGTGTCCAGGCTGAATGATGGGGGTGGAAACGCTTCTTCAGGTATACAGGACTGAGGCCATTTAGGACTTTAAAGGTCAGCACCAGCAGTTTGAATTGTGCTCAGAAATGTACTGGGAGCCAATGACGATCTTTCAGGACCGATGTTATATGGTCTTGGCAGCCACTCCCAGTCACCAGTCTAGCTGCTGCATACTGGATTAATTGCAGTTTCCGAGTCACCTTCAAAGGTAGCCCCACACAGAGCGCATTGTAGCAGTCCAAGCGGGAGATAAATAGAGCATGCACCACTCTGGCAAGACAGTCTGTTGGCAGCTGCTCCACCTCACCTGGAGTTACTTCATACCATTGAATTCCACCACGTCAAACACATCTCTTCTAAAATGTGCAAAGATTCCTGCACGCAGTTGTGTTTTCATGCACTCCACTGCGACATCCTTGCTAGGGTCTTTGGAGTATTGTCAGGGACTGTGCTGAGGAGAGCTGCACTGAGGAGGAATGGTGGGATCCTGATCAGGATCCCGAATCTTCCCAGGAGCAGGGAAGTAATATAGATTTGGAATAGTGGTTTGCAGAGGGACATAGTTAAGAAGGCAGAAGCTAGGAAGTACTGGGTGGGGAACAGCTAGGAGGAGGAGAACTGGGAGAGAGAGATAGTTAACAGACTCACTGTCACTGGAAAGCATCCATCCACTGAGCCCAAGGTCAAGGAGAGCAGATAAGGTGGCAGCACAGAAAGTACAGTGGTTGCAAGATCAGGTTACAAGACATGGTAGTGACATGGATGACTAGGTGAGTGAAGCCCTTAATTGGGAGCACTGCCATTCCTGGGAATGGATTCTTTGTTCTCTCACTGAGATCTTTTAAATTTCTACCTGGTAAGAGACTTCTTTCGCTTTGTTCTGCTTATCTATGGCCGAGGGTGGGGTGGGGGAGAATCCTGACAAGCTAGTATCCAGCATTGGCGTTGGAAGTCTAGCAGCCCAGGAAGTAAATTGTATTGAATTCAATGAGGTTTACTCCCAGATAACAGAGGTTAGCAGGATGTCACAGCCTTCCAAAATCTTTTGAATCCCTTGCTTTACAAAGTTATGATACTTTTTTTGAGCTCCTTTGCTTAGTGCCAGTCACCTCTCCTAAAACAAAGAATCTCTTAACAATGTGATTTTCTCCCAAACCTCCCCAAAGATTACCCCCCGCCCCACTTTCCCCTACCTCTTACTCCCCACCTCCCAAACTCTTTGACACTGCAGGAGACTCTTGGGGGCTCTCAGTTCTGGTGCATTTATTTGCAGGTCTCTTCTGTGAGATGTAGATGCAACAATAGGGCATTCGTGATGGATTCAGACACACTGTTCTGCTTATTGTCCTGAGATTGTTCCCTAACAGTGACCACATTATGACACTCTGGAGGGGTTCCCTTGCGACGTAATGGAACAGCAACAGCCTTAGAACATTTGTGGTATTAAAAATGACAGGATTCCATCGGGAGGTTATGGGCCATGCGCTGATTGGAAATGAAGCAGGATGTCTGGCCCAAAACATTTGTAGGCACCAACAGAATTCTGGCTCAGGGCTTCTTTTCAGCCGGAATTCAGGTGGGTGTTATTGCTATTATAAGAACCAGGGAGGCGTTCATGGTGAGTTCTGGTACCTTTTTTTGCTAGAAAATTAGCTCTGTGTATAAAGGTAAAGGTAAAGGGACCCCTGACCGTTAAGTCCAGTCATGGACGACTCTGGGGTTGCGCGCTCATCTCGCTCTATAGGCTGAGGGAGCCGGTGCTTGTCCACAGACAGCTTCCAGGTCATGTGGCCAGCATGACTAAGCCGCTTCTGGCGAAGCAGAGCAGCGCACGGAAACGACGTTTACCTTCCCGCCGGAGCGGTACCTATTTATCTACTTGCACTTTCACGTGCTTTCAAACTGCTAGGTGGGCAGGAGCTGGGACCGAACAACAGGAGCTCACCCCGTCGCGGAGATTCAAACCGCCGACCTTCTGATTGGCAAGCCCTAGGCTTTGTGGTTTAGACCACAGCGCCATCCACGTCCCTGTTAGCCCTGTGTATAGCCAGCCCAATACCATCCTGGATGCACAATAAAGAGAATAGCTTTGGAAAGAGCCCCAGGACTGCAAATGTTGCCCAAGAATTACCACCTGCTATTTCAGCTTATTGTCTTTGCATTTCAGAAGGCCGTCGGTTCATCTCAGAGGAGAGCCAGAGGAAGGATCTGTATGACAGGCTGCAGCTAGGTAAGCAAGGCTGTGTGTGAAGGACACTGAAATTGGAGACCACCACCACTTTTAGAAAAGATGTAAGTGCCTCTGCCTAGTAAAAATGGATCCTAATGTGTATTGAAAATACGTTTGTCTTTGCAGAAACACGGAGCCAAAACACAAACCCTCTGACCCTTCCGGAAGCTGTGGCGTTGTTTCTGTCCTCCTTGCAAAAAGCGCATGAGGAAGGTAACATCTCATTTCGCTCCAGGAGTTCCTTTTGCAGATTATTGCTAATCGAGACCAACTTGCTGCTCCTTTGTCATTTGCAAGGCCCATTTCTTGTGCAGTTCCTTCACTGCGATCCATTGGGTTTTATTACTGCTGTAGCCATAAAATGCATGTGTGCCCATTGTCATGAGATTAAAAACCACCCAGTGATATGTGTGAGTCGGAAAATGTAAACAGCCATTTGTCTCTTGGATAATGTCCCAAGACAGCTTTTAAAAACATATATGCTAAGGACACAACTCAGTACTCCATTAAAGGTAAAGATAAAGGGACCCCTGACCATTAGGTCCAGTCGTGGCTGACTCTGGGGTTATGGTGCTCATCTCGCTTTATTGGCCGAGGGAGCCGGCGTACAGCTTCCAGGTCATGTGGCCAGCATGACTAAGCCGCTTCCGGCGAACCAGAGCACCACACGGAAATGCAGTTCACCTTCCCGCCGGAGCGGTACCTATTTATCTACTTGCACTCTGACATGCTTTCAAACTGCTAGGTTGGCAGGAGCTGGGACCGAACAACGGGAGCTCACCCTGTCACGGGGATTCGAGCTGCCGATCTTCTGATCGGCAAATCCTAGGCTCTGTGGTTTAACCCACAGTGCCACCCGTGTCCCTAAGTACTCCATTATCGTCTGGTAAATGCCAATGAAATCAATGTAGAATGGCTGCCAGTCAGTGCTGACGTTGCTGACTCCATCTAAGGAGTCTCATGTTTCTATTTGGGAAAGACCAAAATTCAGTAGAAGAGCATCTGATTGATTTCATGTAATACACAATTTATTTTGATCCCATTATGGCTTTAGATACTTATTAGGTCCATAAATTACCATATAGCATATATTCAACACAAAAAACCAGCGGCAATTTGTTGTTGACAAAGGACAGCTGGACATATAAAGGGCCCCATTACCTTCAGTAGCTTAGGGCCTCATCAAACCTAAATCCGGCCCTGCACAGAGGCATGCATTTTCAAAAATACTAAAAGTCAGTACTAGGCCATCCTGCAGAGCTCTCCTGAACACTACCACTGTTTGTGCCAGTGTGGTGTAGTGGTTAAGAGCGGTGGACTCGTAATCTGGTGAACCGGGTTCGCTTCCCTGCTCCTCCACATGCAGCTGCTGGGTGACCTTGGGCTAGTCACGCTTCTTTGAAGTCTCTCAGCCCCACTCACCTCACAGAGTGTTTGTTGTGGGGGAGGAAGGGAAAGGAGATTGTTAGCCGCTTTGAGACTCCTTAAAGGGAGTGAAAGGCGGGATATCAAATCCAAACTCTTCTCTTCTTCTTCTTCTTCTTGTTCTAGCAGGTGAAGAGGATGCTGAGGAGAAGCCTGGCTACGTTGCTGACGGGCTGCTGAACTGGTGAAAGGTGCTCGAGCTTAGATGAAAACGTCCTATTGCATGTACTTAAAAAAAAGAAAATATCTTCCATAGAAGAAGAAGAAAACTCAACTTTTCCCATTCATCTCGTCCGCCTGCCTGGCCTCAGCTGCCCTCTGAATCGCCCTGTGGCATAAATGCTAAACAATTAAAGGGCAGTTTCCAGCTTAGAAACCTATTTTTTACATGCATTTGTTATTATAATGTTCAGCTCATACTATATATATCATGGGCCTTCTGTATGCGTCATGTATTTCCTCCCCTATCCGCCCCCACTCTTTGGTTTCGCAAATATCTGAAGGATAAAAACTGAAAATGACTTGGTCACACGTGTCTAGGTAAGTAAGACACGGAAATGGAAGTGATGAAAGCTGGATATTTGTAACAAAATAGTATTTCATCCCTAGGGGTCAGTTGCCTAGTTAGCTCTTATTTCCTCTCCAGTAGTTGCCAATTTTGGATGGCGCAGGCTTGTGTCTACACAACATGTGTAGGCTTGGTTTATACAAATTCAATTGCCATGGCGTCTCCCAAAGAATGGTGGGAAGTGTGGTTTGGTGTGTGCGCTAAGCGTTCTCCGTTAGAGATCCCTTGCCCGCCTTATAAAACTACAGTTCCCAAGGTTCTCTGGGCTGAGAGAATGACTGTTAAACCAAATAAAGCCCTCAAGTGTATGAATATGTGTGTTTGTGTCTCTGTGTGTAGACACACACACACACACACCCCACCACAGCATTGACCTTACAGGGTGTATATCTGTGCTGTGGATTCTGGAGTAGGTAAGCAAAAACGAGTCCTTTTTCACACCAATGCATAATCGGCTTGTGGAACTCATGGCCACAAGAGCCCCCTGCAAATGCTCCCCCATGAATTCAATGAAGGTATCAAGATCTTACCTGCTAAACATGTTCCCCTCCCTGCCCCAGTAGCTGCACATCGAGTGGTAATGTGAAGGGATCTTATGCGCCTACAGATCTATGTGAGGAGAACGTGGGAGGCACTGAGTGGATTCAGATAACTCTAACACATGAGGAAGTGGTCAAGCGGTTTCCCTTCTTGTCCATCCTTGCAGGTTATGGGTTTGGCAAAGAGTTCAGAGACTTTTAAAATATTTTGGATGCCTGTCCACATCAGTGCACACTCCCTCCCTTCCTTGCTGACTTTAAGTCTCATCCACTTGCTGTGGAATACAATGCATTGAAACTGGTGTTTAGCCTGTAATTGTTCCGCACGATTCATGCTTCCTCCATATTTCTGGGTTTCTGTTTTGCATTTTGTTACTCCTCAGTTCAGTAAGCTTTTCAGCGCTATTACGGAATACATCCATTCCAGCTAAACTGTAACCTACTCCTTCAGACCGGGGTGGGGGGAGAATCAATATCGCGCCTACCGGTATTTATGATTATTATTGCATCTGTACTGAAGAATCATTTAATAAAAATTTGGAAACAACTTCACCTGTTCCTTTGGCCTCAAACTTCGCCCTAACCGGAAGCCTAAGACAAAGCAATTAAAAAGCTAAAAGCATAAGCTCAGATTAAGCATCATTTAATAATACTTCTAATGGCGAAACCAGATGAATGCATGCTTAATAAACAGAGGGTGGATCTACACACGGAGGGGGGGGACACTATAAATAAGTCAGAAATTAAATTCTTATAACAAAAAAAAAATTGCTATGGAAAATTGCTTAGAATTTTTCTTTGCTCTCTGGCGCCATCTGGAGTTGCAGGTTTGTAATGCATTCATCAAAACGCTCTTTCTTGACAAATGTAGCTGGGTCCACAATCTCACTAGTTCAGCTATAAAATGGAGGTGGGGTAACTTTCTAGAGGTAAGAGAGAATGCAGAGACAAGTGAAAATTGCCCACCCCCAATTCCACCATCTTAAGAACCTATGAAGAGCTTGCTAGATCATGTCAATGTCCAGCATCCTGTTCTCACAGTGACCAATCAGATCTGAGCACAAGAGCCCTCTCCCTTCCAGCAACTGGGATCCAGAAGCCTTTGAATTACTGCAGGCCTCCTCAACCTTAGCCCTCCAGATGTTTTGAGACTACAATTTCCATCATCCCTGACCACTGGTCCTGCTAGCTAGGGATCATGGGCGTTGTAGGCCAAAAGCATCTGGAGGGCCAAGGTTGAAGAAGCCTGAATTACTGCCTCCAACCATGACTAGTAGCCATTGATAGGGATGGGGGGGGGGGGCAATTCATTTGGTTCACATTTTATTGTGAACCTAACACATTTCATCCTAACACATTTCTAGACAGCATCTTAAAAAGCAGAGACATCACCTTGCCAACAAAGGTCCGTATAGTTAAAGCCATGGTTTTCCCAGTAGTGATGTATGGAAGTGAGAGCTGGACCATAAAGAAGGCTGATCGCCGAAGAATGGATGCTTTTGAATTATGGTGCTGGAGGAGACTCTTGAGAGTCCCATGGACTGTAAGAAGATCAAACGCATCCATTCTTAAGGAAATCAGCCCTGAGTGCTCACTGGAAGGACAGATCCTGAAGCTGAGGCTCCAATACTTTGGCCACCTCATGAGAAGAGAAGACTCCCTGGAAAAGACCCTGATGTTGGGAAAGATGGAGGGCACAGAGGACGAGATGGTTGGACAGTGTTCTCGAAACTACAAACTGGAGTCTGACCAAACTGCGGGAGGCAGTGGAAGACAGAAATGCCTGGCGTGCTCGGGTCCATGGGGTCACGAAGAGTCGGACATGACTAATGACTAAACAACAACAACACATTTCATGCTTCCCGAACCAAACAGAAAGCTGAAATGCAACCATCCATTGAGATTCACATGTATTTGAATTTTGCAATGCAGTTCTTCAACCCAAAAATAACCACACAAAATAATAATAATACTAATAAAAACCTCGGAACAGAAATAATTATACTCATTAAGATAATGTACAAAAATGCATTCTGGTAGGGGGAAATAATGCTTGCAGAAATATGTGTTATGTTGTGGGGGAGGAAATGTATGAATTTTCACGTGGACTGAATAATTAAAAAAAGAACTTAATGAGAAACGGAAATCAAAACTGACAGATTTTTCCACCCCTTCCTTCAATGCTTCAAAATGTTTTCCCATTTCTGATACAGTGGTACCTCAGGTTACATACGCTTCAGGTTACATACGCTTCAGGTTACATACGCTTCAGGTTACACACTCCGCTAACCCAGAAATAGTGCTTCAGGTTAAGAACTTTGCTTCAGGATGAGAACAGAAATCGTGCTCCGGCAGCGCGGCGGCAGCAGGAGGCCCCATTTGCTAAAGTGGTGCTTCAGGTTAAGAACAGTTTCAGGGTAAGAACGGACCTCCGGAACGAATTAAGTATTTAACCTGAGGTACCACTGTACTGTGGTCAGGCAAGTATCCTAAAGCAGCAAATCGCAGGGAGATAAGGTTGAAGGGGATTTCCACCCCCTGCTCCCATCTCCTGCATGTTCCCTTTGAGTTAACCATCCTTTTCCCACCCTCTATGCCCAGATTGACAAAGCCCTGTTTAATAAGCCCTGTGCCCCTTCAAATGTTGCATGACTACAACTCCCATTGTGCCTTTCTGTCTGGGGCTGATAAGATCTACAACATCTGCATTTGTTTTCTTTCCACCCTCTTCCCAATCCCTCCCCCCCCGCTCTGAATCTTCCCAGTGAATTGTAAACATAAATAGATGAGTTTGGAGGATAAAACTGGCATCTACTGCCCTTTCCATAGACAGACCCCATAAACAAATCTGCAATAGCATCAGCTACGCCGCTGACCCTTTCGGTTCATTCAATTCTCACAGAAATCAGAAAGTAGTAATAGTTTGTGGTTTATTGTGAATCTGCACAAGTTCAGACAGGCGACATATTATGGCCAGGAACTGTATGCAAGCACTGAATAATAAGATGTTTGCTGGTTGACAGCAAATTATTCAAAGTAATTCTAGACTGGTTGTTTTAAAGGTGGCGGAAAATGATCGTTCTTTGGAATACAGGATAAGCAGTACGATTATAAGCAGCGACTCCCCACCACCACCACCAAAACATTTTAGCTTAAATAAATTTCCGTTTACGGATCTCTAGCTGTGGAAGAGATTCTTCAAATATTTCTAGATCGTGGTTCTAAGATGGAGAAGCTGTGGGAAAAGGATGTATAGGAAATGCAGAAGAAAGGAAGTTTCTGCTTAAGCATCTCTTGGGATCGGGTGCTTCAGTTCTGAGCCGTAGAATTGTAGAGGGGTACCCAATGGCCATCTAGTCCAACCCCCTGGAATGCAGAAATCAGAGCTCAAAAATCCCTGACAGATGGCCATCCAACCTCTGCTTAAAAGTCTGTCCAATGAAGGAGAGTCTACCACTTTCCAAGGCGGCCCATTCCGCTGTCGAACAGCTCTTACCGTCATAAAGTTCTCGCTAATATTTACTCAGAAAATCTCCTTTTCTGTAATCTGAACCTACTGGCTTGGATCCTGCTCTCCGGAGCAGCAGTCATTCACAAATGTAAGCAATCATTTCTGAATTATTATAAGCACTAATCCCCCCCCCCACTGTTGGGAAGAAAATATTGCTCATCCTATAACCCATTACATCAAAAGCAAGTAAATGAGACAAAGACATGGGGCTGTATCCAACTAAGCCATACTCAGAGTAAACCCGTTGAAATCAATGAAATTAGCAAAGTGTGTTTATTCCAGTGGTTCTACTTTGAGTATGACTTAGCTGGATACAACCTGGTCTTGGGGAGCTGGGAAACAGCTAGTAAGTCATAATCTTTATGTTTAATAATGCTGTATGCTGGTGAAAAGAATGTATTATATGTACATAATGATGCTTAGCTCTCCGACTTACAGATGAGAGTCTCAAAGTTCTTAAGGTAGTTCCACAACAGACAGAAAGCCGAAAATTTCTTCATTGCAAGAAGTCTGAAAATTGACCTTCAAGAGTGCTTGAAGTCTTCTCTGATAACAGGGACTAGAGCTCAAAAAGATATTTGAACCAGCTTTGGACTTATGGGGGAAGGTTGGGGTTTTTAACCTGTGAATGGCCTTTCCAAGGCATTTGACTGACGGAGGCGAAGAACAAGATGTTTTCTGCTCCCCCAAATTCCATGTACAGGACCTGGCCAGACTAGCAGTCAAATCTTACTTCAATGTCCCATCAATGAGACAGAAAGATAAATTTGGAAGGAGCAGACCAGGCCATGTGGGACACACAGCTCTAGCCAAAGCTTTGCCCCTAATCCCTTTCTCTCTAGCAACTGCTGCTTCACTTTGCCCAATGAAAGGGCCGGCCCTGTATCCACAGCTGAAGGAGAGAAACCGGATTTACTTGCATCACATCAAATTTAAAAATAGCAGCAGGCTGAGTAGCAGCTCTAAGAAAGTAGCTGTTCTTTCCCTGCCAAATTTGCAGGCAATAGGTAGCACTTTGATCCTCCTTCTTAGTGCCAAGATATTAGGGTTAAAGGTAAAGAGTAAAGGGACCCCTGACCATTAGGTCCAGTTGTGGCCGACTCTGGGGTTGCGGCGCTCATCTCGCTTTATTGGCTGAGGGAGCCGGCGTACAGCTTCCGGGTCATGTGGCCAGCATGACTAAGCCGCTTCTGGCGAACCAGAGCAGTGCACAGAAACGCCATTTACCTTCCCGCCGGAGCAGTAGCTATTTATATACAGTGGTGCCCAGCAAGACGAATGCCTCGCAAGACGGAAAACCCGCTAGACGAAAGGGTTTTCCGTTTTGGAGGTGCTTCGCAAAACGAATTTCCTATGGGCTTGCTTCGCAAGACGAAAATGTCTTGCGAGTTGCTGCGATTTTTTTCCGCTCCCCACCCCCTTTTTCTAAGGCACTAAGCTGCTAATAGCCTTTTAGCAGCTAATCCGCTAATCCCTTAAGCCTTTAATAGCCGCTAATAGCCGCTAAACCGCTAATAGCGCTAATCCGCTAATGGGGTTGCTTTGCAAGATGAACGGATTCTTTTCGTCTTGCGAGGCACCACTGTACTTGCACTTTGATGTGCTTTCGAACTGCTAGGTGGGCAGGAGCAACGGGAGCTCACCCTGTGGCGGGCATTCAAACCGCCAACCTTCTGACTGGCAAGTCCTAGGCTCTGTGGTTTAACCCACAGCACCACCCACATCCATATTAGGGTTAGGGATTATAAAAAAAAGCCAGCATACAGTCCTGGTTTTTGACACATACTTCTAAATTATTTCTTCTACTGCCAAAGGGGGGAAGAGAATGAAGTAAGGGGGAGATGCACCATCAGAACTATTTATAATGGAGGAAAGAGGGCAGGGGATTCGAGGTATTTCAGACATCTAGTTCCCACCCGAATCATCCACACTTCCCTTACATCAGGTCGTACCCAACTTTAAGGTAACGTGTACAAGCCGGATTGGCAGTAACCATTTGGCCCCAAGCTGCATCAGTTCCTATATTCTCCGTGCTGCTTCTTTTTCCCATCCGGCACAGCGCTGAGGGAGAAAGGGGCCTTTATGTTCTGCCTGTCCCTCTCAGCCTCTTCGTCCTCGTCGTATCTTTCGTCCTCCTCGTCCAGCTCTTCGTCGCTTTGGTGGGGGCTGTTGTGCTGAGAGACGGAGGGCGAGGGGGGCACCGATGATGGGCGCGGGTACCGAAATCCTTCAGTCTGCAGGAGAAATGGAAGCGAGGGATAAATACGATGCAGGAAGGGCCCTTGATGTAAAAACGTGTCCTTCCTCCCCGTGCCACCCAAAATATTTTTCATTAATTTAAAAATGTACACTGAGGTCCAGCTCCGAGGGCCTTCTGGCGGTTCCCTCACTGCGAGAAGTGAAGTTACAGGGAACCAGGCAGAGGGCCTTCTCGGTGGTGGCCCCCGCCCTGTGGAACGCCCTCCCACCAGATGTCAAAGAGAAAAACTACCACCAGATTTTAGAAGACATCTGAAGGCAGCCCTGTTTAGGGAAGCTTTTAATGTGTAATAGGCTGTTGTAGACTATTGTATTTTAGTATTCTGTTGGAAGCCGCCCAGAGTGGCTGGGGAAACCCGGCCAGATGGGTGGGGTATAAATAACAAAATTTATTATTATTATTATTATTGAAACATCTGTTTCTCAGACCAATGGTGACGTGGTCATGTCTGACTTATGCCCCTTGAAGCATAACATGTAGGAAGAGTTTCTTTTCCCAGGGCTACAACAGTTTAACAAGAACGTACAGCAACTCGGGCTGTCAGTGGAACTTTTGTGATCGACGTCCCTACCATCTGCCAAGGCTATAATAAAAACTAGGTTGTGGGATATTGAACGCCAAGAACTAACAGTAGCAGCAGAGAAAACATATTCCCCTCTTTATTTTCAACTTTCTCGGGCACATGAAACTAACGTATTTTTCGCTCCATAAGAGGCACCTGACCATAAGACACACCTAGTTTTTAGAGGGGGAGTGCAAGGAAAAAAGTATTATTTAAAGGGAGCGCTGAGCAGAGCCTGTATGCATGCCAGGCTCTGAGGGGTTGCCCTCTGTCCCTTCCCCCACCCCCCGCAAAAGCCAGCAAGAGCCGCGCTCCCTTTAAAGAGCCACGTGGAGCGTGTGTGCGGTTCTTGGGGGCTTTTCCCCGAGGAGAGAGAAGGGACACACTCCACGCGGCTCTTTAAAGGGAGCGCTGAGCAGAGCCTCCCGCCTGCATTCGCTCCATAAGACACCCACACATTTCCCCTTACTTTTTAGGAGGGAAAAAGTGCGTCTTATGGAGGGGAAAATACGGTAACCATAATTACCTTGAATTTCTGCTTAGCCCTCAAGAAAGAAGGGCATTCTCGCTGGCCAGGTTTAATTCAAATCCATCAAACCTCTTTTGGGGAAGGTTCTCAGGCAGGGTGGAAGGAGAAAGAACTTGCCCATGTGAAGACCACCTGGTGGAAACCCTTACACATATGGTTTTCAATTGTAAACTATATGCTGATCTCTGCCAGTAATTTCTGGAACAACTCTGTATTCCTAAATGGAAACCAGAGTTTCCATTTCCTATTACTGGGGAATGATCAGGAGCTCACCAAGTTAGTGGCTAAATATCTCTATTTGTTTTTTTGTCGCCAAAATACACTGCAGACGTCTGATCTCCCTGGAGACCTAGAGATATGACGATAGACTGCTCTGCCTCCTTTCCTTTAGCAAATGTTTTGTGCCAATGGGGAAGTGGTAATTCTGTACTGATTTGTTTTGGATGTTGTATGTGATGCCAATAAAGGTTTTACGATAGGATGTAGGAGGAGTTACCTTTGGTGGAGCATTTGGTTCCAGCACGAATTTTTCAGGAAATGTCCGACTAAGGGCCAGGTGCCTAGCGTGCATATAAAACTGTAAGGACAGAGAGAGAGAGAGAGAGAGAGAGAGAGAGAGAGAGAGAGAGATGTAAGATGTGCCCAGGCATTCACCCTCTCATGATCACAGCTGTGTGAGAAGGTCCATGCCTTACCATGGTGTCCTTGTTACAACTCAATGACTTCTATGACCATGACTTCACGCAGTCAATCACAGAATCGTGGAATTGTAGAGTTGGAAGGGACCCCAAGGGTCATCAAGTCGAACCCCCCCACAATGCAGGAATCTCAACTAAACCATCCATGACAGATAGCCATCCAACCTCTGCTTAGAAACCTCCAAGGAAGGAGAGTCCACCACCTTCCGGGGGGTGTCCATTCCACTGTCAAACAGCTTGTGTCATGAGAAAGTTCTTCCTAATGTTTAGTTGGAATCTCCTCTCTTGTAACCTGAAGCCATTGGTTCGAGTCCTACCCTCCAGAGCAGAAACAAATGGGCTTGCTCTGTCTTTCATGTGGTGGGCCTTTAGATATTTGAAGATGCCTATCACATCTCCTGGACGCGGGTGGCGCTGTGGGTTAAAGCCTCAGCGCCTAGGGCTTGCCGATCGAAAGGTTGGCGGTTCGAATCCCCGCGGCGGGGTGCGCTCCCGCTGTTCGGTCCCAGCGCCTGCCAACCTAGCAGTTCGAAAGCACCCTCGGGTGCAAGTAGATAAATAGGGACCGCTTACTAGCGGGAAGGTAAACAGCGTTTCCGTGTGCGGCTCTGGCTCGCCAGAGCAGCGATGTCACGCTGGCTACGTGACCCAGAAGTGTCTCTGGACAGTGCTGGCCCCCGGCCTCTTTGAGTGAGATGGGCGCACAACCCTAGAGTCTGTCAAGACTGGCCCGTACGGGCAGGGGTACCTTTACCTTTACCTTTACCTATCACATCTCCTCTCAGTCTCCTCTTTTCCAGGCTAAACACCCAACTCCCTCAACCGTTGCTCATAAGGCTTGGTTTCCAGACCCCTGATCATCACGTACTGATATATCCAAAAGCTACTTAGCAAATAATCCCAAGTGGGAGTTGGGAATCTTTTTCAGCCTGAGGGTTGTGTTCCCTTATAAGCAATCTTCTGAGGGCGGGTGTGCGCACGCACTAGTGGTGGGCAGGACCAGATGAAAAATAACACCAGTCTTGAAAGACCTACACTGGTTCCCAGTACGTTTCCGAGCACAATTCAAAGTGTTGGTGCTGACCTTTAAAGCCCTAAATGGCCTCGGTCCAGTATACCTGAAGGAGCGTCTCCACCCCCATCGTTCTGCCCAGACACTGAGGTCCAGCCCCGAGGGCCTTCTGGCAGTTACCTCGCTGCGAGAAGCCAAGTTACAGGGAACCAGGCAGAGGGCCTTCTCGGTAGTGGCGCCCGCCCTGAGGAACGCCCTCCCACCAGATGTCAAAGAGAAAAATAACTACCAAACTTTTAGAAGACATCTAAAGACAGCCCGGTTTAGGGAAGCTTTTAATGTTTATATTGTATTGTATACATTTTAGTGTTTTGTTGGAAGCCGCCCCGAGTGGCTGGGGAAACCCAGCCAGATGGGCGGGATATAAATAATAAATTATTATTATTAAAAGCGGGCATAGCAATGGATGTTGCTCTCGCCTTGCACATTAGGAAACATTTCAGCCAAGCAGAAGTCAGAGATTAATACACAGACACATGCCTCCATCTCCCAGTCAGGCATTGCAGTTCAAGGATACATTTCAGCAAGGCAAAAACCACCTGAGGAGAGGTTAGAGCTGATGAAAGGTGTGGCCAGGGTTGGCAGTGTGGCCTGTGGAAAATCCTAAGGGCCAGATAAGAGAGGCCCGGAAGGCTGCATTCAGCCTCTAGGCCGAAGTCACCAACCCCTGATCTCAAGCAACAGGGAGCGAGATACACATGCAATCGTTCAGCGTACCCTGCCTAGATATCGCCAGTCCAGCAAGTCCGAGAGCCTCTCCGTTCGGTTTCTCTGGACGATCCTTTGCCGACGTGACTGCTGGCAGAATCCATACAGGAACTGCGTCAGCTGGTTACAGGACTCATCTGGGGAGCGGAATCTCCTGTCCACAATGTAAATACCTGCAGGAGACAAACCCAGGTTGGAAAGAAAAGAGTTTGCAGGTGCTCTTTGGCCTTTGAAGGCTTCTGTTGCATCTGTCATTATGCATGATAATGACCTTTGCAAAATCCTGTTCCTCATCAAGTGGAGACGCTTGTGCTTTGTATAGCCAATCTGTACTCTTCTCTTCTCCCACTCTCTTTTTACACTGGAGAGGAACTTTGGAAGGTCCAAAATGTGGGATATATCCAGCCTCATAGAACCAACCTCTAATTAATGCATGGAGGGGTTAAGACCATAGAGTAATTCGTTCTGCCAGGCTTAGCTAAGTCACATCCCCTAACCTTGGCAGGAAGGACTACCAAACTCTTTGTTCTCTGACTTTCCTCCATCCTGCCATCATGTGAACCCTTCCAGTAAAGATATCTGAGCTAGAGGCTCCAAGCTTAGACCGTGTGGCTTCAGCAAGCCATCTTTGTGTTTCTATGCAAATAATTTAGAAAATTACCATTTTTGAAACGAAGTCATCCTGCCTATCTTGTCTTGCTGAAATATGGAAAAGCACATGAATCTGGCCTTTGAAGAGTTTGTAAGTAAACCATTTTTAACTCACCAAAGGTGTGGTCTTTTTCTATGCTAAGTGGGAAACTTAGGAAATACAGGGGTACCTCTGGTGACAAACTTAATTCGTTCCAGAGGTCCGTTCTTAACCCGAAACCGTTCTTAACATGAGATGTGCTTTTGCTAATGGGGCCTCCCGCTGCTGCCATGCCACCGGCGCACGACTTCTGCTCGCATCCTAGGGCAAAGTTTGCTACCAGGAGACCTACTTCTGGGTTAGCGGAGCTCATTATCCAAAGCGTTCTTAAGGAGGAAGGTACATAACCCGATGTTCCATTGTGACTTAGAAGGGGATATTTTAAAGGCCTAACTGCCTATATTTCCGTGATTTACTTTGCTACATGTTTTGTGATTTTAGATCTCTGCTAGGGCTCTCTCACCAAAGAGTGATTGCCCCAAACATGGATCTAGGCATCCAGAGAATTCTCCTTTTAGTCTATAACCAAAATATTAACCAAAAATGCAGCACAAAAGCCTGCAACCAAATCAACCCAATCTCTCAAAGTTGGGAAAATGCATGTGGAAAATGCGCTGTGCTGGCTAAAACCCCTAGCACATTAATAATCTGTTCCATGGCTGCAATGTCCTTACCATAGGCAGCTGGGTCAGCCACATGCTCCTGCATGAAACAGCCAAATCCGGAGAGATTTGTGGTCACGCTGGGAATCCCCATGACGGTGCACTCAGCTGCCAAAAGACAAAGAAGGTTTAACTCCCACAGTGATGTGCAACTTTGCAGGGTCACACCAGAAGCAGGCTGCATTGAAACTGTGCGCCCCCCATCTGTAATAATAATAAGCCAACAGCGTGACGCGGCAGCTAAAAAAGCCAATGCAATTCTGGGCTGCATCAATAGGAGTATAGCATCTAGATCAAGGGAAGTAATAGTGCCACTGTATTCTGCTCTGGTCAGACCTCACCTGGAGTACTGTGTCCAGTTCTGGGCACCACAGTTCAAGAAGGACACTGACAAACTAGAACGTGTACAGAGGAGGGCAACCAAAATGGTCAAAGGCCTGGAAACGATGCCTTATGAGGAACGGCTAAGGGAGCTGGGCATGTTTAGCCTGGAGAAGAGGAGGTTAAGGGGTGATATGATAGCCATGTTCAAATATATAAAAGGATGTCACCTAGAGGAGGGAGAAAGGTTGTTTTCTGTGGCTCCAGAGAAGTGGACACGGAGCAATGGATGCAAACTACAAGAAAGAAGATTCCACCTAAACATTAGGAAGAACTTCCTGACAGTAAGAGCTGTTCAACAGTGGAATTTGCTGCCAAGGAGTGTGGTGGAGTCTCCTTCTTTGGAGGTCTTTAAGCAGAGGCTTGACAACCATATGTCAGGAGTGCTCTGATGGTATTTCCTGCTTGGCAGGGGGTTGGACTCGATGGCCCTTGTGGTCTCTTCCAACTCTATGATTCTATGATTCTATTCTAATAATAAATTTATTTATACCCCGCCTTCCCCGGCCAGAGCTGGGCTCAGGGCGGGTAACACCAATAAAATCACAGTAAAAACATAATAGGGGAAAAAGAGGGGCGGGGGGAACACAATTTAAAATACAGGTTAAAATGCAATTTAAAATGCAACCTCGTTTTAAAATAGCCGATACATCAAGACCATAAGGGGAGGGAAACATAAGGGTCAGACTGAGTCCAAAGCAAAGGCCTGGTGGAACAGCTCTGTCTTGCAGGCCATGCGGAAAGATGTCAAGTCCCGCAGGGCCCTAGTCTCTTGTGACAGAGCATTCCACCAAGTCAGTTCCAGTACTGAAAAGGCCCTGGCCCTAGTTGAGACCAATCTAACCACCTTGTGACTTGGGACCTCCAAGGTGTTGTCATTTGTGGACCTTAAGGTCCTCCTCGGGGCATACCAGGAGAGGCGGTCCCATAGGTACATGGGTCCTACGCTGCAAAGGGCTTTAAAGGTCAAAACCAGCACCTTAAACCTGATCCTGTACTCCACCGGGAGTCAGTGCAGTTGGTAAAGCACTGGATGAATGTGATCCCATGGCAAGGACCCTGTAAGGAGCCTTGCTGCTGCATTCTGCACCCGCTGGAGTTTCTGGGTCAGCTTCAAGGGCAGCCCCGCGTAGAGCGACTTACAATAAAAGCCAGTGAGTCTGTCATTTGCTTACCGGGAGTGTAACCCCAGGGTTCATAGTATGATGGGAATACCCCAAGATGGCAGCCTCTGACAAACTCTTCGTAGTCCATTGGCAATAAGGGACTCGTTGAAGAAAGGAATTCAGGGTGCAAGATTATCTGGAGAGTTGAATGAGAAGAAGAAAACCCACATAAACATTGCCTTTAGAGGTATAATTTAAAAAGGGGGAGTTTTCAAATCTAGCAGTCCCTTGCTGTGTCCAGCAGAGACACAACCCACATGAGCAGAGCCAGATTTACGTATGAGCTAAACAAGCTATAGCTTAGGGCCTCACTCTCTTGGGGGCCCCCAAAAAAATTAAAGGGGAAAAAACCTAAATGTACATTGCCAAAATATAAGATAAAAAACAAATAAAATAAAACCTACATACAACTACAGTGTTTTGTGTTGTGTAGGCTCCTATGATGTAAGTAATGGGCCCCGCCTGCTAGCCTGCTCCCTAAAATATCACTGGTTTGCTCATTTCTATATATAGGGTGCCTACATTCTGCATGTAATATACTTCTTCTTAATTGTATTTCACTATTAATATACTTCTTCTTAACTGTATTTCAGTTCAACTATTACTTTGATAAAATACATATTTTGTTATGTGCAAATGGCTTTAGATACCTATTAGGTCCATAAATTACCACATAGCATATATTAATCGCAAAAAACAGGGACAATTTGTTGTTGACAAAGGACAGCTGGACATATAAAGGGCCCCATTACCTTCAGTAGCTGAGGTCCTCATTAAACCTAAATCCAGCCCTGCAACATGAGTGACAGCTGTTCTTCACACACAGGAACCAGGAGGACAGCATAATTGATCTATGTGGGATGGCTGACGTCTATAAGGAACTTCCAAATTGGATTACTGCAATGCGCTCTGCATGGGGCTTTCCCATTGAAGACGACTTGGAAATTTCAATTGGTACAAAATGCAGCACTCAGATTACTGGCTAGCATTTAATTTAGAACTCATATAACCCATTTGTTCCTGGACTCAATTCAAGGTGCTCACACTAAATAAATAAGCCTGTTGCAGCAAAAACTGAAGACTCTTCTGGCATCTAAAGGATTCCTGGCTGGGGTTTAGTTTAGACCTCATATAACCCCTATTTTAAAACTGGCTGCCTTGGTTGCCGTCTGGGGGTTCAAGGGTGGGAATGGCTGGTTTGGTTAAAAGGAACTCGCGTAGATGCAATAGTACTAGGAGAGAAAGACCAATGACCTGGCTTGGATTAGGACAGTGTCATGTATTCCCTCGGGGACGCGGGTGGCGCTGTGGGTTAAAGCCTCAGCACCTAGGGCTTGCCGATTGAAAGGTCGGCTGTTCGAATCCCCGTGGCGGGGTGCGCTCCGGTCGTTCGGTCCCAGCGCCTGCCAACCTAGCAGTTCGAAAGCACCCCCGGGTGCAAGTAGATAAATAGGAACCGCTTACTGGCGGGAAGGTAAACGGCGTTTCCGTGTGCTGCGCTGGCTCGCCAGATGTGGCTTTGTCACGCTGGCCACGTGACCCGGAAGTGTCTCCGGACAGCGCTGGCCCTCGGCCTCTTAAGTGAGATGGGCGCACAACCCTAGAGTCTGTCAAGACTGGCCCGTACGGGCAGGGGTACCTTTACCTTTACCTTATGTATTCCCTCCTGCCTTCTGAAAAGAATGCATCTTTGTACTCTGCTGCTGGAGGAGACTCTTGAGAGTCCCATGGACTGCAAGAAGATCAAACCTATCCATTCTGAAGGAAATCAGCCCTGAGTGCTCACTGGAAGGACAGATCCTGAAGCTGAGGCTCCAATACTTTGGCCACCTCATGAGAAGAGAAGACTCCCTGGAAAAGACCCTGATGTTGGGAAAGATGGAGGGCACAAAGAGAAAGGAACGACAGAGGACGAGATGGTTGGACAGTGTTCTCGAAGCTACCAGCATGAGTTTGACCAAACTGTGGGAGGCAGTGGAAGACAGGAGTGCCTGGCGTGCTCTGGTCCATGGGTTCACGAAGAGTCGGACACGATTAAACGACTAAACAATGACAAAACTCTGTGTACCAGCTGTTCCAGGTTTTTTAAGGCAGAGGAGACAGGGAATTATACATTTTTTAAAGCCCTGAGAGCTGCACCTTCACTCGATCTGTCCGGTTGTTGAAAAGGCCGATGCGTCTAATGGTGCTGAGGATCGGGTCGGTGGAATCATCGATCATGTTATGGGTTGTCACTGGTGGAAGTCCCTGTCGCTGCAACAGAACAAGATGTGCATTTGGGGACATGTTTCAAATAAACAGACAAAAAAGGCAAGTTTGTAGCCAATGGGGTCTAAACACCAGCATAGCCTTTTTGAAGTGGCCCCACTTTATTTGGAACCTTCTGAATTCAGAAGGAAGTTGACCATCTCTGTGGTTACTTTTAGGAAACTCGTTTCATGCTCTTTTAAGGTTTCAAGGGTGGGTTGTTGTTGTTTTTTTAAAAAAGTTTCTATTTATATCTTATTTTTGCTGTGTTTTTCTTTATTGTAAGCCACACAGCGGGCCTTAATGGGCCTTGGGGTAGTAGAAATTAATACTTAGTTATACAGAGTAGAAATTAATAGTTGTGCTCATTAACATCAATGGGTCTTCTCTGGGTAGGCCTAGAACAGGATACAACCCATAGCATTTAAAGAAAATAAGCAACTTTTTAAAAAGAATGATATTGACGGTATGTAGATTTACTACTCTAGTGAGAGCTAGACCATAAGACAAATTTTATGCTTTCCATTAAATAATCAGAAAAAAGAGCCTCTAACCTGAGTTGAATAGATGGCCCGTTTTATGATGGTGAGGTCATCACGATCTATGATCTTGCTCATATCAGGGATTTCTCCTCTGTGGGTGCAATAGGGAAGATCTTTTTTTGTGAAAAGAAGGGAAGCATTTTCCAAAATAATCATTTAAAATTTATGAAGCAGGATCTCTCTCTGGCCCACAACACTGGGATTGTTTAACTAACCCAGAGCTTCATACGCAAATACATAACTCTACAGTGAAATATGAGACACCTGCATCCATCTGTCATGGATGCTTTAGCTGAGATTCCTGTATTGTAGGGGGTTGGACTAGATGACCTTCGGGTCCCTTCCAATTCTATGATTCTGTGAATGAGAGCTCACCTTAATAGAGCATCATAGAGCTTTTTGCCAAATTTTTCCTTGAGCAGATGCGCTGTGTCCCTAAGAGAGAGAGAGAGAAAGAAACAGATCATCGTTAAAGGCTTCCGATCCACTTTTTCCCATGCGAATGTCTCCCATGTGAATCGTGTTGATCTCTGCTTCTTCTTTTTCTTGCCAGCATCCCCTGACTTGGTGTTCTTCATACGCTGGACTACAACTCCCATCAACCCTGACCATTGGCCAGGCTGGTTGGGGCTGATGGGAGGAGGAATCTAATGACATTTGGGTGAACAAAGTTGTTTGCAGAAATGTTCGAAGGGCAGCAGTGCCTGGGTTTGGCTTCCTTTGCAAGGAAGAGAACACTAGAGATCTATGACAACATGGCCAGTGGTCAAGGATGAGAGGAACTGAAGTCCAGCAAGGGACACAGGCTCCACATCCCTATTGTCATACTTGCTTTATTTACAAATATGCCAATAGAAGATCACAGGTGGAGGTAAGCAAACACGAGCAGTCCTAGCAGGTCACATATCCACTGTCCCCCAAATCACCTACTGCAAGGTATCTCAAGATCCTGCCAGCCTTCAGCTCACTCCCTGGACCTCTCTAAGGCGGCTGTGTCATGCTTTACAGATGACAGTCCTCTACTCGAGGTCTAGTTTAAAGATAACAGACCAGAAGAAGGAAAAACAGGAGAGGCTCTGAAGTTCCCCATTGACAGTGAGACCAGGGCAGCGGACTAAGAAGGCATACCGATCCACCTGGCTGCAGCTTTCCCTGCTGTGTTGACAGGTAAAGGGACCCCTGACCATTAGGTCCAGTCATGGCTGACTCTGGGGTTGCGGCGTTCATCTCGCTTTATAGGCCGAGGGAGCCAGCGTACACCTTCCAGGTCATGTGGCCAGCATGACTAAGCCGCTTCTGGCGAACCAGAGCAGCGCACGGAAACACCGTTTGCCTTCCTGCCGGAGTGGTACCTATTTATCTACTTGCACTTTGATTTGCTTTCGAACTGCTAGGTTGGCAGGAGCAGGCACCGAACAACGGGAGCTCACCCCGTCGCGGGGATTCGAACTGCCGACCTTCTGATCGGCAAGTCCTAGGTTCTGTTGTTTAACCCACAGCGCCACCCGCGTCCCTCTGTGTTGACAGGTATTGCTTTTCTATTTAATTTGAATAACTATTTCTAAGCTTGTACCTGTGCATATAAAGTTCGCATATGCATGTGTGGCCCTTCCAGAATTGCAGTTTCACGCTGCACAAGGACATTAGCTGTGGGGCAGGGAAGAAAATGTATTTCCTATTACGGAGAGATCTCTGTATCTCTCCCGCTGAGGAAACACCATACAACTGCAGGTCCCCAAGGAGATATTGGGCATAGGACACACAGATTTGTGTTTCATTTGGAACACCTTTAAAAGAGAAGGATGTGGTTACTTTATCAGACCACAAGGCGGCAGTCTCAAAAACACCTAGTGCAAGTCGGATACACGGTCCAGAAACAGCAAGAGTTACTGTGATGCAGAAGCAAAACAGCCTCTTGCCAAATTCTGTGCTGGTCCCAGGGGGAGGTTACCGTGGGGCGAGGTCCAGGACCTGAGTCGAGGGTCGGCAGACAATCCTCCATGGGTGAAGCGGAGTCCAGGGCGAGGAGCAGGGCAAGGACAGGAACTCTCGAGGAACAGGACAGGGTGCTGGCTGAAACAGCTCTTCAACGACGTTGCTCCCGCAACCTGGCACCGGGCTGACTCGCCTTTATCTTCTCTGAGGCCAGGGGCGGTCTCAGCCCCCAGGAGACCCGCCTCTCCTGGCCTTAAGGCAAGCACTCCTCCTGGGAGAAACCAGTTCCCTCCGCCTCTCTGCCCTGAGCCTCTGCAGCTCAGGAGAGGCTGGAGGGTTAATGGACCCAGGGGGAGACTCACCTTCCCCTGACAGGGCTGGGAGAGGCGCACCTGCAGGCAATGGGTCCTCCATCACCTCCGGAGCCAGAGAGGATTCACCTGGTGCCTGCTCCTGAGGATCCGGCACAGGTGCAGGTGCTTCAGATCCAAGGCCCTGCCCCAGTTCAGCCGGCCCTGGAGGTGGGGACTCCTGTGCAGGCTGGGATTCCTCCGGATCAGCCTCTGAATCGGATTCCCAGGCCATCACAAATTCCTTCCTGTTTCATTCTTTCTCTTAACTTTTTTTCTCCCTTTCAATTCTCCTCCTGCCAAAATTCCCCTTCCTGCCTAATGATTGCAGGCACAGCGGGGTTCACCCTCGTTTTGCAAACTGAGCATCAGATCCGGGTCTTGAACAAGGTGTGTGGGCATTGACACAATTTGATAAGTGTAAGCTGGGAACCACAGCCTGAGCAAGTCCTGGGTCAGCTTCCAGATATTTCATAGAATAAATTGGGTGATGTGCAACTATATTTTACTTAGAGCGGACCTCCTGAAATCAATGGACCTAATTTGGTCAGGTTCACCCTTTGGGCAAACATGAAACCCACCAGCTGTTTCACACACCAGAATCAGTCGATCAATCAGTCATGGACTGTCATGAATCAACCAGTCAGTCACTGACTGTCACGGACTGGTTGGACACAGAGGAATGGTGGGAGGAACTAGCAGGGAACCCCCAAAGGAAGAAGACTCAGAGCCAGGGGATTGGTGGTGGGACAATGCGGAGCGGTCAGAGGGAGAAGAGGGAGAAGACTGGAAGGCGGAGGTGTCGGAAGCTGAAGAGGTAACAGGGCTTAGTGAGCTGGGGGAGTAAGTGGCAGAGGGAAGCCCAGACTCAGAAGCAGGAGAGGAGGGATGCAGAGATGAGTGCGGCTGGTAAAATTCATGGATGCCTCCTCCCCCTCCTGCTGCAACAAGCTCCACTCCCCCCTTGGTCTCCCAGAACCAGGAGAGGCATGAAGAGGGAGGAGCAGAGACAGCAGCCTCTCCAAGTGTCCCTATTTTCTAGGGATGTCCCTGATTTAGAGAAGCCATCTTGGTTTCTGATTTGATCCCGGAATGTCCCACTTTTCCGTAGGACGTCCCCATTTTCATTGGAGAAATGTTGTGGGGTATTGAGTTATTCGACTCCTGAGCCGTCTGAAGGCAATCCCGTATAGGGAAGTGTTGTTGTTGTTTTTTTAAAAAAGTTTAATGTTTTATTATGTCTTTATATATGTTGGAAGCTGCCCAGAGTGGTTGGAGTAAGATGTGTGGGGTATAAATAGTAAAATTATCATTATGGAATGGGGCGTCCCTATTTTCATTGGAGAAATGTTGGAGAGTATGAAACATGTTCGCCGGCAGAGTCTCAGATTGCTTGGAGGGGATCTGGGAGAGGAGGGGGTTTAGGCGACTGAGGGGAGACAGGGACCTTCAGTCTCTGCTCCTGCTTCAAGGGGGAGGGACCTGTCAGAGATGAGTTGCTCTACTCATTAGGCCTGACACTCCTGTGCAGATCCTGTTTTTGCTAATAAAGAGTTAACTTCAACTTGCCCTGTGTGATTTACTGCTGGCTCGCTCCTGCCATTAACTCTTTTGCTTTGCCACGCCGAAAGAGAAAGAAAGAGGTTTACCATAGCTGCTTCCGGACTGCCTGGCCTTTCAGGGTTTCCACGTTGAAATTGTTGGTATTTGCTGGCATTATGAAGAACACCACGACGGTGACATCGCTCCTGTGCACCTGAATGAAGAAAAGATGGCTGTCAAAACAGGGAGAGATTTTTTGCAATGTCCTCCCCTCATTGTTCATCTTGCTTGACCTTTAAAGACCTAAATGGTTTGGAACCACGTTATCCGAAAGACCACTGACACCAGGGTTGGGAAACCGTTTTTTCAGACCAAGGGCCTCATTGGTCAACTTCCTAGGGGCCACATGACACTGTTTGCTGTTGCAAGGGGCCAAAGTGGGCGGAGCAAAGAATATTCATCCATGCAAGCAAGAAGGATTATCAGAGTTCAAAGGCACATTCCAGCCAGGCAAAAACACTCTCATGGAGGATGTAAAGCAGAGCTGGTGAGGGGTGCGGCCTAGGAATAGGAGGTGTGGCCTAAGGATAGCCCCAATGCAAAAATTGGATGCTGTTCCATTGCACTATGAGTCTACCCCTAGGCCATCCATTTCAGATTTGGCTATGTGTGTGCTGCATCTGAGACAGCCAAGTGGCAAAGACTACGGAAATCCATTGCACTATACATATGGGAGTCTGTATTATACCCTTGTTGAGCTTTGGGAAGAGGCTGCGGCCATAAAGTACATGCATAACATCTCAGTGGCAGGCCCCAGCATCTCCTGTTAAAGTATTTGGTCATTCTCACATGCAATGTATCGTATTTTTTGCTCTATAGGACGCACCGGACCATAGGACACACCAGACCATAGGAGGGGGAGAACAGGAAAAAAACATTCTCCCCCTCTCTGCTCAGCGCCCCTTCAGCGAAGTGGCAGGAGAAACGGAGTCCCTTCCATTTCTCCTCCTGCTTCCTTGAAGGGGTGCTGCGCAGAGAGGGAAAACTGTGCAGCGCCTCTCCAGCGAAGCGAAGCCTGGAGAGCAAGAGGGATTGGTGTGCACCGACCCCTCTCGCTCTCCAGGCTTCAGGCGGCTATCAGCAAGCCTTCAGAGCGCAGCGGGAACTCCTGCTGTGCTCCGAAGGCTTGCGGATAGCTGCCTGAAGCCCCCGGAGTGCAGCGGGAGTTCCCGCTGCACTCCGGGGGCTTCAGGCGGCTTCAGCGAAAGCAACACGAAGCCTCCGGAGCAAGGGAGAGCTCTCCCTCTGTGCTTTGGAGGCTTCGCGTTGCTATCGCTGAAGCCAAGGAGCCTGCATTCGCTCCATAGGACGCACACACATTTCCCCTTAATTTTTGAAGGGGGGGAAAGTGGGTCTTATAGAGCGAAAAATACGGTAGTTGCACTCTTCCATTGCCTCTTGACACAGACAGATGCCAACTCGATCCAACTCGTGCTCTCTCTCTGGGACCCGGAGGACAGCTGCCAGTCAGAGCAGGAGAGGGAAACAGACTAAGGCAGCCTCATATGGATTTGCATTCTTTCTTACCCTCAAGAGGAAGTTCAGTCTTGATAAGGCCTCTAAAAACATGTCGGCTCCTTTGTTTGAAAACTCGTATCTCCCAGCAATGAAGAAAAACAAAGTCCTTTCAAGGTTGAAATCAAGGTGTCTGAAAGCAAGGGCAAACAAACGTAAAATGGGTCCTGGTAAACTGTGCTGCCGACTGAAGGTCATTGACACAGCAATAACACTGCAGGTTTCCTGTTCTACCTCTCATCTTCGTGAATCTTGACTAAGCAACACACACAGCAATGGCACCAGTGGAATGCCCTCCTGGCTGAAATATGAGTGCCACCATCTTCATTGGCATTCTGCCGGCTCTTGGAGACACACCTGTTTGGGCAAGCAGCCCCCTGAACTTGATGGTTTTTTTAACTGTTTGTTTACTTATGAATTGTAATGCTTTTAAATTCCCTTACTTTATTGTGTATTATAAATATGGGTGCTTTTAGCATTTGGATGGAACTGTTTCATTGTTTATTTAAAACTGTGCACTGCTTAGAAGCCATTAAAGCATGAAACTAGACTGTTAATCAGATAATAATAGCCGTTGTTAACAATAAGAACATAAAGCCCAGATGATGAAGAAGAGAAGAAGAAGAGTTTGGATTTGATATCCCGCTTTATCACAACCCTAAGGAGTCTCAAGGCGGCTAACATTCTCCTTTCCCTTCCTCCCCCACAACAAACACTCTGTGAGGTGAGTGGGGCTGAGAGACTTCAGAGAAGTGTGACTAGCCCAAGGTCAGCCAGCAGCTGCATGTGGAGGAGCGGGGAAGCAAACCCGGTTCACCAGATTACGAGTCCACCGCTATTAACCACTACACCACACTGGCTCTCATGAGTCAACTGTGGTCCTCCATATCGCACGCCATCTATACCCAATCCGTTCACAGCACTCTGTTGCTGCTATTTATTGTTCTATATTCTGTAGCGCTTAATGTAGCAAAATCTAAGCCTGATGAAACAGTAAGTTTTCTGTATCTGTTTATAAATCTGGCCAAAGCTGGTTCCTCCTGGATTGCCAGCGACCCCAGTGCAGGCTGGGAAATCCTCTATCCCAGTAACTAAAGCTGCATATCGTTTCTCTGCTCTTTGGAAAAATGAGAGCAAAAGATGATTCTGTCTGTTGTGGTCCTCTCAGTTCCTCATTTTTTTTCCATCTTAAATTCTGTTTTCTACATTTCCACAGCAGTTTACAATTTTTTAAAAAAATTCTTAGAATTTTAGTGAATATTTCTCTTAAGAAACTCATCGGCAAAACTTTGCAAGCAATTTTCCCTAGTATACTATTTTCACTAATCTGTGCATTTTAAGGCACACTTTGCCCTCATGAATCCTTTTTGTACACTTGGCTGGACAACTGCATTGTAAAATTTGGAGAAGTGTGAACTTTGGACGATGGCTGTGTTTCAGTTCCTATAGAGGAAAACAACAGAATGGGAAATACCAGAGATCTGTTCAAGAAAATTGGAGATAATGAAGGAACATTTTGTACAAAGATTACCATAATAAAGGACAAAAGTGGTAAGGACCTAACAGAAGCAGAAGACATCAGGAAGAGGTGGCAAGAATACACAGAGGAATTATACCAGAAATATATGGATGTCTCATACACCCCAGGTAGTGTGGTTGCTGACCTTGAGCCAGACATCCTGGAGAGTGAAGTCAAATGGGCCTTAGAAAGCACTGCTAATAACAAGGCCAGTGGAAGCGATGATATTCCAGCTGAACTATTTAAAATTTTAAAAGATGATGCTGTTAAGGTGCTACACTCAATATGCCAGCAAGTTTTGAAAACTCAGCAGTGGTCAGAGGATTGGAGAAGATCAGTCTACATCCCAATCCCAAAGAAGGGCAGTGCCAAAGAATGCTCCAACTACCACGCAATTGCACTCATTTCACACTCTAGCAAGGTTATGCTTAAAATTCTACAAGGCAGGCTTAAGCAGTATGTGGACCAAGAACTCCCAGAAGTGCAAGCTGGATTTCGAAGGGGCAGAGGAACCAGAGACCAAATTGCAAATATGTGCTGGATTATGGAGAAAGCTAGAGAGTTCCAGAAAAATATCTACTTCTGCTTCATTGACTATGCAAAAGCCTTTGACTGTGTCGACCACAGCAAACTATGGCAAGTTCTTAAAGAAATGGGAGTGCCTGATCACGTCATCTGTCTCCTGAGAAATGTCTATGTGGGACAAGAAGCTACAGTTAGAACTGGATACGGAACAACTGATTGGTTCAAAATTGGGAAAGGATTACGACAAGGCTGTATATTGTCTCCCTGCTTATTTAACTTATATGCAGACTTCATCATGCAAAAGGCTGGGTTGGATGAATCCCAAACTGGAATTAAGATTGCCGGAAGATATATCAACAGCATCAGATATGCAGATGACACAACCTTGATGGCAGAAAGTGAGGAGGAATTAAAGAACCTTTTAATGAGGGTGAAAGAGGAGAGCGCAAAATATGGTCTGAAGCTTAATATCAAAAAAACGAAGATCATGGCCACTGGTCCCATCACCTCCTGGCAAAAAGAAGGGGAAGAAATGGAGGCAGTGAGAGCTTTTACTTTCTTGGGCTCCATGATCACTGCAGATGGTGACAGCAGTCATGAAATTAAAAGACGCCTGCTTCTTGGGAGAAAAGCAATGACAAACCTAGACAGCATCTTAAAAAGCAAAGACATCACCTTGCCGACAAAGGTCTGTATAGTTAAAGCTATGGTTTTCCCAGTAGTGATATATGGAAGTGAGAGCTGGACCATAAAGAAGGCTGATTGCCGAAGAATTGTGCTTTTGAATTATGGTGCTGGAGGAGACTCTTGAGAGTCCCATGGACTGCAAGAAGATCAAACCTCTCCATTCTGAAGGAAATCAGCCCTGAGTGCTCACTGGAAGGACAGATCCTGAAGCTGAGGCTCCAATACTTTGGCCACCTCATGAGAAGAGAAGACTCCCTGGAAAAGACCCTGATGTTGGGAAAGATGGAGGGCACAAGGAGAAGGAGATGACAGAGGACGAGATGGTTGGACAGTGTTCTCGAAGCTACGAATGTGAGTTTGACCAAACTGCGGGAGGCAGTGGAAGACAGGAGTGCCTGGTGTGCTCTGGTCCATGGGGTCACGAAGAGTTGGACACGACTAAACGACTAAATGACAACAATTGTGTTGGAAAGTGTGAATTAGGTGCATTTGCCTTTAAATGTTAACTGGATTGAATCCCTTCCCCCCAATCAGTAGGCCTAATCAAGTTCACCCCTTGGCCCACCTCACATTCCACCCTCACCCTTCTGCAGATCTCAGGATCTTTGAAGTCAAACATTGGCAATCCTGCCAGCAGGGGTGCCAGTACCTAGGGGCCAAACCCTTTTGGCCCCCTCCCTATATTTTTGGGTTAGGGGCTGGGGCCCCCAATGACCCAAAAGTACGGAGCCAAGTGAAACATGCCTCCAGCAGCCAGCTCCTTCTCCTCCCTGCCATGGAGGGGAAGGCGGGTCGAAGTGGCCTCCCGCCTGTGGCAACACCAAGAGGAAGTGAAGGAGGAGCCACTGCCATTGAGCCATTAGGCTCCGCCCCCAGCTCCCCCTCGACGTCCTGATGTCACACGCGTGATGTCACTCCTCCAAGTTGGCGCCTCTGTCAGCAAGGCTATTTCCCAGTCCCACAGATAAACTGTGAATGGGGTTTTGGGTGTCTGGGGCAAGGTCTACCCTAACATTTTGGAATAACCCAACTGTCCCTTTTTTGAACAGGACATCGTACCCGTAGAAATGGCCTCGAACAAACTCTTGGATCCTAGCTTTGCAGGTGGCGTGCAGATTCTGAAATTCGTGCATAGCAGAGAATTTCTTAATGTTCAGCCCGTTGGGAGTGACGACATCTGGCAAAAGAAAAGGGAAAGCAGCGGCAGCTGAGTAGATAGATCTGAAAGGCGTGGAAGGAACAGGGTTGCCCTCCTTTCTTGGCGAGTGTCAGGGATTGGACTCAAGGGGGAGAGATGGAGGAGGAATGATGGAGGCCACCCCGTTCTCCTGACACTGCAGGAGAAGAGGAAGGCAAAACAACAACAAACCTATGGTTATGTGAAACATACTCAGTAAACACACAAGACGTAACCGGTTGTACTTTTGAATAATTAAGGTATAATATTCATTGTATCGAATTATAGATTTCAACAGAAGTCTCATAAAGTTCAACGAAAAAAGCAGACGACCTAGCGGATCAGTTCATTCTCTAGTCAGTTCATGCAAAAGGTCCATACATGTATGAATATCTATTCCACCTGTCTGGTCATAGAGTCCAATAATCCACATGAAGGGTTATTACAGTTCCGCAGAATCCTTTCACAGAGTCTAAGACAAGGATTTCTAGAATATTAACCTTGTTTCGCCACTACTGTGCTATAAGATCCACTATCCTGTAATATTACATATGAGCCTGTTCTACTGATGAAGCCTAGGATGGCAAAACAAGGCTAATATTCCGGAAATCCTTGCCTTAGACTCTGTGAAAGGATTCTGTGGAACTGTACCAACCCTTCAGGTGGATTATTGGACTCTATGACCAGACAGGTGGAATAGATACATGTGTGGACCTCATGCATGAACTGACTAGAGAATGAACTGATCCACCGGGTCTTCTGCATTTTTCGTTGAACTTTATGAGACTTCTGTTGAAATCTATAATTCGATACAATGAATATTTATTTTTTCAAAAGTACAGCCGGTTACGCCTTGTGTGTTTATGGAGAAGAGGAAGGCAGCATTGATTTATAGCAGGGTTTTGAGAAGTTCACAGCTCAGGGACAGGCGAACAGAAGAGTTGGGAAGTGTTAGGAGAAGGAGGAGGGGAGATAGAAGCAGGAGAGCCAGCTGACATATTGTCACTGGAGAGTATTTCCTACCCCCCTTCCCCCAGAACTTGACGCTCATTAAGAGTGCAGGAACAAAGGACTCAAAGCCAATACGTGATAATGCCTTATCTGATTGCCTTTTCTGAGTAGCCTGGCCATTCCTTTGAGATGGTAAATATTTAGTTCCTGAATCTCTTATGCATATTGATAGTGTGCTCAGCTTAACAGATACTTGCCAGACTATATTTAAAGGGAGGTGTAAGCCCCTACGGTCCAAAGACAATTGGAAAACTTTCCCCATTTCCTTCCTCCTTGCAGGGAAATATTTGAGGTCAATTTGGGAGAGACAAAATGGCTTCAGGATTGCTCTCCTGTACTGTTTTAGACACAATGTGTGTTGCCTTGTACATTTATGAACATTTATTTATATATATTGTAAGGATATCAGGGGGTTACTCGAGAGCAATCAGGTAAATGCCTCCCTGGTCAGCTGTAAAGCCTCGTTATTGCTGCCAAAAACCCTTCACCATGCAGAGCGCCACTATTCCGTGGCTCGCTCATTCACTGGCAGAATCTGTCATTAAACCTTCCCCAGCAGAGTAGTTTGTTGATGCCCAATCTGCGCCTCGACTCTCGGCGCGGAAGCCTACTGCGCAGGGAGGGCGTGGGTAATGGAGGACCTCTCTCCTCCCCGCTTTGCCCAGGCAAGGTGTCCTGGCACCGCCTCGCCTCCTCCGAGCCCTGAAGCTCCTCTCCACTGGAGGTGTGGCTACTCTCCTCCGCTGAGGAGGTGCTGCTTCCCACGATCTTTGGGGGCTCTCTGTAATCCATCCGGCTTTCCCCCTCTCACCCCTGAGCCAATGGCAGTTCCCTGACATATATAAGACCTTAGAATTCCTATAACAGTGGGTTTGGCAAAAGCGCACCTCAAAGCCAAAAAAAAAAACAGTGGGTTTAGCAAAAGTGCACCTCATGCTACAAGCGGTTTCGGCTTAGGGCCCTCGTATTTACGGGACTGCCTCTCCTGGTATGCCCCACAGAGGACCTTAGAGGTCCCGGGCCCTAAGGAAGTCAGATTATCCTCCACCAGGGCCAGGGCCTTTTCAGTGATGGCTCTGACCTGGTGGAATGCTCTGTCCCATAAGACTAGGGCCCTTCAGGATTTAACCTCCTTCTGTCAGGCCTGTAAGACAGAGCTATTCCGCCTGGCCTTTAATTTGAATTCAGCCCGATCTTTTATTTCCCTTCTCTTCCTTCCCCCTCCCCTTTTATGACGATCACCAGCTCTGAGACCCCACAGCTAATTCTCCCCTGGCCTCCTCGCTGGCCCAAATAGGAGCAATTCAGCCAGCCAGTCCTGGGGATTATCTAATTGATTTTTTTTTTAATTGTTATTCATGTTTTTATACTGTATTTTATTCTGCTTTTATAATTAAGTGTTTTAAAGTGTTTTAAATTTGTTGTTAGCCACCCTGAGCCCAGTTTTTGAACCGGGAAGGGTGGGGTATAAATAAAATATTATTATTATTAATTATTATTATTATTATTATTATTAAAAATGGACCTCCAGAATGAATTAAGTTAGTAACCAGATGTACCCCTGTACCTCTAGCTACGGTTCTCCCAACTCTGCAAATCACAAGCTGTTTTGCTCGTAATGCCCTTGTGTAGACTTCAGGCTTAATGATCTACTACGGCAGAGATCATCAACCCCTCCTTTGACCAACAGCCAAATTTCGCAACTTTGCAGAATGACATGCATCTCTGACACAGGGGTCCTCTGTAGGTCTGTAAGCTTGAGTCAGCCTCACCTGTAGTTAGATTAATCTAGGAGTGCAGTAGCACCAGCTCTCACTTGACTTTCTACAGCCCTTACTGATGCTGCTTACCAGTAGGTAAGGTAAAGGTACTCCTGCCCATACGGGCCAGTCTTGACAGACTCTAGGGTTGTGCGCCCATCTCACTCTAGAGGCCGGGGGCCAGCGCTGTCCGCAGACACTTCCGGGTCACGTGGCCAGCGTGACAAGCTGCATCTGGCGAGCCAGCGCAGCACACGGAACGCCGTTTACCTTCCTGCTAGTAAGCGGTCCCTATTTATCTACTTGCACCCGGGGGTGCTTTCGAACTGCTAGGTTGGCAGGCGCTGGGACCGAACGACGGGAGCGCACCCCACCGCGGGGATTCGAACCGCCGACCTTTCGATCGGCAAGCCCTAGGCACTGAGGCTTTAACCCACAGCGCCACCCGCGTCCCTACCAGTAGGTAGAGGGAGGGAGGTAGGTAGAGGGAGACAAATGGGGAGGCTGGTGTGGTGCAAACTGGTGCTACTCCTGCAGTGTTTGCACTGCGGTGGCGTTGCGGCTACCCCTCCTGCTAAGCAGCAGTGATGCGGGTGATGGAGGTCAGGTGATCAGCCCTCTCCCACCAACCACTGCTGCGGAGGTGGGCAACGTCAGGCAAAAACCATCCTTATTTACAGAATAACCTCATCTTGTTTAAGGTTAGAGGTGGCGCTATGGTCTAAACCACAGAGCTTCTTGGGCTTGCCGGTTGTAAGGTCGGCAGTTTAAATCCCCACAACGGGGTGAGCTCCCATCACTCTGGCCCAGCTCCTGCCAACCTGCCAATTCAAAGTGTTGGTGCTGACCTTTAAAGCCCTAAACGGCCTCGGTCCAGTATACCTGAAGGAGCGTCTCCACCCCCATTGTTCTGCCCGGACACTGAGGTCCAGCGCCGAGGGCCTTCTGGCGGTTCCCTCGCTCCGAGAAGCCAAGTTACAGGGAACCAGGCAGAGGGCCTTCTCGGTAGTGGCACCCACTCTGTGGAACACCCTCCCACCAGATGTCAAAGAGAAAAACAACTACCAGACTTTTAGAAGACATCTGAAGGCAGCCCTGTTTAGGGAAGCTTTTAATGTTTACTAGACTATTGTATTTTAATATTCTGTTGGAAGCCGCCCAAAGTGGCTGGGGGAACCCGCCAGATGGGTTGGGTATAAATAATAAATTATTATTATTATTATTATTATTATTATTATTATTACTACCTAGCAGTTTGAAATCACACCAGTGCAAGTAGATAAATAGGTACTGCAACAGGAAGGTAAATGGCGTTTCCGTGTGCTCTGCTTTCCGTCACAGTGCCCCATTACACCAGAAGCGGTTTAGTCATGCTGGCCACATGATCTGGAAAGCTGTCTGTGGACAAACGCCGGCTCCCTCGGCCTGAAAAGTGAGATGAGAGCCGTACCCCATTGTTGATTTTGACTGGACTTAACCATCCAGGGTCCTTTACCTTTTACCTTTTTACCTCTCCGTCTTCACGAAATACCACCATATACCTGGGCTCAACCTTGTGCAAAGACTTCATTCAACCAGTGCTTTTAAACAGAGAATACTGTCAGTTTCCGACTCAGTGAGAAGGTGGTCCATCAAGGCCAACAGGGCATTCCCCCCCCCCAACTTCAGTAGGCCACTCTGAGAGTTGTTACTGCCTGCCAACCTCCTTGCCCTTCTAAGACTCAGCGGGGAAGAGGATGTGGCAAAACTAGAGCCTTTCTCAATTTGCCGACTCTTGGCAAGCGCTCGGCACCAGTTCCCCTCCGACATCTTGATCTTACCAGCTGTTCTCTTGAGCATGTGCTCTGCTTCTATGGCTGTTATCTGAGAGACTGTGGTGAAGACGTGGGCACAATGCACCGAGGCCCGCTCCATACAGTACCGGTGATATATCTGCCTCTCGCCTGCTTCTTTATCTATGTCAAACTGTTGGACAGCAAAAAGGAGAACAAGAATTACTTGCGTGTCGAGGTCCCCAAGCCACCCCGCAATAATTCACACATCACACATCAATTTTGGTTTCGGTTTTTGACATGATTTTGGCCACAACTTTATTTAAATACACACAAGTGAGTGGTTGCTTAGGCATTGGTTCTGACTATCTGTCCTTGCCGAGGGACAGAACTGATTTCCAGAAGCCAGTGAGGGAAACAATTTTGGGGAGAAAATGAAGCTGGGCCTCAGTCCCTCACTTCTCACCCTCATGTTCCTGGTGGCTTGCATGGCCCAAGTCCGATGCCAGGGACAAGGACGAAAAGAATGCCAAGCCCCTGGATTCCTTTAACGGAATTCCCTTTCCGCACCACCACTGGAGGGGTAGGCACTTACCCTTCCACCAACCAATTTGAAACAATGCCTAACCGCCAACATTACAAGTTGTGACGATTTGCTACGCAGTCGGCAAAAACCAAATGGCACCAGCCAATCAGCCAAATGGACAAAATTCCTGCCAGGCCCCTGCCTCAAAGCAGACAACCCCATGACAGGCATAGCAAGGTCAGGCGAACAACCCCCCCCCCCCCAATACAGGGAGGGTGGGCGGGTGATCCGGTGCAAGCAGCCAAGAGGACACCCAAAGTTGGGCGACCAATATTTAAAACCTCTGACCCCTCCTTCAAAATTGGCAACAAGCACTAAGATTATGATGAATTTAAGATATGACAGAGGGAAGGAATTTACTGTCAGAATATAAGATCTGGAATACAGAGAGGGAAGGTCTGGGGAAGTCGCAGAAATAAGTTAATGTAAAAAATATAAGGACACAATGATTGTTTTTAATTTTCTTTTTATGTTTTTTTTTCTTTTAACATTTTTTGTCGTATTGTGTATACATGTTGTTGTATTGTCTTTTTTGTATTGTTTGTTTATCTGTATTGTGTTTCTTTGTTGTTTATTGATTGTAAAACCTAATAAAATATCATTTTAAAAAAAACAAAAACAAAATTGGCAACAAGCAATTCTCCCCAGCGACCCAATTAACCAATTCACTGCCTGGGTCACTCCGCAAATCCGCCCAGCAACACTGGGGTGGCTTGTATCCCCCACCGCAACACGTGCTCTCTGCTAGGGAGAAAGCGTTTTGTCAGATGGTGGGCGTACCTCCACAAACGGCCTAAGTGTCCAGGCAAGTTATTCAGCCAGAGTGCTGGGGTGTTGTTGTTGTTTTTTTTTGGGGGGGGTCACAACATTTAAAGGAAAATCTCTGAACCAGAAGTGGTGCCTCCAGCTGAGATGGTATGCCTGACCTCCAATATGTGAGCTTTCTGGACGAATTCTAATTCACCAAGTCGCCCAACATCTCAAGGGTATCTTAGAAATGAGGTCAACAAGTGCTTGGGCGAGTCTATTGCGTTGACACAGAAAGTTCAAAGGGGAAAGGGAAGTGTCAGGGCATGGAGATTAGACGTGGTGGAACCCCAACAGAGATGTCGGAGCACTCGATTAAGAGTTCAAATGGTCATCACCCGTTTTCCACCCGCAAAAGCCAAATCTCCACAATGTTAACCAATTCTTAACTCTAATAAGGTGTCGATGATTACAGTTGAATTGCAATCTTCTTAGTCTTAAGTAATCCTTTATGGCTGGGAGACCATGGGTGGTTCCCTCAAAGTCAAGGTCAGGGAGATGTTCCCAGTGGCGTAGCGTGGGAGGTGCAGGGGGGGCCGGCCGCACCGGGCGCAACATCTGGGGGGGGGGGCGCTCGCACTCACAGCTCTCTGCCCCTGCCTGGCTCACTCACTCTCTCTCACTGCAGTGCTGGCTGTGCGAATCTGATCCGAGCCGCCGGGTTGCCGCCCACTGTGGAGGGGAGGGTGTCAGGCGTGCGGTGCAGTGCGGGGAGAGAGCGCGCGACTATCTGGGGGAGGGACAGTGCAGCGGGGGGGGGCGCTCAAATTACTTGCCTTGCCCCGGCTTAGGGGGCGCAAATTGCTTGCCTTGCCCCGGGTGCTGACAACCCATGCTACGCCACTGGATGTTCCAGACCACAACTCTCCTATCCAGGACATTAATATCCAGCTTGAAGATTGAGACTGGAGAGGATCTTCAATTTCTCCAATGCCATATGACATCTGATGCAAAATCTATGTAAGCTTACCCCCCCCCCCCCCCAGGGAAGCAATTATAAAATTACAGACAGTTGATTAAAGCAGGGGTGGTGGGGTAATAAGGATAATGCTTTTTTGAAACTCCTGTTTTTATAACGTGCTTGCTTCACTTGCTACATTTTGGGCGAAGGTATCGGTTTGTATAAACATGACTGTGTGGAAATAGTTGACATTTTCAAAATATTCTTTTGAATTACGTACCTACTGTATGGAATCTGACAACTGGACAACGTAAATGGGATTCTTTTGTGCCCCTGCTATGGCCAAAAGACTTATATTGATGCACTGGAAAGATAAACCTATGGCTCCCTTTAGTCAATGGATTGCAGATATGGCAACACTCGCAACTTATGAATGGATTGCTTGCAGACATAGACGCTGTATGGACAAGTATAGTGATATTTGGAATGCATTTAATAACATTTATATACCTATATACTAGACAAGCATATGTGGAATTGTAGTTCTTGGCATGTACAGTGATATAATATACCTTATAGGGACGCAGGTGGCGCTGTGGGTTAAACCACAGAGCCTAGGACTTGCTGATCAGAAGGTCGGCGGTTCAAATCCCCGCAATGGGGTGAGCTCCCGTTGCTCGGTCCCTGCTCCTGCCAACCTAGCAGTTCGAAAGCACGTCAAAGTGCAAGTAGATAAATAGGTACTGCTCCAGCGGGAAGGTAAACGGCGTTTCCGTGCACTGCTCTGGTTTTCCAGAAGCGGCTTAGTCATGCTGGGCACATGACCCGGAAGCTGTCCGCCGGCTCCCTCAGCCAATAAAGCGAGATGAGCGCCGCAACCCCAGAGTCAGCCACGACTGGACCTAATGGTCAGGGGTCCCTTTACCTTTAATATACCTTTCCCCCTTTCTCCCCCCCCCCTTTATTTTGTTCAGTTGAAATATTCTCATTTTAAAAAATCGTCATAATAATAAAAAATCAGGGTGGGGGACCTTTTTCAGACTCCCGCATTGCAACATGGGCAACCAACATGGGGGGGGGGGGGGTTAGAAAGAGCGATGGACAGGAGTCTTGCCACTGTGGTGTTAAATCTCTCTCTCTCTCTCTCTCTCTCTCTCCACACCAGGCAAGCAAAGACCATTAACACAATTCCAGGACACATTCCAGCTTGGCAAAATTACTCAAGGCGGGGAGGGGGGAGGTCGGGGAGGGGGCATGGCTTGCAGAGAGGGCAGTGGCGTAGCGTGGGTTGTCAGCACCCGGGGCAAGGCAAGTAATTTGCACCCCCCCGCTCCACTGTCCCTCCCCCAGATAGTCCCTCGCTCTCTCTCCACACCGCACCGCACGCCTGGCACCCTCCCCTCCACAGTGGGTGGCGACCCGGCAGCTCGGATCGGATTTGCACAGCCAGCACTGCAGTGAGAGAGAGTGAGTGAGCCAGGTAGGGGCAGAGAGCTGTGAGTGCGAGCGCCCCCCCCCCCGCCAGATGTTGCACCCGGTGCGGCTGCCCCCCCCTGCACCCCCCACGCTACGCCACTGAGAGAGGGTATGTGGCTTGGGAGCACCCCAAAGCCACACAAAAAGGCTCATGTTTTGTTAGGGATGGATCAGTATTTTATCAGAAAATGCACATTTCAACTTCTCTGTATACAGTGGTGCCTTGGGTTAAGAACTTAATTCATTCTGGAGGTCCGTTCTTAACCTGAAACTGTTCTTAACCTGAAGCACCACTTTAGATAGCGGGGCTTCCTGCTGCTGCCGCGCCGCTGGAGCACGATTTATGTTCTCATCCTGAAGCAAAGTTCTTAATCCGAGGTACTATTTCTTGGTTAGCTGAGTGTGTAACCTGAAGCATATGTAACCTGAAGCGTATGTAATCCGAGGTACCACTGTACACAGTTCTAAACACGTTCCATCCTAAAATATGTGTCCCAATGCACTTTGCTCTGCCTTTTGAGCCCACAATGGAACCACAAAATCCATAGTAGTGTGAAGGCGGCAGGTTCCGGTCTGCCTGTTAGCGCAGGAGGTGCAGACCAGGTCAGTTCACGCTGGAATTAACAGAAATCGAATTTATCAATCACCCCTAATCCTGGGGGCCAGTTGCTTCTTCTGAGCAGACTTAGGCATCAAGGCGCACCATTATAATCCTATTTATCCGTAGAAGACAGGTCTCCATTTATAGACCAGACAATTCCCTCTCCTCCCTTTATTTGCCTCCCCTATGAATTCCAGCGATGACCCTTTGCCAAGGCCATACATGATGTCTAGCCTTTGACCTCGCTCTGCAAGGTTGTGAGAGAAATCTCATTGTCTCCCTCTTGGCAGCCTTGGGTTCTAATAGCCTTATGGTGAGTTGAAGGACAGGTTGATTGGAATTTATCTGATGAGACAGTACAACAGGGTAGACCAGGGGTCACCAACCTAAGGCCAATGGGCTGGAAACAGCCCGCAGAGGTCATTTGAACGGCCCACGAGCTGCCCCCAAACTGAGTTGCCCGCTCACCCACTGCGCTAAACCAGTGCAGCATGGGGACTTGCTTCCGCGGTGCTGGAAATCGTGGTGGCGCGTGCTCACGTGCTCGTGTCTGTTGGAAAAATGCCCCTGGGAAGGGTGCCACCTTCCCCAGACACCGGGGCAGTGGCGTGGTGTGGGGGGTGCAGGGGGGGCCGGCCGCAACATCTGGGGGGGCGCTCGCACTCGCAGCTCTCTGAGTGCTAAAATCCACGGGTTAGGGGGGCAAATTACTTGCCCTGCCCCGGGTGCTGACAACCCACGCTACGCCACTGCACCGGGGCCTCTCTCTGGTGGTCACTCTCTGGCTGGAATCCTCCCTCAGTCCAGAGAGACCGGTAATAAGCGACCCCTCCCTCCTGAGAGGAGCACACTCAGCTTCTGTCATTCCATGACAGAAGAAAAAGACAGTCCGTAGAGTCTAACACACTACTTTATTAAGACTGTACACGGAGCTATTACAAGCATGTCTGGTCTCCTGAGCAGCTACGGCTCAGCTCCCAACTTCTACCTCAGAAGTGAAAGTACTTCTCCAGTTACACTGGGAACTGGCTGAGACTTCCTGTCTCATGCTCAGAGACATCACATGATGTCAACAATGTGCTGCTTCCTCGCAGCTGGTGGGAACTAAAATCCCAACATCCTCCCCCATTTGAGGTAACACTAGATGCGTAAACAAGTGCAGCATCAAGAGAGAGAAACAAATGTCGTTATACACATAACAAACCCCTGTTGTCCCAGCTCCATCTTTGGAACTACCTGCAACTGGATCCACCAGTTCAAACCTCTGGTTACCTGTCTTCCAAGGAACTAGAGCTTCTGCTTTACCTTGGTTAGGGAGAATTGTGTTGCGCCCTGCAACCTCCAGGTGGGCAAACCTTGAACCTGGTTTGAGTTGTTGTGGAAAGAAGGTTTAAGATTCACTGCATGTACAACTATAAAATAAAATGTGATGAAAATGATGTATCGATGGTATTTAACACCTGTGAAACTAGCAAAGATGTACAAGGGATGTAACAAATGCTGGAAATGTAAAGATAAAGAAGGTACATTTTACCATATGTGGTGGGAGTGCAAGAGAGTAAAAAGTTACTGGGAAATGATATATAACGAATTGAAAAAAATGTTTAAATATACCTTTGTTAAGAAACCAGAAGCACTCTTACTTGGTATTGTAGGGAATGAGATAAATAAGAAGGATAGGAAATTATTCTTATATGCAGTAACAGCAGCGAGAATATTGATAGCTCAGAAATGGAAGCAAGAAGAGTTACCAACATTGGAAGAATGGAGAATGAAGATGATGGACTTTGCAGAACTTGACAGACTGACAGGAAGAATTCGAAATCGACGAGATCAGAGATTTACTGAAGAATGGGAAAAGTTTTCAGAATATATGCATAATTTAAGTGAAAAACAAATAACGCTTGTAATCTTTAATGAAGCTTTGTAAAAAAGAAAGGTTGAAACTTGAGTGAAACAAGATTCAATTTATAAATAATTAGATGAGATTTCAAAAATGTGTAGGAAATTGAGAAGGGAAGGAGTACCAGCCAAGCTGAGGGAAGTCAAAAAAAAAAGAGAATGGATGTTAAAAAACTGTATGAATTGTATTAATTGGTTTTATTTGTAAACTGAATAAAAATTATATTGGGGAAAAAAAGAACCTGGTTTGAGTTGTTAACTACAGCTATACATGCAACAGCTGAGTTAGCAAACTCCTCTTGGGTGGTATTCCTTTTGTGACTCTCTCAGATCTGCCAATGAGGTGCAGGTCCTCTTTGCTGGCTAGTTCTTCCTTGGGACTTTTAGGAGAACCACATCCAACAGTAAATAGTGGCTCCACAGGACCGATCCGGCCCAGGCAAGATAAACCTGGCCAACCCCTGGGTTAGACTTTTCTGATGACTCACTCCATCGCTTGATTCCAGCCTGTGACTATACTGAGTGCTCCTGTCCTTCATGCCCTTGGGAGTTGTTGTTGTTCTATCACCTAACATCAAGCAGTGTCTAGGCCAGGGGTCTGCAACCTTTAAGACAAAAAGAGCCATTTGGACCCGTTTCCGAAGAAAAAACAACTGGGAGCCGCAAAATCATTTCGACATTTAAAACAAATATATCTCCGGAGCCGCGATCTGACAGCGGGCGGGAAGGTGACGTTGGGACGGTGCGTGACTAATGCACACACCGCCCCCATGCAACGTCACAGCCAGTACAGCGCCCGCCACAGTGGGGGGTGTCGGGGCGCACAATGCGCCTCCTCCCCTCGCTAGTATCCTCCCCGGAGCCGCGGCAAAGGTGTAAAAGAGCCACATGCGGCTCCGGAGCCGTGGGTTGCTGACCCCTGGTCTAGGCAACTTACAATGAATTTAAACATCATTATATTACTACTGCAGGTGCTACATAATACAATACAGGTTACATATGCGTCAGGTTACAGACTCCGCTAACCCAGAAATAGTACCTTGGGTTAAGAACTTTACCTCAGCATGAGAACAGAAATCACGTGGCAACGGCGGGAGGCCCCATTAGCTAAAGTGGTGCCTCAGGTTAAGAACAGTTTCAGGTTAAGAACGGACCTCCAGAACGAATTAAGTTCTTAACCCGAGGTACCACTGTGGAACTCCCTGCCTATTGAAATCAAGCAGGCGCCTTTCCTTCGGCGGCTGCTAAAAACATTCGTGTTTAGACAAGCCTAACCAGATGCTTAGAAAGTTAAGGTGATTTTAATCAGTTCTAGTATTTTTTTTGTATGTTTTAAAATATGGTTATGATTTCTCTCTCTCCATTTTATTGTTCTATCTTTCTGTAAACCTCGTTGTTGTTTTGCAATCAAGGGGTGCATAAATTTTATGAAATCAAGCAATTCCCTGTCACAAAATGAGCCTACAACAATGGGAGTTTTGAACACCGCTTGCAACAATGTCCTGCCATATTGTGACAATTCTGTCACGCATTTTTATCTCTTGGTTGGCTGTGTGCTTACCCTCTCTGGCTGCTAACTTTTAACACAGACTGCTTGAGCCGGCGCTGAAGAGCCAGTTGATCAGCTTTGACATGATCACTTTCCCCCCTAAAGTGAAGAACAGGCAAAGATCCTGTATCTGAACCAAGGCGCTATCAGTCTAGCTAGATGACTGGAGGCAAATTCTGCTGTGCTTTACATGGAACTGGCGGAAATGACTAGCAGAATCCGAGACCAGGGAGAAGAGCCGGTGGAAGAAGACTGGAAAAAATTTAAAGCCTATCTACAAAAACATTGTAAAATTAATGAATGTTAGAAGGATGCTGGAATGAAGTTATATGGTTTTAGCAGAAATGTAATTAAGACTTAAGTAAAAATGGATTGATAACGGGATAAAATGGAAAATTTAAGGTTAGACTGTTAAGATAAATTATAGAACAAAGATTGAGCAAGATGGAAAGAATTTGCTGAAATAGTTAATTGAAATAGAATACAAAAAAGGGAGGTGTGAGGAGGTCGATGAATCAAGTTAATGAAAGGTAAAGATATGGAATATTGGATGTGTGTGTTTAATGTATTTTTTTAAAAAAAATTGTATTGTTGTAGTGGTTTTTTTTATTGCAATTGTATTGTATGTTCTGTTAACTTTATATTGTTTCCTTTTATTCTTTTTTTTCTTTCTGTAATTTCCAAACCTCTAATAAATATTCTTTTAAAAAAACAAAACTCTGCTGTGCTTAAGCAACAGCTACCCTACATGTAAAAAATATGTCAGAGACCCACTCTTTTGCAGAGAAGGCAAAGTAGTTCATTGGCTTATCAGCCACCATTCTCCTGGTTTCTCAAACCAAGTGAGGAATGTTTATATGAGGGAGGGAGGAGCATCTGACTCGACCTAGACTATTAGTGAAAGAGGGTTTACAGAGTGGTTAAGTCTCCTTGCAGTGCTATCCTTTGGCCAGAGATGGTTGGAAGTACACAGCCTTAAACTCCCAGCTCAGATTGCTGGTTCAAGACCTGCCACAGGCTTGAGCCCACCTGTCGTAGGATTGCCATATGTCTGAAATTTCCTGGACATAGCCGGTAGTCTGCCCTCGTAAACAGTGTCCAATTTTTTGGGGGGGTGAATTTAATTAAAAACAGCTGAAAAACTCTTCCTTTTTCAAAGAGACTTTTTTTTGGGGGGGGAGAAACCTCAACAATTTTGGGCAAAACTAAATAAACTTTGTGTTTTGTGTCTGGATTTTCACTTTTTGAAATATGGCAACCCTATCCTGTCAAGAATATGAAAGCTCCATCTATTTCAGGGGTCAGCAAACTACAGCCCGTGGGCTGGATACGGCCTGAGGGGGTCGTTAAACTGGCCCCCGGCCCTTGCCGCCTGCTTGGTCAGTCCCTGCGTGGAGCTAAACCGGCGTGCTGCGCCAGTTGCTTCGTGTGGGGACTGACTTCCAGGACACAGCCACGGCTTCCTATTGGCTGCAGGAAGCTCCAATAGGAAGCAGCAGGCGCCTCCTCCCTCCCCGCGATGCCTCCGAAAGCCAGCGGGGAAAGAGCGGCGTGCATGCGTGTGTGCGAGCCGGCCCACCAGTGGAAAAGTTTGCCGACCCTGAGGGCCTTCTGGCGGTTCCCTCGCTGCGAGAAGCCAAGTTGCAGGGAACCAGGGAGAGGGCCTTCTCGGTAGTGGCACCCGCCTTATGGAATGCCCTCCCACCTGATGTCAAAGAGAGAAACAACTACAGTGGTACCTCGGGTTATGTATGCTTCAGGTTACAGACGCTTCAGGTTACAGACTCCGCTAACCCAGAAATAGTACCTCGGGTTAAGAACTTTGCTTCAGGATGAGAACAGAAATCAAATGGTGGTGGCGCAGCAGCAGTGGGAGGCCCCATTAGCTAAAGTGGTGCTTCAGGTTAAGAACGGACTTCCAGAACGAATTAAGTACTTAACCCGAGGTACCACTGTACCAGACTTGTAGAAGACACCTGAAGGCAGCCCTCTTTAGGGAAGCTTTTAATGTTTAATAGACTGTTGTATTTTAATATTTTGTCAGAAGCCGCCCAGAGTGGCTGGGGAAACCCAGCCAGATGGGCGGGGTATAAATAATAATAAATAATAAATAATTTGTTGTTGTTGTTGTTGTTGTTGTTGTTGTTGTTGTTGTTGTTGTTGTTGTTATTATTATTATTATTATTATTATTATTATTATTTCATTCTCTGAGCAATCGCAGCCAGCAAAATGCTCTGGGAAGCTGATAAGCAGGACATTGTTTCCCCTCATTGTTTATTCCAGGCCTCTGTTACACAATGCAGTGGTACCTCTGGTTACGAACACTTCAGGTTACTAGCTAACCCTGATGTAGCTGCTCCTGGTTGTGAACTTTGCCCCAGGGTGTGAACGGAAATCGAGCGCCCGAGGTGTGCGCACAGCGGGAGGCCCCATTAGCTAAAGTGGTACCTCAGGATAAGAACGGTTTCAGCTTAAGAACGGACCTCCGGAACGAATTAAGTTCGTAACCAGAGATAGCACTGTACTGGCTAACAGCAACACAGGTCGGCAGACACTGTCTAATCATTCACTGCTCGCTTTCCGCATTCCTCCTACAAGCTCCTCCTTAGTAAGTTGTCATTTGGAAGAGAAACGAATCTTCACTCTTGGTTGCAGGGGGCAGGGCAGCAAAAAAGAAATGGAGCGATCCAACATATGCCACTAAATAGCTCTCTCAACCTCTAATGGGCTTTAGGTCTTTAACAGCTCTGAACTGCTGACCTAGAAGTGAAAGGCTTATGATCCAATTACTAGACCCCCTGAGCTGCGCTACAGAATAATTCTAAGGAGGCTTTTAAAAACCCTCGCTTAAGAAAAATAAAAAATGAATGCAGCACCCTCAGCCTGCCTAGAGAGTTGCTCCCAACACACACACACACACACACACACACACACACACACACATCAGATATTTATATGCTGCTTAATTGACTAAGTTGCAAAAAATGCCACACATGAACTCTATAAAAAGCATGCATTTATCATAAAAACAGAAAGATTCTTAAAAATGCTTAGTGGAAGAGAAAGGTCTTTGTCAAGTTCAACCAGAGGGGCTGTCTGAATTCAGCCGCATTGTCACCCCCGAAACGAGAAGTAATCGACTAGAAATATTGTGGAAATAAACTAAATAATTTAAAATCAAAAAGCTTAAGGAAAAAAATTAGAAAAACCTAAAATTGAACAAAGCCTTAACGGGATGCCGGCTGCAAACCTTGTTTCACTGAACTATTCGGTTCCCTCAGAGGGAAATAGAAAAATCATAAACTTTAAATGACCAAAATTCAAAAATGGGGGTAGAAACCCCCCCCCAAATCTGAAGTATTATAATCCTAGCTCAACCTAGTTAAAGCAAAGCACAGTAATAAAGGATTGAGGACTGAAAAGTACAGTTTCTAATACTGAATTTACAAAAAAGGTTTGAAAACCTAAATGGCAAGTTTTAAACAAAGCCCAACTTGAAGAAAGCAAAGCACAGTAATAAAGGGTTGAGGACTCAACTCTAAATATCACGGTATTTCATTTGTATTGTGCAATTTCTCAGTTCCGTGACTGTCTTTTTTCTATTGACATTGTCACCCCCAGCTGCAACCTGAAGTGGGGAAGTCCACAAGAAGCTCCTGTACATGAGTCTATCTAGCCCCTTCTAGACCTTTCCCACCAGGTACTTTGAATGTGTGCAGGAGAGGGAATTACCGCTTTGTGTGTTGACTCCTTTCCCTTGATGCTGAGTGCCACACTGGCCCTGCCTGCCTGTCACCTGCATATGTCAAGTCCAAATGACTGAAAAGGGATGTTTGCCATAGGTCTAGGAGTGCGCCTGCTCCATATGGTCCCAGGATCCTCAACGGCACAGAAGGTTCTAATTGCTTAGACAGTGTCCTTCAACCTTGGGCTCCCAGATGTTGCCAGGCTACAAATCCCATCATCCTCTGCCATAGAATCATAGAGTTGGAAGAGACCACAAGGGCCATCGAGTCCAACCCCCTGCCAAGCAGGAAACACCATCAGAGCACTCCTGACGTATGGTTGTCAAGCCTCTGCTTAAAGACCTCCAAAGAAGGAGACTCCACCACACTCCTTGGCAGCAAATTCCACTGTCGAACAGCTCTTACTGTCAGGAAGTTCTTCCTAATGTTTAGGTGGAATCTTCTTTCTTGTAGTTTGGATCAATTGCTCCGTGTCCGCTTCTCTGGAACAGCAGAAAACAACCTTTCTCCCTCCTCTATATGACATCCTTTTATATATTTGAACATGGCTATCTTAGCCAAGAGTCATGGGTGATGGGAGTTGTAGTCCTGCAACATCGGGGAATCATGGGGGAAGAACACTGGCTTTAGGACACCTGTGCACCAGCAGCTATGTGTGGGTAGGAGCCCCTTGTTTAGACCTAATACGATACGATACGATACAATACAATACGATACAATATGATGTGATAATCTTTATTGTCATTGTCCCATACAGAACAACGAAATTGAAAAAATCTACATCAGACATTCAAAAACCAACAAGCTTGCTATCCCAGCTATCCCAGCCTGGTTAGCCCCTAAAAACTTTGATACCCCATAATTGAATACAATATACTCACATAGAGACTACCTTGCACTGTGTTTAAAACCAAAATCGCATTTGGATAGAAACTGTTTCTCAGGCGGCTAGTCCTGGTTTTTATAACCGTGTACCTTCTTCCAGAAGGCAGAAGCCAAAAGAGATCATTTCCGGGGTGCGCACTATCCTGCACTATCTCTGCAGCTTTCTTATGGCACCTGGAAGCATAGATTTGATCCAAGGTGGGAAGAGTGCACCCAATTATTTTCTCCACAGTCTTTACAACCTTGGACAGCATTGTTTTTCCCCTGACCATTGCAGCTCCCAAACCACACACACAGACCATAAGTTAATACACTCTCAACAGTACAATGGTAAAATGTCATCAACAGGTCCTTTGAGAGATTATTTTCCCGGAGGATTCTCAGAAAATATAACCTCTGCTGTGCTCTCTTCATCAGGTCTTTGCTGTTCTCTCACCAGGTTAGGTCCTCTCTCAACTCCATTCCCATAAATCAAAACATGCTCCTCACCCAAAGGTCAGGTGTGTTTCCAATGTGAATCCTCCCATTCACTGAACATGTGGAGAAGATTTGATAGAGTCTTCTGCCAATTGTGGTGGGAGTTCCAGGTCAGATAAATTGAAGTACAGGGGTACCTCAAGTTACATACGCTTCAGGTTGCATACGCTTCAGGTTACAGACTCCGCTAACCCAGAAATAGTGCTTCAGGTTAAGAACTTTGCTTCAGGATAAGAACAGAAATCGGGCTTTGGAGGCGCCGCCGCAGCAGGAGGCCCCATTAGCTAAAGTGGTGCTTCAGGTTAAGAACAGTTTCAGGTTAAGTATGGACCTCTGGAACAAATAAGCACTTAATCTGAGGTACCACTGTACTTCTTCAAGCAACACATGGTTAAACTATGGAACTCTCCCACAGGAGGCAGTGATAACCACCAACCTAGATGGTTTTGAAAGATGATTAGGCAAATTCGTGGAGAAGAGGGCTATCAAAGGCTATTAGCCATGGGGGCTCTGTTTTGCCTCCACAGCTGGAGGCAACATTGCTTTTGAATACCAGCCACAAGAAGGGGAGAGTGCTGCTGGGCCGTAGGGTTGCTATATGTCTGGATTTTCCCAGACATTACCAGGATTTCAAAGGCGGAAGTGATGTCCGGGGGGAATTCTCGGAAGGTGGCAGTTTAATAATAAATAATAATAATAAATTTTATTTATACCCTGCCCTCCCCAGCCAGAGCTGGGCTCAGGGCAGCTAACACCAATAAAATAAAATCACAGTAAAAACATAATAGGGGGGAAAGAGAGGGAGGGGAAAAAACCAATTTAAAATACAGGTTAAAATGCCATTTAAAATGCAGCCTCATTTTAAAATAGCTGATAAATTAAGACCATAAGGGGAGGGAAACATAAGGGTCAGACCGAGTCCAAACAAAAGGCCAGGCGGAACAGCTCTGTCTTGCAGGCCCTGCGGAAAGATGTCAAGTCCCGCAGGGCCCTAGTCTCTTGTGACAGAGCGTTCCACCACATTGGGGCCAGTACTGAAAAGGCCCTGGCCCTAGTTGAGACCAATCTAACCTCCTTGAGGCTCGGGACCTCCAAAGCGTTGTTATTTGTGGACTTTAAGGTCCTCCACGGGGCATACCAGTTTGTCCTGGATCTTAGGCAAGCAAACTGAAAAATTGCATATATATTTTTTGGCGCTTTCATAAAAGAAAGCTCAACAACTTTCGGGTTTTCCTAAAATAAAAAAAAGCTCAACTGTTCTGGGGTCTTCCTAAAAAGAAGCTCAATAACTTTCAGGGTATGCTGGTTTTTACTTTTTGGAATATGGCAACCCTACCGGTGCTCGATCACTGCAGATGGTGACAGCAGCCACGAAATTAAGAGACGCCTGCTTCTTGGGAGGAAAGCAATGGCAAACCTAGACAGCGTTTTAATAAGTAGAGACATCACCTTGCCAACAAAGGTCCGTATAGTAAAAGCCATGGTTTTCCCAGTAGTGATGTGTGGACGTGAGAGCTGGACCATAATGAAGGCTGATCGCCGAAGAATTGATGCTTTTGAATTATGGTGCTGGAGGAGACTCTTGAGAGTCCCATGGACTGCAAGAAGATCAAACCTCTCCATTCTGAAGGAAATCAGCCCTGAGTGCTCACTGGAAGGACAGATCCTGAAGCTGAGGCTCCAATACTTTGGCCACCTCATGAGAAGAGAAGACTCCCAGGAAAAAACCCTGATGTTGGGAAAGATGGAGGGCACAAGGAGAAGGGGACGACAGAGGACGAGATGGTTGGACAGTGTTCTCGAAGCTACAAACATGAATCTGACCAAACTGCGGGTGGCAGTGGAAGACAGGAGTGCCTGGCGTGCTCTGGTCCATGGGGTCACGAAGAGTCGGACATGACTGAACGACTAAACAACAACAACAACAACAACTGGTGCTCGAATCAAATATCCCTTTGCAACATCTGGTTGATCACTATGTGAACAGGATGCTGGACTAGATGGGAAACTGGCCTGATCCAGTAGACTGTTCTTATGTGTGAGGCTTTCAGTGTGTTTGGCCTGTGACCCTCCCTCCCTCCCCACCACCAAAATACTCTGGCGATCGATACCACCACCTTCCTAGCTTGCCTCCGTTGACCCCTTCTGAGAGCAGTTGGAGAAAGCAGGCATTTGTTTAAGCAAATCAAACACCCTGCTTCCTAGTACGTCTTTAAAAAGACAAGCGGCGAGGCCCATAGCAACGCGTCTGCAGTTCAGAAGCGGGAAATCGAGAAGAAGCCTTTCGAGAAATGTCTGTTCCCCCCCCCCAAAAAAAAGGTCAGAGCAAACTATCATGCCCTGGGGACCAGGAGTCTTTTAGTAATGGACAAATCACTCACTTGACCTTAATGGTCTTTTACCAAGAGGCAGCGGTAAGGAAATCTCCTACGAACCTGCCCATCTGCATTGTCTTTTTTCATGAGTGTTTTGGAGACAGTGGCGTAGCGTGGGTTGTCAGCACCCAGGGCAAGGCAAGTAATTTGCGCCCCCTAACCCGTGGATTTGTGCCCCCTAACCTGTGGATTTGCGCCCCCTAACCCTACCCCCCAGATGTTGCGCCCGGTGCGGCCGGCCCCCCTGCACCCCCCACGCTACGCCACTGTTTGGAGATCAAGCCTTCTGCTTCCACCCTCCCACCCCCACCCTCTCCTTGAGCTTTTGGGCCTCGGTGACCTTTTCACAGCCAAAGACGCCCTCATTAAGACAGCTGATCTCTTACGAAATGTTAGCATTTGTCGGAAAGAGCTTTAGTGCGCTGTAAGTATCTGTGGAAGAGCTATGAGGAAGGGGGTGGGAATCAAACTGGCAACATTTCCTGCATTAATACCCTTTAAATGTCAGCCGTTCATGTAGATGCCGTCCACGATCTGTAGAATCCCATTAGCCCCCCACAGTTAGAGGACTTTCGACTTGATCACTAACATGCAGTTTAATATTGGGAATATTTGGGCACTTTTGGAATTCTTGGAGGCTTTGCAGTTCTCCAGACTGAATATTCCAAAGCTGTGTGCCATCAGATCACAGTCAGCACAGGCTTCTCCAATCTGATTTTTCCCAGATGTTTGGGACTACAACTCCCATCAGCGCTGTGTTGGCTAGGGCTGATGGGAACTATAGTCCAAGACAGGAGTGCCAGCATGGCTCTGTGACTGTGGGTGCCCAGGCCTGTGGGTGCCATGCAGCGTGCATGGCCCGGTACTGAAATTTGTGGGTGCTCAGCCCCTTTATGGGGAATTTTTTGGGCGCTCGGCACCCAGGGAGTTGGCATCTATGGCCCAAGACATCTGGAGGGCACAATGTTGGTGAAGGACGAGTTGGAAGGAAATGACCTGCATGAGCTTCCTGTGAATCAAAAACGCCTGTTCCTCTATGATGTAACACTCCTCTGACATCCTTCAAATCAGCACATGCTGGATACGCAAAATTCTGCCATGTTTCTGCATTGTGGTTGGACCATTAGTTATTCCCTATCAGTGGTGTGGCAGTGATTTTTCTGAAGTGCAGTAACTCATTGTGTTCTACCCTATAACCCTCACACCAAAGAGTAGCAGTATATACATGCAATGTATAAGGACAAGCATAGCTGCAATCCTACGTATAGTTTCCTGGAAGTAACTGAACTTAGTGGTGCTTTCTTTTGACTGCATGGATGCAACTGGTAAAACTTCAACAAGAGATCTTCAGCTAGCTGAAATGCAACCTTTGGTTTCTAATTATAAAGGCAAACAATCTTGCAAAGAAATGTTACCATTAAACTGCTAGTCTGAATCGGGAACCCCATCAAAGAAAAGGAAAGAAGGACCCAGACTCTCCTTGCTAATTTCCCTCATTCCCACACTTCCTCTGAACTAATCTGTTGCAAGAAAACCTGAATGACACCTCATTTTCACTACCCAGAGCAGGGGAGATCTGACAACCCCTCTGGCACCCCATAATCTCTCCTGCTTTGAAATAAGCCCTGGAATTGTCTTCCCCAGAGCTGTGCTACTGCCACGACAGCTCCTGATGCAAAGATGCAACTGATTTTGCTATCCTAACAGAGTTTTCTATCCAAGATAGACAAAGCACAAAATGACATCCTCTGCAATTTCATGTGCCAAAGGAAAAATGAATCTTATTGCAATACTTGTAGAGTAGCAGACTCCACCATCTGACATGGGAGAAAGCAAGCTTAGGGGGTGCAAGGCAGGCTGTTTGGCACACTGTCCTCCAAAACCTTTCTGCTACTCCTAAAAAAAACAACCACCCTCTACTGGATAGGCAGCAGCTTCGCTTTGCATAATGGTAATAATAATAATAATAATAATAATAATAATAATAATAATTTATATTTATATTTATTCCCTGCCCTCCCCAGCCAAGGCCAGGCTCAGGGCAGCTAACAAGCAATAATAAAAACAAATTGAATGAATACAACTTTAAAACAAGATTAAAATACAACACTTAAATATTGAAACATTAAAATACAGCCTCATCACAGGTAAAGCTGTCCCTCTTTTAAATAGAAAGGAGACTTTCTTTTTGGTCTTCACAGAGAAAGTCAACCAGTGTTGGAGATACAAAAGAGTTTGTGGAACTATTAAAATATTTACTGATGCAGTACAAAAATAACAGAAATGTGCCTTCTTTTTTTTTTTTTTTTTTGCCTCACAAATAAATTGTGGCATATGGAACAGTTACCTATCATTGCCTTGCTATGATATATGCAGTTCTATGTTCAATAATGATAGGCAGTCAGCAGAAAAATTATCTACCAACTTGAGAGGAATGGAAATGCAAAAAATTGGAACTTTAACATACAAGTTGACAATCTAAAGAGTTTGGGGAAGGAAATTACAGAGACAGTAGATTCCATAGAGTGGTTCCTGGAACTGAGTCATAGCTTTGGAAAATATTCAGTGTGAAGTGCTAATGCTAATTTGGTACAGGGACAGAAGATTTTATATAATACGATTAATTAAGGTTTCGGATGTTGCTTTGCCATAGTAATAATATAATGTAACCTAGGCTTATGAGGGTGTTGTTCTAGGCCCCGTGATCAGGTAATTTCCACCCTAAGACAGCTGGCAAAACCAACAGTGACTTGTGGTCAGAAGGGAATGCAAGACAATGTTATCTTCCTTACCTGGTCCAGGTGGTTGTAGAAATCTATACTCGCCGCACACAGGTACCTTCCCAGCAAGGTTGCATGAGTTGTGAAAATGGTTGCGACTGGGATCTTCCTGGATCTACAGAGGATCAGCCCAGGCCCTGCTTGCCATTCATGGAAGTGGGCAATGATGTTGGGCTTGTCTTCAAATTGATCGGAGAGCTGGAAAGAGATAGAAAGTAAAGTGGTATTTGAGCCATGTTTAAAGAATGAAGGACATTCAAAAGCACACCTGTTTTATTAAAGTCACGAAGGAGAGCTATGTGATTACAGTCGTACCTCGGAAGGCGAACGGAATCCGTTCTGGAAGTCCGTTCAACATCCAAAACGATCAGGAACCAAAGCGCGGCTTCTGATTGGCTGCAGGAAGCTCCTGCAGCCAGTCAGAAGCCGCAGAAGCCGTGATGGATACGTTTGCAAACCAGAACTCTCACTTCCGGGTTTGCAGCATTCAGGAGCTAAAACGTTCATCTCGCAAGACGTTCCACTTCCGAGGTACGACTGTACTTCAAAGTAATGGGGTTGTATCAAATACTAGACATACTTAGAGGAGACCCATTAAAATGAATGGGCAAGGCTAATTTAGGTCCCCGAATTTCACTGGGTCTAATTTGAGTATAACTTAGTTGGATGCAACACTGAAGCTTGACATTTTGTTGGAGACGTATGTCTCCAACAGCTACAAATCTGAATGAAGGAGCATCTCCACTCCCATCATTCTGCCCGGACATTGAGGTCCAGTTCTGAGGGCCTTCTGGCGGTTCCCTCACTGCAAGAAGCCAAGGGCCTTCTTGGTAGTGGCACCTGCCCTATGGAACGCCCTCCCACCAGATGTCAAAGAGAAGAACAACTACCAGACTTTTAGAAGACATCTGAAGGAAGCCCTGTTTAGGGAAGCTTTTAATATTTAACAGACCACAGTATTTTAATATTTTGTTAGAAGCCGCCCAGAGTGGCTGGGGAAACCCAGCCAGATGGTCAGGGTATAAATAATAAATTATTATTATTATTATTATTATTATTATTATTATTATTGGCATATGATGTACATGGTGCAATGTGTGAACCTTAGTACAGTACCTCTTTGAAGAACCAGGCAGTTAGCGACCCAAAGATAAGCACATCATTCGCTTCTCGGTCGTGGTAAGGAATTCCAATCTGGCTGGCGTCCCAGAACTCCCCTTTCCACCTATCCAAATTCCAAGCCGCTGATCCTATATCAAACAGCACCACATACGGACTCCCTTCTATCAGCCACCTGCCAAAATACACCTGATAAGAGGGAGAAATAAATGTTAGGGTTAACCCACCATGTTGGCACATAAATGTAAAATAAAAAGAAAGTGTGAAGTGCCAGATTACCATTAAATAGGCAGAGTAGGCACAAGTCTATGGGCCCCATGTCTTTTAGGGGCTCCGCAAACGCAGATCAAAATAATATTGTTTTGATCTTGTGCAATGAAATTGGTGGATTTAAATTATTGGTTGGTAAAATCCAAAATAGGGACGCGGGTGGAGCTGTGGTCTAAAACACTGAGCCTAGGACTTGCCGATCGGAAGGTCAGCGGTTTGAATCCTCGCGACGGACTGAGCTCCCATTGTTCGGTCTCTGCTCCTGCCCACCTAGCAGTTCGAAAGCACGTCAAGTGCAAGTAGATAAATAGGTACCACTCTGGCGGGAAGGTAAACAGCGTTTCCGTGCGCCGCTCTGGTTCGCCAGAAGCGGCTTAGCCATGCTGGCCACATGACCTGGAAGCTGTACGCCGGCTCCCTCGGCCAGAAAAGTGAGATGAGCGCACAACCCCAGAGTCGGCCACGACTGGAGCTGACGGTCAGGGGTACTTTACCTTTACCTAAAATCCAAAGTGTATTAGGAGATAATTTGCAAGCCACCCCCCCCCCCCGAGATTTCAACTGCCTAGGCACCTCTGCAGGGTTTAACTTGGCACTGAAAGTGTGCAGTTGTCAGGGGGATAGTGTAGATAACAGAGAAAAGCTCAAGTTAGTGAACATGGTGGTAGCTCAGTGAGCTCCGTGGCTGAATTGGGAATTCGAACCCTGGTCTCCCATGCCGCAGTCTAGCACACTAGCCACTAAGCCACACTGGCTCTCCTTTGTATTAGGCTTGTTTCCTTGATACCTTTTCCCTGGAGAAAAAGGGGGTTGAATTGGAGTTTTTTTTAATGCATCCTGAAGTATGTACTCTCTACTGCTGAGCTATATGCTGTCCTGTTAGAATTAGCCCCTGGTTTGCAATATGTCATTACTGATCAGTGGAACGCTGCCCACAAATATACTACGAACAGCATGGATGCAGCAACTGCAATACGAATGCTCAACTCTGCCCTCAATGGATTGCAAACACCATTGGCGCAGCCATAAAAACATGCCTTTGGGAACTATGCTCCTTAGAAGTTTGGCTCATATGAGCAAAACAAGCACCACACTGGAACAAATTTCAGGTCTACTCTTCGATCCCTTTGCCACGATTACACAATCACAAAAGGCAGCCGTACAATGCCTGGCAACTCCCCTGGGTTAACACACTGCTGTTGCAACTCTCCTGCAGTGTGAGAGGCCCTCGCATTTATTTATGTGGATTGAATAAACTCGCTTTGTCTTTAATGCCTTACTGTTCACACCAAGGCTGAGCCACGAAGTTTACTGGGTGGTGAACAACGGCAAGTAATTCCAGCCCAACCTTCCCTGCTCAGTTTAACAATTTATTTATCCATTATGTTTGCATACCTCCTTCTGCCTCATGACTTCCAAGGATATCTTTCTTAGATTGCATAAAAACGTACCTTTAAATTTTTTTATTGAGAAAATTGCATGCACGCACATAAATATACATTATGCTTCATATAATATATTAAGCTCTTTAAAATATTATTAGAAGGCAAGATGTTAACACTTCAGCAATAATTGCAATTAAGCACATTTTATAATTTCATTGAAAGAGATCATTAAAATGAAACTGCATGTACCTTCTCGACTTTTCTAATTTATTTTACACTATGAAGATTTTTAAATTTAAAAAGTTACTGATGATAGATAGATAGATGATAGATTAGATAGATAGATAGATAGATAGATGATAGACAGATAGAATTACATGCTTATCCAGCCAGGCATAGATAAGGTCATTTTGTGTCTACAGAAATCTGACTGCATTATTTGGGGACTGGAAAGCCAAAGGCCGAAATCCCATTAAGCAGACTTCCAGATAAATGCACTCTTAAAACGTGTAATTGGATAAACGGGTCCCTTTCTCAAAAATAACCTGGAATGAATCGACTTTGACCGAGACCAGTATGTCAGGCAGAAAGACAAGAGCATTAGTGGAACCAGCTAATCTCCAAGTGAGTCAGCTTAGTTGCCTCAGGAAACAAAAGGAGAGAAATCCCGTTTACCTGGCACCCGCTGGTCCTCATGGATTCCATTGCCTTTTTCACGGCTCCGTTGGGAGGTTCGCAGACTTCCACCTGGGTCTTCACGTTGTGCTCAAAATAAGGGCCGATGAGGAAGTAGTTTTCCCCCCATTCGTCCAACGTGATTTTGGCTTTTGTCTGGATCACGGTGTAGATGCCACCAACTGTGAGAGGAGAAGCAAAGCTTATATTGGTTGGACGGCCATCTGTCATGGATGCTTTAGCTGAGATTCCTGCATTGCAGGGGGTTGGACTAGATGACCCTCAGGGTCCCTTCCAACTCCAGAATTCTATAGTTTTATGTTCTGAAAGGAGTAGCCCTCACATTCACCTCCCGCAGGTCTAAGCGGCCTGTTATGGGTGAGACTATACTTACATTGTCCTAATTATATCTGGCCAGATTTCCTTTGTTAACACTATTGCTTTTGCATCCTATTTGCACCGACTAATCCTTTCCTGCAGAGTTGGAATGATGATTCCATTTGCCATCGTTGGGAGATCCAGTTCAGACAACCATGTATTATGTGCCCAGGTCTGCCTGGGGGGTGACTTTCCAGTTTAAACTTGGGCACAGCATGTAGGGACAGGGGAGAAATTCAATTCAATTTGCATTTAAAGTCGAAGCTACCAAATTTGCACATTCCAAAACTATATGTCAGCTAAAAGACGGATATCCTTTAAATTCACACTACTCGTGAGTTTGGCAATGCAGTTCTCCAGCAAAGCAATTGTCGTAGGAATAATAATAATAATAATAATAATAATAATAATAATAATTTATTTATACCCCGCCCATCTGGCTGGGTTTCCCCAGCCACTCTGGACAGCTTCCAACTGAATATTAAAAACAGTACAGCATCAGACATTAAAAACTTCCCTAAAGAGGGCTGCCTTGAGTTGTCTTTTAAAAGTTGTTTATTGCCTTGACATCTGCTGGGAGGGCGTTCCACAGGGCAGGCGCCACTACCGAGAAGGCCCTCTGTCTGGTTCCCTGTAACCTTACTTCTCGCAATGAGGGAACCGCCAGAAGGCCCTCGGCACTGGATCTCAGTGTCCGGGCTGAACGATGGGGGTGGAGACACTCCTTCAGGTATACAGGACTGAGGCCGTTTAGGGCTTTAAAGGTCAGCACCAACACTTTGAATTGTGCTCGGAAACGTACTGGGAGCCAATGCAGATCTCTCAGAACCGGTGTTATGTGGTCCCGGCGGCCACTCCCAGTCACCAGTCTAGCTGCCGCATTCTGGATTAATTGAAGTTTCTGGGTCACCTTCAAAGGTAGCCCCACGTAGAGCGTGTTGCCGTAGTCCAAACGGGAGATAACCAGAGCTTGCACCACCATGCAAGACAGTCTGCGGGCAGGTAGGGTCTTAGCCTGCGTACCAGGTGGAGCTGATAGACAGCTGTCCTGGACACAGAATTAACCTGTGCCTCCATGGACAGTTGTGAGTCCAAAATGACTCCCAGGCTGCGCACCTGGTCCTTCAGGGGCACAGTTACCCCATTCAGGACCAGGGAATCCCCCACACCCGCCCCCCCTGTCCCCCAAAAACAGTACTTCTGTCTTGTCAGGATTCAACCTCAATCTGTTAGCCACCATCCATCCTCCAACAGCCTCCAGGCACTCACACAGGACCTTCACCGGCTTCACTGGTTCTGATTTAAAGGAGAGGTAGAGCTGGGTGTCATCTGCATACTGATGAACACCCAGCCCAAACCCCCTGATGATCTCTCCCAGCGGCTTCATATAGATATTAAAAAGCATGGGGGAGAGGACGGAACCCTGAGGCACCCCACAAGTGAGAGCCCAGGGGTCTGAACACTCATCCCCCCCACCACTGTCTGGACACGGCCCAGGAGAAAGGAGCGGAACCACCGTATAACAGTGCCCCCAGCTCGCAGCCCCTCTAGACGGTCCAGAAGGATGTTATGGTCGATGGTGTCAAGGTGAGAGATCCAGCAGAACTAGGAAACAGCTCTCACCTTTGTCCCTAGCCCGCCAGAGATCATCAACCAGCACGACCAAGGCAGTTTCAGTCCCATGGTGAGGCCTGAATCCTGATTGGAAGGGATCCAAATGTTCCGCATCCTCCAGGCGTGCTTGGAGTTGTTTGGCAACCACCGCTCAATCACGTTGCCCAAGAATGGTAAATTTGAGACTGGGCGATAGTTGGCCAAATTGGTTGGGTCTAAAGATGTTTTTTAAGAAGCGGTTTAATGACAGCCAGCTAGTCTGGGAAGGCTCCCTCACAGAGGGAAGCATTCACGACCCTGCAAAGCCTATCGCCCAGCCCTTCCCGGCTCGCTTTTATTAGCCAGGATGGGCAAGGATCAAGGAGACAGGTGGTCGGTTTCACTTGTCCAAGCAGCCTGTCCACATCCTCGGAGGTAACAGATTGGAATTGATCCCATGTAAAAAGCAGAGACGTCACCTTGCCAACAAAGGTCCGTATAGTAAAAGCTATGGTTTTCCCAGTAGTGATGTATGGAAGTGAGAGCTGGACCATAAAGAAGGCTGATCGCCGAAGAATTGATGCTTTTGAATTATGGTGCTGGAGGAGACTCTTGAGAGTCCCATGGACTGTAAGAAGATCAAACGCATCCATTCTTAAGTAAATCAGCCCTGAGTGCTCACTGGAAGGACAGATCCTGAAGCTGAGGCTCCAATACTTTGGCCACCTCATGAGAAGAGAAGACTCCCTGGAAAAGACCCTGATGTTGGGAAAGATGGAGGGCACAAGGAGAAGGGGACGACAGAGGACGAGATGGCTGGATAGTGTTCTTGAAGCTACCAGCTTGAGTTTGACCAAACTGCAGGAGGCAGTGGAAGACAGGAGTGCCTGGCGTGCTCTAGTCCATGGGGTCATGAAGAGTCGGACACGACTAAATGACTAAAACAACAACAACAACAACAGGACTAGACAGAACTCTAGCACTCTCCCGCCCTGGCCCTGCTCCCACGGTGGAGTCTACCTCCTTCTGAATCTGAGCGACTTTATCAGCAAAAAACTTTGCAAAAGCATTGCAGGAGATCTTGGGGTCCCTACCAGGCCCCGGTGGTGCAGGTGGTTCCGATAGATTATGAACCACCTGAAAAAGTCTCTTGCTGCTGTTTTCTGCAGATGCAATGGACGCGGCAAAGAAGGCCCTATTCGCCGTCGCCATTGCCACTTGGTAGGCTCGACGTTGAGCTCTAGCCCGTGTCCAGTCTGATTCAGAATGAGTTTTCCGCCACTGGCTCTCTAGCCGTCTCAACGATTGTTTCATCGCCCTCAGCTCCGGGGAAAACCACGGGGCTGTCCGGGCTCCATGCAATCGGAGTGGGCGCTTCGGAGCCAGACACTCAATAGCCCTGGTTAACGCCGCATTCTAGCGGGCCACCAGGGAATCAGCTGAAAGGCCATCAACTTAGGATAAAACATCCCCTACCACTCTCTGGAAGCCAATTGGATCCATTAAGTGGTGGGGGCAGACCATCCGAATCGGTCCCACCTCCCTGCAGAGGGGAAGGGTCGCGGAGAAGTCCAGTTGCACCAGGAAGTGATCTGACCGTGGCACTTCTTTTGTTTCGCTTTTAGTTAATATCAGATCACCAACATCCGTAGAGGTAAACACCAAGTCTAAAGCATGTCCGTTGCTATGAGTTGGGCCAAACTTATTCAGGGACAGCCCCATGGAGGCCATGCTTTCCACGAAGTCCCGAGCGGCCCCTTGTAAGGTTGTGTCGGCATGGATGTTAAAATGCCCCAGGACAACCAAGCTAGATGTCTCCAGGAGAAAATCCGCCACGACCTGAAGCAGCTCGGGCAGGGAATCCTTGGTGCAGCGGGGAGGTCGGTACACCAATAGGAATCCTGTACTGCCCCTATTGCCCAACTTCCAGAACATGCACTCAGAGAACTGGGTCTTCCCAATAGGACGCCTGCTGCAGACTAATGACTTCCTAAAAATCACTGCAACCCCCCCTCCCCACCCACATGACCTGGGTTGCTGTGCGTAAGAGAAACCCGGTGGGCAAGCAGTGGCAAGGACAGGCCCATCTGCTTCATCCAACCAGGTCTCTGTCACACATGCCAGGTCAAATCCTCCATCCACAATCAGGTCGTGGATAGCAGTGGTTTTATTCATCATTGACCTGGCATTGCACAGCAACACTTTCAGGTCATGTGGGTTTCCCTTGCTGATTCCAGTATCCTTCCGGTCAGGACCAGACCTGGAGGCAGGGATAGTCCTCAAATAACGACTAAACCTGCCTCCACGGTAATGACATGGTCTGGTCTTAGCGTAACTCCTCCTCCTGCCCGTGATCACTGAGATTGGGTGTCCCAATACATCCCCCCCTGTGAAACCTGCCCCAGCCATTCTATTGCACCAGCCAGTAATCACACAGTAATGTACCAGCCAGTAATCACACAGTTCAAAGATGAAGTTAACTAAACATAACCTCCACAGACTTGGCTGAGTGTCAGGCCTAATGAGCAGGGCAGCTCATTTCCAGTGGTCTACCTCCATGAAGCAATGACAAACCTAGACAGCATCTTAAAAAGCAGAGACATCACCTTGCCAACAAAGGTCTGTATAGTTAAAGCTATGGTTTTCCCAGTAGTGATGTATGGAAGTGAGAGCTGGACTATAAAGAAGGCTGATCGCCGAAGAATTGATGCTTTTGAATTATGGTGCTGGAGGAGACTCTTGAGAGTCCTGTGAACTGCAAGAAGATCACACCTATCCATTCTGAAGGAAATCAGCCCTGAGCGCTCACTGAAAGGACAGATTGTGAAGCTGTGGCTCCAATACTTTGGCCACCTCATGAGAAGAGAAGACTCCCTGGAAAAGACCCTGATGTTGGGAAAGATGGAGGGCACAAGGAGAAGGGGACGACAGAGGACGAGATGGTTGGATAGTGTTCTTGAAGCTACCAGCATGAGTTTGACCAAACTGCGGGAGGCAGTGGAAGACAGGAGTGCCTGGCATGCTCTGGTCCATGGGGTCACGAAGAGTCGGACACGACTAAACAACACAAGTGCCCCTTAACCTGGATGTTCCATTTAGCTACCACAGCTAACATCCACGGATATCGTGAAGCGAGATGATTTAAACCACCGCCCTCCCAAAGCCTGGCGTGTGGCAATGCAGAGCAGGTCAGGCAAACAGTTATGTCTCCTTGCTCCTCTCGCCATGATTTTTCTGCTGACGCATTCCACACCCGCTGTGCCTGGTGGATCAGCTTCTGTCGTCTTATATAGCCCATGTGCCCAGCCAGGGTTAGTAATCCAAATGCAGCCCCAGAGCTCAGCATCCCTAAGATGATAAAACCGGCCTTGGTCATCCCAGCACGTGGAATGCCCAGAAATGAGACTGGGAAGGAATCTCACGAGCCTCAGCTGCCCTTATTCTTCCCAAAGCAATAGTTCCTGTTTCTTGAAACTTATCCCTGCAAAATCACTTCTGCCCCTCTATTTGTAGTTCATGGCATTTGGAAATCGGTAGGCACCTTTTAAAGTAAATATTATTGTATTGGCCTTGGGGCAGGGGGAATGTTGTTGATTGTGGCAGCCAGAACGACCAAGGACATCAGCGTAGCATTAAGCAAGTGTAACGTTATGAATTTGAGCTTGCTTTATCCTCCTCCCTCCTGTTGCTTTTTTCCTCATGTGCTGTGTCTGCAGGTGAGCCTGCAGAAGTGATTTTTGCAAGCCACTCTGAAAGCCTTCTTGGCTAAAAGGCCATGATAAATATACAAAGCAGACTTTCCCCAACACAACACATTTTTGGATGTCATCTTCATTAGTTATATACATTTTAATGCACACTTTTCCACAATCTATGTCTTTTTTGGTGCACACTACTTGGCTGAGGAACCGCACAGCAAAATTCAGAAAACTGAATTTCCAAGGATGTATTTCGGTTGTGAATTGTTCTGGAAAGAGTGAATTTGGTACGTTCTCCTTTAAATGTGAGACAATGGAGTATGCCTCCAGGGTGAAGTCAAATTGCTGAGGAAGTAACAGGCCACAAAAATGGATATACTAGGGTAAAGTGTGCAGAAAGAAATGCACAGGTTGGTGAAAACAGCGTGCAAAAATGCATCGTGTAAGGAAAAATTGCTTCACAAAGATGTGCATCTAGGGTAAAAGTTGAATACAAAGATGTGTGATTTAGGAGAACTCCACACTATAAAATGCTGATGGATTTTCATGAGGACTTGCTTTTTTTAAAAAAAAGTGATGCAGAAATTAGGAGAGCTCTTTCCAGTTGTCCTAAATTATGCATCACTTAAAAAAAGCAAGTCCTCATGAAAATTCACCAGCATTTTACAGTGCCCCACTGCAGCCTCTATAACATACCCACAAGCCCCATTCAGCTCAGTGATTTAATGGGAGACACCCACCAATGCTGCTAAAGGCCTCTCATTTATGGCAAGTTTAAAAGGAAACCACCAAAATCCACCATCAAGTAAGCTCGATCCCAAACATGTCTATGCCAATGGCGCAGTTCATAGCGATGGCAGATTCACTGATTCCTGATCAGGTAAACAAATTCTGCTCCTCTTCTCCTACATATAACATGGGTAAGTCCAACCTCTCGTTTTTTCCTTATATACATGGCTTGTTGCTTTTGCTCAACATACAGTATGTACAGTAAGCCCGCAACTTGCTCAGCGGTCACGCCTGAAGCGAAAATTGCCTATAGTCAAAACACATTGGGTGCAATGGGAGGTGAGATTGCTAATGTCTTCCCGCCACAGATGCCTGACCCTTTCCACCCACTCTGATTTTTTAAAAATCGCCAAGTACGTAAAGCTGAATGAGCGCAAGTTAAATGAGTGAAAATTGCAGGCTTACTGCACTGCTGTCAAGTTGCCTGTGTGCTTGATCGTTACCTGCTCAACCAATATATATTGCCACTTATTATCTATATATTAACACTTATATTCCTGCATTTCAGGGGGTTGGATGAGATGAATTCTACAGTTCAATGATTCTATGATCACAAAGAGCATCGTAAGTCCCCAATACGTTTTCATGTTGTTTTTCGGTCTCCAGCACTACTGAGAAGAATTTCAACCCTCGACAATGTGTTTTCAGAGACCAGCCTAATATTTGTCCTCCTGCGGGTTAAGATTTCAGTTTTTACAAATGACTCTCTCAGCTGAAATCTTTACCTTTAGCCACACACAGAGAACAAGAGGGGAGGTCAATCATTTACTCATTGTAACTCATTTACACTACACCATTGGAGGGGGGGTCGTTCCCCAGCTGGGCTCTGCATGTTTTGTGGAATACAAACAATGCCCTGGCCTTTGAAACATGCAGCTACATCATAAAGAGCACATTTCTTTATAACCTTTCTAAGGAGCTGGAAGAAATGCCCATGGAGCCCATCATTTATTCTCACAGCCCAGGGTTTACCTATTACGCTTTTGTGTCACAGCACGGATTTGAACTCGGGTCTCTGCCCAGTATGCTGCACCAGAATGGCTCCTAGTAGCATCTGTTACATTTAAAAAAAGAACACAGGTCTCCACCAGGAAAAAAAGATAGAGGCAACCCAATTGTACTGAGACGATGCAAAATTCAGCTTGCGTGTCTCGAGTGTGATATAATTTGGGTGTCTCTCTAGGATGCAAAACCAGGTTTGATTCACTCAAAGGTTGAAGCAAAAACAAGCCCTTCAAACTTACCCTTCATCACCCATTAGCAACCCGGAGGCCAAACCCATTCAAACTAGTGCTGAAATTATCATTTGCGAATATTCTAAGCTCGCCAACACTTGCAATTTTTGCCATTCTGAGTTTGGAGTTTATAAATTCAAATCCTTGTGGTTGTATTGCATGCAGCTCCCTGGCCATCTGTGGTGAAATATTAAATACAGTTGCATGTCATCTGTCAGAACCTATATGACTGTTCTCCAATGTTCTCAATTTTTGAAGTAAAATACAATGCCAAATACTATAGGTATCAAATGATATGCCCCAAAATGTGAAATATTCAGGGGAAATATGGAGGTTTAGCAGCACAAAACATTTTGGGAAACAGGAGAAATCAGGGAAACAAATTTGGGAAAATTGGGGGAATAAATTTGTTTCACTTCTAATTCTAAGCATCCAAGAAAAATGAGATTAAGTGGCAAAGCAGAATTGTAGATGATGGCAAGATTGGGAGCAGCTACTTTTATCCTTCAGAAAGAAGGGAAATGCTTCAAGAGAACATCGTTTTTAAGCTTAGCAACTATTCGAAGGGCACAAATTGCACATCTTTTTCTAATCATAGTAAAGGCTTACACTGAATTTTTGGTTAGGTTGCTATGCAAATTCTCTAGCACATGTAAGAATTGTGGATCATTGCTTCTCTGAAAACCTTTGAAATATGGTGAGTCACAGAGAGTTCCTATATATGGCAATTCCAAAGACCCGCTTGCCACGAGGGATGCGCATACCTGTCAATTTCGGTTCCTCTTAGTTTCTCATTTCCCCACTCTTCTGTTCTCCACATTCCCACATCCCATTTCACCCCCCAAAAAATCCTCACGAAAATTCATTGTCATTTTAGTGTGATTTCACTCCTAAGAGACACATTTTTGTATGCAATTTACACATTTCTGCAAAGCAATTCCCCCTAATATAATGCATTTTTCTATACTGTGTTCACGAATATATACATTTTTTTTTTTTTTTTGCACAAGCTCCTTTTGTTCACATTACATATTACAAATAAGAAGTGCAAATGTCCAAGGATCATCAGGCTTCAGTTTTTTTGTAGTGTTTCGGAACGTGCAAATCGGGGAGGTTCACCTTTAAACGCAACCCAAATTGGATTTCTTCCCCCATCCCTACTTTCCGTGCCAAAGTTTTAACTGAAAAGTCACCCTGAAGCGGACCTTGCTGCATAACAAATGGTTGTCTGAACTGGTTCTCCCCACCATTTCAAATTCAACAATCACTCCAACTCTGAAATGCAGACACGGATTAATGGATGCAAATAGGTAAGTGTCTTAATGTGGCGACACAGTGAAAGCAATCGTGTTAACAGTGGAAATCTAGCCAAATAAATTTAGGAGGACAAAATAAGTGCAGTCAGACTCCTAACAGACATATACTTCTATGTTAATAGCAGATCTTAACAGTATCAAAAGCAACCAGCATCTGAACCTGTTTCCAAATTCTAGCATCCCACACAAGCAGAGTAGAAAGTTACCTTTGTGCTAGAATTGAAACAAATTGGGGAATGGAGGAAGGCAGGAGCCTCAGTAAAATATTCACCAGATTTGAATGTTTTCTAGTCTTCCCAATCATGGGCAATGTGGTTCCTTTTCATATAAGTGAAGGAAGGGAATAAACACTAAAGTAATGCATTCGATACTTATTACTTGAAAATGGATCACCAAGATGGGAAATTGTTTCAAGGTATGTCCACAAACATCTAGAAGGTAAAATTTCAGGGAAGGCGTCTGCAATGTTCTCAGTTTCTTTCTTTCTTTTAAATGGTGGTGATTTCCAATTCGTACTCCAATTTGTTCAAAATTTACCAGCTCTGCTACACTCTGGGAATGAACGAAATATATTTCTGCTGAGAATCTCATGGATTGAGCGAGAATGTTCAAGCGGGTTAAAGCTCTAACCTGCTTGCAAAAACTGCAACACATAGCGATTCACAGTGGGCACCACGTACAGTTAGTTACATGTGCCCATCTCATGTCACGCTCTCTTCAAATAAATACACACCTGTTCCTTGACTTCTTATCTTTACGAAAGGACGGACTACTCTTAAAATAACATTTGGCTTCTCCAGTTCCTAATGAATAAAAACCTTAATTAACATTTTAACTGTGTTTCTCCAACCCTTAATTTATAACATGTAGGGTTGCAGCTTCAGCCCGGAATATATAAACTTTGTTTTTCCAATACCTTAATTAAAAGCATATGAGGATGAGGCTTCAAGCTGGAATCTGAAAGGTTTCTGCTCTGCTGCGCTGTGCTTTTAACCACGGTGTTTGAAATGCTCTTGTTGATTTATGCATTCTATTTGGCAGTTTGGGTTTAATTTTCATGGTTTCGTGATACTATATTGTCCATCATTGGATAGGTAACAATGAGGTCTGGGACCCTTTTTAAAGACAAGCAAATAAAGATTGGAACCCCAATTCTACCTCCCCGGATTCCAGCACTAAGGCAACCAGAAGTAAAATTACCTGTAGCTCACAGGTAGATGAAGAAGAAGAGGAGGAGTACAAACCTTTATTAGTCACTTCCCAAGCCACTTCGAAAAGTAATAAATCCTCCACTGGGAGATCTTCGTCTTCCCACTGAGGAAGCCCATTGAGAGAGGTGACGGAGAGCGATCGTACCAGAGGCATTGGTGATGCTGTGGCTATTGCTTGGGTTACACGGCACAACTCAGTCCTTACAGCCTTTATGCCTCTTTTTTAAAAATGATGATATTTTCCTCCTGCTGCTGGGAGGATCTCCTTGTTTAGCACCGCCTGAAAACAAAGCCCAAAGAGGTTTCAAGAAGAAGCGAAACTTGCCCAGAGAGCTTGACGGCTAATGAAAATGGCCTGACCCACCAGCCTTTAAATTGGCTCAGCAAAATCCCCCAGGCTTGTCCGAAGAGGCTTCTGCTTCTGCTGCTGTTATTGCTGGCTGGAAGGGGGAGGGGGGGAAATCCAAGCTGTCCGGCGAGGGCAAGAATAGGCCCCAGATCAGGAGTAAAGAATTGCCACCGGACTCATCGCTCAGCATTCCTGAAAGCCCCCAGACTCAGGAATAAGCCAAAGGGCTGTGAATTGCCTTAAGCCAATCCCTTGGGGGGGAAGTGCCTGCCTTCAAGCCACCCAGTTGGAGCCCTGCCCAAATTTCCAGAGAGGCACGTGGAGAAATCCCAGATCGAAACTCTTCCCAGAGGTGTGGATGTTCTGCACTTCAGCGACCATTTTTTTATTTTTTATTTTTTTAAGAGAAGAATAATACTTTATTTAGAATTCAACAATAGCAAAGGGGAAAACCACAGCAATTGTTACATCAATTCATTACAATTCACCGATTTTAACAATATATAAATAGTAATAGAAAAATTACACACCATCACTTTTGACTTACTGAAGTTTTCATATTACACTTTTATCTCTTTATCTCCTTCTTAACAAATCAAAAAGAGGAAGACCAAGAAAGGAGGCACACAAAAAAAAAAAAAGAGAAAAGGAAGAAGAAAAAGGGGAGGGAAAGGAAAAAAGAAAGAAAGGGGGGGAAACAAAACAAAATAAACACATTTGACTTCCGATTAGACTCATTGTATTATTATTTCTACTATTTCTACTATTTTTTCACACACAGTTCCAAATTATTGTATTACTTTCTTTGTTTTCGTCTGCACTTCAGCCATCAAAGGTAAACCTACATCTCAAGCTGAGGCAAGCAGGATTTGCATGCATTTTGCAAATCAAGCTGATACAAATATATTTGCCATCTTGGCATGATTTATCCTGCTTATGGTAGATATAGGTAAAGGTAAAGGCACCCCTGACCCTTAGGTCCAGTCGCGGATGACTCTGGGGTTGTGGCGCTCATCTCGCTTTACTGGCCGAGCTTCCGGGTCATGTGACCAGAATGACTAAGCAACTTCTGGCGAACCAGAGCAGTGCATGGAAACGCCGTTTACCTTCCCGCCAGAGTGGTACCTATTTATCTACTTGCGCTTTGATGTGCTTTCAAACTGCTAGGTTGGCAAGAGCTGGGACCGAGCAACAGGAGTTCACCCCATTGCGGGGATTCGAACCGCCGACCTTCTGATCGGCAAGCCCTAGGCTCTGTGGTTTAGACCACAACGCCACCCGCGTCCCATGGTAGACATAGCATGGAGCAAAAGACAAGGCTACTGGAGAACAGGTGAGGAGGAGAGGCTGCGGACCGCGAGAAACAGCCCCGCGTGACACACCAGCCCTGGGGCACAGGGCCTCCCTGCGCGAGAAGAAAGGGAGAGGAAAGTGGAACACAAGGAGTCTCCTTTTTTTTTTTAATGCTTTGTGCATCCCCATCTAAGCTTACCCCTTTCTAAAGTGTATTTATTGGTGTGTGCTTAGGGGGCGCCAATTTTGTGTGCTTTTCTTTTTGTAAATCTACTGAAGAATAAAATAAAATCAGGATTTAGGGATTTTTCTCAGGACGGTGGAGGGTGTGTTTGCTGTATCTCATTGATGTCGTGATGGTGGCACTCGTCCCTTTTTTTGATAGGAAATGTTCTCTGCATGGTGGGAGGATGGGAAAAAAATAGGGGATCGAGGATGGTCAGTAGGGAGTGAGTGAGAAATGTCCTAATTTTCATCTGAGGAATGTTGGAGGGTGTGCAATGAATTACAGCATGTTTATCAGGGTGCAAAGGAGCTAACATCATAGATACAGTGTTTTCATAGAATCATAGAATAGAATCATAGAATCATAGAGTTGGAAGAGACCACAAGGGCCATCGAGTCCAACCCCCTGCCAAGCAGGAAACACCATCAGAGCACTCCTGACATATGGTTGTCAAGCCTCTGCTTAAAGACCTCCAAAGAAGGAGACTCCACCACACTCCTTGGCAGCAAATTCCACTGTCCAACAGCTCTTACTGTCAGGAAGTTCTTCCTAATGTTTAGGTGGAATCTTCTTTCTTGTAGTTTGGATCCATTGCTCCGTGTCCGCTTCTCTGGAGCAGCAGAAAACAACCTTTCTCCCTCCTCTACGTGACATCCTTTTATATATTTGAACATGGCTATCATATCACCCCTTAACCTCTTCTTCTCCAGGCTAAACATGCCCAGCTCCCTTAGCCATTCCTCATAAGGCATCGTTTCCAGGCCTTTGACCATTTTGGTTGCCCTCCCCTGGACACGTTCCAGTTTGTCAGTGTCCTTCTTGAACTGTGGTGCCCAGAACTGGACACAGTTTTCTTGTAAACCACTGCAACAGGAAACAGTCCCGTTGTTGTCTGGAGATCAGGACACACAGAAAGGTATGACACAGACAGTGAGAGCCGGAATAAAACTGAGATGGAAGAGTACCATCTCTGAAACCAAGTCTTCACCAGCCTTGGTTCCCTCCAGATGTTTTGTACTACAATTCAGACTGATAGGAGTTGTCGTCTACAACATCTGGAGGAAACCAGGTTGGCAAAAGCCATCTTAGATACATTGCCATACATTGCCAGGATCCGGCCGTCGGAAGCAGTGTCCGGGTGGGAATCACTAGAATGTCCAGGAAAATCCAGGTGTAGATTTTGGTGAATTTCCTTTAAAATAGTTCAAAAACTTCTCTCTTTTTTGAGATTATGCACAAAAAGCTCAAAAACCTTTGTGTCCAGATTTTCACTTTTTGAAATTTGGCAACCCTATCTTAGATCATCCACAACTCGCAAGCTAAATGAAGAGGGGTCCCTCTAGCGGACTATGGGTGTAAAATAATATTTTCTTTGACTCTCAACATAGTATAGTTTTTTGTTTTGTTTTTAAGTGTGCATATATTTAGGACACAAATTAGAAATCAATGACTGTATCTCCTGATCCTCAATAATAAATAAATAAAAACATATGAAGAGGTGAGAGGAGAGGGAGAGGATTGGACTGGATTTGGTAAATGACGTTGGGTCTGTGGGGCTAAACCTTTCTTTCTATTTTCTTTTATGTATTTATTACCCAAGGAGCTCAAGATAGCAAATATGAGAATATTGGAATGAAGTTATATGGTTTTAGCAGAAGTGTTATTAAGAATTATATGAATATTAATTGTTAATGTGTTAAAGTGGAAAAGTTAAGGTTAAATTGTGTTAGGATAAATAATAGAACAAAAATTGAAGAAGAGGGAAAGGATTTGTTGAATTAGCAAATTTGAACTAGAATACAAAAAAGGGAGGTGCAAGGAAGTCGAGGAAATAAGCAAATGAAAGATATAGATATGAAATTTGGATGTGTGTTTAAATGTTTTTGTTTTCTTTATGTTGTATTGTTGTATTGTATTCTTTTTTATTGTTGACGTATTGTTTGTTGAATCTATGTATTGTTTTTCTTTATTGTCTTTCCTTTTATAATTATAAAATATTTAATAAATATTATTTTTTTAAAAACACAAGATAGCAAATATGGATCTCCTCCTTCTCATTTCCTCTGAAGACAGTTTGGAAACTTCAGATAGTGCAAAATTTAGCAGTTGGGTTGCTCACTGGAGCAAGACGGTTTGAGCATATTACACCGATCCTGGTCCAGCTGCACTGGCTACCAGTTAGTTTCCGGGCCCAATTCAAAGTGTTGGTTTTGATCTATAAAGCCTTAAATGACTCAGGACCACAATACCTCAAGGACCACCTCTTTCCATATGAACCTACCCAGACCCTGAGATAATCTTCTGAGGCCCTTCTTCATGTGCCTCCTCCTCGAGAGGTCCAGAGGGTGGCAAAACGAGAACAGGGCCTTCTCTGCAGTGGCTCCCTGTCTGTGGAATGCTCTCCCCAGGGAAGTTCACCTGGCGCCTTCAATATACAGTTTTAGGCACCAGGCAAAATCGTTCCTTTTTAACCAGGCCTTTGGTTGACCTGATTGAGATCCTACACCCTTTTAAAATCAATAGGATCAATAAGAGTATAGCATCTAGATCAAGGGAAGTAATAGTGCCACTGTATTCTGCTCTGGTCAGACCTCACCTGGAGTACTGTGTCCAGTTCTGGGCACCACAGTTCAAGAAGGACACTGACAAACTGGAACATGTCCAGAGGAGAGCAACCAAAATGGTCAAAGGCCTGGAAACGATGCCTTATGAGGAACGGCTAAGGGAGCTGGGCATGTTTAGCCTGGAGAGGAGGTTAAGGGGTGATATGATAGCCATCTTCAAATATATAAAAGGATGTCACATAGAGGAGGGAGAAAGGTTGTTTTCTGCTGCTCCAGAGAAGCGGACACGGAACAATGGATCCAAACTACAAGAAAGAAGATTCCACCTAAACATTAGGAAGAGCTTCCTGACAGTAAGAGCTGTTGGACAGTGGAATTTGCTGCCAAGGAGTGTGGTGGAGTCTCCTTCTTTGGAGGTCTTTAAGCAGAGGCTTGACAACTATATGTCAGGAGTGCTCTGATGGTGTTTCCTGCTTGGCAGGGGGTTGGACTCGATGGCCCTTGTGGTCTCTTCCAACTCTATGATTCTATGATTCTATGAAAATGTGGCTCGGGGGGGGGGGTATTGGGTTGTTGTTTTTATTTTGATTATATATTTTGTGGTTTTTATGTTGATCTTTTCTGTGAACCACCCTGAGACCTCCGGGTGTAGGGCGGTATAATAAAATAATAATAATAATAATAATAATAATAATAATAATAATAATTATTATTATTATTATTATTATTATTATTATTATTATTATTATTATTTTCCCTCACAACAACCCTGCGGGGTAGGTTAGGCTGAGAGACTGTGACTGGTCCAAGGCCACCCCATGAGCTTTATGGCCGAGTGGGAATTCAAGCCCTGGTCTCCCAGCTCCGAGCCCAACACTCTAACCACTAGGCTACACAGGGTCCCATAGCATTTCCATCAAGAAAATTCCCTACATGAAGATGCTATCATCCATGTTGGTTGGGGCAGGGGGAAGATGTATAGTATTAGCTACCTGGCTCTCTCCCCTCCCCTCCCAAGGATGGTTATACTGGTGGGAAAAGCCCAAGCAGACATCAATAATAATAATCATCATAATCTTATTTATTATTTATGCCCTCGGCCTCCCTTTTTGGGGTTATTCTTCCTCTTAGGCCAGACAGCCCACTCCAGTTTTAGGGTGGTGCAAGCGGTTGCCCCGCACAGGGCTAATAATAATAATAATGCAACCTATATTTATTTATGTAGGTATCTACTCCAAGTGGGGGGGGGGCACCAATTTTGTCCTTGCTCAGTGTGCCATATTACCATCCTCACTATAAAGGAGGTCACACAAGTACCCTTGATGCAAAATTCATAAGAAAACACATCAACTCAACTCAAGAAACAAGATTAAGAAACAAGATTAAGGGTACATATTGATATAGGAATGTATTAGATAAAATGTAAAGAAATATACAATAATAAGAGTACGTTCATTTGTAAAAAAGGAATATACAATGAGATTGATAGGAAGTCCGTAGTGTTGGTACAAATATTATTTTGAAATGGCTTTCTGTCTTTGTTTTTTCTTTGTTCTTTCTTTAGGTACATAAATTTGGTATATAAACTTTGTATACATGTTGGAAATTATATTATAATATGCCCTGTAATGTAATATGATAATATATACATTGGACCATAAAGAAGGCTGATCGCCGAAGAATTGACGCTTTTGAATTATGCTGCTGGAGGAAATTCTTGAGAGTCCCATGGACTGCAAGAAGATCAAATGCATCCATTCTTAAGGAAATCAGCCCTGAGTGCTCACTGGAAGGACAGATCGTGAAGCTGAGGCTCCAATACTTTGGCCACCTCATGAGAAGAGAAGACTCACTGGAAAAGACCCTGATGTTGGGAAAGATGGAGGGCACAAGGAGAAGGGGATGACAGAGGACGAGATGGTTAGACAGTGTTCTCGAAGCTACCAACATGAGTTTGACCAAACTGTGGGAGGCAGTGGAAGACAGGAGTGCCTGGCGTGCTCTGGTCCATGGGGTCACGAAGAGTCGGACACGACTGAACGACTAAACAACAACAACAAATATATACATATGTGACATAAGAACATTAATAAATTTTTTAAAGGGGAAAAAAAAGAAATAAAGAAATAAAAACAAGAAAACACATCAAGGGTTTTCATTGCCTCGGCATACCAGCAGAGGTCACTACACACCCATTTAAACCTATTGCCTTACCACTGGAGTTTTGCAACCTCTCTAGTCCTGAATTATAGGGGAAGGATCAGGTGTAGCTCAGTGATAGGGTCGCAGCTTTGCATGCAGAGACTTCCAGAGTCAATTCCTGACCTCTCCAGGGAGGGCCAAAATCATGGAGAATTTCTTCTGCCAGTCAGTGTAGATGGACCAAGCATCTTATTCCGATGTTCCTATGAGCCTTGAGATACGTGCTGCAGGAGGATGGCTGGCAGAAAAAACGACTTCTACAGATTTATACCAAGCCGCTTTCGATGTCAGCCTAATTCTCTCCCTTTCACCACTCCCAAGTTGCATTCCTTTTACATCACCCACGTGCATCTAGCGCCATCGGTGATGACTTTCCTATGGAATTCTCTGATAGGAACAGGACTTTTAGAAGATCTGTGGCAGCAATTTCATCACGAAGCACAAAAAAACCATAAGTAGCCATCCATGTTGATTCACTAGAGAAAGAGAGAGAGAGAGAGAACGTTCAAAAGCCACAATAGGGCAAAATGTTGGCACCAATGAATACGTCACAAAAAGGTGAGCAAGGTTTTGAGATATCTGGGGCAATTCTTCTGGCAGGACATCAAACAAGAAACCAGGGAAGGGAGAAGGAGGGGGAAAGCTAGAGATGGATACAAAGGATTTTTTTTATTAAATGCTAATGGTGCATTCTGGACCAAAACTTCCTTGACAGTGTCCTGGCAGGTGTCGTCTGCAAGAAGATGAACCGAGAAACAGGGGAGAAGGGTTCTTTTGCAGAAACACTCTGAACTGCGATCAAACCTTAGGAACAAAGGATGCTGCCTTGGACCGATCCAGACCATTAGTCCACTCAGTTCAGGACCACCTGTCGGCATGCGGAGGGTCGCAAGGCCAGCTGGCTAGCCCCAGCTGAGTCATTTCCTTCCAGCCGTCCCGCTGTGAAGACCCACTGGCCTCTGCTCCGACGTAAATCAGCGACCTGGGCTTCAAAGCCAGGGCACACTATCAGCAGATTGAGCTGCGCACACAGAATAGGCGTGAGGCTTGTGAATGCATACTACAACTACAGATTTATTAATCATAAATCAGGACAAAGAAACGCGTCGTCTCTCTCTATGTCTTCTCAGAGGGACAGGAAAAACAAAAGCTATACACACAATGTTAAAGCTATGGTTTTCCCAGTAGTGATGTATGGAAGTGAGAGCTGGACCATGAATAAGGCTGATCGCCGAAGAATTGATGCTTTTGAATTATGGTGCTGGAGGAGACTCTTGAGCACCATGGACTGCAAGAAGATCAAACCTATCCATTCCGAAGGAAATCAGCCCTGAGTGCTCACTGGAAGGACAGATCCTGAAGCTGAGGCTCCGATACTTTGGCCACCTCATGAGAAGAGAAGACTCCCTGGAAAAGACCCTGATGTTGGGCAAGATGGAGGGCACAAGGAGAAGGGGACGACAGAGGATGAGATGGTTGGACAGTGTTCTTGAAGCTACCAACATGAGTCTGACCAAACTGCGGGAGGCAGTGGAAGACAGGCCTGCCTGGCGTGCTCTGGTCCATGGGGTCACGAAGAGTCGGACATGACTAAATGACTAAACAACAACATACACACAATGGAAGTTCTCAGCATACTGTGCTGGAATGTAAACAGACATGTGACATGCAACAGTTCCACACCTCTGCTCCTTAAGGTGGAATAGAAATCTCAACACCACCTACATTGACTGGCAGTGGCTCTCAGGATTCCAGGCTGGGTCCATTCCAAGCTCTACCTGGAGACACTGGGAAATGATCCTGGGACCTTCTGTCTGCAGGTGCATTCAGGTCCTATTTAATGATGCTGAAGGGTGAGACTATATGTGTCCATGTGGGCAAGGGATATTGGATATACTATACAATTGGCATCATGGGAAAAGTTATGGAGGGAAGATTTAAAATTCACAGCATGTTGTACGCTGAAAGCACGGGACGCGGGTGGCGCTGTGGGTTAAACCACAGAGCCTAGAACTTGCCGGTCAGAAGGTCGGCGGTTCAAATCCCCGCGACGGGGTGAGCTCCCGTTGCTTGGTCCCTGCTCCTGCCAACCTAGCAGTTCAAAAGCACGGCAAAGTACAAGTAGATAAATAGGTACCGCTCCAGCGGGAAGGTAAATGGTGTTTCCGTGCGCTGCTCTGGTTCGCCAGAAGCGGCTTAGTCATGCTGGCCACATGACCTGGAAGCTGTACGCCGGCTCCCTCGGCCAATAAAGCGAGATGAGCGTCGCAACCCCAGAGTCGGTCACGACTGGACCTAATGTTCAGGGGTCCCTTTACCTTTATCTGTACGCTGAAAGAGAAGTATAGGAAAACGATGTATCGCTGGTACCTAACTCCTACTAAACTAGCTAAAATGTATAGAACCGCTACAGATACATGTTGGAAGTATAAAGAGAAAGAAGGCACATTTTGCCACATGTGGTGGAGATGTAAAAAAGCAAAGGTATATTGGGAAATGATTTATAATGAGTTGGAAAAAATGTTTAAAATTACTTTTGTAAAAAACAACAACACCTGCAGCTTTCTTACTAGGAATATTAGGTCCAGAAATACCTAAGGATCAGAAGAGACTATTTATGTATGCTACAACAGCTGTGTGGATGCTACTTGCCCAAAGATGGAATGAGGACAATCTACCTACAAAAGAAGGATGGCAGGTAAAGATGATGGACTATGCCAAATTGGCGAAAATGACTGGGAAAATCAGAGATTAAGAGGACAATAAATTTGACAAAGAATGGCGAATTTTAAAAAAGACTTAAAAGAACACTTTAAACAATTGAAAACATGGGCAGGATTTTGAAAACACTTGCAATGAAGAGAGAACGATGATAAAAATTGAGTTTTCGGAAAATATGGAGAATATGACAACGATGCAGTTTGAAAAGAATATCTGGGGAAACCAAGGAGGGAAGTTTGGAGATTCTGAGAATCCTATTTGTAAAATGATTATGATTTATGTATGATGATAAATGCTAAAAGTGAAAATGAATTTTAAAAAAAGAAAAGAATATATGTGTCCATGAGCCCTTTGATAGCTTGTGCAGGAACAAGTCAGCGGGCAGAACAGGGTCCTTCAGTCCCTGCTAGCTTCAAAATATGCCCCTTATCCAATGTGTGCTGGTACGTCACAAGGTCATTTTTGATAGGGGAACCAATGTCCCCACTGTGGAAGGACGTGTGGATCCAGAATTGGCCTCCACAGTCACTTATGGACTCATTGTTAAAACCGTGTTTATGGAAGACAAGGAGGAGGAGGAGGAGGAGGAGGAGATGCGTCTACACATGAGTTTAAGCATGGACAATAAGTTTGCATAGAAGAAGAAGAAGAAGAAGAAGAAGAAGAAGAAGAAGAAGAAGAGGAGGAGGAGGAGGAGTTTGGATTTGATATCCCGCCTTTCACTCCCCTTCAGGAGTCTCAAAGCGGCTAACAATCTCCTTTTCCCTTCCTCCCCCACAACAAACACTCTGTGAGGTGAGTGGGGCTGAGAGACTTCAAAGAAGTGTGACTGGCCCAAGGTCACCCAGCAGCTGCATGTGGAGGAGTGGAGACACGAACCCGGTTCCCCAGATTACGTGACTACCGCTCTTAACCACTACACCACACTGGCCCTCTCTAGGATGAGGGTCCTGGTCCTGTTCTGTTCAAACTTATAGCTGAATTCTCAGCTGAGCCCGAGAACACGGCCAGAGTTTTACTGCACTGCAAACACTGTTCAGCAGGCGGCACTGTTGTTATGATGATGATCAGTTTCTGGATTGTTTTGTGGGAGCAAAAGAGGGTTCCACTTTATTCTTGCTATTAAATCATGGTTGGTGTGAACCTCACAGCTTCATGGAGCCTACAAAAAGAGGATGGGCAAAACAGTCTTCTTCACAGAGGGCTGCTGCTTCGAGAGAGAGAAGCGGAGAGAGGCAGATACTCGTTGACTAAGGTGAGTTCTTTGTACTCTGAAGGGCTAAGAATCTGGCATCCATAAGGACCAACTGCAAAAATTCTCAAGGCAGAATTAGTTCCTGAATGTTATTTCATGCATTCGCTGAGATCTCCAGAGGAGTTTATAGAATGACTCCAGAGGCAAGGTGCCAGTCCTGAAATTGCATATATTCTATAACATTTCACGTCTCTTGCATTTTCTAACTTTACTAGAACTTCCCTTTCTGCCAGACTTTCTGTTGCAGTCCATTCTGTCAAAACCTTTTCTTTCCTTCCTCGAGATTTTCTCATTGCACTTTGTTTACCATTGTAGTGCAACCTTTCTGTCTATTTCTCCCATTCTTTCTTGCCCTTTTCCCTAGCTTTATTTATTTGTTTTCATTCATTCATTCAAATTCACACCCGAGTCAGTTAGAAAGAGCTTTAGGAAAAGTTCTGTCAGAGAAATACAGTAATGCATCACTTTACTTGTGTGTACCTTGTCTAGCATTTCACGATCTGTTTGCCGCTTGTAAAATGCAAAAACTAAAGACATAATGAGAATGAATGACTGCAGATATGAATGAGATAGATGCGGCGGGAAAAGCATTTTTCATGATAAAGGTCTGTAAGCATTGCCAGTGCTTTTTCTGGGGGGACGCATACCCCTAAACATTTTGCAAATCTAAGTTTGGCCTCATTGAGGGGCAGTATTTCAATATAAGTAGGAAAATGGAGAGTACCCCTAAACATTTTTTTAGAGGGGAAAAAAGCACTGAGCATTGCTATTTATTTGTTATGGTCTATAACCTGCCTTTCCAAAACTACTCAAACACACACACAACAGAGAGAGAATTCAAGGTGTCTTAATGGTTCGTTGGAATTAGCTACTTTCCAGATGACAATTAAGTAAGACTGGGAAAGTTTTGAAAACTTATGAGCACCAGACCAGTATAGTGAAAAGAGTATAATATATAACAGACTCCGGTTCAAATCTTTGCTTAGCTGTGAACTCATAGAATGTCTGCCAGTTGTTGTTGTTGTTTTTTTAAAAAAACCCTTTTTTGCAATGTTAACAAACAAAGGTAAGGGAGGGGAAGGGAGGAAAAAGAATGGAATGCAATAAAATAAAATAAAAACAAAGACATCATGTATAAATAATACTAACTGTAACAAAAACAAAACAAAAACAAGCTTTTGCCAGATTGACCTATAGCACAGAATCATTGTGAGAATACCATGGTGTATACCCAGATTCTCCCTGTACATGGCTCTGAGTTCCTTGGTTAAAGATCAGAACCCAGAGGAACCCAGGAAGCTGCCTTCTACCAAGTCAGATCATTGGTCCATCTGGGTCAGTATTGTTTGCTCTGGCTGGCAGCATCTCTGCAGAGTTTCACGGAGGTAGTCTTTCCCAGCCTTAACTGGAGATGCCAGGGATTGACTGACAGAGCCGATGACCCACCACTGAGCCGCGACTCTTCTCCTTTGCAAAATGCGGTAAGATGAAGAGGCTTGTCACTAACTCGCCTTCTGTCTTCTCGCCTTTCCTCACTCCGCCGACCCTTACGAATCAGGACTGTGACATGATCAGGCTTTTGCTTTTGTCGTTCCTGCTGGCAGTCATCGGTCAGAATGGGACTTGGGGAAAACCTGTTCACGGGGACATCAGGTCCATCCTGCAGGTTGATTTTTCAGGTATGGCTTTCATCTTATTTATCCACCTGTCTGTTCTGCCTACCTTGTCTCTCCGCTGGTTCTTTTATTCCCGGGTTGTGGTTGTTCTAGAATCATAGAATCATAGAATCATAGAGTTGGAAGAGACCACAAGGGCCATCGAGTCCAACCCCCTGCCAAGCAGGAAACACCATCAGAGCACTCCTGACATATGGTTGTCAAGCCTCTGCTTAAAGACCTCCAAAGAAGGAGACTCCACCACACTCCTTGGCAGCAAATTCCACTGTCGAACAGCTCTTACTGTCAGGAAATTCTTCCTAATGTTTAGGTGTTTCTATTCTCTCGACCATCTAACTCAGGCACCCCCAACCTGTGGCCTTTCAGATGTTTTGGCCTACAACTCCCATGATCCCTACAACTCCCATGATCCCTTGCTAACAGGACCAGTGGTCAGGGGTGATGGGAATTGTAGTCCAAAAATCTGGAGGGCCGAGGTTTGGGGGTGCCTGATCTAACCCTAACCCTAAGGGCATAGCAGCTTCTAGACAAAAGTCAGCTTATTCTGATCTCTTGCCAGTTCAGGTCATGGCAAGCTGGTCACGCGCTGGGCAGCCATCTTAAATGTGGGACTAGGATGCGGGTGGCGCTGTGGGTTAAACCACAGAGCCTAGGACTTGAAGATCAGAAGGTCGGCGGTTCGAATCCCCGCAACGGGGTGAGCTCCTGTTGCTCAGTCCCAGCTCCTGCCAACCTAGCAGTTCGAAAGCACGTCAAAGTGCAAGTAGATAAATAGGTACCGCTCCGGCGGGAAGGCAAACAACATTTCTGTGCGCTGCTCTGGTTTTCCAGAAGCGGCTTAGTCATGCTGGCCACATGGCCCGGAAGCTGTATGCCGGCTCCCTTGGCCAATAAAGCGAGATGAGCACCGCAACCCCAGAGTCAGTCACGACTGGACCTAATGGTTAGGGGTCCCCTTTACCTTTACTTTTAGAGATGAGTGGGTTTGCCCAAATTGGAATCCATTCTCTCCTTCCGGAACATTCCCCAGCTATTAGCTCCTATGGTCAGTGGTGCAGCATGTAGTGTGCCCCCTGATAGGCTCCCTCATCGAGGCCAGAGCTGTGGGGAGACAAGCTGCGCCTGGGCCTTTGGGACTGGGCCAGTAGTGGTGCCTCCTTCTCCTCATGCCTGGCAAAGGGACACCCATGTCCACCCCATCCCTGGTCTGTCCAAGAGGGGGGAGGGGAGGGCACCAGCGCTGCCCACCCAGGAGGGAGGAAGAGGAAGGCAGGAAAGCACTGCCAGAGCCACATGAGTTGCCCAGGGTGCTGCACTGCAGAGACAGGATCCGACACAACAGCGCTCCTGGCTTCACAATTCTGTGATCCCAGGTTGCGGCTAGTTTGCAAGGAGAGACTCCCTTCATTAGACGCTGACTGGTGAAGGGACTGACTGCTGCCCAGTCCACCAGGGAGCACAACACTTGCCCCAGCCCGGGTGCCAGCAACCCACGCTATGCCCCAAGTCACCTGTGCTTGGCCAACTGTTTTGCCTAACAAGGCTGGACCTTTTTGGCAAGCTAGACCACATAAGTGGATCCTCTGTTTGCAGTGGCGTAGCGTGGGGGGTGCAGGGGGGGCCGGCCGCACCGGGCGCAACATCTGGGGGGTGCGTGCTCGCACTCGCAGCTCTCTGCCCCTACCTGGCTCACTCTCTCTCTCTCACTGCAGTGCTGGCTGTGCGAACCCAATCCGAGCCGCCGGGTCGCCGCCCACTGTGGAGGGGAGGGTGCCAGGCGTGCGGTGCGGAGAGAGAGCGAGGGACTATCTGGGGGAGGGACAGTGCAGCGGGGGGGGGGGCGCAAATTACTTGCCTTGCCCCGGGTGCTGACAACCCACGCTACGCCACTGTTTGTCCAGATCTTACAACCATGGAATTACTAAACTGGGGTCATTCCACTCAACCACTAATACCACTACAGGCTAATTGTTCCCGAGTTTCCTCCTAGATGCAGCAGATCCAGCCAACGATTTCCAAGCCAAGAGGAATTCTTATCACGCTGCCCGAGGCCCTGAGGTTCTCAACCCGGCAGACCCGTCCAGTCTTTGCTACCTCATCCAAGAGAGCGATACGGAGAGCCAGATCTCTTGCAGGCTCCGCTTCACCAGGAGCAAATTCAATTTCAACCCTTTCGGACTGCGATTCGGGAAACGGCAGGGGGGTGTCTTGGATGCCAATACCAGGGGACTGGGCACCCAGAGCAGCAGCAGCAGCAAAATGCTGCAGTCCCTGCTGAAACCCAAACTGGACAGGATGATAGAGCTGTGTGGGGAGATGTGGGGAGAAGATTGTTAAGCTTTGCAAGGCAAATCCATTCCTGGGGCCAGGCATTTGTAGCACAGATATCAATAACTGGGTTCGGGAAACGATTTCAGGCACCCACAAAGAGCCCTTAAAAAAACACAAAACAAAAAAACACACTGTTGAAACCAACAAATCAGGCAAACTACAAATTCTGGCCCTAAGAATAATCCAGAATATATTCAGCCCTGGCTGAGGTTATTAAACATCCCCCGCTTTCAAAAATGTATATGCTTCTGCTTCGGTGCCTCTTCTCATAAAAGGAACAATTTTTTTTTTGTCAGGTAAAAAGACTTAGAAGTCCTTCTAATTACATGCCATGTGTCTTTTCTTTATGAAGGAGGCTATTGTCCTGCTTTTAAAATAGACCAAAACCTTCCAGAGTATGTGTTGTTTTTCCTGAAGGGGATGCTCTGCTTGGGTGGCTATTTATACACCACCAAAAAAGGAGAGAGAAAATGCATCACCACAGCTATGCACAAAATCTGAATGAGTTAAATTATAGGTTAATTTATATATAATTTATATGTGCAAAATTAGAAGGGGGGGGGAATTAATGTGATTTAAATAGAAATACAATTCTTCTCACTTAAGTGAGAAGTTACACAGGTGAGGTTACACAGGTAACATTTCCTAGTATAGTAAGAAGTCCTGAATTTCTATTCAAAGAAGTCGTTGATGGACAACTGTCTTCTCTAAAGCAGGACAAATGGCGACCCTTCATTCTATACCTTTATGCCTCCTTTTTGATTTAAAAAATGAGGTGCCAGTCCCCATGCCTTGATAGAAGTGCCACAGGCGCAGAAAGAGGTGCCATTACAACGTACCAGTGAGTAGCGTCACAAAAAAGGACGGCAGAGAAAAATGGCATTTGTTAAGCATTGGTGAATTATTTATTTCATAAAATTTATGTAGCGTTCAATTGCAGAACCAAAGTGAAAACCCCTCCCTAAGGCCTTGTCTCAGGCCTGGTAGTAAAACTCAAGAAGTTTGGAGAGCAGAGTCCAGCCCCACCATTTACCATGTAAACCCAAGAAGACTGCATTTGAATTTACTTGTATTCACTGTATTTTTTGTAACTTAGGCTTAGTTCTCACTGAGGTGAAAAACCTTTGTCCGGGCTGCACAATGTCAGACCACTTGTGGAAGCTTATGTGTCAAAACTTCCTCATAACAAAAACAGTTCCTCCTGTAAGAAAATGAGAACGTCGGGGGGAAAGTTAAGCTGGACCCCTTTTGTGATAACAAATATTCAGTGTGGAGGCCATTATTTTGGGAGGAGAAAGATTCAAACTGTATTGCCATTGTTGTTGTTGAGTCATTTAGTCATGTCCGACTCTTCGTGACCCCATGGACCCGTAGTCAAGACTTAAATTTACCCTCAGTGGGAACTAGGCCTCAGCACAACCAATGTTCAAGTTTGCCGTCTCGTCAACAATGCTTTTTTGTGTGCTATTAACATGGCACAAAAGCTGCACGTTTGTTTTCTGACAATAAAATGTGTATCTGTGTCAAAATATGGGTGTGAAAATGGCCAGTGTTGTGACTTAATTTTCATCTACAATGAGGCAAAGTGGGAATACTGGTTTCACCATGATGTACACTTGCTTCCCTCAGACTTTTGCCCTCCTTCCAGGAGCATAAAAGGATGCTTTAGCAAATCAGACCATGGGCCCATCTGGTTCAGTCATGTCCACATTGTATACAGAATGAGGTCCAACACCCTGCAATGCAGGAATCAAAACTCTGGCTGGCTCTCCCAAGGTTTCGGGCATCTCCCTATCTGGAGATGTGCTGAACCTGGGCACTTTTGCATGCAAAACATGCTCTACTATTGAGCCACAGCCTCTTTCCCAGTTTGTAAATACAACTGTATCCCACCCCACCTGCCAATTCTGTTTTATCTATCCAGGAGTTTTGTCACTGGCTAATAAAGTATTTGTGAATCCCTTTTATCTGCAGTGAACAAGGCAGAAATTCACCATTGTTGAGGTTCGGACAGGCCTTTTCAAAACAGGGTCCGAGAGAGGATTTATAGATCCTGGAGGAAATGACTCAGATTGTACTTCTTAACATGCACTGGCTGTCAAGTTTTCCTCTCTGCTTCATATGCTACTGGATCTTAGTGAAATAAGATTCATCTTTGAGACAATTTACAAAGCACCAACTCATAAAAATAGGTCACTGCATAACGGAACCATCAGATTAGCACAGGATTATAAAATACAAAGCAAATGACCATCACTGAATCAAATTAGTTCTCTAAAAACTCATGAGAAACACATGTTTTCAGCAGGAAGTGAAACAGCAGAATTGTAGGTGCCGATTTGCTATCAATGGGGTAAGTGTTCTGAAATACTGGTGCCCAGAGTTCACATGGAAACTAAACAAATGAGTAGGGCTTCTCCAGAAGATCAGTGATCTGGCCAGTGCCTTAAGAGATAATATGGTCCTTCACTTTTTAAACTTACTCCTCTTCCTGACTTAAGCTAGTCCTAGGCCAGGCATCCCCAAACTCGACCCTCCAGCGGTTTTGGGACTACAATTCCCATCATCCCTAGCTAACAGGACCCGTGGTCAGGGATGTTCCAAAACAGCTGGAGGGCCGAGTTTGGGGGTGCCTGGCCTAGGGTGTTTAGGGCTTTGTACGGTGTGGGTTTTATGGGGTGTTAGAGGGGAGAGCCGCCTCTGCTGGGGGACACATTGTGTTCCTTTGGGGGCAGTTTGTCCACCTTTGGTCCCCACCCTGAACTCAGTTCTCACCTGTGGTTCCTAGAAACTGGCCGGCTAAACCAAGTGAGAGTAGCCAGCAGGCCTCAAACTCTTGGTGAATTAGGGACATTCCCTGAATGCAAAGTAATCTTTTTCAGAAATGTCAATTAACTTAACCAAAGTCTGTTGATTTCAACAGGTCTACAGTGGTACCTCAGGTTACAGACGCTTCAGGTTACAGACTCTGCTAACCCAGAAATAGTACCTCGGGTTAAGAACTTTGCTTTAGGATGAGAACAGAAATTGCACAGTGGCAGTGCAGCTGCAGCCCCCATTAGCTAAAGTGGTACCTCGTGTTAAGAACAGTTTCAGGTTAAGAATGGACCTCCAGAACAAATTAAGTACGTAACCAGAGGTACCACTGTACTCATATGAGTTAGTCACATAAAACCCTATAGAAAAGCAGAAAATTAGCATCTTCTTGTAATATTAATCATCCGAATAATAATAATAATAAATGCAAAGCTGGCAGATTGTAGATGTTTGGAGAATTCTATCCCCCAACCCCGTCATCACATACATAGAATCTGAATGCTGAGGTTTTGTATTATTATTTTTTAAAAAATGAGCACCCACTGCAAGAATAGAGCACACACAAAAGAGCTGGTTTTATTTAGTTTGAAAAGGTCTGCGTTACACCAAGCACACATCTTAACCGTGGTGGGTGAAAACTTGTACGGTTTTGGGGTTGATTACTGGAAGCTCAGCTACGGAGATATGCTAGAGAGGCTCGCGCAAAATTGCGGGGTCCAACTTTGAACGTTGGTTATCATTCTTGCTGCTGCTGCTACTGGTGGGAAGGTGGCCCTTCTAAGCCTACAGGTCCTTGATGTCCTTCTGGACGTTCCACAACGTGGTGGCACTCTTCTGGAGCTGGGCCACCTCATCATCCTTCAGCTTCTGGTTGATCACGCTGGTCAAGCCGACAGACCCCAGCACACACGGCAGACTCAGGAAGACTTCGTTTTCAATGCCATACATGCCCTGCAAGGAAGATTTAAGAGAGAAGTTGGAAACTAGGAAATCCCTCTTTAAAAAAAAAAAAATGCTTTTTCACAAACATAAATAAAACTTAATCTTTTACAGTCATCATTTTATGTCATCTTATCTACACTGCGTAAATTCACCCCCAGACTTCCTTCCCTGCTTCGGTTTTCTTAGTATATATCTTCTCTTGCAGATTCTTATTTACCTTCTATACACATCACAGGATTTATGTTAACCCTGCTACAGTTTTTAGACTTCTACAGTTAATTCTTATGTATGCAACAAATTTACCCCACTCTTCTTCAAACTTTGTCCCTTTTTGGTCTCGAATTTTATAAGTCATTTTAGCTAATTCTGTATACTCAAAAAATTTAGTCTGCTATTCCATTACCGTTGGGGTCTCCTGTAATTTCCACTTTTGAGCCACGAGGATCCTAGCTGCTACTGAAATAGTTTACGATCCTCCTTTTTTACCTCCTCCCCTATTATCCCTAATAGAAAAGCTTCCGGTTTTTTTAGGGAATGCATACTTTAAAAGTTTCTTCAGTTCATTATATATTAAATCCCAAAACTTTTTCATCTTTTCACACTCCCACCACTTGTGGTAGAGATCCCCATCCTTTAATTTACATTTCCAGCAGGCTTTATTGCTCAATTTAACCGGGGTAATATACCTCCGGTACTTCATTTTTCCTAAATTTTCTCTTAAGGTGGAGCACGGAAACTGGGAAATCCTTCTTAACATGAGCAGCCTTTGCTCTTGGCCCTGAGTGGGAAGGCTCAGGTGGCTTCCGTAGCCGGAAACGGCTTTCATCAGCTTGGGCTGATATGGCAGTTGTGACCCTAAGCTAAGAGACCTTTCTTCCATTTGTTTGTTTCACATTTATATACCGGTTGATTGTCGCAAACCCTTTCCCATATCCATGCACTAGCGACATCCTGTCAAAGAGCGAGCCGGCAGTAAATTGCACCATTCAAAATTGGAGTTAACTCTATTAGCAAAAGAACAATCGCCATGGACTTGGTGGAGTGTCAGCCCTAATGAGCACAACAGCTCATCCCTGGTAGGTCTGGTCCCATGAATCGGTTGACTAGACTGAAAGTCCCCACCTCCCCATGGCCACCTAAGTCCTCTCCAGGGCTTTCTCCAAGCAATCAGAGACTGAGCCTGTGTGCATTCTGCTACAGTTCCACTCATTTCAGCCCTCTTCTGGTTCTGGGAGGACAGGGTTGAGGGCACCCATGACTCTTCACCAACCTGACTCATCTCTGTCTCCTGGCCACCCTACTGCTTCAGCTTCTGCCTCCGATTCTGGACTTCTCTCTGCCACAGACTCTCCCACCTCACTAAGCCCTGTTACCTTTTCAGCTTCCGACACGTCCTCTTCCCAGCCTTCTCCCTTTTTCCCCTCTGACCACTCATTGTGGTCCCACCACCACTCCCTGGGCTCAGAGCCGTCTTCCTTTGGGGTTTCCCCAGCTGATTGTCCCCACCGTTCCTCTGCCTCTAACAAGCCCACGGCGCTTCCCTCCAACAAACTGATACAGAAGTAATATGGAAGAGGGCAAAGGGATGCATTCAGGACCACCACTCCCATCTACTGAGTATACCCAATCCTTGCCCCTGGTGAACCTAACCTTGCTTGCCCTGCAAGTGACGCAGCTGTTACGACCTACACTGTTCTGCAAACACAGTCTTGCATTCTCCAAATCTACTGCACTGAGCACCCAGGAATGAAAAGGAGGAGGGGGAACTGTTCATCCCCATTTCTCTATTTCCCATCTGGAAGCAGGGACGAAATATAGCAAAGGGCAGAAACACAACCAAGCTATTAACGTTCCTTACCTTTACCATGGTGGACACTGGATGAACTCGGCAAAGGTTCCCGAAGATAGTCTCCAGTAGGTCAGCAACACTCAAGCCAATGGCCCAGTTGGTGTAGCCTTTCAGCTTGATCACTTCATAGGCACTACCAAAAACACATCGCAGAAAGCCCAGTTAGACCACGTAAAGTGGTTGCAAAAGATAGCAAGGAAACAGCGAAGCGTGGTCATGGCAAGAAAGAAGAAAGAGAAATGATGGCATTTCTAATTCTGGGGGGAACTAGCACCAGGAAAATTCCTGCTAAAGGAGGAGACACTCTAGTACAGAGGTTGGAACCTCTGTCCTATGAAACAAATTAGGCTTGTCAGTTCTCCCCGTCTGGCTTGCAAGGCTGTTTTGGCCAAGCCACAGCCACCTGCTCCTCACCTGTGAAGGGCAGGTAAAGAGGAGGTAGGGCTATAAGGGGGCTTCCACCTGAAAGTGCTTTGCAAACCCCGACAATCAGCTGGTTGGCAGGGCTTGCAAAGCACAGTGTCTCTGCCTGCACATTTTGAGGGCGTTGTTAGGATGTCAGGTGACTGGCAGCTGGGCAACTCCTCTCTCTAGTGGCAGGAGGGTGGGGGAGATAAAAAGATTCAGCCCGCTGCCCAGCTCCAGATCCACCTCTGCTCTAATTGAAGGTGTGGGGTATGTATGTGCATGAAACTCCAGATTTAAATGCATTAGTAGGCACGAAATTTTGAATGGTGCATGTCTGAAATATGAACAACCAAATCTCCACTAGAAACATGTGGCCTCATTCCAACCAGGCTCAGAACCCACTTCGTATCAGGCCTGGAGCTAGCAGGTGACAGTCTTGGGCACCACCAACATCTACAGAGTCTCTATCCTGACCACCACCCCTTTAAAAACTCATTGCAAAGCAACAACTAAGCAGTCATTCCCAGACAACCCGTACTGCTTCTCTCCATGCCGGGGGAACCAGGAGGTATCACTCTGAATTAACAATTTTGCCTGATTATGTACTCCAGAGAAGTCAACAACCGCTCACAGTTTTGGTGATAAATGTACTGACCATAGATTTAGGAAGTTTCAAGTTTGCTGAGGCTGTATTTTACCCAGATCCCTCATACACAGATGTTCAAGAAGGCAACCCTCATAAAGACTGATCTGCCAACCTCGGTCATCCCCAACGCACCATACCTGTCAACCACCTCCTTGTGAACTTTCTTCCAGCCCTCTGGATCTTGGTCAGTCCCCATGTCAGGGTTTAGCTGCTGGAGAGAAACACCTGCGACGTTAACCCCACTCCAGACAGCCACTGCAACGACAAGAAGAGCCCAGGTTATGATAGGTGGTAGGTTCCCTGTTTAAAGGTAAAGGGACCCCTGACCATTAGGTCCAGTCATGGCCGACTCTGGGGTTGCGGCGCTCATCTTGCTTTATTGGCCGAGGGAGCCGGCATACAGCTTCCAGGTCATGTGGCCAGCATTACTAAGCCGCTTCTGGTGAACCAGAGCAGCGCACGGAAATGCCGTTTACCTTCCCGCCGGAGTGGTACCTATTTATCTACTTGCATTTTTGACGTGCTTTCGAACTGCTAGGTTGGCAGGAGCTGAGACCGAGCAACGGGAGCTCACCCCATCGCGGGGATTCGAACCACCAACCTTCTGATCTGCAAGTCCTAGGCTCAGTGGTTTAACCCACAGCGCCACCCACGTCCCAGGTTCCCTGTTTAGGGAAACTTTTATTGTTTAACAGACTATTGTATTTTAATATTTTGTTGGAAGCCGCCCAGAATGGCTGGGGAAGACACTGCGAGATACGATAGCCATCTTCAAATATCTCAAGGTCTGTCGCATGGAAGAGGGAGCAAGCTTGTTTTCTTCTGCTCCAGAAGGTAGGACCCAAACCAACGGATGCAAGTTACGAGAAAGAAGATCCTGGCTATACGCCAGGAAGAACTTTTTGACAGCAAGACCTGTTTTGACAGTGGAACGGTCTCCTCGTGAGGTGGTGGACTCTCCTTCCTTGGAGGTTTTCAAGCAGAGATTGGGTGGCCATCTGCCATGGATGAGATTCCTGCATTGCAGGGGGTTGGACTAGATGACCCTCGGGGTCCCTTCCAACCCTACAATTCTACGGTTCTATATCCTATTGGGCTGGGTATGTCCCGTCTAAAGCCCCTGGGCTAGACAGACCAATGGTCTGACTCACTATAAGACAGCTCCCTTCCTATGTTCACATATACTGGGGCTTATAGCTCAGAGGCGGAGCCTCTGCTTTGCATCCAGAAGATCCCAGGTAGGACTGGGAATGCCGTGTTTGTAATCCTGTAGAGCCACAGCCACACAGCGAGGCAATGCTGAGCTAAGGTCAACGCTCTGACTTCAATGCCATCTTCCTATGTTCTGTACCATTCAAATAAACAATACTTTATTCATTCTGGCTGCTGTCCAAAGGCACGCATGTGTGTCTGTACAAGACAGAAGGGACCGGGAACTCAAGAAGGCCAACTAGGAAAAAAAACTTCCTTAGAAAGGGATCTCCGCTCCTGAGTAGAACGCTTCCCCCGCTATAGTTGATTTCATCTCTCACAGCCGTGTTTGAACTATTTTCAACAATGGGGTTGTTTGCTTTCCTTGCTCCATGTTAACTGCTTTGGGCAGGAAAGGAGAGATGTGCAGATCTGCTCCATAAATAAGCACAGGAAAGTATGATTTATAAGCTCAGCTATCGTCTCCCGTGATTCGCAACAGCTCGCCAGGGAAGAGTCCTTCGCATCACCTGGCAACGTTTAACAGGAGATGCTAAGGAATGAAACCGGGACCTCCTCAAACACTGAGCTATGGCCTTTCCGCATGAAATAAAAAATTAAGGGGGGGACACGCTTTAAATCTCTGGCACTTCTTGTTAAAGGATTTCAGCCTTGCCTGGACCTTTGAGGTCTCCTTGCGGCAGGGGAAGTGGGACCCTCTTCTGGAAGCCCCTCACAAAACCAGTGACCACGAGGTCTCAAGATATGGTAGCCACAAGGCTGGAGGACTCCACACTTGTTTACTGATTTCCTGGCTGGATCTCACCTTTTGCCCCCATCGCCTGCAAGAGCAGTCAGGAGAAAGCTTTCAGGAGTGCCAATTAGCCACACATGACTGTACCTCGGAGGAGGGGGCGAGCTTGTGAAATCGCCTGCTTGGATCAGGGCCAGAACCAGGAAGGGATGGAGCCTCGACTTCAATATAGCCTGAAGCTCTAGTTTCCAACCCTCTGTGAACTGTGTTAACACAGTGGTTCTCAACCTGCGGGTCCCCAGATGTTGTTGGACTACAACTCCCATCATCCCTGAGCTCTGGCCTTGCTAGCTAGGGGCGATGGGAGTTGTAGTCCCAAGACATCTGGGGACCCACAGGTTGAGAAAGGTTGGAACAAGTCACAAAGATGGACCACCTCTCTTCCCCTCCCAAAGCAGCTGGGAGTACAGAGCTAGTCTAGAAAGACTTGGCAGGGGGTTGGACTCGATGGCCCTTGTGGTCTCTTCCAACTCTATGATTCTATGACTCCATATACAGCAGCTTCAAATGTCCCCCAACCCAGCAGTGTTCTTCTTTTCTTGGGTTGCCGGATGCTGCTGTTGGACTACAACTCCCATTATCCCTGATCACTGGGCCAAACAGGTTGTGGGTGATGGGAGTTGTAGTCCCCCACACTTGGGGACCCAAGGTTGCAGAATGCTGCCCTACGGGATCACTGCAGGTTTTGGACAACGCTGCTCACCGCTGGAATCGCCGTGTTCTCCCAGGATCCAACCGTGACAGCTGGTGGGATGGACGCCCAGCTTTTCGGCCATCAGGAAACGGAACCGAGCCGAATCGAGGTTGCAACCGCTGCCGATGACGCGGTGCTTAGGCAGGCCGCTCAGTTTCCACGTCACATAGGTGAGGATATCCACTGGGGAAAGGAGGAGAGAGAGGATGAGGGGCTGGTGCACTCAAGAGTCAACTCTCTGGCCCCATCTGCACTGCACGTTTAAAGCGCTATGAGACCACTTTAAACAGATACGGCTTCCCACAAAGAAAGAGGAGGGAGAAAGGTTGTTTTCTGCTGCTCCAGAGAAGCGGACACGGAGCAATGGATCCAAACTACAAGAAAGAAGATTCCACCTAAACATTAGGAAGAACTTCCTGACAGTAAGAGCTGTTCGACAGTGGAATTTGCTGCCAAGGAGTGTGGTGGAGTCTCCTTCTTTGGAGGTCTTTAAGCAGAGGCTTGACAACCATATGTCAGGAGTGCTCTGATGGTGTTTCCTGCTTGGCAGGGGGTTGGACTCGATGGCCCTTGTGGTCTCTTCCAACTCTATGATTCTAATCCTGGAAGCTGTAGTTTGCTAAGGGTGCCAAGAGTGGTTAGGTGACTTCCCTTGCCTTCACTGATGCTCAAGATGCGGAATGTCCCAGGAACGAGCCAGTGCCACACTCTCATAAAAAGGTAAAAGGTAAAGGACCCCTGGATGGTTAAGTCCAGTCAAAGGCGACTATGGGGTGCAGTACTCATCTCGCTTTCAGGCCGAGGGAGCTGGCGTTTGTCCACAGACAGCTTTCCAGGTCATGTGGCCAGCATGAGTAAATCGCTTCTGGCACAACGGCACACAGTGACGGAAACCAGAGTGCACGGAAATGCCATTCACCTTCCTGCCACAGCAATACCTATTTATCTACTTGCACTGGTGTGCTTTCGAACTGCTAGGTTGGCAGGAGCTGGAACAGAGCAAAGGGAGCTCACCCCGTCACGGGGATTCAAACCACCAACCTTCTGATTGGCTAGCCCAAGAGGCTCAGTGGTTTAGACCACAGCGCCACTCCTGTCGATAATCAACGCAAAGAATTTTAAGCAAGCCTTCCACCACAACCTTGCCCCTTCCACGTTTGCCGCAAATTGATGGGGAGTTGTAACACAAAAAACCAGCAGAGCACGAGGTGAGGGAAGGCTGGCTTAAGCAAAGATGCCAGGATCCAAATTTATTTCTTGTTTACTGAAGCGGCATCTGGATTTGTCTGGATTGCAACCAGGCTCTGGAACTAGACTGGCAGTGAGTGCAAGAAACATTTCAGACATAGAAAAGGCCATGATCTAGCTACGGGGGCTGCGCTAACTGCTAGCCCAATTTACCTGGGTTCGAAACCACCAGGATGATGCAGTCCGGACTATGTTTCACAACCTGTGGGATAATGAACTTGAAGACATTCACGTTCCTCTGGACCAAGTCGAGGCGGGACTCCCCTTCCTGCTGGCGGACTCCGGCGGTCACCACGACAACCTTGGAATTAGCAGTGACCGCGTAATCTGCAGGCAAAAATGTAACCGAGAAGTTATCAGGAGGCAGGGCAAAGTTCTGCGGCCTTCCAGAAGCTGTCAGATGACAGCTCCCATCATCCCCAACTGATGGGAGATGGAGTTCAACAACATCTGGAGGCCCAACAGCTGGGTGTCAAATGGGAACCAAGGGGAAGGCAGGTTGAAATTCCCACTCAGCCCTGAAGTTCATTAGGACACTTTGGGACAAGCCACTATTTATTTAAAGGTAAAGGGACCGCTCACCGTCAGGTCCAGTCGTGCCGACTCTGGGGTTGCGGCGCTCATCTTGCTTTACTGGCCGAGGGAGCCGGCGTACAGCTTCCAGATCATGTGGCCAGCATGACTAAGCCACTTCTGGCAAACCAGAGCAGCACACGGAAACGCCGTTTACCTTCCCGCTGGAGCGGTACCTATTTATTTACTTGCACTTTGACGTGCTTTCGAACTGCTAGGTTGGCAGGAGCTGGGACTGAGCAACGGGAGCTCACCCCGTCGCGGGGATTCGAACCGCCGACCTTCTGATCGGCAAGTCCTAGGCTCTGTGGTTTAACCCACAGCGCCACCCGCGTCCCTTAAGAGTTTGGATTTGATATCCTGCTTTATCGCTACCCGAAGAAGTCTCAAAGCGGCTAACATTCTCCTTTCCCTTCCTCCCCCACAACAAACACTATTTATTTACAAGCATTTATAAACCACTTTACAGGTAAATACTAAAAAAATTAATCGAAGTGCGTACAAAATAAAAATAATAAACATGTGTTATCATTACATTTATTATCGGCCCTTTACCAGTAGGTCCCAAGGTGGGTTATCATTAAATTTAAAAAGTTTGAATATGCTGCAGTTCCAGGAATAGGTGGAGCCCTAAAAACACACATCTTGAGTGTCAAAGGGCAGAGTAAACAGGTGTGTCTTCTGCATATGCCAGAAGTTACACAATTAAGGTGCCGGGCGCACCTCTATGGGGGTGGGAATTCCACATCCCAGCGGATGAAGGTGGCTCCATCTGTGGGAAAATGGTTGCTTATGCATAAGCGCATGGGCAAAAGTTTATTACAGGGCAAAGCAAGATGCTGCTTAAAGCATGGACAACGCGTGAACAGTCCATGCTAATGTAGCGATTGGTCCACGTAACATGGTCTGAGAGTGGCGTGATGTACTGTACTTTCTTTGTTTGCTTCTGATACATTGTTGTATACTTTTGCTGAACACAACAATAAAGGCGGGCAACAGCTTTGGAGGCTGTGTGAGATCCCTTCAAAATCCATCTTGGTGTGTGAGATCCTTTCAAGCTAACCTGGTGAGAGACTGTCTCATTCCAAAAAGACGAGCAGGCCTCGTCATCCATCTCCTGATCTTAACACCCAGGAGCGACCATAAGGAAAGAAGCGGTCTTCAAGATCTTTGTGGCCTCGGTCGTTTATATTGAAAACCAGGCAAGCAGTGGTATAAAAGCATATAAAAGCAGGGTTTTCGAGCAAATGAAAACTACAAACAGTCCAGTCTTGTGCACCGGGGAAAGCCTGTGGAAAAACAGACGCCTTTGCTATCTCTCAAGCTACTTCACCAGGTTGCTGACAGGATACAGAAGACAGCAGGGAGACTCTACATACATCAGCCTGGACTCTGTGCAGGAGCTTGCCCAGGATATAAAAGAAGCAGGCGAACAGGCGTTGAAAGGTCTGAGGCCCTCCTTTCCACCCACAAGAATAATGAATGTTATAATGGACTGCATAACTGCATGTCCTGGCTATAGACAAAGGTCGCCTGTACGTTGAGATTCATAGTCCCTGTATCAGCTTACAAACAAGTTCACAGAAGTTCTGCATTGCTGGTCTCGAGGGATGGGGAGCCAGCCCCCTCCTCTGAAACCGGCATAGAAACACAAGTTGCTAGCCTCTTAGGAGGTAGTTAAAAACAACAACCCTGCCTTCCATGAAGGAGACTGTTGGAGGACAGTGGTCTGTTCCTCCTCGCTCGCCTGCGTGGAATTTCTGATCACCTATGGCTACCAGGCAAGTTGTGGCCTTCCACTCTTCAGTAGCTCAGGGAAAGCGGATTTCAAACATCTGTTTCCCAATGTGACCTGTTGAGCAAGGACATAAGTCTGGCTCTCCCCCACCGGGCTCACAAGGCAGTAAGATATAATATAAAACCTACCCTTGCCCGCTATGATCTTATGTGTCTTAAGAAATAAGCTTCCATGCTGAAGATCCATCATTTCTCCCTTCAGTTTGTCTTCCAGGACATCAACCAATGCAAGCTCATCACAGAGACCCTGGCAGGGAAGGTGGGGGAAAAACCACAAGTGTTAAGTATATGAATGATGATGTACCCCACCCGCTCTGGGAGACTCCCAACATAATATACAGAAACACAACACCACAGCGGAACATCATACATTTAAAGTGTCCGATCCTTCCCTTGGACTGCCTTCAGATATTTATGCAAGGTTGTACAGTGGTGCCCCGCAAGACGAATGCCTCGCAAGATGGAAAACCCGCTAGACGAATGGGTTTTCCGTTTTGGAGGTGCTTCGCAAAATGAATTTGCTATGGGCTTGCTTCGCAAGACGAAAATGTCTTGCGATTCCTGGGTTTTTTTTCCCCTTCCCCCCATTTTCCCCAAGCCCCTAAGCCGCTTAACAGCTGTTCGCTAAGCCGCTTAACAGCTGATCTAAGCCGCTTATCAGCTGATCTAAGCCGCTAATAGCCTTTTAGCAGCTAATCCGCTAATCCCTTAAGCCTTTAATAGCCGCTAATAGCCGCTAAACCGCTAATAGTGCTAATCCGCTAATGGGCTTGCTTCGCAAGACGAAAAAAACCGCAAGACGAAGAGACTCGCGGAACGGATTCTTTTCGTCTTGCGAGGCACCACTGTATAATTATTTATCTCACGCAAGGGACAGTGTTTGTGCGCTTCCAATATTTCTAATCACAGGTCTAGAGTAAGTCCATCCTGCAGCCAAACAGCACCCAAGCCTTCTTGCGTTATAGAGAGGAGAAATATTTATACAGTGGATGCTCAGGTTGCAAACGTGATCCATGCGGGATATGCGTTCGCAACCCGCGCCTGCGCATGCATGGGTTGAGATTTGGCGCTTCTGCGTATACGCAAAGCGTGATTTAGTGCTTATGTGCATGCATGAGCACCGAAACCCAGAAGTAACCCGTTCTAGTACTTCCGGGTTTCGGCGGTCCGTAACCTGAAAAAACACAACCTGAAGCGTCTGTAACCTGTCTGTATGACTGTAATATAATGTAATGTAATATTGTACCAGCAAAAAAGTGGTACCAGTCCTGACCTGATTCCCTTTAGGCTAAGTTAAATCCAGGGTTTGCTCTCCTGCCGCAGATGCCCATGACTGCTGCCCTTGACACCTTGGTCAGCTAACGTGAAAAGGGACTCCGTGCACATATGATCATCAGGGAAGGAGCCGTACAGAACAGAGCCTCTTCTCAGCCTGGTCAAATTTGTGCAAATTTGGTAGCCCACTGAGTTGTCCAACTGAATGTTTTAATTACAAAAAAAAAATAGCACCAAGAGAATAGACTTCATGCATCTCTATACAGTGGTGCCTCGCAAGACGAAATTAATTCGTTCTGCGAGTTTTTTCGTCTTGTGAATTTTTTCGTCTTGCGAAGCACGGTTTCCCATAGGAAATGCATTGACGGTTTCCCATAGGAATGCATTGACGGTTTTAAGAAAAAGGCGCAAGACGTTTTCGTCTTGCGAAGCAAGCCCATAGGGAAATTCGTCTTGCGAAGCAACTCAAAAAACAAAAAAACTCTTTCGTCTTGCGAGTTTTTCGTCTTGCGAGGATTCGTCTTGTGAGGTACCACTGTATATATTCATAGAGTCACAGAATTGGGACCACAAGGGTCATATACTGCAACCCACTGCAATAATGCAGGAATCTTTTGCCCAACATGGGGATTTAACTCACGACCCCGAGACTCTCGTGCTCTACCAACTGAGCTATCCCAAGTCCTGGAATCGAATCATGTGGATTCTAGCCCTTGGAGCTTACAAAGCCAAGGATGGGGCGCCACAACTCCCATCAGAGCCCAGCCACCAAGGACGATGGGAGTTGTAGTCGAGCTGCAACAGGAGGAACCCGCATGTTCTTCACACTGTCTGTTATATCGCTAAAGAAGCCCATCCATCACATTCCCCTTTTGCTGCAACAGGGTAACAGAGTAACCAGATGGTTCTGGACTCCCCGCTCCAATCTTCCCTAACCATTGGTCATGCTTGCTGGAGCTGGTGGGAGCCGGGAGCCTGCCAACGCCTAGATGTCACCATGTCAGCCCTCTTTGACTAACCAATACTCCATGGGTAGGCAAACTAAGGCCCGGGGGCCGGATCCAGCCCAAACGCCTTCTAAATCTGGCCCACGGATAGTCCTGGAATCAGCATGTTTTTACATGAGTAGAATGTGTCCTTTTATTTAAAATGCATCTCTGGGTTATTTGTGGTGCATAGGAATTCGTTCATATATTTTTTTTCAAAATATAGTCCGGCTCCCCACAAGGTCTGAGGGACAGTGGACCGGCCCCACTGCTGAAAAAGTTTGCTGACCCCTGCATTTGTCTCTTACAATGAAGTTGACTTAAAGGGAAGATGATGGAGCGTCTGTTTTGCATGGTCCCAAGATTCTCCAGGTAGGACTGGGAATGGTCCTCATCTGAGATCCTGGAAGGCTGCTGCCGACAGTGCAAATGAACTAGATGAACCCATGGTCCAACTCTGCACAAAGCAGCTGCCTGCATTCCTAACCGGAGAACCTGCATCTTCCTCCTCTAGATGTTCCTGGAGGACCGTTTCCATCATCCCTCTGCCCATGGGTACCACTTGCATGGAAGAACCTATTAACCAGATTATTATTATTTTTTTGGTGGGGGAGTCCTAATTGCACTTAAAAAGGTAAAGGGACCCCTGACCATTAGGTCCAGTCGTGACTCTAGGGTTGCGGCGCTCATCTCGCTTTATTGGCCGAGGGAGCCGGTGTACAGCTTCCGGGTCATGTGGCCAGCATGACTAAGCCGCTTCTGGCGAACCAGAGCAGCGCACGGAAACGCCGTTTACCTTCCCGCCAGAGCGGTACCTATTTATCTACTTGCACTTTGACTTGCTTTCGAACTGCTAGGTTGGCAGGAGATGGGACCGAGCAACGGGAGCTCACCCCGTCACGGGGATTTGAACCGCCGACCTTCTGATCAGCATGTCCTAGGCTCTGTGGTTCAACCCACAACACCACCCATGTCCCTAATTGCACTTAGGTCTGGTCATTTATGCCACCCAAACACAGACACACATACACATACACACACACACACACACACACACACTGACCTTTTCCAGGACACTGATGGCACAAGCCATCCCAACTTGACCGACTCCTACCACGGTGACTTTGTTGTTTGGCTTGGTGGCCGGCTGCGTCACGGGTGTGATCAGTTTGTCCTTGAGCGAAGCCATTTTTTGCTGCAAAAAAAGGAGAAACCAGATAGAACAAAGGTCAATTTCCAGCTTCTTCAAAACAACCAAAGCAAGGTCCTCGAGTGCTTTCAAAAGAAGACTCCAGCTCCTACCAAAATGCAGTGGAGAAATAAACAGGATTAGCTTGAGACTGACAAAACACAGCACGTGGCCTCCAGACTAATTCATTTCTACCCATTTACGTTTGCCCTACTAATCTGCAACACCTGCCAGCAGTTTCTCAACGTGCGGCTGCAAAACGCCACAAATTGTGGAGTCTCAGCTGTTCCTTTTCATTTAAGTACCTCCCCATTTCATTTCAGTTCTGTCTTCCCGTCAAGGTCAGTGTTCTGCACAGGTCTTCTTCCCTCGATCCATTTTATTCTCATGATGACACTGTAAGGTAGGTCAGGGTGAGAGATGATGGCTGGCCCATGGATTTTTTTTTTTTTTTTTTGCCCACCAAATACTTCTTCGAGGCATTGCCATTAATTTGCACCGGTACAGAGGTGCTTAAAAGGCATTAGGAGATGCAAAGCCTTAATTACACAACTATTAATTTGATTTAAAACTCACAACTTCCTCAAGGAGCCCAAGGTGGTAAACCTATCAACACAATTAAAACTTCTATAAAAAAACAAAAAGTTTACAACTCCTGAAAGCAACCACCTGCTCTCAAACTAATAATTTCAGGGTTGCCTTGGACAGAAACCTTCACCCATTTAATGCCTGTACAAATAAGGAATGTTTTAAAACTTCTCCAAGAAATTACTAGGGAAGGAGGCAGGCTAGCACACCACACAATCTAATTTACACCCTTTCCTTAGCAATTCGGCTTCCCATCCTTACAGTCATGTTTCTCCACTGACAATTTCCTGCTGCCTTATACACGGTACTTAGAATCATAGAGTTGGAAGAGACCACAAGGGCCATCGAGTCCAACCCCCTGCCAAGCAGGAAACACCATCAGAGCACTCCTGACATATGGTTGTCAAGCCTCTGCTTAAAGACCTCCAAAGAAGGAGACTCCACCACACTCCTTGGCAGCAAATTCCACTGTCGAACAGCTCTTACTGTCAGGAAGTTCTTCCTAATGTTTAGGTGGAATCTTCTTTCTTGTAGTTTGGATCCATTGCTCCGTGTCCGCTTCTCTGGAGCAGCAGAAAACAACCTTTCTCCCTCCTCTATATGACATCCTTTTATATATTTCAACATGGCTATCATATCACCCCTTAACCTCCTCTTCTCCAGGCTAAACATGCCCAGCTCCCTTAGCCGTTCCTCATAAGGCATCATTTCCAGGCCTTTGACCATTTTGGTTGCCCTCCTCTGGACACGTTCCAGATTGTCAGTGTCCTTCTTGAACTGTGGTGCCCAGAACTGGACACAGTACTCCAGGTGAGGTCTGACCAGAGCAGAATACAGTGGCATTGCATCCTGAGTATTCTTCCCTTGCTTATACAGTCGTACCTTGGTTTTCAAACGCCTTGGGAGTCGAACGTTTTGGCGCCCAAACGATTGAAAACCGGAAGCGATTGTTCTGGTTTCCAAACGTTCTTTGGAACCCGAACATCCGACGCGACTTCCATGGCTTCCGATTGGCTGCAGGAACTTCCTGCAGCCAATTGGAAGCTGCGCCTTGGTTCCCAGACATTTTGGAAGTCAAACGGACTTCCAGAACGGATTCCGTTCAGCTTCCATGGCACCACTGTACTTCAAGACCTGCTCACAATTTGATTTGGCTAGAATACTGTTTTAAATAGTCCGAAAGGAATTTCCATTCTTCCATAATAATAACAATAATAATAATAAGCCGGGCACAGAGCGGCTAACAACAATAAAAATAGCACAGTTTACATAAAATCACAGTCAATTAATTGAAATACATTCTAAAATCAATTCAGAATCAAATTAATGGCAACCATTGGGCTAGAGTTCTATGAGGATTACAGAAGGAGAGAGGGGGTTAGACTGTGCCTTGGCCAAAGGCCTGGTGGAACAGCTCTGTCTTGCAGGCCCTGCGGAAAGATGTCAAGTCCCACAGGGCCCTAGTCTCTTGTGACAGAGCATTTCACCAGATTGGGGCCACAGCCGAAAAAGCCCTGGCTCTGGTTGAGGCCAGCCTAACCTCCCTGTGGCCCGGGGATCTCCAAGATGTTTTTATTTGAAGACCGCAAGGTCCTCCGTGGGACATACACCTTTCTTTGTTTTGATCTCTTATTTTCGCCGTTCATTTGGCTAGAATACTGTTTTAAATAGTCCGAAAGGAATTTCCATTCTTCCATACACCTTTCTTCGTTTTGGTCTCCTATTTTCACCGTCAATCTCTCCACCTCCACATAGTTCTTCAAAATCCGGTCCTCTTTTCTTTGAACCTCGTTTTCTTCCCATTTCTGCATGTACAGAACTCTGGCTGCTGTGGTCACACACATAAACAATTTGACCATCTTTTGGGGGGACCTCTCATCCTACTTTTCCTGTTAAGAATGCTTCAGGCTTTCTTGGGGAATAACAATTTTAAACATCTTTTAAAATTCATTATGTATCATTTCCCAAAAGCCAGTTGCTTTTTTACAAGTCCGCTGCATATTTTTTAAAAAAGGTCCTTTCTGCCTGCTGCCACTTCCAGAATTTATTTGACAGTCTTATACAGGCTTCCTCAAGCTCGGCCCTCCAGATGTTTTGAGACTACAATTCCCATCATCCCTGACCACTGGTCCTGCTAGCTAGGGATCATGGGAGTTGTAGGCCAAAAACATCTGGAGGGCCGAGGTTGAGGAAACCTGGTCTTATACATCTTGGCTAATTTACTCGGAGTTAGGTATCACCCATATATCATTTTCATGTAGTTTTCCTTTAATGTATAACACGCCATAATTTTCAAATCTACTTTCCACAGCTTTTCCCACGCTGCCGTATCGATAAAATGGCCCAAGTCCTTAGCCCATTATATCCAGACTTAACCAGCTCATTTTTTTTTGTTTTCCATTCTCTTCCACCACTTTTATTGCTTTTCAGAGGTTTGGTTGCATAAATTCTGTCATAAGGTAGAAACGGTCTCTCATACCTTGTTACGCTGCCGTTTCTACGGGGATATAAGCTCGGGATTTATTACCCCTGCTATGCAAAAATCTCCAAATGAATCTGAACTTCAGCGTCTAAAATCCCTGGTAGAGGACAAGGATCCTGAGATCACGTTAAGGGTAGCCAAATTCTGTGCGATTGCCATAAAACTGAGGGAACAAGCTGTGCTATCATAAAGGTTTTAAATGATAATTTTAGGTTATATGTTAGTGACTATGTTTTAATTTATATATATTTAAACTGTTGCTATATCTGTATTGTCCTTGTTATACCTAATTGCAAATTCAAATGTATCCCTATCGTGTTTTATGACTTCCTTGATTTTGTATGTGGGCTGGAACTGGTCTGTGACCGAAATAATAAAATTCATTCATTCATTCATTCATTCAAATTCTGTCATATTTAACTGCTAGTCGCTTTATCTTGCCCAAGGCAACCCAAAGTGACTTACTAACAACCAAGCAAAAACAAACACACAAAGCCCATATAAATACATTGGGAGGGGGGAATAAATCAAACCCTTCCCACCCACTTCTAAAAGGCCACTGATAGAATTGTAGAGTTGGAAGGGACCCCAAGAGCCATCTAGTCCAACCCCCTGCAATACAGGAATAAATACCATATTTTTCCCTCTATAAGATGCACTTTCCCCCTCCTAAAAAGTAAGGGGAAATGTGTGTGCGTCTTATGGAGCGAATGCAGGCTGCGCAGCTATTGCTGAAGCCAGAACAGCAAGAGGGATCGTTGCGCAGTGTTCTGGCTTCTGGGATTCAGAATATTTTTTTTCTTGTTTTCCTCCTCCAAAAACTAGGTGCATCTTATGGTCGGGTGCGTCTTATAGAGCAAAAAATACGTTAGTTAAAGGCCAATGGCCTGGTAGAAGAGGAACGTTTTCGCCTGGCGCCTATAAATATGTAAGGAAGGTACCAGGCGAAACCTCCCTGGGGAGAGCATTCCACAATCAGGGAGCCACCACAAAAAAGGCCCGTTCTCGTGTTGCCACCCTCCGGACCTCTCGTGAAGGCGGCACACAAGAAAGGGCCTCAGAGGATGAACACAGAATCTGGGTTAGTTCATATGGTGAGAGGCAGTCCTTGGGGTATATATTTGTTGAAATATGAAGCAGCACATAAATTAATTAAACTAACTAAATAGACCTATGCTGTTCAGTAAAGATTGCTTTTTAAAAAGTTGCATCAGCATTACAAATCAGCCCCCGAATGTTACTAGTCTGCAAACAAACTTACTATTCCGCTGCGATCTGGCAGAGGGCGGGCAGAGTGCTGAGTAGGAGGAGCTTCCTCTCCTGTGGCCCTGATTTTTTCCTCCTAAAAAGTAAGGGGAAATGTCTGTGCATCTTCTGGAGTGAATGCGTGGTCCCTGGAACTGAATTGCCCAGGGGCAAAAAGCAGATTGTGCCCTCTCTCTCTCTCTATATATATATATGGAAGGGGGTGTTGAAACAAAGCCGCTGAGCACCTGATCGGCAAGCGATCAGGGAGGGAGATAAGGGACTCCAGAGATAAAGGAGGCTGCCGGGGGGGGGGGGGGTAAAAGCACATGGATCCTCAGGATTTTTGCACTGGGTCACCCCAAATTCACCATCAGATCACATAGCTTGTCCATGGCTACAGCCTGCACCAAAAAAATCACGCATCCACTGTTTAGTGGGGCCGCAATGGTGCAAAAATGTGGTTACAAAGCACGGATCCACATGGATCCTCAGGATTTTTGCACTGGGTCACCCCAAATTCACCATCAGATCACATAGTATGTTTATGGCTTACAGCCTCTACCAAAAAAATCAAGCATCCACTGTTTCGTGGGGCAAAAACGTGGTTAGAAACCACGGATCCACGTGGATCCTCAGGATTTTTGCATTGGGCTACCCCCAACTCACCGTCAAATCACATACCATGTCTGTGGCCACAGCGTGAACCACAAAAATCATACACCCACTGTTTCATTCAGAACATATTTTTTTTCTTGTTTTCCTCCTCTAAAAACTAGGTGCGTCTTATGGAGCGAGAAATACGGCAACTACAAAGCTGCTCTGCCCTCCTGCTTACCTTCTCTTGAGGGCTCCGATACGGAGGCCAACTGTTGCCGTCGCTGTCACTATCACTGCCGCTGCCGTTGCTATACGTGCTGAACACGTAAAGAAAGCAAGTGAAGTCACTCATACTGAACTGCCACTGGCTCTAACGCACCAAAGACATGCTGGCAACATAAGCAGCTGACAAGGTCCCTGCCCAGAAAGGCTTACAGTCTACAATAACAGACAAAACAGGAACGGGGAAGGGGGGAGAAGTCAAAGGCTGCGTATATCTCCTGCACGCTTTCCACCACAGGCAGCAGGAAGGGAGCCCCCCGTGAACCCAAGCAATAGTTGGAAGAGACCCTGCGGGTCATCTAGTCCAACCCGCCCCCCTAGAATATGCTGACTTCCATTCTTTTTAAAAAAAATAATTTTATAAGTTGTGTGTCCTTGTTGCTCAACTTGACCCTTTTGCATGATTTTGTATCTTTTGTGGCATTTGTGCATTGTGATCTGCTGTTATTTTATTGATTATAGATTAGTAATTCTTTATTGTAATTGATAAGTGTAAACGGCTAGATTATTAATTGATGTTTAATTTTACTGTTTCGTATTGGATCCTAATGGATTGTTGAGTATTGCTTTATTTGATATAAGTTGTTTATTTTAAAGCCATTGTGGCTTTTTATGTAGGATCTGATTGTTACTATTAATTTTTTGATGTTTTATTATTATTTTTATGTGCGTTGGAAGCCGCCCAGAGTGGCTGTGGCAACCCAGCCAGATGGGTGGGTATAAATAATAAATTATTATTATTATTATTATTATTATTATTGCTGTATCAAATGGGGATCGAACCTGCAACCTTGCCATTATCAACACCATGCTCTGACCAGCTGAACTAGCCAGGCCGATTTCTGATCTCCATGTTGCATAGGATGCAGTTCAGAGGCTCTCAGGGGGGTGGGAAGGGGGGGTGGTCCTGGAAACTATGACCAGGGGGTGGAACTCAATGGTAGAGCACGTATTTTGCATTCAAACTCATAGGTTTGACCCCCAGCATCTCCAGGTTAAGACCCTCATCCCAAACCCTGGAGAACCACTGCCAGCCAGTGGAGAGCAATGGTGGGGGAACCTCAGCCTAGGGGCCAAATTATTCTTAAATGTGGCCCTCCAAGCATCTCTGTCTGGCCCTCAGGACCCACCCCCTTCTCCCACAGGCCACCCCTCTCAGCAGCCCGGCCATGCACCCTCCTCGAATGTTTCTGCCTGACTGGGATGTGTCCCTGAACTGTGTCAGAATTGTAGGGTTGGAAGGGACCCTAGGGTCATCTAGTCCAACCCCCTGCAATGCAGGAATCTCAACTATAGCATCCATGGCAGAGAGCCATCCCTCTTGGCTTGGTGGAGATCTGTGCTTGTGTAGAACCGTCAAATTCAGGCTTCCTCAACCTCGGCCCTCCAGATGTTTCTGGCCTACAACTCCCATCATCCCTAGCTAGCAGGACCAGTGGTCAGGGATGATGGGAATTGTAGTCTCAAAATAGCTGGAGGGCCGAGGTTGAAGAAGCCTGCTCTAATTTTTGCATGGGTGGGATGTGGCCTGCTGTACAAACGGCGGCCTTTGTTGATCCACCCAATTTCCCCCCTCTGTTCCCCTCCACCACTGGCAAGCAGCCCTCTGAAGATTGCCTATGAGCGAATGTACCCCATAGGCTGTAAATAATAATAATAATAATAATTTATTAGTTATACCCTGCCCATCTGGCTGGGTTTCCCCAGCCACTCTGGGCGGCTTCCAACAGAATATTAAAATACAATAACCTATTAAACATTAAAAGTTTCCCTAAACAAGGCTGCCTTCAGGTGTCTTCTAAAAGTCAGATAGTTGTTTATCTCCTTGACATCTGGTGGGAGGGCGTTCCACAGGGCGGGTGCCACTACCGAGAAGGCCCTCTGTCTGCCTCCCTATAACTTGGCTTCTCGCAGTGAGGGAACCGCCAGAAGGCCCTTGGCACTGGATCTCAGTGTCTGGGCAGAACGATGGGGGTGGAGACGCTCCTTCAGGTATACAGGACCGAGGCCGTTTAGGGCTTTCAAGGTCAGCACCAACACTTTGAATTGTGCTCGGAAACCGAATTGCCCCCCTCCCCCATGTCTGCCCTTGGCATAGGCTGGTAGTCTTCAGCCTTTGCAGAAACAGTATTCCCCTTAACCCAGAGATGGAGGTCCCATCTCTTGGTCCAAGACCCACCAGTTGAAATCCAACGGTGCACACCAGCTTTTTTCATAGAATTGTAGGGACCCTGAGGGTCATCTAGTTCAACGCCCGCCCGTGCAGGAATTGGACTACAACTCCCATCATCCCTGACCACTGGGGTCCTGCTAGCTAGGGATGATGGGATTTGTAGTCCAAGAACATCCAAGGGCCCAAGGCTGAGACGGGCTGGTATAGGCAGCTCTGAACGAGACGGGCCAATGGCAGGACTCAAGGTAAGGCAGCCAGCGGCCGACACATGAGGAATGAGGAGTACAGGATGATGCGCACGTGTCTCTAAGGTATTCAAAAGCAGTACTGCCACCAAAAAGGCGGCATTTTTTCATCTCCGCCAAGCTAAGCAGTTGGCTCCTTACCTCTCTCGCCCTGACCTAGCCACTGTGATCCACGTGACGGTCACCTCCAGACTGGATTATTGTAACTCGCTCTACGTGGGGCTGCCCTTGAGACTGACCCAGAAACTCCAGCGGGTGCAGAATGCCACGGCGAGACTCCTTACGGGATCTTCGCTGCGAGATCACATTCACCCGGTGCTATAGCAGCTGCACTGGCTCCCGGTGGAGTACAGGATCAGGTTTAAGGTGCTGGTTTTAACCTTCAAAGCCCTATACGGCCTAGGACCCTCGTACCCACGGGACCGCCTCTCCTGGTATGCCCCACAGAGAAACTTACGGTCTTCAAATAAAAACATCTTGATGGTCCCTGGCCACAGAGAGGTTAGGCTGGCCTCAACTAGAGCCAGGGCTTTTTCGGCTGCAGCTCCAACCTGGTGGAACGCTCTGTCACAAGAGACAAGGGCCCTGCAGGACTTGACATCTTTCCGCAGGGCCTGCAAGACAGATCTGTTCCACCAGGCCTTTGGTCAGGGTGCAGCCTGACTCCCTCCTTTGGCAATCTTTACAAAACTTTAGTTTATGGTTGCCATCAATTTTGAATTTGATTTTAATTAATTTTTTATGTTTTATAATGTTGCACTATTTTAGTGTTGTTAGCCACCCTGAGCCCGGCTTCGGCTGTGGAGGGCGGGATATAAATAAAAATTATTATTATTATTATTATTATTATTATTACTGGGACAGGAGAGAGCAGCCATTGTTGCTAGTAGCCACTGACAGCCACTGCCTAGGGTCTCTCTCAGCCAGGTGAAAATAACTAGGCCTCAAAGGGATGCCTCATTCCTTATCTTCCTCTCGTCTAGCGGCTCTCGTTCCTTCCTCATTCCTAAGTTTTATGCTCGATAACAATAAGTATTATTCCTGCATCATTTCCCACCTCTCTTATCCCCTTCCCTGTTTTTGTGCATTTCTACTCCACCCCCCAACAGCCCCAGCCAGCAGAGTAAAAATCTTGCCAGCTCCCCCCTTGCCGTTTTCTTGCAGGGAGTGGAAAACGTTTTACTCCAACCGGCTTTTGGGAACAGACTGATCTTAACCAACGGGATTGCGCCATGCTGTTTTTTCTGAAATTATCTGTATGTTTTTAATAGATTGCATAGTTTTAATTCGATCCACATATGACTGTGTTTTTTTAGCTGCTCTTATTTTTATCTGTAAGCTGCCTGGAGTCCCTATGGGAGGGAGGCAGGGTAGAAATAAATAAATGAATAATAATAATAATAATAATCTGGAGGGCACCACATTGACATCCCTTGCTCTGAGTTATAGAACTCTGGACCGTACTACAAATGTACAGGGGTCATATATACCCCCCAAAAATCCTCCACCCCCCCCCCCCCAGTATAAGATAAACCTCCATTCAGGCTGCAAAACTAGCAGAATCATGGACAGAAGGACAGCGCAGTTGGGCTCTATCCCAGCTACTTGTTTCAGGACCTATGGTAGCCACAACACGCAGCTTCGTTCCAGATTCACGTGGCCACCCGTTCTCACAGGACGCGCGCGCCTTGCAGGCTGCATCGCGCAGGCTCCAGGGCGCGCAGAATCCTGATCCTGGCCTGGGCAAGTCGGGCAGGATGCGGCCCGGCCCGGGCGCTGAGCGGGAAGCGTTTTCCTCGCCTGCCTCACCCGATTCTGCTAAGAAAAGGCAGGGGGTGTGCGCATTTCGCTGCCCTCCTGCCTAGGCACGTGATGCCTTTGCGCTCCTTCATTTTTTGGGGGGCTTCTTCCCTCTTGCAAAAAGGGATGAGCAGCCTCCCATAGCGGATGCTCCCCGTTTTGAACGCGCGCATCCCACCCCAAGTTGGCAGGGCCATTTCGAGCACCCAGGGAGATTCTGCTGTTGCAACTCTTTGGCAGAGCACATGCGAAGGCACGAGGAAAGGGGGGGGGGGAGGCGCCGCGATGCGCAACAAGTTTTCTTTTCCTCCCCCGCGTCTTCCGCGATGGTTGCATCTGTGGCCCGGCCTCCCTTCCTCCTCCTCCGCTGAGCCAAGGCCGGCCCGAAATCCTCTATCAGGAAGAATTAAAAATGCAATTCGCAAACCTTTAAAATGCAACAAGCCTGTCTCGGGGATCAAAAGGAAAAGGCGGAGTGGGAGGTGGGTAGATTGCGCCTCTAACCACTAGGCCACCGCTCCTCTGGGCGGAAAGAAAAGGCAGGGCAAGATAGTCCACCCGGAGCCTCTTTCCAACGCAAAGGAAAAAACTACTCGCTTTTTACTTTGCATCAATCATTTTTGCTTTTTGTAAGTCCTTGATGCGTTCTGGGGAGATAAGGGCTATATATATTTTTGCAACCGCATTGACCTTTAGAAATGAGGGGGACGCACGATGCAAAGCGGGAGGAAAAGATGGGGAGGGGGAGGTGGCTCAAGACCCCGGAGGGCAAGAGATCTACCTCCAACCCCCCTTTCTCACATGCATACACGCACACGCGAGCGCCAGGCCACGATGCGCAGGAAAGATCTCCCCTAACCGATCCCTCCCCACCCATTTGAAGCGCTCGAGTCCATCTTCCATTACCAAAGGCTTTTGGGGGGATGGGGGGGGGATGGAGGGCCACCCCTCCCCCCCACCAAAAAAAACCAACAAAACAGAGGATCGGTGCGTTTGCTATGTGATACCCACCTCCGGGGTTTGTTTGTGCGCCTAGGACCGGCTTAGCAGCAGCAAGAAGACGAGGAGCGCAGCTGAGGCACAGCCTGGATGGAGGAGGGGAAAGAAGACAATGTCAGCCGGGCAAGGGGAAGGAGGCGGATCCGGAGCCGCTCCGCGTCGCTTTCCTCGGGTTACGCTTTTGTGATTGGAAACCAGAGCCCCGCCCGCCCCCTCGGCTCGCGCAATCCTCTTCAAGGACGGCGCGCCAAGGGTGAAGCTGGTGCGCGCAGCCTCGGCCCTCCTCCTCCTCCTTCCTCCAAATTCCTTCCTTTCTTCCACCTGCGCCTTGCCCCCCAAAAAGAGGAGAGAAACGACCACGTGGGTGTTTGCACCCAGGAGGACGGGGAGGTCATCGGGCCTCTGCTCACGCCATCAGCACCCCCCTATCAGATCATACAATGCAGCTTGTTGTTCTGGCTCATTTTTATTTATTCCGGCCTTTTCTCACCGGCAAAGCCAGAAGCGGCCTGCAAGATCTCCGCCTGCGGCTGTTGCAGACAAACATCTTGTGTGTGCCTTAAGACGCCTTAATTTATGACGTCGGTTTTCGCAGGCTGCGTCTCATGAACTCGCCTGCGCCATATAGTTGCAGCAATATTGTGCAGTACTGCTTTAGCAGTGGGGAATCATGGGAAATGTAGTTTCCTAAGGGCGCAGACATCCCAGATCTACAGTTCCCACATGGAGCGCCATAATAAGGCTGCGGGCTTCAGAGATGCTACAGGACTCCCGCTTCACGTCGCTTTTGCAGAAACTAGTCTAACAATGCAGCTAGTCCCTCTGGAGGTAGGAACTAGGAAGAGTCTTGTGGCAGTTTAAAATACTATTTAGCAGCTTTTTGCTATAGCTTGAGCTTTGAAGGATACAGAAACTTTCGTGGCAATAAATCTTTAAGATGCCACAAGAAGAAGAAGAGGAGGAGCTTGGATTTGATATCCCGCTTTATCACTACCCGAAGGAGTCTCAAAGCGGCTAACAATCTACTTTCCCTTCCTCCCCCACAACAAACACTCTGTGAGGTGAGTGGGGCTGAGAGACTTCAAAGAAGTGTGACTGGCCCAAGGTCACCCAGCAGCTGCATGTGGAGGAGCGGAGACGCGAACCCAGTTCCCCAGATTACAAGTCCACCACTCTTAACCACTACACCACACTGGAGTCTTCCATTTGTGCTACAACGGGCTTATTTATTCAGTGTGAGCACCTTGAATTGAGTCCAGGAACAAACGGGTTGTACGAGTTCTAAATTAAATGCTAGCCGCTAATCTGGCAGCAGCATTTTGCACCAGTTGAAATTTTCAAGTTGTTTACAAGGGGAGCACCACGCAGAGTGTAGTGCGGTAATCCAAACTAAAAGTCCACGCTGATCAGCTGATTGGTGGTAACTTTTAACCACTGCTTGGATCAGCTTGGGCCTTCCCTTTGCAGCTTGGCTGGAACGCAAGGCATGCTGTAAAGGAAAACGGGCTACCTGAAGCCAAGGTGATGCCAGGTGACTGACAGGTTGGCATGGGGGGGAGGCAAAGGAACCCAGGATCCAACCACCTGGCTGAAAAAAGTTACCAGTCCCTGCTGTACATGCCTGTTTCCACATGCCCCTCTGCAACCTTCCAGATCTAGGGCCTTTTGGGGGAAAGTGGGCCTTTTTAATATCTATGCAACAGATTGAAATCAACAGGTGTCTTGACATCAAAGCAAGTCAGAGAAAAAGGTTGCACCTATGAAAGTTAGTTGTTTGAGACTGAAGTTGGGACTTTTAATATGCGTGGGAGCTCTTCCACTGAATCATGTGCCACCAAACTGGTATTGTACACAGTTCTGTTTCAGTCCTCCCCCCCCCCATTCTTATATGCCAATATTTCATGCAGTAAGAAAACAGATGATATGCAGAGGGAAAACTTGTGCAAGTTTCTCCCCCAAGCCTGGCTGACCCCCACCCAGCTGCCCAGCCTCTTGGCGATCTACAATACAGGGGATAAGTATCCTGTTACCCAGAGGAGCCGCACTGCTAAGTATCCCAAATGTCCTTCAAATTAGAATCCTGGCACCAGCCGTCAGGATGCAGGGAATTCTTCGAGAGAATAAACACCACTGCAAGAACCCCAGCGGGCACAAATTTCGCACTGCAAAACTAGTTCATGTTCCAGTTTGGCTGGAGTCTTTGCTCACAACAGCAAAACTCGGAGCAGGTATGGCACATCTACGTAGGCAATCGATTTGGGAGTATCTCCAAAGGCTTTCAACCGTTTTGGGTGGATTTTGCTTTGTTTTTAATCCTTTTTTATACTTTTCTTAAGAATGCTGTCATGAGAGGTTGAGCAGGCAGAGCTTGATTCTGAAAAAGTTAAGATTCCCGAATTTGGGAGACACCTATCATTTTCTCTGTGCCTCGCGTCCAGGTGTGTAGGTGACATATGGCAGATGTTCAGTGCTGCAGCAGAAGCACTCTGCACAAGCCCAGATGTCCTTTCCTTTATTGCACTTCCTCGTATATTTTTAATTTTTTATTGATATGAACACACAGAAAAGATAGCAAAAGTGATGTGTAACAGATAAAAATGCTTATAGAACTAGAAAAAAACAAAACACAGGTTCAATGGGAAGGAAAACCCAGAAAACAACTGAGAACACAATACCGCATTCAACTGGAAATATATATTCCGCATGCTTAAGACAGCTGGTTAGGTGGAGATAACTTCAAGGCCAACAGGACCTGCAAGAGCTTTTGACCTTTTGTTTTACTTACACCACTATGTGCTCTGCAGAGTCCTTGGCATGGTGGTCTGTCCAGCCCTGGTGTGTGCTGCAAGCAGAGAGCAAGAATCAGTACGGTGCCTTGAAGCAAGATGCATGTAGATGACTCAAGCAAGAATTTCCGTGAAGGCAGTGCCGAGTCATTAAGCAATCTGACTGTAAGGGGGGAAATTCCTTCCTGGTGACAAACAAGGTGATGAACCAGATTCTGAGCAAAATCCAAACCCGTGTTCTGCGTCACCCATGGGAAATCTGGGGGCATGCAAAGCTTGGTGACCCCACTTGTGGTGGAATTCCTAGCAGTGCTACACTGCTACCAACCAATTCTGCTAGCCAGGTTTCACTTGGATATTGGTCCAAATTAGGAGAAAACAAGCCAAGCTGAATGCTTTTTATGAATCATAAGTATAAGAATCACTTGAAGTGGCCTTAGCAATATAGTCTGTCTAGTTCAGTATCTTGTTTTAGACTACTGCTGCTACTAATAATAATATTTTTAGTATATAATATAATAATAATAATTTTTATTTATACCCCGCCCTCCCCAGCCAAGACCGGGCTCAGGGCGGCTAACAACCAATAATAAATACAAGTTGATTAAAATACAACTTAAAAAACAACATTAAAATACAACATTAAAATATTAAAATGCAGCCTCTTCACAGGAGGAGAAAGGAAAAAAGAAAGAGGGGGAGGGAATCAAATTGATTCTAAGCCAAAGGCCAGGCGGAACAGCTCTGTCTTACAGGCCCTGTGGAAAGAAATCAGATCCCGGAGGGCCCTGGTCTTATGGGAGAGCGTTCCACCAGGCCGGAGCCAGTGTTGAAAAGGCCCTGGCTCTGGTTGAAGCCAATCTAACTTCCTTAGGGCCTGGGACCTCTAGAGTGTTGCTATTTATGGACTGTAAGGTCCTTTGTGGAGCATACCGGGAACTGCCACCCATCTGATGGGGTTCCCCCAGCCACTCAACTAATTATTAAAAACACAATAAAACATCAAACATTAACAACTTCCCTATACAGGGCTGCCTTCAAATGTCTTATAAAAGTCAAATAGTTGTTTATCTCCTTGACATCTAATAGGAGGGCATTCCACAGGGCGGGCAACACTGCCGAGAAGGCCCTCTGCCTTGTTCCCTGTAACCTCACTTCTCACTGTGAGGGAACTGGCAGAAGACCCTCGGAGCTGGACCTCAGTGTCTGGGTGGAACAATGGGGTGGTAATGCTCTTTCAGGTATACTGGATCAAGGCCGTTTAGGACTTTAAAGGTTAGCACCAACACTTTGAATTGTGCTCGGAAACTTGTCGTTGTTTAGTGTTTAGTCGTGTCCGACTCTTCGTTACCCCATGGACCAGAGCATGCCAGGCACACCTGTCTTCCACTGCCTCCTGCAGTTTGGTCAAACTCATGCTGTTAGCTTCGCGAACACTATCCAACCATCTGTCACCCCTTCTCCTTCCCAACATCAGGGTCTTTTCCAGGGAGTCCTCTCTTCTCATGAGGTGGCCAAAGTATTGGAGCCTCAGCTTCAGGATCTGTCCCTCCAGTGAGCACTCAGGGCTGATTTCCTTCAGAATGGATAGGTTTGCTCTTCTTGCAGTCCATGGGACTCTCAAGAGTCTCCTCCAGCACCAAAATTCAAAAGCATCAATTCTTCCGCGATCAGCCTTCTGTATGGTCCAGCTCTCACTTCCATACATCACTACTGGGAAAACCATAGCTTTAACTATACTATGCTACCCCTTCATGGATCACTGCCTTGTTGTGGCGAAGGGCTTGAATAACTGAGAGAAGCTATGAGCTATGCCGTGCAGGGCCACCCAAGATGGACAGGTCATAGTGGAGAGTTTTGACCAAACGTGATCCACTTGGAGCAGGAACCGGCAAGCCACTCCAGTATCCCTGCCAAGAAAACTCCGTGGACAAAGACAACCGGCTCGGAAACGTACTGGGAGCTAATGTAGCTCCTTTGGGACCAGTGTTATATGTTCCTGGCAGCCGCTCCCAGTCTAGCTGCCGCATTCTGAATTAAAGGCCAGGCTCTTGTCCATCATTCTGTTCTCTCAGTGGCCAATCAGATGCCTTTGGGAAGCCCACCAGCAGAAAAAAGGAACACAAAGGCCACTAGCAGAAGCCCATCAACCCACGCTAACATGGTCCATTTATCCCACACAGACAGCCTTCCAGGTGTTGTTGAACAGTAACTTCTATCAGCCCCAGCCAGCAACATCTGAGAGTCTCCTAACTCCAGTTCAGTTGTTTGGGCTAGAGTACAACAAGCCTACCTCTTTTTTCTTTTCTTCCTCTCTCTCTCTGTCCCTCCCCCCCTGCTCCCCTTTCTCCTGTGTCCTGAACTGGACTTTTCATTATTTATGTGCCAGATGCTTTGTGATGCAAGTGACGCAAGGACAGCCATCCTGACGCATCACAATAGCAGCTTCCCAGGGTAACTGTGGTTAGGGCTGGGCACCTATGGGAAATTGTAAACCAAAGTGCAGGGGAGCCTAGAGTGGACAGGAATGGGCGGTAAAGAACATTAAAGGTGCAGAGGTTCTCTCTGGGTGGAAAGTGACACACTCTCACAAGAAACAGGGCATGACAAGACAACAAATAGGCATTGAACTCCAACTCCAACCACCTGATAGCCAGTTCTGACCTTGAGGTTAGACCATCTTTTTAGCCCACCTGGTCTTGCCTGTAGTCCATGCTCTTGACACAAAGTCCTTGATAAGCTCCATCAGAAGGACAAGAGAAGAAAAAAACCAACACATATTATAAAAAGAAAGGGAGTAGCCACAATTAGTATTACATCCAATCTTTAATGACTCCAAGGAACATACAGTGGTACTTCAGGTTAAGGAATTAATTCGTTCCGGAGGTCCGTTCTTAACCTGAAACTGTTCTTAACCTGAAGCACCACTTTAGCTAATGGGGCCTCCCGTTGCTGCTGCTGCGCCGCCGCTGCACGATTTCTGTTCTCAACCTGAAGCAAAGTTCTTAACCCGAGGTACTATTTCTGGGTTAGTGGAGTCTGTAATCTGAAGTGTATGTAACCTGAAGCGTATGTAACCTGAGGTACCACTGTATCTTCAAATTTCTCCTACCAAAATGAAGTAAAAAATAGCCCACTTTTCACAAATTTGTTCTCTTGCATCGTCGTTTATCACAAGCACAGCATGTTAACGTATCATCACCTTGTCATCTCATATTGTGACAGAAGATGGGGACTCCCCCCCCCCTCAATATTTTGAGGTCAATGTTTGAGATGCTATTAAGAGGTTGGGGACGATTTAAACATCCTTCCAAATAATTCAAAAGTATGTTTGTTGGGTTTCTTGGAATCTCATTCCCAGTAATTTGCTTGACTTGTTGTTCCAAGACTTGTTGCTAAAAACGTTGATGCTTTCTACATCCCAAAAAGAAGTAGCCGTTTCAGTCTCCCATTTTGCCCCAGCTTCCGCCTGCAATGGTGTGTATTTACTCTTGGTTCAGTGTGTATAAAGGTCATGCGGTGCCCCAGATAACCGTCACCAGATGATGTTGTACAACGTCAATTAAGCAAACATTGCAAATGTGAAAAAGAACAGGTTGATCGCTGAAATTTGGAACAGCAGGTTCAACAGGGGAGACTAAATGGAGGGATGCCTTTAATTGCAAAATAACTTGTCAGGCAGCAGAGGTTGAGGACCAGAGTTTTCCTTCTTTTAGATGGGCTACCATCCCAGGCTGATGAGCTCCACATGCCCCTCATTTCCCTCTACAGCACGTTTAGAAACTGCCTTCTTGATTGTTGGACAGATGAGAGCTGAGTGCAGGGTTGGGAACATCTTCCTGAGACAGAAGGATGCCAAAACTGCCTCTGACAGTGGGAGCAGAACATAGATATTGTGACTGATAGTCTCATCCTCTGTGAATTTGTCTGGTCCTCTTTTAAAGCAATCGAAGTTGGTGGCCATCCCTGTTTAAATATGTGCGGCACATTCCAACCAGACACAAACACTCCATGATTTTTTTTTGGGGGGGGGAGGCATCTGCTAAGGGAAAGTGTGCATAAAAATGAATACATTAGTGAAAACAAAATGCATTATATTAGGGGAAATCGGTTTGCAAAAAAATGTGTACAGCCGTCAAACTCCATACAAAAAAAAACGTGTTTACAAGAGAAATTCACTCTAAAACGCTGGTGAAATCGGCAGAGGATTTTTTTTTTTTTTAATGACAAATACTAGCAGAATTGAGGGACGCGGGTGGCGCTGTGGGTAAAAGCCTCAGCGCCTAGGGCTTGCCGATCAAAAGGTCGGCGGTTCGAATCCCCGCGGCGGGGTGCGCTCCCGTTGTTCGCTCCCAGCGCCTGCCAATCTAGCAGTTCGAAAGCACTCCCGGGTGCAAGTAGATAAATAGGGACCGCTTACTAGCGGGAAGGTAAACGGCGTTTCCGTGTGCGGCTCTGGCTCGCCAGAGCAGCAATGTCACGCTGGCCACGTGACCCGGAAGTGTGTCCGGACAGCGCTGGCCCCCGGCCTCTTAAGTGAGATGGGCCCACAACCCTAGAGTCTGTCAAGAGTGGCCCGTACGGGCAGGGTACTAGCAGAAAGGTGGAGAACTGGATTTAAGACTGGGAAAGTGATAACTGCAGCAGACAGATCTGTCCATCCCTAGAAAGGGACAGAAAGCAAATCTAGGTTAAAAGTCATGTAGGTTATTCTCCGCAAACCGTTTCCCCAATAGCAGCCAATGAGTGGCAGAGGGCAATATGCTTTCTGCAGCTACTGACCTGGCCCAGTTTCGAAACGCTCACCTTGACATCACATCAGCACCGCCAGAACCTTTCATCTCCCTGCCTCCACCATGTCCTTTGTTGTTGTTGTTCAAATAATATGGAAAAACAGAAATCGGTCCGGCTGATCATTTACAAAAGGAACGAGACATTTCCAAAACAAGCTGATGGGGAAACATGAAGCCCCACTGAGTGCAATGAGGCTTGGTCCCAAGAAAACAAAAACTTAAAGGGAGATAAACCAGGGTAGTCAAGAAGTAAAGGTAAAGGGACCCCTGACCATTAGGTCCAGTCGTGGCCGATTCGGGTTGCGGCGCTCATCTCGCTTTACTGGCCGAGGGAGCCGGCGTACAGCTTCTGGGTCATGTGGCCAGCATGACTAAGCCGCTTCTGGCGAACCAGGGCAGCGCACGGAAATGCTGTTTACCTTCCTGCCGGAGCGGTACCTATTTATCTACTTGCACTATGACGTGCTTTCGAACTGCTAGGTTGGCAGGAGCTGAGACTGAGCAACGGGAGCTCACCCCATCGCGGGGATTCGAACCACCAACCTTCTGATTGGCAAGTCCTGGGCTCTGTGGTTTAACCCAAAGCGCCACCCGCGTCCCTAGTCAAGAAGTAAACCCTACACAAATCCAGAGTGGAGTCCTAAGATGGTTGAATGGCTCCTTGTACGCCACCTACCGGCAACTCCTGCAGCCAAGCTGGTGCCAAACCTCTTGCTCTGCTTTCCTTTGGACCACATGAGTAAGTCCAAGAAGGGGGTCTTGTCGGCTGGGCAGTCCAGGACCTCCGCACACCGATTGCAGAGCCAGTTGTTGCGGGAGTGCTGCTGCATTGAGGTCCTGCTTGCAGGCTTTCCACAAACATCTTGAGAACCAGAGGTTGGATGAGATTGGCTGTGGCCCTGATCCAGCGGGTCCTTCTTACGTTCTTAAGCTCTTCCAGCTTCTGAACTGCATAAGGTGCCCTACGTGCCTTCGCCTTTTTTGTTGCTCCAGCCTCAACTACCTAGAAAGCTATGAGTTTATGTTTGGGCTATAATCTGGGGGAGTCTATGGGTGAGGCTTGAGGGTTTAATAATAATAATAATAATAATAATAATAATAATTTATTTATACCCCGCCCATCTGGCTGGGTTTCCCCAGCCACTCTGGGCGGCTTCCAACAGAACACTAAAATACAATAACCTATTAAGCATTAAAAGCTTCCCTAACCAGGGCTGCCTTCAGATGTCTTCTAAAAGTCTGGTAGTTGTTGTTCTCTTTGACATCTGGTGGGAGGGCGTTCCACAGGGTGGGTGCCACTACCAAGAAGGCCCTCTGCTTGGTTCCCTGTAACCTCACTTCTCACAGTGAGGGAACCGCCAGAATGCCCTCGGCGCTGGACCTCAGTGTCTGGGCAGAACGATGGGGGTGGAGATGCTCCTTCAGGTATTCTGGGCTGAGGCCGTTTAGGGCTTTAAAGGTCAGCACCAACACTTTGAATTGTGCTCAGAAACGTACTGGGAGCCAGTGTAGGTCTTTCTACAATCTCCTATTGTCTCCTCCATAACTTTTCAGAACCTGGCCTGGTTTCTCTCTGACCTTGCCTCCTTTCCACATCTCGACCTCCACACTGCCATCATGCACAGCTTCAAGCAACCGGCACAAGCCACCTCCTGCCTCATGACAGCATCTGCCCTTGCTTTCCTGTACGCGCATTTTAGGTACTTAACATTCCTGTGCCCAGCGATACAGAAATGCTGCTATAAATATTGCCGGAGGAATGCGACCTTGGCCGTTGAGGCTTTGGCTCACACAATACCCTTCAGAAACCGTTGTAGGGCATCCCATAACCGTGCTCTTCCATGCCGGCTGTCAACGAGGGTGGAGACATCCTGCTTTGCTCTGTAACTCGCAAATTCAATAAAATATATTTTATGGGCACCAAAGGAAATATTAAAATGCATGTATGTAGTCTTAGCCTACGCATGTAGTCTTAGCCTAATGAATTTGGGAGGGTCTTTTTTTTAATAGAAGGGAATGGGGAGGGTGCTTAACCCTTTCCTTGCCAGCCTGTTTCCTCCTGAAACTTTCCACACTCCCCCTGAAGATATTATTATTATTATTATTAGTTATTATTATTATTTATACCCTGCCCATCTGGGAGGCTCCCAAAAGAATATTAAAAACACGATAAAAGATCAGACATTAAAAACTTCCCTAAACAAGGCTGTTTTCAGATGTCTTCTAAAAGTCAGATATTTGTTTAAATGGCCTCGGCCCAGTATACCTGAAGGAGCATCTCCACCCCCATCGTTCAGCCCGGACACTGAGGTCCAACTCTGAGGGCCTTCTCGGTAGTGGCGCCTGCCCTGTGGAACGCCCTCCCTTCAGATAGGAAGGAAATAAACAACTATCTGACTTTTAGAAGACATCTGAAGGCAGCCCTGTTTAGGGAAGCTTTTAATATTTGATGAATTGTTGTATTTTAATATTTTGCTGGAAGCCGCCCAGAGTGGCTGGGGTATAAATTGTTGTTGTTGTTGTTTCCTTGGCACCTGATGGAAGGGCGTTCCACAGGGCGGGCGCCACCACCGAGAAGGCCCTCTGCCTGGTTCCCTGTAACCTCACTTCTCACAGTGAGGGAACAGCCAGAAGGCTTTCGGAGCTTGACTTCACAATCTACTTTTGTGCCATTTCTCCCCCCCCCCCCACTTTACCATGCAGATTAATGCTTCTCACGCCTGTCGTTAAATGCATAAGAACTCTGATCAGGAAATCTAGCAACCATTCAAAACTCAACCAGAACATTAGTAAGTGCTTTAAGGTCACCAGGGAAAATTCACATCCCAGTCATTAGGCAACTTAAGCTTCATTTACAAAAGTAGCAGAAGTCATGCGGAAAAATGCTTTCGGTGTACCAAAGCTGGAAAGTTTTAATGTTTGACTTTTAATAAGTGTTGCGAAAACCCCTCATTTTCCTGACGAGTTTCATATGGACCATGTGTTTGTTCTTTCCTTTTTTTTCTGGTTTCAGAGCAATCTGAATTTTGCCTTTTAACCACAAAAACCAGAGACAGAGTGTGTGTGGTGTAAGAAAACTTGCATACCATGCAATCACAGCCTTGTTTATGCAGAACTAAGTCCCTGTGCTCAGTGGACAGAAAGCATAAAGAAGGTGTTCACCCAAGGGTACGTCAGAATTCATGTCTGGGATCCGTAGGAGAGGGATTGAAAATAAAACTGCCAATATTATAATGCTGTTATATAAATCTGTGGCGTGGCTGTGTACAGTTCTGGCCGCCTCACTTGGAAAAGCGTCTTGCAAAGAAACCAGAGGCCTTTCTCCTGGGCATGGTCAGCCAACAGGTGCAAAAGAAGGACAGGACTTTCTTTATGTACGCTACAACAGCAGCAAGAATACTTATCGCACAATATTGGAAGACACAAGAGTTACCCACTCTGGAAGAATGGCAGATGAAAGTAATGGACTACATGGAATTAGCTGAAATGACTGGCAGAATCAGAGACCAGGGAGAAGAGACGGTGAAAGAAGATTGGAGGAAGTTTAAATATTATTTACAGAAATATTATAAGATTAATGAATGTTAAAATGACATCAGATTGAATGTAAAAGGTTTTTAGTAAAAAGTTTAAAAATTAAAAGATCTAATATTTTAAGATATAAGAAGATTAAGCTATATTAAGATATTACAATTAAGACAAAAATTAATTAAGACAGAGGGGAGGGATTTGTTGTCTGAATATATGATCTGGAATACAGGGAAGGTCTGGGGAGGTCGGAGAAATAAGTCAACGCAAGGAATATTATGAAGATAAATTTGTTTTTATTCTTGCCTTTTTTCTTTGATACTTTTTGTCGTTTTTTTGTGTAATTTTGTATTTTTTCTGTTTTTGTTGTTGTTCATTTTTTGTTGTTTCATTTCTTATGTAAAAATAAAATATTTATATATATATAAAAAAGGAAAAGCATCTTGCAGAGCTAAAAACCGTTCAGAAAAGGGCAAGCAAAATGATCAAGGGGTTGAGCAACTCCCTTGTGAAGAAACTGAAATATACTCGGAGTCGAGAGTGGATTTCATGCTCTTTATTCAGCTCATAGTGGGGAGGAGGAATGGAAGTTCCCCCAGAATGTCTGCTTTATATACATTCTTTACACAATGGGCCCCACATGATTGGCTAATTCCAGGATTCTCCTGTAGGCCAATCAGGTCGCGGATTCCCTTCCACCTGGAGCTGGATTGGGTGGCTCCTGTGGACCAATCAGGCTGCTGCATTCTGAATCCTATTGTTCAGCTCAGTACATAACAAAAACCTTACATCATTTGGGGATTTTTAGTCTGGAGAAAAGGCAAGTCAGAGGAGGTGTATAAAATTAAAAGGTAAAGGTACCCCTGCCCGTACGGGCCAGTCTTGACAGACTCTAGGGTTGTGCGCCCATCTCACTCAAAGAGGCCGGGGGCCAGCGCTGTCCGAAGACACTTCCGGGTCACGTGGCCAGCGTGACATCGCTGCTCTGGCGAGCCAGAGCCGCACACGGAAACGCCGTTTACCTTCCCGCTAGTAAGCGGTCCCTATTTATCTACTTGCACCCGAGAGTGCTTTCGAACTGCTAGGTTGGCAGGCGCTGGGACCGAACAGCGGGAGCGCACCCCGCTGCGGGGATTCGAACCGCCGACCTTTCGACCGGCAAGCCCTAGGCGCTGAGGCTTTAACCCACAGCGCCACCCGCGTCCGTGTATAAAATTAGAGGTGTATAAAATTGCGTATGGAGAAAATGGAAGCACACCCCTCCTTTGATAACAGAATCTGGGAGCTACACAGCTGCAAATGAAATGTTTCAAGTGTATTACACAGATGTGTCAGTAGATGGCGATGGCAAATTCAATATATTTTTCAAAACTTTTTTTCAAAAAAGCATTTTCACAAGTGTGTGTGTGTGTGTGTGTGTGTGTTCTAGATTTCACCTAGGTCTTCCAAGGTTGTTGGAAAAATCAGGACAGGACTTCAGCCCTTTTCACACTTCCATGTCATCATCATCTCTTCTTTTTTGGGGGGGGGGGGTTTAGTGTTGAATGGGGAGAACAGACTGCTGATTGTGCTATTTATTAAATTTACTCCCACATGGTGTAGTAATGGCCACCAACTCAGATCCACACATGCAAATAAGGGATCGAAAGTGACATTCAGTGATTGGATAGTTACAGAAAGTTGTTACAGTTACATTGTACTGGAGCTCTATATAAGCAGGCTGGCTGAACCCTTCAGTTCAGTTCTGTTCTGGCCTGTGAATAAACAAGAGCTGTTTGAAGAATCGCTGAGTCGTCTGATATGTTCACCCACAACATAAACCCAATAGAATTTAATTATATTTAGTTTTGAGGAAGCATGTGTAGGATTGTGCTGTAAGGCTGCAGTCCTACGCACCGCTTACCTGGGAGTAGGGATGGGCAAATCTGTCATTTCCACTTTCTTTCAATATTTGATTTTTTCCCATTTTGGGTATAGTTCTCCACATTTCCGCATGAAAACACACCAGTATTTATGGTGCAAAATTATCACAATGTACCCATGTTTGTGTGCAGTTTTGCCTCACTTGAATATTTTTGTGCAGCAGTTTTCCTTAATATGATCATTTTTGTATGTTGTTTCCACAAATATATGCATTTTAATGCACACTATATGCATTTTTTGCACACTTGCCTGGAGAACTTTGCAGAATGTCTAGGAGACCCCAGTTAAAGAAAAATCCTCATTCGTGATTTCTGGGTTAACACGGTGGGTAATTTGCCTGCGATCTGCTCTGCTGTTTCGTACATGTCATGAACAGCAAGCATGAGTACAGGAATTATGTGACGTCAGGCTGCAGGATTCTGGTTCCTTGCCAACCAGGTTATCTTTAAGAGTGCATGCTGAAGTCACGTGACCAAGTGCTCCCAAGATAACCAGATTTTCCAGCTCTCATTCAGTTCTGAGCTGACTGGACTCCCACAGGTTTAAAAGGAAAAGGAAAAAGCTTCCAGTAGAATGAAAGTCGAGTGTGTAATGGAGGTTGCTTTGGTTGGCATCCATCTGTCTCAGGAGTCAAGGAAGGAGTGTGCCTTTGTGGGAAAAGTCAAATTGATGGAAGGTTGCAGAGCCAGCTGTCACTGTAGATATTGATCCCTGGATCCTGTGTTCCTCGGAGGAAGGATGAAGAAATTTAATAAATAGTAGTAGTAATAATGGAGTTTTCTTGTCAGGGATACTGGAGTGGCTTGCCGGTTCCTGCTCTAGGTGGATCACATTTGGTCAAAACTCTCCACTATGGCCTGTCCATCTTGGGTGGCCCTGCATGGCATAGCTCATAGCTTCTCTCAGTTATTCAAGCCCCTTCACCACGGCAAGACAGTGATCCATGAAGGGATCACAAATGCAGTGACAAACCTAGACAGCATCTTAAAAAGCAGAGACATCACCTTGCCAACAAAGGCCCATATAGTTAAAGCTATGGTTTTCCCAGTAGTGATGTATGGAAGTGAGAGCTGGACCATAAAGAAGGCTGATCGCCAAAGAATTGATGCTTTTGAATTATGTTGCTGGAGGAGACTCTTGAGAGTCCCGTGGACTGCAAGAAGATCAAACCGATCCATTCTGAAGGAAATCAGCCCTGAGTGCTCACTGGAAGGACAGATCCTGAAGCTGAGGCTCCAATACTTTGGCCACCTCATGAGAAGAGAAGACTCCCTGGAAAAGACCCTGATGTTGGGAAAGATGGAGAGCACAAGGAGAAGGGGACGACAGAGGACAAGATGGTTGGACAGTGTTCTCGAAGCTACCAGCATGAGTTTGACCAAACTGCGGGAGGCAGTGGAAGACAGGAGTGCCTGGCGTGCTCTGGTCCATGGGGTCACGAAGAGTCGGACACGACTAAACGACTAAACAACAACAGTGATAATAATAGTAGTAGTAGTAGTAGTAGTAGTAGTAATAAATAACTTCAAGGCTCTCGCTGCTCTCATTTCTGAAGGTTCATCATATTTAAGCTGAGCTAGGACCAGACAGCTTCTTAACCTGAGGACCATAATCTGTCAAACCGAACACAGGGACACCACGATTTAGAAATTCCTTAGCTTTCAGATACAATTAAGTCCAGTACCATTTTGTGGTTTAACTGTATAATGGCACTATCAACACATGTCCCTAAATCTGGCTTGGGCTGTACTGTTTCATCCCACAAGTGGTTCTCCCAAGACAGAACGAACCTCCATCCAAATAAAACAATAAAAAACCTGTTGCATTTTCAGGGCTTGGGGTTGAGACAATAACAAAAAATGGGGTGTGTGAGAGAAAATATGCAATAATTATTATTTTCAGCGCCTTTTAAAATTTGAAAGTCACTACATTACATCGAGAGCATAGAACAATTCATGTATACCTTGGTTCAACATTAGGTTGTTATGTTGGGAATATTATAAGTACAACTTACACAGTCAATAATTGCAAATTGATTTTTATTTTTATTTTTATTTTTACGAAGTGTCAAGCAGACATAAAGTTTTGTGAAGAGAGAGGGGAAACCAAGGCTCAATGAATACTATATGAAATTTAATCAGTCTCATTTCCTGGACTACCATTTTCTGCTTCTTCATATTTTTCATCATATTTATCACAGACTTCTAAAAACCGGAGGTTTGCCTGGATGCAAACAAGCTTCTCTACCCTTCTGTATGTCATAGACCAAAATTTTTCATTTTTCCTCCGATTTTTTGAGGTGGCAAAGGGCTTTAGGAGAAAAAAAGGGGGCTTTAGTCTCTCAAGCCTTCATGTCTCTAACTTGAGTAGAAGAAGTCTTCACCATGACACCTTGTTTCAACACAGAGGCGTTTAAAAAATTTATTGTAGCGTTAAACGTGTGAATCTGCTCCCCCTACTGAAAGAATGCAAGGCAGGCATGGAATATAATCTCAGTGAGAACTGGGCCTGAATTCTGAAGCTCCGTGCGATTTCTTCTCTTGATAAATTCTGGGAAATGAAAAAGAAATGGTGAATTATTTTCTCCGGCAATGTAGAATTTGGAATCCTTACGTACAAGCATATGTCAGCTACACTTGCGTAACAGAAATCAAGTCTGTTATCCTTAAGCTGGCTGCTAAGAAGGTATTATCTGACACTGCCCTGATGGAAAACAAGGGTTGTCATGGCGCTGATCCTTTCAATATTTTGCAAAGCCCTTTTGCCTAATTATATGGGTGCATTTCAGGGCCGCGGGAACAAATCCATTAGGCAGCCACTTAAATTCCATGTGAAATTTGCTTCGTTAACATGGCAAGGCAATCAACCCAGCGCATGTGTCTTCTGTTTGGGGTTGTTTCCCTCCCCCCCCCCATAAAATTCAGAAACGAGCTAATGGCAGCCACCCTTGCCATTTCGACAGGTCCTGAAACAGCCAATTTGTACCTCGGGTGCTATTTTGCCGCCCGGCTTTGCTGATTGCGGCAACTCTGGGAGACTCCAAAAAGGATGCTTTCAGTAAATTAATGGCTAAGTGTATCATTATCTGCAGGCTCAGAAATGGCTGTTTCTTTCAGTTCACATTTTGCATCCTTCCCAGCCTTCCCAAAGCGTCGCCGCAGTTACAAAGACCCTGAGATATTTTACATGAATAAGGAGGGCCCATAACTCATCATTTGAGCACATGCAAGAGGTCTGAGGTTCTGGCATCTTCACATCTGAAGATCTCAGGAGATGGGGAAAGCTGTGGATTGATCCAGATATTCAGTGCAACCCTGAACATGTCTACTCAGTCTTCTGTTGCATACAGGGAAGCTCACCCCCAGGTAAGTGGGGTCAGGATTGCACCCTAAGGCTAGATCTGGTGAGATGAGCAAGATTAAGATGTAGTGCAGGGGTCTGTAAAGTTTTTGTGGCTTGGGCCGGTTCACGGTCACGCAGATGCCGCAATGGGCCGGAGAGTGTGTGTGTGTGCGCACACATGCGCAAAGTGTGTTCTCCTTCATGGAGAGCACGGGTTGCGGTGGGGTTAACAAGACACCTCACTGTTGCCGGGCGGGTTAGTTTGGATGTCCACTGTTGTGATTGGGGAGAGTTGATGTTGCCAATTATTGATTGACAGCCTTAGGTTATATTTTCTCTGTGCGCAGCGTTGAGCTTCCTCTTTCCGCTGCGCGCATCAGATCACCCACCCACCCTCCCTAATTTTAGGGCTTTTGCGTATGACCTTGCTATGCCTGTCATGGGGCCGTCTGCTTTTGGGGCAGGGGCCTGGTAGGAATTTTGTCCATTTGGCTGATTGGCTGGTGCCATTTGGTTTTTTGCCTACTGCATAGCAAATCATCACAACTTGTAAGGTTGCGGTTAGGCATTGGTTTTAGAAAATTGGTTGGTGGAGGGGCATGGATTGGCTGTGCCAGCCCCTCCAATGCTGCTGCAAGGGTATTCCGTTAAAGGAATCCAGGGGCTCACCATGCTTTTGTCCGCACCCCTATCAAGGGGGCTAGGGCCACGCAAGAGCCCCTGGGAGCACTTGGGGAGGGGTGAGGGTATGGCACCCAGCTCCATTTTCTCCCCAAAAATGTTTTCCCTTACTGATTTCACAGGTTTGTGGATGTCATTTCTGTCCCTGGGCGGGGACAGATAGTCACAACCAATGCCTAAGCAACCACTCACATTTTGTATTTTATCCATTTAAAACCATACACACACTTAAGGGGAGAGATAGTGACATGTTCATTTATCTATTTATTTCATTAAGTTTATATACCACTTGATTGGTTGGGGAGGCGATCATCAAAGCGGTTTTACAAAAGATGGAACAGCAAAAGGAAGAAAAAATTACAACCCTACCTTAAGGCATACAAAGGTTAAAATACTGAAGCAGATTAAAATTACAGTAACTTTCTAAGCATCACGTATATGGTTCTATGCAGGGGGGGGGCAGGGTTATTTTGTGTGTTATCGGGGTGATTTAGAGTGGACCAGGGAAAGGGTTAAGCAGTCCCTGGAGTCTACTCAAAAGTTGCTTTTAAAAAAGGATAAAGGGGGACATTAACACACAACTGAGCATTGTGTTAATCACAAAATTCCGCCTCCCTGTTTTGTTGATCCAACAAAATAGCGCATGCCTTTCAAAATACCCCATGTGCTGTCTGTGACTCTTGTTCAGGTAAAATGTCATTGTGAAACACACGCCAAGCCTCCCTGATGCCCATTCTAATATGACAGTGCCCTGCCGCCATTACAAAGGCACCGTCCATTAGCCTCTTGCATCCGAACTGAAATTTGCGGCTGCGTGGACTTTGATGGACTGAATTAGGTGGAACGGTGAAGTGTTGTCTAGATGTTGCTCAAAAGCTAAACAACAGAAAAACAGAGCTGGGGAAAGGCCCATGCAAAACTTTCTTACAATGAGTTGGCAAAGTTGCCAAAATATACCGTATTTTTTGCTCTATAAGACTCACTTTTTCCCTCCTAAAAAGTAAGGGGAAATGTGTGTGCGTCTTATGGAGCGAATGCAGGCTGTGCAGCTATCCCAGAAGCCAGAGCAGCAAGAGGGATTGCTGCTTTCACTGCGCAGTGATCCCTCTTGCTGTTCTGGTTTCTGGGATTCAGAATATTTTTTTGGGAGATATCCAATAAGGTCATACTCAGATCCCTACTTGACTCTGATGGGTTCTAAATATTCCATTATTATTATTATTATTATTATTATTATTATTATTATTATTATTATCCGTCCATCTGACTGGGCAGATTCCAACATATATAAAAAGATAATAAAACATTACACATTAAAATGCTTCGCTGCCTTCAGATGTCTTCTAAAGGTCGCATAGTTACTCATCTTGGGGTTTTTTTCTTTTAAAATTTTTATTTATACTTTTCAGGTTTATACATTTCATTACTTTTACAATCATTTTAACATTTCAGAGTCTGATTTCCTTCCCCCTCTTTCTGTGGTTCCTTGAATTTTTTTTTTTAATACCTTCTGCATATCCAAATTCATTTAAGTTGCTCATTTAATTATCTACTTTAAATATATACTCTTATGAAACTGTAGGTTATTACAATAATCCTGCCAATGTTTTTATCTGTTGGCAATTTGTCTGTAAATATTCAATAAACCATTTCCATTCTTTTATAAAAAGTTTGTTATCTTGATTTATTATTCTTCTGGTAAGTTTTGCCATTTCTGCATATTCCACAAGTTTTTGTATCCATTCTTCTTTGCTGGGGCTTTTGCTTCTTTCCACTTTTGGGCGAGTAGCATTCTTCCTGCTGCAGTCGCATACATGAATAAATTTATATACTGTTTGGGTAGTTCTGTCCCTACAATTCCCAAAAGAAAAACCTCTGGGGTTTTTTTTAATAACAAAAGTTATTTTGAACATCCTTTTCAATTCATTATAAATCATTTCCTAATAAACTTTAACCTTACTACAAGACCACCCTCTCAAGTACCTGTTGCAGCTAGTAGTCACTGAAAAGCCTTATCAGAAGTCACCAAACCTTTTCAGCAGGGGGCCGGTCCACTGTCCCTCAGACCTTGTGGGGGGGCTGCACTATATGGGGGGAGGGAATGAACGAATTCCTATGCCCCACAAATAACCCAGAGATGCATTTTAAATAAAAGGACACATTCTACTCATGTAAAAACATGCTGATTCCCGGACCATCCACGGGCTGGACTTAGAAGGCGATTGGGCCAGATCCGGTCCCTGGACCTTAGCTTGCCTACCCATGGTAGGCGCTCTTCTTGCTTAGTGGATGGAGCTGATCTGGTCCTCCGTCGCTGTCAATGGGCGCTTCCTCCTCCGTGCTGAAGGTACCGGAATAGTTTCCTGGATTTGACTTAAGAACAATGGGGATCCAAGGTTTGCTCCAGTTTATCAAAGAGGCTGCCGAATCTGCTCATGTAAAGAAAAGCTAGCCAAAGGAGAACCCACAGATCAACATGTAGCTTATTGCATGAAGCTTGGTGATATGTTTCTGTCATTTGGGGTCAAACCCATTCTAGTATTTGAATTCCCAGGTCAGATCCTCCCTCTGTTGTGTGGGCAGGTAGTCCCTCCCCTACCTGGCTTGGTCTCCTTGGCAACGCTTTCCCCAGGCGGGACTGGACAACTGACTGAGGTAGGCGGAGACCTCCAGGTATCCTACGCAAAGGGCGCCCCCGTTTAATGTGGGGAGCGGTCATTCTAGTATTTGATGGCTGTACCCTGCCTTCCAAGAAGAAAGTTGAAAAGTCGCGACAAGAAAAAGGGCAAGCAAACCTCCTAAAAGGGAAACGGCTGCTTCATGAAGGGAAATTATCAGAAGCCAGAGAATGTTTTGCATGTAGCATTGATGTTACACATGCTATGGCCTGTGAAGCGATTAAACCTGCCCGAGCCCGGGGAATAGATTGCATTGTTGCTCCATTTGAAGCGGATACTCAGCTCGCCCACCTTAACAAGACTGGCTTAGTCGAAGCTAGAATTACAGAGGATTCTGATCGTCTTGCTTTCGAATGTAAAAAGGTATTTCTGAAAATTGACAAGTGTGGAAATGGCTTACAAATGAACCAGACTCGGCTTGGAATATGCAAACAACTTTACAGAAGAGAATTTCTGTTACATGCGTATTCTGTCTGGTTGTGACTACCTTCCATCTCTTCATGGTACAGTGGTACCTCAGGTTACATACACTTCAGGTTATAGACTCCGCTAACCCAGAAATAGTACCTCGGGTGAAGAACTTTGCTTCAGGATAAGAACAGAAATCATGCTCTGGCAGCACGGTGGCAGCAGGAGGCCCCATTAGCTAAAGTGATGCTTCAGGTTAAGAACAGTTTCAGGTTAAGTACGGACCTCTGGAATGAATTAAGTACTTAACCCGAGGTACCACTGTATTGGATTAGGCAAGGCTTGCAGGCTGATAAAAATAGCCAAAAACCCTGATATTGTAAAGGTCATTGGGTAAATGGGGCAGTATTGGAAGATGAATATTTTGGTACCAGCAGAATACATGCAAGGATTTACTTGTGCTACCCATGGTATAACGCATCTTTTTATGCTCCTGGAAGGAGGGCAAAGTCGGAGGGAAGTAAGTGCACATTATTCACAGTGAAACCAGGATTCCCACTTGCTTCATTGTAGATGAAAATTAAGTCACAACACTGGCTGCTTTCACATCCACACATTCATATTTTGACACAGATACACATTTTATTGTCAGAAAACAAACATGCAGCTTTTGTGCCACATTATAGCCTGCCGGATTTAGAAGGCGATTGGACCAGATCCGGCCCTCAGGTCTTAGTTTGCCTACCCATGAGCCTTATTATTCATGAGTTTGTCCTGAGTCAGAGCACTGGTCCATTTAACACAGTACCGTATTTTTCGCTCCATAGGATGCACCCAACCATAGGACGCACCTAGTTTTAGAGGGGGAGAGAACAAGGAAAAAAAAAATCTCTCCCTCTCTGCGCAGCGCCCCTTCAGCGAAGCGGCAGGAGAAACAGAGCCCCTTCCATTTCTCCTCCCGCTTCGCTGAAGGGGTGCTGCGCAAAGAGGGAAAGCTGCGCAGCGCCTCTCCAGCGAAGCGAAGCCAGGAGAGCAAGAGGGATCGGTGCGCACCTACCCCTCTCACTCTCCAGGCTTCAGCGAAAGCAACGTGAAGCCTCCGGAGAGCGATGGGAGCGCTCCTGCTGCGCTTCGTAGGCTTCACATTGCTTTCACTGAGGCCATGGAGCCTGCATTCGCTCCATAAGACACACACACATTTCCCCTTAATTTTTGGAGGGGGGAAAGTGTGTCTTATAGAGCAAAAAATATGGTATTTTATTTTGTTTGCTCTCTTGGGCATTATAGTTCTCTAGATGGGGGGGCATTCCCTGACCTGCTACTTGGAGATACTGTATGCATGTGGAACAGATTCTGTGTCTCTGAGCTACACCCTTCCCCACTGGCACAACTGGAAGGTGTTGTTTTGTTTGTTTGTTTTAATTTTTTTATTCAAAAATATAACAAGACATATTATCCAAAAACGTATCATCCTTGTTTCCCACGCCCATTTTTCCTCCCCCACCCCCACAAAGACCCCACCCCTGACTTCCCTCAGTTCCAGTCTTTGGTTTCTCTGAGACTGCTGTTTTCTGCATGTTACAAAGTTGTATAGATCATCAAACTATTTAGCTGATTATTGTCAATAAAAAGTTTGTGAATGTTTATTCAAAACCTGCCAAGGAGTCCAGTTCGCTTTGCTGCATCTTCAGATACATTGTAAAGGGTTCCTATTCATCCTTAAAGTCACATTTATCCTTGTCCTGTAGCTTATATGTCAGTTTTGCCAGTTCTGCGTAGTCCATCAATTTTTCTTGTCATGATTCTTTAGTTGGGGTTTCTTCAGTTTTCCATCCTTGTGCTACCAGAACTCTCGCAGCCGTTGTCGCATACATGAAGATGTTTTTCAACTTTTTGAGCAGGTCTTTCCCTACAACCCCCAACAAAAATGCCTCAGGTTTTTAAACAAATGTTAAATGGAACATTTTCTTCAATTCGTTGTATATCATTTCCCAATTTTTTAAAATTACCTTACAATCCCACCACATATGATAAAATGTCCCCTCCTTTTCCTTATACTTCTAACATATATTTGAACTAGTTTTGTACATTTTCCCTAACTGCACTGGTGTTGTGTACCATCTGTACATCATTTTCATGTAATTCTCCTTCAATAGGGAACAATCTGTAAATTTTAAGTCGGTTTTCCATAATTTTTCCCCATCATCCATCATAATGTTGTGACCTACATCTTGTGCCTTGTTTTTTTAAAACAACAACAACACCATTGCAGCTGCTCATCGTTTTGCCTGCAGAACATCAGCTTCCATGCTTTACAATGTAGCTTGAGCTTAGTAGCTTTTTCCACCCACCAAGGGGAACCAGCTGGGAGCAGCAGCTGTTGCTAGTATGCATCATTGCACCGGCCTGTTGCTCAGGCCTGTTCCCCATTGCCACTTCTAGCCTGTGTTTGTTTGCAGAGCTTAGATGTTGAAGAGACGATGGATGAGTTTTCCTATTTCATTATTGTGCAATTACGGCTTCCACCAGAAAGTCATTCATCTCACGTTAACCTTCTGTTTTAGGGCCTGCAAGTGCTCTGCAAACATTTGCTTTTGACGGTCTGCAGTAACTCCTGAGCTGTAGCATTGCTGCCCTAACCCAAAGCGAATGGTGTGCAGAAGTAACGGAAACTAGAATTAATTCGCAGGGCAAGGGAGTTAACGGTTATTCAGCCAAGTTATGATGACAGTTTTCTTGAACGTAGGAAGCTATTGCTATGTACACAGCCAAACCTGTTTGTAGCACATAAATGTAGTTTTTTTTCTCAGTCTGCCAAAGTTTCTGCTCATCTTCGACCTGCTGCTTTTAATCTAGATTGATTCTAGAACATGGTGTCTACCAGGCTGGGCGTTGTTACTTGAAAACCCTCCCCTTCATTTGGTAATCTATGCCTTTTCCATTCCTGCAGAGGTCAATGGAGAAGTGCAAGGATTCTTCCTTCTTCTTGCACCGCTGTGGTTGACAGACAACAACGTGAGTTGGGACAATGCACACTGCTGTGATGTCACAGAATGTTTGCCCATAATGGTTCTCTGTGGAAGTGAGCGCAGAGAGAGGAAGAGGGAAAAGTGGCTAAGGTTGCCATATTTCAAAAAGTAAAATTCCTGACACACGCAAAATTGTTGAGCTTTTGGGGGGAAGCACTGTTTTTAACACTGTTAAAAAGTAGAGACATCACCTTGCCAACAAAGGTCCGTATAGTAAAAGCTATGGTTTTCCCAGTAGTGATGTATGGAAGTGAGAGCTGGACCATAAAGCTGGACCATAAAGAAGGCTTATCACCAAAGAATTGATGCTTTTGAATTATGGTGCTGGAGGAGACTCTTGAGAGTCCCATGGACTGCAAGAAGATCAAACCTCTCCATTCTTAAGGAAATCAGCCCTGAGTGCTCACTGTAAGGACAGATCCTGAAGCTGAGGCTCCAATACTTTGGCCACCTCATGAGAAGAGAACATTCCCTGGAAAAGACCCTGATGTTGGGAAAGATTGAGGGCACAAGGAGAACGGGACGACAGAGGACGAGATGGTTGGACAGTGTTCTCGAAGCTACCAGCATGAGTTTGACCAAACTGTGGGAGGCAGTGGAAGACAGGAGTGCCTGGCGTGCTCTGGTCCATGGGGCCATGAAGAGTCAGACATGACTAAACGACTTAACAACAACAACTGTTAGAATTCCTGCTCCATGATTGCAGTCATGGGATTGTTGTCTATCACATGACGGTGCGTGTTTTGACTCCACAGAGTGGAAAGTGACCGCCAAAATAGTGATTTTTAGCTTTTGGAGCTATTTCTACTGATTTTTCCATTGCGTTGCCATACACCTGGGTTTTCCCTGACATTTTGCCAGTTCGGCGAAATTCCCCCCGACGCCATTTTTACACCCGAAAACCAGGACATGTCAGGAATTTTCCCATTATATGGCAAGCCCAACAGTGGCAACTCTTGTCGCATCTACTGAAGCGCTCAGATAAATAACTGGTCTTCCAATTCATCATCTGTTAGAGAAGAAATTGGTTGTTGTTGGGTTTGCTATCGTTATTATTATTATTACTTCCATTGTTTCGCAGCGCACTGAATTTTCCGTGCAATCATTTTACTCCTTATGCAAGCCTAATCAAGCGGCTGCAGGGAAGGAAGTGCAAAAGAACAGCAAAAGGCCCCAAACAAATCCCAGGTGAATCATCTCAAGCCGTCTTTTGTGTGGAAGAAAACCTGGCAGAACAATGAGTGTGTTCGAGGTTTATAAAGGGCAAAAAAAACCCTTGACGCATTATTAGGCTTATTATCTCTCACCTATCCTGGCTCTGAGATCTTTCTGGACCTCACACAAACCTTATGCCACTCTGCACATAACTCTTACAATCTGTCCATGCATTTTTTGATTCAATGGCAGCCAAATGGAGCATCATCTGCCACCAGCGTCATTCTGAAGACCACTTCAAACGTCACACAACAGGCGCGACTGGCAATTGCGCGCTGCACGTCCGTCAATGAAAATCACGCAAGTGCGAAGTCGAGACATGAATTGCTAAACTAGAGCTGCACCTGGATACAATTCGTGACCATTTCAATTGTGTGTTTGGCAATTCAGGAGATGCTCCCCTTTAGAACGAGAAATTTCAAGTTTATTTTCCAATATGTTGAATGACACAAACCCCGCTGTAATGGTTCTAGGGGTTGCTCGTGCGTAAGTTGCCACCACTCCTGGCTAGGTTACCTGGTTGAACCCTTTCTGTCTGGACAGCCTCAAGTTTCGTGGCTGCCTCAGTCGCTGGCAGAATCCGTCAGTGGGCGTTTCTTGAACCTCTTCCAGCATAAAAGCTGTTTGACGCCCAGTCTCCTCCTACTCTCCCTGCGCGGAAGTCTTCTGCGCAGGGAGGGTGTGGGTAGCGGAGTACCCGTACTCTCTCTGCTGGTCTCCGGCGAGGAGTCCTGGAGCCACCTCTCCGATTCCCCCATCTGCCCCCCTTCTCCACTGGTGTTACGCTGATTTCCTTCCCCAGCGGATGGGCTGCCTCTCTCCCTGCTGGGACCCTCTCCGGCATCCCTCTGGAGCCTTCTCTCCACCTCCAGCTCCAATGGCAGTTCCCTGACACCCGCTTTTAAGAATTATATCTGAACTAGAGTCCTACATGACTCCAAAACTTAACTTTTGGCATTCCTTCATATTGTTGCAAGTTTCAGCTGGGATTTGATCCCAAAGCAGCAAATTCAGATTGCAGCGTTGTAGCAATATACTCATTGTTGCTCCAAAGTTCAAAGAAACAAAACAAAACAAAACAAAACAGTGCAGATTGGTTCAGTTCTCCATCTTAATTCAAAGTGGCACCCAGCTGTATCTGAACATAGACAAAAAACTGCTTCTTGATATGCAGAACCACCATGCAAAATTTGGTTGCAATAGCTTAAGAGATGCCCCAATGTTTAGCGAACAGACAAACAGCTTTCCAAAATATATAGTGGAACAGGAGGTCTTGTGCAAGAAACCCGTTTCCTGTGTGCGTGTTAAGGAAACTGATGGGATGCACTGGAAAGTGTGGGATGACAAATGACACAACTTCATCTAACCTCCCTGCAAACAAAGTCAGAACAAATATTCATTCAATAGCCAACGTCGTCTAATCTCCTTGCAAACAAATCAGGGTGAAAACTCAATGAGCAGGCTGTGTGGAAGTATTGTAAAATAATCAGATAAAGGGATTGCTATGTAATGTCTTAGTAGCACCAATATCAATAAAGAGACTTTGTTTGGTAGGGATATCATGACCTCTGGTGGTGATCATGAGTATTGGCGTTATAAAATTAGCATGCTTTGTTCGGCAAAAGAAATGCCTTCTTGCATATATATATATGTGTGTGTGTGTGTGTGTGTGTATACACTGTGTGTGTGTGTGTGTGTGTGTGTGTGTGTGTGTATCTATGATAAGCCATTTCATACTGTCATGTGGTTCTGATATATTAGCAGTGTCTCATCATCGCTTCTGCTGCTACCTATACAGTCATACCTCGGGTTTCAGATGCTTCAGGTTACGTGCTGAACCCGGAAGTACTGGAACGGGTTTCTTCCACGTTTCGGTGTTCGCTCATGCGCAGAAGCACTAAATTACGCTTTGCACATGTGCAGAAGCACCGAATCGCAACTTGCGCATGTGCAGACGCCTCGCTGCTGGTTGCGAACATGCCTCCCGCATGGATCATGTTCACAACCCGAACATCCACTGTGTAGTGGAAAGTCAAAAATAAACAGAGAGAAGAATGGTAGAGTTCTCATTAGACACCATTTCATAAATGATTATCTGAGCCAATCTGTTTTATTGTAACAGTATGAACAAGTACAAAAACAAAAAGTGAGGGGTGTATAGAAGAGGGGGCATAATAAGACGAAAAAAGAGAAAAGGAATCTGGGAGTATGGTCACTAAGTTTATGGTAGATACGGTCCTGAACTCTTTCATTCCATAAACTTATGAAAAGAATCCAGTGTTCTAAGAACTGATTTTCTTGTTGGTTTCTCTCCTTGAGTATGTCAATGTGATACACATTAACACTTGCTATGCCTGTGTTGTTGATATTGTTATTGTTGTCTACTATAGTGGATTTGTAACTGGCTGACTGACCGAACCCAAAGGGTGCTCATCAATGGTTCATCTTCATCCTGGAGAAGAGTGACTAGTGGGGTGCCACAGGGTTCTGTCTTGGGCCCGGTCTTATTCAACATCTTTATCAACGACTTGGATGATGGACTCAAGGGCATCCTGATCAAATTTGCAGATGAGACCAAACTGGGAGGGGTGGCTAACACCCCAGAGGACAGGATCACACTTCAAAACGACCTTGACAGATTAGAGAACTGGGCCAAAACAAACAAGATGAATTTTAACAGGGAGAAATGTAAAGTATTGCACTTGGGCAAAAAAAGAGAGAGGCACAAATACAAGATGGGTGACACCTGGCTTGAGAGCAGTACATGTGAAAAGGATCTAGGAGTCTTGGTTGACCACAAACTTGACATGAGCCAACAGTGTGACGCGGCAGCTAAAAAAGCCAATGCAATTCTGGGCTGCATCAATAGGAGTATAGCATCTAGATCAAGGGAAGTAATAGTGCCACTGTATTCTGCTCTGGTCTCACCTAGAGTACTGTGTTCAGTTCTGGGCACCACAGTTCAAGAAGGACACTGACAAACTGGAACGTGTCCAGAGGAGGACAACCAAAATGGTCAAAGGCCTGGAAACAATGCCTTATGAGGAACGGCTAAGGGAGCTGGGCATGTTTAGCCTGGAGAAGAGGAGGTTAAGGGCTGATATTATAGCCATGTTCAAATATATAAAAGGATGTCACATAGAGGAGGGAGAAAGGTTGTTTTCTGCTGCTCCAGAGAAGCGGACACGGAGCAATGGATCCAAACTACAAGAAAGAAGATTCCACCTAAACATTAGGAAGAACTTCCTGACAGTAAGAGCTGTTTGACAGTGGAATTTGCTGCCAAGGAGTGTGGTGGAGTCTCCTTCTTTGGAGGTCTTTAAGCAGAGGCTTGACAACCATATGTCAGGAGTGCTCTGATGGTGTTTCCTGCTTGGCAGGGGGTTGGACTCGATGGCCCTTGTGGTCTATTCCAACTCTATGATTATATGATTCCATATATTTTGGAAAGTTGTTTGTCTGTTCACTAAGCATTTTGGACACCTCTTAAGATATGATAACCAAATTTTGCATGATATCAAGAAGCAGTTTTCACCTAGGTTTGGATACCATTGGATGACATTTTGAATCAAGATGAGGGACGGAATAATAATAATAATAATAATAATAATAATAATAATAATATATTTGTACCCCACCCATCTGACTGGGTTTCCTACTCTGGGTGGCTTCCAACATATATAAAAACATAATAAAACCTTAAAAAGCTTCCCTATACAGGGCCGCACTGTTTTTATCTGCTGATGTCAAAACTGATTTTGGTTCATTCAGCTTCCTGAACAATAGTGGGTACAAGGCTGGTAGTAATTATTATTTGAGATCTTTTTTAAGAAAAGGGGGAGGGAGGGGCTCTCTCACACAAAGGGGGACACATCACCCTTGACAAACGACAGCAGAGGGAAAAATGACATTGTCAGGGGATGGAATGAGAAGGAAATGCCACTTTAAAGGATTGTTCAGCCTCCTAGCATCTTTCTTGATGATGCTGATGATGATAAATTACTTTTGCCCCGCCCATCTGACAGGGTTGCCCCAGCCACACTGGGCAGCTTGCATCATAATGAAAATACAGCAAAACATCAAACGTCAAAAACTTCTCAATAGAGAGCTGCCTTTAGATGTCTATGGAAAGTTGTGTATTTGTTTATCTGTGCGTTTTTGGGGTTTTTTTTATATTTTATTAAGATTTTCACATAAGAAAAAAGAAAAATACAAAAATAAAAACAATTCAATTTTCATAATGTTTCTTGCATTTGCTTATTTCCCGGACCTCCCCACACCTCCCCTCTCTGTATTCCAGTTCAATTATTTATTCAGCAAATCCCTTCCCTCTACCTTATCCTTATCTTGATCTTTGTATATTATACCTTTAGTTTTTCGTCTATTAACCTTCCATTTTTCCATATTCCTTCATCCCATTATTACTAATAACCCTTTAATCTCAATCCAACATCATTCTAACATTCATTAATTTTATAGTATTTCTGTAAATAGTCTTTAAATTTCTTCCAATCTTCCTCCACCAACTCTTCTCCCTGGTTTCGGATTCTGCCGGTCATTTCCGCCAACTCCATATAGTCCATCACCTTCTGTGCGTTTTTCAGACTTTGAAATAAACACCTTACTTTTCCGTGTGTAAGACGAGGCTTTTATACTGTAAAATAAGGTCAGAAAACTGGGGGTGCCTTATACACAGGTAGTGGGTAGACAGATGATTGGTTGCAGCCGTGAGCTGCAGGTTGTCATTGGCGCGTGATTGGTGGCTGAGGCAAAGGCTGTTTCGTATTGGCTGATGCTGTGTTAAATAGGTGTGTGCCTGGTTGCTGTGCCAAATGCTGTTTTGTATTTACTGCTGCTGCAATTTGGCTTGCGATTTCCTTCCACTGTGGGCAACCGGGCAGACGCGTTTTGCTGACACGAGTGATTGTTAGCGAGCGGCGCACACAATTTTAAGCGTCAGGTTGGTGATTTACTGCATTTCCCCCCATAAAAACCTCAACAACCTTTGACATCCCCCCCAAAAAAGTTGCACAATTCTGGGCAATCCTCTGTAAAAAAGCTCAACATTGTCTTTATTTGGAGTCCCCAAAAAATAGGGGGTGTCTTATACAAGGGTGTGTGTTATACACGAAAAAGTACGGTACAGTGGTACCTCAGGTTAAGTACTTAATTCGTTCCGGAGGTCCGTTCTTAACCTGAAATTCTGGTTCTAAACGCAGCATAAGGGATCTCTATAGTATAGTGTATTTTAAAATGGGGTTTCAGAGTTTTTAGGGGTTTTTGAATGTTTTATGTAGTTTTGTAGTAGTTTTATGTAGTTTTATGTAGTTTTGTAGTAGTTTTATGTAGTTTTGTAGTAGTTTTATGTAGTTTTGTAGTAGTTTTATGTAGTTTTTCAATTTCATTGTTCTGCATGGGAGAATGACAATAAAGATATCGGATATCGTATATTGTATAAACTGTTCTTAACCTGAATTACCACTTTAGCTAATGGGGCCTCCTGCTGCTGCCACTCCGCCAGAGCATGGTTTCTATTCTCATCCTGAAGCAAAGTTCTTAACCTGAAGCACTATTTCTGGGTTAGTGGAGTCTGTAACCTGAAGCGTATGTAACCTGAGGTACCACTGTACTTATGCTTAAAATGACCACTTTTTATGATGAAGAAGAAAAGGATCTACCGGCCTCTTATCCTTGACATGTTCTCCATCCAGATCGGGGGCCCATAGCAATTTCCTGTGAACCTCGACAACCCCCATTTTGGGTGCAAATAGCACCTGGGTGACATGTTTCTGCAGAAAGTGGCTTGATCCCCAGTAGAGAATGTGCCATGCGTAGCTCCTAGGCTCGCCACACGGAGGAGCTGCTCTCAGATCCAGCAGTTCCTAATAACTTGGGGCAAGGCAGCTCCCTACATATTCCTGCTTGAGCAATCCTCTTTTCGTGATCTATTTTTGTAGAAACCTTGGCACCACAAGCGGCCTGCCTCGGCGGTATCGCTCCCCTGAGATTAATGGTGCTTTGGATTGGCTCGGCCGGCTTTTCAAGCTCATGGAAATGTAATCACACCGTGCAGCCATTCCCGCAAATTGATAAGGTGTCAGGTCAGAAGGCCTCGTCTGCCTGTTAGCGGGCTGGGGTGAAACACCAGAGTTGCACGGAAGACGTCACGGGCACAAAGCCCACTCTCAAATCTCCCCCTGGGAGCATCTCTTAAGAACGTCAAAGCAGATTTACAGTAAAGAGTTTGTAACTGCCTATAGCTGGAGTGCAGGGGGAAGTGGAGGGGAGCACGAACACAAAATAATTTATATTAGCTGGTGACTGTACAATTTCTCTTTTCTTTTCCGTGTGTGCCCTGAACACTTTGGCAACATGTCTAGCAAAGAACAATGGGGATCTGCCAGACTTCCATGATACAAAATGAATTGTGTTTTGCGTTTTCATCAAGTGGCTAATGATACCCAAAGAGCTGCTTCAAAAACTCTTGCCAAAAAAGCATGGGGGGAAATGCAGAGAATACTTCACAAAACAGTGCCCTAAACTTCAGACCTGAACTTGTTTCGATTAATGTCTGCAGGAGACTTTGTGGATATTTAAGTTATAATTAGAAAAATCTTAATAATTATTCATAAAGGAAACAGCTTATAATAAGTAAATAAGGATGCCTGATACAGGATAAAGGAAGTCGTTTATTTGATTGTTTGTATTGTTGTGTATTATGCTTGTTGTTCATGTCTGATGGGGGTGGATTTCTGTGTTGGTGGGGGGGAGTTGTGTTATGTTGTAAATAAAAATTTTAAAAACAAACAAAAACTCTTGCCAAGGTTGCAAATTTGAGAACTTGGGCTTGATGTAATAGCACACTGACATTTGTTATCCTGCGGAATTCTGGCATTAAAGAAGGTGAGGTCTGGTCTTCCAGCGAGATGTACCTAGGCTCCCTTATGCCCTTGGCAAGGGACTGTATTGGCGACCCCCCCCAAAAAAAATCACAGATATACCGTATTTTTTGCTCTATAAGACTCACTTTTTCCCTCCTAAAAAGTAAGGAGAAATGTGTGTGTGTCTTATGGAGCGAATGCAGGCTGCGCAGCTATCCCAGAAGCCAGAACAGCAAGAGGGATTGCTGCTTTCACTGCGCAGCGATCCCTCTTGCTGTTCTGGCTTCTGAGATTCAGAATATTTTTTTTCTTGTTTTCCTCCTCCAAAAACTAGGTGCGTCTTGTGGTCTGGTGCATCTTATAGAGCGAAAAATACGGTAGCTGGAATACTGCAGTTGGAAGTAATATCCTGGCAGAAATCACTAAAAATGTCAGGGGAAATCCAGAATGTATAGCAACCCATTCATTTTGGGTTCGATTTTGCAAAAAAATAAATAAATCTCAACAACATTTTTGTCTGGATTTTTACTTTTTGAAGTATGGCAACCCTACTTTCACCCTTGGATAGAATGACCGAGCCAGAATGGAGAGGTGCCCGTGGTGGGGGGCAGTCTAGCCAACCCCTTAGTACTGCATTGCTGAGTCTCCAAGGGAAAACTTTTCATTTCCCTCAACATCTAGTCAGTAGTCTAGCCAGGGGATTACCAATGCATGGACCACTGTAGCAAGTCTATCCTTGTCCCAGAACGTCCTAGCAGAAGTGGCGGTGGGAAAGCCCATTTTTAAAACACCCAGAACTATAAATGTCCAATAAACAAAGTCCTTTGGCCTGAGCAATAACTCTGCCGCATTCAATCATTTCTCCTAGCATTGCAGCATTCCCATATTCCCATCAGGTTTATTATAATGGAAGCATTGTTTGTGTTGTGATGTCACAGCTTCTGGGAGCACATCTATAAATGGTCACCGTGATTTGATGCCTCGAGTCCAGTGGTTCAGAATTTTCTCCTGAGATAAGTGGGAGGTTTTGAAAAGCCCAAGGCGGAACAGTTTGTGGAGGCATGGGGTGTGTCGGTCCTTCATGCATTTAAGTCTGCCGTTAGGAGCAAAGGAACACAACCAGCAGAAAATAGATGGCAAGGTGGCCGAGTCAGAACCTTAACCCATCTCCTGCCCTACTCCGAGGTACCACTGTACAGTGGTGCCTCGCAAGACGAAATTAATTCGTTCCGCGAGTCTCTTCGTCTAGCGGTTTTTTCGTCTTGCGAAGCAACCCTATTAGCGGCTTAGCAGATTAGCGCTATTAGCGGTTTAGCGGCTATTAGCGGCTATTAGCGGCTATTAAAGGCTTAAGGGATTAGCGGATTAGCTGCTAAAAGGCTATTAGCGGTTTAGCAGCTTAGAAAAAGGGGGTGGGGAGTGGGGAAAAACCTCAAGACTCGCAAGACATTTTCGTCTTGCGAAGCAAGCCCATAGGGAAATTCGTCCTGCGAAGCGCATCGAAAAACGGAAAACCCTTTCGTCTAGCGGGTTTTCCGTCTTGCGAGGCATTCGTCTTGCGGGGTACCACTGTATTATTAACACAATTTTCATGAGGACACGTATAAAAATAAGCAAATGTGTATTGAAATGGAGTGAGCTGATTTTTAAGGCTGGGAAAATTAGAAACTGAGAGACACCAAAAATGGCAGTTTCATCTGTTCCCTCCTCTCAGGAGGCAAATTTCAGAGGAGGAAAGTTAGTTTCCCGGTTAGGATGAGTGTCTTCCTCACCTTCTTCACAGGATCTGGAGAGAAATAGGCCCTAGTTTAAAGGGAAAGAGACAAGGCCAGATTTGGGAGAGGTGGGGGGGGGGGAACCCACCAAGACTTAAATCATCGTCATCATCAGATGGGAATTTGATTCTTTCCCAATATCGCCTAATCCCTTTCCATAGTCTATCATTTCCCCATTCATCACATGCACGTCCTTTTAATGAACTGCGTGATATTATGACAGATGTCCCGAAGCCCCGAGTAGCACATTAACAATGTGTCTTGGATTCCCAAAAGTCCTTCGTAACTTCATGAAGAATCTGTTTCGTGCTAGCTTTGTCCTTCCTGGGAAGCAGGGACCCTGGGAAACTAGAGGAAATGGAATTTGTTCCCAGGCGGAAGAAAATAAAAAAGGTCCTTCTTAGGCTCCGTGATAATGAGGCCTGCGGTCACGGTGGAGGTTGAGGCTGTCTCCACGGGGGCTGAAGGATGCTCTTTAGATTACCAGTGTTGGTCTGAGGGGGATAGCGGTTCCTCAGATTGCTTCTGCCTCCGCTTATGAATCGAGTGGATCCCACTTCACAGAGGATACACAGCTGTTTCAAGGAGTCCTCAATTTACAGGGCTGCCCATTCTAAGTCCTGTGTAAAGAAAAAGACCCCTTAGAAAGAAGATTAGGATTACTGCTAGGCATGGAGGAATCTATCAATTTCAGCTTAGTTTCTCATTTTTTCTTAAGTTCATTTCACATTTCCGGGCTGGAAAATGTGCATTTCAAAATTTGGAGGTGTGCACATTTCATCAGCTGTTTTCCGCTTCCCTTTCGTTTTGGACACTGTGAGTCTGATAGGTTCACCTTTAAATGTGAACGGAATTGAATTTGTGCCCCCATCCCTATGACTGGAATATTTTTTGCTCCTGACATGAAATCTGAAATGACACGGCTGAAAAAAAGGAAACCATTATTGCATACCCCCCCTAACACATAGTATTTATTTTCTGCCTTGAAACCAGAATATAATATCTCCCCCACCCTGTCTTGTTTAATTATTTTTTGTTTTGTAAAAAAAAAAAAAAAACCTATTTGAAATCCTTCAACATAAATGCCCCCCAGAGATGTTCCCTTATCCCAATCTAATTAATCTCATGATTTTTCATAGCATGTAACCTCCCTCTCCCCCACACAGCAGCATGTAGCATCCTCCTTTATTTGTTTTGAAGCAGAGATTTTGTGGCTGTTGACATCAGTTGTCCAACTTTTATAATATGAAACATCTGCCACTCTGTCTCACACTGTTGCCTGTAGGTCATGGGAAAGCTTTCTTTATCTTCCTAAATGAAGGATGTCCCACTGTACAGTCTAGCCCAGATGACCAGGGCCTTGGTATTGTCCGGCTGTGAGTGCTTCCCACCACGTCTCTGAGGAGATAAGATTTAGCCTTCAATCCTCAAGACATTTGCTCCACAGCAATCCCACCAAGCTGTCGTCAAAGGGACTTGGCGACCGGCCCTCTTCTGTGGTGGGTGAGAACCTTTCTACCGCAGCCGTACGTCGTTTGATTTATACGCAGACAAAATCCCCCAGAGTACTAACTCAATGACTCTGAGAAGTGAAATGCTTCAGAGTGCTTAGGAATAATAATAAAGACTAATTGCCTCTCCCCAATTTGCTTCCTTATTTTCTCTTCAACAATACTTCCTACCAGTTTTCCTGAGACAGACATTAAGCTAACCGGCCTGTGATTAACAGAATCCCCCACAGATCCTTTTTTGAAAATTGGTGCTACATTGACTATTTTCCAGTGCTCAGGTATGGAGGCTGATCTGTGGGACAAGTGACAGATTTTGCCCAGTTATAAAACCACAGTAAAACATCGAACATTAAAAACTTTCCTATGCAAGGCTGCCTTCAGATGTCTTCTAAAAGTCAGATAGTTGCTTATCTCCTTAACATCTGACAGGAGGGCGTTCCACAGGACGGGTGCCACTACGAAGAAGACCCTCTGCCTGGTTCCCTGTAACCTCACTTCTTGCAGTGAGAGAACCACCAGAAGGCCTTCGGAGTTAGATTTCAACATTATACAATAATCTTATAATTATACAATGAATAATAATTGGGAGTGTATTGCAGAACTCCATGCGTTGCCTTTCTACTGTTTTCTGTGCACCTACATGGGCAAATGAGTTGGAGAGCTCCAATATCTCATTTAGGAGGGGCTTCAGGTTATGTTTTCCATGAAGTCACATTGTATGTAACAGAACTTTCGCACCATTCTTCTGGAACAGAAACACCTTGGGTTCTCAGTGTTCTCAAATCCTTAGCTTCATAGCACACTAGGGCTAAAAAAAAATAATTCTCCCCTTTTATGTTGGTTAGGCAGCTCTTGTTTGAATTATGGTGCTGGAGGAGACTCTTGAGAGTCCCATGGACTGCAAGAAGATCAAACCTATCCATTCTGAAGGAAATCAGCCCTGAGCGCTCACTGGAAGGACAGATCCTGAAGCTGAGGCTCCAAGACTTTGGCCACCTCATGAGAAGAGAAGACTCTCTGGAAAAGACCCTGATGTTGGGGAAGATGGAGGGCACAAGGAGAAGGGGACGACAGAGGACGAGATGGCTGGATAGTGTTCTTGAAGCTACCAGCATGACTTTGACCAAACTGCGGGAGGCAGTGGAAGACAGGAGTGCCTGGCGTGCTCTGGTCCACGGGGTCACGAAGAGTTGGACACGACTAAACGACTAAACAACAAGGCAGCTCTGGGACGATGGAGGCAGTGACCCTACAGAGATCCTGCTGCAAATATAGTGCAGTCTTTGACCTGCCTCAACCCCAGACCATTATACCACCGGCTAGATGTATTGATGGATCAGGATTCCTACTCTTCTAAGAACGTTCATGAGCTACAGAGATCGACAACCACAAATGGCTAAGTAACTCCATGCTCATTCCCTGCACGTGATGGGTATTTTGTTCTCGTATGGTAAAAGGAAAGAAGTACACTGATGCTTCATGTTGCCATGTTCTAAAATGTCAGCCTTCAGTTCTCTAAATGCTGAGCCTGGGTAGTATTACACAATTTAACTGTACGTTCTCAGTTTGGATGTCTTGGCTCTGCATCCCCAGTGATGTGAAAAGAAGGTAAGAACATGTTCTCTATCTCTCAGGGACCTTCTGAATTATCACTGGCACCCAACTGAAGTCTACACAGTTGGAGTAGGACATCTATTATGCCTCAGAATCATTGCACACCCTTTAGTAACTGTGCTCATTACCAGAAGAGAGAGAGCTTTTTAAAACTTGAAGTTTCTATAATTATATTTTTTATTCATCTTTGAAATAAAGACCCTGGGGAAGAAAGCCACATTTACATGATTAGAGAAATGTGGCTTTTTGTGTTAATTCTTTGTGAGAAATTTTCTTAATTTCAGAACTACAATGTACTTTACCTCAAAAGAGAGGGGGAGCGTGGAGTAGCACCGGCTGGCTTTGTTACTCTGCTGCTCCACTGGCTGCCCAGTCAGTTGGTCAGTTAACTGGTCAGCTATACTGCTGCTCAGTCAGTCCGCTGCTCACTTGGTCAGTCGCTCCACCCCTCTCTCACTTGCTCGGCAATTCACTTGGCCAGCCAGCTACCCTGCTGCTCATTCAGCCATCCAGTTGGTCAGTCCACTGCCTGGCCAGTCTGCTGCTCGCGGGGTCAGTCATTCTGCCATTTGCTACACCGACCGCTTGGTTGATACTTGGTCACTTGGTCATTCGGTCTGTCATTCTGCCAGCTCACTGGGTGAGTAGCTTTGTTGCTTGTTCAGGCCACTGTTCATTCCCTCAGTTGTTCCACTGCTCAGTAGGTCAGTCTCTCAGTTGGACCACCAGTTGGCCACTTCTGGTTGGTCGGCAGCCTGCCACTCCCTGCCACTCAGTTGGTAACTGGGCCACTCTCCCACACTTGCTTACTTCCTCTCACTAAGTATCCGACTCTCCTCAGAAAGCCACTAAAGATGTCTGGCAGTCCTTCAAGAATGGAAAGTGCCACAACACAGGCTATGTCACTGTTACTTTAACAACCACACCCCAATAGCTTACTTTTCATGGCCCTTAATCTGTTAAACCTATTGTGTGTTGCATATGTATTTTACAGGTGTCTAATCGCCTTTTGGGACGCGGGTGGCACTGTGGGTTAAACCACAGAGCCTAGGACTTGCCGATCAGAAGGTCAGCGGTTCGAATCCCCGTGATGGGGTGAGCTCCCGTTGCTCGGTCCCTGCTCCTGCCAACCTAGCAGTTCGAAAGCCAATAAAGCGAGATGTGCGCCGCAACCCCAGAGTCATCTGCGACTGGACCTAACGGTCAGGGGTCCCTTTACCTTTAATCACCATTTAAAGCCATCCACGTTAGCGGCCACCATTACATCTCATGGGAGCAAATTCTGTAGTTTAATTATAAATAAGTACTTTCTTAGATCTCTCCTGAATCTTCTCACATTCAACTTCAACAGGGCAACCATATGTCTGAGGGGTTTTTTTTGGGGGGGGGGGAGAGATATTTCCAAAGCTCAACAACTTTGTCCAGATTTTCATTTTTGGGAATATGGCAACCCTAGCTTCAGTGGCTTCTAGTATTATGAGAGAAAACTTCTCTCCACCTGCTTTCCCCACGCCATGTATAATTCTACACACCTCTATAATATCTCCTCTCGCTCATATTTTCTCTAAAGTAAAAACTCCCAAATGTTGCACTCTGTCCTCTATCTGTGGCCTCGGAGCCTGATATTTTCCACCCCAGTAAGGCAGAGCAAATCAGCTTATTTTGTTGATTTAAAGATATACACACTGCTTAGTGAATTTGAAGGAATTTACTGCTGAAAATGGAGTAGGAAAGTATTTCCTAACATATACAATCACGATGCGCTGGAAAAATGAGAACTTCAGTGCAGTGCCTGCTGTTACCTTACAAATGAGCGTGACTTGATTAAATATTCCTTACCCTCCGAGGATGGAAACAGGAGGAGAATGGTTTACCATAACTTACTGAATCGGAGCGGCTGCAATGAGTCTCTCTTTAGACCCTCGTTTAGAAACACTTGTCTGCGACTGAGAAGGACCAGTATTTCATACTATTTATTGAATCATCTCTTGGAAAAGAAACTCTAAATCTAAGAAATGACCACCCAAGCGTGCTGCTGAAAACTGAGCGAGCTAAGCAAGTTTTGGATGCCTTTGTAGTTCTGCTGGTTTTGGCAAAGCTCTTTGAAGTGGAAATGCTGTATCTGTTAAGTGGGGTCAAATTCACTGGACTCAATAGGACACACATAGGATCGCTCTGTCAACAGCACTAATTTTCTGAAAAGAGGAGCAGTTTGCTGGATAGCGCATCGCCTGATGTAGATGTATTGTACAGGGTACATGGGGAGTTAGGGGTGGGGTAGAACCTCTGGTAGGGGACACACTGTGCTCCCTCTGGGTGGTTTTCCACCTTTGGTCCCCACCCTGCACTCAGAATCTCACCTGTGGCTCCAAGAAGATGTCAGGATCAGCCACATCCCAGGAATGGCTTTGTCTGGCTGGCTAAACCAGGTGAGGGTAGCCGATGGGTCTCAAACCCTTGGGGAGTTAGGGACCTTCCTTGAATGTGAAGACAGGCTCCGGCAGATTGAGCAGACAAGACCAATACAGTGGACACTCGGGTTGCGAACGTGATCTGTGCGGGATGCACGTTCGCAACCCACAGCATTCGCAACCCGCGTCTGCGCATCTGCGCACGCATGGGTTACGATTCGGCACTTTTGCGCATGCGCGACTGCCAAAACCCAGAAGTAACCTGTTCTGGTACTTACAGGTTTTGGCAGACTTTTAGAATACATCTGAAGGCAGCCCTCTTTAGGAAAGCTTTTACTGTTTAATAGACTATTGTATTTTAATATTGTGTTGGAAGCCGCCCAGAGTGGCTGGGGAAACCCAGCCAGATGGGCGGGGTATAAATTATTATTATTATTATTATTATTATTATTATTATTATTATACATCAGGGTAGCTCAACTGTGGCATCCCAGATGTTGCTGGAGACAGCTCTTATAATTCCTGACCATTGGCCATGTTTGCCAGGGCTTTTGGAAGTTGTACAGTCTAACAGCATCTGAAAGACACCATGCTGACTTACCCCTCTCCAGGATTTCACTCTTCTACAGCCATACCTGGAGCTGCTGGGGATTGGGCCCTACATGCAACACCAAGACTATTCCAATTCTAAATAGAAACACAATGTTCTTATGCAGATGAGATGCCCATTCAGCCTCTTTTCTCCACCCATTACTAATCTCATTAGCGTTGTCGATTCTGCCATCACAAAATACCTGAAATTATTCAATTTCAACGAGGCGCCCTATTTGTAACTATGCAGATTCCTAATCACCACAATACATCGTTATGGTTAATTTCAGAAGCTGGACTTTACAGGACTGTTTTGAGGCTCAGCTGGAAGTAGAAGAAAATTGTACATCCATTCTGATTGTTAGTGCCCAGATTTTCTTTCCAAAGTGCTTTTCAGCTCTTAAAAATACTGGCTGCTCTCAAGGAGGAACTGCAGGTTTTCTGAAGAAGAATAAAGAAGTATTGTCTCTTGAATCCACTTTTCTGTATGCTGTTTTGTCACGGGCCACGAGCAGTTTTACTCTAAGTTTGCAGCTCTTGAGATGCTTGTTCTAAAGTAGCTCCATAGATAAAGTTATTTGAGGACTGAATCTGTACAGCTGTTTGCCAGCTATAAAGAAACTGGCCCCTCCAAACTAGGTGGTTTTTACCCCTCCCCCATGTGCATTCTGTTTTTATTATTATTATTAAATTTTTATTGGAAATTTTATTTACAACATAACATAAACCCCCCAATACAGAAATACAATAAGCATAACATACAACGTTGTTGTTGTTTAGTTGTTTAGTCGTGTCCGACTCTTCGTGACCCCATGGACCAGAGCACGCCAGGCACTCCTGTCTTCCACTGCCTCCCGCAGTTTGGTCAAACTCATGTTTGTAGCTTCGAGAACACTGTCCAACCATCTCGCCCTCTGCCGTCCTCTTCTCCTTGTGCCCTCCATCTTTCCCAACATCAGGGTCTTTTCCAGGGAGTCTTCTCTTCTCATGAGGTGGCCAAAGTCTTGGAGCCTCAGCTTCAGGATCTGTCCTTCCAGTGAGCACTCAGGGCTGATTTCCTTCAGAATGGAGAGGTTTGATCTTCTTGCAGTCCATGGGACTCTCAAGAGTCTCCTCCAGCACCAAAATTCAAAAGCATCAATTCTTCGGCGATCAGCCTTCTTTATGGTCCAGCTCTCACTTCCATACATCACTACTGGGAAAACCATAGCTTTTACTATACGGACCTTTGTTGGCAAGGTGATGTCTCTGCTTTTTAAGTCTTTGACCATGGAGTTTTCTTGGCAGGGATACTGAAGTGGCTTGCTGGTTCCTGCTCCAGGTGGATCACGTTTGGTCAAAACTCTCCACTATGACCTGTCTATCTTGGTTGCCCTGCACGGCATAGTTCATAGCTTCTCTGAGTTATTCAAGTCCCTTCACCATGGCAGGGCAGTGATCCATGAAGGGGACATACAACAATACAAACAACCAATTAAAAGACTTCCTTTATCCTGTATCTGGCCTCCTTATTTACTTCTTATAAGCTGTTTCCTTTATGAATAATTATTAAGATTTTTCTAATTATAACTTAAATATCCACAAAATCTCCTGCAGACATTAATCAAAACAAGTCCTGGTATGTATTTTAGGGCACTGTTTTGTGAAGTATTCTCTGCATTTTCCCCATGCTTTTTGAAACTCTTGTCTAGTGTGATCTCTAATTGCTTCTGTTAATCTAGCCAGTTCAATATACTCTAACAGTTTGTCTTACCATTTCTTTTTTGTTGGCACAATTTCTTTTTTCCAGTTTTTAGCAATTAGGATCCTTGCCGCTCCTGTGGCAGAGCAATATTTTCTGATCTTGTCTTGCTATAGCCCCATGTGCATTCTGAATAGGGATGAGAGACCATTTCAGTTTCTATCAGTTTCTCATTTTTCCAGTCTTAAATCCAGTCCTTCGTATTTCCACATAAGTTTGATATATCTATATCTATATCTATATCTATATCTATATCTATATCATCTATATCATCTATATCTATATCTATATATCTATATATCTATATCTATATCTATATCTATATCTATATCATCTATATCTATCATCTATCTATCTGTCTATCTATCTATCTATCTATCTATCTATCATCTATCTATCTATCTATATCTATATCATCTAGAGAGAGATATAGAGATATAGATACAGATAAATATTCTTCATGAAAATTCATTAGCACTTTAGTGTGAATTTCCTGAATTTCACTTTTGTATGCAATGCTGCAATGCAATTTCCCCTACTACAATTCACTTTTTATTTTCACGGATGCATGCATTTATATACTCTACCTTAGCGTATGCATTTAGCTGGATATTACCTGGCTGGAGAACTGCACTGCAAAATTTGAAGAAATGTGAATATCTAAGCATGGCTGGGTTTCAGTTTGCGTCCTATTTCGGAAAGTGCAGATTTGGTAGGTTTGCCTGTCAGTGTGAACTGAATTTCTCCTCCATTCTGAATTCTGCAACAAATCATGGACTCTGCAATAGTGCATTAGTGGTGGGTTTATACTGGACTGTCCACACATCATTCTTCTTCGTTGGTTTTGCATTGCTTCCCTAATGTTACCCTGTCTGGAGAAGAAGAAGAAGAGTTTGAAGAGTTTGGATTTGATATCCCACTTTATCACTACCTGAAGGAGTCTCAAAGGGGCTAACATTCTCCTTTCCCTTCCTCCCCTACAACAAACACTCTGTGAGGTGAGTGGGGCTGAGAGACTTCAGAGAAGTGTGACTAGCTCAAGGTCACCCAGCAGCTGCATGTGGAGGAGCGGGGAAGCAAACCCGGTTCACCAGATTACAAGCCCACCGCTATTAACCACTACACCACACTGGCTCTCTTGAACTATATCAGGGCAAAACTGGGATGACAAAACCCTGGATCTCTCATGGTATAAAAAGTCAGAGGTTATCAGCAGGAGGTTATGGCACATGCACTGACTGGAAATGAAATTAAACAATTCCTTCCAGTAGCACCTTAGAGACCAGCTAAGTTTGTTATTGGTATGAGCTTTCGTGTGCGTGCATTGGAAATGAATCAGTATTTCCATCCCAAAACTTTTGCAGGTGCAAGCAGTATTGAAAGGGGATTGAGTATCTCTTCCCAGATACCATCATGAACGCAAATCATCATAAATGCACAATAAACACAGCATCTGGAGCGGGACAAAATTTAGCCGCTTTGAAGCTGTTTTTAGGACTCGCATAAAGAAAGAGCAAGCAAAGATGTCCGAAACTACTTGAGATTTATTATATTTGGCCAAGGGACCAGGCATGCAGAGTGTCACGAGTTTTATGGGCCTGTTTTAATGCAACTGCCCCATTCACATTATGTTCCATTTTAAGCAATGCTGTCTTTTGTCCTGTGATAAGCCTAACTATGCTACTCATCATTTCCTTTTGATGTATGCCATAGTTCGTAGACAAGCCTCCTGGCTGGGCAAAGATTTACATTGCCCTAGATCAGCGATTCTCAACCTGTGGGTCCCCAGATGTTGTTGGACTACAACTCCCATCATCTCTGAGCTCTGGCCTTGCTAGCTAGGGGTGATGGGAGTTGTAGTCCAACAACATCTGGGGACCCACAGGTTGAGAAAGGCTGCCCTAGATGAAAACAAAGGACATCATCACCATAGTTTTCAGGACCCCCAGAATGGGGAAGGGTGATAAACTCAGAGTCAATTGCTATGATGAAGAAAAAGCAGAAAAAATGAAGCCAACATCGTAGATTTTAGTTTATGCAAGCTTATTCCTCCGTTTCTAGGTGTTATGCAATAGTTACAGGGCTGGCCCTATTATTAGGTAGAATGAGGCAGCCGCTTCAGGCAGCGAATTCTGTTGGGGTGGCCCATGACCTTTCCTGGGCCTCCTAAGCTGCCCTCATGCATCAGTGTTGAAGTAAGATTCAGCTGCCAGTTTGGTAAACATTTTACAAGGGGGGCCACTATCTTGCCAATTGCCTCAGGTAGCAAAAAGTCTCGGGGCAGCCTTGAGTAAGTAGATCATGCAAGTGGAAATCATAGAATCTAGTCCAACCCTCTGCAATGCAGGGATCTCAGCTAAAGCTTCCATGACAGGACCATTCCACCTTTGCTTAAAAACCTCTTAGGAAGGGGAGTCCACAACTTCCCGAGGGAGACTGTTCCACTGTCAGACATTTCTTGTGTGGTTTGCTGGTTGCAATCCACATCAGAAGAGGACAGCCTAGGGTTAAAATATTTCAAAAAGTGACAAGCCAGATACAAAAATTGTTGAGCCTTTTTTTTTGCAAAATCTTTTAATCCCTGCTATGTCCAGGAAATTCCAGACGAATGGCAACCTTAGGAGAGCCAACGTTCAGCCAATGGGCTGTAAGTATCCAATCCAGATAGGGACGTGGGTTAAACCACAGAGCCTAGGACTTGCCGATCAGAAGGTTGGCGGTTCGAATCCCCACGACAGGGTGAGCTCCCGTTGCTCAATCCCTGCTCCTGCCAACCTAGCAGTTCGAAAGCACGTCAAAGGGCAAATAGATAAATAGGTAACGCTCCAGCGGGAAGGTAAATGGTGTTTCTGTGCGCTGCTCTGGTTCGCCAGAAGCGGCTTAGTCATGCTGGCCACATGACCCGGAAGCTGTATGCCGGCTCCCTCGGCCAATAAAGTGAAATGAGCTCCGCAACCCCAGAGTCGGCCACGACTGGACCTAATGGTCAGGGGTCCCTTTACCTTTATCCAATCCAGATATGGAGGGCCAGATACGGAAGTCTGGAGAGCCACATTGAAACCCTGTTCCTGTGATTTCTCCCCTCTGCTTTATCCCAATCGAAAGGAAATTCCATCTCTAGGCAACGAGGTTTGTTACTGCATTGTTTTTATATCTCTATGGCTCCAACAGCGTTTGCCATCCAACTGGCAGTGAGAAGGAAAGATAAATAGGGTTGTACTCTGGGACACTAAGATCCCAGGGACAGCGGGAGTCAGTGTTGCTGGTATGATTTACAGCCCCCAGAATGTGAGTAAATGAATTCGGCCTCAGGAATCTAGTGTGCGCTGCGGAACTGACAGAGAACCACATCTAAAGAGCCTTTGTCACTCGTGTGTAACTAATATCAATAATAATAATAATAATAATAATAATAAAATAATTTATTATTTGTACCCTGCCCATCTGGCTGGGTTTCCCCAGCCACTCTGGGCGGCTTCCAACAAAGATGAAAAATACACTAAAATGTCACATATTAAAAACTTCCCTGAACAGGGCTGCCTTCAGATGTCTTCTGAATGTCAGGTAGTTGTTTATCTCTTTGACATCTGATGGGAGGGCGTTCCACAGGGCAGGTGCCACTACCAAGAAGGCCCTCTGCCTGGTTCCCTGTAGCTTTGTTTCTCACAATGAGGGAACCACCAGAAGGCCCTCGGCGCTGGACCTCAGCATCTGGGCAGAACGATGGGAGTGGAGACACTCCTTCAGGTATGCTGGGCTGAGGCCGTTTAGGGCTTTAAAGGTCAGCACCAACACTTTGAATTGTGCTTGGAAACGTACTGGGAGCCAATGTAGGTCTTTCAAGACCGGTGTTATGTGGTCTCGGCGGCTGCCCCCAGTCACCAGTCTAGGTGCTGCATTCTGGATTAATTGCAGTTTCCGGGTCACCTTCAAAGGTAGCCCCACGTAGAGCACATTGCAGTAGTCCAAGCAGGAGATAACTAGAGCATGCACCACTCTGGAGAGACAGTCTGCGGGCAGGTAGGGTCTCAGTCTGTGTACCAGGTGTAGGAAAACAGGGGCAGCAACAAATATTGCCACTGCATATCCTTCTAATAAAAGCACTCCTGTTCAGGGTTCCAGCCAGCCAGGCCCGTCTTCAAGATACTCCATTCCACCTCTCTCATTTCCTTTTAATTCCCCCCCCCCTCCCTGACACACATTCTGTGGTTACTGAGTATGCTCAGTCCTCATGGGGCTGTTTTGGTGTTCTTTTTGCCCCCTTAGATTTTATTTTTAAAAGGTTTCAGATTTGTGCTTCCATATACTTAGGGTTCCCATAAGCTTGCGGATCCTTCTCTCTTTTTCCTAAGAGACCCTCTTCTTGGACTCTGCCATTTCATCCAGCACGAAGTCACCTGTCTTCACAATTAGAGGGCGTAGCAAGCTCCTTCAGTGACTGGCTATAAATATAAGCCAGGCAGCCAAAGCATAAATAAGCTAAGGGAGATCCATCAGTTATTCTGTTTCTTTCAAAACTGGCAAGGCTTTCCTTGGTCTGTTTTGGAAAAAACAAAGCAAGAACAAAATGCCAATGCAGAAGAAGAAGAAGAATGGATTTGGACTTGATATCCCGCCTTTCACTCCCCTTAAGGAGTCTCAAAGCGGCTAACAATCTCCTTTCCTTTCCTCCCCTACAACAAACACTCTGTGAGGTGAGTGGGGCTGGGAGACTTCAAAGAAGTGTGACTGGCCCAAGGTCACCCAGCAGCTGCATGTGGAGGAGCGGGGAAGCGAACCCAGTTCACCAGATTACGAGTCCACCGCTCTTAACCACTACACCACACGGGCAGAGCCACCACCAGCTCTGCTGAGGAGTCAGAGGAATTCATAGCTGTCAACTTTTCCCTTCTCTTGTGAGGAATCCTCTTCAGAATAAGGGAATTTCCCTTTAAAAAAGGGAAACGTTGACATCTATGGAGGAATCATAGAGTTGTAGAGTTGGAAGGGACCCTTTGGGTCATCTAGTCCAACTCCCTGCAATTCAGGAGTCTCAGCTCACAAACCCCCATCCAACCTCTCCAAAGAAGAAATGAGACCAATGGGCCTGTCCATTGGCAGAGCCGAGAAACAACTACTTTATGCCCCTCCACTTCTCAACGTTTTCCTCCCCAGCTGGTCACCAGAGGAGCTTGGAACCAAAAACTTATATCTTGTGTACTTCCTCCTCCCTCCCAACTCATTTTCCTTTTGTGATGTGTCTTCCGTTTGCTTGGTTTTTTGTAAGTTTGCCTTGCTTATAGTGTCCAATGGCCTGTAAGCAACACGGGGAGCTGATATTTTTTAGCCATAGGTCAGTGGTAGAGCATCTGCTTTGCAAGCAGAAGGTCTCAAGTTCAATCCCAAGAGAGGACTGGGAATGTCAGTGTAGACAATTCTGAGCTAGACTAATGGACTAATGGACTGATTCAGTAGAAGGCATCTTCCTATGTTCCTATGATAGCTAGATCTATCCATGCACCCCAAATCTCTGAGTAGCAAGAGACTTCAGTGGTTCCAGATGTTACCTGGGGTTCGGTTTCCTTGGAATGAAGGTCAACGGAGACTGTGGTGCCTTTAGGATATATGGTTTTATTTACACACACTCACAACCTGAGCCTAGCATGGAGGGGCTCATAGCACTTGACATTTCAACAGACCTTTCCCTTCCCATTAGGTTTCCAGGGGATCTCAAAGATATAGCTTTGGGTCCAGTGCAGAGCGAGACAATCCTCTGTGTATCCAGCTTCCAGCATCAGCCAATACACACACTCTCTCTCACACACAAAAACCCTTCGTGACCTATTGTTCCCCATCCTAGGTTAATGTTGCATCTAGCCAGGTGAAGGCAGGTGGGGAAAATGCCTGTCCCACTCTCCTGTAGATCACCATCACTTAGCTGTTGCTATGGCAACACAACATCTTTAAGATGCTGATGAGAGTGCTTAGCTGGCCAGCTAAGGCGATTCCCTGATAAGGAGAAATGTCTGACTGGCTCAACAGCTTCTTGTGCTTGATTCTAAAACTCACTGGATACAGAATCACCTGCATGGAAGGGGACCCCCCTCCCCCAAATATCATTCAAGTTAGCCACCACCCCCATAACAATACATATAGTGGAATTTTGAAAAATCAGTGATTGAACCAGGCCTAGAGAAATGATGCTGCGGTCCTGATATTGTTACGATTCATGGTTGTCTCTTCTTGTCATCAGTTGGCTCAATCACAGTTCCAGATCTCACTGATCCAAAGTGAGCATCTAGCTAGCCAACTGACACAGAGGGACATAGGCAGAGTTTCAGGACATAAAACCTAAACATAATTACACATCACAACAAAGAAAGTGGGGAAAAACTTTATTTAAAAAGGTTGTCTTTATGAAGTGGACAACTAGAAGATCTACATATGCTGAGGTTCTTAATATAGTTTTCTGATGTGCATTATTTTCTTTTTTTAAAAAAAAAGATTTGAATGACAATAACTGTAGTATTTGCTGGTAAACATACCCTACACAGAATCTTACTACATAGTGAAGTGAATTTTACCTCACCTCTTTTCCCACCCACTTCTGATCGCTGAAGGGGCATGGTAATATTTCAGTTCATTCTACTCAAGTCCTGTTGATTTAAGCATAATTCTAAGGCTGGATCCAAATCCTTGGTTCAAGAAGTACTCTAGGTCATTTAGGGTTGTTTACAGCAATGCCAGAACTTTGAACTTCACCTGGAGCAAGCTCCCCTCTTTGATGGTCTTCCAGGACCAGGAGGGCATGAAGTGGGAGGAGCAAAGGCAGGCGTGCTGGCGCAATCTCAGATTGCTTGGGAAAAGCCCTGGAAGAGACTTAGGCAGCTGTGGAAGGTGGGGACCTTTAGTCTCTGCAACTGCCTCATAGGGGCAAGACTTACTGAAGAGAAGTTGCTGTGCTCATTAGGCCTGGCACTCATGAACAGATCCTGTTTCTTCTAATAAAGAGATAACTTCACTTACTGTGTGTGATTTATTGCTGGCTCCCTCCTGACACTGGCCTAGTTTCATCTGTGAAGTGCTTTAAAAACCTGAAGGGATTCATTGTATTTTTGTATGGAACCATCTTGTCCAACCAGATGTTGTTGGACTACAACTCCCATCACCCCTGCCCATTGGCCATGCTGACTGAGGCTGATGGGAGTTGAAGTCCTACAACACCTAAAGGACACTGGGCTGAGGAAGGCTAGTCTAGAGGAAAGTTCTCCGGTCTAAAATGGTACACATGCTGGAAGGTGGGCCTGGCTCTGGTAGACCATGTCAGTGACAACTACACTACAATTACAGTGTTTCTCTCTATTTCAGGGGTGAGGGACCTGTGGCCCTCCAGGTGTCGTGGGGCTCTGGGCTCCCACCAGACCCTGCTAGCATGGCCAAAAGTTAGGAATGATGGGAACTGTAGTCCAACATCATCTGGAGGGCAGCACGTCCCCTACCCCTGCCCCGTTTGGTTCGACTTGGTGCTTGCACATAATAAATAGCTCCCAGCTCCATTAATTTTTTACACCGAGTTAACACAAATGTCCTAAGAGGGGTTTTTTTTACAGAATAGTGTGTGGGATTACTTGAGACCTGTCATGTCTCCAGCAAGTTCTGGTTTCCTTCCGGTGTCATGAACTGGACCTTGGGCACCACAAAGGACGAATTATTCCTCCTCATGGAGTTGTTCCTCCTTATGGAGTTATTCCTCCGCATGGAATTGCGTTTCCTCAGGGAGTTCTGGTGTGACAGCTCGCTCTTCTGGAGGGTCTGGATGAGGATGGAAGGCTTCTCGTCCAGCTCCTTGGCACTGCAACGCGGCGCTGCGACTTTGCTTGTGTTGCCAAACTTGGAGTAGTCGACAGCGTAGGCCCCTTCTTCTTCCGCTACAATGGGCACGAAGCGGTGGCCCCAGAGGATCTCTTCGGATATGTAGGACGTTCTTGCTTGGGTGGTGATTCCAGTGGTTTCCACCACACCTTCAAGTATGACAATGATCTCTAGGTCTTGGTTGGCCAAGTCATTGGCGGAGATGTCATACAGAGGACTCCGTTTGTCAATGATGTGGCAAATAATCAAAGGGGCCACTAGGAAAATATTGTTGCTCTCAATGGGATTGTCTACCGGGACGTCTAGTTGGTGGATCGGGATGACTTCTCCTTCAGGAGTGGTGGTCTTCTTGACCACCTGGATCCGCACTGAGGCACTGATGATCATGCTTTTCCTCAGGTCCCCAACCCGAAACATGAAGCAGAGTTTGCCATTGCGTACCGCGATGACCGCGTTCCGGCTGAATATCAAGGTCTCGGCTCGCCGGTGTGCCTGCGCCGTCTTCATGAAGATGCAACCCAACATGACGGCGTTGATGATCAAGCCCACAATGTTCTGGAGCATCAGTACGGTGATCGCTATGGGACATTCTTCGGTCATCATCCTCCCTCCAAAGCCAATGGTCACCTGGACCTCAATAGAGAAGAGGAAAGCGGAGGTGAAAGACCTAAGGGAAAGGAGAGAGGGGAAACAATGCACACCATTATCAAATACTGTATGATGGGCGACTCATGTTATCCATTACTGAAACTTATGTAGCATCACGAATGAGCCAGCAGTAAATCACACCATGCAAGATGGAGTTAACTCTTTATTAGCAAAATCACGATCTGCACAGGAGTGTCAGGCCTAATGAGCACAGCAACTCATCTCTGGCAGGTCTTGCCCCCATGAAGCAGTTGCTGAGACTGAAGGTCCCTGCCTCCCCATAGCTAGCTAAGTCCCCTCCTCTACAGGGCTTTCCCCAAGCAATCAGAGACTGTGCCTGCCTGTCACCAATCTCTCCTCGGCTCTTTTCATGCCTCTTCTGGTTCTGGGAGACCAGTGGGGAGGTTAGCTTTTAGAGAAAAGGCGAGTAAGAGGCAACATGATAGAATATTTTTGTAAAATTATCCATGGCATGGAGAAAGTGGATGGATGCAATCATCAACTGGGGCTCTTCTTCAAGTGCCCCCTCAATGGGAAGTCCAGAGGGTAAGCAACAAGAGAGCAGGCCTTTTCTGTGGTGGCTCCTCAATTGTGGAATGCTCTCCCCAGGGAGACTCACCTGACACCAACACTGGATATGTTTAGGTGCCAGGCAAAAACATTCAGCTAGGACTTTGGATGATAATGATCTATGGTCTTGTAAATCGGTGTGTGTGTGTGGTGTTGTTAAAATTTGTATACTGCCCCTCATCCATAGATCTCAGGGCTGTTCACAACATTTTAAATGTACAGTCGTACCTCGGAAGTCGAACGCTTGGCAGGACAAACGTTTTGGCTCCTGAACACCGCAAACCCGGAAGTGATTGTTCCGTCTTGCGAACGTTCTTTCGAACCCGAACGTCCATTGCGGCTTCTGATTGGCTGCAGCAACTTCCTGCAGCCGATCAGAAGCTGCGCCTTGGTTCTTGAACATTTTGGAAGTCGAATGGACTTCTGGAATGGATTCCATTTAACTTCCAAGGTACAACTGTATTTAATTTTTTTTGTGTATTTCCCCCTTGGTTTTAATAAATGTACGGCTTTCCTTTTGCTTTTCGTATAGTTGCTTTGGGTGGCAAGAAATTTAATCAATCGTTGTCGCTATTACCTGACACAGGTGACACAGGGCTTCCACCTATCGATGTCCTCACTGGTTGTGCACGGCTTGTCCATGTCCCCGTGAGCAAAGGCCACCAGCCACCACATCATGGCGAAGAAGAGCCAGCTGCACAGGAAGGACATGGTGAAGATGACCAGCGTGTGGCGCCACTTCAGGTCCACCAGGGTGGTGAAGATGTCCTGAAGGAAGCGCCCTTGCTCGCGGATGTTCTTGTGAGCCAAGTTGCAAGCCCCGTTCTTGGCGATGAAGCGGGCTTTCTGTTGCCGGTCCCTGACGCGTGGCTTGCCCAGGTTCTCGGCCGCGATCCGTGCGAGGACATACTCTTCGGGGATGATGCTCTTCCTGGCCAACATCTCCCTGTCACCATAGTCCACCGATCAACTGAAAATGGGCAGAGGTGGAGAGGATGGAAAAACCCTGTAGAGACCTCTCGTGTATTCTGTTTTCTCTATCCAATCCTGGAGAAAGAAAGCAGCGTGCATAAGTCACCTCATCCCACTAATTCACTCCATTCTTGCCAATGATTATAGGCCTAGCTATAGGGATGCGGATGGCGCTGTGGGTTAAAGCCTCAGTGCCTAGGGCTTGCCGATCGAAAGGTCGGCGGTTCGAATCCCCGCGGCGGGGTGCGTTCCCGCTGTTCGGTCCCAGTGCCTGCCAACCTAGCAGTTTGAAAGCACCCCTGGGTGCAAGTAGATAAATAGGGACCGCTTACTAGCGGGAAGGTAAACGGCGTTTCCGTGTGCGGCTCTGGCTCGCCAGAGCAGCGATGTCACGTTGGCCACGTGACCCGGAAGTGTCTTTGGACAGCGCTGGCCCTTGGCCTCTAGAGTGAGATGGGCGCACAACCCTAGAGTCTGTCAAGACTGGCCCATACGGGCAGGGGTACCTTTACCTTTACCTTTAGGACGCGGGTGGCGCTGTGGGTTAAACCACAGAGCCTAGGACTTGCCGATCAGAAGGTTGGCGGTTCGAATCCGCACAACGGGGTGAGCTCCCGTTGCTCTGTCCCTGCTCCTGCCAACCTAGCAGTTTGAAAGCATGTCAAAGTGCAAGTAGATAAATAGGTACCGCTCTGGCGGGATGCAAATGGCATTTCCATGTGCTGCTCTGGTTCGCCAGAAGCGGCTTGGTCATTCTGGCCACATGACCCGGAAGCTGTACGCCGGCTCCCTCGGCCAGTAAAGCGAGATGAGTGCCACAACCCCAGAGTCAGCCACAACTGGACCTAATGGTCAGGGGTCCCTTTACCTTTACCTTTAGGAAAGAAATTTGGGGGAGATTTGCCAGGAGGGTGGGGATTCTCATCTGAGGATCAAAGGTTTCTGTACAAGCTAGGAGATCTTTTGCACTCTTGTACAAACAAATCCAAGAATTCTGGGCTGCTCCAATCAAAAATTCTATACAGAATGGGAATGTATAAGTGAATACATGAAGAAATGTGGTGTTAAAGCAGAACTCTTAATAGGGAATTGTTAAGCATGTAATTATAATTTATCAGTTTTCATGTTATTTTATTTAAGCAACTAGAAAAAAATATTATTTTGGGACGATCTCACACAGGTGAAAGGGAAGCAGTGGGGAGGAGGGGAGGGTTAGGTTGAATTTGGGAAATAAAACAATATATGGGACAGCAAAGGATATAATAGATTCTTATAGAATAGTAATATATTGTAACCAAAATAGAAGTTCAAAAGGGGAAGTAAATGGACTTTTAGTATTTTCATCATTGTATTAGTTATTATTATTTCTTATTGGTAGAAGGCAATGTTAACTTAGACGTCTTCGTTTTGCTGTCTGTATAATTTTCTTAAATCAATAAAATAATAATAATTCTGGATTGCAACTTCAAAGCACTCGTTTTCATGATTCCATTGGACTTCCTTTTTTTAGTGTAATACTTTTTATTAGTTTTCAATTGCAACAACCCAGTAAAAGCCTCGTTGTCACAATACCAAATTATAATACAATTAATAATGCCAATTGTTCAGATGCCAAATTATCTTATTTTGTAGGCCCCCTTCATGCTAGAATTGATGATTTGATAATTTACTTTAACTCTGCGATTCCATTGGACTTGCATTCCTCGAAAATGAAATCATCTCCCCCCCCCCCTGCAAAAATGTAAAATTTGTCAATCTGAAGAGCTGTCACATAGAAAATGGAACAAGCCACTTTTCTTCTGCTCCAGAGCGTAGGACCCAAAACTGATGTATTCAAATTACAAGAAAGGTGATTCTGGCTAAACATTAGAAAGAACTTTCTGCTGTTAAGAGCTGTTCAACAGTGGAAGAGACAGCAGGTATTGGACTCTCCTTCCTTGGAGGTTTTTAAGCAGAGGTTGGACAGCCATCTGCCATAGATGCTTTAGTTGAGATTGCTGCATTGTGTGGGGTTGGACTAGATGACCCTCGGGCCCCTTCCAACTCTACCATTCTATGATTCTATGGATGAGTCCCACAAAGGATTTGCACTCTAGAAAAGCAAAACTCCACACGTTCTCCAACTAAACTCATATAAACATCTTCCAAAGGCCGTTTGGGTTTAATTAGTACTTTCTTGGGCAACATGAAAGGTTAAACGCACTGTTTTAACTCTTTCCCACATTATACCTGCATGTTTCTAGCAAATGGAATACAGTGGTACCTCGGGTTACATACGCTTCAGGTTACAGACTCCGCTAACCCAGAAATAGTACCTCAGGTTAAGAACTTTGCTTCAGGATGAGAACAGAAATCGTGCTCCGGTGGTGTAGCAGCAGCAGGAGGCCCCATTAGCTAAAGTGGTGCTTCAGGTTAAGAACAGTTTCAGGTTAAGAACAGGCCTCCGGAACGAATTAAGTACTTAACCCGAGGTACCACTGTACTGTGTATGAATGCATTTGGGGGTCTTCCCAACAAAGGCTGAGAAACACTGGGGGATAAGCAGAGCCTTAGCAGTTGTGTCAGTTTCACAATACAAGAAAGAGAAAGCATCTTTGTTTGGGAATCTGGTGTTTATTTACAATGCAGGAAGCAAGTTTTTGAGTCACACGGGGCTCTTCCTTTATGCATGACACCCTTAAACACAGAAGTTGCTAATCCAGAAATGGCTGGGATACACTATTAAGGGCAAGTAGTCAGTATCCCAGGAAAGTGATATCCCATTACCGTGTGGACCGCAAAACAAACAAACAAACCATAAATATCTAGCCTGGTTGAAGAGCCCTGTTTGACTCAAAAGCTTGCTTCTAGCATTTTAAATGCTAGTCCTCCAAATAAAATGCTAGTTCTCCCAAGCACGCTTGCACATGTGCTTCATGTCAGGAGAAAAGTTGTACAACAAACAAAGGACACAGAATGAGCGGCGCTGAACTAAGTTTTAAGTCAGAGTAGACCTATTGAAATAAATGGACCTAACTTGGGCATGTTTATGCATTTCATTGATTATTGACATAGTTGATTGCTGCTTCTTGACTAGTAAAACGTGAAATACCTATAAGTATTGACATAATATTCAATGGAAATGTCTGCTACGAATAATCCCATGAAGCCTGGAAAACGGAAAATAAAAACTAAAGACTATGTCATCCTGCAGGCACTTTTTAATCTGAGCAGGGGCAATCAAGGGCTCTTTTCCCCTCAGTATGATCCCTGAGCCATGCTAATAAGAGTTCTTCTGAGCATGTCTGAAATCCCTTCTTGTAACTTGTACAGTGATACCTCGGGTTACAGACGCTTCAGGTTACAGACGCTTCAGGTTACAGACTCCGCTAACCCAGAAATAGTACCTCCTGAACTTTGCTTCAGGATGAGAACAGAAATCGTGCAGCGGCGGCAGCGGGGGGCCCCATTAGCTAAAGTGGTACCTCAGGTTAAGAACAGATTCAGGTTAAGAACGGACCTCCAGAACGAATTAAGTTCTTATCCTGAGGTACCAACCCTGCCTTAGACAAGGGAGAAAATCCCCTCAAGGGCTCTCCAAAAGCACAGAGCATCACTTTCAAAATCCAGAACTCTTACATAAAAGTTACTTTGAGAGGAGGGGATAACAGCTTGTTTTAAGTCCCAGGGTGCGGGGATGCTGAATGAAAATGCGAAGCCGCAACAGCTGCAGACCCCTGAACTGTCTTCCTTAGCATTAAGGGGACACCGACTAAGGGAGCTCAGACAAACCCGAGAAAGAAAGTGGAAACTTACGGAGATTCTGCAGCGACAGAACAGACGCAGCCTGGGCTCTCAGCCTGGCCAGATCCTTTGAGATTCCATGGCAGCTGAATCCCCAAGAGGCAAAAGGCAGCCGCGAAGCTGGCAGGATTTAAGACGCAGGTATTGCTGGTCTTCCTCACGTTCTGCTCCCCTCTGGGATTTTTCAACCGCCTGGCCTGCAGACTGGACGTGGTGGTCAGAGAGTTGGCAGAGCCATGATTTGGTCTGCCTTGGCCCGGGAGATGTTCTTCGGCGGAGAGGAAGAGGGAGGGGTGGAGGAGAGAGAGAGTGGAGGGGATGAAGGAGATCCAAGTTCAGGAAAGGCTGGCTGAGGCTGTGTATGGAGCTAGGTAGGAGAGAGGAATCTTGACATCAACAGTAGCAGCGACCGGAGCCCTGCCTCTTCTCATCTTCCTCCTCCCTCGACATACAGATCGTTGCAAAGTTTTCAGTGTTTCCCCTGAGTTTGGGGATGGGACAGAGAGAGCAGGGGGAGGGATGCTGGCCCCGGTCCAAGCACCACTGACGCAGAGAGAGAGAGAGAGAGAGAATTAAATTCTCTTTTAACCTCTGGCCTGAATAGGGCTCAGTGACAAGCTACAGCAAAGAAACTCCATCTTCGGAGTCTCTATCCCGGCCAGTTGATTCGGTGGTTGGCTGTTTTCCATAAGAAACAGGGGGCTGAAATATGTGACCTTTCTGGCCTTATAGGGGTCGAACCTCTCTTGGGAGGCCCGGCAGGCAATCTAGTGCTCTCCCTAAGCTGTTGTGCCATGTGATTTAAGAGAAGCGATCTGGGATCCCTTGCAGTGTCACAGAGGATACTGCAGAAGCCATCCCGGTTTCTGATTTGATCCTGGAATGTCCGACGAGCACGGAATAGGGATGTCCGATTCCATAATAATAATGATAACAATTTTATTATGTATACCCCGCCCATCGGACTGGGTTGCCCCAGACACTCTGGACAGCTTCCAACAGAAAACTTAATATGAACCTACCTGGACCCTGAGATCACCTTCTGAGGTCCTCCTTCGTGTGCCTCCTCCTCGAGAGGTCTGGAGGGTGGCAACATGAGAACAGGGCCTTCTATGCAGTGGCTCCTTGTCTGTGGAATGCTCTGCCCAGGGAGGTTCACCTGGTGCCTTCATTATAGACCTATAGGCGCCATGCGAAAACGTTCCTTTTAAACCAGGCCTTTGCTCGGTTTGATTGACATCCCATGCCCTTTTAAAATGTGGGGGGTTTGGGGGGTGGGGAGTTATTGAGTTGTTGTTGTTTTGATTATGTATTTTGTGGTTTTATATTTTGATTTTATTCTGCGAGCCACCCTGAGACTTGTGGGTATAGTGCAGTATATAAATTCAATAAATAAAATAAATAATAAAACATTTAACATTAAAAAAAAAAAACCACTTCCCCATACAGGGCTGCCTTCAGGTGTCTTATAAAGGCTGCATAGTTATTTACCGTATTTTTTGCTCTATAAGACTCACTTTTTCCCTCCTAAAAAGTAAGGGGAAATGTGTGTGTGTCTTATGGAGCGAATGCAGGCTGTGCAGTTATCACAGAATCCAGAACAGCAAGAGGGATTGCTGCTTTCACTGCACAGCGATCCCTCTTGCTGTTCTGGCTTCTGAGATTCAGAATATTTTTTTTCTTGTTTTCCTCCTCCAAAAATTAGGTGCGTCTTGTGGTCTGGTGCATCTTATAGAGCGAAAAATACAGTATATCCTTGGCTCAGTGGGGGGGGGGTGTTGCAGAGCTCTACACTCTGATGAAAATAGGGACATCCTAAGGAAAAGCGGGACATTCTGGGATCAAATCAGAAACTGGGGCGGCTTCTGTAAATCCGGGACTGTCCCTGGAAAATAGGAACACTTGGAGTTCCATCCCAGTACTGGACATGGAATTTGAGAAGACACTCTCCCGCTCCCATTTTCTCCTCCTCTGTAGCCCCACCAATTCTTCCTCCATAGATCACTGGTGGGTTCCCAGGAGGCAAGACACAGTGATAACAGCAAGAACATTTCATGACCTACATAACTAGGAAACAGGGGCAAAGCAACTGCTTATATACATTCCTGAAAGCCTGGGCCACTCCCACTCCCAACGTGATTGGCTGTCTCAACTTCTAAGCTGTGAATCATGACTCCAAGGGCCAATGGCAGAGGCCCAAATCCTGAAATGTTCTGTGATTGGACATCATGTATCGAATCAGGAGCTCATAAATCCTTAGTCCAGGCTCAAGCTCAGGCAAACACAGACCACTGAATACATAACACCATGCTTCGCGGAGACTGGATCTGCTGCCTGAGGCTACTGCCTCATCAGGCCTCATGGGTGGGACAGCCCTGCAGCCATGGAAGGTTCTGGAAGGCATCGGTTGGGCCTGTGTCCTCCTCTGGAAAACTTAGTCACTCCCTTGACTTCAATAGGGCTTCCTTGTAACTGAGTTTCCCTGGATTGTGCCCAGCTAAGCTTGTCTTCTAAATCTCGCAGTGGTTGCCCAAAGGTCAAGGCCCAAAATGGTGTGCTTTATTTGCATCCGAAGTACAACCTGTTGCTGTTTGAACGCCGGAGAATCATTTCCTCTAAATCTCTGGTCTTCTCATAAAAAGGTCTCCTTAGCGTAAATCTCTCTCACACACATACCCTGAGAAATATGCCGTGGAAACTGAAGAAATCATGCAGGCCAAAACCCATTTCAAAACAAAACAAAGCTAATCAGGGCACAGCAAAAGGAGGCCGTGAAGTTTTCCCACTGGTTTGAGCCGGCAGAGTGTATAATTCTGGCACTCAACGTCTTCTGTTTAATGGAAACTTGAATTCTTGGAAATCTGATTCCACTCCCCCCACCCACCCCAGCCAACTATTAGGGTTCATAATCAGAAGGATAAACAATGAGGCTGATGTATAAAACGAAGTTTAGGAAAGTACATGTGACTTTAACTGTCAACCCGAAGCCAATGAGATGCTCAACTGAGACAGTGATCAGATAGGCAGTGTGCTGTGGTTTAGACTTAAGAGTAAGATTGGGGAGACCTAGGTTGCTTCCAGGTGCCCAGTTTATTGAGCATTCATCCTAATTTGATTCCTGCATTGCAGGGCATTGGACTAGATGGCTCTTGTGGTCCCTTCCAACTCTACAATTCTGTGATTCTACAACTCATCTGGACAGCAATGTCCCACATGGGGCTGCCAATAGCTTGCAACTAAACTTCGCTTCTTTGACGCACAATTGACTTGGACTGAGATACGAGTCTCATGCTCGCTCTTCGTTTGCAAGAGTCAAAGTCCTCTTATCTCACGAGAAACGATAATCTTAATAGACTCCACTCTGGAGAACGACATACAGAGTGCTAGAACCTGGTCAAAGCACTCGGTAACTTGCAGAATTAATTGTGGCAGCCTCTTGAACAGATTTTGGAGGACTTGCTTTCAGGGCAAGTTCTGTGCCGATATTAAACTGGTTTCCCCACCCCAAAAGAAACACAACGGTGGTTCTTCATTCCTAGGAGGCAGCTGGTTCCATGCAATATTATTGCTTTTACCCATAGCCTTTTTGTAGCTCCTAGGCATTTGGGAGGGGGGGGGGTTGTAATTTCCATTCAGTATTTAAATGCATACCTACTTAATTCACGCTTCGCCAAATAACATTTGAACTGAAATACAGCCTTCAGAATTTGCATTCCTTCAATGCCGTTCTTTGGCCAACTGTGAGGGACGTGGGTGGCGCTGTGGGTTAAACCACAGAGCCTAGGACTTGCCAATCAGAAGGTCGGCGGTTCGAATCCCTGTGACAGGGTGAGCTCCTGTTGCTCGGTCCCTGCTCCTGCCCACCTAGCAGTTCAAAAGCACATCAAAGTGCAAGTAGATAAATAGGTACCGCTCCGGTGGGAAGGTAAACGGCGTTTCTGTGCGCTGCTCTGGTTCGCCAGAAGCGGCTTAGTCATGCTGGCCACATGACCTGGAAGCTGTACGCCGGCTCCCTCGGCCAATAAAGCGAGATGAGCACCGCAACCCCAGAGTTGGACATGACTGGACCAAATGGTCAGGGGTCCCTTTACCTTTAGGTAAAGGTAAAGGTACCCCTGCCCGTACGGGTGACATCACTGCTCTGGCGAGCCAGCGCAGCACACAGAAACACCGTTTACCTTCCCGCTAGTAAGCGGTCCCTATTTATCTACTTGCCCCGGGGGTGATTTTGAACTGCTAGGTTGGCAGGCGCTGGGACCGAGCAACGGGAGCGCACCCCGCCGCAGGGATTCGAACCGCCGACCTTTCGATCGGCAAGTCCTAGGCGCTGAGGCTTTTACCTACAGCGCCACCCGCGTCTCCCCTTTACCTTTACCTATGTTCAAAAACACATATACCATGGTTATGTGTGCATATGAATGCAAATATCCACAATAACGGCATATAAAAATGCCTTACTCAACTGCTTCAACTGGTGAATTTGGCACTGCTACAGATGCCACATAATACCACAGATGCCACATTATATTTGTAAAACCTTTGGAACTCTCTGCCTATTGAGATCAAGCAGGCACCTTCACTCTACTCTTTTCGGCACCTGCTAAAAACATTCTCATCTAGGCAAGCCTAACCAGAGGCTTAGAAATGCTGGTGTCAGTTTTAATCCTTTTTTGTTATTTTAACCTCTTGTGTTTTAATACATTGCAAACGTTTCTTTGGTTATATGGTTTTACCTTTTTTGCAAACTCCTTTGAGGTTTTCTTTTGCAATCAGGTGGTGTATAAATTTTACAAAACAAATAAGGTTACGCAGTGGTTCTCAACCTGTGGGTCCCCAGATGTTGTTGGCCTACAACTCCCATCATCCCTGAGCGCTGGCCTTGCTAGCTAGGGGTGATGGGAGTTGTAGTTCAACAACATCTGGGGGCCCACAGGTTGAGAAAGGCTGGGTTAGGGGAAATATGCTTTGCCCAAATTTGCCAAAATATATGGGGGAAATTGCATACAATCTTCAGGAGGTGCTGCGCAGTGAGCCACCAGAGATACATGTTTGCAGGGATAGCCAACACAGTGACTTCCACAGCTGAGCTACATCCCTGACCTTTGGCCATGTTGGCTCGGGCTGATGGGGTTTGGAGTCCAACAGCACCCGGAGACAATGCCCCCCCATCCCTGCTCTAGGTAATAAGGGGATCATAGGTACTGGAATAGGGACGCGGGTGGCGCTGTGGGTTAAACCACAGAGCCTAGGACTTGCCGATCAGAAGGTCGGCGGTTCGAATCCCCGCGACGGGGTGAGCTCCCATTGCTCCGTCCCAGCTCCTGCCAACCTAGCAGTTCGAAAGCACATCAAAGTGCAAGTAGATAAATACGTACCGCTCTGGCGGGAAGGTAAACGGCGTTTCCGTGCACTGCTCTGGTTCACGAAAAGCGGCTTAGTCATGCTGGCCACATGACCTGGAAGCTGTCTGCAGACAAACGCCGGCTCCCTTGGCCTATAGAGCAAGATGAGCACCTCAACCCCAGAGTCAGCCACGACTGGACCTAATGGTCAGGGGTCCCTTTACCTTTAGGTACTGGAATAATTTCATCTACACACAGACTAGCTGCTGTAAAGACTTCCTGTTCAGGTTGGGACTTTGCCTGAAGGAAAACAGACTTCACTGCAAAAGACACAGAGCATATTTCATTTTTTTAAAAAAAATAGTGGCAATGAAATCTCAGTATACCTGAAGGAGCATCTCCACCCCCATCATTCAGCCCAGACACTGAGGTCCAGCTCAGAGGGCCTTCTGGCGGTTCCCTCCCATCAGAATTCAAGGAAATAAACAACTACCTGACTTCTAGAAGACATCTGAAGGCAGCCCTGTTTAGGGAAGTTTTTAATGTTTATCATGTTTTTAATATTCTGTCGGGAGCTGCCCAAAGTGGCTGGGGAAACCCCGCCAGATGGGCGGGGTATAAATAAATGATTACAGTGGTGCCTCTGGATGCGAACGGGATCCGTTCCGGAGCCCCATTCGCATCCTGAAGCGAACGCAACCCACATCTGCTTGTCTGCACATGTGCGGGTCGTGATTCACAGCTTCCGTGCATGCACGTGACGTCATTTTGAGCGTCTGCGCATGCACGAGCAGCGAAATCCGGAAGTAACGCATTCCGTAACTTCCAAGTTGCCGTGGAGCGCAACCCAAAAATGCTTAACCCGAAGCTACTTCAACCTGAGGTATAACTGTATTATTATTATCCATTTAAAAGAGTTGGGTTTGTTAGTACAGGCCCTAAGCACACGGCTATACTGAACCTTACTTCTGAGGAAGCATGCATGAAATCAGATGGCAGATCCCTTTCCTTTGCTTTCAATAGAAGTTAGCAATAATTGTGTTTATCTGGATTTTGCCTATTCCTTCTCTTCTCCCCCAGAGGAAAATGATTGGACCGTTCTCCATCTGCAAAGTCCACCCAGGAATTCAGCTACCATTCCCAGTGCTGTAAATCCTTTCGCGCACCAAAAAAGGGGAACATTTCGACTCCGAGTACTCCAAGAAATTGCCAACTCTCTCCATGCCAAGGGATCGAATTGCTAAGGAAATACAAGGGAGGATTGCCTAGGGTTTTGTGAAGAAGAATTTATTGCACTGAAGTCAGCGTACATAACAGGTTTCGGTTTTATAAAAATTAGACAGATGCAAAAATCCTTGGCAAAGTCTGCAGTGATGCTACAGTGTATAGAAAATATACATATATGTTGTTTCCTCAGTCGTTGAAAAGTCAGGCATTAGAAAAGCCAGTGGCATGCATTTCCCCCCAGCCCTTTCACATGTCGGCCCGAACAAAGGATGCAAAGATGCCGTCTTCCTGAGCCAGCAGATTCTCGGGTGTGTCGTACTCCAAAATGACCCCTCGCTTCATCACAATGACCAGGTCTGCAGTCAGGATGGTGTGGACCCGGTGCTACAATTAAAAGACATACCTAAATTATTTCATTTCCCTACCAGGCATCATCTAGATGCGAGTTCATACAATGATTGGACCAGCAGCATTATTTGCAAGCAGCATGGTGGAGGACCCCACACGCTGCTCCCCATTCACAGCTAAAATGCATTGGGGCTGAGCCACTTATTAAGGATTTAAGAGTGTTTGTAACCTGTGAACCAGCAGCAGCCACAACAGCAAAAGCTGAGCTGGGGTTTGAAGAGAGGGCTTGCTGCAGACCGAGTCAGAAATTACTGTAGTTTTCTGTGTATAAGACAATGCTTTTTGCTATAAAGGGGGGGGGGCAAATATTGGGTGTCATATTATACACCAGGCTTCCTCAATCTCATCCCTCCAGGTGTTTTTGGCCTACAACTCCCATGATCCCTAGCTAGCAGGACCAGTGGTCAGGGATGATGGGAATTGTAGTCTCAAAACATCTGGAGGGCCAAGGCTGAGGAAGCCTGTTGTACACGGATAGTGAATTAATGGCAGCAGCAAGCAGGAGATTGGCAGCGGTGACTGGGCAGGTGATTGGTGGCTGCGGCAAGGCCTGCTGGCGATTGGTTGTGGCTGCGGCAATTGGACAGGCGATTGGTGGCTGTGGCAAGTGGGTGGGTGGGCTGGTGGCGGCAGCGAAAGGGCAGACAATTGGCAGCTGCAGTGAGGTGTGTGATCGGTAGTGGCAGGCAGGTGGGTGAGCGATTGGCAGAAGTTACCACCCCTACCCCCAAAAGCTAAACAACTTAATTTCTTAATTTGGGGTTTAAAAATATAGGGGTCGTCTTATACATGGGGGCGTATCATACACAGAAAAATACAGTACCTTTTAAAAAAAATAAAATAAGATGTATACCTAAGGCATCCTGTTTCCATATATGACCAGTGGCATCATTCCAAGGGAATGAGTAAAGAGCACATTGTGATTCTCTGGGGATATATAGCTGACAGGTGCAGGGAAAATCCCGACGCATTGACACTGCCTTGCGGAATACAGGATCCCATCTCCGAGTCCCAATGGAGAATGCTGGAATACCCAGTAGTGGGAACTGCTACAAAATCATAGAATTGTAGACTTGGAAGGGACCACAGGGGTCACCTAGTCCAACCTCCTGCAATGCAAGGATGTTCCAGTCAACATGGGGTTCAAACCCACGACTGAGATTGAGGGTCTCATGGTCTACCAACTGAGACATCTCAGTTGCAGAGCATTCCTCTTCAGGGTTCAAGCCAGTCAGCCCTGTTTTGGGATGCTCCATTCTAATCTCCCCTTGTTTCCCACCTCTTCTCTTTGCCATAGATACTTCACAGTCTCTGCTCAGTCCTCTATGGGCTGTTTTGTTTGGGCTTTGCTTCCTGCCCCCTTAGAGTCTTTCTTGTGAAGTTCCTTTTTTAATTTCTTTAAATCTTGGGGTTCCCCCCAGTTTGTTGATGCACCCCTCCCTGCACAATGATGACCTACACTTTGTTATGTAAGAATCCACACTTGGGTGATCTGTTCACACATATAATTAAATTCATAAGCTGCTTCTCTTTTAAAAAAACATACAAAAAACAGCTAGACCCACCTCAAAGGTATCTAAAAGGTACCTAAAGGTAAAGGTAAAGGGACCCCTGACCATTAGGTCCAGTCGTGACCGACTCTGGGGTTGCGGCGCTCATCTCGCTTAATTGGCCGAGGGAACCGGCATACAGCTTCCGGGTCATGTGGCCAGCATGACTAAGCTGCTTCTGGCGAACCAGAGCAGCGCATGTAAACGCCATTTACCTTCCTGTGGGAGTGGTACCTATTTATCTACTTGCACTTTGATGTGCTTTCGAACTGCTAGGTGGGCAGGAGCAGGGACCGAGCAACGGGAGCTCACCCTGTCGCGGGGATTCGAACCGCCGACCTTCTGATCGGCAAGTCCTAGGCTCTTGGTTTAACCCACAATGGTTTAACGAACAGCCACCCACGTCCCTAAAAGGTACCTAAAGCTATCTAAAATTTGTATGCTACAAATTCAAAACAAAAATAACAAAAAATAACAAAAAGGCACAAAGCACTGTTAAAATAAACTGTAATAGACCTAGTTGTAGTAGAGCAATTATTCCTCACATGCTCAAAGGAAAAAGGACTCTTGGCTTGCTTGCTAAAGTATGAAAAAAAGTGAGAAGAGCGAATTGTCTTTGGTGTTCCAAAGCTCTGTAGAGCAATTACATAAAGAAAGGTTCTTCTGCTTTGCATGGGTGTAATTCAAAAATGTTGGCACCTGCAGAAGGGCCTCATTATCTGATCTCAAATTTCAGAATGGTGGTGGGATTAACTTCATATGGGAGAAAGTGGTGTTTCCTAGGTGGGCAGCTCTGACACTATTTAGGGTTTGGTTGTAGCAGCTATTCTAGAAAAATATGCCTGCATCTCTCTTTTTGTACGGGAATAAATTGTGCCCTACTGTAAAAATCTTTGTGTTATGTACTGAAGTTCTCACCCTGGGCCAGCAGGGGGATACTGTAGATAGTTATGCAAATAAGGGATCGAAAGTGATGTTGAGTGATTGGATAGTTTTAGAAAATTGTTACAGTTACGTTGTACTGGAGCTCTATATAAGCAGGCTGGCTGAACCCTTCAGTTCAGTTCTGTTCTGGCCTGTGAATAAACAAGAGCTGTTTGAAGAATCGCTGTGTCGTCTGATACGTTCACCCACACCTTAACACTTTGGATCTCAAGTGCCAGAATGCCCCAGGCCAAACCTGCCCTGCCAACACTACCATGATTGACTGTTCTGAGACTGAATGAAGAACAGGACCATACAGGACTGAGTGAATTAATACCGAAAATCTTTCCGGAATCCTGGGTCAAGAGTATCTATTTGTTTGTCTTCACCAAAGTGGTGAAAAGGCCTCCCTCTTTGAGGAGCAGGTTGGCTGCCGCGTCACACTCGACGAGATCGCCTTCGGACAAGACTAAGACGAGGTCTGCATCTAGGATTTGAGAGACCCGGTGCTGGAAGGAAAGGAAAGGAAAGGAAAGGGAAAGTAACAGAAAGGGAATGCCATGCAAAGAACAGGAAAGCTTAGAATAAATACAGACAGAGATCTTTATTGAGCGGAGAGGAGCATGTAAAGTAAATATGCCAGGATTGAAATCAGCATGGTGATTTATGTAAGAACCCACTAAAGCAGTACTTAGTCACTCCCACAATTACCTCCTTCCATTGGCTGGATGGGTATTATTGCCCCAAATACACGCCATAATGCCTCATTCATCAGGTTGTTCTAAATTCAGTGACAAAGAGAAGCCAGAACTCCCCATGAACACCTCCCTCGTTCTCTTACATTGGCAATGGCGCCCACCCAAGAGGGGCTGGAAAGGAGGTCTGGTGCGTTCCGGCTGAAAAAAAGCCCTGTCACAGGTAATTCAAAGACTTGGTGCTCATCTTTAAAGCCCTAAACAGCCTTGGTCCTGTATACCTGAAGGAGCGTCTCCAACTCCCATCATTCTGCCCGGACGCTGAGGTCTAGCTCTGAGGGCCTTCTGGTGGTTCCCTCACTGTGAGAAGCAAAATTACAGGGAACCAGGCAGAGGGCCTTCTCGGTAGTGGTGCCCGCCCTGTGAAACACCCTCCCGTCAGATGTCAAGGAAATAAACAACTCTCTGATGTTTAGAAGACATCTGAAGGCAGCCCTGTTTAGGGACGTTTTTAATGACAGATGTTTTAATGTATTTTTAATCTCTTGTTGGAAGCTGCCCATAGTGGCTGGGGAAACCCAGCCAGATGGGCAGGGTATAAGTAATAAATTATTATTATTATCACACATGACTATCTGCACCCGAGATCTGCCATTTCCTAGATGGGAAAGGTCTCCTTGTATTATGGATTTTGATCCCACTCAAAATTCTGGAGTAGTCTCAGCTTGGGATTTCATTTAATACTGGCAGTGTTTGAATGTAACCCAAAACCATGGTTAAGCACTACACGCATGAACTGGAAAAAGGCCCCAAAAGGACTTGGGCTCATATGCTTCTCTCATCCCCTCCTCCTACATGGTTGGGTGAAGGATTCCCAATGCTTTCGATTTCACTTTCATAGCATCCTGCCTTGTATTTATGTATGAAGCAGAAGTTATGGTTTACAACAAACCTTGGTTAATGAAACAGGCCAGCTTCATAAACTATGGTTTGAAGTCAGCTTGCTTTTTTCCAAAATAATAGTAATAATAATGATCAGAGTTTGTTTTAAACCACTATCTTTTGTTTGGACATAGACACGAGCCAGGATTTTGAGAAAGTACACAGAAGTCTTCAGAAGGGGTGGAGGAGGACTTCTGCAGGGTTTAGTTGTGCTTTCTGGGAAGCCTGGCTTGTCTTTACATATGAAACAGAGATTGGAGAGGGCCAGGAGAGGTGAATGTAAGCCGATGGTGAGCTTCTTTTTGCTTCTGCATGTGGTGTTTCAGGACACTGTTTCCAGCAGACCAAGTTTATCATCTGCTGGGGAAATGCGGAAAGGAGGTCCACTGTGGAACGGCATACTTACAGCTATCGTCACCACTGTGCGATCAGCGAAGGCAGTCATCACAACCTTCTGCAAAATGTTCTCCTAGCAAATGAGAGATGCAACAGTCACTTAATGACTGCAGGAGTGGAGCTTGTCATAAGTCCACACCTACAGAAGCTCCTGGGTCTGGGTCTTGCATGGCTTGTGGTTAAATATTGAGTAAACCTGACCTGTAAAATTCACCCAATCACCTGTACATATGCATCACAGTTGACCACCCATGTGGGTCACTCACTGCCTGTATAAATGTGTCCTGGATTAGATGTTGGTAGTACTTTTTTCTGGGGGTACGCATACCCCTAAACATTTTGTGAATCTTTGTACTTTTGTCCATTTACTGTATTTATTTTTCCCCATTTGAACTATAAAATGGTGATTTTCTTGAGTCAAAATGAGAGTACCCCTAAACATTTTTTTAGGAAAAAAAGCACGGGATGTTGGAATCAAAGGTGTGTTGACAAAGATAAAGTCTCCATAACAGTCCCCCTTAGAGGAAAAAATGCTTAGGAACCACCAATCCCATTGAAACAGAGGAGTGTGCTATGTACTGAGCTGAATTCTAGAACAATAGGATCCAGAATGCAGCAGTCTGATTGGTCCGTAGGAGCAACCCAATCCAGCTCCAGGTGGAAGTGAATCAGCAACCTGATTGGCCTACAGGAGCAGCCCGGAATTAACCAATCACGTGGGGCCCATTGTGTAAATAATGTATATATAGCTAGACGTTTTGGGTAAAGTTTCATTCATTGCTACTATGAGCTGAATAAAGAGCATGAAATTCACACTCGACTCTGAGTATCTTTCAGTAAGGAACCCAGTGAGACAATGAAACAAGATCTTCTCCCTCCCCACATTTCCTAAAGCAACCATGTCCAACATCTCCCATTCAGGGGCTGGACTTTCCCTGACCAAGCTCTTTGGGGGATAGACCCTCTGATTGGGTTATGAGGTCATCAGGGCAAAGCACCACTTCTGCCCTGGAAGGCATTCTGTACAAAGTGGTGGTTGAGGAGATTTCACCCCTCCCATATCCAAGAATCTCCTGAGGAGTCTGCTGATTCTGCAGAGAGGAGGAAGCGTGTTCTGCTTTCTACATATTCTGCTCCAGCACCACATCAAAGAGTCAGTCGGTCAGTGAGTGAGTGAGTCAGTCAGTCAGTCAGTGTGTTGGAGAGACTGAGTGTTAGAGATCGTGTGTATAGATAAGGTTGCTGCTAAGAGCAGCTGCAGGCACTCAGTGCAGTTCAGCATTCTTTATGCTTAGACCTATTTAGCTCTGTATATAGTTGTATAATAGTTGTAGTTATAGAATAAAGAGAATATTCTACAGAGCTGCTCTCCGAGTTGTTTATATACTCTGCTGGACTCTGCTATACTCTGCTGTACGACGACTGTCTTGTTGGAGTGAATCCGGTGCTCACAACTCTAAGTTGTGAGTCCACAGCACTTTGACCTGTTCCTGTGCTGAAGGTGGTCTCTGGAAGTGCTACCCAGCTCACCTAGCCCAGTCGGGGCTGAAGTGTATGAGTCCAGTTAGTCACACTGGCTCAAGGGCGATGCTGACAGTGGTAAGACCTCCGCTGTAATGGTTCAGCACCTGACTCTTGAGCAGATTGGTCTGAGCTTTGCATATTAATGTAATGTTCCATGATCTCCTACTACGTGAACATGGAGGAACAAAAATGTGTCAGTCGTTTGTGGTTTGGGGTAGTGCTGGGGTTGGGAACCTAAGGCAGGGGGATCAAATGTAGCCCTGCAAGCTTCTCTGCCTGGACCACAGAATGGTCCCCAGGCATGGTCCTCCTCCTCAGCCACAGCCTCTTTCCCCAGGTCACACCCCTCACCCGTGATGCTCGGCACCCAACTTGGGTGTTTTTGCCTGGCTGCAATGTGTCCTTGAACAATGATCATGAATCTTGCTTGCCTGGATGGGAGATAGAGTGTGAATGTGAAGCTAGCCTGGTGTGTGAAGGTACAAGGTACATTTGCTTCTCTGCCCATGTTCCCCTCTGGCCCTGTCCACCTCGGGCATGTGGCCCTCAGAAGCTACTTCAGAAAAGAATGTGGTCCTCAAGGTGAAAAGGGTTCCCCACCCCTGATGTAAACCGAAGAAGAAAGTCCTCTGAATGGGTGGAACTAGGTGAACAGGGTCGTCTTCTTCAGTCTTGGCTGAAGGTAAAAATAAATAAATTACATTCCTTGCTCTTCCTACTTTTGTCTAGTGCCATCCGCAATTGGCATGTTGGCTGCAGATGTCTGTCCAGAAAGCGATGCATCCCGTGGCCTGAAATTGGTTCCCTTTTTCTTAAGAAAAATGCAAACAGGAGGGCAGTGGTTTACTCACTGTGGCCATATCGATGGATGCTGTGGCTTCGTCCATGATGAGGATGCTGCTCTTGCGTACAAAGGCTCTAGCCAAACAGAAGAGCTGCCGCTGGCCTACACTGAAGTTCTCGCCCCCTTCAGTTACTATAGCATCTGGATGGGAGGACGAGGAGGCAATAATTAGAATTTCTACACCTGTCTCCAGCTGCCATTTATCCCCAGGAAAGCCTCTTGTCAGCAGGCTATGGGATTCCACAGGGATCAGTAAGGAGGAGTGTTGGAGCAAGGTGCCATTGGTACATCAATGGCATGCAATTCTCTTTCTCCATAATATCTGTCCTAAAGCACCAGGAACACAACCCTGGAGGCACAGGTCAATTCTGTGTCCAGGGCGGCTGTCTACCAGCTCCATCTGGTACACCAGCTGAGACCCTACCTGCCCTCAGACTGTCTTGCCAGAGTGGTGCAGGCTCTGGTTATCTCCCGCTTGGACTACTGCAATGCACTCTAGGTGGGGCAGATTTTTGAAAGTGTACACCCAAAAAAGTAATGTGTGAATAGGACAACCAAAAGACTGCAGGCACATGGATCATGCAGAGGGGCAGGATTGGGTGCAGCTCCTCATCAAGTGTGCACCTGACCACAAACCCAGAGTTGTTGCCAACATAACTTGTGGAACGGCTCTCAGAAACATCAAGCAGCCAAATGATTCCATTGCAGGCTGGACTCTTGTTTTTAATTGCATGTGTTGATAGGGGCAAACTAGTATTGCATCTGCCCCCGATATACACACCTAGACCTCCTGGCAATGACTTGACCATGTTCTTCAACTGGGCAATCTCCAGAGCTTCCCAAAGCGTATCATCCGTACATTTGCACTCTGGATCCAAATTAAAGCTAAAGAAAGGGAAATGTAGAAATGCTCAGAGTCTGTTGCTGGATACATTGCCTAGTTAAATCCTGGCTGGACTGCTCAGCCGTTCAGTGAGCACATGCTTATTCTGTTACATATCTATCCTGTTGTTCTTCCGTCATAGATCTGGATGTGTGATAATGTGGTTCCAGACCCAGACCTGCTTAGCTTCAGCAAAGTGGTGGCCTCATGTGACTTTAGACCATATACTAGTTCCCTTTTTATTTGAATCTCCTCTTTCACATGGCACATTCTTCCCAGAGCGAGAGAATCAGCAGAGTGGGAGAGAAAGCAGGGAAAGACACAAGCAAACCTGAAGCCCAATGTAAACGTATCCAAAGCCATTGAACACTTCCTATCAGTTGCAGTGGGGTAGCAGTGGGGGCTAGCCTCTCTTCCTCCTGCCCTATGCCAGTCTGGGAACATATATCAATGTGGAGAGTATGACACAAGATCATTCATATTCTCCAACAAAATAAACATATTTTGTGCCCAGAGAACCGAATTCTAACCCCCGCCCAAATAATTTGTATTTGGCACAGATTTTGTTCATTATACATTTGTTGCTGCTGTCGTTTTCTTTTTAATAATTTTTATTAAATATTTTATTAGTTAACAAAAGTATGTGCATTGCCTCTTTTTCAGGTAATAATAATAATAATAATAATAATAATAATAATAATAATAATAATTTATTTATACCCCACCCATCTGGCTGGGTTTCTCCAGCCACTCTAGGCGGCTTCCAACGGAATATTAAAATACAATAACCTATTAAACATTAAAAGCGTCCCTAAACAGGGATGCCTTCAGGTGTCCTCTAAAAATCTGGTAGTTGTTTTTCTCTTGGACATCTGGTGGGAGGGCATTCACAGGGCAGGTGCCACTACCAAGAAGGCCCTCTGCCTGGTTCCCTGTAACTTGGCTTCTTGCAGCGAGGGAACCGCCAGAAGGCCCTCAGCACTGGACCTCAGTGTCCGGGCAGAACGATGGGGGTGGAGACGCTCCTTCAGGTACACTGGTCCTTCAGGTATATTGGTTGTGAGAACCTGACTTTGGGACATCCTCTCCCATCTCGACCAACAGCATTTAGGCAGACGTAAATATCTCCAAGTCCACCGTAACCAATGTTCCATCAGTCTGTCACAGTCTCTGAGGAAAGTGAGTCACAATAGGAGACTCAGAATCGTAGGCGAGTGCGTATGGGGAACACTTCCTGATTTAAGGAGCACAGTTCCAGTTAATAGGACTGGCCTGAAATAGAGGGATAGCCTTTGCTTTCTCACTGAGCATCACCACGTGGGGGAACTTTTGAGTATTAGGTACCCTGATTCAGGGCCTGAGTGGTATGTTCCAAGCAATTCTGAGCTGGTTTGCAACTGTGCTTTGTGCATGCCTGTTTGGTGGCCAAATCCACATGTGAAAAGGTTCAAAGGCAACAGCTGCCTTAGCTGTGCTTGGGGAAGACTTAGATGAGTCCCACCCAAAGATAGCACCAACATTATCTGAAATCCCGGCTATGCAAAATTCTGGGCGCACAGCAACACCGCAGCTCGCCAGCCAAGGGAACTGCAAGAGTGCTTACCGAATGGAACCACTGAATAATATGGGATCCTGCAGGATTATGGATAGCCTGGAGCGCAACATATCCAGGGGTATCTTTGAAATGTCGATCCCATCGATAACAATCTTGCCTGTTAGGAACAACAGAAAACACAACAGGTGAGGTGCTCAGTGATGTAAATAAAGCCTACAGAAAGGTAGAAAGGCACCTGGAAACAACCCCAAATGTCTGTTGGGTCATAGGGCAATGCTTTGGGGACAGAGGTCTAGGGTCCTACTCAGAGGAATGAGCGGGGGGAGTGGGCGATGCAGCAGGCTTGGTGTTAATCATGTTTTGAAGCAATATACTCGATGTTAGAATTCCTGCTCCATGATTGCAGTCATGGGATTTTTGTCTATCACATGACGGTATATGTTTTGACTCCACAAAGTGGGAAGTGATGGAGACAGTATGTTTGTGTTACTGTGTTCCGTGAAATGGGACTATTTGTCCTTTTTCTCTTTGCTGTCTGATGCTAGAGAAAGAAGGAGCCATGTTGCAGTGCTCCGTGTATGTTTGTATGTAAATAAAGTAGATTAGCCAAAATGCTGAGTTGCTGAGGTCTGTTACGCAACTGCGCAAACTCTGCCGATCCCTAAGTGTGCCGGTGTCGGTCGCTGTGATGTTTGGGCAGAAGAAAGCTTTTGAAGCTCCTGAACAAATGACCAGAAGGGAGAGAACATGCCAGTTGGGCATGTGTCTCTGTCAGGATCCTACTCAAGTGTAGGACGAGCTGCTGACACTTGACCGCTAAAGTTATCTTGGGCTAGTTACTGCACCTACATGGCCTCATCTTCTGTTCTGTCTCAGACTATACAATAGCCTTCCCCCAAACTGGTGCTCTCCAGACATTTTGGACTACAACCACCATTTGGCATGCTGGTTGGGGCTCATGGGAGTTGGAGTCCAAAGCATTTGGAGAGACACCAAGCTAGGAAAGAGTCAGCTCCAGAGTGAGGGGGTGCTGCTAGCTGGGTTTTACCAAGGCAGAGTTTAGAACACAGATCTTTCCTGATGCTGCTGCTTCATAGATTCATCACTCTCAAGTTCAAACACAATCCCGGGAACTGCATACACTTTCATCTCCATTCCTTTTGTCCTTTCTGATGTAAGTGCGATAGTTTGAACCCTAAGCCCAAGTGAAAGGTGTATAAGAGCGGTTGAAATATAAAGCAGCAATTCATTAATTAACCAGTAATAGGGGCACTGAATAGGAGGAGGCAGCACACAGGTTGGCTGGGAACGTGGTGAGAATCAACAACGCTGAATACCGCAAGGCGCTGAAGTAGCCCAAATGTATTCTGTTGCTTGCACTTGAAAGAGTGTACTTTTCAGAGCCATAATATCATGACTCATGAGCCTGCAATACAAGGTCTTTTCTGATCAACTAGCTTGCTTCTTAAATCTTCAGCTAAGCTCTGCTAGACCAAACACAGCTATCCATCAGCCCTAAATGAACATACCGGTGTGGGGGGTGGCCCTAAGGAAGAGCAGCAGAATGTGTGGGTCACCTCTGGGTCCAGATTCTTGGTCAGCCTATAGAGGCACCTACCCTTTACTGATCCAACACAGCCTGACGGAGAATTATTGAGTGACCCTCACTCCTTTGTTCCCTCCCCCCTCTTTCTCCCATTCTCTTTTGTTCTTCCCATAAAGGAAATATTTTGATTCCGCGGCGCATGATTAACGACGCTGCTGAAGGGATAATTTACAACGTGTTGGACACGGGGGCAGAGAAAAAGCAGCACCTAATGTAGCTGTCACTATGGGAGGCTGATCTAACTCAGCCATGAAATAGGATATGGCCCTTTTGCGTTTTGGCTCTTCCTTTTAGATGATTGGCTGCATAAGCCTTCAGCTGCAAGGAGAGGAGAGAATAGCTCAGAATAAATGCTTAGTGGCAGTGTTATGTACTAACCCTGGAACCTAAGAACAACAGGCAAGTAGGATCCTAGAATGCAACAACTGATTGGCTTGCAGGAGAAGACCAATCAGGCTCCAGGAAGAAGTTTATCAGCCTATTAGGCTGGTAGAATCCTAGAATGCAACAACTGATTGGCCTGCAGGAAAAGACCAATCAGGCTCCAGGAGGGAAGCAGAATCAGCCAATCAGACGGGACTCATTGTGTAAATAATGTATATAAAAGCCTGAGGTTTGGGGGGCAATTCAATCACTGTTTTACAAGCTGCAATAAAGAGCATGAAATTACTCAGAGTATATTTCAGGCAGTAAAGGTGAGGCGTTAAAATGGGCTAGGTTGGGGATGGGGTACCTGAGCGCCTCTGGATGTTGCTAGATTGCAGCTTCCTTCATCTATTGGTCATGCTGGCTGGGGCTGATGGGAGTTAAGAGTCCAACAACATCTAGGGTTCTCCCCCCCTCCCAAAACAGGTTCCCTGCCCTTGGAATAGGCAGGGAGTGATACTGGACCAAATGGACCAACTGGACCAAATGGTCAGGGGTCTCTTTACCTTTACCTAACTGTGGTCCACTGCAGGGGATTGGACTAGATGACCCTCAGGTTCCCTTCCAACTCTAAAGTTCTATGGCTCTATGGCTTAGTTGCATTTGGTTTGGTAATTCACAGGTGGCACAAACCTATACTAAGAAGTGACCAAGTACTCACCATCAAATATGTCTACCATTCTGAAGAAGGCCAAGGACAATGATGATTTTCCGCTGCCAGTGCGACCGCAAATCCCAACCTGAAAGAGAAGGTTCGTTGTGGCTTTTCTTGAGCATCGATGGAGGATTGGGGGAGGAGACCACAGAGAGCAAATCCACACACCCCTCCGCAAAAAAGTCCATGATGTTTTTCCTTTAACTACCGGAGATGGAGAAGCACTTCAGGCACATTGAGTTTTAAGCTGAGATTTGGCAGTGGAGCGGTTGTGGACACTTGGCAAGAGACAGATATGGGGTAGTGTTAAATTAAATTCATTAAAGTTCCATCAAAGTTTGGAAGATAATCCAAATTTTTCAAGACTTGTTTGAACTGAATGAATTATGAACCACACTTGGCCAGTATACAGCAATAGGCCAAGTTAAGTATATTCCTATTCAAGAAAAGAATTGGTTGGATGGATTTAATTCCTTGTGTTAGCTACCGGTAGGGTTTGGTCCTATTTAAAATTGGCATACACACACACACACACACACACACACATATATATACACACACACACACATATATATATCTCACATCTGTGACAATGGTCATCCTTCATTAACTTTATGGTAAGAAAGAGAGTAAAATTATTTAAGTCTGAATACTGTAAACCGCCCTGAGATCCTTGGGTGAAAGGTGGTATAATGAATTAATAAATGATAAATTTATGAAACCTTCTGGCCTGGTTTGATGTAAGCTTTGACGTGCTTGAGAACCGGCTTCAGGTTGTTTTCATATCGGACGCACAGATTTTCAATCTTGATTTCTCCTTCTTGCGGCCAGTCTTTGGGGACCTGAGAAATATCTGGAAAACGAATGAAGTCGTTGACCGTCAGTGCTTGGAAACCTTATCTATGCGATCAGTTAGCATGCAAGCGCAATATTGTTTTGCTCTCTGGCTTGTATGCATGTGCAAGATAAAGACATTCATCTAAGTGAAAGATGAGCAAAATATACAACCAAAGAGCCTCCAACTGGATTAGAGGCTATTGACTCCGTTATGTTTCATCTTAAGATAGAACGGCAGTGTTAAGACCTCATACGTTAGGTGATATCTAAGTCATAGTCAAAGAAAACCAACTAAAATCAATAGGCTTCATTTCAGCAGGTCTACCATGATGCTGATTTAGAATCATAGAATCATAGAGGTGGAAGAGGCCCAGGGGTCATCTGGTCCAACCCCTGCAATGCAGGAATCTCGACTAAAGCATCCATGACAGATGGCCATCCAACCTCTGCTTAAAGACTTCTATGGAAGGAGAGTCCATAACCTCCCCGGGGAGACCATTCCACTGTCGAATAGCTCTTACTGTCAGAAAGTTCTGATGTTCAGTCATAATCTCCTTTCTTGTAACTTGAAGCCGTTAGTTTGGGTCCTACCCTCTGGGGAAGGAGAAAGCCACTTCCGCCCTTCGGAGGAGGTGGAGTTATGGGCGTCACGCGTGCTTGGGGGGATTCCCAGCCGCATCACCTCCTGGCCAGCCAATCGGCAGGCTCTGGGGGCATGGCCTGCCCTAGTTAAAGCAGAAGGCGGCTGGGGATCTCCCTCTTTGCCAGCTGTTCCTGGTATAGTTCTGTAGATGGAAGAGGGGAGGTAGCGCCATCACCTGCCCCACATATTGAAGGGTAGTCCGATAAAGGATTCCAGGGGACGTGGCCCTGTCCAAAGCCTGGGGAGGTGAGGGCCTAAGGCACACCCCCTATCGATGACCCTGGGGGAGTTCCTAGTTGATGTGCATCAGCAGGACTCCCCCTACTGGTGGTTAACCCTTCCCGGACTTCAAGCGGATGGGCTGAAGTCAGATATAGTTGGTTAGGACAAATGCCTAAGCCAATACCGGTCATCACCTGTAACCAACAAAGTTGTGGCCTTATTTAGCCCGTTAACCTTAATAATTGTGTCATGTGTCATTATTTCCACTGGGGGTGCAGGAACTCGCCACGCAAAACAAGCTTGCTCCATCTTTCATGTGACAGCTCTTGAGATATCTGAAGATGTCTATCATAGCCATCTATGATGGGAAGTAATAGTGCCACTGTATTCTGCTCTGGTCAGACCTTACCTGGAGTACTGTGTCCAGTTCTGGGTACCACAGTTCAAGAAGGACACTGACAAGCTGGAACGTGTCCAGAGGAGGGCAACCAAAATGGTCAAAGGCCTGGAAACGATGCCTTATGAGGAACGGCTAAGGGAGCTGGGCATGTTTAGCCTGGAGAAGAGGAGGTTAAGGGGTGATATGATAGCCATGTTCAAATATATAAAAGGATGTCACATAGAGGAGGGAGAAAGGTTGTTTTCTGCTGCTCCAGAGAAGCGGACACGGAGCAATGGATCCAAACTACAAGAAAGAAGATTCCACCTAAACATTAGGAAGAACTTCCTGACAGTAATAGCTGTTCGACAGTGGAATTTGCTGCCAAGGAGTGTGGTGGAGTCTCCTTCTTTGGAAGTCTTTTAGCAGAGGCTTGACAACCACATGTCAGGAGTGCTCTGATGGTGTTTCCTGCTTGGCAGGGGGTTGGACTCGATGGCCCTTGTGGTCTCTTCCAACTCTATGATTCTATATCTCCTATCAGTCTCCTCTTTTCCAGTCTAAACATACCAAGCTCCCTCAACCGTTCCTCATAAAGCTTGATTTCCAGACCCTGGGTCATCTTGGTTGCCCTCCTCTGCACACGTTCCAGCTTGTCAATATCCTTAGTTGGGTATCACTTCCTTATGAGTAAATCAAGGAATGGGACCACACCGACTGTTCCACCTTCTGAGCATAACCTTTGAAAGAGCCTACAAATGTAGGAAAGAACTGGAAAAGTGTTGGCAATCAAGTCAGGTTCCCAATTGCACAAACAGAGCCAGCTCACACAGCTTTTACAGATGTGTGCTCTTTCAGAAGTTATAGTGACTGTATCTATGGGGCAGAAGTGAGGTCAGCAGGCATGAAGAACAGGACTGTAAGCATTTTGACATACCCATGGTGCCTTCGTAGTTCTCTGACTCCATGTTGAGAAAACTGTTCACTTTCTTTACCGCACTCATTTGTACTTCTAAGTCAGCCAGGTTTCTCACCACCCAGTTCAAATAATTGGTGATCTGAAATGATACAATAGGATAATTTCACAGGATGAAAACGGGCCGCTAGTAGTACAATGTGACGGAGTGAGGCTTCATTCATCCACGCATCATTTTCGAAAGTCCGAACAGTGCTGACAGAGTCGTCGTTTTAAAATGGTAGCCGGATAAGCAGAACCAATGATTGTGTAGATTTATACCATTGGGTGGTGTCTCCATTGAGTGATGCCTCCATCTCTACCATTGGGTAGAGACATCACCTTGCCAACAAAGGTCTGTATAGTAAAAGCTATGGTTTTCCCAGTAGTGATGTATGGAAGTGAAAGCTGGACCATAAAGAAGGCTGATCGCCGAAGAATGGATGCTTTTGAATTATGGTGCTGGAGGAGACTCTTGAGAGTCCCATGGACTGCAAGAAGATCAAACCGATCCATTCTTAAGGAAATCAGTCCTGAGTGCTCACTGGAAGGACAGATCCTGAAGCTGAGACTCCAATACTTTGGCCACTTCATGAGAAGAGAAGACTCCCTGGAAAAGACCCTGATGTTGGGAAAGATGGAGAGCACAAGGAGAAGGGGACGACAGAGGACAAGATGGGCAGTGTTCTCGAAGCTACCAGCATGAGTTTGACCAAACTGTGGGAGGGAGTGGAAGACAGGAGTGCCTGGCGTGCTCTGGTCCATGGGGTCATGAAGAGTCGGACACGACTAAACAACAACAACAACAACAACATACCATTGGGTTTACGCTGACTATTTTTACTAGTTTAATTTGTGTACTGCAGTTCCTCCTAAAGGATATATCCAAATGCTTAATACAATACAATTCAAAACAAAAATTGAAAACCTATTAAAAGCATGTAAAAACAATTAAAAACCATGTATTTTATTCTGTGAACTGCCCTGAGATCTTGTGGTGAAGGACAGTAGGTAAATGTAATAAAAAATAATAGCATAGAAACATTTAAAAGTATAACCTCGTAGCCCCCTGCGTACAGTGGCTTGATTCAGGTGTCACCAATGGCCATTCACAAGCTGTCTGAGCACCATCTCCAGCATCAAGTAGAACAGAGTCTGTTGCTGCTCCTGGCTCTTGTCACTGCTTGCACACCTGGGCAGGTGTGCAAGGCTATAACAAGAAGCAGGGGCTTGGGGTGGAAGGTTCGCAGGCTGTGAAGGACTTGTTCACAAATTTATTGACAGCCGCACAAATTATTATAGCTAGGAAGTGGAAGGGGGCAAGCAGGAGATAAAATGGAAGAAGATATAAAGAGGTGATATAACTACAGTGGATGCTCGGGTTGCGCACGTGATCCGTGCGGGAGGCACGTTCGCAACCCGCAGCGCTGCGTCTGCGCACATGCAGGTCGCAATTTGACGCATGCGCAAAGTGTGATTTAGTGCTTCTGCGCATGCGTGAGCACCGAAACCCGGAAGTAACCCGTTCCGGTACTTATGGGTTTGGCGCGGTGCACAACCCAAAAACCATAGCTGTCAACTTTTCCCTTTTCTTGCGAGGAATCCTATTCGGAATAAGGGGATTTCCCTTTAAAAAGGGAAACATTGACAGCTATGCCGAAAACGCGCAACCTGAAGCGTCTGTAAGCCGAGGTATGACTGTATTAACGTTCAATTAGCATGTGCCATTAAGGGAATATGCAAAATATGATTTTGAGGAGAAGGTGTTTATAGAGTTTGTACTGTTAAAACGGAAAGGGGTCAAACCATCACAAGAGGTGTTGAAATTTTGGGAGGTTGTGTTAGAATGACATCAGATTAAACGTAAAAGGTTATTAGTCAAAAGGTGTAAAATTAAAAGATTTAATATTTTGAGATGCTAAGGAGATCAAGATATAGTAAGATATCAAAATTAAGATAAAGATCAGTTAAGACAGAGGGAAGGGATTTGCGGATCAAATATATGAATTGGAATACAGTGAGGGGAGGTGTGGGGAAGTCTGGGAAATAAGTAAACGCAAGAAATATTATGAAGATGGAATTGTTCTTATTTGTTTTTCTTCTTTTCTTTTTTGCTGTTTTTTGTTGTTTTGTATTTCTGTAATTTTGCATTTTTTTGTATTTTTTGTTATGTCTTGTTTCTTTTTTTATGTAAAACTTTAATAAAATATTATTAAAAAAAAGAAATTTTGGGAGGTTGGATAGTTACATTGGAGTTGTCTCAGTGGTGGGGTGCATATTTTTATTTAGTTTTATTTATGATTATCACTTCCATCAAAATAAAAAATAAAATTTAAAGGAGGAAGAGGAGGAGAAGGGGCTACAGGCTTGGGGTGGGAGGGGCTGCTCAGGCAGTTTTCAGAAGAGATAGAAGTTATCCCTTTCTCCTCCAACTTTTCTACTCCCTTCCCTCCTACCTCTTCCCTCTGCTGAAGTTTAGACTGCAAATTCCTCAAGCTGTGGAGGGACCTGCTTTTCCTTTGCTGTAAGGCACTGCGGGGGACTGGACTAGAGAACCCTTGGGATCATAGCTGTCAACGTTTCCCTTTTTTTAAGGGAAATTCCCTTATTCCGAATAGGATTCCTCGCAAGAAAAGGGAAAAGTTGACAGCTATGCTTGGGGTCCCTGCCAACTCTACAATTCTGTGTCCAGCAAGGATGAGTGACTGTGCTACTATGAAAGAGAGGCAAATTTCATCAGTTGATTTTTGCCTAAATATCCAGCCTGCCTTTCAAGCTGAGCTGTCCTGTAAAGGTTCCTTACAACAACGGTTCAGAAAAAATTAAGATATTTTAGAAAGTGAAATGAGGTTTTGCTTTTTGTTTTTTAAAAGGACAGTAAAGTGGATCCCCTGTCGAAAGCTGGGTTTGAGAAGGCTAAAGTCCTTGCATGCACTTTCTTCGGGAGCACTCAGGGCCTGGGAATCTCAGTGACTTTGTTATGATTATTTCCAATTGGCTCGTAAAGCCAGAAGCTGGTCCAAGTCATTCCAAACTCCCTCAGCCCTGGCTTGAATCCATAACTTGCAAGATTGTTTCTGTCAATATTGAGAGTGTTGGGAAGTGAACCATGTACGGGTTTTATTTTTATTCTTTTAACGGTGGCTGTGAACCCAGCGGATTGGTTTTTGAGTGTGCGAGTCACCGGCAGATTCTGCTGTGCAAAGTGCACCAAAACAAGTGGGATCTGTACTGCCTCCTGCAGAGCTTCTCATTCAGTTTGGTGCAGCTTTCATCAAAATGAACTGCGCCCAAGTGCTGTAAACCTCTGTACGTACCGTTAGTGCATAGAGGAGACCCAAGCCCACAAGGCCAGACTTTGGACCATCGTATGGAGAAATGGAAGCCACAGCTGCAGTGAGAACAATGAAAGCCCCCAGATAATCCTGCAGAGAGAAAACAAAACACAAAAGGTGAGGGGCAGATTTATGCTACAGTTCAGTTAAATTACAGTTCACTGAATTAGTTCAAAAATCTCCAACAACACCTGAAAGCAGGTCCCATAATTGCTGGGTGAACTGTACGTATATCAAGATCATTTTGAGGTAGAACTTTGAACAACTTCCAATTCATCTTCAAATTAATTCTCTTCTATGTGGGCTAGACTTAGACTTTTCAGTTTCATTGGTAGGGAAAATAAATGCTTCCTTAGACATCTTAAGTATGTTTAATACTTCAGCACAGCGGCTTGTAGCATTTGAAAAGCCGACCCAAATTTTTTTTAGCTGATTTGGATGAACTTGAATTGAACTGTGAACTGAATGCAAACCTAACTAGTTCATTTTGTAAAAGAACAGAACGTGAACTGCAACCAGCTCCTTTTTGGGCACGTTGAACTGGAACAAGAACTAGTTCTTTTTTTAAAAAAAGAACTTTTCAAGCTCTAAGTGGATCCAATACATCGATTTCACATTTCTTTGCTTAACATTCACCCTGCCTTACAAAGGACTAGTGCACCTTTACTTATTGTACAGCAGAAGGGATTTCAGCAGGGGGAGCAGGCGTGTGACTGAGGTTTTCAGCAACTGCTGTTCCTTTAAGTGCAGAGGTAGCAAATGTGGTGCCACCAGATATTGCAGGAATACAGTTCCTAGCATTCTGCAGGTGCCTGGGCAAAGAATGTGTGTGTGTGCGTGCGCGTGTGTGTGCATGTGCGTGTTACAACCCTCTGGTGGAATCTGTGAGGGATGGATACAGAACCGGTGACTCCCAGATTTGTTGGACTATAACTCCCATCACCCCTGATCAGTGGCCATGCTGGCTGGGGTTGATAGGAGCAGGAGTCCAGCATCTGCAGAAGATGGGTTTTCTCCCCCCAAATCTCTTCTCCTGTGCTGTGTTGGTGGGCTGATCTAAATCACCCATAGAAGGTGCCACTAGGAGAAATTTATGGACACATGGTTCATAGTGGCAGCGGCGGTGGGGAGGGTTAAGTCAGGCACAATGGGGAAAAGCTAGTACAGGCCTTCATCCAATTCCTCAGTCCCTCGTGGCTGCTTTTGCAAGACGAAAGTTATGGCTTTGGTGTTCCAATCGCAGAACTCCAATTTAACACATAACAGGGGTCACCAGCCTTTCTGAGCTCGTGGGAACTTTTGGGATTCTGAGGGCATCTCATCCAAACTTTAGTTGTTGTTTTCCACTGGGTAACTCTCCCCGCCCCCAGGCAACATAAGGAGAGAAAGCACACATACAGATAATTCTTCCTACACAACACACACACACACACCATCACGAATTCACAAGGGGGTCTGGTTGAAAGTTGGATCCAGCAGAACTAAAAGGGATCCTCTTCAATTTGCATGTTTTACACAGTGTCTAAGGGACACGGGTGGCGCTGTGGGTTAAACCACAGAGCCTGGGACTTGCCGGTCAGAAGGTAGGTCAGCGGTTCAAATCCCCACGACGGGGTGAGTTCCCGTTGCTCGCTCCCTGCTCCTGCCAACCTAGCAGTTTGAAAGCATGTCCAAGTGCAAGTAGATAAATAGGTACCACTCTGGCGGGAAGGTAAACGACGTTTTTGTGTGCTGCTCTGGTTCGCCAGAAGTGGCTTAGTCATGCTGGCCACATGACCCGGAAGCTGTACGCCGGCTCCCTCGGCCTATAGAGCGAGATGAGCGCCGCAACCCCAGAGTTGGTCACGACTGGACCTAATGATCAGGGGTCCCTTTACCTTTTAGGGGTGTGGAGGAGGTAGCCACCCTCAACACAGGCGCCACATTGGCAAGCAGAGGTGTATAGTTTGGCCCTCAGCAGTCCTGTGCCATCCAATGGCTCTAGCACAGGCATAGGCAAACTCGGCCCTCCAGATGTTTTGGGACTACAACTCCCACCATCCCTAGCTAAGAGGACCAGTGGTCAGGGATGATGGGAATTGTAGTCCCCAAACATCTGGAGGGCTGAGTTTGCCTATCACTGCTCTAACATAATACTCCAGCCTGCAGCAGGTCTTGAACTGGTGACTGAAGGAACTCAGGAGGGTTTTCAGCCTGTGTGCTACCATCCATCTCTGGTCAGATTTGGGAAAGCAGCAAAGAAGCCTCTTAAAATCAATAGTTCAGGTGATATTCCTCAACTCAAAGCTTCTGGTTTCCTTTATGGCCTTGCATGTACATCCAGGGGCGGAATAGTTGGGGGTCACCTCACCAGGTGAGCTGGGAGGTCACACTGTCATTCTCCTCTGTATAGCTGGATTGGGGGTGGGGAGTATAATCCAGCCCAGCCTAGCCCAACTCAGATTCTCTTCTGAATGACAATCACCCCCAGCAGCAGCAAATGAAGACGTTTCTTGGCTTCATCGAGAAGAAAACTCAACAGAAATAACAATGAGCTATTTTAAGGATTGGCGCATATGAAAGTGTGGGTGTTTCGTAGCCAGATGTATTCCAGTTATAATTCTTTGCCCAGCATTTCACATCAAACAAAAGTTAACTGCCGGGTTCTAAGGTTTCAAAACCATGGCGGGGATGCAGGCGTACGTACCGTCCTGACCTCCAGCCATCTGTTGGCAGCCGACAGGAACAAGTATGCAATGTTGTTTGTGTCCGTAAGTTCCAGCATTCGCTGTTTAAATCTGGGTTCGTGCCTGCGAAAGACAAAGGGATTCTTACGTTAGCAACTCGCAATCCTGATGATACAACACACAGAGCACAGGTTGCAGGGAAGTGGAACCAAAACATTCAGATCAGGACCCTATCTGCCTACGGACTGCCTCGCCAGAGTGGTGCATGCTCTGGTTATCTCCCACTTGGACTACTGCAAAGCGCTCTACGTGGGGCTACCTTTGAAGGTGATTCGGAAGCTACAACTAATCCAGAATGCAGCAGCCAGACTGGTGACTGGGAGCGGCCGCCGAGACCATATAACACCAGTCTTGAAAGACCTACATTGGCTCCCAGTACGTTTCTGAGCACAATTCAAAGTGTTGGTGCTGACCTTTAAAGCCCTAAACGGCCTCGGTCCAGTATACCTGAAGGAGCGTCTCCACCCCAATCGTTCTACCTGGACACTGAGGTCCAGGGCCTTCTGGTGGTTCCCTCACTGCGAGAAGCCAAGTTACAGGGAACCAGGCAGAGGGCCTTCTCGGTGGTGGCGCCCTCCCTGTGGAACGCCCTCCCACCAGATTTCAAAGAGAACAACAACTACCAGACTTTTAGAAGACATCTGAAGGCAGCCCTGTTTAGGGAAGCTTTTAATGTTTGATGTATCACAGTATTTTAATATTCTTTTGGAAGCCGCCCAGAGTGGCTGGGGAAACCCAGCCAGATGTGCGGGGTATAAATAATAAATTATTATTATTATTATTATTATTATTATTATTATTATTATTATTATTAAATCTGAGTAGGATTGTGCCAAGTTGCCGGGTGCCTTTTGAAGATCAGGAACCAGAATAAAAGCGTCCCACTCATTTGCTCACATTCATCCCTTTTTCTTAGGTTGCCATATTTCTAGAAGTAAAATTCAGGACACACATTTTTTGGGAAATGAAACTCAAAGTTGTTCCCCTCCCCTAGATACTGTTTTCACTGGTTTAATCTCAGCAACCTTTTCCTTTCTGAGTTTTCCCCTACCCTTCCCTCCTTCTATTTTCTTCCCCCGACTTCATCAAAATGTTCAACCTGATCCAAATCATAGAGCTAAAAGGAAAAGTGGGATAGAGTGTCGCTTTTCTAACTTCCTCCTTTAGCTCTATGTGTCGACATGCAGAGGGCAGGGGCCAGCTGGGAAGCCCCAGCTGGGCCGTTTCCTTCCAGCCATCCTGCTGCGAAGACTATCAGCCTCTGCTTCGACATAAATCAGCAACCCGGGCTATCAGCAGAGTGACCTGTGCACACAGAATAGGCGTGAGGCTTGTGGAAGCATACTACAAACTACAGATTTATTAATCATAAATCAGGACAAAGAAACATGTCGTCTCTCTCTCAGAACAGGGGGAAAGCAAAAGCTATACACACAACGGAAGTTCCCAGCAAGCGGTGCTGGAATATAAACAGACATGTGACACGCAACAGTTCCACACGTCTGCTCCTTAAGGTGGAATGGAAATCTCAACACTATGCACATATTAGACTGCTTCCTATGCGTCATGCATTAACTCAGTAGTTCGCAAACTTTTTTCTCTGGGCCACACTTTTGGAATAAAAATTTGCTCATGCCACTCCAGTTTCTTTCTTGATAAGAAATACAATGGAAAACAAAAAGAAACAACTCTTAGCAGTGCTTGATTTGCAACATAGAACACAACTACTTTATAATACAGTGGACACTCGGCTTGCGAATGTGATCCGTGCGGGAGCCACGTTCACAACCCACAGCGTTTGCAACCCGCAGTGCAGCGTGTGCACATGTGCGGGTCGCAATTCGGCGCTTCTGCGCAAAGTGTGATTTAGTGCTTTTGTGCATGTGCGAGTGCCGAAACCCGGAAGTAACCCGTTCTGATACTTCTGGGTTCGGCGCGGTGTGCAACCCGAAAACATGCAACCTGAAGCTTCTGTAACCCGAGGTATGACTGTATAACCGTGGGACATCCAGGAAGTATAAAACAAAGCAGCTACATACGAACATGAATCATTCCCACCACACTTGCCATTCTCTCCTGCCACACCACTGTGGCACATCACACCCTTTGAGAACCACTGAACTAACTGGAATCAGTCAAGTAAAAGTGTGGGGAGAATCTTTGCCTGATGCCTAATCCAGAAGCACAGGCATCATTGATCTCTTTGGGGAGGGTTTTTCAGAGGCAAGGAGCCACCGCACAATAGGCCCAAAGCCCAACTTATTCCCAGTGTCACCCAGAGCAGGTCCCCGGTTAAAGATCAAAGTCAGGGATGGGGAACATCTGTGAACTTTCAGATGTTATTGGTACATCTAGAAGTCAGGGAAGATGGGATTCACAGAGCAGCCATGTAAGGAGGCCAGTCATTCTGTCCCTGCTTTAGGGAACAGACTGCTCAGTCGCTATAGCATTCCTGCATTGCCGGGGGTTGGAATAGATGGTCCTCCTGGTCGCTTCCAACTCTACAATTCTACGGTTCTATGACAGGTTCATACAGGAGAACAGCCCTTCAGAAACCAGTGCATCAGCTTGTCCTCTCTGACCTACCTGGCAGGTACTGATAATATGAAATCCCATGAGTGGGAGGAGAAGAACCCAGAAAACTGTTAGGATATTTCCGTTCCACCTTAAAAGGGAGCAGGATGTTTGTGTCACAGCCTGTGTATTTCCTGTTTTCACAGGATGTTTCTGTTGTGTCTTTTGCTTTCGTTTCTCTCTCTCTGCCGGAAACTCTCAAGCAGGCAGTCATGGTTTTTCTTTGTTCTGATCAACGCTGAATCTATATAATGCTCTCCTGTGTGCATCTTTCGTTGTGTGAACACTGCTGATAGAGTGTGCAAGAGCTCTGGAATGTGGCAAGCTATTTCTGGAGCTCCTGTCGCTAATTGCTGATACTGCGTGTCTACGGGAGATCGATAGACGTCCGGAGACGACGTGGAGTCAAGATGGACTTTGTCTCCCTGGCAGTATCCCAACAAAAACACCCCTCCATTTATACATCCTCCCTTGTCCTTATCCCGTCCAATGTACTGGCTATCTGACGAAGACCATGTCGGGATTCACAGAATGCTGTGTGAGTTAGTAAGTCTGCAGGCTTGAGTTTGCTAGCTGATGCAACTTCTGATGTACTTCTATAGAAGTACTCAGCAGTAATGTACTGACAGTTGATTGGCTGCCATCGGTTTAAAAGGGAAACCTGTCCAGCAGTAAGTGTGGTGGTGTAGAGGAGTGTGGTCAGAGAGAGAGTTTGAGGTCTTCCTATTTGCCTTAAGGTGCAGCCAGGTACTCTGTTTGACTATGAACTGCTTGTGTATTATAGCCTGTAGATATTTGTATATATAAAGGTAAAGGTACCCCTGCCCGTACGGGCCAGTCTTGCCAGACTCTAGGGTTGTGCGCTCATCTCACTCTATAGGCCGGGAGCCAGCGCTGTCTGCAGACACTTCCAGGTCACATGGCCAGCGTGACAAGCTGCATCTGGCGAGCCAGCGCAGCACATGGAACGCCGTTTACCTTCCCGCTGGTAAGCGGTCCCTATTTATCTACTTGCACCCGAGGGTGCTTTCAAACTGCTAGGTTGGCAGGCGCTGGGACTGAATGACGGGAGCGCACCCCGCCGCAGGGATTCGAACCGCCGACCTTTCAATCAGCAAGTCCTAGGTGCTGAGGCTTTAACCCACAGCGCCACCCGCGTCCCTATTTGTATATATAGCTCACAATAAATAAACTGCACTGAAGAACCTGGAACTCTGATCATTTCTGCTAAAGCGTCACAAAGAATTCGCGACAGACCAATCACAAAATGCCATTATCCCAGAAGATGGGAGGAGATTGGGTTTTATGCTTTGGTCAACATTTAGTAAGCGATGCTGTAAAGCCAATGACATGCTTTTGATGCTCTTTTTGGGCTCTGTGTGCTGGCTGGCCATCTTTTAACTCGAGCCAGGTGTTTACATAACTACCAAGTCTCCCTCCCTCCCAAAAACTAGCTCAGAGACATTTCATCATGATACATACATTTCTTCATTAGGGGGAAGGGAAGAAGCCCAGTATTGCTTCAGCCTGGAGTGCAGCAACTCTGCTACAGTGATGTTTAGAAGAAATTGTAAATATTGGCAGGAGGCTGACTGTATTGTATAAACGTTACTGCTGTACTTCTGCTCTGGTCAAAACAGATGAATTGCTCTTTGCTGGTTTATTATAAATTGCAAGAATGCAGCGCTTGTGGTGCATTTTTGTTTAAATCCATTTTGCTTTTTGCAAACTCGGGAGCCAAGAACGGTTTTTACCAAAAGAATAGCCTGATTAACAATAGCAATTGATCCAGTTTAGGATACAGCGGAACTCAGAAAGGGGAAGCTTTGCTCTGTTTGAGTAAGCCTTGATTGGTGCCAAGGTGGGTTACAAAAATGAAACTATGAAAATAAGCACAATTTACATTTGCACAATGCAACAAAAAAACAAAGCACCCAATGACAAAATAAGAAAACTGGAGCACAGAAAAGCCATGCAGAATATAGGAATACAGTGGTGCCCCGCAAGACGAATGCCTCGCAAGACGGAAAACCCGCTAGACGAAAGGGTTTTCCGTTTTGGAGGTGCTTTGCAAAACGAATTTGCTATGGGCTTGCTTCGCAAGACGAAAATGTCTTGCGAGTTCTGCGGGGGTTTTTTCCCTCTCCCCCTTTTCCCCCAGCCCCTAAGCCGCTTAACAGCTGTTAGCTAAGCCGCTTATCAGCTGTTGCTAAGCCGCTTATCAGCTGATCTAAGCCGCTTATCAGCTGGTCCACTAATCCCTTAATAGCCGCTAATCCCTTAATAGCCGCTAATCCCTTAATAGCCGCTAATCCCTTAATAGCCGCTAATAGCCCTTAAACCGCTAATAGCGCTAATAGCGCTAATCCGCTAATGGGCTTGCTTCGCAAGACGAAAAAAACCGCAAGACGAAGAGACTCACGGAACGGATTCTTTTCGTCTTGCGAGGCACCACTGTACTCAACAAAAGGCGTGGTAATGAGATGCATCTTGGGTAATTGATGAACGGCATACGTACTGACATGAAGCCTATCCAACGCATCGTAAAATCCCTGGATGCACAGCACTGAAATGATTTGAATGATTGCCAGTACAGTGGTACCTCGGGTTACATACGCTTCAGGTTACATGTGCTTCTAGAAGACATCTGAAGGCAGCCCTGTTTAGGGAAGCTTTTAATGTTTGATGTATTACTGTATTTTAATATTTGGTTGGAAGCCACCCAGAGTGGCTGGGGAAGCCCAGCCAGATGGGCGGGGTATAAATAAATTATTATTATTATTATTATTATTATTATTATTATTATTATTATTCAGGTTACAGACTCCACTAACCCAGAAATAGTACCTTGGGTTAAGAACTTTGCTTCAGGATGAGAACAGAAATCGTGCAGCGGCGGCGCAGCGGCAGGCCCCATTAGCTAAAGAGGTGCTTCAGGTTAAGAACAGTTTCAGGTTAAGAACGGACCTCCAGAACGAATTAAGTACTTAACCCGAGGTACCACTGTAGATACTGGTTTAAGGTGGCAAAGCTGTACTCTGTCTTAGAAAGCCTTGGTCTGCATATTCCTGCAGGTTCATCTCTGGAGTATCTGGATAAGGGATTGGCCATTTGGCCTTTGTGGAAACAGAGCTTCAGATCTCAAGAGGTTGTAAGAGACAGCAACATATGTACCTGGAAGCACTTATTTTGTTTTTCCTGCCAGGGTGATTATTGAATTGACAAACCTGCCCTGGTCTTCGTTATCAATAAGAGTGTAATTCCTAGATGCTGTCAGACTACAACTTCCATCATTCCTAACCAGCTTGGCCAGTGGTCAGAAATTATGGGAGTTGTGGTCCAAGAACAGCTGGGCACCCAAGGTTGAGAAAGGCTGGTATAAGGCGTCTCAGTTGTTGTTTTGGATAGGGGGGAAATGTAGAGGGACTCATGTGACTCACAATCAGTGCTTTTTTCTGGGGGGATGCAGGGGGATGCATACCGCTAAACATTTTGTGAATCTAAGTTTGGCTTCATTGAGGGGCAGTATTTCAATATGAGGGGCAGTATTTCAATATTTCATAAAGAAGGCTGATCGCCGAAGAATTGATGCTTTTGAATTATGGTGCCAGAGGAGACTCTTGAGAGTCCCATGGACTGCAAGATCAAACCTATCCATTCTGAAGGAAATCAGCCCTGAGTGCTCACTGGAAGGACAGATCCTGAAGCTGAGGCTCCAATACTTTGGCCACCTCATGAGAAGAGAAGACTCCCTGGAAAAGACCCTGATGTTGGGAAAGATGGGGGGCACAAGGAGAAGGGGACGACAGAGGACGAGATGGTTGGACAGTGTTCTCGAAGCTACGTACATGAGTTTGACCAAACTGTGGGAGGCAGTGGAAGACAGGAGTGCCTGACGTGCTCTGGTCCATGGGGTCACAAAGAGTCGGACACGACTAAATGACTAAACAACAACAACAGCCTCACCTGTCCCGGGGACAGTCTACGGGATATCTAACAATCCAGGATAGCAGCGGGAAGCATCGGGAAACGGCGCCGGAATAAAGGAATTTCCAGCAAAAAAAGGGAAGGTTGACAGCTATGCACTGTGCGTGCCCAACATCGTTGTGATGATGTAATGACGTTGTGATGTGGCATGATATACAGAAGGAAATGTGGACCCCAGGCTGCAAAACATTCCCCAGCCCTGTACAGAATGAATCCTGTGATGTGTGAACAAACGTTGGCAAGTCTGCAAAACTTTGAAGTGCTGGGAAGTGGGTAAGAAAGTAATTGCCCAGTTATTAAATTGATGTGCCCTGCTTCCTCTGAGGCTCACAGAACAGTTCACAAAAATGAAGACTCAAAAATACAAAGAGTAAGAAAGAAAGATCTTGCCGAATCTGTGGGATGAAAGGGCGGTATGCCTACAACGAAAGCAGCAGAGTCACTATGAGCGAACTACTTTTTCTCTCTCCGAAAAGCTATTGTCTGTCTCCCACTTTGGAGAGCTTCTTTGGCAGCCACAATCCCCTTCCCTTCCCTCCCCCCCCCCCCCACCACACACAATGGAAACTCTGACACACTCAATCTGCATCTTTTCATCTGCCTCCAGCTCCTTCTTCTGCACATTCTTTAACTTTTTATCCTGTTCAGATGACGAACAAAAAGGTCACCCAAATCCCAGTCTGCTTGGCCTGTACAACGTTGCGGTTAAGTAGTCCAGGGAGCTCATGACTGCTTGAGGGGGTACATAATGAACTCAGAACAAAGGGAGGCAACTATCAGGCTTATCTGGGGGGGGGCACTTTGGTTCTGGGATGGAAGAAAATTGGTTAGCTGCTGGAAGAAAGCATGGGTGGAATGGAATGATCTTAGGAAATTAAGGTGAGACGGACCCAAGACAGAGGATTTTTTTTGCAGTTCAAAATCTAGCTTGCCACACACCATCTAAAAATATTGGTCAGGATGAGAGGAATTCCATAGATAGGGATGGAGCAGAGATTTGTTTGATCTGCATTTTAATGCAAAACTCCTTAATTCACATTTCCCGAAACCAAAACATGGCTACTCCATCAAAATCAATGCAACTCAGTTCTCCACCCAGAATACCCGGTTCGAATCCCCACCATGTGGTGAGCTCCCGTTGCTCGGTCCCTGCTCCTGCCAACCTAGCAGTTCGAAAGCACGTCCAAGTGCAAGTAGATAAATAGGTACCGCTCTGGTGGGAAGGTAAATGGCGTTTCCATGCGCTGCTCTGGTTCGCCAGAAGTGGCTTAGTCATGCTGGCCACATGACCCAGAAGCTGTACGCCGGCTCCCTTGGCCAATAAAGCGAGATGAGCACCGCAACCCCAGAGTCAGCCACGACTGGACCTAATGGTCAGGGGTCCCTTTACCTTTACTTCTCCACCCAGACATAAGTATAAAAATGCATATATTGTTGAGAGCAAAGCAACAATGCTTGCTTGCACTGTTACCTGACCCAGTGTAGGTGCGGATAGACAGAAAGGCAACCTGTTCTTCCTCCTCACAGATTCCTTCCCTTTTACCAACTGCTTGTTGGTAGAGTGGATCACTTCCTCTCAGGCTTAACTCGCAAGGCAGCAGAGGTTTAGGATCTCCTAGATAGCCTACCTTCCCAGGTTGATGAGCTCCATCTGCCCCTCACTTCCCTCTACACCAGCCATTTTCAACCTGTGGGTCCCCAGATGTTGCTGAACTACAACTCCCATCACCCCTAGCTAGCAAGGCCAGAGCTCAGGGATGATGGGAGTAGTAGTCCAACAACATCTGGGGACCCACAGGTTGAGAACCGCTGCTCTACACCATATGCAGAAACTGCCTTCTTGACCATTGCACCCACCGTTGGTCTTGTCTGCTCACCTGGCTTAGCCAGCCAGTCAAAGGCGTTTCCCGGGGTGTGGCCGCTGCCACATGCTACATGCTGACAACTTCTAGGAGCCCCAGGTGAGAGGTGAGTGCAGGGTGGGGACCCCAGAAGGAGCATGATGTGCCCCCGACCAGAGCTAATAGCCCTCCCCTAACACCCCATACACTCCAAATTGTTTATATATAATGTTTCAGGAGCTCCTCCTACACTCAAGTAGGACCCTGGCAGAGACACATGCCCAACTGGCATGTTCCCTCCCTCCTGGTCGATCGTTCAGGAGCTTCAAAAGCTTTCTTCTGCCCGAACATCACAGCGACTGATGCCAACCGACACCGGCACACTTAGGGATCCACAGAGTTTGCGCATCATGCGTAACAGACCTCAGCAACTCAGCATTTTGGCTAATCTACTTTATTTACATATAAACACACACAGAGCACTGCAACATGGCTCCCTCTCTCTCTAGCATCAGACAGCAAAGAGAAAAAGAACAAAGGACAATAGTCCCACTTCGCAGAACACAGTAACACAAACATCCTGTCTCCTTCACTTCCCACTCTGTGGAGTCAAAACATACACTGTCATGTGATAGACAACAATCCCATGACTGCAATCACGGGAGCAGGAATTCTAACATAATGTGTGTATAAGGAGAAATGTGCCGTAAAAAAAGAAATCTGTTGCGATACAGACATTGAAAATAGGAGAAACCAAAATGGGCAGATTCATCTATCCCTATCCCTAACTACTTATGATATCCAATGAAACTTTGCACTGGCTTTGCAGGAACACCAGACCACTTTGCCACATGGCAAACCACTTTGCTAGATTTTTAGGTCTACTGTTGAGAGGGTGAAAGTAAAAAAATTGCATTCTGCAAAATGGGGGGGTACACACACAGTTTGCACACAAATCCCCCAAAATTTGGCAGTTTATAAGTTTGACCCAACCTTTGTCTGAACCAGGGAAAGGGGTGGAGCTTCATGCTCCAACACTGGGGTGGGGAGAGCAGGCGGGGCAGGGCTGGTGCACATCCCGGGGCGTGGCTTGCAGCCCTCAGGGGTGTGGCACGTGTGCTGGGGGCGTGGCATGCAGCCTGCAGGGGCGGGGTGCCCAGTGCAGGTGGGGTGGCAGCCACGATGGTACCCCACCGGGATCGTGCTGCCGGGGGCAGTGAGCTCCCTCCATACTCCTCTTCCTCTGCCAATGACCAAGGGAAGCCAACATGCTACCCTCCAGAAATGATAAGGCTATGAGTCCCATCGTTCCTGCCCACTGAGCATCCTGGCTGAGGCTGATGGGAGTTGTAGTCCAGCGGCAGCTGCAGGCTGCCATGTTAGCTACATTAAGTAGACAGGGGGTTCTGCTCTGTCTGTGCTGCCTATGGATTGCCTTCGCCTCTCACTTGGCAGGAGCCTGGCCTGCAAACAGCCAGTTGGCAGCTGAACCGATCGAGCTTCCCAGGGTCCCTTTAACCAGCACCTACTATAAAGGGAGGTCCTTGTTTACAAACCTGAATGCTCTGATGGTAGTGAGGCCTTCCGCCGTCTCTGAAAAGTGGCAGAGGAGAGGCAGCTGCGTGCTGTCATCAAGTTCCTGGAGGTCCCTGTCACCAGTCGAAAGAAGGTGTGTAAATAGCGAAGAACAGATTGAATAGAATCATAGAATCATAGAATCATAGAGTTGGAAGAGACCACAAGGGCCATCGAGTCCAACCCCCTGCCAAGCAGGAAACACCATCAGAGCACTCCTGACATATGGTTGTCAAGCCTCGGCTTAAAGACCTCCAAAGAAGGAGACTCCACCACACTCCTTGGCAGCAAATTCCACTGTCGAACAGCTCTTACTGTCAGGAAGTTCTTCCTAATGTTTAGGTGGAATCTTCTTTCTTGTAGTTTGGATCCATTGCTCCGTGTCCGCTTCTCTGGAGCGAACACGGAGCAATGAGCAGCAGCAAATGGCAAACAACCTCACTCTTTTAAAGCAGGAACCCTGTTTCAACCTGAGGGCCACAATTTGTCCTGGGCAACCTCCCAGGGGGGACAAACCAAGGGTGCATATGCCCCAAAATGGGTGTGGCCAGACACAGGCCACTCCCCATTCAGGAAAGAGAGATGCTTCCATTAAAGGACACCTACCAACTGGGTAAAGTCACTAGACTTTCTCAACCTGTGGATCCCCAGATGTTGTTGGACTACAACTCCCATCTTCCCTATCTAGCAAGGCCAGAGCTCAGGGATGATGGGAGTTGTAGTCCAACAACATCTGGGGGTCCACAGGTTGAGAACCACTGCATTAGAGGGTCACATAGAGCAGGGTCAGTGAATTATGTGGCCGGAAAGGGGATGTGCTGGTCTGGGCAGGATCCTGATGGTTGGGTAGAGAGGTCCAGAGGGCCACATTGGTCCTGTGGTTTTCCACCATTGATTTAAAACTTGCTTTTGCTTAATTGGCGGCAGCTACAAGCATCGGAATTATAATGGAAAACATCAATAGCTATGGACTTAGGCTATATTTGGGGTGGTTGTTTGTTTTTGTTTTAAACTTACTTGGATGCAACTCTGAAGTATTTCTGGATGAAATAGAAGGCTATCCCCAGGGGCACGAGAGCGACCACGAACCACGGCGTGGCATACGAAATTATTCCGATGGCAGACAGGCAGAGCAACGTGGACCGCGAGAGGGACTCCAAGGTCGGGGGGATGTGCTGCACCAAAGATAATTTGCAAGCGTTAGATTAGGCCAACATCCACTAAAGTTTATCCACAACAATTTATTCACTGTTTTATTTATAGCATTCTTCCTTCATAGAACTTGAGGTAGCCTGCTTCTTCATCTCTTTTGACCGTACCAATGCCTTCCAAGGCAGCATAAAATACAGCTGCAAGATTTCACTACGCTCTTCTAACACTGGCCAGACACAGACCTCGTTAGCTACCTTCTGGCGTCTTCAGATTTGGGGACAAAAGACTGGATAGCACACTTGGTTAGAGTGTGGTACTGACAAACGCCAAGGCTGTAGGCTTGGATCCTGATAAAAGACAGGTGCATATTCTTGCATTGCAGGGAGTTGAACTAGGTCAGCCTTTCTCAACCTGTGGGTCCCCAGATGTTGTTGAACTACAACTCCCATCACCCTTAGCTAGCAAGGCCAGAACTCAGGGATTATGGGAGTCATAGTCCAACAACATCTGGGGACCCACAGTTTGAGAACCACTGAACTAGGTGGTCCTCAGGGTACCTTCCAACTCTATGATTCTATGAGAAAACTCTTACTGCATGCACTTCCATTTTCACTATCCTCCTGTTTTCACCCCCTATTTCTCTGGCAGCAAGTCCCACAGGTAATAGCTGCAGTGAGAAGTTCCCTCATCAGGAAATACCTTGCACAGCTGTGGGTGCTTGCTGTCACTGCCCATCAGCTGAGCCCCACTTTGATAGCTTGCAGATGAGGTCTGAACACAGACCTGTGAATGGACTTGGAAGGGGTTTGCTGCAACGGTCCGCTTTGAACTTTTGACAAATGCCAGTTGTCTCTCGTCCCACATATTTTGGCCCGTGGGGGTGGGGGAATAAAGGCTCTGGACCACCTGACGAGATCAATGAGCTTACCTGATCAATGATATTTGTGTCGGCAGAAAAGCGGTTGAGAATCAGCCCCAAGGGTGTTGTGTCAAAGAATCTATCAGATGGCAAAAATATATAAACGAGGAAGAAGAAGAAGAAGAAGAAGAAGAAGAAGAAGAAGAAGAAGAAGAAGAAGAAGAAGAAAAAGAAGAAGAAGAAGAAGAAGAAGAGATCAGTGCTTATATTCTGCTTCCTGAATTAATCCCACATAAAGTACTAGGTGATCCAAGCTGGACTCTCTGGCAACAGAACTCAAGGCACCTTGACCCAAATACCATCATGGCAGCTTTGAGGCTGAGGGTGCTTAGGGCCTGATCTCCACTGAGCTGCAATGCCACCTACGTAATGGCGAGAGTGGGTACTGCAGCCCATCAGCCCAGCCAGACCAGGTGACTTGAGGAGCCAATAGGAGCCTGCCTGGCTCTATAAAATTACTGCTCCAGGCGCAGCTCTTCAATCTGAGCAAGAACCTTTTTGTGAGGAGTTGCCGAAAAGCCTCACCTCTTTAGCAACTTGATCACAAGCCTCACACAAGCCCTATGTTATCTGCCTATGGGTCCTAAAGGTGACTCGTTTCATTTTCACTGCACCTGATTGGTCCAAGGATGATCTTGTTGAGGAGATCGTGGTGAAGGTTCTTAGCTGCTGTCAGGCCCATCCATTCAACAGTCAAAGATGTGACCAGGCAAAGGACAATCCCTGCGCCACTAAGGATGCTGAACACAGCCACGTAACAAGTCTATTAAAACAAGGGCAGGAAGAAGAAGAAGAAGAGTTTGGATTTGATATCCCGCTTTATTACTACCCGAAGGAGTCTCAAAGCGGCTAACATTCTCCTTTCCCTTCCTCCCCCACAACAAACACTCTGTGAGGTGAGTGAGGCTGAGCGACTTCAGAGAAGTGTGACTGGCCCAAGGTCACCCAGCAGCTGCATGTGGAGGAGCGGGGAAGCGAACCCGGTTCACCAGATTATGAGACTACCGCTCTTAACCACTACACCACACTGGAAGAAGACAGGTTTCTCATCCTGAGAAGTAGGGTATGCATTGAAGTAGAGCATGCAATTTGGTATGCACTGAAGGCGGAATCTATCAAATGCGCACTTTCCAAAACAATATGTCGACTGAAATTTTGAAATTCACAACGATGAATTTTTCGATGTAGTACATCAGTCAAACACAATTTGCAAAAAAAGCATAAATTGGGGGGAAATTGCTTGCAAAAATGTGCACATTATTCAAAACTGCATATAAACATGTTTTATAGTTGAAATAATACAATAACACTATCATTATAAATTTGCACTAAAATCCTCATGAATTTTCAGGAAAGTTTGTTTAAAACTAATAATGTGCAAAATGCAGAGACATGAAGTTAAGACTTAATTTTCCTTTGATTATGAAGCACCCTCAAAGACATGCTTAGTTTTGCGGTGCAGTCCAGCTGGTGGGTCATAGTTCCAAAGACTTCTGTTTTAGGACTCTGTGCACTTCCTATTCAAATTAACTGAATGTTTTTATAGCACTTTGGGGGAAAGAACGAAGTTTTCTGGTCTCCTGTGTGCGCCTGTGGGAATACGGCTGAGATACAAAGCTAGATCACAATATTACTGCTGAAATTACCTTAGAAGGAATGTCTCTAAGCAGTGGGGTAATACAAGGGCACAAAACAGGACTGACATACCGGTCAAGCAGTGAGCCCCAAGTGTCTCATTTGCTCCAGGGATGGGGAGCCTTAGTTCTAGGGGCTGAATGTAGCACTGTGTTTTTCTATCTCGCCCTCAGGACTCTCCGTAGGCTGTAACCTCTCATCAAACATACGCCTTCTCCACAAAATGCTTTGTGCATCCATGTCTAATCTTGCCCCCTTTCTAAAATGTATTTATTGGTATGTGTTTATCTTTTTGTAAATCTACAAAGGACAAAAATAAAATAAAACGGGGATTATGGGGTTTTCTGAAGACGGTAGAGGGCGTGTGTGCTGTGCCCATTGGTGGGGAAAATGCTCTACGGGTGGGGAGAGGGACAAAAATGGGGTGCCAATTGGGGGGGAGCGAGAAATGTCCCTATTTTCATCTCAGGAATTTTGGAGGGTATGCCTCCTTCCAAATTTGGGAAAGCACTAACTAGGCTGGTTGAAGAAGGGTGGGGGACTCTTGGACCCTGTCAGGGCCCTCATGCCCCGTTCCCAAAGCCAAGGGCCTCCTTACCCAGCCTTCAGGCCATGCGTTGGACCACCCTGCAGGTTGTTTATCTGTTTATCAAACCATAAACCTGTTTATCAACCCTAAACCGCTTTAACCTCTGCATGTCGGCCTACCTTTCTGGCCGGCTCCTCTGTGGAACACAATGCCTTGCCGTTGTTAGTCATCGATGTCCACTGTGCCAGCCAGTAATCAATTGCAACGATGACCGAATGCTTCAGCAGTTTTGAGAAGATCATCAGGGAGAGTAAGAGAAACCCTCCCGAGGTGAGGTACTGCCAGCAGGTTTTCCAGGGCAAGTTTGTCCTAAGTCTCATGACGGTTGACATGTTGTCATCGTCTTCCTCCTCCTCCTCTTCCTCTGCTAGGTCACAAATTTAACTTAGTCAGTTCATCTGGCGTGTGTGTCTCAGCTGCAAGCAGGGGCGGTCCACATTGTATGTGAACAGACCTGATTCACACCTCCTGGACTAAATACATGGATGAGATTGTGACTGCTCTTCAGGTTTTGCACTTCCCTGAATTTTATGACTGGGAAAAGTACCCAAAATGTGTAATAAATAAATAAATTACACATTTTAGGGTAGAATAAATTTAGAAACAAAGACACCAAAATAAGTATTTAAAAATGTATTTTGTGAACAAACGCATAATTAAAAACGTATTTTCATGAAGTTATATGTGTGTGTGTAAAAATAACAGATTTATATTAATCATATTCTTTATTGCTGTTGTTTCAACCATCCCAGCATCAACCAAAATATATCTTTACATTAAAATATACCAGAAATAGTAATGTACAAAAGGTTAAAAGAAGAAAAGAATATTAGAATACATAAGGTTAATGGAACTAATACATTTCAATCATCCAACTAAAATTTTGCAGTTCACTCAATTTCAAATTTCTCAGCTTTTGGGCAGCCAAAAATCTCACATATCTGTCAAAAATGTGCCAAAACCAGACAACGAATATGTTGTTTTCACTTGATCATGACCATCAGGTGTCTTACTTAACAAATTCAGAATGAACTTTGCCCTTGGTTCGGAATGCAAAGAGCAGTATAAAAATATTTTACTGCTCAAGCACCATATATACAGAGAAGCTGTTCTACTGATATATTGCTATAACGTCCCTCTAAATATAGTTACAGGTAGGTAGCCGTGTTGGTCTGCTGTAGTCGAAACAAAATAAAAAAAATCTTTCCAGTAGCACCTTAGAGACCAACTAAGTTTGTTATTGGTATGAGCTTTTGTGTGCATGCACACTTCTTCAGATACACTGAAACATCTAAATATGGTGAAGGCATAGTCTGGAATCGCAAAGCCAGAAATGCTTTTCTAAACAAACTAACTGATAAATTATGTGGATAATGCTCAACTCCATGTGTTAATTTAAGGAAACACAAACGTGGAGAGAAAAATTATTCATTGAATTAATTCATTGAATTCTTCTCTCTCTCTCCCTCTTTAAGCAAAGGATCAATCAATCAGCCAATACAGGGTATATCATTACCTTCATCTTCATCTTCCAGCTGAGCTTTCGATTCTCTTGGGTACATAGCTCTTCGGAGAGTCTTCCTTTCCAGGGTGGTCTGGTCAGCTTCCATATCCTACAATCAAGGTTTCAAAAATGAAACTTCTGCAAGGACTACTTAGGTGAGACGTAGGAAGCTTCAGGTTTGGGAACCAAATGCAACTTTCCAGGCCTTTCTAACCTCACCAGACTAGGTTCACTGCCCCTGGTGCTTTTAAGTGCTTTTGGCTGGTTAGAATGTCCCCTTGAAATGGGATAACCATAGAACTGAAGGGTTGGAAGGGACTCCAATGATCATCTAGTCAAACCCTCTTACTTGGAGACTGGATCTGCTGCCCCTGTGGATCTGCCACCTGAGGTGGACATCTTACCTTGCCTTTTGGTTGGGCCAACCCTGGCCAGAACAATAGAGAACAGAATGGACAGCGGTGAGGGGTAGTTGTTCCCCAAGAATTGGAGCGAATAAATAACATTTCCATGAACAAGGAATGCTGTGTATTCTGACTATCTGGTGTGCAGCTAGCAGCTAACTCTGGTGCTAAGTGCACTTTAGACTGGTTTTCTGTAGACTCCAATCCTTTGTGAAATGTGGTAGCCAAGAATGGACAAAACACATCAACCGATCATCCGTTGACGAATTCCTGAAGTGGCATTCTGGGTAGAAATGCGTTCATGTGTGAAGCAAGCACAAAAGCCACGTTTGAATGGCAAAAGAGGAAAGGAATTCTGCTCCCCTTTAAGGAAACACCACCTGATAGGTCAATAAAAAGGTAGAGGACCCCTGACAGTTAAGTCCAGTCGCAAACGACTCTGGGGTTGCAGCGCTCACCTCGCTTTACAAGCTGATGTTTGTCCACAGACAGTTTTTCCGGGTCATGTCCAAGCCGCTTCTGGCAAAACCAGAGCAGCACACGGAAACACTGTTTACCTTCCCACCAGAGCAGTACCTATTTATCTACTTGCATTTTTGGTATGTTTTCGAACTGCTAGGTTGGCAGGAGCTGGGACCGAGCAACGGGAGCTCACCCCTTCGCGGGGATTCGAACCGCCAACCTTCTGATCGGCAAGCCCTAGGCTCAGTGGTTTAGACCACAGCGCCACCCGTGTCAATATGGTGTGCCAAATATGGATCCACAGCTTGTCTTGAATGGAGCTCTGCTGTTTGCGTTACCTTTTCCAGTTCCTGGTCTTGGCGATTCATCAGCGTTTTCCAGTGTTCGTAGAGTTCGACATCTTTAGTTTGGATGTCCTTCAGGGTCCCTTCTCTAAGCACGGTGCCATCCTTCATGGCAATGATCTGAGGAGAAAGAGAAGGAAGGGGCAAGGGCCATAGCTCAGTTGGCAAAGCAAATCCTTTACGTGCAGATAGTCACGGGTTCAAATTCTGGCTTCTCCAGGTAGGTCTGGGAGAGACTCCTGCCTGAAACCCTGGAGAGTCACTGCCGGCCAGTGTCGACACTACTGACCTAGAAGGACCAATGGTCTGACTCATTATAAGGCAGCTTTCTAGGTTCCTAATGATGTGCTACTTTGGAAATTCAACATTTCCCACTTCCCTAATCTTAAGATAACCACATTTCTGTATTAATTTGAGTTTTGCTTTTTAAAAAAATCCTTGTGAAAAACTGTCTGCACATTGGTGTGCATTTCTCCTAATACAGTGGTGCCTCGCAAGACGAAAAGAATCCGTTCCACGAGTCTCTTTGTCTAGCGGTTTTTTCATCTTGCGAAGCAACCCTATTAGCGGTTTAGCGGATTAGCGCTATTAGCGGTTTAGCCGCTATTAAAGGCTTAAGGGATTAGCGGATTAGCTGCTAAAAGGCTATTAGCAGCTTAGCGCCTTAGAAAAAGGGGGTGGGGAGCGGAAAAAAATCTAAAGAATCGCAAGACATTTTCGTCTTGCGAAGCAAGCCCATAGAGAAATTCGTCCTGCGAAGCGCATTGAAAAACGGAAAACCCTTTCGTCTAGCGGGTTTTCCATCTTGCGAGGCATTCGTCTTGTGGGGCACCACTGTGCACACACGTTATATGCAGATTTCTCTAATATGCATATTTTGCAAGTCGTGTCCCCTAATGTAATGCCTTTTTTTTTTTTTTTGCACGGATACATGCATTTTTATCCGTTCTTTCCTATCAGTTCCCTATTTTGGGTGGGGGTGGAGAACTGCCCTGCAAAATTTGGAGATGCATGAATATCAAGGGATGCCTGCTTTTCAGTTTGTACATTGTTTCAGGAAAGGTGAATTAGCCCAGGGCATATTTTCACTGCACTTCTTCCCCACCTCTCAGCAACATATATAATTTGGTCCTTCAGCAAGTTTCCTATTAGACCCATTCAGAGCCTTAGCACAAAATCAGATATACAGAAAACAGCATCTGGAAAACAAATTGCGTGCTTCCTGCCCCATCTGGACTGTGCTATCAGTGCTGACCTTGATGACCCGGCAATTGCTCTGTGATTCCAGACTACCAGGAGATTAGCATGGTCTGCTCATGGGTTACGTGCGGGGACTGGATGTGCTAAATCAGCACACTAGAGCCCTGAGATGACACGGCCTGAAACCAGCATCGTTTCTCTTCTCTTAACCAGTTATCTGAGCAGGAGGAGCTCTCCAACCCTGAAAACTTTAAGTGAAGCCAGTGTGGTTCATTGGTTACGAGCGTCAGACTAGGACCTAAGTGACCAGAGTTCGAACCGACATTCAGTCATGAAGCTTTACTGGGCGACCTTGGACCAGCCATTGCCTCTCAGCCAAAGCTACCTCACAGGGGTATTGTGGGGATTATATGAGATGGGGGAGAACCACACATGCTACCTTGAACTCCTTGAAGGAAAAAGTGGGGTATAACTGCAGTAAACAAATAAGGATGAATTCCAAGCGTCAGACATGCATTCATAAGATTGGTTGATCAAGGTGGTTAGATTGGTCTCAACTAGGGCCAGGGCCTTTTCAGTACTGGCCCCGACTTGGTGGAAGGCTCTGTCACAAGAGACTAGGGCCCTGCGGGAATTGACATCTTTCCGCGGGGCCTGCAAGACAGAGCTGTTCTGCCTGGTCTTTGGTTTGGACTCAGTCTGACCCTTATGTTTCCCTCCCCTTATGGTCTTGATTTATCGAATTTGCTGCCAAGGAGTGTGGTGGAGTCTCCTCCTTTGGAGATCTTTAAGCAGAGGCTTGACAACCATATGTCAGGAGTGCTCTGATGGTGTTTCCTGCTTGGCAGGGGGTTGGACTCGATGGGCCTTGTGGTCTATTCCAACTCTATGATTCTATGATTCTATGACTATTTTAAAATGAGGCTGCATTTAAAATTGCATTTTAACCTGTATTTTAAATTGCCCCCCCCCCCTTATTATGTTTTTACTGTGATTTTATTGGTGTTAGCCGCCCTGAGTCCGGCTCTGGCCGGGGAGGGCGGGGTATAAATAATTTATTATTTATTATTATTATTATGCTCAAACTATGGAACTCACTCCCCTGGGAGGCAGTGATGACCAACTCGTGGGTGGCTTTAAAAGAGGATTAGACAAATTCACGGAGGAGAGAGCTATCAATGGTTACTAGCGATGATGGTTATTTTCTACCTCCACAGTTGGAGGCAGCAATGCTTCTGAATACCACTCGCTGGAAACCATATTCTGCTTCCTGGTTTCCCCCAAGTTGGCCACTGGGAGAACAGGTGACCAGATGGGCCATTGGCCTAATTCAGCAGAGCTATTCTTGTATTCTTAGTTTGATACGTAAGAAAATCCGGCAATGTTTGGACTATGCAGAATTGGACAAAATGACAGGAAGGATTCGAAACCTGGGGGACCAGAGATTTACAGAAGATTGGAAGAAGTATATTAATTATTTGAAGAGCAACTGTAATCAACAAATTACGCTAGTGGGACTACAAGAAGTTTTGTAAGGAGAAATATACGAAGTGTTACCAAGTAGGAAAAGATAGAGATATTGGTTATGAGTTTGAAATGCAATAGGGGAAATAAGAAATGCATACTGAGAGACTAGATTGGAAAATTTTCAGACAGGATTGATGGAAGTCAAAAAAAAATTGAATAAGATGTAACAGTATGTTTAATTACTGTTGAAAATGATATGTTAAAAAAACTAATAAAAATTTATATATATATATAAAAGAAAATTTGGCAATTTTTTTTTGGAAAGTCCACGACGCCTACCCAATCCGCGTGTGGCAGGTACTGCAATTTATGAGTCACCAATACAAGGGTCCTTTTGTCATCCTTAAGAAACTTCAGGATGCCTTCTTGCATCAGGTGATCACTCAGGTGAATGTCCAAGGCAGAAAATGGGTCATCCTGGAATTAAATATATGAAAAGAGGGCATTTTCAAACCAGGCTAAAGCATAATACCTGCAGGTTTTGCTATCCCAACACATTGTGCTCTCGGGGAAATCATTTGGGTTTTGTTTTTTTTAAAATAATATTTATTAGAGGTTTAATAGTTACAGGAAGAAAAGGAAAAATAAAATAAAATAATTAACAGACAATACATCAAAAATAAAAAGAAAGACAAAAAAATACATCAAAACAACAAGAAAAACAAAAACATTTAAAAACACATCCAATATTTCCATATCTTTACCTTTCATTTACTTGTTTCATCGACCTCCTCACACCTCCCTTTAGGCAAATGTTCACATACCAAGTCAACGATTTCCATTGATTCCTATGGGGAAATTTCTACTACGTTCCCGACCGCAGAATTTTGAATACCAAATGATGGGGAAACATGGGGAAACGATCTGAAACCTTTCAAAAGGTAAATGGGGAGGGGGGCCTCTCTTATTTGTCTAATCCCTCCCATCTCCCTCCCTGGTTTCTGGCAAAATGGCTGCCGTGGACCAGCAAAACACCAAAAATAAGGCTTGTCAAAGGTTGATTCAAAACAAACAAATAAACAAAACAGTACTGCATGAATGTCCAGCTGTTTGGATATGTGAATCTGTGGTGTGTATAGCATGCTTATACACTCCTTGTGAATTTTCACACAAAAGGCATTTGGATAGCACAACCAAAAATTCTAAACAAAAATAAAAACCAAACAGAATTAAAACTGAAGAAGGATGAAAAAAGCCTTACCAGGAACACAATGTTGGTGTTTTGGTAGAGAGCCCGAGCGACACAGATTCGTTGGCGTTGACCTCCGCTCAAGTTAATTCCCTAATGGGTACAATAGGCCATGCAAAATTATTTCTCTTGAGTAAGTACCAATGACATCTGATTTTCCAAAGCCTTAAAATAACCAGTTTCTAAAATTAACCCCTCACCCACAAAAACGCCTTCAAATTTATGTAATGAAGTGTTATATTAAATATTAGGGCTGTTGATTGCCAAACCTAGATGACAACTAAGATAGAAAGTGCATCTCAGAAACCAAATAGGGAAGAAAGTGTCCCAAAATTATTTGTAAGCTGCAAATGCCCTCTTTTATGAAGGCAGATAACAGAATGTTTTTATTAAGTGGACCTGATCAAAATAAAGCCAACATCCATACAGGTAAAATCTCATAACAGAAAAATAAATTAAAGTGGATTGTAATACATAAAAGATATAAAGTATCAGGAATGTTTAAAACAAGTCTAAAATAAGATATCAAACTTGATACCTTAAAATATGAAAGTTAAAAGTGAGTTAAAATAATTGACAACAACAATGCCAGATTGTTTATGCTATTGTTATTAAAATTATAGATTAATAATGATAATGTATGAGAACAGCAACCAGGCAAGGATAGGTTCAACCTGGGGAGATTTCCTTTCTGTGTTTTTGCAGCCAGAAGGTAAATCTAAGCCACAGTCACTGTTAATAATTTGTTTGAATCTGTCCAGAGGTAGGCCAGATAGCATTCAGAAGTCCTACCTGGAAATTTTGAGACAAAAGAAGTCACCAATCTGATTCGGTTCTCTGAATAGAAATTACAGGCAAAAAGCACATGAGCCAAAGGTTGTATATGTAAACAGTTAAGGGGTACCCTCAAACTGTCCAATCCAGCGGAGGTCAAGCAATTAAACCTAGCTTTAGTGAAAACCCAAAACAGTATTTGAGAATAGTTAAATTCTCCAAGTATCTAGCATGACTTCCTGTAGCTTTCCCAAAGCAAGGAAGGATTGGACTCTGATTAATAAAATACACACGAGGCGTGACCAGCAAGACTCTGGGAGGAGGTGCCAATAATAATCCTGTCCACCCCTTGGCCCAGGTTGTTTTATTCACAAAAGAACTTTTTACACAGTGTTCGTAAGAACCAATCAGATTTCCTCTGAGCATTTCAAAAAAACCCACATGGGACAAAGTTCAAGTTAAAACTACAAAGAAACTATTTCCTCCTTGAGCATGCATAGTAGTCCAGAGTAAATAAAATAGGAATAAAGGAGGAATGTTTTTAGGAAAACCCCAGAAGTCATAAACAGGAATAAATAAGAAAGGAAGGATGGCAGTATTTACCATCTCCTTGTGAACTCTCTTCCTGGCCCTTAATATCTATCTAAAGATTAGGTAAAGGTAAAGGTACCCCTGCCTGTACGGGCCAGTCGTGTCCGACTCTAGGGTTGCGTGCTCATCTCGCTCTAGAGGTCGTGAGCTGGCGCCGTCCGAAAACACTTCCGGGTCACGTGGCCAGCGTGAGGAAGCTGCAGCTGGCGAGCCAGCACCAGCGCAGCACACGGAAACGCCGTTTACCTTCCCACTATAAAGTGGTACCTATTTATCTACTTGCACTTAAGAGTGCTTTCAAACTGCTAGGTGGGCAGGAGCTGGGACCGAATGACGGGAGCTCACCCCGCCACGGGGATTCGAACCGCCGACCATAGGATTGACAAGTCCTAGGCACTGAGGTTTTACCCACAGTGCCACCCGCGTCCCTTTTATCTAAAGATTAAACTACATCAAAGCTACCTTCTAGCTTTATGACCCAGAATGCCTGGTGAAGCAACTGGCCTGTGCATTTAGAATGCTTATACATGCCTGTCAGGCAGAGAAATAGGACATAGATGCAGAGGCATGGATTGATCAGAAATCATAACAAAATGGCTCAAACCCAGTCAGCGCAATGCTGACACAAATGGCTTGCTCCATATTTTTTTTAAATTCCTCCTAGCGATCCCACCTGATCACTACAGCTTCCTGACATCGGGGCAAAGAAAAAACCCAGATAGATTTAGAGGCAGGAAACCATTCAGGCAAAGGGCACAGAATACCAAATATCAATGCCCTTAATTCAGAAAGCAATAGCAGATTTCACCTGACAATTGCCCTGGTTAGGCCAAGGGGTTTACGGAAAAACTTAGAAATTGTAATTTGTTGATCAGGCTTTTAAGGTTTTGAATGTCATCAAGAGCACCTGCCAGTGAACGTTTCCTCAGGTAAAGACCTCAGACAGGGCCACCCCTATCATTTGGCAAAGTGAGGCAGCAAAATATGGGTGTCCTGAAAAGGCAGCTGGTTACTTAATACATTATTGTAATTGTTTTTACTGCCAAGGATTAGGAAAGGCATGTGTGGGGCTTCCTCCTGCCTCATTTGCCAAAATAACTTGGCTGGCCTTGGATAATAATGCACTTGGGCTTGAGCCCAGGGGAGAGGGGTGCCATTTGCTGCTCTGCCTCAGGCAACAACATTTCTTGGGCCAGCCTTTGCCCTGGTGAGACAAAGAAATCATGCCCCAATAACTGACAGGGGGATGCTTCTGGATTGCTGAGTGTTGCGGGCACTGAGGCTGCTTCTGCTGAAAACCAGCTTGTGCCGATGTCATTACTAACAGCAGCTGCGATCTTGGATCCACTTGGACAGAGAGCATAAGCGCAAGTTCCTCATGCTTTGTTTACCCTTTCTCCAATTTCGGTCTGGTCTCCAAATGGCAATAGATCGATGTCAGGCTGCAGAGAACATGCATCTGTGACAGCTTTGTACCTGTTGAAGGAATAGAAGAAACTTGATGCGCACAAAAGGATCTCTGGGCAGGGCCAGTGCAAAGACAGGAAGCTGATTTGAACTAAGTTACACCATTGCGTCCATCGAGCTTGATACTATCTGTGCTGAATGACTGCAGTTCTTCAGGATTTTAGGCAAGATCTCTCCCAGCTGTACCTGAACCTGCTGGCAACTGAACCTGGGGTCTTCTGTATGCAGATTATTTCCTCTTCCACTGAACGATGAGGCAATGAGGGAAAGTTTATGGTCACAGCTTGACAGACACTAGCAGAGCTAATAGCAATTTTTTTCATCTTGTTTTCATGGCTTGTGCTTGACTGCAGGCTGGACTTAGGTCTGGCTTTTACTCCTAGGCAAAGAAGCTTCCAGACTGTCGTCAGGTGATTGACACAGGTGAGTGACTCTGGGGTTTGTGTGCAAATCAGGAGCTGGTCCATTGCCTGGATCCAGTTCCCCACTCTTTGCAATATAATAATAATAATAATTTATTATTTGTACCTCACACATCTGGCTGGGCTTCCCCAGCCAATCTGGGAGGCTTCCACAAAGACCAAAAATACACTAATATGTCATACATTAAAAACTTCCCTGAACAGGGCTGCCTTAAGATGTCTTCTGAATGTCAGGTAGTTGTTTATCTCTTTGACATCTGATGGAAGGGCGTTCCACAGGGCGGGTGCCACTACCGAGAAGGCCCTCTGCCTGGTTCCCTGTAGCTTTGCTTCTCACAATGAGGGAACCGCCAGAAGGCCCTGGCACTGGACCTCAGCATCCGGGCAGAACAATGGGGGTGGAGATGCTCCTTCAGGTATACTGGGCCGAGGCAAAGGTTCAAATTACGGGTTCTCTCTGTAGATGCATGATCTCAACATCACAATTTGTGAGACAACAGGGAAGACTGGGCTGGAGGTGGGTGGGAGGGATATCTTATTTGCTCGTGTTAGTCATTTTATACACAGCTTTATTGTGGTCCATAGACCCAAAATACACAGTACAACAATAGTATATAGTCATTTCAGTGGCACTGGGATGGGAAGATTTCCTGATGCATTGCACCCATCCTCGAAATTAGCAGTTGCCATTCTCCAACTAAAAATCCCCATTTGCTCTTCCATCTTCCTTACCTGAGCAAAGAGCAGGAAGAAGTGCGGCTGTTAGAAGCCTTATTCCCTTACCTCTGTTTATTAAATGGGCTGCCAAAGGTGATGTTTTCCTCCACCGTAGCATTGAGGAGCCAGGGCTTCTGGGCTGCATAAGCCACAGAGTATCGGTTCCTGGTGGGAGAGGTGAGTGCGTTAGGAGCAGTGGGCAGGCAGAGCTTCTCCCGCACATGGTTTATAGCAAATTGGTAAGAGACAAATGCAAGAGAAAAGCAGATGTTATAACAAGAGTGAAAGGAGGGGAAGGTTTTTTTCCAGGAGAAGGTTATGTTAAAGGAGCACCCATTCCCTGCCACTGCTTTTTCTTCCCATGATTAACTCCAAGTAAAAATGTGTGCCACATGTGCCCTATTTACACTCACACATTCTGACACTAGGCTCTCCAATGGTCATATGCCCAATCAATGTGTCCTTTACAAGCAGGGTCCAGTATGATTTCAAATTGGGAGACAATGTGTTGAGATTCCTGCATTGCAGGAGGTTGGAGGAGATGGGATCTCTTCCAACTCTGCATGTGATGGCCTGGGATTCAGACTCAGAGGCTGAACCTGAGGAATCTCAGCCTGCACAGGAGTCCCCGCCTCCAGAACCAGCTGAGCCGGGGCTGGGGCCTGAGCCTGAAGGGTCCTCACCTGCTCTGGATCCTCAGGTGCAGGCACCAGCTGAGTCTGCTCTGGCCTCTGAGGTGATGGAGGACCCATTGCCTGCAGGTGCTCCACTCTCGGCCCCATCAGGGGAAGAGGAGGTTGCCTCTGGGTCCGGTAACCCTCCAGCCTCTCCTGAGCTGCAGAAGCTCAGGGCAGAGAGGTGGAGGGAACTAAGTTCCCGCAGGAGGAGTGCTCGCCTCCAGGCCAGGAGAGGTGAGTCACCTGTGGACCGGGGCCGCCCTATGCCTCAGGGCAGATAAAAGCCAGTCAGCCCCAGTCCCAGGTTGCGGGAGCAATGTTGTTGGTAGCCTGTTCCTGCCTGCATCCTGTCCTGCTCTTCTGCCAGAGTTCCTGACTCCTCCCGACTCCCCGCCTTGGACCCAGCTACAGCTTTGACGGCCAGCCTCCACACCGCACCATCGACCTCGGACTGGATTCGGACCTCGCCTCTCGGTTAGACCCCAGGATCCGCACACTGCAGTTCTATGATTCTATCAAGTTGAACTCCAGCTGCATAGATTCCACCATCTAAGCATAGACATCAGGTTCCGTAGAATTGCACATATTTTGGAGCATGCACAGGAGGCTAGTCAAAGACAGAAGCTCTCGATGGTGCCTTTGCAACCTCTAGCCATTGGTGGCCACTTCTGCGTTGGCCTTAGCAGACACCTAAGCGAGATAACTGCCAAAAGAAAGCTGAGCATGCTGGGCTGCAGAAGAGCAATGCAAAACTGAGAGGGCGGGATGCCTTGCTCGAATGGCTGGTTGGAACCATGAACAAGAACTCTCTTGTTAGGAGGGAGAATATACTGCAACATTTTGTTGCAGGTCCCACCTGTAACATTAATGTTCCATCCTTCTACGGTGATAGCTCTCAAGGCTCTGTAAACAGGATTCCCAGGTGGTAAATAAGGTAAAGGTAAATGACCCCTGGATGGTTAAATCCACTCAAAGGTGACTATTGGGTGCGGCACTCATCTCGCTTTTCAGGCCGAGGGAACCGGCGTTTATCCACAGACAGCTTTCTAGGTCATGTGGCCAGCATGGCTAAACCACTTCTGGTGCAACAGAACACCGTGACGGAAGCCAGAGTGCACAAAAACGCTGTTTACCTTCCCGCCGCAGCAGTATCTATTTATCTACTTCCACTGGTGTGCTTTTCAACTGCTAAGTTGGCAGGAGCTGGGACAGAGCAATGGGAGCTCACCCCGTTGCAAGGATCAGCAAGCCCAAGAAGCTCAGTGGTTTCGACCACAGCGCCACCCACATCCCTATTCCTAGGTGACCTCCTACTGAGATATGGATCAGTCCCAGACCTCTTTTGCTTCAACAAAACTGCAGCATCAAGTGCTTTCAAACCATGCCCTGCAGCCTATGTACAACCTTTCCTTCCAGGTACGTACTGAAGAGGAAGATCAGCATGGTTTGCAAGCTGCCTTTTGGATTAGCTTATCAACCATTATTGACCTCATGGATCAGGGACAGTCAATGTTGTGCCCTCCATATGTTGTTGGACTACACTGTAGTCGCTGACCAACAGCCTTAGGCAGCATAGCCAAAAGTCAGAGATGATGGGATTTGTAGTCCACCAACATCTGGAGGGAACCCCTGATAAGCTTCAAAGGAACCCAAGATGGTGCAAATGGCAGTTTGGAAAACTCCTGGTGCATCATAGCATTTAATGATGAGCATATAATAGTCTTTAATATTTGACAGTATTTAACAGCTGGCATGCATTTTTTAAAAAATCTGTCAGGATTTGATAGATAACATGCATTGGTATTAGTATCTGCCAGCATTCTAATAAGATGCATGCAATAGAGATTAGTATTTGACATTTGACAACTTAGGAGATTTCCTCTCCGGTCAAAATCAATACTATCAAATTAAGTCACTGTGTCTACAGCATTTGAATGTCGCAGTTAAAATGCCACATTCAAAATGCAACTACAGAGTCAAATCTTGAATTCAAAATTCCTCATTCAAAATATGTATAACTACTATGGGGAACGCACAGCATTTAAAAAAAATTTTTTGCCGGCATTTGTTTCTTTTTAAAAGTGCTGCTACGTTCCATCACAACAGGTTTTCCACAAGTTCCACCTGCAGTTTGATAAAAGAGATATGGGTGCTGTGAAATACTGAGTGTTAGTTAGAAGCATTTAATGTAAACTTAGCAAGTTTCCACATTACAGGAGTTTAGAAGGCACAAGAATGTGTTGGGCGCTGTTAATTTCCCTGAAGTTATCAGGTATCTGATAACACAGTGGTTCCCAATTGCTGCCACAAGAACTACCAGCAGAAGCGGACATGAAAATTCATCTTAGTTCATAGTGAATGTCTGTGCAATCCTATGCAGGTCTACTCAGAAGCAAGTCCAATGGAGTTCAATGGAACTTACTTTCTGGTCAGTTGATTATAGGGTTGCTGCCTGATTCACTGAAACTTGGGAATGAAACTCGAAGAATCATGAAAGGTTGTTTATGTGAAGAAGGATAAGGAAGAGAGGGCTGGTTTGTTCCTCTATCACATGAAGTCACTGGTTCTTGGAGGGTCTTAACTTTTCCAAACTGGGTCTTAAAATTTCTTGCGGCTCATATTCGGATATTTACTCGACCAGGACATTAAACCCACCCCACCACCCAAAAAGAGATTGGGAACCACTGCATTGGAGAAGTTTGCTAGTTAATATTCTCTAGCAAAGTGTTGTAACTGGGGTAAGGAAACAAGGCGTTGGTTGTAGAAAAGGGAGGGATTCAAAAAGAAGAAGATTCAAGAATAATACCTCCGGCTTGCTTCAAAAGAAGACTCACTTTCATATACACTGCAAGTTATGGTAAACAGTATTTTAGTGGTAGTTGGTGAAAAGATAACAGCAACGAGGTGAGCAAATTTCACATACTTGGGAGAAATATTTGAAAGCAATAAATCAAACTCCTGATGCTGAAGAATAGGGGGGAAGACATTTGCATCTGCTACAGATATCAGAACAGCACTCAGCTGCAACTGTAACAAGATACTGATAGAAATTCTGACCAATTTTGCACAGTTTCCATTCTGGAGCCCCCATCAGCAACTAGTACAATTAAATCCAACATGGTACACACTGGGGAAGCATTTACATCCCCCCCCCCCCCGTGTGTGTAAGCTCCAATAGTGGCTGCAAAAGGTAAAGGTAAAGGGACCCCAGACCATTAGGTCGAGTCGTGGCCGACTCTGGGGTTGCAGCGCTCATCTCACTTTACTGGCCGAGGGAGCTGGCGTACAGCTTCCGGGTCATGTGGCCAGCATGACTAAGCCGCTTCTGGCAAACCAGAGCAGCGCACAGAAACACTGTTTGCCTTCCAGCCAGAGCGGTACCTATTTATCTACTTGCACTTTGACGTGCTTTCAAACTGCTAGGTTGGCAGGAGCAGGGACCGAGCAATGGCAGCTCACCCCGTCGCGGGGATTCGAACTGCCAACCTTCTGATCAGCAAGTCCTAGGCTGTGTGGTTTAACCCACAGCACCACCCGCATCCCAATAGTGGCTGTAATTAATAATAATAATAATAATAATAATAATAATAATAATAATAATAATTGCATCTCATGGGATTTGAGATATTTGACCCACCATGGGATGTCATAAAAAGTCCTTCAGGGTCCCATACACTCAATTCATCTTTATTGAGATCTCAAAAAGAGATCTCACTCATATGAGATCCTAAGGACTCTTAACTTTTTGTAGGATCTCCAGGTCTGGGTCAGTATCCCTCATAATAGGCAAACCTCTCTCACTCTTTGAAGATTGCTGACCAAGAGGAGAAGGGGCTCCTTGCAAGGGTTGCAGGAGACAAATGCAGGATACTTCCAGACTACTTTTTTTGGGTGGGATTCAATCACATGCTGGCAAATTCAAGTCATGCAATTACAGTTGCTTGAGAAGGTCTTGACCAACAAACCCGCTTCCCTAAAAGCTCAGGCTTTTTGCAGTAAGGAAAATGCAATGGAAAGTGTGGGGTGGCATTTGCTTTGTGCAACACCATATAAAGGTAAAGGTACCCCTGCCCGTACAGGCCAGTCTTGACAGACTCTAGGGTTGTGCGCTTATCTCACTCTAGAGGCCGGGAGCCAGCGCTGTCCGCAGACACTTCCGGGTCACGTGGTCAGCGTGACGAAGCTGCTCTGGCGAACCGGCACCAGAGCAGCACACGGAAATGCCGTTTACCTTCCCGCTATAAAGCGGTACCTATTTAGCTACTTGCACTTAAGGGTGCTTTCGAACTGCTAGGGGGCAGGAGCTGGGACCGAACGACGGGAGCTCACCCCGCCACAGGGATTCGACCCGCCGACCATGCAATCGGCAAGTCCTAGGCGCTGAGGTTTTACCCACAGCGCCACCCACATCCCTTAACACCATATAACCTCCCCACAAACAAAGCAGAATGAACGCTCATTAAATCGCCAGCATTGTCTAATCTCCCTGCAAGCAAATCGAGTTGAGTGCTCAATAAAAAGGTCATATGGAAGCAGCCTAAATTTCTATGCAACCCTGCAATTCTTTATTTCTGTGGTCCTATAACTCCAAATGCTCTTTGGTTTCTTTATGAACACAACAAACTTTTGTTACGCCCAACTGTGAATTTAGTTTTCTGGCGTGCTTATTTCAGAGTCCCACATCATAGCTTTGAACACCTGTTGGGAGGAAAAAAACCTTTTCCAGTAAGACGTAGTCTCCCTCCCCAATTTCTTATCCTCCCCCCCCGACCCCAAATTCCTTAAATGACATGTAAACAGCATATTCATGCAAATGACAATGGTGCTAAGTATGGCTTCACAGCTTAATATTAATGAAGGTCAATGCTTCACTGCAACAAGCAATGGGTTGGGCAGGCTAAAATCACACCTGGTAGATGGAAACACATATAAGAAGGAGAAAGCGTCATTATTAATTAATTCACGACTGCATGGATATGGACTTTAAAAAAACACATCCCAAGAGCATGAGGCAAAGGTTTAGAACAAAGGGAAAAGGAACATCAGCTGAAGCGAAAGACATATACAGTCGTACCTTGGAATCCATTCTGGAAGTCCGTTCGACTTCCAAAATGTTCAAAAACCAAAGTGCGGCTTCTGATTGGTTACAGGAAGCTCCTGCAGCCAATCGGAAGCCACGGAAGCCCCGCCAGATATTTGGCTTCCAAAAATAGTTCACAAACTGGAACACTCACTTCTGGGTTTGCAGCGTTCGGGACCCAAAACGTTTGAGAACTAAGCTGTTCGAAAACCAAGGTACGACTGTATATATACACACATTAACTGAATCCTGCTAACCTCAGGGTCATGTTTCTAGAGTATTAGCTGGCTGAGTAACTTGGCATCCCATGCTCAAATGAAGGAGTGAATTTTCATCAGAAGGTGGGGAGTTTTCTCTCAGAAAGGCAGAGATTCTTTCTTGCTCGGTTAGCCATTTCCCCATTCAGCAGAACAGGTTCATAAATTTGGGGGTTTTGTGGATGCCACAAGTTCCTGCAGACACAGGGGCACTGAGGTACACACAAAGCTGCTCACTCTGTTGAGGTGATGGGAAAAGTCCTCTGTACCAGAACACAGGCCGTAAGTCAGAAAGCCACTGGGTGACAGAGTGGGCTCTTAATATCGACCACACCAACCCTTCCTGATAGGACAGATGTGGTGTGGAAGATGCAGCAGGATACGACCTTCTTGCGTTGCTCAGAAGATGGAGACCATGGAGGAGAACATCTATGGTGCAACTTCTATTCATAACAGGGCTGCTCCCTCTAGAATAGTGGTTCTCAACCTGTGGGTCCCCAGATGTTGTTGGACTACAACTCCCATCATTCCTAGCCAGCATGACCAGTGGTCAGGGATGATGGGAGCTGTAGTCCAACAACATCTGGGAACCCACAGGTTGAGAACCACTGCTCTAGAAACTAGGGCAGGGGTATATCTTTTCTATTTTGAGGGCCACATTTTCTCACATTAACCTATCAGGAGCAGGCATGGTTGTGGTGAGTGACACCAGAACCCAAAGTGGCCCTGCGCCACCTTTTTTCTCTCTCTACCACCACTTTGTCCTCTTTCCCCCACTCTCAAAATTCCCTTTCTCTTCCTTCCTGCTGGGGGAGCGGGAGCAGACTGCTTTTGCCAGAGACTTGCACTGATCACTTGCAGTTTCCATCAGCCTCGGACAACATGGCTGATGGTCAGGGACGGTGGGGAAATTGTAGTCTCAAGGCCCACATGTTTGCAACCCCTGACCCACCTAGTCTGTGTTTGTCTATTCTGAATGGCAGAGGGTCTCAAAGGTCTCAGGCAGAGTCCTGGCCCCTGTTAGGATATTCCATTCCACCTTAAGTTCAGGCATGACTGTTGTGTGTCACATGCCTGTTTAAACTCCAGCACAGCTTGGTGGGAACTTCCGTTTTGTGTATAGCTATTGCTTATGCTGCTTGCTTGGACGTGAAGGGGGGGAAGACATGTTTTTCCTTTTGTCCTGATGTACGCTGAATAAACTGCTTGTAAATATGCTCATCACAGCCTCTCCCTGCCGCTTCTGTTGTGTAGCGTTTATTCTGCTGATTAGAGCATGCTCCAGCTTCTAAAGCTAGGGTCGCTGATGCTGAAGCAAGGACTGGGGATCACCCAGCACATCGGCCAGTGGGCTGGTGCCAGCTGTGGGCTTGCAAATTGCCCCTGTTTCCTTGGCTGCATCTAAACAGCCCCGCTGTCTGTGATCTCAATCAAAGATGCCAAGGATCAAATCTTCCTCAAGCAGGGTGTACACTGCACAACATTCACTGGCAAGCTTATTCGCTTTCCAGCTCCAAATTCCTGAAGCAACAGGCCCCTGGAAAACCTGCTGGCAAGATACAGAAGGATGCTTGGGGGCACTGGGCATACACATATTCTGTCCTCTGGAAATGCTTGACTCTATGAATTTAGCTCTTGTTGTTGTTTAGTTGTTGTTTAGTCGTTTAGTCGTGTCCAACTCTTTGTGTCCCCATGAACCAGAGCACGCCAGGCACTTCTGTCTCCCACTGCCTCCCGCAGTTTGGTCAAACTCATGCTGGTAGCTTCGAGAACACTGTCTAACCATCTCGTCCTCTGTTGTCCCCTTCTCCTTGTGTCCTCCATCTTGCCCAACATCAGGGTCTTTTCCAGGGAGTCTTCTCTTCTCATGAGGTGGCCAAAGTATTGGAGTCTCAACTTCATGATCTGTCCTTCCAGTGAGCGCTCAGGGCTGATTTCTTTCAGAATGGATAGGTTTGATCTTCTTGCTGTCCATGGGACTCTCAAGAGTCTCCTCCATCACCATAATTCAAAAGCATCAATTCTTCGGCGATCAGCCTTCTTTATGGTCCAGCTCTCACTTCCATACATCACTACTGAGAAAACCATGGCTTTAAGTATATGAATTTCACTTAGAGCTATTTGTGGGTAAGCATAGAAGTTACTTTTCCAGAGAGTAACAGGAGGTTAAATGCAACCTGTCTCTAAAGGGTGCTATATGGATAGTATGCTGCTAGCCTCAGTACTACAAAATCTTCATTAACTTCTCCAGATGTTTTTGGTGCTCTTTTCTAACCCTTATAAGATCAGTGGGCAAACTCAAGCATGCAGAATTATGTAGTAAGGGAATTATAGTAGGGATTTATTGTTATGCCACGGAACTGAAACCATTAGGGTTGGAATTGGTAATACCTGTAGGATTTTCCTGAAAACTCGTCTCTGTCAGGCTGTCTGAAATTACCAGCAACAACCACATTTGTTTGTGCCAGGATTGGGAAAACATCAGGCTCCACAATATAACTGCATGCCGTCTTCATAGAAAAGCTTCTAGACCTCACAATCCCAAAATTAAATGTGTAATATGGAAAGATATTAAATAACTGGAATCAAGGGTATAGGTAAAAAACAAAAAAGGAACAAAGCAGTTACGTTTTTTAACAGTTGTGACCTCAAAATCCATCTGTCAACTCCCCCCCCCCCCCCCAGGGCTAACTCATAGATCAGTTCATTCATTGACCCTATAAAAGCACCAAAGTGAGGGAAATAACAAACATACCGGTTCCAATGAACTTTGCCTTCCAGAGCTTGCATCTCACCAAGAACAGCAAGAAGGAGAGAAGATTTGCCACAGCCAACCTGACCCACAATCATTGTCATTTGGCCTGCAAAGCAACAACGGACTAACATTAGACCCTTTGATCCACCAATAACTGAATGGTCTTGGTTGCTTTGATCGTAACACGCATGAATGGTGAACACTGTATATATGAATTAGATGTTGATACTATTGATTGGCTGCTGTTTAATAGCTATTACCTTTTTAAGAATCTACTATTTTCTTATTTGTCAGTTATAGAAGAAAGGAAAAGAGAGGAGGAGGAGGAGGAGGAGGAGAAATCACTGTGTCAAATAGAGACATGTTTCTGCATAATTTTGTCTTCATTTCAATGTAACAGATTCCTGTTTCAGGAAGCTTTTAATGTTTTATCCCCCCCCCCCCTTTTCTTCTAAATGTATTTTTGCTGGCAACCCAGTCAGATGGGAGGGGTATAAGAAATAATAATAATTATGATGATAAAAAATATTAGTATTAGTATTATAAGTAGGCTACCTAGAAGTAAGCCCCATGGAGTTCAGGAGTTCAGGAAGACTCCCAGTTTAGTATGATTGCTGCTTTATAGTGCAATAAAAATGTATGTCTGTTCTGAGGTAAGTCGCATGAAGTGTGACTTAATCCAAAGTCAGTGTGCATAGGATTGCAGGTGTTTTCATATCTCCCATTAACATCGGTGGTTTAAACACGCTTGACTTTCTATTAACAGACATTTGTGTTCATCTCTAATCTCGATCTGTGTGCTTGCATGTTTGTACGCATACTCAATAAACTAGGAGTGAGGAACCCGTTGTTGAACTACAGTTCCCATCATCTCTGTCCTTTGTCTGGGGCTAATGGGAGTTGGGGTCCAACAACATCCGGAGGGCCACAACTTCCACACCCATCCTCTAGACCATCCCAGGGCTATGAGAGAAGGTATGAGAAATGAAACAATGTTGAAAATGTGAGGCTATTAATTCATCATACCTGTGGGAATTCTGATATCAATATTGGATAATGTGGCTAAGCCACTTCCCCAAGAGAAATACCCATTGGTTACCTGCAATAAATACCACATATTAGAACCACAAGAACATGCAACAATTATACTGAGTATGTGCATGCAGGAATCTATATAAAATAACCACTCTTACAAACTGTATTTTAATATTTTGTTGGAAGCCGCCCAGAGTGGCTGGGGAAGCCCAGACAGATGAGTGGGGTATAAATAATAAATTATTGCTGCTGCTGCTGCTGTTGTTGTTGTTAATTAATTAATTAACTAAACTGACACTCGTGGCTTTGTTTCCCCATAATACTACCCCATGGTTTGTTAAACCATGATTAGCATGGTGTGTGAAGACGGCCCAGCAGCTTAACTGTGGTTTATTTCTTACCAACAAGCCACAGTTTCTTTATTGATGCACAGACCTTAGTTTCCGTCAATTACGTCTTGGTGTTATGTGTGAACTCAGCACCCTGCCTTAACCACGGTTTGACTTTCAAACCCCAGACATTCACCTTGCTAAAAAGGCATGAGGCACTTGTTTGACTGAACTTTGGTGAAACAAGCCATGGTTTGCTTGATCACCTGTGACACAACTTTTGGTTTGCTAACCAAACCATGGCTTGGCATTATGTGAAAACCAGGCTGGCCAAAGATTTTAAAAACCCAGGAAAATGCCACAAGAGTAAGAATTACAAAGGAAGGAGGTGTTAGGGGGGTGGGAATCTGTGTATTTCACATTAAACACTGGTTTTGAACTTTTTCAGCCTAACATTTCATAAAACACATAATAACAAGGGTACAAAAACAACAAACCCAGTAACAGTTGGTAAAATACGTTTTATGCCATGCATGTCACCGGGGCATCAAAGGACACAATAATAACCCTGAGATGAAAAGTTGTTCTTTAAGAGAAAATGCAATCCCACCCAGAACAAAATATTCGCCATCACTTTCCTGGTTAGATGACCCACGCAACAACACAGCATCTGTCTTAACTGGCTTGAGCTTACACGCAATTCATTAATTGATTAATGAATTGAACAGCTGGCAGCAGATTCACTTAAAAAATAATTTGTTGGCTGCCCTACTGAAAATGCAAGTCACCTTGATAGCGCAGTCATCAATGTCTAAATGACGGGTTGGAATCCTTAGAGGAGGCTCATAGCTGTCCAGCTGCTGCCTCAGCGGCTGCTTTCGATTTATGGCTTTGGAGGGCTAGGCAGGTCGACAGCAGGGAAGAAGGAAGGAGAGACGTTTTGCAGAAGGTTAACACAGTAAGATAATGCATGAAAGGTATAGAAGCTACGCATGGCAGTAAAAGAGGCATTTCCTCCTGCGTACAAAAGGAACAACCCTTATAAGACAACACCGGCTGCAACAAATCTCCTCAAAGCAAGGAAAGGGGCTTCTGAAAAAACACTTTCAAGCTAGTTTGTATACATGGAGATTTAAATCAGCCAATCCCTCTGCTTCTTCATGTGTTAAAATGCCTTTCTGTGAAATCAAGAATGTCAATAACTATATGCAGTAACCAAGAGGTTATTCAAAGTGTTATCTCAAGTGTTCAAAGACGCATTCCATTGATGCAAAAACATTCAGAGTGTGAGGCAGGGCCAGTGAGATGTGTGGCTTGGGGTTCCTTGCCCCTGCTTTAAATGTATTCCATTTCACTGTGATCAAAATGTACTTTTTATAGCATTTCATTGTGTTGTTTTTAAGCAAAGGCGATGAACTGGGCCACCTCTGCAAGGCAGTTTGTTGCAGGTTCTGTGCCGTTGGTGTGCGCAAATATTTTTTTGCAATGTCTGCACCACGGCATCCTCTTCAAAATGCCATCCTGTTCTCACCCCTCCCCCGTTTAATTTGAATTTGCAGTTTCTTTGGAAACTCTGACAAGTGAAGAATAACCACAGAAGTGGTCCCAATTAAAAGGATGTGAAAATATAGGGTGGGTTTTCAATGACGATGAAGTTGTGTGGATGCTGCAAAAAAATAGGTAATGCATGCATAAACAGCATCAAGTACAAAATATCCTGCCATGTGCAAGAGTCCCAGGGTGACCTGTAGGAATGGGAGATGGGGGATTCAAATCAGTTCACATTTTAAAGTGAATCTGCCTAATTAATACTTTCTGAAACAATATGTGACCAAAACACAGCCACCTGCCAAATCTTGCACATCTCTGAATTTTGCAATGTGGTTTTCCAGTACAGTGGTACCTCAGGTTAAGTACTTAATTTGTTCTGGAGGTCCGTTTTTAACCTGAAACTGTTCTTAACCTGAAGCACCACTTTAGGTCATGAAGCCTCCCGCTGCTGCTGTGCCACCGGAGCACAATTTCTGTTCTCATCCTGAAGCAAAGTTCTTAACCTGAAGCACTATTTCTGGGTTAGCAGAGTGTGTAACCTGAAGTGTATGTAACCCGAGGTACCACTGTAATGTGTACAAAAATGCATAAAAATGTGCATAAAAATGCATATACTGGTGAAAACGACATATAAAAATGCATTATACTGTGGGCAATTTATCTGCAAAAATGTGTATTGTGGGCAAAATTGCATACAAAGATGTGTACATTCAGGGGGAAATATTGCACTGGATGCTAATGAATTTTCATGAGGTTTTTTTTTTACTATTGCAGACTGATGTGGAAAATGAGAAACTGTAATTAACAGATCCCCTTATCCCCAGTCACTAGTGTGCTTGGTTCAATTTTATAAAGAGAGAGGCACTTACAAGTCCCGTGTGCTTCTTGCAAGACTCGCATGTTAAGGCAGTTTCTCCTTTTCTCCAGCTGTCATCTCCAATCTCGTCACTTATGAGAAATTCATTCAGTTTTTGCACACTGGGACAAGACATGGAAAAAGACAAATTGTTACAAGTCATAACAACACACTGAGAAACTACTGAATAACGATTACAACATCTTCATGGCATATGGTGTAATCCACTTGTTCCAACCGCATGTTTCTTGGCACTGTGACAGATGCTCTCTGGACAAACAGTTCGTCACAGAGCCAGAAGCGCTCGCAAACTGTGCCATTTCCAACTGAGAGTGGCAGTGCTGCAAAGATCCCACGATTATTTTCTCTCCAATGGGAAAAGAACATGTCTACACTTTAAAGGGAGGGATGTTCTAGCCCAGTCATTATCCTAACCTAAGTTGGGAATTTAGGTTCATATGGGGAAGAGCTCAAATGCAACCCTTCGTCACCTGAATTTGCACTCGGGTCCTGTTTGTGAGCTTCGCATAATAGGTATCTGATTGGCCAGAGTGCTGGGCTTGATGGGCATTCTTCTTATCTTAGTTTAAGCTGGTACAACCAAGGAAGAATTTTACCTAGCAGTGGACAAACTTTCTTCAGCTCGATTTAGAAATGGGTCACCCATTACGAATACGTTTGAAGAAGTAGGGGGCCACGGGGAGGACTTACTGAGATGATTCTTCAACATCAACTTCGTTGGACTGGTCATGTTGTGCAGATGCCTGATTATCGTCTTCCAAAGCAACTACTCTATTCTGAACTTAAAAATGGAAAGCGTAATGCCGGTGGTCAACAAAAGAGGTTTAAAGACTCTCTCAAGCCAAATCTTTTAAAATGTAGCATAAACACCAACAACTGGGAAACACTGGCCTGCGAGAGCTCCAGTTGGAGAACAGCCTTTACCACAGATGTCATTACAGACTCACTATTAAAAATGTGTTTATGCAAGACAATCTTACTCAGCTACGAATGATCGCCAACGAAGATTACATTGGTTTAAAATTACCTTTCTATTTTATCCAAATTTCAGGCACTAATCTAGCTCAAACACAGCTTTCCAAACACCCATAAAATGATATTTTTAAGGCTTTCGTGAGAAAGTCTGGAAGTCCCTCATTTTCTATTCTGAACTGGAGAACTTTGGGGGTGATAAAGCACACCTTATATTTGACAATCTGCCAAGATGTGTATTTTTGAGCCAGGAATTGCAAAACATGGTGACATCATTGGATTTACTTTGCGCTACCCTGCTTATCTAGGTGGCTTCCAGACCGTTTTGTTGGTGGGATTCAATTGCATACCAGCAAATCCAGGTTGTAAAATTAAATGTATATGGCATTGTTGCACAACAAACCCACTTCCAAAAGAGTCTGGACTTTCTGCGGGAAGGAAAGTGATGAGAAGATGCACAGGAAAGTGTGGGGTAGAAATTGATTAGTGCAAAGTTGCACAACCTGCCTTCAAAATAAATCAGAATGAATGTTCAATAAGCAGCCAACACTGTACAACCTACCCCTTGCAAACTTGGTGCAAAGAAATCAGGATGAATGATCAATAAGCAGGTTAATGGAAATCACCCTGGTCTTTCAAATGACCACACTCCTAAGGGAGTTTACATTGACATAAGCTAAGATTCCTTCTTTAGTAGACTGCAATGGTGAATTCAAAATTCAAATGGGATTCATTCACAAAAACCCATAAAAGGTTGTCTACCAGTGCAACACGCCTATTCCCTAAATGAAGGGGATTGGCAGACCCAATTAACCACTTAGTTATCCTGGGAATAGAGCACTTAATTCTATATGCTAATTGGATGGGTGATAATGAGGATAGAGTGGCCCAGTCTATATTCACTGGGGTATTGCCTTGGCTGTAAGAGAAAAAATAAGAGGAGGAGGAGGAGGAGGAGAAAGCTTCTTAAAGGTTGAGATTTGTCTTGGCAAAAAATGGGATCTTTGGAGAGCTCAAATGTGCAAAGCAAGACAGACATTCTCTATTTGGTGTTACAGCTGAGCTAAATATAGCACACAGAGAGAGAGAACATTTAAACAAATAGAAGGCGGGTTTGGAGACTGGAAGGAAAGATGGAAGATACCATGTTTAGGGTTAGAAAGCAACTTTCTTCCAGACTTCTCGTTGGACTGACACCTCTGTTCCCCACCACCTCAGTTGTGGAAATGCAGCCGATTTCCGTTCAGTTTAGGAAAAACAAAGATAATTCAGAATCCGCGCAAAGAAAAGGTCTGATCTGTAACTTACATAAATTCTGCGCATGTATTTTTCCTCTGTTTTGCTTGCACTAACCACCACCTCATTGGCTGGGGCAAAGAATTATGCAGGAGAAAAGTGGTTAAAATCGTTAATCAAAGAAGAAGAGGGCGGAAGGTCAGGAGCAGAGCAGGTGCTTTGCTCAATTAGCCACACCCATTAATTTAAGTGGGTCTAACATTGAATAAAACATTAACCTAGGTTCACTAATTTTAATGGCTCTGCTCTGAGTAAAAGTTAGTTGTCTACAACCCACGACTGCCTCAGACTCAATCTTCAATTTGTGACCAGACTGGGAAAGATCCGTCTGAAGCAATGGAGGGTTAGCTGTAGATTAGCAAGACTAGGGTTGCCATATTCCCCAAAAGTGAAAATCCGGACAAAGTTCTTGAGCTTTTTTGGGGAACATCTCTCCACCAAAATTAAGTTTTTTGGATTTTTAAAAATCCGCCTGGATGCCAATTTCAGAGCCTGATTCCAGGATATATGGCAGCCAAAGACACAATATCAGACTAGACTGTCCAACAATCTTACATAATAAATTATTATTTGCTTATTACATTCGCATACCACCTTTTCCTTCATGGAGCTCAAGGTGGCATACATGGTGTGTTTTTTTCTCACAATGAAGTGACCCGGACCTTGAGATCATCATCTGAGGTCCTTCTTCACGTGCATCCTCCATGAGAGATCCAGAGTGTGGAAACAGGAGAAGGGGCCTTTGTGGAATGCTCTTCCTAAGAAGGCCTACCTGGCGCCATCATTACTTAACTTTAGACTGTACTTATCTATAACCAGGCCTGCTGGAAGTGGGGCGGTGGTGATGTTGAAGAAGAAGAAGAAGAAGAAGAGGAGGAGGAATTTGGATTTGATATCCCGCTTTATCACTACCCTAAGGAGTCTCAAAGCAGTTACCATTCTCCTTTCCCTTCTTCCCCCACAACAAACACTCTTTGAGGTGAGTGGGGCTGAGAGACTTCAAAGAAGTGTGACTAGCCCAAGTTCACCCAGCAGCTGCATGGGGAGGAGCGGAGACGTGAACTCGGTTCACCAGATTACACGTCTACCGTTCTTAATAACCACTACACCACACTCGTATTTCTTGTTTTCCTCTTGGCTTTCATGTATCTATGTGGGGAGGTTGTCTGTCTGCCTGTTTGGTTCAGGTAGGTAGCTGTGTTGGTCTGACACAGTCGATTAGATAGATAGATAGATAGATAGATGATAGATATCAGTCCAGTAGCACCTTAGAGACCACACGTTGGTATCTGAAGAAGTGTGCATGCACACAAAAGCTTATACCAAGAACAAACTTAGTTGGTCTCTAAGGGTTAGGTTTTTTTTATATATTTTGCCTGTTTGGTTGTAAGTCACTTTGGGTTGCTCTGGGCAAGATAAAGCAAGTATTCAATAAATAATAACAACAACCCTGTGAGATATGTTAGGCTGAGAGGCAGTGACTAGCCCAAGCTTTGTGGCTGAGTGGGGAATTGAATCATGGACTCCCAGGTCCTAGTCCAACACTCTAGCTGTTTCTCCACACAGGCTCTTGGCATATTCCTATGCATTAAAGCACATACAGTGGTACCTCTGGTTATGTACTTAATTCGTTCCGGAGGTCCGTTCTTAACCTGAAACTGTTCTTAACCTGAAGACCACTTTAGCTAATGGGGCCTCCTTCTGCTGCCACGCCGCCGGAGCACGATTTCTGTTCTCATCCTGAAGCAAAGTTCTTAACCCGAGGTACTATTTCTGGGTTAGCGGAGTTTGTAACCTGAAGCGTCTGTAACGTGAAGCGTATGTAACTCGAGGTACCACTGTACCTGATGATGGCCTTGACAGCAAATCGAACAACTGTGGAAAGCAGGAACAGCGGTGTGACCAGGATGTGGAAAAGCGACAACGATGCAAAGGCCTGGGCTGTAGTTGGTGGTTCCTCTTTAATATACGTGTATGTCACAAAGGTCTGTCACGTCAGGAAAAAGAGGGTGTTGGTTATGTTGCTTCGTGCAGAACAAGCGAGGCAAAGAATGTGTGAGACGGGAGGAGGGGGTTGGAATGCAATGCTCTTTGCATTTTAATGACAAACTATCTAATTTGGATAGATGGTTTTGGAACCAATTTTGGAACCAATACGCAAAGTGAAACCAAATTTTATTCCTCAGGGATTCACACCTCTCTGAATTTTGCAACCATAAGTGTATAAAAATCAGGGTCCTCTGAATCCAGTTTGTTAATCTGGATCGGACCCGATCCTGTCTTGACTGATCTGGACCCCTTCCGATCCATCCCGGATATTATTGTTATTGTGAGACTCTTTGATTTAGTTTATTTATTTCGTGAAATTTATAGACTGTAGAGAAAAGCAACAACTCAGAAGAGGGTTTACGAAAAAGATAAAATAATATTGTCACTTTAAAAACCACAACAATAATTTGAGGCCTACAGGATGTCAAAACCACAGTAGAGTAGACTGAAACAAACTAAAACTCATGCAAGTTTTCTAAACATCCGGGTAGGCTTGCCAAATAAGAATATCTTCAGCAGGCTCTGAAAAGAATAAAGTGAAGGCAGCTGCCTGATATCAATAATAGGCAAGGAGTTCTCAGGGCTATTTAGTGAGATGCAAGTACCATGGCTTCCAACATGGGGCACACGCCCCACAGTAGGGCAATTTGATTTTTAATGGGGGCAATTCGAGAATGAGTTATTTACAGTTAATAGCCTTTTAGGCTTACTCCACATGACTAGGAGTTCACTTTCTAAATAATAAGAATTATATGTCATGGGTGGGGGTGGATCAGAATTCTAGAGATGCTTAGGTGGGGCATGGCCAAAAAAGGTTGGGTACCACTGTGTATGTATCCTAAACAGGTAAATAGGTGTCCTGTTGCCACTGCTGCTGCTCCTGGACCACTGATACAAATACAGTGGTACCTTGGTTCTCAAACGCCTTGGTTCCCAAATGCCGAAAACCCAGAAGTAAGTGTTCCAGTTTTCGAACGTTTTTCGGAAGCCGAACATCCGATGCAACTGTCGGCTAATGTTTCCGGGGCACCTGCACCAATCAGAAGCCGTGTCTTGGTTTTCAAACATTTCAGACGTCAAACGGACTTCCGGAATGGATAAAGTTTGGCGCTCTTTTTTTTTTGCTATTTATTTTGCGTTTTTGTTTTTGAGGCATTTTCGGTTACTTTGTTATTGTGACTGTGTGGAACCCAGTTCAGCTACTGATTGATTGATTGTGTGGCTGCAAAAATGGATAAAAGCTCTCCATTCAAACAATGACTATCATCAGTGCAGGTATGAAAAGTATTGAATTTTAATTATTATCATCTACAATACTGCCATTTATTTTATAGTACAGTACATTGATTATTATCAGGGACGTGGGTGGCGCTGTGGTTAAAACCACAGTGCCTAGGACTTGCCGATCGTATGGTCGGCGGTTCCAATCCCCACGGCGGGGTGAGCTCCCATCTTCGGTCCCAGCTCCTGCCCACCTAGCAGTTCGAAAGCACCCTTCAAGTGCAAGTAGATAAATAGGTACCGCTTTATAGCGGGAAGGTAAACGGCGTTCCGTGTGCTGCGCTGGTGCTGGCTCGCCAGAGCAGCGATGTCACACTGGCCACGTGACCCGGAAGTGTCTGCGGACGGCGCCGGCTCCCGGCCTCTAGAGTGAGATAAGCGCACAACCCTAGAGTCTGACAAGACTGGCCCGTATGGGCAGGGGTACCTTTACCTTTACCTTTTTACATTGATTATTGCTTTCATTTTATGGATCAATGGTCTTGTTAGATAGTAAAATTCATGTTAAATTGCTGTTTTAGGGGTTGTTTTTAAAAGTCTGGAAGGGATTCATCCATTTTGCATTACTTTCTATGGGAAAGCGCGCCTTGGTTTTGGAACGCTTTGCTTTTGGAACAGATTAAGTTTGAGAACCAAGGTACCACTGTAGAAATACAAGTAGGAAGTATGCTTGGCAACACTTATCCCAGTCCTCCAATGGCTTGGGAATATCTTTTGGAGGTTTTCCATTTTCTTCCAAGCAATTTCAGAAAAATCCTGAGCTAATCTCAGGACAGTATTGTGTGGTAAGTGATTTGTCATCTTTAGTTAGAATCTTTCTCCATAAGTTGTTGTTGATGATGTTGTTGATGACGATGATGTTTTACATCTGGGAACATTCAAGGGGACATCTGCCCTGCTGTCTGAAATAATAAAATCTACTCTACCACCTCAAAAATCTAGCAGTTCATTCTTCTGTATGTCTACAGCTAATTTAAAAGTTTGCTTAATAAACCACCCAACATTCACACACACTCCAAAAATTAATTCTTACCGCAAGAACAGCTGCAATTGGTATAGCTGCATTCATAAAAACTGTGGAAACAAGCACAACCATAAATTATATACAGCAACATTTGTCAATGTCTGAACTATACTATAGATGTTTGCTTTAAGATTATTTCCTGCCCGGACAACTCCTTAAGTGGAGGTTGGGGGGGGGGAGCTTTTCCTGTCAAATGAAAACATACTTGGAAATATTATGGTTTGTGTATTTTACTGAGCTGGGGAACATATTCCCGAAAGAATTGTCGGGTTGTATGCCACAGTTAAAAACGTTGGCTTGGTGGGGAAAAGGGAATTATTTAAATTGCTGAGGTTATGTTAACCTAAATCAAAGGCCATGAAAAAAATAAACAAACTCTGCTATATCAGCTGCCCATAGATGCTGCGTGTGATTGTTAATGTAAACTAAGGGATGTCAACAAGCTTAATAAGGAAGGTTAGATGATTATTTGGAGAGATCTCATCGTGCTTGTCCCAGGGTATGAGAAAGGCAACAGGAGGTCAGGAAATCATTTCTCCCCAGCCAAGTTTCATAAACTTGCAAGCTTCACAAGGCTTTTTTTTCCATCTTGGAAGACAAAGAAAACGTAGCGATGCTGGAAGCTCATCTTGTGGGAAAAGGGACCTGCTCTGCTGCATGTGATCTCTCTTCCGTCTTTCTGCTAAGGTTGGGAATGGAGAGGTGACTGAATCCTGGGAATTGGCAGAGGGAGAAAGAGCATTGCCCCTGCAGGCCATGGGGATAGCCTTCCCAGTCTTGTAAAATCCGGGTCAGAAGCCACATGCAGGAAGTATGATAATTCAATCATCTGCCTTGGAGCTCCCTAATCAGCTAAAATAATAATAATGTTTAACTGGCGGACCTAAAACTAGGAATGACAACCAATTACGATGAATGTCGGTCAAAGGGCGCTACTGAAATCATGGCCTGCCTGTTGGCTTCCCACAAACATCTGGGTGGTCGCTGTGGAAAGCAGGATACTGGACTAGAAGGGTCTTTTTTGATCTCATCCAGCTGGGCTCTTGTTACTTTGCAACATTTCGCAGATGACAACAGAGACTCTGGAGGCTTGCAACCTCCAGAGCAGTTTGGTGCAGGTCTGTGTTGAAGGTGCCCATGGCTGTGGGCAGTTTTTGTGGCAGGTGCTGCCTCTAATGGCTCTATAAGACCATTAGAAGAGACTGCTTTTTGAAGCCAACCTGGTGCCTCTGGGTGGCTTACAATAAGGTCCGGGGTGTTTACAGCACTCTTCCCACCTGTGATTTTCAGCAACTGGTATTCAGAAGCATGCGGCTTCCAACACTGGAGGTAAAATATAGCCCTTGTGGCTAGTAACCACTCTTTAAAAGCCAGCTCCATCTGGTACACTGGCTGAGACCCTACCTGCCTGCCCACTGTCTCGCCAGAGTGGTGCATGCTCTGGTTATCTCCCGCTTGGACTACTGCAATGCACTCTACATGGAACTACCTTTGAAGGTGACCTGGAAACCACAACTATTCCAGAATGTGGCAGCTAGAATGGTGACTGGGAGCGACCACTGAGACTATATAACACCAGTCTTGAAAGACCTACATCGGCTCCCAGTATGTTTGCGAGCACAATTCAAAGTGTTGGTGCCAACCTTTAAAGCCCTAAATGGCCTCAGCCCAGTATACCTGAAGGAGCATCTCCACCTCCATCGTTCAGCCCAAACACTGAGGTCCAGCTCCGAGGGCCTTCTGGCAGTTCCCTCACAGCAAGAAGTGAGGTTACAGGGAACAAGGCAGAGGACCTGCTCAGTAGTGGCACCTACCCTATGAAACACCCTCCCACCAGTTGTCAAGGAAATAAACAATTATACAACTTTTTGAAGACATCTGAAGTATAGGGAAGTTTTTAAAGTTTAATGTTTTATTATGTTTTTGTATATGCCGGGAGCAGCCCAGAGTGACTGGGGCAACCCAGTTAGATGAGTGGGGTCCAAATAATAGAACATTGTTGTTGTTGTTGTTGATAGCCATCACTACTGCTTATGGAAACAAATTCCATAGTTTAACAAATAACATAACTGGCAATCTGTTCTATCCACCCAAACAGTAAGATATGGCAACATTTAATTATTCCATGCTTTTAAGTGTGTGTGTGTGTGTGTGTAGTATGCCTATTCCTGTACCTATTGTTGTGACTTTTGTATTTTATAGCATATGTGGCATGTGTGTGCTTTTAAAAAAGCATTTATTCTAATTTGTGCACTGCTGTTTTTGCGTTTGTCTTTGGACAAAAAGGGAGGAGGGTCAAACAACAAGATGGTGGCCTTCCAGCCAGCCTGCCACACTCAAGGATATATACTTACTAGAGAGAGACGTGTAAAGAGCAAAGGTTTTGAGGCTCGTCAGCTCCTTCACCCTCGTTTCTTCTACGCTTCTGCAGAATATGTGCTCCCAGGCATACAGCTTTAAAAGCTTGATCCCTTTCAGTATTTCATTGGTTTTCTTCAGCCTCTCTGTGGAGTAATCCTTTCCATCGATGGGAAATGGAGGGAGAAAAGGGGAAAAGAGCATTAAACCACCCATTTTTAAAAATGCAAATAAACAATAATAAATATTTTAGCAAACTATGGATCGTGCCAAACTGCAAAGTGAGGCCACAGGGTGGAGAGGGCAGAGACTGACAACCCATAATGTGTTGCTGATCCTTGAAACCATGGATTGAAGATCAGCTGAAACATCAGGAGCTGTCTTACGCTGTCAATGTTTTTTTAAAACATTGTTGCCACATTTTCAAAGCAGTTCAATAGTTTTTGATGCAAGAGTTATGGTACAGTCAAACCTTGGTTGTCGAACATAATCCATTCCGGAAGCCTGTTCAGCTTCCGAAAATGTTCGCCAACTGAGGCACGGCTTCTGATTGGTTGCAGGAGCTTCCTGCACTCAAGCGGAAGCAGCGTCGGATATTCAGCATCCAAAAAACATTCACAAACCAGAGCATTTACTTCTGGGTTTTCGGCATACGGGAGCCGAAACGTTCCAAAATGGAGGCGTTCAGGAGCTGAGGCTTGACTGTAGTCAGTTATATCACTGTTCCTTTGGTTGAGCTGAAACCACTAAGTGCCCATCTAAACAAAGATGATGATGTTGATAATAATAATAATGATGATGATGATGATGATGATGTCTGGGATTTGAAAGTCAAACCATGATTAAGGCAGGGTGCTGAGTTCACACTTAACACCAAGACATAATTGACAGAAACTAAGGTTTGTGCATCAATAAAGAAACTGTGGCTTGTTGGTAATAAATAAACCACAGTTAAGCTGCTGGGCCGTCTTCACACACCATGCTAATCATGGTTTAACAAACCATGGGGTCCTACTCGATGGTAGGATGAGCTCCTGACAATATTATGGAGGAACAAAGCCACGAGTGTCAGTTTAGTTGTTAATAATAATAATAATAATAATAATAATAATAATAATAATAATAATAATGCTATTATTTATACTCCACCCATCTGGCTGGGTTTCCCCAGCGGCTCTGTTAAGCAACATAGAGCCATAGAGTTGTAGAGTTGGAAGCGACTATGAGGGGTCATCTAGCCCAACCTCCTGCAATGTAGGAAGCATTTGCCCAACCTGGGGCTCGAACTCACAACCTTGAGGTTAAGAGTCCCATGCTCTGCTGACTGAGCTACGTCCAACAGTGTACCATAACCAGGCACAGAACTCCAGTGTGTTACCACTCCGGTCGCGTGCTTTAAATAGCTGCCAAGTCTCATGTGTGGAAAAACAACTTACAAGCGTGCTCTTCTGAGCCTCGGCCAACTTTGTCGCTATGAAATATTGTATTGGAGCCAGCAATACAATGACTGCAGCGCCGACCAAGGCACTCTGGCCAAGTAAGTTGTAGAGCAGGATCACCCCCATGATAATCTACAAAAAAAAGGGGGGTAGAGAAGACTTAGGAAACATTGCCAGTTCTGTAGTTCAGTGCACAAACCTGTATGAGATGATCTAAAGGTGAAGCTGCCAAATTCAAAATATGCTGCATAATGCTTAACTGTAAAGGGTGTGTAACAAAGGCTACTAAGTTATACTAAGTCAGATGCGGGTGACGCTGTGGTCTAAACCACTGAGCCTCTTGGGCTTGCCGATCAGAAGGTCGGTGGTTCAAATCCCCATGACGGGGTGAGTTCCTGTTGTTCTGTCCCAGCTCCTGCCAACCTAGCAGTTCGAAAGCACACCAGTGCAAGTAGATAAATAGGTACTGCTGTGGCAGGAGGGTAAACGGTGTTTCCGTGTGCTCTGGTTTCCGTCACGGTGTTCCGTTGTGCCAGAAGTGGTTTAGTCCTGCTAGCCACATGACCCGGAAAGCTGTCTGTGAACAAACGCCAGCTCCCTCAATCTGAAAGCAAGATGACCGCCAAAATCCCATAGTTGCCTTTGACCGGACTTAACAGTCCCGGGGTCCTTTACCTTTTTACCTTACCTTATTAATGTATGTTCACGCCATACATTTAAAGCACTATTATACCACTTTAAACAGTCATGGCTTCCCCCAGAGGATTCTGGGAGCTGAAGTTTGTTTAAGGGAGCTGAGAGCTATTAGGAACTTGCCCCCTCCGCCCAGAGCTACGATTCCCCAAATTCCCTGTAAAGAGGGATTTATTGTTAGGCCACTCTAGCAATTGCAGTTCTACGTGGGGGATTGGGACCTCAAAACAACTCTCAGCACCCTTCACATTAGTCAGCTCCCAGAATTCTTTGGGAGAAGCCATGACAGTTTTAAGTGGTATCGTAGTGTTTTGAATGTATGGGGTAAACGTGGCTGTAGTATTGATTGCTCTGCCTTGTGGTGGCTATCCGAAATCTCTGGCAGAGGAGGTTTTTCCCCACCCTGCTACCTGAAATTAGGGTGGGGGGGTTCAGGGCAGAGGGCAAACCTGTGGCCCTCCAGCTGTTTTGGGGTTCCTACTCCATCTACCCCCAAGCCAGCATGGCCAAAGGATAACTGCAATGCATTTTGTGGGGGGCTCCCCTTGCACTTGATCTGGAAACCTCAGCTAATGCAGAAAGCTGCAGCACGGTTGCTGACAGGAGCAACACCCTCTCAGCATGTAACATCTCTGCTCAGAGATCTACACCGGTTACCAATTTGTCACTGGGATAACTGCAAAGTTTTCTCGCACCCGCTAGCATGTTTAACAGCTGCATAGTAAAACTGCAGGAAGTCCTCAACAGCTTGGGACTAGTTCACTTGCAAGATTGTCTTACACCATTTGCAGTAAATCATTCGTTTAGTGTGGTGGCAGCTACACTTTGGAACTCCCTGCCACTTGACACCAGGCAGATGCCTTTGAAGCACCTGCTCTGCTTAAGACATTTTTGCCTAGGCAGCCTATCCAGACGCATAGATGCTGATGTCTCTTTAATCTCTTTTCAGTTTTCTGTTGGTTTTAATCGTTTTTTTAAAAAAATGTTTTCAATTACTTGGTTTTAACTAATTAAAAAATTGTCCAGTAGCACCTTAGAGACCAACTATGTTTGTTCTTGGTATAAGCTTTTGTGTGCATGCATACTTCTTCAGATTTTTTGGTTTTAACTATTCTTATTTATCATTTTAATGACCCAGATTCAATCTTCCCTGTCCGCCAGTACAAAGGCTGTTGTGCTAGCCTAAGAGGCAATAACAACAGTTGTGCAATATGAAATCAAGTGCAATGGTTGCACTAGCTGCATTTAATTCTTCCCAGTATTTCTTGTAAGCAGCCCAGATGTTTCGTTACAATCAAGCAGTATACGAATTTTGCCAAATCCAGCAAAATAAAGAGTTGTGCATGATGAGAGTTGTAGACAAGCAACATCTGGAGGGGCATGGCAATCTCATCCTCTGCTTTAACTGGTGATGCCAAGAATTGAACCCAGAAGCACCTCCATCCATCCATGTGCTGTAACCCTGAGCTTTGGTCCCTCCCTTAAGGCACCATCATTCTTTAAGATTCAGTAAAGTTGTGGGGGGGGGGTTGCAATGAATGAAATGAAATCTGTTGTGTCTTCCAAAAATCAGTCCCTTACTTCGATGCTCTACCTGAACGGGCATAGCCCATAGATTGGGACACAGGAAAAGGAACCACATCAGTTGATTAGTTTCAATGGCGACCAAGTTATTGATCTGTCCCAGAGTCATCTCTCCCATGGACAGGTTGGATGTGGAAAGTCTCAGCATCTTATTATAGATCATTGCCTGTGGAAAGAAGCAGGGCAAAATGTTGGTGGGTGGTATACATTCCTTTTCTTTAAATTATTATGATTTGTTTGCATATTTAATGAAGGAAAAAAGGAGAAAAACATTTAATGTGAAAAAATAGTATATAAATGATACTGAGATGTCAGGGACCGTACTGAGGAGGAATGGTGGGAGCCACCCCTTCCCGCTGATCCTGATCCTGAATCTTCCCAGGAGCAGGAGGACAGAATAGATTTAGAACAGTGGTTTGCAGAGGGACATAGTTCAGAAGGCAGAAGCTGGGAAATACTGGATGGGGAATAGCCAGCAGAAGAAACACCGGAAGAGAGAGAGTTAACAGATTCACAGTCTCTGGATAGCATCCACCCCCCTTCTCCGAAGTCTCGAAGAGCTCAGGAAGTATCAGAACAGTAAAACGCAGAGGGTACAAGCTCAGATTACAAGACGTAAGAGTGACATGGATTAATAGGGACAGAGGGGGGAGTATCCCTTAATTGGGAGCACCGCCATTTCTAGGAGACGGGTTCTTTGTCCTCTCACTGTGATTATTAAAGATTCTAACTGGTAAGGTGTTCCTTTCATTTGATCTCTTATCTACTGCCACAGGGGGAGGAAGCCAATTCCCCGAAGCCTGACATGAGACTAACAACAACAACAAAAAGACCATCATCAATTCACAATCTAAACACAATAACTATCAGTATTGTATTTAGTTAAATGTGTAAGTAGAAAGAAGCCCTCCAAATGTCCAGAGAAATATCCACACAAAACTGAAATATGTTCAAATGTAGCAAGGGCTGCCTGCAATAGATAGTGGGTATTGCTGTATAAGTCTCTTAGCAACCATAAGGGCTCATAAAATCTGCTTTTGACGTCCTGCCATTAATCTCCATACTACAGGAATGAAAGTTCATGATCCCTAGGGATGTGCTCCACAAGGAGCTGGCTTGAGGCCTGAGGCCCATTGGCAGACCAACACTACGCTACAAAGATGTCTGCAAACAAGACATGAACGTTGGCAACATCAACCTTCCTTTGTGGGTATCTCTCGCAGATGACCACAGCACCTAGAGGCAGTCAGATGGTGTATCCATATCAGTGACCAGAGGAGGAATCAGAGGCAGATTTGGGGAGTGCTGCTGGTTCGGTCACACTAGGCGTGGAACCTTGGGGGCGCTGAAGGGAGCGCCGTAACTCTGCTTTAGGATGGAGCATGAGAGACGGGGGCGCCGAATTTCGGCATCATTTGCGGGTGGTGAGAAACCTTCCCTCAGCATCAATCTGTAGGGGGCAAATGTCACAAGACAGTCTGGGAGGGGGTTCATTACAGATTTATGAATTGTGGGTGTTTTTCTGTACCCCTCTTTCTTTCTTTTCAATCCAGAAAAAAAAAAAGACTTGCCACTGCTTCAGGCCAAGGTTCCTCTCCTCAGAACAGCCTTGCAACATTTCTGGGCCAGACTGGGCATGGGAACGATGTTTCGTTTTGATGCAGTGGCATTCCTACGGACCAGGAATGTGACAGGGCTCCTCTGAAGAGGAAGTGTGCCAAAGCTTATAAAAAGAAAAAGAAAAAAATACTACTCACAGCCACCTCATAAAAATGTAAGTGAATCTGAAAGTAGTTCAAATTACATTCTCCCGTTGCCCCTGAAAGTCGACAATATCCCTCCCCCACAACCTTTGTGGGGGACGAAATGTTGTTTGAAGGTGGGGTGGCGGCTAAGGGTTGGAGACTTCTGCCCAGTTCAATTTTAAAAGCCTGATACCACTTGGTGGGGCAGCCCGATATAGCTGGCTCCAGCCTTGTGATTCAAATCAGGCACCCCCAGCTGGTTTTGGACTACAACTCCCATCATCCCTAGCTAACAGGACCAGTGGTCAAGGATGATGGGAACTGTAGTCCCCAAACATCTGGAGGGCCGGACTTGGGGATGCCTGGTTCAAATATTATTTCTTTAAAATTTCTATCCTGTCATTCTTCCCAAAGGAGCCCAAGGTATAAAATACCCAAACACGAAAAAAGTAAACATAATTTTTAAACCCTACAAACTTATGAAAACATATTTTAAAGCAGTTAATATTGTCAAGATTGCCAGACAATGTCTTTTAGTCCTCAAGTGCCTGAGTAAACAGTAATGTTTTACAATATCTCTGGAATGTTATTAATGAGGGAGCAGGTGCATCTTACAGGGGAGGGCATCCTATAAACAAGGAGCCACCACCAAGAAGGCCCTGTCATGAGTCAATGCCAGCCAGGCAGCAGCCAGCAATGGCACTATGATGGAAGAAGGGTGGGATGAAGCAAGATGTAAACAGGTCTTTTGCCTCTTCTATCAGGTACAAAGGACACTGGAGAGACTCCTTAATGCCATCCAAACAGCCGAACACTTTTTATCAAATCTGCCCCAATCCTCCTGGTCCAATTAGGCCAAAGTATGGATAATTTGAAGCCTTGACCAAGCCGTTTCACAGCCTGTGGAGTAATGCCTTTATTTACCAGCAAAGCTCCTCGTAGATTGATGCCTGTTTCTATGGTAACGTAGTAGGAGGCCTGGAGAAAGGTCCTTTGCAGGATGAGGGCCAGGAAGAGGAGAACTGCCAGGACATAGGCGGTTTTGAGGAAATTGGCTGAAGTGAGGAACGGATCTGTAGAATTCTACGGAGCAAAACGAAAGAGATTGTTTCAACTAAGAGAAAATATTGGAGGTCTAACCAAACAGCAAGGAAATGAAAATAATAATAATTAGCTGTCACCCAATTAAAGAAGGCCTAAGGCAATTCACCTGGAAAAAATGCATAAACGTGAATGTGAATAAACAATAATTGCTAAGAAAAGACTACAATTTTTCTCTAAAGTATCAAAAAGAAAAAGTACAGTTAAAAATAAGAAGACTAAAATAATTCTGGAGTCTCTGATAAACAATAGTTTGTTGGTTGAAGAAACACACACACACCCTTCCTCCCCCTGTTACATTCATGATTTGTTAAACCATAGTTTCCTGTGACATACGGATTGGGAAGCTTTTGGTATAAGTGCTTCTTACAAACCAGGGTATCAAATGTCTCAACTTGGTCTGTTTAAAAAGAAAAAGCCTATTCAAATGATACTTCCTTCCCCTGTCACCTAAATTTTAGGTCCCATAAACAATAACCAACTGAGGACCAACAAGCCATCTTCCTAAAAAATATACTCTAATTTTACTTACTCTAACTGGGTAAATAGCTCCAGAGGTTAAGGCAGTGTAGTTTGCAGACGTTGCATTGGTCTTGAGAATGTCGTCTTCGGTCTCGTTAGAAAAACTCATAACGATGCCGGAAATACAGAGCGGTCCAGCAAACCCCAGCAGGTCGGCTAAGTAACGGAAGGTACTGCTCAGAAGGATTGGCCGCCCGAAGGCGCGATACATGGCAAGCCAGATGGAAGGCTTGCGGTTTGGCTTGTCTTCCACTTTTTTCTGGGAAAGAAATAATAATAATAATAATAATAATAATAATAATTTATTATTTATACCCTGCCCATCTGGCTGAGTTCCCCCAGCCACTCTGGGCGGCTTCCAATCGAGTGTTAAAAAAAATACAGCATTAAATAGGCTGGATGCAAATTTTCAAAATAAATAACCTTTTTTTTTTCTTGTGAGGATACTGCTATGCTTCTCTTCTAAAAATAAATCGACCCAAACAGAAGCATGTTTGTCCTACAATAAATCTCTAAAACTGAATCGATACAGGGTACATTGAGATAAAGGGGCTTTTCTACGTAAATGAAGAACCAGCATGACCGATTCCCCAAATATGGATATAGTGGTACCTCGGGTTACATACGCTTCAGGTTACAGACTCTCTAACCCAGAAATATTACCTCGGGTTAAGAACTTTGCTTCAGGATGAGAACAGAAATCGTGCAGCAGCGGCCCGGTGGCAACGGGAGGCCCCATTAGCTAAAGTGGTGCTTCAGGTTAAGAACAATTTCAGGTTAAGAACAGACCTCTGGAACGAATTAAGTACTTAACCCGAGGTATCACTATATTCATGTTCTGTCCGATTTGCACCATTGCTTGGGAAATGCGAAGAAATATCAACGGAAAACCAGATTTAAATCATCTATTGAAACTTGTTGCTTTTCTCACTGATTTCAGCTCATGAATCAACTCATTGGTTGGAGCTGCCTTCATTTAAAGCAGGGGCAGGGAAAACCTTTTGTTGTTGCTGCTGCGAGGGCCGCATTCTCTTCATGGCAACGTTCTGGGGGCCGTGTGCCAGCGGTGGGCGGAGTTAGAAGCAAAAATGGGAGGAGCAATGATAGCTTATGTTTATACAGTAAGGTAGCTTCTGTGCACGCACGCACACCCCTCATCTTCCATGAAGCAAGCAAAAAACATTATCAGAGTTCAAGGACATGTTTCAGCCAGGCAAAAACACTCGGGGCATGAAGAGGGACGGTGGGTAAAGCAGGTGAGGTTCAGGAGAGTCCTGAGGGCCAGATGGAGAGGCCTGGATCATAGAATCATAGAGTTGGAAGAGACCACAAGGGCCATCGAGTCCAACCCCCTGCCAAGCAGGAAACACCATCACACCACTCCTGACATATGGTTGTCAAGCCTCTGCTTAAAGACCTCCAAAGAAGGAGACTCCACCACACTCCTTGGATTTGATATCCATGGAGGAGATTGACAATAGATTGGGGGCCATGGAGGAGATTGACAATAAACCATGATGAAAGCAACTCAAAACATACATCACGTGCAGACATCCTTAGGAATATTTGGTTATTAATGAATTCACACTTCTACACAGGCAACAGTGTAACCCTTTCACATTTGAGGACAGCTTTGATCTCCAGCATGTTGCTGCCACTGCCCACCTCTCATTTCTGCCGCCTAAGGCAGCTTCCTCCATTTCCCTAAAGGTAGGGCTGGTGGGGTCTGGACACATTCAAAAGGAATGAAGGCCTGGAAAGGGTGAATGTGGAATAAATTTGATTTTGCTGTAGGTGAAATTGACAGGCAGCAGGTACGGGTGGACTAAACAATGGCTATAAATGTTACTACTACTACTGGAGAGTCAGCGTGATGTAGTGGTTAAGAGCGGTGGACTCGTAATCTGGTGAACCGGGTTCGCTTCCCTGCTCCTCCACATGCAGCTGCTGGGTGACCTTGGGCCAGTCACACTTCTCTGAAGTCTCTCAGCCCCACTCACCTCACAGAGTGTTTGTTGTGGGGGAGGAAGGGAAAGGAGAATGTTAGCTGCTTTGAGACTCCTTAGGGTAGTGATAAATCGGGATATCAAATCCAAACTCTTCTCTTCTACTAATAAAAATAATAATTTGATTCTTCCAAATTGACTGTAGATGTTGTTGTTTTCCCCCTGAGGGGATCCTCTATATTTATATTTTTGCTTTAGGAAAAATGGAGTGGCCACTATCCTTTGGAAACAGGACTCACAGAAATTGGAGCTGACGGTCCATTCAATTAACTATCCAAAATCATCCCACATGGAGATTGTGCTGAAGGCACTCCCTATTCATTATTCTTGGTTTGGCTTTGGATCCTTTTAGTTTGGTTTATTGTTCATTTGACCCCCTCCCCCACCCAACCCTCACACCCTGTAATCTGCCTTGAAACTCTTCTTGGAATAAATGTGACATATAACTTTAGAAAATAGCCAACTAAATAAAAATGGAATTATTACTGCTGCTATTATAGTAACAGATCTGTGGTAGATTGCTTTGATATAGGACCATGAACCTGAGGCTGACAAGAGTTATTCTCACCACAAAATTGTGTCTGAGATAATTTAACAGGGTCATGTTCAGCATCTTTCACTGAAGGCTTTGGGAGAGAACAGTCTCCTACATTCTCCAAAGGGATGGAATGCACTCAAGGCCAGCTCTGTCCCATTTTATACAGGAACAGTTTGGCTTAATCCTTCTCTCCTCAGAAACCTTATAAGCCGGCTATGCATGAGTAACAGCTAGCAAGATCGCTGAAATTTAAGTCTATGGTACCAGCGTAAACAATGGCAAAAGTTAGCAGCTGCCTCAGGCCCCCAGATGTAGAATAATTTTTGGAACTTTCCTAAATTTGCCTGTAGTTCCTTTTTCAAAGTAGGTGTGGCAAGGATTGGATATGAAAAGCATGCAATCTACCCCCTAGCTTACGCATTTTGGGGCACCGTGGGACCCCAAAACAGGATGTCCCGATTTTATCAGGACAGTTGAGGGGTATGCAATGGCCATCTGACCTCTGGTGACCTCAAAAATCTCTGGTGAAGGATCCGATAAAGATGAATTTGGCTGGATCAATGGGAGAAATTGTGGAAATGTGATATTAAATTTACCGCATGTTACACAATCAGAGAAAATTTGATGAAAATGCTGTACCAATGGTACTTAACTCTGGTAAAATTGGCTAAAATTTGCAAACTAAAATCAAATACCTGTTGGAGATGCAAGAAAGAAATAGGAACAATGTTTCACATGTGGTGGGAATGCCAACCTATTAAACAATTCTGGAATGAAATATATGAAGAAATCAAAAAGGTGTTTAAAATATCTTTTAGTAAAAAACCGGAGGCATTCTTTTTAGGTGTAATCACAAACGATATTCCTGACAATCAAAGGAAAGTATTCCTCTACGCGACAACAGCTGCCAGGATGCTCATAGCAAAAAATTGGAAAGGGAGAAAAATTCCATCAATGAAAGAATGGCAAATTAAATTTTGTGAATATATACATCTGACAAGACTCAGAGCATTCATAAGGGGACAATCGGACCAAAAATTATTAAAAGAATGGGGATGTGCTAAAGCGTATATGAAAAAACATTGTTCTGGAGTAAGTATATCGGTATGTAACGAATGAAGCTTTGCAGGGTTAAAGAAAGAGAAAAATTGGGCAAAATGTATAAAGATAGAGGTAATCTACATTAGACACAACAATTTAGAAAGAGTAAAAATTTCGAAGTCTTAGAACAAAGGAAGGAAGTCATTATGTGTATACGTACGTAACAATCAGAATGATGATATGGATTTATTTGTAGATGTGTTTTTGTTTTGCGTTTGCTTTTTTCTGGTGTTTTGTGTTTTGTTTTGTTTTTGCTTGTTTGTACTGCTTTATTTTGGATTCAATGTTTGCAATTTCTGTTGTAATTTTGCATTGGGAAAAAAAATTAAAATTAAAAAAATGGAAGATGAATGAACTTGGATGGCTTTCAAAGTGGGTTACACAAATTACTGGAAGGTAAGATTGCATCAAGGGTGGCGCTGTGGGTTAAACCACAGAGCCTAGGACTTGCCGATCAGAAGGTCGGCGGTTCAAATCCCCGCGACGGGGTGAGCTCCCGTTGCTCAGTCCCAGCTCCTGCCAACCTAGCATCAAAGTGCAAGTAGATAAATAGGCGGGAAGGTACACAGTGTTTCCGTGCACTGCTCTGGTTCGCCTGAAGCGGCTTAGTCATGCTGGCCACATGACCCGGAAGCTGTACGCCGGCTCCCTCGGCCAGTAAAGCGAGATGAGCACCGCAACCCCAGAGTCGGCCACGACTGGACCTAATGGTCAGGGGTCCCTTTACCTTTACCTTAAGATTGCATCAATGGCCAACAGCCACAATGGCTGTGTTCGACCTCAACTATTGGAGGCATTATAGGAATGAAAAGCAGAGCGAGTGGCTGTCACAATCAGGTTCTGTTCCCGCTCAGGAAGTTACCTTCTGCTCCTCATACGCATCTTTCAAGCGGACGTAGTTTGTAAGGGCTCGCATGGCGATCGGCAGTTTCCCAATCGCCTTCAGGTCAATAGGCTTCCTGTGAGCTGATATGATAAGCGGGTTCATCCACCAGTAGGTCGCTTTGGAGAGCAAGTTGACGAAAGGCTGCAGGAATCTCACACCCAGATCCTGTAGATCTTCAGGAGGCTTCACTTTCTGAGGGTCTGTGAAAAACACATATTTCTGGAGATAAAAACAACAAAGAATAAGTTGAGTGGCAGGTGATTTTTTAAATGCCCCCCCCCATTTCTTATTTATTTTATTTATATACAGTGGTACCTCGGGTTACATACGCTTCAGGTTACATACGCTTCAGGTTACAGACTCCACTAACCCAGAAATAGTACCTCAGGTTAAGAACTTTGCTTCAGGATGAAAACAGAAATCATGCAGCAGCAGCGGGAGGCCCCATTAGCTAAAGTGGTGCTTCAGGTTAAGAACAGTTTCAGGTTAAGAACGGACCTCCAGAACGAATTAAGTACTTAACCCGAGGTACCACCCGAGAAGCACAGGGATTATTCCCCCAGATGGGGTAGATCCACATGTTCTATGTCTGCCTTCAGGAATCCAACTGTGAACTGATGTGAGTAAACTTCTTTTATTGACTTTGAATAAGATTGTGGCATCTTTGTTCTTTTAAGAGGGATTTAAGGGAACTGACCAGGAACGTACAATTCCATCTGAGGCAGACTGAATTGTATAATAGTGAGAAGCTCACATGATCTTGCAACCAGCTATCTGCTGTGCATGTGAAAAGGGGAATGTAACTCTGCTAAGTAAATGAACTTGCTAGCGTAAATTAGGAAGGATATCAATTAACAATATATCCTCTCCTGCCACTCTGAACATTTCCACAGCAGAGACCTGCAGAGGGGCTACACAAGAAGAAGTTCCTATAGGGCAGGGTTTCCCAAACTTGGGTCTCCAGGTGGTTTTGGACTACAAGTCCCATCAACCCTAGCTAGCAATCAGCTGGAAACCCAAGTTTGGGAAACATTGCTATAGCGCATGGGAAGTGGGGAGGTTGATATACACCCTAATTCAAAGCCACTGCACGATGCACCTTTTTTGTGTGCTTTTTACACAGGATCCTAAATCTGTAAGCCAGCATTGCAAAACAAACACTCCAAGAGCTGGGAGATGATGGTAGTGATTGACTTCAGCAAGGGCTAAACTCCTCCACTCCACTGGCCAGTGGCTGGTAGATAACACAGCAAAGTTATATAAAGTCTGGAATCTATGCCAAGCGGAACACACCCTGACACGGATGACGTTGATCTCCACTGCCATCAATAACCCATAGAGCACAACCATCAGTCCGGTGATGCAGAAACGCAGCTGCTGAAAGCTGAACCCATCTTGGCAATATCTGACCAGCTTGATAGTTTTGGTGACAAAGGCCATGACCCAGTACAGAAACAGAGCTGCGAAATAAAGGAAGAAATAACACTTAGTTATACATAGGTATCATTAATCTCTAATCTATTAATCAATCTGTCCAGAGTCTGCTGAAGATATAACCACTTTAAAAACAGAGGTTATGGAAACAGTGTGTTGTTTCCAATGTTTTTCTTCTTCTTTGGCGATTGTCTTCCATAAGCACAGTTTTAACAATGAGTCTGTAAGTGACTGTGGAGGCCAATTCTGGATCCACACGTCCTTCCACAGTGGGGACATAGGCTTCTGGGCAGGAGTTGATCACGGTGTGGATTTGCCAAGCATGCCTTCCTCTTAGCACATTTCTCCCTTGTGTCCTGAGTTCAAGTGTCTTCAAAGCCCATGACACCTTTGGTAAAGGCTGTTCTCCAACTGGAGCGCTCGCAGGCCAGTGTTTCCCAGTTGTCAGTGTTTATACTACATTTTTTTAAATTTGCCTTGAGACAGCCTTTAAACCTCTTTTGTTGACCACCAGCATTATGCTTTCCATTTTAGCCATACTCAAAGTAGGCCCAGCAATTTTAATGGGCGTGGCTAACTTAAGTGCATTAATTTTGATGAGTCTACTCTGAGTCGGATACAATCCACTAGAGACAACTGAACAAGGCTGACATATAATAGGCATCTAAAGATTGCTATCCTAAATCTACAAGCCCTTTTCTCAATGCACTGGTGTCTTCTGCTCTGTGGGACGTACACAGCCTCTCTAGCTGTTGTGTCTCTGCCATGCATTCCCACGGAGGGAAAACACACGTGTGTCTCATTTTATTCCTCACAGCACAAATATTTATTTATCAGCAGGGAATCCAGCATGGCTTAGGTTGCACCAGTTTGCTCAAAAAGCCCACTGAAAAGAGAGTGTGTGCTTTTTAAAACAAAAACAAAAAACCAACTGCTTACCCAGAAGTAGTTTTGGAAAATTTGAGGTCTCAATATTGTGGTAATAAACGATAGATGTTGTCGCTGCTACAAATCCCATTATAGCAGGGAGGAAGAGATGTAGGTGGCGAGACTTCAACTGTCTGCAAGGGAACAAGGGTGATGTCAAAAATGTGACTGGATTGCCAAGTATCGAGTTCAGGCAGATAAACTATAAAGCTCAGAAGCCCCTGTTCAAATCTCACCCCTGTGAAAGATCCACTAGCCAGCCTTGGGCACTAAGCCTACACCACAAGACTGGCTCTGGATGTTGTTTTGTAAAGTGCTTTGAGGTGGGTTTTTGTTTGTTTTTTATGATCACGTGGTTATATAAATTTAATGGCATAAATAAAACAAATCCCAACAGGCTCAGGCAGCATGGTCAATGGTCAGGGGACATAAGAGTTGGGGTTCAACAACTTTTGGAAGCCACAAGGTTGGGGAAGCTTGGAGTAGGATATTGCTAAAAAGCACACGGGAAGATGGTAAAAACGAGGATATTAGGATAATATGAGCTTTGGCCTAATGGTCCACCTAGACCAGCATCCTGTGGCCAGCCAGATGTCTGTAGGAAACCTGGAAGCAGGATGTGAGCTCAAGAGCATTCCCCCTATGATGTGGTCTCCAACAACTAGAATTCAGAAACACTTAATGCCTTTGACTGTATAGGCCAGGGCTCAGCAACCTAAGGTCCATGGGCCACAAGCAGCCCATGGGGGTCGTTTAACCAGCCCATGGACCCCCACTGCTCACTCAGGGACCCCCGCCACCCGCTCGGTTGGCTCCTGTGCACCACGCTAAGCCAACATGGAGCAGAGTGGGGACCGCCTTCCGCGACGCTGTCTGGCTTCCCATTGACTGCAGGAAGCTCCTGCAGTCAATGGGAAGCTGTGCACACCTCTTCCACGCCAGAAGGAGCACCGGAAATAGCATTTGTGCATGCATGCATGCACACACACACACACTGGCATCTTAAGACCATGAACCAGCCCAAGCCACAAAAACTTTGCCAACCCCTGGTGCAGGCAGAGCTAGCAGCCATGGCTAGTAGCCACTAGTAGGATGAAGCTCTAAGTGTTCCATTTCTTGGCTGTAGTCTACTAGGCAGTCCGAGGACAATTGTGGGGGACCTCCAGACCCTCCCTGTTTCGGAGTGGGATTCAATCACACACTGTACCAGCAACTTCAAGTTGAGCAATGAATGCTGATATGGAGCTGTTGCGCAACAAACCGCCTTTCCCAGAAGATCAGGCTTTTTGCAATAAGGAAAGTGGTGGGAAACGCATCGGAAAACATGAGACAGCACTTGCTTTGACGCAGCGTTGCCCAGAAAACAGACCAGTGTGAACAAATAGTTGACGTTCTCTCATCTCCCTGCAAACAAAAGCGGGATGGATGCTGGCCTAGAAACTCCCGCTGTTTCAAGAGGGAGATGGAACAACGGCAAGGAAAGTGAAATGTTCCACCTGCTGCTGGCATTTCTGTCTCAATGTCTGTTGCAGCTGGGGAAAGTTAAATAGAATGGCAATGCCTTTTCCCTTTAGGAAGCAAAGAAGAAAGAGGTTTGCTATCCTTTGGGAAATGCTATGAGCTTGGTGTTACACAAGTAGCAAGGGATTTTTTTCTCCCACTCCATAAGAACGTAAGAGATCAGGTCAGTGGCCCAGCATAGATCAGTATCCTGTTCTGACAGTGGCAAACTTGATGCCAGTGGGAAACCTGCAAGCGGAGTGGAGGAAGGGGGGTGCGGTGGGGGTGGGTGAAACCGGGTGTCACCACTGAGGGGGGTGACAAAATGCCAGGCGGCACTCACCACGGGGCCTGCAGCGCGCCCGAGCCACACGTCTCTCCTGGGCGTGACATGGTGGCTTGGGCACCCGTAGGCTCTACGCTGCCCCAAACAGTCCGCCCTTCACCTCCCCATCAGCTGTAGGGCGGCTGAATGGGAGGAGGCAAGCAGACTCCTCGGAGGCCCCACGGAGCGTCCTGCCCCAGCTGGCCCTGCCCTGCGGGCAGCCGGCCCTGCCCCTGGGTGCAGGGCACATGCACCGGCCCAGGAGCCCAATCGGCTTGCTCTGCCGCTGCTCTCAAGCAGGAGTCAAGCACAATAGCTCTTCCCCCTCCTTTGGCATCCAACACAACTGTGGAGGTGGAACATAGACATGAAACCTCGTAGCCATCAATAGCTCTCTCCTCCATGAATCTGCCTAAGCCTCTTTTAAAGCCATCAAGGTTGGTGGCCATCACTGTGGGAGCGAGTTCCGAAGTTGAACAATGTGCAGCCAAGCACTTACGCATCTGAAACGATGCCCTCTCCTATTTCACACACGTGCACAAACAGGAGGGTGAACGTCAGGATCCATCGCAGGTTGTGTCCGGGGAAGTGAAGCCACGTGTTGTGATGAATCTGAACTTTTGAGCTTTGACTTCCCCATCCTGAAACATACAAACATAAGCGTCAAAAGATATTCCTGGGGACTCCTAAAACCCTTGGACCCTTTTGGAAGCAAATGACAATAAAAGCATCATGAAGGAACTTCAGACAGATTGGCTTAGTTTTATTGATTACTTCGCACTGGCATAGTGGTCTCAGAAGGTTGGGTTTATTAACAGTGATTCCACTACAACTCTTTACAGAAGCTTCTCTGTCTTTTCTTGAATTTCGCAGACTCATACAACCATAGAATGGTAGAGTTCAAAGGTGCCCCAAGACTGTTTTTCAGTACCCATCCCATGTACATATACAGTGGTACCTCAGGTTACATACGCTTCAGGTTACATACGCTTCAGGTTACAGACTCTGCTAACCCAGAAATATTACCTTGGGTTAAGAACTTTGCTTCAGGATGAGAACAGAAATCGTGCAGCAGCGGCACAGAGGCAGCAGGAGGCACCATTAGCTAAAGTGGTGCTTCAGGTTAAGAACCGTTTCAGGTTAAGAACGGACGTCCGGAACGAATTAAGTACTTAACCCGAGGTACCACTGTATAGGTATAGAGCAGGCTTCCTCAACCTCGGCCCTCCAGACGTTTTGAGACTACAATTCCCATCATCCCTGACCACTGGTCCTGCTAGCTAGGGATCATGGGAGTTGTAGGCCAAAAACATCTGGAGGGCCACGTTTGAGGAAGCCTGGTATATAGCAACACAAAAACATTTCAGACAGGAATGTTCCAAACAACAATGCACATAACTTAGCAGGTCATAAGCTCTCAGCCGTATTACTTACCAATGAACAATATAGGAAAGGTGATAAATAAGAGGAAAACATGAGGTACCAAATTGAGGGCATCCAGAAAGCAGACGTTCTTTAAGAAGCCGGCGCTGATGTTATAGGCAGAAGGGTTGTCGTTGCCACAAAATGCGACTTTCATTGCTTCCACTCAGTTGCGCTGACGAGAGGGAAACAAACCAAATGTTTGTGATAACATCAGGGAAAACTTTTTGGGGTGTTTATTTATTTGCTTGTTAGCCCAAACACAAACCTGTCCTTAGCAAACGCATCAGATCTTTGAAGAATTACAGGACTAGAGGAGCCTCTACGAAGAACAGCACGAGGCCTACAGGGCAAAGGACCAAAAATTGAGCCATATCTGCACCGAACATTTAAAGCACCATTATGTCACTTTAATGGCCATGGCTTCCCCCAAAGAATCCTGGGAGCTGAAGTTTGCTAATGATGCTGAGAGGAGTTTGAACACCCTTATTCCCCTCACAAGACCACAATGCTCCAAGGGGCTCAGACTGGCAAACACAGTCCAGGTATCTTCATAACAAGGCTGTAAGGTAGGATAGACTGAGAAAAAGAGGTTCTTGTTGTTGTTGCTGCTGCTGCTGCTGTTAGAATTTATATACCACCCTATACTCGGAGGTCTCAGGGCGGTTCACAGAATTATTTAGCAAGCTCTGAGGCTGGTACATCATCCTCTGATACCAAAACCAAGATGCTCCCTGCCGCCAGCAAAGATGGATTGGTAGGTAGCAAATCCTGAGCAGTAAATTATATCCTAACGTGCACAAAATAGAGGCATATATTGTGTACATAATGCATATATAAAAGAGTTGAGCCCTGTGCTGTACTATATTTCTACAGCATAATGTTAATACATTTTTTAAAAAACCATTATATGCATTCTTGAATGTATCTGCTTATGTGCTGGCGACTTTAGGAAACCTGGATTGATAATATATGTGCAGTGTTGTCTATCATATGAACAGGGATGGGAGCCTATGGCAATTTCGGTTTCTCTCAGTTTCTCTCTTTTCCAATCTTAAATTCAGTTCTCCACATCCATTTGCTATTGTTTGTTTGTTTGCTTGCTTGACTGTTTGTTTTAAAGAGTCATCATGAAAATTCACCAGCATTTTAGCGAGAATTGTTCCTAATAAACGCATTTTTTGTATAAAGAATACATTTTTGTATTCTTTTTGTATAAGAAGACATTTTTGAATGCTTTTTCCACAAATGCCTGCATTGTTATGCACACCTCATCCTTGTATTCATGCTTCTTGACCGGAGAAATGCATTGCAAAATTTGGGGAAGTGCGAATTTTGAAATATGGCTGTGTTCCAGAGTTCAAATATGGTTCCAGAAAATGCAGATTTAGATAGGTTCCCTTTTAAATGCAAACTGAATCAAATTTCACCCGGATCTCTAGCTCCAACTCACATCCACCACAGACTCTGTGGCCAGAATTCTTTATCTGGGAAACGCAAATTGCTAACGGTGAGATGTTATGAGTTGCCTGGGCTGTGTTGAAGAAAGCCAGAGAGTATTAAGAAAATATCTTCAACATATCCCATACAACCCATGCTGACTTATGGGGAATTATGATTAAATAACATCTCACCGTTACCAATTTGCATTTCCCAGATAAAGAATTATGTATGTGTTAACTGCTGGTGGCTACTTAAAAAAAAAAAAAAAAAAAATCTTACAAGGATTTAGATTTTGATAATATCTCAGATACTAATAACACAAACTATTCTTAACTGCTTCCCTCTCAACCCTGAACAGTATTAACCATTTATACTTAATGTGCATGTCCAAAATTGTAAGGAACCTATACAATGCAATGCTAGTCTTACTCAAAGTAAACCCATTGAAGTTACTGGATATGAATAACTGAGGTTCATTACTTTCAGTGGTTTTACTGTGAGTCAGATTTAGTTGAAATTGTTTTTCCCCTCTTTCTCCAGAGTTTGGATTATGTGCCACGGACCTAAATCACCCCGGACACGAACCTGCCAAAATTAAGTCCTCTTCTCTCTAGCTGATTTTGGTGAGAGAAGTTAAACATGTGCTGAATTCATTCTGTTATACACCACCAAAAATTCATGGCTGCAATCCTACACACACACACTGAAGAGAAAGCAATCGTATACCCACTCACAGGCAAAGTAAACCCCATTAAACTTGATAGGACGTAAAGTGGATCTTATTTTGAGGTGAAAATACTTCGGAATTTGCTGCAAATACGCTGAACATCTTTAGCTGGATTGTGAGGTAAGTGTGCCAAGAAAAAGTACAGACTTATTGCCATAGTTGTGTATAAAGCGGTTAAAACGACACTACAAAGTAACATGTGCAACTATATATTACCAACTATACAAATACTCTTTTTCCCCCTTCGTTTTTACAAAAAGCTTAATGCACGCACTTGTAGAGTCTCTCATTTCATTATTCTGTGATTCTATTCCGTATTGCCTGCCATCAGGTTTTGTGCGTTGTAACCAGTTTCAGAAAAAGAAATCTCCCAACCAGCCAGTCTAAGCGATACAAGAGAGCAAAAGTGATCTCTAGGTAGGAACTGGTAAATAAAAAGTTAAAACAGCTCCCAGTGTCAAACTTTACAGAAGTAGAGAAGGAGTTTGGGGCTGGGGAGGGGAGAGAAGATCTTGTTCCAAGGAAGAGAAGGGAAAAGTTTAGGAGCGGACAGCATTTTCAATCGCAGATCAAACCCAGTTGTAGAATTACTTACCTTCCCAAACAAACACACACGCACACACTTCGCACAGAACGCCAAGGCACACTTCTTCAGGTGGGACCAGGATCACGGAGGCGGAGGAGATCTGTTCCTCTGGAGAAAGCAGACACAAGCAAGACCCAGAGCGGCTTATTTTTAGGCTGGTGATGGGGAGGTCAGCTGCTGCCTCCTATCGGGTTTCCAAAGTGAACAGATTCTTCTTGCGTCTTTCTCACACAGGCACTGTGGCGGGAAGGAAACTAGGGAGAGAGAGACGAGCGAGCTTAAAAGAATCACACTTCGTATGGGTTTTTATCATACAAATTCCTCCTTCCTCTGTACTGAAGGGTACTCAAGCGAGAGGGATGGGAGAACCTGCCAATTTTGGTTTCTCATTTTAAGTTCAGTTCCCCACATTTCTTCCATCGTTTTGTGATCGTTTTATATATTAAAAAGTCCTCGTGAAAATTCGTCAGCATTTTCTTGCACATCTCTCCTTATAGACACCTCTTTGCATGCAGTTTTGCCCAATATACAGTGGTGCCTCACAAGACGAAATTAATCCGTTGCGCGAGTCTCTTCGTCTAGCGGTTTTTTCATCTTGCGAAGCAACCCTATTAGCGGATTAGCGCTATTAGCGGTTTAGCGGCTATTAGCAGCTATTATAGGCTTAAGGGATTAGCGGATTAGCTGCTAAAAGGCTATTAGCAGCTTAGCGCCTTAGAAAAAGGGGGTGGGGAGCGAAAAAAAATCTCAAGAATCGCAAGACATTTTCGTCTTGCGAAGCAAGCCCATAGAGAAATTCGTCCTGCGAAGCGCATTGAAAAACGGAAAACCCTTTCGTCTAGCGGGTTTTCCGTCTTGCGAGGCATTCGTCTTGCGGGGCACCACTGTACCATATTTTTCGCTCTATAAGACGCACCAGACCACAAGACGCACCTAGTTTTTGGAGGAGGAAAACAAGAAAAAAATATTCTGAATCTCAGAGGCCAGAACAGCAAGAGGGATCACTGCGCAGTGAAAGCAGCAATACCTCTTGCTGTTCTGGCTTCTGGGATAGCTGTGCAGCCTGCATTCGCGCCATAAGACGCACACACATTTCCCCTTACTTTTTAGGAGGGGAAAAGTGAGTCTTATAGAGCAAAAAATACGGGTACACATTTTTGCAAAGCAATTTCGCCTTCTACCGTGCATTTATACATCCTATTTTCCCCAGCATTCTTGTACGCATTACTTGGCCAGAGAAATGCATTACAAAATTCAGGAAAGTGTGGGTTTTTAATGGATGGCTGCTTTTCAGTTCACATGCTGTTTCAGAATGCACGGATTATGTAGGTTCACCTACAGATGCAAACTGAATCGGATTTCTTCCCCAGCTGTACCAAAAGCGGCTAAATCATAATAATGCACTGGCTCCCGGCAGAGTACAGGGTCAGGTTTAAGGTGCTGGTTTTGACCTTTAAAGCTCTATGCGGCCTAGGACCCACGTACCTACGGGACCGCCTCTCCTGGTATGCCCTGTGGAGGACCTTAAGGTCTACAAATGGCAACATTTTGGAGGTCCCAAGTCACAAGGAGGTTAGATTGGTTTCAACCAAGGCCAGGGCCTTTTCAGTACTGGCCCCAACTTGGTGGAACGCTCTGTCACAAGAGACTAGGGCCCTGGGGGACTTGACATCTTTCCGCGGGGCCTGCAAGACAGAGCTGTTCCACCTGGCCTTTGGTGTGGACTCAGTCTGACCCTTATGTTTCCCTCCCCTTATGGTTTTGACTTTTAAAATGAGGCTGCATTTTAAATTGCATTTTAACCTGCATTTTAATTTCCCCCCTTTTTTTTCTTATTATGTTTTTACTGAAATTTAATTGGTGTTAGCCGCCCTGAGCCCGGCTCTGGCCAGGGAAGGCAGGCTATAAATAAAAATTATTATTATTATTATTATTATTATTATTATTATTATTATTATTACTCTTTCAGAACTTCATTTCCAAGTATGATGTGCTAGTTCGCCCCTTTGGTAGGGCACCTTGTCCCTTCAAATCTTCCTGACTAGAAAGCCCCAAAATGCTCTGTTGCTGTTATTAAACAACATTTAAATAACAAATCATAATATTTATATAGCAGGGAAACAGGGAGGCAAACCAGCAAAAATAAAAAATGAAAAAACCCAAGTCAGAACCTGGTGATAGCAGTTTTCAGCAATGGCACAACTGTGGCATGTAATTCTGCATGAGAATAGATAAGTCCCACCCCTTATAGCAGGCATAGGCAAATTCGGCCCTCCAGATGTTTTGGGACTACAATTCCCATCATCCCTGACCATGGGTCTTGTTAGCTAGGCATCATGGGAGTTGTAGTCCCAAAACATCTGGAGGGCTGAGTTTGCCTTATAGCAGGGGTGATGAGCACTTTCTTTAAGCTCATTGGCTGCATTCCCTTCCGGGTCACCTTTCAAGGGCCACTTGTCAGTGGTAGGCGGAGCCAGAGGCAAAAGTAGGCGGGGCAACTCATGTAAATTTTGCCTTTGTACAGTAGGCTAGTTTCTGTGCCTATTCACATGCCCCCTCTTTGTCCACCGTCCAGGCAAGCGAGAGGCATTATCAGAATTCAAGGACACATTCCAGACACGGAAAACACTCAAGGAGGGTGCAAGGCAGGGCCAGTGTCATGTGAGCTGGCTGGATCCACAGGTGGGAGGCATCAGTTGGGGAACCCTCAAGGGAAAGTTTTCAGTTTTGGTTTTTTAAAAAAGATGGCCTTGACACAGACTGAACCCAATTAATTTTTGTTTGCATATTAAGCCGTATGCCATGGTTACTTCATAGTTGAACCTGTGTAGTACGCATGTTTGAACCATTCCCATTTCATGTTATGAAATATACACATGACACCTCACATTTTAATCATTTCTGACATCCTCTTCTATTTTCAACAATAATAACCATTATTACAACTGCATACAGTGGTACCTTGGTTTAGTTACTTAATTCGTTCCGGAGGTCCGTTCTTAACCTGAAACTGTTCTTAACCTGAAGCACCACTTTAGCTAATGGGGCCTCCTGCTGCCGCTGCACAATTTCTGTTCTCATCCTGAAGCAAAGTTCTTAACCCAAGGTAATATTTCTGGGTTAGCGGAGTCTGTAACCTGAAGCGTATGTAACCCGAGGTACCACTGTATTTTCACACTGAACTGGTGTCATTGTTTCGGGAATATAATTAAATCTATATATTAAAAAAAATAGTAAATTTTGGCCAAAAGGAACTGGTTCCCCCCCCCCCCGCACCTATATCTACTTATGTATGCTGCTAAGTAGCTGTAAGTCGGTGCTACACTGGAGAAACCCCATGATTTTTAGCACCTTGTGAAAACGGTGCTGCATTTTCCCAGCTGTTTTCTGCATGCTCCCTAACTTTATTCTTCGCACAACGGAACTTGAAGAAACTAGGAGACCCCTTTTCTCAGAGTGCCTCTAGCGCATGGGAAATGCGATCGGCATCAGTGTGCCTGGTGCCTGTGTAATTGTCATGAGCTCTCCGCAAATGCGCGGTGCATTGCCTGAAACATTGTGTGCCGTTCATGCTACAGCAAACCTTCCAAGTTGGCAATTGCAATCCCATCTCTCTCTACCCCCCCCCCCACCTCCGCCTTGCTCTTTCCTCCCTGCCAGCCCCATTCGCCTATTGAAAAGGGCTTACCGGGATCTATTGCGGCAATCCGAGGAACCCGGGTGGACACAGAGATGGCTCTCCAGGGATGCCATCTCACAAGACTGCAGCATGAGGTTCATGGAGCAAGACACACTGCCTTCTGCCGCCGGCTCAGAGCATGCAGACGGGGAAAGCAGAGAACAACCAAAGCCGTCATTTAAGCGCTTGCGAAGACAATGCCGTTCCCATTAATGTGCAAGCTTTAGGCTTCAGCCATCTGACCTCCTCCAGGGGTGAGATGAGGGCACTCTCCTTCTCTGGCTTAAAAAGAAAGCAAAATAAAATGCTTTCTGTGGCGCTGGAGCAGATTAGGACACATCGGCACAGCTGGATTTTGATAGGTACACTAGACACGCTATCGGTTTCCTGGTTTGCACGCACATCTAAATGGATTGTGTACATATTCTTTAAGAGTTTTCAATGCAAATAGCATTTGTTTTTATTTGTATACTGCCCAGCATATAGATATGTTGCAAGATGCTTCACAATAGGAAAATTACAGGCAAGGAAGACCACACAATTAAAGTGCTCTCGGGAAAGACACATATGTGATTAAAGGCGATCTCAGATTAGGTTCAACCCACTAATATCCCTTTAGTTGGAAAGCTATGAAATGCAGCCCAAACATCATTTGCCGAGACAAGGCAATCTGCTCAAATTCCCATTGAAAGAGGATGGCTTCGCAGGGTGTTGTGAAAATGGCAAAACATCCAGATCTAGTGAAAACTAGGAGATGGGGTGGTGGGAACAGCAATTTAAAGAAACACGATTTCCCTTTGTCAAGTCATAAGGAACAAAAGTTTAATTTGGAATTACCTGACGACTTTTCCACCGCTGAGAAAACATTATTAGTATAATTTATATTATATTTGTATAGATTTTATCAGTGCTTAAATGTTTATCTATTTAAAATGGTTTGTTCCAGATTCACTATGAACTTATGTGCATCAAAATGGTGGAGCATAGTGTGTGTACATATAGACCTCTTAATTACACGGAAGCAGGTGGCGCTGTGGTCTAAACCACTGAGCCTCTTGGGCTTGCTGATTCGAAGGTTGGCGATTTGAATCCCAGTGACAGAGTGAGCTCCCGTTGCTCTGCCCCAGCTCCTGCCAAGCTTGCAGTTTGAAATCACACCAGTGCAAGTAGATAAATGGGTACCACTGTGGCAGGAAGGTAAATGGTGTTTCCGTGCGCTCTGGCTTCTGTCACGGTGTCTTGTTATTCCAGAAGCGATTTAGTCATGCTGTCCACATGACCCAGAAAGCTGTCTGTGGACAAACGCCAGCTCCTTTGGCCTGAAAGCGAGATGTCACATGCATGCACGGAAGCGGTGAATTGCGGCATGTGCAGACGTGCGTTGCGTTCACTTCAGGATGCGAACGGGGCTCCGGAACGGATCCCATTCGCATCCAGAGGTACCACTGTATTGCTTTGCAATGGGGCTTGTGCTTGGCTCTGCTTAAATTTAGTGCCAATGCACGCTCCACCAAAATTGGCTCCACTAGGGCAGGCTTCCTCAAACTCAGCCCTCCTGATGTTTTGAGACTACAATTCCCATCATCCCTGACCACTGGACCTGCTAGCTAGGGATCATGGGAGTTGTAGGCCAAAAACATCTGGAGGGCCGAGTTTGAGGAAGCCTGCACTAGGGTCACAGGAGGATGTGGTTTTCAGTGGTAACCGTTGTTTGCTGAGGGGCGGAGAAGGTAAAATACTTCTTCCCCTCTCGCTGAACTCCCTACTATGAATACCTTGGCAGCATTTGGGGGAAGAGAGAAAGGAAAATGCCCACGACTGGCATTGGTCCCTGGAAGGCTGCACAGAACAGGATGCGGCCTTCGAGCCGGAGGTTCCTTCCTCTTTTACAGAGCTATTCCCAAAGTTGTGTGACTTTACCATATCCATCATCCTGTGAGAAGATCATTTGGATAACATTTCCCTTATTACGACATCTGAATCCCATTAAGATAAGAGCAGACTGGAGCAAATGGTCAGCTCTTGTATTCAAGAAAACCAGTTGCATGACATAGACGTGTGTAATAGTGCATCACCAGGACTAAAAAGATAATTTACAAGGAAAATTCCCAGAAACGGTTCTTATATTTCTCCAAGAGCTAAAGGGTGGGAAGAGATCTCCCGGTTCTGATTGCTGCACTCGGCACACCCAGCTAAAAATGAATTCTGCTTCTTCTCTGCATTCATGATTTAAATTTGCTAAAGGTAAAGGGACCCCTGACTGTTAGGTCCAGTCGCGAACGACTCTGGGGTTGCAGCGCTCATCTCGCTTTACTGGCCTGGGAGCCGGCATACAGCTTCCGGGTTATGTGGCCGGCATGACTAAGCCGCTTCTGGCAAACCAGAGCAGCACACAGATACACTGTTTGCCTTCCCGCCGGAGTGGTACCTATTTATCTACTTGCACTTTGACGTGCTTTCGAACTGCTAGGTTGGCAGGAGCAGGGACCGAGCAACGGGAGCTCACCCCGTCACGGGGATTCGAACCGCCAAACTTCTGATCGTCAAGCCCAAAAGGCTCAGTGGTTTAGACCACAGCGCCACCCGCGCCCACTAACCACCGTTGTTTTCCATGGGCCTTTGTACAGAAGGTGCTGGGATTTGCCCTGATGGCTGCTGCAGGCAGCTCAGCGGTCCAGGGTTTTGCAATGGGTTTTGACTCCTCCGTGGAATGCTTTCTATGCATGTTCTCAAAGCACCTCATCCTATTTAACCCCCACAAAAGGCTCCAAAAGTTGTGTTAATTTACAACTGAGTTCAGCACTGAAATGGCCTCCGTTATCTTAATGGATGACGTCTATATCAGGAGAAAGGTGGGAGAGAGCGCCACCTCATTGTTTATCCTTGATCTCTTGGTGGATTTTGGTACTGTTGCCCATGATATTATTCTGGATCTGTTTTGTAGGTTGGAAGCCCCACTGCTAACTGCATTATTCTATTCTATTCTATTTACTGAATTTATATACCGCCCTATACCCGGAGGTCTCTGGGCAGTTCACAGAATAAAATCAAGATATAAAACCACAAAATACCTAATAAAAAGAAAAACAGCCTAATGGCCCCCCCCCCAAAAAAAACCCCACAAATTTTAAAAGGGCATAGGATGTAAATCGGATCGATCAAAGGCCAGATTAAAAAGGCATTAGGGAATATTAGGAATATTACCAATAGAAATTAAGAAAAACACAAGATCACTGTTTATGTACGCAATCACGGCTGCAAGAATACTTGTAGCAAGAAGTTGGAAATGTGAAACAGCACCAACAATAACAGATTGGCAAACACTCATGATAGAGTATCTCCAATTAGCAAAGCTGACCAGAAAAGTCAGGGGAGCTCTAAATCAGAAAGTATACGGAGAATGGAAAATATTCAAGGAATATATAAGATTATATTATAAAAATGATACTATCCTAGCAGAATTGAATGATACTTGTGTACAATAAATAAATGGAATAAACATCTTAGCGGAATGTATGAAAAAAAAGATATAAAACAAAACTGTGCGATAAAACCATGACAATAGAAAAAGTATAATGAGAACGATTGGAAGGGTTTTTTTTACAGAAAACTTTATTGGATAAGACATGATATTGTATAAATATATGGTTCTTTATTTATTGTTATTTTTCCTTTGTTTCGATATCTTTAAACCCTTTTTTTGCCCTTTTTGATGTGATGAATTCTTTTTTTCTTTTTCTTTATCTCTTTTTCTTTCTTTGTACCTAATTTTGTAATACTTGCCTTTGTTGTATGACTGTATTTTTTAAAAAAGAAAGACTTATTTTAAAAAGATAAAAAGGCATAAGGGAATTTCTCTCCGCCCCATGGAAGTTATGCCTTGGTTCCACCTTGCCTATCATTCTCTTTAACATCCCTGTGAAGCTACAGAGAGGTGTCATCTGGGGATCTGGAGCACAGGGTCACCAATATGCAAATGTTATGCAGCTCTACCATACGAACCAGGCAAGGCTGTGTGGGCACTGGGCCAGTGACTCGAGGCAGTAACAGGTTGGGTGAGGGCCAATAAACCGAGTCTGCATCCCAACAAGGTGATATTGTTAGTGGATGCTTGTCCTGTTTGGAGAGAAGCACAGAAAACCAAAGAGAGCAACTGATCCGTGAGCTGTTAGCACCAGGATCCTCTGCAACATTGCAAGGGATCATGAGGTTCAGCCACTTGGCTAAGATTTGCTGGCTCTCCAGAGCCTCTCGGAGTGGAGACTGAAAGATAGATAGGGAGTCCTACTGGGTTTGTGGCAGCTGAATGGTGCAGGAGAAAGCTCAAGAATGGACTCTGAAACCCATAGACCCTAAAAGAATCATTGAGGCAGTCCTGTACTGTAGCTCAGTTAGACAGAGACGCAAAGCCAGTTTTTGCTTCCAATTTGCTTCCCATTTGCCTTCAAGAGGAGAAAGTGAGAGCTGCCTATGGAGTTAATGGGGAAACCCATGATTTAGCACAGCTTTAGGTGGAGGACTTCAGCCCGATTCCCTTTCCACCCCACCCCAGGGTATCCTGAGAGATGGACTCCCATTGCCTGCCCTCAAGTTGTGGTCAAGTTGACCACAAACTTGACATGAGCCAACAGTGTGACGCGGCAGCTAAAAAAGCCAATGCAATTCTGGGCTGCATCAATAGGAGTATAGCATCTAGATCAAGGGAAGTAATAGTGCCACTGTATTCTGCTCTGGTCAGACCTCACCTGGAGTACTGTGTCCAGTTCTGGGCACCACAGTTCAAGAAGGACACTGACAAACTGGAACGTGTCCAGAGGAGGGCAACCAAAATGGTCAAAGGTCTGGAAACGATGCCTTATGAGGAACGGCTAAGGGAGCTGGGCATGTTTAGCCTGGAGAAGAGGAGGTTAAGGGGTGATATGATAGCCATGTTCAAATATATAAAAGGATGTCACATAGAGGAGGGATAAAGGTTGTTTTCTGCTGCTCCAGAGAAGTGGACATGGAGCAATGGATCCAAACTACAAGAAAGAAGATTCCACCTAAACAGTAGGAAGAACTTCCTGACAGTAAGAGCTGTTCGACAGTGGAATTTGCTGCCAAGGAGTGTGGTGGAGTCTCCTTCTTTGGAGGTCTTTAAGCAGAGGCTTGACAACCATATGTCAGGAGTGCTCTGATGGTGTTTCCTGCTTGGCGGGGGGTTGGACTCAATGACCCTTGTGGTCTCTTCCAACTCTATGATTCTAAGTCTTGAGGCACAAGAGGAGATTCTTTTAAACATCAAGCACAGACTTCACATGGACCTTGTAGATGGAGCAACCCAACATAGGGTGAATTCAAAGACCAACATTTTGCGAGACCAACACCCTTCAGGAACTGATGGCAAGAAGCCCCTCAGGCCTTGAGATTCCAGAGAGAAAGGGAGAGGAATGTCGGACGCTGCCTTCCATCTTGGTAGCTCTTCTTCAGGCAGAGGACATTCCCAGCCTTACCCGGAGTTGTCAAGGATTGAACCTGGGACGGTAACAGAGATTGCGGTGCCACTGAACTGCTATGCTCCTTCTCCGTAAGAGAGAGAAGCAAGCTCCCCCCTGCCCACTTGTGGCCAGGCTGCACTCTGCAGGACTTGAAAATTTACTGCAGGATTGACGAGAAGATAAGAACCCAGGGAGGTCGTTAGGATAAAAGGTGTGGGCATCACACAAGCTGTGTTGCAGTGAGACACAGTGGATTAAAGGCACAACCTCCAGACTTCCCTCCCTCTCTTCCTTTAGACTGGGGCAGTGATGGGGAACCTGTGGCCATCTGGATGTTGATGGACCACAGCTCCCATCATCCTTGACTGCTGACCATGCTTGCTAGAGCTGATGGGAGCCGGAGTCCAACAGCGTCAGGAAGGCACAGGTTCCACATGCCCAAACTAAGATAAACCCTGCTGCAGGCCTGCTTTGCCAAAGACCAGCTCTGTGTTCGTTACATCTGTAACCCTCATTTTGCCCAGAGAGGTCAATATGATGTGCATAAGTTCTCCTCCCTATTAAAGGTAAAGGTAAAGGTACCCCTGCCTGTACGGGCCAGTCTTGACAGACTCTAGGGTTGTGCGCCCATCTCACTCAAAGAGGCCGGGGGCCAGCGCTGTCCGGAGACACTTCCGGGTCACGTGGCCAGCGTGACATTGCTGCTCTGGCGAGCCAGAGCCGCACACGGAAACGCCGTTTACCTTCCCGCTAGTAAGCGGTCCCTATTTATCTACTTGCACCCGGGGGTGCTTTCGAACTGCTAGGTTGACAGGCGCTGGGACCGAACGACGGGAGCGCACCCCGCTGCGGGGATTCGAACCACTGACCTTTCGATCGGCAAGCCCTAAGCGCTGAGGCTTTTACCCACAGCGCCACCTCCTCCCTATTAGAGCTGGGCAATATCAGCTTTTCAACATTGTGGTATATCAACAGCTGAACATTGCGGTTTGGCGATACAGCGGTACCTTGGGTTACATACGCTTCAGGTTACAGACTCCGCTAACCCAGAAATATTACCTCAGGTTAAGAACTTTGCTTCAGGATGAGAACAGAAATCGCGCGGCGGCAGCAGGAGGCCCCATTAGCTAAAGTGGTGCTTCAGGTTAAGTACAGTTTCAGGTTAAGAACAGACCTCCAGAACGAATTAAGTTCTTAATCCGAGGTACCACTGTATACTGCAATTTTGAGAAAATGAGTTGCATTGGCCTCAGCCTGCGACGTCCCGGATGAAATTGCTGCAGCTCTCACTAAGGGAATGGAGGGGGTTTCACTCATAGTTGAATGGCAGGGCAAGGGGAGCATCAGGGTTCCTTTGCCAGGCAGAGGGCCTTCTCGGTAGTGGCGCCAACCCTGTGGAACGCCCTCCCATCAGATGTCAAGGAAATAAACAACTATCTGACTTTTAGGAGACATCTGAAGGTAGCCCTGTATCAGGAAGTTTTCAATGTTTGGTTTTTTATTGTGTTTTTAATATTCTGTTGGGAGCCGCCCAGTGTGGCTGGGAAAACCCAGCCAGATGGGCAGGGTATGTATGTATCATTGTTGTTTAGTCGTTTAGTTGTGTCCGACTCTTCGTGACCCCATGGATCAGAGAACGCCAAGCACTCCTGTCTTCCACGGCCTCCCGCAGCTTGGTCAAGCTCATGCTGGTAGCTTCGAGAACACTGTCCAACCATCTTGTCCTCTGTCGTCCCCTTCTCCTTGTGCCCTCCATCTTTCCCAACATCAGGGTTTTTTCCAAGGAGTCTTCTCTTCTCATGAGGTGGCCAAAGTCTTGGAGCCTCAGCTTCAGGATCTGTCCTTCCAGTGAGCACTCAGGGCTGATTTCCTTCAGAATGGATAAATAAATATCCAAATAATAATAAATAAATAAATATTATTATTATTGCTCTGCTGGGGATCACGGGCCCTCCCCATCCCCAGGAGAGTTATCCCTGGTGCCAGCGGCCATCAACAGCTCTCTCCTCCTTCATGATCCCCTTTCAAAGCCATCCAAGTCGGTGGCCACCACTGCCTGCTGTGGCAGGGAGTTCCACAGATTAGCCATATCCTGCATGAAGAAGCGCTTCCCCTTTTAGTCGTCCCGCCCTAGCGAACTACACTTCCCATCATCCCCGGCGCAGCTGTCACGTAGGCGCACAACCCTTATTCCAGAACCCCTTGCCCGAAGCGAGGTTCATGAAGCCACGCCTCTTTATGCTTCCCGGCATGCTCCTCGAAGGGGCGCGGCCTACTGACGTGGCTCCAAGGTTTTTCCCCACCTTATCAGGCAATGGCAGCGCCAGCCGCTCATTCCTCCTCTGGAGGGCCCGCCGCCCTCCAGCCGGCGGGAGATGCCGGCCGGCCGCCGCTGCATATGGCGGCGCTGGTGTTGGCTCGCGGCGGCAGCAAAGGAATCCCGCTGAAGAACATTAAGCTCCTGGCCGGGGTCCCGCTGATTGGTTGGGTGCTGAGGGCAGCCCTCGACTCAGGCGTCTTCCAGAGGTGTGCGCATGCGTGGTTACCATTTCCTTTTTTTCTTTCAAATTTCAAAGCTTTTTAGCTTAATTTATATAAATTAAATTGCTGTGGTTTTTTGTGGATTTTTCATTTTTTTTAAAAAAAATGGCTCTTGTGTGTGTTTATTTATTTCACAAAATTTATATACCGCTTGATTGTAAAGTGGAGGGAAACCACAAAGCGGCTTACAGAAAGAATGAAACAGTTGTTCTTTTTTGTAATTAAACAATGACAGCGTAAAAATAACTGTGCCTGAAGATTTACTCCACTTACTGGTTTGCCCAGTCTAGAAGGACTTAAGAGCAGCCGCGTTCAGACACTTAAATCCCCCACTTGGGAGATTGATTAGGTCTTTGATTAACTTTTTATTAAGGGACAGTTCCTCCTACACCTCTGGAAAAGTGGCCAGTTCTGTTGCAGTTTGAAGGAGAAAGGTTTTGTGGCCACGATCTGATTGCTCAGGGGAGCAGAATGTGCCAGATTGTCTGCTTCAAATAATTATTTTAACTGTGCAATGTGTTTTATTCTGTTTTGTGTACTTTATCTTTTGCAATGGCTTCAGCCACACAAATAATATTTGTTTTAAAATAAAATAAAATTCCAGCAATTTGATAGATAGCTCTAAAACAACACAAACATTTCAGAACAGTACCCCATACATATAAAAACAGTCAAAAGCTGTTCCACAAAGGCACACCTTTGGGTGGATGCCCAAATGACTATATGCAGTGGTTGGGGTGGAAATCCTCTCCAGAACTGGTATAACTGCATCTGGAGCTTAGTGGTGTGTAAAAGTTAGAGTGACAAGGACTTCATTGAGTCAGCTGTGCTTGAATGGGCCTAGTTGCCTTTTGTTTCCTTTATCCATGCCACAGTTGAAGGACTGTGATTGTCATGTTCCCAGGGCTCTTTGCAGGGGGTTGGGCTAGATGACCCTCAGAATCCCTTCCAACTCAACAATTCTATGATTTTTTTTCTGGCGATAGACTCTTGGACATGAATGTTGCCTTCGCTTTTATGCAGTGTTGCCCGCTGCACCTTCCTCTCTCCTTTCTTCCTTTCCAGCTGAAAACAATAAACAAATATTTTTAAAAAAAGAATGCATAGGATGAGTCTGTCTTATCTGTTGCATTTAACAACTCATTTTTTTTATACTGAAGTCGGCGTCCCATGAGTCTTCCATTCTGCCCTCTTGGATATTATTCCCACTCATGAGATACCAAATCACTTGGCTATTTACAGGCCTGCCACTAAGGCTGAGAAATGGAGAACCTGTGGCCCTCCAGATGTTGTTGGGCTCCAGCTCCCGTCAGCCTGGCCAGCCGTCACAGATTGATGGGGGCAGTGGTCCCGCGACATTCAGAAGGCTGTAGATTCCTCATCCCTGTCCTAGGTAAACAGCCTCGGTCCAGTATACCTGAAGGAGCATCTTCACCCCCATTGTTCTGCCCGGACACAGAGGCATAGCTGTCAACTTACAGATTTGAAAATAAGGGACCAGCAGCCTCGAAAATAAGGGATCAGCAGCCAAAATAAGGGATTTTCCAAGCTCAGGTATGGCCTCTCCGAGCCAAAGGCAGAAAGCCCAGCCAGCATCCAAACGAGGCCTCAAGCGGTGGTTCCCACAGCGCAACAGCCCGGCAAAGGGGATGCAGCAAGGAAAACCACCGTCCCCTCTCCGCTGGAAAGCGCTGAGCAAAGGCAAGTCCCCAGGCAACGCGGCCGATTTGATCGGCACAAGGCGTGCAAGCTCCACCCCCCAGTCGTTCTTAGACTCCTTATTGGGTGAGCAACGCAGCCAAGCAACACAGTTGGAGCCTCCCTCCTCCCTGGCCGGCAGGGAGGGAGGGAGAGGAGCTGCTTCCTTTGAAACCTGGGAAATTTAAGGGACATCATCAGTAAAGGACAGCAGCGGGACACGGCGCTGGGATAAGGGAGTTTCCTGCCAAATAAGGGATGGTTGACAGCTATGCACTGAGGTCCAGCGCTGAGGGTCTTCTGGCAGTTACCTCACTGCGAGAAGCCAAGTTACAGGGAACCAGGCAGAGGGCCTTCTTGGTAGTGGCGCCCGCCCTGTGGAACGCCCTGTCAAAGAGAAAAACAACTACCAGACTTTTAGAAGACATCTGAAGGCAGCCCTGTTTAGGGAAGCTTTTAATGTTTAATAGACTATTGTGTTTTAATACTTTGTTGGAAGCCGCCCATGGTGGCTGGGGAGACCCAGATAGATGGGCAGGGTATAAATAATAAATTATTATTATTATTATTATTATTATTATTATTATTATTATTATTATTATGTGCAAAGGAAGATGTGAACACCATGCAGCTGCATTAAATGTCCTATGTTTGCAAGGTTTTCCTTTCTTGTGACTGCCGTTCTCGATGGCTTGTAGGGAAATAGCTTTGATCCTTCTTGTCTGTCTGGGCAATAACTTGTTGCTGCTGCCTTCTGCCTGCCGACAGCGTGTGGGTTTCCACAGACCACGACGAAATCGAGAAAGTGGCCAAGCAGTTTGGGGCAAAAGTCCACCGGAGAAGCTCGGAAGTGTCGAAAGACTCCTCTACCTCCCTAGATGCCATCGTGGAGTTCCTCAAGTGTCACGATGGTATGGCGTCCACCTTTGTTTTAAAAAGTATCTATATTTTTATACCCCCCCCCCCGCCGCCTTTCTCAAGGTAGCTTAAATGTTGAAAACAAATAATAAATCAAATCACCATCTTTAAAATTTAGACAAGAGGCAAAATAAGGCAATTCAGATTGCAGTGATTTGCACCTGGGAAAAAATTGAGTTTGCGTTGGAAATTGTTCTGATTCAGCATGTTTATTTTACCTGCATTTAGTAAACAAAGCTAAACACTTTGAAACTGCAAAGCATGCCTAATAATTGCATTTGCAACTGGCGTCCAGTCATGGTTTCTAAAGAATTTTATGAAATGGGGGGGATTTGACACCCCTCCCCCCAAAAATCAGCTTGCTATTTCATGACTTTCAGTTCAGCCTTGTAAACAATTCTGCAAAAGTTACTAGCTTGTTTTTGGTTTGTTTGTTTTTAATATACTAGCCTTCTGGGGACCAGCAAAAAATGGAGCTCTGCCCCTCTGGCTCATCTGCGTGGAATTTCATGTTGCCAGTGGTTACCAGGCTACTGGCTAAATTCAGATTTGGTCCTGCTAAAGATAATAGCCTGCTCATGTTTTGGATTTCCTCTTATGTCTCCGCCTGAACTTTTTTTAATGTGGTGCTGGAAATGCTATTGATGCATTGTGAGTAATACTGCACACTGTTACCTAAACCCTGTGATATTCATCTCCTCTGTGTCATTCTCTTCTCCTTTCCCCTCCCCACTTCAGAGGTTGATGTCATAGGAAATATCCAAGCAACTTCCCCTTGTTTACATCCCACCGATCTTACCAGGGTGGCCAAAATGATCCAGGAGGATGGCTTTGATTCCGTGTTCTCCGTCGTCAGGCGGCATCAGTTTCGGTGGAGCGAAATAAAAAAAGGAGGTGAGCGGTATTGCTTCTCATAAAAGCATTCAAGCAATTATAAACTATTATCGTTTTCATCATTCTTACATGTGCATAAGTGCCATACATAGCACAAGGCAGTCCTCATGTCACACACCCAAACCTCCTACCTTCCTACTATTCCAGAATCCCACATAGACATTTTTTTCTCCGTCTATCCCTATTAGACTGATCCTCAAACTTTAATTCTAGGTCTTCAGTGGTCATTTTGAGTGATTGCAGTTCAGATTGTGTGGTTAGGCTCGCGTTAAGCGCTTCATTTGCCATTTGCATTATATCTGCTCTGCGACCAGATACTATCTTAACCTTAGAAGAAGAAGAGTAGAAGAGTTTGGATTTGATATCCCGCCTTTCACTCCCTTTAAGGAGTCTCAAAGCGGCTAACATTCTCCTTTCCCTTCCTCCCCCACAACAAACACTCTGTGAGGTGAGTGGGGCTGAGAGACTTCAAAGAAGTGTGACTGGGCCAAGGTCACCCAGCAGCTGCATGTGGAGGAGCGGAGACGCGAACCCGGTTCACCAGATTACGAGACTACCGCTCTTAACCACTACACCACACTTAGCTTCAGGTGGCTGCAGAGCAGCAGTCCAGCCATTTGCTAGAGCCAGTCTTATTTTGGCAGTGAGTTGACTGAATCTCTCTCCTCCTTTGGGGCCATTGGAGGTTTTTACGCCTGGAAACGCCAAACGTAATGTCTTCCACATCAGCTTCGTCCGACAGCTCTGAGAAATCAGCCTTTAGAGCATCCTGGAGATCATAGGATCATAGAATTGTAGAGTCGAAAGGAACACCAAGCTCCATCTAGTCCAGCCCCCCTCAAGCCTCGTTAATTTGCTTTTGGGACTGCCAGGTTAGATTTGGTTTGATTTAAATCAAATCGATTTCAATCACGATTTCAATCACTAGTCAGTAAGACTTGATTTAAATCACTAGTCAGTAAGACTTGATTTAAATCATTTTTTTACAGAAAGACTCATTCTTGCTGGTATAATCTTAATATGTACAACCAGATGAAGGTTTCATTTTTGGAATAATAAATTTTCAGAGTAGTTTTTGCAGTTATATAAAAAATTACTGATTTTGGTTATACTATTAGAAATACATTGTCAGATAATTATGAGGTTATTGTGAGGTTTAATAAGTTAACTGTTTATATTTGGACAACTTGCCTGCTGTACTTTATTGGAAAGAGACAATTTATTTAAATAAAACAATAACATAGCATATGTATCCATGTTTGTTAACTGATGTGGTTAAATGGTTTTAAAAAAACAAAAACCTTAGACTGAGTTTTAGCACACATGAAAAACTTAAAACAAATCCTTATTTCCTGATGAATAGCCTTTGGACTATAATGTAACTTAAATAGAAAACTATCTTTAAAAAGATTTTTCCTCAAAAAGCATTTTATTTTAAAAATCTGATTTAATTTTTTTTAAAAAAATCAATTTTTTACATATATATTTTTTAATAATTGATTTTTATCCACCCTGTGGACTGCGAAAGCCCCACAGGGAGAGGTCTCAGAGAGGTGGGAAACAGCAGCATTGCATGCAGTTTTAATCCCGAGGGTAGTGGAGATTCAAAATCAAACTGCCATTGGACTTCATGGCAAGTCACACACACACACCTCATTAATGTTGTTCTTTTGCCTCTCGTCACTTTCTCCCCTCCCCCCTTTTATCAGTAAGTGAAGTGACCGTACCTCAAAATCTGAATCCGGCCAAGCGCCCCCGCCGGCAGGACTGGGACGGAGAGCTCTATGAAAACGGGTCTTTCTACTTTGCCAAAAGGCCCCTGATCGAAAAGGGGTATTTGCAGGTTGGTGCAGATGTTGAGCTGGGAATTTCGTCCATCCCATCTTAACAGTTTTTCTTCTTTTCTTTTTGAAATTGCGCTCTAAGGTGAGCTTGAGACTCCTGTCTCTCAGGTCTCAGTCCATTACTCTTTTTTTCCAATTTTTTTTATTGATTCCCCCCCCCCAAAAAAATAAAAACAAACAAACAAATAAACAAACATAAATCTCAACCGTATTTAAACCAAACTTAGTAACATTGTTAAGTGACTTCCTCGTATCTCCCTGGTTGATTTTCAGTGGATATCATTCTAACAGTTTTCCAAAACCAATATTCTTATAAAATTAACTTAATCACTTAACATCTTTCTTTCTTTCAAATTCCGCATTAAACATATTAATTCATCACATTACCTATTCCAATCCTAAGCCTATCTATTTTTTGCAAGCATCTCCAATTAATTTAACTTAACATATTTAACTAAATGGTCTTTAACTTTCATCCATTCTTCCTGATACTCCTCCTCCTTCTGGTCGCGGACTCTTCCTGTCAGCTCGGCCAGCTCCGAAAAATCCATCATTTTCATCTGCCAGTCTTTCACTGTTGGTACTTCTTGTGTTTTCCAATTCTTAGCTAATAAAATTCGAGCAGCAGTTGTGGCATACAAAAATAATTTAACATCTTTCTTGGGCAATTCCCAACCAGTCCAATACTCTTAACACTATACAACACTTATTTCAGTGCAGTTCCCTTAATTGCTCTTTTAAATGCCTACATTATGGGAAGGAATCCTGGCTGGCTGGGTGTGTGTCTTCTTTCCTGTGCCATTTCCCCACACAAAAAAATCCCCCTTCAAAGCTGCCATTTGCCCCAAAGGTGCCACTGAGAGCCCCTGTGGTGTTAGACTGAGCCCTGGGAAAACCAGGATTCTTGTCCCAACTCAGCAATGAAGCTCACTGAGTGACCTTAGGCCGTTTCTCAACCTAACCCACCTCACAGGATTGTTGTGAGGATAAAATGGGGAGAAAGGGGATCAATGTAATAAACAAATACGTTGCAATGGCACCTTTTGGGCAAACACCAGCCTTTTTTGCTGGCTGTGGGGGGGATTTGGCAAGAAAATTGAAAGGGGAGAAGGTTTAGAACTTCCTGCCTGAGTTGTGGTTCCCCAGCAAGCTAACTGTTTGAAAGCAGTGCTTATCTGAGATTTTAATGATACAATATCCAGTATGCTGCATTTTGGACCTGAGTTGATGCTTCCTAGCCGTCTCCAAGGGTAGCCCCACGTGGAGCACATTGCAGTAGTCTAGTCTGGGCTGGCTCATGGAGTGCAGTGGACAAGATATAAACCTTGTCAAGTGAAAATAAATAAGTGGAAAGGTGTAGGAGGAGGCTCCAGTGTAGCGCAAGACCAGAGAGACTTTAGTTTGCATTCACACCTGGCTAAGAAAGCTACCAGTTTGCCTTGCTTAGGCGCTTAAGCTCAGGTCTCCCCTTCCAGGAAGCATTAAGTGGCAGACTTCCTTCCTTCCTTCCTTCCTTCCTTCCTTCCTTCCTTCCTTCCTTCCATGTTGGGAATGCCTTCTGCTGCTAGAGAAAAGGTTGGGTAGAGGCCCCTGCTGCTCTCCAGGTGGTTGCATGTGCCCCAGAGGTCATTTGACATGAAATACCACATGCTGGCATATTCTGCCCCTTCCTCCCTCTCTGCTTCAGCCAAACTGACTGGCGTATTCTTTTAATTTTGCTTAGGGTGGGAAAATGGCTTATTACGAAATGCGCGCCGAGCATAGCGTGGATATAGATGTTGACATTGACTGGCCCATTGCAGAGCAAAGAGTCCTGCGGTAATATATGTGTATATTTCATTTATTTGGCGCCTCCACAATTTGCTCCAATTTGTATTACATGTGTTTGTTTTAAGGTAAAGGGACCCCTGACCATTAGGTCCAGTCGTGACCGACTCTGGGGTTGCGGCGCTCATCTCGCTTTATTGGCCGAGGGAACCGGTGTACAGCTTCCAGGTCATGTGGCCAGTATGACTAAGTCGCTTCTGGCGAACCAGAGCAGCGCACAGAAACACCGTTTACCTTCCCGCCAGAGCGGTACCTATTTATCTACTTGCACTTTGACGTGCTTTCGAACTGCTAGGTTGGCAGGAGCTGGAACCGAGCAACGGGAGCTGACCCCGTCACAGGGATTCGAACCGCTGACCTTCTGATCGGCAAGTCCTAGGCTCTGTGGTTTAACCCACATATAATTTTAGTGTTCACGTTATGCTGTTCACCGTCATATGGCAGTCTTTTGCTTAATGTTGATGGTATGGAAATTTTTACCCTTTTCCTTGTGGGGCAGCAACGGTAGAAGAAAGGGCTGAGGAGGAAACCCTAGGTCAGACCTCACCTGGAGTAGTGTGTCCAGTTCTGGGCACCACAGTTCAAGAAGGACACTGACAAACTGGAACGTGTCCAGAGGAGGGCAACCAAAATGGTCAAAGGCCTGGAAACGATGCCTTATGAGGAACGGCTAAGGGAGCTGGGCATGTTTAGCCTGGAGAAGAGGAGGTTAAGGGGTGATATGATAGCCATGTTCAAATATATAAAAGGATGTCACATAGAGGAGGGAGAAAGGTTGTTTTCTGCTGCTCCAGAGAAGCGGACACGGAGCAATGGATCCAAACTACAAGAAAGAAGATTCCACCTAAACATTAGGAAGAACTTCCTGACAGTAAGAGCTGTTCGACAGTGGAATTTGCTGCCAAGGAGTGTGGTGGAGTCTCCTTCTTTGGAGGTCTTTAAGCAGAGGCTTGACAACCATATGTCAGGAGTTATCTGATGGTGTTTCCTGCTTGGCAGGGGGTTGGACTCGATGGCCCTTGTGGTCTCTTCCAACTCTATGATTCTAGTACACAAATCCAGACTGGTGTCCCTAAGACTGTTCGTATGGTGCCTTGTACGCCTCCTTCCAGCAACTCCTGCAGCCAAGCTGGTGTCAAATGTATTGCTCTGTTTTCCTTTGGACCACATCAGCAAGGCTGGTGGGGGGTTCTTGTCGTCTGGGCAGCCCAGGACCGCCACACACACTGTCCAGGCTCCAGGAGAGGTCACTTTGGTGCTGCTAAGGCAACTTACCAGTTTCTGCAGCCACAGCAGGCGCTGTGATTCTCCAGCAGTTTGACCTCACCCCTAGATGTGCACTCCATTGTCTCTGGAGACATACGGATGCCCACAACAAAAATGAGTTTTTTGCAAATGAATAATGTTAATTGCCTTATGAATTTTTAAATTGAAGAGTGCTATAAAAACATAAATAAAATTTTAAAAAACGGCCTCGGTCCTGTATACCTGAAGGAGCGTCTCCACCCCCACTGAGATCCAGCACCGAGGGCCTTCTGACGGTTCCCTCATTGCGAGAAGTGAGGTTACAGGGAACCAAACAGAGGGCCTTCTCGGTGGTGGTGCCTGCCCTGTGGAACACCCTCCCTTCAGATGTGAAGGAAATACGCAGCTATCTTATCTTTCAAAGACATCTGAAGGCAGCCCTGTTCAGGGAAGTTTTTAATGTGTGACATTTTAGTGTATTTTTGGTCTCTGTGGAAGCCGCCCAGAGTGGCTGGGGAAACCCAGCCAGATGGGCAGGGTACAAATAAATTATTATTAATTATTATTATTATTATTATTATTATTATTATTATTATTATTATTATTATTAAAAATGTAAGGAATACATACCTAAAACACCGTGGCCCAGTTTTCATTGAGGTTGAAAACCTGTGCCTGGGCTATACCACTCCATCCTGCGATTGGGGATTCACACGATCAAATACTTCCTGTATGCAAAAATGCCCTCTTCAAAGGGAAAAAAAATCGGGCAGAAGGTGTGGCGATCACGCAGGGTCCCCGGACATTTCACCGTCTATTGATCCCTGTGCCACCACTTTATTTCTCGCTGCCACCACCCAGGCCCTACCTGGTACAATACTGAGTCCAATCAGGGTTAAATTGAAACAAAAACTTTTGTTTATTTATTGCAGTTTAACAAGCATGTGGTTTCATAAACAGTATCAGTCAATTACATTCATGGGGTGCCTATCCAGTCCTATAACTTTCGCTACCTGCTCTCTCTCACTAAACCACCTCTCTGATATTTACTTGTCTTCCTAGCTCCTAACTGTTCCTGACTCAGCCTATTTTGTTACACTAACTCAACCTACGCACAACTCTATCCCAATTCACTCCCACTCCACCCAACGAACTCTCCCTTTGCCCCTCCCAGAGCTGGTTTTATAGTCCTTCTGACTCCACCCCCTGGGTTCTGATTGGGCAGCCTGTTTAACTATTTCACCTCCTGCACACTCTCATCTGTTAACGTCACAGAAGGCTAGCCTTGCTTCCTTTATTCCTGACACCTGCTTGTTCAGGGAATCATATTAGAGGAAAAATATATTGGGTGGTTTAAAGACTCTCTCAAGGCAAATCTAAAAAAATGTAGTATAAACACCAGCAACTGGGAAACACTGGCCTGCGAGCACTCCAATCGGAGAACAGCCTTTAACAAAGGTGTTTTGGGCTTTGAAGACACTCAAACTCAGGACGAAAGGGAGAAACATGCTAAGAGGAAGAAGGCATGCTTGGCAGACCCTCACCATGATCAACTCCTGCCCAGAAACCTATGTCCCCACTGTGGGTCCAGAATTGGCCTCCAAAGTCACTTACGGACTCACTGTTAAAACCGTGTTTATGGAAGACAATCTTACTTGGCTGTGAGTGATTGCCAAAGAAGGCAGAGGTGGTGCAGCCCAGAGGCAGGTTTGCAACCTCAGTGAGAATGAAGTTCTTACTGTCTCATTTGTTTCCCCTTTCCCCAGTCATGTGAGATTGCATAGCAGAGGCAAATGTCACACACAAACACACAGACGCCACCCCCTTACTTACGATTGCCACATCCATCTTTCCAGGTACGGCTACTTCGGTAAAGAGGCCTTGAAAGAGGTGAAGCTGCTGGTTTGTACCATTGACGGATGCCTCACCACGGGCCACATCTACGTCTCGGGAGACGAGAAGGAGATTCTTTCCTACGACGTCAGGGATGCGACTGGAATCCGCCTGCTTCAGAAAAGAGGTGTCGAGGTGTGTCTTCTCTTCTTTTAGCTGTCTTGCGGCTGATTCACCCGTCAGGGTTGCCAAGAGGAACTTGCCTTTTGTTGTAAGGAAAGCAAGTTTCTAGATCTCAGTGTTTCGGGGAGAGAACCCCAAAACCATATGGCTCAACGTGGTTGGGACTTTAGAAGGGGCTTAGCGGGGGTTTGTTGCCCTGATTAAATGCGGCCATTTCTCCCATCTCCCGCTGAACTCAGGAACTGCATGTATGAGTTCTCAAAAAGGAAACATCCCAAATTGCTGCAATAAGATTTGTTCCAACACGATTTTATCATGTTGTTTTTACAGGAGCTTTTCACGTTGCAAAACTATTGTGTAAAGCCCCTGTAAAAATAACAAGATAAAATTCACTCCCCCAGAAAACAGTGGTACCAACCAACCCAGGTGACTTTTTTTTCCTTACTTTTTTTGTATGTTTCTATTATTATTATTTTGTGAAAATAATTTTTATTTGATTTTACAAGTACAGTGGTGCCCCGCAAGACAAATGCCTCGCAAGACGGAAAACCCGCTAGATGAAAGGGTTTTCCGTTTTGGAGGTGCTTCGCAGGACGAATTTCTCTATGGGCTTGCTTCGCAAGATGAAAATGTCTTGCGATTCCTGGGGGGTTTTTTTCCGCTCCCCACCCCCTTTTTCTAAGGCACTAAGCTGCTAATAGCCTTTTAGCAGCTAATCCGCAAATCCCTTAAGCCTTTAATAGCCGCTAATAGCCGCTAAACCGCTAATAGCGCTAATCCACTAGTGGGCTTGCTTCGCAAGACGAAAAAACCGCTAGACGAAGAGACAAACGGAACGGATTCTTTTCGTCTTGCGAGGCACCACTGTACAGAGTTATAACAATACAAAATACATATCCATATATAGAGATTTCTTTGAATCTCTAGACTTCCCACCATTCCCCTCCATGGGCCCTATTGTAAACCTTTTCAACTCCATATTATTTCATCATCCAAATTTGATGTCTTTTCCTTTTCATCCACAGTACAGTGGTACTGCAGGTTAAGTACGGAGGTCCGTTCTTAACCTGAAACTGTTCTTAACCTGAAGCACCACTTTAGCTAATGGGGCCTCCTGCTGCTGCCGCGCCACTGCTGCATGAATTCTGTTCTCATCCTGAAGCAAACTTCTTAGCCTGAAGCACTATTTCTGGGTTAGCGGAGTCTGAAGCATATGTAACCTGAAGCGTATGTAACCCGAGGTACCACTGTATCTTTACATTAGAAGTGTTATAGTGTTTTCATCTACTTATAGTGGTCTCTCCAGTATTTTCCCCATTCTTTATTGAAGTTTTGGTCTTCTTGGTTCCTGAGCTTTCCGGTCAGTTTTACCATTTCATCGTAGTCCATTAGCTTATTTTGCCATTCTTCTCTGGTAGGGACTTTGTCTTTCCATCTCTTAACCCAGATGAAAGAGGAGTAGACTATTGGTGGCTGCTAGCCGTGCTGGAAACTGCTCTGTGAGAAGCCTGCAAGAGGAGATGAACTCCTCTTCTGGCCTCTAACATGCTCTGCCTCCACAATTGAAGGCAGCCATGGTTCTGAATACCAGTTGCTGGACGTTGCTCAGGACAGGATAGTACTAAATAATAATAATAATTAATAATAACAACAACAACAATAATTAATAATAATTTATTATTTCCCCAGCCACTCTGGACGGCTGCCAACAAAACACTAAAATACAATAACCTATTAAGCATTAAAAGCTTCTCTAAACAGGGCTGCCTTTAGATGTCTTCTAAAAGTCTGGTAGTTGTTCTTCTCTTTGACATCTGGTGGCAGGGCATTCCACAGGGAGGGCGCCACTACCGAGAAGGCCCTCTGCCTGGTTCCCTGTAACTTGGCTTCTCGCAGCAAGGGAACCGCCAGAAGGCCCTCGGCACTGGACCTCAGTGTCCAGGCAGAACGATGGAGGTTCACGTCCCCCTCACGTCCCCCTTGCTCACGTCCCCCTTGCAGGCTTCCTACAGACGCCTGGTCGGCCACTGTGAGAACAGGATGCTGGACTGGGTGGGCCACTGGTCTGATCCTGCAGGCTCCTCTTGTGCCCATAGGTGCGGCTGATCTCCGAGAGGGACTGCTCATCGAAGACTCTTTCTGCCATGAAGTTGGGCTGTGCCGCGGAAGTCAACGTGGCTGACAAGCTGCCGGTCGTAGAGAAATGGAGGAAGGAAATGGGGCTTTGCTGGAAGGAAGTGGCCTATTTAGGTGAGGCCTGATCTCTACCTGAAAAATCTAGCTCTGTGCTGTATGTCAGAGACGGGAAGCCTGTGGACTACAACTCCCATCGTCCCTGGCCATTAGCTGCACTGGCTGGAGCTGCTGGGAGCTGGAGTCCATCAATAACTGGAGAGCCAACCCACAAGCTTTCATTACATACCGTATTTTTTGCTCTATAAGACGCACCAGACCACAAGACGCACCTCGTTTTTGGAGGAGGAAAACAAGAAAAAAAATATTCTGAATCTCAGAAGCTAGAACAACAAGAGGGATCTCTGCGCAGCGAAAGCAGTGATCCCTCTTGCTGTTCTGGCTTCTGGGATAGCTGCGCAGCCTGCATTCGCTCCATAAGACGCACACACATTCCCCCTTACTTTTTAGGAGGGAAAAAGTGAGTCTTATAGAGCAAAAAATACGGTACACTATATTGCATGTGGGATGGAAGGGCGCTAAATTTTGGGCTTACCTCCAGCACAAACAACAAGGCAGTGGTGCAGCCCGCGGGTTCCATGCCAAAGTTGGTCTGCCCTGATCTAAAGTATCTATGACAGCTCTAGTCAGAGTTTGCATCTAAGGGTTTGGTGTTTTTTTTACGTGTTCGGTCTAATCTAGGGATGACCATCCTTTGATCTTCCATACGCTGGTGAACTACAGCTCCCATCAGCCCTTGCCTGCTTGACCAATGGCCAAGTGTAACATCATTTGTAGTCCAGCGACATCTTGAAGGCCACAGATTAGCCACCCTAGAGAATCTCATCTTCTCCCAGTGGCGTAGCGTGGGGGGTGCAGGGGGGGCCGGCCGCACCGGGCGCAACATCTGGGGGTTAGGGGCGCAAATCCGCGGGTTAGGGGGCGCAAATCCACGGGTTAGGGGGCACAAATTACTTGCCTTGCCTTGCCCCGGGTGCTGACAACCCACGCTACGCCACTGTCTTCTCCTGAAGATTACAAGCAAAATTATGATGCTTACCAAGCAAAGGCTCCTGTTCCCAATGTGCTGGGAAGTTCTCCTGCACAGCTGTGATTCCTGCAGTGCAGGGGGTTGGATTAGATGACCCCTGGGGAGGGTCCCTGTTCCGTTGAGCGTCCGTTTAGGCTGCGAACAGCGGGACTGTTGTGGCGTCCGGTCCGCTTCCACTGTGCCAACCTGCTTCTCCCGGCTACCTGCAGAGTATCTTGTGCAACGCTGTGCCTGTGTGGAAGGAATCTCAGCCGTGCAGTAAAACTCTCATACAACAGCTTCTCTATTCTACGAAGTTTTATTGTACAGCAGCAAAAATAAACGGTTCTGCCAGGAGAGAGCGAAGGCATGATGCTTCTCCTGTCGCAGCGAAACAGAAAGTAAAACGTTCACATAACAAAGATGCGAACACACCCCCAGTGACAGGACATAACATCCCATGAGCTGTTAACCCTATAAGCTCTGGGTATCCTCACAGTCCCTTCCAACTCTCCAATCCTATGAGCCTATGAAACCTTAGGTTTTGTGGTGTACTGTTGCAAGCACCTTCATTGCCTTGGGAAAGAAACGCTGAAGCTTTGATGAATGAATGCTTGGAATCAACAGTCTTCTACTAGGGGTGGGCTTTTGTTGTTAGGGTCCCGATCGAATGTGCGTCTCTGTCGCTGCAGGAAATGAGGAATCGGATGTGGAGTGCCTGAAGAAAGCTGGCATGAGCGCCGTCCCCGCCGACGGCTGCCCTGCTGCCCAGAAAGCCACAGGCTACATCTGCAAATGCAACGGTGGCCGCGGCGCGATCCGGGAGTTTGCAGAGCACATATTCCTCCTAATGGAAAAGGTGAATTCAGCTGGAAAGAAGCTCTGCTGATAAAATCCTGAAAGCCGCCACCCTTGGGGAAGCAGTCTCCTAATTCATTTCTTATCGTTCACTCACTGTGCTCTTTTTTTTTCTTCTTTTTTATTTTGACATTTCAAGGATCCCAAAGGGCATTCTCAGGAAATTGTAAAAGCATGGATTTCCAAGCATTTAAATCAAATCGTTATGTTTCCTGTTGTGGTCCCATGCTGACATAAAAAAAAGCCAGCCAAATCAAGCCAATATTGCAATATAGATCAACATCATGGGTCTTGCTGGAATGTTAAAGTTTGCAACATTCATGTCTTTCTTCCTGGGGCGGGGGCAGACCTGGGTTTATTTTTTTCCTTTGGCAAATGTGATTCTTGGTGGTTTGGGTTTTTTTTTTCAGGCAAATGTAGGATTTTATCAGTATCAAATGCTATCGCTCAAGGAACGGATTTGACGGGAACGAGAAGGGGCCATTGTTTTCAAAGTTCAGTTCCTTGCAGAGATAATAATAATAAGTTATTATTTATACCCCGCCCATCTGGCTGGGTTTCCCCAGCCACTCTGGGTGGCTCCCAACAGAATAGGGAGTGGTCTTCTACGTGAGAAAGGGTCTGCCCTCTCCTGTCTAGTAGGAATACAGGCGTTCCACTCTCCATCTCTCAAGAAGTGTGCTCCTGCAGCAAGGTTATGTATAAGGACTCTCAGGTTTGCAAGAAACTGAATCCCACCGCTGTTCTGGATTGTACAGTCGAGGGGCCCATAATTCAGGGGTGGCATGTGTGGAAAGGTACCAGATTCAAACCCCGGCATCTCCAGTTAATAGGATTAGGCGGGTGGTGATGGGAAAGGGCCGTAGACCCTTGATCAAAAACCCTAGGCTTGATGGACACATAATCTCCGCAAAGGCAGCGATAGACTGCCCTGGGTCCATTAGTTGCTGCTTAAGATGCCGTCTGGTTGGCTATCTGTTTGACTTTTGCAACGGTTCATAGGCCACGCTACCTTTTGAGTCTGGTCTTAAGGTCTGATTCTCTTTTTCTCCTCCCATCCCTCTTCCCTTATTGGAGAACGTCCCCGTCCCCCATCCCCCCCGGAGGGTGCATATGATAAACCCTTCCTATATATTGAGGGAGGGTGGCTTTGCATGCTGAGGAAAGGCTAGGGTCAACACTTCTCCCCAAAATGCCGAATTCTGAATCAGCAAGGGATGGGTTGGGTTTTTGTTTTGTTTTTAACATGCGAGGGCCATTCAAACATTCAGCTCCCTCACCTGCAGCAAGGCGTAACACAGTCTGATAAACGTTTTCCCTCCTGTACTTTTGGGCTGAGTTTAACTGAAGGATAAGCTCCCCCTGAAAGCACTTAACCGCACAATGCACAGCACAGTAGGTGCTTCATTTTAAAGGACAGTAGAGGCATTTGCTAGCTGCTATGTACTCGGGGCCAGTAATCATAATCTGGAAGTGCTCTGTTTGTTTGCAAGCACCGCACACATAGAGATTTGTTGCTTAATGTTGGCTGGGTCACATTTATGTATAGATCCAGTATGCACTGGATTAAACCATGTGCTTTTCAGTCTTCTACCTTCTTCTCAGAAATCGCTTTCTGGCAAGACTGGATATATGGACCTCTGAAACCAGTTCTAAAAACCTAGGGGTTCTCCACGTTCAAAACTGGTCACCTCTCCAGAGGAAGAAAACCCCCTTGTAAGCAGAATACCTGCAAATAAGTTTGGCTATATTTATCTTCTGTCCCCCCCCCCAAAAAAAAATGGAATAGCTGAGACCTCACCACTTAAGCAGAAAATGAGCAATGAATTTATATTGAATTACTTGTGAGCGGAGGGTGGGTTGTACTGTTTTCTGACTCTTGTATTCAGAAAATTACCAGGCGCTGGGACTTGCAAGTCAGGAGAGTGCTTTTGCACTCAGGTAGCAACAGAATTCTGTATCAGATGGACCTTGGCCTCCCGCAGCAGGAATCTTCTTACTTGCTTAAATACTGTATAGGATAAATTTTCTTCCAGCGGGTGGAGTTATGTTGTGTCCTTTGTGTTTAGTAAATTCCTGGGAGCTGGAAATGGAGAACTTCTACTGCTCAGTTGCTTGGTTGGGTAAAAGGCTTTATATATATATATAAATGATAATTTATATATATATATATATATAAAGCCTTTTACCCATTCATATATATATGAATGATAATTGATTTGTCTTGTTGATTATTTATAAGCTCAGGTAATGAGCTGCCAATGGTTAAAAGAAATCTTAATCAGTGTAGGCTTTGCTTTTCTATCCAAGAATAAAAAAGGTTTTTAAAAAAACACACTTCTGTGATTTGGTTTGGTTTGGTTTGGTTTGGTTTTTCTTCCTTGGGCCAGTCACTGACCCTAGGCCTACCTCGCATGGTTGTCGTGGGGGATTAAATGAGGAGGAGGAAAACCATGTATGCCACCTTGAGCTCCGTGGATATTATCTCACTTGTGATATAAATGCAATAAATAAATAACCTACCTCACTGGATGCTTGTGAGGATAAGAGGTGGAGGGGGTGTACTAATAAGCTGGACTAGCGATCCTTTGCCCTAGAGACCCAGGGCAAGCATGATTTGTACCAATCCAGGGGTAACTAGCTGATGACGTCAAAGGTAACTGTGCACCCTTTGCAAGGTTCAGCGAGGGATGGTCTTAAATCAACGGGGTTTGATGGAAAACAACTGCCCTGAGAAGTGCAAAAATCGGATGCTTCCCCTCCGCCTCCTGTTTCAGCCACTAGATGTTGCTGCCACCTTCCTCCTCCAGAGCCAGAAGCACAGAATTGCCAGGGGTTTTGATCATATCGCTGCCTCCGGCTCTTTTCATTTACGCATCCCCGCTATAATTTGTGACGCCGATTTGTTAAATGGTTGCAGGCGCGCTCGTAAAAACGACTGCCAGAATAGTCCCCACGGAGCGATACATATTTTCCCCCTTCTTTCTTTTTAAAATCCTCTGTGGCAGAGGGATTGAATTCTAAGCGCAGATAAGCGGCTGCAGGCTGGGGATATTGACATTGCACACATCATGGCCCGGTAAATGGCTTTCTAAGAGGGGTTGGTCTGTCCGTAAGAACGCGCCCGATCTCAGAGGGGCACAATACCTCTCACCTCTAGATGTTGCCGAGTTTTTATTTCCATCAGCTGCAGTCTGCATAGGCCAGGGTCCAAGATATTGGTCCGTGCTTAGTTAGACTGTGGAACTCACTCCCACAAGAGCCAGTGTTGGCCATCCACTTGGAAGTGGATCCACTAATTCAGAAGATTAGATGGGGGGAAGGGTTAGGGTTAGGGTTCCCCTTATGTTCTCAATGACAGATGAAGACCAGCAAACATCAGTACGGCCGCAAGTTCCCCATCTCACAGTTTTGCCTTTTTGCAGATATAAACTGGAGTCTTACATTTCTGCGTTTTACATTTCTTTTTTCTTTCTTTTTTGTATATAATTTTTATTAAATTTTCTGTTTTACAGTTTAAAATACTCATTTAAACATCCTTAAAATATCAGTGACTTCGCTTCTTCTCTTTCCGTGGTTCATTTTGCATATCATAAATCCATGCATATTTTACAAAAACTAAACCATTCAGGATTCCATTATTGCATCCATCAAAGCTTATTTACACTGCTGAATTTATCTTAATGCTGCCAATGTTTTCAAGTGTACACATTCCCCCCCCCCCATATATTCAATAAACGTTTTCCAATCTTCTCATTAGCAAAACATGTCTGTCTAGTTCTGCAAACTTGACATTATGGAAAAGTGCCTCCCTTCAATTTGTCAGTGCTTGTCAGTGCTGAACAATTTCTCCTTGTGCTGTGACTTTATTTTAGCCTCTTAAATGGCTAGTGTCCTGCTTGACAGACTCGTTTGCAGTAGGTCTCTTTTATGATTGGGTGGAAATTTGATCCCTGGTATCCCAGGTCAGAGTCCAGAACTCTAACCACTACACTGCCACTGCCAGTACACAAGAAGGCAATATTAGCAGGTGATATCAAAGCCAAACATTTGCAGTGTTGTAAAATCAGAAGGAACAGGAACCCCAGTGACCAAGTGGGGACAGACTATTTGGAGGGAGGAGGAGAAAACAGAAAATGGGGGTAAGTGAAATGGAGTGGAGAGGCTTCACATTATGGACAGATAAATTGCAACATTTTCTCACCGTTCCCACATTTACGCTTTCCGTTTTCCTCTTTAGAAGAGACATAATCCTGAAATCTGGAGAATACAGGCCTTTTTAGATATATACAGACCTCCCCAACAAACGTTTCCGTACAGTCGCCAGCTGGTGGCTGGTTGCCATCGCAATCAGAACTCGTAGACAAGGTGTTTTGCCACTTCGCTAAATTTCATTTTCTTGTTAAATGTCTCTTCGAACATCCGGTTCTGTTTGGGAGTGAAATGGTTTTTCCAGTCGCCAACGGCACCTGGAGAATGAGCGATGGGAAAAAGTTGAACTGCGCTCTGTCGCAGAGTCTGACTGCTCACTAAGCCCTGTTGCCTCTTTGGCTTCCAATGCCTCGTCCTTCTCCCAGTCTTCTCCCTTCTGACCACTCATAGTCATCCCACCACCAACCCCCTGGCTCTGAGCCTTTTTCGCTTGGGGTTCCCCGGCTGGTTCATCTCACCATTCCTCTCTTTCCAACCATTCCCTGTACAGATTGGATTGCTGCAGCTGCGTCCTGCCTTGCCGATCCTACATTGAGCAGTGGGTTGAGCTAGATGTCTTCCCAACTCTAAACATTTATTTATTTTTTGCTCCCTGGTGCATTGTGCTCAGTGCTGACTATCTTCCACAGCCCCCAAGGCTCTTGCCATCCCAGCCATGATGCCGGAGCAAACTTCACCCTGGGACTGAACTTGGGACGTCCTACGTTAAAGGCTTCGCCTCTACCCGTTCCAGCCGAGGTTTTCTTCGGGCTGCCACCCTGTCAACCCTTTCACCTGTTCACGATGTACCCAGCGTATTGCCTTGTTTTCTTCGCTGTGTCTGGCCTCTATTTGGTTTCAGATAAACCCAGACACTTTGTCCTGCAATACTGGCTGGGTGGATTATACGAGTGTTGGCAAGCGGGAGAGAAGCAGCGAAATTAAGATAAGATAAGGGAGATAAAGGAGGAGGACTGGAGTCCTCATTCACCTGGAAAACGCAGCCCCTGGGAGTAAACAGAGGATTTTATCTAGAGCATCCCACCAGTTGGTTATTCTAGTGCTCCATAGGGCACGGCAAAAGGAAAATTGCTTGGAAACATGGCTATTTATGAGAAACATGCACTAAATTGCTAGTTTCCATGAGGACATTTATTTATTTATTTTAAAAAATGCAAACGAGCGCAGCAGCAATGAAGTGGCCTGAACTTCAGGCTGGAGAAACGAGAGAGTGGGAGAAGCAGAAATGGACCAGTTTTTGCTCAGCCCTCCTCCGCCTCCCCTTACCTTTTCGGAATACCAGCTTCCGGTTGGACGTGAGCGCGCAGACCGTGTGGTTCGGATCGTTCTCCTTCTCCGTGTTGGTTTTCATCTCGCTGAACGAGGATTTCTTGCAGATCTCGTGGATCCTGCTCTCGCTGGTGTTGAGCGCCAGGAAAGCACTGACTTTCTTCACAACCTTTGGGAGGTCCTGGGAGACGCAAACAGCAGAGGATGGGGTGAGCTGCTGCAGGCACCTGCTCCATTGAAGTGAATGGGGAGCACACAAAACCGTAGCCGTTTTTGTGTTTTTCGGCAAAGACCGGGCAGGGCTATTGGTGGATTGGGGGGGGGGGGGTTTGAAGCAGGCACAATTTTGCACCTGAATCACAGAAGAACCCAAGGCAGTAATCTGATGAACCAAGGACCTGCGAACCTCTGGATTTTGCTAGAATACAATTCCCATCATCCCTGTGCCTTGGCCAAGCTGACTGGGGAATAAAGGGAGTTGGGAGTCCAATCATACCTGGAGGACCACAGATTTCCCACTTCTGTTCTACAGAATTACCAGGAAGGAAGCACTGATGAACTCAGCTAATTCTTGGTTGTCATGCCTAAATAAAGATGAGCAGAACAGAAGCTTCCCACCCATCTTCCTGGTACTGAATCGCCCAAGCTCCGCTGGAAGCATTAACACAGGTGCTACCTTGCAAGGAAGGGACGCGGGTGGCACTGTGTGTTATACCACAGAGCCTAGGACTTGCCGATCAGAAGGTCGGTGGTTCGAATCCACACGATGGGGTGAGCTCCCGTTGCTCGGCCCCAGCTCCTGCCACCCTAGCAGTTCGAAAGCACGTCAAAGTGCAGGTAGATAAATAGGTACCGCTCTGGCGGGAAGGTAAATGGCATTTCCGTGTGCTGCTCTGGTTCGCCAGAAGCGGCTTAGTCATGCTGGCCGCATGACCCAGAAGCTGTACGCCGGCTCCCTCAGCCAATAAAGCGAGATGAGCGCTGCAACCCCAGAGTCGGCCACGACTGGACCTAATGGTCAGGGGTCCCTTTACCTTTATTTACCTTGCAAGGACATATGAGTGGGGGAACAACTTAACATTCAACATTTATTCCCTCTCAGGATGCCATGTGGGCATTTAATAAAGGAAACCTGGGTTCAAATTCTTACTTGGCCACAAAACTCACTGGGTAACCTTTGGGGCTAACATACCTCGCAAGGTTGTTGTTCAGGTCAAAGTAACAAAAAGGTAAAGGAAAGGACCCCTGGACAGTTAAGTCCAGTCAAAGGTGACTATGGGGTGGACCCTCATCTCGCTTTCAGGCCGAGGGAGCCTGCGCTTGTCCACAGACAGCTTTCCGGGTCATGTGGCCAGCATGACTAAACCGCTTCTGGCACAACGGCACACTGTGACGGAGGCCAGAGCGCACAGAAACACTGTTTACCTTCCTGCTGCAGTGGTACCTATTTATCTACTTGTACTGGCATGCTTTCGAACTGCTAGGTTAGCAGGAGTTGGGACAGAGCAACGGGAATTCACCCCGTCGCGGGGATTTGAACCACTGACCTTCTGATCAGCAAGCCCAAGAGGCTCAGTGGTTTAGACCACAGCGCCACCTGCTCCCAATTCAGGTCAAAGTAGAGGGAGGATCACACATGCTACTCTGATCTTTTTGGGAGGAAAGGTGGGATAAATGTCTTTTAACTGTTTGCTACCTGAGCATCATAAATTTAACTTTCACAGGAATTTAGGAGTTTGCTTAGTTTAGATTTGCCTTGCTTTTCTCTTCCTACTTAGGAAAAAGGCAGATTTTAGTTTTACCTGTTTCATGTCTTCGTAGAACAAGAACAGAGTGTTTTTGTCATCGGTGTGTTTCTCCCAGCTTAAGACGTGATCAAACCAGGATCCGCAGACAACTAGGAAGGGAGAGCAAAAATGAGATTATTATTGGAGGCATTTGCTGGACCAGCATTCAAATCTCCCACTCAGCCTAACCTACCTCACAGGGCTGTTGTGAACATAAAATGGGGGAGGGGAGAAAAATGGAGGAAAGGTTGAGTGTAAATGTAATAAAATAAATACAAAAATTTCCATGAACTCTGCACAGCCAGAAGGATAGAGTGAAATTCTCATACAAGAGGAAGATAGGCCCTACTAAAGATTATGTATAAAAAGGTAAAGGGACCCCTGACCATTAGGTCCAGTCGTGACCGACTCCGGGGTTGCGGCGCTCATCTCGCTTTATTGGGAGCCGGCGTACAGCTTCGGGTCATGTGGCCAGCATGACTAATCCGCTTCTGGCGAACCAGAGCAGCGCACGGAAACGCCGTTTACCTTCCCGCCAGAGCGGTATCTATCTACTTGTACTTTAACGTGTTTTCGAACTGCTAGGTTGGCAGGAGCTGAGACCGAGCAACGGGAGCTCACCCCGTCGCAGGGATTCAAACCGCCGACCTTCTGATCGGCAAGTCCTAGGCTCTGTGGTTTAACCCACAGCGCCACCTGCGTCCCACAAAAGCCACTGTCTAGCCACAGTCAAATTTTGGCTTCTTTCAGGCCTCCACCCATTCAGTACCCAGTCAGAGAGGTTGCTGGCATCTGTTTGTCTCGAGAGACAATGGAGTGAACCTCTGAGGGTGAAGTCAAATTGCTGCGTTGTCAGTGTGTATGGAGGTCTTGGGATACCCAGACGACAAGACTCCCCTCTTGACCTGTGATTCAAAGGAAAGCAGAACAAGACGTTTGGCACCAGCTTGGCTGCAGAAGTTGATGGAAGGAGGTGTACAAGGCGCCATCCAACCTTCTTAGGGACTCTTCTTAGCCTTTTCTTCTCCTGAAGATATTCCACAGGGCAGTGGATGTTGGGGGTCAGTATTTCCTTCACCTAAATGAGTTCTCTTCCCAGGTTGATGAGCCCCATCTGCCCTTGACTTCCCTCTACGGCACATTCAGAAACTGCCTTCTTGACAATTGGGTTCGCTATTGGTCTCGCCCACTCAATCCATTGGAGAGGAGAGACAGATAAAAATGAAAAGTCTTGTCCTATAGTCTAGGACAAGAGTGGGGAACATGTCACTTTCCAGATGTTGTTGGACTATAATGTTGTTGGACTAATAATGTTGTCTCCAAGCACAATTCAAAGTGTTGGTGCTGACCTTTAAAGCTCTAAACGGCCTCGGCCCAGTAGACCTGAAGGAGCGTCTCCACCCCCATCGTTCAGCCCAGACACTGAGGTCCAGCGCCGAGGGCCTTCTGACAGCTCCCTCACTGCGAGAAGTGAGGTTACAGGGAACCAAGCAGAGGGCCTTCTTGGTAGTGGCACCCACCCTGTGGAACGCCCTCCCATCAGATGTCAAAGAGAACAACAACTACCAGACTTTTAGAAGACATTCCCTGTTTAGGACCAGATTGAAATCATAGCACAGCAACATCTAGAGGCCCAAAGATTCCCCTGCCCTTTACACTTTCTCTGTTGCTGTGAACAGTTGCCAGTCCTTCAGGCAAGAGTATGGAACCTGCACCTTCCAGATGCAATTGGACTACAACTCCCATCATCCCTTACTATTGGATGGTGCTGATGTGAACTGGAGTTCAGCAGCATCTATAATAATAATATTGTGGGCAGGGGTGCTATTGTTTCTGTTTGTACTTACGGCATGTATTTTTGTGTTTTTATATTGCAAACCACCCTGTGATCTTCGGGTGAAGGGCAGCATAGGAATTTAATAAATAAAAATAAACATTCCCCAACTCTGCCTTAAATGGACCGGTTGTCTTATCCAGCTAAGTCCATTTATTGCATTTAAGTCAAATCAAGTCCATGATGGTACAAAAAGGAAGAAAGGAAGGCCTCTCAAGTCACACTTCAAATTACTATTTTGATCCTTATCCTACAAATCAAAGCGTCAATTTGCGTTCCTTTGTTAATGACACCAATTCAATTTGTTGCTCGGTTGATCTTTGGATCTCCAGCTTTGTGGAAGCTTTTTTTTCTTTTTCTTTTTACAGCCATGCAGTAAAATGATGTGACCAATGTTTTGATAACAGGAACCAGGGCCTCATGCCCTTGACCTCAGCGGAGGGTTAATACAGCTGCAATCAGAGTCTCTGCCTTGTGGTCTTCAGAACTTGGATCTGACACTCCAAAATAACCAACCTAAGGTATGGGGATGGAAGTGAGAGCTGGACCATAAAGAAGGCCGATCGCTGAAGAACTGATGCTTTTGAATTATGGTGCTGGAGGAGACTCTTGAGAGTCCCATGGACAGCAAGAAGATCAAACCTATCCATTCTGAAGGAAATCAGCCCTGAGTGCTCACTGGAAGGACAGATCCTGAAGCTGAGGCTCCAATACTTTGGCCACCTGATGAGAAGAGAAGACTCACTGGAAAAGACCCTGATGTTGGGAAAGATGGAGGGCACAAGGAGAAGGGGACGACAGAGGACGAGATGGTTGGACAGTGTTCTCGAAGCTACCAGCATGAGTTTGACCAAACTGCGGGAGGCAGTGGAAGACAGGAGTGCCTGGCGTGCTCTGGTCCGTGGGGTCACGAAGAGTCGGACACGACTAAACAACAAAAGGTAGGGGGTTTCTACATATACAAGTCCAAAAACCCTCTAAGGACTTGGAGCTTCTGGGGAGCAAGCAAGAAACCGAAGCCAATAATCCAGCTGATGATCTCTTGGGAAAACAGGAGCATAAGGAACCCCTACTGGATCAGGCCAATGGCCCACCTGGTCTAGCATCCTGTTCTCACCTTGGCCAACCAGATGCCTGTGGCAAACCAGTTAGCAGGATCTGAGCACAAGAGCACTCACTCCTCCAGAGGTTTCCAACAACCGGTCTTCAGAAGCGTTTAACTTCCTCTCTCATTTGCAGCAATACAGCCAGCCACCATGGAAGGGAAATTCGTATTATTTTCACTTGGGGGTTGTCACTATGCACTAGAGTTTGCAAGGTGAGAGAGAGGAAAGGTGCTATTCAGTCTTCTTACCGTCTCCTCTTAAGAACATCTCCAGGAAAACAGGCCAGGAATCGATGGTGGGGAGGTTTGGATTGTCTCTGTAATAATGATACATGGAAACCGCAATGTCTTTTGGGTTTCTGATGATGTAGATAGCCTGCAAATGAAGACAACACGTTAATAAGGCAGTGACATCGAAAGGTGCTCTATTACCAATGGGAAGCTGCTCACTTAGAGTGAATGGAGCTTCGCCCCCACCACCCTCAATGCCCCACCTGCCTGCCTTCTTACAACCAATCAGGGAGTAGATCTGCCTAACATTGACTATGGAGCCACCAATTTCTGGTCTCCCTAGCACAGGGGTAGGCAACCTAAGGCCCATGGCCCACAAGCGGCCCCCAGGGGTCGTTTAACCAGCCCACAAGCAGCCCCCGAACCGAGCCGCCCGCTTGGTGAGTCCTTGCGCACTGCGCTAAACCAGCGCACCTAAGCAAGGCGTGGGGACTCGCTTCCGTGGCGCAGCAAATCATGTCTGCACATGCACAGATGCTGGAAATCACATTTGCTCAGTTGTAGACCCCAGAAATCGTGGGGGTGCACGCGATCCGGCGCATGGAGGGATCTCCGCTGGAGTAAACCAGAACAGGCGAGGTAAACCTTGCAGACCCCTGCCTAGCATCCGCCATATCGGTCTCAAGGTGCACCAGCCACCAGCTAGTGCTCAATATGATCTCTACACACACACACACACACACAGAGAGAGAGAGAGAGCCTTGTGTGGTTGGACTACAAGTCCCATCATCCCCAATCAATGCTGAAGACTATACTGACTAGTGGTGAGTTTTGGAGACTTGGAGCTGCCAGGAATTGATCTTGGGACTTCCTGCAAGGCAAAGTATGAATTCTACTGCTGGGCTACTGTCTTCCCCCCAAATCACAGCAGAGATAAGTTTCATTCAAAGCAAACCTGTTGAAATGATTGATCGTAGCTAAGGGCTCATCCAGACTTGTGCCACAAGTTGTGCGTGCAGGCACATGCTTCTCAGCGACAGGTCCAAGCGTTTGGGGGTTTTCGTCCCACCAAGAAATCCTACTGTTTATCACTGAATTGGAATAAACGTCAATCAGGGTTTTTTGCAGGTTTATGTTTGTTCCAATTCAGCATATCTCACCTTACATTGCTTGAGTGTAAAAGCAGGCGGCAGCATGTTGCCGTCCAAATGGGTTGGAATGATTCTCTTGCCGGAAAGACGGTCCAGTTGATCCAGTTTGGAAAGATCTCCAAATTCAATCGGGGATGTTAAAGACACTCTGGGTGCGTAGAGGTGCATGAGGATTTCGGCAAGCCAGTGAGTGCCTGCGGGAGAGGAGAAAAGAAAGGGAAAAAAGCATGAACAATACAGTGGTACCTCGGGTTAAGAACTTACCGTATTTTTTTGCTCTATAAGACTCACTTTTTCCCTCCTAAAAAGTAAGGGGAAATGTGTGTGCGTCTTATGGAGCGAATGCAGGCTGCGCAGCTATCCTAGAAGCCAGAACAGCAAGAGGTGTTGCTGCTTACACTGCGTAGAGTTCAGGCTTCTGAGATTCAGAATATTTTTTTTCCTGTTTTCCTCCTCCAAAAACTAGGTGCGTCTTGTGGTCTGGTGCGTCTTATAGAGCGAAAAATACAGTAATTCATTCCGGAGCTCCGTTCTTAACCTGAAACTGTTCTTAACCTGAAGCACCACTTTAGCTAATGGGGCCTCCCGCTGCGCCACCAGAGCACAATTTCTGTTCTCACCCTGAAGGTAATAGTTCTTAACCCGAGGTAATATTTCTGGGTTAGTGGAGTTTGTAACCTGAAGCGTATGTAACCCAAGGTACCACTGTACCGGCAAAGTGTTGAATATATATGGCTTGATAAACTGGGTGATGGAGGTTATGTACACAGGAGGACCATAAACGGTCTAATTGCCAAGGATAAGAAATAATTGCCTCTAGATTGAGGCAGATTGAGGACAAGGAACCTTAGTGGGTTTATTTTGAAGATGCTCCTCTCTAAAGAGCAATGAAGCTGATGAAACCCGGAGTAAAAGGATGGGTTTGTTTGACTAACAACTTTGGATCCGGTCGTTTTCATTTCTGAAGAAGAGAAGGGAAAAAATACTGAATGCTGGAATTTGCTCCACAAGAGAAAGAGCAAGGTTTTGCAGGCTCTTTACTTTTTAAAGGGCTCCCTGTACGTTTACTGATAGTGGGAGCTCATCCTGTCCTAACTGGGAAGGGATATGGTTCCTAAACGCCCCCGCCCCACTTGCGGCAGGAGGAGAGGGTTCCTCAAACCGCAATGCCCGTGAGGGTGCTCCTCAAAATTACTGTACAAAAGGAATCTTGCAAGTCACTTGCAATAGCTCAGAACTAGCAAGGGAGAGGTAGATCTGTCAGTTTCAGTTTCCATCCGTTTCTCATTTTTCCACTCTTTTGAGTTCAGTTCTCCACAGCAATTTGCCAGTTTTAAGCCTCACAGCAACCCCACCACCGTGCCTTACTTATCTGTGTGGCATGGTGGCTAATTTATTGTCTGGCACAGTTCTGCATTTTTCCTTCGTAGGACTTGTCGATCAGAAGGTCGGAGGTTTGAATCCCCATGACGGGGTGATCTCCCGTTGCTCGGTCCCTGCTCCTGCCAACCTAGCAGTTCGAAAGCACGTCAAAGTGCAAGTAGATAAATAGGTACCGCTCCAGCGGGAAGGTAAACAGCGTTTCCGTGCGCTGCTCTGGTTCGCCAGAAGCAGCTTAGTCATGCTGGCCACATGACCCGGAAGCTGTACGACGGCTCCCTCGGCCAATAAAGCGAGATGAGCGCCACAACCCCAGAGTCAGCCACGACTGGACCTAATGGTCAGGGATCCCTTTACCTTTACTGTTTATTAGTTTCTAATATTTGCTAACCCAAGGTTATCTTCTGGCAGGATATCGTGAGAAATCTCACAAGATCTCATACAAGATCTCGCTGAAATCTCACAAGCTCAGGCAACAGAGGCAGCACACCTCGCCTCATCAGTGAGCAGGACCTATCATTGGGAACCTGCCGCCCTGAAGAAGAGAAGAATAGGAGGAGTTTGGATTTGATATCCCGCTTTATCACTCCCCTTCAGGAGTCTCAAAGCGGCTAACATTCTCCTTTCCCTTCCTCCCCCACAACAAACACTCTGTGGGGTGAGTGAGGCTGAGAGACGTCAAAGAAGTGTGACTTGCCCAAGGTCACCCACCAGCTGCATGTGGAGGAGCGGGGAAGCGAACCCGGTTCCCCTGATTACAAGTCCACCGCTCTTAACCACTACACCACACTGGCTCCCTGAGGCCTCACTGCACCTCATGGTTGGTGTACTCGTGCAAACCTGCTTTGCTGAATCTTTTAAAGGCTGTTCCCGCACCTCCAAGACTACTTCGGGACTAAAAGAAGAATGAACATATATACTGCCATCAATTATTCTACCTGGCCTTTAGCATGTTATGCTTTTGCCCAGTGTTTCCCAGACTTGGGTCTCCAGCTGTTTTTGGACCACAATTCCCATCATGCCTAGCTAGCAGGACCAGTGGTCAGGGATGGTGGGAACTGTAGTCCAAAAACAACTGGAGGCCCCAGTTTGGGGAACACTCTTTTAGCCCATCTTACCTAGACAGCATCTTAAAAAGCAGAGACATCACCTTGCCAATAAAGGTCCATATAGTTAAAGCCATGGTTTTCCCAGTAGTGATGTATAGAAGTGAGAGCTGGACCATAAAGAAGGCTGATCGCCGAAGAATGGATGCTTTTGAGTTATGGTGCTGGAGGAGACTCTTGAGAGTCCCATGGACTGCAAGAAGATCAAACCTCTCCATTCTGAAGGAAATCAGCCCTGAGTGCTCACTGGAAGGACAGATCCTGAAGCTGAGGCTCCAAGACTTTGGCCACCTCATGAGAAGAGAAGACTCCCTGGAAAAGACCCTGATGTTGGGAAAGATGGAGGGCACAAGGAGAAGGGGATGACAGAGGACAAGATGGTTGGACAGTGTTCTCAAAGCTACCAGCATGAGTTTGACCAAACTGTGCGGGAGGCAGTGGAAGACAGGAGTGCCTGGCGTGCTCTGGTCCATGGGGTCATGAAGAGTCGGACACGACTAAACGACTAAACAACAACAACCTAGCATCCTGTTCTCACAGTGGCCAGTGAGCTACTTATGGAAAGCTAATAATAATAATAATAATAATAATAATAATAATAATAATAATAGCAAATCTTGAGCGCAACAGCAATCTTTGTACCAGCAATGCTCAGAAACTGTAAAAGCATTGTGTCTCTGACCCAGTGGAAGTAGAGTGTTGTCATCATGGAGTCATTGATTGACTCTATGAACAAAGTTTTTTAATCGCTTCCGACAATTGACAGCGTGGCCAATGACTTACATGATTAACTCATGAGTCCTTAAAGCTGCCCATTAATGTTTGAGTTGATTAATTGCACACTTACTCAGCAATTAAGTCTTCCAGCTGACTAATCCAGTCATACCAGGGGCTGGGGTAGGGGAGTAAAGTCAAGTTGGTTTTTTTTAAAAAAAAACACCTTTCCTAGAGGATTCACAACAAATACAGATTCAATACAAAGGATATTTTGCACATTAACTACCAGCCCTACTGGTCTCGTGATCCCACCATGAGTCGTCAAAAACCAGATCAGATTGGGACATAGGGGGCTACTCTCAAAGACAGCCAGTATTCCTGTAGACGGAACTATATGGGACTATATTATAAGAACTGTAACCTTAAGAACAACCTGCATTTTTCCTCCTCCCTCCCCATCTCTTTTTCCTCTTGTGCCGTGTATTTTAAATTGTAAGCGTGAGGAGTAGGGACTGTCTCGCTACTGATTCTTGTAAGCTGCACCGGGAAGGCTTTTTGGCAAAAGAGTGGCATGTAAATGCTTTAAATAAATAAACAAACAAATGAGACCACCGCAGCTCTTTCCGGTTTAGTTTTGGTATCGCTTCTCTGAGTCAAGCTTTCATGGGGGGCGGTGGCAGAAGAGCAAGCAGTTTATGGGGTACACCCTTAAGATGGATCTCAATCCCACTTTCTCCCTTCTCCGCTTCTCTCTCTCTCTCGCTCACGCAGAATTTCTTATTCTAGTTAACTAAGCCTGGAATAATAAGGCGTAGATTAGGATTCTTTCCCCATTCCAAATCAAGCGAGACTTTACCAGACTTTGGGTACGAAACCAAAAGGATGTCGTCTTCTCTAGCGTCAAATGTGTCCAGGGATTTCAAGAGCTCGGGCGAAGTCCTGATGGTGAAAGTGATGCCATTGAAAGTGTGCATGAGATCGTCTTCACTGCGCGACGACATCTGGTGTCTTGGGGGTGGTCTCAGTCGAAGTGGACGCTTCTTCCCAAACCAGGAGAGAAGGAAACCTCTGGCCAGCCGAGCAATTATTAGCAGCGACTGAGCAAGAAAGGAGCTGGAAAAGACCCATTTATGCACTTTGTAACATCTCGAAGAGGCATTTGGGGGCTTATCTTTATGGATTACAATAAATGCAAAGGAACAGAAAGGTTATCCAGATAAACAGCAAATCCGGGAGGTAGGTTCACTGAAACTTGGCTTCTGGCACAGAAATGAGCAAAAACGCAACAGTGGAAAATAACCAGGATTGTAATTGCACAAATGATTGCGGTGCACTCATTAACAAATGGGGCTCTTGGTGTGAGTGGCGTGTTGTCTCAGGAGGTTAATGAGTTCCTAATGAGCGTGTGCGTGTCCTTAATAGCACCATAGCTCTGTAGAAATGCACTGTGTTCTCTCCTGTCACAGTAAATCCTGAAGGAGGAAATGAAGTTGGAGAATTTGCAGGGGCCCTGCAGGGTCGTAGCTCGGTGGCACAGCACCTGCTTTTGGTAGGCAGGTCCCAGGCTCAGCCCCCAGCATCTCCAAGCCTGGAGAGATGCTGCCAGTCAGTGCAGACAGTATGGAGCTAGATGGACCCAATGGAGTCAATACAAAGTATTTTCCTAATTTCAAAGGATGTAATAGCTGCCCAGGATAGCACTGAGGGCAGATCTCAATGAAAAAAATAAGCAGCGTAGATAAATGAAATTGCCAATTTTGCCCATCAGCGAGGATAGGAGCTTACCTTCCAGCATTTACTGATGAAAAGAAGGATGCCCTATTCCATTATTATTATTATTATTATTATTATTATTATTATTATTATTACTGCTTCTACTGCTACTCCACCCATCTGACTGAGTTGTCACAGCTACTCTGGACAGCTTCCAATATATATAAAAACATACATGTGTTTCAGCACCGAGGGCCTTCTGGCGGTTCCCTCACTGCGAGAAGCGAAGTTACAGGGAACCAGGCAGACGGCCTTCTTGGTAGTGGCACCCGCCCTGTGGGACACCCTCCCTTCAGATGTCAAGGAAATGAACATCTACCTGGCTTTTAGAAGACATCTGAAGGCAGCCCTGGGAAGCTTTTAATATTTGATGAATTATTCCAGCAGGAAGGTAAACGGTGTTTCCGTGTGCTGCTCTGGTTCGCCAGAAGCGGCTTAGTCATGCTGGCCACATGACCCAGAAACTGTATGCCGGTTCCCTTGGCCAATAAAGCGAGGTGAGCGCTGCAAGCCCAGAGTCGGCCACAACTGGACCTAATGGTCAGGGGTCCCTTTACCTTTAAGGAAAAGCGGGACATTCTGGGATCAAATTAGAAACCAGGATGACTTCTGTAAATTCAGGACTATCCCTGGAAAATAGGGACACTTGGAGAGTCTGAAGCACAACCTTTTAAGCAGTGCTATATCTCTAGAAAAAGAAGTGCCAGAACTCACCACGAATACCTCTCTTGTTAGAATGGCAATGGTGCCCACCTGAGAGGTGCGGGAACTGAGTTCCAGCTGGAAAAAAAGCCCTGCTTTTAAGCCTACATTTCCTGGCACTTGCCCTGCAATTCCTCTCTTCCCTTCCAGTGAAGCAGGTTGTTGGTGCCAAATTCTGGGGGCCCCAGAAGGTAAGGTAAGCTTAGAACATGGGGCCAACGTCAAAAAGTTGGAGAAAGACTGGTGGAAGGGCATTCAGTTCAATGAGATGTCTTCATCCTAATCAGACTCTTGCTAATCTGCAATACTGCAATCATGCCACCGTGTTCCCATTAGTTTTGCATAATGTACTAAACGGAGGAGGAAATATGTGTGAAGTCCGAGATAAAGAACAGTAGCTTTACAATGCCAGGGCAATTTCATGTCTGGATTCAGGTGAATTCCATAAACTCCTCTTTCAGGAAGAAGGAGATGAATTGTGTCCCTAAAACTGCACTAGGCCAGAATTTCTCAAATCTTAAGTTGTGGGTGAACATATCAGACGACACAGCGATTCTTCAAACAGCTCTTGTTTATTCACAGGCCAGAACAGAACTGGGCTGAAGGGTTCAGCCAGCCTGCTTATATAGAGCTCCACTACAATGCAACTGTAACCATTTTCTGTAACTATCCAATCACTGAACGTCACTTTCAATCCCCTATTTGCATATGTGGACCTGGGTGAAAACTATCTACAGTATCCCCCTGCTGGCCCAGGGTGAGAACTTCAGTACATAAGCCCAAACCTTTGATATTGAGCCGTGCTTTAAAATAAATAAATAAATTGTAAGTATGCACCACTCTTATACCCAAGACATTTTAAAATAAAATGAAGAGTCTCCATTAAAGCAGAATTGGGGAACGTTCAAGACAACTCCTATGGGGGGCAAATCCCTTGTAGGGGTTCAAGTATGGAGGTTTACATCAAATTCCCAACCAAGCAGATTTTATTACAGGAAAGAGTCCAAAGAGTCTGCGAGAGCATTTCCATTAGGGCACAAACTATATAGACAAATATACAGCATCTTTCCCAAAGGACCAGAGGAAACTGTTCATGTAGGCGACAACGGCCGCTCGGATGTTACTAGCCCAGAGATCAAAGGAAGAAACAACCCAGGCCAAAGAAGAATGGCAAACCAATTTGATGGACTATGCCCAAATGGCAAAACTAACTGGGAAGCTCAGGAACCAAGAAGACGAGAAAGAATGGGAAATGCTTATAACGTATATACAAAATTATTGTAAACAGGTCAAAACATTAGCAGGAGTTTAAACACACTTGTAATGTAACAAAATGTATAGATAACCTTTGTTGTTGTTTAGTCGGTTAGTCATGTCCAGCTCTTCGTGACCCCATGGACCAGAGCACGCCAGGCACTCCTGTCTTCCACTGCCTCCCGCAGTTTGGTCAAACTCATGCTGGTAGCTTCGAGAACACTGTCCAACCATCTCGTTCTCCATTGTCCCCTTCTCCTTGTGCCCTCAATCTTTCCCAACATCAGGGTCTTTTCCAGGGAGTCTTCTCTTCTCCTGAGGTGGCCAAAGTCTTGGAGCCTCAGCTTCAGGATCTGTCCTTCCAGTGAGCACTCACTCAGGGCTGATTTCCTTCAGAATGGATAGGTTTGATCTTCTTGCAGTCCATGGGACTCTCAAGAGTCTCCTCCAGCACCATAATTCAGAAGCATCCATTCTTTGGCGATCAGCCTTCTTTATGGTCCAGCTCTCACTTCCATCCATCGCTACTGGGAAAACCATAGCTTTAACTATACAGGCCTTTGTTGGCAAGGTGATGTCTCTGCTTTATAAGATGCTGTCTAGGTTTGTCATTGCTCTAAAAAACAACTGGAGAAGCACTGATATGCAATTGAAAATAGGATCAATGGGACCCATGGAAGGGATGGGGGAAGTCAGGAGATTCAGAGTAATCTTGATAATTAGACTCAGAATTTGTTGTTTGTTTATGTTTTGGAAAATCAAATAAAATTTTGTTTTTTTAAAAAAAAATATGAAACAAATATACAGCATCTTAGCTGTCCATCCAACCGCTTCCTGCCACCCCAGCACTTCACCATCTCACATCCAGCAGTAGCCCAGGAAATACAATTTACTCAATCCATTTTGTACTATACATGTCAGAACCCTCCTTGTACCTTATAGGGAGTTGTTTGTTCAATTTAACCGTCAGCTATCAGTTTCCCCTTTATGTGGTTCTTACCGTTCCCTGTGTGGGACGTGGGTGGCGCTGTGGGTTAAACCACAGAGCCTAGGACTTGCCGATCAGAAGGTCAGCGGTTCGAATCCCCGCAACGGGGTGAGCTCCCGTTGCTCGGTCCCTGCTCCTGCCAACCTAGCAGTTTGAAAGCATGTCAAAGTGCAAGTAGATTAATAGGTATCGCTCTGGCGGGAAGGTAAATGGCTTAGTCCTGCTGGCCACATGACCCGGAAGCTGTGCGCCGGCTCCCTCGGCCAATAAAGCAAGATGAGCGCTGCAACCCCAGAGTCAGTCACGACTGGACCTAATGGTCAGGGGTCCCTTTACCTTTACCTATACCGTTCCCTGTGGTCAGGCCACCTGCTTGCATTCACGCCGCTGGCCACACTAATAATGGGCCTCGTAGTTTTGGAGTTAGGCTCCATTTTACTCCACGGTTTTACACCCTTTTAATCCATGACGCTGTCCCTTCCCAGACCACAGTTTGGTTCGCTGAGTTTCAGCAAAGCAAAGGGAGGGAAGGAAGGAAAAGCAGGTCTTTGAGCAATGCCACATCTGCAGAATTTTGCCACAGGCTTACATCACAGCGGCTGCTGTTTCTGTTTGAAGGATGGAGGCAAGGAACATCTGCTCCTAAGCAGATCCGCCACATGGCTTCGATTACAATTGACAAGTATACTTGCTCCCAGGTATGGAACCTGGCAGGTATCGGCAGCTGAAATATTATGGAAAGCGCCAGAAGTGGAGGGGAAATAGGAGCTACGAGTGACTCTTGTTTTGCTGATGCAAAACATCCTGAGCTTAGACATGCCTATTACGGGACCGTTATAGATCCATTGAGCGTCAGAGAGACCCAACACTCATCTCCTGGTGGCGTTGACAGGCCCTTGGTCATAGCAGATGACGTATGTTTATCCACACGAGTTTGTGATGAGATCTTTGTTTACTGTCTCTGTTTCGGATTTCATGTTTCATAAAGGCCTGGGAGAAAATAGGGGAGTGACTAAATATAAGAAGTTAAAGGTGAGACCACTCTGGGCAGTCTTAGCAACTGTTGTTAAGGAAAAGGGAATCTTTTTTAAATACAGTGGTACCTCAGGTTAAGAACTTAATTCATTCTGGGGGTCCGTTCTTAACCTGAAACTGTTGTTAATCCAAAGCACCACTTTAGCTAATGGGCCTCCCACTGCTGCCGCGCCACGGCCGCACAATTTTTGGGAAACAAAACATATAAAATTAAAGCTTTTGCGGACGATTTACTTGTTATGACTGAAAACCCTGAAGAAAGTCTGGAAAGAGTGCTGGAATTGATTAAAGAATTTGGAGAAGTGACAGGCTTTAAGCTGAATATAACAAAAACAAAAATGCTTGTTAAAAATGTAACCACAGAAGAAAAGGACGATTTAGAAAAAATATTGGGCCTGAAAATCTCCTCAAAAGCGAAATACCTGGGTATTTGGATCACCCCCAAGAACATAAACTTATTTCAGGATAATTACACCAAAACTTGGTTAGAGATTAGAAAAAACTTTGTAACCTGGAGTAAACTAAAATTAACATTTCTGGGTAGGATTTCCGTTATAAAGGTGAATGTGCTTCCAAAATTAATCTTTTTATTTCAAATGATTCCAATACTGGGCGAAGCAGGTTGTCTCAAGATATGGCAAAGAGAAATTTCCAAATTCCTGTGGGAAGGGAAGAAACCTAGGATTAAACACCTGATCTTAATAGACATAAAAGAGAGAGGAGGCTTTTCCCTACCCGACCTAAAACTTTACTACGAGGCAGCCTGTCTCACCTGGCTAAAAGATTGGTGCACGTTGCTGGATTCGGACCTCCTGGACCTGGAAGGTTTTGACAACCGTTGGGGATGGCACGCCTACCTAATATATGGAAAAGCGAAAATTCATAAAAACTTTACCAATCATATAATAAGAAAGTCACTCTTTGCTGTATGGGAAAAATATAAAGACCTGATGGAGCCTAAAGTCCCGTGGTGGACTTCTCCAGTAGAAGCCATCACAGTAAAACGGAAAAATACTCAGGAAAGCTGGCCAACATATAAAATACTTCTAAAAAATGAAGATAACCAAATAAAATTTAAAAACTTTGAGGAAATAAGAGACCACATTTCAGACTGGTTCCAATACCATCAGTTATTTGAAAAATTTAAATCTGACAAACAAAAGGGGTTCTCAACAGAAATTTCCCAATTCGAATCTGATCTTGTAAATTCTAAAAGAAAAACTCTTTCTAAAACTTACCGACTCCTCCTTGACTGGACAGTCAAGGAGGAGGAGGTAACAGTGGGAATGGTGAGGTGGTCCCAGGATTTTGGCCACTCAATAACCATGGCCCAATGGGAAAATTTATGGAAGATCAATTGGAAATTCACAAATTGTTACACGATTAGAGAGAACTTTCAAAAAATGCAACATCGATGGTATCTAACACCATGGAAGCTTTCAAAAATGTATAAAAATGTATCAAGTAATTGTTGGAGATGCGGAGACTCAGGAACATTCTTCCATATGTGGTGGATATGTAGGAAAATACAGGTATTCTGGGAGAATATACATGCAGAACTGCAAAAAATGCTAAAGATCTCTTTCAAAAAAAACCCAGAGGCCTACCTCCTGGGAATAACAGATTTGGATATTCCACAAAAGAGGAAGGGTATCTTTTTATATGCGACGGCGGCGGCAAGAGTTTTGATTGCAGCAAAATGGAAGAGTAATGAAATCCCCTCTATTCAAGATTGGATCCAAAAGCTGACAGAATATGCTGAATTAGATGGTTTATCAGAAAAAATAAAGAATAAATCAAAACAGGAATTTGTTTCTAAATGGGAGGTTTTTAAAGAATATCTGAAAAATAAATATAGTAGTTGTCAGAGCTGGCTCCAGGTCCCAGCTCACAGAGGACCAACGCTAGCCGGTAGTAATGTACAAAAGTCTTTATTGAAGTACAGTTTCCATTTTCAAGCCGGAGCGCCCCAGCTCTACGTCTAGGGTTTAGACCGGCGAAGCTCCATCTGAATCTCCGCCCCCTGTACACCAGTTTAAGATTCTAGCCTTACTCCACCTCTTCCGTCTCTCCTTTCTCCTCTGGGTCCTGCTACCCCCCGGGGTCCCTTCCTTCCTGGATTCTTCCGACGCAGACGTTGACCCCCCTGACTCCTCCCTCTCTCTTCGGCGGGCTTTAGGACCTGCCTCCCTATCCAGGCTGCCAACTGCGCCGCCCTCCTGTACATTTGAACTTGGCGCGCGCGCCCAGCCTTCAACCTTCCTCTCGACCGTTTCCTCGCTCCCCGATGTAGGCGTGGCCAGTCCTGCCTCCTGTCCTTCTGCTGGCAGCGCGCCGCCTGATCCCGATGCCTGGGACTCCTCCCCCCTACTGCACTCTGGTGTGGACGCTGGTCCTGATTTCCAGCTGCTGCTCTCTGAGTCCCCTCTGGCCCCTTCTTCCTGGGGTGTCCCCCTAGGCACCCCCCTTGCCCTGACCATGGGAGCCTCTTTCTGTGAATCTTCCGATTCGCTGGAAAGACTCAGAGACCTCGGACCGCTGTCATCGCTGACATTTCCTTCGGACTCCTCCCCCTCGCTCTCCATTTCCTGTGCCTCTGCTCCTGAACCCCTGACAGTAGTTTAAATTCTGTTGCAGCATTCGAGGAACTTCAGTAATAGTTATAAGGTAGATATAAGAAATTAGATTTAATGAGAATAAGTTTAATTATGAAAAAAAATGTGTATTGGTAATAAGTAATATGAATTTGAAGTATGGAATAGACAGGAGGTTGGGTCTTTAGTGTTAAGACCAATAGATGTTTTATTGTTTGCTAAGAATATTATGTGTCTATGGTTATTTTTGTAATTTGTATATAATATGGTATTTGTGTTTTTTGTTTGTTTGTTTTTCTTGTTGTATAAATAAAAAACTTTAAATAAAAAACTTTTTTAAAAAACGAAAAAAACAGGGAGAAATGTAAAGTATTGCACTTGGGCAAAAAAAATGAGAGGCACAAATACAAGATGGGTGACACCTGGCTTGAGAGCAGTATATGTGAAAAGGATCTAGGAGTCTTGGTTGACCACAAACTTGACATGAGCCAACAGTGTGACGCGGCAGCTAAAAAAGCCAATGCAATTCTGGGCTGCATCAATAGGAGTATAGCATCTAGATCAAGGGAAGTAATAGTGCCACTGTATTCTGCTCTGGTCAGACCTCACCTGGAGTACTGTGTCCAGTTCTGGGCACCACAGTTCAAGAAGGACACTGACAAACTGGAACGTGTCCAGAGGAGGGCAACCAAAATGGTCAAAGGCCTGGAAACGATGCCTTATGAGGAACGTCTAAGGGAGCTGGGCATGTTTAGCCTGGAGAAGAGGAGGTTAAGGGGTGATATGATAGCCATGTTCAAATATATAAAAGGATGTCATATAGAGGAGGGAGAAAGGTTGTTTTCTGCTGCTCCAGAGAAGCGGACACGGAGCAATGGATCCAAACTACAAGAAAGAAGATTCCACCTAAACATTAGGAAGAACTTCCTGACAGTAAGAGCTGTTCAACAGTGGAATTTGCTGCCAAGGAGTTTGGTGGAGTCTCCTTCTTTGGAGGTCTTTAAGCAGAGGCTTGACAACCATATGTCAGGAGTGCTCTGATGGTGTTTCCTGCTTGGCAGGGGGTTGGACTCGATGGCCCTTGTGGTCTATTCCAACTCTATGATTCTATGATTCTTCACGGAACACAGTAACACAAACATCCTGTTTCCATCACTTCCCACTCTGTGGAGTCAAAACATACACCGTCATGTGATAGACAAAAATCCCATGACTGCAATCACAGAGCAGGAATTCTAACAGGAAGAACTTTATGACAGTAAGAGCTGTTCAATAGTGGATCGGACTCCATTGGGAGGTAGTGGACTTTCTTCCACTGGAGGTTTTTAAGCAAAGGTTGGCTGGCCATCCGTTATGGATGCTTTAGTTCAGATTCCTACATTGCAGGGGGTTGGACTAGATGCCCCTGGGGTCCCCTTCCAACTCCACAATTCTACCATTCTATATACTCAGTCATTGCCTCTTATGCCATTGCTCAGGTCTCCGATGGAGTGTCTGTTCTGAGGATGCTGTTAACCTGAGCATCTCGAGAGTGATGGACCTCATTGCTTTTTGAACTGTGGCCCTGAGTTTTCCTTGCCATCTGAAGTAATGGAGTCACGAAACAAACCCTCTGCTTTGGTAATAATAATAATAATAATAATAATAATAATAATAATAATAATAAATTTTATTTATATCCCGCCCTCCCCAGCCGAAGCCGGGCTCAGGGCGGCTAATAATAATAAAATAATACAACATTCTAAAATCATTCCATTAAAATTAATTCAACTCAAATTGATGGCAACCATTAGGCGAAAGTTCTGTGAAGATTGCCAGAGGAGGGAGTCAGGCTGTGCCCTGACCAAAGGCCTGGTGGAACAGCTCTGTCTTGCAGGCCCTGCGGAAAGATGTCAAATCCCACAGGGCCCTAGTCTCTTGTGACAGAGCGTTCCACCAGATTGGAGCCACAGCCGAAAAAGCCCTGGCTCTAGTTGAGGCCAGCCTAACCTCTCTGTGGCCTGGGACCTTCAGGATGTTTTTGTTTGAAGACCGTAAGTTCCTCTGTGGGACATACCAGCCAATCCTGTGGCTGGGTATTTAGTCCTGGAAGGAAGAAGTCGCTGGTGCCTAGCTCAGCAGCAGATAATCTTCATTGCATGCAGAAGATCCTGGGATTAACCCCCGGTTCCTCCAGGTAGGGTTGGGAGAATTACCCTCCCTGAAATCCTGCAGAGATCTTGCTCCTTTGATACAATGCTGCCCTGGATGAGCCAATGTTTCTGACTCCTTATGTGGCAGCTTCCTGAGGTTCCCCCCATCCCAAACGGAGCCTTCCTGAAGCCAAGGCCTGTGCTGTTAACTACATGGGAGTGTTTAAGGGCAAACAGCAGAGTAAATGCTTTAATGGCTGGCACTGAGTGTGCTATTATGATCCATTTTCATGGCTTGGCATGCCGCTGGCAAACGGGAGGTGTTTTTCCTTTGTACAACTGAGGAATTAGGAGGCATTGAAAGGTTGCGAGAGCATACGAGGTTTGGCTTTTATTTCTTTTCAGCCAGTCGATGCTAAAACACATGGCACCTCGCTGGGATGGCGCTGCCTGAGGTACTGAATGAATAGTTTCAAGGGGGGTGGATTTAAGTGCATGAGGCAATTACGGAATGAGTCACTTTTGCAGCAACTTCTCTCTCAAAGAGCTCTTGAGAAGCAGATCAGTAGGAGGTTTGCTCTCTGCCCACCCCACTCCCCAAACCTCCATGGGGTGAAAGGAGGCGCAATTTATTTTGACTGAAAGGACTGTGGCACTGCCAGCGTCGAGCAAAGGGGCTGATGCCATGGGAAGGAAAGTTACATACAAGAGTCCATTGGTCCCTGCATTGCAGGGGGTCAATTTTTCTTACTCTGCTTTTCCGCCCAACCCCTGCAAAGCAAAAACCAAATCCATCAAACCTCCTTTGGGGAAGGTTCTCAGGCAGGGTGGAAGGAGAAAGAACTCGCCCATGTGAAGACCACCTGGTGGAAACCCTTACACATAGGGTTTTCAATTGTAAAGTATAGGCTGATCTCCGCCAGCAATTTCTAGATCAACTCTGTATCCCCAAATGAAAACCAGAGCTGGAGGTCATACATTTTCTATTACTGGGGAATGATCAGGAGCTCACCAAGTTACTGTCAGCATCGCCCTTGAGCCAGTGACACTAACTGGACTCATCCACTTCAGCCCCGACTGGGCTAGGCGAGCCTGGTAGCCCTTCCAGAGACCACCTTCTGTCCAGGAACAGGTCAAAGTGCTGTGGACTCACAGCTTAGAGTTGTGAGCACCGGATTCACTTCCACAAGTAGACAGTCGTTGCACAGCAGAGTACAGCAGAGTATAGCAGAGTATATAAACAACTCGGAGAGCAGCTCTGTAGAATATCTTCTTTATTCTATCTACAACTATTATACAACTATATACAGAGCTAAATGAGCCTAAGCATAAATGAATGCTAAACCGCACTGAGTGTCTGCAGCTGCTCTTAGCAGCAACCTTATCTATACACACGATCTCTAACACTCAGTCTCTCTCTCTCCGACACACTGACTGACCCACTCACTGACCGACTCTTTGATGTGGTGCTGGAGCAGAATATGTAGAGAGCAGAACACGCCTCCTCCTCTCTGCAGAATCAGCAGACTCCTCAGGAGATTCTTGGATATGGGAGGGGTGAAATCTCCTCAGTTACAGTCATGCCTTGGGTTGAATGCGCTTCGGGTTGAGCGCGTTCAAGTTGCGCTCCGTGGCAACCTGGACGTAACGGAGCGCATTACTTCTGGGTTTCACCGCTTGCGCATGCACACACCAAGGCAGAATAGAACAGTACTATTACTTCCCTTGCTCTGGACTGTTGATGGACCCTAGAATAGCATTAGCCTTTTTCGCTGCTGCTGCATCGCACTGACTCACAGCTTGTCACAGCTAAAAATTGGCCGCTGTTTCTTTAATGCTAAAAGAACTGAGTCAGCATGAGTCAGCGGCCTACAATGACTCATGCAACCTTTCACCAAATTGTACCTGTATATATAGAGCGGTCAATGTTAGTGTGGTGTGGGCTGGTTGGTTGTATGGTAGAAAGCTGGTTGCGTTTGGTGTGTGTTTAAAGCTGTCGGTCGTGGTTGGAGAAGGAGACTTTTTAAGAATAAAAGCAGCATTTTGCAAAGTACTCTTTCTTACGGACTCTAAGGTCTGAGGACTAGGCAAAGGAGTGAAAAGAAGGTCAGAACTTTTTCTTTTACAAACACTGACACAGCTGATGGTCACCTTCATTTGAATTCTTTTCTTTAAGGTTCGCGTATCTAAAAAAATGCAAGTTCGCTGCTCTCCTGGCACAGATTCTGGAAACTGGGCAAACTGTATTTCAGTGCTCCTCCTGGCCTGTGGATTGCACCCCCATTTCACATACAGTGGTACCTCGGGTTAAGTATTTAATTCGTTCCAGAGGTCCGTACTTAACCTGAAGCTGTTCTTAACCTGAAGCACCACTTTAGCTAATGGGGCCTCCTGCTGCTGCCGCACCACAGGAGCACAATTTCTGTTCTCTCTTTTTTTAAAAATAATTTTTATTAAATTTCCATTTAACAAACCAATCATATCATATTAATTATTCAAAATTATATCAATACATAATGAACTCCAAATATTTAGCCGAATTATAATTTTTTGTTGGGGGTACCCATGCTTCGAGTTCAGTAAGGGTCCAATCATCTCATATTTCTGCTGCTTTGATATTCACAAGTCCCATCTGCCCTGCACAATTTCTGTTCTCATCCTGAAGCAAAGTTCTTAACCTGAAGTACTATTTCTGGGTTAGCGGAGTCTGTAAACTGAAGCGTATGTAACCTGAAGTGTATGTAACCTGAGGTACTACTGTACTTCAAATGGTCAACGGTTCATTGTTTCCATCAACAAACAGGCAACATTTCCCATATATATAAAATTTTTCAATAGGATGAGGTGCTACAGGTTTACCCAAGGAGACGCATGCTGCCTCAGACCAGATCAGACTCTGAAATCCAAACTGTTGGAAGGCTATATGTGAAACTAAAATGTTAGGCAGCTGAGATTCATCCCACTGTTGAAGGAAACTGGCACTTAGAGAGAGTTGCATAAATACATCAGAAAGAGTTCTGTGTCATCAAACACACAGAGATGATTGAAAATCCCTCCTTCTCGCTATATCAACATTATTTAAATGATCGCATGTTTTAATCACTTCTCCACTTATATTTGCCTTTTCTTTTTTTAAAAGCTTTGCAATGCCTCCTCAAGGCCTTGAAAGATGCTCTTGGAAGAAATATCATTCTGTCAGACCAGTAGTGATTCATATGTGGTGGGGAAGCAGCTGGAAATGATTGTTCTCGGCGTTGATATATCGATTGAGCCCAATGAGCATGAAGCGATGGTCCACAAGCAAAAAACAGAATCGTGAGTGAGCGAAAACAGACCACAGCGTCATTTTCTCCCAATGTTTACATCCATAGTCCAGGTTGGCAAAACGTAGGGCAGATACCACCCATCACCCCTCCTCCGCCGCCCTCTGGCTGGGGATCCACACAGGAGTTGTCAGAAGCCTAGTGGTCCTTGTGAAATTTATAAAGTAAGGTTTCTAGCTACCCTTAAATATAATTGTTCAATTGGCACTGAAATGGAGAATGCCTGAATGTGTGTTGCTAACATGGGGGGTTTTCCATGGCACCATACCGAGAGTTCTCTAAGCTCTAACTGGTTGATAATTAACTGTGATGTTCTCTGCCCTTAAACTGAGTGTTTAACTTTAGATCATGGGAATAAGGCATTCTCTTGCAAATTCACCGTCTTGGTGAGAAGGATGTGCAAATAATTCACTCCGAGGAGCTCATAGCCTGGGGCTAGAATGCAGGCCAATGGAGTCTGTGTGTGAGAGAGACAGAGAGCTTTGTTTGTCAGTTCTAGTTAGAAGTTATTTTCGAAGAAGATGAACCTATGCCATGGACAAACATATGTCATATGGAATTACATGAATGTAAGTGACTGCCCTTAGAACTGCTGGTCATGGAACTGACCAGCGAGGAAGCAATCCTGAATTTAAACGGCACCCAGGATCTGGTGCAAGATGTAAGTGTTGTTGAACTGAGAGGGAGCAGTGATCACGGTGATAGTATGGAGCATGCCAGTTGCTGGGAATCACAAGCGTGGAGAGATTTGTTGTACTCATGATCTACTTGTGGGATCCCACTGAGGTCTCTGGCCTGATCTGACCCGGACACTGAGGTCCAGTGCCGAGGGCCTTCTGGCGGTTCCTTCGCTGCAAGAAGCTAAGTTACAGGGAACCAGGCAGAAGGCCTTCTTGGTAGTAGCACCCACCCTGTGGAACACCCTCCCACCAGATGTCAAACAGTAAAACAACTACCAGACTTCTTGAAGACTTCTGAAGGCAGCCCTGTTTAGGCAATCTTTTAATGTTTAATAGACTATTGTATTTTAATATTCTGTTGGAAGCCGCCCAGAGTGGCTAGATGGGCAGGGTATAAATATATTATTATTATTATTATTATTATTATTATTATTATTATTATTATTATTATTATCTCTTCTTATGCTATGTTATTGTACTGAAGGATTCCTTCCTTCCTTCCTTCCTTCCTTCCTTCCTTCCTTCCTTCCTTCCTTCCTTCCTTTCTTTCCCCAATGAATAAAAGTACTTTCTTGGAATCTGTTCAGTGCTTCTATTCTGCCACCTTGCATTATACACAATGAGGCATCCGATAGGGAAACTTCCTTGGCTTAGCTTCAGAATGAAGTGGGCTTATATTTTCCGCAGAGATGACTATCCATCCATTTGTGCATTTGCTAATGACTACTGTGTTGGCAGCAGAGGCATCTCAGAATGTAGGCAGTGACTGGTCGGCAGGTCTCATTTTATTTGACTGCAACGCTTCCTGAACACCAATCTTGGCACTTGCCACTCAATATACTATGGCCATTTCCAGCGTGCAAAGAAAGTGTCTCCATCATAGTACAACATCCAGGCCCTTATGGAATAGGTGTACTTATGCATTGTGCTTTTCCACAGGCAATATATGCAAAGGAACTATTTCTTGGTGGTCCAAGGGAGGAAGGGAGGATAACAGAGGGTAATTTCTTTGGGCCTGTATTCTAAATCAATCTGATCTAATCTACAATTCCCAGAGTTACATGCATATTGGAACAGGAACATCGGAAGAGCTCTGCTGGGTCAAGCCAGTGGCCAATCAAGATGACTATGGGAAGCCTGCAAGCACAAGAGCACAAGAGCCTTCTTCCCTCCTGCGGTTTCCAGAAACTAGCATTCAGAAGCATCATAGCAGACTATGGCTCGTAGGCACTGATAGGCTGCTCCTCCATGTGTGGGTGGTGCTGTGGTCTAAAACCCTGAGCCTCTTGGGCTTGCCGATCATCATAATAATAATAAAAATTATTTATACCCCGCCCTCCCCAGCCAAGGCCAGGCTCAGGGCGGCTAACAACCAATAATAAAACGAGTTGAATAAATACAACTTAAAAACAAGATTAAAATACAACATTAAAAACATTAAAATGCATCCTCATCACAGGAGGAGAAAGGAAAAAAGAAGGGGGGGGGGAGGGAATCAAATTGACTCCAAGCCAAAGGCCAGGCGGAACAACTCTGTCTTACAGGCCCTGTGGAAAGAAATCAGATCCTGCAGGGCCCTGGTCTCATGAGGCAGAGCGCTCCACCAGGCCGGAGCCAGTGTTGAAAAGGCCCTGGCTCTGGTTGAGGCTAATCTAACTTCCTTAGGGCCCAGGATCTCTAGGGTGTTGCTATTTATGGACCTTGAGGCTCTCCGTGGGGCATACCGGGAGAGGCGGTCCTGTAGGTATGAGGGTCCTAGGCTGTGAAGGGCTTTAAAGGTCAAAACCAGCACCTTAAATCTGACCCTGTACTCCACCGGGAGCCAGTGCAGCTGAAAAAGCACTGGGTGAATATGCTCCCATGGCAGGGACCCCGTGAGGAGCCTCGCTGCAGCATTCTGCACCCGCTGGAGTTTCTGGGACAGCTTCAAGGGCAGCCCCACGTAGAGCGAATTACAGTAGTCAAGCCTGGAGGTGACCGTTGCATGGATCACTATGGCCAGGTCGGGGCGGGAAAGGTAAGGAACCAACTGCTTGATGCATCGAAGGTGGATCAGAAGGTCAGCGGTTCTAATCCCCACAACAGAGTGAGCTCCCATTGCTCTGTCCCAGCTCCTGCCAACCTAGCAGTTCGAAAGCAGGCCAGTGCAAGTAGATAAATAGGTACTGCTCTGGCAGGAGGGTAAACGGTGTTTCTGTGCACTCTGGTTTCCGTCACAGTATTCTGTTGCACCAGTAGCGGTTTAGTCATGCTGGCCACAAGACACGGAAAGCTGTCTTGTGGACAAATGCCGGCTCTCTCGGCCTGAAAGCGAGAAGTGGGCTGCATCCCATAGTCACCTTTGAATGGACGTAACTATCCAGGGGTGCTTTTTTTACCTCTTGTGGAAGCAGGAGCTCATGGGGGCTGAGCTGCCTCCATGTGTAGGGCACAGGGCATAGGGCATTCCAGCACCCAGTGCAGCACCTGGCCTCCCCCCAACCAGGGTGCTCCAGTAGGGGGCGCCGTGATCTGTCTGCCGTGTGGCTTCCTTAAATGTCCACGACTTCTAGTGTTATGAGAGAGGGAGAAAAGCTGTTCTCTATCCTCTCTCGCCCCCTGCCATCTCGCTCCTAACCATTTTCCCCAAACCATCTCTCTTCTAATTCACAGCACCAGCATGTGTGTTATATCACAGTTAATTGGCTTGGACAGCAAGCTAATTGGAAGCCACAGAGCTGAAAGGTTAGCAGTGACAGTCCGTAGAGCAACGTAAGTTTATTTGTCATGGGACTCCAGCAAAGCAGCGTTTTCAGACTGCAGTCTGACAGGAGCAGGGCTGGGGGACAAAATGAGTTCACTTCTAAAGGCGACTCTACCTAATTTTTCACTTTCCAGAAAAGCACACAAGCCCTCCGTTGCTTGAAATTCACATTTATATGAATTTTGGAGTGTTCTCCAGTCAAGCAATGTGTACAAAAGCACATGTTAAGTGTGTACAAAAATGCATAATTTTGATTATTTTAATATTTATTAAATTTGCACACCGCCCTTCACCTGAAGATCACAGGGCGGTTCGAAACATAAAAATACAAAATGAGAACACAAAATAGATAATATAAGCAAGAAGAAACCAATAATCCCGTTCCCACAAACACATTTAAAAGGAAAGATGCTTGGCAAAAATGTGGCTATTGGGAGAAATTGCTTACAAAAATTCCCCTGAGGAGAAATTTGCACTAAAATGCTGATGACTTATCATGAGGTCATTTAAAAACAATAGCGACAAATAAGCCCCACTAACTGAGGTGCAAATGTGTAGAAGGGAACTTAAGACCAGAAGAATGAGAAACAACGAGAATCCAAAATTGACAGAGTTGCCTATCCCGGCTTGACAGGCACTTCAACCATTTGCTTCTCACTATACATTGTTGGTGCAATGGAAAATGCTCCCCCCCACCCACCCACTCCCCCCTCAAATACCCATAGCAATTGACCCAAAGCGTCAGGTCAAGATTTTGTGGAGGTGATGGGCTCAGTACCTGTTCCCCAGGAACGAAAAGACTCAGAGAAGGGGGAGGTGGGAGCCTTCAGGTAAGATCCACAACCATTTCATCCCAGAAACAGCCAGTGGATAATATTCAATTAGGGCAAATGGGGCCTGTCTCAGCAACCCATTGTGTCCTAGTCAGCCCTTCCTTGCTCTCCTTATTTACATCCAGCCTAGGTGGCGCTGTGTGTTAAACCACAGAGCCTAGGGCTTGCCGTTCAGAAGGCCGGCGGTTCGAATCCCCGCGACGGGGTGAGCTCCTGTTGCTCGGTCCCAGCTCCTGCCAACCTAGCAGCTCCAAAGCACATCAAAGTGCAAGTAGATAAATAGGTACTGCTCGGGCGGGAAGGTAAATGGTGTTTCCGGGTGCTGCTCTGGTTCTCCAGAAGCGGCTTAGTTATGCTGGCCACATGACCCAGAAGCTGTATGCTGGCTCTTTTGGCCAATAAAGCAAGATGAGTGCCGCAACCCCAGAGTCGTCCGTGACTGGACCTAACGGTCAGGGGTCCCTTTACCTTTACCTTTAGGGGGTGGAACTGACTGCCACCTCCCTCCACCTTCCTGCCCTTGTAGAGCTCTGCAGGGTGGAAGATGGGAACGAAACAAGACTTTCTTGGCTCTGCCTATCATTGACTCTGGCTCCCCCTGCTGTTGACCTCCCTGCTTTTCACCCTGCCAGTCCCAACAGGGCAGTGGGCACCACTGGAGAGAGCAACCCTCTCTCTTGACATCTATATGCAATTGAACAGCCGCTGCTAAGTGTCTCAAAGATGGAAGAATGGAATGCGTTCTGCCTAAATGGGAAAATGGACACCGTTTATTATAGGAATGGAAGGAAGGAAGAGAAGAGGAAGGTAATTTTAAGGAGGAAAGTTGAATGCATTTATTGGCGGTTGTGGAAGGGGCTGTTTTGAACCGCAGGCCCAAAGGAGAGCTCATAGATGTGGTCGGGTGCAGGGATACCAAAGAAGGATGTCAAAAAATCACCAGCGATCAGTTCTAGTGCTTTATTAACAAAAGAGGTAGACTTAGGTGATCCACATCTTCACTCGTGGTTTATAATGTCAATAAGGCATTATTAAAATGTGACACCAGGGGGCGCTGCAGAGCAACAAGCCCCTGGCAATAGGGAAACTGCATGTTAAAGGCAAGGTGACGTTATAGAATGATACATCTAATATCGTTCTAATAACGTTTAAAAGATCGATGTAGATCCAGCCTAGTAGATCAATGGCAAATCAGCCTGCCAGGTCTCCAAGCCTTTAAAGATGAGGGACGGACACCGTAGCAACGAGATGACTTGTCCACACCCAAGCAAAAGTTCATACATTCTTTGTAAACAACGCAGGACAGTTAATTTGGCCAGAATTTCCCATTGCTTCACCTGCCCAGGTGATGGCATAGGTGGCAAATGCCCAAGTCTTACATAGAGTTCCTCTCTCTGGGCTCAGAGCCCAGCGCCCCAAGTCCCCAGATAAGGATAGCAGCAAATCAAGCCATATCAAAACAAGTGTATATAAATATATATGAGCTTGTTGCTGCAACAACTACCAATTAATCGTGGCGTTATCTTGACAATATCACCCTCGAATGAATAGATATAATTACAGAGGTAATTTTAAAGTATGTGAGCGCATGTGCATGGGTACGTGTGCATGTGTACACATAATGTGGGCGGATGTATATGCGTTTTGTATTTGAAATGCTTAATGTAGAAACAAAAGGATTTGTGGTGTGAACACTGGGGTTAATATTCAGGGTAAACCCACAGAAATCAATGTTCATACATTTCAATTGGTCTGATCTGAGTATAACTTAGTTGGAGATAACCCCCCGTGTCATTAATTTTCTTCTTTATTGATTTAAGAAAGTCATTAGCCTGTCTTGATAATTGTCTTCATGCCTTCTTGCATAATCAGATGTAATTTTATGTTTTCTTATGCCTAAAGATGCAGTTCCTAAGTTTCCTGTAATTTACGGCTGTGACATAAATAGCAATGATCTGTCATCATGAAAAATTATAATGGAGGGGCGGAAGGGGGACCCAACTTGGAAGCTGCCTAAGGAGGACTGAGTATGCTCAGTGGGCCTGAAATGGACTGTTACGTGAATGGGAAACGGAGGGGATGGAATGGAGTGTACTGCAAAAGGGGCATGGCTGGCTGGCTGGCTGGCTGGCTGTCAACTGGAAAGGAGAGCTCCGCAATGAATTATTTGGTTACAGATCTCACTTGTTTCTTTTCTATGCTGTAAGTTAACTTTACATAATATAAACTTTTTAAATATGCATTTATTTTAAAAAATAATTAAGGCGTATTCAAATTTTCAAATCTTGAGCCATAAACAAAAGTACGATCGCATTAAAAATTGCAATGGATTATTGGCTTTGCTGACATTGCCTTCATCTTCCAGGTGAACATAGCGGAAACGAGGCTATCATTAAGTCACATTCTGATGAAACAGTCCTTTTGCAATCATACAGTCCAAATCCTTACAGATGCTTCGTGTTGTTGCTTGACTTGCTATATTCAGTAAAGCTGTACCAGTCCACAGTGAAAGCATGCATTTCTGTCCTTTCAAAGCTTTGGGGTGGGCTTTTTGTTTAAAAGCAGTTTCGCACAGGAATAATCTAAGTTAGCACCCTTGAGCTCCTTCCAATCATGTGCCGCCACCATTCTTGCTGCCAGTAGCGTGCGCTCTATTAGATTCTTGAAGAGTTGGAGCAAAGGGGCAGCTGCGCTAGAAAAAGCTATCATTATGGTGGAGAAACTATAATTTCACGTACAGTACAGATGAAAAGAAGAGGCATGTCATCGGCTCCCGCTATTGTGTGCAAACAACAGCTCCAAAAGTCACATTCCGCACATTGCATACTGTTTCACACCTTGAAATGTTCCAAAGGCCTGCTGCCCTGAATTCTAATTAATTTTATGCACACAAATGCACACAATGAAACGGCTGTGATTGAAGCTGCCTTTTTATGCATGAAGTATTTCAGATTTAAAATGCTGACGAGCGTGAGCACATGGAAGGGAGAGGGAGAGAGAAAGAGGAAGAGGAAGCATTTGTGCTCTACCTTACAGCAACTTCAGCTACAATTGTTTTGCTTTTTTGGTTTGGTTTGGTTTTTTTGTTTTGTATACCACCCTTCATCCATAGATCTCAGGGCCGTTCACAACATAAAATGGCCATATAAAAAACAAAAAGAAAATGCATAAAAAATGTTGGACAATGCTCTTGGGTCAGCGTGGTGCTGCTTCAGATCGTGGCCCCTAGATGGCAGGAGAGAGAGAGAGAGAGAGAATCGGGCAAAGGATAATAAAGGTAAAGGTAAAGGGACCCCTGACCATTAGGTCCAGTCGTGGCCGACTCTGGGGTTGTGGCGCACATCTCACTTTATTGGCCGAGGGAGCCGGCATACAGCTTCCAGGTCATGTGGCCAGCATGACTAAGCAGCTTCTGGCGAACCAGAGCAGTGCCCAGAAATGCCGTTTACCTTCCCGCCAGAGTGGTACCTATTTATCTACTTGCACTTTGACATGCTTTCGAATTGCTAGGTTGGCAGGAGCAGGGACCGAGCAACGGGAGCTCACCCCGTCGCGGGGATTTGAACCGCCGACCTTCCGATCGGCAAGCCCTAGGCTCTGTGGTTTAACCCACAGCGCCACCCGCGTCCCTGCAAAGGGTAATGGAAGCAGTCAATAACAGGGCAAGCTCTGGAGCACCAAGAGAAATGCAATTCCTGGTATCTCCAAGTTGCCACACTCCCAGGCTCATGTGTGGGCCATTCTTCCACCCACCCACCACCTAGCAGCTAAGTAGAAGCACAATAGCTGGAGAGGAACTTGTGCGTGAGTTGGAAGCAGGCTGGAAGCTGGAGACTCAGAGACCTGCTTGCTCCGTGCTGGATCCAAAGCGGAGACTAATGGAGAAGCAAAATCTTTCAGGCGTGAATGCTGTCAGCTCTTCCACCTTACGCTCTGGTTGTATATATGTGTGAATAACACCATGTATCCTAAACACATTGCAGTCTCCGTTGACCTTCATTCCAAGGAAACTGAACCTGAGTAAGAGCTGCAACCCCTGGAATCTCTTGCTGCTCAGAGACTAGGATGGTGTGTCACAGTACTGAGCTAGGTAACCCAATGGTCAGAGTCAGTATAAAACAGATTCCTGGGGTAGTGTTGCCCTGAGAGCAAAAAAATCCACACCTGTTCCTGCCTCAATACAGCTGCATGCTTCCATTGCTGGGCTCCTTTGAAATTGGCTTCTCTATGTGAACCAGGAAGTGACCTCTCCAGAAACAACTCTTCTTTTCTTATCTCTTTGGCTGCAATCTCCTGGGTGACATGGACACCATTAGGAGTTGAATGCGCATGTGTACTCCATCCATTTCCCTCCCTTCTACCCATCTCTCTGCGTGGTTCCAGGCACTGGCAACCCACGATACGCCACTGCCCTGTGGTCTGAACTCCTTGATTCATATAGTCAAGAGGAAAAAATGTCGGAATTGCGTTCGACCGAGCGACTCCTCCGGTCGAGTCCTCTGGAATTGCCTCCGATGTGATTAACGACCTGAGCCTTTGATAAGACTCCAAGCACGTTCCCCATTCCGCAGAGTATCCAGCACAGGGAAGAGACGAGAAGTTTGAGCTACATGGCTAAAGAGCATTTTATTCCTAACTACGCAGACAGAAAAGAAACATACATGCTCTCTCTGTGAGAGCAGAGAGCAACTGAACAACAAAGGAACAGGAAACCAGCAACATCACATTCGTATCCTGACTTCCAATAGCCTGGAATCTTTGGAATGCAAAACAGAGTCATGTGATTCCAAGAGCACTGCACAGTGGCAACACACAGAAACTAACAGAAATAGGAGGGGTGGGAACAGGAGGGTCATGGAACCCAGGGAATGGTGAGAAAAAGGCAGCTACCAAGAGATTGAAAATTAGTAGGCCAAGCAGGAGGGAACTTTTGTAGCTCAGCTGGCTTTTCTAGAAGGACTTGTGAACCAGGTACATAAAGTTTGGAGGAGCCACTGGGCGATGAAGTTCTCAGCCCTGGGTAGATGGCATTAGCTAGCTGTCGGTGGCGCTTTCATCCCCTCCTTCATAAAGAAAAGGAGAAGACCCACCCAGACTTGTAATAAATGACCTTACCTGCATCTCACTTGTGTAGTATTTATCGGTGACAGTGTGGCCTAGAAGATGGAGCAGCCCCCAAGGTCTCACCCACAAGGTGGTCATTCCCATTCATTCAAGTATAAAGCCCTGAGCTTAAGAGAACAGTTCCTTGGAGATAAATCTACTCTATCATGCGGATGAGGGAATACAAACAGAGGCCCCGCAAATTTGCTAGTTGATTGCCTTTGCGAAGGCAGTTTGTGGCAATTTGAGAGTGCAGCCCGTTCTCTCATAGTTTAATCATTTGCCAACATTAACGCTCAAAAGAACAACCACGAACACTATTGATCGGTTGCTATAATTAGCTTTGTTCCCCTTGGTAATTTGTTTAGTAATACATTTCTGAACGGCATTGCATGTAACAGACTCAATAGCAGGAGGTTATTAAAAAGTAAAGTTTTCCCAAAAAATATTGGATCACGTTCGGTTTTTCACTAGCTCTGCGAGTTCAGCTAGGGATCAAGATGGAGCAGCTGAAGACATATGCCAATGGGGTGACTTCCATGCATTGTTGGACTACAAATGGGATCCTCATAACAGAGGGTTCTGGTTGCGCGTGGGACCCAAGAGCTCACCTGATAGGGTTAAAATGGGGGGGAGGAGCAAGAAGTCCTGGCCATTCCCCTGGGATCACACTAGGCGATTCCCCTGGGATCACACTAGGCGATTTTAGCCAATAGCCAGTGGGTTGCGTGATCCCAGGGGCTTTAAAAATGGCAGTGTGACTCAAGGAGGGGCACTTGCTTCACACTGTTGAACACTCGCCCACCCTCCCTAGTTTAGGTAGAGTTGCTTGGCCTTGCTTTGGTTTGGGTCGCCTGTTTTGGAACAGGGGCTGGGTAGGAATTTTTCCATTTGGCAGATTGGCTTTAGCCATTTGGTTTTTGCCTACCCCTTAGCAAATCGTCACAACTTGTAAGGTGGCGGTTAGGCATTGGCTCAGTTGGATTGTGGAGGGGAGGTGCGGCCATCATCAGCCCCTCCAGGAACTGGGTATTCCGTTAAAGGAATCTGGGGGTCCTGGATCTCATCCGAAGTCCGCTTGAGGGGCTAGGGCCATGCCAGGACCACAGGAACCCCGGGGTGAGCTTAGATTGGTCCTCATCAACCTAGCTCCCTCATTTGGTTTACCCCATTTGACGATCACCCTGAGAGGTGGAGCCAGTTATAGTGGGGAGTCAATGCCTAAGCCAATACCGCTCACATGATTGTATTTCAATAAAGTTGTGGCCAAAAAGTTAAACTAATATAAGTGTCCATGTGTATTTATTTTGGGGGTGGGTCTTGGGGCCTCGAGACGCAACTCCCAGAAGCCCCAGCCAGTATGGCCAATGACCAGCCCTAGGATTAAGATTCTCACACACTCTACCAAAGGAGCTACTCAGCTGCATCATTCTGCCTGCTTCTCAGCATAGAAACCAATCCCTTTTGTGTTCTGGTGGGTGGGGGGCTGGTTTCACAAGACAATATGATAAACTGCAAGCTGAAAATTACTCACTTGTGGCTCTTTTAACTGTCTGTTTCAGAGGAAGAATTAATGCTTGCAAAACGTCACGGTAGGAATCGCAGCATCAAAATCTGCATCGATTTACACTTCAGCAAAACAAGTTGCCTCTCAGCAGGCAGCAAATGCATAATTTCAATATGCACAATAACCAGTGATTTATGGCTGTTTTCCCCAGCCGTCACAATGCTGGCTCTGGGATTTTGAGGCCCTTGAGGAACCTCCAGGTGGTTCCCTTAAACTGGAGGGAGGTAGGATGTATGCACTAAGGACAATTTTGTAAGCCCTGGCCAGATGCAACAGGAAACTACGTGAATGAACATCAGACTCATCCATTCCCCATTCTTCATATTTTCCCATTAGGAGAAGACTGAACGCTCTCACTTCCTTCTTGCAAACCAACCACAGTTCCCTGTGATATCGGAACTCGGGGAACTGTGGCTTAAGCTGCCCTTCTTTACAGAGGGCAGTCTTCTATGTGAAGGGCTGTCTGGTCCAACCCAGTTTTTAGATAAAGGATTGTAAGAAGGCAAGTGTCACACTGGAAGTTCATACTCCCCCAGCTCAGGACTCAGGGCCAGTGTCCTGAGATGGAAGGCTATGGTGTTCCTGTGTCCTACTTTACAGAGGATGGTCTTCTGTTTGAAGGAGACCTCTCTTTGAAGACCCTAAGAATACAGAACAGGGTCCTTGATATTGCCCACCTGGACAGAAAACCATGCAACGAGTCAAGCTACCTGGTCATGGTCTTCCCCACTGTAGTTAGATGTATTACATTTCTATTTAAACAGCACCTTACTGTGATTTGTTTAAACCACAGTTGGTGAGAACAAGCCAGGATCTGAAACCCTTTCTTAACCTTCTACCCCTTCTTCCACAACCACCCACTGGCTTTCCTGCCTCTCTAACACCACAAAACTTTAACCAGTGACAGCCTGAGATCCTCCTGCTTCCTCTGCTCCTCTGTGACATCACAGCAGCTCAGCCAATCACTGCCAGAGGTTCTGCCACTATGGACCCCCACAGAATCCTTCACTTTGTTGCAAAATTCACAGGATATTTGGTTTTTCCACACAATACATTCTTCCCGGCCTCTTAAATAACTGGAAAAACAGAACAACATTGTGAGAGGCTAAAGGTATCCCCCATTCCTCCCCCCTAATTGTTCCCAATGTCTGTTAGGCTGTTTTGTCATCAGGAAATGTGCATGGCAGCAAGATGCTTCACATTGTCTCGTTGGTGACAAAAGGGATTTGACACAACAGATTGTTACATCTCCTTGCGGTGTATTTACCATCTCTTTCTTCTGTCCGGACAGACATTTAGGCTCTTGCAAATGTAGGTTTTGGCATTCTGTGAGGTCCTATTTAGCTGATGGAACCTAACGAAGCCCAAGGTGTCAGTACCCATCATGTACACAGTTGCTGGAGCAGCCTTGTTTTGGAGCAGATTTTTCAGTGGCTCCATGCCATTGGTTTCATTTTCTTCCCCATGCTTTTTTCCTTTAGCTTTGTATGATGTTTTAACAGAGCTGTTGTTCTTATCTTCTTCTTTTTCAGTTGTAAAGTGGTTTGCAGACCTTTGTCTGGAAAACCAGCATAAAAACACCAAAATACACAAAATGTATAATGAATGAATAAAGGAATCCAAATCTGATACAGCAGATGACTAATAACAGAACTCATCTTTCTTTCTTTTGTTTTGGTGAACATTCCATGGCCTCACAGCAGTTCGGCCAATCAGCAGCAGAGGCATTGTTGTCATCACAAGTGCAATAGAGACCATGCAGAAAAATCCTTTGGCGATGCTGTTAGCAATTAAATGCACTATGTAATTGCTTATTCTTACCTGGCTAATAGCAGAAAGGGCTTCTGTTGAATCTCCTGCATGGTGCAAACATTCCCCTTGTGGGAAGAATAAATTGATTGCCGCATTAGAGTAAACCCATAACTGCTGTTGAAACCATGCAGGGCGTATATAACTTAATTGTTCAGCATACGAGACGATAAAATCAGAAAGGGCTACAAGACAAAAGAAAAAGCTGCAGAGAAAATAGCAGGTAGGGAGGGAGGCATGAATTTCTAGGTCCTTAGAGACACAGCCAAATCAGCTCCATTCATTCATTCAATACATTTGTTCAGAACACGTTCAATACAATATGCAGAACGTTCATACAACAACAAGCATAGTTCAGAAGTGTCAGAAAGGGGTAGGGTATGAATAAAGTGGGAAGAAGCCGGTGAGGGAATTATGAGTAAAGAAGATTAGACAGGAAAAAACTAGAGTATGAAAGGCAATTATGTCAAAGCATCTGTAACAGAAACGTAGAATGTTGGTGTGTGTTTTAATCTGTGTTTAGTTTATCGCTCATTTCAATTACTTTTTCAGTTGTTTATAAGCATTTTTACAGATAATTTCATTCTTTCTTTAAACTGCTTCAGGGTTTTCTTTTAAACAATCAAGCAACATATAAATTCTATGGGATAAATTAAGAAAGGAAGAAAAAGACCGTTGCTTAGCACAGAATTGCAAGCTAACCATGTTGAGAAAATCAAATTAGAAAAACTAGACTTTCAAGAGAAATGAACATGAATTCTTAGGGATCTTGATACTTGTCACATGCCATTTCATGACAGGGTGAGGGATCTCATTCTTCTGTGCGTAGGGTGCTATAGAGGACAAATGGACAAACAGACAGACAAACTCCTTTTCCAAAATATATAGTAGATTATCCTTCTAGAAACCCACAAATCTCAATATCTGATGGCCCAAGTCTGCCCCAAAAGGAAGATAAAATGCCATTGGGACCACTGGTGATAACGCAGGAACAAGAACCACATTCTGTTTTCCCATGCCTGAAACATCACCAAAGTAAAATAGTTTTGTACCCAATCAATTCTAACAGGTCTGTGATGCCCTTTCAAGGCTGTGGAAGGAATGTTGTAGCCAGGGATGAGTGAATCTGTATTTTTCTGGCCCATGTCATTCCAGACATTTTTACACACCAAGTGATTCCATTCCGTTTCCACATTAACTGTGGGATTCCTGTACACAAATTATTTTTTTAGTGTGTTTTCTCTCTAAATTCAATTGAAATGTGAGTTTCCTTTCAAGATACATATTTGGTTTAATGTTTTCGATCAATCCAAACTGCCGAGAACTGGATCGTAACATATGAAGCACAGGATCCAGGAGTCGGCTGCAGGATCAGACCATTTCACTGAGGGATTTTCAACCATCAGATCCTTCAAGCAGCCCAAATCTTAACATTAATGGGATTGTATGTGCTGTTTCTCTCAGCCCAAGGGAAGAGAATTATAGCAGTGCATCCCTCCCTCCTGTTCCCATTGCAAGAGAAAATAATTGGTCCTTGTTCTCCATACAGCACTGGTTTGGAGTTTTGGAAAAAGCTTATGCTTGCCCCTGTCGCTCTTCAGGTCACAGGGAATGGGTTTTTCTGCTTCCTCGAGGGAACCCATGTTGTACAGATTATGTTTTATTTGCTAATTATCCTCCCATTCTCTGTGCTCTCTCCTGCCTCCAGAAGAATCTAAGCTTACAGATTGAACGAAGCACTTAAACATGCCAGGTGATTCAGGACCAAGGATAGCAACCCACCATCTCCCTTGTTTTATTCATGATTTTCCAACTAATACAACACAACATCCAGTCTGCCTTTGTCTCAGTATGACATCCTTGCCTTGACATTCACGTTGCCATCTCCCATCTTACGATCGGTTTCTAATATGCAGCTTCTTTTAGTTCTCCAAGCAGCACACGGCAACACGTGCTTTCAAAGAGATAACAAAATTGCAGCAATTAAGAGTATCGGATCGATGTGTACGTGTAGCTGGTCTCATTTGCAATTTTCTGCCGAGTTTGCACAAAGGCTGCCTCAGGTGTGCAAATCGGAATGGTTGCATTTACATTGCTTTCCCCCTGCCCCATTAGGTGCCTGGCTCAAACCCCTTTAACCACAGTGCCTCTTTTAAAAGAAGTTATCTCCCCAATGAGACTCTCCAGGCTGTGGGAGGGCTGCAGGCCAGTGGCACATAATGCCACCTCAAATAGTCCCTCGTTCAATCCTCTGCATTTCCAGATAGCACTGGGCATGGGAAGGAGGCAGTAACCCTGTCTAAAGCTCTGATGAGCTGCTGCCAGCCTGAGCTCTACTGTGATGGCCTGGGACTCGGAACCAAAGGAGTCTCAGTCTGCACCAGATCCTTTGCCTCAGGCATCATCTGAACCAAGTCTGGGGCCTGATCCTGAAGAGCCCAAGTCCGCACAGGTTCCTCAGCAACAAACACCAGCTGGGCCGAGTCAGGGGCCTGAGCCTGTCCTGGCTCCAGACGCGGGGATTACCTCATTGCCTTCAGCTGGGCCATCACTTACAGCTGCTCCACTACCGGTTTGGTCAGGGAGGCTGAGGTGGCCCCTGGGTCTAGTAACCCACTGACGTCTCCCGAGCTGCAGAGACTAAGGTCTGAGAGAAGGAGAGACCTGAGTACTCGCAGGAGGAGTGCTCGCCTTCGGGCAAAACAGAGAGGTGAGTCGCCAGGGGATTAGGACCAGCCGTTACCCTGACAAAGATAAAAGGCTCTCGGACTCCGCCCCAGGTTGTGGGAGCAATTATTACTGTATGCCAGATCTTGCCTGAGATCCTGTACCTGTCCTTGCCTTGTTTCCTGCCTTGACCCTGTTGGACTGACTCCTAGCGGAACCTTCGGATTCTGGACCGGACCTGGACCACAGTTCTCGGGGTACCCCCAGGCCCAGCACATCTACTCTACACAGGCTGGAAGCTGCTCTTTGGGGCTTCAGGGAACACTTTCTTCCTGTCTGAACAAGCCTTTGAGACAGTGAGTTAAGACTTTCTTAATGCAACAGTCTTTGGGGAACTTGCTGCTTTTAAAGGGCTGATGCCATGCTGTTTTTGTTGTAATTATCTGTATGTTTTAATAGATCATTTATACACAGTGTGTGTGTGTGTTGTTGGCATCCACCTGTCTTGAGAGATGATGAAGTGCACCGCTAGGAGTGATGTCAAACTGGAAGTGACCTTCCCAGGGTGCAAGCCTGGGCAGTGTGTATGGAAGTCCTGGGCTGCCCAGATGTCAAGACCCCTCTCTTGGCTCCACTAATGTGGTCCAGAAAAAAAGCAGAGTGATACACTTAGCACCAGCTTGGCCATGGGAGTTGCTGGCGGGAGGCATACAAGGTCTTAGGGACTCCACTACGGATTTGTGTAGGGTCTACTCCTGAGCTTTTTCTTCTCTATAAAGAAAGCAAAACAACATAAAGTACAGTCACAGTACAGCAGCTGACCTACTTCAGCAGAGGTCCTGCATAGCGCTGGTCCCTTCAGGGGGCAAGCATCCCAGATTTAGAAATGGATTTTGAAGGCAGTATCTGGGTCAAGTGATGATCTCAGAACTTTGTGGGAGCGAGAGCTTGACATTATAGTAGATCCAGAAGACTGGGATCTTTTATGGAACAAGCAACCCTTCAAAAACAGCTCTGCAGAGTGATAGGGAGATCTCGCCTGAAGTTATTCTCAAAGGGTACCTTACTCCCAGAAAATGGTCATCTGTATGTCCCAGGTTCCTCTCCCACATGTGTTGGTGGGGGTGCCAATCAGGACCATGAGCTTCTTCTTAGGACCTTCACTGGCCCTCCTTTGCACCTCGAGCGCCTGGCTGGAATGTCCCTTCAGTTCTGAAAATGCTTCCTGCTTCCCTGGAAGGACAATGGAGAAGGGGTGTGGATTTGGGTGTACATAAACTAGCCTGATGATCAGAAGGCTGATCACCGAAGAATTGATGCTTTTGAATTATGGTGCTGGAGGAGACTCTTGATAGTCCCATGGACTGCAAGAAGATCAAACCTCTCCATTCTGAAGGAAATCAGCCCTGAGTGCTCACTGGAAGGACAGATTCTGAAGCTGAGGCTCCAATACTTTGGCCACCTCATGAGAAGAGAAGACTCCCTGGAAAAGACCCTGATGTTGGGAAAGATGGAGGGCACAAGGAGAAGGGGACGACAGAGGGCGAGATGGTTGGACAGTGTTCTCGAAGCTACCAGCATGAGTTTGACTAAACTGCGGGAGGCAGTGGAAGACAGGAGTGCCTGGCGTGCTCTGGTTCATGGAGTCACGAAGAGTCGGACACGACTAAATGACTAAACAACAACAAAACTAGCCTACAGAATAACAGTGAAATTGAACCTCCATCGCTCCGTCCACTTTTGCTTCTGCCATGCACACCACTGGCATGTAGGACCCAGAAGATTCACCAGAAGCAAATGCAACCTCCCAACCCCTGAGATAGATTGCCAAGTAAACTGACGTTACTCAGCAAGAAGTTTGGGAACAGATTGTTTTCTGACTCCGCACCACGCAATAGCAGTGTTGGTAGAGGGAGCACCTTCCTGTTGCTCACCTCTAATCTGCTGTCACCATGGAAAGAAAAGAAGACGACTGCAAAATTGTCCCCGCCAACACTTCTGTATTAAGATCACACTTTCTGCATGACAGCTGGCAGTGGAGACCACCTGCCCTTGCGGAAAAAGGGCAGGAATGAGATCGGAGTGTTAACGCTCGCCACTTAAACGCGCAAGAAACAGACAAGGCATATGAACCTATGGACTTTTTTTGAGATGTTTGAGATGTTTTGAGATGTCAGAAAAGCAGCTCAGGAGAGAAGAAGGGAAAATGAAGGAGGACGACAGGGCACAGAGCGGGGGGTTTCTTCCTGCCTAAGTCTCCCTGTTGGAATTCATTTTGTTAGTTTTGGCCAAGTTCAAATGCAGCTCTCTGACTGGAAAAGATTACCCCACCAGCCAGAAACAAAATGTTGAAAATTATATGGCATGTTTGTGTTTTAGAGGCGAGGATTGTGCTTTCCCGGTAGAGATGTGGGGCTCCACGTGGGGCTACCTTTGAAGGTGACCCGGAAACTACAACTAATCCAAAATGCGGCAGCTAGACTGGTGACTGGGAACAGCCACCGAGACCATATAACACCAGTCTTGAAAGATCTACATCGGCTCCCAGTACGTTTCCGAGCACAATTCAAAGTCTTAGTGCTGACCTTTAAAGCCCTAAATGGCCTTGGTCCGGTATACCTGAAGGTCCAGCGCTGAAGGCCTTCTGACGGTTCCCTCACTGCGAGAAGCCAAGTTACAGGGAACCAGGCAGAGGGCCTTCTCAGTAGTGGCACCCACCCTGTGGAATGCCCTCCCACCAGATGTCAAAGAGAAAAATAACTACCAAACTTTTAGAAGACATCTGAAGGCAGCTCTGTTTAGGGAAGCTTTTAATGTTTAATAGGTTATTGTATTTTAGTGTTTCGTTGGTGACGCCGAGAGTGGCTGGGGAAACCCAGCCAGATGGGTGGGGTATAAATAATAAGTTGTTGTTGTTGTTGTTGTTGTTGTTGTTGTTGTTGTTGTTGTTGTTGTTATCAGGTGCCTGAGTTGGGCTCTCAAAGAGCAACACGGGTGCTGGTTGGAGCAGGAAACAGATTTACTTAGCAACCATTTGTCTTTCATAAGCATTCTGGAGAAATTGACAATGGAATGCAAGGAAAGGCACATGCAGGCTGTGGGAGCAATTAATCACAGCGACAGACTCATTTTCTTTTTTTTTTGAAAAACAAAACAAAAACGTAGCTGGAATTTCCATTAGAGAGACCCACGTGCTCTTAAAATCAAGACGTCACTCCCTTTTCACAACGAAGGAATTAGGGGCACTATCCATACAGCTCTGCTGTACTTCCACATTGAATTATCACAGATACTGCAGTATATTTCCCTTCAGGTTTTCTTTTGCTTTTTCTTAAGCTGTACAATTTTGTTTCATTTATTTATTTTGCAAAATCCTGCTCACTCACTCGTTCCTATGAATCCAAACCAAATGGTGTTCTGGGGGCTTTCCGAGGCAGAAAATGTGAGCTTGTAATCAAAACATGGAGAGGGGGATTGGAATTTCCAGTTCCGTTTCCAACTGAAAAACAGCAAGAGTCATTTCAATCTGTGTCACTCATTTCACAAGTAAACACCTATGTCACTAATGTTCAGGCTGGCCAAAGCTATAGGAGCCTAAGAAGAGCCCTGCTAAATCAGGCCATGGGCCCAAACAGTGAACAGCCATCTAGAGGTGGCACTGTGGTCTAAACCACTGAGCCTCTTGGGCTTGCTAATCAGAAGGTCGGTGGTTCGAATCCCCACAACAGGGTGAGCTCCCATTGCTCTGTCCCAGCTCCTGCCAACCTAGCAATTTGAAAGCATACCAACACAAGTAAATAAATAGGTACCGCTGTGGCGGTAAACGGCAGGTAAACGGCATTTCCATGCGCTCTGGTTTCTGTCACAGTGTTCCATTGCACCAGAAGTGGTTTAGTCATGCTGGCCACATGACCTGGAAAGCTGTCTGTGGATAAACGCCGGCTCCCTTGGCCTGAAAGCGAGATGAGCGCTGCAACCCCAGAGTCGCCTTTGAGTGGACTTAACTGTCCAGGGGGTCCTTTACCTTTACCTTTTTACCTTAGAGTAGGGACTTTTCCCTAGTTGTGCCCCAGTTGTAAACTTGCTACTCCTACAGCAGGGATGGGGAACCTTCAAACCACAGGCCAGACTTAACTGACCAGACCTTCTGATTTGGCTCACAAGGCCATTTTGGGAAAGCCACTCCTGATGCAATATATGACATCGGGTGATGGGCTGGCAAGGATGAGGATTCAAAAGAATGTATATGCAAGGAATGATTGCCGGGTAGTGGAAGTGTATGGGAATTGTTTCTTTTATCTATTTTCAGAAGATGAAAAACAGAGTTAAACACACACACACACACACACACACACACACACACAAACCGTTCCTTTTCCTGGGGAATTCTGGGAATTGCAGCTATCTGAGGGGCTCGGGGGTTCCCCGACAACTCCTGACACCCTTTACAAATCACAGTCCCCAGGATTCTTTGAGGCTGGCCAAGTCTGTTGAAAAATGTATGATACTGCTATAAAAATTTGTAGCACATACGGGTCCCTAGAACCTGGTTGTGGGCTGTTAAGACCCTTGTCCAAGTTCTGGTGTTGTTGACATCAACCTTTGCTCAGTGGTTGGAGTATAATAATAATAATAATAATAATTAATAATTAATAATAAAATAAATAAATAAATAAAAATAAACATTCCCCAAAGAATCCCCCCCCCATTTTTTTTAAGGGGGGGGGAATCTTTCCTTAAAGCAGGGGGTGGGAAAACACCTCAGCAAGCTATTTTTATACCAGGAATGTGGAAGGAACTTTTGAGCTGAAGGAGATTCTCGATTAACATCATGTCTAAAAATAAATGCGGATTGATAAAGTTACCGCATTACCCCGAACAACCAGCCAGTTTGCTGACAAGTCTAATTTGCTTCCTCCCCAAGAGGCTACTGGTCTGTTGCTTATCGGGAATTGCAGGGAGGGCGGAGGGCAAGGAATACGACCGCAATGTTTGACTTTCCTCCTCAAGTGTCATGTCATATTACCTCATGGGCCCATTAATATTTCAGGATGGGCATTTGGTGCACCATAGAATGACTGGCTTTTGGCAGTTTTTATTCATAATCAGTTAGGTGAAGGTTACAAAGTTTTAGTTTGAAAGGTCTGAGGTCAAACTTCATGGCTTCTGGAAGGCCAGGGTCCCCATATTTTTAACGGCAAGGCCCAAGCCTAACACATTCCTTCAAATTTCAGATCAGACAGACTCTTCAAGTGTCCCTATTTTCCAGGGACAGTCCCAGGTTTACAGAAGCCATCCTAGTTTCTGATTTGATTCCAGAGTGTCCTGCTTTTCCTTTGTTGTTGTTTAGTCATTCAGTCGTGTCCGACTCTTCGTGACCCTATGGAACAGAGCACGCCAGGCACTCCTGTCTTCCACTGCCACCCGCAGTTTGGTCAGACTCATGTTTGTAGCTTTGAGAACACTGTCTAACCATCTCGTCCTCTGTCGTCCTCTTCTCCTTGTGCCCTCCATCTTTCCCAGCATCAGGGTCTTTTCCAGGGAGTCTTCTCTTCTCATGAGGTGGCCAAACTATTGGAGCCTCAGCTTCAGGATCTGTCCTTCCAGTGAGCACTCAGGGCTGATTTCCTTCAGAATGAATGCGTTTGATCTTCTTGCAGTCCATGGGACTCTCAAGAGTCTCCTCCAGCACCATAATTCAAAAGCGTCAATTCTTCGGCGATCAGCCTTCTTTATGGTCCAGCTCTCACTTCCATACATCACTACTGGGAAAACCATAGCTTTTACTATACGGACCTTTGTTGGCAAGGTGATGTCTCTACTTTTTAAAATGCTTTTCCTTAGGACGTCCCTATTTTCATTGGAGAAAAGTTGGAGGGGATGGAGTTATGTGACACTTGAGCCTAGCAAATACCTTTAGAAAAGGTAGGCATCCCTGTACAGGCATCCCTGTATAGGGAAGTTTAACGTTTTATTGTCTTTATATATGTTGGAAGCAGCCCAGAGTGGCTGGGGCAACCCAGGCAGACGGATGGGGAATAATAATAATAATAATAATAATAATAATAATACTGATGATGATGATGAATAGGGCATCCCTATTTTCATCAGAGAAATGTTGGGGGGTATGCTGTGGTTTCTTACAGGTTTGATGAAGACACTCTGCAGATGTTCAGAGGCAATGTCAAAGCCACAATTTTGTACTTTCAGGTTCAGGGCCGCTGAGGTCTATGTCTTGGGAGGCCATGTATCCAGGACAGACTGTGGTTTGAAAGAGTCCTCTAGTCTGGTATTTGATGGGCTGTCCAGCCCAAGTCTCTTTTAAAGGTCAAGAACCTTAAAACCCCAGGAAGGGAGAGTAGGAGTGGTCCAGAGGTCAACTGAACACCCAGAGAGCAGACTGAGCAGTAGGGCCGGCCCACCCAGGAAGCAAGGTGAGAGTGCTGCCTTAGGCAGCAGAATCCACTGGGGCAACAGATCACAAAGACTCTCCTCCCTGGAAGGGAGGGGAGTGGTTGTGGGCAGGAATCCGAGCACCGCCCCTAGCAGGGGGCATTAGCCCCCTGCCTCCCTCCTCACCTGGCTGGTGCCCACGCCCATCGGCGGGCACTCAACCAGGTGCCACCAAGGGGGCGTGTACAGCAGCCTAAATGCTGCAGCACCAGCCCCCTTCTCGCCCTCACTCTCCATCGTCCCGTCGCGAGTCACCCACCCTCCACTCCCTTTAGCTCAGGGTCTAAGTTTTCCTTGGCCTTGCTATGGACCTTAGGTTGGTCGCCCTGGTTGTCTGGGGGGCCTGGTAGGAATTTTTCCATTTGGCTTTAGGCTTTTTGGTTTTTTCGCCTACCTCGTAGCAATCGTCACAACTTTCGTGGTATTGGTGGGTAGGTTAGGCATTGGAATAATGTGTTGTGGTGTGTCGAAGGGCTAGGTGTGGCCATCACCTATGCCTTCAATTTTGGGTATTCCGTTAAAGGAATCTGGTGGTCGTGTATTCTGTCCGATGCCTGCTTGGCGGGAGGCCATGGCACGACCCTCGGTGACATCAGGGGAGAGCCTATAGTTGGATTAGCATCAACAGGCTCCACCTACTGGTGAATAACCCCCCCCCCTTGTTTTGGACATCCAATGCCTAAGCCAATACCTTTTCACTGCTGTAATCAATAAAGTTGTGGCCTTTTCTTGCCCATAAACCTTATATCACGTGTCCTTGTGTGTTCATTCACATTACGGGGGTCGGGTCCTCGAACCACAATATCAATCTTACTTCTACCCTTGTTCCTGATGTAGATCTTCCCTTGTCCCTTCTTTCCTAGTGGCAAGAGGGGAGCCATTTTTTGGTCCGCCTCGGGTGCCAAAATGACTTGGGCTGGCCCTGCTGTGCAGACATACCTAGTCACAGCCTTCCCCACTTTGGTGGTGAGATAGATTTCTATTTTAATTACAATTATTTCCAAACATGCATCCATACATATCAATGGCCATGTGCACATTTTATTCAAATTTTATTCTTGCGTAAGCGTCATCGCTCCGTTGACCATGCCAAGGGGCAGGATCTGAGAATAGTTGGAACCATGCCTTGTCAATCTAGAGACTCCTCCCGGATCCTTTCTGCTGCTACGTTGAGCTAAGCCTAGAGGGCCAGTGTGGTGTAGTGGTTAAGAGCAGTGGACTCGTAATCTGGTGAACCGGGTTCGCTTCCCCGCTCCTCCACATGCAGCTGCTGGGTGACCTTGGGCTAGTCACACTTCTCTGAAGTCTCTCAGCCCCACTCACCTCACAGAGTGTTTGTTGTGGGGGAGGAAGGGAAAGGAGATTGTTAGCCGCTTTGAGACTCCTTAGGGTAGTGATAAAGCAGGATATCAAATCCAAACTCTTCTTCTTCTTCTTCTATGCGAAGGCATACCATCTGAACCGGAGCTTGCGGTTAAGCTCTGTCTTCACTAACCACAAACTGAACAAACTTTTGTTACAGCTTATGGTGAAGCGAAGCGAAGCAGGACACCTGGTTTGGACAGCACGCTAAGCCAAATCTTGGCTTAGCTCAGTGCAATAGCAAATAGGAACAGGGAGGAGCCTCTATATCCGGTATAGGCAAACTCGGCCCTCCAGATGTTTCAGGACTACAACTCCCATCATCCCTGACCACTGGTCCTGTTAGGGAGGGATGATGGGACATCTGGAGGGCCGAGTTTGCCTATGCCTGCTCTATGTTTACAGTCTCACTGAGCCCTAATTTTGGTTAGCGAGATTTTGTGTGCACTTACCAAACAAGCCGCAGACATACCTCAGCATGCCGAAAGGGTAGCTGAGTCATGGTCTGATCCCATCAAGCATTCACATCAGTCTGACACATTGTGTCTGTAAAGTCTGCAAGCATCATGAATGATGCAGCAAATGTTAAATGGGAGAAGAATGGAATCCTCCGAATTTCAGTGTGTCGTGAGGGTAGAACTGGTAGCTCGTTAATGAAAGAGCAAAAAATAACAGGCACTTACCTGGTTTATCTCAATGGTCTGGTCAACATCCCATGTGCTTAGACTGGGATCAACAGGAATATTATTTTCTATTTAGTGGGCACGTAATTACAATGAACACACACACTGTTTGTGTATATATGTATAGATCATGGCTGTTAAAAATACAATTAAAAAATTCCTTCTAGGAGCACCCCTTAGAACAAACTTAGCTGGTCTCTAAGGCGCTACTGGAAGGAATATTTTTATTTTGTTTTGACTATGGCAGACCAACACGGCTACCTATCTGTGTTAAAAATACATCTATGAGATTCTTTTAATTATATTTACATGTGCAATGGTTTTAACTCTTGTTATATTGGCATTTGTCTTGCATGTGGTTTTTATTCCAGTGTGGCTTCACAGGAAGCAATTTACAAATGACACCAATAAACAATTACTAAGAGCCAACCTAATTTTTCTTTTCTTTGCTGGTCATTTTTTGTTCCTCGTCCAGATACCCACTAACTTTTGGTAACAACTTGCCTAACGAAGAGCTCGGGAGAACTGCAAAACTTGTCACATTTGGTGGGATCTTTTCAGTTTGCCCTGATCAAAATGTTAACTATGGGTAGGCTTCAGAGAGTGTTTTCCCCCTTACAGAGACATAGGATTGTGAGAAGATATCATGTTTGTTTATTGCTGATTTATAGGGATAGGGAGAGACAGAGAGAGAAAAAGAGAGGGAGACGCAAACTTGGTGCTTCGTCCTCAAGTGAAAGATCCAATGCATTTTAAAAGGCAGCCAAATTGATTTTTACTATTACTATTACCCTTACTATTAATTCCTGGGTTTCATGCATTGATTAGTTTTCAAGCACTGCCTTTTAATGAGAAGGCTGGACAAAAATATTGTGCCTGTTTGAGTGGAGAGAAAGCAAAAATGTTTGCATGTCTCAGAATTCTCACATTAAAGAAAAATTGGAAGCAAAGTTTCCTGACTCCTCCTCAAGTGAAAAATCTGTGGGAGTTCAAGGGCAGCAAAGCAGAGACTCTAGAAGAACAACGCGACATTTCCCCTGGGGCCACTGGCTGTCATAACTGTTTGCCTAAATTAGAAACAGGAAGTAAATGGGGAAGTTCCTCCCACAGCAGAACCTCTGAAGAATTTTGAGGGAAGCCCAAAGTATGCGTGTGTGCAGATAAAAATGCACACATGTGCGCATTTTAAAGGAAACACTTCTGAATTCAGAAATAAGGAATTGGCTTTGTAAAAGGTTGTTGTTGTTTAGTCATTTAGTCGTGTCTGACTCTTCGTGACCCCATGGACCAGAGCACACCAGGCACTTCTGTCTTCCACTGCCTCCCGCAGTTTGGTCAAACGCATGCTGGTAGCTTCAAGAACAATATCCAACCATCTCGTCCTCTGTCGTCCCCTTCTCCTTGTGACCTCAATCTTTCCCAACATCAGGACCTTTTTCCAGGGAGTCTTCTCTTCTCATGAGGTGGCCAAACTATTGGAGCCTCAGCTTCAGGATCTGTCCTTCCAGTGAGCACTCAGGGCTGATTTCCTTCAGAATGGATCGGTTTGATCTTCTTGCAGTCCATGGGACTCTCAAGAGTCTCCTCCAGCACCATAATTCAAAAGCATCCATTCTTTGGCGATCAGCCTTCTTTATGGTCCAGTTCTCACTTCCATCCATCACTACTGGGAAACTACATTTTAAAAGGTAGATAGTGAGAAAAGCATGCAGATTAAGGAAAATGAAAGCCAAAAGGTAGAAGACAAGACGGTTCACTTTCTCCAATATGCCCTCTACTTGAATATTGCCATATACTGAGGGCCTGAGGAAAAGGGATGGAAAGATCAGTCCATTTCAGTTACCTAAGTTCTTCATTATTCCAATCCTACATTCAGTTCTCTACATTTCTGCAGCAATTTGAAACTAAGTTGTTTCTTGTGCAATTTGTGTGTTGCTTCAGCCTGTTTTGAATGTTGTGTTTCAGTTGTTGCAACTTGCCCTGGGACCACAGGTGAAGGTTGGTAAATTAACAGCAGGACATTACTGTGAATTTCCCCCAATAAACAAATTTTTGTATGCCATTTTGAGCAATGTACACATTTTTGCAAGCAGTTTGCCCTTCAGAATGCTATTTTCCGTATGTTATTTTCCAGGAATAGGTTCCTTTTTAGGCACATTTCCCCCCAAATACATTGTTTGGTTGGAGAACGGCATTGCAAAATCCAGATAACTGCAAATTGTTTCCTTGTGCACATCTGATAGATTTATTTTTCGGGTGAAACTGAATCAAATGTTCACCTATCTGCTTATATATCAGAGCTGATGGGAGGTATATAATCATTTCCTCACACTGGACACTTTTTAGGGTTTACACAGAAATCCTAATGTCTACTGCGAAACAGAATTCAATAGGACTCACACCCAGTCAGTTCACTCATCCTCACTTCCCCTTTTGTGAAATGGAACCAAGAGGAATTTGGACAGGCTTTGCGCAAAAAACAACAACACACTGTGTAAAAGAAGTAGTATTTTATTAATAATGATACTCAATGGCCCCTGGCAGGCTCAAAGTTTTTTGTTCCAGAAATTTCTCCTAAGGGACAGTTGAGTGATAAATTCATATTGAACAAAGGTACATCCAGACAGAATGAAATCAACCAAGGAAGACTCTTACACCGACAACAAATTGGCTCGGCAAAAGACACTATTGTGTATCCTTCGTTTAGATGGAAGTTATCACTTAGAATGATAAGAGGTGGAAGGGCCATCTAAGTCCAGCCCCCTGCAATGCAACTTGCTTATAGAAAGGGACCTACAATCAATTCTGATATAATTTGTGTTTTATGCTCCCATGGTCTGTTCCAGCAATGCCCTGCAGGCGAGGAGCTCTGATGCCCATGCGGAGCTCTTCAACTTGCCAGGGTTCTCTCGGTCATCTTTATGGGGGAGCTCCATGCACGCTAAGATACATGCACGCAAGCAGCGAGGATCCATGCGCACAATCTGCTAGCCCAGACACCGTTGTGGGCTCCCCTGAGTTGTTTCACCTGGATGCATGGAGTAGCCTGTAGTTATGCGAGGGATCAACACAGGTACGCGAAGCGTTGTCTCAACAAACCAGCTCCTCCATTAGACTGAGTGGGGACAGAACAGTGTGCGTGTGGAGAACCATAAAAACAGACGGCTCAATACTCAATGTGGGCATTAATACTCCTTACTTCGTCCCCCAATTTTTTTCCAAAATACACATGACCATCGAACCCCCTCTTGCCGTAGATCAAGAAATTATTGGCCACCGGAATGTTCATTGTGGGCTGATTCTAGCTTAGCATTGCCACTGGGGACAACACCCACAAAATGCTTAGAAGCTGGGCGCAAGTTATCAAAAGAACTAGTGGGAGGCACCTAAGTTTGGTCTATGCAGGCATGCTCAAGCGCTTTTGCGCATGCGGCGGGGGAGTGCAAATTCCCCACTCCCAGCAGCGGTCCCTCGTACCGCAGTGAACATTCAAGCGCTCTTAACTGTCAAGGGGAATGAAGGCTGCCTACCAGTTCAATCGCACCCCTTTCCCAGTGCGCAGCACTTTTCCAAGCCAAGGGTCGCGCTGCTTTTCTGGCTAACCTTCCGAGAACATGGCAGCGGCAGGCAGGGACAGAGGCACGGGTCACCAGGAGCAAATATACAGCCTTGTACAGTAGGCTGCTTTCTACGTCCATTCACACAAACAAGGAGCCCTCTCTGCGCTCCATCTGAGCAAGCAACAGGCATTGCCAAGAGCTCAAGGACACATTCCAGCCAAGCCTAAAAAGCTTGACGTGGCGAAGCAGAGACAGCGAGAAGTGTGTAGCCAGGACAGTGTCCCAAGGCTGAGAGATTCCTCCGCAAAAGCTTTCATTTATTAGTGTCCTGGGACTATTCTGTGCCTGTGTAAGAGTCAAAAATAAAGCAGCCCTCTAGGCAACACAAACATCAGAGCAGCCACGGAACGGGGTTCCTTATATAATTTGTTGATTGCATTATGTAAGCTGCCAACATTTCATTTCTACTTTATTTTTTTACATTTCACTTGCCTTGTAATTATTCTTCTCCCCCCCCCCCCCCAAAAAAGCAGCCCTTAAGGGCTGCTTTATTTCTCTAATACAGTTTGGGCTGAGGAAGATCAAAGAGAGAAAAGCCAAGGATGGCAGTCTACAAAGATCGCAGTAAACGAAAGCAAAAGAAAAAGAAAAAGAGGGAGGTATTCCCGAGTGAGAGAGGAGAATAAAATTCTTTTTGAATTTTGGAACATCAAAAACAAGAGGGGGAAAGCATTTGGTCACCAGTTAGCACACTCCATCGTCTCTTGTGTTGCTTCATGGCATTAGCTACATTCAACAACACAGTAATGTACAGCTCTGGAAAATCTGGCCCAGTTCTCGCCTGAAAAACCACCCAAGGGTGATCCTAAACCATTCTCAGCCTTTTGTGGCCTCATCCTGCTTTCATACACCAGCACCTCCCATTTGCAATTCCCTACTTCCAGACTCAACAAGATCATCCAATGGGATGGTGAGCTGGGATCTTAGGGATGTGTGCAAATTATGGGTGAGATCCAAAGACTCGCTTCCTCTGGTGGAAGGAGGCTTCCTCCAACAGGAGCCCTTCTTCGAGAACATCTCATTTTTCGTGGACAGATGTGCTCTTTCTGCTGGAAGGAGGGGACCTTTAGATGCAACCTCCAAGCATGACCCAACCCCAACTGGTTGAAGCCTGAAGCCTTTGTTTTCGTGGTGTGTACGCAAAACAATAACTAGGGCCACACCTGCACAACACCTTTAAACTACTATGATGGCACTTTGTCACGGCTTCCTCCAAAGGATCCTGGAAACTGTAATGTGTTAAGGGTGCGCCCCTCAAAGAACTACAATTCCCAGAGTTGTTAACAATAATCCTTCTTCCCAGTAAACTCTAGGAATTGTAGCTTTGTAAGGGGAATAAGGGGGCGCGGGTGGCACTGTGGTCTAAACCACAGAGCCTAGGGCTTGCCAATCAGAAGGTCAGCGGTTTGAATCCCTGCAACGGGGTGAGCTCCCATTGCTCTGTCCCAGCTCCTGCCAACCTAGAAGTTCGAAAGAACATCAAAGTGCAAGTTGATATATAGGTACCGCTCTGGCGGGAAGGTAAAGGGTGTTTCCGTGCGCTGCTCTGGTTTTGCCAGAAGCGGCTTAGTCATGCTGGCCACATGACCCGGAAAAACTGTCTGCTGACAAACATTGGCTCCCTCACCCAGTAAAGCGAGATGAGCGCTGCAACCCCAGAGTCGTTTGCGACTGGATTTAACTGTCAGGGGTCCTTTACCTTTACGGGGAATAAGGGTCTCTTAACAACTCTCAGTACCCTTACTGTTTTATTTGACGTTTGGAGATATGTTTCTTCCTACATGTGTACACCAGCCATTTTGTGTGTGTGTGCATACCCAACTACAAAAAAGTAAAAGAAAGGCCCTCTACACTTCCAGGCTTAATTGGCACTTTACCAATTAGAGTCCCCCCCCCCCAAGCTCAGCCTTCCAGAGACTGTGTTACCTTAGAATGCAGACCGTGGCATCATCCAGCTCACAAGGAATGCAGAGCCAAACCATGGTTTAGTGTGTGTGTGTGTATATATATATATATATATATATGCAGGTTTTGGTGTCCTCGGGTGTCTTCCCGTGTAAAAGTTGGGGTGTCTAGGCGACGTTTCGACGAGGTCTCACTCGTCATCTTCAGGCTGGTGCTTTCGGCTTCTTGTTACTGGAACAGAGCAGGATCTCAGTGTTTGAGTTCCTATAAATACTGTTGAGGAGGTGTGGTGTATAGCCTCCAATGTTCTGGGCAGAGAGGAGGTTCCCAGGCTAGTGTGCCTTTTCTTCTTTTGTTCCTTAATTACTTGAGGGATATCTTGAGTGATTTCTTGAGTGATTTCCTGAATCCCACTTAGGTGGGTCATTAGGTGTGGATTAGTTGCTAAAGCCTTCGTGTCTTGAACTCTTGAACTTTGTGAAGAGTTTTTCTGAGAAGATGGCTGTACTGCACTTGGTTGTGCTCTGGCTTGGCTTCGTGTATAGGGGCGAGCTGTGGTTTTGTGGCCTGTGCCAGCCAGATCTGTGTAGGGATTGCAGGGGGGTGCAGCATCCGGAGGTGCCACCCTGGTTTGGCTACTGGATGGTGTCTGTAATTTATCTGTGGAGAGGGTCTGGGTTTGGGTCTGGTGTGGTTGATTGGTGATGGCGTTCTGTGTGCCTCTGGATCTGGTGTCAGATTTTGTGGGGAGGGCTAATTTCCAGATGTCTGGCAAGCGGGATGTGTCGTCACGCTTGTTCATGTTGTGAGGGTGTTTCTCTATCTCGATGGCTTCCATGATTATTCTCTTGTGGTGATGTTCCATGTTAAAGAGCAATTTGGAATCTGCAAAATTAATTTCGTGTCCTGTTTCTTTCATGTGTTGGAAAAGAGAGGAAGTTTTTTCTTCTTTTTTGACGGCATTCTTGTGTTCTGCGATCCGTGCATTTATTCGTCTGTTTGTTTGTCCAATGTACGTGGCTGGGCAGACTTTGCAGGGTATTTCATAGACCCCTTGGTTTTCCAACTGAATTTTATCCTTGGGGTTTCTGAGGATATTGGCTATTTTTTGGTTGGTGCAAAAGGCTGTTTTGATATTGTGTTTATGGAGGATTTTGCTAATTTTATCTGTAGTGCCCTTGATATAAGGAAGGAGGGCTATGCCATTGTTTTCTTCTGTGTCTTGGTTTTTGGGGGGTGTTTCTTTTTGGATTAGCTTCGTAACCCTGTTTTGCTGGTATCCATTGGCAATTAACACATTTGAGAGATTCTGTAACTCAGTTGTCAAGAAACAGGACACGAAATTAATTTTGCAGATTCCAAATTGCTCTTTAACATGGAACATCACCACAAGAGAATAATCATGGAAGCCATCGAGATAGAGAAACACCCTCACAACATGAACAAGCGTGACGACACATCCCGCTTGCCAGACATCTGGAAATTAGCCCTCCCCACAAAATCTGACACCAGATCCAGAGGCACACAGAACGCCATCACCAATCAACCACACCAGACCCAAACCCAGACCCTCTCCACAGATAAATTACAGACACCATCCAGTAGCCAAACCAGGGTGGCACCTCCGGATGCTGCACCCCCCTGCAATCCCTACACAGATCTGGCTGGCACAGGCCACAAAACCACAGCTCGCCCCTATACACGAAGCCAAGCCAGAGCACAACCAAGTGCAGTACAGCCATCTTCTCAGAAAAACTCTTCACAAAGTTCAAGAGTTCAAGACACGAAGGCTTTAGCAACTAATCCACACCTAATGACCCACCTAAGTGGGATTCAGGAAATCACTCAAGAAATCACTCAAGATATCCCTCAAGTAATTAAGGAACAAAAGAAGAAAAGGCACACTAGCCTGGGAACCTCCTCTCTGCCCAGAACATTGGAGGCTATACACCACACCTCCTCAACAGTATTTATAGGAACTCAAACACTGAGATCCTGCTCTGTTCCAGTAACAAGAAGCCGAAAGCACCAGCCTGAAGATGACGAGTGAGACCTCGTCGAAACGTCGCCTAGACACCCCAACTTTTACACGGGAAGACACCCGAGGACACCAAAACCTGCATTCCTGTACCCGTGAAAATCTACGAAAGCATATATATATATATATATATATATATATATATTGAAGAATCTTACGTTCCTAGAGCAAAGGTCATGAACGCAGCAATTATCTGAGTTCTGGCTGTTGTTGTGCAGGCTTCCTCAAACTCAGCCCTCCGGACTACAATTCCCATCATCCCTGACCACTGGTCCTGCTAGCTAGGGATCATGGGAGTTGTAGGCCAAAAACATCTGGAGGACCGAGTTTGAAGAAGCCTGCTGTTGTGCTACCTAGTGCTTAGCATGATGGGCTGTTCCAGCCTTGTGGATCGCCTCCCCCAGAAAAAAAAGGGTTTTTGTAAACATGGGTTTTGTAAGCCTTGCTTACAACGAGTGTGTTGTCTGGAGCGAGGCAAGCCATAAGCCAAGGTTTGGGCATAATGCTAAGCCACTGATAGTGCAATAGCAGAACCAGGGGCACTACCCGCCAGATACAATCTTTGGTTTGGCTAAGTGTTGCGTGTGGATAGTGTAGTATAACGCAGTTCCTCCCTCCACAAAGCTCCCTGTTCCTAGAAAGCTAGCAGACCAAGAGGTTCTAATACGTCCCTGATCTGCTGCTTTTAAATTTGCAGTGAGATTGGGGCAACTATTCCCCTGCATTCTGAAGCAGAGCAATATGCGGAGGCTGTATCGTGTCCTTTCTCTGAAGCTTAGATTGGCACGGAGTATCTTCTCAAGCAAGTACATAAACAGGAAGTGAAATTTAGGAATAAGAAGGCTAGGTGTTGCCACTTTGTTCAGATGCTGACCATTCCACCACAATATGTGTATAGTCAGCATCATTTCACACGTAACAGTAACAAACCCAGTCTTGCAACTTACTGCTCACTCAACAGGACCTGCATCCAAACCCAGGTCCCTAGCAAGTGTGCCTATAGGATAGAGACTTTTTCAAACACCGATTTGTCCTCTAGACGTTTTGTGTCTTTAGGTATACGGTTAAAGGCAGAGGCGGGGACCTTAAAATGTTATTTATCTATTTCTTGGATTTATATACTGCTTCTTTGTGGCTTAGGGTCCTCGTATTTACGGGACCTCCTCTCCTGGTATGCCCGCAGAGGACCTTAAGGTCCATGAATAATCATAGTTTAGAGGTCCCAGGCCCTAAGGAAGTCAGATTATCCTCCACCAGGGCCAGGGCCTTCTCAGTGATGGCTCCGAACTGGTGGAATGCTCTGTCCCATGAGACCAGGGCCCTGCAGGATTTAACTTCCTTCCGCAGGGCCTGTAAGACGGAGCTATTCTGCCTGGCTTTCAATTTGAATTTAGCCTGATCTTTTATTCCCCTTCCTTCCCTCCCCCCTCCCCTTTTTATGAAGATTACCCGCTCTGTGTTCCCACAGCTAATTCTCCCCTGGTCTCCTCGCTGGCCCAAACAGGACTAATTTAGCCAGCTAGCCCTGGTGATCACCTAATGTTTATTGGATGGATTTTTCCACAAATTGATTTTTGAATTCTGAATTTATTGTTATTCATGTTTTACACTGTATTTTATGCTGGTTTTGTTGCATCAAGTAAGTGTTTTAAATTTGTTGTTAGCCAACCTGAGCCCGGTTTTCTGAACCAGGAAGGGTGGGGTATAAATAAAAATTTATCATTATTAACAATGCTGTCAAGGTGGTTTGAGTGAAAAGGTCCCCCAATGGCCTGCTCATTTTTTTACCCACCCCTCATTTAAAAAAAGAACTGTTTAGATAAGTCAGCAAGCCATGGAATAGATGGGAGTGTAATACTGTACTGAAAATTCCCCAGTGGACATTTTTGCACAAAAAAAGGGGGGGAAGGTTCTGGGAACCAAAATTTCCCCACTCCCAAGATAACCTTTTCACACCTGATCACTGATATTCAAAACATCTCTCAGCTGTTGCTGCAGCGCTTACTCCTTGGGACTGAAATTCCAACCAATCAGGATTCACATTGCTATCAACATGTCATGTGGCAAACAAAGCCAATTGAGAGGAGGTGTTATCCATCTTGTCCTCTCTCTGAAATGGCTTTGTGGTGGTGGCCACCCAGCCAATCAGATTCAGCTATGCGATGATGTGAAATAAGCCAGTTCCGAGGAAACTGCAGACAGCATCGTCCTCGCTGTTAGTAGGTGCTGGTGGGAAAGCCATGGTCCAAACTCTTTCTGCAGCTTCCCTGAAAATCACTGAAAGGAGAGAGGCCTCCTTCATGGAGGGAAAATGCCCCTAAGATTTTCCCAATTTTGGCTCAGCATTATTCTGGTGTTCTCATATGAATAATTTCAGTGAGTGGTTATTGACCATGTAGAACTACAGATAAGCTCGTTATCACCAGATATGCGCAATATCGATTAACACAAAACCAAACACGTTGTTGCTTCTCACATTAGAAAATTACTCCCAAGTGGGAGCCACACTTGGGATGGGGGACAGGTTTATCCTGTCATATGTTGGCCGCTGCAACTAGTAATGTAATTAAAAAGTGATGTTCCTCAAACTGGAATGAATGTAAACATTTTGAACTCACAATTTCTCTTTCAAATCCTGAACATAAAAATCTCACATCTGAAAACTGAATCCACATTCTGTATGTAGAAGTTTCTACCTCCACATCTGAAACATGAGTGCTCCTCAAGTATCACATTTTGGCAAGCAGCACCTTCTATGAAATCTCATATGCTGCCAAGCACTTAAAAGTGCCTGAAGCGCTTAAAAAACTCCCCACCAACCATTCTGAACATGTCAACTATCAAACTCTGAAAAATATCAAATGTTCAAATCAACTATCATGGAAAGTCAAGTGCAGATATGTGTTAAGAGTCAAAAGCTTTTAACTGAAGAACTGGCTAGGCTAAACTGATGTTGAACTGACTAAAAAGGCATCCCTGGTTAATTGGTCAACACTATTTTTTTTAAAAAAAGTTAATTGTTTTTGTTATAACTACTTAGATGAGGCATGCCTCTGTCACTTGCACACAGAGGACCCATGCACACTGGAAAGAGTGTCAGAGTAGGACCTGGGAGAGCAGGGCTAAAATTCCCACTCAGCCTTAAAGCTCGCTGCGTGACCTTGGTCCAGTCACAGTCTTTCAGCTTAACCTACCTCACAGGGTTGTCGCGAGGGTGAAAGCTGGGAAGAGTAGAACCACCTCGAGCTCCTTGGCGGAATGTAGTAAGAAAATTAAAGAATCAAAACATCACTTCTAAGGTGGCACCTACTGTAGCATATGCCATCTTAAAATACACCCTTTCATCCAAAAGTAATGCTTTATTCATATGCAGATTTAGATCAAGTAAAACTAAATAAATGGTTGTTTAATTCTGCACATGAATAAAGCTATTTTTTTTATTATTGTGAGGGCGGGGAAGCATATGCTCTTTGTTTTTCTTTATCAGAGGCTGAATCCCTAATTAATATTCAGTGGAGATTCGGAAAATATGCGAGCATCCAGAGAATATTGGAAAGTATTCAACACCATAATTTGCAGGCGCAAAACTGGGAATTTTGGGGAGCAATTTTCCTGCCTTGCTGTGCACCTGACTTACATACATTTCTGGGAATAAGTCCTTAGCTTTGTCTAACCGTCTGCTCACACTCAGGGTCTTATTAGTTTGCTGAACCCTAGACGTGGCTGTTTTCCAGTATGAAGAAATCACCAAAACGCTTCCCCCTTTGCAAGCACCGCTGAAATGAATGGCAGGTATTCAAGGGCTGGAAATATGCGTGTGACATCATCATTGGCAGCTTGCGCCCATCTGACACTTAGGCAAAGTGTTGCAATGAGAAAACCATCAGACTTGGCTTATGGCTCCTCACTGCAGCTACAAAGTTCACATATATAAACTGAATCAATCAGCTCCGTCATTTTGCTGGGGGTGGCCAGGGAGAAGGATTGAGATGGCTAATGTTTGGGTTAAGCACAAACCGTGGTCAAAATAAGACAGCATTGACATGAACAAAAGAAAGTTACAATTGCAAAGTGAAGTTTGCATTATACATGGCCAGGCCACCATTGCGGGTTCACGCAAGAACATCCTTTCCTACTGCGACTTAGGACCCTCTGTTTTGGAGAGATTGATCCTGGGAGACTGAACCTGTGTCCTCCCCAAAGTCTGAACAGCAGTTCTGATTCTTAAGTACAATGCACCACCTTCTTGGTGGGCCTGGAATGCAAAGGAATGTAGGATGAAGCCCATACTGGAAACCCAGCACGCAACTTTCAGGCATTGCAAAATTGGCTTCCAGTTAAGTGTCTACAAAAACAGGAACTGACTGCCCAGGGTCTATCAACCAGGTCAGATTCTTGCTTCTCAAATGTGCAGGTACTCGGCATTTTGACAATGCGAGGCCAGCTCAGAATTGTGCCCAGTTCTGCACCGTGGGATCAAATAGGTTTGGGTTTTATGACCAAGAGCAATCTGGACTGCTCGACAGCAACTATTACCTTACAGCAATAGGCCTGTGTGGAAAGACCGGGCAATTGTTTCATCAAAAAATAAATATTTTGCTTAAAAAACATTCACATTTCTTTTAAAAAAAAGGTTTCCCAGTTTATGCTACAAGGACTGGAGAATACTGCTCTTGAAAGGAGTAACCTGCCATTTTCTTTAAAAACGAAACAAAACAAAACAGAAAAGGAGAGAAAAATTGGCACTGTCCTATGACTTGTTCAATACTCCCTGAAAGAAACAGGAATGGTTGACTCCAGGCACCTTTCAAAATCCAGCTTTGGAAACAAAAAATAGGAAACCAAAAGGAAACCATATCCCCAATTGAATGGGTTTGCCAGTCTTAAATCTGAGCAATATGAAATACTCAGCAAAAGCCCTTTGTTACCCCCTACCCCTCTTCAAACTGCTTGATGCTCTTGAGTCGCAACGTTGGCAACACCCAGTCAAATCCTGCCATTTTGCTGAGATAACCACCAATCACCTCATGAAACACTGCCCGTGAGGACTCCGACTCCTCTGTCCATCTTCAAGTTATCAATGGAGCAATTGTTATTGTAGCATTCCATGCAAATCCCATTTTAAGGTTGGGTTTTGAGTCCCCGCAGCCTTCCCCCAGTTTGTTCATTTGGCGAGACACACCAACTCCCTCAGAGCCAGGTTCTCAGGCTTCGCAATGTTCCAGCTGCATTCGCAACACACCACTTTTGTGAAGAAACCACAGCTGTAGGAATTCCTCCGGCATAGCGTGAAACCACGAATCCGGCAAGATGTTGTCGTAGTAGTGGTGACTGATAAACTTCCCATGCAGGTCCATCGAAAAGGGCCAGAACCCATAAATCGTTACTTCTTCACACAAACCCAGGGCTGCACTGACCAGGAAGAGGCCCGTCGACAGCCGCTTTCCATGGATTCCTTTGTTCTTCCAGAACTTTCCGATGTTGCGCAAGAAGTTTGGGTTGGCGAAAATCACCTTTTGACTGGCGCCAACATCTGCTAGGGTGTAGTAGACCCTGAGAGAGGGCTCTGTCCCCGCTTTCATGGAGAAGGCTGGCATATAGATGTAGCTCTGGTTGTAGACTTTAACGCTGTCCACAAAGGCTTTTCGGGACCAAAGAAGGTTCTGGAACCTGTTCAAAAACAGAAAGGGGGGGGAGGAATAACAAGTCAATGCCTTAAAATCAATTCAAAACACTTTGAAAAGTCCTTGCGAGTACCGATGGAGAAGGATTTTTGAGACCAAAGAAGATTTTGGACAAAAATATATACTACTTCCAAAAAAGCAAATGGTTTACACCCTAGACTCAAATGCTGATTTTGGAAAGAAATTGCACATACTAATAGCTATGACTGAAATGTTTCTGCTCTATCAAACAGGTTGATGTTTCTGTTTTCATTTTTTTAAAAATAAATAAATTCAAATTTTATAATCATAGTATTTTATAAATTCAATACTCTTTAAAAAATACAATGTAGACCTCCCCGTTCCCCTCCCCTGGTTTTTCTGTTTCCCCATTTCATCATGTTTACTAGGGCTGGGCGAGATGTATCAATATTTCATCCGAAACCAGATTGAAATCCATGTTGTGATATCAGTTTCATAATTCCTGAGCTGGCAATATATCGCAAATAATGATTTGTACGTGTGTGTGCGCGTGCACTTGCGAGCTATGCAAAAATCACAATGTGGGTAAAACCATGAAGCCAGCCAATGCCTATACAGTGGTACCTCGGGTTACAAACGCTTCAGGTTACATACGCTTCAGGTTACAGACTCCGCTAACCCAGAAATAGTACCTCGGGTTAAGAACTTTGCTTCAGGATGAGAACAGAAATTGTGCTCCAGCGGTGCCGCAGCAGCAGGAGGCCCCATTAGCTAAAGTGGTGCTTCAGGTTAAGAACAGTTTCAGGTTAAGAACGGAACTCCGGAACAAATTAAGTTCTTAACCTGAGGTACCACTGTATTGCAATGTTGTGTTGAAAAGCAGACATCGCCCCACCCTAATGTTTACCCTTTGCAGAAATGGAGAATGTGAGAGCACAAGCAGAGCCCTGCTGGTTCAGGCTAGCAGCCCAACAGGTCCAGCGCCTCGTTCTCACAGCAGCCGACCAGATGCCTGTGGGAAGTCTGCAAAGCGCTTTCGCCTCTCCTCCAGTTTCCAGCACCTGATATTCAGACACATGCTGCTTCCAACAGTGAAGGCAGAACATCACTACTGTGGCCAGGAGCCACTGATAACCAGTGGCGTAGCGTGGGGGGTGCAGGGGGGGCTGGCCGCACCGGGTGCAACATCTGGGGGGGGGCGCTCGCACTCGCAGCTCTCTGCCCCTACCTGGCTCACTCTCTCTCTCTCACTGCAGTGCTGGCTGTGCGAATCCGATCCGAGCCGCCGGGTCGCCGCCCACTGTGGAGGGGAGGGTGCCAGGCGTGCGGTGCGGTGCGGAGAGAGAGCAAGGGACTATCTGGGGGAGGGACAGTGCAGCGGGGGGGGGGCGCAAATTACTTGCCTTGTCCCGGGTGCTGACAACCCACGCTACGCCACTGCTGATAATGTAAGCCCCATGCATGCCTCTAATCTTCTTCTAAAGCCTTCAAGTAGGTGGCCATCACTGGCTCCCGATGTAGCAAATTCTATAAGTTAGCACAGGAAGCTGATCTTTTTGTTTTCTTTGTTCCCCTGGCATTGGGCTTTGCGTACTGACTTTCGGTGTGACGGGCTTTGGCATGAGCTGAATGCCCAGTGGATTACCGCGGATTCTTGTCCTCGTCTCTTCACATCATTTGCCATCCTGGCAGAGGAATCGCAACAGATGCAACAAAGAGCAAAGCACTTGGAAGTGCCAGCAGGTCAGCAATGCCACACAGAAGGGGCGTTCACAATTATCTTAGACAACAACGCTGGGAGCCAACTTTTCAACAGGCGCAGGGCCCAGTTCAGCAGATGGGAAGAAATACACGCAGCCAAGAGACCCCAGGGCTATGGGCCATCAGAAACTAAAAAGCCATGCAGTCTGTTCTGTCCAAACAAGGGAATATTAGCAGTCACTCAGTATTCTCGTTTTGTATTTTTCTGTTGTGAACCGCCCTGGGAACTTTGAATGAAGGGTATTATACTACTACTACTACTTTGTTGTTTAGTCGTTCAGTCGTGTCCGTCTCTTCGTGACCCCATGGACCAGAGCACGCCAGGCACCCCTGTCTTCCACTGCCTCCCGCAGTTTGGTCAAGCTCATGTTCGTAGCTTTGAGAACACTGTCCAACCATCTCGTCCTCTGTCGTCCCCTCCTCCTTGTGCCCTCCATCTTTCCCAACATCAGGGTCTTTTCCAGTGAGTCTTCTCTTCTCATGAGGTGGCCAAAGTATTGGAGCCTCAGCTTCACAATCTGTCCTTCCAGTGAGCACTCAGGGCTGATTTCCTTAAGAATGGATGCGTTTGAACTTCTTGCAGTCCATGGGACTCTCAAGAGTCTCCTCCAGCACCATAATTCAAAAGCGTCAATTCTTCGGCGATCAGCCTTCTTTATGGTCCAGCTCTCACTTCCATACATCACTACTGGGAAAACCATAGCTTTTACTATACGGACCTTTGTTGGCAAGGTGATGTCTCTACTTTTTAAAATGCTGTCTAGGTTTGTCATTGCTTTCCTACTACTACTACTACTACTAATAATAATAATAATAATAATAATAATAATAATAGGCCTTTCCACTTCATCCCTCTGATATAAAAAAATCATGGCGTTAAATATGATAAAGAACTACTTAATGCCGCAGGTATGGCAACAGTAGAGCATGCACAGCCATGGAATTCCTCAAAGAGTTCCTTAAGTCAGGTATCAGTTCCTGTAGTTCCCCACCCCTGGATCAAGGAAACTTCATATAACATGAGGATGTTGTTGTTTTTACAACGCCTTACTAGGGAGAGACTCTTGGTGTAGTATCTGGCTAGATACCCGTGGGTTCACAAATCAAACCGGGTAGAGATTGGCACCCTCAATGAACACCTTCTGGATTGTGGAGGCTGTGCTAAGTTGCCATGGCTAATAGCCACTGGTGGACCCTTCAACAAACCCAGTTTCTGGCACGCTCCAGTAGGTATCCAATATTTTGGATCCCACACAAGCAAGTACAGTGGTACCTCGGGTTACATACGCTTCAGGTTGCATACACTTCAGGTTACAGACTCCGCTAACCCAGAAATAGTACCTCGGGTTAAGAACTTTGCTTCAGGATGCGAACAGAAATTGTGCTCTGGCGGTGCGGCAGCAGCGGGAGGCTCCATTAGCTAAAGTGGTCCTTCAGGTTAAGAACAGTTTCAGGTTAAGAACGGACCTCCGGAACGAATTAAGTACTTAACCTGAGGTACCACTGTAATGTGTGCGTACGCCTTATTTCTCCCCTTCCATGGGTTTAATTGCCATGCCTACGGCTTTCAAAATCAAGAAGTGGTATCTGCGATGGGCACACGGGTCGTTCAGTTGGGGATGTGAGGTTGGGCCAATATCAACAGGCATTTCGTATCTCACCTCAAATGCAACACATTTCAGGGAAAGTCTGTTTATTTAGTTCTCCTGACTTCCAGTGCTATATACGCATGTGAGGCTGAGGTTGTTGTAATACTCAGGGTATAGACCAGAGCCAGCCAATGGGGCGCCCTCCAGATCTCTTGGACTGGTTCCCCACATTTCTTCACTGCAACTTCAATTCATTGGTTGCTGCTTTTCTTATTAAATGGGTGGAAAGGAAGGTGGAACACCATTATATCGTATCACATGTCTCCTTTACCAGGCATCCACTGGAGGAGACTCAGGTTGCTCTTGACGGTACATTCACAGAAGCAACCCATTTGGGCCTCCTCCGTAGGCTGTGTTCAGACACCACACTAAACCATAGTTTAGCATGATGACGATGAGCCACAGCAAACCACTGGCCCTTGCCCTCCTCTTTTGCAGCCGCCAAGATTGAAAACACCTGCTTCTGAGTAACCACAGTTTAGCATGCTGTCATCTCCAAACTCTAAACTGTGGTTAGTATTAACTACGTTTTCCTTAAACAAGGCAGGCTAATTTAATTTCCAAATAAGCTCCATTAGCCAGTTGGCTGCGTTCGGATGACACGACCGGCTACAGTTAATCTAAACTGGAAATAAATGGTGCCATACTCCTCCCTGAAGCTGCACTGGAGGAAGATGGAGGGTGTGCGAGCCCAAGGCTCATGGTGGGCTGTTCAGGTCATGCTAAACAATGGTTGATCATGGTGTTCAAACCAGGCCAACAAATATAGACCTTGCAGGCTGAGTGTGACCCTTGGCATCTATAAGAAAGAAAGCTACCAGTCAGCAAGGTTGGCACAGAAACCTAGGATGCTGCCTTATTCTGAGGCAGACTGTAGGACCATATACCTCACTATCTGACACTAGCTGGCAGCAGCTTGCCAGACTTCGCACAGAGTTCCCTGACAGCCGCCCTACCTGGAGATGCTGGGGATTGAACCTGGTACCTTCTGCATGCAAAGCAGATGCTCTACCCCTGAGCTACAGGGCTTTCCTCATCAAATCCGCAATGGCCTCTGCTTGACAGCCACCAACTGTGCTGGCCCAGGTGGGCCAATGGTCTAATGAAGTATAAGACAACCTCCTTCCTTGGAAAACATTTACGGTGCATTCAGTCTTCCCTACACAGTTCATCGTTACGATCCTCTCTCGTTTCCTCACTGTAAACTAATTTATCCAAGTAAGCACAAACAGTAGTTTATCCGTTTATCCACCCACATCTAGGCTCCTGCCTCTCCCAGTTGCTCTGTCTCAGGCTATTATCCCAGAACACTTATTTACTACAAAAAACGGATAACGCTGCGGTTACGTGGGTTCAGTTTCTACTTGTTTTGTCTGAGAGGAGGAACTCTTCCACCAGAACCACCTCCTCACTGTTCTAGCCTGCCTCTGTTCCTTTGGGCATCGTTAAGCACAGCAGAAAACACATTTTCTAAAGTTCTTTGCGAGTGGTTTCTGCTTCGATGAAAAATGAAAGCAGCTCTCTGGTGGGCTTCAAGGCTTCTATGCTTCCCCTCCCTCCCTACAGAAGGCCTGGGGAAGCTGTGAAGTTCTTGTTGAACTCCAACTCCCAACAGCCATGGCCAACATGGCCAATGCAGCAACACCTGGAGGGCCACAGGTTCACCATCCCCTGCTGTAAATCAGGGATGTCCAACAGGTCGATCGCGACTGGTAGATCCCTGGGAGGTTTTCATAGAATCATAGAGTTGGAAGAGACCACAAGGGCCATCGAGTCCAACCCCCTGCCAAGCAGGAAACACCAACAGAGCACTCCTGACATATGGTTGTCAAGCCTCTGCTTAAAGACCTCCAAAGAAGGAGACTCCACCACACTCCTTGGCAGCAAATTCCACTGTCAAACAGCTCTTACTGTCAGGAAGTTCTTCCTAATGTTTAGGTGGAGTCTTCTTTCTTGTAGTTTGGATCCATTGCTCCGTGTCCGCAGATCGCGGTTGATTGCTGGGTCCCTTTCCTTAGCGTTGGTAAAATATCATCTGGCCCCCTCACCCTGCCCTCCAGAACGGAAGATGGGGTTTACCTCAACAACTTTGCCCTGAACTCCTGAACTCCCAAAAAGGGGTGGATCACTGCCAGTTTTTAATTCTGCAGCAGTAGGAGTACAATATGGGCATGTCTTTAAGTTAACATCTTACATTAAAAACCTGACAGTACCGAATTATCGAAGGCTTTTCACCAAAGCCAGACTAAACGCCTTTCCTTCTGCAGTGTTGGATGGCAGGTTGAAGAAGAAGAAGAAGAAGAAGAAGAGTTTGGATTTGATATCCCGCCTTTCACTCCCTTTAAAGAGTCTCAAAGCGGCTAACATTCTCCTTTCCCTTCCTCCCCCACAACAAACACTCTGTGAGGTGAGTGGGGCTGAGAGACTTCAAAGAAGTGTGACTAGCCCAAAGTCACCCAGCAGCTGCATGTGGAGGAGCGGAGACGCGAACCCGGTTCCCCAGATTATGAGACTACCGCTCTTAACCACTACACCACACTGGTTGAGAGGAGTTCCCTACCAGGACACACTTTGCTCGTGTGCTCAAGACATCGATTCTGTAAAATGTATTTTGTTGCACTGTGCAAAATATGAGCAAGCCAGGGCTGAACTGATTTGCCCTTGCTGGTACCTTTCCCAGGAAAATCAGAGGCTCACTATGTCAGGTTCCTATTGGAAGACCGGACAAACGCTAGAACATTAGCAGCGGCAAAGTTTTTATCAGTGGTTGCAAGAACCAATGATCCCTGTTGTCAGGGGTTCAGGAGCAGAGGCACAGGAAAGGGAGGAAATAGAGAGCGAGGGGGAGGAGTCCGAAGGAAATGTTAGCGATGACAGCGGTCCGAGGTCTCTGAGTCTTTCCAGCGAATCGGAAGATTCACAGAAAGGGGCTCCCATGGTCAGGGCAAGGGGGGTGCCTAGGGGGACACCCCAGGAAGAAGGGGCCAGAGGGGACTCAGAGAGCAGCAGTTGGAAACTAGGACCAGCGTCCACACCAGAGTGCAGTAGGGGGGAGGAGTCCCAGGCATCGGGATCAGGCGGCGCACTGCCAGCGGGAGGACATGAGTCAGGATTGGCCACGCCTCCATCGGGGAGCGAGGAAACGGTCGAGAGGAAGGTTGAAGGCTGGGCGCACGCGCCAAGTTCAAATGTACAGGAGGGCGGCACAGTTGGCAGCCCGGATAGGGAGCCAGGTCCCAAAGCCCGCCGAAAAGAGCGGGAGGAGTCAGGGGGGTCAACGTCAGCGTCAGAAGAATCCAGGAAGGAAGGGACCCCGGGGGGTAGCAGGACCCAGAGGAGAAAGGAGAGACGGAAGAGGTGGAGTAAGGCTAGAATCTTAAACTGGTGTACAGGGGGCGGAGATTCAGATGGAGCTTCGCCGATCTAACCCTAGACGTAGAGCTGGGGCGCTGCGGCTTGAAAATGGAAACTGTACTTCAATAAAGACTTTTGTACATTACTACCGGCTAGCGTCGGTCCTCTGTGAGCTGGGACCTGGAGCCAGCTCTGACACCTGTCTTTTGAACAAAATGCTTGTTAAACCTGGAGGTAGGCTGTCTGAATTGTGCATTGCTTTGTAACGACTTGTTGGGTCTCTGGACCATAATAAAGATTGATTGATTAATTCTGTGAGTAGATCGCAGTCTCTTGGGAGTTGGCCACCCCTGCTATAAATGAACATGCTAAACAAAACATGGAATGCCCCACTGGCGTGGGAATTGGATGAATTCCTCTCAATTCCTGCTTTTGTTTCTCTTTCCGTCTAGGGACCAAAGAGACACTCAGATATTTTAGGAATTTCATGACAAAAGGTCCTAACTCTATTTCCCGGCTGCTGTTTGATTTCCTCCCTAAATCGTTAATCTTTGGCCTTACCTCTTTTGCTCATATGTTTATAAGATCCATTGTTATCTTGGACAATTGCTGATAGCTACTTCCTCTTGTTCATCACTCACTTGACAGCTCTGTCTTCCGTTTCTCCATCTGGGATGCTGCTACTCTCAATGACATTGCTTCCTTCCCCTTCTAACTTTTTTAATGGTCCCTTTTTATTTTATTAGAATAATAGTGACAATGAACAATAAATAATGCATGGAGTAAAGAAATGTGTGTGTAGATATATAGCATAATCAAACTACTATTACAATAAATTATATTGATATATATTGTCCTGCGCATTATTCATTCCAAAATGTAATAATAATAAAGATTCCATGGGAATTGCTAGGGAAACTGATTAAAAACGAGAAAAAACTTGTCAAAAACCCTGGGAAGGAATCAATAAAGTATAATATTAAACTGATTCAAACCCAACTTTCGATGATAATGAATCAAGAAATAGATTGGAAGATTAAAACAAATTCAAGACCATTTTTTTATTTTTTTTTTAGTTTGCTAATAAACCTGGAAGATTGTTGGCATGGCAGTTAAAGAAGAAGCAAGAAGAGAGTAGCATAAATAAATTAAACACTAATGGTAAAATTATAGATAATCCAAAAGAGATAAGAAACCAATTTGTATGCTATTATACAGAGCAATATCGAGGAAAGTAAGGTGATGTTACAATGATGGAAGAATATTTAAAGGACAGCAAGTTACCTAAAATATCTGCCAGATCCTTTAAAATTGATTTAAAATTGATGGTACTGTACTGAGCTTTTCTACAATGCTTTAGCAATTATTATTGTTGTTGCTGTCAGTAAATTTTAAACCACTTCCAAACCTAGCTCTGGAACTATTCGTTGGAAACAATTCAGTGATAATATAATTGTATCATTTGGCAACAGATATCCCATCATTTCCAAAACAAAATTTTGAACAGCAGACCAGTGCATTTGCACCAGCAAACAGCTCCAAAATACATGCAGGCAACTTGACTATTGCATCATCAACATTAACCCCTTTCCCCTTTAAATACCCCCTGAGAAATGCTGCGTCCACAATAAGGGCAAAAGGACTTCTGACATGATCCACATCTTTAGCCTTGCCTTTAAAAACATCAACAAGCAGAGGGGGCACAGAGGGTGCCTGGATCCGTACCATGCCAATGGAGGAGGAAGGTTTTGATGCCACAGCAATCTCTGTTGGTTTCATGGGACTGACTGCACGCACAGGAATGGTGGGTGGCACTATCTAGGGAACCCCCAAGGGGGAAAGGCTCATAGGTCGGGGAGAGGTGGTGGGATGACAATGGATGGTCAGAGGGAGAAGACTGGCAGGGAGGGGAGCTTGTTGCAGCAGGAGGGGGAGACCCCCTGGCTTCTTCACCATCGCTGCCTCTTGTCCCCCTCCTCTCCTGCTTCCGCTTCTGATTGGTGGTTATGTTTAATAAGTGCTTAAAGTAATGCAGGTTAATGAAATGTTGATTAATGTATCATTATCTATTTTATAATTGTAATACAGTGGTACCTCGGGTTACACATGCTTCAGGTTACATACGCTTCAGGTTACACACTCCGCTAACCCAGAAATAGCGCTTCAGGTTAAGAATTTTGCTTCAGGGTAAGAACAGAAATCGTGCTCCAGCGGCGCGGCGGCAGCAGGAGGCCCCATTAGCTAAAGTGGCGCTTCAGGTTAAGAACAGTTTCAGGTTAAGTACAGACCTCCGGAACGAATTAAGTACTTAAACTTATCATTATTTAATGATACCACTGTATCATTAAATAATGTAGTTTAAAAAAAAATAAGAAATCATGTTGTTGTTGATCACTTCCAAGTTACAATAACTCACTTTTCCTTTTAAATGCAAGATTATGTAGATTTGTTTTGTTTGCTATTGTCATTATTATTTTCGTTCTGTTTTTAAATGAAAGCATTCCGAATACAGTGGTGCAAGACGAAATTAATTCGTTCTGCGAGTTTATTCGTCTTGTGAATTTTTTCGTCTTGCGAAGCACCACTGTGTTTTGACAGTTTCCCATAGGAATGCATTTGGCGGTTTTTAAAAAAAGGCGCAAGACGTTTCATCTTGCGAAGCAAGCCCATAGGGAAATCCGTCTTGCGAAGCAACTCAGAAAACGAAAAACTCTTTCGTCTTGCGAGTTTTTCGTCTTCCGAGGCATTCGTCTTGCGGGGTACCACTGTATTGTTTTAATGCACTGACATCATCTAGACCTTGTCCTAGTCTTCCCCTTCTGACCACTCATCATTGTCCCACCACCACTCCCTGGGCTCTGAGCCTTCGTCCCATGGGGGTTCCTCAGTTGGTGCCTCTCACTACTCCTCTAGAATTCTATGACCCTATATAAATTTAGTAAATAAGTAATAAAACGGGGGGGGGGGAGCCTGTTGCCAACAACCTGCTTGCAATATCAACAACACATTTGCAGGGGGGAAAGGCTCCCCGGGGAAGAGGTAAACATTCCTGTTTGCAGATATTCCCCCTGTCTGTTTCAATGTCACGGTGCAACTCCTAGGATCCTCCGTGGTATTCAATACATCTAAAGTCTCCCCTTTTGCTTTTAGAAAAAACAAAATTCCTGGAAATCCTTCCTTTTGAATGGAAACCCTGCTATGACTCCGTCGTTAATCATTTGGATCAGTTTGCTGGTGATAGGAGTCATTACAGAAACTCTGCATCTCCTGTGAGCAACGGCGGGATTTGTCGTGATGAGCTAAGCTGTGTTTGATTACTGTTATTATGTGGAAGGAGAGAGGAGGAGAGAGCAGCTCCTGGAAGCTTATAATAAGCATTGCACCAGCCGGCTCTTTACCACTCTCTGAATTTCAGAAGCCAAGAGGGTCAACTCAGGGACAGGTTTAAAGCCACACAAGCTTTGTGGCTCAGTGCTAGGGCACCTGCCTTGCCTGCAGAAGGTCCCCGGTTTGATCCCTGGCATCTCTAAGTAGGGATGGCAGAGACCTCTGCCTGACATTCTGGAGGGCCACTGCCAGTAGGCAGTACTGAGCTAGGTGGATCAATGATCTGAATCAATATAAGGCAGCTGTCATGGACTGGTTGGAAGCAGGGGAATGGTGGGAGGAATCAGCTGCGGAAACTCCAACGGAAGAGGTCTCAGAGCCAGGGGATTGGTGGTGGGATGACAAAGCGCGTTCTCCTTCACGGAGAGCACGTGTTGCGGTGGGGGCCGCCAGGACACTCCAAAGTTGGGGGCGGGCTAATTGATCGTTGGCCACTGATGCGACTGGGGCTTCCCTTGTTGTTGGGAAGAAGTTAATGTTGCCATTTGTTGATTGACAACCAGAAATGCTAAAACGCCTTGCACGAGGCTAGGGCTTCCTCTTTCCGCCCGTGCATCGGATTGCCCGTCCCCCCCTCCCTAGAATTAGGGTTGTTCGCTTTGACCTTGCTATGCCTGTCATGGGGTCCTCTGCTCTTGGGGCAGGGGCCCCGTAGGAATTTTGTCCAACTGGCTGACTGGCTGGGGCCATTTGGTTTTTGCCTACTGTAAGGTTGCGGTGAGGCATTGGTTTATGGTTTGGTTGGTTGAGGGGCATGGATTGGCTGTGCCTGCCCCTCTAATGCTGCTGCTGCTGCAAGGGATTCCGTTAAAGGAATCGGGGGCTAACTATTGCTTGTCCACTCTGTCAAGGGAGCTCAGGCCATAGCAATGAGCTCCTGGTTGCATTTGGGGTGAGGGCAGGTTCCCTGCTCCATCGCTACCCCCAAGTGTATTCCCCTATTCTGACTTTCGCATCGTGCGGAATGTCAGACTGCCCCCCATGGTGGGGGCAGACAGTCGCAACCAATGCCTAAGCAACCACTCACAAATTTGTGTTTTAATAAAGTTGTGGCCAAATTATGCCAAAAATCTTAAACAAAAAATTCTGTGTGATGTGTGAGTTATTGGGGTGGCCCTGGGGACCTTGACACGCAAACAGTGGGCAGAGGGAGAAGAGGGAGAGGACGGGGAAGAGGAGGTGTCAGAAGCTGAAGAGGTAGAAAACGTAGTGAGCTACAAGAGTCTGTGGCAGAGAGAAATGCAGAATCGGAGGCAGAAGCTGAAGCGGGAGAGTGGGATGTGGGAGCCCAAGAGGAAGAGATGAGACAGGCAGATGAAGAGTCACAGGTGTCGCCCCCTCCTGCTGCAACAAGCTCCCCTCCCTGCTCCCAGAACAAGAAGAGGCATGAAAGGGACAGAGGAGAGGTTGGCTGCACACAGGCACAGTCTCTGATTGCTTGGGGAAAGCCCTGGTGGGGAGGCTGGGAGTTTCAGCCCCAACAACTGGTTTTCATGGAGGAAGACCGCCAGGAATGAGTTGCCCTGGACCTGACACTCAACCAATTCTGTAGAGCTCATGTTTTTCGCTAATAAAGAGTTAACTCCATCTTTGAGCTGTGTGATTACTGACTGAAGTCAGCTTTGTTTCTACGTGGTAATTTCACTTGAACAAACCTTGGGTTACCTCAGCACAATTCATGTCTACAAGTTTAGCCATGAGTAGTGAAGATGGGGGAAGAAATCTATTTTGGGTCGCAGCTTAATGCAAACCTTCCTAATTCCTGCTTCCAAAAACAAGACGTGAGCTGAAATTCCGCTGCCCTTCAAAAATTTGCACTTCTCAGAATTTTGTGATGCAGCTCCCAAACCAAAACACGCGTCTGGGGGATGGCTGGCATGGTTAGCACATCAGACTAGGACCTGGGAGACCAGGGTTCAAGTCTTCCACTCGGCCATGAAGCTCACTAGGATGACCTTCAGTCAGTCACTGCCTCTCAGCCTAGCCTACATCACAGGGTTGTTGTGAGGATAAAATGGGGTGCAAGAGAACTATGTACATCACCTTGAGCTCCTTCGAGAAAATGTGGGATGTAACTGCAATCGATAAATAAAATATATGAACCATGTGTAAGCAGGGCCCCATGACGCCAATTTCAGCGTCCCTTTCTTAAGCATTCTCCCCCATTCAGCGCAGCTCAGAGGTGGATGCTGGTGGTCTGTTGCCTAATCCATTTAGGCACGAGAGCCAGTGTGGTGTAGTGGTTAAGAGCGGTAGACTAGTAATCTGGGGAACCGGGTTCGCTTCCCCGCTCCTCCACATGCAGCTGCTGGGTGACCTTGGGCCAGTCACACTTCTTTGAAGTCTCTCAGCCCCACTCACCTCACAGAGTGTTTGTTGTGGGGGAGGAAGGGAAAGGAGAATGTTAGCCGCTTTGAGACTCCTTAAAGGGAGTGAAAGGCGGGATATCAAGTCCAAACTCTTCTTCTTCTTCCACTTCTGGGCAACAAAGGTCAAAATCAGCCTTCCTAAACTCACTGGTGGAGGAAGGCGGGTGCGGTGCGCGCCGGGTGTCAACCGTGAGGGCAGGTGACATGCCTGTGCCACCCCCACCCCCACTTGCTGCGCAGGCAGCACCCCCGGACGCTCACAGCGCAGGTGGCAGGCAGCTAGGGACAATGCTGTGGCAGGCGGATAGTGGCGCCCCTCAGCACTCGTCTCATGGGCAGCTAGCAGCGCCCTTCCTGACGCTCTGCGGGCAGGCGGCAGGCAGCTAGGGACACTCACCGTGCGGGCAGCTAATGGTGCCCCCCCACGCTCGTTGTGTGGGCGGCTAGCCCCACCCCCGCGCCGCCACAGGTGCTGGGGCAGGTAGCTCCGCCCCTGCCTAAACTCTCCTATTTCTGCTTCCATGAAACCTGCCAAGTAGCAGAATCCAATGAAAGGATAGCTCAGTTGGTAAGCATGAGATTCCTGGATCTCAAGAATCAGCCCCTTCTCTCACAAGGAGCCATGGTCTCAGTAAGGGCCTTTCCTGCAAGATGTGGACAAAAAGGTTTATTCATCAACAGCCCTGCGCTGCCCTTTCGAAAAACCCACCCATGTATCCAGCAGATTACAAAGCGCTCAATTTATACAGGTGGGCTGGCATGTTTTCAGATGGAACAAACTGTACGTGTTTCATCGCTGCTATTGATTTGAAATGCAGCTCCTGCTGAGATGCATAATTTTATTCATAGGGAAGGCTTGTCAGCACCAGTGGAAATAGTAATTATCGTGCACGCAAAATAACAATCTATCGCAGCGCTGCAGTGGAGGCGCCGAATTGGAAATTCCGAAATGAACACATTTCCATGAAAAATTTTAAAGAAAGAGGAGCTGTTGGAAATTGGGCGGTGCGGGTGGGGGATAGACCAAGTGGCAGAACGCTAACCCTTTTGCTTGCACCAAGTCCCTGGTCTTTGGTCCCCTGCATCTACAGCTGGAACAAAATCTTAGGGGGGGAGTGGCCTCTTTCATGAGTTCCAGGCAGTGGCAAACCACAGTGGACAATACTGGGCTAGATGGATGGACCAATGGTTTGATTCAATATAAGGCATAGGTTGAAATGCTATGATCTTCCTTGCACACAAAAAACTGGGAACAGGGGGTCATAGCTTAGTGGAAATGCACTTGCATTTGTACATATAAAGTCCCAATCTTAAGGTTCTCCTAAAAGGGCTGGGGAAGGTGGTTATCTGAAACAGTAGCTGTGCCTCTTGAAATTCTCCAGCCTGTATAATAATAATAATAATAATAATAATAATAATAAGTGTACTCTGCCCATCTGACTGGGTTGCCCCAGCCACTCTGGGCAGCTTCCAACAGATATAAAAACAAAGGCCGCCTTCAGATGTCTTCTAGAGGTCAGGTAAGTGTTTATTTCCTTGATATCTGATGGGACGGCATTCCACAAGGCGGGCGCCACTACTGAGAAGACCGTCTGCCCGGTTCCCTGTAACTTCACTTCTCACAGTGAGGGAACCACCAGAAGGCCCTTGGAGCTGGACCTCAGTGTCTGGGCTGAACAATGGGGGTGGAGACGCTCCTTCAGGTATGCTGGACAAAGGCTGTTTAGGGCTTTAGGTCAGCACCAATACTTTGAATTGTGCTTGGCACGCACTCAGTTTGTGGACAGAGAACTGGATTCCACCAGTGACATTTTCTCAAGAGGGGAAAAAAAACAACCTCCATCGTTCTGCCCGGACACTGAGGTCCAGCGCCGAGGGCCTTCTGGCGGTTCCCTCGCTGCGAGAAGCCAAGTTACAGGGAACCAGGTAGAGGGCCTTCTCGGTAGTGGCCCCCGCCCTGTGGAACGCTCTCCCACCAGATGTCAAAGAGAAAAATAACTACCAAACTTTTAGAAGACATCTGAAGGCAGCCCTGTTTAGGGAAGCTTTTAATGTTTAATAGGTTATTGTATTTTAGTGTTCTGTTGGAAGCCGCCCAGAGTGGCTGGGGAAATCCAGCCAGATGGGTGGGGTATAAATAAATTATTATTATTATTATTATTATTATTATTATTATTATTATTATTATTATTATTACCTGCAAAATAATTTTGACTCAGCTCTGTTTGGAGCCACTTCCAGTCAGAATAGTAGGCAACGCTGGCCATGGTTTAGTGGTCTGGCTTAGTATAAGGCAAGTTCACATGTATGAAGCGCATATATCCCAGAGTCCACACTACACGTTTCCTTCTCAGGGATGTTAGGCATGTTTGCATCTGCTCCAAGGCCTCCAGAGCTATCAAGGAACCCACGTGTCACTATAACAGAGTCTCTAAGTATATGTAGCAAGGCCTAGAGAAGTCCCCACACTATAATCAGCCTTGACTTCTGTGCTATTTTCAGAGCAGATAGGAACCTGCCAGACTGCAGTGGGTCAGCCTAGGCCTGGTTTAGAATCATTCCAACCCATTTGTTTCCAGACCAAATCCCAGCCATGGCAGATTTCCATACTTCTTCCTAGACAGAGAGCTAACTCAAAGCTTCCAGGCATGCACAGAAACAATCTCAGACCTCGCCAGTGAAAACAATCTCTGACCAATGCTTGCTCCAACACCCTCAACACCACCGTTATCTTGATTCAGGCCTAAACCAACGTAATGTAATTTCTTGATCAGTTCTAATTCAGCCATTTTGCACTAAAGCTATCTTGTCCCATCTAGCTCACTATTATTATTATCTTTTAATATTATTTTTATTAAAGATTTTTCTTAGTTTACAAAAGTACGTGCGTTGTTTGTTTTTCAGGTTATAGAGTTTCTTTTCTATAGATCAGTTACATTTGATGTGAAAGAGTGCTGTTTGCATGTTCAGACCTTTAAACCTCCCCCTTAAATAAAATTCAGACAAGACTCAAATTTTGGTTTGGTTTTTGGCAGAATTTAGGCCACAACTTTATTGATTACAGCAAGTGAGTGGTTGCATAGGCTCTGGTTCGACTAGCTCCCTGCGCCCTTGCAGGTAGCACTGGCCCAGGGCACCAGCATAGGTCAGCCTAGGGTGAACACCCGGATAGGCGGAAAGCCGGGAACAGGCTAACTCCACCACCAAAATGTCCCCCTGGACTCAAGCATGGGCACAACCCCCTCACAGGGCTGACCAAACCATTGAGTCCCTGGATTCCTTTAACGGAATACCCTTCACATAGGGATGGCGAGAGCGTTCTCCCATCCCTATCACCTGAACCAGAGCCTATCCTCAATCTTACAAGTTGTGACGGTTTGCTACGCAGCAGGCGAAACCCAAATGGCACCAGCCAATCAGCCGAGTGGAGAAAATTCTTGCTGTGCCCCTGTCCCAATGACAGATGACACATGATGGCATAGCAAGGTCAAGGGCACAAGCCCTAAAAATAGGGAGAGGTGGGCGGGTGTTCCGATGCACACACTGAAAGAGGAAGGTCTGGGTCATGTGTATAGGTATATATAGGTCCCTTGATCTGTTTAGCCTGTGTCCCATTGACCTGACTGAACCCTGCACCAATTGGGTGTTGTGGCTATCCAATCAAACCCACCCACAACACAGGGTTTGGTTGCCAGGTCTCACCGCAAAACGTGCCCTCTTTAAGGGAAGACCCGATATACAAAATAAAACTGGGGAAGAAGAAGAAAAAGGGGAGATGAGTGGTAAAACTTATATTCTTTTACTTAGTGTATATGTGAGGTCCATTTTGCTCAGTATTGGCTGGCAGGAGCTATCCAAGGTCCTTCCACCCCACCTCCTACCTGACTCTTCTTTGAACTGGCGATGCAAACAGACCTTCTCATTGTAAACCGCATGTTCCATATCTGACCTATGAAGCTGTTGTGTTCTTTCTTGGACCCGGCAATGTGTCAACCAGCCCATTGATTCCCCAAGGATGTGAGAACCAAAATGCGCAGACTCCCCTTAATCAGCATTCTTTCCCACATTCCTTTTAATCTATGAATTGAAGGATGGATCGGGTGCTCAGCCTCCGTCATTATTCAAATGGCCTCGCAAAACAGTGTGGTTAAGCTAATTAAGGCTGATTCTTCAGAGAGAGAATATCTCACTTTGCATTTGCTAGCAAACATTGGAGAATAATTAGCAGTACCCTTTGCTTCCCCAGTGAGGGAAATAGACATCTAAAAGGTGAAGCTTCTGGGTGGAGTTTGCGGAGGACGGGGCCTTGCGTTTTCAGAACAGGATACGACGAAGAACGCTGATCTTTATTGCAAACAAATCTCGATCCAATAAATCGCTGTGTCTCAATTAACCTTTTCAAGGTTAATAAAATAAAACAATGCTAGAATATGATATCTCAGGGGAAAATCTGTTTCCAAAAAGCGTATATTAGCCCAAAGGTGTTTATTAAGAGAAATTCACACTAGAATGCTGGTGCATTTTCAAGAACAGCAAACTGCTGCAGAAATGCGGAAAAATGACAAACTGAGAAGACCAAAAATTTACAGTTTCATCCAACTCTCTTCCAGTTGCTGGAATCTGAATTACATTGACTACTGAAGGGGCTGCCATCAACACCTCCCCACATCCCTGATTATATTGCCTTTTGGAAAGCCTCCTTGAGAGCCAACCTTGGCTGAAAAACTGAACAACAACAGCAGCAAGTGGGACACACAACAACCATGTTGCAGTGTGATGCATTCCCTGTTCAAGATTCCAGACACGAAGGCAATTTCTCCCTTCCCTTTCTAATAGGCAAATCCATCAACTTAGCCCACTCGAAATCCGTTTGCAATCTGGCCAAAGACCGTAGTCCTCCTTTCCTATATCTCCCAAAATTACCAGAAAATCTAATCAGCCCTGAAGTGACACAAATGGTTATTGTCAAAATCAGTCCATGTTGCTGTGTTGCTTAGTGTATTCAATTTGCTAATGTCTCTCTCTCTCTGTGTGTGTGTATTCTTACTGTGGGTGGGAGCGTAAACCTGCACCTGTTAACGTGATTTCCTAAGACTGATTCGATATTGCTTCAGCTTGGCACAAGGTGCACAAAAACCCCTCCATTTTTGTCTATGATGAATTCAGAAGAAGCAGTTCAAAAGAATGGCGACAACAAGGTATACAGGCACATCTTTGTTTGGGTTGTATGACCATAATGCAGTTTTATTTCTGTGTTGACCAGGGGATGAGGAGTAGAAACAAACCCCTAATTTTCTGTCTACTGTTCCAAAAGATTTGTTCTCAACAGACGACGAGAATAAAGTTGAGGTTGCCCTTGGAAGTGTCTGCCTCAAAACTAATTTTTCCTACCTGTCTGCTCAATGCCTCACTCTCAAGGGGATCATTAAATGAGTCTTCTTGTTTATTATTATTATTATTATTATTATTTACACCCCACCCATCTGGCTGGGCTTCCCCAGCCACTCTGGGCAGCTTCCAACAAAATACTAAAATATAGTAATCCATTAACATTAAAAGCTTCCCTAAACAGGGCTGACGTCAGATGTCTTCTAAAAATCTGGTAGTTGTTGTTCTCTTTGACATCTGGTGGGAGGGCATTCCACAGGGCGGGCACCACTACCAAGAAGGCCCTCTGCCTGGTTCCCTGTAACTTGGCTTCTCGCAGTGAGGGAACCACCAGAAGGTCCTCAGAGCTGGACCTCAGTGTCCGGGTAGAACGATGGGGGTGGAGACACTCCTTCAGATATACTGGATAACCCAGTCATGTCCAGCTCCCAAGCGACTGTGATCTACTAGTATTTAAAAATGGCAGTGATATAACCAATGTTATTGCTAAGAGTTGTCAAGCTTTTGGGGGAGACAGTGTCCAAAGCTGAGCTTTTTTAGGAGGGAATGACCACAGTTATTTTTTGTTTGTTGGGGGAGGGGAAACAATCTTCCCGCGAATGGCCAGCTGCACACCCGCAAACGACCAGTTGGACATGCCTGACATAACCTCACAGACTGATGGGCCTGGCTATTTCAATGCTTAGATCTCTTAGCATCTTGAAGAAATATAAACATGGGGATGGAGAGAATGAATAGGGTCATCATTTGTCCTACGTTAGAAATCCTCTGTTTGAAGGACTGTCCAGTTCATCCTATTTAAATAGAACTGCCCATCAACAGTTAGCACTGGGGCAGGTGACCGAGAAGCCACACAGGTCATCTTGTCACAGTATTAATTTTGGACACAGCACTTGCAAAATTTTGTAAAAGTGGTATGTTAAAGGACGTACACAGAGAGAAAGCAACAACGGCTAACCAAAAGCTTGGTTTTTAGCAATGATCTGATCCTTCCTCAACATCCCCCCAAATGCTCCGCATTGGCACCAGTTTTTGAGTCAAACGGGGAACTGGGGAGACTGCATGGAGTTAGGACCCCAGTGCTTATACCTTAGCAAGATAAAAGATTTGAGATGTTCTGCCCTTGAACAGGGCAGACAGGTGAGATCAAATACCGTGCTCAAAATTCGACCACCAGCTGAAAATCACAGCAGGGAACTAGCCCTCCGAGCAGTCAAAAGTACAGGCAGTCTAAAATTATCCTCTGCTAATTAAATAAAGCAGGGACAAATGCACTAACGTGTTTTCTATGTCTTGCACTCTGGTAGCTTAACTCGACGGAGCAGCTGCCTTGCGTCTTAGTCATCCAGAGTACGTGTGGAGACTTTACAAATAAGATGGCCGTCCCCGGGAGGATCTACGAAACGGAGGGTGAGGCACCAAAAATGATTTATAATAGGGGAGCCAACATGATGTCCTTTAAATATTGTGGACAGCAACTTCCTACAGCCCCAGGAAGCATGGCCCCTGGTCAGAAATTATAAGAGCAAAGGCCCACAAGAGCAAAGGCTCCCTTTGCTTTAGGAGAGCTGCCACATGACTGGATGCTAGGTTAACTGAAGAAAAAAATATATATTGGACATGAAATTATTTCGAAGGTCCAAACTGTATGGGTCACAGTGTTAGAAACTCAGATATATAAGCTAATCGCCAAATGGCACCTTAATCCTGGGTTAGGGTTGCCACAACAGAATGTCTAGGTGCCATTTCGCTCCAATGTGGTGGCTCCCAATTAGCTAATTACTGAGGACCCCCTATTTTTCAAAAGCCAAGCCATGGACTCCCTACTTTTGAAAACGTTGATTTCTCTATGGTAGTTACCTCTGCAAAGCATTTTTTTAAAAAACAAAATTTGGGGTGGCCCCTAATAAGCAAAGGATTTTAGGTATACTAAAAAAAATCCCAGACTAGGGCCGAGCGAAATCTGGTTTTCAACATCGCGATATATCAGCAATTAAACATCACAAACAGGCATGTCCAAAGTCAGTTTCGGGGGCCTAATCCGACCCATCGGTCAGTTTAATCCGGCCCCTGTGGCAATTTATTTCAATCCTTAAAAAAGGTCAACAACTTTGTTTGACCCTATGGTTGGCCCTCACGGCCCTTCACTTCATCAAATCTGGCCCTCTTTGAAAAAAGTCTGGACACCACTGCTAGTCCAATATATCACAATGTCCAAAATTGGAAATCAGGCGTGGGGATGTGGGAAGGAGCAGTCATGGAGAAGATCAGGAGGGTGGGGGTTGTGCCTTGAAATTGGCTGCCCCGCTCTCCCTCATGTGAGGAGCGATATATTGCCGCGTATTGCCAAGTCAAATTGTTATTGCGGTGTGATTTGGATCGATAAATTGAAAAACAGCACAGCACTAGAACAGTCCCTAAAATTTGTGATGCAAAAATGATGAACATTTGGTTGGGGAGAGGCAAGGGATGGGGCCACGGACCCCACAGGTGCATTCCTTGGACCCCTAATTGGGAACTACTGTTCCAATGGATTCGGCCATAGTTTCGCCTTCTCCCAAGGCTTTATGATCCCTTCGGGCAAGCAGTCCCCTTTATTGAATGCTGGGAAATGTTATTACATGCTGATGTGCCTTATCTGCCTTCAGCTCCAGCACATGGTAACTGCAGCACAGATGAATCATCGCCAGATGGGAAAATATACTAGGGGGTCAGGGGGTCAGGTGACAAGTAGATTTAGCTGCTGCTAAATATAAGAAGGAAGAAGCAAAATTATGTTGGGAAGTAAATAAATCTCCAGCTTGCTTGCTGCAAGTTATTCAGTTTTCATCTCTTTCCCTCTCTCTTCCAGTTTGCAATCTGAAATTTGGAAACGAAAAATGCAAGGAGGGGGAGAAGAGGAAGGAAGTGGGTTTTGGTTGGGAGGCTGTTTTCTTAGCTGTCAAAGAAAGGAAATGTGTGAGACGAATAGGAGGGGAAACCTGGAAACAAGCCCATCTCTTCCTTTAAATTTATGAATTAACAGGCCAGGGTTGCGTCAAACTACCTAGTTGTAGTCAACTAATTTCTACTCAGATTCGTTGGAACTAAAAGTATGGTTAACTGAGGACCATTAATTGTAATGGGTTGAATACAACCCACAGCTTAGACACCACTTTGTGTTTCAAAATGAAATCCTAAGGTAGTCCACATATAAATAAAATGGCAACAAAATATCTCAAGAATATCATCCCCCTTGGCCAAAGGCAGAGGCCAGGACAATGGCAGATGATCCATTAGGGCTAATGGGGCACTGTCTCACCACCCTCAATGCTATGTAGAGGAGTGGCTGGAGACAGCTGCTGGGAAACCCCTTGGGAACCCCCAGGGGAAGAAGGTTCAGAGCCAGGGGATTGGTGGTAGGGTGATGATGAGCAGTCAGAGGGAGCCCTGGATACAGAAATGACCTGCGCCTCCATGGACAGCTGTGAGTCCAAAATGACTCCCTGGCATCACACCTGGTCCTTCAGGGGCACAGTTACCCCATTCAGGACCAGGAAGTCCTCCACACCAGCCTGCCCCCTGTCCCCCAAGAACAGTACTTCTGTCTTGTCAGGATTCAACCTCAATCCATTAGCCGCCATCCATCCTCCAACTGCCTCCAGGCACTCACACAGGACCTTCACCGCCTTCACTGGTTCTGATTTGAAAGAGAGGCAGAGCTGGGTATCATCTGCATATTGTTGGACACCCAGTCCAAACCCCCTGATGATCTCTCCCAGCGGCTTCATGTAGATATGCTCAAATGAGTATAATCTCAAGCCTTGAAATGAACAGCATAAGGAAAAATAATGTCTGATGGAACCACAATCCCTTGTTCGAAGTCTAGCATCAACATCAAGGGTCAAGGATATAATATTTGTTTATTAATTGAGAACACCCACCAACTGCTTAATTAAACTATCGTTTGAAGATGAGCCTGAGAGATACGGCACAGAGATTAACTGAAACCAAATAGTGCAAAGAGATTAAATTGAGCCAAGCTATCATTGATCAAATTAAATAAGTGTGTCTAGGCATGAGTGTTTCAACCAGGAAATAACAGACAATGTTTTTTCCTCCGGATCGGATTCAGCAAAGTATTATTAATTGTTGTTAAACGACACACAGTTATACCGAAGAGGAAATAAGATCTTATCCAAACTTAGTTGAAAGAAATACGTTTTTCATGGGTTTAAGGGCATTCAGCAAAGAAGAGGCTTAAAGACACACCGTTATTCTTAATGTTAGTAACTGGAACATCTTTCTTAATGCCGGCAATAATCTGTCTTCTTCCTGCTCTATGGTCATCTGTTCCTTCTCAACATTACTAAGTATTTATTTAAGGAAAGGAGTGGAGAATCCATTTCATGCCTTCCTCCAGACAAGGGCTGCGCTTATTTAATGTCACAGAATTTAAAGCTGTGCTGAATCGCCTGCTATGTTCTCGCCAGGTAATTATTATTATTCTTCCTAATAAGAAATAAGGAATAATTCGTTCTGGCTTGGGAGGAGCACGGATCTCTGCAGAGAACTGAGCTCTAACCCAAATTCATGGACAACTTATTAAGCCACCCTATGACTTATGAAATTTCAATTTGCCATCAAACATATATTTGAAGCCATAAGGTCTAGAAACTTGTTTGAAAATCATATTTTTTAAAAAGCTGAGACTAGGGCTGGGCAATATATTGATACAGTGGTACCTCGGGTTAAGAACTTAATTTGTTCTGGAGGTCTGTTCTTAACCTGAAACTGTTCTTAACCTGAAGCACCACTTTAGCTAATGGGGCCTCCCACTGCCGCCACACCGCTGCCACACGATTTCTGTTCTCATCCTGAAGCAAAGTTCTTAACCCGAGGTACTATTTCTGGGTTAGCGGAGTCTGTAACCTGAAGCGTCTGTAACCTGAAGCGTATGTAACCCGAGGTAACCCACTGTATATTGTCCAAAACTGGTTTGAAGACCGTATCATGATACTGGTTTCATAATTTCTAACCTGGCAATATATTGTGAATCATGATGCGTGTTTCCGTGTGTGTGCAATGCAGAAATCACAATGTGGGGAAAAGCGTGAATCCAGCTAATGCTTCTCTTGATTCCTGTCGCCCTGTTAACTCTGCCAACTCAGCTCTCCCCTGCCCCCAGCAGAGGGAAACGGATTAGAACAGGCACTGGCAAAAATCCCAAGGCAAGAAAAACCATGAAGCCAGCCATCTAACACAGCTCCATCCTTATTTCAGATATCGTGATATATCGGTATATTACAATGTTTGGATGGTGATATATCATGATGTTGAAAACCACATACCACCCAACCCTTGCTGAGATTCTAGGGCAGGGGTCTGCAACCTTTAAGACAAAAAGAGCCACTTGGACCCGTTTCCGAAGGGGAAAAAAACCGGGAGCCGCAAAACTCGTCATTATAAAAATAACTTTTTTGTCACTTTTTTATTATTTCTTTGTTTGACCCCTCAGAATTACTCCTCCTCATAGAAATAAACGTTAAATTAACAAGTTACCTTTTGTGTGTGTGTGTGTGTTCTTCACTCCCCTTCAAAACAGTGACCACAGTGCATGCCCTTTTCAATGCAGTGACCAGCGTACATAACCCTTACAATTTAGCGGGCGGGCGGGAAGGTGACGTCGGGATGGTGAGTGACTAACACAAGCACCGTCCCCATGCGACGTCACAGCCAGTACAGCGCCCGCCACAGTGGGGAGTGTCGGGGCGCACAATGCGCCTCCTCCCCTCGCTAGTATCCGCCCCGGAGCCACGGCAAAGGTGTAAAAGAGCCACATGCGGCTCCGGAGCCGCGGGTTGCAGACCCCTGTTCTAGGGGAATTAAGATACGGGTACTCATTTGTCTTGCACCTGATGCACCCTTGATATCCACCAATGTATATGCTACCCTAACCATTCTGTCCTTGTGCCATAAACATGCCCGCCTACTTTTTGGGACACTTTGCTGCAAAGCAATTTAATGTTTGCTGGAGTGTGGCACAGCCGTGTTAAGATTTATTAACTCATCAGATGAGAAATGGCTCTCGCCTTCAGTCTGCCGAGCTCTTCCAGCGCTGCCTGCCGAGGAATATAATTATTCTACTGCCAACACCGTGACCGTAAACGCCAACTCTCTCCCCACCAGCACCCTTTGCTCGGCCTGCCAGTTCCTTTCAGAAGAAACAAACAATCTGTTTCCTACCTTTTCTTAATTATGCTGGGATTTGCAGTTACCAGCTGAGTTTTGGACCCAACGTCCTTGCTGTATTCACTGGTGAGAGGTGGAAGATTGCATCTGAAAGAAATAGAAACACATCATGTATTTTAACTTCTCTGCTGTTTTCCCCTCTCTCTCTTTCTTTCTTTCCTTTTTTATTTCCACCGTTTGAAAAGCAAAGAAAAACTCTATCAAGCACCAAAGACTGGCACGACCAAGCAGTGGCTGGAGTCCAGTGTCACAACAAATACCGTATTTTTTGCTCTATAAGACTCACTTTTTCCCTCCTAAAAAGTAAGGGGAAATGTGTGTGCGTCTTATGGAGCGAATGCAGGCTGCGCAGCTATCCCAGAAGCCAGAACAGCAAGAGGGATCACTGCTTTCGCTGTGCAGCGATCCCTCTTGTTGTTCTGGCTTCTGAGATTCAGAATATTTTTTTTCTTGTTTATCTCCTCCAAAAACTAGGTGCGTCTTGTGGTCTGGTGCGACTTATAGAGAGAAAAATACGGTTCACTGCATGCAGAATCACTGAATTGTAGAGTTGGAAAAGACACACGATGGTCATCTATTCTCAGGTATAATTCTTGGCATCTCTAGTTAAAGGGGAACTACGTGGGCAAGACTCAAAGGCCAGCAGAATTTGGCTCCTTTGAAATCTTTCCACCCCAAGTGGTCATTACAAGAACTCTGGAACTAAGTAAGAGTGACTGAGTTTCCTTCCTTCCTCCTCCCTCCCAGTCCCTTTCCTCTTATGCCTCTTGGATTGTCAAGCTGAGGGTATAGACCGCTTTCTCGGTGACATTTCAGAGTCAGCACTCCTGTCTTTGCTCTTAACCTGCTCTGGGAGCTCATGGCTCCAGAGCAGGGTAAAATGCTTTAAATAAATAACGTATAATAAATAAAGTGTCCCTACCTGGCTGCAAAGAGTAAGGGGTCTACAGGGTACCATGGCCCCCTGAGATACCATCCCAAGGATCACTGGATTGCACCAATGAATGCTTGTCATTGTTTCAGTTATTTAATGCACATGTATCTCTGCCTGATCAGAAGGTCGGCAGTTCGAATCCCCGCGACGGGGTGAGCTCCCATTGCTTGGTACCTGCTCCTGCCAACCTAGCAGTTTGAAAGCACGTCAAAGTGCAAGTAGATAAATAGGTACCGCTCCGGCGGGAAGGTAAACGGCATTTCCGTGCGCTGCTCTGGCTCACCAGAAGCGGCTTAGTCATGCTGGCCACATGACCCGGAAGCTGTACGCCGGCTCCCTTGGCCAATAAAGCGAGATGAGCGCCACAACCCCAGAGTCGGCCACGACTGGACCTAATGGTCAGGGGTCCCTTTACCTTTACCTTTTATCTCTGCCTTTGTTCAAATAACTTGGTGTCATTAGTTCTCCTGTGATCTCCCGTGAAGACGGTGTCACCATATAGTCACTAGGTGGCAGTAGACTTAGTTGCATCTGTGTGGAGTCCAGATTGGCCTATCTGTTTCTGTTCGTTTCGCAGAGAGGCAATCAAGTTTTTGTTTAGATTCTTGGCAGGTGCCTCATCTAAGCCTGCCATCTTTTCTCCCTTCCCAGCAAGACAGAACAAGGTCTTGGCATCATCAGTAGAAGTGCGTCATCTGCCTTCTCTGACCGTTCTCTGGCTCATTGTTCAAATGACTGTCCTTCCCCTTTATTTTATTATTTTATTGATGGATGACATTTATATACTGCCCTCCATCTGAAGATCACAGGGTGGCTTGCAGTATAAAAACACAAAAATACATAATAACAAACAAAACACGCAGCCCTCTACAGCGTAGTAAGCCATAGGTTGTATAATCGGCCGGGGAGAAGAGGAATGTAATGGTACCTGGCGAGTTTCCCTGGGGAGAGCATTCCACAAATGGGGAGCCACCACAGAAAAGGCTGTTTTTGTGTTGCCACCTGTCAGGGAACTGCCATTGGAGCCAGAGGGAGAGGGAGGGCTCCAGAGGGATTCCGGAGAGCGTCCCGGGAGGGAGAGAAGCAGCACATCTTCTGGGGAAGGAAATCAGCGTAGCACCAGTGGAGAAGGGGGGCAGATGGGGGAATCGGCGAGGTGGCTCCAAGACTCTTCGCCAGGGACCAGCGGGGAGACCATGGGTCCTCTGATGCCTACACCCTCCCTGCGCAGGAGGCGCAGAAGGCTTTTATGCTGGAAGAAGTTCAAGAAACGCCCACTGGCGGATTCTGCCAGCGATTGAGACAGCCACGGGCGAGTGGCTGTCCAGACAGAAAGGGTTCACTCAGGCAACCCACCCAGGTGTGGCGCCGATTTACGCACGAGCAACCCCTAGAACCATTACACCACCCTCTGCCCTTCATGACGAAGGGCCTCGGATGATGATCACAGGGTCTGGGGTTAGTTCATATGGGAAGAGGCAGTCCTTGAGATATTGTGATCCTGAGCCATTTCAGGCTTTATAGGTCAAAACCAGCACTTTGAATTGGGACCAGAAACAAATGCAGTGCAGTTGGGCCACCAGGACTGGCGATGTATGCTCAAAGCATCTTGCCCCAATGAGCAACCTGGCAGCTGAATCCTGCACCAGCTGAAGTTTCCGAACCATCATCAAAGGCAACCCCATGTATAACACACTGCAGTAATCTAGCCTAGAGGTTACCAGAGCACAGACAATAGAAGTTAAGCTAGCCCTGATAGGGGCGAAGCTGGACCACCAGATGAAGATGAAGCAAGGTATTCTGCTCCACTGAGGTCACACTGAGGTCAAGCAACAACAATGGACCCAGAAGAACCTCAAATCTACGTACCCACTGCCTCACCTGCAGATGTAAATGAGAAGTAGAGTTGTGTGTCGTCAGCATGTTGCTGACAACGTACTCCAAACCTCCTGATAACCCCACCCAGTGCTTATAAAGGTAAAGGTACCCCTGCCCGTACGGGCCAGTCTTGCCAGACTCTAGGGTTGTGCGCTCATCTCACTCTAGAGGCCGGGAGCCAGCGCTGTCCGCAGACACTTCCGGGTCACGTGGCCAGCGTGACAAGCTGCATCTGGCGAGCCAGCGCAGCACACGGAACGCCGTTTACCTTCCCGCTGGTAAGCGGTCCCTATTTATCTACTTGCACCCGGAGGTGCTTTCAAACTGCTAGGTTGGCAGGCACTGGGACCGAGCAACGGGAGTGCACCCCGCCGCGGGGATTCGAACCGCCGACCTTTCGATCGGCAAGTCCTAGGCGCTGAGGCTTTTACCCACAGCGCCACCCGGGTCCCTTTTACCCAGCGCTTATATGTGGATGTAAAACAGCATGGGGGATAAAATTGAACCCTCAAGAACTCCACGTTGAAGGCTCCACAGGATCAAAGAGCACTCCCCAAGCATCACCCTCTGGAAAGGACCATCCAAGTAGGACTGGAACCACCGCTGCAGACGGATACCATGATTGATGGTATCAACAGCTACTGAGAAATGAACAGGGACACATTTCCCCTGTCTCTCCTGATAAAGGGCGACCAAAGCAGTTTCTGTGCCAAAAGAGGGCCTAAATTCTGATTTAAATGGATCTAGAGAATCGGTTTCCTCCAAGAGTACTGAGATCTGATCCACGGCCACCCACTCAAGAACCCTAACCCTAACCTTGTCCAAGAACAGGAGATTGGCAACTGGCCGGTAATTACACAGATTTGATATAATTACTTCATCTCATTACCGATCAGCCAAAAGATTCAAAATATGCTCAAATCAGTCATGGATACTGTTCCTTTGGGAACTCAAGTTTACTCCATCCCAGTAGGAGCTGTGTTTTGTTTTTCCTCACCAGGATAGCTTCATCAGACAATATTGCAGAAAACGAAGGATGTGGCTGAGTAGCCAGATGGAAACTCCGCAAGAACCCAGCTATTCAGACCAAACCCTGTGGCTTTTAGACAATGGAACAGGAGAAATATGCTGATTGGCTGCATGCATTTTAATGACACCAAACCCACCAAAAAAACAGCCGGAGACCCAAGTTTGGGAAACCCTGCATTAGACAATCTACTCTTCAAGAAGCATGCAGAATGTCATTCTTATCCACGCTCCGCAGCCCTAGCAGGAATGTTCTGCAGGGTTCAAGGGAAGGATAAGACACCAGATCAGTCTTTCCCAAACCTGGTGGGGAAGTTGTAGTCCAAACTGGTGGCCATTTTGTGGTTGCAAATTATGCAGGACTACATAGGCTTTTGGCCTGACCCAACAGAGCCTCTCTTATGTTCTTATGCTCAATTCCATAGTTTAAATGTGTGCCAAATGAAGGAGATTTTCCTTTTGTCTGTCATCAATCTTCCAACATCCAACTTCACCAAATGACTGCTATATTTTGAGAGCAAGGAGGAAGCATCTCCCCACCAGCTTTCTCTACCCGACTGTGTTTGACTGACATAGATAAAATGGGCCTGTAAAAAGCATTTCTTTTCAGAAAGATCTCCCCTCCCGTCCCTCAGATCTCCTCCCGCTAAGACGTGCCGTGAAATTTCACATTTCAATTCACCTTGATCTGTGGAACCCACAACTTGTCAGCTTGCTTGTACTCTCCCTTACACACATCACATCAATATCCTTTCCAGTGCGGGGAACTGACAGAGAAGCCAAATGCAAGTCCCGGCTCTGCCGCCTTTGAAACCCTTTCAAAGCCTCAAAGTGACATTAGCGGTGCAAGGGCTGGGGGCCGAGTGAGTGCCAGTTTCTTCCTATCTGTGAGGGCTATTAAACTCTTCCATTTATGCCTAAGTGAGCAACAGTCCTCTGTGGCTCCAATATATTATCACGCTGGCAGGAATTACAGGGCCAGAAATTGTACTGAATACTCCAGGATAAAACAGCCAGTGCTCTAGGGATAAGGATCCTTTTGTCAACATCCATGGTCAGCAACTAGCTTTCTTGGGAAGCCATTTTGAAAACAAGGCCGAGGCAGGAACTCCAAGACCCCAGACGGCATCCACCAAAGGCCTGTTCACAGTTCCTCATGCCACGGATTTCGCCGTTCGTTTTGCCCCTGAGTTGGCAACTGGGAGGTCAGGTTACATAGGCAATGGTCTCATGGCATTCAGGCCACTGGTCCATTCGACTCATTGTTGTCTACACTGACTGGTAGCAGCGCTCTGGGGTTTCTGACAGGGGTGTCTCCCAGCCCTATTTTGAGATGCCATCATAGAGTGAACCCGAGGCCTGCTACATGGGAAGGAGATGCTATGCCCCTTAGCGTCAGTCTTCCATTTAATTTTTCTTATCTTTATCGTATTTTATCCTAGGAGTATATTTCAAAAAAGCAATAGTAAAAGCACTGGGACACCAGGAACTTATGACTACTGATTCATCTAATGCAGCATTGTCTACACCAGGGTTTCCCAAACGTGGGTCTCCAGCTATTGCTGGACTACAACTCCCATCATCCCTAGCTAGCAGGACCACTTAGTAGAGAATGAGACTCTTAATCTCAGGGATGTGGGTTTGAGCCTCATGTTGGGGAAAAGATCCCTTGCTGGACTAGATGGTCCCAACTCTACAATTCTAACTTCACGGAGCTGTAGCTCTGTGAAGGGAATAGGGGTCGCCAAAGCACTCTCAGCGATGGGACGCAGGTGGCGCTGTGGGTTAAACCACAGCGCCTAGGGCTTGCCGATCAGAAGGTCGGCGGTTCAAATCCCCGTGACGGGGTGAGCTCCTGTTGTTCGGTCCCTGCTCCTGCCAACCTAGCAGTTCGAAAGCACATCAAAGTACACGTAGATAAATAGGTACCGCTCTGGCGGGAAGGTAAACGGCATTTTCGTGCGCTGCTCTGGTTCACCAGAAGTGGCTTAGTCATGCTGGCCACATGACCCGGAAGCTGTACGCCGGCTCCCTTGGCCAATAAAGCGAGATGAGCACCGCAAACCCAGAGTCATCCGCGACTGAACCTAATGGTCAGGGGTCCCCTTTACCTTTAAGCACTCTCAGCAGCCTGTACAAGCTACAGTTCCCAGGATCCATGGGGTGTGCGCAAGTGTTTCAAGTGGTATCATAGCGCTTTAAATGCATGGTGCAAATGGAGCCTGAAGACTCTTCTCTTTCTGAGAAAACAGGGTCCAAAGTTCTTCCGTGCAAGGAAGCCAGAAGGGACCTGAGGCTCTTCCATCTCTCTTTGTTTTCCGTTTGATTAAAGCACCTTCACTCAGCTATCTTCCCCTGATGCCTCTGAAGAGTGACAGGCGCCTGCATTGTTAAGGGAGGGGAAAGCCCTATCTGCCATGGCTCTTTCCCACCCCTATAAATCACTCTGAGGGAGAAAGAGAGACCGTCTACGGTTAATTAAACACAAAGAAAAAGGAAAAACCCATGTCGTTGGGTGGTTGTGGGTGCGAAACGAGGGGGACGGAGGGAGCAGGGATGCCATGCCACAGCGGGGCCACTGTCTTACCGCATGACAAAGTCCGCTTGGTCTATCTGTCTGCCGCAGCCGCTGTTCTTCAGAATCCCACCATTTCCTACCACAGAGCATTTCTTCAATGGCAGCTGGAATGGCGTTGCCTGGCAACAGAAAACAAGGCCCGTTTTTATGGACGACTTCACACAGGAGCTTCAGGTGGAGAGCAGCTAAGCGGGAAGGGGTTTTAGGGAGAGGTTAGGCCAAGGCTAGGAGCCGAAAGCGGAGTCCTCCAGATGTTGTAGGACTACAACTCCCATCGGGCCCTATCCATGCTCCACGTTGGCCAGGGCGGAGGAGAGTTTAGAGGGCAACAACATCTGGAGGAACATGAGTTTCCTGCCACGGCAGTTTTGCTATCCGTCGCAGAAGGGAAGGTTTCCAACTTTTTATGGCAGAAAAAACACACGTCACATATAATCAGAGGAACAAACGGGACAAGAGCTAAGCATCATAGCAGATCTAAGAGATTTTACATTTGAATACATTGCCACCTCTTCGGTATTGGACTTATTAGACCTCTCAAGGAGAAATACTCAGAGGATTGACCAGGGAACTGCCTCACAAAGTCATAAATTATGGTCTCTCTGCTTATCGTGGTTTTGACTGCAGCTGATAGAATCATAGAGTTGGAAGGAACCTTGAGGGTCTAGTCTAGCCTTCTGCAATGCAGGAATCTCGACTAGGACATACATGACAGATGGCTGTCCGTCCAACTTCTGCTTAAGAACCTCCAAGGAAGGAGAGTCCACTACATCTTGTGGGAATCTGTTCCATTGCCAAACACCTCCTACCACCAGAACGTTCTTCCTGATGTTTAGTAGGAATCTGCAGAAGAATTTGCAGAAGAAGGAACTGAGAGGAAGGAGCGTTTGTGGCTCTTATGGTGAGAGTCGGAGATTCCTCACTTCAAGCTCATACCTATTACGCGGCAGCAATTCTCTGTTGTTAATTATGCCAATTTCCCACAGAGACCGACAATATTGAATAGAAAATACAAACAGTATTTATACTATTATAATCAAGGCTGAACAAAATCTGAAGCGCTTCGGTGCCTCGGGCAGTTGGATATTAATCCTGGCGCCCAGGAATGTAAATATCTTCTGGGTTCTTCAGCAAGCTGCTTTCTAAGAAACATCATGCAGGGGCCTGAGCATACAAATCATCCTTTCCAGCCTGGCAAATGATCAGCATAATATAATTATGTCTGTATTGTAATTGTTATAGGGTGCCTTAGTAAAAATAGAATGTTATCGTTAGCAGAGTTATAGGAGTGCGGGCACAAATCTAGGGAACTGTCTTCTGCTAAACCAGGACATGAGTCTATTTAGCAGGGGTGGGCAGTCCCAGGTCTGGGTGTTGCTTGTAGCCCTCCAGACCTTACTATCCGGCCCTCATTATCCTCCCAAGACCACACCACTACGTCCCAGGATATATCCCTAGTTGGCTGTTCTGTATACCCTCAAAGTGCTTTTGCATGGCTGAAACTGGATAGCTCAGTCGGTAGAGCATGAGACGCTTAATATCAGGGTCTTGCGTTCGAGTCCCACTTTGGATGAAAGATTCCTATATTGCAGGGGGTTGGACTAGATGACCCTCATGGGCCCTTCCAACTCCACAATTCTATGAAATGTCCCATTTAACTTAGATATTGCCTCTTGGTTACTTGAATGGAAGGTAAAGGGGTGTTTGTATGTGTACACAGAAACAACCGACTTCTGCTTGGCTGGAATGCAGCCTGCTGGACAAAAGGTAAAAGTCTGAATCTGGACTCAATCACCGCTGGTTCCTGGCCCTCAAAAATCTCACCTTAAAAAAAGGGTACCTGGGGCTGAAAACACTCCCCCCCCCCTGCCATATTATCTACAAGGTCTTATCACACCCCAGAACCTATAAACCCTGGGATTTTCCGCATACAAAACTCTACCCCTAAACTAGCTCAGTCGGTACAGCATGAGACTCATAATCTCAAGGTCGTGGGTCCGAGCCCAATGTTGGGCAAAAGATTCCTGCATTGCAGGGGCTAGACAAGATCATCCTCGTGCTTCCTTCCAACTCTACAAATTCTATGATTCTATGGTTGCTCCAAAAAGCCACTGTCTTGATCATGAGTAGGCAAACTAAGGCCCAGAGGCCGGATCCAGCCCAATCACCTTCTCAATCCGGCCCGCATGTTTTTACATGAGTAGAATGTGTCCTTTTATTTAAAATGCATCTCTGGGTTATTTGTGCGGCACAGGAATTCGTTCATATTTTTTTTCAAAATACAGTGGTACCTCGGGTTACATACGCTTCGGGTTACATACGCTTCGGGTTACAGACTCCGCTAACCCAGAAATATTACTTCGGGTTAAGAACTTTGCTTCAGGATGAGAACAGAAATCGTGTGGCGGCGGCGCAGCAGGCCCCATTAGCTTAAAATGGTGCTTCAGGTTAAGAACCGTTTCAGGTTAAGAACGGACTTCTGGAACGAATTAAGTACGTAAGCAGAGGTACCACTGTACAGTCCGGCCATAGCTGTCAACTTTTCCCTTTTCTTAAGGGAAATTCCCTTATTCCGAATAGGATTCCTCGCAAGAAAAGGGAAAAGTTGACAGCTATGAGTCCGGCCCCCCACAAGGTCTGAGGGACAGTGGACTGGCCCCCTGCTGAAAGAGTTTGCTGACCCCTGGTCTTGACTCAGGCCTGAATAAAGGGGATCAAATTTATCGGTAAGTCCTCATTCAGCAATGCTGCACTCCAAACTGCCTTATAGTAGGTCAGCTCCCCTCAGTGTTGTCTACTTTGACTGGTTCTTTGGGGTCTCAGGCAAAGGAGGTTCTTTTGCATCACTTGCTCTTTTAAACAGTTGACATCAGGTAGGGATCTGTAGTTGACATCAGCATGTGATCTACCCCTGATATTTCACCTGGGACTCAAAATCTGAGAAAGAGGGAGCTTCTCCTTTTTAAACCTTCACGTATTTTTCATCTTTATTAAAAGCACGCTGGATAAATCAGTAACTATCAGATCAGAATCTCCCTTTGGAGAATTTCCTTGGAGGAGGTTGGTGACTCCAAACCCTTCCTCTTTGCTCATAAAAGATGGTCCCAGGGGAACTCAATTGCTGGTTTTTGCTAGAAGCCTTAATCATGTCTCCCCAACATAGCACATTTCATCCCATTGGACAGTGATAATATGCAATGCATGCAGTTGTACTTTAGATATGCAAGCAGGCAACCTTGACTTCTTAATTTCTCAATACCCTGGACCGCCAAACAGTTAAAGCTTTAAAGGTCACCACCAGTAAACCAACTGGTCCCAGTAAACCAAGATAGTGCTGCTATACAGTGGTAGCTTGGTTCTCAAACACCGAAAACCTGGAAGTAAGTGTTCTGGTTTTCGAACATTTTTTGGAAGCCAAACATCCGATGCAGCTGTTGGCTATTGTTTCCGGGGCGCCTGCAGCAATCAGAAGTTGCGCCTTGGTTTTCCAACATTTTGGTCAAATGGACTTCCAGAACAGATTAAGTTTGGCGCTTTTGTTTTTGCTATTCATTTTGCGTTTTTGTTTTTGAGGCTTTTTCGGTTAATTTGTTTTTGTGACTGTGTGGAACCCAGTTCAGCTACTGATTGATTGATTGATTGATTGACTGATTGATTGTGTGACTGCGGAAATGGATAAAAGCCCTCCATCAAAACAACAACTATCAGCGCAGGTAAGAAAAAATAATAATTTTAATTTTTATCATCTACGATACTGTCTTATTTATTTTATAGTACAGTACACTGATTACTGCTTTCATTTTATGGATCAGCGATCTCGTTAGATAGTAAAATTCAGGTTAAATTGCTGTTTTAGGGGGGGGTTATAATAATTTTTATTAATTTACAACAAAAACAAATCACACAATAATTTCACATCCAATTTTCACAAAGTCTTTCTTTTCTGGACTTCCTTCAGCTTTTCCGTAAATCTTTCGTAGTCATTATTAATTTATGCATTTCTTAAGTTTGTATTGTCATTATTTAAGCCTTTCTTTTTCTATTCCCTTTTAACAATACTTCTCGTGCTTTTTTAAATCCCTCTAGCGTTATTTGACCCTCACTTATACTCTCCAGATATTCCACAAATTTTCCCCAGTCTTCTGTGAACTTTTGGTCTCTTAAGTATCTAATCTTCCCAGTCATTTTATCCAACTCAGCAGAGTCTAGCAGCTTCCTTCTCCATTCTTCCATTGTCGGTATTTCCTGTTGTTTCCATTTCTGAGCCAGTAACATCCTTGCAGCTGTCACTGCATATTGAAAGAATTTAGGGGTTGTTTTTAAAAATCTAGAACAGATTAATCCGTTTTGCATTACTTTCTACGGGAAAGCACACCTTGGTTTTGGAATGCTTTGGTTCTGGAACGGACTTCTGGAATGGATTAAGTTTGAGAACCAAGGCACCTTTGTATGTCCAATCTGCCTCTTAAAATAACCTGTGCATCATAATGACAGCCTTTTAGCTAGTGGAACACAAATGAAGAGCTGGCCGTGTATAATGCAACAGAAGGTGTCAGATCTAGAGATGGCCTTGGAAATATGATGAGCTTTGATGAAGTGGTCTGCCTCGCTTACAGGAACATGTCAGGCCACAGCACCAGAATAATATGGAAAGGAGCTCGCTTGGATAGTAGTGATACAAAAAGAGGTTTTCTATCTGCACTCATAAAACCATTTGTTAAACCTCAAGATCTTAGGTACTCTTCCACAGTTTCTTGTTGTATGATTCACAAAAAGACGTAGTCTTAAATCAGAAGGATGCTTTGGAAAAGGCGTTTTGTATTAAAGACGTGTCTGGTGTTGGCCATAAAACCTTGCAGGCTCTGTCTAATCGAAAAGATGTTGGAGTGATGTTTTACAATAGCAAGAGGAGAATAATGGATTCCATTCTGCTTTCGCAAACCGCCAAAATTCTATAAAAATGAGCTGAGTGTATCTGAAGAAATGTGCATGCACACGAAAGCTTAGACCAGAACAAACTTAGTTTGTCTGAAAGGTGCTACTGGACAATTTTTTATTTTTAAGAAATGAGCTTTCGGGCCAGAAATGTGCTGCCGCTAAATGCCCAAAAGGGCTCTTTCTGGCATGTATAGTTTCTCCAATGTTTATCCTGAAACCGCTCGAGGGAGTGGAATTTTTCTTCTTCTTTTTTCGCATCAGTAACACATCTTAGGAAGTGGTGGCTAAGGTGAGGGCTTCTTGACACATGATGAGAGCAAAGTGGAAGATAACTTGGAAACAGCCACAAATCTGCAGATGCTCCATGCGCAAGTTATGAATTTCTATTTATCATGCAGTTAGGAGTTCAATGGAATGTCACAGTGTCGGGTGGCTCCTGCTAAGGGTTCAAGGTGGCCATTTCCAGGACACTCCATTCCACACCCCTTCCCACCAGTTCTCCATTCTGTCACCAACTCAGAACTCCTTAACCACTGAACAACCTTTAGTCCTCTTTGTGCTATTCTGGTTCGGTTCAGTTTACCTCCTTAAAGCTTTTTGCACTTCCACAACCTTAGGGCTCCTCCATCTTTTGCATGTACAGTGGTACCTCTAGATGCGAACGGGATCCGTTCTGGAGCCCCGTTCGCATCTAGAAGCAGACGTAACTAGTGACGGCACGTCTGTGCATGCGCGCGTCGCTTTTTGCTGCTTCTGCGCATGATGTCATTTTGAGCGTCTGCGCATGCGCAAGCGGCAAAACCCGGAAGTAACACGCTCCGTTACTTCCGGGTTGCCACGGAGCGCAACTCAAACGCGCTCATCCCAAAGCACATTCAACCCAAGGTATGACTGTAGATGGTGACTTTTTGCCTATGCAGCAATCTGCACTCAGCCTCGGACTGGACATTGCTAACAGAGGGAATGAGAGTCAGAGCCCCAACATTCTCTCTACACTTTTAGGGCACAGCTAGTCATTCATGTCCTGAATCGCTCCGTTGCTTACAGCATGGTGCTGATAGCGCCAAGGTTGCAGGTTCGATCCCCATTATGGGACAGCTTAAAAATCCATTGCAAATGCAATGATCCTCAGGTCCCTTCCAACTGTAAATTCTACGATTCTCTGATGAAGGCTGATCTTTGACCAGATCTCTGGTGGGTTCTTTCTAAAGGACAGGCAAAGAAAAGGGGGCTGCCTGTGGGCTACCAGGCACTATTCAGAGTATTAGTTCCATTCCTGAACCCCATGTATGTTGGTGGAGCACATACAAGCGCTTTCCACCCCACCCCGCTCCTGTTTCACCTGTTTCACCCTGTTCCGGATCCTGCGTGTCAGTGATCACGTGTCAATTGGAGATGCTTAGGGAAGCTTTTAATGTTTAATAGGTTATTGTATTTTAGTGTTTTGTTGGAAGTCACCCAGAGTGGCTGGGGAAACCGAGCCAGATGGGCGGGGTATAAATAATAAATTATTATTATTATTATTATTATTATTATTATTATTATTAAAGGTAAAGGTGCCCCTGACCGTAAGGTGCAGTTGTGGACGACTCTGGGGTTGCAGCGCTCATCTCACTCTATAGGCCGAGGGAGCTGACGTTTGACCGCAGACAAGTTCCAAATCATGTGGCCAGCATTACTACGCCATAGCTGTCAACGTTTCCCTTTTTTTAAGGGAAATTCCCTTATTCCAAATAGGATTCCTTGCAAGAAAAGGGAAAAGTTGACAGCTATGGACTAAGCCGCTTCTGGCGTACCAGAACAGCGCACAGAAACATCGTTTACCTTCCCGCCGGAGTGGTACCTATTTATGTACTTGCACTGGTATGCTTTTGAACTGCTAGGTGGGCAGGAGCTGGGACAGAGCATCACCCCGTCGCGGGGATTCAAACCGCCAACCTTCTGATTGGCAAGTCCTAGGCTCTGTGGTTTAGACCACAGCGCCACCCATCCCCTTCCCGTATAGCATAAAAGGCCCTAAATGTCTTGGGATCCAAGTACTGTATTTTTCGCCCCATAGGACGCACCAGCCCATAGGACACACCAAGTTTTTTGGGGGGGAAATAAAGAAAAAAAAGTTTATTCCCCCCCCCCCGGCGCTTGTGGGGCTGGCAGTGGGGAGAAGCATTCTTCTCCCTGCCGCCCACCTGCAGACCAGGTCCGGGGACAACGGGAAGATGTGCTGCGCCTCCCAGCTGTCCCCGGAGCTTGCGGGGCAGGCAGCGGGGAGAAGCGCTCCCCTCCCCGCCGCCCGCCTGCAGACCAGGTCCGGGGACAACGGGAAGACGCGCTGCGCCTCCCAGCTGTCCCCAGAGCTTGCGGGGCTGGCGGCGGGGAGAAGCACACATCTCCCCGCCGTCAGCCTCCAAACGACAGCGGGAGACAGCGGGATGGCAGCGTTCCGCCTCCCCGCTGTCCCCTGACCTTGTGGGGCTGGCGCTGTGGCTCTCCTGAAGCCTGGAGAGCGAGAGGGGGCGGTGCGCACCGACCCCTCTCGCTCTCCAGGCTTCAGCGAAAGCCTGCATTCGCCCCATAGGACGCACACACATTTCCCCTTCATTTTTGGAGGGGAAAAAGTACGTCCTATAGGGCGAAAAATACGGTACTTGAAAGATCAAGCAGGATCAGCAAGGGAGCTCCCCTGCTCAACAAACAAAAAACAGAGGTGGGTGGCAGAAGCCCAGAGGGGACTAAGAATGCTCAATAGCTATGGGATGTGAAATGACAGCTGGAAACTGGGAAACTAGGAAGCAGGGTGGGATCTTCCGCAAGAGGGCCTGGCTGGCTGGCTGCAGCCCTAAACAGGAGCACTTGTTCTTACGAGGATGAGACTCTACTGCAACACATGGTTGCACTTCCCGCCTGTAAATATTAAGACTGATCTTTCACTCGCTCCACCTTGGGCAGATCCACAAAGTAAGGACGCCAGAGGAGAAGAGGGACGGGGACAAGGTCTGGAGGTTTAGTGCTGTGAAGGCTGACTTCATTATGTGAATAAACAAGCGACTGGATGAGGCTGCATGAGATCACAGCAAGCTGTAAAGACCCCTGGATACACTCATTGTTTCCTGGCGCCAATTAATACAGCGACACATTTTTCAGCGGCGTCCAGGGATACATCTGATTAAATGTTTTCTATTCTGTGTGACTGCAGCCCCAGGAAAAAAAACAATCAGATCTTTCAGGGTTTGCTCAACCTCTGAGTCAGACCAGACACACAGTTTGCAACCTTTAAAAACAGTGTTTTCTTTCTTTCTAGATCAGTGGTACAAAGGGACAACGTTCAACTTCGAAGCATTTTAAAATTAAAATGTTCCATACATTGGCATGAAGTATCATTCACCATATACAGGACTCCTCATCTATCATCCTTCTTAGCCCATGTTAAATCCAGCAAAGCGTTTGCATTTCGGGAGGAAAGTGGTTGCGAGGCACAGACACAGGAGTCTCTAAAGACTGACTGAATAACTACCTTGAAAGCACAATGCTCATGCTTTGGAAGCCAGCGATATGTGCTAGCAAAATGGAGAGTGTTTTGAAAACACACAGAGAAACACACAGAGAAAACACACAGAGAAAACACACAGAGAAATATGGAAATACATTGGTACCTCTGGTTACGTACTTAATTCGTTTTGGAGGTCCGATCTTAACATGAAACTGTTCTTAACCTGAAGCACCACTTTAGCTAATGGGGCCTCCCACTGCCACTGCCCCATGATTTCTGTTCTCATTCTGAAGCAAAGTTCTTAACCCGAAGTACTATTTCTGGGTTAGCGGAGTCTGTAACCTGAAGCGTATGTAACCTGAAGCATACAGTCACACCTTATGTTACGTCCGCTTCATGTTACGTTCTTTCAGGTTACTTCCCGTGGCGACCCAGAAGTACTGGGAAGGGTTACTTCCGGGTTTCACTGCTCGCGCATGCGCAGAAGTGCAAACTGACATCACACGCATGCGCAGAACCGGTGAATCGCAACCTGTGTGTCCGCAGACGCGCCGCTGCGGGTTGCACTCTTTTCATGTTGCAAACGGGCCTCCGGAATGCATCGCGTTGGCAACCAGAGGTACCACTGTAGTTTTGAATAAGAGCAGGCCAATAGCCATCTAGTCTCGAAGGCTGGAAAAGAGGATCAGACAAATTCATGGAAGATACGGCTATCAATGGAGGATGGAGCAAGCTTGCTTTCTCCTGCTCTGGAGGATAGGACTCGATCCAATGGATTCAAGTTACAAGGAAGGAGATTCCAACTAAACATCAGGAAGAACTTTCTGACAGTAAGAAGAGAAGAGAAGAGAAGAGAAGAGAAGAGAAGAGAAGAGAAGAGAAGTTATTATTTATACCCCGCCCATCTGGCTGGGTCTCCCCAGCCACTCTGGGTGGATTCCAACAGAGTATTAAAATACAGTGGTCTGTTAAACATTAAAAGCTTCCCTAAACAGGTTTGCCTTCAGATGTCTTCTAAAAGTCTGGTAGTTGTTTTTCTCTTTGACATTTGGTGGGAGGGCGTTCCACAGGGCAGGTGCCACTACCAAGAAGACCCTCTGCATGCTTCCCTGTAACTTCACTTCTCGCAGTGAGGGAACCGCCAGAAGGCCCTCAGAATAGAAGAAGAAGAGTTTGGATTTGATATCCCGCCTTTCACTCCCTTTAAGGAGTCTCAAAGCGGCTAACATTCTCCTTTCCCTTCCTCCCCCACAACAAACACTCTGTGAGGTGAGTGGGGCTGAGAGATTTCAAAGAAGTGTGACTGGCCCAAGGTCACCCAGCAGCTGCATGTGGAGGAGCGGGGACACGAACCCGGTTCCCCAGATTACGAGACCACCGCTCTTAACCACTACACCACACTGGCTCAGAGCTGGACCTCAGTGTCCGGGCAGAACGATGGGGGTGGAGACACTCCTTCAGAAATACTGGACCGAGGCTGTTTTCACAGTGAGCTGTTTTCACAGTGGAACAGACTCCCTCAGGAGGTGGTGCTCTCCTTCCTTGGAGATGTTAAGCAGAGGTTGAATGGCCAACCATCATAGATGCTTGACCTGGGATTCCTGCATTGCAGAGGGTTGGAATAGATGACTCTTGGGCAGTGTTTAAAATTCACCAGGCACCAGGCATGGCCATAGCCAGGATTTTTGTTGGAGGGGAGGACTTTTGTTAGAGGGGGGAGAACTGAGCTTTCTACGACTCGATTGGTCAGTAAGTTACGTATTTTTATTTATTTACGTGATCCGGGGAGCGGGGGAGCTGCCCCTGGGCTTGCCGTCTCCGCCATCTGGAAGTGCATGGCTGGGAATCCTTGGATTTTGGCTGTTTTCACACACTAACAACACACCCTTTAGAACTCTACCCAGGATGGGACTATGCAGAATGAGATAAATTAACAGGAAGGATTCGAAACCTGCGGGAGCAGAGATTCTTAGAAGACTGGAGTAAATATATGAACTATTTGAAAAGTAATGGTGATGAACAGATTACGCTAGTAGGACTGCAAGAAGTTTTGTAAGGTAGATTATCTGAAATACTGCAAGAAAGACTATGATGAGAATTATTAGTTAAGGACATTTAAACGTAATATAGAAATTAAGAAATGCAGAATAAGTGATAAAGAACGGAAAATCATCAGAGGTGTTGATGGAAGTCTAAAACATTGTATAAGATGAGAAGTTATGTTGTATGACTGTTGGAATGGATATGTTAAAAAAATCAATAAAAATGTGTATATATAAAAAAGAAGATGTTGAAAAAAGAAATCTATCCAGGATGTTTTATCTGCACAATCGTGACGAATTTCGGGAACCTAAAAGCCAGATTGACTTTCGAGCTGTTTGGCCCAAAAATGGCGACTAGACATTCTGGTTTGGCGACTGTAGCCCAGGTTTAAGGAGCCATTTGGCACCTCTATAAATTTGACGATGGCTGTTGGCCTTGGAGGCAGCGCTTCTGAACACTATTTTCTGGAAACCACAGACGGAGAGAGGGCTCTTGTGTCTGGCTCCTACTTGCAGGTTTTCCACAGGCATCTGGGAGGCCACTCTGAGAAGAGGACTAGATAGGTCCTTTGCTTGACCCAGCAGCCTTTTATTATGCTCTTAACGCCATCTGTGCTGAAAACTACAGCAAAGCCCAGGCGAGCGGAGAGGGTTGCGTTCGCCACATCCTCTCCTCAGCCTCAGACCTCCCCACAGAAATCGTGTCAAGGACAGCTAAGCTACCTTTCTTCCTTAGGGCTTAACCACACAGTGCACACAAATGCATGCAATCAAAAACTCCCAGCAGGCAATTCTACTCATAAATAGTAGTATTGGTGGTGGCAGCAGCAGCAGCAGAAGGGGAGTGGCATAATTTGCAACAGGGAAGCTACTGGGGAAGGGCTTAACTCTTTCGCAACTCAAAGGTTCTCTGCTATAGATCCTGGTGCCCAAACTATGTACTCCAATCTTCCACACCATGGTGTTCCAAACACATGAATGCAAGATGCTGGGTTATAATTTTTTTAATGTTAATTTTGTTAGGGGGGGGGAGTACTGAAACATGCCACCCACCCCACAGGCTAAGTAGTTCTGTCTAGGACAGGCATAGGCAAACTCCAGCCCTCCAGATGTTTGGGACTACAATTCCCATCATCCCTAACTAACAGGACCGGCGGTTAGGGATGATGGGAATTGTAGTCCCAAACATCTGGAGGGCCGGAGTTTGCCTATGCCTGTTCTAGGATCATTTTCATCACATCAGGGACCTAGGAATCTGCCTTACACTGAGTCAGACCATTGTTCCATCCATCTGAATACTGCCCACACTGGCTGGCAGCAGCTCTTCAGGGTTCCAGGCAAGGGACTCTACCGCTGAGCTGCTGTGCATAAATTCAGGTTCGATGCTTCTGTGCATTCGAGACAAAAGGGGCAACTTTTTGCTGGTTTCATTTATCCACTACAATGAATCCCTCGAAAGCATCAAAGAGTTTCATATAAAGGCGATGAAAGTCGTGATTTCTTCTTCCCAGGTAAAGTGGTACCTCGGTTTTCAAACATAATCCATTCTGGAAGACCATTCGACTCCCAAAACGGTCGAAAACCGAAGCATTTACTTCCGGAAAATTCAAAATGGAAGCCGCGTTTCCTGTTCAACTTCCGAAGCACTTTTGAAAACCAAAGCATTTACTTCCGGGTTTTCAGTGTTCGGAAACCGAAATGTTCAACTTCTGAGATGTTTGAAAGCCAAGGTACCACTGTACCAATATTTCAGCCCCTCTCTCACACACACACACACATGCACACACTTGGGAGAGAAGGAACATCAGGTCACAGCAATGAAGCAGCCTGAAGGCTGGTTTTGGCTTCCTGAGCCAAAAATTATACAGTGTATAGACCTCGCTGCTAATCACTTTGCCACTTGCTGCTGCTAGCGGGTGTCTGTTGCAAATCAATGATGGAAAGAAGCAGAGACAGAACAGCCTTCCCCAAGAGCGAGACAATGTGAAATCCATCTCACACCATGCTAGACAGGAGTGGGGGGGGGTGTGTGGACAGAATGGAAAGAGGCATGCTGGGAGGAAAGCCGAGAACAAACCCCAAACACAGAGCACATGGAACTAACTGATGGTGTGCAGCCATATCTTCAAAAGCAATTTCCTATGGAGGTGCACTCAAATTACCATCACTCTCAATTTATTTTTCGCTCTATAAGACGCACCAGACCACAAGACGCACCTAGTTTTTGGAGGAGGAAAACAAGGAAAAAAATATTCTGAATCTCAGAAGCCAGAACAACAAGAGGGATCGCTGTGCAGTGAAAGCAGCGATCCCTCTTGCTGTTCTGGCTTCTGGGATAGCTGCGCAGCCTGCATTCGTTCCATAAGACGCACACACATTTCCCCTTACTTTTTAGGAGGGAAAAAGGGAGTCTTATAGAGCAAAAAATACGGTACATAGTACAGTGGACCCTCTGGTTATGTACCGCTCTGGATACATAACTTTCAAGTTATGAACACGGCAAACCCGGAAGTGTATTGTCAGGGAACTGCCATCAGCTCAGAGGCGAGAGGTGGAAGGGGACTTGGGTTACAGGGAGCCTCCAAAGATCGTGAGAAGCAGCGCTTCCTCCGCGGAGGAGGGAAGCCACGCCTCCAGTGGGGAAGGGATGCAGGGCTCGGAGGATGCAAGGGAGAGCCACAGCACCGAGCCTGAGCAAAGCGGAGGGGAGGCAGGTCCCCCTTTGCCCACGCCCTCTCTGTGCAGTCGGTTTACGCACAGAGAGGGGAGGCGTAGGCTGGGGGTCAAGAGACTACTCTGCTGGGGAAAGTTTAAGGACCGCCCACTCCCAGATTCTGCTAGTGACTGAGCAAGACATGGAATTGAGACGTTCTGCACTGTGAATGTTTTTGCACCGATAATAAAGCCTTTGAAAAGACCAGTGGGGGTCTTGCCTGTTCGCTCTCGAGCAACCACGCCGGCACATATAACATGTGTTATTCCGGGTTTCGCCATGCGTGCGTGCACAGAAGTGCTCTATCGCGCCGCACGCATGTGCAAAAGCGGCGCCTCTGGTTACGGATTTTTTTTGGTACGCATGGACCCCCGGAACGAATTAAATCCATAACCACTGTACATATCCACTTTTCTTTTCTTCCAGGATAAAGCTAGGACATGAAAATTAATTTTGGTTAGACAAGCCTATCCGGATACATAACTGTGCCATGAGTGTTATTTTAGAATGCTTTTCTTTTTAAAAAAATAATTCCATTTGTTTTGAACATCTGCTTTCATTGGTATTTTTTATGTCTATGTTTAGAGGGACGCGGGTGGCGCTGTGGGTAAAACCTCAGCGCCTAGGACTTGCTGATCGCATGGTCGGCGGTTCGAATCCCTGCGGCGGGGTGCGCTCCCGTCGTTCGGTCCCAGCTCCTGCCCACCTAGCAGTTCGAAAGCACACTTAAGTGCAAGTAGATAAATAGGTACCGCTTTATAGCGGGAAGGTAAACGGCGTTCCGTGTGCTGCTCTGGTGCCGGTTCACCAGAGTAGCTTCGTCTCGCTGGCCACGTGACCCGGAAGTGTCTGCGGACAGCGCTGGCTCCCGGCCTCTAGAGTGAGATGAGCGCACAACCCTAGAGTCTGTCAAGACTGGCCCGTACGGGCAGGGGTACCTTTACCTTTGCTATGTCTATGTTTATTGCGTAAACTGCTTGCTTAGAGGTTTTGATTAAGCGGTATATCAATCCAGTTACTTAATCAATCAAATAAGCAAACATTCAGTGATGGATCATACGGCAAAAATTGGGGGGGGGGGGCGAGTCCTTTTGAAAAATCCCATAAGATCGTAATTAAATCATATTTAATTCAACCGCTTCACTTTAGTTGTTGTCAAAGGAGTCAGTTTTCAAGGAGGTTGAAAAGACTTTTTTTAAAAAAAAAATTATTCAGCCAGCGGGAATCTTGCAAGTGCTTTTTAATTAGCCCTGGAGATTTGCAAGGAGAGGTTTGTAACAGCATCAGAAATTGGATTTTGATCTTGCTGAAGATTCTGGTGGTATTAGCAACAGAAGCACAAATGCTGCAACCGATGAGGTTATTTATCTATTTCATTTTTTTTGTGATCCTTCCCAAGGCTGGTTGCCAAATCCCCTGAAATGAGGCCCACGAGAAAAAGAAGGAAAAAAAAGGTCTGTTGGATTTTCCAGTGCCATCCTAGATTTTTATCTATCCCTGAACTCTGAGAAAATGCTGGATAGTTGCTAGATTAACAGCCATTTTACCTGTGTCTCCTGGGACCACTTCACACACTCTATTTTTACACGCACACCTAAACCCAAAGTGTGAATGCAAGAACAAAACTGAGTGCAAATAAAAGACATCATGCAGATGGCACTCCTTGAGAAGCTGGGATTTGCTGCAAGCTCTTTGCTTTGTACACCTATTTATGTTTTCATTTTCCAGCCCTGTTTTTCAGTCGGATTTTTCCGCCCAAGAACCCTTTCAGGAAGCCCCTAAATATTTGTAACTGATTTGTCCTACTTTGCTCACAGAAAGATTATGCATAGGTTAGACTGTGCCCAGTCTTCATTGAGCATTCGTCTTGATTTGCTCCAGATGTTGGAGGACATCAGGTTGGCCAAGGCTGTTCTACTTGCTCATGGTTTTGGTGAACCTGGGGGTGGAGGAACCTGTGGTCCTCCAGATGTGGTTGGACTACAACTCCCATCATCCTTGAGCAGCGACCAGGTTGGCTGGGGCTGATGGGAGTCGGGATGCTAGCACATGTAGAGGCCTGGTGCTCTATATAGCATTAGTGGGGGTATCCAAGGAAGCAGAAGATTCAGGATTCTACCTGAATCACGTCCCCTATCACTTGTCTTTTCTCTAAACTAACCCCCCCCCCAGTAACCATTTCCCATAGGAGTCGTTACGAATTGCAATTACAGTCATACCTAGGAAGTCGAACGGAATCTGTCCCAGAAGTCGGTCCAACTTCCGAGAAGTTCGAAAAACAAAGTGCGGCTCCTGCAGCCAATCAGAAGCCGCAGAAGCTCCATCGGACATTTGGGTTCCAAAAGAAGATTCGAAAACTGGAACACTCACTTCCGGTTTTCGATCGTTCGAGAGCTAGAACATTCTGACTCCCAAGGCATTTGGGAGCCAAGGTACGACAGTACAGTGGTACCTCAGGTTAAGAACTTAATTCATTCTGGAGGTCCGTTCTTAACCTGAAACCATTCTTAACTTGAGGTACCACTTTAGCTAATGGGGCTTCTCACCCTGCCACCGCCGTGCGATTTCTTTTCTCATCCTGAAGCAAAGTTCTTAACCCGAGGTACTATTTCTGGGTTAGCGGAGTCTGTAGCCTGAAGCGTCTGTAGCCTGAAGCGTATGTAACCCGAGATACCACTGTAATTCCTTTTCATTCATCTTGAACATGAACTAAGGTAAAGGGACCTCTGACCATTAGGTCCAGTCGTGACCGACTCTGGGGTTGTAGCACTCATCTTGCTTTATTGGCTGAGGGAGCCAGCTTACAGCTTCCAGGTCATGTGGCCAGCATGACTAAGCCGCTTCTGACAAACCAGAGCAGCGCACAGAAACGCCGTTTACCTTCCCGTCAGAGCGGTATCTATTTATCTACTTGCACCTCATGCTTTCGAATTGCTAGGTTGGCAGGAGCTGGGACCGAGCAACAGAAGCTCACCCCGTCGTCGGGATTTGAACCGCTGACCTTCTGATCGGCAAGTCCTAGGCTCTGTGGTTTACCCCACAGCGCCACCAGCATCTGAACATGAACTAGTTACTCCTTACAATGAACTTTCCGAAGCCGAAGAGTCACTAAGGGCAGCCCCACATGCAGCATTATCAGTAGTCTAGCCTCAAGGCTACAACGGCGTGAGTGACACCCATCACTCAGAGCGGAACCTGACATCAATAAACCCATTTGGTCCTGTTGCATTCAAGGACATGCGCTGACAAACTTCCCCTGCAACCATGCTCTTGCAAAGTGGCATTTATTTCTGTTAGGCAAACACTTAAAACAGACAGCTGACCTTTCCAAATGCCACCAAAGGGTGACGAGGCTTCAACCGAGAAAGGGGAGGAGGCAGGAATCTGCCTGGAAAGGGCCAGCTTTGCTCAAGGGGGTCAAACGGCTTCCTTCATCTGCTCTTCTGACAGAAGAAAACTGTCTTTTAACAGTGGAAGCATTGATGGGTAAGAACACAGAAAGAGCCGGCTGGATCAGGTCAACAGCCCAACTATTCTGTTTCCCCAGGGACTTGTTGGGAACCAGTAAGCAGGATCCAAGCAGAGGCAGAGAACAGCCATCATAGCTAGTAAAAATTGATAGCCTTCTCCTCCCTGAATCTGTCTAATCCTTTAAAAAAAAAAACACCATCCAGATTCTATAGTTTAACTATGTGAATAAGCACTCTCTCTCATCTGCACTGAATCTTCCAGTGGTCAGTTTGACCAGAAGGCCTCCCTCTTTTTAGATATAGGCTGCAGTGGGCAGCACTTTAGAACAAGCAGCATCTTGCCAATTCCAAGACGTGAGTAACAGCTGGAGTGTTTTCTTGTTGGCTATGGGATTGCTTGTCAAGCTTCACAGTATAACTTCCCTCTGTTTGGGCATCTATTTTCTTTTTATATATATATATATAAATAATTTTTATTCATTTTTTCCAAATATAAAATTTATACAATTCATACATCTTTTTTTATATCCATTCTCTTTTTGGACTTCCCTCAACTTGACTGATACTCCTTCCCTTCTTAATTTCTTACACATTTCTAAAACCTTACTTCTATTATTTTTATAAATTACATCTTATTTTACTCATATTCTAACGTTTCTTGTTACAGAGCTTCATTAAGGCTTACAAGCGTTATTTGATTTTCACTTAGTTTGTGCATATACTCTGTAAACTTTTCCCAATCTTCTATAAATCCCTGGTCTCGTCAATTTCGGATCCTTCCCGTCAGTCTATCAAGTTCTGCATAGTCCATCATCTTCATTGTTTGGGCATCTATTTTCTGGGGGAAAGAATTATAGTCTCTTGTTCCCCTTCTTTAAATCCTCTGTTCCCATTACAGTGGTACCTCGGGTTAAGAACTAATCCATTCTGGAGGTCTGTTCTTAATTTGAAACTGTTCTTAACCTGAGGTACCACTTTAGCTAATGGGGCCTCCTGCTGCCACCACCGCACCATTTCTGTTCTCATCCTGAAGCAAAGTTCTTAACCCGAGGTACCACTGTACAGTATTTCCCAGGACACAGTTCGCCTCTTGGGATTATGTCGCATGTGACTCCCCCCCCCCCCAAATCTGGGGAGTAATGTTCAGAAAGGAAGCAATGATAGGACAGACAAAAAAAAAGACTTCTTCTCCCCCCAGAGTGTAGTTCAACTATGGAACTCACTTCCACAAGAGGCATTGATGGGTGGCCACCAACTCGGATGGCTTTAAAAGAAGATTAGACAAATTCATGGAAGATGGGGCTGTAGTAAAGTTAGTATATTTCTGAAAGCCATTCCTTGGTCAAGGGAGGGAGTGAAGCCTTGTGGGAAACCAACAAGCCCCAAGGACCCTGGGAAAGAAGTCCTGTTGCTTTAACTCTAGACTAACAGGCGTCCAGGATGAGAAGTTTATGGTGGGAAAGGAAGCTTGATTTACTGAAGGATCTAGCACCTGGGTCCTATGTTATTCACATTTTCTCACTGATGTTATCTATCTTAAGTGCCTACATCTGCATAACATCCAGGAAGGGAGGATACCCCTTGATCTGGCTCTGGGTTCTTAATTGCCCCAGCTGCCAAGAGTTAGATTGATTAATCAGTAAGTCAGTCATTGGAGAATTTGAAAATAATCTAAAGTTATGATTGGTCTTGGGGTTCCGTTCCCACGTGTGTATTGGGGATAAAAGACCTAGGAAATGAATGGTCAAGTGTGCCTTGAAATCCGCATTGTACCCGGCTAGAAGCTACACCTAATAGCCGACAATTACAGCCTATTGTAATGGAGAATCACTGTCCTTTTCATCCACGGACTTAAAGACCTTTTCTATCCTAACCTGTAAGTAGTGTGATGTAAGTAGAGAGTTAGTTATATTTTACAATGTTCTTATTTTGCTTCTGTAACCCTCAAGTGATGTGCCTGCAAGTTTGCATGTGTTCTTATGTTCTTCTTTTTTTAAAATAAATTTTTAAGAAAAGAAACTATTTTAGTTGTGTGCCTTTCTGGGGAATTAGCTAATCCTAGCCTTACGCTTGGTTACGCACTACCGTGTATATTTCTGCCTGTAGATACAAACTGCAGGGTTGGGGGAAACCGGTACTAATTGAGGCGCAGCCTTCCCCCTGGGCTGTGGCTTGGAGTTCCCCAGGTTAAGGGGGTGGTGGCAGCTACCAGTATATTTTGTCCTGTCTTGTAAAATAGTAACCCCCGCTTGCCTGGGCTACTCAGGGGTCCTGTCTGGCCAGAGAGCAGAGACAGGGCAGTGTGGCCGAGTGGCGGAGGGCAAGTGGGCGGTTACGTTACCACAGGGGCTATCAATGGTTACTAGCCATGATGACTATACAGTGGTACCTTGGGTTACAGACGCTTCAGATTACATACGCTTCAGGTTACAGACTCAGCTAGAAATATTACCTCAGAAATACTACCTTGGGTTAAGAACTTTGCTTCAGGATGAGAACAGAAATTGTGTGGCTGCAGTGGGAGGACCCATTAGTTAAAGTGGTGCTTCAGGTTAAGAACAGTTTCAGGTTAAGAACAGACCTCCAGAACGAATTAAGTTCTTAACCCGAGGTACCACTGTAATGGGAACAGAGGATTTATATTCATGATGTGAATATATAATATTAAATGGAAAATTTACACACAGACGAGATTCCTGCCTTGCAAGGGGTTGGACTAGATGACCCTTGAGGTCCTTTCCAACTCTACAATTCTGTGATTCCTCCACTATGTGAGGCATTATGCTTCTAAGTACCAGTTGCTGGAAACCGCGAGAGGAGAGATTGCTCTTGTGCCCGGGTCCTGCTTGGGGTTTCTCACTGTGAAAACTTCTGAACAGCTGCTCATCTGGGACAATAAAACATCCCCTCCAACCACACAGAACACATTTTCTATATTACAGCAGCAACAGCAAAACTGTTGTTTGTCCACCAATGGAAAATTTTAGTACTGGGAATATGGAAGATAAATACATTTTTTGCCAAAGAGCGAAAAGAACAGGAGAGTGATAGATTCAGAAAAAAATATAGTTCCCTATTACCCAATTTCCCCCAAAGGAGTTTTTGCCTTCCAAATGCTCAATAAGGCTTTGATATATTTTAAGCAAAATGGTCATATTTATTGTACGCTTTCAGAATGCCATTATTTACCTTCATCAATCTGCTTATTCAGTGCTACTACAATCACTAGGGACAATTACTACAATTACTAGGGATGCAGGTGGCGCTGTGGGTTAAACCACAGAGCCTGGGACTTGCCGATCAGAAGGTTGGCGGTTCGAATCCCCGCGACGGGGTGAGCTCCCGTTGTTCGGTACCTGCTCCTGCCAACCTAGAAGTTCGAAAGCACGTCAAAGTGCAAGTAGAGGGGGGCCACTAGGTGGCGCGTTGGAAGACGGCCGACAATAACATCTCTCTGACCCATACGAGGTATTAAGGGGCTGCTATGGGAAGTTGGCAGCCTTCCTGGCCCCCCCAAGGGTATGGGGGGGGGACTGCCCTGCCAGCGGTGTTCATAATGCACCCCCTGATCCGAGAGACGGGGGTGTGGAACACTTGGCACAAGCCCTCGATGGAATCAGATCTTCCCGACGCTGATTCCAATCAGCGCGTGCTGGTTGCTTCAGCTTGGAATTATAATTGGAACTAATTGGAAATAACGGATTGGAAAGAAGGCTGAAGCACATATATCAAGTGAAGCTCGACGATAAAGACTGCTGATTAATGCATCTCTGTGACCGGGAGTGACGGATGGATAAGTAAATCTTTTGATGAACTACCACTATGAGAATGTAAGGCTGGAACGAAGGGGGGGTGGAGGAAAAAACTCTTTCTATTTCCTTTGCATGATATGACTATAATAATCCTCCACCCCAGAAAGAAATAAGATCGTCGCGTTTTAATAAACATAAACAGAACTTTAAGACTGTGTGGGAGGAAATAATTACAATACGAGAAGATCGAATGGCGAGAAAGAGGAAAATTTCTATGACGCAGTTAAAAAAATATGGCGTCTCGCCAAGACAGGCTGGCAGGAGAAGGAATAGAAGGAACAGGGGGAGGAGATTCAGGACTACTTGAAAGAGAAGGTTGGAATGCAAGTTTGACCTGACAGAGCCCCCTGATTTGTCTGATTTATTGGGCTAGCCTGAGGAAAAATAATGGACCGACCGAAGATTAACTTTGTTTATGGAAGTATTTAACAGAGGTCGTTCCTGAATAATATGAGCTTGGAAGAGCACAAAATCCACACAGAGACGCCAAATCTTCAATCTGTTTGTGAAAATCATCAGAGATCGCAAAGAAAGGAATAAATGATAACAACAAGAAGAGAAAGAAAGTAATAAAGGTCTATCCAAATCGAATTGGATGGAACTGTTTAATAAAAGCAGCAAATAAGTGATGTCTGGAGTCATCTGGAATTTTGGACTCGTGCGGAGCTTGATGTATGGGTACCCCCCAAAATTTTAAAATTTGGCTGTATAATCTGGAACTAATGTGATTTGAACAATGTGATGTGATTGGCCTGTTAATAAAAATTATTTCAAAAAAACAAACAAAGTGCAAGTAGATAAATAGGTACCGCTCCGGTGGGAAGGTAAACGGCGTTTCTGTGTGCTGCTCTGGTTCACCAGAAGCAGCTTAATCATGCTGGCCACATGACCCGGAAGCTGTCTGCGGACAAATGCCGGCTCCCTCGGCCAATAAAGCGAGATGAGCGCCGCAACCCCAGAGTCGGTCACGACTGGACCTAATGGTCAGGGGTCCCTTTACCTTTTACAATCACAGAAATGGAGTGTGAGAGAGTGTGTGTGTGTGTGTGTCTATCTATCTATCTATCTATCTATCATCTATCTATCATCTATCTACCTACCTACCTACCTACCATGAATTCAATTGAAGTAATCTCAAGATACTATTTTAATTCTAGATACATTTAGATGCTATTTTGAATCAAGATGGTGGACTGAATCTTCTTCTCTCTTTCTTTCTTTCTTTCTCAGAATTCCCAAGCAACCTTGGATACAAGGCTGCTAGTTAGGTATAAATCAGTTTTTTTAAAGTAGGAAAATAGCAAATTCGGAATGCATCAATGCCTCAAGCTGGTGGTGAAGAAAAATTATTTATCTGCTGAAGAATTACTGCTCTGATTAAATCAGGAGAGCAACGGCCCCTTCTGCATCCTCACCACATCCTCTGAGCATTTCAAAGCAGGACTTGTTTTTAGAAGAAGTTGCAACGCTTTTGAAGACTTGCTGAAAGGAGTGTTTAGCTTCCCCCAAATTCTCCGCTTATTGCTGGGAAGGTGGCAGTAATAGGTGCCATTCTTCAGAGTCCTTAACCCACATTATTCTATGTTTTGAAAAATGAAGAGGGAGCTACAGAAAACTTAATAATTCAAGTGATGAATTCAGAGCCAACAAAGTTTCCAAGGCCTTTCGGATCAAGGGTGGTTTCATCCGATAAAAACATTAGGGCATTCCTCTTTGGCAAAACACAGAGGCAGGAAAAGATTTTGGAATAGTTCTGAGGTCAGTCCCCCCCCCCCATCTTGCCCCCCTCTGTGAGGCAAAATATCTGAATTTTGCAGAATACTCATACTTCATATACCGTATATACTCGAGTATAAGCCGGCCCGAATATAAGCCAAGGCACCTAATTTTAGCACAAAAAACTGGGAAACTTATAGACTCGAGTATAAGCTGGTTCACCACACCACAAACCTGGTGGTGGCATCAGAGGCGGAGGAAGAACAAGCAGTCCGACCGCCTAACTCGAGTATAAGCCGAGGGGGGCTTTTTCAGCATAAAAAAATTTGAAGAAGACCTGCAAAAGGGACATGGAGAAGAGTTAAGAGCCTCGGATAGAAGATCACCAGGTTTATGGGCTATGTAGAACTGATAGAAAGGACTGACAGAATCCGAGACCAGGGAGAAGAGACGGTGGAAGAAGATTGGGGGAAAAAATTAAAAATCTATTTAGAGAAATATTGTAAAATTAATGAATGTTAGGAAATGTTGGAATGAAATTACATGACTTTAGTAGAAATATTATAAGGAGTTAAGTATAAATAAATTTTAAGGTTTTGATGATAAGGTAAAAATAAATTAAGATAACTAAAAGATAGAAAGCAGTGAAAGACGGAAAGGATTTGCTGTTATAATTAATAACTGGAATACAAAAATGGGAGGTGTGAGGAGGTCGAGGAAATAAGTTAATGAAAGATAAGGATAAATATTGGATGCGTTTTTGTTTTTGTGTTTTTTTGTGTTTTGATGTATTGTGTGTGTGTGTTTTTGCTTTCTTTCTATGTAACTTTTTATTTTATTTTTCTTCTCTTTTCTCTTCTTTTTTCTTTTTTGTGTAACTTTTAAACTTCTAATAAATATTATTTTAAAGCAGAGGCGGAGGAAGAACAAGCAGCCCGACCGCCTAACTCGAGTATAAGCCGAGGGGGGCTTTTTCAGCATAAAAAAATGGTATCAATATTTTTATTCATCTATTTTTTGCTGAATTTATACCCCAGCTTCTTTTTCTCCAAGGTGGCTCAAGATGGCATACGTGGTTCCTTCAAGCCCCACAACAACCTTGTCAGGTAGGCCAGGCTGAGAGGCAGGGACTGATCCAAGGTCACCCAGCAAAGGGGCCAAATGAGGATTCGAACCCTGATCTCTCCAAAGTCCTAGTCCAACACTCTGGTCCATATACAGTGGTGCCTCGCAAGACGAAATTAATTCGTTCCGCGAGTCTCTTCGTCTAGCGGTTTTTTCGTCTTGTGAAGCAACCCTATTAGCGGCTTAGCGGATTAGCGCTATTAGCGGTTTAGCGGCTATTAAAGGCCTAGCGGATTAGCTGCTAAAAGGCTATTAGCGGTTTAGCGGCTTAGAAAAAGGGGGTGGGGAGCGGAAAAAAATCTCAAGACTCGTAAGACATTTTCGTCTTGCGAAGCAAGCCCATAGAGAAATTCGTCCTGCGAAGCGCATTGAAAAACGGAAAACATATTCTAGTCACACAGGACAGGGAATACTCTACAGAAAACCCTTTCGTCTAGCGGGTTTTCCGTCTTGCGAGGCATTCGTCTTGCGGGGCACCACTGTACCACGCTGGCTCTCTATCCATCTCAATTGCACTACTTTATGTGTGCATTGATAGAAGATGTCTTTGTCTGCAGGTGCTAGCCAGCAGCCTTTCAAGGGGGCATGAGGGGGAAGAATCAAAATACAGTCCTGGCAATGATTGTTTGGGTTTCGACACGTCTCTTCTCCCTTAGGCATCTGCAACACTGCAAGCTTCATTCATTAAACCGAAGGCAGATGTAACAATGGCGGCGGCTGGATGTGGGATGTCACGAAACGAGAATGACAAAGGCCATGACTAAGCCTCAGGGCCGGACTCCTACGTGCAATTTATTTGAGAGCCAGCCTCGCTCTCATACTCAGGGCTTAATTCAGAATAAAAAGCGCGTGGTTTGCCTGCACGTCCCCATTGTTTTCCCGTGCTTTGCCCCAACTGAAGAACAAACGGAAATTAAAACAGCTTCCCTTTGTTAAGGCAATTTTAATCAGTTTTTAGTATTTTGACTTTTGTATGTTTTAAAGCAGGGCTGCAAATTTTGATTTTGATTGCCTCGCCTTTTTGTCAACCGCTTTGAGGTTTTCTACAACCATGTGGCGTATAAATTTTATTGATGCCGCTGCTTGAAGAAAATTAAATTTATTTATTTAGATCTTTATGTTTTTACCAACAACCAAACACCAACAGCGAAACCCCCAGGCAGCTGATACATTGGGTATACATAATCAATAATAACATATTCAAATCAACCATATGTACAATTTTATACACGTTAGCACTCCTCCATCCACAAGGTTTATTTAACTTTTAACATTTTAATTGCCCCAAACTGTTCAAACCTACCCAAATAATTCAATATCTCCTCAAACCAATCCTCCTCTTTCTCACTGACCTTAAACCCTTTCATTCTGTGTATCTTCACAGTTAGATATTCTAAAATTATAATATCATTCAGTTTTTTCCTCCTTTGGGAAGAACATTAAATAGAACCTGACAGATCAGGCCAACGGCCCAGCCAGTGATAGACTCGCAGACTGCAGAGCTAGAAGGGAGCCAAGGGTCATCTAGTCCAACCCCGAGCAATGCAGGAATCTCAGCTACAGCATCCATGACAGATGGCCACCCAACCTCTGCTTAACAGCCTTCAATGAAGGAGAGTCCATCAATTTCTGAGGGAGACCACTCCACTGTGGAGCAGCTCTTGCTGTCAAAAAGGTCTTCCTGAATCTCACAGGGGCCAACCAGGGGCCCGTGGGAAACCAGCAAGCGAGATTCCAGCAACTGGTGTTCAGAAACATGGCTGCGTCCAACTGTGTCACCACAGCATAGCCACCGATAGCCCTCTTTAACACAAATTTGTCTAACCCTCCTTTTTTAAAAGATTTTTTTTAATTCAATTTTACAATTTAATCAGCATAATCCATTAACACAAATCACATACGAAAATAAGCATACAGTCACACCTCGGGTTACAGACGCTTCAGGTTGCGTTTTTTCGGGTTGCGGACCGCCGAAACTTGGAAGTACTGGAATGGGTTACTTCCGGGTTTCGGCGACCGCGCATGCACAGAAGTGCTAAATCGCGCTTTGCACATGCTCAGAAGCGCCGAATCACAACCCATGCATGCGAAGACGCGGGTTGCAAACGATGCGGGTTGCGAACGTGCATCCTGCACAGATCATCTTTGCAACCCAAGTGTCCCACCCACCCATAGACTTCCCTCAACTTCCCTTTCCATTTCCATTTCTCATTCTGCATACAGTGGTGCCCCGCAAGACGAATGCCTCGCAAGACGGAAAACCCGCTAGACGAAAGGGTTTTCCGTTTTGGAGGTGCTTCGCAAAACGAATTTCCTATGGGCTTGCTTCGCAAGACGAAAATGTCTTGCGAGTTCCTGCAGGGTTCCCCCCCCCCTTTTTCCCAAGCCGCTAAGCCGCTTATCAGCTGATCCGCTAAGCCCACTAAGCCGCTAATAGCGCTAATCCGCTAAGCCGCTAATGGGCTTGCTTCGCAAGACGAAAAAAACCGCAAGACGAAGAGACTCGCTGAACGGATTCTTTTCGTCTTGCGAGGTACCACTGTATTCTAATCTAATCTTAATATCATTCCTCTTTACCTAAAAACTCTCATTTTCTTCCAAAAAAAATTATATCAAACCGTTCAAATCCCAAATTCTACTTGTTTGTTTCCACATCATTTTTCAACATCTACCACATTAGATATCTAACCCTCTTTTGAAGCCATTCAAGTCCGCAGCCGACATTCAAGTCTGCAACAGTGAGTTCCACAGGATAACTGTGCGCTGCATAAAGGAGGACCTTCTTTTTTCTGTCCTTATCTGCCCATTCTTGTCTGGCACATATACAGTGGTACCTTGGGTTAGATACACTTCAGGTTAGATACGCTTCAGGTTACAGACTCCGCTAACCCAGAAATAGTACCTCGGGTTAAGAACTTTGCTTCAGGATGAGAACAGAAATTGTGCAGCGGCGGCATGGTGGCAGGAGGCCCCATTAGCTTAACTCAGGTTAAGAACGGTTTCAGGTTAAGAACGGACCTTCGGAACAAATTAAGTACGTAACCTGAGGTACCACTGTAGAGGCAAAGAATGCGGAGCAGGGAAGGGGCCACTCAAAAGTCTGCACAAGGAAAGTTCAAGAAATATTGCTGTTAAATGGAGAACACAACAGCAGCAGCAAAAGTCCCCCAATTTTTTCGACCCGAAGGAGCTTTTAGTGATATTATTCAACACGCCACATCTGCTGTGTGTGGATGGTCACTGTGCCTGCAAACTGAACTGATGGTAGTCTAATGCTATTATTATTATTATTATTATTATTATTATTAGTGCGCTTTTATTCTTTAATTTTCTTTTTTCATTTCCTTGTTAAAAAGAATAACTAAAAAGCAACATGCTACATCTGCACCATATATTTAAAGCATATTAATTTGTTCCGTTTTATTGTATTAATATCCCACCTTTCCAATAGGTCAGTGCGTATGTCTGTTAACCAGAAGGTTGGTGGTTGGTTGAAGCCTATTTTTTCCTTGTTCTCCCCCTGTAAAACAAGGTGCGTTCAAGGTGCATTCACCCAAGCCTATTCACCCGAGCCTATGGAGCTGGCGGTGGGGGGAAGCGCTGCTTCCCCCCACCCCCAGCCTCAAAGATCCCCGAAGCCTTTGGAGCGCAGCGCCCTGCTGCCCTGCAGAGGCTTTGCGCGCAGCTGTTCCCCAAGCTAGAAGAGCGAGACGGAGCCCTCTGTCTCGCTGTTCTGGCTTGGGGACAGCCTTGCTAGCCTCTGCAGGAGAGCAGGGTGAAGGCACCCCGTTGTCCTGGAGAGGCTTTGCGCACAGCCGTCCCCAGCCAGAACAGCGAGAAGGAGCCCTCCGTCTCGCTGTTCTGGCTTGGGGACAGCCTCGCTAGCCTCTGCAGGAGAGCGGGGTGAAGGCACCCCGCTGCCCTGGAGAGGCTTTGCGCGCAGCCGTCCCCAAGCTAGAACAGCAAGACGGAGCCCTCCGCAGCGCTCCGTCTCCCTGTTCTGCCTTTCGGCTTAGCGGCACAGCCTGCATTCGCTCTATAGGACGCACACACATTTCCCCTTAATTTTTGGAGGGGAAAAAGTGCGTCCTATAGAGCGAAAAATACGGTAATTCCCACAAGAAACCCTGCAAGGCGGGTTAGGCTGAAAGGCGATGCCTGGCCCAAGGCCACCCAGTGAGCTTCAAGGCCGAGTGGTGATTCGAACCCTGGTCTCCCAGGCCTTAGTCTGACACTCTAACCACTGCACCACACTGTCTGTTGCTGTTTGTGGCGCTGCTACACCTGCAGAATCCCGGGGATTGCAGTTTGTTCAGCATCTGGGTCTTTTCGTATCAGCAAAGGTGTTCCAGAAGAAATGAATAAATGCAAACAACAGACAAAAATAAACAAGAGGGTCACTGACCTTTGGGAAAAGGGAGAAGGTTTCGTTGTCGATGGTGAAGGAGTACAGAAATTCCCCGTCATACCACAGGTTCGTCCCCACCGGAGAGTTCTCTTTAGTCATGGCAAAGAAGCGCCCAGGGTCACAGCAGTCTTTCAGTAGTTTCCTAACGGAGAAAGTTGAGTAGAGAAAAAAGACAACTGAACGAGACCAATCGATGAGAGCCCAACCGAGATATGCTAGGATTTGAACCCAGGGCCTGCAAAGCCAGTGCTCTAAGACTGAGCTACCGGCCTTTGGTGGGCAGTCAGCGTGGCCAAAGGGCAAAAAGGACAGGTGTTTTGGTTCAACAGCAAATAGAGGGCCGTGGGATCTATACAAAAATAAATCAGTACAATCTACTAATGATCGCAGAAGAATTGACGCTTTTGAATTATGGTGCTGGAGGAGACTCTTGAGAGTCCCATGGACTGCAAGAAGGTCAAACGCATCCATTCTTAAGGAAATAAGCCCTGAGTGCTCACTGGAAGGACAGATCGTGAAGCTGAGGCTCCAATACTTTGGCCACCTCATGAGAAGAGAAGACTCCCTGGAAAAGACCCTGATGTTGGGAAAGACGGAGGGCACAAGGAGAAGGGGACGTCAGAGGACGAGATGGTTAGACAGTGTTCTTGAAGCTACAAGCATGAATCTGACCAAACTGCGGGTGGCAGTGGAAGACAGAAGTGCCTGGCGTGCTCTGGTCCATGGGGTCACGAAGAGTCGGACACGACTGAACGACTAAACAACAACACTAACATGTTCCAAATGCCTGCCAACTCTACTGATAATAAGACTGCCACAAGACTGTCATTACAGTTCCTCTGAAGGAGCAGGTATGCAGTTTGGGGACACTTCTGGATCCCTCCGCAAAAGTGGATCTACTCCCCGCCAAAAAACCCTTTTGGTGAAAAGCAGGTGTACAGAACCTCTGCCCTGCCAGGCCCTGCTGAACTACAACTCCCATCATCCCTGGCCATTGGCCCTGCTTGCTGAAGCTGGTGGGAGTTGTAGCTCAGCAACACCCGGAGGACCAAAGGTTCCCAACACCTGGGGAAGAGAGAAAAAATATCCTGCTCATCAGCTGCAACAGGGAGAGGAGAGTATTCGGAGCATCCGGGCGCCTGGTATATAATCGACAGCGTTCTATATGGCAGGAATTGCTTGCATCCATTTACAAAAACTCAAGAGGATATTTCCGCTTGATTCTACTCCGGTCTAAAACCTGCCCTGATGGTAACCTGCCGGGAACCCCAAAGCCAGCTTGCAGAGATGCCCGCTGGCTGCTGAACTTTCCAAGTTCCTGCCATCTGCTGCTACTGCCACACAAGCCCTTTGTCCTGCAGTTCTTCCCATGTGGTTCTTTGTCACAAAGCCTGCCCTTTGAAACAGCCCTCCTGCAGATAATGGAATTACTTCTTCATCATGCAACAAATAATTCCCCCCCACCCCACTTTCTATTCTTGGTTCTCAGCTTCCTAGTACTGAGACAGAGAAAATATAGATAAATGGATCTCTTTTAAAGCACCTGGAGATTTTAAACCGCCCCCCCCAAAAGCCCTGCTGGTTATCACAGCAGTGGAGATTTGTGGCATGCTGTTAAATTCAAAATGAAGGCATCAGTACAAAATTATATTAACCTGTACCTTCGGCCAAAATAGTTATTGTTGAGCAGTATGTAATGCAGAATAAAAGCCCTTATATATATCTGGATACTGTGATCTATTGAGCTGTTTCTCATACAGTGGTAATCCAAAGCATGGCTAAGCGTGAATGAGAGAAGAGGAATGTATGGAGTGAAAATCAAATCTATTTCACTCTTCCCCTGGTCGTCGTCCTCCTGCTGCACTACCCAAAGCTAAGCAATGGACTAGCAATGGACTAGCTTACTCAAGCTGATGGTTTGTCTCACTTCAGACAAACCATGGGTTGTAAGCAAGGTTTGTTCTTGGTTTGTTTCTTGTTAGGAGCCCTTGAACCACTGAGCCTCTTGGGCTTGCCAATCAGAAGGCTGGCAGTTTGAATCCCTGCAACGGGGTGAGCTCCCATTGCTCTGTCCCAGCTCCTGCCAACCTAGCAGTTCGAAAGCACACCAGTGCAAGTAGATAAATAGGTACCACTGCAGCAGGAAGGTAAACAGAATTTCCATGCGATCCGGCTTCTGTCACAGTGTTCTGTTGCTCCCACAACAGTTTAGTCATGCTGGCCACATGACCCAGAAAGCTGTCTGTGGACAAATGCCGGCTCCCTCAGCCAGAAAGCAAGATGAGCGCCACAACCCCATAGTCACCTTTGACTGGACTTAACTATCCAGGGGTTCTTTACCTTTTTTACCTTTACTAGTTAAGTACTGGTACTAGGTTAAGTTTACTTCTTGAAAATATGTTAATAAAATCCCAACTCTTAGCTATGTATATAAATTTATTTTAAATCAATTGAATACAGTGGTACCTCGGGTTAAGAACTTAATTCGTTCTGGAGGTCTGTTCTTAACCTGAAACTGTTCTTAACCTGAAGCACCACTTTAGCTAATGGGGCCTCCTGCTGCTGCCGCGCTGCCACCACGCAATTTCTGCTCTCATCCTGAAGCAAAGTTCTTAACTCGAGGTACTATTTCTGGGTTAGCGGAGTCTGTAACCTGAAGTGTCTGTAACCTGAGGCACCACTGTAAAACCCAAACCCCAATGTTTAGCTGTCTATGTAAATATATTATAAATAAATTGAATAAAACCAAAGCCCAATGTTTGGCTATGGATCTAATGCAGGGAGGAAGAACCTGGTAGCCTCCAGATATTTGCAGGACTACATATCCCATAATTCCGGACCACTGGTCATAGCGCTTGAGGCTGATGGGAGCTGGAGTCCTGCAGCATCCCCTAACCACACGTGTCGCGTCTCAAACAGAACCACACACCAAATTCCAAGTGCAGTGACATCATAGGACTTGAGATGGACCTTCTTGATGCAGTTCAGCTGCTCCTGCCACCAAGCTATGGCTTTGGGGAAATGTTGCAAGCTCTGCAATCATAGCCGAGCACCTATATTTGATTGGATATGACAGATTTATGATTTTCTTAAGGGGAGCAGACAGCAGCATCTATCGGCGAGCGAATTGCAGCTCCATAAGTGCGAATCAGCAAGTCGTAATTAATGAGATGTTTCTCCTTTGGCCGCTCTGACTTTTAATTTTCATGAAGCTAGGATTTTGCTGATAGCACAATGCATTCCCCACTTAAGTGATTGGGTGTTTAGGGTCACCTCATTAATTCCTTGCAGGATGCAGATTCAGGATCACTTGACAATGACGACCTATTCCTTAATGGTTTCCAGTCACCTTGACCAGTGTGACCTGCAGCGGCACTTATGCTCCTGGAAACATGTGCAGGAGCTCAGTGCGGAAACTAACAGGGTTCCCAAGTCATGCGGAGTGCATGTCTAAAGTGTTGGGTGTTAAAATAATTTACAAGTTGCCTTGGCAGATTCACAGGGTTAAAATGCCGGAGAACCACTCCAATTGTCAACACCATCGTTTTCTCTTTGCACCTGACATTTTCCCATCTGGAAAACAGATTCTCTGGCAGTCTTAAATGTGCTTTCATGTATTATCTCCCTTCTCGCTTGCTTTTCGCACCCTCTATGGTCAGCGCTGATTTGAATACTTTGTGACTCGGTTCTGCCCGGAGATGCACATGGATTCATTGGGTGTTACAGCACAGCAGCTCCTATTAGCCTGGTGCCCTCCTGTGGTTTTGGACTACAACTTCCATCAGCCACTGGGGGCTGAAGTCCAAAACATCTAAAGTAGCCTTTCTCAACCTGTGGGTCCCCAGATGTTATTGAACTACAACTCCCATCACCCCTAGCTAGCAAGGCCAGAGCTCAGGGATGATGGGATTTGTAGTCCAACAACATCTGGGGACCCACAGGTTGAGAACCACTGATCTAAAGGGACACCAGAGTGGTCAATTGTCTCTATCTGCTTCGCTGTTTTCTCTCGGCTGAAAACACTGATAAGGTTCTGGAGCTTTTAAAGAACGAACCATCACGTTCCCTGCCACTACGTCCATATGATAGCCATTGTCAAAGATCTAAAGGGCTGTCACACGGAAAGTGGAGCAAGATTGTTCTCTCCTGCTCCTGAGGGGTAGGACTGGAACCAATGGGTTCAAGTTACAAGAGATTCCAACTAAACACCAGGAGGAACTGTTTGACAGTGGAACAATCTCCCTCGGGAGGTTGTGGATTCTCCTTTGGAGGTTTCTAAGCCAAGGTTGGATGGCCACCTGCCACAGATGCTTTGGTTAAGACTCCTGCATCACAGGGGGTTGGACTATAATTATTATTATTATTAATTATTTATACCCCACCCATCTGGCTGGGTTTCCCCAGCCACTCTGGGCGGCTTCCAACAGAGTATTAAAATACAGTGGTCTGTTAAACATTAAAAGCTTCCCTAAACAGGACTGCCTTCAGAGATCTTCTAAAAATCTGGTAGTTGTTTTTCTCTTTGACATCTGGTGGGAGGGCATTCCACAGGGCGGGTGCCACTACCGAGAAGGCCCTCTGCCTGGTTCCCTGTAACTTGGCTTCTCGCAGTGAGGGAACCGCCAGAAGGCCCTCGGCACTGGACCTCAGTGTCCGGGCAGAACAATGGGGGTGGGGACGCTCCTTCAGGTATACTGGACCGAGGCCTACCTCGGAAGGTTGTTGTGGGGATTAGATGAGGAGGCAGAGAACTACGTTTGCCACCCTGAGCATCTAGATGCCCCTGGGGTTCCTCCTCAGTTCTATGATATGTTTGGATGGGGACAGCACCGATCTAACAAGCTGGGAACTGTATGCCCCCTCCCACAAGCACAATGCAGATGACCAACTGGATGAACCACCAGTGGCGTAGCGTGGGTTGTCAGCACCCGGGGCAAGGCAAGTAATTTGTGCCCCCTAACCCGTGGATTTGCGCCCCCTAACCCTAACCCCCAGATGTTGCGCCCGGTGCAGCCGGCCCCCCCTGCACCCCCACGCTACGCCACTGTGAACCACACCCTGCACATGGGCAGGGTGCTCACACAATGACTCACACAATGCAGCTGCTAAGACTGATCACCCCTGAGCCAACTCTTCTTGGCGACTCTCCTCACGAGAAAGTGCTCCTGTCCCCACTTCACCTCTTGGGATGCAGTGAAAAGGCAGGAAAACCCAGTTTTTGAAATACACACAGCCAGCAGCTCACACGGAGGCGGTGTGCATAAGACACCATACAGGCAGCACAAAACAATCCTTAAAATGTTTAAACAAGTACGCAGGACTGCAGGCGTAAAAACGTCTGCAAGATACGCCTGATAGCCAATAGCGAGAAAGCCTGCCAAACCTCTGATGGGAGAGCAATGCACAGTGCTGGACTGATGGCACTCAGGTTTTGTATGCGTTGTGCATTTAAAGCACACTCCGTCCTCCCCCAAAGAATCCTGGGAGCTGTGGGTGCTGGGAACTGCAGCACCGTTTGCAATAAATGGCAGTAGGGTTCTCAGTGTTGGTGGGAATGTGCTTTAAATGTATGGTTAGGTAGGCTGGCTGGAGCCAGAGAGTCCTAACAGCAAGATTTGCTCAAAACTTCTGCATCTAAGTTGTGCCAGAAGAGCAAGTCCACACAGCAGCTTTTGCAAACGAAAACCCTGGGCGTGACTCTTGATTAAGAAACTGTTATGTACTGAAGTTCTCACCCTGGGCCAGCAGGGGGATACTGTAGATAGTTCAGGTCCACATATGCAAATAAGGGATCGAAAGTGAGGTTCAGCGATTGGATAGCTACAGAAAATGGTTACTGTTGTGTTCTAGTGGAGCTCTATATAAGCAGGCTCTCTGAACCCTTCAGTTCAGTTCTGTTCTGGCCTGTGAATAAAGAAGAGCTGATTTGAAGAATCGCTGTGTTGTCTGATATGTTCACCCACAACTTAACACTGGCGACGAAGGTGGGATGGATGGACAACAGAGCACAGCCAGATGCAGCCACACTCTGAGTGGAGCTGAATCACTGAGCTGAAACACCGAGTGAAATCACTGAACTCCTGCCAACCTAGCAGTTCGAAAGCACGTCAAACTGCAAGTAGATAAATAGGTACCACTCTGGCAGGAAGGTAAACGGCGTTTCCGTGCACTGCTCTGGTTTGCCAGAAGTGGCTTAGTCATGATGTATGCCGGCTTTCTCGGCCAATAAAGCAAGATGAGCACCGCAACACCAGAGTTGGCCACAACTGAACCAAATGGTCAGGGGTCCCTTTACCTTTACTACTCCTGCATCCAACACTCTAACCACTACAATTTTCACCACGCTGAAATAGGAGGCCACTGTTTTCCTCCCAGAGAAACAACCAATCTCTCTTTCTGGTGAATGCTGGGAATTTCATTTACTATTTCACAAAATCTGCTTGCTGCTTGATTGTAAGAACCCCAAAGCGGTTTCCCAACAGAATAAAACAATATTCTATCAGTAAAATAGCTAAAAACAAAAGTTGTGAAGATTCAAAACATTAAGAACAGCCATAAACTAAACACAGATTAAAACACACAGTAATATTTAAGATATCTGGGCAGGTTTGCCTAAGTAATGATGTATTTAGCAGAATATCTTATGTATCTGATGTATTCAGCAGAATATCTTAGATCAGGGGTAGGCAACCTAAGGCCTGGGGGCCGGATCCGGCCGAATCGCCTTCCCAGTCCAGCCCACAGATGGTCTGGGAATCAGCATGTTTTTACATGAGTAGAATGTGTCCTTTTATTTAAAATGCATCTCTGGGTTATTTGTGGGGCATAGGAATTCATTCATATATTTTTTTCCAAAATATAGTCTGCCCCCCCCCCACAAGGTCTGAGAGACAGTGGACCGGCCCACAGCTGAAAAAGGTTGCTGATGCCTGTCTTAGATCTTTGAAAGGAACGGGCAATAAAAAGAATTGAGGTTAATTCCTTGAACTAATCTAATATATCTTCTGCAATTTGGCTATTAGAAACATTTTGTCTGCTCAAATATCTTCCCTCAAAACTATTGATCTAGAGGAGCCAGGAGGAAACAACCCCAAAAAAGACAGTCCTTGGGGAATCAAAACAGCACCGGCTCTGAGCTAGCCAAGTGATCTGCAGTGCAGCCGCCAGTTTACCTTGAAATGCACTGCGGGAAAGGTCTCTGTTATGTAACTGTCAGGGACTGCATCACTCCAAAGTGAAACTTAGGGATGGGAATGCAGAAAAACCTCTCTCTCTCTCTGCGAGACACTCGCCACTGACATTGCTACAGCAAGTTCTGAAAGAGGATGTCTGCTAGATGCACTATGTTTAGCAAAGCCTGCAGTCAAAATCCGCTTGCATAACACTCTGCGTGTGTTAGGGAGAGAGAGAGAGAGAAAGGGAAGGCGGCTTAATATTCTGTAGGGAGAACTGCTTTAAAAATGCACTGGCTTCCAAAGAAAATCAAACTGTGGAGGGTGCACCGATGGCAACATCCTGAGCCAGAACTTGCATTTGGTTTGCAAGCGCACAGAAATATACAACGGGGCTAAGATCGTCAGCTAGTGACTACCAAACATCATGATATACTGATATACAGTGGTACCTCGGGTTACAGACGCTTCAGGTTACAGATGCTTCAGGTTACAGACTCCGCTAACCTAGAAATAGTACCTCGGGTTAAGAACTTTGCTTCAGTGGGGAGGGGGGAAATGAGGATGATGTATTTTTGATAAACTGTTATTTTGAAATTCCTAATAAAAAAAATTATTATTATTTTTAAAAAGAACTTTGCTTCAGGATGAGAACAGAAATCGCGTGGCTGCAGCGGGAGGCCCCATTAGCTAAAGTGGTACCTCAGGTTAACAACAGTTTCAAGTTGAGGACGGACCTCCAGAATGAATTAAGTTCTTAACCCGAGGTATCACTGTATTACCATGTCTGAAATAAGGATGGAGCTATATTACAGGCACTAGCTGGCTTCACTCTTTTGCCCCACACTGTGATGTTTGCATAGTACACACACACATATTACGATGCACAATATACAGTGGTACCTCGGGTTACATACGCTTCAGGTTACATACGCTTCAGGTTTCAGACTCCGCTAACCCAGAAATAGTGCTTCAGGTTAAGAACTTTGCTTCAGGATGAGAACAGAAATCGTGCTCCGGTGGCGTGGCAGCAGCAGGAGGCCCCATTAGCTAAAGTGGTGCTTCAGGTTAAGAACAGTTTCAGGTTAAGAACAGACCTCCGGAAACAATTAAGTACTTAACCCGAGGTACCACTGTATTGCTAGGTCAAAAATTATGAAACCAGCATCATGATATGGACTTTTAGATGATATATCGATATACTGCCCAGCCCTACCTGGGGAACGATCTACTCAACGGCAGAAACAAGTAGTTTGATTTCTCGTGTAAAGTTAGCGCCACTTTGCTGCACAACAAACTCTTTCCTTCTTATTTCTTTTCCCAAGGGATATTCACTAGGCTTAGTTCTAGGTCAGGCTTCCTCAACCTCGGCCCTGCAGATGTTTCTGGCCTACAACTCCCATGATCCCTAGCTAGCAGGACCAGTGGTCAGGGATGATGGGAATTGTAGTCTCAAAACATCTGGAGGGCCGAGGTTGAGGAAGTTTGTTCTAGGTGCTGCTTTTGGTGCATTTAATAAGAGGCTACGACGGCCATCTGCCAGGGAGGATGTGCCGTATTTTTCCATGTATAACACGCCCCCCTATTTGGGGAGACTAGAATTGAAGTTCCCCTCTTGTTCCTTTTTCTTTTCCTCTTTTTCTTCATCGTCATCATTTTTTATTTGTATAACGCCTTTCTATCTTGCAATACCTGAGGCGGTTTACAAGCCGAAGAAACAAAAAATGTACGTCTTATAACAATCTAATGCAATACAAAAACGTGATAATAAAACAAACTTTAAAATAAGCAACCTACATCAAACAAAGTAACATTCAACAATTATTAGAATAGTACGAAATAATAATATCAATATATAAAAGTTAAAGAGAAATCCACTCAACAGTTACAATGAATGATTTCTAAACTATAATCAATAAAACAACGGCAAGCCACAGTACATAAAATAATAGAATACAAATTGAGAGGCAGAGACTAGAGGGTGGAGAAGGCTGGTGGAAGAAGGCCTTGCCTTGCTTTGTGTTTTGACTTAGATTAGTTTCCTTTATCTTTGGTATTATAAAAGATATTGGGTATTTGATATCAACTTTGGTATATATTTTCCCCCCAAACTTTAATAAAATTTATTGGGGGGGGGGGGAGAAAGAGAAGATTCCTCTTAGCCTAGCATATTTCTCCCCCCTCCCCCCACAACAGTGGACAGCCGAAGTCTTCCAGAAAGTCATTTTATTTTTGATTTGATTTTACTTAGCTAGATTATTTTTGTGGCTCAATGCCTTGAGTACATTTGTTTTGTTCTAATGGATTTTTATCGCATGCATTGCAAATCGCTTCAGGACTATTTCAGTGTGAAGGGATACGTAAATCGAAAGAACTGGGGGGAATAGCGAATAACGTGAATAGTCAAGTTTAGCCTCTCACATACCGATTAGATTAAAAACAACATCGCTATTGCTGACCAATTTAACTGCATTCGTAGTATTTTTCAGCAAAATGCGTCTGTGCTTTGGACAGACGCCCTGTTCCGTCTGTGGAGGCTGATGAGTTTTGGCCACCGGAACCCTACCCCAGTGAGAAACAGCACAAACTATTGCGAAATCCATTTTCTAAACGCAATTTAAAACTTCTGATTCCTGGTACAGACCACGTGTGCTGACAACTCCTCACCCATATGTATCTCCTTGAAGCAGCTAAATTACGGAACTGGGACAGATGTTCTCATGCACATTTAAAACTTCCATTGTGCATTATGCTCTCACATGAGAGCTGTATGACCAGTGACGCACTGGGTGTTAAAGGGAAGATGCTTTGCTTAGTGCTTGCTGATATTTCAACATATTTCTGCTGTTCGTTGGGCCAAAAGATCGAAGCAGGGAGTAGACGAGATGGTTAGTTGTTTGAGGGCATTTATGAGCCGCCTCTCTGCTTTGCAGGAACGGCCAGGTTAAAGGGAAGGAACCCAAAGCAATACAAGATTAAAAAACCACTGGGGTTACATATATTTAGACTTGGTTTTTGTTCGCAGGAGCTGCTTTCCATCCACATCTCAGGCTGACAGACAGCTTAAATAGATGCCCTCACCCTCTCTCCTCAGGCAATGAGGTTATTTGATCTCTCTAGCAGTCTCAGGGCAAGACAGCTCTTCTTCAGCAGCCTCATGAAAGCCTTGGGGAGGGAGAAGGAGCTACCTTAGGAACAAAGCCGAGCCCAAAGTTCTCCATAGTCAATATTTAGCTCAAAGATCCGAGCCTTGGATCAATATTATTACAGTGGTGCCCCGCAAGACGAATGCCTCGCAAGACGGAAAACCCGCTAGACGAAAGGGTTTTCCGTTTTGGAGGTGCTTCGCAGGACGAATTTCTCTATGGGCTTGCTTCGCAAGACGAAAATGTCTTGCGATTCCTGGGGTGTTTTTTTCGCTCCCCACCCCCTTTTTCTAAGGCACTAAGCTGCTAATAGTCTTTTAGCAGCTAATCTGCTAATCCCTTAAGCCTTTAATAGCCGCTAATAGCCGCTAAACCACTAATAGCGCTAATCCGCTAATGGGCTTGCTTCGCAAGACGAAAAAACCGCTAGACGAAGAGACTCACGGAACGGATTCTTTTCATCTTGCGAGGCACCACTGTACTTATTTCATATACATCCTGCCTTTACTCCAACAGACCTTCCAAACGTCCTTATTTTCCAGGGACATTCCTGGATTTACAGAAGCTGCCCTGGTTTCTGATTTGATCCCAGAATGTCCGCTTTCCCTTGTTTTCATCGGAGAAATGTTGGAGGGTATGGAGTTATGGGACCCCCAGAGCTAAAGAGATAAGTAACTATGCAACCTTTTGAAGACATCTGAAGACATCCCCTGTATGGGGAAGTTTTTAATGTTTAACATTTTCTTATGCTTTTATACATGTTGGAAGCCAGAGTGGTTGGCGCAACCCAGTCAGATAGGCGGGGTATATTATTATTATTATTATTATTATTATTATTATTATTATGGAATAGGATGTCCCTATTTTCATTGGAGAAATGCTGGAGAGTATGCTTTAAGGAGCTCAAGGTGGTGTACAAGATTCCCCCCTCCTCGTTTAATCCCCCACAACAATCCTGTGAGGTAGGTTAGGCTGAGGGGCAGTGAGTGGCCCAAGCTCACCCACTGAGCCCCATGGCGGGGTTTTGAACCCTGGTCTCCCAGGCCCTAGTCCGAAACTCTAACCACTACACCACACTAGCTCAACGTTCTCGTTGCATGGGAAAGCACCAGGCTTGTGATTTTTTTAAAAAAAAAAAACCAATTGTGCCAACCGTTACATATTAAGATTAGCTGCAGTTCTCACTCAGTGCCACCAGTATGCAAATGAAGGATTGAGAACTGTCGCTCACTGATTGGTTAGATGGTTGGGAGTTGTTACTGTTACAAGTTGGGACGCGGGTGGCGCTGTGGGTTAAACCACAGAGCCTAGCACTTGCCGATCAGAAGGCTGGCGGTTCGAATCCCTGCGACAGGGTGAGCTCCCATTGCTTGGTCCCTGCTCCTGCCAACCTGGCAGTTCGAAAGTACGTCAAAGTGCAAGTAGATAAATAGGTACCACTCCGGCGGGAAGGTAAACAGCATTTCCGTGCACTGCTCTGGTTCGCCAGAAGCGGCTTAATCATGCTGGCCACATGACCCAGAAGCTGTAAGCCGAGATATATTAAAGATAATAAAGCGAGATGAGCGCTGCAACCCCAGAGGCAGTCACGACTGGACCTAATGGTCAGGGGTCCCTTGACCTTTACCTTACTGTTACAAGTTACTTAGAATTATATAAAGCAGCCAGCTAAGCTACAGTGTGTCTGACTCCAGGAGCAGTTCTAACTGCTGTAATAAAGAGCTGTGAATCTAACAGAGCTGTGTCCTTCGTCCTTCTTTCCCACTATTTAACACCAATTACCAATGCCAGCTTTCATTTGATGGTGGTTTTGGGGGAGACTGTATGTAAAGTAATGCAAATTCCAGAGGATCTCTTTTAATTCTGCTGCACCAAATAGAAAAGCAAAGTGTGTGTGTGTGTACACTCTCTTTCTTTCCGTCTGTTGAATGGGGACGGGAGTCCACAGCAGTCTCCGAATTCTAGACATGCCCATAGCTCCCCAAATGAGACAAGTAAGTTTTAAACTTTAAAACCCCCTTAAACTGCACTTTGGGAAGGGAGGGAGTGAGGAATAAAGGCAGAGAGAAAGAAACACAGACAGATGAAGGCTTTCCGCTCCAAGAATCTGGATAGCTTCTGGTCAGCTCTCCACAAAATGGCAATTAATTGGTTGGGTTCTCCAGCATCCATACAAAGGCCTCTTTATTTTAGCCGGCTTCTTCATAATATAGATATTATATGCCTGGCTCTCGTTTCACATGCCACTCTCCCACGAGAATTAGGCATTATGAGAAAGGGCCAGTGTATAATTTCTTTCGGAGCTGAATTGCCCCTTTCCTTGCAAAGCCCTTGCCTTTAATAAGCAGGGAGGCAGTTCTGGGGTGGGGAGGCAGAAGGCGAGACTTGCTTCTCGAAGACCGTTTGTGAAGGAGATGTGGCTGAAGCAAAGCTGGAGCTGGGCACTCAAACGTCTAGCCATTATGCTGCAGAGGATGCATGAGAGAGACATCAGTATGACGACTGCAGGCATGTGGGTTCCCTCACATGCGCCTCCCTTTTGCTGGAGATGCGCTAAGGCACAGCTTGATCAGGTCAGAACAGCCACAGCTAGCAATGGACCGATCTGCTCACAGTGGTACCTCGGGTTAAGAGCTTAATTCGTTCCAGAGGTCCGTCATTAACCTGAAACTGTTCTTAACCTGAGGTATCACATTAAGCTAATGGGGTAGCCTCCTGCTGCTGCTGCCGCCGCACAATTTCTGTTCTCATCCTGAAGCAAAGTTCTTAACCCGAGGTACTATTTCTGGGTTAGCGGAGTCTGTAACCTGAAGCATCTGTAACCTGAGGTACCATTGTATTTCTGTTTCTCATTTTTCCAAGCTTATGTTCAGTTCTCCATATTTGCACATCTGTTATATAGCTCACAAAAGAGCGGGAAAACGTCTAGCAATCCCAGCAGCCTTTGCAACTGCAATCCCATGACCCTTTCTGTTCCCATTATCCCATGACCAATGGGATGATGAGAGTTGTAGTCCAACAACTTGGAGACCCAAGTTTGGGAAACACTGGACTTCCTCTGGGGTCCCTTCCAACTCTACAATTCTATGGATCATTGCTGTTAGTTTCTGTGGTGTTCACAGAAAGGGGGAGGATGTTAGTTTCTGTTTGTGCCACTGTGCAGCTGCTTAGAGGCCCAGGACTCTGTTTACATTCCAGAGACCTTCCAGGCTGTTGGAAGTCTCACTGGAGACGGGAGACGGATGTGACGTTAGTGGTTTCCTGTTCCTTTGTTCAGTTGCTCTCTGCTTTCATAGAGAGAGGATGTATATTTCTTTGCTGTCTGTGTAGTAAGAAATAAAGCATAGCGATGTAGCCATAAATCTCATCACTTCCCTGTGCTGGAAACTCTGCTGAACGGGAATGTGCCTGAGGCTCAGGGTGTCAATTATCATTGGGGGCAATTACGGAGGAAGATGAGCGTTATCAGCTCGGCCGAACGCAGATCCCGACAATTACTGCACCCCAGAGCCCAGGATCAGCAAGCTCTTCTGCAAGAGGTTTGAAGAGCCCTCTGCTCCCCTTCCCAAACTTGCCAGGGGCAGCATTCAGAGCAGGGCACGGCTGCTGCCATTCCTAGATGTGGTCCCTGGCACTTTTGGCCTCACTCTTGTGATAGGAATTTTATGGTCTTAGCTATATGGTAATGTTCATTACCGCACGTACATAGATCAGCACAGGAAGACCAACCTGGAACCATTTTGATTCCTAAACTGACCAAATCTTTTCTCTGCAAGGTCAAAATGGAAAAGCCTCCCCATTGTCTTTTCCTTCACAAATCCTGTCTTAAGGGTATGTCTGTGTTTGAATAGGGTGTGAGCCTGTGACCTGGCCCAGGAACTAAGTATTTATCACTACAAAAGAATGGCCAGGCTCCCCAGGCAATCCAATCAAGTAACCTGCCAGACAGGAGATAAAAAACAACAGGAGAAAAACAATATTCAAATTTCTGTTTTAGACTGCCTTTTCTGTGATGTAGGTGTGATGTATCTGAGGGGTGGTCTTAGGTTACACCCCTTCTGTGATGTATGTATGATGTTTCTGGGGGTGGTCTTGATCTACAGGGTGGCAAAAAGTCTTTATAAGGCCTTGCGCGCCATTTTTTTGGGGTTCCTCTTCCTCTCCTGCAGGTGAGGGGAGCGCCCTGTTGCAACAGATCAATAAAGATCAAGCTTACTAGCTGCTTTGCTTCTCAATATTCTCTGGTCGGCCTCTGACCATATTCTCTCCTACCAATAGGGAACCTATGTAAGGACTCTATATGCGCTCTTGGATACCCCATAAGGGAAAAGGGCAATTTTTGTTTACAACACTCTGATGCTCCACCACAATGTTTCCTGTCACCTTACTGCCACATCTTGGCATGGGGCGCAGCAACGATGGCTCCCATACATCTGCTTTCACAGATGATTTAAGTCTGTCTTTCAGTGGCTAAGACTATGGGATGATTTGAGCTGTTGGTGTCACATGCTTTGCTTTAAAAATCCCCAAATAAAGCAATCTTTCACAGGCTCCGAGGAAGGAAATCAGAACGGGTGCAATTTTGCAGGCACCCTGAGCAAAGCAGATTGGAAAAATAAGCTTTTCATTACGGTTTGCAGGCCCAGTCACAACAGCTGAGGCACTCAGAGCTGGAAAACATTATCAGGAGGCTTCCCTTACTTATCTTGGTCAGGCATATTTTTTCTTAAATTTTCAAGCACAGGAATCGAAGTGTGCAAGGTCTTCTTTAACAGCAGGTTAACCGGAGCCTGCCTTTTAACTTTCACACCACATCAGAGGCTGGCAATTTTGTTCCTTGCTCGGGAGCAGAGGTTTGCTTCTTATTCAACTGATGCAGCTCATGGGCCAATCTAGATATTGAATCTTTGCCTTAAATGTGCAAGTATTATTATTTTTTAATGCTGCCTGAAGGGGCCTGAAAAAATGCGGAAGGTGTGGAAGGGGGTGAGCCGGGGAAAAGCAGGGAAGTATTTAACTCTTTACTTTCCCGCTGTGTTCTTCACAAAGATCCTATTCTCTGAAGCTGGCATCTGCTTTGGGAAGAAATTTCCGCACTGGTGCCCATGGAGATTTCTTCTCATGCAAACACCAGGCTTCAAAGGAATTTCCCCCAGGAGCACAACCGGGGAAGGAATGGGTTAAAATCCACACACACAAACACCCTGAGTCTGAACGTTTGGCCTTGCATCTCCTCCTTATTATAAAACATCACTTTGATAAGACAGGTTTGAAGGCTTCCTGTCGAAAACTATTTTTCACAAGGGCTGCCAATTTTCTTTTCTGCTAAATCTCCTTGAAGAGCTGGGGGACTCTGGATGCCTCCAGATTGGAGTTTCCTGGCAGGTGTCATCTTCGGCATGTCACCAATGCAGTAATACTGCATTAGTGGTGGGTTTGTACTGAACCGTCCGCCCGTCATTCTGCTTTAATAGCTTCTCAGGGATGCTTCCCCAATGTTATTGCATTACAGTGGTACCTCGGGTTGCGAACGGGATCCATTTCGGAGCCCCGTTTGCAATATGAGCAGAATGCAACCCACGTCTGCACATGCATGGGTCGCGATTCGCTGCTTCTGCACATGCACGAGTGGCGAAACCCGGAGGTAACCCTTTCTGGTACTTCCGGGTCACTGTGGGACACAACCTGAAAAGATTTAACCCGAAGCAAACGTAACAAGAGGTATGACTGTATTGCCATTTGGAAAGGCAAGTTTTTGCTGCTGTTGTTATTCAGCAACTGGACAGTGGCAAATCAGCCATACATCTCTCCTGCCAACCCCGCTGCACAGCAAGGACCAGTGCCCATTGGGTGCTCAGTAACTGCAAAATGCAAAATGCTAGCAGTCACGGCACGGTTGCTAACTCTTCAACAATGGTTTGGGTGACACCAGTTTCTGGGCACAGAGATCCATGTTATCAGCTGGTCTTTGCAGCTGAAGCTGCGGTTAAGACACAGGAATCATGTGGCACAGCTGTCACATGGGAGGTGGATCAAGCTTGCTTTCTCCAGCTCCGGAGGGTAGGACTCAAACCAATGGCTTCAAGTTACAAGGAAGGAGATTCCGAGGCAACATCAGGAAGAACTTTCTGACAGTTAGGGTTATTTGACAGTGGGTCTCCCTTGGGAGGTGGTAGACTCTCCTTCCTTGGAGGTTTTTAAGCAGAGGTTGGGTGGCTATATGTCAAGGATGCTGTAGCTGAGATTCCTGCTGTGATGGCCTGGGACTTGGGCTCGGACTCCGAACCAGAGGAGTCTCAGTCCGCACTGGATCCCTTGCCTCAGGCATCATCTGAACCAAGTCTGGGGCCTTATCCTGAAGAGTTCCAGTCTGCACAGGTTCCCCTGCAACAAGCACCAGCTGGGCCGAGTCAGGGGCCTGAGCCTTCCCTGGCTCCAGATGCGGGGATGACCTCTTTGCCTTCAGCTGGGCCATCACTTACAGCTGCTCCACTACCAGTTGGGTCAGGAGAGGCTGAGGCGGCCTCTGGGTCTAGTAACTTACTGACATCTCCCGAGCTGCAGAAACTGAGGTCTGAGAGAAGGAGAGACCTGAGTACTTGCAGGAGCAGTGCTCGCCTTTGGGCGAGACAGGGAGGTGAGTCACCAGGGGATCACGACCGACCGTTACCCCGACAAAGATAAAAGGCTGTCGGACCCCGCCCCAGGTTGCGGGAGCAACATTGCTGTTTGCTAGAACTTGCCCGAGACCCTGTGCCTGACCTTGCCTGGTTTCCTGCCTTGGCCCTGTTGGACTGACTCCTCACAGAATCCTTGGATTCGGGACCGGACCTGGACCGCATTGCTCAGGTTAACCCCTGGGCCCAGCACATCTGCCTAGATGACCTCAGGGTCCCTTCCAACTCTACAATTCTATGATTCTATGGTTTGACTTCACCCCCAGAGGCATACTCCACTGTCTCTCGAGACAAACAACATGCCAACAAGTAAGGGATGACTCAGTCATTCTTTGGGAATGCAGGGCATGAAAACTCCAGTTGTTGCTGGACTACACCGCCCATCAACCCTGACCATTGGCCATGCTTTCTGGGGCTAGTGGGAGTTGTAGCCCCAGAATCTGGAGGGCCACAAGTTCCCCCAGTCCCATGCATCGTCTCCCCAAAAGAAAACTTTAGCATAGTCAATGAGAGGAGATCAGAAAGAACCAAGGCAATTACAAGAAACCCATTCAGAAGAGGGTGAGTTTGAACTTAATTTTCACCATTCAGTCAGCCTTCCATCCTCCAGCCAGTGAGGGACTGTGCAAGTTTAAAGCATGGTTTAAAGGCAGTGTTAGAAACTGAGATATATAAGCTAGGCTCCAAATAGCACCTTAATCCTAGGTTAGGGTCCCAACAATGGAATGTCTATTTGCCAGGGGGGTTGGGGTCCTTTATAACCCTACAATTCTATGATCTCAACTACATTGCTTGACTGTAGCTTGCTCTTACAGCAATTCTCTCTTCCCAGTATGCAAGGAGGAGAAACACATACACAAGGGAATTGGACATGCTATTAACTACAGACTAAGGCAGAGGTTTGTAAACTGTGGTTGCCAAGCTGGCGCCCAGAAATCTCCACGTAATCGCAACTGGACCTGTGCCAGTAGCAAGACACGCCTGGCTAATTTTGAACACTGGCAAATGTGAGATGTGAGCAACATCTATAAAGTGCGCAGTTGGCAGAGGCTGGTTTGAAGGGGTTCAGAGAGATCTGGCTGAGGGCATTTGGAAACAAAAGTACAGGGCGCCACAGAAAACACACCAACACAGGCCGTGTGTCGCACCATGCATTTAAAGCACTTTTGTGATACTGTGTGTGATACAATGTGCTTTTTTGGTATCATAGCCCTTTTAAGTATATGGTGTGATTATGGCCATAACATATAATCATAACATCTTACACATTATAGCAAGTTGTGACTTGAATGTTTGGAAGCCAAGATTATATATAAATACATTGTTTCTTGGATGAAACCCTTAATTTCTAAAAGTAGAGTTTCAAAAAGAAGAATTATGGAGATTATCCTTTTTCTCTCTCTGTTAAAGGAGGAGTGTGAAGAAAAGGCAGTTGAGGAGAGGTGAAAAAGAAAAGTTAGAAAGAGATAAAGAGAATTCTCAGAACTGTAGTTTGCAATGGGTGCTGGGAATTGTAGCTTTGTGGAGGGTGAACTATGGTATTATGTATGGTATTATGTATTGTATTGTACTCTATTGTATATTTTTTTTACTGTAAGTCGCTTGGAGACTTTCGGGTGACAAGCAACTAATAAGTTTAATAAATCATCATCCTTTGTGACAGACTCAACCTGCATATAAGAGGTAGCCACTCCTCAGTTCTGTGTGTCTCCATCATGTGTTCTTGCAAGCATGCAGGAGATGCATAAGTTCCTACAACAAACTGGTACCCACGTCCAAGATGCGCTCAGTGCAAACAGCCTTAGGAATCTCGCCTTTCTGCATGTGTATGAATGACAAATTGTGCGGTGGAGTGGAAAACAATGCAATAATTAAAACATGCCCAAGATCAAGTGCCATAGATTTAAATCCCTTGTCATCTAGTTCAGTACTGTCTACTCCGGTGGTTTTCAACCAGTGTGCGGTAGCACCCTTGGGTGCCTTGAATGATGGTCAGGGGTGCCGTGAGTGACCCTGGTCTCTATCCCTCCTCCCTTCGCTCCCTCCTCTGATGCCCTCTCCTGTCTCTACCTCCCAGAGGTTTGCACAGCTGCTTGTTGCAGCAGCCCTTGCTATAAGCTCCTCAGGCAAATGGTGCCTCTGGGGCTGGCCAGGGGGTGCTTCCCAGGCCCCTGTGGGCACCTCTCTTTGGGGTAGGGGGGTCAATTCAGAGACCAGGGGGCAGCAGCATCTGCCTGGAGGACTCCCAATGAGAAGGACGAGGGGAGGAGGCTGGGGGAACACTCCACAAGGGGAGGGTATTCGAAAAAGGGCGAGGGGCTGCCGGCTCTGCAGGCAAGGGGTGTCATAACTGGGCTCCTGAGCCCCACAGGGGTGCCGTGGAAAGAATGTAGTTGGTCAAGGGAGCCGTGGACCCAAAAAGGTGGAAAACCTCTGATCTTGGATAAAATGACAGGAAGGATTTGAAAGCTGTGGGACCAGAGATTTACAGAAGATTGGAAGAAATATACAAACTATTTGAAGAGCAACAGTAACCAACAAATTACGCTAGTAGGACTACAAGAAGTTTTGTAAGGAGGAATATATTAAATATTGCAAAGAAGAGAGACATTAGTTATGATATTTAAATGTAATAGTGAAAGTAAGAAATGTAAATTAAGTGAAAAGATGGGAAAATTTTCAGATGTGATTGATGGAAGTCAAAAAAAATGTGTCTAAGATATAAAAGTATGTTTCATAATTGTTGAAAATGGTATGCTGTGTGTGTGTGTGCGCGCGCGTGCTTGTGTGTGTGTGTGTGTGTGTGTAAAGGGACCCCTGACCATTAGGTCCAGTCATGAGCGACTCTGGGGTTGCGGCGCTCATCTCGCTTTATTGGCCGAGGGAGCCGGCGTACAGATTCCAGGTCATGTGGCCAGCATGACAAAGCCGCTTCTAGCGAACCAGAGCAGCACACGGAAATGCCGTTTACCTTCCCGCCGGAGCGGTACCTATTTATCTACTTGCACTTTGACGTGCTTTCGAACTGCTAGGTTGGCAGGAGCAGGGACTGAGCAACGGGAGCTCACCCCGTTGCGGGGATTTGAACCGCTGATCTTCTGATCGGCAAGTCCTAGGCTCTGTGGTTTAACCCACAGCGCCACCCGCGTCCATATATACCTCTGATCTACTCCGACTATCACCAACTCTCTGGGGTCTCAGATAGCTTTCCCCAACCCTACCTGGAGACACCTGGGGCCTTCTGCATGCAGGGCAGAAGTTCTCCCATTGAGCTGTTGTTCTCTCCTTAACAGAAAATGCCTGTCTAAATAGAAATGGCCGAGGTTCTGGAACACCTCCAGGTTTTTCCATAAATTGGATGTGACAGGTGAGGAATGAGTCATCATGGAGAGAATGCAGAAGGTGGAAGGCCTCTCTCCCTCACATAAAACTACGTCTTAGGGACTATCCAATAAACCTGAGCTACAAAAAGTTTCAGGAAGAAAACATAAAGACCCCCAAAAAACTCCCAAGGTACCAATTTATCATTTGTGGGCTGGAACATCTGGCTAGCCACTGTGAGAATAGGATGATGGGTGAGATGGGAGTCTGATTTGATCCAGCAGGTCTCTTTGAACGCTCTTGAGATACAGAATTCACTACCACAAGACACTGCAAGGTTAATCTAAGCTGTGATTCTGGTCTGAGAAGTCTCGTCTTAACAGGTCACTTATTCCCATTGTTTTAAACCGGAATATATCAATGTTCTAACAGAAAGCCGGCGAAAAACCAGTGTAGTCCCTTTTGCGATTGTGTAAAACTGATTGCCGGCAGGCGCTTGGTAAAATCCTTGAGTCTATTTAACACAGTGCCAGATTTATATAGGCGAAACTTCTGTGCCACATATAGATGGAAGCTTGAGTTTGTTCAAGTCAGTAGTATCTTAGTGCTGTTACTTTAGTGGATTCTCCCATGTACATTTAAGGTGTAAATTTGGTACCAATGTTGCAAAAGAACATAGCAAGAGCCCTGCTGAATCAGGCCAAAGTCCCAATTAGTCCAACAGTTGCCTATGGCAAGCTTTGCAGCAGCATCACATACCCTCTGAAGAGTGGGCTTGCGAAAAGAGGGCGTGCAAGTATGCAATGAAAAATTAAAAGATTTTATTAATTCCTTTTTAAAAGATTCATGTTTACTAGCCTGGAGTATGAGTGCGTAATAAAAAAAATTAAAAGGTTTTATTAATTCTTTTTAAAGGATCCTAGTTAACCAGCTTGGAGTATAAGTACACAATTAAAAAAATTAAAAGATTTTACTAATTATTTTTAAAAAGATTCTAGTTTACTAGCTTGGAGTACATAATAAAAAAGATATTTTTTTTAAAGACTCTAGTTTACTAGCTCAGAGTATGAATACATGATAATAAACTGAAAGATTTTATTAATTCTTTAAGGAAGATTCTAGTTTACTAGCTTTTCAAAAAGACTGAACACATTCACAGAGGGTCTCGATGGTTTTTAGCTGCGATAGCTAAATGGGCCCTCCATAGCCACAAGTCTATCTCATAGGAAAACAGGAAGTTGCTTTATATAGAGTCAAAACTTTAGCCCATCTAGCACAGTACTGTCTACCCAGGCTGGCAGCAGCCCTCCAGAGAGGGCTGGAGAAGAGGAGGTTAAGGGGTGATATGATAGCCATGTTCAAATATATAAAAGGATGTCACATAGAGGAGGGAGAAAGGTTGTTTTCTGCTGCTCCAGAGAAGCGGACACGGAGCAATGGATCCAAACTACAAGAAAGAAGATTCCATCTAAACATTAGGAAGAACTTCCTGACAGTAAGAGCTGTTCGACAGTGGAATTTGCTGCCAAGGAGTGTGGTGGAGTCTCCTTCTTTTGGAGGTCTTTAAGCAGAGGCTTGACAACCATATGTCAGGAGTGCTCTGATGGTGTTTCCTGCTTGGCAGGGGGTTGGACTCAATGGCCCTTGTGGTCTCTTCCAACTCTATGATTCTATGATTCTATGAGTCTTTCCCAGCCCTGCCAGGAGATGTGGGTTGAACCAGGACCATTTTGCATGAAAACCTTCTGCTACCTGGGGGGTGTCAACCCTCTCGCCTTCGTAGTCAGGCAGGAGTGCAAATACCACCAGCAACGACCAGCTAATGTATCTCGGTACTGGATCCATTCCTCAGCCGTGGTTTGACCATGAAAACCCTTCAGACTCCAAGTGTGTTCGAGCTGAGAGAGGCGATAAAGCCCCAGCACTAGGATCTGCGCTCATCTCCAACGGTGATCCCTTGCCCTCCAACATTAACAATATCGTGCATGTGTGAAACCAGGACTTTGTGCCCATTTGAGCACAGCTCTCTGACCCTTAGATGGAAGATTTTGAGCTGGGTGAGGGTTCACCTATCCCCGCGTCCCATCTCTGTGGGATTGGCTGGTGGCAACAGAGTAAACGGCAGTGGCGTAGCGTGGGGGGTGCAGGGGGGGCCGGCCGCACCGGGCGCAACATCTGGGGGGGGCGCGCGCTCGCACTCACAGCTCTCTGAGTGCTAAAATCCACGGGTTAGGGGGCGCAAATTACTTGCCTTGCCCCGGGTGCTGACAACCCACGCTACGCCACTGGTAAACGGCAAAGGGCAGGCCACGCGATGCAGACTGCATGGACATTCATCCAAGCCAAGGCTTCCCGTGGAGCAGGGAGACAGGTGCTGGCCATGCTCCAAGAGCACACTGGTCAGTGCGTCAAGCAGGGAACATGTTTTTCCCAGTCCTTCCCTCCAGCCTTTCCCCATGTCTGACATAAGTATCTCCCCATTGCTCCAGGAGTTTTTCTTAATAAAAAAGGGAAAGGCAAGCCTTGATCAGGAGCTCATGGTTTTGCTTAGCCAATTCCAAGGGCCTTGGGGGGGGGGGGAGAGTTGAATCTGTTCTTTGGGCCTCTTTTACTCAGCCCTAAATTGTTGATTTTCTTCCCAGTGACTCTGACAAAGATACTGCCAGAGCCAATGTAGTCATTCTTATTCACATGGGGAGGGTTCAGCTTTCCCAGCTGTCTAATTGCGCAACCTCTGGCAAGACACATTTTTATGCCGGCCTCAGTTTCTCATCTGTAAAATGGGAATGTTTGGGGGCCTGCCTTGCAGATAGACTACAGGGTGTGAACATGGAATGTTCTTGTAAAACACTGCTTGCAAAGCACTTCATTGCTTTGTTGTTGTTTTAAAATGGGCCCACCTCATAAGAATCCTATGGTGTTCTCTACTGCTCCCATTTTACAGGTAAGGGAACTGAGGATGAGAGTGGGAATGAGAATGTGACTCGCCTCAGGCCGCAGAATGACTCTGTGGCAAAGATGGGCCAGGAATCCTGGAGCCCCTATTCAACGGATCCTGAAAGCTTTCACTTTAATCGAAAACACATGGGGTGAGGGTCCGTTCCTAATTAATGCAACGTACTTGCTTTATAGGGACGCGGGTGGCGCTGTGGGTTAAACCACAGAGCCTAGGACTTGCCGATCAGAAGGTCGGTGGTTCCAATCCCCGCGACGGGGTGAGCTCCTGTTGCTCGGTCCCTGCTCCTGCCAACCTAGCAGTTCAAAAGCACGTCAAAGTGCAAGTAGATAAATAGGTACCACTCTGGTGGGAAGGTAAACGGCATTTCCGTGCGCTGCTCTGGTTCACCAGGAGCGTCTTAGTCATGCTGGCCACATGACCCAAAAGCTGTAAGCCGGCTCCCTTGGCTAATAAAGCAAGATGAGCGCTGCAACCCCAGAGTCGGTCACAACTGGACCTAATGGTCAGGAGTCCCTTTACCTTTTGCCTGCTTTGTAAGTTGTGCATATTTGCTTTATAGTTTGCACTGCTGTTCTTGTGCCCTTTTTACATGGCCAAAGGCTGAATAGGAAGAATCTGTGGCAAAGGTGAGGTCTGGACACAGGAGATTAAAAATCATAAATCTGATGTACTGAGGTTGGGCTGGAGGCATGTGGAGCAGGGGAGAGAGATCTTCCAGAAACATCTGGAGGAGACCAATTGCAGAGGAAACAGAAATGAAAGGAAAACAAAGTAGACTTGAATCAGCTCAGGACTGTCATTTCCTCTCGGCTGCAGGGGGTGGGGAGGGCTACTCTCAGGGGAGGAGGGAGTGAATGATGTGGAGGGAAGTAGGGGAGAGAGTCAAGGGAAATGCTAACAGAGACATTGAACGCACTTTTATTACTTATGGAAAATCTTTCAATTAAAAAAAGATATCAAAAAAGATATAGGGATAAATGAATTAGAAATGGAATGATAAATGCAGATATTTATTTAGATATAGGGATAAATGTAAAAAGGTAAAGGTAAAGGGCCCCTGGATGGTTAAGCCCAGTCAAGGGTGACTATTGGGTTGTGGCGATCATCTCGCTTTCAGGCTGAGGGAGCCAGCGTTTGTCCACAGACAGCTTTCCGGGTCATGTGGCCAGAATGACTAAACCGCTTCTGGCACAACGGAACACCGTGATATAAACCGGAGTGCACAGAATTGCCATTTACCTTCCTGGCACAGCGGTACCTATTTATCTACTTGCACTGGCCTGCTTTCGAACTGCTAGGTTGGCAGGAGCTGGGACAGAGAAACAGGAGCTCACTCAGTTGCAGGGATTCGAACCACCGACCTTCCAATTGGCAAGCCCAAGAGGCTCAGTGGTTTAGACCACAGCGCCACCCTATACATTTATAGGGATAAATGTATTTCGATATAGACAACGTGCTATTGTTTATACGGACCATGAGTTGTGGGGGTGGCTTGGCGATAAATCCAACAATGTATATATTATGAATTACTGAAAAAGGTGAAGGAGGGCAGCATTGTGAAACTCCAAAACCCCATCTGTCCCCTGGGCAAACCCTCTGCCCACAACCCAAGCAAGACCATTACACTTCCACCTCCCCCTTCCCCAGCAATTCTCTGCCACTTTCACACAACCGGGGCAGCAGACAGGGACGTAATCCCTGCAGTTTTGCCAGTACTGAATGTGGCAAACTTCAGAGGTGGGTCCCCAGTAAGAAAATGTACATGTAGAGACAGTGGCACAGACAAAAAAGGAGGGGGAGAGAGAGAACAAAAGAAGGGAGGTGTATCGAAGAAGGCGTATCCGAGCTCCAGTGCGGTATAGCCGTTATCAAGTGTTGCACTACGACCCGGGAGTCCAGGGTTAGTGCATTCAATAAATATGAACCAGAGGTCAGGGAAATAAAGGACAGGGCAGCAATAATCTTTGCATTCAGCTTGCGAAGGCAGCACGTGGCGGGCGGAAACCGGCCACACAATTTGTAGGCCAGACAGAATAGATCGGAAATTCTTGCAACCAGCTTTCCCTTCCTCTTGCGCCCACCCACGCACCCCCCAGCAAAAAACAAAATCTCCAATAGTACTCTTTGTATCTCCGTTATTCAGACTTGGCACAAGGGCAATACAGGAAGATGACAGCAAGCAAACAAAAGAGAGGGATTGCAAAACATTTCAGCCTGTCTTCTCCAGCTGCTCTGGTGTGTAATCAAAGGGTGCTGTGCGGCCAAGGTGGCCTTTCTGGCACCCTTGCGGCACCCTTTGATTGACAGCACAGCAGCACATTCTGCTCTTTATGGCTTTAATATCTTTGCTTTGTAAATAACAGCATTCTAGCAGCCAGCGGCATCCTTCCACAAGGCTTCCGGAGCAAACTTGTCCGGCATGTCCTTTTCAATGCTTTGAAAACTACCTCTCCCGCACACAGCCCAGGATTGCAGCCTGGTGAGTATTTCTAAAAGGTCACATGCTTTATCTCTCGCTCTGATACAGATAAGCCCATCATTTCCATCCGCTCAGGCTGCCATCCTGCGGGAGTTCGTTCTGCAAAGCTGCAGTGTCACAACTTGACTTCGCTTCTTATGCCGACGAATTAGCTCGGGGTTACTGTTTTGGGGGGAAGAGGGTCTCCAATAAAGGCGATGTAAAAAGAAAACCACCCTACCCAAAAATTGACGCACCCTTGCCTGTTTGGAAATCAGTATCTACTGAAGCCAGGAGGGATGCCAGAAGGAAAGCTCTGCAGGGGGAGATGTCCTATGCTCCATCAAGTTTTTAATTTCTTCTTATCAATAAAGGAGCGTGACGAAGGGGAGGCAGGATTCATCCCGAGGGCTAGCCCCGGCCTCCTGCGAAGGAGAGGCAAGCGCGCCCTTCCCTGCTGCCGGGTGTCCCCGTGTGCCCTTGGGCTGCCCAGCTGCGCAGCCCGCCAGGGGTGCCCGGCTGGCACTCACTCACCTGAACCCGGCCACGGCGCTGCGGTTCCTCCGCCAGGTTCTGCCTTGCTGCAGCAGGACTCCCTGCACGACCTCCTTCTCGTCCGGCAGCCGGTAGACGGGGAAGATGTACAGCCAGCAGAGGACAAAGAAGCCCAGGGCGCTGGCGCCCACCGGCAGCCGGGTGCGGGGGCCTTTGCACGCCAGGAGACCCGCCGCCATCCTCCGATGCCGTTTCCCCGCCTTCCAGTCGCTCATCGGGAGCCAGCCGGCAGCTCCCGGCGCCGCAGGAGCCGCAGTCCCGACCACCACCTCATCCTCCGGGGGCGAAGAAGCGCCCCATGGCCAGGACGCCGCCGCCGACAACAGCAGCAGCAGCAGCGCGTTCCTCTTCCTCGCCGATGCGCCCAGGCGCGCCGTTCCTTCTCCTCCTCCTTCTGCCGCTGCTGCTTAAAGACGCCGAGGGAAGGGGTGGGGGCTGCAAGGAGGAGGGAGGGCGGGCAAGCCCACGGGCCCCCCCATGGCTCGTCCGGCCTTGCAAAGCCTCCGCCGCCTCCCTCCGCGATTTCTAAAGAGGGAGGGAGATCCGAGAGAGAAAGAGAAAGGAGAGCGCAGCTCGCATGTGCTGCCCGGCTAGCTCTGCAAAAAGCTGTGCAAAGCGCAGCGGCGCCCCGACGGAGCGGCAACCCGCCCGGGTCCTCTCCTCGTCGGCTGACAGTCTGGGGAGGGGAGAGGGGGAGGGGAGGGGTTGGGATCCTCGAGGCTGAAAAGCAGCGTAAGGAAAAGGGGGAGGGGGACAGAAGGGGGTGTGGCGGCGGCGGCGGCGGCGGCGTCTGGCTACGACGCGCGGAGGCTCTGCCGGGTTCCTGCGCGCCCTAGCCAAAATAAGAATGATCTCTTTTTCCCGTGCGCATTCACCCACAAATCACACCCACCCGCCCACACATCGAAAGGGAACCGGAGAGGGTGGGCTTGGCCACTTCGTCTCTCCGCTTTTCTCTTTCTTTTGTTGCTCTTGAGCTTTCTGCCGCAGGCAAAAAATGTAAAAATGAAAGATTTGGAGCAGCCAGCAGAGGAAAAAGAAAAGAGGCGAAGCGAGAGGTATTATTCCTAAGGAAAGAAAACGGGGATTTCTAAGGGGGTGGGGGTGGAGTTCATGATATCAAAAGCTTCTATTGTTTTCCAAAGATAAAGCGGTCAGGGGGGAGGCCGAGTTGATGTCTGACAATAAAGAAACGTCGAGGAGGAGGTGTGGCGAGAAGATCGCGCCTTCTTGAGGATTTGGGGGTTGAGAGGAGAAACGGGGCAGCTGGAAATCTTGGCCGAGGTGAAAGCGCTGCTGGAGAACACTGGCAGCCTTCTGGTGGACCAGATGCCTGCTCCGTCTACAAAGGAAGGGTTGCTGGTGGCGCTTCCCGCCACATTCCCGCCTCTGCGACCTTCCGCGGGCTGCGTGCCAGGGCTGGGCGGCGTTAAAGTGCAAATGGATGTATGTGATGGAAGCGTTACCTTGGTGCAGTAGGCTAGTTTCTACACACACACCCACACCCTCACCCTCTATTCTCCAGAAAACACTAGGTAAATTCAAGAACACTGTCCAGCCTGGAAAAAGCACTCAAGTATAGGGTAGGGTTGCTTAGGGGGTGTGGCTCGGGAAGCCTCATTTCCCCACCTGTGGTCTGCCTTGACTGACAGTAGCTCTCCAGGATAACATTCAGGGGATAACCCTACCCTACCAGAAGACACCGCAGATTGGATTTTCTGTTTACCTCAGTTACAAACGCCAGGTGTGCTGCAGGCCCTCTACCAACAAGGCAGTCTCTGTGTACCAGCAGTCTGGGGTTCCAGCCCCACATTGGGCAAAAAGATTCCTGCATTGCAGGGGGTTGGGCTAGATGACCCCCAGTGTCCCTTCCAACTCTACACATCTATGATTGTATGAACCTGAAACCCACATAGCCCCCTAACAGACCCTAATTTAGTTAATTGCCTTCTACCTCCCTCCACACTCCATCTTGAGACAACTGGGTGGTACCTAAAATAGAGCCATTGAAATTAATTCACATAAGGCCCATTAATTTAAACAGGCTTACTCCTGAGTAAAACATAGCAGAATACCACCTTGGGTCATTCCACGCCAAATCACCTGATTTTAATACTCGACCGTGCTCTCACAACTCAGATTTTCTTCCCAAGAAATTTATGTGGTTATTTTATAACCACAAAAAACACCCTCCTTTTTTAAGAAGCATAACAAGTACATGGTTAGCCCATTCTACAAAAAAAGTATGATACATGTGTTAGTTGTGGTTTGCGCCCTACGGCTTATCGAACCTACTGGGAATAAAATGACAAAAATTCACTTTTAATGGTCACTGACCCTTTTCTGTGGCACTTAATACCATTTTTATACCTTATTTTGAAAGAGACCACAATTAGCTTTATTTTGATACCCAAATAAGCCCAATTGGTTGAAAAATAAGCAAAACAGAAGGTGGTTTTTTTTAAACTGACGCAGAAATTGCATTAGTTTAAATCACGCGAAAATTGAATTTTTTTAAACATTCTCCTGTGCCCAATTTTGGACCAAAACAATCTTTAAAAATTAATTTGAGGTTATGAGCTCCTGTTGCTCGGTCTCTGCTCCTGCCAACCTAGCAGTTTGAAAGCACGTCAAAATGCAAGTAGATAAATAGGTACCACTCCAGCAGGAAGGTAAATGGCATTTCCGTGCGCTGCTCTGGTTCGCCAGAAGCGGCTTAGTCATGCTGGCCACATGACCCAGAAGCTGTATGCCGGCTCCCTCGGCCAATAAAGCGAGATGAGCGCCGCAACCCCAGAGTCGGCCACGACTGGACCTAAGGGTCAGGGGTCCCTTTACCTTTACCATAGGTATCTACACATTTTTAATTTTTTTTTAAGAAAATCTTTGTCGTGAGAGCACACAGCACCAGGTGATTTGGCATGGAACGACCCCCGTAGGACTCCATGACATGAGTCAAACTTCCCCCTGGCACACAAACATCTATGCTCTGTTTTAACCATTAATCTGATGAGCTATAGAGTACCTGGAAGCCTGCCAATTACTCTGTGATATTTTGGTTAGCCTAATAACAACTTTGCTGTACTGTGGATTTAGAATATTTTCTTAAAGGTCAGTAGCTTGGCTTCTGTTTTCTCTTCACCAAGTTTAGAGTCTTCAAGACAACAGGAAAGAAGTGGAGAGGCAGGAAGTCAGCATGACTTTGTAGAACACCCAGGCAGGAAGATGGGACCCCACCTTTCATTATTTTTTATTATTATTGTTTAAATTTATACACTGCCCTATACCCGGAGGTCTCAGGGCGGTTATGTCACAAGCTTTACCCCTACCCCTTCAGAACAAGCAGGCATCTCACTTGAATCCTTCCTCCTCCCTGCCCTTTTTCTCTGTTTTCTCTGGTCATGAGGACTAGCGACTTGCAGAACCCACTCAACACAGGGAGATGCTAAACCTTCAAAGCCACTGTTATAAAGGCAGGTGAAGATTTTATTCTGTTGGTGAGACTGAATCCAATAGTCCATTCACGCGTGCAAGGCAACAAAGAGGCCAGTGTTAACCGGTCCTGGTATAGTGCGGGGAATGTTGGCACATGATAAAAAATATCCTTTATTGACGCTGTTGCTTCCCATAAGCCCAGCAGCCTAACAAGCTTTTCTGTTTCAAGGCTGAAAAACCAGATTGCCCACTTGATCACAACACTGAGCCATCTTTCACCTGCCGAGACTTTGTTTTACTTTGACTTTTGCCTCAACCGGACTTCATGGATAATAAACAGCTGCAGCCAGCTCAAAATCATTTCCCTCTTGGCAAACACAGCTTATTCCCAATGATAAATTGGATGGGTGTGGATTTCAGCTTCAGTTGAATAATGGTATTTTAGAGAACTATGCAGTAAATATAGACAAAAAGAGGGACTTCTCATATATATGCAGTGTTTTGCCATTCTGCTTTTATCTCCTCCAACCCCCCCCCCCAAAATGTTCTGATTCCACAACACACAAAAATGTGGCTCGTGCCGGTTGCCAACATTTCAAACAGGCTCTGCAGCTGTGCCTGCTTAGCCAGTAGGAATTAGTTTCTGAAGCTAGTTTTTAAAGGGTGCGAATTGTAAAATAAAATGAGTAGCTGCTAGTTGCTGCAGCTAGCAAGGCCTACTAGATAGGTGTGTGACCCTGTGGCTTATTCCCATGAAGGAATACTGTTTTGCATACGCTCATCTAAGCATAACCTCCAGATAAACTCCCAGGACATCGTTCAACCTTTTCTTGATTCATCCTTCACTTCCCAAGAAGAGCATTTATTGTACAGGTGCATCCTGCTCTGTGGGACAGGCTCAGCACTCTACTTGCTCCCAGATATATGTCTAGACATCCACATACGTCATGGGCTAGTGTTGCTGATCTATCCCCCTGGGGCTGCAGAGTTTCCAGACGCAGATCGATAAAAGCCAAGCTGATCAGAAAGGAAAAGGGTGCGTGTGTTGTGCTAATCTTGCTAGATCAGCACGGCATCAAACCAGGGTAAGGAGAACAGGGGCACATCTTGGATGTACAGATTTCAATGCAAAATCATCATCATGCACGAGGCACATGACGGCCCATCTGTCTCCATGCTAGCTCTCTGGCGCACACTTGTGGCCAAGACATCTCCGTTCCTATCAAGGAGATGTGTGGTACCTCTGTGGAGAGCTATTAGGATTTGCACTGAGATGCTTTCAAGGCAGATGCTTTAGCAGCAGGGGAGATTTGCAGGAAGTCAGCTAGTGGCAAAGATTTGCAGGGAAATACATGTGTCTTTTTTATTCCCTTTCAACACCAGCAGAATTCATGCTGCAGTTTGGGCATAGCACCTTTAAAGCCCACTCACATGACATTTCTTGGCTTCAACAATATTGATCTCCCTCCCACACCTTTTTGGCAGCTTGATTTTAATTAACACAAAGATCAAAGGTCCGCTACATTCCATCCCAGAGAACTAAATGGCTCTGATTGTCACATGGAAAACATCTGATGATGAGTTGTGTCTTATTGTGACCCCATCATAGATAGGTATGTTTTTCATGCATCCACATTACTGGCTGTCTCGGGTCATGGCAGACCCATTCCTGTGATCAGCTGCTTCCTGTCCTATCCCTTTTCCTTAACCATCTCCCCATTCAGTTTGTCTTCGTCTTTCCTGGCTGTCCAGAACCAGTGCCGCTGCCTCCTTCCCGTTAACAGCACACAGCTCTTCCTCCTCCTTGGTCCTTCCTTCTGCCGACTTAAAATTCTCCTTGCCCTCACAGAAACTGCATCTTGTTCATGGAACCTTCACCCTGAGAAGTCAGAATGTTCATTAGCATTCCGTGTCCTCCTGCCAGAGCAGCAGCCAATAGCCAAAGAGGTGGGCCGCTGGAACAAAATGAACCTGTGTGCATTCATTATACATATATCATACATGCTGAAGAGTCACAAATTATGGTCTATGAGCTGTCTTTGGAGGCTGCTGGGAGCCTCTGATCTTTTCCTTTGATATTCATTTTCCTCTTCTTTTAGAAGCAGCCTTGCTGGGATTAAAGAATACCACCCATTGCCTTCCTCTCTGCCTCCAGGGTGGCATGACTGCTAATTTCCTCTCGCATATGGCAGTGCTGAACCATCGGTCTGCATCACGATGCCAGACTGGCTAGAAGAGAGCGAAGTGGCAAGACAGTACCAGGATAGCAGCAAGCCCAGTTTGTGCACACAGCAATATCACTCAGGCCACAGGGACCCAACTTGCCTGGTCAATAAGGCCACCTGTGTGAGCAAGGATCAAACACACAAAAAACGGACCACAAGTATTAACAAGGTGCGGCAAAAAAAGGCCAGCTTCGGGACTGCGATTTAACACCCACCTATCACGATCATATCCTTTAATAGAAAACTCAGGTGGAACGAGCTTGTTTTCTCCAGCTCTGGAGGGCAGGACTCGAACCAATGGCTTCAAGTTATAAGAAAGGAGATTCTGACGAAACATCAGGAAGAACTTTGCCAGCAAGAGCTGTCAATAGTGGAACAGACTCCCTTGGGAGGTGGTGGACTCTCCTCTTCCTTGGATGTTTTTAAGCAGAGGTTGGATTGCCATCTGTCATGGATGGTTCAGTTGAGATTGCTGCATTGCAGGGGGCTGAGCTAGATGTCCCTTGTGGTCCCATCCAACTTTATGGTATGTGAAAATAGAAAGGGAGCCAAAATAGGGTGGCTCAGAAACACTGGGGTTCCCAGAGGTACAAAAACATCTACATAGCTTAGCAGCAGAACATCTGTCTCACATGCAGAATGCCCAGGTTCAGTCTCAATGTGGAATTGGGCAAGATCCTGAAACCCTGGTGAGCAATTGCCAGTTGGGGTGCAGTGTTGGGATAGAGGAACCAATTCAGCACAAGGTAGCTTCCTGTGAAAAGGTAAACTGAGGGACTGGGCTAGGGAGAGAGAATCCTGAACAGAAATGGCTGAACGGAAACACTGAGGAACATGAGAATTCATTGCAACTTTATGCTGAAGGTCCCGCTTGCTCCATCTAATAGCCAACTCGGGGTTTGAGGGCCTATCATTTTGGAAGGGAGCAGGTCTGTGTGTGCGTGGCATGTGTCCTGGCCTGCCCAAAGTGGCTGTCACATCAAAGTATGGAGGTATCTCCAGGAGACCTCTCATCCTCCAGGGCTACAGCATTCATTTGGGTAGCTGCTGTCAACTGCCTGCTGTCCATAGGTGTGGTGGAGAACACTGCCAGTGTCTAAGTGAGATTCAACTGCTAGTTGGATCAGGTCTTGGTACATAGAACGGGAGGCTCCATCTAGTCCTTTACCTCAGGAAGAAAAATGTGCTTCATCCTTACAGTTCATACTTCAAAGATGTTCTGTTTTATTTCATGTGGGCTCCCATTGATTCAACCCTAGAGGGACGTGAAGGGCAGATGGGGCTCATCAACCTGGGAAGGTAGCCTATGTAGGAGAAGGAAAACTCTGATCCTAAACCTCCGCTGCCTTGCAGGATATATCTTCCGGAGAAGAAAAGGCTCAGGAGTAAGCCCTACGCAAATCCAGAGTGGAGTGGAGTCCCTAAGACGGCTAGATGGAACCTTGTTCGCCTCCTTCCGGCAACTCCTGCAGCCAAGCCGGTGCCAAGCATCTTGCTCTGCTTTCCTTTGGACCACATCAGCGAGGTTGAGAGAGGGGTCTTGTCGACTGGGCAGCCCAGGACCTACATATACACTGCCCAGGCTTGCACCCTGGGGAGGTCACTTCAGTGCTGCTAATACAGTGTTTTGACCTCGCCGTTGAAGGCAAACGCTATTGTCTCTCAAGACAGATGGATGCCAACAACAGGTAATGTGAAGGGAGTCATAACCCAGAGACAGAGCACATGGTTTGCATTGCGGAAGGCCTCAGGTTCAATGCCCACCATCTCCAGAAAGGATGAAGATTCAGGAGAGCTGATGCCAGTCAATGTAGACAGTGGACCAATGGCATGACTGTAATAAGGCTTACTATGTTCCTACAACAAGGAGTGGTCTAGAATGGGCTAAGCCTGGGATGGGGAACCTGTGGCCTTCCAGATATTGTTGGACTACTGCTCGCCCCAACATCCAAATGGCGAGCTGCTGTTCAGACGAGCGCTTTGATCACCAGAAGATGAGAATCTACCTTGTCTCACTACAAGCGCAACGACAAATGTTTTGCAACATGGTAGTGCTCATGTTTAGAGGAGGCAACTATTGCAAGTCATTAATTAGACCAGATGGCGGTGTTAAAACGTTTAACAGACAACATACGTTTACCGGGAAAATAAACACCCAACAGATCCCTCCATAAATCATAACATACATTTTGATAGGCAGGCAACATTTATGGCGGCTGTTAATTTTTGGTAGAAGGAACACATACTTCTGCTCTCAGAAATTACCTCCTGTTCAAGTGTCATGAAGGGAACCTGATGTGCATCATAGGCAGGGCCGCAAGGTGCATGATTGCTGGATCTCATATAGTGTGAAAGTGGGTGAACCTGGGTTGTACCATATAGTCTGAGCAAAATCTGCCCGTTCCTCTCTCTGACCCGATATCTGACCACTTTGGCAGCCTACACGTGAAGCCTATCAGGTTTGGAAAGCCGTCTTCCACAAAGTGATGATCTTGCATGTTTAAAAGCTGCTTCCAGTAAATATGAGAACGATTTATTTCTTTGCTTGCTTTAGCAGATGCAAGTGTGTCCCACTGGGATCCTAAGGGAATGAGTAGCATGTTCAACAAGATTTTAAATCAAGTTGTGCATTCAAGAAGGGATTTTCATTACCATTTCAAAAAAACAACTATTCTGAAAAACCAATACAACCGTAACTAAAAGATTAAATGATTGTGAAAACTCAGCCTTACTCCTGCCTTACTCCCCTACATCTTCTATTGTTTCCATCTTATCTTTTTTTAATATAGATTTTGTAAGCCCTTTGGGCTAGAAACCTGTTCTTTGTAAAGTGTCATGTAAAGGTAAAGGTACCCCTGCCCGTACGGGCCAGTCTTGACAGACTCTAGGGTTGTGCGCTCATCTCACTCTAGAGGCCGGGAGCCAGCGCTGTCTGGAGACACTTCCGGGTCACGTGGCCAGCGTGACAAAGCCACATCTGGCGAGCCAGTGCAGCACACGGAACGCCGTTTACCTTCCCGCTAGTTAGAGGTCCCTATTTATCTACTTGCACCCAGGGGTGCTTTCGAACTGCTAGGTTGGCAGGCGCTGGGACCGAGCGACGGGAGCGCACCCCGCCACGGGGATTCGAACCGCCGACCTTTTGATCGGCAAGTCCTAGGCACTGAGGCTTTTACCCACAGCGCCACCTGCGTCCCAAAGTGTCATGTGCTGCATTATAAATACTTATACACTGCTGCTACTCTTCCTGCTGCAATTGTTCCAAAACACAGAGGCGCTTGAGAATTCAATTCTTGGCCCAATTCAAGGTGCTCATGTAGTTTGAAGCCCTGAATGACTTAGGCCCCAAATATCTAAAATACTGCCTATGTCTCTACAGCCCCCTTATATACAGCCCCGCCTTCTTTTTGTGATTGTAAGTTGTTTTATTAAACTGCTTTTAACATTGTGCTTTCATTGTTGCAACCTTAGATGGGACCTTAGGTGAAGGGCAGTATTAAAACAGCAGCAGCAACTCTCTAGCGGCAGTTGTGCCTTTAGGCGTAAGAAATCTTTGACAAGCTTCAGAATCTCCTTTAAAAGGTTTGTTCTCTTGAAAGTTCACAACTGCATGCAACACTTTCATCATCAATCTGCCTATCACAGTTCTCTCCCTCTCCCTCACACTGCTGTTAAAGGCTTGAAGAGAGAGCATGTATTTAGCCGAGACTCAGGCTTGTTGTAACAACAAGGAAAACCACTGTGTTCAGAAGTTACAGGGTTATCCAATAGTTGCTTTGCACTAGTGGAAAGCACTTCCCCCCTACATTGGGGGATGCGACATCTTTATCGGATCAAGGGCCACATTCCCTTCTGGGCCTTTCAGGGGCCACATGCCAGTGGTGGACAGGGCAAGAGTCCAAAGTGCTCAGAGCCGTAAACATGAATTTTACCTATAAGGCTAAGTTTCTCTGCAACCAAACACCCCTCTCTACCTTCTGTCCAGGCAAGCGGAAGACATCATCCGAGTTTAAGGACAGGTTCCAGTCAGGCAAAAACAGTCAAGGAGGATACAAAGTGCGAGGTGTGACTAAGCAGGCCCAGAGAATGTCCCAAGGGCCAGATAGAGAGGCCTGAAGGGCATTGGGTTTCCATATCCCTGCCCTATATACTGGTGACCATCCCTTCCCTACCACCCTCTCTGACATATCTGAACATGTTTTGGAGGTTCCTCTAATCTTTCCAGGACACGGGTGGTCCTGTGGTCTAAACCACTGAGCCAAGGGCTTGCCGATCAGAAGGTCGGCGGTTCGAATCCCTGTGATGGGGTGAGCTCCCGTTGCTCAGTCCCAGCTCCTGCCAACCTAGCAGTTTGAAAGCATGTTAAAGTGCAAGTACCGTATTTTTTGCCCTATAGGACGCACTTTCCCCCCTCCAAAAATGAAGGGGAAATGTGTGTGCGTCCTATGGGGCGAATGCAGGATTTCGCTGAAGCCTGGAGAGCGAGGGGGGTCGGTGCACACCAACCCCTCTCGCTCTCCAGGCTTCAGGAAGCTATCCGCAAGCCGTGGGAGAGCTGCACGACTTCGCGCAGCTCTCCCATGGCTAGCGGAGAGCTGCCTGTTCTGGGGGCTGGGGTCGGGGGAAGCTCGGGCTTCCCCCGCCCCATCCCCACACCTGGGGGGGGAATTCTTTATTTCCCCCCCCAAAAAAACTAGGTGTGCCCTATGGGCCGGTGCGCCCTATGGGGCGAAAAATACGGTAGATAAATAGGTACCGCTCCAGTGGGAAGGTAAACGGCATTTCCATGCGCTGCTCTGGTTCGTCAGAAGCAGCTTAGTCATGCTGGCCACATGGCCCAAAAAATCTGAGGACAAACGCCAGCTCCCTCGGCTTGTAAAGCGAGATGAGCGCTGCAACCCCAGAGTTGTTTGCGACTGGACTTAACTGTCAGGGGTCCGTTACCTTTTTCATTTTTTTACTAACCTTTTCAGAGGAGACAAGGGGAGCTGAAGTGGGTAGAAGGGACTGGTGACAACTAAGTGAAAGGAAGTGTTTTCTGCCAGTGCAAAGCTGGTATTGGATGCAGACCACAATAATTAAGTCTCAAATATTCTGCCATTAGCTCTGGCTCCAGCTACTATTGGCCAGAGACCAGCCTCCAGTACTTGGCACTTCCTTGCCAGGAGGTTAAGAAGAACAGCCTGTGCCTTCGGTTGAGCATTCATTTCCCCACAGCAACCAGTGGAGATAGAGGTCGCCATTCCTGTTTTGTATGTTATCTAACACAGGCTGGTAAAAAGTTACTGCCAAGTATGGTGGATGTTAAAGCAAAGAAAACAATGTGTTAACTAAATGGAACCGGGGGTTCCCATAGGACTAGAATGAAAAATAGCTTTCATCTGTCAGGCTATTTCCTCTATTTCCTGGCAGAGCTTCAGTGATTGAAAAAATAGAATAGGCAAGTGGTATGACAACAGTACACAACATCGATTTTTAGAAGTTAGAAATGAATTAAGATAAAAGAATCAAGAAAACTGACTCTGTGTCAGCTTTCAAGAAGTCACCAACTCCATCTAGTATGCCAGCTGAGACCCTACTTACTGGACGTCACTCACAGAACTTTGAGGGGGGGCCCCTCATTTAATTTTTCTGTTAGTGCACCTGTTGGTTACCTTCTACAACCTGTGAGAATCTAGCAGTCAGTATGTCCTCAACGTATCTCTGCAAAGCAGCTCCAAGGACTGTGTTCCACAATTGCTTCTAGCTATTTCTACAACAAAGCCAATAGATACTGAGAGAGGTGGTTATAAAGGTAAAGTTACCCCTGCCCTTACGTGCCAGTCGTGTCCGACTCTAGGGTTGTGCGCTGTCCGGAGACACTTCCGGGTCACGTGGCCAGCGTGACAAAGCTGCATCTGGCGAGCCAGCACAGCACACGGAAACGCCGTTTACCTTCCCGCCAGTAAGCGGTCCCTATTTATCTACTTGCACCCGGGGGTGCTTTCGAATTGCTAGGTTGGCAGGCGCTAGGACCGAGCAACGGGAGTGCACCCCGCCGCAGGGATTCGATCCGCCGACCTTTCGATCGGCAAGTCCTAGGCACTGAGGTAATTCATTAATTTCAGTGGGTATTCTCTGAGCATGATGAATGCAAAATATACAACTGATATAAGCCACCCAAAAATCATTGCATGCTTACCTCCTCACCACCTCTCCCAAACAGCAAATCAGGATTATCTTTTTTTTTAAGAAAGAAGCTTTATTATGCAAATAGGAATGTGATTTTCATCATTCTCATTTACAATGGAATCTCTGAATTGGACAAATAATAGATAATTTCTGTACCTAGATCTAGCAAAATGTCATCTATTTACATTCAAGTTTACATCTTTTCTTCAAGTTCCACACTGGAGGCCGTCAAAAGCACTTCTGCTGGGCTCCTATATGGCCATGAGTGAGGGAACAAGTGCATCCACAGGTTTTCAAAGTTTTTCCTACAGCTACTCATCAGTTGAAGAGGCAAGCCAGTTTTAATAAAAGTGGCCTGCCTGTTCAGCCAAGTGATTGCTGCCACAGAAACTTTCAAAACATATTTCATGCTTTAGCATGCATTTATCTCCCCTATCCACACATGCAAGTGACTAGGATCGCATCTGTTAATAGCAGTTTCTCAGATCTATGGATTGTTATATTCTATCAAATCCCTCTGGGTGTGTCTAATCCTCTGTTTACTGCAGCAATCCTCATCTTCCTAGGTACCATATTTAACACCATCTGTGAGTGGTGGCCTTTCTAGAATACTGCTCTTTCTCCAAGTTTCCTTGTATTTGCAACCTGTGAAATCCAAAGCCCTGATTTCCTCTTCAGACGCAGCTAGGATTTCACAGACTTCAGATAGCAGATTTTCATCTACCACTATTGTTCCAATAACATAAAATGTCAATAGTTATCTGCACCAGTTATTTTATCATAATTCTATTTAACAATTTGAAATTAAAAAATGTACAATAGAAAAATATTCAATAGTTCACAAACATGAAAAAACATATTTTAACATGCAGCTACATCCAGTCTGTCCAGTTCATGTGGGCGATGATTGTCACTAGTTCCAAAAGCTATGTTTACTTTGCATGTTGCGTATTTGGCAGTGCTGTTGGAACCAGCTTTTCCTTTCTCAAAACACATGGAGAGATTTGAATTTCTCAGCTATATTCCAGTTGTAATATAAATCCTCTCTTCCTCCCTCTGAGAATGAGTAACATTTGTTTCTGATAGCTTCCAAGTAAGATTTTTTTTTTGTTCTGGCCCTATAATATACAGGGCGATATCCTGATGACTTCAGTTCTGATGAACATCTGCTATTTTCAGTTCTTCCTTTAGACAGATGTTCTTTTGTGTGCACAGGGGCTCTTACGAAATCTGATGGACAGTATTTATGATTGCCTCAAAACGGAGCAGTCCTTAATATAAGGAGTGTTGCTGATTGAAAAGAAACAAATGAAAGCCATGGCATCTGATACTTTGAAGATAACCTCGAGGTATAATTAAAGCCATTTCACTTCTTCATGTTGCAACTTATGGCATCTTTTGAATTGGTAGGTTGAGAGCCATTTGTGGAGAGCTGGTTTGCCGCCCCTTCCAATTCTGATTCACGTATAAAGATTACTGCATCTCCGCTGACGTTTATTAGGCACTGTGCCTGCAAAGACAGAAAGCGGGCATCCAGTTATATATCTTCTGGATTTTAAACAGAACCTTATTGTTTACACAGAAATTTGAAATGTGCAAATAAATTCCTGCTACCGGACAAGGTCTTTGTACCTCTCTGCTGCCAGAAGCAGCCAAGTGCTGACAAAAAGTTTACAGATGAGCAGCTGCAGCAACGCTAGCAGAGAAGGAGCTTTCTGCAGATGGTTATAGCAGAGGCCAAAACTAGTAGTACTAGAGATTCAGAGGCTTCTGATCACACAGATGGTTTCTGTGTGAAATGGCCTGAGTAAATAATTATTTCCTCTCCACCTATACCAGCTCATTTTGTGAATATAGGGACCTCCCTAACAGCCCCAACAAATAAACATTTGTTTTTCTCCAAGCTAAGGATGCTTAGCCTTTTCAGCCTCACTTTTCATGTGTTTCCCTTTCAAATTCTCTGAAAGCTGACACAGCAGAAAGCTACAAATTGACAATTCGCCAACGTCCTTTTTGGAATGGTACACATTGTTCAAAAGGCCTTTGGAGCCCAGTGCAATAAATGCAGTTGTTCCTTTTTTATCGGGATTTAAGACTCCTGACCTTAAAAAGTGGGAATGTTATATATATATTTTACCAAAACTGTGATGTTTCTTGAAAAATGCAGTCCTCCATTCCCTGTGCATCTATTGTGACTTCACACACAAAAGGAGCCAAATCATGCAGCCATGTTTATTAGCCAAGAATTCCAGTAGCTACAAACAAATGAAAAGTCTAATGGCTCCATTTTAAGGCCTAGGGGTGGTCACAAACCCTTTAGAGAAGGGGTGGGGGACCCTTTTGGACTTGTGAGCCAGACTGTCATCTGCCCCCACTCCTGAGTGCCAACTTTTGACAGGTGAGTGGGATAACCCACCCATCAATCACTTGACATGGTGTGATTAACAGGTAGGTTGTTTTCTTAGTAGGAGTTCTTAACGGATTAGTTAGGAGAACCTTGCCTGGATGCCAGTACATTGCAAATGCTGTCAGGCTTCTCTAGTCCCTGACTGTTTATGTGCAGACATATAGTGTTCTCTTCAAGCACCATTTACCTGATTTTTGTTTGGATTCTCCATGAACACGCACTGCTTCATGATGTAAGAGACAACGGCATTTCCCCCGAGAGCTGCCACGTGAGCCCTTACCATTGCAAAGACCTCCGCAATGAATGCATGCAGAAAACCGCTTACACCGCCCTCCTATAAAAACACACCAACACGCATTTTAGTGGAAAGGCACTAGTAAAACCATCCCCAGCACTTACTGTTCTTTAGTTTCAAATTTATTCTAAACAAGTGAAAACTAATCAACAGTTGTTCCAAAAGAGTTGTGTCGTTTTTCTTAGTCTTCTAAAGCATCATTCAGAGTTAACACATACTTTGAGAACTACTACTTCAAACCTCCAAGTAAACAGTCTGATTTATCAGCAAAAAAGCAATGAAAAACCACAAATAGCATTCAAAACCATACAAGGAACAGATGGGACTGTGCGACAATTTGCTTAGGCTCCCAAAACGTTTGCTGTTATTGTTGCCTTATAATAGCATATCTGCATATTTTTCAAATTATCTAGCAGAGCTATACTGTGGATCTTTTCTGCAAACAGACAATCAAGAGCTGGGTTAATCTGCTAAAAAGAGCACAAAATTCAACTGTGCATTGGATTTTACTTATAGTGAAGGTATATGGAGATGCGATAATCTGGAATCTGCTCAAGCAAGACTTATGCCCTTTTTCTGTTAATTCTGAATTGCTGAATCTCTTGCACCCAGCATAACTAAAACCCAAGATCAGCCATGTTAGCCATGAGAGAAAGGCGGACTCCAGCGCAGCTTACCTCACGCAAAGAAGTGGTTTCTCGTATAAAAAACATGTTGATTATTCCAAGGTATTTGGTTATTTTTGCCCCAGCGATGAAAGAAAGAGGTGTCATCTTAACAACTGGCACAGTGGAACTCATGCCGGATGAGCCAGAACGACGGGACTGTCCTTCTGTCAATGGACTTGGCTTGTCGAATGAAATGGCTACAAGTGGCAGAAGGGAGGAAGGAAAGAAGGAAGACAGACAGAGAATAACTACTCAACATATGGATAGTTGCATCGGTAGCTCCAACAGATTAAGCCTTCTTCATGGTTTCCACATAGCTTGGTGACAACATTCAGCTGCCCGTGATGCTCAGCCATAGAAAAGAAATAACCATGCAGCACATGCAAACGAGAGACAAAAAGCTTGAATGGGGTTTAATTTTGGAAGAAGAGTAGCATTCCTGCAAAAGAAAACACTGAGGCCAGCAGCTGCACATACAAATGATCAGTTATCAAGTGAAGACACAGGTAGTGCGGAGGGAGGGAGGGAGTGGTTGGGAAAGGTATCACGATTTGGTAAAAATTTCTGCTAGAGGGAACGACAAAAAGTCTACAGGAAAGAGTGTGAAAGTTGACACGTTTCTCCAGTCCAGCATTTTTCAAATTTTGGACAAATTCTTCATTGCTGTCAGCTTCCAGGTAAATCTTCATCTTGAGTAACTAAAGCAAAAGTCATACCTGCAGCCATTGAACTACTTAAACAAAAATTAAAAACTCACCACTTTGTAATTCAGTGATTGCTGCCACAAATATCATGCAGGTGATCCTTGCATAGTCTGAAGAATTTCACTGATGTATACATACACTTTCTGTCACACTGTATGTATACCTTTTAGTTGTACAATTCGCAAGCCTATTTATCACCTATATATTTACTGGCAGTTTACTTTTGGAGCACAGAACAATGCGCTCCAAAATCAACCTGGCATTAATGTTTTCAAAAACAGACGCTGTGTGTCTGCAGCTTTCACACTCGGACACTGATTTTGCAATGCCACTACTGGGTAGGAAGCTCCACCGTTTGCCACTGAAAGATCAGAACTACGCTTCCAATGATCAGAATGTGGTAGAAATGACCGCCTACTTGTCTTAATTGATCCACGCCTTATGGTCTGAGCTTTCAGTTTAATGAATTCTATCCAGCTGTTGCATCTGTCTGCAAAGGAACTGTAATCAACTGATGTTGCTGGAAACACAGACAGAAAAACAAAAGGAAAAACAAAGGAAAAAAATATGGGTGATGCCCCTTTGCCCATTGCAGTGCTCCTTCTGATGAATCAATTATCTGCATCCAAGAATAAGTGGTTTTCCAAGAAAACACAGTGCTTGCCTCTGCTTGGACATTACTGGTCGGACATGATTCACCTACGTAGTATGAGCATCTAGAAACATCATCCCTACGATAAATGCATACATGTCTTGTTTTATCCATTTCTGCAGCAGTGAATTCAAAAGAGTACCTGCTGCTGTAAGACTGCCTTGCAGTTTTCTGTAACAGTGCTTTCAGAGTCCTTGACGGTGCTTCAAGAGATGCCCTTTTGGCAACTTTGATGATTCTGTGAATTATGTCCAACATTTCTGAAAGTTACAGTGCTTGGGATCACTGTGGAGTCTTCTACAAGGCAGCACAAATTGAGCCTTCTGCTGTATGACGATCAGCAGGAAGACACTGCACAAGTACCTTCCACTCCCCAGATACACCAATTTCAGGCACTGGTCCAGAGCAGAGACTAGACAGGTCCCACACAAACTGCCTATGGGAGTCTGCAGGGCCACCAGCAGGGACCGCAAGGAAGCAGAGATCACATGAACAGATTCACACAGTTGCCGCAATTTGCAAGAACGAAGGAGGATCACTGTGACTATACAAATCAGGGCACCAGTGTACATGGTCCCCACATGCTGTTTCGTACAGCTCTCTCTTCAATGTGATCCCTGCTGGGTGAGTGCTTGCTGGCTGCAGTCTGAATGGGGTCTGCTGACTGTCTGAACCAGTGTGAAGTGCTCAGTGTTGTGTTGTGCTATGTTTAGTTAATGAATACATCATGAAATGATCTGTACTAGACAGATAGAAGTAGTGTGAAATACCCAGGTAACTTGATGTTGTGAATTCAGGTGCAAACAGTAGTCAAATGGGACAGAGTCATTCAGCTCTGAGCACATATTTTTAAATATAAAGGATATTTTCACTATAATAAACAAAATAACTGGCACAGGGCTGCATGAATGAGGGAACTCCCATATAATGTCCTTAGGATATCACACCTCATCCTCGACAGTATCCATACCAGACAAATCTTTTAGACAAATAAATGAAAAGTATTTGACCCTTTTGGCAACAACTTTGATGTTTTGAATCCAACACCTGGGGTGCCTTGCATGGCCACTCAAACTCTTAAACCCAAGCTTATGAGCTTCCCGGACAAGCTCACTAGATCAAAAGTTCAGCAATTGTTTTCAGCTTTAATTTAAAAATCACAGAATTCCTCCTGATAAGCAGGAAATAAAGATAAAATATATTGCACATAAGCCCCTTTTTGTGCTTTTGAAACACCTCTTCCTTTTCAAGATCATTACCCTCGCAGTGAAAATTGAAGGTTTGGTCCCCGTCCCCCCCCCCCCCAGATTACTGAGTATTCCTAGGCAGGCACCAAGACTGGTATCAATAATTCCACAGCAGCATGCATTGTTTATGTATTAACTGATCTTTAGTTCCATCCCCTTCCAGTCCTCCGTAAAACAACAACAACTGAGGAATTCAATATAACATTAAAGGAAGATGAAGAACTGAACAACCAGTTATTCTGAAAATTGTTCTGGAAGACAAAGCGACAATGTAAGACTACCCATCACTTCTAATTCTAGCTATCCCTAATGTATAGAAAAATACTTTGATGAGCATATTCAGATATCAATAAGCCACATCAGAGCGTGCTTTCCAAGGCAACTGGTACATACTTCCTGAATGCTTGAAGCCACATCCCAAGTGTACCCCCAACAGAGCCAGGAATGCATCCCCTGTTCTGGCTTAGAGCTAAATCAAGGAAACTCACCTCTTTGGACAGCTGTGTGGGAACTTGCATTCTCCAGGTCCTCTAATAAGACAAAATGAATTCCACTGATATGACATAAGAAACATTAACTATATCAATACAGATTTTTATTTCATGTCAATTTTTAAGTGAGTAATCTGCTAGAGAAATCCCTGTGTTGTGTTTTCTGGTTTTATTTCACACAACATTAACCTTGCACAACCTATTGTTCACAACAGAATACAGTAAACTTTGTACTACATTCAAGAGGGACTGGTTTTTCTTGGCAAAGCGTCTTTGGATATCACCTTGAAAAGATTCTCTTCTAGTTCTATGGCCTTCCATACTTAGAAGGCTCTCTGTTTAAAAATAGCAAGGGATTGCAAATCTGAACTGCAACTACTAAAAGAAGAAGCATGCAGTCTGCGAAGTTACTACATTTACTGCCTACGCTCCATAGAACCTAAATGTATAGAATGGCTATGCAAGAATAAGGGTTAATGCTTAACCTAACATGGAGGATTAACATTGATGGAATAGGCAGCTAAACTGAAAAAGCAGAGGGAGCAAGGATTGATAATCACAGAATAGAAACAGAAGAAACGATAGAATGATGCACTTATGCATGTAGGTTATTAAATCAGAGACTAAGTTCTAAAAATCTTGGAAAGAACGAAGTCTAAATATTTGACTTAGCCATTTTGCTCCCCTGCAGAAGCCAAGACTGAGCCCAACAGAAGAAAGAAAGAAAGAAAGAAAGAAAGAAAGAAAGAAAGAAAGAAAGAAAGAAAAGGAAGGGAAAATCTTTGTTGCAAGTACAGTATGTAAAATTGACCCCAGTAATTGGTGGGGAAATTTTAACAGCTAGTACAAGTTTGTGGCACAGATTAAATTTATAAGGTGTATGACCTTTTAAAAATTGTACATGATAAATATTAAAATTTGTGGGGCAGTTTCTCTCACAAAAATTTTGTCAGCGAAAGATCACAAGGAATGCTTTTTACCTCTCAGAACTTAAAGCGGAAGCTGAGCATGCAGAACTCTTCTCTTTCTAAGTATCCCAAATGCAGGGAGTCAAAATACCTCTGTGAACTCTACCATAAGTGCATGGTATAATTACAGAACTGAAGCTTTAATATATCATCACAGATGCAAGGCTGCTGATAATCCCTGGACTTTTGTGAGCAGAATCTGGGATTCCTAAGAAACTATCTATTTCTCTATATCTATACTGTATCTGCCTTTCTTCATGGGGTAAGGGACTTTTATGTCCTGCACTGCTACCTAATGCTCCCCCTTCATAGCTTCTATGCTTCTATGCTTCCCATACGAATCTTCCTATTACTGAATACTGACTCTGCTATAACTCTGCTATAACTCTCCACTTTCCACTAAAAGTGCCACTCCAATCGGCCCAATTCTAAGCCCTCATCACCACCATCATTGTTTCATACCCTGCAGTTTCATCACATGGTTCAAATCTGCTGAACTGTTTCTTTCCTATGCATTTCCTCCTCTCTTTCAAACATGATCTTTATTGTTCATTTCTATTTTGTTCTCAGTCAGGTCCCCCCCTGCCCTTTGATTGAGTTTGGTTTTTAGAAGCCTAGCATGGGGTTGTACTCATTTTTAGCCAAGTAATTTATTACTCAAGCTCTTCTGTAAGAACTGCAGGCTAACAATAGAACATTAAAAAAAAGCCTATCCCAACTGTTTCTAGCAATGGAGGCATGTGCCCTGACTGGCATGTATCCAATTATCTTTTGCATTGTTATCATTTCTATACCACATTCTTTCTTCTTCTGAGTCCAACAGACCCAAAATTAGTTAAGTCTTGTTCAAATGAAATAAATTCTAATCCAGGAAGCTTGTGTTTACCTTCATAATATTTAAGAGGGCTCATCATAATTATTTTCAGATGAGCTCTCTTATTTTCAGAACTTTTCACCAGGCTGCTGACATCTGTAAGTTGGTCTAGCAGTTCACAGGGCAACAAGATTGATAGGAATCCAAAAGGTGACTACATATGAACTCCCTGGCTTAACCCATGATCTGCCACATATTCATCCCACACAAACTAACCCATAATAGTATAGACTACAGCGCCATAGAAGCATGAAACAGGAATGACCAAGGTACACAAGAAAGAACTGAAATTTTGTTAATGGTCCTCAGGGAAGCATGCAAAGAAGAAACTGGAAAATTGCCAAAGAAGTATATGTTTGTAATAAAAGAACAATCAGCCGCAAGTCTGAACCTCACAAAACTTCTGGAACTTACTCACTGACATATCACATGCTCCCATCTGTTCTAGCATGAACAAGCCACATGTTTCTCTCATCAGATTTCTAAACACTGTATAAAGGCTTCCACTAAGCAAAATCAGACTGAAGACAGATAGCAAGTTTTGTTTTTGTGTGTTGCTGTTTACTGCCATGGTTGTCTCTGATCAAACACGTTTTGCAGGTTTATGAACTGCTCTGGTTTGCCATGGCTAACTGTGGGGAAAGCATACACACAGCACAGGCAACCATGGCTCTAATAAACTATTTTCAACACACACACCCAAATGAAAGGATGTCTCCAGCCCCAGACTATCAGCCTTATTCTGCTCTCCAAGGTGCTGATTTTGCAAAGAGCACCATAAAAGCAAACCTCTCAATGCAAAAACGGAGGCAACAACCCCCAGAACGAGGGCTTCATATAGGTTACAGACATTAAGTTACATGAATATTTCATCCGATTCATTTCATATGATTGTATACAGTTCTCTACTGAGAAACTTTTATATTCATTCTGAATAAAAAATCCTCCCTAGTCATTATGTAAGCAGCATTTTAAAATATCTCTTTATATTTTATGTATATTCTTGTCATTGGGTGCTGGCTATCTAACAAGGTTTTCCAGGTGTTCAAATGCTGCTCTGCTAAAGAAAATCTGGTTTGATTACTATAGGATCAATGCAACACAATCTGTTACTACAGTTTAAATCAAGTGTCAGTGAACCAATTTTTGCCTGAGAGCCACATCCCATATTGGCCAACCACCTGGAGGGCTCAAACCACCAGTGGGTGCAGCTAGGCACCTTGTGGCAACCTCTCCCTATGTTCATTTATGGAGCATCAGCTGCCTTGAGGCAGTGGATCCCAACAAAGCCAGCCTCCCTCATCCCTCGCTTTTCCCAACAGTAAAGGAGACAAAAGACATTAGAAACCACTGCGGTGAGCAGTTTCTGAAGAGGGAGGTAGGCAGGATATCAAAAGCAGCAGAGACAAATGGTTTCCCAATCTCCTCTGATGCTTTCAAAGAGCTGCCCACCTTCTCCTTTGCCTATGCTGAAAGCAGCTGTTGCCAGAGGCAGTGCTCTGACTGTCACTTTTAGACAGTCATAGACAAGTTGGCAGGCTGGTGGATTGAATCTGACCTGTGGGCCACTGGTTACCTCACCGCGGTTGAAGTAATTTCTACAAATCAATGTAAATCATGTCAGTTCTTTATGGAAGAACATGGTTTAACTACCCTATTTCACTAACTTAATCTGCACTTCTGTCAACCATAAAAAGGTTATGTTTCAGCCCAGGCTGGAGAATCTTAAGCCAGGAGAATAAATTTCCCCTATTTTGCATGTGTGCCCTTGGCAACTCTTTATTAGTGCAGCTATACACTAGCCCAGCACCATCAACATGGGTTATGTCAACTAGGGCTCATTTTATCCACATGACAGCAGCAAAGCAAAGACTGACACTAAAAGAGCTATAACCAATCCTTGCTGCCTGATGATTGTGCACATATGATGGATGTGCTTGTAAACACAAATTTGTCATAGAAACACTTTGCATTTTTACGGATACATTTTAAAATTGTGTATGAAACAGTGCTAGGTGTGGGGCTTTGAAGGAAGCTAGGAACACAAATGTGATGGGGAGGGGCCATACTAGACACACATCAGGTGTTATTGGACTATAGATTTCCTAGACATACATGCCTACTTAGCTAGTGTCAACACACCACAGCAATACTTGCTGTGTGCATGCAACTCTAGAGAAAAGTCATGTGTGTATCTGTGTGAAAAGTCAAGGTGAAAAAAGAATTTCATGTTGTCCCAGTTTTTGCTTCCTGGGATGGTTTTTTTTTTCTTGTAATGTGCAACAATAAGAATGCAACAATATGAATAAAAGAATGTCTGCACTTTTATGAAGGTGCATATGTGTTGCCTGTGTGTATGTGTACATATAAAGACTACATGCCTGCAGTTGTGAATCAATCTCACTTGCCAGATTAATTGGAGTGCAATGCTTCCTGCTTTCCGAAAAGTGATAACAAATTCAGGCTGAAGCCTTCATGAACCCACAATGTATATAGTACAACTTAAACAGCATTACTCAGGTTAAGGTCTCTCTGTTTTAGAGATACAGGGCCTGTTCACATGCTACTTTTCGCCAAGAATATAGCAGAAATGTGTAACAGGGCTTATGCACACTAGCCTTCTTCCCTGCATACTTTACTACATGCAGAACATAATGCTTTAACTAGGCAACAACATGCTTATTTGTATGCAGAAGCTCCCTGATCCTTTTGTAATGATGCAAGTTTGCCTCAAAGCTGCTGGGAGAAAGCAGGGAGGGCAGCAGGCTGTTAGTCAAAACGCAGAAAAAAACAGGACCTAAGTATTATGGTAACGTAAAACAATATCCCAAGACCTTATGGAAGGCAGGCAGGCAATTGTCCAAGCTGTGTTTTCGTTATAGAAATTTAAAAAACAGAACCTGATCAGGCAGGAATTTTATTCGTAAGCTGAATATACCCCTTTAGCACCATTACATTAACACTGAACTCTGTGGGGGGATTTAGTGAGAACGTAATAAATGTTTGCTTTGTTGATCTATTATTTTGCCTGAAGTGTAAATGAACTTAATAATTAAGTTCTCACAGGAGCGCAAGTAAATTATGAATCATAAATCAACTACAGATCTTTCCAAAAGAAAGAATTATCTTTAGGGAATGGGAGGCGTTGATACGAACCTTGATGATCTCACATAAATGCTTGCTGCGTTTCACAGACCATCCATGGTTAATGTTAAACACACTGTTTGCTGGCAAGGGAGTAGACTACCCTCTACTGGCCAGCAGTTATTTTACAAATAGGGTCTCCTACTAATCTTTGGAAAAGAATAAGCCAAGTAAGTTAACAACAGTGAAACCCTGCAAGAAGGCTAAGTTTACACAGTGAAAGGCATGGAATTCCAGAAGATTCTGATTTGTAGAAAGAAGAGGAGGGTGGTTTGGTAAACAGAAACTCAGGAACAGGATAGATTTGTCGAAGTATTTATGTGGTGAATAGTGCGGTGCTCCAGAAGCTTCCTCGAGACACTAACTGTGTAATTACCTCACTTGGCAATGACCTAGCATAATCTGTTAAAACTGAATTTAGGGATAAGTGTTTCCAGAGGATAGCCATGTTAATCAGTTGCACAGGAGCATTGTTAGGTACTTAAAAGACTTGGGGCACAGGCTTATGACACAAATTTCCAATATATGTACATGCAAATATAGGCTCACATTCCAAGGGGCAGGAAGCAAAGTTTACCTGTCAGGGCTTATTCTGAGCTATGGGCTGCTTATATACATATTAAAATTAAAACAAGAGCCTCTGGGGAAATTAGGGTGGTGGTTGGCTGTGGTCTCCTGGGCATTGCACTTTGGAAGACTCCGGGCATCTTGTGGGATTCGGGTCTCTGGGACACTCCCTAATTACACTCCTGATGTTGTAGTAAAAACAAAATGAGTCTTGTTTCATAAAGCATAGTGACCATTCACAAGAGCAGAAATTGGTGGTCACATATCCTGCATTAATTAACTGTGGTAGAACAGATCTAGTCAAGTCCAGATGGAGAAAATTATTTTGTTGCCTTATACCAAAAAAAGTTATCAAAGCAAGCTACAACAATAAAATCCATACAACTAAAATTCATAACAAATACAGTATTTAAAATCTGTAACAGACTAAATGTTATTATTCACAATAATTAATAAGCAAAAATACATTTTCTTCACATAAAATTAACTGATTAAGTTCTCATTCAGCACTTTCCTGCTGGAGCCTCTCTTTGAAGTTCATTTGTTGAACATACACCTTTCAACAGGATGGAACCTCATATATCCAACAAAGTAGGCTCTTGCCACAAACACCTACACCATGATAAAACTGTTCATCTTTTAATGTATCACAAGACTCTTTGTTGATTCGGGCTGCAATTCTATGCCCACTTACCTTGAAGTAAGCCCACTGAAATGACTGGGACTTGCTTCACAACAGACATGTATAGCGTTATACGTTTGACCACTTTACAGATGTGCTGTGTTGACTTGAGTAGCAAAACACTTTCACAAGATATAGCATTTCAAATTAGCTTTCCAATGCAATGCTAATATCTCTTTTTCTAGGTAGTTACCTGTTTAGACCTCATCAGTTTAATGCAAAATTTGGAATATTTATTCCAGCGATCATTACTCTGCACTTATGCCAAATCACATACTTTGCCTCATCTCCCTAGTTTGGATTAATCATTTTGTGGCTCCCCACCGTGAAGTCTACAACCTCTGTATTAGGATAAAGATTTAGGACAGGTTTCCTCAAACATGGCCCTCTAGATGTTTTTGAGACTACAATTCCCATCATCCCTGACCACTGGTCCTGCTAGCTAGGGATCAGGGGAGTCGTAGGCCAAAAACATCTGGAGGGATGAGTTTGAGGAAGTCTGATTTAGGATGAGGGTGGTGGAACATTTCCTTTCCTTTGGAAAATACCTGGCACGGCGCATTGTTAGTTATATCTGCCTCTCCAAGAGAAATAATCTACAATATTTACAATTCTTAAAATTCCAAAAAGACTTGATTCAGACTCAGCAAAACCCATTGCTTCAGAGCACATTTTGTAGTTCGATGAACCACCTCATACTTTTCCGAAATGCAGCTGTCTCTAGACTAGAATGGCTGTTTGGCAGCAGCTCAAAGCAGCATCAGAAGAGCAGTAAAAGAAGCGCAAGTTGTTCCTGTTCATTTGCTCCCTCTTCAGCAGCAGCCACCCTGTTTTTAAAAAGAGACTGCACAGCAGACATATTAAGAACATTTTGTTTCGCCCTCCTCACATATCCGGAGGATGAAGTCTTTTTGGCAAACAAAAAACTTGCATTGCGTAGCCGGGCTACTTCTAAGGTTGACAAACAAAAAAGGAGCAAGTGGATGGAACACAGGAAGATAAGCATATGGCCTTTTTCTTTAACCAACCTTTTGCTGGCGAGAATTGCTGGGGAGCATGAGGATCAGAAGAAAGCTCCATGGTAAACTGTAGCTGTTCTTCATTGTCTGTAGAAGCTGGCAACAAATACAACAAAAGAAGAAGAAAGGCACAAAAACATTAATTTATTTCTCCTTTACAAAATCCACATATACCTACCTACACAAACAAAACAAAAAAACCCACAGACTTGGTTGTATCCAATGAAATTGTCCCTTTAGTGCAAGGACTTCTGCCTGCACAATGGGACTTCCTCTGCCTCTCTTCTGCTCCCCCAATCTATTCTGGATTTCCTCTGGGGAGAAAAGAAGATGACCTGCTGCACAGTCAGAAGTCATTGTGATAACAGGACAACTTCCTTAGCAATCCACTGTAGTGGAAAGCAAAGAGATGTTCACTAATAACTACAGTTCACTTAACTGATTAAGTAGTACCAGCAGCTTCTAAATATGCCCTGAAGACCTGTGCCCCTCTGGAAAAATCACCGGTCAAATTGAGAAATCACGCCATAAGGTTACCCACAGGTATTGCTTCAGTTGATGTTAATTCTATTCCCCAGAGGCATGAACACAGGGCACTTTAATGCAGTTTACTCTCAGACTCACACCCTGTAAGCCACTGCACACACTACAATTAAATTAATCAATCTTAATCAAGGCATGGAATTAAAAACATTAGAGTTTCAATCCACCCCCAGCATCTGCATGCATCATCACCATCCCAGTGTGTGTGTGAGCAGCATAAATGTATGATTGTTTCGCTTGCTTGTGAAACATGCCACAGCCTGCAAGAAGTGGTTAAAAGCAAACCTGAGAATGATAAAAGCTGCTTGATCGTAACAATTTTAAAGATGAAATATGTTGCAGCAACATTAGGAAAGGGTGTCTAGGCTGCAGTGCTGCACCTAATGACACCCACTTAGGCCCAATTAAATGAATGGACATCCTGAGATGGCTGTGACAATGAACAATTATAGCACACATAAAAGGCAAGAGCTGACAGTTTTAAGTTCCTCAATGTGTTTACCTCTTTGTAATGTTTTTTCTGCAGGCGTTTTAGCTGCTTGCAAAGCTTGGTGTTTGTCAAATGTTATTGCAACTGCTGTAACAGTGACCTGCAATTGTAAATATAACGTTGTCAGGTTTTTATTCCTTAGACTTTATTTCAAAGTTTAAAATGAACCCCATCTACACTTTGGGCAAGGGATGCGGGTGGCGCTGTGGGTTAAACCACAGAGCCTAGGATTCGCCAATCAGAAGTTCGGCAGTTCGAATCCCCGCGACGGAGTGAGCTCCTGTTGCTCAGTCCCTGCTCCTGCCAACTTAGCAGTTCGAAAGCACGTCAAAGTGCAAGTAGATAAATAGGTACCGCTCCGGCAGGAAGGTAAACGGCGTTTCCGTGTGCTGCTCTGGTTCGCCAGAAGCGACTTAGTCATGCTGGCCACATGACCCAGAAGCTGTCTGCAGACAAATGCCGGCTCCCTCGCCTATAGAGCGAGATGAGCACTGCAACCCCAGAGTCGGTCACAACTGGACCTAATGGTCAGAGGTCCCTTTACCTTACACTTTGGGGAGATATACAGACTCACATTGTGCAAACCTTCACACTTTGCTTTTTAACTTAACCATGGCATTTTAACTTAACCATGGCATTTTTCTTAACTGGTGGTTAACGGAAATCTTCACTTGCTGATCTCAGCAGATGGCATGCTCAAGGGTGAAGGAGAAGAGGTGTTAGGAAGTGCACCTCCATTGGCCCTCACTGGGTGCCAATCCAAGCTCATTTGACTGCCTGGGGGACAGAGACTTGCCATGAACCAGAACTTTGCGTCTGTGGACCACACCAAGTATTTAAATACTGGACATGCCACACAGAGACACATTAGTGTTGGAGGTGATTTCCCTGCTCACCTTCCCTCTGTTGCACACTCTTGCTATGGGCATCAGCTGTCACTAGTTACCCTCCACATTTTTAGCTGTTTGAGGGGGATTTTATTGCCTTCCTCATCAGTCAGGATGTTTTCTGGCATTTTTATTGCCAGAACATCTGTTGGTGGGTGAAGGGCACTCGGAAGGAACAGCAGTTACACGGGGGGTGGGGCGGTGGCTAAGGAATATTGGGGGCACCGATTAGGCCTTGGCCCCAGCTTAGGGGCAGGGTTGCCCATCAACCATCCAGGTTCTTGGATGAGGCCTTCCTGAAAACGGCCCACGTCAGGGTGAACCCCTGATGCCAGGGGACTCCTATGAGCATTCCACAGCTGGTGGGGCTGGGGAGAGAAATACTGGGCAGCAGGCAGGCTGTCCAATTGGGTGATATTTGTCCTATGCCTTGCCAATCCTGGACTCTCATTTCAGGTGCAGTGGGTGCAAGACAGGTTTGAATTCAAAAACTTTTACGGAACATCATAACCTAATCACTATGGATTGGATCCGACCTAAGGTTGCAATTGATCTTGCCTTCTTTTTAGGGTTTGTGTGCACTGGACAGAGGTCTCCTCTACCAAGCCCTGCTAGTTTCCACTGGTGGAGTGATGCCAGTGTTACTCCACTGGCAGGGAACTCTCTGTTCTGCCTGAGAAACATGCAAGTGGGCAGAAGTGCCACAGGCTGGATTGGCAGCAGCCTGCAGAAAGCCCCCAAATGGGGGAGGGGCTGTGACAGACTGGAATCTGCTAGATCCGAAACTAGCACCATGGGACAGGATCGGGTCTGATCACTGCACTAGCCCCATGTCTTCCACCCCCAAAATCAACAGAACCTGATGGCAGGTATGACTGTAATAGTCTGAATCCAACTGAATGATCTTTCAATACAAACTATTCCATTGCGTGAGCCTATTTTGATAACTTATAATTAGAAATAAAGTTGCCTGGGACTGTGTAAAGGAAAAATGGTAGGCAAATAACTATCCAGGGCAATGGTACTTTGTATGGCTGATTTGAGATTTTATAAAACTCTGCCTTCCTTGCAAGCTGGCCCAGGGCAGCAAACCACAAAACAGCACATTAAAAAAAAAAAAAAAACAATTACAAGCATCACAACCATCTGAAAAACCTTTTAAAATAGCAAAACAGTTTGTATGCAACAGTGTAATCATAGTAAGGTTTTGTTTCTGTCAGCATTCCTCACAACAACGTTGAAAGAAAGAAATTTAATTAAACATGATTTCACCTTACTCTGGGGCATGCAAATAACTGAAAAGGTTAGAATGCAGTCAAACCTCTCATTTAAATACAGCAATTGCTAAAATAGGCTCACAGCATGGCCACACATATTTTAAAAGGAAATGGCAACGAGCACTGCAATTACATGGAACCACATGAACATTTCTGTGGAGACACGTTTAAATTATCAAAGTTATATACTATGTCCAGGGCCTTGCCGAAAACAGCCACGTTCTTGAGAATGCATATCCTACAGCAACTGAGCAGTGAAAAGGAGCATTACAACTGTCATTCTCCAAAGTATCTTCATAAACTTTGTTTGCTAAGCAGGCCAAGCTTTTAAACTCAAAATTGTAAAACTAAATGGTTGGGAAGGAGCTTTCAGAATAACCTGTGTCTGACTTGACCAGCTTTACTTTTTCAAAGTCTGCTCCTGTCACAGATTGATGTGAAGAGCTTCAAATACAAAAAGGTGAATGGACTGGCTTACCTGAATTAATTCATCCTCTGGAAGAGCAACTGTAAAATTTACATGGCACAGACAGCAAGGAATCATTGATCGAAGTTTAAAATACAGGCTCTGTTGAACACAAGAAATTAGTATATATTATATATTATGTATCTAGTATGCTCTGAATTGGTGGAAGTCTGGTTTTCATTTCTTTGTAACCCAATTCTAATTCCCTGCTTCAGCTATATCAGTGTGAGCAGATGCTGCCATCTACCCTTAAAATGTGCGTGAATCATTTTGAGTATGCTGTTTTTGGCATACTTGGACCCTTGCCTGTAGTGGTTTGCAAAGATATGTTGGAAAGATTTATACATTTGGAGATATATATTGCAAATATGTATGTGGGGGGGGGGGGGGACTCAGTTTCTTACAGTGGCATTAAAGTGGCATTTAAGAATCATTGATGACTTTGCTAATTACTGTATAGTTGCCAATCTTTGTCACTCCATGCTGAATGTGTGGCTTTTGGTCAAACTCCAGAAATGCCCGTGCAAAAAATCTTCCATCTCTGCCACAGGTGTTGTGCTACTACTGGATTTGTATGTTGTCAGTGGTTTTCAGAAAAGTAATTTTGGTGAGAAGCACCCTTCATGTTTTAAAGTAGAACAAGGAACACAGCCATAAATCCCTTCACCATGTCCACGGCTCCCAGAGATAGCTAATGAATCACATACACTGATACTTACTCTAGTGTCTTAACAAGAAAATAGATGTAGATTTGCATTATCTTATGTGCCATTTAACATTTGTATATGATTTCCTGAGACCTAAAGTTGGAATGGACCAAGTAGCCTTCTAGTACGCCGCTTTGCTACAAGGCTGTGCCCACCCACTCGCCAGCACTGCCCCATTCAGTATTAGCTTAAGCAATCCACTCCAGAGTTGGCCACAAGCAGAAAACTAGGCACTGAGACGTGCCAGAAAAGTAATTCTAGGTACCACGGGCAAAAAAACTTAATAGTTCAAACACATCCATAGTTCCAGCAGCCATCCATTTACCTTGAGCAGATTCTCACAGAGATCATTAAAGGTCTTGTTGAGCGTTTGGTTTGTTAGGGTAACATTATTAAGTCTGGAGACTCTCACTGATGTGAACATCTAAAGCAGAAACAACAAATTAAATGAGTTGCCATTTAAATTTAATTTTATTACAGACCATATAAGTAATTAAGGTTGAGAGAGGTGATGAAGTTTGTTGTTGTTTTAAATCCAGGATGACTTAACACAGATAGAACTTGTCTGCTCCATTTTACAGTACAACTAAGAGCCATGAACCTGTGTTGGTATGTGCAAGTAAATTCTATATGTGCTATGTATTTATATAATGGAGGGGCCATGGGTTTGTACCAGAGAAGGGAAAGATTAGGAACATAGTTTAGAGTTTAACTTTTAGGTTTGGTTCCAAATATCTGTGAGGTGAAGGTGCAGGGCAGTAGTGGAGAAACCCACTAGCATTTTTCCATAAAAACTTCACATGGCGCTACAACAAAACTCAATCTTGATGAGCACTTCCGTGGAATAATAGTTCATTTGCTTGATGGTGTTAAACTGTTCTCGATGGGATTACACTCATACCCACGCCAGGTTCACAGCTTGAGGACACTCCTAGGTGTGTCACAACAGACCCACGTTAAATCAGTGGCACATAATACGTTTCACCAGCTTAGGCTGGTGTAGTATTATTACAAGAGACTAGGGCCCTGCAAGACTTGACATCTTCCCGCAGGGCCTGCAAGACAGAGCTGTTCCACCAGGCCTTTGGTCAGGGTGCAGCCTGACTCCCTCCTTTGGCAATCTTTACAAAACTTTAGTTATGGTTGCCATCAATTTTCAATTTGATCTTAATTAATTTTTTATAATGTTTTATAATGTTGTACTATTTTAGTGGTGTTAGCCGCCCTGAGCCCGGCTTCGGCTGGGGAGGGCGGGATATAAATAAAATTTATTATTATTAGTAGTAGTAGTAACTGGGACCTCTCCTAGATAGCCAGTCATCCATGCTCTGGTAATGCTCCAATTAGACTACCGTAACCTGGTAGATGAGGGTGGGGACATGTTACACTTGAACACAGCTCAGAAACTGAAAGCTGCACAGAACACAGTTGGTAGGGCACTAACTGAGACTGGTCATCGGGAAGAAAACCTCAGTAATATTGAATATTGGCGCCTGGTGCATTTCAGAGTGCAATTCAAATTGCTAGCACTTAGCTATAATGCCCTATACTGTTTGGGACCCAGGTAAATGGAACAGTAATTACTCCCATAGCAACTTGGCTGTGTATTAAAATAATCTTATCAGCGCTCTCGTTTGAATGCCTCTACCTGAGGTGAAGTGGCTAGCAACCAAGGAGAAGAAGGCACATTTAGATGTGGTGCCTGGAAGGCTTGCAGGGCATGCAAACTATTTTATTTGGGGCACCAAATACTTTTCCTCCTCATATTTTAAAAACAGTATTTCCTGCTTTGTGTGGCCCCACTGCAATTTATGTTTGGATCTTATGTTGTATTATTATTATTATTAGCATCTTTGTAAAGTGCCCTGTAAACCTTTGCTGAAGAGAGATATTCAGGTCCATTCATTCATTTGTTAAGGTGGGTTTCATAGCAGTTCTCATGCTTCATCTTGAGCACAGTTTGCAGAAGCCAAACAATCTCTTTAGCCATCCCCAACCTGTTGCCTTCCAGTTGTTGGTGATGGCTGGTAAGAGTTGTAGTCCAAAACATCTGGAGGGCAGCAGGATGAGTAAGGGGACTCTAGTGGAAGGTGTAAAAATGGTCCTTCTCTGAGTGGAGGGCACCTTTAGATACAATCCATTGTGCCACCACTGGGCCCTAATTTTTTATAAAGAACTGATGGTATGGGGGATCTTGCTCCTATAATTTTTTTACTTGGATAATAATTCTTATGAATGCTAAACACTGTGTTAGACACAAATCATTATTTAGGTCTGAGATTATACATTTCACTATGAAAGAAAAGGCATTTAATTTTTGTTTTTGTATGCTTTTTTCTTTACCTGTATATCAGAAGTCCAGTTATTTATACCAGGCATAATTTCTGTGTTGCAGCTATAAAATCCTGCCAAATCACATAAAAGGTATTATTTTTAATATCAGAGAACATTAATATGGTGCTGTGTAACATGATCAGCTTTCAAGTTTTGTGTAGTTTCACAGCTAGATTTTCAATTAGCATAATATATCAGAAAAACACAATCCAGAAATATTCTGCACAAATATGTGTGCTAATCCTTAGAAAAAGTAAGAGTACAGAAAGTTCTTAAAATGCAATGTCAGGGCTGCAGGTCAGTACGGAGACTCAGAGCTGAGCAGTAAAATTGGTTCTTTATTCAAGGAAACAGAATACAAACAAGAAAATCCTATGCGAGACTGGCCCCACTGAAGAAGTTGCCAGAACTGATGATCTGGGTCTCCCACCCATCCAGCTGTTTTCCCTGCAGTCTTAAACTCTGCTGGGAAGGGGCCGCTACAACCTCTGGGCTTGTCATTCTGCTGCATGCAAAATTCTCCAAGTGTTTGGAGATAATGAGGGAGGGGAGCTGCATACAGTAGGACCAGAAGGCTCCTGTGAATCTGTTGCAGCCTCAGCCCCCACCTCCCCTTCAGTTGTCTGTCCTACACCTGCCATTTTCTGCCTCTTCTTCCTCTCACTCAAGCCTGTTGCTTGTTCAGCATTCAACCATTCTGCCTGCACCCCTTCATCCTCTGACTGTCTTCCATCTGCCACCAACATTCCCTGGGTTGGAGCCTTCCTCTTCTGTGGTTTCACTAGAGGGTACTGCGGCTACAGCCTCCCACCATTCCTAATCGCCCAGCCAGTCCCTGACATCCCACTTGTGAAAGTGGCCAGGATTACGTATTTTAAGCAACCATGCAGGAAAACAGCACTGGAGAAAGGCCATGATTCAGTGGCACAAGATTTGCTTTTCAAGCAGAAGCTTCATGATCAATCCCCAGCATCTCCAGGTAGCGCTATGGAGAACTCTTGCCTGAAATCCGCTGCCAGTCAGTGTCAACCATACTGAGCTAGATGGACCAACAGTTAAACTCAATATAAGGTGGTTTCTTTGAAAGTACTTGCAAGTCAGATATTCCTTTAAAAAATAACAACTGCAAAATCCAATCAGTTGTTCAGTCTAGGTGACTGAAGACAGACTGAATAAGAAGAGATAATTTTTTGATATTTTTCAACCTTCTTGTTCTCATAATTGTAGAGAAAATCATCAAAATACACTTTGTAAAGTGTTCATGAGAAATAAATCCCATTAGCACTACTATAGTGGCTGACAAATTCCACCAGGGGGCACTTGTAGAGCCACAAATGCTCTTAAGTCCATTATGGAATGAAGCAAGAGAAATAGATCTATTCTAGCCTGTATATGAGAAACTGACTACCAAAAAATACTGGAAGGGTTTAAAGGAAGAAAGACGATATTGGAGGGAGGACTACAAAATGATGTATCAAAGGTGTCAAGTGGCTAGTAGATTGTGGACAACTTGGAAGTTGAGAAATGAAAACAAATAGGCACTAAAATATAACAATTATTATGGATGTTGTTGGTAGACTCACTAGCCCATGAAGTGTGATTGTGCAGAATTTATTACTTATAGAATTTGTATCGAATATTTTGACATGACAGTCCTCAATGCGGTTTATAGACAGCCAATATAAAACTAAGTACTGTAACTAAAAGATAATATAAAGGCAATATCCAAAAGGTTTTCCACATATTTTCCATTTGTCTCTGCTATTCTCAAGGGCTATGAAGTGGTGGGAAGGACAGAATCTTGCTATTATACAGTTGTGATGCACTGCAGAAAATCATGAAACTGATAAGTTAATGGAAGAACACAGCATTTCAGCATGCTGAGCGTCCCACCCACTGTACCCTTTTTAGTTGTTTGACTTTGAAACCTTTTCTGTCCACTGACCTAAAAGACAGTTCACGGACAGCAGTTTATTCAAGTACAAGTTAGCAGCATCTGTTATTGGACCTGCAGGGCCTCAGACAGTGCAAAGTACAAGTGTGTTTTCAAATTCTGGAGGTTAAGCAGTTTCAAGAGATAAGAGAGTGGGGTGGGGAAATGACCATGACTGTGGAAGTACGTCAGAAAAGCCCAAATGGATCGCATCAAATATCCATCAACTGTAGGAAGTATCCTGTTACCAACATCAGTCAATCAAATGCCTCTGGGAAGCCCACAAAAGCATAACAACAGCCTCCCATTGTTGCTCCCCACCAACTAGTACTGAGACCCTCGCTTAGTGAGCTATCTCATACTGTCTATACACAACCACTGGTCAGAGATGAGAATGGGGTAATCTATATTGGCTCCAAGGATTGGCAAGCAGCATGGATCCCTTGGACAGGCCAAGTAGAAAATTTTATTCCACTGACCAGGCCAAGAGGAGGAAAGCAAGATCATAGTAATATTAAATCAGAGCAGCCTGGCTTTCTAGTTTTGTCAGCAAGGTTTCTGCATTTTAAACCTCAGGGTCAAACTCAGGCACTCCCAGTTCCAGCAACAGAACTAAAGGACCCTCCACTGGAGAAAGCACAGCCCAGCTCTGGGTGCAAGTATGGCTGTCCCAATCTCAGGCTAGTCAGCACGGTTTGTAATAGTATGCAAGACTACTCTATGATTTACTGTAGGCCATATCCACACACACTGACTTCTTGTAACCAAGACCACCCCCAAAATATAGCATTTTTAAATTAAAAAAATTGGTCCTCCATGCAAAAAGGTTTTTTATTACCTGCAAAACATGTCCATTCCCCTGTACTTCATTTTTTACTGACAGCTCCTATGGATCCCTTTCTGTGACACTATACAGTGGTACCTCTTGATGCGAACGGGATCCATTCCAGAGCCCCGTTCGCATCCTGAGCAGAACGCAACCTGCGTCTCCGCGTCTGCTTCTGCGCATGCACGTGATGTCATGCGCAAGCAGCAAAACCCGGAAGTAACGCGTTCCGTTACTTCCGGGTCGCCGTGGAATGCAACCTGAAAACACTCAACCTGAAGCTACTTTAACCCGAGGTATGACTGTAATGCCAAAAGGTTTTTGCGAGCCCCTGAAAGACTGCCTCAGAATTTGTCCTTTTAAACAAATGCAATTTTATGAGCTATAATGAATGATTTAAAATAGTGTAAAGCAGCTGCTGGGAATGCTTTTTGGAAAGCAAGCCTTGAGAACTGCAGCTTTTACCACAGCCACTTTTACATGCAGCCCCAGAGTTCACCAGGGGTCAGCGTGGCCCTCGGCCTGAAAAGGATTAGCCACCCGTGAACAAGAATATATACAATTTCTATGAACACAACAGATTTATTAACCAACTGCTCAACAATAATAGGATGGATTCTTAACCAGCAGAACCTTGAATCAATGCTAGGATCCCCTTAATCTGAACATGTTTAATCACCCTTCAGCAGGGTAATATGAAGGTTTCTAATTTGTGGTGCCAGCCCACAAAAAGGAAAGTCGTCTCTTTTTTATTTTATAAATCCTAAAAAGTTGGAAGGCGAGTAAAGTGAGCTAATCCAGGGACCAATCACATAAAGACCTACACTGAAAAGATTGGTCACATTAGTAGCATTTGGAGAACAGACCTTCAGGGTCACGCTGCAAAGCATGTCAGAAAAGAGTCAACCCTCAACTTGTTCTAATCTGACTCTGTGGACATGGGAACCTCATCAGGGCACAGCCATTATAAGCAACCCCGTATTGAAGGAACAAACACCCACACAACGGCTACTGAAATGCACACAGCTTATTGGTAGATTGTATTGCAGCACCGACCAATCCTTCAACAACTTAGTCGAAAACACACTCATAGAGCCGGGCAGGACTCAAGCACTTTTTTGAGGATTGTGCAAGTTTGGTCTTTCAGCCTTTATCTCAGCCAGTGCCAGAAGAGATAGCATTAGAGAGATACTGTAAATGAATCCACCCAGTTTTAGACAAATATTTAACAAGTATCCAAGGTTATCAATCCTGTGGAGTTAGATGAGGAAAACAGGCTTAAAACCAATATTGAAGTATTAATTCAGAGCATCAAACTAGCATTCTGCGTTAGGAGATGCCAAAGCAGGATAGGGAAGCGCCGGAATGGAATCTGGTTTTCTATCTGTGGGTTGACAGTATATATATTAAAGCAGCCATCATCTCTCAACCTCAGAAACTTCTCTAATATGGGGGGTAATAATTTTGACCTACATTATAAATTCACTGCAAATCTTACTGAGATAATATCCTCTTCAGAGGGCATTGTATTATCGATCTAAAGTCCAGGCTAACAAAAGTGATTCAGATATATAGCATTAAATGTCTCACACAGTTTCAGTTCACTTTATGCAAGTAACAGTTCAATCCAAAAGTAAAGGTTCCCCCCATGGAACATGTCCAATATACCTGATTACATGGTTCTTCATCAAATGAAGAGAATCGGCAGTTTATTGTCGAAGAGAATTGTCTAAAGTCAACAAAATTAGAAACCAATGTTTACCATACCTGAAGGTGGAGGGACGTCTGTTAATAAAGAGTGAACATCTTCCATTGCATCTGTATCATCAATCTAAAAAAAGACAGTATATAAATTATGTTGTGCACTCTAAAATTGAATTTATCAAGATTAATACAGCATATACTGTATGACATACATACATACATACATATACATACAGATACATACATATACATATTCACATAAATATACGTATACATATACATATACATATACATGCATATACGTATAGCCAAGGCTTTTTTGCTCCTAAAAACATGTTTGGTAACTTCAGTTAGGCTTAAAATCACCATCACGACTAAGTTTACCCCTGGACAAATTGAGCTGGAATTTAAATGTAACATGCTCAAGAGAAAGTGTGTTTATGAACACAGCCAAAATCATTTCAACTGTTTTTTCGCTCTTCAAGACAATTCAATTGATTTGGGACTATTTTTAAATGCTCATGATTATAAAACAACTGTCCATATTCTTTTTTAAAAAAAGATGTATTTATTTCATAAAGAATAGCTGTGCCAACTTTATAAAATATTTATTTCCTGATCTGTAGTGGCACAAGCTGTAGATTGGGCTGTAAGAGGGAAGGGAGCAAGCAAACAAACCTGCTAAACCAGCCCCTTCTTCTATTTTACCACTGTCACCACATGGATACCATTTTCCCCTGGCTGCCTCCACTAAACACCTCCCATATCTCTCTCCAACATTTCTTAACTGGTGCAGCCAAATCTCCACATTGGACAGAGTGGTAAGGCAGTTAGGTAAGGGGTGAATAAGAAGGCACAGACACAAGCCCAAAACAAACTTAGTTTTTACTTAAGACTTTTGTGTGAGGTAACGAATTCAGAGTTTTTAAAGATGGTCTAGAAAAACCTTTTAAAAAAAAAAAAAAAGTTTTGACTAGCTATCCATAAAAGCGAAATACAAATAAGAGAGGAAAAGGCATCCCCTCCCAACTTTTTGGATCACCAGACAGTAGATGACTGTTCTTTCAGTTTTCATTTCCCGAAACCTGTTAGGTCCCTTAAATATTTTGTTCCATTTTTCCCTTAGCTACTAAGTTCCTTAGCTGAATCTCTGACCTTAGTCAGAAAGCAGATGCAATAATTTCACCAACCAAAATACAAAATTCCAAACAGCTATATTCCTTCAATATCACAAATAAAGCAATATTTTGGTTAATAATTATCAAAGCAATCTTATCTAGAAATAAAAAAACAGAAGAGCTCAATGAATGCTGAGAACAACAAACAACTTACACACTTAGGTCTTCACTGATCAAACAGGAGCTAAAAAATATTTGTTGTAGGCCACTAACCCCTTTCTAGTCTATTTTGGCTGATAGAGCATATCTGATATTTTGGATAGTTAAACTATAAGTTTGTCACTAAGAATTTTAGGGTTGCCTCTCCTAGGGTTGTTATGTTACCATGAAAATTTATAGAAAATCAGGCGTGTAAGGCAAACAATCTTATACTTTATGACAGTGGACACCCCCAACCCTCCCCAAGGATTATACTTCATGAAGTAGACTCTAGTTCACAGAAGCTTGCACCACAATAGATGTGTTAGTGTTTAACAAGAAATTATTCTTTAATTAGCAACTTTGTTATTTTTATACCCTTTAAGTTCTTCAGAAGGCATGTAGAAGTCTAAACTTTACAGAACATACCTCCAAGACGAAAGCATCTTTTTTCCCATGTGACAGGTCCAATTCTGTAATTTCATCAGAACTTTCAGACTGTGATCTTAGCACCCGAGTACGCCTTGGTTCTGGAATGGGTGAACCTATAATTTCTTCAGGTGCCTCCTAAGCAGAACAATGGTATGAAAACATGTATGCATCCCTTATTTTATTAAATCTCGCTTATTTTAAATGCCATGCCACTATACCCTTCCTCCAAAACAAAGGCAAAAAGTACAGGCGCTGCCCCTTATCATCAGGGCCAAATTCAACACCTTGAAAGGTACAATCTGAAGAAGTGTTGAATAGCATGGATCAGGTCCTAATTCATGCAACGCAGAACTTCTTCAAAGTGCACCATTCGATTGCTGGTGCTTCCTCCCTTCCTTGCTTGGCAGTGGATGAAGGGGTGCATGGATTCTGCAGTCTAAAAAAAAGCACAGAGGCAGCATCCCCTAAAGCAGAAATACTGCAGTTCAAGAGCCGAGGAAGCAATAAAGTGTTTGGCTGTTTAACTGTTCCTGTCCGAAGTACCCAACTGAGAACCTAATGGATGCAGCACCAGCATCTTCTTAGACTAAAGAATCCACCTACAACTTATGCTTTCTCTATTAAATGAAGGGACATTGGGGCTCTGCAGTTTAAAAAGTTATGTACAGAACTGAGCAGACTGCGGGTTCCTGAGGGTAAGCCAAGGCAGGAAATGAGGAAACCAAGCCTAGACCTACATTGTGTAGCTGGGTTCTTTGGTCTTTTGGCCTTCCTCCTTTACAGAAGCCACCAATTTAGGCTTGAGATACATCAGGGGGTGAAGGGGCTGGGGAGGAAAGGTTCAATTGTTCTTGCAAACCTCTTTGTATATATGCATTATAATAATAAAAAGAAACCTCCCTCCCCCCAAATTACAGAGTCCCCCACTTGTGCACACGGCTACCTTCTATGTAAGTTTCTTTGCTCACGTGCATGATCCATTCTGCATTAGCTAACAGGATATAGATTAGGTATGAACTGTGTATGACTGAGAATTGTTTGAACTGTTCCATAACCTTGCTTACTGGAGGGTTAATCTCATAAAGCTCCTTATTTTTGGCTATTGTATCATTTATCTTCTTCTGCATGTGCGATATATGTTGTTCGTAAGTGGCATCATTCGGCGTCTTCCCAGCAATTTGAATCCCACCAGGAGATGGTAAAGCAGTCAGGTATACACCCGTGGCAGACTTTAAAGAATAAGACAAAGAAAAAATGAAGTGCAATATATATTCATGCTTTCTTAAATAAATGCTTTATAAGCATGCATTTCACACTATTTGTTACATGTCCACTATTTAAACTTGAATCTCACAATCACAAATTTTCTAGTAATGTTATACTATTGGAATAACTTCTGGAAGCTTTCCACACTAAACCCATTTGACAGAACATGTAATCCATTCAGCTTTTTAAAAAGATTAGCAACACAAAAATTCATCCACTGTAACAGATATCGCCTTCATACTTGCAATTTTACAAAGACTGATATAAGCTGGATCTTGCAAGAGTCTAGAGTGCCCTAGCTCTTATATCATCTTTGTGTTTTATATACAAAATACAACAGATAACATAGGAGCTGCAGACAAAGCATCTTAAGAACTTAACCAGGATGCATCCCATCCTGAACCACAATGAGATTTATTCTGCCAGCAGCCTTCAAGGAACATCCCTAAATGCTGAATCTCAAAGTCTCTGTTTTCATTAGAAAACTATGGAGAAGATAAACGGCTGGATCATAGTTCTCATCCTAACATTCACTTTCTTCAGGAGTTCAAAACAAAGTGCAATGCCTCAGACTGGGTAGGATGATGCAGGGGCGTGAACGCAGCAACAGTGGGGCTTAGGAGCACACCTCCCAAGCCCACAAATGTTCTTTAGAATGGGTGAAGAGAACTCAAGAATGCTCCACTCCTGGCTGCAAGACTGTTTCTACCAACAATTATTTAAGAACTTGAAGAGCCCTGCTGGATCAGGCAAAAAAGCCTATCAGTCCTGTTATCACAATGGCCAATCAGATGTCTATGGGAGGCCTGCAAGCAGGTTGTGAGGACAACAGCTCTCTCCCTACATGTGATTCTCATCAACTGGTATTCAGAGGCATACTGCTTTCCGTATTAGAACTTAGCAACAGGAACACAGTTCTCTGGAGTGGAGCTGATGCTATTGAACATATACTGACATGGATGGAGGAGCTGAAATATAGGAAAGATGCTGCAAAGGGAAGGAAGGTGTTTTTGGGGAGCGGGGGGTGGGGGACAGAGTTTAGAGCATGAGACTGGAGTCTATGGGAAATGCAGACTGACTCTTTAAGTAATGACCTTCATTTCTGGTTGGAGAGAGCCACAGTTGGTTCACCTGCTGATTCTGCCAGCTGCCAATGGCTATTTTCCAGGTTCTCTATAGCCTTGAAAAGCTTTAAGTCCATTGAAGTCTGCCATTCCCAAAACAATAATCTTCCCTCATCCCCAGAAATACATTTAATCGACTAAATACATCTCTTAAATACTACCTTCTCTTTTTGGTGTCATCATTTATTTATAATAGGTATTGTTTATACTGCCCTTCAATCATATTCCATGGCAGTTTAGAAGAAAGATTAAACGGCGCATAATCAAAAAAGCATCACAACTAAGACTAGATTGTACCATCCATTTAATTGTGCAGTTACCATCATGGAAAAGTATTGAGGCATTCCAGGTGGCTGCTCACCAACTGTGGAGCCCACTTCTCTTAAAGCATGGAAGGCCAGCTGGCTGCCTGTAGGCCAAATACACCCACCTTCTGAGTCAATTCTGTATGCTTTACTGGTAGCTTGACCAAGTTTCAATTAAGGCACAGCAAATGCTTTTCTCATTTAATTGCAATGAAAAGAAAAACGTATGCTTGCACAAAATGTAAATAGCCCATACTTTGTTTCTTTTTTACTTTGTTTATAACATGTATTTTTACTTTCTTTATAACATGTGTGTAAATAGGACAATGCATGTCCTTGTGTAGAATACTATGCCTGAATGCATGTGCTCCATAATTTTGGAAGGCCTAACTGCCGAATAGCGCCAGCTTGATTGTAGAGCCTAACTACTTGGTTGTGGAAGATTGCCACTTTCTAGAGAACATAATGGCTACCAATAAGACTTTGCCTGACTATCTCAGTCAAAGTCTGATCCTCTATAATTTCTAGAAGAAATGTAAAAAAAAAAATCCTCTTTGCACTGGCTTCCAGTGACCAGGAGTAAGCAGCTATGGGGATATTCTAATTTAAATAGAGGTGTTGTTTTCATGATGTGGGTTTTATTTTATTTTAATTGCTCTCCAGAAAAGGGAATAAAAGAACCCCAAAATAAATACAGAAAAACTCACTGCCAAACCCATTAGCATTGTTTCTCCTACTGTGATCTGAATCCTCAGTCCAAAAAGAGCATTCATTCCTTTCAGTTTTAGCTTATTCATCAGCTGAGTGTGTACTTCATATTCCATAAATGGCAGCAGATTACTGATGGAAGTTGCATTTGCTTCGGCTTGTGCTTTCTTTTTCAGCCGACACAACCTATTGGGATGGAAAGTAAAACACAAAGGGTCATGTTCAACTATGTTTTAGTTGGAGTTGTCCCACTGAAATTAATGTATATGACTAAGCTAGTTCCATTAATTTCAATGCATCTACCATGAGGCAAACCTAGTTGAATACTATCCAGAGTGGTAGGCCTGGTCTTACATGAAAAGTCTCTTAGCAATGGCTAAGAAGTTTGACACCATAAAATGCCCTATTCTATAAAAGCATGATTCCCAAGGCTCCCCACCACAATCAGTGATATGCCAAGCTATAGGTAAAATGGGTTGAAACTAGCAAAGGTCTAACAGATAAACTAGAAGGTGTGAACCAAAACAAAGGACTAGATTTAAAAAACACGGTCTGACAGATGAGTTTTAAAGCTTACCAGCAACAGAATTATGTGCAGCATTATCTACTAAATATGCAAATTAAAAAAGGGGGAAATGCAAGTTCCACCCAGAAGGGAGTATCGCCAAGTTAAATGGTACCTCCTTCCTAGAAAATGTGCTTAAGTTGTAAGAAAAAAAAATGATGTGTCAGGAGTAACAAGTTGCTTGTCTTGACAAAAAGCGTCCAGACTAAAATTCATTTTTTGCCTTCCCTTTTTAGAGTAGACCTGCTCTTGGTAAAAGGAAACTTTCAGATGCTGTAAAACAAACAGAGAGGTCAAAACAGGGAGCAAAGCAAATCTGGCAGAAAGATACCTGGCTTGAATGAGACATCCTTTCCCAACCACCAGTGCATCCACAGGCAAATCTATTGTTGTGAAAAGAACATCAGGGACTTTTTGCTTCCTGCAGTTGCAGCAGTAAGTGAGGTGAGCAGGGAATGGCATGTTGAGCTCATCGTATGGTATGTGGCAAAAGCCACAACCCAGAGGTGATGTTTCCTCTAACCTAAAAAATGAGATTGTGAGACATCTAATATTACCATTCAGACACCATCTTGTGAAATATAAATATTGTATTTTACTGTGTTTTTTTTTTTAAAAAAACTGACCCATGCAGGCACTAACAGAACCCATACATTGTGGTGGTCAACTTTTGTTCTCTTTTTATGGTTCTTGCAACTGATTAAGCTGGTAAACCGTCACACACCTGTCACCTGTAGTGAGTCAAAATTGCCTTCAAGAGATCAGGCAGGGACGCTGTATGAAAGTTTGTTCTCCTCCCTCCTTCCTTTTTAAGGTATGCACTTGTATATGCAAGGCAAGGCTGGAATACATGGGAACTAATGGTAGAATACTTGATTTTATCAATATTAAAAGTCAAGCTTCTATCGAGTCACAGCCTTAACAGGAATAAAAAGCTCAATACAACGAAAAAACCAAGTGGCATAAATCAGAGGGGCAATTGCAACACAGTACTGTAATAAGATGGACTGTTTTGATTAGAATGAGCAAATATATGGCTATGGCTTTGTCTTAACAAAAAAACCTGACTGTACCCCGAGGGCTCTTTTTTTTCGAACATAACACTCAGATAATTTGGGCACCTCTACAACAGGTTCTGGCAGTTTGAATTTGAGCAGAGATAGAATGCATGAGAGCAGTGAGTCAGCAAAAGGCAAAGCACCTTGGGGTGCAATTGTTCCCTTTGGGAGTCTGATGCAGGATTAACAGTTGCGCTGCCTCCTCTAGGAGTCTATTTTGCTTGTTCTATACTCTGCCCGTATCTTTGTAAATAAAACTCATTATGGCAAGAACACCCATTCTTTTCCTGATCCAAAGAATACCCATAATACTACCCCATTACTTCTTACCTCTTGGGGAAATAGGGAGCACCTAAATGTATGTATTGTCTCGTGTTTCTGACAGCTGCAGCGTAATCTGAACATGGAGAGCTACTGTTTGCAAATCTCAAAATATTCTGCACTGAATATTTCACAGAAAGGTGGGATATATGTTTTGGGGATAAGCAAATGAAATCACAGGACATGGTAGTTTATATTGTTATCTGTACATATAACACCTTGTTCCTCTTCTTTATTTTTAAACTACCACACATCTTCGCTGTACCTTGCACTGATAGGATTTTTCAGCTGAGCAAGTGGACCAATTTGATGCTTTCGGCATAAAAAAAACTGGAATTCTGATAACACAATTTGCATATCAAAGCTTCATCATAAAAACAACTGGGTACAACCCAAGCAGCAAAAGTTAGACGTAAAACACCTTCCCTTCAGAAGCACTGAAACAAACTCATCTTGTCTAATGGAAGGGATGGATGGTATAAACAACAGCTTTAAAATAAAATTAAACAAGAACATCTCTTGCAATAGAGCCCACTGAAAAGAACAGCATATACACATATTATATTCAAAACGTGGTGCTTACCATCTTTGTATTTATTTGATACCCTTTTATATACTGGGGGAGGGATAACAATATACACTATTTTATGAGGGCACAGAGGGAAAATGGTTAGGTGCAGACATAATGCTATTGATCCCTAATGATGAACTGGGTTAAGATGTACTTTATTTAATTAAAAGTTTAATCCACTAATATTTGCAAGGCAAGATGAGGAAACAAGGGGGAGGGGGAATGTACCAAGATGCAATGATGTAACGACAGGTATACATTACAGTATTTTATAGGCCTGCAGGGAGGCAGGGGAAATACTGGCTTCTGGGAGAAAGTGGGAGCTGCCTTCTAGTCTAACCTCAAGCCAAAACTTTTTATCAATACAGCCTGCTTCCTAGTGGATAGTGTGGAAAGCACCTGTGTCCTAAACCACTAGATGGTGCCAAGTTGAAGAATGAGTTGTGCTTCAATACCATCAACTCTAGCCGATTTTCTCAGGCTTAATACCTCTAACGTTTCATGAACTTTAGTTGACATTTTTAAAGAGTTAAATTTACCCATGCCCATTCAAAAAATTTTGTCAATATTTCAAGAGAGGCAAATTGCCACATGATACATTTATCATCAAGCTTATGCAGTGAAACGACACAGGGGGTCACTTGTATGCAGTGTGCCATGAGAAGCAGAATAGGAAGGAGTGGCAAAGAGGAAGAAAAGATTTGCATTATGTGGTTAGTAGTCAAATGTGTTACCTTGCTGAGGCTGTTAGAAATTTGAAAACAATAAGGCTAGAGATTTGGTGCAGAGCTCCACAACTTCTGTTGTTGTTAGTGAAAAATCAGTAAAGTGGTTGGCTCCGCATCCTGTACTGTAACACTGGTAACCTACCCTAATAGAGAAGAACTATCCTGGTTTTGAGGAAAAAAATCAACCTCTCCCTTCTCTGACCCTATGGAAAAGTAGCCAGGCTGCCATGACAACCTTTGTTCCAAACAGACTTCCGTGGTGCCATCCTGGAGAAACCTAGGGTTCAGTACAGCTGCCGTGCCAGATGCAGACAAAATACAGACCTCTTCACTACAGAAAAGAAAAGAAGATGATAAAGCCACATTTTTGATTATATGCATTTTTAGGCATCCTATTTAGTAAAAGTGAAAACAACAATTATGAAAACAATTCAGAGCAAACCCTTTTGGAGCTGTATAGCCCAAGGTGAAGAATATAGTTACAGCATTCAGGAAAGGTGAGGCAGCCCTCTGCAGCCAGCAGGACTGCACTCTCTTCTCATCAACAGATGATTGGCAGGTGTCTATCCCACCCACCCAATCGAAGTTGGCCCGTAGGGGAGATAAAGATCTGAGCCACTGAGTCAAAAAGGTTCCCCACTTCTATTCTACGAATATACACTAGAACTGTTGCTGGCATATTTTCCTAAACACGCTGAATGAGTGAACTTTTACTGCTGTGAAGTTTAGAGATAGTTGGCCACCCAGTTATCATACTTAAAAAAAAAAGACATTTCTTTCCAAGCAGCACTGATCAAAGAATGATCTCGGGACAAGAGAATACATAAAATCCTCCCATAGGTTGTGAAGCCTAAGCAAGGGTGCACTATAAAAAAAAAAGGTAAAGAACCCCTGGCAGTTAAGTCCAGTTGCAGATGACTCTGGGTTGCGGCACTCTTCTCGCTTTACAGACCAAGGGAACCGGCGTTTGTCTGCAGACAGTTTTTCAGGGTCATGGGGCTAGCATGACTAAGCCGCTTCTGGCACAACGGAACACCGAAACCAGAGCAGCACACGGAAATGCAGTTTACCTTCCCACCGGAGCAGTACCTATTTATCTACTTGAACTTTTTTAGCGTGCTTACAAACTGCTAAGTTGACAGGAGCTGGGACCAAGCAACAGGAGCTCACCCCGTCGCAGGGATTCGAACCGCCAACCTTCTGATCGGCAAGCCCAAGAGGCTCAGTGGTTTAGACCACAGCACCACCTGCATCCCTAGGGTGCACTATGTTCTCCTGTAAATACAAGGATCTAATAAATTGTTCTGCTCCATCTACAAGAAACAGCAGCCAATACTAGAGTAATGGAAACTTCCTACAGTGCTGTTGCTATGTTTATTTATTCAATTATTCCATTAATTTATAGGCCAATTAATATTTGTTTCAAAAATCTAAGTGATTTTTCAAAGTAAAAAACATAAAACTGCAAGGTTTAGATTAAAAATAACAACACAAAAAGACATTATCACTGAAAAGAATCCAGAACCGGAATACTGAAACAAACTACCAAGCAGTGCAGTCTAAAAAACAAGAGTCAGGAAATGCCCGAACAAGTAGGTTTTTAATAGGCATCTGAAACCCATCACAGTGATGCATCTTTGGCATGCGCCCGAAAGGGTGTCCCTGTCTCTCTGCCTGTTTTCTGCACCATTGTCTGAAGCATTCTCACTGCCTATCTCAGCTTTGCCTACACACTGCTTCCTGCAGTAATTTCTTCTCCTTCCACACATGCTGCTTGTAAGATTCAGCACTCATTTCGAAAGCATTACAAAAATATAAGTGATTTACCAAATGCTAGTTGATTCACTGTAGCCCACTACAGCATGACACCCCAGTGCCTTTGCATGGGATTTTATTTCTTGTCGTATTTCGGCCCACCACGCATCTCGTGTCTCTGGGTCATCTGAAAGATAAAGCAAAAATCAGTCACTGTTCTGCACTAACACAAGCATGTAAAACTTTGTGGCTAAAGATCAAGAATAATTTAGCTTTTGAGCTGTCACAAGCGCCTGACAACTTTGTTTTTGCTTCCTATCAGCCTATCTCTACACTGATTAGGTAACCTTGCTTATTCCTTTGTAGTGCTGATTTCATGAACTGAAACCTTGTTGATTCACTTGACTTCTTTAATTCTTAGAAAAACACAAGATTTTATGGATTTACTTTGTCCAATATTGCCTGCACAGGGGAACATTGTGGCTATGAGCTATACTCCTCTCCTATCTAACCTTATATGTGCGTATTTATTTCTTGACTAAAATAGAGCAGTAGCCTCTGCAACCAGGATCTACCTCCAATCCCACTGTAAGGACATCCGTAGTCACCAAATCTCAATGTTAAAGAGATCACACTCATTGTGGTTTCCTCCCTCTCTGAGCTTTCAAAAACTCCCTAGTCAGGATACCAAGAAATGTGGAGCTTAACGCTTGTTGTTCGTGTATAGAAGCCCCCATTGCTATATATAATTCTCCATCGATGCTGTTTTGTTTTTCGAATACACCCTGAGAGCAAAAATCATAAAACTTTTGCGTCAGTCTTCTACAACTCCATATTCCAGGTAGTCCTTCTCCCTCAGCCTCTGGTCATAGCCAATAGCCACCCTCTTGCCCATTAGGGCAAAATAAGGACCTCACTTCTGGTCCTTAACTATGACAATGTGTAAATTGCCATGTTTAGGCCTTCCTTTCTTAACAGTGGGAGAGGGGAAATCAGTGTTTTGACCCTTGCAGCTTTTGAGGTCAGTTCTACCCCATCTGGAATAGCCAAGGGGAGAGGGTACATGCACACAGCGCCAGGGGTCAAAATGATCCTGCACAAGGCTGCTTATAATTTTAGTTGTTGGCCATAGCTGCAGATGCTTAGCCCAGAAATTCTTCTGTCCACCAGAAAGGAGCATAGAGGATGAAATGTTCTGTCTATTTTTGTAACAGACTAATCAGTAACTCAACTTCTACCAACATCACAGATGGGACCACAGGTTTACTAAGCCACTTTATAACCCTAAATAGTTTAACCCCACCCCTCAATTAGAACTTTTCTTGTGAAAAAGCAAAACCATTTTTGTATCATAGCTATTTTTGCGCAAAACTAAATAACCTGGTTTTTGGGGTCACTGAGACCCCAACTGCAAGCAACCAGTACCCTCACTTCTGTAGGTGGCAAGACAGTTCAGGACCTTTAGATGCCCATTTATCTCTAGATACATAGAACCATCTCTGCAAAATGTGTTTCTGATGATTTCTAGGGCACAATGTCACTGGCCTCCTTCAAAAGAAAGAATGACGTTCTCAAACTGAGGACAAGTTTCAGCGCTGAACTACAGGTGTGAGAGACAAGCTTACCCTTGTGTGTGGCCTATGGGATACGTTTAATAACACTCACACACAATATTTGATTATTACATATGATAATGTAATAACTGGTGAAAAATTAGTGCCATGCAAAGAAAGATGTCTAATGAGGCAGTATATGCCATCCAAATTCACAAAGTATGGCATAAAACTCTGTGTTGCAATTCCAAAACATCATGCTTATGATACAGATATGTATATATAAGCGGGGACTGGAGAGCAGTAGTCAGACAGTAGTCAAGAAACAAGCAACACAGGATTTACAGGATTATGGATGAAATATAACAATAAACAGCCAGGGGATTGGTGCGAAAAACCTGACTCTGGGTGGCTCACTGAAAAAACAAACAAACCAGAAATTCTCCCCAAGTTCCTTGCCCACAAATCCTGAAGTGTCAACAGCAACATATTTGGGCTTTCAAGAAGATTTGACACTTTTCAGTCATAGGCTAACTATGTAGTACTCTCAGATCGGAATTTTAAGCTTGAGACCATTCTGTAATGTATTAAATTAAAGGAGGCATAGATGCCTGTGACCAGATTGTTTTCATATACAGTTCCACATGCATGATTAAACTGTGGCTGATGGTGCTTAAATATATGGTGGACACTCACTGCTTATGTCTGGAAACTGAACAACCCACTGTAGTGTGAGTATCCTGAAAAATCCCCTTGTGGCTGATCTAATTCTAAAGTTCATCAACCTCTGCTCTAAGTCTAGATATGTAGCTAGCTTGCTTGGGGCATCTAGATGGCAGTCTCAGAACTGGTAAATCATTTGTCTGGCCTACTCTTACGAGTTGTGAAAAGTGGTGCTTTCTGCTCAGGCTGCTCAGTTATCATGCACTATGGTTACAAAGTCTGCAATACTAGCCTCACTTACCTGGGAGTAAGACCTATTGAATTCAATAGAACTTACTTCTGAGCAGACATGGTTAGGATTGCCCCGTTATTAATTTAGAATAAATTATAAACCTATTATTATTATTATTATTATTATTTTAAAAACCTAAGCAGTATACACGAAAAACAACATAAAACAATTATTTGTTGTTACCAGAAGTTCACCACTCATTATCACTGCACCGTTATAATGTAATTATAACATTTGCCTAAGTATATGTGTGTTAATGGCACTTTTTAAGTTTAAACGGTGGAATCAGTTTTCACACTTTACATAGTGAAGTCTTGCTAACCCCAATGATTTATGGGCAATTATAGTGTTTTATTGGGAAAGAGGTCTCAAAAAGGCATGAATTTTATTTTGTTTTGTTTTACTTGCAAATGGTCTCATGCTTAATAATTTCCACCAGGTATTTTCTTTTAATAACTTTCCTGGAGCATATCTAACCATGATAGCAAACTGATACAACTTTTTTTTCTATTGAAAAAGTTTTAAACTATTTCAAAAGCAATGTGGAATATGGCATAGTTTACAGTTAAGCCATTCTTTCGCTACCAGTCTGTGTTTTCATACTGATATGACAACCAAAAAATAAGCAAATGAGACACACAGCCTATTGCTGCTGCAACCAAAAAGGGAAAGGTGTTCTCTTACACTAGTAAATGGCATTTATTAAATGAATCAAAAACTCAAGGTATAACATTCATTTTAAAGAACAATTTTGTTAACACTGTAACCATAAATGACACGTTTGTGAGGATGCACTGAAGGTAAACCTTGTTTTTGCACCCTGGTCTTAAAACAGATTTACTTGGAAGTGGGTTCCAATGATTGCAAACAGAATTTACTCACAAGCAGGGTGTTCAGAGCAAGAATCTTTAATTCATTTATTTTTCAAATGGCTTACACATGCACCAGCAGAAATATTTGTGGAGGTTATTATGGAGCCCAACACAACCAAAAATCCAAAAGCAATTTTAATTCTCAAGAAAAATGTGTTTAAGAGCAGGACTTGCTAATTAAGAAGAAAGAAATGCATTCAGCAGCAAGCACACACACAAGCAAATAAACAAAAAAACAAACAAAAATGACTTACTATGTACTGTGAAAGCTTACTTATAAAGGAGAGAGGGCTTTGGGGACTCCCTTTCCATAACACAATTTCAGAAGAGGTCACCATAAAGAGAAATAAAATGAATGCATTTATGAGTTTCACTGACTCCATAATGACAACCATATCATCATACAGCCATATTTATTCTAAGTGTGGCTGGCCCTGCCTTTTTAAAAAAGCATGCAGTGACTAAACTCAAAATACAAAGCATACTGCTATAAATTAGGGCTGAAAAACTGGCAGCTCGAGGGAAATCTTGGGTGATGGTGGTGGGGCTTGGCTCAAGGCCTCCCACAAAATGGAAGGCTAGCAGCTAACCATGTAAGACCTTCAGCCCCCTAGGTGTTCCTGAACTCCAGCTCCCCGCATCCCCTCAACCACCACTGATGGTCATGGAGAATAAGAATTGTCAATACTCAAATGGGCATGCCTTCTAAAGAGCATAAGGATATCCAGTAATGAATCAAGATACAGTTGTACCTTGGAAGTCGAATGCAATCCGTTCCGGAAGTCCATTTGACTTCCAAAACGTTTGGAAAAACCAAGGCACGGCTTTTGATTGGCTGCAGAAAGCTCCTGCAGCCAATCGGAAGCCGCGTTGGATGTTCGGGTTCCAAAGAACGTTTGCAAACCAGTGCACTCACTTCCGGGTTTGCGGCGTTCAAGAGCCAAAACGTTTGACTTGCAAGGCATTTGGGATCCAAGCTACGACTGTAGTTTACTTCCAGACAGGGCTGACCCAAGACATTTTGCTGCCTGAGGCAAATGACAAGATGGTACTCCATACACTCCATGTACAGAAGCTGACCAGAATGGAAGCTGGATATTACTTTAACACTGGAGGCAAAATAGCATTCTCCATTACACCTGAGGGAAGTCGGCTGGCTTAGGAAGCATGGAACTCATAGCTGTGTCCTCTAGCACCTCATTGCTGCTCATCAGCATCTACTTTGTAAGATGGCTGCCTCGTTCTGTCTAATGTTAAGGCTATCCCTGGGTCCAGACAACAACCTGCTTAACCCTTACCACACTGAGAAGAAGCCAGGACCAGGTGGGAACCAAAAGCTAGATGCTTCAGAAGAAATAGTTGTCCACCGTTTAAAGATATGACTCTTTAAACTATTTAATCTGCATCTTAAACACCCACGCTGGTGTACATGCCTATAGTTAATATCTCCAACAATACTGGTGTTACATCACTGGCATTCTGTGGTACTGTGTTGGTAAAGCAAAAATGCATTTGCCAGCATAGTGAGATCAGTCCATCAGCTACTAAAAAGTGTAGAAGTAATCATATATCTGTAACTCCTGTTTTTATCTCCCAGAATGAAATTTGGAGCATTCTATTAATTTCTATTAAACCTAGGATTCTATTACTTTCTATTAGTTTCTGCCATAGTGGATCACAGGCAGGCAAACAGATTTACAAGGTGCATCCACTTCTTTGGCTGTTTCCATTTCTTTCCTATTCTCCAGTCAAGGGCAGACTTAAGACTCTATCCAGACATCAGAGCCTGAGGATCAGTTATTCAAGTGGATGGGGTCTTTTTAGGACAAAAACTAAACCAGGCCAGACTCCTACAATGGAAAGTGAATAGCTCACTCAAATACCTTTCTAGGCACAAATGGAGTCTGATGGGGAAAATGTTCATCCAAATCTTACACCACAAGCTTCAAATTCTGTATGTGGAGAACCCAGGCAACAGTCCAGAGGAGTGGGAAGCAAACTCCTTGGAGTTTTTTCAATGCTTTTCTCTTGCCAATGGCAGCCCCCTGCACTGCTTGACTAGGCATTTTTGAAACTTGTGGTAATCCCAAAAGCACTCTTAGAATGTAGCATGAGAAACTGCTTTTTGGTAATAAAACTGAGATTTCATAGTTCCTTAAGCATGCCTTGAAACTGAGAAAATATATTTCTAAAAACAAGCTATTTAAAAGAAGGAAAAGGGAAAAAACCAGCTTTTCCTAAGTTATACAATGATCCATGATAAGAAAACATTAAGATAATTACTCTAAAAATCTAAGTGTCATCACTCTTTTGTGTTGGAACCGTGTCTCAACATATATAACATATGTAGTTACTGATAGTATTGCTTAACCTTCTAAATAAGTAAGTTTGAATGAAAGTTCAGAAAAGCAAGTCAGAGAAGATGAGACAAGAGAGAGGGAGGGTGGGGAAGATAACAAGGCAAGCAAAAAAAATCAAAACACAAGCAATATATGAAAATTGCAAACATGGTTAAAAAAGGTCAGAGTGGTAAAAAAAAGGAAATGCTCAAAAGAAAGAGGCAGAAACACTGTCAAAGGATCCCTAGACTAGATCCCTAGACTCATCCTGTTTCTTTCTGCTAACAAGTGGGATTCTGTAGCTCACAGAGTTTAAAAACAAGTTATCTCCTATTCCTGCTACCTTTACATTACTAAATCCTGATGAGCTCCATTCATGTGTGTTATTTGATTGTAGTATCTTCTCAATAGTGAACGCTTGCTCACTGTAACTGTTTGACTAGCACCAGCTACTGAAAGGTCACTGAGTTAAAACCACTCAATGGCTAAAAACCAGACCTAAAAATGCAAAGAACATTGTGAGATCACGGTGAAACGCCATGTGGTATACCGCCACGTGGAATCCAATAACAAATGGCCAAACCAATATCCCCCCCCCCCCCCCCGCAAGCTAACTAGCTTTTAGCAGAGAAGAACTATGAGGATCACTTAACTGGTAGTGTATGGGAGCAGGACCAGCTCCACTGCATCCAGAAAAACCACATGCCAAACTACAAAGTTTCTCCTCTCATACATAATTTAATTAAAAAGGTAAAAAAGAAATGAATTTCTCTTCCGCAACATCTATTAAAATTAACCAAAGAACTTTGTATATATACAAAATGCAATGCATATTCACACACAATATATGCAAACTTACCTTGCATGTAAAAAGATAAAAATGACTTTAATAAATAAATAAAAATCAATACACCACAACATGGCAAGAATAGTTCATACAAAACACTGGAATGCAGTGCAATGTGGAGCATTCTATTTTTTCTGACATGTATTTTTTTTTTTTTACACGAGCCACACAATTTCACATGGGGATGCCATCAGAGCATTTACACATTTACGTAAAGCTAAGGATTTACATAAACAATAGAGGAGTTGGGGGGGAGCAGGATGGCATGGGTCCAGCACACTCCAGAAGGGTGCCGCCTGTTTGTTCCGGCTAAAGCAAAAGCTTAAAAAACTAAGGGTTTGCAAAGCAGATTCAGCAGACAGGAGCCAGAAACGGTGGGTATTTTGGCGCATGCTTGGATCAGGTGACAGTACAGACTGAAAACTATGGCAGCTCACTGAAATGGTTACAGAAAGTAATGGCCCTGGAGTCTAGGTGAAAGCAAAAGGCAAGCATACAGAGCACTCAATCACAAGCTTTTCTAGCAAAAATCTATTCAAGTAAGTTTAGCAAGGATTCCCTAAAAACTTTTGAGCAGAAGATCTGTACAAAATTCTGCTGCTTTTGAATCTTTCACTGAAATTACAAGAATCTTGCAGGGTTCAATCAATATTTTAGTTCCTACAAATAGATACGGTGTTGGAGGATAATGATTAGTAGAGCAGTAATGGGACACTCCAGCTGAAAAATTGTTGCTTCTAACAAGTTAGCTGTAGTCCAATGAGCCTTCTCCTGGTGTGATTTTAGACTTGCACATTGGCTCCATGCCCTTAAATTAAGTTCTGTCAGAAATAAGTGAAATAATTTACCAGGACTAATTAATATGCTTTAATTGCAGCCTGTATGATATGATTAAGACTATTGAAAGGGCAAATCCACCCGAGTACCCCAACTTGAAAATGTAAAGAGAGAAATATTGCATTAACACAAACCCCAAGTATTACTAAGACAGTTGTGCTCAAAATGCTTCCTTACTCCTGTTTCTTTATTTTCAGGAATCAACCCTGAAAAGCAAATAAGATCCTAGCCTATACTTAAAACTCAATGGATTTTTTAAAAAAAAATTCTGCTGGTGGCACTGGCAGTTCTGAATGGAAGTTTCTATGAAAAAGGATAATCATCTCTTACAGTACCATCTGAGATTTTTTTTAAAAAAAGAGAGAGGAATCATATACAATCAAAACACATTGGTTTCAATAGTGGGTGGGACTGCCTTTTTTCTCCCAGGCACCTGCCCCCCTTTCCATTTTTTTATTTTTATTTTGGGCAAGCGCATAAAGCTAAATGTACACAATTTAAACACATGTAAGTTGTTAGTTCCCTGTACTGCCCAGATGATCCAACATGCATTATCTTCCAGTTTGCATTTGAAAACACAGATTGTGTTATGGGTTGGTACTGTTTTCATTTTTGTATACAGAAATCTACACTGGGACCTTCTGGTGAATACAACTAATAATAATAATAATAATAATAATAATAATAATAATAATAATAATAAAATATTTATGCCACGCCCATCTGACTGGGTTTCCCCAGCCACTCTGGGCGGCTTCCAACAGAATTAATGATATTATAAAAAAACAATAAAACATCAGACTTCCCTGAAGGATGGATAGATGGATAAGAACTCAGCATGCTATTCCAATACCTTTTACTCAAAGTATACCTATTAAAATTAATGGGTCTACCTTAGTCATGTCCATTCATTTCAATGCGTCTATTTGATGTAAAACTTAGTTGAATAGTAGCCACAAAATGTAGTCATAGTTGGGAATAATAATAATAATAATAATAATAATAATAGCACTAGAACTACATTTTATCACAGCTCGCTAAATAACTCTTTATAGCAATTTCCTACAGTGTGTGTGTGTGTGTGTGTGTGTGTGTGTTATTTATAGCTTTGGAGGATTTTTTGCAAAAGATCCCCTATTGTGGTGAATTGTGGTGAATTGCCTGGCCATGACAGGCATTTCCAAAACCGCAGCAGCACATCACATGCCCCAGTGATGTTCTGGTGTTCATTGCCTTTTCAGACCTCCTTAGAATCTATGTGAAATTAGGATATTTTACCTTAATGTGCATCACTTGCCCTGGCACTTTCCATGCCTATTTCAAACCTAGTGGTAAGCTTGGTATCTTGAAGAATAGCAAAGTATCTAAGCTCTAGGCAAACACTGCAAATGTCCAAAGCAGCATCTCACATGGATACACAGAAAATATCTCTGCTACAATCCTGTTACTAGAGGAAAGAGACTGCAATACAATTCAATGAACATGTATTACATTATCCCATTTGGCCATAAAGTTGAGTAGCTCCGATGCCAAGCTGGTTTAATCAATCACACTAAAACACAGAAACTATTTTGAGTCAACCTGTGGTCCATCATGCCTACATTAGAGCATCATACCTAGAACAGCCTGTAGTCCCCCGTCCCCTCAATATGCTGTTTCCTGTCCACACGGGTAGACAACCCTATATAATCAATGGCTCTGCTATTTAGTCTTTGGTGGCCAGCAGGGCTGACTCTTCGTTAGAAGCTTCTAAGAGGTCAATGTGCCCAGTAAGTATATAGTGAAAACCTCTCTTGGTCATTTTAACCTAGGGCTATTATACAACCCTTGCCAATGTTTCTCAAGCTTTGCTTGTTTCAAAATACTATTCTGGACAGAGCAAAGGGACCTACATAACGAAAAGGTGGCTGCTGACTGATTCTCATCAGCTGTACGTTCCAAGTTAAGAGATGAATGATAAGCCAGGTTAAGCAAGTGTTCAACTGGATGAGAATCAAGTATGAATTGCTCTATTATGAAGTTATTAATCCCACTAACAGTCAGGCAGCCTGCTAGCAGCACGTTCTTCAACATTATATCAGATATTACTGGCTTGCTACTACCAGTATTAGCTGGAATAAGCAAGCTACAGTAAGCAATCTTAAAACAATCTACTTCTTCTTGTGCCAACAATGCAGAGATTCACAGGGACATTTAGCATTGAAAAATGTTGCAGTTCAGCCATTATGGTCGTAGAGACAGATCTACAATAAAGTATATATGAAGCTTCTGTAGGAGGCTGCTTCAAAAGTTTTCTGAAGGTTCTTATGCATTAGAATAATTTTAGAGGCTAACAGAAAAATTATTCCCAAATTTAATTGCATAAAAGATAAAGTATGTGGGCCCTATATACTTGGTTTTTTTAAGGGTGGAATATGTCTGCAATCTGAAGAGAAACTAAAGACTTCCATTTGTGCATCAGAAATTCCCTTGCTCTCTTCCCTCTCAGATCTGTTTTGGGGGAGGTGGGTGGATCACAGCGGGAGAGGAGAGCAAGGGAAAGTTCTGCTGCACAAGGGGAAGTCTTTGCACTAACAGAACAAGATGGTTGGAGACAACTCAATGCTATTAAAATGAACCAACAAAAAGCTACTAAGATGTGTATATCCAACACAATCAACCAGGAATCTTGAGGCACCTTAAAAACAACACATAAGCTTCTGTGGACTAGAAGCCAGCTCCTGTTGCACTTTTATGCCATAAAAGTTGCAGGTTTTTAAGATGCCACAAAATTTTGTTTTTCTGTGAAAGAGTAACACTATCATTCTGGAAGTCTAGCCATCACTGTAAGTTATATTTGCTGCAAGATATTTGGAAAATAGCCCATGAAATGTACACGTTCATAGCAGTTTCAAATTACAACTGAAACTGTAACATTCTCAAATCATATATCCTGCACAGAACTCTGGTGGCAACCCCAACTATGCATAAGCCTTGGGGAAAGAGGGAATTACATTTAAAAAACAACAACCTGTGAATGCTTTCTAGTAAAAAAAAAAACTAGATAAAACCATCTGAAAACTCTTTTGAATAAGACAATATTAAGACAGTTAACAAGAAGGAGTCAGTTATTATTTACCCATTATTTTAAATGCATATCCTAAAACTGTATACCCACTTAACTCAATGAACTCAGTGGGCCTTAGGGTTGGTTTGATTGACAAAATGAAGTCATCCTGTTCACACATGGATTTACATGTTAGAACTTCTGCTCCCTCGCCTCTCCTCCTGCATGCACCCAAATCTGGTCCAGAGGGATGGAGGAACTGCTAGAACAGATTTGGGGGCTGCACAGAGGGAAAAGAGGGAGGGGAAGTTCTACTGCACCAATAAAAGTCCTTGCACAAACTGGACAACTGAGTAAACCTGTATAGGTTTGTGCTGTTAATTTATTTCTTGTTTAGACTCCCAAAAAACAAATTAAAGGTAAGTCATGGTTTTTTCATTCTACATTTTGGGAACAAAAGGTCCAGAACTATTAATCTGTCAAAGCTGATTTGTGATTCACTCTCTCTCATATTGTCCTTGATGTATATTAATTAACATGAGGTCAGGAAATCAAAGGGGCCATGTAGACACATATTCACTTCCCCAAAGCTTGTTCCATACATCCCTTTGACTAAAGTCCATCACATATTACAAAAAGTTGCTCCTGCAGGCATCTGATGGGACAGCCAGAGTTACAGCCAGAAAAGAGAAAATCAGCAACTAACATGTACCTGAGTGATAATACAACAGCTCTTCAGGTCTGAGTGCTTTACCAACAACACCATAAACCTAGACTAGGCTATATCATCTGTATTCAGGATCCTGAAAAGGAAATATATCCTCCAAGAAACAAGGCCAACTGTTTTTAAAGGGAGTTTCCATCAAAAAATATTTTAATCAGATAAAATATTTTTTTTAATCAGATGATATCATTCAACATTCAAAAAGAGCCCCTCTGCTCTTACTCCCTCCCTTGCATTTTTCGATCCTGATCCATTTCCAGAAAATAAAATTCTACATAGTACTTCCAGATTGAAGGGCTTCTTTCTGATACTCAGTGAAATCACTGTGAACTCACTGTATTGGATAAACCATAAACTTAATAGACACATATGCCACCATGAATCATGGGTAACCGCTTTAACTGCCAACATTAAGTGACCTCACAATTGAAGTGAAGGTGATGATCCTGTGGCTAATGACAGATGCTTCATGACAGCAACAAGGCTTAGGGCTCGCTGAACAACCCGCAACACTACATCCCAAATGAACATCAATTTCCAAGGGGAGAAGATTACTAATGAAAATGAGAGCTACAGTAACTTCATATAAGGAAAGTTAAATTGTAGTTGCATGATGCAAAGACCAAACGATTTTTAACGGCAGTGTATGCTTAACATTTAAAAGCTGGATATAAGGGGAATATAAGCTGGAGATAAGACTGTTCCTCAAAAGTTAACACAGTCATTGCAAAAAAATAAATAAAATGAAGACAGAAGAATAAGATAACATCACAGTGAAAAACTCTGTGGTGTCTAATAGATTGGAAAAAATTGTTCAAGGACCGTTAATGTTTACACCAAGTTATTTCTGTAATGCTGCCAAGGTCAATTAGACCTTGGGCTATCTACCATCTAAATTACACTTTTAAGCAAGCTTTCTAAGTTTGCTTTCAAAACTCAGCTACCCTACTCCAGTTCCAGACCAGTGGCCCCCTGTGGGGCTTCTTAAGAGATTAAAGCAGTTTACAGAGCTCATATAGGATAAATATTAAGAATAAACTGAAAACAATAAATGGGTTTCTTTTCAAATATCTTTTACTTGCTTATTCATTTAATCAAAACAATAAGAAATATTAGAATTCTAGATTTATCAACTACTAAATCAGTATTATTCGGAGAGCCAGCTGACATATCCTGAAAGTCTAGATAAACAAAAGAGAACAAGCTCTGATCAGGAAGCTCAGGACATTAGCCATGGCCAGATTAGAATTGTGCAATTGGCTCACACTACCAGGGGATCCAGACTCTGAGCTTTCATTTTTTAAAAAAGTTAAGTCTCTAACCTTCCTGAATGTAAGAAAGCAAAATGTGTAGGCAACCTTCTAAGCAATTTCTGTGAGATGAGCCAACATGATTGCTCTTGCTTTCAGTGAATTCAGCTAATGAGTGAAGGTGACCCTTTGACTCATGCGTGCTTTTTTTGGACATCAGGATTTGGGAATCCCCAGAATCCTGAATAGTTGCTGCTTTTCTCTCTTTAGTTCACATTTATTTCCTGTTTCTGACTTATTTCTAATCCTTGAAATCTCTGTAGTTTGTCCTTTACTTTCTAGCAACGAGGACTCCTATTTCCTATGATGGGTTCATCTGAGATCAGGCACTCATTAGAAGCTATTTTATGCAAACACTACATATAACACGATAAGTGTGGGTGGGTGTTAAAGTACCCTCCTGCCCCTGCCAAATAGCAAATGCAAAGATGATTAGGCACGTTGCTTGCTGTGTAGGAGCTGAAATCCAGGCATTCATTAAGAATTCATTGTATGGTTAACTTATAGTGCAGTAGTATAAATGCCTACCTAGAAGTAAGTCACTTTTGTGTTTAATGGGTTTACTCTCAAGGTTAGTGGGCACAGGATGACATCTTTGACTTTTTTTAAGAGCAAGGATCAGAAGTGTTCAGAAGTTAAATATAGGCAGCCCACTAAGTGTAAAGTTATTTTATAAAACAGGGAATGAGATCAAATAATTTTAACACAATTAAATTACTATTAGTAAAAAATAATAATTATAACATTTTAAATTTCATAGGTTCATTCACACTGTTACCATATTGGCAATATGATATGGATTTGCTGATTCAATTTTGGTGTGTTTGTGTGTATTTTGAACCTTGTCACTAGAAGCTGGTTTTAATTACACTTTTGTTATTCAAAAGGTTATTCAAACTTTTTATTCCTGTATCCATCCATTCACACGCTTACAAAATGGGAAGGGCTGCATGTGTGTGCTTCCAAAATTACTGTGGAACTAAAGCATTTGCAACAGTATTCTTCTCCATAAGACCTACCAACCTCAAACTCAGTTACATTATTCAGGTATAGACCAGTACACTAGAAGTATTTCTTCACCATTCAGACTTCTGAACATAGCACTTCCTAGGCCCTGATCTATCTGATCCCTCTCTTTTATTTCCATTATACATTTTCATAAAGTGTTTCTTTAAAAAATATGTGTTTATGGATTTTTAAGAAAGCATACAATTTCCAATGGATGCCCTTCTGCCCACCCCTCCCTATAAGACAGAAAATCAAGAGAATATAACACCATGGTTGTAGATGTGACTCTGGTGGCTGCCAGTCTCTAGGCTTTCCAATGGAAAATGTTATGAAATGGTAATTTTTATAAAATGTTGTTACTTTGAAGCATGCAAGGGGCTTTCCATTATGTCAAAAGAATTTGGCTTGGTAATTTGGCAGTTGCTATATTTCCACTCTGTTCTTCAGCACTTTGGCTCATTTAAAAATAAAGAAATTCACATGGAAATGATATGATACATTTTTAAAAATCTCTCAAAATCCCCCAAACAGAAGCAAGAACTACCCACATTCTCCCCGGGTCCTCAAATGCCTGTTGGGACAAAAAGATCCTAGGTTGCTTTCAAAAGGTTAACATTGTCTCTCAGGGAAGGGCATTCTAACGGAGATGTCACAGAAGAGACCCTTCCACAAATGACAGAACATGGAGCATGACCTCATTAGATATATCTGGGTGCAAAGGGTTGGCTGAGGGAGGCTCTCAAGAAACTAAATCAGATTTGATTTAATGGTAGGGTTTAACATTCTGAAACTGAAAATTATTTTGCAAATTTTCAAGATAAAAAATAATTAAAATTTGAAATATTAACTTGGTAACAAGCTACCATTTTTCTAAAAAGACTTCACTGAGCTGCCATAATTTCTGTCAGCGTATGTAGTACTGAATGACTAATAAAATACCTGAATTGAAACTATTCCAGTCTAGCAGTTTGTATGATCTTGTGTTACCCATAATTCCGACAAAGGCTGAGTTCAAAACAGCAAATTAGTAGATCAGTTTTAGCAGAATAGTGAAAGCAAGAAAGAAAAAAAACAGCACACCACCAACAAGAACACAACTGATTAATACCACTCCACAGGAACTGGAAAGACACAGACAGCAAAGTTAATAAGAGAGTGAAAATAGAAAAGGAAGGATGGAAGGATCATGCTGTATTATTCTAGCTATATTTATCAAGTAAAAAAAGATTAACGCAATTACCAATACCATGCTTCAAAAGTCCTTTTCTATGTTTCCCTACTTATTCATCTGGCAGTTCATGTATTTCTCTCTTGAATTATCAGTTAATATTATTTGAGCAGAAATGATAGCATAACGTTTTAAAGAAAGACAGCAAATGGCAGGACAGTGTCAGAACTACTGTGTTGCTTCAGTTCTGTGAGAATCTATTTTTGAATAGCCAATATTAGCATTTTATCAGCACAAGCATCTCTCACCTGCCGCTAGATTTTCCTTTGCTTTCTTATGAAGCACTTTTCTCTTAGTTTTTAAATGGGGTTTTTTTAACAAGAAATTAGATTGGAAAATGTTCCAATGAAATTTTCCTTTCTCTTTTCATGGTACACAGAGATTTTCTCAAGTTATGTAGGATTCATTAATGTATTGAGACATGAAAAGGGAAAAGTACTTAAATGGCTATATTTCAACTTTTGTGGCTAATGTATAAAACATTTAAAATTTCACAGCAGAAAAAGCTTGGCTGGAACTAATTGCATGTTGGAAGCAATGGGGTCTCAACTGCATAAGAAGGCTCTCTCTACAAGTACAACATTAGGCATGAATCATCTACTCTCCAAACAGGGCCAGACCAATGCACACAACCTGGGCCCACTTGAACTGCTAGAAACAGGGGAATGCCCCACAGGCAGCTTTCCCTTTTGCATGCTGACTAGGTATTACCTCCACAGATACGCACAAGATCTGTTAAGGAGCTTGGACATGGGCGTATCTTTATTGGTTAGAGGCAAAATGGAGATTGTGTCTGATCTGACCACTATCCAATCTGGACAGGAACAGAGGAAATTTTTTGAAGTGGGTCTTCTTCTTCCAAAAGTTAGACATAGAAAATGACCTTACCCAAAAGAGAAGGCTCCCAGTCCTCAGTCTACAACACCAAAACACAGGACTTCATCAAGGAGAAAAACAGAAACAAGAACCATCTATTTATACCTATGTCTATACCTAGTTGGAAATGGACTAGGTGAGATGAAAGTTATCAAAATGGAGATCTACCAAGTAAGAAAGAATCTCCTCTTTGGACATGGACAGAGGGCCCTTCTGGTGACCAAGCCAAGCAACCATATTAGCCACTGTGGTTCACACAAAACAATCTGAAGGCATGCAGAATAGCATTTGATCCCAAGCTGATGCCAAGGACAGCTTACCAAGACCATCAAAAAGCAGGTTATCAGAAGTGAGGCTGGCTGATTAGCCCACAGAAACAAACTGATTCCTGCTGTCAATGCCTTACGAGCCGCTGTCATGACATAGAGCTTCTTCTGGGGGTACATTTACCTTTCTGACATTTACCTTGCTAGGAAATCAATTAGAAATCAATGCGAACTGTCATAGAAAACAAATCAATGACAGAAGCATCCACTTTAGGGGCTATTAAAGGATCAGAGATGTCCTTAGGAAGGGGACACAATCAATATCTCAACTTGTTTCTGGGTTTTGCTGCTAATGGAGTCTTCCATTCAGTCCAAAACCTGGGCAAGGAAGGGTGGAAATGAAACTTGAAAAAATGATTGCGTAGAACCAGGAAATACTTTGGTTATTTCCAGAGGCTAGGAAGTAAAAGGAGCCCGTGCATCTACTACCTTAAGTGATAATTCTTTCAAAGTACTTCTAAGGGAAAGCAACTATCTTTTTTGCATTCAGTACTATTGAAACTGGAGAGGTTCCCCCTTTTAATAAGCTTAAATAGGGTCCCTGTTTTACAGGAGCTGTCCCACTACTAGAGTTCCCCTTTATTGAGGATGAAGGTTTTGGAGTAGCCCTCATCATACAGACAGGATCTGTGGAACAGTTAATATTAGGAAAAGTTCCACATGAAGAATACTTAATTGGCTCTTTGCATTTCCCATAACTATCCAGTCTTCTCCAGAACTTCTTAGAGCAGGAACAGTACAGAAGAAAAAGGGACTGATCTGATGGTGTTTCTGAGTGGGCACTAGGATACCACCAAGTGGGATTGTGGTCCTTCTGTTGCTTAAGGTAGGAAAATGTTATCACTCCAGAGAAAGCAATCTCTTATCCCTCCCTTGGAGTTTCCGTTAGAATGTCAGTTCACCTTCTGGCCAAGTGCAAAAACTGCTTAATACTAAGACCAACCATTCAACTAACAAACACCACAGCCAAAAATTAAGACAACTACATATAACATATAAAGACACAAGGTTAATATATGGACAGTCCACACCTAACACCAAATCTTAACTATAAGCTTGTCAGTCAGTCTAGGATGTATTGTGGATCTTCTAGTGGCCACTCAAAAACACCTTTCATATAGAACCAATAGTTCCTTTTCTAGTAGGTACTAGACACCATAAAGCAGGATGCTCTAAAGCTAACCCTGACATCTATGGGTAGGTGCTGGCTGCTTAATATGTAGGAAGATCCCACGGAAGTATTCACCTCCCAAATGCAGCCTCTGCAGAAATGTTTATCTTAATTCTTATAATTCCTAGTAATTGAGCTCTGACTAGCTCAAGTGGCTGCCCCACAAACCTCCTGAAGAGGTATGTTAGTGGAAAATGCCGCTGAAGTGGCAACAGCCCCTATGGAATGGGCCTCAAAGTCTGCAGTGACAGTTGACATGTATGTCAGATAAAATGCAAGCTGCAACTCGCCTAGGAAGGGTGGTGGTAGAATACTGTTTTGCTGTGACTAATTCTGCTGAAATCTCAGTCATTAAGTGTGTATTAGTTTTAATGTGACAGGTGTTAGGAGAAAATAACAGCTTACTACTGTACAATACACTGAGCAGAGGGAGTAGTAGATCTTCTTGTTTATACAGACAAAGCAAATGAATTGCATTGAAGCACTCATAAACACTGGAGCTACAGGCAAGGGGGGTTCTTCAAAATCCATAGCCATAAACCCTGAAGAGCTATCAGAATTCAACAAGACCTGTTGATCTGGGGCTGACCCAGAACCTCTATCATCTGCAGAAAGTTTCTCATCTCTGTGATTCACTGGTGTTTGCTGACATTCACCATTGTATCTGGCTTGCCTGTACACAAGCTCTGAAGCTGATGGCCACCTCCTCTGCCCGCTGCTGGCCAATCAGGTTCTGTACCATCTCCTTGCCCACTGCTGCCACTGCTACTACGGGGTTGGTCATGGGGTGCTGCTTCACCTTCAAGTGGCAGACATCTATTTGCATGCCTTGTTGACTTGGCTCCAACACCTTGCTTCTTGAGAGGAATTGGGCCATTGGTGCTACTATGCCCTCTATCAACATAGTTCCTGCACAAAGGCAGAAGAACCTTTCTTTAAAGCACATGGTATCTAGTAGTCGGTAGAACTGCAGGGACACGGGTGGCACTGTGGTCTAAACCACAGAGCCTAGGGTTTGCCGATCGGAAGGTCAGCGGTTTGAATCCCTGCAACTGAGTGAGCTCCCGTTACTCGGTCCCTGCTCCTGCCAACTTAGCAGTTTGAAAGCACATCAAAGTGCAAGTAGATAAATAGGTACCACTCCGGCAGGAAGGTAAACGGCGTTTCCATGCACTGCTCTGGTCCGTCAGAAGCGGCTTAGTCATGCTGGCCACATGACCCGGAAGCTGTACGCCGGCTCCCTTGGCCAATAAAGCGAGATGAGCGCCACAACCCCCGAGTCAGCCACGACTGGACCTAACGGTCAGGGGTCCCTTTACCTTTACCTAGAACTGTTCACAGCCTTTACCCAGCAGCAAGATAGGGGAGTCGAGAAGGATTATTAATGGGAGGCTGTGCTTTTTTAAGGGTTCAGTTAATTTCTTCAATCAAGCAAAATAATTATTCAAGTAAAATCAATTTTCACAATTAATGAATTGAGAGGAATAATGAATTAATAAATGAGAGGAATGAATTAAAAGACTCAGTTAATTTGAATAAACAGGATCTGAATTAAATAGGAAAGGTAACAGGGCAGTTAATAAGAGACACACCACAATGAGGTAGCTTAACTGACAACTGACTGAAAATAAAATTCCCAACACACTGAAACATTGAAACACAGTAACTAAATGCAATCACTCTGAAGTCTCAGAAACAGTGAAAATGACAACTTGGTGAACTGGGAGCAAAGGCCAGAAGAGCAGTAAGTGAATATAGATCTGCTGCAACTGAGGTGGGAAAACAAACTGACATTCCCAGAGGGCTGAGACCTTCCTTCGGAGTTTTCCTGCCTCAAGCAACAGGAAGAATACAATCTCATCTGGTTGTGTCCTAGTGCCCACCAGATAACTCTTATTTTTTATGTTTACAATTAGATTTGCGGCATTAATGGCACTTGCTCCTTTTCCTTTAGGACCTTAAGCTCAAGGGCTTTATTCCTTCCCTCCTTCCTGAGTCCACAGGGCTCCACAGCTTACTCTGAGGAACAGGAGACTGAAGCAGGGTTGTAGTCTATGCTGTGAGTCTAAAGAAACTGATATGTGTGGCCTAACTGAGGCTACTGCTGAAGTTCCTGATTGGAGAAAGGGCAACTAAGTTCCCAGTATCACACTTTGAATCTATCCAAGGAAAAGCAGAGTGAAATGTTTCCTTAAGGGAGGAGTCTAGGGCAGGTGTTGTCAACCTGGTCCCTAACACCCACTAGTGGGCGTTTCAGGATTCTAGGTGGGCGGTAGGGGGTTCTACGGCGCAAGCTGAATCCTCCTTCCATCGAGCACTGGTGGGCGGTAAGGAAATTTTACCATCAAGAAAGATGCATTAATGGGTGGTACGTATAAAAAGGTTGACTACCCCTGGTCTAGGGAATTATTCCCTCTGGGATCTCCAAACCTAACCTCTTTTGCTCCTCTTTCTCTGCTCGTCTAGAGTAAACGGGACACCACCGTACTCTAATTTACACCCTTTCCTATCCTAACTAAAGCGCAGTGCAAAAAAAGATTAGACCGACTGGGATATGGGTAATGCTAAATGGAAAAACACTTGCTTTCTAGTTCTAAGAGGAACGGACCAGAGGCTGGGAGCTCACCGTTTGAATAAGGCCATTTCTAACCTCTTGCCTCTAACTTGCTGAAAAATGGAGTTCCTCACTTCCAAATCTTACTCTGTTCATGTTTAGAGAATATTCTAGGGAACTCTCAGGATAATTTATGCAATTTTCCTTGATTCATCACAAAAAAAATAGACATGCTGTTCCTAGGTTCTGGAAGTATCCTCAATAGCCAACTTTCAAACATTTAAAAAGAGCTGAAACAGAAAAACATCCAAGTTTGCACTTGAACACTTTCTCTTGAGAGTCCTAGTAAGATTTACAATTTGAGAATTCAGTTCTGTCATTGATTCTGATGTTATATATCACTGGCATTATAATTAAATAGCTCGATGGCATTGAAAACATTTACAAGAAGGCAAGAAGGGAAATTTACAAGCATTTACAAGAGGGGAAAAAGTCTCGCTAAAGCTTTGTTTATTTCACTTCAAAACATTTTGCAAGGTCTTACCTCCAATAAATATATATAAATATACAGAGTGTCAAGGTCACAACAAAATATCGAGATTTATTCCTGTAACATACCAGGATTGTGAATGCGATCCAGGAGCTTCACTGAGCGAGCACTGACAACACCGCCTACATGAAGAAGGAAGCCTGAAGGAAAGGCCGTCAAAGTAAAAAAAGGAAATTCCTGTTCCGATAAGAAGAAAAAAGGAAGAAATTATAGTTGATCTTAAGGGCTTGGCCTATTGTTCACCAATCAACATGCAAGTATCTCTTGAAACACAGGCAAAGCAGAACAGTTGGCAAAATGCTTTTTAAAGATTTACACTATGCATTAAACAAGCAAAATGTATGCCATCCACAGACCCAACACGCTGTGGGGTTAGCAGACATCTCAAAAGCAGTTAAGACACTACTTTCCCCCTCATAATGCTGCTGCTGGGCAGGAATGTTAACTATATATTGTGACACTAGAATCCTAAAGCCCAGAATGGGCACATCGTGCTGGACTCAATAAAATGTACTAGTGAGTACATTAAGAGGGATCAGGGAGTATTGTAGAGATATTATTAGGAGACTCAGAACCTGATCTTAGTGGTGTTTACTTGTAAGTCCTGTTTAATTCTTACATTTAATTACATTTAATTCTTACATTCCTACCCTTCCTTTCTTCCAGGGAGCTCAAGACATTAATTACTACTACTACTATAGCTGCTGTTGAAACCATACTGGGTTTAAATCACATGGAAACCAGTAATTTACTTCTATGTAAATACTCAGTGAACTGTGCTGGGAATCCTATAGTCTATCTTTGTTCTGGCAGTTAGGTATCTTCTTTACCCTCCATATTTTTTGCCTCATAAAAAACAAATACACTATGCAGAGACTTTGCCATTATTTTGCAGAAACTGGACCTCAAAGAGTCATTATACTATGGCAATTAAAAGACAAACAAATGCTTTAATTGGTGCTAAACAGTCTTTTTACTCTGAGAGGAGAATGTATTGAAAAATGCTGAATCTAGGACCTAATAAAGTCCTGGATTTTTTCTTAACTTCAATCAGATCATATTACAGTGACCCCCCATGTTTGTGCTGAAATTTCAATCTACAATGCTAGTGTAATGATGTACCTTGTGCTATTATGATAATGACTGTCGTCACTGTTTTTGCAGCTCCTGAGATTCGGCTGCTAGAGTGTTTTATTTCATTAAGCACATCCAGAAACACAGTAAATTAATTTGGGCCCATCATTTCAGAAAATATCCTTATTATGCATTATTATTATTTATTCCAGGAGCCCAGGGCAACAGGATGTTTGAGAAGAAGCCTTAGGAAAATATTATTTGATTAGTCTCCCATAACCAAGAGGCAAATATACCCACAATACTTGGAATGGTGGTCAAGTTAAAATTATTTTACAGGCATTACTGATCCCTAACACAGCATGAAACACCCATGCATTGGCATAAACTAGGTTTAGGCTACACTAGGTGATTGCAGGCTGCAGTTCCCCTTCCCATTGCAACCTTAAGTTCGAATCATGTACATCTGCTTTCCAGACACAAGAGGGCAGGAAGAGAAGGGCTACAAGGAGCAAATGAACGGATAGGAAAGAGGAAAGGGATGGCAGGAGTGAGTCTGAACATGAAGCACAAGTAGAGGAGTAGCACCACTCTTTCCAAAACCACAAGGCTAATGTTCAGAGAGATGCAAAGATAAGGAGGGAGGGAGTCTTGACTCCAGCAAGCAGAAATTTCTGGGCAACTAAAAATGTTCTGTGTGGTCACACAGCCCATAAACAAATGGAATTTACAAACAAAAACCCATAAAGAATAATAAAGAGAAATGCAACTTTAAAATGTTTCACGAAGTTTTTTCTTGAACATGGCTACTCTACTTAAGGGATAAAACTGAATCTAGAGAATAAGATTCAGATAACAAGAGTTCTACTATATCTTTTATGCAAGATTATCTTTTTGTCTCTAAACAGGGATGGCCCCAAATGGGTTGGTCTAATGCAGATCTGCACACAATAATATATAGCATGTTTATGGGGGGAAAGAAGATGGGTTTCCATTTGCCAGTTCTACAGCATCAATGCAAAAAATAAATGGAAGTTCATGCAACAATGGTTTATTTCATAATGTTCCTATGATTGGTAAGTGCAAAGGAAAGGAGAAAATAATCATTATCACATCTTACTATGACATGAAAAATGACAGATGCCTCTACTTTCATACTATAAAGCTCACAATCTGGATAATCTACTGCTTCAGTTACATAGCATTAACATTCTTCCTTAGATTATAAAAAGCAGTACAAAGAGGGGGAGCATGGAAGAAGCCAAGAAGCCATTAACAAGCCAAGCACAAACTTCGAAAAACCTTCTAAAAGTCTGAAAAGAAAATATGCAATTCTTAGCATTTCAGAATATTTGTTTTTGCTGAGAGGTATGGTGTTTTTAAAGAGCTAGATATCTAACCCACAAGATTTCATAGGCAGTTCTAAAATGAGATGGGAAATAGAAATAAGAGATAAGAACAAGGAAAATAAAAAAGATATTCAACTCTTGCAACCTCTAAGCCTGCATTACCATGATTATTTCAAGCCATCTCATTTTTTTCCAGTTCAAAAATGCAATGAATCATTTGCTTGTAATGCTAAACCATGAGGATGATCTGCAGCAAGCCTTTGGCCTGTGTGTTCCCCCACCACCATCGTCTTCTTCCAGGGTGGCAGTGAGGAGGCATTCATAAGTTTTTCTTCTGTTTTACATTAACCACATCTTGTTGTGTTGCCCAAACCCTGACAAACTGTGGTCAGTCTTAACTATGGTGATTGGAAACAAGACGATTTCAAAGCATAGTTTATGAAACTGACTTGTTTTCACTAAGCACAGTTAAGATTATCCACTGTTTAGGATCGGGATATAATGCTAAACTGTGGATAATCTAAAACAGAAGTTTCTGATCTCCATGCCTGAAACAAGATGGGAGAGGGCACGAGCCCAAGACTCACTACAGCTCTTCCTTGCAACACAAACCATGGTTTAGTGTAATTTGCAAACAAGATCAATATATAAACCAACCATAATTTTGGCATCTGCCATATTCTAGCTCATGATACATAGGCCTGTCCCATGCCATCTACATTTTAATCTCATGACTTCTAATTATATTTAGTCCTGATATTCAGAGTTATATAGTCTCCAAATGTAGAGGTTTCAATAGCCAACAAGAGCCCTACGTCCCATGTATTCCAATTAAAAAGGCATAATAGAAAGACTGCAAAATGCATTTGCACAGGAGACATCAACAATAAATCATCTCACAAGAGCTCTCAACCCATTTCCACTCCAGTTCCTTGTACTGTAAGTCGATGGGATTTTTTTTAAAAAAATAAAAAGCCAGCTGTGCAATCACACAACACAGCATACCAGTATGTATGAGCAATCTAAGACTTTGCTTATACTATTTCCAATTTAAGAGGCACCTGGGGACATCTAGGGGGGTGCTTTAGGAGAGAAGAGTTTTGAACTAGATGTCCCTTTAATCCAACTCATCTGTTCACCTAGGCCTTCTCTGAGAGGTAATCCTACTAAATTGATGTATTAAAATGACTGCTGATTTGTAGCGTTTTTGTACAGTACTTGTTTTATGAATGTAATTTTATTGTTGATTTTAAGCTGTTCACTGCCATGATATTCTTTTCTTAGTATTGGGAGTATATTTTTGCACATATAATAATTCAGAACAAACATTAATACATCTTCAGCCATTTTCTTACATTCCTTAAGTAAGGAATGTAACATCAGAACCAGCCCCTGGAAATTATTTCCTAGCCACATTACTGGCTTATAATCTAACCCCTAAAACTGGTACAGGCTACAGGGACAAACACTTCTGCATAATCCACACAAAAATCAATAGAAGAAACATAGCTGTAACACTTGGTTTGTTGCACTACAGATGACTAACAAATGGTTTGATTGGAGAGGGGAAAACAGAAGCAGATGTAAAATTAAAGCATATTTCAACTATGCCAATTAGACCCACAATGTAGCATCACACAGAGTTTATATGCAAACTCTTTGGTGTGAAGGTATAGGGCATTTTTAAAGATACATTTTAAACCTAGCCTTTTTCAAAGTTGTATCTCATTTACAATGATTGTTCATGACTAATAAACATATTAATAAAGAATTCATCAAAGTATTAAAAGCTTGCAAAGGGAGTTTAAAATAAAAATAAAGTTTATCAACCCGAACAACATATAAAAACCCACAAAACATTTAAATTACTAAGACAGGGGCACAGGGTAAAAACTTCCTTTTTGCGTTAGTTTATTTTCAAATTAAACGTTACAAAATAAACAATATGAATTGCTATTTAAATGAAATGAAAAGTTAAATGAAATGTACAGTCATGCGGACTATTGGTTAAGCAGGAGGATTTGGATTTGTTAAATGATCTGAGGAAAAATCTTTATAAATTTGCATCCGAAGGATTCTAAGGGGAATCTGGAAACAATACTATTAACAAATAATCCCAAATTCCTAAAATGTAACTCCGAACTCGAAAGGGGTTTCAAAATAAAATTAACACAAAAAGAGAGGGCTTAAAAGAAATGTCACACAATGATTTGGAACATACCCGCCTTCTACAGAACCTATGAGGCGATCCTCCCTTAGCAATGGGTAACACAAGAAATGAAAAGAGAATCATCCAACTTATACAAACTTAATGTTGCTATTCATTTTAGAATTAATCCACATTTTAATGGTGTGTGCATATACAGTTTTAAGTATATAACATTTGGTACAGTCCTCTAAACCCAAGTAAAAGTTTGTCTTTAGTGAAGAAATCAGAAATTCACAAAGAATTTAGGTGCAGGTATCGAGTTGAGTTTAGATCCATTAGGCCAGAGGTTCTCAACCTGTGGGTCCCCAGATGTTGTTGGACTACAACTCCCATCATCCCTGAGCTCTGGCCTTGCTAGCTAGGGGTGATGGGAGTTATAGTTCAACAACATCTGGGGACCCACAGGTTGAGAAAGGCTGCATTAGGCAGAATGTGCTTATAGTTCTAGTTCATAGCCACTTAAAAAATGCAAGCTTAGGGAGCAGGTGGAGGAGGTTATAGCTGCTTTGACATGGCACACAAATTCATTTACATGAAGATTTAGCTTTTTTAATTCTGTTTTAGAGCTTTCCAGAGTCTGAGTATGGATATCCAACAGAGTTTATCAAATTGTGAGAAAGGACAGAAACACATAATACTGTACATACTTATGCAGTGGCGTAGCGTGGGGGGTGCAGGGGGGCCGGCCGCACCAGGCGCAACATCGGGGGGGGGGGCGCACTCGCACTCGCAGCTCTCTGCCCCCTGCTAAAATCCATGGGTTAGGGGGCGCAAATTACTTGCCTTGCCCTGGGTGCTGACAACCCACGCTATGCCACTGTACTTATGGCGGAATACTCCATGGCATGTCCTTGTTTTGGATATCTAATTCTCCCATCTGAACAAGGATTAAATCCCATACAGTTCAGGATCAACACAAGGAGATAACAGTTGTTTAATGAACAAAGAAATTAGCAGTTGATAAAGAGACATTTCCACAGTGGTGGGTTCTGACATGCAAGTTAAAAATAGGATTATCATGCTTTTCTTACCCTTTGCTCCAAAGCCGTCTGAGTTTGCTGTCTTAACAGAGCTTTTAATGGCCCCCCTTCTTTTCCAGCACTCCCACTGCCCATTCCTAAAGGATATCAGCATGTAAGTAAGCAGTCATATCAAACAGCTAAATAATATATTATACTGAATTTTTATTTAAAAAATATGGCATATACATGCAAATGTAAGAATTATGTAAGGTCAAACTTGCAAGATTCGGAAAGCCAAAATCATTTACCATGTACCTTTGCACAAAAAAAACATATTTTGATAAATACAATGTGTCAGTCTTTTTATTTCTAATTGTAGAGAAGACCTAACACTGTATTTTTATTTATCCAGTGCAGCAAAAAGATGGCAAAATTTTCCATCAACATGTGCAGAAAAATTAAAAGAGATTTAGTGTAGATAGAAATAAAACAGTAGAAGATTTAAACATAGTTTGTTCTTTCTTCCACAGGTAATACTGGGAACTTCAGGCTTCAAGCTCTAACTTTTACAAGCAGGTCATCAATTAGAATAAAAAATCTGTCAACATGCTCATAAATTGTGGTTAAGTAAAACCTATCGTTTTAGAGGTTTCAGTGTACTGTTGGCAAAAGATTGTGACTCTCTTCTCCTGACATTAATTGGATTATTTATGTACTTCTCTTTTCAAAAGTCTCAGAGCAATAGAACATTTTTGCACCACAACAGTGGTCTAAACCTTAAGAGTTTATGTGGGTCCCTAAAAATTTGCACTGCATGATATTCACATGAGCCCAGAGCATTTAGAAAGTCAAACATGCAACTGTGAACATTTTTAGTGTCTACAGTAAAATTTTCAAGGGAAAGGACTAAAGCATTTAGGGGCATTACACCTCAGTGTTCACACAGCAGCAGCATCTAAAATAATAAGGAAGGCTGCAGCTCAGGAGTAGAAAACATGCAAAGGTTTAATCCCTGACATCGGCAGGTGGGGAAAGGAAAGTATTTCTGCTTGAAACTCTGGAGAGAAGCTGCCTGTGTAGGCAGGTGGACCAAAGTTCTAACTTTGCAGAAGGCAGCTTCCTGTGTTTCTAATGCAATTTCTACTATCAAAGCCAGTATTTTTTTTACAATATACTTGCTAAGGGCTTGTTTCAATGCTGCCTAGTTTCCTTACACCAATATGGATCAGTCTTGTCTAAAAATCATAACAATTCCAGTGATGAAATGCTTATTCTCTCTCGCAAGATATAAACCACCAGAAACAGCTTCTGGGCAAGCCTCACTGAAATAAAGGAGTCTTGCCCATTAGCACGTAGTACTTACAAAACAGAACATCACTGGGACTCTAAGTATCTCAAAATCAGGCACACCGGCTTGCCCCTGCAATTGAGGGGGCCAGTACCACACAACGTGCGCACACTGTGCCTGCACACCACACAACACACTGGCGTCACTCGCCCACGCTCTGCAACATGCTGACGTATCACACACACACTGTGCAGCTTGAGCATGATGTGCGCACGTCACATGGCATGCTCACACAGTGTGCGAACATTGCTGCAGAATACTGAGGGGGCCTGTCCACTTCCTTGAAAATTGGGGGGGGGCTCTCAGCCCCTTGTCCCCCTTAAAGGCATCCCTATCTCAAATAAATATGGACAGCCATTCCATTGACAATTCAGATACTGATGCATACACTAAATACCATCCTATACTAAAAACTAATCTGTTCAAAATAAGGCAAGTAAAAAGAAACCCACAATTTGAACAGATAAGCTCATTGTAAGGTGTAAGATTTCCCACCCATTCACACATTAATTCCGTACAAAACATCTGAAATGGTTGGAATTTTTTAACCACTTGCAAATTCACAAATCCAAATAATGCAAGCAGAAAGTGGTTGTAAGTGTCTGAACTTATATTGGTAATCTACATGTTGCTGGTCGCCCCCACTTTTATTAAAACTGCCAGATTCTAGAGTAAGGACAAAAAAAAATATCAAAGGAAATATTTTTAGCTGCTTTTGGATAAGGAAACTAACATTAGCATCTGTATAGTCCCATTCTGTATTGTCAATCTAATTTAATATCTTACAAGGGACTATACAATACTAAGAACGAAGACAGAATGGAATGAAGACTATTTGTGGAAATGAAACATATTTTTGCAGAAGAAAGGACAACTAAAACACTACTTGTAGACATACACTAACCAAGTATGTATTCAGCAAAGCAATCTATAGAAATAACAGGCAAAACAGAGGTACATATTGGGAATGGTATTCAAAACAGGACAGAAACCAAATATGGCTGATGGCCACATGATGGTCAACAGAGTAATAGAAATGGCCTGAAGAGGAAGAATGAATGCTTGTTCCAGGTAAAACAGAGGAACATTTTAAAATGACTGGAAATGAATTATTACATCACCATCTAATGATGAAAAACAAGCCAATTACCAATGCTTGGTAAAGCTTTTGGAGAAAAAAAGAGAAAAGTCTGTAGTATAAAAAGGATGAGGTTTCTTTAAATGGTGACCAAACTTTAAAGGGGGGGGAAAGCTGATTAAGTTGAAAAACCCATTTAGTGAGTAGACTTTTGTTATCGTCATGCAGCCAGCAGTTTTCAGAGTTTTAAAAGGGTGTGCAGCGAAAACAAGAGAAGCTTTAAAACTACCCTCAGCGCCAATAGTGGGGCTAAAAAAAACAGCAAGCCGATTTAAGATTGATCCTACCAGAAGCAGCCAGAAGCAGCTCTTCAGTGAAAGAAACACTTTTCCTCAGAATTGGGTTGGCATGGCTAGAGTGAAGAGGGTTAGAGATAGACCCAGAGAGAAGGAGACAGGGCTGTTTAAGCTGTGGGGAATCACAAGATAGTGTAGGGGAGCTGGGATACAGGAAAATCCTAGGTCCCTGGGGGGAAAGTGCTGTGGAGGGAAGCAGTAGAGATGATAGATTTCAGAAGATGATTAAAAATAAATCAAAAAGAAAAAAGCAAAATGAAGAAAAAAAGCAAAACGAATCAAGCAAAACCAAATTTTGTAAAAACGAACAGACAACCTAACAGAATATGAATGAGCTATTACTGACATACAATAAATGAAATGACAAATACAGCACTACAGTGTGAATGAAGAGCACATTCAAATGATACTTTCATAAACTGTTCTTCCTTAATAGCAGGAATGGTTTCAATGTGCTTTTACTTTTATTTCAAACTCTGATATTCAAAATAAATTTGCTTGCAGATGATGAACACCTACTTTCCACGAGACTTTTCTTTTTCAGAAGAATTTTGGAATTTCTTAACCTGAACCACACAGCCTTTAATTTTTATTTCATGTTTGATCTACTCTAAGTTTTTATTTTTAGTTCCTATCTTCTCAATTTCCTCCACATATATGTTAGGGTAATGACCAGTGTTAGAAAAACAGCTAGCAACATTTTATTAGGAAGATTACGCTGCTGGTTTGCAAAAAACAAAAAACAAGAAACAGCACGAGTCATAAATCAAGACTAAGCTGCATCAAAGTAGCATTCTGAAGATGCTAATCACTAACACTTAACCTACACTGACAGCAAAACTTGACCCTTTTTTAGCAATATACACTTGTAATATATTTAGAAAGAATATACACCATCATTTCTATTAGTATACTCTATCTAGTTAGATGTGATTGTAGTCTATGGTGCCACTTAGCGAATGGGAAGTGTTCTATCAGTGGAATGAGGAAGTAACTTTCAGTATGAAATCTGTTTTTGAAAACTCTTCTTGATGGTCATGCATTATAGAGGTTTGCTTTTTAAGCAGAATGTGTCTAAACCTCTCTTGAGATCATGGAACTAGTTTCAGAGTTTGAGATCCAACAAACTCCAAGTGGAATTCTGCTAATGGAATGAAGCTTTCCAGACACTGTGTCTGGCTTCAGCCAATGAAAAGGACCAGGTTCATTAGGAGTAGAATGGGATACGAAACAGGGTAGATGCAGATGAAGGAAGGAGTCAGAAGAAAATGTAGAACTCCCCCCCCCACACACACACAGACACTTCGTATTAGCAGAAATGTATTCCATTTGCATGAGAGTCCCTTTGGATTCCATCCATGGTCTACCCAATTAGCCTATTTAAATTTCACCAAAGTCAAAGGAATGTAAGTGAGTGCAGGATTTTGGCCATGTTGTTGAGATCCTTGCTCCTCCCATTAGTTATATTAGATCTAATGCAGTAAATGTTGTCTCTCTCTGTGTGTATGTATGTGTGTGTGTGTGTGTGTGCGTGCCTGTCTCTCTCTCTCTCTCTCTCCCTCACACACATGCACAAATGTTAGCCTACTTTCTAAAAATAGTTAATGCCATGCCAACTATTTCTTTCCATTTCTTTAAATTCAACAGCACAGAAAAATAATTTATTTCTGTAAAGACAATGGGTTGGATCCACACTTAAAATAGACCCGCAAAGCCAACTTAAGTTATTTTAAGTCCCATGGATACCATGGGCCTACTCAAAGTATGATCAAGTTTAGAATCACACCACATGTTAAAATAGCCTCTTAAATCAGCATAAACAGGAATGTGCAGTAGGTATCCTTTTATCTAGCGAAGGAAGTACAAAACAAAGATGTACTCTTTTAAGAGGAAACAGATGAGAAACATACTCCCTAACATTACTAAATTCACCTACAATAATAATAATAATTTATTATTTATACCCCACCCATCCAGCTGGGTTTCCCCAGCCTACAATATTTTCAAGTGCAACAACAACAAAATGGGGCAGGGGAAAACCGGATTTAAAATACAGCTGTTCACAGCTGAGATCCTGTAGCATTTTCCAAAATTATTATTTCAAAAAACAAAAAGACAACCAAAACAATTGCATTATCTTCTAGCAGAGTTTGTTCTTAAAGATAAAAAGAACAAAAGTAGATTGCATGAAAATTAATGCACATAGCCAAATAGTTAGAGCAATGTTTCTCAAACTTTCTGAACTCAGGCTCCTTTTCAAACATCCACTACATTCTGCACATAATATCAATTATTTTCCACAGATGAACCTGTAGAGATCCTTGCATTTAAATTAGGTGCAAGTGACTTGCTGTTATGCATAAGGATCTGGATAATACCCCCCACATATATTTTAGAAAAGAAAACTGGAGCTTTGCATAGTGATTCATCAAAGATCAAAGCAGTAGCAGTTTCTAGTCTGTCAAATCACCCTGAGAAGATGCAATTTGCCTCAAGTCCCACATTGATCAGAGAGGTTGTCTGTCAAGGGGGTACTCCACTGAGGTCTCGGTTGGAGCCCAAGGACGGCACTACAATTTTCGAGATCCTATCCCTGACTGGAACTTCACAACCTTTCTCCTGGTGCCTCATGCCTCCTAAGGGAAGCCTGTCCCACGGTTTGAGAACCACTGAATTAGCAGGCAGAGTAAAGCAGCAACATTAAGGGATGATGGCATTTGTTCAGTGTTTGTAAGATGGCATGCATTCACTCCATACCTTAAATGAAATAATAAAACTTAAAATGTTTTCTACATCAAAAACTTAAGTTGCTAACAAGAATTTACTACTATCTTAAAGTAGGTGGTGTCTATGCCAATTGTACATAGCTTGGAAGCAGCTCAGCAGGCACCCCGTTGGCCAAATTTCTAGAAAGCTCAAGTGATTAATTGCCAAAAAGCGCACGCATACAGAAACATATTTGGATTAGAAGGTAGTTAGTCTTATGAGTATGACACTGTTAAAAGGGACATGCGAAACTACTTCCCCAACATATTATGGTGACTACTTATCTCCATAATTTGCAATATGATGTGGAGGAAATTAAAAGACAACTCCTTGTGACCTTTCTATTATTTTCTGATGTACTATATGTCAGCTTGCAAAAGCTGTCCATAAACTAAATAATGCAAAAAGCAATTCATAAGAGTTAGACATGTAGACAGTTTTCAAACTTTATTGGAGTAGGAGAGATCTCCTATTTTAGGGTTGTTGTGCTAACTTACATGCCAAAAAACAGAGAAAAGGAAGTGAGTAAAAAAGCTAATAGAAACAACACAAATTAAACGAAACAAATAAACAAATCAAAATAACGTGGGTGGCAGCACCTTACCAGTTTTGGGTGTCAAACTCAAATCTGTGTCAGAAGAAGAGGACTGTCGACTGTAGGACTTGGAAGGTGAAAAGGAATAGATTTGGTTTTTCAGAGGGGTGGAGGGTCCTGATGAATGAGGATTGGGATTGGGATCTTCATTGAAAGGAATCCTGCCAGAAGAAGGTGGAAACATATTCAGTGATCCTATGCCAAAGGACCGGGCTGACAGCAGCATGATCCCAACAACAGGGTGTGGAAAGGGATGGGGAAGGGCCACTAGTTGTCCTGAAGTGCAAAGCTGGATTATGAGGCCAAAGGCAACGGCAAAAAACCAAAAAGTTTGTTTACCAACTCAGCATTATTGCAGGGAGATGGCAAATATTGGATAGCAAAACAAAAACAAGAACAAAATACACAGCTGAGGAATGAAGCATCAAAAACCAAGAAAAACAGGCAAAGAAAGTAAAACCCATCAAAACCATCACTTGGGGCAGCAGTGCAAAATGCTTTTTTGAACCAGATTATCAAAAAGGAAAACAAAGACAATTGCAGACCATATATCTGTGTGTTTATATACACACAGACACAGACACTTATATATACACACACACATATATATTTCCAAGAAAGTTTCCTTATCCTTTAGCATCTGCAGTGTGCCACAGCTAAAAACAAAGAAGGAAACCAGACTGATACCATTGTATTGACAACCTTGGTTACATTTAATAGTACCTTACCTGTTTGTCCAAATTAAGACTTCAGTCACAGAAACATCTTTGAGGACATCATGATTAAGCCTGAAGCCCAATCAAGATGTATATTTTCCCCCCATGACAAGGGATATTTTCACACCTTAGGTTTTTCAGTTTATAACTGGAAAGGAAAAAAAACTCACACACACACCAAGCAAAAGTACAGAGAGAGATGATTAAATTCCAGTCGCCTATCACCTCTGTTGTATCAGATGAAGACTAATGTAGTTATTTCCAGGAGTAAGACTCCCAGTGAGAAAAGTTTTGTGGTACCTGCCTACACTGCCTGCCTGCCTGCCCTTTGCAGTCACTGTGCCTGTAGCCTGTCTCTCCCCAGCTTCTGAGTCTGAGCAGTCTCGTACCAGTGTAGATGAGAGTGGGAACAGACACAGAGAAGTTCTGAGTAAGCCGTGAGCCAGTAGCTGTGTGAATTGGGCTGTTGTGAGTCGAACGACATCCATGGCTTGGTGGATGAACCAGCGGAGACCTGAGAGAATTTGCAGCCAAGGGGGAAGGAAAGGAAAAAAATACATACAAAAGATTGCAAAGTTACATTTAAAAAATATTTCAGGGAGCTTTAAGAGCAGGCTCTAAAGCAGGGGTGTCAAATGTAAGGCTTGAGGGCCTTATCATATCTTTTTGTGGTTCCCAACATGGCCCACAGGACACCTACCATATTTCACAGAACTTCAGTCTTGTGAGCCAAGAAGCCAAAAATGGCAAACTGGCATGCTTCCTCGCAAGCAGATCAATCGACGACATGGCTCTAGCCTGCCACTCCAATTTATCTCATGCTAAGTAAAGGCCTCAGCAAATTAATTATGCTCACACAAGGGAGATGAACTAGGGAGCCATTGGACAGTGGAATCCAACAGGAGCTTCTCGTTCATAGCTCCCCCCCCCCCCCCCCCGGTCAGGGATATACACCAGACAGTGAAATACTTGAAATTGTGGTGTGAGGGGGGACTCAGCAGCAGATGTTTAACAAATTGTGCTGGGATTCACATTTTTTTATTTTTTAAAAATGGATGTGGTTCCCAAGGATCTACTCACTGAGAAGTTGGCCCTCCAACTCATTTTTTTACACCCCTGCTCTAAACAGTTAAGATGAAATCTTAAGAAAGCAGCTAAGCATTACCTTGTTAAAAGTGACATTGTATCTGTAGCAATGTGTTAACTGGGAAGAAAGAAACACCCGTGGGTGCCTGCTAATCTTGTAATACCTGGATTCAATGCAATTTCTTTAGATTGGCTTAATTCTGTTTCTAATAAACATAAAAATCTTAGCATGCAAGGTGCAACCAGGGAATGGAGAAATAAAGTTTCCATTTTCTTTTCAAGATGGAATGACAACAGATGTAGGGCGAACATTCTTAGCAGATTATTAGATGTGTAAAAGCAATGTGGCAATTGCATGGTTTTACTTATGGACCTATGATTCCACTACAGGGAAGCTTTGTAAAGAAAAAATGTCTTCCTTTAAAAAAAAACATGGCTCTTAGCAAAAAGATGAGTATATACAAATTACTCATAATATATGAGTTTCTCATGTTTTCTGATGAAAATAAAACCCAGTAGCCCATACTTCTCTAAACTCTCACTTGTGCTGAGAATTGGAAAAGGCAAGAAACAGCAGGGGAAAAATATATTCTGGGTTGCAGTATTTCTCTCCATACTAAGGCTAAAAGGGGAAAAATCTCTACTCTTCCCCCCCAAGCCCTCTGTGCATGCTAGAGGATTTGAGGAAGGATGTATGTTGCAAGATCAAGTACTGGCTTGGCTTGCTAGCCAAGCCAGTATCTGTGGACCAGTCTCATGGCTAGCTAAAACAGAAATAAATAAAAATAGCCAGTGACATTCGAGTTCACAAAGCGTTTTGTTTTGATTGTCTGATCAACCATGACAAAGTAGCATCAATTCTGAACAATGAATGAAGCTAATTCAGAATGAAGATTTGGAAGCATTTATCTTACCAGTGCAAAAGCAACTTGACTAGCTATCGCACAGACAAACTTTGGTCATATACCCTGCATTTAGCTATCAATTGCTTTCACACAGACCATGTCAGTGTGGTGCTTCCTGCAGCAGCTCATAAAACCTGAGCCAACCTTAGAGGGATATGGAAACAGAATGTGACAAGTTTAACTGCAGAATTATGAGATAGGTGTGAAACCTAAGGTTCAGCAATCCCAGCAACAGCTGTGTACAAAGCATATTGACAAAAATATACAGTTACGGGAGGGTGAGTCTAACATTTGCACATACTTCAATGTATGAAAATAATTATTTTCAATAATAAGCTCCTAAATAACGGATAGTTTTCAAGATTCTAGCTATCTCAACTAGAGCACACATAATCCCAATTTACACACACAGAAAAAACATATGCTGGTCCTTCTCTTAGGGCTGGCATAAAAAAGCCTTTATGATGCTGTGAATGTAGCTAGATGCTATTTCACCAGGCATATACATAGCTTTCCCAAACAAGGTGCTTTCAGGCTGGCATGCTACTATTTTTGTTTCACTTGCTCATGCTAAAAACTGAACTCCACGAACTTGCTCATGCTAAAAACTGAACTCCATGAACTATAAGTGAAGTGAAAGCTTGCCTACTATTTCAGGTCAAAGAGCAGCAAAGACAACTTGGTGCTTCCCTCTCTTATTTAGAATAAAGGCAGATATAAGAACCTGATAGAAATAGCTTAACACATATTAGCATCTTATGGTATTATAGCATTTAATATTCACATTGTAATACTTTTGTCTCTTATGCAGATGCACATTCAGACTGCAAGTACAGGAAACAGAAGGCCTGTTGAGAAATTGTAATATGGCAAAAGATTCTGAAAGACAAAACATTCCATTGATGCAGGTTCACCACCAGTAAAACTCGCACATTGAACTGCAACGTAGAAGAGGCAAACACCACCAGCAGCACCTTGTGTAACACTGCTAGAATTATATATGGTATGACTGCATAGGCATTTGTCACACAAATTTTATTTCTGCAGCATCTGGTCAAATAGGACCATCAGTTCATTTTGAATCCCCTCAGATTTCTAAATTCCAAAAAATTACCAACAAGATTGGTAGGCAGGAACGTGTATGAAATCACAGCAGACAAATGAAATTATGCAAAACTGTATGAGTATATAAACAAAACATGAAAATCTCTTTCCAATGAACATCTGACTCATACTTACTCCTTCATATCTTTGGATGGGGAATTACATGTGGGTAAGAATGCTGATGTGTTACTTAATTTATCCAAGGTACAGGCTGTTCCTATGGCTCGTACTACTAGTCCAGATTCTCCCTCCAGATCAAAACACTGCAAATAGCCAACAACTGCATTCCCTCTCATTTCAAGTACCTTCAAGCCAATCTTCCTTTGCAGCTCTCCTGCAAAAGAGGTATATGCCAGTTAGCCAGAAACTAACTTAAAATATATTTGCAAGTCTGATAATAAGAAAAAGATGAGAACAGAAAAATGTAGTCACATTTAGATAGCATGATTTATTCATTTTTTAAAAATTTTGTGCTCTGTCCTCCAGAAGTACATGGGCTTAAGGACTGGTTCACCAGTTACAATTTTACAGATGCATAAAAATATTTTATAGATGCCTACAGAACTGCTACAGGGAAGCTATGGCCCTTCTGATGTGGTTGGACTCATTCTTCAGGTCTGATGAGCCTTCAACATCTAAAGGGCCACAGGCTCCCTATCCCTGTAGTAGAAATAAGACAGATGCAGATATATGCTTATTTGCAAACATGTTTCCTGTACACAGGTTAAATTCATGACAACTATATAGTCTGTGAAGTGGCCCTTAGTGCCTCTGCTGAAACTTTTTATAACCATGAAAATAGACGCCAAACATTTTTCAAGCCATTTTCTAATATATTATAATACTGATAAAATAGGAGCTATTATTCAAATTTGCTACACTTTTATTTTAAAACAGCACAATCCTCCAGAGCCTTTCTTCACATGCAGAGGAAGCCCCTAACTCACTGAGGGTTTGAGATCCATTGGCTACCCTCTCCTGGTTTAGACAGCTAGTCAAAGCTGGACCCTGGGTATGGCTGCTGTTGCATGCTGGCAGCTTCTAGGAGCAACAGCTGATGTATTAATGCTAAACAAAACAACAATGGACACTGTGTTTTTGTGTGTGTGTGTGTGTAATCTCTCTAAATATAAATATAAATTATGCCAGCTTCATTCCTATACTCATTTACTCAGTAGTAAACTAAGTTCAGAATAAACATAGATAGGCAGTGCTGAAATCCATTGCCTAGAAAAGAATTTAGAAACGCTCTCTAATGTGCAAAATTGATCAACAAGAAATCTCTAGGGAGCAGTGTTAATAGTAGGCAAGTGCATTGAGACTGTAAACCCATCATTAGTACGAGACCAAAAGTGTTTTCCTGCAGACTACAAGCAGACTTTAAATATATTTGTAGATCATTTTCTGTGGCAGGCCCAATTGTGTTGCTCTTGCATGTACTATGTAAGCATTCATAGATTGATGCAAAATTTGAAAATAAACGGACACTGAAACTTTAGCTATACAAAAGAATTACATCTTCTGTATAACAGGATGTAATTTAAATCATCTTTCCATGTTGTTACGGATATTAAAAAACAACCTTCAAAACTAAATGCTTGTGACCACACACCTCCTCCAAACTACAACTGAACATGTCACAAAGCAAGCAATTTATAGAGCATGTGGAGGTGCTTGAAGAGCAAAAAGTAGAGAAATGGTGCAGAAATCCCCACAGTCCTTCAGAGGGACTACAACCCCCTCCAAAGAAGGCAATATTCCATCAGAAAGCACATAACAGATTTCCAACTTTTAAATACTGTAAATAATATACTTTCAAAAAGTAAAAAAAAAAAATTTGCTAAGTGCTAGAACTACTATAATTAGTAACGGTGCAAAACAAACAACTGTAGGCTGAAACAGCGGCCAAGTATATGAAAAAGAATCATTAAGCAGTTAAGAGCAGATCTTCACTCATTCAGTGTCTACACTGTTATTCTGTAAAGACTGCTTACATAGTTCAACATTTCAAAATGACCTTTGAAATTCCAACTTTCCAGGGGATACGTGGCTGCTGTATAATGTGAGCTAAAGTTTCAACACAGACTAGAAATCACCACCCCCAAGTTGCAATTACTGTATCTGTTTGTAAATTATTGCTATATTAAGTTACTGTATATGTTAACAAGTGAAATGTTTACCAGTTACTATTAATATGATTTTTTGTAGACTTCCTAATACCCAAGAGAGAAATTATTTTTATCTGTTTAAAATAAATGTAGAAAGCATTTTTATCAGAAAAATAACAAACTAGTTTACTGTATTTGTTTTTTTTGTAAAGAATGTAACAGATATCCAGTTCATTTAAAGCTGGTATTAAGGATCAGTAGCCAGGATTGACAACTGTGACATGTAAGCTTTTACTGGCTGGTGAAACACCTGCATCATATCTCTAAGTGGAGGTCATTCGACAATGTGAGTGTCATAGCAGAGAAGGCCCTCCTTTCAGTCACGTGATGCAACTCTGCTGGACGTGCATGACTAGAAGGGCCTCCCACAATGATGAGCTGGTTTATACAGGGACTGAGCTAGTTTAAACAGAAGGAGGCCCTCAAGTAGTCTGGTCCCAAGCTGTACAGGGCTTTGTAAGAAGAGTAACAAAACGTTACAATCAGTTTGTCAGCAAACAGACAACCAGCACAATTCCTTTGGCACAAAAGTAATATGCGCATGGTAGGATAGTCCATCAAGCATCCTAGCCACTGTATATACCACCAAATCAAGGGCAACTACAAATAGAGTGCATTGCAATAATCCAGTCTAAAAGTTACTTGTTTTATTTTATTTACCAAGATTTATATGAATAACCTCTACATAATTACTAATGCATTTACTAGCTTGTGGCCAAGTTACCTCTGCGGAGTAACTGGTGCAGCTTGCACAACAGTTGCTGTTGGTGGAATGTTGTCCTAACCACCATGGCCATCTGAGTCTCCAGTGGCAAGGACTGTTCAGGAAGAAGCCCTGAACTACAAACTTGATACTTTTCTATTCTTTCAGGTAATGTTAACTATAAAATGTTCAGCTGGCTTTCAAACACAGTAATAAAATCTGCAAAACATCTCAACAGAAATTAACAGAAATGCAGAGCCTTTATTAGATTAATGTGTGTCTTTTTCAAGGCAATAAATGATATTGTAATTACCTGACATTAATGAAATAAGCCTCTGCCTGGCCTCATTTGATGCCCTTGGTGTACGGATTCGGTCTATCCACTGATATTCTGGATCTTCATTAACCACCAGTTCTTCTACAAACCCATGAATGATTACAGCTTTATAGCACTTTGGAATAGAAGTAGCTGTTAAAAGCATAAGCACAGTGTAAAATATTTAATTATTTAACACAACTATATACTACCTTTTCCCACAACTCATTCCAGGCAAGATTATAATAAAACTATTTGGATTTTTTTAAAAAAGAAATACACCCCCCCCCCGCAAAAAAACCCATAAAACGCAAAGATAAAAACTTACAGACGAATCATGCTAAAAACATCAAGCACTAAAAAGAAATTTTAAAAAGCACTGGTACCAAGAAGCCTCTTGGAAAGAGCATTCCATAGCTGGGGCACCACAGCCAAAAAAAAAAGCCCCCTTGCTAGTTGATACCCATCTCACCTCCAAAGGAGGCATTCGGAGTAAGGGATCGGAAAAGGACTGCAAAAGTGTGAGTAGTCTGGTGTGAGAGTTGTGGCTCCTTCAGCTATCTGGATGCCAAAATTATTAAGGGTTTAAATATATGTATGCATGTAGGCACGTGGGTGGCGCTGTGGGTTAAACCACAGAGCCTAGGACTTGCCAATCAGAAGGTCGGCGGTTCAAATCCCCGCGACGGGGTGAGCTCCCGCTGCTCAGTCCCTGCTCCTACCAACCTAGCAGTTCAAAAGCATGTCAAAAGTGCAAGTAGATAAATAGGTACCGCTGTGGAGGGAAGGTAAATGGTGTTTCCGTGCACTGCTCTGGTTCGCCACCAGCGGCTTAGTCATGCTGACTACATGACCCAGAAGCTGTACGCCGGCTCCCTCGGCCAGTAAAGCGAGATGAGCGCCGCAACCCCAGAGTCGTCCGCGACTGGACCTAATGGTCAGGGGTCCCTTTACCTTATTATGTATGTATGTATGTATGTATGTATAAATCCATTCGCTTTCAATTGGGGATGGAAACAAACAGGCAGTCTCTTCTGGCACTTGTATTCTGCACTGACTATTTTCAGTCTAGAGAATATAAATCTTAAAAGCTTTATTTCTTTAGTACATCACTTATCTCATTTTTCACAGACAATTTTTTCCAACTATGTTTTTAGACTTACTGCAAAAAAATTTAACTCCACATGATGACTGTCTAAAACGATTTAAATCATTGAAGAGGTCTACTTTCACCACCACATTGATCTCTCCACGTATACCTGTTTGTAAAAAATATGCGAGAAAGTGAGAATTTGTATTACAATAGAAAAATAGTCTTCCATGATTGCTTTAAATATCGGAATACCATTGTCAGCCCAAAGACTCCCAAGGGGGTTCAGAATTAATTAAAGAACAGAAAACGATAGATAATCTATTAAAAGATGGTAAAAACAGAGCCACAAAAATACTAAAAATCAAATAGGTACTCAAATGAAAACTAAACACACCACATGGACTGGGCAATGGAGGTACTGGTAGAGAATGTCCTTTCACATGTCACCAGATCCTTCCTGACTAAGGTAAAGTAACCTATAAAAGGGCCTCTAACGAAAATTTTAATAACTGGGCAGATTCACTTAGCAAACGGAACATTCTTATTCAGTATTTCAGTCCCAAATAGAACTGGAATATTCTTTATTCTATGGCATCACTAATAATAATAATAATAATAATAATAATAATAATAATAATAATAATAATAATAATTTATTTGTACCCCGCCCACTCTGGCTGGGTTTCCCCAGCCACTCTGGGCGGCTTCCACAGAAACCAAAAATACACTAAAATGTTACACATTAAAAACTTCCCTGAACAGGGCTGCCTTAAGATGTCTTCTGAATGTCAGGTAGTTGTTTATCGCTTTGACACCTGATGGGAGGGCATTCCACAGGGCGCCACTACCGAGAAGGCCCTCTGCCTGGTTCCCTGTAGCTTTGCTTCTCGCAATGAGGGAACCACCAGAAGGCCCTCAGCACTGGACATATTATAGTATAGCCATGATATACAACATGGAATACAACATGAAAGGTATGAGCAACTTTTACAGTGAATTAAAACTTCTTGGGAACCTGCAACTTGGGAAGACAAAAACAACCACAGTCTGCAAAAGTGTCAAACTGAAGAGTATGTCAAGAACAGATCTAAATAGCTGCAAGAAACCCTCCATAGTTATGTCCTAGCTGCAAGGATGGTGTAAGCCTGATGTCAAGTAAAACGTACTGCTTCAGCACATTGCTTCACCATTCTGTGAACTCTAATCCCTTGAAACATGAGTCAAAGCCAGTAAGTTCATCAGGAAACTGATTGAGGAACACCCTTAATGACCCTATGTCATGTGCTGTATCCTTTTTAAAAGAGTACAGATCATTCCATAACACAGGTCTACTTAAAATAAAAAGCATTCCTTCCATAAATAGTTTTTTAAGGCAAGTTTTTCAGAAAATATTACGATGGCATAATGTAACTTAAAGATTACACTTGGTATTCTTAAAATTATCGTAAATTTTAAGAATAACTGAAGTGACCACTATGGTCAGAATTCTTTGATTTGTTTCTAAAATTAATTTAAATTAAATTTCTTTCCACAAGGTTAATGTAGACATTTCAGTACTAATCGTTTATTATTGTTGGTTTTGTAGCTGTTGTTTATAAAAACAGCATCACACACACACACACACACACACACACAAACTTAAATTACATAGAGCAACATCTAACTAGATCACTGACTTCTGTGAGTCTACTAACAAAGTATATCACCCAAAATCTGCATCACAACAGCTATTACACAGCACTGTTTAGGTGTTGCTCACATATTATATAATACTATTTTTGTCCAGATTTTCAGGGATTTAGCATTGGAAGATTTGTCATCCCAGTGCTATGATCCATGGCAAAAGAAAAAAATGGCATTAACTTTAAACACAACTTCTTTATTTGAAACAACATGTGAAACTGAAAGAACTCAACTGATGTCTCAGGAAAGCTTAAAACTATGTTGTATTTTAAATGGCACAATAAGTCTACCTCAACGCTCCTAAACGATTTGCCAAATAAAATATGTTTTAAAACAATGTTAAAAATCTCACCATGTATCGTATCATAAATTGGAAACCAGCCAGAGATAACTGTAGCTGCTTCACTGTAGAGGAGAGGATCAATATCAATGTAAACTTTTCCAATGGCATCATTAGCACTATAAGTATCATGATCAAGAACAGTTATCTGCAGAGGTTCATCTTGTAGATCTTCATCATCCACCTAGAAAATAAAAATATGGAGCTTCAAAATTTCACAAGGCAGAATCTGTATTAACAAAACCTTTATTGATTCAAAATTGCTAGTTTAAATTCCCTGTGGAGCATGCAATAAAGATTAACATGAAACTGGTAGGGGTCTCAAAAACTACGAATTCCAAATGGTTCTGTTCAGATGACCACTACAAAACATCCACTTCTGTTTTTCAACTAGTTTGTTTTTCTGTCTGAAATGGGAACTGCAATTAAGTTTTTGCTACAGTTTATCTAAACAATCCAAAATCAGAAACCAGTTTGATCTTCTCTCTTTGGACAAACCAGATTAAACTAAGTACATTTTGTGCTGATTCGGACAAAATGAGGAGCTGCTGTTAGTTGAAAATGGACATTCTTTGAGCTTAATAACTTGCTTCTAAAGCTACCTTTTTTGTTGAATTTACCTCAAATTTAAACCATTCAGAATTCCACTGAGGATTGAGAGATTTGGGATACACATCTGTCTTAAATGTGGTGTTTCCAAACTTCACCTGAAAAATATACCAAAAAAAAAGACAAATTGAAGCAAAATATTGTTCTCCACCTTTTTCCAAAACTTACACTTTTAAAATAAAGTTAATGCCATGCAATTGCTTTCAAACATTTGACAGACCATTGCTACATGTCTGTAAGGTGGGCATTTCAATGTGATTGCCCTGACTTAACACTGTGAGTTCTTTGAGATTATAAAGCTGGGGGGGGTGTGGAAATTTTTGTCCTGGTATGCCAGTTCACAACCCCAACATCTAGATTGGCTCAAAGTTCCAAACCAGATAGTAACCACCTTATATCTTCATTTCCAATGCAGCTAGTAAGCAGCTAGCACTTCTGTCCCTCAGCAGTTAGTCTGTTATACCTCCTAAGAGACAGCAAACAACAATGCAAAGGCTCAGAAGAATCTGGAGATGATTACTGAATGCACATGAGAGAAAACAGTGTGTGGTTTATGCCAGAACAGTGAGAATGAGAGAAAATGAGTTGGTGTGAAAGAAAATGTCTGTGCTTATATGGGAGATGAAAAGTGGGCTAGACAGTGAAAACAATATGCTCACTGTACAGTGTTTGTGGGTGAGCATGCTTGCAGATTCTACACATAATTATTGAACATGTGAGCAAGTGAAGGACTTATACACTTGTAGATTATATTGTGAAAAATGAAAAACAAGGCAGAAAGAAAATTAAGATGTTCTTTGGGGGGGGGGATGTAGAGAAGGTCCCTTCAGGATTCATCTCCCAACTACAGCTCCATCAATACACATGTAAACTAATGTGTAAGATGGAAAGTTTCTATTCACATACAGAAGAGAGATTAAATACGAGTACTAAAGCTATTTAACATGTGTAATTTTCTAATAGATGCAACTTTGAAATCTTTAGGATTCAACTTATATTTAATCAAAAAGACTCAATATCCCAAAATTTGAGAGGAGCTTGTCTGGAAAATTAGCCAAATTAGAAAATTTCCAAGCAAACACACAGCTTTGATTACCTAGCTAAAACACCTTGGGCTTCCTCCCTCAAACAACCATGAGAATGAAGGGCTTCTCGTTCATTTTTCTGCCTCTCAGTCTCCCTACCTTGCCCACAGAACTCTGCCTATCTCTAGGTTCTATAAAAGGCCAACTGTCCTTTAACTTCCCCCATGCTTTTGAACATTCTATGGCTAACAGCTTAATTCGCTCAGGAAATAGAATGTTCATCAACATTCATCACATTCCTATGGCTCAGCCAACATTGTCAGAAGCTTCATAACTGCTACAACGAAATTATTTAGTCTATTAATATACAGTAGGATCGCATCTTGAAGGATGTTCCAGGGGATGGCATGTAAAGTCAAAATCGTGTATAATCAAAGCAACCTCCTGGAACTACCCCTGTGCAAGCAATCTTACCTTCCTTTTTTAAAAAAATAAAATAAAATAATATTTATTAAAAGTTTAGTAGTTACAGAAAAAAAGGGGGGAAAGCAATAGAAAATTTAACAGACAATACATCAAAAATAAAAATAAAAACAACAAGAAAGAACAAAAAAGAACAAAAAACCATTACAACCAAACAACAAGAAAAACAAAAACATTTAAAAACACATCCAATATTTCCGTATCTTTACCTTCCAGAGCCAGCACAAGATCTCGCAAGTCCATCCAAGATCTCATGAAGGCCTCCAGAGCTCACAATAGTTTCTCAGAGCCTGATAAGCAAGGCACAGAGCTTAAAGGCTCTTTCTGCACATGGTTTTTTTTTTTAATCTACAGAAGAATCATAGCTAATTTTAAACAGCTGAGGACAGGGAAGAATTAGTATTTATTTTGAAAACCTCAAAGAGTGATAACAAATTGTGGCATCCCACTTGCAAAGCAGACAACCACTCGCACAAATGTGAATTCTTTTCTCCCCATACTCCTCCAAAATATGCTCCAGATGGCTGAGGCATCTCCAGAACTAGTTTGGAAAGGCATGGGGTTGGGGAGAAAGAGAAAGGAGTCCCATTATGTCTGCTGGTGAAATGTTGGATCTCACTCGAAGAGACTAAAGGTTAGTTATTATACAGTATTTCCTTTTCCTATTTGTATAATTGGAACACAATCAACACAAGTCTTCTTAACGTTGGAAAGTTTAGGTGCATGTTCAACTCAGAGAACAAGCACAGTTTTTTTCAGATGGCCACAAGGTTTTCTGCATCAGACTTGTATCTGACCTTTCAGGCATTGAAAAAGGCTTGACTCCCAATGTTTCCACCCACTGCATTTTGAAGAGCAGAACACAGAACAGAGGCATTCCAGTGTAGTAATAGTATGTAACATGGAAGATTAAAGGTCAGTATTTTAAGCACACTTTTGTACAAAAATAAGTGGAATTAATATCTTTCTATGTGATTATTTACATACATACATAATTTTTTTTGTATGCTGACTTTCCGCAGTCTACAATTGTCATAGAAGTTTATAAACAGCTAAATAATGTGAACAACCATGCCTCCTTCAAGGTGGCCCAAAATGAACCCTCTGGTTAAGTTGTATTCATTACCAAATACTGTACACAAGAGCAGGCAAAGCCTCTCAGCTGGCTGTCACCAGCTAGGACAGAAGAAAGCCAGGAGAGAAAATTGTTGACCAGACTTCCCCAAGTACTTAGTTCACAACCTCAGGTGAAATCCATCACCCATGCAACTGCTAAGGGGACATCCTATACAGTTCCTGAAACTGGCTTGTTATCCAAGACAGATCATATTTCAAGCACATCAGAGTGAGTGATATTTGATTCCAAAGAATCAAAGTCATCCAACTGTATCAGCCTCCTGTCTTTCCTAAGCAGCACTGCCAGATGGCATTCTGCAGTTGCAATATCAGTGGGAAATATTTCTTTTGCCACCATAAAATAAGCTCTTAAATGGGCTTTAAACCACATTTGGTTCACAATTGTGCCCTGAATTATCACCAGATGTGCTCTAACTGACATTGCAACTGATTTTAAAACAGTGTAAATGAACTAACAGTGGATAACAGAAATGACTTAAATCTAGTTATCACCTTTTTTGCAAAGGCTCTTTGTCTTTAACACCCACATGAATTCGCACATCACAGAGATGCCCTGATGGGGAAAAGCGGTACCTATGTAGAAACTACTTGTATGCCCAGGTCTCAGCAGGGCCGTCTTTACCCAGGGGTGCAAGGAGTGTGGAGCACCCGGGCACTGAATTCTGGGGGATGCCAGGTACCCACCGCTGAAGCCGCCTACGCTCTTAACTACCTACCTGTTATGAAATAATAAATAATTTTGATCAAGCTAGAAAAACAAAATACATATATACCTAGGTATTACCGAAATGTATACCTACTGTTTCACTAAAGGACTTTCGACTTTGTGCGTTCATTTACCAAAGATGCACTGTGCCAGTGGTGGCGCTTGTCAAACTCAATGACGGCACTCACAACTAAATTTGGGGGCGCTGGGCAGATCTTTGCACCCCAGCGGCACATATGCTAAAGACTTGCCTCTTGCCTCTGCATTGTCCATGATTAAAGGTAAAGGTAAGGTAAAGGGACCCCTGATCATTAGGTCCAGTCGTGACCGACTCTGGGGTTGCGGCGCTCATCTCACTTTATTGGCCGAGGGAGCCGGCGTACAGCTTCTGGGTCATGGGGCCAGCATGACTAAGCTGCTTCTGGCAAACCAGAGCAGCACACGGAAACGCTGTTTACCTTCCCGCCGGAGCGGTACCTATTTATCTACTTGCACTTTAACGTGCTTTCGAGCTGCTAGGTTGGCAGGAGCTCGGACCGAGCAATGGGAGCTCACCCCATCGCGGGGATTCGAACCGCCGACCTTCTGATCGGCAAGTCCTAAGCTCTGTGGTTTAACCCACAGCACCACCCAGTTAGTGTGCCAGCTGCACCTGTTCCTTGAGATGTCTGATTTGGCCAGTGACACAAGCCTTAGTTACATCCTGTTTGGGTTACTCTAATGAGCTCTATGCAGGGCTGCCTTTGAAAGGTGCTCAGAAAGCTGCAGCCAGATTGTTGACCGGGGCTGGTTATAGGAAGCATACGACTCTTTTGCTACAACAGCTTCACTGACTGTTTCTGGGCAAAATTCAAAGTGCTGGTTATCCCCTTATAAAGTCCTACACAGCTATCTATCCAGGCTATCTGAAAGACTGTATTCCCCCAAACAAACCTTTGAGATCTTCGGGGAGGCCCTTCTCTTGGTCCCACTGCCCACTGCCCAGGCATGCTTGGCAGGGGCATGGGTGAGGGCTTTCTTGGTGGCTGCTCCCAGACTTTGGAGCTCCCTCCCTAGAGAAGCAAGACTGTCTCCCTATAATTATTGTCCCAATAATTTATGGGAGAAATTTTGATATGCTTTAAATAGAATTAAAACTGTATACATATATATAATCTATCAATGTTTGATAGGTTTTTAATTATTGTTTTTTTCTATGTTTTTATCAGTTCATATTATTATCTGTAAGCTGCCTTGGGTCCCATCAGTGGGAAAGGTGGGGCATAAATAATTGTTGTTGCTGTTATCATCATCATCATTTCTGAAGATTATACAAGTCTTAAAAACACAGAAGCTCTGTGAGGAAAAAGATGGCAAGCATTCTCCCTATAATAAGCAGGCATAATAAGTGCATTACGTATAAAGTCTGCAAAGCAATTACTGTATTAAAGGCACAATAATTGTTATATGTGAGAAACTGACAACCCTAAACATGTCAATTGTCAATTTAGTACAATGAATAATAATTTGCTTACATGTGAGAGATAAAATTTCAGGCTCTTGTTCATTAAAGAGGTAGAAAAAAGCCCACCAAACATAGTCACCAGGACCACAAAATCAGTTTTCAATGCCTGAACTGAGCTCAGGGACAAGTTAAATAGTAAAGATAGTATTTCTGAGTATGAGCCAAGTGTTGTTCCATCACTACTGAAGAAACACAACCAACACCTATCTATAGCTAATACAGTGGTGCCCCGCAAGACGAATGCCTCGCAAGACGGAAAACCCGCAAGACGAAAGGGTTTTCCGTCTGCAGAGGCGCTTCGCAAGACGAATTTCCCTATGGGCTTGCTTCGCAAGACGAAAAATGACGAAAATTTTCGGGTTTTTTTTTGCTCCAAAACCCCTTATTTTGAATCACTAAGCTGCTAAAAGCATTTTAGCAGCAAAACCGCTAATCCCCCCCCTTTTAAAAAGCCATTTTTAGCCCTTTTTTAGCCAATAGCGCTAATAGCTCTACTCCGTCAATGGGCTTGCTTCGCAAGACGAAAAAAACCGCAAGACGAAAAGACCCGCGGAACGGATTCTTTTCGTCTTGCGAGGCACCACTGTAAAAGGAAAGCATATGGTACAAAAAATATGAAATGACATTTCTCCTTTTTTAAACTAAGCACTGGGGAAAACAATTCCTTGAAAAATTACTTCAAATATTACATCAAACCACTTTCATGTAGACCTTTTATACCAGTACTGTATAAGAAATAAAATCTTCATGTAGACTACTATGTGCAGCATACCGGGCAACTTCATATATTATGTTTCTTTACAAGTAGACGTGTTCTGCCTATATGTGTACTCAAATATCTGTAACACACATTTCTGGTCACATGCAAATACACATGCCAAGAGTGGCTCTAGCTCTCTGCCATAAGTGCACTGGCCAACACACAAGCACCTAGCATACAAGCCGGGAAAACAAGTTACCATCTATATCAGGCCTGCATGACGTGCAATTCACCTAGTTGTATATAATCCAGCAGCCATGTCCTGTGAACTACAAGGTACTTGACAACTACTGTTTGTACAATTCTCAGCAAGAACTGAACACAGATTTGATCAAGAGGTTGGAGCAACAATATTTTACACTTTTTAGTTTAGAAAAGGAGAGGACATGGCAGAGGACAACGACTCTTCCTCCCCCAGTAGCAAAGCATACATCAAATGGACATTGCAGGGGGCTGGACTGAGTCCCTTACATCTCTGTCGTTCTATGTTTCAATGAAATTGCAAGACAATAGATTTTTGGTTGGATATTAGGAGATTAATGGTAAGAGGTGAGGCTCATCAACCTGGGAAGGTAGCCTGCCCATCTAGGAGATGGAAAATTCTAATCCTAAACCTTTGCTGCCTTGTGGGACATCTTTGGGAGAAAAAAGGTTAAGGAGCAAACACTACATAAATTCGGAGTGGATGGCTGAATGGCTCTTTGTACGCCTCCTTCCACCAACTCCTACAGCCAAGCTGGTGCCAAACATATTGCTCTGCTTTCCTTTGGACCACATCAGCGAGGCCAAGAGGCCAAGAGGGGTTCTTGTAATTTGGGCAGCTCAGGACCTTTATATACACTGCCCAGGCTGTCACTTTGTCACTTTGGTGCTGCTAACACAGGAGTTTGACTTCAACACGTATGGCGTACGTATGGCGTACTCCATTATGTCTCGACACACACAAATGTCAACAACAGAGAATACTGCTGTAATAACCTTACATATAATCTGATTAAGAATATACCATACATTCATGCTCATTTTCTATTCAACCTGGCCCTTTATAAAAACTTATTTAGAATTTTTATATCTTTATTTTCCCTTTTCTGTCATATAGTGTATTCACCAATGTATGTGCTTTTCAAGTTGCTTGGGAGATCTTTCTGGGTGACAAGCGACCAGTAAGTAGTAATAATGCATTGTGATTAGTTGCTTATTTAAGGTGTTCATACATACCACTTGCTTTTCACGCAGGCCTCGCAAAGTGGTTTGATTGGTTTGATCTACTGAACGATTTATTAAATAATCAAACAATAACAGAACATGAAAAAGATACACACACATACATGCATACACACACGTGTGTATTTCACTGTGTGCTGTATGCAAATTTAGGCAATTATTGTTTTCTGTTATTACTTATGGTGGGTGTGTTGTTTTTTCCTTAAATGTTATGTAAGATGATATACTGAAGTATTGCATGATTCCCCCCTCCTCTTATGGTATTAAATAGGTGCATAATAATAATAACAATTTATTACTTGTACCCCACCCATCTGGCTATATATTTCTGCAAGTTGCTTGGAAAACCTTGGGTGACAAGCGACTAGTAAGTTTAATAAGCAAATAAAATAAATTTCATTTTTGGCACCTGCTAAAAACATCACTGTTTAGAGAAGTTGAGATGATTCTAATTTATTTTAGTATTTTAACTCTTGTATGTTTTAAAGTAGGGTTGTGATTTTTGTGTGTGAGAATTTTATCCCAAACCACTTTGAGGTGGTTGTTGTTTTTAACAATGGGGGGGATTTGCAGAAAACTATTTCACAAAACTTATACACCCCTTGATTGTATTTATTTTTAACGAAAGCGCATTACAAAAAAATAAATAAAACAACAATAATAATAACAACCAACCACCTTACAAAACGGGCTAAAACCACCTCGACTTCCCAAGCATCTGGGTAGTCTAAAAAGCGGGTAGGCTTTTTTTTTGTTTGTTTTTCTAAGCATGCGCGGGAAAGGCGCCTGCTGGACCTCAAGTGGCAGGGAGTTCCGAAGTTCTTCACAAACAGGAGCGCCGAGGCGAGACGACCTCGGAAGCACAAATGGCCCCCGGCAAATCAATAAATGCGAAGAGCCGCAGGTGTATTGACCGGGGCCGAGCCCTGAGGAGAGACAGAGACCGAGAGAGAGAAGCCCCTCCCGCCTTCCCGCCCCTTCAAACCTCCACGAAGGCGTCTGTCAGGTCACTGGCTCGGTCCATGACGGGCAGGTGCCGCCCCGCCACAATCTTGACCTTCAGCTTCCCGGGCATCTTCCTTTCGCCTCAGTCTCCTCCTCCTCCTCTTCACCTTCCGCCCAGGGCGGCTGAGGTAAAAGCCCGAGGCGGGCGGCCCATAGAGCGGAGGCTCAGTCCAAGGAAAGCGGTGACCGGGTGGAGGGGAGGGGGAGAGCGCAGAGAGACCGAAGCAGAAACGGTGTAAACGTCGCCCATGCGCATGCGCATCCCCCCCGCGCGCGCGCACGGGCGCGAGCAGAAGGTACCCTCCCCAACGGCCCTCCCCGAGCGCATTAAGCACGAGGCTCTCCACGGCTAGGGCTGCGGCGGCTCCCCGCGCCTGCGCACTCGTTGAACAACATCGCTCCTCTTGCTCCCTTCACCGCCCCCCTCCCCCCGATGATTTTCCTTCCCTCAGGCCTGTTTTCCCTGTGTCTGCGCATGCGCGAAAGAGAATGCGGTTACGGGTGGCAAGCGACGATGGCGACTTCCGCGCAGGCGCGTTAGTTTGCAGGCCTGTTGCCTCAGCGTAGACGCATTAGCCGGCTAGCTGTCTCAGCGCTGATGGGGGTTGTTTTAAATATATTATTTTAAGTGATTCTCGGGCCTCCACCCATTGAACCGCTTGTTTTGGGGTGGGGAGAAAGGGGCGCGCCCTCCCGTTATTTAAAACGGGGCGGATAAAGCGGGAGCCGTCGGTGGAGGCCAGAGCAGTATCGAGCGCCGAGTCGTCGATAGGAGCCCCGCTTGTGGTTTCCAAGGTTACCTTCCCAGGCCGCGCGGGAGAGCACCGAGCTGGAGATTGATGGGCTTTTCCATGCCTGCAAGCGGGGTTTTGTTGCTGCTGCAGCTGCAACTGCGTTAAAAGGCCTCTTCACAGCCTGGAGTTGGGTTTCGTAGCATACCTTTCCCGCCCCGACCTGGCCACAGTAATCCATGCCACATTCACCTCCAGGCTTGACTACTGTAATTCGCTCTACGTGGGGCTGCCCTTGAAGCTGTCCCACAAACTCCAGTGGGTGCAGAATGCTGCAGCGAGGGTCCTTACGGGATCCCTGCCATGGGAGCATATTCACCCAATGCTTTTCCTTTTTTTTTTTTAATATAATTTTTATTAGTTTTTTTTAACATATCATTTTCAACAGTAATTAAACATACTTTTACATCTTATTCAAATTTTTCACTTCCATCAATCCTGTCTGAAAATTTTCCAATCTAATCTCTCAGTATGCATTTCTTATCTTCCCTATTACATTTCAAACTCATAACCAATATCTCTATCTTTTTCTACTTTGTAACACTTATTATATTTCTCGTTACAAAACTTCTTGTAGTCCTACTAGCGTAATTTGTTGATTACAGTTGCTCTTCAAATAATTCATATACTTCTTCCAATCTTCTGTAATTCTCTGGTCCCGCAGGTTTCGAATCCTTCCTGTCATTTTGTCCAATTCTGCATAGTCCATTAATTTTGTCTGACCACCCAGTGCTTTTGCAGCTGCACTGGCTCCTAGTGAAGTACAAGGTCAGATTTAAGGTGCTGGTTTTGACCTTTAAAGCCCCTCACAGCCTAGGACCCTCATACCTACGGGACTGCCTCTCCCGCTATGCCCCGCAGAGGACCTTAAGGTCCATAAATAGCGACATCCTAGAGGTCCCGGGCCCTAAGGAAGTTAGATTAGCCTCAACCAGAGCCAGGGCTTTTTCAACTCTGTCTCCGGCCTGGTGGAACGCTCTGTCTCATGAGACCAGGGCCCTGCAGGATCTGATTTCTTTCCGCAGGGCCTGTAAGACAGAGTTTTTCCTCCTGGCCTTTGGCTTGGAGTCAATTTGATTCCCTCCCCCTTTTTCCCCCCCTTCTCCTCCTGTGATGAAGCTGCATTTTAATGTTTAAATGTTGTATTTTAATCTTGTTTTTAAGTTGTATTCATTCAACTTGTTTTTATTGCTTGTTAGCCGCCCTGAGCCCAGCCTTGGCTGGGGAGGGCGGGGTATAAATAAAATTTATTATTATTATTATTATTATTATTATTATTATTATACCTCTCTCTCCCTGTACGAGTCTAGGCCTGCAAGCCACGTCGATTTTTGCTTGGCCTCCTCACGTCTTGGTTGACAGCCTAATCCTAGGCTTGAAGATTCCATTGAAAGATGATGTGTGTTTTGTAGCAGGTTTTTGGGGCTGCAGTACCTGCGCATAAACCCCACTGAGTTCAACATGGACTTGCTTTTCAGTTACCTGTTGTCAATATTTGCACGGTTAAATCTATTACCAAATCTGTTGTCAATATTTGCATGGTTAAATCTATTGCCAAGTCTTTCTGTTTATTGCACACTAAAAGCAAAACCTCTTCGTGACTTTCTAGCACATCTTTAAGGTGTCAAAATACTCTTTGTTCTGCAATAGAATGACACAGTCTTCTGGATTTTATTGCTATAGAATCATTTATTAACAGTTTATAACTTAATGGTACTGACAAGCATTAAGATTTAGATGGATGACAAGGTAAGTTTGTTTAACATTAACACAATATTGCTGTATTGGCCTATCAGCTGTGAAACATCAGGCTTATTTACATCTTGAAGGGTATAAAAGAGGTTACTGCTGAAAGACAGTTACCATTCTGGTAAGAATAGTACTTTTGATTCAGTTTCTTTCATCTTCAGTGGGATAAGATAATATATATTGTTCTCTGACACCCACCCAATTTTATCCTTGCAACAACTGGAGGTAGGTTAGGCCAACAGATAGTAACTAACCCAAGGTCGCCCAGTGAGATTCATGGCTACGTAGAGACTTAACTCTGGATTCCTAAGGCCTTAGCCATGTGCTTTAAGTGGGGGGGGGGGGACTTGTAGTATTAAAGTCTGAAAACATCTATATGTATATGAATTACCTTTGGAGTACATTATAGTGGTGCTACCAATAGTAACAGCATCTCAAAGCAAAAAGCAGCTTTAGGACTGCAACCCTATGACACACATAATATGTGGCAGAGTATGGTTTTTGTTTGTTTTGCATTTCTGTGTTTTTATATTGTCAACTGACTTGTGATCCTTGGATGAAAAGTGGTATAAAAACTTAATTGATAATAGAATAATACCGTAATTATGCATTTGAAGATAGATTGTGGCGGATTGAGGTGACAAGACCAATCGTGGGTTCGACGGTCAAGAAGGCGGTTTCTTCACATGTTGTAGAGGGGAATGAAGGGTAGGTGGCTTTCAACCTGGGAAGGTAGCCCATCTAGGAGAAGGAAAACTGATCCTAAACCTCCGCTGCTTTGCAGGGTATCTTCAGAGGAAGAAAAGGCTCAGGAGTAAACCCTACACAAATCCAGAGTGGAGTCCCTAAGGCGGCTGGGTGGCACCTTGTACTCCTCCTTCTGGCAACTCCTGCAGCCAAGCTGATGCCAAATGCTTTCATTTGGACCACATCAGTGAGGCTGAGAGGGGTGCCTTGTCGTCTGGGCAGCCCAGGCCCTCCATACACACTGCACAGGCTTGCGCCCTGGGAAGGTCACTTTGGTGCTGCTAAGGCAGTAGTTTAACTTCACCCCCAGAGGCACTCCATTGTCTCTTGAGACAAACTGATGCCAACAACAGTAATCCTAAACCAAATTATTTCCGTGGGCTTAGGCACACTTAATTCTGCAAAGGATCAACGCCAAGATGTTCAGCCAAATCCTTTGCATGTGTACTTTAAAGTTCTGCTTATTTCCATGGGACTTACCGGTATTCCCAAATGTGTATATGTGTGTGCAGGATTTAAACCTCAGGTTGACAGCTTCAAACACACTGAGAAAGTACAGCAGCAGCAGTACAAAACTTGTCATTGCCCATCCCCAACCAACTTTAAAAGGCCAGAACCCTGGGAAGATATTTTCAGCAGTGTGATGGGATATACGGTATTTATCTATACTATAATCTGTGTTCTCTTTGTAGAGACGTGCCAGGTATTTCTTAGTGCATTAAAAGAGATTAAGCTAGCTAACAAACAGAACAAAAAACCCTCTGTATTCTTCAAACTTAAGAGAGCAAACACAGCTATTAAATCTCATGTGATGACACTTTGTGCTGCCTATTCCAAAATGAGCCAAAATGCTTTGGGGTTTGTGTGCTTTTTGTTTTTACTTCTTCAAACTCCACTACTTCAAAGGGCACTCAAGGTCATCTGTTGCTTCCCAGAGACCTTGGCTTCAGCCTGTATAAAGAACTTGCTTTTTGGACAAGGGAATAAACGTTTTCTCAGGATAGGGGCAGCTGGAAAATGGTAACTTATTTAGCTGTGAACTGTTGTGCACCCTGCAGAAACTGGCAAGTAGGGGTAAGGTACATTTCAGGGGAGCCAGAACCAACACTGTACTTGGGGTTCTGACACCAGATCCAAAAACTGGCTGTGGAAGTTTCTCGGGCAGAGGGAGATCTCCAGCCAAAGCTTGGAGGAAACTATGAAACAACATGACCACAGGTTTATCCACCTGCTGCTGCTTCTGAACCAGTCTCAAGTGAGGCTCCATGTCAGAGTGTATTACAATAGTCTCAATGCACAAGTCACATAGGTTTTCTACCACTTGGAACTTCAGCAATCTGGAATCATCTGGAATTGCTACCAATCAGTAATCTATGCCTACACTTCTCAGGAGGAGAAAGAAAGGAACTTTTGCCCTCTGTCTTCTCCCTAAAGCAACCATCTAGCTGCTAGCAAAATAGTTGCCAACCATACTGTCTGACAATAGCAAATGGTCAAAGAAATGTAGTGTGCGCAGGTGGATCTTTGCATGCTCTCTTCAATGCTCCCCAAAGCAAACAGGAGGTTAAGTATGACACTGTTGACCTTTTGGCATTGAATTAAAATGCATATGCCTTTAAATGGTTCTCCTTCTAACCAAGCATAGTAGGTGGAGTGCCGAACTAGAAACAGTGGAGACCTAGGCTCAAATCTACACAGGCTCTGCATGACAGTAATTTTTATGTTCTATTATAATTGTTTAAATTAGAGAATGAGTGACTTGAAGTTTTTTAAATCTTTAAATTTGGTATTGAATGCTTTAAAAAAAGCAAGTCACTTTGATTTTGTTGTTGTAAGCAACATATTAACAATGATAATATCATGATTTTGGGCCAGTTCATATACTTAACTCACAGCGTTGTTTCCAAGGCCCCTGGAGGAAAAAACGAGGGCTGTCTTTCTCAATGACTCAGTACAGTGCAAAGAAAGCCCATCAACAACACCACACCTTGCCCCCGTAACAACACGTGCACAGACCACTCAAGGCAACAAGCATGTTCACAGAAAGGTCCGTTCTCAAATGGATTTCTTACCGTGCAGTCCTACAATATGCCAACTCAATCCTTAAGTCCCACTCATTTCAGTGGGGCTTATTCCCAGGTGTAAATGTGTACAGTGGTACCTTGGGTTCCAGATGCTTCAGGTTACAGACTCCACTAACCCAGAAATAGTACCTCAGGTTAAGAACTTTGCTTCAGGATGAGAACAGAAATCATGCAGCGGGAGGCCCTAATAGCTAAAGTGGTACCTCAGGTTAAGAACAGGTTCAGGTTAAGAACGGATCTCCGGGACAAATTAAGTTCTTAACCAGAGGTACCACTGTATTGAATTGCAAAGGCAATTCTCACATGATAGCTATATGGGCCTATATTATGTTCCACTCTTCTCAGCAAAAGATGGCAGTTGTCTAACTCAGAATCTTGTATGTAGGTTTCTTTTGATCCCACACGCTGGACCAGATGAGCCTCTGGCCTGATCCACCAGCGCTCTTCATAAATTTTTACTTAAAATGTTTGTTAGCTAAAATCTCCGGAGTGATTTGATAGTCGTACAAGGAACTCTTAACTGACCAGTCGCACGTGAGCCAAGCACTTCCCACTTGGCCTGTCTTGCATCCTGCCAGGCCCTTCTTTGCACTGTCCCAAGCAGGTAGCAATCGCAAGAGCTACCTATATAGGAAGACCCTGCTGTACATGTTCAGCACGAGATAGGCCATTAACGTTTTGCAGGCCTGAATTATAACAATTTCTTTGTGTGCCGTGTACTGCAGAGTGCTATGACTGAGCATCTTGGAAACGCCTACTCATAAAAGGCAGAACAAAAATAGCCATGAATGATCCCTGGGCAAGCGCCAACAGTGTGCCACATGGACGGCTGTTTACACATGAATGACTGAAGGAGAAAGTTCTCTAAATAAAAAGTATGCAGATCAGAGGAGAGTGCCAGCAAGTTCTCAAATGTCACATCTGCCTATAAGAACTTAAAATTCATAGTAAGGTAAAGGTAAAGGGACCCCTGACCATGAGGTCCACTCGTGACCGACTCTGGGGTTGCAGCGCTCATCTCGCTTTATTGGATGAGGGAGCCGGCGTACAGCTTCCGGGTCATGTGGCCAGCATGACTAAGCCGCTTCTGGTGAACCAGACCAGTGCACGGAAACGCCGTTTACCTTCCCGCCGGAGCGGTACCTATTGATCTACTTGCACTTTGACGTGCTTTCGAACTGCTAGGTTGGCAGGAGCTGGGACAGAGCAAAGGGGATTCGGACGGCTGACCTTCTGATCAGCAAGTGCTAGGCTCTGTGGTTTAACCCACAGCACCACGTTTCTGTTATTTCCATCATAAAGATCACTGGTGTTCAAACATTTCCTTTTTTATGGCAGCTTGCTTTTTTTATTTCAAACACAGTTTGTGTGAAACCTCTGATTGTTTAAAGTTTTCCCATTCACTATCAACACTCCAAAGCCATACTGCAGTTAACCTTGTAGCCAAGCCCAAGCGTGTTTTAACTGAAACAACCACACAACGTTTCCCTGTTTACCCCTGCCTTCACTTCCCCTTCCTCTTCTTTTTTTTTAAAGATATTTATTAAAATTTCAACATATTACAAAAAGAAAAAGAAAATACAAAATAAAAACAGTTAAAAACAAGTCAATCTTTCCATATCTTATCTTTCATTTGCTTGTTTCCCTGACCTCCTCACACCTCCCTTTCTTGTATTCCAGTTCAATTAGTTAGTTCAGCAAGTCCTTTCCCTCTTTGATTTTTATCTTAATCTTTTATCTTAATATATTATAGCTTTAGATTATCACCTATTAACAACCCATTTTTGCATATTCCTTTATAACATTGCTGCTAAAAACCACTTAACTTCAATCCAACATCATTCTAACATTCATTAATTTTGCAGTATTTCTGTAGATAGTCTTTAAATTTCTTCCAATCTTCTTCCACCAACTCTTCTTCCTGGTCTCGGATTCTGCCAGTCATTTCCGCCAATTCCATATAGTCCATCACCTTCATCTGCCATTCTTCCAGAGTGGGTAAATCTTGTGTCTTCCAATACTTTGCAATAAGTATTCTTGCTGCTGTTGTAGCATACATAAAGAAAGTTCTATCCTTCTTTAACACCAATTGGCCAACCTACTTCCCCTTCCTCTTCTTGCTTTCCTTAGGTTGAATTTTAGATCATGGCATCACCTTACGCCTTTACCCCCTTATTCTGCAGAACTGGCACTGTTGCAGGTGCTACATGAGACTTGTTTTGCACTTGCGAGAAATTGATCTTCTAGTGTGGCAGCACCTGCACTTTGGAACTTCCTGCCAATTGACATCAGACAGACACCCCCACACACACTTTTGCATAAACATTTTTGTTTAGGCAAGACTAGGGGTCAGCAAACCTTTTCAGCGGGGGACCGGTCCACTGTCTCTCAGACCTTGGGGGGGGGGGCGGACTATATTCTGAAGGGGGGGGGGAATGAACGAATTCCTATGCCCCCAAAATAACCCAGAGATGCATTTTAAATAAAAGGACACATTCTACTCATGTAAAAGCATGCTGATTGCCGGACCGTCCGCGGGCCAGATTTAGAAGGCATTGGGCTGGATCCGGCCCCCGGGCCTTAGTTTGCCTATCCATGGGCATGACTATCCAGACAAGTAGGCGTTGCATGTGTTTAAATCTGTTTTTAGCTTATTGTTGATTCTGATAATCTTAATGTTTTTAAATAACTGTTTTTAGCTGCCATCATAGAATCATAGAGTTGGAAGAGACCACAAGGGCCATCGAGTCCAACCCCCTGCCAAGCAGGAAACACCATCAGAGCACTCCTGACATATGGTTGTCAAGCCTCTGCTTAAAGACCTCCAAAGAAGGAGACTCCACCACACTCCTTGGCAGCAAATTCCACTGTTGAACAGCTCTTACTGTCAGGAAGTTCTTCCTAATATTTAGGTGGAATCTTCTTTCTTGTAGTTTGGATCCATTGCTCCGTGTCCGCTTCTCTGGAGCAGCAGGAAACAACCTTTCTCCCTCCTCTATGTGACATCCTTTTATATATTTGAACATGCCTTTTATTAATTAAAAGCCTTTTATTAATAATTTCAGCTTCTCATTTCTGTAAACTGCTTAGAGGTTTTATTACAGTCAAGCAGTATATAACCTTGGATAAATAAATAAATTGTAAGTCGTTTTGCTTTTGTCTGTGCTGAATCTCCCACCATTCAACCCCATCAGATGACTCCAGGTTCTAACAGAAAACTTCTATCTGTTTTCCCCACAGCATGCATGCATTTTTACAAATCTCTATCATGCAGCCTCAATAATTTTTTCCTAAACTAAAAAACTCCAACTGTTGTAACCTTTCTTCGCAGGAGAGTTGCGTCAGTCATCTGATCCCTGGCAATTTCTAGATACAACAGAACATTGGAAGAAAAGTGGGCATGATTTTCAGGGCAGCTCATACTCATCAAAAGCAAACTAGTTGTGGCATTAAGAACTATTTCTAGAATATACATCTATAAAGCAGGAAGAGAAGCTGTAAAAATAAAACCAGGAGCAGCAAATGTACTAAACAAAAAAAGCTTCAGGTATTTTTATTTTTTTAAGTATTAAACTGATGGTGAAAACTTGTTAAATCTCACACTTACATATTTCTCACATTTACCTTTTGAATTATAAAAGAATTGCAAGATGGTTTATAGTGTAGAGTTTTTAAAAACCCCAATACAATAATGTTGAAAAATACAAAACAGTGCTAGGACCAAAGAGCACGTTGAAAACGATGAAATTGGCACACAGCAACTCCTGCAGCCAAGCTGGTGCCAAACGTATTGCTCTGCTTTCCATTGGACCATGTCAGTGAGACCAAGAGGGGAGTCTTGCCATCTGGGCAGCCCAGGACCTTCATATACACTGTCCAGGCTTGCGTCCCGGAGAGATCACTTTGGTGCTGCTAACACAGGTAAGATTTACATAAAAAAAAAAAAAAAAACACGCCAATAAATACATTTTAGAAAGGGGCAAGATTAGATGTGGATGCACATGGTGTAATAATTTTTTTTAAGGTCATATATATATATATATATATGCATCCATATCTAATCTTGCCCATATATATATATATATATATATACACACACATATATATACAGAGGTGCCCCGCAAGACGAATGCCTTGCAAGACGGAAAACCCGCTAGACGAAAGGGTTTTCCGTTTTTCGATGCGCTTCACAGGATGAATTTCCCTATGGGCTTGCTTCACAAGACGAAAATGTCTTGCAAGTCTTGAGATTTTTTTTCGCTCCCCACCCCCTTTTTCTAAGCCGCTAAACCGCTAATAGCCTTTTAGCAGCTAATCCGCTAATCCGCTAAGCCTTTAATAGCCGCTAATAGCCGCTAAAAGCGCTAATCCGCTAAGCCTTTAATAGCCGCTAACAGCCGCTAAAAGCGCTAATCCGCTAATAGGGTTGCTTCGCAAGACGAAAAAACCGCTAGACGAATAGACTCGCAGAACGGATTAATTTCGTCTTGCGAGGCACCACTGTGTATATATATATATATATATATATATATATATATATATATAATATGTTCATAAATGTACCAACCAAGTACATACATAGATATGTGGACCACATATCTGGAGCAGCACAGGAAAACCACTCTGAAACCATTTTGACTCAGAACCAAGGTGTGCCTGCCCTTTCCTGCGGGTGAGGGGACCACCCTGTTGCACCCTGTTGTTCAGTAAAGATCAGGCTTACTAGCTGCTTTGCTTCTCAATATTCTTTGGTTGGCCTCTGTTATTTTCTCCTACTGATGGAGAACCTACAAAGGACTCTATGAGGGCTTTTGTGTCCCCCATAAAGGAATAAGGGCAGATTTTTGTTTATTACAGAGGCATTTTCTAAAAAACCAAGATCCCTTGCACCCCATTCCGCTCCTTTTTCCTGCCCAGGGTAGGCCTGTCCTCTGCCTGCACCTCAGAGCCAGCCCATCACATGGGGCTGGGCCTTGGTGTGGTTTCTCCTCGTCCTCAATTGCTCTCCAGCAGCCACTGTGAGCTACCCAAGGGAGGAGGCTGGAGACAATTGCTGGTGATCCTCCTTGCATGGCGGGGCAAATAGGGACATTCTGGGATCAATTGAGAAGCCAGGAGGGCTTTCATAATTCTGGGACTGTTCCTGGAAAACAGGGCCGCTTAGAGGGCATGACATTGTCCATTACAGAACATGTGCACCATTTGCTTGAAACTTAAAGCACCTAAACACTTAGCTTTGGAGTGGTTCAAAGGCTCCCCTTCCATGCTGATTGGGTGGCTTTAAGATGCTGGAGGCAGGGGCCCTGCTGAGGAAATTAGTAAGGGTCACCTGTCCCCCAATGACCCTGGACCACTACAACACTGTATCTTAAAGGGGTTTACTTGTTTTTGGATTATCTCTAATGTTGCTACACTACAAAAGGGTTTCATGTGCCAACGCCCTTTTTGGATCAGTCTTGCAGCAACATTATGTTTTCCTGTAACAACTCATGGCTACCCATGTACACAATACACATTAAAACAACAAAACCTTATTGCCTAACTCAAGAATGTGTCATCAAGCTAAAACACAGCTTAAAGCTAAAGCATTAAGAACTGCAGCAGAAGGGTTAGGGTAAGGTTACCAGATTTTTTTCAAAGAATCCAGGGACATTAAAAAAAGAGAGAGAGAGAGAAAAGTTATTTTTTAAAAATCATATATTTTTTTAAAATTAAGAATATCTTCTCTTCTGGGTCTCCTCTGTCACGTGGCCTTCCTCTGGGCCCCGGCCTGATTTCTTGGGGCGCTATCTGCCTTGGAGTAGGCATGGGTCGGGCCTGGGCTCGGCCACTTGTCCTTGCTCCCCCGGTGCTCTCCTACTTCTCTTCCTCAGCAGCAGCAGAGGTAGCAGCAAGGTCGGGGCTCCCCTCTTGTTTATCCTTCCCCTTTCTCTCTCCGCCTTCTCCTTTCCTCCTCCCTGCGAGTGCTGCTGGGCAGTCAATCAGATGGCCGGGCTCTCTCATTCCTGCCTCGATTTGGGTCATGGGTGGGATCAGTGGTTCCCCCAGTTGACGCGTCGGGCGTCCCCGGTTCCCCCGCAGTCTCAGCAACCCAGAGACAGCCTGGTAGTGCAGTTGGCTCTGGCTGGCTTCAGGAGCTGCTCGCTGCCGTGGCGCCCGCCATTTTGCCTTGCCAGAAGTCCCCATATGATGTGTCTTGTGCCGTCGAACCAACCACGCAACATTCATTCCCTACTAATAAATCTACAACACTTAAAATATAAGTCCGGGGACATTAAGTTAAATCCGGGGACATTCCGGGGATGGATTTTGTCCGGCGACAGATTTGTAAATCCGGGGACTGTCCCCGGGAAACGGGGACGTCTGGTAACCATAGGTTAGGGGTGCACATACGCCAATAAAGGAAAGGACTCTGGATTGAAATATGCTATGGAAGCAGACAATCATATAACATAAACATAAATGAAATGAAAGGAGCCAGCAATTACATAAGAATGCAGTGATGCCATGCACTGTGCTTGGCAGTAAACGCAGTTGCGTCAGGGGCTGTAATTTACTTTGCAACCATTAATAGCTGAACTATTAGTTGATGAGAGTTTGCCTGACCTGTGCTGCAGGGTTAATCTTTTGCATTTGAATGGCACATTTTTTCCCCACTAGATAACCATCTCGCTTTCATTAATCATTTCCTCAGGTCCCTCTTTCTCTTTTTGGGATCAGTCATTAAGTAGAGAATACAGTAATACTAAGTGGATGAAGGAGTGAATAGCATTGTGTAAATATGGAAGGGTTAATAGTTGCTGAAGAAGACACACGAAGAAGACTTATGTCTGGCACGGAAGTGTATTTACTTGGAAGTAAATGACTGGTGCAAATGCCTGGTTAGATATGCTGAATATCCTCTGAAGGGGGTGGGGGAGAGAAAGCTTTCAAGTCAATATAGGGACAAGGTTCAAAATGATTCAGATAAAATGAACTCTGCACATTTTCACGATCATTGGACACACCCATCAATCCAGCCTTGAGCCATTACAAAATGAATGTACAAGTCAATCTGGTCTGGGTCATGCCCCGAATTTCAGCTCCTGAAAGTTCTTTGGAGATTTTGACGTTGCACACCTTCCTGTGTTATGTATGGACAAGGATACAATTGCTCAGTAAGCTCATTTCTCTTTTTTCATCCCAGTCCTAGAAATCCATAGTTGGAAGGGGTCACAAGGGTCATCTAGCATAACCCCCTGGAATGCAGGGATCTTTTTGCTCAACATGGGGCTCGAACCCACAACCCTGAAATGAAAAGTATCATGCTCTACTGACTGAGCTATCCAAAAACTGCAAGGGGATTGCAAAGTGATGGTCTTATTATTTTATCTAAAGCACCACATAAAAGACAGTTGACAGCCTTGCAGTGTTAAAGACAAGACACAAAAGGAAAAGGAGTTGTAGGGAGGAGGAGGTCTGGGAGTTGATAAACTCAGGCAACTCAGTCTTAGTTGTGGGGTTTTGTAATGACCCACTGGAAACAGTATTTGGGGAAAGGAAGAGCTGAAAGTTGTTGGTCTCTCACCTGAGGCCCTGTAGTTCTTTCTCGGTGGAATGGCTGCCATATTATGACAGTCATAGGAGGAGACTGATGGGTGCTGATCTTTCAGCTGAGCCAATGTGCAGTCCCATTTCCTCCTTCTGTTATGATTAATCAAACTGTGATCATGGCAACTCTGCCTCAAATGAGTAAGACGTAAGGAAGACTTAAGTGTTGCATTAAATCCATTTGTTTGTTTTAGAGCATTGGTACCCTGCTTTTCAGCCTGAAAGCCTCCCAGAGTGGTTTACACCCACCCACACCCACACCCCCAGTCCCTACCCGCAGGCTTACAATATTTATTTTAAAATGACACACAAGGAAAAAGGGACAGGAAGGGAAGAGGAAAAAAATCAAACGTCGGACACCAATTTCTAAATAGTTGTTCCTGCAATTACCATCTGACACAGTGGGCTTTTAGCAAAGTTGGTGGAATGAGCCCTACTTGAGCTGTGCACTCATAAAACGTTATTCACACGTAACATTTAAGTGTATGCAATCACTGGAACTGCACAGTTATTCCTATGTTCAAGTGTAAAGCCTGTGGATACCAGTTGAGCTGCAATGTTCTCATGTAATTTTCCGCAGCAAGAGTATGATCTGTGTGCGCTGCGGCTGTGGACACCGTAGCCGAGCTGTGCAAATCTACAAAGGGAATCTTCCTACGTCACACTCAACGAGCGTCTAATCTGTGTACATAAATGTCTGAGCGTCAGACATGCCCACCCCACGGCTAGTCCCTTTGCTAGGGGTGTTGCTAGGTCCTTAAAGGACTTGGGGCAGGGTCCCTTGAAACTCTGTAATTCTGTCATTTTTGGCAAAAAAAAAAAAGGGGAGTCATCGGAGAGATAACCTGTCTGGGAAAAAGGCACGTCAATCGTGGAGCATATAACTGAATGGGAGGGAGGTTTGGGTGCGGGGGGCGGGGGAGAGAAGGGCGGAGACGCGAGCATTCCATTGACAGCGAAGGCGCGAGCGTTCCATTGACGGGGGCCCGCCCCCCGCGCTCTAGAGAACCAGCCCCGCCCACACCCGTCTCTCCCGGCATGCCCCGCGGCGAGAGAACCTCGGCGGAGAGGTCTGCGAAGTGTGTGTGTGTGTGTCTGTCCGCGTGAAAACGAAGAAGAGCATTGTGGGGGAGAAAAGCGAGGGCGGGGCCTACCAGAAAACCCGCATCTATAAATAGGCTGGTGGGAGTGGGGCGGAGCTTCCCCTTTCCCAATCCGAGGAAACGGGGAAAGGGGCGTAGAGGGAGGGGAGCGAGAGGAGAAAGAAAGGCGAGCCAGCCAATCGCCGGCCGCCTCTTTGGCTGCCTCCCTCCGCCAGTTGGTCTCGCGCCGCTCAGTTGCCGGCTGCTCCCACTCGCGTGACGACGACGACGACGACGACGCTGCTGCTGCTGCCGCCGCTCCTCTTCGCCCGCCGCCGTCTCGCCCTGCTGCCGAGGCTCCCCCGCCGCCTGCGCTCGCCCGCCGCCACTGCCTCCATGGCCAACTACATCCACGTGCCGCCGGGCTCGCCTGAGGTGCCCAAGCTGGACGTCGTCGTGAGCGAGAGGGACCCCGCTTCGGGGGCGGGAGGCGGCGGCGGCGGAGATGGAGAAGGAGGAGGAGGCGGGCCCGGCTACCGCCGCGGGGCCCTCCGTCTCCTCAGCCAACTGAGGCCCGCCTGGAAGCCCGAGGAGGTGACGCTGAAGGTAACGGCTGAGGCGAAGCGGCGGAGGGTGGCTGTGAGGGGGAGAAAGAGAGAGAAGCGGGAGGAGGAGGAGGCAGGTTGTGGGGAGGGGGAGAGATGGCGGGCAGCCATTGTGGCGAGGCGAGGCGAGGGAGGAGTAGGAGCGGCGGCGGCGGCGGCTCTGTCTTTCTCTTTCTGTCTCTCCTCAGCGCTTCCCTCTTGAGGGGGAGAATGAGAGAGGAGGAGAGAGAGAGAGAGCGAGAGCGACTCGGGCAGCCTCGGCTTCCATTCCGCTCGCGCAGCCCGAAGGAGGAGCAGGCAGGTTGGGCGTGCGCGCTGTGCCTGTGCGGTTCCAACTCGTACATGGACTACACGGAGGCGCGCGCTCACACACGCACGTTTCTGTGCAAGGCGGACGAGTCGGAACCCGAGCCGTGTTCTAATTATAGAGCTAGGGGGAGGGGTGCGTGCTCGTATGGCGTGATACGCCTGTGTGTTAGAAGAAGAGAGCGCTTATATTCTAGCTCAGATGATACACGATGGGGAGGAGTGTGTGTGAGAGAGAGTGATATGCCTGTGTGTAGTGTATGTATGTGATACAGGTGTGTGTGTGTGTGATACACGCATATTAAATACAAGTGTGTAACATCCTTGCATGTAATATATATTACATGCAAGGATGTTACACGCTTGTATTTAATATGCGTGTATCACATATGCATATATGATATGCCTGGGTTTAACAAATGTGTATGTAATACACTTGTGTGTAATATATATATATATGTGTGTGTGTGTGTGTTTATGTGACATGGTAGTGTGTAATATACATGTGTGCTATGTGTGTGTGTGTGAGAGAGAGAGAGAGAGAGAGATACCTGTAGGTGTGTTTGAGCTTTTATTCCAGCAATGTAGCTCAAAGGATGCAGAATAGGGAGGAGTGCACATGTTATAACACCTTTGTATCTGACTGAGCTTGTACTCTATTAACATAGCCTGAAGGATATAGGGCAGGGAGTTGAGTGTGTGTTGGTGAGCTTGTATTCTTGTAGTATAGCCTGAAGTCTTATGTGTACTTGTGGGTGTGTATACCATGCATATAGAGAAAGGGAGAATAAGCTTTCCCTGCTCACCTTTCCTTAAAAAAACCTCACCTCTTGCTTCTCTCTTTCCACAGGGCTCATCTCTTCTCTCTCTTGCTTCCCCCTCCCAACCCTTTTTTTGAGGTTATGATTGTTTTAAAATGGGATCCACCCTGAACTGATTTGTGCAAAAATTACACATAAAACATGCTAGTTTGCAGGAAGAGGGAAATGGAACAAGAGAGATGGGGGGGGGTAGGCCTGGGTTCCTTCCTATAGGTTGCCATGTAGGCTTTTGCAGTGTATAGCTTGAGAGGCAAAGGGGTTGCCATGTAGCAAGCACACAACATCCATACAAATCTCAATTGAGGAAGTCAGCATTCTTTTATCTCCTTGTCTTTCCAGAAAAACCAAAAGAAAAACTTGAATTTCTCTGTCAAGTTTTAGCCCAAAGGAATGCTGGGAGGACAATATGTTCCTCCACCCTTTCCCCAATGCACTTTTCTTTGTAGAGGGATTTAAGCATTACAATAATAAAGCAGCAGGAGTTGAGTGAATACTCTTCTGTATTTTCTCTCAGAGAGCATATTGTAGTTATTCACGTTTTCCCCAAACAACATTGTCCCTGTCAAATCTTTCGCACTCTACTGAATAATTAAGCATGGGACAGCTTCAGGTTATCACTTTCACCTCAAGGAAAGGTGTTAATGAACTATTGCATTGATGCAGCACATAGGATATAAAGGCAAAACTTTCTGAAGGAGAGCATGAATAAAGTGGCATAAGCTTGCATACAACTAAGTTACACTCAGACCCACTGAAATTAATGAATCTAAGTTAGTCCTTTCCTTTCAGTGGGTCTTCTCCATGTATGGCTAGCATTAGATATAACCCCTTGTCTTCCTTTCTTGTCTCTCTTTCAAGTCTTTTCGGGGCAACTTCACCCTTCTAACCATTTTCTGCTTCAAAAGGGTGTTTACCTAATCTCAAAGAGGTTTTGCATTGTAGTAATAAATTTAGCATGTTAAGTTGAGAAATTGAACTATCTATGTTAAATAGCTTTATTTTAGCACTTTGAGGTGTATAGTTGCATTGTTTTAAAGTGTAGGAGGGGAAGGGTTACAAACAGAATATAGCTGATATAAAACATTATACAAATATACCTTCTGTGGGTTAGCCAGAAAACTTTTTGGAGTTCCTTACTGCAAGAGATGCATTTATAGTAATAGCTTTAAAAAAAATCTGCAAACAGGCAAACAGATTTGACAGCAGAGGGTCTTGGCTCCTTAGTTGGTCTTAATATTGGGACAGCTTGTGGTCTTCATAAAAGTTGCTTTGTAGCGGTTATTTAAAAATTGCAACATTTGACTGGTTTATCTTCCTGACATGTGTGTTGCAGAGCTTACTCAGCTTCCTGGTTAGGGATGTTGAAGATCTGTTTATGCTTGCCAATGTCTGTACTTCTAAAAAATACACATCAGTGATGTAGGTTTATTTGGGAAATTTTCAGTTGGCAATGAGGGGAAAAATCTCATGCCTTGGAGTGACTTAATTTAGCGTGCCTTTTTAACATGTATTTAGTAAACAAATCATTATTAGTTTTTTGTCCCAGTATCTGAAACATTTTATTTTAGAGTATTCACATTTAATGTGGTTTAAATGTTTTTTATTGGAATGCTTATAAAAATGCAAAATAGCATGTACTGCTCAAAAGTTAAGTTGCTGGAACTTGTTTACACTAAATTTAGCAACTCAAAGAACTCTGACTTGCTGATGACAACTAATCTATTTCAGCAAGGTTCACTACTTTTACACTTAGCTTGTCAGGGGCCCTCCAGTCTGATGTCACTACAGGCACACACACCCTATTACACATAAGTGACTTGTGCGCAACCGCATATATGCATGGTGCCAGGAAATACATAAATAAATAGGTAGATTCAAACCATGAAATAGCAGGAGAGAGCTGGAAAATCCTAGTAGTTTGCAAGGAGACCTTTCCTGGACTCTGAAGAGGACTTCAGTGAGGACAGAGGAAGCCCCAGAGAGACCAAAGAGATTTGTTTAGGCTGTTCTGCCTCCCCGCCTAGCATCTGATTTGCACGGTAGCGCAGCAGCAGCAGCCTCCCGCCAGCCCAAGAGCTTCAACTGTTGTTGAAGAGGGAGATGTGTGGAGAGAAAACTGTAGAGCAGGAGAAAGGGGCTTTTAGAGGGTGCTGTCTACTTACATGGTGTTTATTTATCTGCACGGGCGCCCAGAACATAACCCCTGCATAAGTGGGGGGACGCCTGTACTAAAATCTTTTAGCTTGGGATTTCCTTTGACCCGCGCGGTCAGTGTGGTGAATTCCATTAAAAATTGGATTCTTTTTGTTTCAATTTATTTACTTAAATATTATAAATACTGCCTCTCTAAATATATGTTGAAAGAGGTAGTGCAGTAGTAAAATAAGATCAACAGCTCTAAGCATGTACAATAATTAAAAATCAATACAATACATAATCATCCAGATAAACTCTTATAAAATAAGATATTTATTATTTTTACTTTCCCCTTTGCCTACAGATCAGTGATATTTATTCTCACAATATTTCTAGGGATAATCACCTAAAAACATTAATTACAATATTGTATTTGCAGTTTAAATTGTTACAAATTAACTTATGAAAAACGTTCAAATATTTCCATTTGAAAATAAAGCATTAAAAATTATACTTTGCAAAAAATTTACCCCACATCACTGACAGAGAGTATATATTATAATTATTATTATATTTATTTATACTCCTATCTTTTTCCCTGGTAGGACTCAAGACAGTTTACAGATAAATATTAGAACTGTTAAAAACATAGAAAATAATCATTAAAAACAAATACATATATATCTTAACTCTATTAAAACCATAGCTATCATTATGACTAGTGCCATGCTATTTTTATTATATCATTAAAAACTGTCAGTTTCCAAAAGCCTGTTGGAACAAAGTCTTCACCTTGCTTCTCAAGGAGAGAGTTCCCAAGCCCTCTCCTTCATTCTTACTAATTATGCCTGTGAGGGTGGTCTCATTAGAAAGAGTAACTAGTGGTTAAACAGCTTAAATTTCAGTGGTACCTCGGTTAGAGAACAGTCCAGTTTACAAACAATTCACGAACTCCACAAAACTGGAAGTAGTATCCCGGTTTGCGAACTTTACCTCAGTAAGAACGGAATCTGAACGGTGGAAGGGCACCGGTGGCGGGAGGCCTCATTAGGGAAAGTGCGCCTCGGTTTAAGAATGGTTTCAGTTTAAGAACGGACTTTCAGAACAGATTAAGTTCATAAACTGAGATACTGCTGCATAAACTGAGATACCTATACAGGCCTAGGGGCTATGTATAGCATTTATGATTAGGTATGATTCAAATAGAATATTCTATTTGATATTCTAGAATATTCTATTCCTTATTCTAGAACAGGAATTTATTAGAATTATTATAATAATATTTCTATACAGCCCTTCATCTGGGAATCACAGGGAGGTTTACAATATAAAACCACAAAAATTAATGTAGTTTCCTCCTGACCATTAGGATGCATGTCTTTAGCTGTAACATCCAATTCATTGTTTGACATGGATTATACTTGACTGGAAGTAGTTGCCCAATTCAGATGTTGTAGCAAGCTGTTAGAGAAAACTAGACATGGAGGAGGCAATCCACAGTGAGGGGGAAAGTATAGGATGGGGTACATGAGTCCATGGCACATTCTCAATCTTCAAATCATGATTTGAAGGATTGTCCTCATCTACACATTACAGTAAGCCATAGTTGTTGTTTTTTTTAAAAAAAGCTCGTGTGCACTGTTCAAATTGGGTCCTCCGTGGCTAAGAGGAAACAAACCACAGTGCTGGCTTAGTTTTGCACGAGAAACGAGTGCTTGTTCTTCAAACTATGAGAGAAATTTGAGTACAAATGCTGCTCAGTCACCGTAAGGCATAGTTTGTGACCGTGGCATTCCACAATGCATGAGTCAGTCTGTTTGAACTGAGCCATAGTGAATTAAATGTATTTATCCAGTTTAGGTGTTCTAGGGTATGCATCCAGAATGGATGACTAGCCTCGGAGAAATGCAGCAGTTCACGACTACTGCCACACCACTTGATTTCGATATTGGTCGTGCCTGAAGAAGCGTTGCCTTCTGAAGCATTATCAGCTGAAAAGTGTAGTGGCCAGTTGACTTCTGTGCTGCCAGAAAACGAGAGGCTTTGCTTCCTCTAGCAAGGAAGCCAAGCAGGTTGGTGAATGAGGGACAGTGCAATCCTTCTCCCTCGCTGCAACTATTATAGGAGCCAAGTGATCTGGCAGAGGAGGTACAGAGCAGTCCATTCCTTCTATACCATCCCATTCGGTTACTGGAATAGAATTCCTGGAATTTCTAGTTAACATATACAGGTATCTTGTGATTTAATATAAGGCTGCAATAAATGGATTTGTTTCAGATATAAATTCCTGAAATTTGTACGCAGTACAAGTTTGCATTCTCAAACAGGTGGTCCTCATTCACACTTCAAATATGTATTTTGAATATGTACTTGAAAATGAGTGCATTTGCACTTAATTTTACAAGCAGTGTTAGTTGGCGCCATCCCTGATGAATTAGTTATATATGGTTCACATTGCTATTTTCAGTGAAAATAGCTCTTCATTGTGCATGTTGAGAAGAAGGCACTAAATAGTAATTATCTCATTTTTCTTAGTGTTGCATGAGGGAGAATGACTATTGTGTTGCCTTTTTGAAAAGGATACTTTAGCCAACTATTTCTGTTAAAGAAGTAGCAAATAGTTACCTGAAGCTCTGGTCTATCTCTTTCTCCTAGAAGTTTGGAACTTCTGCTGAACAAACATAATGGCTAGTGCCCATGTAGAGGTGAATCTGGTTGTGAGGTGTTTTGAAGAACACACCCATTGATCATATGTGATTTGGTTGACACAACCTACCAAACAAAAATGGAGTAGAATAATTAGAAGACCGAATATAAAATTAGATGAATTAAGGGCTTACATCTAAGCAATAAAATTCAACAGTTTGCAACAGGATAAATGGTTCTACAGCTGATTTAACTAACAGTATTATGTAGTACACCGACAACTTTCAGCTGTTGGGGCAGATTACTCCATAATAGAACAGAAGTCATAAAACCTAGTTTGAGAAGATCCTTGGCTGAATGCTTTAAATTTTATATGTGCTTGTGCTGTTCCTTATATCATTTTATTATTTTTTATATATGGTTACAGGTTTTCTAAAAATGCTTTATACACTGTTGATGTTTGGGGGTGTTTACTTTGTGAGCCACTCAGTTGTATGACGAGGAGAAAGTGGTATAAGATTTTAAAAAATGTAAATATATATATATATATATTTTGTGTGTAAGATTAGTATAGCCTGGACAACTGAGGGAAGACTAGTTCACTCAAGATCAGGCCATGGAAGTTGAGTGTTTTTTGCATGCTATATTCTGGGTGGGTTTTTTATTGTAATACAGATTATGAAAGTGCCAACAAATTCTGGTAATACGAATGTGAAACTGAAGAGGGAAACAGCACTTCCTCCAGTTGTATTGTTTTAATATCTTTTAGTGAACCATGTCTCTACCCTGTAGAATTTTCAGAAATGGCTATTCCCAAACTAAACTGCAGCAAGTTAGTTGAAGGTTGGCATACTAGCTCCATTGTAGAGGGGTGTTCTGTTTTGTTTTTTACTTAGCAGCAGCAGCATTACATTGCAGCTTCAAGTTTCACTTAGCCAGTGTACTAATTGCTATTTTGGAGTTATGTTAAGCTTTGGCATTCAGCTTTTAAAAGTCTAACCATTATCAACTCAGGTAGGCAGCCATGTTGAAACAAAATAAAAAAAAATCCTTCCAGTGGCACCTTAAAAAGCAACTAAGTTAGTTATTGGTATAAGCTTTTGTGTGCATGCACATCAACTCAGTGGATTATCTTTAATTACAGCCTTTGTCATTCGTTACAGTTTAGAATAGAGCTTGACCTATTACCACATTCCTTTTTTCTAAGGCTGCTGTCCTACACACACTCACCTCAGTGGGACTTAACTTTTGAGTAGACCTGAGTATAGGTCTGTAAGCTGTTTTAAATTGTTCTTAATATTTTTTTTTTTATTATTAAAAAAACCCCTGCTGTAACCTACTCTGGGACCTCAGGTTTTTGAATGTGTCCTTGAGTTCAAAAAGGTTGGCTGCCTCTAGGATGCACTCTCAAACTAGATGTGGTCACATGACTTCCTGGTTTGCATGGTACGCTGTCATTTTCAGTGACTATTACCCAGCTACTTTTTTTTAACATTCAGAGCTCAATTCTAGAACCTGGAGTTATGGACAAATCTTTCATGTAGTTCTGTCGTTTGGGATCTATTCGCCAGTGTTCTGACTTTTTGAATCTTCCGTTACTAAGATTCTTTTCTTGTGCTTGTCAACTATGGTCTTGTTCTGTTCACTTGCACCTTAAACCTTAGTACGTAATTCTTGTCAAATTATCTGGCTTCCGGCTGTGCTTGCATGAGAGCTGATACTCATTAGTTTTTTCACACCAGACGTTTTGTTTAGCAGCACAGGTTTCTACTATGGCACTGACAATTCAGTTGCTTCTACTTAGATAACTCTTAACCATAACCTTTTTGATGTAAAAATAAGACATTTCTCCTTTCCATTTTGAAAGACAGGTACTATTAATAAAAAAGAAGAGATTATTACTAGAATGTTAATAGAATACTTGAATTGGTAAATAGTTCAGTGACATGTATTTTATGACATTATGCAACAGCTATTTTGTAATCTAGATTAGAATCATCTGGTCATGTGACAATGTGACAAACTATGAGGCCTGGAGCAACTACATAGTAATCACCATATGAAAACTGAAACATGTGCTTTATGATCCTTTTAAAGCAAACGGCTATAGCACTCTGTTTCTGGATTATTGTATAATTTGGTTTGCATGGGTCTGGGTGCTAGAGAAAGTAATTTAGATCTAGATTTTGCTGTTTTGCTTTTAAACAGAATTGTTTGCACATTGGCACACTGAGGAGAAACGAATGACTTAAAAGAATGACCCTTTAGCTTCAGCAATTAAAGCATTTGGATAAGTATGAAATTTATAGAGATGAGATTCTAATCCTCTTTCAGAATATTGCTGCTGATTGTCTTTTTAAGACAAATTCATGTAGAAATACCAATTAATTAAACCCCATCAATGTTTTAAATGCTTTTGTGGTTGTATCCTTACAATAACCCTGCGGGTTAGCTAGGAGAGACTGGTTCATGGTCATAATAATGACTGTTAAAGCAGAGAACTGAATTCTGATCCAGGTAACTCACCTCATGTGCTATAAAAAAGGTAAAGGAACCCCTGCCCATACGGGCCAGTCGTGTCCGACTCTAGGGTTGCGCGCTCATCTCGCTCAAGAGGCAGGGAGCCAGCGCTATAGCTACCAATAAAACAGGTAAAACACACCTGCATTTTAATTTGGATGAAGTACTGCTTGTGTCATAGGCGTAATTTTTGTGAGTGGACTTGAAATTGGCTTGCTTTGTTGGACAGATTTGGCACTTGCACAGTGTAGACAGAACTGCAGTTTGAGGTGTTGTAACTTAGTTGTACAGTGAATCACTAATCACCCTCCCCACCTTGGCTCTCCATATCCTAGGCATCTGTTTTGTGGAATACCTTTGTTACCAGCAGGCAGCCAAGCCTGAAGTTCATGTACTTAAAAGATTTACTGAAAAGGCAATAGAATATTGCTGAGTATATTCAGCAAAGTCCCACAGTGACCTCCAGTGTCTAAAATATGCAACTGCAGGAAAGAAAATATTAACATAAGTAATGGAGCAGGGTACACAAGGGCTATATGACTCACAAAATGTGAGTGTGTGTGGCCGGCCAGCCGGCTGGCCATATGGCCCAAGAGATACTTTTGCAAGCATAGATTTGATTGTCACCCAATCCAATCTTCACCTTTTCAGGCCCTCACCCAACTCACTTCTATCACATCACTTCATTTTCTGTGGAGAAGAACCTTCTACCTGCTTGTGCTTTCCCAGAGTGGGCTGCAGTGTCTGGAGGACTCTTGAGGGCTGGATGGAATCAGGCTGTAGGCTCCTCACCCATGCATTAGAGTGCTTTATTTTTGGTACCATGCTGTCAAACAAGACTTGTCAACCTTGCGGCCCACTGACTTTGCACTGTCTTATTCAGGTGTTTCACACAAAATGGCCATTGTGGTAGAGTGAGTACCATGGATTTGGACTGAGGAGACCAGGGTACAAATGGACACCACTGGATTACTGGGAGGATAAAATGGGGTACCGCTATATATACAGTAGCACCATGACATACTCACAGGATGGGTCCTTGCCCTGATGACCCCATAGTTTAAATTTATATGGAGGTGAGGGATAAGAGATAAGGGTCACCAAGGGCAAATGTGTGCATTTGTAGTTAGACTTTATTTCATTTGTGGATGGCGTTTTAAACCTTAATGGAAAGTCTTAGGTTTGTGGAAATTCTGGAAGTAAGTTAAAGACACAGGCAGCAAGCGAGAATTGAGCAGTTTTAGGACCACTTCAAAATGGCTGAAAGTGGTAGAGCTTAGAAAATGAAGACTGCATTTTGCAGTTTCCCATAAGTAGCTGTTGGACCCTCTTTACTCTTATGTGTTGAATTGTTTTCAATTTCAAGCTATCTTCTAGTTTTGGATACAGTCCACAATGGGGGTGGGGGAAAGCATGCAAGAAATATTTAGGGTGGAAGGGACCAGCACAACTGTGGTCTTCACAAGACAGGGCTCACCAAAATTTTTAGTAATACATTTTGCAGGCAGTGTTAATGTAGCATCTGTTTAAACATTGATAAAGATTGAAGTTACCCCTTGCTTGGAACTGGCAGTACTACTCTGTTAACTTGACCTCCCTGGCTCATAGATATTAGAGCAAGAAAAATGGCGCTTGAAGAGTCAGAACAGACTGCATTAACTTAGATTATTTCTATGCATGTAGAATTCCATAATGTATGTCATTAATCACATTAGTAATTCAGCAATTCATATCATATTTTTGTATTCCATGTTGCTCATTTTAATTTCTGGTCTGTGTAAGGGCATAAATTCAAAATAAATATGCAGTATAGCTTAAAATCATTATCTTAATGTCTATTATTAGTCTGCCTCTGCTGTTAACTTTATGAGCAGGACTTTTCATGTGTTTCATTCCTTAATTCATAGTGTCTTCAGCAACTTCTTCAAGCAGTGTCATGCCCTGGTAAACATGCCATTATATTAGGCAATACAGTTTTTGCATTGGAATATATTATTTTTTGCTAGGAAATACTGTATCATGCTTGAATATTGATCCCTTTTTGTGGGTGTGTAAAATATTGTGTATCCTGGGCCCTATACTGTAACTAACATGACAGTATAGTTCGAGAGATCACAGAAACCAAAACAGCTGTGTGTAAACATCAATCCATCAGTGAGAAACTATACAAAAACATATGCCAATGAAGCTGTTTTCAATTTCATCCTAAATAAATTCAACCACATGGCATACAGCTATTTGGGATATAAAATCCAAGGAGCTAGAGGTGGGGTGGCGACACTGGGTGAGTGAGCAGTTTTTCTGTTTGTGGAAGACTTCACTAATTTATGCTACTGACTACTAGAAACCTGATTACTATTTTTTTAAACTAGCTTATCAGTGTGATTAAATACAGTGGTACCTCGGGTTACATACACTTCAGGTTACAGACTCCGCTAACCCTGAAATATTACCTCGGGTTAATAACTTTGCTTCAGGATGAGAACAGAAATTGTGCTCCTGCGGTGCAGCGGCAGCAGGAGACCCCATTAGCTAAAGTGGTGCTTCAGGTTAAGAACAGTTTCAGGTTAAGAACGGACCTCCAGAATGAATTAAGTTCTTAACCCAAGGTACCACTGTATCTCTGCATAGCTTTTGTGAATGCAAAAACCGTCAAATCAGTTCATTTAAAATGTTTTCTTGTGTGGTCTTGTAACACTTGGGGAGTTGTGTTTTATCTTGTACCAAGAGACAAAGTTTGCTGCTGTGAGGAGTACATAAGTATTGTCATTCTGTAGCTGGTGAAAAATCTGTCTAGTCCAGCATCCTGCCACTATAAGGAACAATGGTTGGCAGCCCTGGGGAATGTGCCAGGGGGCGGGGTGACAATAGCCACTCTGTGTGTTCCCAGCATTTGATGCTGGATTTGCAATGTCTCTGAACAGAGACTCTATTTTCAGTTATCCCAGCTAATAGCCATTGTTGACACATCCACTTGTCTGTTCTAAGCTAGTGGCAGTCAGTACATCTTGTGGCAATGAACACTGCAAAGCTAACTGAGAAGTACTTCCGTTCCAATGTGTAAAGATAATATTTTCTTCTCTGGAAGACATTTGCAAGGTGGCCACTTGGACTTATCTCTTTGTATTTATCATTACTACAAAATAGACAAGTTTTGCTTGACCAAGGTATCCTTTCATCACAGGAGAATACTCTAGCACTCACTACAAGAGGAGGTTGTCTTATTTGTCTCTGGAGATACTGCTTCTGAGCAACCACCCCTTTTGACCAAGAATGAAGAGGTGGACTTGCCATAAAGGGTTCTTGATGGTGATGAGTGCAGCATATGGGCCTCTCCTGCAGGTCTAACCTGAATTTGTGTGGATTGGTGGGATGCATTTGTGCACTCACCCCTGAGTACTCATTGTACTCATTGACAACCTTCCTTGGAGTATTTTGGTTGTCTTGTTCTATCCTCCTGCTGTGGGACTGAATCTGTCAATCACCAAAGGCAGGCACAGCATTGTGGGAAGCAGGCTCTGCCGTGGTGCATTGCAGCATGTCAGTCTGTCCTGCCTTCGCGAAAGAGCACCTGTTCTCCCTCTTGTGAAACAGGAAGCCATGAATGACTATAGCTGTCCCTGCTTTATCTGTAAGCCATACTGAGGCCCTTTTAGGGGGAATAGGAGGGGTATAAATAAATATACAGTAGTGGTGGTGGTAGTAGTAGTAGTGATAGTGGTAGTAAGTTTTAATTAAAACTAATCTGACTAACTCTTTCTTACAGGTATTTACAGATGGAATCACCAATAAGCTTATTGGCTGTTACGTGGGTGAGGAAATGGATGATGTTGTCCTTGTTAGAATTTATGGAAATAAAACAGAGCTGTTAGTTGATCGAGAGGAAGAAGTGAAGAGCTTCCGTGTGTTGCAGGCGCACGGCTGTGCTCCACAACTTTACTGTACTTTCCGCAACGGCCTGTGCTATGAGTTTATGGAAGGCGAAGCACTCGATCCGGAACATGTTTGCAACCCAGAGATTTTTCGGTAAGCCCTTCAGCACTCTTTTCTCTAAAGGTATATTCCCATGCTGAATATTCCATAGGGCTCTCTGGTGCCTGATGCCCCATTCCTGAGACCATGCTATTTTTGAGGATGAATAGATACTTAGATGATTGACCGTAAGTATAGGCAGCTGCTACAGTATTGTATTGTATTGTTACCCAGCCATTCCTCTATTTCTTGGCTAAAACACTGGCTCATGCTGTGGTCACCTGCCATCTTAACTACTGTAACTCTGACATGCTTTTGTTACTTCTCTGTCCGTAATGACTGTCAAAGCAATTCAGTTGCCATTGTTCGAACCAGGTGGCACACCCATTTCAAATGTCTTTACTGGTTCCCCATTGCTTTGGCCTCCGACACATTTAACTTTGTCTTTCCTTGAAGTCTCTTCATGGACTTGCCCCTCCTTAGTTTTCTTAATCTGTCTTGCAATGTGTTCTTTCCATTGTTTCTCTAGTTTGGCCGTCCCCTGTCACCCAAAGATAACTGATTGTTTGCTTATTCTGTCTTTTTCTATCCTTCCTTGTTCCCAGAACTTTTCCAGAAATATCTGCATGGGACATTCAAACGTGACTATGTGGAACATAATAGACATTGATACAATTACTTTTTCAAATTTGTGAGATCGGCCTTCCCAGCCTGATGAACTTCAGATGTTCTAGCCAAAACTCCCATCAGCCCCAGACAGCTTGGATAAGGGAAGATGGGAGTTGTCCAAAACATTTGAAACCAGATTGGGGAACCCTGTATTAGACTATTGTGAAGGCAGTCTGTCCATCTTCAGCCTGTGATGGCTCTAGGAACATTGTGGCACACACATTGTGGTTTTTCCTCTCTTCTCTGACAACTATTTAGGGCCAGATTTCTTATATTCACAAGAGATTTTAAAGTTTCATTTTACTTTTCACTGGCAGCAGGGCCAATTTGATGACTTTGTGATTAGCAGAGCTGTTCAGTCATCAGGCTTGCTCTTCAGGCCACTGGAAGAAATGCTGCTCTCAGTTTCATTAAGACTGGTGATAGTTTGCATTTTGGAGGGAACACTCCACAAGAGAGGGTGTTCGAAAAAGGGTATGAGGCTGCCATCTCTGCAGGCAACAGGTGACATACATAACTGGGCTCCAGAGCCCCACAGGTGTGCTGCAGAAAGATTGTAGTTGGTTAAGGGAGCCATGGACTCAAAAAGGTTTAAAACTTCAGCTCTAGCCATTACAAATATCCAGGTTTCTTCCATGCTAAAGCCTTAGAACCGACTGAACCATCAAGGACCATGGAAACATCCTAAGCAATAAGCAAAGTTTTTGAAGTTACTGCCAGAGCAGAAACATAGCAAAATGTGGTGCTGATGGACAATAATTGCTGTTCTAAAGATGTCAATAATGAATGATCTTGCTTTATGGAGCATTTAATCTGCCTGTTAACATAATCCTATTCAACTCCTTCAGATTCATGTATATCACTGTTTTTCAGTGTAATTTATCATATTTAGCACAGCGGCTCATAACATTTTTGGGGGTCACAGATGCCTTTGAGAATCTGAAAGCTATGAACCTCCTCCCCATATCTCCCCAACAAGAGCAATTTTCAAAGTAACAGGGAGGAGATCTCACCTTTTGTGCTTAGTTCACGGACCTGCTGGGGTCCATGGACCACAGGTGAGAAACCCCTGTTTTTTTGCAGACAAGTAGAAACAAATAGAAGAATTTTAGGAAAGTCAACATTTATTTTATATTTATATCAAAATTATAAACATTTTTGCACCCAATTGGCTTTTAAGGTAATATATTGGAAAAATTAAAATTTAATTGAATTTATAAACCAAGTGCACAATGTCTTGAGTACAGAAATATAGTAAGTTCAAAAAAAGCAAAAACAAAAACTAGGAGCCTAATTAGTGAGACAGCTAGCCAGGATAGTATGCATTTCTAAATGAGATGGTCTTTACCAGCTGCCGAAGGGAAAGTGCTGGACAATGCCTCCTTGGGGAGGGAGTTCACATTTTGGACGCTGCAATCAAGAAGGTCCTGTCCAGTGTTTGGTTCGTCATACTTCTTGAGGGCAGTGGGATGCTACACAGCCTCCCAGGAAAGGCTTCATGAACAGGTGTGAAAGTGTAGGAGGCCCGGTAAATACCTCTGTTCTAAACAATTTAAAGCTTTACAAGAGATGGTGAGGATCTTGAATTGGGCGCAGAAACAACTAATTCTGATCTCACAATAGGGAGCAAGATACTCCAAAAACAGGCCCACACTGGCGCTGTGGCCTCCAACTGCAGTTTCAACAAGTAAAAAAAAAAAAAAGGTGATCCACATAGGGTTTGTTGCAGTAGATTAACCTGGTTGTGTTTTATGCCACAGATACCACTTGAGCACCCAGGAACATTCTCAGTCTGCATACTGGATCCTTCAAGAAATCATATCCTCAGCCAGAACTGACTGTACACCTAATCCCAGATCAGTTTTCCTACTCATGTTTTTGAATTAAGTCTCAGCCTATTTAGCCTAGCCTCATGACCTCAGCTTCCAAGAAACAGTCACTGAATTTTTGTGTGTGCTTTAAAATAATAATATACATATTTTTATACCCCACCCCTTCTCTCACGACAGCCCAGGGTGGCAGACAGTAAAAATGCAGTGTAAAAAGCAAAATTAGAACCACAATACAAAATGCAGTGAACAGTAATAATTAATATTAATTATGCAAATGGTGTCACTCTAAAGGCCTGCTGGAACAAATAGGTCCTAAGCTGCCATTTAATAATGACCACATTTTGTTACCTCCTCCCACCCTATTAATATGCTTCTAATAGATTTTCAGTGTTCCGAGCTGAAATAATGTATTTGTAATTATACAAAGGATTTATTCTGGTATAAATTTTACTTTATTGCAGGCTCATAGCCAGACAGCTTGCTAAAATACATGCTATTCATGCTCACAATGGATGGATCCCCAAGTCTAACTTGTGGTTGAAGATGGGAAAATACTTCTCTCTCATTCCAACAGAATTTGCTGATGAGGAGTTGCACAAAAGGTGAATGCCTATTCTTGTTTCTATGATTGTAGCGTTCTAAAGCTTGTTAATGAAGATGGAAGCGTTAAACTGATTGTACCCATGTTCATTTCAGAAATGTAAAATATATCCATAGCGCTTTTCATGTTGCTTAGGGGATTTTAACCTGGGAACCTGGGATGTGAGGGTCCAGAATTGGCCTCCACAGTCACAGACTGTGTTAAAACCGTGTTTACAGAAGACAATATTACTCGGCTACTAGTGATCGCCAAAGAAGAAGAAGAAGAAGAAGTTGTTTATTGAATAATATGACTGAAATAATGAGAGAATGGAGGAAACCACATTTCTGATTAAAGTGTTGAGAACTGCTGTCTGAAAGTTTTGAAATGATTATTTACACATGTGTCCTCTCTTTTCTTAAACTCAAAAGGTTTATAGCTGATGTACCAAGTCCTCAAATCCTTCAAGAGGAAATGGCATGGATGAAAGAGAGACTGTCCAACCTGGGTTCCCCAGTGGTACTTTGTCACAATGATCTGTTGTGTAAAAATATAATCTACAATGGAAAACAAGGTAGGTATTGAACACAGCTGTAAGTAACCTTTAAGGCTTGTTTTGTATTGCCTAATACACAACAGTAAATTGTGGTGGGGTGGATAATGACAACTGTACTTCGTTTTAAATAACATCTAACTATTTATACTTTATTACCATTTGTTGCTTGATGCAAACTTTGTGTCATAGCAGTTGTTGTATAGAATTGTTGCTGATAACTATAACTGATACTTTAATTAATATTTAATAGTTTACAGACAAAATAATTTTTACCATAATAATTTTATTATTCCACTGTGTTGACAGCAGAAATTTCAAGCTGAATTGTTGTTGTGTAACTGTCCTTGATCCAGATTTTACTGTTTCAAACAGCCTTGGGAGCAAATGTCTCCAGGTTACTGTGTATTATCTTTGTATTCTGATTTGTCAGATATATTGATGACACCGAGGAATTCTACATGATGAATTCTACATGGTGAAGTATCTGGAAAGATACTTTCCAAGGCTCTCTTTATACGCTGATGATGAGGTACATAGGTATCTTTAAAGTTGAAGATTTGTTTGTAAATATATTTGAGGTCAGAGGTATTCTGAAGACTGGGAAATTGGATTTGTTTTCATTGTCAGTTTCAACTGTTTCTGTTTGAATAAATGAATCACCTATAGCTTATTAATTTTGGTGATGTGATAAATTTGGTTATTATATTAAACATTTTAAACCCCTTTAAAAGTAACATTAGAAATGGATATTCCTTGCCCTTTGGGGAGTGGTTTTTCCTCTCTTGCTGGCATTAACCATGTGTTTGTGTTTTGTGTGCACCAGTACAAAAAATGGTCCTATTATAAACTAGAGATTGCAAACATGGTTTGAAACTTGTAATCCGTGTTTATAATATTGTTTGCATAGACCTTGTAACAAAACCATAGTTAATTCTAGGAAAAGAACGGGAAATAATTCTGGGTGCGGGCGGAAATGTGAATACCCAAGGCTGAGTTCTGATTTGGAAAAGATATCTTGCAGGGAACCAGCATTTCCTGTGCTCCAATTTTGTCTGAGCTTAATCAAACTGGTATGTTCATACTGAAGGGAATGCAGCATTTAGGAACTAGAAATTTGGATTTATAGAATATTGTTTTAAAACAGATAAATTTATCAGGAAGTTGGCATGTTGAATGTGATCCAAATAAATTATTTGAAAGGAAACTGCACACAAAGATAGGTCTTTTAAATATATTTCCTCTACAACAGTTCCCACAGCTGTTGAGGCAAGCTTCTCCTTTAAAAACAAACAAACAGAAACCGAACTAGACTAGCATTTGAAATTTCCAATTTCCTGGCACTAGAGGCATGTCTCTCTCTCTACCTTCAGTGTGGCCAAGTAATATTCGCCTAAGGTTGTGCAAAAAATAATAGTATCCATGTCATACTATTCAATCAAATGCCTTCCAAACTTTTTATGAAAGGTGTAACATTGGCTCTTCCTGGGGGCCTATATATGTTGTGCTGCAATGTGTATTACCAAAAGGATCCTTTGGCCCACAGATGAGTCTAAGATAAAAAAAGATGGCCATTTGGGAGGCTTTTCTAGATCACACTCCTTAGATTTTACTTTGCAGTCCTAAAATATTTTGAAAAGAGATATGTAAACCTAATCGAATTATGTGTGAATTATTCAAATTTGAGAAAAGTGACTTTTCTGCATAGGCACTTTGTTATTATTTATTAAATTTATGTACCACCCTTCACCTGAAGATAACAGGGCAGTTTACAACATACGGGAACCATTTTTACTAAATATCCCAAGACTGGAACCATTTTTACTAAATATCCCAAGTTCAGAATTGAACACTGTCAGAGTTTCTAGGCTTGACACCCCCCCCCCCTTTGAAACAAATCTGCTGTCATTTTCTTTTGTAAACAGAGTGGAGAATAAATCAGTGAGAGCAGTGCATCATTTAAGAGCATTTCTGCAAAAACCAGTGTGTGAGTGTTTAGCACTTGGGAACAGGGAGGGGGAGAGGGAGAATTCTAAATACGGGGAAATGCTTGCAACTCTTTAAAAATGGGGTAAATACTAAGTGTGTAGTGCATTAAGTATTCACAGCAAGGAAAGATCTTTTGTGACTATGTTTTCAGTGTGAAAAGTTGCAGTTAGCAAATTATAGCCATGCTATTATTTGATAACTTCCACCTCAAGAGGTCTTGTGAATTATCTCTAGCAGTGCTGAAGACTTCTGCAATGCTGAAATATTGAGCACTGCTTTTATCTTAGAATAAATAAACCATGAATAAAAGTCTGGCACTGTGTATTGTCTTGTACTGGGCACAATGTTTATGAATCTGGTGCATAATAGTATTTTAAGAGGAACTATATACTTTTGCAGTGGAAACTCAGCTTTAACTTTTAACTTAACCTGGTCATGCAGTGAAATAAAAATCATGCAGTTAAAATATTGCTGCCATGCTAAAAATGTTTTGCAAGCTACTTGAAAGAAGCACACGTCTCTCTGGATTTTCTTCCCTTTTAAACTATCTTCTTTACTTAAAACTTTTTATTCTGATTTTAATCTTTTGGCCCACAGTACTAATGTGCCACATTGATTACTCCTTTAATTTTATCCCTGTGAATATAATATATAAAGTAATATAATATAATATAAAGTCCATTATATTAATTATTTGCTAGAGGAGAGTGGTTCACAGCTATGTCTTAAAGTTACCATATGGGCTTTCAATTGTTTATAAAATAGGAAAATATTTATAAATATATTTTATAAAATATCTGAATGTCTGTTTATAACACTTAACATAAAATAAGGGTTCCAAAATGTCTTCTTCCAGCACATTCAAACCTAACAAACTTGGTCCGATTTTCATTTATATATAATAATTTTTAAATCTATAATATTTAGTTTTAATATGCCAGGTGAAGCTGCTGCCTCTTTCTGCTTTAACTAATTCAGGCTACTAACATTCAGGATGTTAAATGTTTTAAGTTGTATTGCCTTGCATAGAACACCTATAATTGCCAGCTATCATTTATGAATAAGCAGCTTGCTGAATAGCTTAAGCATTTGTTCTTACTGCTAGTCTTTTGTCGGGACTTTACACTTTATACTTCGTTTACACCCTTAAGAAGCAGCCCTGGAAGTCTAGCTCTTGCATTCATATTTCACTCTCCCAGCAATAATACAGTATATTGCTGCAGTAGTCTCTGTACTGACTCTAAATCCAAGTGCATTTATGTATCTCCCTGTCCCATTTCCTAGTTTTTCTTTCTGGTAGAACTGTCCTGAGAAGCTGTTTACCATTTCAAAGCCCCAGTTGTTACGGAACAGCTAGGATTACTTCTAATTTTCATTTGAGGCTCTTGAAAGGGTTGGTTTGTATTCAATGCAGTGTGAGCATAAAGAGAATTCCCCACTCTCCCAACTCCAGTCAGGGTACCAAGCCTGGGTGTAGAGCAGGGTGGAAGGGGAAATTGTGTCAGCTGCTCCCACCCAGTTCCCCCCGGTTGCTTGCGCTGCATTAAATTCAACCTACTGGTCACAAAATCAGGCATTCAATAAGTGATATTTTAAGATTTTCAAAAGTGTCTACAGTCTTTGCTCGCATTTTAAACTGTAATGATATCTCTTTGATATAAGGAGAAGAATGTTTCAAAGTAGTTCATTTCATCTTGGCACATTGTTAGAAAGAATAGCTGCCCTTCAAGAAAAACATGCTTACTGATTCTGCCATACAGTTGAAGAGCATTATGCTTAACAATTGAAATTACGAAACATAGATGAAACAGATGAGGGAAAGAATAAATAGAAATAACTGGGTTATATAGAAGAAAAAAAGAGGGAAAATTCATGGAAACGTTGAGAGGGATGTAAGTAGAGGTTTGGTAGGTGAGAATTGTTTTAATGCTTATTTGATAAAAAAGGAAACTATAAATAAACTTACTTTAAAAACAGCACGGCACAAACATGGGGGGACGGGACAGGGGACGGACGAAATTATGCTTGCCAACACCCAAGTTTCATTGACGCCCCAAAATCGAAGGGAGCAGTGCATCTTGAACATTTGTATTTCTTGCAAAACTTAAAATTTAAGGCTGAGTTCCACTGTGATGTCAAGTCTAGAACAGGAGGACCAGTGAAATGCAGAACTTTTCTCTTTAAAGTTTTGTGTCTTGTCAAATATGAGTTTGCCAAATTTTCTTCATCTGCTACAGATTAGGTATGCCATTGTTGCTGCCAAGTGGCGGCGTGCACCGTGCTACTTAAAGGCACTGACTGGAGGTTTATCGCATCACTTGTTCGCATGCACCTCCCCCCTAGGAGAGCACGGAGCCTGGTAACAGCCTCATCTGTATCTTAGCTTCATTTTCTTATTTTGTAATACTGTTAATTATTCCTGGAAATTAGCATTTGAATAAAAGCAAGGGTTGTCTGGTGGTGATGATGGCACTGCAGACCTATATTTTAATATATATAAGCTTGAATCCAAACAATGTTTATCTTTAAATAACTGTCTTACATTTTGTATATGCAGGCCTTTCACCTGCCATCTTTATTGGATTTTTTTTTTTTTAATGTGGACATATGCATTAAAACAATGTGTTTGGGCAAGACGAGATTTAAACCAGAATTGATTTTTTTACTAGTATATCTTTATGAAACAAGTTGAGTACTTTAGGAAATGGCATTCATTTAGAGGCTACAACAACTAGTTTCATGATTTGCCAGTAGGGTCTAAATGATTTGTCTGCAAGCTTGCTGTTAATGCATTGGTGTGGGAGCCTCCGTAGAAACTCCATTGATTTAAAGTATAGTCTAAAAACTTTCTTGTAAACTCTTAAGGGAATATATATGCCACAATCCTGTATTGGTTTTATAACTTAACGGTCATCACGTCACCCAAAGAATCCTGTTAAAAACTGTAGTTATGGAGAGACTGAGATTCCTGGCCCCCTTGCAGAACAATAATTCCCTTCCAGAACTATAAGTTAACTTGATTTAGATCTATTTCATTTCTGTAGTGCAGATAAGGCTTACTAGCAAAATGTTCATGCAGTGGGAACACCAAATGCACCAGGTTTAACAACAAAATGTTGTTTCCCATCACAACCCAATATTGTCCCCTAATCAGTCATACTGCTAGTCTCTCCCACTCAAAAGTCTTCAAGGTTTGAGATGTATATCCATTCTTCCCAAATAGTTTTGAAACTCTAATGGTGCTACTAGAATTCTTCAAAATTTTAGTTTAAAATGTGAGGAAAGCTTAATTGAAAGATTACTGAATTCCTCTCTCAGTATTGTCTCTTATAATGGATTATGCAGCTTTTTTGTTCTGCTACTTTAGAATAATTTGCCAGGGAGAATATGTGCCGAAATGTAAATAAAATAAAAACTCTTTAAAGCGCTCAGTCTTGTGTGAAGGAAGAAATAGCTACACAAAATAGCGTAGCACACATTCCCTTGTGCAAAATTACTAGCATTGCATTAAAAAACAAACACCCAGTATGGATGCTAGCTAATCAGACAAGTATTATATGTTCATTACTGATGCCCCTGGTGGCAGAAAAGCAAATGTGACGATTAGAGATCTTAAGCTCTCTAGTGAGACTGTGGTCAGTATATATCTTTAATAAAGTTGTTAAAACAAACAAAAACACAGCCCTAACCTTGAATGTCTTAAAGTGCATGCATCTGAGCACAACAGGCTGACACACTGGCAAGTGGTTAAAGACACAGTGAAGCTTTGGGGTACTGCCTTGTGCTTACTCTTACAAAATTTATTTTTTGTGTCTCGTGTAGGTGACGTTAAGTTCATTGACTATGAGTACTGTGGATACAATTACCTGGCTTATGACATTGGGAACCACTTCAATGAATTTGCAGGTAGCTTAGTCGGTTTGCTTATATTACGTCTCGTTTAAAGCTCTGTTGTTGAGATCTGGATTAGTTGTTAATATTGAGATTGATATGTCTAGGCTTGCAATATTTCAAAAAGTAAAATTCCTGACACCCCGAAAGTCGTTGAGGTGTTTTTTTGTGGGGGTTTTTAGGAAATCACTAAAAACAAACAAAAAACCACCTTCCCCCAAGCATATTCAGGAGCTAATTCTTCTAGCAGGGAAAGAAAGGGGGTGAAACCTAGGGGGGGAAAAAAACCCTCTGGAAACCCCTCCCGGGAAAAAACAAAAATGGCCAGGTCCTATTGCATCCCCTTTTCCAACATAGCCCCCCCACCTTACGTTCCTCACTACTACACCCCACCCAGCTTCTCAGGCCCCCAACAACCCTTAGAAACATGTAGTGAGGCGCCTCCACCTTTCTCCCCCTCCCACAACCTCAAACTTACCACAGCCGGTTTTGTTCCGCTTCCTCATAGTTTGCTGCCCGTCGCTATCCAGGCCTATCCAGATCTTGTTTAAACTCTTTCCTGCGCACACATACACACACACGTTATCTGCCCGGGCCTCATCTTTACCTCTACGATGCTGCACCTGGAAGGGGACGGTGACCCTGAGCATCTGCAGCCTACCCTGGCAACACAAGAAGACGCCTGCTGCCATGTACCGGTGGGCAAACTGTACCAACTTCAACCCCCTTGGGCGGGGTGGCTGCTCCAGGAGCTCCCGAGCTCCCAGCTGCAGTCCCTCACTGCTATGACTGAGCCGCCTGCAGGACACACCTGGCACGGGGTCTCTTTTTCAACATGCTAGGCCGCTGCTTCGCCGCCGCTGCCAAGGGAAGTGACCTCTTGTCACTTCCACTGCCACTGGGGCTCAGCCTCCCCAGGAGAAAAAAACCCCAAACCCCCAAAAGCAGAAAATGGGGGGGGGGATGGGTTGCCATACGTTCGGGAAATTCTGGAGATCTCTTAACATTCAAAATTCCCCCCCCCCCGACTCCATTTTAGGTGTCTCATTTCCGTAACGTCCGCAATTTTTCAGACATATGCCAAGCCTAAATATGTCTCTGTTCAGGTGTTCGCTCTCCTTTCCCATTTTGAGCAGTGATCCTTACTACTCCCCTTCCCTTCCACCCAGTTCCTCAGTCCAATGGTGGAAGTGGGACTGGAGGAAGGATCCCACTGTGGGGTTTGAACACAGATACTGAATCTTATAAAAACTCGAGGAGACGATGTTTCGAGATCCCCATGATTCTCAATGATCCCACCATGCAGAAGAAGTGGCTGAGCAGGTCATACATCATTGGCTATGTGGTTTTTTGTTAGGCTCGTCCTACTCGCGTGTAGGACCCTGGCAGAGACACATGCCCGACTGGCAAGTTCTCTCCCTCCTGGTTTGTCGTTCAGGAGCTTCAAAAGCTTCCTTCAGCCCGAACATCACAGCAGCTGATACCACAAAGCATAAGCACATTTACAATCCTGCAGAGTATTTGCAGTTTGCGTAACAGAACTCAGTAGCACAGCATCTTGGCTAATCTACTTTATTTACATATAATACACTCGGCGCATTCTGACTTGACTCCTTCCTCTTTCTCATCAGACAGTAAAGAGAAAAAGAAACAAAGGACAATAGTCCCACTTCACGGAACACAGTAACATAAACATCCTGTCTCCGTCACTTCCCACACTGTGGAATGAAAACATACACCGTCATGTGATAGATAACAATCTCGTGACTGCAAACATGGAGCAAGAATCCTAACATTTTTAGCCTCCTGTACCCTTTATCACTTTTTTAAATTTATCAGTTATAATCCACTTCTCCTCCGAGGAACTCAAGGTTGGCATAGTTTCTCTCACCTTCACAACAAACCTGAGAGAGGTAGGTTAGGCTGTGAGATAGTGATTGGCCCAAGGTCACCCAACAAGCTTCATGGCTTAGCAGGGATCTGAGCGCTGGTCTCATTGGTCCTAAGACAGAGAACAAGTGAAAGTTAACAGCCATAGATAAAGCATACACTTGGTTCTGCCACACAGGAGTATCATCCATTTAGGTGCATGTTTTTGTAGAGCAAAAAGTTTGCATGCTTTAGTACTGATCATAATGTATTTTGCCTCGATATATGTACAGTTGTATCTTGGGAGTCAAACGGAATCCGTTCCGGAAGTCCATTCAATTTCTAAAACATTCAGAAACCAAAGCGCGGCTTCTGATTGGCTGCAGGAAGCTCCTGCAGGAAGCTCCTGCAGCCAATCGGAAGCCATGGAAGACGCATTGGATGTTCTTCCCAAAATAGTTCGCAAACCGGAACAGTCACTTCCGGGTTTGCGGCGTTTGGGAGCCAAAACGTTCAAGAACTAAGCTGTTTGAAAACCAAGGTACAACTGTACTCTAATTTTCTTTATGTTCCTTGTTATGACTTCTAACACCAGGACACACACATCTGTTATGCATGTTAGTTAATGACAGTGCACTAAGAAACATTTCTGGAAATACTAGGCTTTTTAAAAAAAAAACAAAAACAATTGTCTCTTAGGTGTGAGTGAGGTGGACTATAGCCTCTATCCAAGCCGAAAACTGCAAGAGCAGTGGCTGAGATCTTACCTGGAAGCCTACAAGGAGTATAAAGGATTTGGGACAGATGTGACTGAGAAAGAGGTTGAGGTGCTTTACGTCCAAGTCAACCAGTTTGCTCTGGTAAGTTTAAGATTTCTTTGGCTTAATTTCAGATAAACTCTTTCAATTTGGTAGTACAGTGGTACCTCGGGTTACATACACTTCGGGTTACAGACTCCACTAACCCAGAAATATTACCTCAGGTTAAGAACTTTGCTTCAGGATGAGAACAGAAATCTTGCTCCGGCGGCGCAGCGGCAGCAGGAGGCCCCATTAGCTAAAATGGTGCTCACAGGTTAAGAACAGTTTCAGGTTAAGAACGCACCTCCGGAATGAATTAAGTACTTAACCCGAGGTACCACTGTACACACACACACACACACACACACACACACACGAACCTCAGTTTTCAAACGTAATCCATTCCAGAAGACCGTTCAACTTCTGAAGCGGTCGAAAACCGAGGATCAAAGGGCTGTTGGCAAAGTCTGTAGTGAAAATTGAGAAATGCGCCTATGAAGCCGTTTGAAAACGGAAGCATTCACTTCTGGGTTTTTGGTGTTCGGCTTCCAAAACATTCAGCAGCCAAGACATTAAAAAACCAAGGTTCCACTGTACTGTATTTACGTGAATCTAATGCGCACCCTAATTTTTGCGATGTAATTTGGCCAAAAAATGCATTACATTCGAGTAATTACAGTAGTACATACACGTAGTATGAATGTTACATAATGCTTCTACAGATCTTTTGGGTTGGCAGCTGTTTTGCACACAAATGAATGGCTTAGAGTTGTCTCTAGATCGTTGAAATGTGAAATAAAATATTCTTGGGCCATCTCACTGCTACATGAGACAAGATCCAGGAAAGGCCACAGGAATCTGCAAAAGGAAAATACTATACAGCGAAACCTAATCTGTTGGGAAAAGTATTTGTGTCCTGACATCATTGTTGTAAACGTCACGGTTGTTGGGGAATATTCTTCCCTGCGCAAGAACACTTAATGGGCTGAATGCAACTAAGAGAACACACTTGCCTTTCTTTGATTCATGTTCAGGCTGCTTGGCATAAAGCTCTGGAGGTGGGCTCCTCCAGCTTATTCATAAAAGGGTAGTGACAGAGGGCAGGAAGTGCACAAGAAAGTTGAGGAAGAGTTGCCTTGAAGTCCTCAACTGCACTCTTGCTTCTCTTCAGCCTTGGCCTTTAAGTGCTCTCATCTGTTGCTTGCATCCCATTTTTACCTGGCGTCCTTCCCTGCGTTTCTCTCTCATCCGAAGGTCTCTAGCAACAGCCTCTTCTCCTGTGTCTTTTGCAGTAGGGACGCATTAGCAGTAGGGTAAATTATAGCTGTGGTTTAATGTTTAACATACACCCACAAACCACTTGTGTCACACAGTAACTGAGTAAGTTGGAAGTGGATTTCCCCCCCAAGGTGGCATTCCATTGGTAGTTGTAAGTCATGGTTTTGATTTTGTTGTTTGCAACCTTGAAATTGTTCGCCGTAAGGCTACTTGGTTAAAAATTAATATATTGGTATTGCTTGCTGCCTTGTGTTCCTTGAAATACAGGGTGGGATTAAAATCTAATAATGTTATATTTTGGGGCGTTTAAAAATCAGAGGACTCCTTTCAGTTCCTTTGAGGAGGAAGGGAGATGGTGAAATCATTGGTAAATTTATCAAACTCAGATACCCTGAAATCCAATAAGACAAGGCTATGTTAAGTGTTCAAGAGTTCTTTTGTTGCTATGCATAGCTAGTCAATTAACAGCAAGTCTGTTCTAACAGTGCTAATGAGTTAGTAGCATAACTTTCTTGTTACGGACATAAAGTGTGTGTTAACCCTCATTGTGTGTTTTTTTTTGTGTAGGCCTCTCACTTCTTCTGGGGATTGTGGGCCCTGATTCAAGCCAAATACTCCACCATTGACTTTGATTTTCTTGGGTAGGTAACTTAGTCTACAAGTGTTTCTGTTGCCTGTGAACCTCTGACTAGTGCTGCTTCTGTAAAGAGTTTGACATGCAGAATTTTGAAGTGCTGTTTCTGAAATATAACTAGTTTTGTTTTCTTGTACCGTAGAGTGTTTAAGACGAATAGCTACCCACAGTTTAACTGCCTAATTGTTTAAAGTAAAATTTCCTACTACCAAAGGTGGTGGTAGTTGGCATATCAAACTGGTTGATATATAGGTGACTATAATTGGATTGGGACGTGGGTAGCGCTGTGGTCTAAACCCCAGAGCCTAGGGCTTGCTGATCGGAAGGTCAGCGGTTTGAATCCCCGTGATAGGGTGAGCTCCTGTTGCTCAGTCCCTGCTCCTGCCCACCTAGCACTTCAAAAGCACGTCGAAGTGCAAGTTGATAAATAGGTACCTCTCCGGCGGGAAAGCATACGGCGTTTCTGTGCGCTGCTCTGGTTTGCCAGAAGCGGCTTAGTCATGCTGGCCACATGACCCGGAAGCTGTACGCCGGCTCCCTCAGCCTATAGAGCGAGATGAGAGCAGCATCCCCAGAGTCTGCCACGACTGGACCTAACAGTCAGTTACCTTTACCTTTACTTTTATAAGTGGATTTTCTCACTTTTGTTCTATATCCTTTGTGTGCTACTCTTCTTCAAATTGGAATTTAGAAATTTTGGTTCTGCCTCTTACAGTATTCTGTAACAGTGACCAATATTAACTACTTTGGTTTATAAAAAAACCAATGCTCCATGTGCTGGAAGCAATTTTTAATACTTTCTTGCATTCCTGTCAGTCGCTGAACAGCCAAAACACCCTTTTAAAAAATGTACTGAACTTAGCCCCCACAAATTAGAATTGACCCCTCTCCAGCTAATCAGCTAAACCAAGATTAATCTCAGTAGATTAATTTTTTAAGAGTTGCTATAGCATACTAGGAGCCTTGAGGAAGTCTTTGTTTTGAATCTTGCCTTTACCATGAACTTGGTAGGTGACCTAACACATGACACTTAGGTTTGCATCTGCAGCATAGGGCTAACAGTACCAACCTAGGTTTATGGGGTGGTTAGGATTACAACAGGGCAATGTATATGAACTGTGTTCTTAAGCACACCTGCTACTAGGTAAATCATGTTGAACTTATCGGGACTTTTGAGTAACCATGTGTAAGATTGCATTGTGCAAACTCTGTGTAAATGCCAGTTAAATAAGCATTTATCAAAACCTGCAGCTCCAGTGTTTTGCCATTACAGAGTAGGGGCCGTGGTGCTATCTGGGTTGAATTTATTAGCCTAAGTAGTTGTTTTGTGCTTGAAATGTCTCAAAAAGGAAACCTGAATCCACCAACCCCTGAATGAAGCATTATGGCCTGACTTCCATTTTGGCATGAAATGCCTTTTAGCTACTTACCCGCATATGACAACTAAGTTTCTCAAATATGCAAGGCATTCTATAACCACTAGATGGCAGGAAAAACTAAAGTTAGCTGCAAAAAGCTTGTAAGTAGAGTCATGTTAATTGTGCCACAAAGGCAGTAAGACATGATTTAACATTTTTTTATTTCCTCTAATAGGTATGCAATTGTTCGCTTCAATCAGTACTTCAAAATGAAAAATGAAGTCATGACATTAAAACTTCCTGAGTAACAACTGAGAGCTTCAGTTATCTACATCTGGATCAGATTATTCCTTAAAGTTTTTTTTTTCATCCGAGTACAGATAATGGAAAAAGCTAAACATTTGTTAGTTTTGTATCGTTCCTATGGTGGTTTTTTGCTTTTCATTGCCTCTAAACAACAATCTCTTAATGTTAAACCTAAAATGAGGATCTTACTGCTGTTGTAGAAGGAATAGAAGCATTAGATTTATAAAACATAGGGAGAGCAAATTTAATCTTTTCTCTTGTAATTTTTAACGTGAAATGTGAATTATTTATTATGAATTTAACATTCCATTGCTGCTTTTCATCAGTTTTCTTCAGAGGAGGGGGTGTGGGCTCTAATACTGTGAAGGACTTCGCACATCTTATGTTACATTGACATTAACCTACGAGCAACTTCAGTGCTCTTGCAGACTGTGTACAAAACCTGTACATGAACAGAAGCAGTTTGCATTAAAGTGCAATTCATTGGTGCTGACTTGGGTTGCTAGGAGAGGATGGGAGGTAATTCCCATGCTGATATTTCTCCAAGCTCTACCTCAGTACTGTGAAAAAAGACTGGACATCCTACTTACGTAACATACAGATGAATTTTTCTTACAGAGGTCTGCTCGCTCATGAAGAAAAACATGCCACCACATAGTTACTGTAGATGCTTTCATTCTGTTGGAGGCAGCTTCTAGCTTCAAATGCAAGCTTTAAATGACCACTGTTCCAGAGTGTCATTGTCATTCCCCTCCTTTAAAAAATGATTTATTCCCCACCCCAGAAAAAAAACTCTTTGAACGCTTTGGCATGTAGTCTAGGGACTATACATGTTCATAAGAGACGCAAAAAGGAGCTAACAGGACAAGCCACCGAGCAGTCCTGTAGCATTTGGGAGCAAAACTCTGCCATGTTTCGTTGATAATCTGTTCTTACCCTGCTTCCTTTTCGGTCATTAGATCTGTTATTTGGTAGGTTGCCTTCTTTGCTTTGCTAGATGGTGGCAAGCTCGTGGCCAGCACAAAGCCGCGAAGTTACAAGATCATTCTTGAAATAGATGGCATTTGAAGAGTGAGGATTTGATCACAATCGCGTTTCTTTCCTTTTCTTTCGAAAGCTATCCTACCCAAGAATGGTTTGAATTTCAGAAATGTGAAATGAAAAACAAATGTTTACTTAGCTGACGCGCTGTGTGTGTGTGTGTGTGTGTGTTCGTTCGAAGGTAGGGTAAAAGGCTTTAAACTTTGAAAGTCACTGCATTGAGTTGAATTGCCACACAGTCAACTCTGTTAGTCTGAAACACTTCACTTTGGCCACTTAAGTGCCCATTTGTACAAAGTCTGTGTTCATACGCAGTATATGTAAACCCAAATAAACCTTAAGAAATATTACGGGGAGCCTGTTGCACAGACTCAGCAAGGATATTTATTCAGAATTATTTTATAGTACTCTGTAAATTAAACATTGGCTAAAATAAGCCTGGCTTGTTTAATGATACATACAGCAATTAACAAGGATGAAAAGTTCACCCCAAAGATCACTGAATGATTTTTCTGTTTCTTTCTGTAAATAATCTCATGGTTTTACACATTTTGAGGTGTCTAATTATCTCGTTTCTAAAGCCACAATCTTCAAACGCCCTGCTGAGGGGTAGTTCCATTGGACAGTGGAACTAATCACTAGACAGTAGGCTGCATTCAAATTTAGTCACTATTAAAACTTTTTAATACTAATGGATTATGATATCTATACTTTCTAATAAGTTTTTTTTTAAGCACTTATTGATATACTTTCTTAAATTGGGCAGCTTCTCTTGATGTTCAGTGTTGACCTAACTAGTTAGAGGAAAGTGTAATTTATCAGGTCAAGGATGTTGCTGGAGCTCTAGAAAAAGTCAGCACAGAGTAAATCTCTCTTGCGAAAACTGAATTTCTTTACCAAGGTCTGGTCCTTGCTTTTTCGTAGTCTTTAATGGCATCTTATTCTAAAATCATTAGTCTTGGGTCCTGGATGAATTAAATTAAAATTAAATTACTATTTTTGAAAACCTTAAATGTTTTTCAACAAAGTGTACAAGGCTTTTAAAGCAAAAATTGCCATACATTGTTGAATGCAGGAACTAGTTCTTCCCACTCACAGATTTTAAGGAATACTTGTCAATGGCTACTTTTGAAATTGGCGAGACAGATCACAGTGTTCTCTCAGAGGGCTCGTTGCATCTGCTGGAAGACAGTTGAGCTCTTCGTTTTTCTGGGTAGTAAAGAATGACCCAGGCTGCTTCCATTCTTGACAAATACTGAGTTCCGTAGAAGAGATAGGTGGCTGGCTGTATTTCTACCTTGTGTTACTATATTTGCCAGACCTCACCATGTGACCGAGGCAGGAGCAAAGAATTGTGGGAGGCAGGCTGCATCTCAGTTTTTTTCCTCCTGCCTTGAGGGAGCAGTTTATTTCCCCCCAGGTCTCTCTGTTTCTTCTCCAGTTTGCATTAAACCTATTTTTAGACTCTTGCAATGTGCGATCTCACAGGTGGGCATCATCCAACTGTGTGGATTTCTTTGGTATTTGATAATATTGGGCGACTTGATGATTTTTTTTCTATGTCCCTCTGTAATTGCTGCTGTGCAAGGCAGACAGAAAGCAGTATTGTGAATCATCCTATAATCAGCATTTCCAGTGGTAGCAAATTAAAGTATCATCAGGCAGCAATATATATTTCCCAGATGTTAAAGGCAAGCACATCCCTGGTGAATAAAAATGCTTCTCTGGTGATTTGCTTTTTTCCAAAATCTGTGTACATCTCCAAGGTAGCTGCTGATCACAAGGATGTCAAATCATAAGAAAGAGGCGCTAACTACATTCCCATTATTTTCATTTTTGCTGTTGTAAGGTCATTAAGTGATATGAAGCTGGTCTGTGCCATTGCATTTGGCATGTTCCAGGTTGAACAGGGAAATGGAACACCCACTAATTTAACTCCATAAAAGCATTGATAAAATAACAAGTAGGGAGAGCCTATTCTTTGTGAAACACTACTTTGGGGGGGGGGGAAGGTCTACTTGGTATGGCATCTTCTGCATCATGGATTTAGACTATTAAAATAATTCTGACACAGGCCTTGTACAAATGTAATGGTGCCATGGAGAGAAAATTGGTTCTCATTTTCTAAACTAGCTGTTTTGCCTCTTTAACACGACACTGTCTTGTCCTGTTCTAATCTCAGAAGGGTGGTGGTCTTGTCATTAAATTAGAACTGCCCCCCCAAACCCCCCCAAACTTGTTCACATTTATCAAGTATTTGAACTCTTATTTTTTCCAGAGCTCTAGAAACAACCTCATGTAATTCTGGCTGTGACTTGCCAAAATCTATTCTGTTGCCTTCACCGTTAAGCTATTGATTCTGAATGCCGTCACCGATGACACTAATAAAATGCTGAAAACGTGAAGAGGGTTCTTAGAAGTGGCATTCAGCCCTGTGTAACATCACCTGACAGACCGTAGTGGCCTAGTAGCTTTTGTAAAGCAGAATTGCGTGATTTTCTTTTCCTCCTTCTACTTCACAGTTTGGCAATCAGACCAGGTTAATCATTATGCCTGATTGATCCAAACATCAAAGCATCCTAGGTAATGATGGTGATTTTTATTTTTTGCATTGTTTTGAACTCTGGCCTGGGGTTCTCTTGGTGAATTTTGCGGATGGCTTAGCGAACTGATTCACAGTAACCGGATCTGACTGTGTATATACAATAGTGTAAATAACCATTTGTAAATTAGTGTGAATTGTATGGTACCTTGCATTTATGAACTCATGTATTTCATTGTACTCTCCTTTTGTAGAAATTTTGATGTATGTAAAGAGAAATCCGAAATGTGCTGACCTTATTGTTAAATTGACCACATTCAAAGGGGAAAACGACATTTGGGAACAAAATAATAGTACCAGGAGGTAACCACATTAGCTTTCATAATGCATCTTTCTCATTGTGCCCGTGGTGTCTGCTTTCATGTTCACACATTTACTTTGGAGGAAGTAATCATTCTGAAAATGAGTTGGTACAATAGTTGGCTTTAACTCACACTGCCTACTGTTCCAATGGGAAGCAGATTGGCCGGTTGGAGAGGGAAATGTTTATGTGAGGTGAATTGTGAAGCTCCATTCCAAGGCCTACTTAATTCCTAAAAACGTTACGGTTCCTCAGCGCATGGGTCGTTGGCTTTTGCTGAAGAAAAAGCTTGTGCAAGTTGGTTTCAGGACAGAGGCCCTGTGATGTAAATGGCAAAAACATCAGACGGGTCTAATGCAATAGAAAAAGGAAACCCTATATATTAATTGCTCTGTGTTCTGACATGGTTATAACTTGGTACTAGAAGCAAATGAGATGAAATATTTCATTAAATTGCTTAGAAGAACTCCAGTTTGCATCTAGGCTTGCTTAGTTATTCATAACGTTTTTTACAAACTGGCACACATTGATGTTCTGGGGTAAAAAATAAAGCCTCATATATATATGGAAGGAGAAATGGTGGCATCCTTGAAGATTGTTGACATTGCATGTGTTCCGGACTAGCTTTCAGCAAAATCTGTAAATAATTGATCCCATTTCTTTGGTAAAACCTTCATCCATGCGGACTTGCGTTCGATTCAGCTGAGCCTATCTCAAATATTTATTCCACAATATTTGATTCCACCCCCACCCCCAAGCTTGGCCTGAGCAGTTTTATCTGCTAGTCCCAAGTCGTCTACATAGTTTACAACTGTCCGTAATAGAATAGCAAGCAGTTTTATTCCTCTTGTAGTTTCAGGCACCTCACATTTTGGTGCTTTGAACTTGGCGCTGTGAATTAAGGGCATAATTGCTGCGTTCATATTGAGCCTGGATTTTTTTTGATAATCGCAGTCCTAGAATAACGAAGAAACTCAAAAGTGATACAGCCAGATGGTGCCCCGTCAAGCCAGTATCTTTTTAGTACGTAGACCTCTGGAATGAGGAAAGTGCATATGACAATTCCTTGCCAATGTCCATGACAGGAAAAACTTGATAGGGCATTTTGTTTTTCCAAAGTGGTTCTACAACCTTAATATATGCTAGCTTGGTGACAGTTTACCAAAATATCTGTTACCAACCTTGACTAAGCAAATAGCATTATTCACTGATAATCACATTGTACTATCTTCTGATTTCAGTGACATGTTCCCCTGCTTGCCCCCCCCCAAAAAACCCCCATTACTGACCACTCTCCCAGAAACACCTTGTTGCCAGCTGTTGTAAAATTGCTACACAACATCCAGCTTTTCTCATGGCAGTAGAGTCAACTTGATCTCGGGGTGTGTTCGAAGATGAATAAATGTAGGGAGTTAAGATTGTGTGGGAACCTGCCATTTTGACAGCCCTTTGGAAGCCAGCCAATAGCAATCGAGAATCTCCTCTAGATGGTCCTGAGTAAATTATTTCATACTGCTCTGCATCTGAACAACGGCAGTACTAATTCACAGGTTGGATTCGAAGGGATGTGATAAAGCACTTAAGTCGGGTTGCAAAGCACTGCAAGCCGAAAGTGCGTGTAGCAAAGGCGATTTCTTAAGGGCAAAAGAGGAAATAGTGGAACAACACTATTAAATGCATCATGGCCGCTGGGGAAATGAGGATCAGGAGTAGACAGCAGTCACAAAAGTGCCCGTAACTCAGCAGTGTAACTGGCTAGACCTCAATTTCCATGCAGCATGGGTGTAAAAAGTTCCCCATGTTTTCTGGGATGCCCTTTTTTTATGCAGCTGCCCATCTTCAAAGGCCATGATAGTTTGGTACTTAACTGTCTCAGCACTGAAAATATTCTGGTACCTCAGGTAATCAAAAAGAGCATTGAAGGGGTATTCCCTTGAGGCCCACTGTCCTTATCTCTGACAACAGCACACCTGGAGCACACTTCCTGTAACTTTATTTGTCCCATTACACTTCTAAACCTATGTCTGTGAGTCCAATCTTGTCCTGTGAATATAATGGGTTTGCCTGTCTAAGGAAAGGAGAAAAGTAACCTCATCTGTATGTTATGAATGGAATTAAATTGTGCATTCTGTTCATTGGCTTGTACTGGAGTGAAATGTATTTCTTTTTAAGCTAAGCATTGTTGGAGCTATGTAACAAGGCCTTTTACTATTGATTTCAATGAAGGAATGTATCTTGCAAAGAGATTTATATTATGTAAATAATTCAAAATTGGTTGTAACAATAAAGCTGGTTTCTAACTGCAGTGGTGAGTTTTGTCCTGGCGGCTGTTTTACCTCTGGTTGTTGCAACTCGTGGCAAGCCTTGGTCAAGACAAACATTACTTGCTACCAGTTAAACCACGCGGCTTACAAAAAGGAGAAAACCAATAAAATCACAAAAATAAAAAATAAAATCCCAGCTAAACACACACATCCCCCCCAAAATTCCAACAATATTTAAAATTGAAAATAAGCTAACACCAGGTTAAAACACACAACAGTTTCTACTTACAGTGGTACCTTGGGTTAAGTACTTAATTCGTTCCAGAGGTCCGTTCTTAACCTGAAACTGTTCTTAACCTGAAGCACCACTTTAGCTAATGGGGCCTCCCGCTGCCGCCGCGCCGCCGGAGCACGATTTCTGTTCTCGTCCTGAAGCAAAGTTCTTAACCCGAGGTACTATTTCTGGGTTAGTGGAGTCTGTAACCTGAAGCGTATATAACCCGAGGTACCACTGTACCTAGATAGGCTTGCCTAAAGAAAAAAAGTTTTTAGCAGGTGATGTAAAAGTACAGTGAAGGCGCCTGCCTGATGTCCAATAGGCAAGGACTTCCAGAGTGCAGATGCTGCCACACCAAAATATCTTATTTCTTACAAGGAAATAATATTTTGTGGCACAGTGCTAGTTCCAAGAATTGAAGCGTTGACATATACAAGGTAAGATAATGCAAGTAAACTAGACCCTAGCCAGTAAGGGCTTTACGTACACACAGCAGCACCTTGAATTTGGCCTGGTAGCAGATTGGCAACCCGGTGCAGGTTTCTAAGCAAAGCTGTTAACCTGCTGATGGGCTCTCACTGCTGCCTGCAATTGTGCTGCAGTGTTCTGCAGATATGGCAGCTTCCAGATCCGAGCGTGAAGGAAGCCCAGGGTTTCGGCCCCAAAGCCTTTACTGTCATCTGGTGGAACGCTCTGTCACAAGAGACTACGGCCCTGCAGGATCTGACATCTTTCCGCAGGGCCTGCAAGACAGAGCTGTTCCACCAGGCCTTTGGCCTAGGCACAGCCTGACTCCCTCCTTTGGCAATCCTCACAGAACCCTAGCCCAGTTGGTTGCCATTAATCTGATTTGAATTAATTTTATAATGAAATGATTTTAGAATGTGTATCATTTTATTGTTCTTAGCCGCTCTGAGCCTGGCTTCGGCTGGGGAGTGCAGGATATAAATAAATAAATAATAATAATAATAATTATCATCATCATCATCAGTATTATCTGCTACCTGTCCCATTTAATAAGTGAGGATGCTAGGGATTAAACCATCGTCCTACCTTGAGCTATAGCCACACTTCCAAGGGCAGGCATAGGCAAACTCGGCCCTCCAGATGTTTTGGGACTACAACTCCCATCACCCCTAGCTAACAGGACCAGTGGTCAGGGATTATGGGAGTTGTAGTCCCAAAACATCTGGAGGGCCGAGTTTGCCTATGCCTGTCCTAGGGCAACCTCTAGGAACTAGTTCCAGATGGCAAGTATCTCTACCGTGCTGCTCTTTCGAGTTGCTTTCGAGAAAACCCACGTATCGTACACTTGTGTTACCCAGGAAAAAAGGTATTATTCTCTCTTCTCCCACCCCGCTTATCTCCTGATGAGCTGCAGCCAAGATCTGTAATTGCCTTGCTCTTAATGTTGCGTAACTGTTAGCAAGACTCAAGCCAAGCATTAATGAATTTTACCAGAACTTCATTTTTTAATGAGCATCATTAATCGTTAGTCAGGCATGTTCCAACCCACACTTTGCGAAAGTGAAGGATTGCCAACTGTGTTGTGCTATAAAAACAGCATATTTCCCCCCAGATTTTCTGGTTCTTTTTTTAAAAAACATACCTTAAGAGGAAGGAAGCGAGTATTTGACTTTTAAGAGCCTCTTGAATTTGTTAGCATGCTTCTCTGTCTCTTTTGTGACAGCGAGCCATTACCAATATTGCCTTAGGCTTCAAATGCATGATCATTTCTGACCATCTTATTACTGATACATTTGAAAGAGCCCGAGGTTCATATTCTATCAACCATTATTGCGGATATTTTTTCGTAGGGAGTCTTGTGTGGAGTTTGATGGAACTGCCCAACTATCCCAGAATATTACCTTTCCTTGAATAAACCCAGAACAGTGAATTGCATAGGCTGCTTCTCTCTCTCTCTCTCTCTCTCTCTCTCTCTTTTAAAATAATATTTATTAGAGGTTTAATAGTTACAGAAAAAAGAAGAAAGAAACAATAAAAAGTTTAACAGAACAAAACAATACCTTACAATACATCGAAAATAAAAACAAAAACAAAAAACAATACAGCAAAACAACAAGAAAAACAAAAACATTTAAAAACACATCCAATATTTCCATATCTTTACCTTTCATTTACTTGTCTCATCGACCTCCTCACACCTCCCTTTTTTGTATTCTAGTTCAATTAGCTATTTCAGCAAATCCTTTCCATCTTTCTCAATTTTTTGTTCTATAATTTATCAATAACACAATCTAGCCTTAAATTTTCCACTTTGGCCCATTAACAATCAGTTTTTACTTAATTATAACATTTCTGCTAAAACCATATAACTTCATTCCAGCATTCTTCTAACATTCATTAATTTTGCAATATTTCTGTAAATATACTTTAAATTTTTCCCAATCTTCTTCCACCGACTCTTCTCCCTGGTCTCGGATTCTGCCAGTCATTTCCGCCAATTCCATGTAGTCCATCAGCTTCATCTGCCATTCTTCCCGGGTGGGTAGATCTTGTGTCTTCCAATACTTTGCTGCATAGGCTGCTTCTCAACCGTTACTCTCAAAACATGCTCTAGGTTCATGCCAGCCTTGGCCATGCCAATATTTGCAAACATTTATGTCAGTTTTCCTGGGATATAAGGCGGCTTAAACATGCAATGGTGTATTTATATGCCTGTTTATGGCCTGAAGGAATGCAGATGGCGCTATGGGTTAAACCACAGAGCCTAGGACTTGCCGATCAGAAGGTTGATGGTTCAAATCCTCGCAACAGGGTGAGCTCCCGTTGCTCGGTCCCTGCTCCTGCCAACCTAGCAGTTCAAAAGCACGTCAAAGTGCAAGTAGATAAATAGGTACCGCTCCGGCAGGAAGGTAAATGGCATTTTCATTCGCTGCTCTGGTTCACCAGAAGTGGCTTAGTCATGCTGGCCACATGAGCTGGAAGCTGTACGCTGGCTCCCTCAGCCAATAAAGTGAGATGAGCGCCGTAACCCCAGAGTCGGTCACGACTGGACCTAATGGTCAGGGGTCCCTTTACCTTTACGGCCTGAAGGATCCAAATGTGGATGGCATTATTAACACAGAAGAAAGACAGGGGTTGTCGATGCTGCACCCGCGATGCCCCGGACTTCAGGCTTAATTTATTTATTTTTTAAAAAGCATACCTCTAGCCTTCCTAGAAAGAAAGTTATGAAGCAAAATGTGAAGGTATCCTAGGCAGTTTCTGTGAAATTAACCAGCCTGGCTGCTCTCGTCTGCTCTAAGTTAGAGCTGTAACTGATAAGTGAGCTGTTTGGACACCAGGTAACAGGAAACGTGGGTCCTAAAGAGCTGCTCCCCTTTTTGCACTCTCTCATTTTCTAGTACTCGGACTCTCCAAAGTTTGTCTTTCTTTCCCCCCTATCAACTAGGATCCATCTTTCCTGTGGTGGTCTCCTCTGAGATCAGGTAGTCCGTAGAAGTCGTTTTCTACAAATAAGACCACACAATAAATGCGGGTGAATGTTACAGAAACTCCCTCCTGTCTGGACGAGCTAAAGATCAGACATTCATCATGAATTCACTCTATGTGGCATCTGCAGGCAACACTGGGAAAGATTCCTGCCTGAGGAAGCTGCTACCAGTCAGGGTAGACAATACTGAACTAGATAGGGCAGTGGTCTGTGTAAGGACAGTTTATTTCCATATCACCGAGTGTGTGGGGGTCAGAATGTCTGGCCAGGCTTTAGATCAGGGTTTGCCAAGCTTGGGTCTCCAGCTGCTTTGAGACTCCAATTCCCATCATCCCTGGCCACTGGTCCTAGCTAGGGATGATGGGAGTTGTAGTCTAAAAACAGCAGCAGACCTGAGTTTGGGAAACACTACAGTGGGGAAACTCTGGTTTTCTTTTTGTTCTTTTTAAACCTTATTACCCGAGTCGAGTTCCAAAAGGAGCCAAAGGGAGTTCACCCGTCATTAGTCACAGAGGATTGCCAGATGTCCCTTATTCAAAACTTTCTCCATCTTCTTACTACTGAGGACATCCATTTCTGCTATGCAAAAGGGGAAATGTGCAGCCAAAGAGGGAAACGGTTTGGGTATTTGTTACCGAGCCCGCCAGAGCATTGAGGTGTGAGGCTTTGTTTGGGCGGTTTATCCTCGTGCAAATTGAAAATGGCATTTGGCACCATTTATTTTATCAAAGTTAAGTTTAGTTTTAATCGGCCTTCCATCGACAAGCAACCCCAAGACCCAGGGACAATAAAACAGAGTAAGGATGTCCAATAACATTGCTTGCAGGGCAAGATAAAAACAGCCAGGACAACAAATAAATTCAATAGCAAAGAGCGATGCCTGTCCTTCAGTTTCTCAAAAGATGTCTTCCCAAATGAAAGGCTTCTGTTTTTCTTCATTCTCAGGGAGCATCTAGATTTCTTCAGAATTTTGGTGAGTGTGGACTGGAGCTCGCTTTGTTCTTGTGAGGCGGCTCCAGCTGGTATATTTCTTTTCAGTAAATCTTTCTCCCACACATTTCAGCCTCCCTGGCTGACCATACTTCCTGATCTGGAAAAGCCGCATGAGAGGAGTGACTTCGCAACGTTTTCCTCAGAGCTGTAATTGAAGTAAGGGAAGACTGGCTTTGATCTTTATTTTTAAATTTGTCACATGCGCACACGAGTTGGGTGCCCAGAAGGCAGCCTCCCCAGCTTCCTGTGTTTACAGAAAAGCCCCACTGATGTCATCATGACATTTCAAAGAAGTGCAGGCCACCCAGGAAGGCTGCAGAATTTATTTATTTTTAGAGTGAAAGGGTAAACACCCCCTGGCCCCCTTGAGAGAAAGGTAAGCAACAAAAACCCTACACCTATACCAGTGAGAAACTCTCTGAACCTTTCTCTCCCATTTGATCATTTCAGAGCGTAATTTCTTTTCTCCTTAATTGATGGAGAATGGTCAAAAAATGTGCAGGGGGAATTTTTTTGGCACAGCCTATCTAACAAAGGTGTTAGGCAAACTCGGGCATAGGCAAACTCCAGACATAGGCAAACTCGGCCCTCCAGATGTTTTGGGACTACAACTCCCATGATCCCTAGCTAACAGGACCAGTGGTCAGGGTTGATGGGAATTGTAGTCCCAAAACATCTGGAGGGCTGAGTTTGCCTATGCCTGGTCTACTCACTTTGCCTAATAATAGGGCCGGCTCTGAGCTTTTCCGAGCCTGTGAGATTTTACGAAAGCAGCTGGGTGATTTGTGACTTTTTACCCGATCCAGCACACTTATTCCTTGTTAATTCTTGCCTCATACGTACTGGCATTTTGACTGCAAGGTCATTGGGGCGGGGACCTCCTGTATATTTTCTTCTTGCTCATGTTATTCTCTTAAAGCCGTGTCGTATTAATAATCTTGGCACCGAAGCTCCTAGGATCAAGATGTATGGATGTCCTTGCCGGCTCGGTTTTTGAAGCAACTGGAAGGTTGCCATGACCGTCTGCTTTTGCCTACCTGATCTTTTTATTAGGCATAATTACTTCACTCTCTGAGTGAACAGAAACACACAGCAGTTTTAATTCTTCTCTGATTTAATTAGGAGGCACCCTGTAGCATTCTATGCCACTGGAATACTTTAATGGAGGGGCCCGAAATTTGCCATTATTGTTATTGTGTTGCTATTTTCTGCACGGTGACTCAGATGACACCAAGAAGTGGAGAGAAGACGGCAGCAAAGGAGGTGATGACATAAATCCTTTCTCCCTATTAACAGGAACTGTGGGGCATTGACGTGGCCTGGGCTATAGAAATAGAATCATAAAACCACAGGATTTTAGAGCTGGAAGGTATTTCCAAAGGTCATCTAGTCCAGCCCAATTCAGGAATCACAGCTTAAGAATGCCCAACAGGTGGCCACCCAAACTACGTAGACCCGAAGACAGTGGAGACCTTTCCACTGCAAGCAGCTCTTACCGCCAGAAGTTCTTCCTAATGCTTAGTTGTAATCTCCTTTATTTTGATTTGAATAACAGTGGTACCTCGGTTTATGAACTTGATCCGTTCCGGAAGTCCGTTCTTAAACCAAAACCGTTCTTAAACCGAGGCACGCTTTCCCTAATGAGATCTCCCACAGCCGGTGCCCTTCCGCCGTTCGGATTCTGTTCTTAGACCGAGGTAAAGTTCGCAAACCGGGAAGAAAAGCTCAGAGAGCTGTACAGTGGTACCTCTGGTTACATACATAATTTGTTCTTAACCCGAAACTGTTCTTAACCTGAAGCCCCACTTTAGCTAATGGGGCCTCCCGCTACTGCCACGCCACTGGAGCATGATTTCTGTTCTTATCCTGAAGCAAAGTTCTTAACCTGAGGTAATATTTCTGGGTTAGCGGAGTCTGTAACCTGAAGCTTATGTAACCTGAAGTGTCTGTAACCTGAGGTACCACTGTAATGGATTGCTGGAGGTGCATTGACACGTTGTGATGCCCCTAAGAAATGACTGCTCTCTTCCAACAGGAGACCAAGCCCTGGGTGTCTGAATTCTCGGTGAGATCCACAATCATTTCTCGCTATGCATTTACGACCGTCTCCTGCACTTTGGTGAACAGCGGCTCGGAGCCCCGGGAAGGCTGGTTTGAGATGCAGATACCCATCACGGCCTTCATCTCCAATTTTACCATGTAGGTGAGAGGTTTTGCTGAGCCTGTGGCTAGGAATGAGGGATTCAGTTTGCATTTAAAGACAAGCCTAACATATTTGCACTTTCTGAAATGATAACACCCCTCCCAAAAAAACCCCCAGCACACCACATTTCTGGAATTTGATCTCACTATAGAATGTAGGGATACCTTTTCATATACAGTGGTACCTCTCTTTACGAACTTAATCCATTTCGGAAGTCCGTTCTTAAACTGAAACTGTTCTTAAGCAGAGGCGCGCTTTCCCTAATGAGGCCTCCCGCCACCGTTGCCCTTCCACCATTTGGATTCTGTTCTTAGACCGAGGTAAAGTTCACAAACCGGGACACGACTTCCGGTTTTGTGGAGTTCGTAAACTGAATAGTTCGTAAACAGGGCTGTTCTTAAACCGAGGTAATTGTAAACTGCTTTGAGATCCGCCCCCCTACAATCAAATGGTATATAAATTACATGAAATAAATAAATTGCTTTAGGTTCGATCCTGTGGAGCAGCAATAAACCAGCTTGTCCACCTTCCATGTGACAGCCCTTCAGATATTTGAATACAGAGACACCCCAAGCAAGCAACTCTTTCCCTGAAAAAACATTCCATCTGAAGGAAAGAAGCCCTAAATCAGAAAATAGCAACACTTAAGATTATAAGTGTGCTGCTCATGATAAAGAAGAGATTTGTGAATGAGAAGTGATGCTGTTCTGATGAATCTTCCTTCAACACTGATGAAAGGAACAGATTTTCCTGAGGGCAATAAACTAGATTAGGAGTGATACGGCAAAATCTGGGTGCGAGGCTGCTCTGCCACCCAGCTGGTCGGACTAAGTCCGCGGGTCCCTGCGGAGGAAAATGAGTTCAGCCAGAGACTGGAGCAAACTGCAGAAGATCCATGTTTATTGCACAACAGGTTCAAGGCCAGATTGAACCGCAAGAAAGGGGTGACATGAATTTTTGAAACTTCCCTCCATGTCCCAGAATACAGTGCAAAATACATCCCAGTTACATCATGAATACATTAAGAAGAGGCTGGGTTACACAGATTACATCATGAATACATTAAGAAGAGGCTGGGTTACACAGATTACATCATGAATACATTAAGAAGAGGTTGGGTTACACAGGATTAACATATGGAGGAGGGAGGGGGAATATGCAGAGCTGGAGATATGCACAGATAAGCACATCCTGAGTACTTAGGATAAGAAGACAATGGTCCATGTATGCATAGTCTGCCACCTGGCATTTCCCGGAGGAAAGGCTTGGCAGAGTGATTTGACAGGATTAGGGTCTTGACACCTTGCTTGAGGGATTATGGAGGACAGGGAAGGTGTCATGGAGTCCTAGAGAAATTGAGCAAATTGGCACGTTGATTTTCTATGAATTTTATAGATTTTAGTCCCTTTTGTCATTGATAATTGGAAATAAATGGATATATTGTAGCGAAGAAGGAGGTGAAGAAGACATGCCCCCCTTCTGTATCAGGATGTACAGAGTAGGGATGAGGGGTAAAATCAACTAAATTCATATTTCAAGGCAAACCTACTTCATTCTCACTTTTCAAAACAATGGGAGAACTGAAGCAGTCAATAACTATCCCATGGCCATAGAACACTGTTGGGTTGTTTTGAGGGGATTGCCTCCTTTTTTATGTTCCTCCTCTCCTAAAGTTGATTTGATCTTCTGCAAACCTTGGGGTTCTCTTGAGCAAGTCAGTGGCTGGGAAAATCAGAAGCTCTGTGTGTTCTCTGGTGGAAATTAAGGAGAAACTTTGTTTCTGCATTAGTCTTAGCACAGGCGGAGGAATAAAGGGATGTTATGTTTTTCATGCTCATTAATAAGGATACATGAAACAGTTTAGGAGAGTGGTTTCTCATTGATCATTTGGAATTTGCATTTCACAAGGGGTAGCACTCTGCGAGGGGTGCATAGACGAGGAGCTCCTGCGAACACAAAGCTGTAACGCTAAGGCACAGAGGTGAAGAGACAAAGAAGTGCAGGAGAAGGCAAGCCAGAAGTTTGTTAAGAGAACTGGGGAAGAAGTAGAATCTCTCTCTCTCTCTCTCTCGGACAACACTTGTGCCTGACTCACCAAGTAAGATTGTCTTCCATCATCAGGCATGTTCAAAGTCTGTGGCAGTATATGTCTTGGGGTAAAATCCTAAAAAAAGCTCAACAACTTATCAAATCTGGCACTCTTTGAAAAAAGCTTGGGCACCCCAGTCTTAGTGGTGTGTCTGTAAATGACTATGGAGAGCAATTCTGGATCCACACGTCCTTCCACAGTGGGGACATAGGTTTCTGGGCAGGAGTTGATCATGGTGTGGATTTGCCAAGCGTGCCTTCCTCTTAGCACGTTTCTCCCTTTTGTCCTGAATTTGTGCTTCTTCAAAATCCATGACACCTCTAGTAGAGGCTATTCTCTGATTGGAGCACTCACAGGGCAGTTACCCAATTATCGGTGCTTATTTTTTTTTTTTAATTAAACAATGCCTTAAGATAATCTTGAAACCTCTTTTGTTGTCTACCAGTATTTTGCTTTCCATTCTTAAGTTGGAAATAGCTTTGGAAGATGATAAGCAGGCATCCCAACAACATGACCAGTCCAACAAAATTGATGTTGACGAATCATTGCTTTGACACTGGTGATCTTTGCTTCTTCCAGTACACTGACATTTGCTTGCCTTTCTTCCAAGTAATATTTAATTTATTTTCGAAGACACCATTGATGGACTCTTTCAAGTAGTTGGAGATGGTGCTTGTAGGTGGTCCATGTTTTGCAAGCATACAGTAAGGTTGGTAGTACAATGGCTTTGTAAACAAGCATTTTAGTTTCCCTGCGAATATCCCGCCCAGTGTAGGATTGGCAAATAGTCAGACACAGGACACAGTGATTCCCTCGATCATTTTGGTCGCTCTTTTCTGAACCATTCCAGAGCCCCTCTTGTCCTCCATTCCTAGGGATAGGGGCAAAACTACCCCCATCCACATAATATTGGCTGGGAAGCATCCTTGGCATAGGTTTATGGCAGGCAGATGCAGAGCACACTCTGTGAGTGATGCATTGTAGTTTATTCTTTCTCACTGCTTTTTAAAGTAGATTTGCTCAGGTTCCTTCTTTTGTTTCTAACGGATGCTCCTGCCAAAATCCTGAGCTGACTCATCGGGTTGCTTCAACCAAATTGATTATGCACTCGCTTTAATCATTTATAACAGAACTTCCGAACTTGGTTCTTTAGTACCAGATTTGCTGCTGGGTTCCTTCTGCTCTCAAGAACATCTAAGTCACTCTGAAAGTATACAAGACCAGTCAAAAGCAATGGTCTTTTAAATAAACATCTTGAGATGTTTGTTCTGTATTCCCCAAAGACGTGCTCTGTGGGGAGTTGGCTTCAGGCACCTGGCCTATTGGCAGAACAACTTTGCATTGCAAACAGGGGTGCAAACTTGAATGAAATATTGCAGGGCTCCAGGAAAGCCCCACCCCACATAATCAATCACAAGACGGCAATGCCCATCAATTTTGGGGTGGGGTGGGGTGGGTGGGTGGCCATCTCATATATTTTATTGTGGGGCGAAGGGATCTCAGCCCCTAGGAGTTGACTCCTATGAATACAAAAAAAATCTGCAAACATGGCAGGAAGGCTGGCAACATTAACCTCAGTATGGGAATCCCTTGCAGACGACCACAGTGCTTGGACACAGACAGACAGGTCATGTATCCAGCGTTAGAATATTCCGTTCCACCTTAAGAACAGATGTGAGGATTGTTGTATGTCACGTGTCTGTTTACACTCCAGCTCAGCTTGCTGGGAACTTCTGTTTTGTGTATAGCTATTGCTTATGCTGTGTGCTCTTGGACACGAAGGGAGAAGACATGTTTTTCCTTTGTCCTGATGTATGCTGAATAAACTGCCTGTAAATATGCTCTCACAGCCGTCTCCTGCCATTGCTGTTGCGCAATGTTATTTACTCTGCTGAGTGTTGCGTGCTCCAGTTTCTGAAGGCTTCTGAAGGCTGTGGGTCGCAGTTTCATGCTAATCCAAGGACTGGAGATCGCCCGGCTTACCGGCCGGTGGGCTGGAGCCAGCTGGGGGCTTGCAAATTGCCCCCGTTCCCTTGGATGCATCCCAACATCCAGTGACCAGAGGAGGAACGACTGCTGGGTGGAGCACAGAGAGATATCATGCAATGGTGCATCTGCAGCCAGGGCAGTCTTAAGCATATCCGGTGCCGTGGTGCAAAGATCTCTCCGGCGTCCCACCCCCTGTTTCCCAGAGTTGTTGACCTTTTCCCAAGCCTCTGCGGGATCGCTCTCCTCCCATGGAGGCTTGGGAAGGAAGCTGCATGTCCGCCAGCCATATGGTTGACGGGACACAGCTGACGGGTGTGCAGGAGGGAAAGGGGCGGCCGCTGGCAAAGCCGCACAGCTCCCCCACTCGCTGGGGCGCCCCTGAGAGGCCGGTGCCCTGGCACAAGGCACCACTAAGCCCTATGGGAAGGACGGCCTTTTTCTGCCCCAGCTGCAACAAAACATGAGATTGCATTTGAAAATGATCAAAGGGGAGAGCAATTTTTGGTGTGAAATTCTCATGGGTGTGGGGTGCAGGGTTTTTGTTTTTTTTTGCACTTACTTTGCTTTTGAGGTGCCTGAGGGGTGTTTGCAGATGTCCTTTCCACCACTCTGCCAATCAAGTCACCAGTCGCTCGGCACTCTGCAGCCTCCCTGGGTGCCTGCGCTTCAACTAGAGCCCAGAGTGAGACATTGTGAAGTCTTCCTCCTACAGGGCTTTTTCAGATTAGGACATGTGGGTAGCAGTAGAGGCTGGCAGAGTGCTGAATAAATGCTTACAGGAAAGAAAAACAGACACGCTGCCCTTTGCCAGTTTGTAAGTACAGTGGTGCCTCGCAAGACGAAAAGAATCCGTTCCGTGAGTCGCTTCGTCTAGCGGTTTTTTCGTCTTGCGAAGCAACCCCATTAGCGGATTAGCACTATTAGCGGTTTAGCGGCTATTAGCGGCTATTAAAGGCTTAAGGGATTAGCGGATTAGCTGCTAAAAGGCTATTAGCAGCTTAGTGCCTTAGAAAAAGGGGGTGGGGAGCGAAAAAAAACCCCAGGAATCGCAAGACATTTCCGTCTTGCGAAGCAAGCCCATAGAGAAATTCGTCCTGCGAAGCACCTCCAAAACGGAAAACCCTTTCGTCTAGCGGGTTTTCCGTCTTGCGAGGCATTCGTCTTGCGGGGCACCACTGTATCAGGTAAGCTTAAAAACAACAACAGCACGTGCCCACGAAAATACTGAAGTAGTTCTTACCTGACCTGAGGCCGAGACAAATGGAAGCCTCGTTTTCGGAAGAAGAAAACTTTTGAGAAGTGGGAGGACAGATTTCTGCACTGTTTACGAAGTGTGTGACAGGCTGATGGTGTACAGTCATACCTTGGGTTACAGACGCTTCAGGTTGTGTTTTTTTGGGTTACGGACTGCTGAAACCCGGAAGTACCGAAATAGGTTACTTCCGGGTTTCGGCGGTCACACATGTGCAGAAGCGCTAAATCGCACTTTGCACATACACAGAAGCCCCAAATCACAATCCGCGCATGCACAGACGCGCTGCTGTGGGTTGCGAATGCTGCGGGTTGCAAATGTGCATCCTGTACGGATCATGTTCGCAACCTGAGTGTCCACTGTATACAGGTCTGATTTCCAACAAGGGCAAACAGCTAGGGGGCTTCAGTGAAACAGTTGGTGGGGCTGCCTCTGCTGCCCCCATGGCATCTGCTGCCTGAGGCAATCACCTCACTTTGTCTAATGGCAGAGCCAGCTCTGCCAGTGCTGAAGAGATGGTAGACCAAACCATGGCTGCTGAAGATTCGAATGGCCTTGGATTAAGTGCTCGCAGACTGATTCACTTTAATTGGTTGGGCAAGCTGGAAATAACACCACGAGGCGCTTGCTCTTTAAAAGACAGGTTTTTCTCGAGCTGAGGAAGTTCTTCTTTAACGAGGTGACTTGGACGAAGGAAATCATGGGCTTGAATGCTGAGGGGAAGTTAGCATTCCCTCCAAATCGATGGTGAATAGATTATACAATCCTCTGTAAGGTTCCCAAAGTGTGTAGACCTGCTGGACAAAGGTGTCTGAGTTAAATGGATGAATGAATCACGGTTTAAGTAGATTGCCTGGGATAGCTGCAGTTACTTTTGTACGTGCCCAGTGATTTATTTTTCAACAGGAGGATGCAATGGATGAGGGGACAGATGCTGTTTGAGAAACGGATTCTCAAAGAGTGAAGGTAGGCCTAGGAAAGGGAGAGAATTGAGTCTGGTCCTTACTTCAAAGCGAACTGACCTAATTTCCACCTCCTAGTCTAACACATGGGATCAGAATGCCATTATCCTTTGCATTTTGCACATCTCTAAATCTTGTGGATACAGTTCCCCGGCTCAAATAGAAGAAAATACTGAATTTTGCAAGATTTTTTAAAAAAAGTAATTTAGGATATTCATTTAGAAATGTGTGCATGGAGATAAAACACATATTCATGAGATTAAGTCTGAAATTTAATATGTCTCTAAATATGATTTTTGCACAGATTTTTTTTTTCTTTAAGAGAAAGCAGATCTATGTAGGACGGAACGAATTTGTAAATGAGCAAATGGGAAACTGGCATGAACCTGAAACAGACTAAACTGCCCATCCTTTACTAGGGCCGTTCTACACAAGCAGCGGGGGAATGAGATGGCCAGGGGTGTGTGGTGTGATAGAATGGATTGCAACGCTTTGGACTGCCGGTCCCCACTAACCAAGCAATACAGGAGCAGGGCAACCCCAAACATTGAAAATCCCAAAGCAGGCTAACCCATTCTTGTAAAGCAGGCATAGGCAAACTTAGCCCTCCAGATGTTTTGGGACTACAATTCCCATCATCCCTGACCATTGGTCCTCTTAGCTAGGAATGGTGGGAGTTGTAGTCCCAAAACATCTGGAGGGCCGAGTTTGCCTATGCCTGCTCTAAAGGCCTGGGAAAACAGATAGTTCATGGCTCATTGTGAGTTGATGCTCTATGGACTTAACTGCAGGTGTAGTGTAGATAGGTTTGTCACACATATTCAGAAACTGGCTGCAGAACTTGACATCCCGTAGGTTGCATTTCTGGACCTCAAGCAGGTAAAGGTAAAGGGACCCCTGACCATTAGGTCCAGTCATGACCAACTCTGGGGTTGCAGCGCTCATCTCGCTTTAATGGCCAAGGGAGCCGGCGTACAGCTTCCGGGTCATGTGGCCAGCATGACTAAGCCGCTTCTGGCGAACCAGAACAGCATACGGAAACACTGTTTACCTTCCCGCCGGAGTTGTACCTATTTATCTACTTGCACTTTGACATGCTTTCAAACTGCTAGGTTGGCAGGAGCAGGGACCGAGCAATGGGAGCTCACCCCGTCGGGGGATTCGAACTGCCAACCTTCTGATCAGCAAGTCCTAGGCTCCATGGTTTAGCCCACAGCGCCACCCACATCCCCCTCAAGCAGGTAGGAGTGCTGAAACTTACTGGTGAAGCAGGGCGGCCCAACTTTCCATACCAAGTGGGCTCCAGTAGGACTTCAACATGGCACCCATGACTCCCACATTGCCTTGCCCGGCGGGAGGTGGGAGTGAGTGGAGCCAAAATTTGCCCCCAGCCCCAGCCCTCGAGTTGCCTTGTGCCAAGTGAGGTGCTGCATTTTGGGAAAGTGGCTCAAGGCTCTGGCAGGGTGCTAGAGCCTTTCCACGCCACTCCCAAAGTTGGGAAAGCACTAACTAGGCTTTAGGATGAAGGCAAAGGGACTCTAGGACCCTATCAGAGCCTTATACCCAGGGCAGCAATCTTTTTAGTGAGGTGCCTCGTGTGTGGTGCCACACAACACCCTGACGCCACAAGCGCAATGCTGCAAGGAGCCAGGGGGTGGAGCCGAATGCCCCCTGAATATCGAGGGGGCTCAGGCCTCTCAAAAAAATAAATAAATATGGCCCCCTGAAATTGCCCCTTAGAGTTGGCAAGGCTGCTCATGCCTTCTTCCCAAAGCACAGCATCTTACTTATTCTGCTTTGGGAAGGTGGCGCAAGAGCTGGGGTGAGTGTATGTGTCAAATGTCAGCAAAGGTCACCAAAAAAAGGCCACCAGTTGGACCATCCTGTGCTAAGGAGTCAAAAAGAGTTACCAATACAGGATATGCAATCAAAGCAATTCCAGCTTAGAGTGGTGCCTCGCAAGACGAAAAGAATCCGTTCCGCGAGTCTCTTCGTCTAGCGGTTTTTTCATCTTGCGAAGCAACCCCATTAGCGGATTAGCGCTATTAGCGGTTTAGCGGCTATTAGCGGCTATTAAAGGCTTCAGGGATTAGCGGATTAGCTGCTAAAAGGCTATTAGCAGCTTAGTGCCTTAGAAAAAGGGGGTGGGGAGCGAAAAAAAATCTCAGGAACTCGCAAGACATTTTCGTCTTGCGAAGCAAGCCCATAGGAAATTCGTTCTGCGAAGCACCTCCAAAACGGAAAACCCTTTCGTCTAGCGGGTTTTCCGTCTTGCGAGGCATTCGTCTTGCGGGGCACCACTGTATTTAAAAGAGAGTTCAGTCCAGGAATTAAGGGAACAAATATACTGTTCCCAATCATTTGTGGGTTATACTGTCTTTCCCTCCCCGCCCCCATTTGTAGGGAATTTGTAACCTAAAAAAAGGATACAAAACTGTGACGCAAATACCGTCCCTCATACATTTTTTTACCGTGAACCTGTTAAGGGGCCTCGAAACAGACAAACCCATAAGGATCTCCCCTGGCCACCTTGCAATGATAAGATAAGATGATCATTGCAAAAATGGTTCAGGAATTCTCAGGTGAGGATGAGTCAGGAAAATGAAAGCCTCTTTCTCGGGGGGAGAAAACGGCCCCAGTCCAGTATACCTGAAGGAGCGTCTCTACCTCCATCGTTCTACCCGGACACTGAGGTCCAGCACTGAGGGCCTTCTGGCGGTTCCCTCGCTGCAAGAAGCCAAGTTACAGGGAACCAGGAAGAGGGCCTTCTTGGTGGTGGCACCCACCCTGTGGAACGCCCTCCCACCAGATGTCAAAGAGAAAAATAACTACCAAACTTTTAGAAGACATCTGAAGGCAGCCCTGTTTAGGGACGCTTTTAATGTTTAACAGACTGCTGTATTTTAATACTTTGTTGGAAGCCGCCCAGAGCGGCTGGGGAAACCCAGCCAGATGGGAGGGGTATAAATAATAAATTATTATTATTATTATTATTTGAGAAACCGGAGAGCAGATTTGACACATTATTCATTCCTGAGTCCTGGCGCCCCTCCTCTGATTGCTGCCCATGGCCCAGCAATGGCCACAGACTCACAACAAAAAAATCTGATTCTTTCAGCACATCAGATTGACTCTATGGAGCTAAATGCTAATTTATTTATTTTTTGCTTGCGTTCGTCATATATCACATCCTTGTTCCTCGACGGTTTTCTCCGGAGGTTCACATTTGTTATTTCTCCTACTCCTGCACCTGCTTGATATTTCTGCTTGCTAGATTGGGGAAAGTAAAAATAGGATTTCCCACTTAATGACATTTCTATACTTGCAACATTTTGATTGACATGTTTGTGCACCCTGCTGCTTCCCCCCTCCCTTAATCCCCCCCTTTTTTGTCGCTCACAGACAGATAAAGCATCATTGCTACAACCTCACCTCTGGTTTAAGGTGAAGGACATTCCTATCCAGAGTGTCTGAACTGGGTGCAGACTTCGCTACCGTTGATGGAGGGAGACAACTTTTGCTCATGGCCTTTGCCTCCACCTCGTGATTTCCTGGGGTATAATAGGAGGTAGCACTAGGGGAAATTAATCTACCCTGTGTCAGCATTGCCCTTGAGCCAGTGCCACCAACTGGACTCACACACTTCAGCCCTGACTGGGCTAGGTGTGCTGGGTAGCACTTCCAGAGGCCACCTTCTGCACAGGAACAGGTCAAAGTGCTGTGGACTCACAGCTTAGAGTTGTGAGCACCGGATTCACTCCAACAAGAAGACAGTCATCGCACAGCAGAGTATAGCAGAGTATAGCAGAGCATAAACAACTCGAAGAGCAGCTCTGTAGAATATCTTCTTTTATTCTATCTACAACTATAACACACAACTATGTACAGAGCTAAATGAGGTGCACTGAGTGTCTGCAGCTGCTCTTAGCAGCAACCTTATCTATACACACGATCTCTCTCTGACACTCAGTCTCTCTCTCTCTGATGTGAGGCTGGAGCGGAATAAGTAGTGAGCAGAAACCGCCCCCTCCTCTCTGGAGAATCAGCAGAGAACATCAGCAGATTCTTGGATATGGGAGGGGTGAAATCTCCTCACCCTGCTCTGCCAGCAGCATCCCTATCATGAGTCTCCCATGAATGGAAGGAGGCCTTTTGTCCATGGGAGGAAAGGTCTTTATCCAGCCCTTTGCTTTTATCCAGAGGGCTACACTGTTGTCTTCCTTTCAATTGGAATTCAGGGTAATCTTTAAGTGTTTGCTGATTGCCCCCAGTGTTTCTTAAAATTCTTTGGCACATAGGAAAGTTAAAACGGATTTGCAAAGCATAGTTTGTGCTAACTATGGTTTGATGCCAGGATAGCTAAGATCAGGCATAGGAAACTCGGCCCTCCAGATGTCTTGGGACTACAGTTCCCATAATCCCTGACTACTGGTCCTGTTAGATAGGGATCATGGGAATTGTAATCCCAAAACATTTGGAGAGCCGAGTTTGCTTATGCCTGGCCAAGATGGTGCACAATTATTGTTGGACTAGAATGCTCATCAGCCCTGGAAGGCACATTCTACCATATGTGGTGGAAGTGCAAAATTATAAAAACATTATGGGAAATGATATATAACAGGGACGTTATAAAACTGGCAGTGATCTACCCATTGTCGTTGGATGGGCCAAAGGGGGGAGGGAGGGAGATCACTGGGGGGGGCCAGAGATCTACCAGGATCTATCAGGAGTGCCCCATGATCTATCCCTTGCTTAGGATGACATTTGGGCCAAGTGGGGAAGCAGAAAAAGGAAAGGGGTGAAGGTTTAGTTTACCTACGACTTAAGTAGACTCATAGAATTGTAGTGTTGAAAAGGACCCTGGGGGTGATCTAGTCCAACCCCCTGCCAGGCAGGAATATGCAGCACAGGGATCAAACCTGCAACCTTGGTGTTCTCAGCACCACGCTCTAACCAACTGAGTTATCTAGTTAACTAAAGCCTGGAGGAAAATTACTGGTAGTGGCAATAGCGCCTTCTAGATTCTAGTGACATCACACCACCATGTAAATTTCTTTTTTTTTCTTCCAAAAATTTATTGGTTTTCTCTTATAGCACACAGACATAAACACAGGAAAAAAACACCATTACATTTAACACAACATAAAAACTTAACAACAATAAAAACACAAATAATAAAAGGAGAATTTTTTCTTCTTATTCCCTGGTATATTTACATTGCTAAAAGACTTCCTCAACACCTCCCAATCTGAATTTCATCATAACACCTATTTAGCAGTTCCCAATTTCATATTTATAGCATCAATATCCTCTTTCATGACAGCCTTCTTATCCTTACTTTCAATTGTAATCCATAATAGTCATCATTATTAATCTTTTTCTATCCCTTAGCCTAGTCTGTTACTTCTAGGAATTTCTTAATGATCTTATATTACAATATCTCGCTAAATATTCTTTAAATTTCTTCCAGTCTTCTTGTGTTTCCTCCTCTTTCTGGTTGCGGATTCTTCCAGTCAGGTCAGCCAGCTCCGAAAAGTCCATCATCTTCATCTGCCATTCGTCTATTGTTGGTATTTATTGCAATTTCCAATTTTTGGCTAATAAAAGTCTTGCTGCTGTAGTAGCATACAAAAACAGTCTAACATCCTTGGGCAATTCCGGTCCTGTTATTCCAATTAGAAAGGCTTCTGGTTTCTTAATAAATGTATTTTTCAACATATTTTTAAATTCGTTATACATCTTTCCCCAAAAGTCTTTCACCACATATGATAAAAAGTGCCTTCTTTCTCTTTACATTTCCAACATAGATTATCATTAGTGTGGTAGATTTTTGCTAGTTTCACCAGGGTTAAGTACCACACCATGTAAATTCTGTACTCTAGTGGATCCTGGAAAGAACAAAATGATGACCACTGATTACTAAGACTTTGGAGATTGCCACAGTGAGGTATTGAAAAGGGAGAAAATTAAGCCGGTGAGCCAGAAAGGCCCCAGATTTCAGCTGCTACTTGCCAAATCATTGAAGAACTTTTAGCCCAGCCCTCTTCTCTCTGTCTCTGTCTCCCTCGCCTCACCAAATTTGAATGATTTGGGCTTAACCGCAGGAGACATTCATGGCAGGGGAAAATGTGTGCTAGCAATGGACCCTCCGGTTACCTTTTGAATCGTTTTCTGCCGGGTTTTCAAACGTTAATTGACAAAAAAGAGAGAGGAGAGAATTGTATTAGAAACCAGGCACCGGCTTGATTGTAGCGAAGCTGGAAACCAGGGGAAAGAGCTTTGATTAAACAAGCGCTTCCGAAAGAGAACCCAGACATAAATATCCTTAGCCACTCTGCCTGAAAATTATGGGAAGTGGAAGGAACCTCTTCTGCAGATGGGCAAACCCCCGTGACTTCGCCAGTTATCCCTTACTTAAAAGCTATCAATTTAGAGCTGTCATGTGTATTGCCTCCGGAGTCGAATGAACCTTTTCAGTCTTTAATTAAGGGTGACAAACTCTTTGAACATCACAGCATTCATCTGTTCATGTGTGCAAAGCCGAGTGTAACAAAAGAATTTAATCAAACTACAAGCCTAATAAAGACTCCGTTGCCTGAACTAAATGATGTTATTGTGGCAGCCGCTCATAGTTTTACATTTAAAAAAGCGGGTCAGAGTGTTCATTCATCTTGATTAGCAATGCCAACCTAATTACTTCTGGAGGAAACAGTAATTAGCTGGAGTCTCACCTCATTAATCATGACATTCTTGTAGCAGACTATTTTTATCTGATAAATGGCTTGGATTGGAACAAGGTGTATATTTGAATTGTAGTTAATTGTACACAGCTTGCTGCATTTCACATTTTTTATCATTTAACTGCTTCCTTCCTATCAACATGCCGAGGCAATTTTGTGTGTGTGTGTGTGGGGGGGGGGATGGAACCTAAAAAGTAAAGATCAGCAACTAGATGCCCCTGTATGAAATCTGGCTTCCACTTTTCCATCAGTAGCTAACCTCCTGAGACCATTCCATGCTGAAATATACTCGGAGTCGAGGGTGGATTTCATGCTCTTTATTCAGCTCATAGTGGTGAGGAGGAATGGAAGTTCCCCCACGATATCTGCTTTATATACATTATTTACACAATGGCCTGCACGTGATTGGCTAATTCCAGGATTCTCCTGTAGGCCAATCAGGTTGTGGATTCACTTCCACCTGGAGCTGGATTGGGTGGCTCCTGCGGACCAATCATACTGCTGCATTGTTCTAGGACCAATCAGACTGCTGCATTCTGAATCGTATTGATCTAGGACCAATCAGACTGCTGCATTTTGGATCCTATTGTTCTAGGACCAATCAGACTGCTGCATTTTGGATCCTATTCAACTCAGTACATAACAGCTCAAATGCTGTAGTAGCAACCATGATGGAACTAAGCAGGTCTCTGTCAATATCAGGATGAGCGATTGCCTGGGAACCGCACGTAAGCTTCCTTGCGTTTCATCTTGAGTTCCATCGTGGAACAAAGGCAGGCTAATACTATCTGCAGTCAGTAGAGCACGAGACTCTTAATTTCAGGGTTGTGGGTTTGAGCCTCACAAAGAGCAAAAAGAAGCTAGTCTTGGTGCACATGGACTTCATAAAATCATAGAGCTGGATCATCTCATCCAACGCCGTGCAATGCAGGAAAATGCGCCCATACGAGGATCAAACCCATGACCTTGGCATTATTAATAAATAATAATAATTTTTAAAAATTTATATCCCGCCCTCCCCAGCCAAAGCCGGGCTCAGAGCAGCTAACAACAGTAAAATAATACAGCATTCTAAAATCAATTCATTATAAAATCAGTTCAAATCAAATTAATGGCAACCTTTGGGCTAGCGTTCTGTGAAGAATTACCAAAGGAGGGAGTCAGGCTGTGCCCTGGCCAAAGACCTGGCGGAACAGCTCTGTCTTGCAGTCCCTGTGGAAAGATGTCAAGTCCTGCAGGGACCTAGTCACTTGTGACAGAGCGTTCCACCAGATCGGAGCCACAGCCGAAAAAGCCTTGGCTCTGGTTGAGGCCAGCCTAACCTCCCTGTGGCCCGGGACCTCCGAAGTGTTTTTGTTTGAAGACCGTAAGGTCCTCCGTGGGGCATACCTGGAGAGGCGGTCCCGTAGGTACGAGGGTCCTAGACCGTATAGGGCTTTAAGGGTTAAAACCAGCACCTTAAACCTGATCCTGTACTCCACCGGGAGCCAGTGCAGCTGGTATAGCACTGGGTGAATGTGATCCCGCAGCGAGGACCCCATAAGGAGTCTCGCCGCGGCATTCTGCCCCCGCTGGAGTTTCTGGGTCAGTTTCTGGCACCATGCTCTGAGCTAATCAGCAAGGCTATTTGCCTCTGCCATTTTCAGTGACCCCACCATAAGCTCTGATGCCGAGACGTCTACTTTGATGTGGCCATAGCCACCACTGTCATGAACTGGCAGACGACAGCGAGGAGGAAGAGGATCTTGGCGAGGGGTGTAGCTGGGACTGGGACACACTGGGGCAAGCTGGGGATGGGGATGGAGGGGTTGACATAGGAACGACTCAAGGGGTGGCAGAGGATGGCAAGGGGGTGGGGGTCAGTGCACAGGAACCAGAGCAGCAGGACCCATCGCCTGAGCTGGCCTCGGTCCTGTATACCTGAAGGAGTGTCTCCACCCCCATCATTTAGCTGAGATCCAGTGCTGAGGGCCTTCTGACGGTTCCCTCATTGCAAGAAGTGAGGTTACAGGGAACCAGACAGAGTTTCTCGGTAGTGGCGCCCGCCCTGTGGAACGCCCTCCCTTCAGATGCGAAGGAAATAAGTAGCTATCTTCTCTTTAAAAGACATCTGAAGGCAGCTCTGCTTAGGGAAGTTTTTAATATTTAATGCTGTATTGTTTTTAACACTCAATTGGAAGCTGCCCAGAGTGGCTGGGGAAACTCAGCCACATGGGTGGGGTATCAATAGTAAATATTATTATTATTATTATTATTATTATTATTATTATTATTATTATTATTGATGCCCCTGTCTCCCCAAACATGGCAAGCTCTGAGGTGTAGGGAACAGTGGGAGAGGTGCTCCTGGAGGCAGAGGCAGGCAAGGGCCCACAGCCCAGCTCTCTAGCTGGCCAGGTGGGGCTCACTAGCCGGGAGGAGGGCTGTGCTTCCTCAGTTGGAGTAGGCTTGGAACAGGTGAGGGTCATCTGCCTCATCAAGCCCAGATGCTGCAATCAGCAGGCAAAGTGCAACAGGGAAGCAGAGCTGAGGTGCTGGTTTCTGCTCAACTGCCCATGTTGAGGGACCTTAGTTTGGAGGCTCCATGATCTCTGTGGGACTGTGGTTCGGTTTGGACTCTGGATTTTGGACTTTGGACATGTGGATCGATCTTGGACTGGAGATTTGGCCTACTGACTTGTTGCCAGGTAGGCAAGGGGTTCAGGACAGCTACTGACTAGCGTTGTAACCTGACTGAGAATGTCTTGATGCTGATGATGCTGATAATAATAATAATAATAATAATAATAATAATAATAATAATAATATTTATTTATACCCCGCCCATCTGGCTGAGTTTCCCCAGCCACTCTGGGTGGCTCCCAATCCAGTGTTAAAAAACAACACAGCATTAAATATTAAAAACTTCTCTAAACATGGCTGCCTTCAGATGTCTTTTAAAAATAAGATAGCTGCTTATTTCCTTCACATCTGAAGGGAGGGTGTTCCACAGGGTGGGCGCCACTACCGAGAAGGCCCTCTGTCTGGTTCCCTGTAACCTCACTTCTCGCAATGAGGGAACTGCCAGAAGGCCCTCGGCGCTGGACTCAGTGTCTGGGCTGAACGATGAGGGTGGAGAGTCATCTCTCTTCATTCCCACACTGTGAATGAATCAGTTGTTTCGACTTCTTTGTCACAGTTTCTTTCCCACCGCCTTGACCACCTGACATGGTGCCACACCCAGGCATTGTGCAATATTGTTGTGCTTCTTCACAGCTGGTCCTGTGACTTGTCTCCCATGGTTTCCATAGTTACTTTCCCTGCCATGTTAGTAGTGCACCAGCAAAACAGACACATTGCTGTCATATGAAATCACCCTGATGTGTTTGTGATGACACGCAGTGACAGCATAGATCACTTGGTGTAACATAATAATGCTGGCTGCTTCCTCTTGTGTTGTCCAAAGGTCTCTTGTGTGGAGATATTGAATTGGTGCTTGTGAACCTATGTTTAGCAGAAGTATATCTGCAATTCATTTGCCTTGACATACCAACCAGAAGTTCTGCATGTACGATACTTAATTTTTGTATTTGTATTCATCAGCTCAACTTGTTTTGTGCTGTTACAGAGCCTATTTTGAAAGTTCTGAGGTTTCTTGATGCAACAGGACCTTGTTATTTCCTTAAAGCTGACCTGATTGTATAGTTATAATCAGTGCTTTTTCCTTTAAAAAAATGTTTAAGGGTACTCTCATTTTCCTACTCATATTGAAATACTGCCCCTCAATGAGGTCAAACTTAGATTCACAAAAGGTTTAGGGGTATGCGTACCCCCAGAAAAAAAGCACTGGTATAATACATACCAAACTCTATGTATGCCGGGGTATCCAACAGAGTGTAGAGGTAGAAAATCTGTGAAACCTATTGTTGGTGAGGTCAAGGTCACTATACAAGACCTGACCACATAACTGGTAAGAACCAGTTTAGGAGGAGCCTAACACGGACTGTTAAAGTGAAAAACAGCTCATGATAAGGTGCAAGGAGGGCTCTCCACGTAAAGCAAAAACTTGGCTTGAGCAAGTGTTTTCCCAGGACTGGATAAGAGATGGTGAGGTACTGGAGTGGCAGAGCTTGGTTGGCTAGAGAAAAAACAGCCAAGATTATGTATTTTTCCTATACAGTGGTACCTCGGGTTACATACGCTTCAGGTTACAAACGCTTCAGGTTACAGATTCCGCTAACCCAGAAATAGTACCTCGGGTTAAGAACTTTGCTTCAGGATGAGAACAGAAATCTTGCTCCGGCGGCGCAGCGGCAGCAGGAGGCCCCATTAGCTAAAGTGGTACCTCAGGTTAAGAACAGTTTCAGGTTAAGAATGGACCTCCGGAACGAATTAAGTACTTAACCCAAGGTACCACTGTATAGGGCATGTGTATAGGGAAATGCTGTCTGTCTGTCTGGTAATGCATTACTGAATGAAGTCTGACTAATTGGGAATTGGGTGAGGGCCTCTGTATTGAACACCCAAAGGGAATTTTCTCCCACAGTGCCCTCCAGTTGTTTTTGGATTCCAGCTCCCATCAGCCTGAGGCAACATGAACAATGGTCATGGAGGATGGAGTTGTGTTGTGATCCAGCAACACCTGGAGGGTCCCCACATTGGCTATCCCTGACGTAGATGCTGGATGCAAGCTTACAGAGGACATACTCCATTTTTTAAAAAATCACAAACTCGGCAGCTGTTCCAGTGGGCAGTCTGTAATTCAACACAACCATCACTCAAGATTCTTTCTGGAGTATCAACAACCCCTACTGACACCCCAGCTCTACTTGTGTTCTTGAGATGACTTCTTCCTTGCAAGAGACATGCCCCCCTGTGTCCTTGAACCTTGATGTTGAGGGAGGTGTCCATTTACGCTTCAGAGTTTCACTCATTGCCACTGATTCACAAGAAATCTGCCTTGCATTGACATGAGAGTGTATCAAGGATATATCATATACATGAACACCTCTCATTTCAATATATATTTTTCCTAGCTGCTATGGTTATTACTTTTTAACTTAGCGCTTTGCAGAAACCACTGGGTAGCTTGGTCTGAAAATTCCCAGACGGCCCTAGTTTCACCTTCTTCTTCTTCTTCTTCTTCTTCTTCTTCTTCTTCTTCTTCTTCTTCTTCTTCTTCTTCTTCTTCTTCTCCCTGCCTTCCCCCCCATGAGACTCAAGGTGGCTTACAGAAAAAAACAAAAATCACCAAAAACATAAAAAAGCAGTAATAAGAATAAAAAACAGTTAAGCGTTAATAGAATTAAAGTTATATACATATATAAAATTGAAATTGGACCATAATTAGCATATTGAGTGTGATGTTTATCTGGTTTTGGTACAACTGTAATATAAGCTTGATTAAATCTCGCTGATAAAATTCCGCTTTCAAATATCTCATCATACAATTGGTGAAGTTTCGGCACTAAAAGATCTATGCATGTTTTGTACAGCTCAATGGGAAATCCACTCAATCCAGGTGTTTTACCATTTGCATTTTAATAATTATTTGCTTAATCTCTAGCTCAGATACTGGAGCTAATAGCAAATGTATATCCTCTAGATGTGGCAGGTTAATTTTTTTAAAAAAGAAAGTCTCTATATCCTCATTCAATATGTTCCTTGGTTTGCTATATAATTCTGAATAGATTTTTTTTTTAACCAATCATTAATATCTGTTGAGGTTTTATTTATCTCATCTGTTTCCTCTTTAATAGTAGGAAACATTGCCCTGTTTTTCTTTTGCTTTTGACCTTACATGATGACTTGTACAATAGAAAACATTTAGAATTTATTGGACTATGTTGTATAGAAAGACTGTCTACTACAACAATATATTGTTGGAGATGTCAAATGTCCTACACTTACTAAGATTTGGGAGAAAGTAGTGGATTACATAAATATGAGTGTGCAGAGAAAGTGAAAAATTTCAGGGGGAAATATTCTGAATTACATACCTAGTGTACAGAATTGGACAATGGGGCAACATAAATGGATTCTTCATGCCCTTACTATGGCCAAAAGACTGATGCACTGGAAAGATAAGTATCCATTGAATCAATGGATTGAAGATAGGACTATGCTTGCAACTTAGGAATGGATTGCTTATAGATGTATACATTGCATGGACAAATATAACAATATTTGAACCACATTTGTACAAAATATAGTCTGTTAAAATGAACACATAGATAATAGGAATACTGATGCATTAGATAAGTATGTATGGAATTGGAATTGTTAACTCTGATAATGATATTGCATATCTCTTTTCGTTCTCACTAAAGTGGAGGCACTTACGGGGAGGTAGTTACTGTGGATAGAGATCAGGTTCAAAGCCTGAAATGAGTTGTACTTGAACCAACAGGTACACAGGGTGGGTGTCCTCATAGATCCAGCATTGTAGCTCAAGGCCCTGGTGGGCTTTGTAGCAAGCATGACTTGTTTCAGTTTTGTCTGGCTCATCAGCTACAATCATTCCGGGTGGTTGCAGTAGTCCATCCCCTGGTCCCATTTGGGCTACTGTAACATGTTAAGCAATGACAAACATGGACAGCATCTTAAAAAAAAAAAAAAGCAGAGACATCACCTTGCCAACAAAGGGCCGTATAGTTAAAGCTATGGTTTTCCCACTAGTGATGTATGGAAGTGAGAGCTGGACCATAAAGAAGGCTGATGGCCAAAGAATTGATGCTTTTGAATTATGGTGCTGGAGGAGACTCTTGAGAGTCCCATGGACTGCAAGAAGATCAAACCTATCCATTCTGAAGGAAATCAGCCCTGAGTGCTCACTGGAAGGACAGATCCTGAAGCTGAGGCTCCAATATTTTGGCCATCTCAGGAGAAGAGAAGACTCCCTGGAAAAGACCCTGATGTTGGGAAAGATTGAGGGCCCAAGGAGAAGGGGACGACAGAGGACGAGATGGTTGGACAGTATTCTCAAAGCTACCAGCATGAGTTTGACCAAACTGCGGGAGGCAGTGGGTGACAGGAGTGCCTGGCGTGCTCTGGTCCATGGGGTCACGAAGAGTCGGACACGACTAAACAACTAAACAACAACAACAAACAAACAAACATGGTATGCATGGAGCTGCCCTTGAAGATGACTTTGAAGCCTCCATTACTGCAGAGTTCAGTTGCCACAATGTCAACCTGTATTGCCAGGTGAGATCACGTTGCACCAGTTCTGAAGAAGTTACATTGGTTCTCTATTCACTTCTGAGCTCAAGTTAAGGTGGAAGACAGGTGAACTAATGCCAGTGTACTGGAAGAAGCAAAGATCACCAGCGCTGAAGCAATGATTCTTCAACATCAACTTCATTGGACTGGTCATGTAGTGCGGATGCCTGATTATCTTCTTCCGAAGCAACTACACTAATCCGAACTTAAAAATGGAAAGCGTAATGCTGGTGGTTGACAAAATAGGTTTAAAGCAGGCATCAGCAAACTTTTTCAGCAGGGGGACAGTCTACTGCCCCTCAGACCTTGTCGGGGGCAGGACTATATTTTGAAAATAAATGAATGAATGAATTCATATGTCCCACAAATACCCTAGAGATGCATTTTAAATAAAAGCACACATTCTACTCATGTAAAAACACACTAATTCCCAGTCAGTCTGCGGGCCAGATTTAGAAGGTGATTGTGCCAGATCTGGCCCCCAGGCTTTAGTTTGCCTACCCATGGTTTAAAGACTCTCTCAAGGCAAATCTAAAAAAATGTAGTATAACACCAACAATTGGGAAACACTTGCCTGCGAGTGCTCCAATTGGAGAACAGCCTTTACCAAAAGTGTCATGGGCTTTGAAGACACTCAAACTCAGGACGCAAGGGAGAAACGTGCTAAGAGGAAGGCACGCTTGGCAAATCCACACCGTGATCAATTCCGGCCCGGAAACCTATGTCCCCACTGTGGAAGGACGTGTGGATCCAGAATTGGTCTCCACAGTCACTTACGGACTCATTGCTAAAACCATGTTTATGGAAGACAATCTTACTCGGCTACGAGTGATCACCAAAGCTCACCTTTAAATCCCCAAGAGACTTGGGAGCAAGATATCCAAAGGCTATCTACAGAAGAGGCTCCACTTCAGGGTTTGCCAACCTCTTTGCACCAATGGACATATTTTGAGTTTACAATCCTACGATTCCACTCCTTCCCTGCTAATGTACAGGGCGTTTTGCTCAAATGATGGCCGCTCCAGTCCCTCTGTGCTGCTCTCCCTATCCCTGTGAAAACTTCCGTATTTGCCAAGTTGTGTCATGCAGTTTGCGTGCACACAAAGTTCCTGTTGGTGTGCACAGACTCATCCGAGGCGCTGTCCTTTGTATGCTGCTGAGCCCCGATGCTTCAGTTTAACCCCCAGTAATGTCGCTCTCATTGTCCTGCTAATCCCTGCTTCTCTCCACCCCCCACCAACATTTTAAGATGTAAGCCCCCATTGCCTTTATTTCCAAGTCCCGCACCTGATTTGAATAATACTGGCAACATTTTGTAATTTCCCCTCACGCTTATATGTTATCAACGGTGAGTATGTTCTAAAAGGAAGGGGGGAGCAGGGAAGCAAACAGCTAGTTATAACCCCTGCTGAGTTTCGGTAATTAAACTCCATTGCTTCAGTGTTATTATTTTCCTGTTCTTTCCCCTTCAAAACCGAGTCCAATACGCTTTCAACCATGAAGATTAAGCTACTTGCCCCTTTGACTCCTTCCTTCCTTTTTATCTCATTCATTCATATATATATATATATATATATATATATATATATATATATAAACACTCCACAACAAAATGACCAAACAAAGAAAAGACACAATATTCACCACAGAGTTATTTATTCATTAAAAGAAAAGGAAGATTGGAAATAGGGGCAAAAGACTAGAGTTTGATTTCAGTGACCTCCAGTTTCCTACAACGGTGTGTCCTCCTAAGGAGTTCAAGGAGCCATTTTGTATTCATGTATTTGCAAAGATTATTTGCGTCCACAGGATTTGGCACATAGATCCTTGTAATTTCCATACCGGTTGAGAATCTCACAACCATAAAAATATAATTTCTCTTCCATTGCAACTGTATATCTGTTTTACGTGTGGATTGCGCTATAAAGGTAAAGGTAAAGGTACCCCTGCCCGTACGTGCCAGACTCTAGGGTTGTGCGCCCATCTCACTCAAGAGGCCGGGGGCCAGCGCTGTCCGGAGACACTTCCAGGTCACGTGGCCAGCATGACATCGCTGCTCTGGCGAGCCAGAGCCGCACACGGAAACGCCGTTTATTTTCCCGCTAGTAAGCGGTCCCTATTTATCTACTTGCACCCAGGGGTGCTTTCGAGCTGGCAGGCGCTGGGACCGAACAACGGGAGCGCACCCCGCCACGGGGATTCAAACTGCCGACCTTTCGATCGGCAAGCCCTAGGCGCTGGAGCTTTTACCCACAGCGCCACCTGCGTCCCGTGGATTGCGCTAAGGGCCAACAAAAATCAATGAGATACACTCATAGAACTGCAGAGCTGGGAGAGACCTCCAAGGCTTATCTACTTCAACACTGTGCAACGTACGAATCACAGCTGAAGAATTTCTAACAGATGGCCAACCAACCTGTGTTCAATGGAGGAGAGTCCACTGCCTTCCAATGTCTCGCAGAGCCCAACAACTCTTATGGTCAGAAAGTTTTGAATTCAGCTTAGTCGAAATCTCATTCCTTTTAATTTGAATCCATTGGTTCAGGTCTTACTCTCTGGAGCACTATATTATTTTCCGTTCAGCAGCCTAACAGCCCACGGATAGAAACTGTTTTTTAGCCTGTTGGTACGACTGATTATACTTCTGTATCTCCTGCCCGGGGTGTGATTTGTCCCTGAGAATTTTTCTCGCTCTCCTAAGGCACCGATCCCTTGCGATGTCATCTAGCGGGCTCAGGGGCAGCCCACGATATCATGTGCTGTGTTCACCACCCTCTGTAAAGACTTTCTGTCCGTGGCTGTCAAGCCAACGTACCACACTGTAATACAGTATGAAAGGACACTTTCTGTTGTGGACCGGTAGAAGGAGGTCATCAATTGTTGTTTAACATTGTTCTTTCGCAAGACCCTGAGGAAATGGAGTCTCTGTTGGGCCTTCCTAACCACCTGAGTTATATTGTTTTTCCAAGTGAGGTCTTCACTAAGGTAATTAAAGGAATTTAAAGGAAGAGACTCTCTCCACAAAACCGCCCTGATATACAACAGGGCAAGTTCCCCCCTCTTCCTCCTTTAGTCTTGCCATGCTCTGCATTCTTGACATTCGGCTCCTGTGCTGGCAAATAGCTTAACCTTGCAGCCTTCGGCTTTGCTGGCATCTTAACAGGAAGAAGTAACTTGCACCACTGGCCTTTCCCAGAATTACATATGATTGGGCCGGTAGGTAGCCAATCCCATACGAGAAATTGGAGGAAGGGGGCGGGGCATGGAAGGGACACCAGACACGTGATATCACTGCACTGCATTTATGGTTTGGGTGGCAGTCTGGCATCTATTGCTGTGTGGATGGAGGATAATGGATGTTTCTCTTTTAAGCAGCTTTTGGGATGGAGTCTGTGTCATCACCACCTTTCCACCACAAATTATGCCCAAAGCGGCTTGTAACAATGAGAATGACACCTCACAAAGCCAATCAAAATATTCACAATAAAGAGCCAATAGTAGAATAGCAACATGAGTAAGTGTAACAGCATACCAAAAGCGACGCTTTGGTATTATAAATGTAGAAGCATAACACCTCATAAAGGTAAAGGAACCCCTGACCATTAGCTCCAGTCATGACCGACTCTGGGGTTGCGGTTCTCATCTCACTTTACTGGCCAAGGAAGCCGGCGTACAGCTTCTGGGTCATGTGGCCAGCATGACTGAGCCGCTTCTGGCGAACCAGAGCAGTGCACAGAAACGCCGTTTACCTTCCTGCCAGAGCGGTACCTATTTATCTACTTGCACTTTGACGTGCTTTTGAATTGCTAGGTTGGCAGGAGCAGGGACCGAGCAATGGGAGCTCACCCCGTTGCGGGGATTCGAACCGCCGACCTTCTGATCGGCAAGTCCTAGGCTCTGTGGTTTAACACACAGCGCCACGCGTGTCCCGTGTCACCTCATGGCAAGAGCCAAAATAAGGAGGGAGCTTGAACAATTTGACCTTGGCGTTCCAGTCACTGCCAGTTGTACAACTAGTTACTGTTGGATTGCATTGTTTTAATGAATATTTGATTATATATTGTACTTTTTTGAATTGCGTTGGGATGTCTGTTGGCGGTAGGAAATGAGTGATCATTTTAAGTAACCAACTTAAGGGAGCAAGCCTATGCACAGGAAGTTGGCACAGGGCAAGCAGGTACAAGTTAAACCGGTGTAAAGTTACCCTAGATCCAAACGACATTTAGCAGCGGGGCTGTTGCTGCTCGGCCCAATCCTGGCAGAGGGAAAACAAGCATTCTCTGCCAGGTGGCCATGTCACATGACCCAGCTGAGCAAGCTTAGTGCCCATCCTAAGTCTCCCCTCTCTGGTCTCCTTTTGGAGGACTTCAACCAGCTCTGGCTCAGCCACCTGAGCAAGTTACATTGCCATATTTTCGGCTGAGCTGCGGTTGGAGACTGGATGAGCCTGGCTAAGCCTGTCTAGGCTGGAGATCCACTGCATCCTAAGATACTCATCCCACAGGATTGTCTCCTTAAAGAGCTCTCAGAAAGAATGGCAGGCGGGGCCGTGAAGTTGCTGGTCAGGAAGCAAGCCTTATGAGGAACGGTTGAAGGAGCTGCGTATGTTTAGCCTGGAAAAGAGGAGACCGAGAGAAGCCACAATAGCCATCTTCAAATATCTCAAGGGCTGTCGAATGGAAGATGAAGCAAGTTTGTTTTCTCCTGCTCTAGAGGGCAGGGCTCAAACCCAATGGCTTCAAGTTATGAGAAAAGAGCTTCCGACTAAAAGTCAGAAACTTTCTGAGAGTGAGAGCTGTTCAACAGTAAAATGGACTCCTTTGGGAAGTGGTGGACTCTCCTTTCTTGGAGGTTTTTATTTTTTATATATATACATTTTTATTAGTTTTTTTTAAACATATCATTTCCAACAATCATATAACATAACTTCTTATCTTATACAATGTTTTGGACTTCTGTCAACACCTCTGATGATTTTCTGTTCTTTATCACTTATTCTGCATTTCTTAATTTCTCTGTTACTCTTAATTATCATTAACTAATAATTCTCCTCATAGTCTTCCTTGCAATATTTCAAATAGTCCTCCTTACAAAACCTCTTGCAGTCCTACTAGTGTAATCTGTTCATTACAATTACTTTTCAAATAGTTCATATATTTACTCCAGTCTTCTAAGACTCTCTGGTCCTGCAGGTTGTGAATCCTTCCTGTTAATTTATCCAGTTTTGCATAGTCCATCAATTTCATCCGCCATTCTTCTTTTGTCGGTAATTCTTCTTGCTTCCATTTTTGTGCCAACTTTCTTGGAGGCAGACTGGACAGCAGACTGAGGAGGCAGACTGAGTGGGCTCATCATAGTTTGCCACTCGATGACAAGATGCATTCTATTTGCATTAATTTGTATTACGATGCATTATGCATTATAGTTGCATTAAAATGTGCCTCTAGATATATCGCCTTCCTTGGAGGCTTTTAAGCAGAGGTTGGATGCCTATCTGCCATAGATGATTTAGTTGAGATTCCTGCATTGCAGGGGGTTGGACTAGATGACCCTCAGGATCCCTTCCAACTCCAGAATTCAATGATTCTAAGTCCACATCACTGCTCCTCAGTGCTTTTGGAGGGAGCCCGTCAGAAAGCGTGTCACTTAGGGTCCACTCAAGCCCTTAGGCATCTCTGGAAAGGTGGCTTCTCTTCCTATCTTGTTTTGGTAGCAAGCTGGTCAATAATAGTGGTCCCATCACCAAAGCAGAGACAACAAAGGTCCATATAGTTAAAGCTCTGGTTTTCCCAGTAGTGATGTATGGAAATGAGAGCTGGACCATAAAGAAGGCTGATCGCCGAAGAATTGATGCTTTTGAATTATAGTGCTGGAGGAGACTCTTGAGAGTCCCATGGACTGCGAGAAGATCAAACCTATCCATTCTGAAGGAAATCAGCCCTGGGTGCTCCCTGGAAGGACAGATCCTGAAGCTGAGGCTCCAATACTTTGGCTACCTCATGAGAAGAGAAGACTCCCTGGAAAAGGCCCTGATGTTGGGAAAGATGGAGGGCACAAGGAGAAGGGGACGACAGAGGACGAGATGGTTGGACAGTGGTCTCGAAGCTACCAGCATGAGTTTGACCAAACTGCGGGAGGCAGTGGAAGACAGGAGTGCCTGGCGTGCTCTGGTCCATGGGGTCATGAAGAGTCGGACACGACTAAATGACTAAACAACAACAACAATTTCAAAAAGTAAAAACCAGGACACCCCGAAAGCTGTTGAGCTTTTTAAAGGAAGAACCCAAAATTGTTGAGCTTTTAAAAACAAAACCGCCAAAAAAGGTGATCTTTTTCAATTGATTTGCCTGAGATCCAGGAAAAATGCCGCCTTTCAGAAACTCTCCTGGACGTCAATTCCGCCTTTGAAATCCCACTAATGTCCTGGAAAATCCAGACGTATGGCAGCTCTAGTCAATAATAGTAATAATTCACATTATTAATAAGGATTTTATTAGTGCAATGTGGCAGTGTGTTCAGATGGGCTTTCCACTGATGTTGTTAATCCCGTGCTTGTAAAACATTCTGAATGAGCAAAACCTGGGGAATTTAAAGTTAATGATTTTCCATTAAATGATATATCTGCTTGTTAACTGCAGTTATGTGGGCCTCCCCCCCCCCACTTTCACTCCAGTCATCAGGAGAGTCCCCTTCCCATTTAATGACTGTCTCATTAATCTCCAGTTATACAATAAAATTGTGCACATGTTTCTGGATTATGACCAATTGGAAATTAGAATTATGACTTTGCTGGGCTGGCTGTGTAACTCTGTTGGCAGCTGAGAATATGCATTTTGCAATGTGCTTCTGCACTGCTTTGTTCCTAATGTGTTTCTGACCTCACGTTCTTCATCTTTCAGACCCAAGTGCAGGATGTGTAAGCTTAAAAATAATCCCCCCAAAGTGTGAATAACAGGGCAAGTCTGGGGCTTAGTTCTCCTGGGTGCGGTTGAAAGCCTCTTTATGATTGTAGGGTTGTAAGAAGCCACAGTTTCCTGTCTCTCCCTGTATTTGTTGCAGGCAGCAATGTTTCTGTATTGCTGCAGTTCGTCTTCTGCCAAAACCTACACTACAGTGGTACCTCGGTTTTTGAACAGCTTAGTTTACAAACAACTTGGAACCCGAACTCTGCAAAACCGGAAATAGGTGTTCCAGTTTTCAAACGTTTTTCGGAAGCCGAATATGCTCCCTTTTGTGCCCCCGTGTTTCCTGTTGCGCTGCTAATTTGCGCCCCCCCCATTGTAATTCAAGCCTTTTGTTTCCGATTGCAATGTTCTGAGGTGATATTTGGAGCTTATATTTTCTGCTTTTGTTTCTGCTATTTATTTTGTGTTTTTTTGTTTTGAGGCTTTTTCAGTTAATTTGTTTTTGTGACTGTGTGGATCCCAGTTCAGCTACTAATTGATTGATTTGATTTGATTGTGTGAATGCAGAAATGGATAAAAGCTCCCTATCCAAACAATGACTATCACCAGTGCAGATAAGAATTTTTTATAATTTTAATAATCTACAATACTGTTTTATTTATTTTCTAGTACAGTACATTGATTTTTGCTTTCATTTTATGGATCAATGGTCTCGTTAGATAGTAAATGTTAAATTGCAGTTTTGGAGTTGTTTTTAAAAGTCTGGAATGGATTAATCCGTTTTGCATTACTTTCTATGGGAAAGCGCGCCTTGGTTTTGGAACGCTTTGGTTTTGGAATGGACTTCTGGAACGGATTAAATCTGAGAACCAAGGTACCTGTGCAAATTGCATTATTCCACCACATTCAAGTCAATTCAAAGGAAATGCCATGGGGAGGGCATAAAAAAGTATCGTTTGTGGACCGAAAGCAACAACGGCAGTTGCTACCAATCGCATTTCCTGGTTTGATTTCTGTTCTGGACATGGGACGAATAAGCAAACAACAGCAATTTCTGCTCCTGTTTCCCTTTACCTTGACCCTTTGTTCTCCTCACAAGGATGATGTGGTATCGAGCCAAGAGAGGTGGGAAAAAGCCCACCCTCTTGTCGCTGTGGCAACAGAGCCCACTCTTTTAAGATGCTGACGATGGGTACTTAATCCACTCTGAAGGATTTTGAGGAAGACTTGTGGGAAGAAATTCCTCTCAACGCTACTATTCCGTAAGGTCTGAAAGGCACTATAAAGGTCTATTTTGGGTCACAGCGCATAGAGCGGTTTGCTGATATTGCATGCTGGGAAGAATAACCTGCAAAATGGCCCTAGAAGGCAAAGCAGACTCATCCTGTGTAAGATCTGGCAACCGCAGGCCACACAGATCAACTTTGCTCTCTTTGTTCTGAAATTTGTTCCCCTACTGTTTGAGAGAAATCCTTGGCTGGGAAATTCAATGTGCCTTCCACATCACATATGTTTCAACAGCAGTAGCACCGTGGCCCCAGGCTATTCATTCATTTTTACAAAGTGGGAAGAAAACCTTTTGGATGCATACTTAAAAAAAAAAGAAAAAAGAGGGAGAGGGAAAAATACAAGTTTTGAGGCAGGTTGTTGCATGCCAGGTTCATATAATTTAGCAAAGTACTGGATCCATTTTAAAGTGCATACAATTTTGCAAGGCAGTTATTCAGAATCATTGTCCTGGATTATTGGTTTGCTTTTGTTTTATTATGTATTTGGTGTTCTCGTTTTGTATTTTCATGTAGTGAATGACCCAGTGATTTTCAGAGGAAGGGTGGAATACACATTTAATAAATAATAATGATAATTAGTTATACCCGCTTTTATCCACCTTTTTTCCCGTTGCATTTGGGAGGCTAAAAAGCTACCTGTGTGTGCTTATTTCTGCCATCAAAACCTCGTGTGCTTTAGTAAGCATTAGCATAGGGTAGTTATTCTAGCAGCCCTTGGACCTAATCATAGAATTGTAGAGTTGAAAGGAATAATAATAATAATAATAATAATAATAATAATAATAATATTTATATCCCACCCTCCCCAGCTGAAGCCGGGCTCAGAGCAGCTAACAACAGTAAAAGTAACACAGTTTACATAAAATCACAATCAATACATTCTAAAATCAATTCAGAATCAAATCAATTCAGAATCAAATTAATGGCAACCATTGGGCTAGAGTTCTATGAGGATTTCCAAATGAGGGGGTCAGGCTGAGCCTTGGCCAAAGGCCTGGTGGAACAGCTCTGTCTTGCAGGCCCTGCAGAAAGATGTCAAGTCCCACAGGGCCCCAGTCTCTTGTGACAGAGCGCTCCACCAGATTGGGGCCACAGCCAAAAGAGCCCTGGCTCTGGTGGAAGCCAGCCTAACCTCCCTGTGGCATGGGACCTCCAAGATGTTTTTGTTTGAAGACCGTAAGGTCCTCTGTGGGACATACCAGGAGAGGCGGTCCCATAGGTACGAGGGTCATCTAGTCCAACGCCCTGTAATGCAGGACACTCTTGTATTATAATAATAATAATAATAATAATAATAATAATAATAATAATAATAATAATTTATTATTTATACCAAACCTATCTGGCTGGGTTTCTCCAGCCACTCTGGGTGGCTTCCAACAGAACATTAAAATACAATAGTCCGTCAAACATTAAAAGCTTCCCTAAACAGGGCTGCCTTCAGATGTCGATCGAAACCATTACCCTGAGATTAAGAGTCTCATGCTCTGCCAATTGTGCTGATTGGGATTTTTAGAAGTATGTACACGGCCCTAGGGGCCTCTTGCAGCCCTCCATCCCTCTCTATCCATCCCCTGGGATTCTCCCTTGGGCTGTGAAATATACTCCGAGTCGCAAAGTGATTTCATGCTCTTTATTCAGCTCATAGTGGTGAGGAGGAATGAATGAATGTCCCCTCAAAGTATCTGCTTTATATACATTATTTACACAATGGGCTGCACATGATTGGCTAATTCTGGAATTCTACTGTAAACCAATCAGGTTGTGGATTCACTCATATCTGGAGCATGATTGGGTGGTTCCTGCCAACCAATCATACTGCTGCATTGTTCTAGGACCAATCAGACTGCTGCATTCTGGATCCTATTCAACTCAGTACATAACAGGCTGCCATCTTCCCTTGCTACACCCCCAACCAGCCCTGCCCCAGGCTCTCCCTTGGTGCTTTGGCCTGGCTTGGATGTGTCTTTGAACTGTAATGTCTCTTGCTTGTCTAGATGGAGAGAAGCATGTGTGTATACCTCTAATTTTTGCATAGCCCCATTCATTGCCCCCTCCACTTTTACCTCAGGCTCCCGCGGAGATAAAACAGAGCCTGCCCTCAGATTTAGAATCTAAAAGTCACAACATAAAAGGAAAAGGGATGGGAATAGCAGAAGAAGAAAAGTGTAGCTCGTTCTTATTTACAAAGTTTGGCAGGTAGTAATTCAATAGGTCATAGAGCTGGATCCTTGGACCTGTTGCTTCCTCTTCCTCTGATGGTCTCAGCAATGGAAGTTGGTAGCTGGAAGGAGGAGACCTCTAGAAGAAGCGCTATGCTGTCATGATGGAAGTGTTGGAGAAAAGCAAACACATTTTGGTCTCTTGAGTTCCTAGTTAACACATAGAATCATAGAATTATAGAGTTGGAAGAGACCACAAGGGCCATCGAGTCCAACCCCCTGCCAAGCAGGAAACACCATCAGAGCACTCCTGACATATGGTTGTCAAGCCTCTGCTTAAAGACCTCCAAAGAAGGAGACTCCACCACACTCCTTGGCAGCAAATTCCACTGTCGAACAGCTCTTACTGTCAGGAAGTTCTTCCTAATGTTTAGGTGGAATCTTCTTTCTTGTAGTTTGGATCCATTGCTCCGCGTCCGCTTCTCTGGAGCAGCAGAAAACAACCTTTCTCCCTCCTCTATGTGACATCCTTTTATATATTTGAACATGGCTATCATATCACCCATGCGTTACTTTAAACCACACGAGGGCACTCTTTGTCTAGCCAGCACCTGTTTGTAGCTTCTATGCTTGAGTGGAGTCGCTATGTTTATTGTTTTCTCCCAACTTGTTGAGACAATATGTTATTTTCTATCTCTCATCTCCACCCACCCTGCAAATAGTTCCTGCATGAATAAAGCTTTTGAACTCAGGAAACCGCATGTGATTATTGCAGTCTAATACACCCACGCTGCAAGGTGTTCTAGCAGCAGGGTGCATGGCTACATGGGCAAGTAAGACTACTGATTCTATGCAAATCTGTGTTGGTTACTTAGAATTGCTTTGCCTACCCACTTCTTTATTTTAAACCTTAATCCATCTTTGAATTTGGACCCTGGAGTTGACTGGATATTTTGCAGAGTCCAAAGGGATCTGTGCCATTTGTGTGTCATGAGGGGAGGGCCATAGCTCAGTGGTGCAGGATCTGCTCTGCAAGCAGAAGGTCCCTGGTCTGATCTCCACCATCCCTAGGCATCTCCTGCCTGATAACCTGGAGAGCTCTTGCCAGTCAGTGTAGATGAGACTGAGCAAGACTAATGGACTGCGTCTATTGAAAGCAGTGTCTTGTGTTCCTAGAAGGATGCCCCAGTGCAGAAGGGGATGCCTTTCCAAATGGGGAAGGAAGAGTAACAGAGGCAGAAACCTGCTCAGCTGAGACCAGTGCTTTTTTTCAGCTGGAGCACAGTTCCAGTGCCTCTCAGGTGGGCCCCATTGCAGGCTGGCACTCCCCCCTGCCTTGCCTTTATGTAAGTCTGAGAAACCCAAAACAGACATTTCAAGTCAAAACAGAAGCTGGATAGCGTGTGCAACTCTATACTTTCTTTTAGATCTATGACTCCACCTTAGCTCCTAGCCGTGATTGGTCGAGCTACTGGGCGGGGCCAATTTGTATTTCCTTTTCTTCAAGCTGTCTTCTGTGTAGTGGCAGCAGGCTTTAAGGTTTCCAGCCTGGCCTCTACCGTTGCATGAGGACCCTTCCATGTTGCCCTAGCCATCTGCCTGAATTTTTTAAATACATTTTTATTAATTTTTTAACATATCATTTCCGACAGCTTTTTAACATGCATTCTTATCTTATACAATATTTTAGACTTCCGTCAACTACCTCTGAAGATTTTCCATTCTTTATCACTTAATCTGCATTTCTTAATTTCTCTTGTTACTTTTAATTGTCTTTAACTAATGATTCTCTTCATAGTCTTCCTTGCAATATTTCACGTAATCCTCCTTACAAAACTTCTTGCAGTCCTACTAGCGTAATCTGTTTATTACAATTGCCTTTCAAATAGTTCAGATATTTACTCCAGTCCTCTATGAATCTCTGGCCCCGCAGGTTTTGAATCCTTCCTGTCAGTTTGTCTAATTCTGCATAGTCCATCAATTTCATTTGCCACTCTTCTTTCGTCAGTAGCATCTGCCTGAATCTGAGGGGTGTGTGCATTCATTTGACCCACACCAGAACCAGGGGGCACTGGCATCTGTTCAGGGATGCCCTGAGTTGTCCGGCGACTTACTGTACCAACTTCATGGTGAGTTCTGGCACCTATATTTTTTTGGGGACGGGACACACTGGCTAAGACAGAGTCCTCCCTTCCAGATTGAGCCTGCAGGCTTGTGGGAAACCCCTCCTATCAAAAGAGCCGGCGAGAGAGTCATCAGGAGGGGGGTGACTGTAGTTAAGAAGGGAGGAGACTTGCAGCAGTTGCAGCCCCACTTAGCAGGGATGGTAAACACATCTTTCAGAACAGGCTAGGCGGAGAGAGAGATTCGCTCAAGCTCACCCAGCAAGCTCAGGGACTGAGTGGGAACTGAACAGAGATCTCTCTGATCCTTCTCTGAAACCTGAAGCCCAGGGTGCATGGAAGGTAGATTGGGATCTGCTAGTACACTGCTGGGTGATTTGCAGCAGATCTGCAAGGATTTCTGACTCCCAATTATTTAATAATAAGTGACAACACGGTGATTTCCCCAACCCTAAAGAAGGCTCCTGTGTTGGGCTGGGATAGTTTGATGCAGCTTTGGCAAGCTGCGCTGGTGGGAGCTGATGGAAGCGATAATCCGTCATTCCATTTGGAGGGGCCCTGGGGTGGCAAAGGCTGGTCTAATGTAAAGACAGATCATGGCTTAATTGAAGTAGGAAACTGCATCCCACTGGCCTTTTTTTGTGGAAGTTGCTCAGGTGAATTCTGGCATGGAAAGCAGTTCTGTCGGCTCAGAATGTGCTCAGAGGCACCCTCTTCTTTAATTTCCACTGCATGTCTCTTGGTGCCTGCCTCTGCTTTGCAAAGATGTTGGGGTTTTAGTTAAAAACACACGCACATAACACAAAGTACGGTAGATCTGACATGCCCGGTCAGCCCATCCCTGCTCTAACTATTAGACCACACTGTCCCTTGTGAGCAAGTGTTAACTTGCAACATACCGTTGTGACAGCCTCCGCCAACCTGGTGCCCTCCATGTTTTGGACGGCAACCACGATCAGCCGGTGGGTAACGCTGCCGCAAACACCAGGATGGTGAAGCCTGTCCTGTATTGCTTGCAGATTTGGCCGACGGAAGTACTTCCTAGGAGTTCTGATTTTCCAAAGCTGCTATTTAGCGACAAAGCTAATGTTTCTCACTATGCGATACGCTATTTCTGTAAAACATGCCATACTGGAGCAGTAACTTACAATAGCTAAATTAGAGAGGGGGGGGGGAAGAGTGCTTTCCACTTAATCTGCTAAACCCCGCTGCCGTGATCTGCTTTGACATGCCCTTCTCAGAAATGTATGGAGGCTGACGACCTAAGTCTGGCACTTTTGTGAATGGCTTTCCTCGCTCTCACAGATTAGAACCAACCAGACCAATTTTAATCTTTTCAGTATCTGACTGTACTTGCGGTTTTAATGTTGTACTATTAGGGCCAAGAATATTCATGCAAGGATGTGACTTGCATAAAACTCAGAAAGCCAAAATTCAGACGCCTGCGTTTGAGAAGATCTGGAGATGTGTACCTCCCACAGAAAGCGATGGGCGAATATGTCCATTTCAGTTTCTATCGGTTTCCCATTTTCCTAACCTTCCGTTCTCCATGTTCCCACATTTGTGATTTCATTTGTTTATTTCTTAAGTCCTCATGAATATCCCCCAGCATTTTATATTGTGAATTTCTCCTAATATACACGTTTTTGCAAAGCAATGTTTCCTAATATTCTCCTTGAATATATGCATTCTCGTGCATGCTACTCGGCTGCAGAACCACTCTGCAAAATTCAGAGAAGTCAGAATTTTGCTGGGTGGCTGTGTTTGGGTTTGTGTATTATTTCAGAAAGTGTGAATTGGTAAGTTAGCCTTTCAGTGCAAAACGGATTGAATTTCTGCCCTTTCTCTACAAAAGGCTGAAACAGCCCAGTGTGTACAGCATTTATAACTACATCGGTTCACCTCCCGCATTCGACATTATCAGCTCTATATCCGCTGACATTATACAGTACATTTTTAATACGTTATCTTTTCATGTCTTCCTTTTTATCGCCAGGACCTCTGTGAGCCCACAAGAGTGCTAGATGCTGGTGGTGGGGGAACTTGATACAATTCTTCCCTTGCAACTTTTATGTGTATTATCATCATACAGGGACAAGAAAGACCAAACTAAGTGTGGAAGGCAAAGGAAGTATTAAAAGATTCTCTGCTTTATTACCATCTGAAGCCAAGAGTATCGGCTCTGCAGGGTGTGATAGACATTTGACTAAACGCTCAACACAAGGAACCATCACAGCATCCAAAAGCCTTTTTAATATCCAATGTCTCATTTAAACAGACTTCAAAAGACCAATTTGGAGTGCCCTAATTTTTTTCTTCATTTATAGAAATGGTAGAGTATTAACTTCTTGAAAGAACACATGTCAAAGACAAGCTAGAATCTGAACTACCCGAGCAATATTTTTCTGCGATGGTGGCTTGTTAAAAAGGGCTATTTCTTAACAGGTCAGCCTGAAGTCAGGGGAAGAAGATAAACCACACAACACATTTATACATTTTTTAAAAAATCCCCCCCTGTGTTCAAAGTTTCATAGATTCTTTTCTTTTTTTTAAGATCCACAATGAATAACGAAACAAGAAACATGGGGTTATTTCCTGCATTAGCCCTACTCAGAGCAGATCCGTTGAAAATAATGCACTTGACTAGCTTAGGACTACTGATTTCAAGGGGTCTGCTCTGAATATAACTTCACTGGATATAGACTACTAAGAACAGCTTTGAAGCTGCTGTTAGCCCAATCCCAAGAAGCAGCTCAAGCAGGGAAGTAATAGTGCCACTGTATTCTGCTCTGGTCAGACCTCACCTGGAGTAGTGTGTCCAGTTCTGGGCACCACAGTTCAAGAAGGACACTGACAAACTGGAACGTGTCCAGAGGAGGGCAACCAAAATGGTCAAAGGCCTGGAAACGATGCCTTATGAGGAACGGCTAAGGGAGCTGGGCATGTTTAGCCTGGAGAAGAGGAGGTTAAGGGGTGATATGATAGCCATGTTCAAATATATAAAAGGATGTCACGTAGAGGAGGGAGAAAGGTTGTTTTCTGCTGCTCCAGAGAAGCGGACACGGAGCAATGGATCCAAACTACAAGAAAGAAGATTCCACCTAAACATTAGGAAGAACTTCCTGACAGTAAGAGCTGTTCGACAGTGGAATTTGCTGCCAAGGAGTGTGGTGGAGTCTCCTTCTTTGGAGGTCTTTAAGCAGAGGCTTGACAACCATATGTCAGGAGTGCTCTGATGGTGTTTCCTGCTTGGCAGGGGGTTGGACTCGATGGCCCTTGTGGTCTCTTCCAACTCTATGATTCTATGATTCTGTGAGCTCAGCAGGTGAGGCAGGGCTGCCACGCAAGCATCCTGGCAGGTGGGTCAACGTTGGGTGAGGCAGCAGGGAGGTTGGTGCAACAGAAACACATTGGCAGGAATGGTGGATTGACTCTGTCAGTGTGTTTGCACCACCCTGACCTCCTCACCATCTAACTCCTTTTCTTTCTCACCTCTGCCCACGGTGTACTAGGAACCTAGCATAGTGGCTCCACCATAACCAGTGAGCCGTATTTCCATCTTATGGTTCACTTATACTGGCTTGGGGTGGGAGAGGGAACTTAGGATCCCAGCTAAGCTATGTCAACATTGTGCACATGTTAGTTGGGTGACATCATATGTGCTGGCAACTGTTGCGAATATTGTGGGCAGGCCCAGCAAACAACTCCTGCTTTTAGATTTTAGCACTCCTTGCAAATTGGCTCGCTTACTCATTTAACACTCTCCTCAGTTGTTCTCCCTTGCTCTTCGTGGCATGACCAGCTGGCTAAATGTGATTGGCTGTTCAGTGTTTTGAAGCCGTTTCTGTCAACGGAGTGATTCCTACTTGCAGTGTGTGTGTGTGTGTGTGTGTGTGTGTGTGTGTGTGTGTGTTTGTGACCTGTGTGGCCATTTCAGGAACAAAGAGAAGTAGTAGTCAAAGCTGGGTATGGAAGGAGTAGTCGTAGTTAAGGGAATTATATTATTGTTGTTATTTATTTTCTACCCCGCCCATCAGGCTGGGTTCCCCCAGCCACTCTGGGAGGCCTTCAACAGAACATTAAAAACAGAATGAAACTTCAAACATTAAAAACTTCCCTAAACAGGGCTGCCTTCAGATGTCTTCTAAAAGTCGGATAGTTGTTTATTTCTTTGACATCTGACGGGAGGGCATTCCACAGGGCGGGTGCCACCACCGCGAAGGCCCTCTGCCTGGATTGACACTGCCAAACGAAGCTGAAATAAGGGAAATATCAGCATACTGGGGTATTTTTACAGGGTGTGTGAGAATAATAGTTTCCTCACAGGAGACAAATGAGGGCGAGCCTTTTGACCCCTGAAATGGTGCTGGAGATTACACTGGTGGTGAGTGGAGGCACAATATCCCTGCCTCTTTTTGGTGGGGCAGCAGCAGTAACAAAGCACCCATTGCCACCATTCTTCCATCCCAGAGGCACTTTTAAAAGTTATGGAAAAAAATAGATAAAAACAAAGATGTAAAAATATATTAAAAAATAATAAGATCCCCTTCCCATCATTGAAAGCCCCTCTCCCCAAAATGGCATGGAGCATTTTGCACCGTCATCTTTCCTCTGTTTTAGGAATCGGCCAAAGCGTCCCCTGAAAATTACCCTCAAAGCAGGAGAAAAGGGGGTCAGCCGTAATTTGCTAGGTTCCACCACAAAACCTAAGCAAGAGAATCTAGTTTACAGCTGCAATTGCAAACAGTTTTGAAGAATGTGACACATTGTACAGATATTCCCCCCCCATTCTCCTGGCTGCCACAAATACTGTATTTTTCGCTCTATAGGACGCACCTGACCATAGGACACACCTTGTTTTAGAGGGGGAGAACAAGGGAAAAAAATTCTCCCCCTCTCTGCTCAGCGCCCCTTCAGCGAAGCAGCAGGAGAAACGGAGCCCCTTCCATTTCTCCTCCTGCTTGGCTGAAGGGGCACTGCACAGCTCTCCCTCTCTGCTGAAGCCAGGAGAGTTTTGCTCTCCAGGCTTCAGCAAAAGGAACCCGAAGCCTTTGGAGTGCAGCTCGAGTTCCCGCTGCCCTCCAAAGGCTTCAGGCGGCTATCCCTGAAGCCTGGAGAGCGAGAGGGGCCAGCGCGCACCGACCCCTCTCGCTCTCCAGGCTTCAGCGAAAGCAACGCGAAGCCTCCAGAGCGCGGAGGGAGCACTCCCTTTGCGCTTTGGAGGCTTCACGTTGCTATCGCTGAAGCCAAGGAGCCTGTATTCGCTCCATAGGATGCACACACATTTCCCCTTCATTTTTGGAGGGGGAAAAGTGCGTCCTATAGAGCGAAAAATACATTCCAGAAGAGTTTGGGTTTTAAAAACTGGGGTCCTAAAAAAGAAATAGTCAACATGATTCCCTTCTCAATGTTCTGGAAAGCCCTGCAGGCGGGAAGTCCAAATCCAACATTTCCAGGGCTCCTTTTGCCCTGAAATGCTAATGAATAGACAGAAACGTGATCGAAAGATCGAAGAAACTTGTCTTTTGAGTATTCCAACCCTGGGTATTATTTGGACAGATGCTGCAGTAGCTGAGGACGGCCATTAGATGTCACTGCTTCACTTGCTAAGGGCTCCAATAAGTATGGCACTTTCAGACAGCATGTTATTAATTTATAATAAAAGGTCTCTGACAGCTTTATTCTGATGAATTATGAGAATCCAAAGCATAATTCCCAGCCTCTGGTGTATAAATTGTCATTGATTTTAATGTTCTTTGTAAAGTTGTGTCACGCAACAAATTTTCCTGCCAAGAGCTGTTAAATAGAGACGCATCCTTTGCTCTGAGAAGTCTATCAAACTTCTTAAGAGGGATGAGCAGAACAGATTGATGGTTATCCATAAACCATTTATGACGGACTGCACAGCAGCAATTCAAGCAATTATTGAGTGCATGAATTGTAGGTTTTGTTTTGTATCTTTCTGTGAATTTCTTTTTTTTTAAAGTAAACACAAAAAGGGCAACCCAACTCATAAGGAATTGATGGAGCTAACTAGCTGTACTAATTTCATACTGTTGGTGAGAGATCTATTTTTTTTTTTTTGGCTGACAGATGATTGAAAACATAGTAGGAAAAGCCTACCCTCAGTTTCTACGATTGTTCTGTTTCTGGATTTGATGCCACATAACCTTGTATTCCACGCCTGGAGTGAAACAGCTAGCCACTGGAAGTTGACATTTCAGGTATCAGCCCCCCCCCCCCTGGACATTTGTTCAAGTCCTGCAGGAAGTTTTATCTATCTGGAAAGCGTTTTCAAGCTTCTTGATGTTTAAAAATCTCTTAAGCGGTGTAGAAAAACAAGATAAAGAAACAACAACCAAAAACCCCAGTACCATAAAAACAGTAAAACAGCATTGTGGAAACAAATAAAAACAGAAAGAAGTAAAATAAGGGTCTTGAGAGAGAGGGGTGGGGCGGGAATCAGTGTCCAACATTACTGAAGTGTGCTGAAATGTGAAATAGAACCCAGGCTTTCTCAATGCAAAATTTTGATTATTTTAGATATAGCTACATCTGTCTAGATAAGTATGGATATGTGGCCACCAAGCTGGATGGCTTTAAGAGTAAAGGTAAAGGGTAAAAGGACCCCATGACCGTTAGGTCCAGTCATGGCCGACTCTGGGGTTGCGGCGCTCATCTCGCTTTATTGGCCGAGGGAGCCGACGTACAGCTTCCGGGTCATCTGGCCAGTATGACTAAGCCGCTTCTGGCGAACCAGAGCAGCGCACGCAAACGCTGTTTACCTTCCCGCCAGAGCGGTGCCTATTTATCTACTTGCACTTTGACGTGCTTTCAAACTGGTAGGTGGGCAGGAGCAGGGACTGAGCAACGGGAGCTCACCCCGTTGCGGGGATTCGAACCGCGACCTTCTGATCTGCAAGTCCCAGGCTCTGTAGTTTAACCCACAGTGCCACCCGCGTCCCAATGGCTTTAAGAGAGGTTTAGATAAATTCATGGAGTATCAAGCTATCAAAGGCTTCCAGCCATCACAGCTGTGTTCTGCCCCCACTGTCTGAGGCAGTGTGCCTCTGAATACAAGTTATGGTGTAGTGGTTAAGAGCGGTAGATTCGTAATCTGGTGAACCGGGTTCGCTTCCCCGCTCCTCCACATGCAGCTGCTGGGTGACCTTGGGCCAGTCACACTTCTCTGAAGTCTCTCAGCCCCACTCACCTCACAGAGTGTTCTTGTACGCAGGTCCTGCTTACAGGCTTTTCAGAGGCTTCTGTTTGGCTGTTGTGAGAACAGGATTCTGGGCTAGGTGGGTCTTTGGGCTGATCCAGCCAGGCTGTTCTTTCTTCCCCCTTTGCTTTTTTTAAAAAATGGATTTTATTGGAATTTATAAAAATTATTCTCAATTTTTTTTTTAAAAAAAATCAAAAGTGAAACATTGATCTAGATAAAAGCACAAACTGCAACAAATGAAAAAGGGGGGGGGTGGAGAAAAGGGAATTGAGAAAATAGGAGAAAGAGAAAAAGAAGAAGAAGAAGAAAAAGAGAAGAAATAATGGGGGGAAGGGGAAGCAAGGAAGAAAGGAAGGAAGGAAAATAAAGAACTTCTGATTCCTCATCTATCAGCCGGGCTATTCTTATGTTCTTAAAGCACCATGTTGTAAAACACTTTGCTGTTGTAAACCTGTGATCTTTGGATGAAGGGTGATATATAAATTTAATAAACAAATGAATAAAATCCTATATACAATCCTGATTACAGTCATTGCCTAGGTTCTACCTACCTACCTACTTACAGATCTATCTATAATCTTGATGTTTTTGGTAAAAAATACAGTGGTGCCCCGCAAGACGAATGCCTCGCAAGACGGAAAACCCGCAAGACGAAAGGGTTTTCCGTTTTCAGAGGTGCTTCGCAGGACGAATTTCCCTATGGGCTTGCTTCGCAAGACGAAAATGTCTTGCGATTCTTGAGGGTTTTTTTTCCGCTCCCCAACCCCTTTTTCTAAAGCGCTAAGCTGCTAATAGCCTTTTAGCAGCTAATCCGCTAATCCCTTAAGCCTTTAATAGCCGTTAATAGCCCTTAAACTGCTAATAGCGCTAATAGCGCTAATCCGCTAATGGGCTTGCTTCGCAAGACGAAAAAACCGCAAGACAAAAAGACTCGCGGAACGGATTCTTTTCGTCTTGCGAGGCACCACTGTAAATAAAAAGTCTTTATTTCCACTCAGTTATTAGTGGGCCCAATGCAGCCCATATGCCTTTGATTCTCCTTAGTTAAACCAACAGATCTCGAATAGGGCCAAACTTTGGCGATTTGGTGGGCTTTGATGGAGAGAGAGAGAAACACACACTCCACTGTCCTCTTTAAATAAATGTGACTGGGTACAATCCTAAACACACACTAGGCTGCAGTCCTGACCCCGTTTACCTGGGGTCTTTGAGACCAGGCGTCACGCAGGTCATGCCTTTTCCTGCATACTACTGCCCACAGTGAAATGTGAACTATATCTTACTCTGTTTTATTCTGCTTGTTGGCATTGTGTGCCTTTTATTCTCTTGTACATTGCACTGAGATTTCCGGATGTTAAGTGGACTAATATATCCCTCAGGCTGTAAATGTGTTTTTTTGTTTCTCTCTGGGTTACATATCAGCACTGAATTCTGCCCGGTACGTCTACTCTGGTCAACAGTTGTAAACTATGCTCTGCTTAATTGTTTTTATTGGCTGATCATGGCATTCTTTAAACTGTAAGCAACTTCATCTAAGAATCAAGGTGCAAGCCCACCCCTGCGAAAATGATAAATCCCAGAAGCAGACAGACAAAGGAAAAAAAGATATATTTTTATTTTTAAATAAAAAGCAGATACTTCAGTGGAATTTCTCGTGATTTTACTATCCATTGTTTTTGTTCAGTTAATTAATAGATTTCATTTTGGGTTGTAGTAGCCACCTAAGCAGAGACATCACCTTGCCAACAAAGGTCCGTATAGTTAAAGCTATGGTTTTCCCAGTAGTGATGTATGGAAGTGAGAGCTGGACCATAAAGAAGGCTGATCACCGAAGAATTGATGCTTTTGAATTATGGTGCTGGAGGAGACTCTTGAGAGGCCCATGGACTGCAAGAAGATCAAACCTCTCCATTCTGAAGGAAATCAGCCCTGAGTGCTCACTGGAAGGACAGATCCTGAAGCTAAGACTCCAGTACTTTGGCCACCTCATGAGAAGAGAAGACTCCCTGGAAAAGACCCTGATGTTGGGAAAGATGTAGGGCACAAGGAGAAGGGGACGACAGAGGACGAGATGGTTGGACAGTGTTCTTGAAGCTACCAGCATGAGTTTGACCAAACTGCAGGAGGCAGTCGAAGACAGGAGTGCCTGGCGTGCTGTGGTCCATGAGGTCATGAAGAGTCGGACACGACTAAACGACTAAACAACAACAACAAGCCATGTAAGCCATACTCGGAGTCAGCCCACTGAAATCAACAGACCCCAGTGAGTTGGATACGATCCATTGCATATTTTAGGGGCCATAGCTTGGTGTCAGAGCAACCGCTTTGCATGCAGAGGTTCCCATGCACAATCTCCATCACTTCCTGGTAGGGCTGGGATTGCGTCTTGCCTGAAACCTTGGCAAATCACTGCCAGTCAGTTGTGCTAGTCTGACTATAAGCAGGGATGGGTTCAGGGCTGCCTGAGTGGGAGGATGAGCTGGGGGGGGGAGGGAACCCTCTCAAAGTCCGGTAAGCAAAGCGCTCTGACAAGGTCCTAGAATGCTCCCACCTCCATCCACAAAGCCTATGTAGTGTTTTCCAGATTTGGGAAGGGAGGTGGGAGGGCTCTAGGACCCTGCTAGAGCCTCATGCCTTCTTTCCAAAACTCCGCCCCTCTTACTCGACTTCAGGAAGGCAGCGCAAGGGTGTCCATTTTTGGCCTCACCCAGGGCGCCATATTACCAAGTCCGCCACTGCTATAAGGCTGCTTCCTATGTTCCTGATGTGAACGCATTCTTAAGATAACCCCTGTAAAACTGGCTAAAATTTATAAACTAATATCCAATCTGTGTTGGAGATGCAAGGTATCAGAGGGATCCTTATATCATGTCTGGTGAGGATGTGATAAAATTAAATTTTGGAGGGGAAATATACACGAGGAACTGAAAAAAAATGTTTAAAACTACAATTGGTAAGAAGCCAGAAACATTCCTTTTAGGAATTATAACGAATGACATCCCCAAAGACATGAAGAGAATCTTTTTTATAAGCAACAGCCGCCGCAAGGTTATTGACTGCAAAAAATTGGAAATCGGAAGAAGTACCAACATTGAAAGATTGGCAACATAAATTTTTTGAAATGATTGAATTAGCAAAAATGACGGCAATTAGAATGCAATCTAATCAAAATCTCAAACAGGAATGGAAATGTGTAGAAGAATGCATGACCAAAAGATGCTCCAACAAGAATTTATTGATATGTATAGAATAATTTCACAAAGTTAAGTTAAGCTAAGCAGATATTTAAGATTGTATGTTTAATTATTAAGACACAAAATTACAATCTCAATAATAAAGTTACAAAATAATAACAAGGAAGTCACGCACGGGTGGAGGGAAGACACAGGGCAAGAAGTAAGAAATGGATAAATGTTGGTACATAATGAAATGTGAAAATGTGAATTTACAAATATAATGTATATGTATCATTATGTAAAGATTTCATAGATCTATTGCAACATTAATAAAAAATAATTTAAAAAAAGATAATGAAGGAAGTGTAAGACAGCTTGCAATTCAGTTAACAGCAGGTGCAGTTGAGCCATGTGCTTTTAAATCTCTTTATTGAAACCAGCAGATCTGGAAAAAAAGAGCCGCTGGTTTTTGACTAAGACATATCAACGAGTGCTTACTTGGGAGTAACCCTACTGAATCCAATAGGACTTTTTTCTGAATAGACGTAGTTAGGATTGCACTCTTACTTAGGGAGTAGGCCCTGCTGAATGCAGTTGGACTCACTTCTGAGCAAGACGCACGGGATTTTTCTCTTTTCATTGCAGACCTCAATATTCTTTGAAAAAACAAACACACAAATTGGCTCCAGCCCTCTGGCTTTCACCATCCTCATAGCAATTGCCACAACTTTGGTGGATCAGGCATTCAATAGGCATAGTCTATAGGAAGGGAGGTTGTAGCTTCTGCTTGGCCTCTGCTTTCAAATGGGGTATCCCGTTAAAGGTATCCAGGGGGAGGTGCTTCTTTCTGGGTGCCTGTGGCGTTTGCCCTCCTGTGTGTGTGTGACATCATAATGGGTTCATAGGGAAAGGGTTAACTAATTGTAAAATGACTAGCCAATGGGAACCCAGGGGGCGGAGTTAACTGTGTATAAGGTTTAAGCACAGAAGGGTTTTTTGAGGAGTTAGAGTGGTTGAGAAGACAGTCTGGAGTTAGAAGAGACAGAGAAGATAAGGCTGTGGGTTGGGCTAGTCTGATGGGAGAGAGTGAGATAATTTTTTAAGAGGGGTCAAACAGTTGAGATAATCAGTCAGAAGGTATTAGGAAAGTATAGGCTGGTAAAGAAACTAAAGATACTGACAGGAAGATTATCTGAGAAACCATAAACTTGTTAACATTTGTAAAATAAATTTGTTTTTTTGGTTCACTGTTAACAACTGACTGGACTCAGTGTTTTACCAGAGAGTCACTGGTTGGTGGCAGCGGGGAAGCAAGCACAGTGGTGGCACAGGGATCAATAGACCGTCAAACGTCCGGGGACCCTGTGTGATCGCCACAGTGCCCATGAGGGGGCGAGGGGCCATGGCACTCCCCAGATGCAACCCAATGGGGAGTAGTAGTGTAATGGTTAAGAGCGGTAGTCTCGTAATCTGGGGAACCGGGTTCACGTCTCCGCTCCTCCACCTGCAGCTGCTGGGTGACCTTGGGCTACTCACACTTCTCTGAAGTCTCTCAGCCCCACTCACCTCACAGAGTGTTTGTTGTGGGGGAGGAAGGGGAAGGAGAATGTTAGCCGCTTTGAGACTCCTTAAAGGGAGTGAAAGGCGGGATATCAAATCCAAACTCCTCCTCTTCTTCTTCTTACTCCTTGATGTAGGTCAGGGACTCCCTTATTTCTGGTTGACACCAAAATGGAAGTTCTTCCGGCAGGCGGGCCAGAACCTATGCCACACTGCTTACATCTGTAGTCAATGAAGTTGTGGCCTGATTAACCCAAATATTTGTTGTCATGCCTCTTATTCTTGGTATTGGGGAGAACTGAAGGGTGGGTGGGTGGTCACCTTGCCACACAATTTGGAAGCTGCTCTGACAGTCACCTTGGCAACCCATAGCTGGGAGAGTTCCACTATGAGGTCCTCCAGCTCTGTCAACTGCTCTTCCGCCTCCTCCCCTCGTAAGACATGGGCTTTGATCTTGGCCACGGCGTCCGCAGCAGGTCCAGGCTACCAATGCGATTAAATGCCAGTTGTCTTTGGAACAACCAGAATAATAATAATAATATTTTTTTTTTATTTATACCCTGCCCTTCCTGGTTCAGAAAACCGGGCTCAAGGCAGCTAACAACAAATTTAAAACACTTACCGTATTTTTCGCTCTATAAGACGCACCAGACCATAAGACGCACCTAGTTTTTGGAGGAGGAAAACAAGAAAAAAAATATTCTGAATCTCAGAAGCCAGAACAGCAAGAGGGATCGCTGTGCAGTGAAAGCAGCAATCCCTCTTGCTGTTCTGGCTTCTGGGATAGCTGCGCAGCCTGCATTCGCTCCATAAGATGCACACACATTTCCCCTTACTTTTTAGGAGGGAAAAAGTGAGTCTTATAGAGCAAAAAATACGGTAATTGATGCAACAGAAAACAGCATAAAATACAGTATAAAACGTGAATAACAATAAATTCAGAATTAAAAAACCAATTTAGGAGGAAAATCCATCCAATGAACATTAGATGATCACCAGGGCTAGCTGGCTAAATTAGTCCTAGCCTAAGAAGGGATTTCTCTGCCGCCCCAAGTGCACCTTGTGAAGTGAAAGTTAACAACAGGTGTGCGAGGAAAGCCACCATCAACAGCAGAGACGCAAACAAAGAAATCAGACGTTTCCCTAAATCCGACAGCAAATGTCAGCTTTATGGGCTGAGTCATAATGATTGTATTTACCAACATTTCTGAATGCAGTCTATAATTCACATGCACTAATTATTTTAATTGTTGTTGTTGTTATTTATTTCAGGCTACGGGAAAAGTCTGAGGCATACGTGCCTTGCAATGCCGTTTGTAGATGCGAGTGACTGTTAGGTCGCTTGACCCTTTAAAGGGTACAGGTGTAAAGTCATATGAGAAGAATGGTTAGAAGAACTCGGTTGCTTGATGCAGGGGAAATTAAGGAGAGGCCCTAGGGCTGTTCAGCTATCTGAAGAACTGCCCTTTAGAAGATGAGGAGCCAGTTCATTTTCTCTTGCTCCAGAGAACAGGAGTAGAAGCAATGGGTGGGAATAGCAGAGAAGCAGATTTCAGAAATGTCTTAGTGGCAAGAGCTGTTGAACCACTAGTACAGACTAGCGCAAGAGCTCCTTCACTGGAGACCAGGGATAGAAGGATCTGTCTATTTTCATCTTCCTCAATTTCTCATTTCTGCATAGCTGTTCCTGACTGTTGACCATGCTGGCTGAGTATGATAGGATGCACAGTCCAAAATATCTGGAGGGTTGTGGAAAGCTGTGCTAGAGGATGCTGGAGAAGCTCAGTCCCTAGGCTGTTTGAAAGCACAATCCAGGATTGGAAATGTGCACCACTCCTGGTGTTGCTGGATCCCAACTCCCATAATCCCTGACCCTGGAGGCCACAGGGTCTCCAATCCTGGCGAAAGCTTGCTTTTAGACATCTGGCAGCTCAGCAAGTGAGTCTAGCTTTACACACAGAATCAAACAGGATATTGGGATGTGCAGAATTTTCTTGGGAAATGAAGTCCAAATCCATCCATCAACAGAAGAACTTAAGAATAGCCCCTTTGGATAAGGTGACAGGTGCACCCAGTCAGAGAACCATAGAATGGTAGAGTTGGAAGGGACCACGAGGGTCCTCTAGCCCCCACCCCCTGTGATGCAGAGCCAGTGTGGTATAGTGGTTAAGAGCGGTGGACTCGTAATCTGGTGAACTGGGTTCGCTTCCCCGCTCCTCCACATGCAGCTGCTGGGTGACCTTGAGCCAGTCACACTTCTTTGAAGTCCCTCAGCCCCACTCACCTCACAGAGTGTTTGTTGTGGGGGAGGAAGGGAAAGGAGAATGTTTGCCGCTTTGAGACTCCTTCAGGTAGTGATAAAGCGGGATATCAAATCCAAACTCCTCCTCTTCCTCTTCCTCCTCCTCCTCCTCCTCCTCCTCCTCTTCTTCTTCTTCTTCTTCTTCTTCTTCTTCTTCTTCTTCTTCTTCTTCTTCTTCTTCTCCTTCTTCTTCTTCTCCTCTTGCCCAACATGGGGCTTAAACCCACAACCCTCAGATTAAGAATCTCCTGCTCTACTGACTGAGCTATCCAGCATCCTCTTCTCACAGAGGACAACCAAATGCCCACACTGGAAGCCCACTGGAAGCCCACCAGCAGAACTTGAGGACAACAGAGCTCTCCTCACACCTGTGATTCCCAGCAAGTGTCATTCAGACACATATTGTCTGTAATAATTGAGGTAGAACATAGGCATTGTGGCTACTAGCCATTGATAGCCTTATCTGCCTGAAATTTGTCTAATCTTCTTTCAAAATCATCTAAGTTGGTGGCCAGCACTGCTTCTTGTGGTGGTGAAGTCCAGAATTTAAATCTGCACTGTGCGAATAAGTACTCCTTTCACCTGTTCTGAATTTTCCAACATTGAGCTTCATTGAAGGGTCACAAGTTCTCTAGTATTATGAGCAAGGCCAGAAAATTTCCTGTGCTATCCTAATGTTCAGATTGGACTACTATAATGTGCTCTACATAGGGATGTTCTAGGATTCCCCCACCCCATGTCAGCCTGTGGGGTGCAAGATGTTTTCTGAACAAAATGGGGAACAGCTTGTACCTTCAACTCTCTGCCATATTTAGAGGACCTTTGAGAACCTTAAAAGGGCAAGTAATATTTCTTGATGATTCAAGGGCCGTTAAGTGGACAATAAACGCCCTTATGTTCAATATGTAGGTACATTAAGCATTAGCCTTAAAAATTTATGGCATTTCATTCTGACAAGGGAAATGTTACGAGTGCTGCACTGAACTGATTCTCTGCATTGGGATAGGTTGTCAGTCTCTAAAGAAACCAGCTTTCCCTGCACTCCATACAGGGGATGTGTGCTGAGAAAGCCACTTCCGACATAAGGAGGAGGTGGGGTTGCGGGCTTCACCCCCCCAAACTCGTGCGCGGATGCTGTTTCCAGCCCCCGCGCGATCAGGGGAATCCTTGGGTCGCGTCATCCCCTATGCCAGCCAATCAGCTCGCTCGGGGTGTGTGGCTTGCCTCACTTAAGGCAAGCGCGGCCCCATCGACCACCCCAGTTCAGCACCATCCAGTTCAGCAAGGAGACCCTCTACCGCAAAGATGGCGTGCATCTTTCCGATGCGGGGAATGATGTCTGGCTGGCCGATATATTCACAGGGATTAAGAATTGGTTGCAGGTCTGAGGGTATTGGCGGCGAGCTTCGCTCGAGTGGCAGTAAGGCATAGGTATTGTTATGCAGATGTGGTGGGGCGGAGGAGGGCCCATTTACTGAAGGGTAGTCCGGTAAAGGATTCCGGGGGGCGTCGCCTTGTCTGAAGGAGGTCAGGGCCCAAAGTGCGCCCCTGAGCAGTGACCCCGGGGAAGTACCTAGTTGATGTGCATCAGCAGGGCTCCCCCTGCTGGTGTTAACCCTTCCCGGTCTTCATGCAAACAGGCTGAAGCCGGATAGTCTGATAGGACTAATGCCTAAGCCAATACCACTCTTACCTGTAACCAATAAAGTTGTGGCCAATTTTAGCCCATTAACCTAATGCATGTTGTCATGTGTCTTTATTTCCATGGGGGGGGGGGGAGGCAGGAACTCGCCACGCAAGCAGAGCTAGATAGTCTAGCTCAGTGGCAGAGGACCTGCTTCAAACACACAATGTCCCAGGTTCAATCCCCAGCATCTCCAGGTAGGGCAGGGAGAGAACTCCTGCCCAAAATCCTGGAGAGCTGCTGCCTGTAGATACTGCAGAACCAATACTGTGCTAGAGGGGTCAATGGTCTGACTCTCTATAAGGTATTTTCGTAGTCTAGGTAAGTAGCATAGCTCCTGCTTTGCATGCAGAAGGTCCCAGGTTCAATCCTCCTGCCTGTCCACATTGATGTTGGCATCTGTCTGTCTCAAGCGACAGTGGAGTGTGCCTCTGGGGTTGAGATCAAACTGCTATGCTAGCAGCGCCGAAGTGACCTCCCTGGAACGCAAGTCTGGGCAGTTCCTTCCCCAGCAGCCCAAGGCTCCTCCGTCTTGTCTCTCTTTGCTCTACCCCCTTCATTTCTCTGCATGATCTAGGAGACCAGGGGGAAGGGGAGCTGGTCACAGCAGGAAGGGGAGACTCCCTGTCTTCTGGCCCACCTCCTCTCCTGTCTCTGGTGTCTCTTTATTCAAAGAAACAAAAACAGGTCTAGCGATCCCAGCAACTCTCCTAAGCAGGTCTTGCCCCAATGAGGCAGTTGCAAGGATTGAAGGTCCCTGCCTTCCCAACGCTCTCTAAGGCTCCTCTCCTGGCTTCTTCCCCAGCAATCTGTGGCTGCTTTACCTTGCCTCTCTTTGCTCCCCCCTCTTCGTTCCCCTTTGCGTTCTGGGAGACCAGGGAGAGGGGAGCTGGTTGCAGCAGGAGGGAGAGACTCCCTGGCTTCTTCCAACAATCTGTCTCCACTCTGCCTCTTGACCTCCCTCTGCTTCTGCCTCTGCTTCTGGACTGCTCTCTGCCACAGCATCTTCCTGCTCACGAAACACTGTTGCCTTTTCAGCTTCCGACACCTCCTCCTCCCAGTATGCCCTCTCTATTCCCTCTGACCCCCTCATCGTCACGCCACCACCAATCCCCTGGCTCTGAGCCTTCTTCTCTTGGAGGTTCCTCAGCTGGTGCCTCCCATTGCTCCTCTGCATCCAGCCAGTCCACCACATATATGTAGTTTTAATCTTAATTGATTGAACTCCCTCTTGAACCTGTGCAGCATTGTGTGTCGTAGCAGAAGAGACACAGCTTTTAACCCAATCATTATTTTTCTATGAACAGTTCTTGAAATAAAGGTGAAGGTAAAGGGACCCCTGACCATTAGGTCCAGTCGTGAACGACTCTGGGACTGCAGTGCTCATCTCGCTTTATTGGCCAAGGGAGCCGGCGTACAGCTTCCAGGTCATGTGGCCAGCATGACTAAGCCGCTTCTGGCGAACCAGAGCAGTGCACGGAAACGCCATTTACCTCCCCACCGGAGCGGTACCTATTTATCTACTTGCACTTTGAGGTGCTTTCGAACTGCTAGGTTGGCAGGAGCAGGGACCGAGCAATGGGAGCTCACCCTGTTGCGGGGATTCGAACTGCTGACCTTCTGATGTTCTTTTCTGGAAAAGCGGCACAGAGATAGAAGCGGGTCATTGGTAGAGCACCTTATAAAATGCAAAAGGTGCATGGTTCAATCCCCGGAATCTCCAGGTCAGGCAAGGAATACCCCTTGCCTGGAACCCTGGGGAGAAGCTGCCAGTCAGTGTAAACAATACTAAAGTAGAGGGACCAGTGGTCTGATACAGTAAAACTAAGCTTCTATCAGTATAACTCAGCTTCCCACATTCCTAAAAGCAGAAAGTGCAGGCATGGCTTCAAAGAGAGAAAAGGTGTCTTCAGTTATTGTTCAAATTCCCTTCTCTTGGGGATTCTAAGCAGTGGCATTTTTTTTAAAAAAAATTCCTTCTATTCCTTCCCTGGTGGGAACCAATTGCAATCACATTTGTTCCCGCAGGGGAATGAATGGAAAACGGACTGCCGATGCAGAGAGTGAGAAACTTGGATGCCAGCACCAGGGGGAAGATGACACAGTTGGCTCCTAATGTCTGGGAAACCACAGAACCACTCACAGTGATGCGGGTGGGAGTAAAAAGTTTCAGGAGTGGAAATAAATCAATATCCAATCATCTCCTATTACTTTTCTCCAACTTGAAAGAAAGGATGTAAGATATGTCGTTTGACGTAGGCTAGAAGATGGCTTAGCAGTTAAAGGCCAGCTCCCTTTTTATTTTATTTCTTAATTTTCAGATCTAAAAAAATTATTGATGTAAATAGATTTTACAAGCACAAAATAGGCGACAGTTGCCAACGCTATGCTGAAGTGGAGTCACATCTGTCAAACACATGTCAGAATTGGGGGCTAGGACCCTATTCCCCTCACATTTACCAGAGTGATTTAACAGTCAATCCCTTTTGTAAGGAAACTCTGCAAATTGCGGTTCTGTGAGGGGAAGTTGAATCTCCTATCAGCTCTTAGCACCTTTAACAAACTACAGCTCCCACAATGCTTTGGCTGTTTAAAACGGCACCGTAGCGCTTTAAATATAAGGTGTGGATGTGACCTAAATGCATTTGCTCTGCTATATTTAATTTGATATGACTTATTCCCAGTCCCAGATAAGCGAGGAGAGTAACGCAGCCCGAATTTCCAAAACAGACAGAAGCGTAATGAATTTATAAACTGTTCTAAGTGCGAGCATATGGCAGAAAAAGCATCATGGAAAGCCAGCTTTAAATAAAGTCTGAAACAAGCAAATGAGTAAGTCTGTAAAGGTGTGCCCTTCACATTCAGAGAGGCATGCTGATACTGTCACATGCCCAGACACCACTGATATTCCTAAGAAATGCATAGCTTCAGGAGAGTGCTGGTTCAAATGGGATACGGCTTCATAGGCTGGGCTACTGCTTTACAGCAGGAGAAGGGAAACTTGTTTGATTCAAGGGCCACATTCACTTCTGGGGAACTTTCCGGGGGCCACAGGCCAGCGCAACATAAACCATGTACATGTCCCAGATTCTTTTGCATCATGCTGGGACTCACCAGTAGTCAGACTCCGCTAACCCAGAAATAGTACCTTGGGTTAAGAACTTTGCTTCAGGATGAGAACAGAAATCATGCTCCGGCGCCACAGTAGCAGTGGGAGGCCCCATTAGCTAAAGTGGTGCTTCAGGTTAAGAACAGCTTCAGGTTAAGAACGGACCTCCGGAACGAATTAAGTTCTTAACCCAAGGTACCACTGTATACCTGAAGGCAGCCCTGAACAGGGAAGTTAATGTTTTATTATGTTTTTATATATGTCGGAAGCTGCCCAGAGTAATTGGGGCAACCCAGTCAGATGAGTGGAGTATAAATAATAAAATTAATAAAATTAATAATAATAATAATAATAATAATAATAATAATTTTTATTTATATCCCTCCCCAGCCAAAGCCGGGCTCAGGGCGGCTAACGACACTAAAATAGTGCAACATTATAAAAACATTATAAAAAATTAATTAAAATCAAATTCAAAATTGATGGCAACCATAAACTAAAGTTTTGTAAAGATTGCCAAAGGAGGGAGTCAGGCTGCACCCTGACCAAAGGCCTGGTGGAACAGCTCTGTCTTGCAGGCCCTGCAAAAAGATGTCAAGTCCTGCAGGGCCCTAGTCTCTTGTGACAGAGCGTTCCACCAGGTTGGAGCCGCAGCCGAAAAAGCCCTGGCTCTAGTTGAGGCCAGCCTAACCTCTCTGTGGCCTGGGACTATTATGGACTAGGACATCCCTATTTTCATCAGAGAAATGTTGGAGGGTATACCATGGTGGCCAAGTTGCTTGTTCCCCATGGAGTATCCCAGAAAGACATGACGTACCTTTAGACTTCCATTCCATTATACTTCAGGATATGTAACCCATGACAATTTGGGCAAAGTTATAAATCCTATGACCGGAATGTTGGTCTTGGGGAGTTTTTTTTAAAAAAATTGTTCCTGGGTTGTTGGTTTTTTAAAAACGAATTTCCAGTGTCTTGTGATGCATCTGTCACTAGCAGAGAAGAATGGCTCCACAAAAGGGAATGCTTGTTTGCGCTTCTGAAAACTCTGTATTTGGAGCAGCAAATAACTCGCTGGATGGATGACAACACTGGGCTGTTGTCTCTGATTCTTCACAATTAAAGCGTGGAGAGACCTATCGCCACAAATGCTGCTCACATGCTACTCTCCAAAGACGTTTGGAGGACGGAAAAAGCATCACAAGAGAAACAACAAAGCAGGCCACATCAGGGCTGGTTGAGTGGGCTTAATTGCAGTGGAACATGGAGGGATTTCCAGATCAAACAGATACATTCTTGGTTCAACCCTTATATAATGCCATTGGCTCACCATCAAGGCGGATCTTTCAATCAAGTGGGGGGAGATGATTTTGCAATCTTGTTATGGTGATTCTTATCTCAGCCTTCTGTTTTGTCTTGGCTTATCCTCTTCTCCTCTGAAGGAACTGGGCTGATGGGCATGAGCACAAAACCACAAAAAATGTAAAGTAAACTCAAAAACTATGGCAGTTGAGCCTGCCAGCTGATTTAGGAGGTAAAAGGCAGAACGTACTTTGAAAGGCAGACTCTTCTGTCCACCATTCCTCCTTGCAAAGGGAATTCAGGAAAGCCATGACTAGAGAGCAGACAGGAAGAACTGCAGCTTGGCCACCAGCGAGGGGAGAATTGCTCAACCCAAGTGCAATACAATGCCTTTCTAGAGGACATCAGAATAGGTGACTGTGCCAAGCAAGTATTTGAAATTATGGGTAGCCAGACAACCAATCCCACTTGACCTGAGCAGATAATTTGTGGTAGAAAAAAAAATTGTGGGACATGTGTTGATTGGAGGTGAAGCAGGATGACTGCTCCCAAAATTTTCAAGGTAGGCTTGCCATATGTCCTCCTTTTCCAGGACATGTCCTCTTTTTCATAATGAGCGTCATCCTAGAGAGCCATAGGAAAAGGTAAAGGATCCCTGACTGTTAAGTCCAGTCGCAGACGACTCTGGGTGTTGCGGTTCTCGAGATCTCACTTTACAGGCTGAGGGAGCGAGCGTTCGTCCGCAGACAGTTTTTCTGGCTCATGTGGCCAGCATGACTAAGCCGCTTCTGGCGCAATGGAACACTGAAACCAGAGCAGTGCATGGAAACACCTTTTACCTTCCCACCGGAGCCGTACCTATTTATCTACTTGCACTTTTGGGCGTGCTTTCGAACTGCTAGGTTGGCAGGAGCTGGGACCGAGCAATGGAAGCCCACCCTGTCGTGGGGATTCAAACCGCCGACCTTCTGATTGGCAAGCCCAAGAGGCTCAGTGGTTTAGACCACAGAAGTTGGCAAATGTGTCGTCTTTTTTTGCTCTTCAAAATATGGCAAACCCTAGTAAGGGCACAAACAGTATTGAAAGCTCCATTGTGTGTGACACTGCCCCGATAGCATCATGAACACAATTCATTGGGAATGTGCAATAAAAAGTGTTATGTATTCCGTGGTCTGTATTGCCTGAGCTAAGGAGTCTGAGCCCCTGTGCTCTGATTAGATACATGATATCCAATCACAGAACATTTCAGGATTTGGGGCTCTGCCATTGGCCCTTAAACTCTGACTTATGATTCGCAGCTTGGAAGTTTAGACAGCCAATCACGTTGGGAGTGGGAGTGGCCCAGGCCTCCAGAAATGTATATAAGCAGTTGCTTTGCCCCCGTTGTCCAGTTCTGTAGTTCAATAAAGGTTCTCGCTGTTATCACTATGTCTTGCCTTGTGGGAACCAACCTACATTTCAAAAATGATGTCAGGAGAGGCCCTTTGTTGTGTAATGTGGCCCCCAGGGTGTGAGGCCTAGAACACCCCTTTCCCTTCCCTCTCTTGCACGTGAAATGTGTAGAGGATTCCCTCAGCCCCCCTGCTCCCCCTCGTCTTCCCCTTCAAGTAGACTTCATGTTATAAAATCGTTTTTGTTCACGGACCAGTGAGCACCCCGGCTTGTCAGTATTCAAATTACTACCAGGCTGTTTAGTACCTGTCTAATTAAAGCAGAACTTACTCACTGATGCCTCCAATGCTTAAGCAAATTAAAGCCTAATAGGAAAAGTGATATATCACTTAGACGAGAAGAAAAATTGAATAACTATCGCAACAACCCTCTTTTCTATCTCCTTCCCAACCCTTTCTCTCTGGTTTCTGAGAATTCAGGATGAGAGGGAGGCACCGGTTTATCTCAGACAAAATTATATACACCAACACAGTCGACGTACTTAAAAAAAGAGAGAGGAAGAAAAAGGTAACAGCCTGAAGGAGAAAAATGAAGATCTGAAATAATGTTAGCAGGCCCCATTTGATGCCAAAGTTATGAAAACGCCAATTGTTTGAAAGCGAGTGAAGGGTAGTCCAGCGAATCATGGATTGGATGTAGGTTCAGGAATCCTAAACTGAAAGGCCTAAATCAGAGCTTTCCAAACGGCGTGTTGTGACACGTTAGTGTGTCGGCTGCAGTGTGTAGGTGTGTCACGTGAACGCTCCCTGTGCTCCTCTCAGGGTTGGAAAGGGCTTAGTTCAACCTCCGGTTTACTAGTAAAACTGAGTTATTTTGTTGCAAAATGACGCATGTCCAAAAAGTGTGTCACTAACATGGCAAGTTTTGGCAAGCCCTAGCCTAAATAGTTAGGATGAACTGTGTGACATCATATGATACATGCGCCTGTGTCTTTTAGGGGGACTGTAACTTCCTATTTCCTGTTTGCTCTTTCTTTTGCTTTCTGCGTAACTTCCTGTCAGGGGGCACTGGGATCTGAATACAGTGGCCCCATGTGGTTGAGACACTGAACTGCAGCACTTTCTGTTCAAGGGGAAGTGAGGGAACCAGGCTACCACCTGAATGCCTACACCCCTACAGGTCTGCGACCTCACATGTTCATTTGAGCACCTGAACAGGACTGAGGAATGACTACTAAGGTTGTTTAAGTCTGTGGTTTAGACGTGCCTGAGCACTGCCCAATGTGAACATGCATAATGTGGGCTGGTTGCACGATGTCATGGCACAGATGGAGAAACAATAAAAAGTGTAAACACCTCTTATACAGGGCACCGAAGCAAACTGAGATCACAATTCCTGCCGTTCCTTTCAGCTGAAGGTATTTACAAAGAAGCTGGATGGTCACCCATCAGCTGTAACTGCTTCTTGCATCACAGATCCAGGATGAAGCTGGGGTTGAACTAGATGTCCTCAAGTGTCCCCTCCCAATTGTATGATTCTATTCTTCTATGAACTCCGAGTGAAGAGGTTTTGATCAGGAGAGCTAGAATGGGCCAGGCCCACTTTGCCTTGGTATTCTCAGCATCCTGTGGCCCAGCTGAATTTCGCGATTGTCTCTGTCACCGTCATTTGCTTCTTGGCTGCTGATAAAAATAGTACATAGAATCTCTCTTTGTTTTCTCCCTATTTTAACAGTTCTCCCGAGCAGAGAAGGGCCTGTTCATCCGCCCTAGACAAAGCGATCACTTGTCTGAGAGAATTGACTTGTTCTATGAAGATTTCCATTATTTTGCCTCTCCTCCTCCAACTCTCCTTTTTTTTTTTTCTTCTTCTCCTGACCCGCCGCCTCACGGAATTGTGGCACGTTGCCTCCGGCAGAGAATGCTAATGAGCATCTCTTTTCAAGGGTTTATGCATATTCCGCTCTGTGAATCGGTTGGCAAAAGTTGCAGGCGGAGGAGGGGGGAGTGGGCAGGGAGAGCTGCTGTCCGGCTCATTTGTTGCGAGGGATGTCCAGGGGGTACAGTGGTAGGACGCCTCTTTCCCTACCCTGAGAGCAAAAGGTCAGTGCTTCTGCTCATAGTGCCAGTTCTCCTGTAAAGGAAGTACTTCCCAAGATGTGCTCAGATTATAAGAGAGAACGGAAGGGGGACAGTGGCTCTGCCAATCCTCCTATTTCGAGGCTGGAAGCTGCGTCCAATGCACTCCTTCCATGAGTGCAAGGATTTCCGAATGCTCCCCACTCCACACCCTCCAACATTTCTCTGATGAAATAGGGACATCTTATTCAATAAATACTGGGACCCGGGTGGCGCTGTGGGTTAAACCACAGAGACTAGGACTTGTCGATCAGAAGGTCGGCGGTTCGAATCCCTGTGACAGGGTGAGCTCCCGTTGCTCGGTCCCTGCTCCTGCCAACCTAGCAGTTTGAAAGCACCTCAAAGTGCAAGTAGATAACTAGGTACCGCTCCGGTGGGAAGGTAAACGGCGTTTCTGTGTGCTGCTCTGGTTCGCCAGAAGCGGCTTAGTCATGCTGGCCACATGACCCGGAAGCTGTATGCCGGCTCCCTCGGCCAGTAAAGCAAGATGAGCGCCACAACCCCAGAGTCGGTCACGACTGGACCTAATGGTCAGGGGTCCCTTTATCATTTATTCAATAAATGATAATAATAATAATATTTTTTACTATTTATACCCCGTCCATCTGACCTGGTTGCCCCAGCCATTCTGGGCGGCTTCCAACATATATAAAAACATAATAGAACTATACAGGACTGCCTTCAGATGTTTTCTCAAGGTTGTAGAGCTACTCATCTCCTTGGCTCAGATGTAGGATGAGTCTATCCCAGGCTTCATCAAACTCAGCCCTCCAGATGTCTGTGGAACCATCAAGGAGAAAGTTATGTTTGATGGAACAAACTCGCCCCAATTAATGCCAACGCAGTCATTGAAGGCCGAGCCTGGAAACACCTATGAGGTAATGGCAGTTTCCTAACTGTACTCTGTTGTATATTCCGGCATCTTCTTTGACATCGTTCTGGGAAGGGGACTTCCCAGGAGACATTATTCCATAGACAGATTTCACAAATACGGAATATTTCCTTCTGTTCATCCGGAACTTTCTCACCATATTTTCTGCCCCATTTCGTCTGCTTCATCTCCAGGGACGGTTAAAACTTGTCCTCTTCTTCAGCTTATTATGCTCTTGAAATTCAAAGACCTGTTCTCCTCCACCCGTTTTCCTCTATCCTTTCTTCCTTTTTATCCACGGGAAAAAGAAGAAGCGAAAGTTGAAGGAGCTTGCTCTTCACCCTACAGGACACCAGTGAATCAACAATTTCTGAAATGTTAGTCCCGGAGAAAGAGAGATGCAGTGTAGGTGAGGAAACACCTTGGCTTGACCATTTTGTGTTGCCCTTTGTATAACTGGGATGGAATATTCCTTTCTGCTCAGTGAATCATTCTGTGCTAACTTAAATCGTTCTGTGCTAACTTAAAAGCTAGCTATGACACCCTCGACTGGCAATTTTCAGTTGCGTCTGATGAAGTGGGCTGGTTGTCCATTAAGCCGTATGCCATGACAAATGTGTTAGGCCTTAGGGTGCAACAGCAATCCCTGATGGTAATTGACAAGACTGTGCCTTGGAAAATTCTGGGTTTCCTTGGAAGAGTAGAAGAGCTTCTCTAGTGAGAATATCAACAATGGACAAGTTTCACTGTCCCCCCTGCAATAATAACAATAATAATACTGGCATACTGCTATTATTGACTAGTGGTCGATTCAGGACAAAGACAGCACTTATTTGCAGAACCCAAACTTACTTTTCTGGGAGATGACTGCTAGGCTTGGTGACTTTAAAAGAGGATTGTCCTCTTGAAAGATAGGATAAGACCGTCACTAGCTACTAATCATGGTGGCATCATATTCACACCAATCGTGCAATGGGTGGAGAAGGTGAAGGGGCACAACCCAAGACTTTTATCATAGCAGGAGGGATGAAATCATCTGCCAGAGTGCTAGAATGATAAATGGTTCTCTCTTTGCTCCAGCAAGTGAATGAAGCAATAAGGAGGCTTTCAAGTTTGTTTGTGATAGATCTGCATAGGAGAAGTCACAGAACGTGAAAAATAATGAAACAGGGTCCAGAAACTTCTTTCCTTTTCTTTTTTAATAATAAAAAATCAGGTTCCTATTTCATACCGACAATTTGAAAGGCAACACTTCTTTGCAAGATTGTTTGCATTTCCGATTAAAACCTAAAGGCTGCATTTCAGCTGGCTAATGATTTTTTGTTATAAAGCGCCGTGTGTCTTTAATGTCAAACCTATGCAGTCAAAAGCAAGTCAGCAGCACTGATTTTAATGGAACGGTGCTCCCAGGTAAGCCATACACAGGGTTGCAGTGGTGCTGATCCTAAAAAATTAGGCATTGTGCTATGTACTGCTGCTCTGTGTGTGTGTGTGTGTGTGTGTGTGTGTAAACAAGAAGGGATCAGCACAGCTGCCTGTGTTTTTTCAGTCTCCTTGTGGGAGAGGCTATGGACTCTGCTTGAGGATGTGGCTATCCTGCACTTCAACATTTAACACTGCACCATTGGTTCAGAGACAGTATATCAGAATAATATTAGAGAGGAGGTCTATAGTCTTTCTGCCCTGCCTTTGGGTTTCCTGGAGTCATCTGCTTGGTCACTGTAGAAAGCAGAACGTCAGACCCTCAGTTGGTTAGAGCATGGCGCTGATAACACCAAGGTTGCAGGTTTGATCCACATTATGGGACAGCTGCATATTCCTGCATTGCAGGGGGTTGGACTAGATGATCCTCAGGGTCCCTTCCAACTCTACGATTCTATGTTTAAAGCACCATGATACCTCCTTGCTGCCCTTCTGCTGGCAGGTGAAGGCCTTTCTATTCCAACAGGCCTTTGAAAACTGACTTTTTGAGGAAAGGGCTGATGTTTTTATTCTTGTTGTCTGTATTTAGTGGATTTTTGTACTTTTTAAAATTCTGTTAGCGTTTAACTGCATTTTAATGATGGCCTTTTCTGGGTTTTTCTCTCGTCGTATTTTACCTGTGTAAGCCACCTGGAGTGCCGGACTGGGGAAAAGATGCAATATGGATAAATATAATACTAATACTAAACAGTCGTGGCTTCTCCCAAAGAATTCTGAGAGGTGTCGTTTGATAAAGGTGCTCCGAGTTGTTAGGGGACCCCTGTTTTCCTCACAGAGCTATAGTTCCCTGTGAAGACGGATTGATTGTTAAAGCACTATGGGAACGGTGGGCTAATGAATCTCAGCCCCTTAACAAACTACAGCTCCCAGAATTCTTTGGGGGAAGCCGTGACTGTTTAAAGTGGCATCTGAGAAGGGCTCATTGGCACTTTTTCCTCTCACGCCGTTGGGCCCGCTCTCACTCAGATAAATTGCCCCCACCTCACTGAACAACCCTTTACCCGAAGGTTTATTTTCCTTCCCTCTTAAAATTCTAGCCCAGAATATCCTGCGGGCAACCTTTGTGAGGGGATAACGGGTAAGCTGGAGTCTCAGACAGGTTTTCTTTAAATAAACAATAAAGATTTATTTAAGGCAAGATAGTATATAAGACAAATGGGTTAAACTTAGGTTTACTTCAGGAATACAGTGTGATTTCACTTTAATTCATCCTCAGTTGTTTTTGCGATATAGGTTTGGTTCCTTAGAATCATAGAATCACAGAGTTGGAAGAGACCACAAGGGCCATCGAGTCCAACCCCCTGCCAAGCAGGAAACACCATCAGAGCACTCCTGACATACGTTTGTCAAGCCTCTGCTTAAAGACCTCCAAAGAAGGAGACTCCACCACACTCCTTGGCAGCAAATTCCACTGTCGAACAGCTCTTACTGTCAGGAAGTTCTTCCTAATGTTTAGGTAGAATCTTCTTTCTTGTAGTTTGGATCCATTGCTCCGTGTCCCCTTCTCTGGAGCAGCAGAAAACAACCTTTCTCCCTCCTCCATGTGACATCCTTTTATATATTTGAACATGGCTATCATATCACCCCTTAACCTCCTCTTCTCCAGGCTAAACATGCCCAGCTCCCTTAGCCGTTCCTCATAGGCATCGTTTCCAGGCCTTTGACCAATTTGGTTGCCCTCCTCTGGACACGTTCCAGTTTGTCAGAGTCCTTAATATCAGGCATCCCCAAACTTGGCCCTCCAGATGTTTTGGGACTACCAGTCCCATCACCCCTAACTAACAGGACCAGTGGTCAGGGATGATGGGAACTGTAGTCCCAAAACATCTGGAGGGCTGAGTTTGGGGATGCCTGCTTTATATGGTGATACTTTCTTTCAGTTATCCACTCCCTTTAACACTCCTGCTTCTGAGGTACTTTAAGTAATAGACCCAAGGGGGCCTGGGGGTTTCGTCTTTTCCTTAGAAGAATTTCTCCCCTCCAGACTAGATTTGAGTCCCTAGTAGGTTGTTCCTTTCCAGCTCCTACTTCTCCTGGCTCAACCTCTGCCTCCCAGTTAAATTCAGGTCTATTCCTCCTACAGGACACCACACACTGTCCTTCATAATATGCTCAGAGTGGAAATGGTTTTTCCAGAGCCAACTCTTTCTCCCATTCGCTCTTTATACCTCAGCCGGTCTCCCTACCTATCTCCAGCCTCAATTCCAAACCACCTCAACCAACCCTCTCAACTCCCACAACAACTAACTGTCTCTCTTCAAATCCTCTCCTTTTAAACTCTCCCTCCTGGAACCACAGCCAATCAGAGGCTGCAGTTCACTAACCATGTGGTGGCAAGGAAAGAAATTAAAAAGAAACACTTGTTTTCCAACCTGTCCAGCAAAACCAACTTTTTCGTCACAGCATCATAGTGCATTAACTGAACAGAAATTGCACAGGGGCGGCAGCTGGTGTTGGGATACTGCCAGGGAGACAAAGTCCATCTCGACTCCACGTCGTCTCCGGACGTCCATTGATCTCCCGTAGACACGCAGTATCAGCAATTAGCGACACGAGCTCCAGAAATAGCTTGCCACATTCCAGAGCCGTGCACGCTCTATCAGCAGATAATGCACAGCGAAAGATGCAGTCAGGAGAGCATTATATACAAGTTTATTCAGCGTTGATCAGAACAAAGAAAAACATGACTGCCTGCTTCAGATGTCTCCGGTAGAGAGAGAGAGAAACGAAAGCAAAGACACAACATAAATATTCTGTGAAACAGGAAAATACGCAGGCTGTGACACAAACATCCTGCTCCCTTTTAAGGTGGAACGGAAATATCCTAACAGCTGGAGGCCCCATTAGCTAAAGTGGTACCTCAGGTTAAGAACTTAATTCATTCCGGAGGTCTGTTCTTAACCTGAAACTGTTCTTAACCTGAGGTACCACTTTAGCTAATGGGGCCTCCAGCTGCCGCCACTGCGCAATTTCTGTTCTCATCCCGAAGCAAAGTTCTTAACCCAAGGTACTATTTCTGGGTTAGCAGAGTCTGTAACCTGAAGCGTCTGTAACCTGAGGTACCACTGTATGGTGTGTATGAGGTGTGATCCAACAGGGCTCTTCATATGTTCTTTGTTTACTGTTGAATAAGAGTGGCCACATGGACCCTGTAATGTGGCTTGAACATGGCAGCTTTAACGTACAAATCATCCCTCAGACCACAGGGCTCGTTTGTAGTCGGAGCAGACTGAACACAGGCCAAAGGCCTCCTTCCAAGCTCACTGCTCCAGCTGCAAAATAGCTAACCCTTTCTCCTGAGAAATGTGGTTATGCATACACCTGGTCACTTTACTTTACAAGGCCTCATTAAACTCTCCTTTCTCTCCCTCTCTCAGACAGTGCTTTGTAGTGACATGGTGTTAATTCTCTCCCATTAATTGCACAAAACGTAACTAACCTTCAAATTCAGGACTGGAATCCTGAACCAGTCATTATGCAAATTAAACAGGAATGTGGTAGGGTTCTGAGGTGACGGATAAAGCTTAACAGCAGGTTAGGGCTCATTTTTTCCATAATCTTCTGTTTTATGCCTTTGTTAATGAAGGATAAATGTTTGTGAGTCGTTTCATTTAAGTTCGTTAGATCACCATGCTTCCAGAAATAAAGAGATTAGTTCTTAGACAATGGTCTTTTTCCGTTTGTTAAAACAACAGCAAAAAGGTGCTCCTAGGGTCTCCCCCAGACCCTCTCATGCTCTTTATGGCTTTTTCATTTTCTCAAAAAACATATATATTGGCAGGCGTGTTGGGGCATCTCCAGACCTTCAATATTTTGCAGGAAGGATTCAGGCATATGTTGGGAAATTTAGGGTTGCACAATTAAAGGGGATTAAAGTGTTCTGCTATCCTAGTACAACAAACACACTTTAAAAAAGTTTGTGGTTTTTTTGCAGAATGTTTGCTGTTAGGAAAGTGACAGGGCAATTTGCTGAGAAGTGTGGAATGAATGAACGATGGACAGGAAGACACATAAGCCCCACTCAAGCAAATCAGGATGCATTCCTTATCATACACCCAGGAAACAAATCAGTATGAATGCTCAGAAATGACTGGCTAGAATCTAAGCTCCACGTGAACTTTGCTTAAGCAAATCAGGATAAATAACAGGTTGATAAATAGGTCAAGTAGAGGAGGATAATTATCTATATCTATCTGTCTACACACGTTGCTGTTATTACATCTTATTACCTGCCTTTCACTCCCACTTCCCAGGGCAAGTTACATCAATTAAAGCACAACATTAAAAACTGTTTAAAACAATGGCCATCTGCTAGGGAGAGTTTAGCACTGCCGGGGGTTGGACTAGATGACCTCTGGGGTGCCTCCAAACTCTACAATTCTATGATCCTAACTTAAAATTACAGAAATAAGTTTGGGAGGATGAGGAGAACAAGAAATGCTTTGCCCGGGGCCAGAAAAGATGTTGGATTCCATGGCGGTAGGTGAGGGTCTCTAGGAAAAGTGTGCGGAATGGTGGACCAGGAAAGGGCCTCCTCTGTGGCAGCCCCTAAATTGTGCTGTTCCTTCTCTGCTTCTAGCATCTTCCTCCTACAGCGCTCACCTTGATACCTTGGCCTGTGACCCTTGAGGTACTACTGTATTTCCTTTTGTAGGACTTGCCTCATTCGTTGAATTCATACTGTGCTTTCCCATTTGGAATGGCGTTGTGTGTTTTGGTATAATTTTTATTTGTTTCTACAGTTGTATATTCTGCTGTTGCAACCTGCGCTGGGACCTTATGGTGAAGGGCGGGTAAGAAATCTTATAAATAATCGTTTTGCAACTCATAGTCCAGATCTGGCCTCAACTTTATAGGCAGTTGGTCAAGGCATATCTTTCAGAGGGCATTTGAGGAAGAAATAGCTTATTTCTGCTGTTGCTAGTAGCAACAACTGTCATTTAGTGATCTGTTGTTGTTGTTGTTGCTTTTAATGAACTTTATGTACTTTATGTTACTTATTTTTATTATTCTTAAAAACCACCCTTTGCAAAGGGTGGCGTATAAACCATCTAAATAAAATATTTGGATTTTGCAACAGGTTTCTTGTGCATTTCAGAAGGTGAGGGGCCAGACTGGGATTTTAAGTGTGTATGAAATTAAGGTGCTAGAGAGGAGACCCCCCCCTGCCACACTCATGTGCTGTAAGATACTTTCTGTTTGTTAATTTACTTTGTGGTTTTTCATGTGGAATTTGGCAAGGCCTGACTGTGCAGATGCTATCGGTGGTTTAGATAAACAGCATCACCTCAGACACCAGATGTTCCGATCCATTCGAGATTCTTGCCAGTCGGCAATCCACATTCCATTAGGACCTGCAGCCCTCCATTGCCATTTAGGCCAATTGCATGTTTAATTTTCAAGTTCCGGCCCTCCCCAGGAACCATCCATTTCCAACTGCGTTCCTTCTCCCTAACTCACTGTGAGCCAGAATTCCCAAAGAATGCACCTCAGATCTCCAAAGTGTATTACCTTAATATTTACAGATCACATCCAGCTCATCTTCCTGGTTAAGGCGTGATGGGGAGGAGGCAGGAAATACTGGCCAAGAAAACCCTCCAAGGTTTATGCTTACAGAAGCCAGGCAGCAGATGTGCTATCCAAACATCAGCAAGCAATTAGCAGAGCCCATATCCAGAAGAAGCCAGCAGGTAGCTGTTGCAAATCCTCTGCCAGAACAGATATCTTGCATAGCCTTCCCAGTCTGGTTGCCCTCCAGATGTCTTGGGCTACCAACCAGTATTGGTTTGAGAGTGCTGATGTTCTTGTGTCCTGCTCTTGGGCTTCCTTGAGGCATCTGATTGGCCCCTGTAGGAATCAGAATTCCAGAATATACCAGCCTCTGGTTTCACCCAACTCTATGGATGTTCTTTTGCTCTTCTCTCCCCCCAATATTATTCTTTCTCTTTAGGTGTGATGGCCTTGGCCTGGTGCATTGTTGTTCTTTTCTTTATATCCCGGAAGCCCCTGCAAGCCTATTCATGAGGCGTACAAACTCAGGCTTCGTAAGGTAAATGTTGCGTGCTTATAACGGAGGCTTTCATTCAGAGGGGCCCCGGCGCTTCTTGCATACTGTGTTTTCATTACAGCCTTTTGATTGTCTTAAAGTGCATTTTTTTGAAATAAAGGAAAACGGGTACAATTGTGCGTATCCCGCCTCCCTCTTGCGAAGACCGGTGACAAGGACAACTTCAAGGTCAGATGATTAACAGAGAGGGAGAGAAAAACTGTGAGTGCACTAAGCAAGCAGAACAATACGAATACCACTAACAGTGAAGAATAACTCAAGAACTATGAAATGTTCTGCACTAACATCCCTACATAAGGGATGTAATGTGGTTTATTATATTTGGATGTTTTCAATTTTGTAAGCCGCCCCAAATACCAAATTTTAAACATATCTTTAATAAATGAAGAAACAAGGATCTTTTGGAAAGCAATGGCAAAAATAGCTGCCTATGCTGTATGCTGAAGATTGCTGTAATTTTCTGAAACACCCTCATAGCTTGACTTCTTTTTCCTTAATGGCATAGAATCTGTACTATATTATAGATTGTTTGGCTCTTTTACATAGAACACCCTCCAAAATTAACTTAGGAGTATGCGAATGCAAAAGACTACCATGGTTTGCAGTCTTTTCCTTCCCTGCCTGGTATGGAACCTGTGCGTTTCCCTTGAAGTTGCACAATATGGTTGTGGGTAACAGCCAGACGTTGTTAAAAATGGGTGTCGGTTGTTGCTACTTTTTCTCAGAATTCTAGGTGTGTAACCTGACCATTGCGAAGGGACGCGGGTGGCGCTGTGGGCGCTGTGGATTAAACCACAGAACCTAGGACTTGCCAGTCAGAAGGTCAGCGGTTCGAATCCCCGTGATGGGGTGAGCTCCCATTGTTCAGTCCCTGCTCCTGCCAACCTAGCAGTTCGAAAGCATGTCAAAGTGCAAGTAGATAAATAGGTACTGCTCTGGTGGGAAGGTAAACGGCATTTCCGTTTGCTGCTCTGGTTCGACAGAAGCAGCTTAGTCATGATGGCCACATGACCTGGAAGCTGTACGCCGGCTCCCTCGGCCAATAAAGCGAGATGAGCACCGCAACCCCAGAGTCGGTCATGACTGGACCTAATGGTCAGGGGTCCCTTTACCTTTAACCTGACCATTGCAGTATACAACACAGACTAATTCAGTCTGCAGTCTTAGAACTGAGTCTAAAGGCTGACCTCATGGCTACAACAACATCCAGCCTAAAGAGGTGGGTCTTCAGCATGCGTCGCAAACTATATAATGATGCGAAGAAGTACTTTACTTGCTTGCCCTAAATCTCCCAACATTCAGCTTCTGTATATGATCCTGGGTTCAAGTATCATGGGAAAGGGAGAAAAAAACTTTTCCGTATTCACTCTTTAAAAATGTGGCATACTTTTATGAATAGTCCCAAGGCCTGGCTGCTGAGAGCAATTTGTCTGGGTGCGAAACACAAACACAAGGATATTGCATCTAGCTAACTGCCAGAGCTAATTGGCATTTTTTTCCTGGGCTCTTGACCGTTTTGTTTATACTTTGTGTGATTTGTGTTTGTTGAGTTTCACGCAGGGAGAAGCAAGTCCTCGGAAGTATTTATGCACTGTAAAAAGTTGTTGCAGCCAAAGAGATGGGGGAGTTTACACTGCCTTCACAATGCTCTTTATATTTTATGTCAGTTGTCATCTAATGGAAAGAATGTCCTCAGGGACCTTGCTTCTCAAGGTTTTAGCTCACTTAAAAAGATGTGCAGCCGTTAGCAGTTCCTAAGGCCAAAGCCGCATCTAATGGACCAATTGTGGTCATTATCACTTCATTGTTGTTCTCAGATGCAAAAGAAAATAGATGTTCTACCTTATTTGCATTGGGTCTTTTACTATACATTCCTCAATCAGGGATTGAGAGTCTTTGGAGGTGAGAGAGAGAGAGAGAGAGAGAGTACATTAAACTGAATTAATACTCAGTGATGCAAATCTTTATGAGAATTCTGAGAGCAGGCTCAAGCAGAGATTTTGTAGAATCATAGAATCATAGAGCTGGAAGAGACCACAAGGGCCATCGAGTCCAACCCCCTGCCAAGCAGGAAACACCATCAGAGCACTCCTGACATATGGTTGTCAAGCCTCTGCTTAAAGACCTCCAAAGAAGGAGACTCCACCACACTCCTTGGCAGCAAATTCCACTGTAAAGTGCATAGGGTTCAGATCGGAGGGTTGGTGGTTCGAATCCCCCTGTCGGGGTGAGCTCCCGTTGTTCCTGCCAACTTAGCAGTTCAAAAGCACGTCAAAGTGCAAGTAGATAAAAAGGTACCACTCTGGTGGGAAGGTAAACAGTGTTTCGTGCGCTGCTCTGGTTTCGCCAGAAGTGGCTTAGTCATGCCGGCCACATGAAAAACTGTCTGCAGACAAACGTCGGCTCCCTCGGCCAGTAAAGCGAGGGACCCCTTTAGGGTTCAAAAGCTGCATGAACCTGCAAAACCTGAACAAATTATTAACCCTTCCCAACAACTGCAAATTCCACCCAAACATTCTGAAATGTTGAAGACTTCATTGCAGTTTGCTGGCATTTCCCCATTTTCTTGCCACCCTTTTAGGGACTAAAGGTAAAGGTAAAGGGACCCCTGGTCCAGTCGTGGCCGACTCTGGGGTTGCGACGCTCATCTCGCTTTACTGGCCGAGGGAGCCGACGTTTGTCCGCAGACAGTTTTTCTGGGTCATGTGGCCAGCATGACTAAGCTGCTACTGGCGAACCAGAGCAGCGCACGGAAACGCCGTTTACCTTCCCACCGGAGCGGTACCTATTTATCTACTTGCACTTTGACGGGCTTTTGAACTACTAGGTTGGCAGGAGCAGGGACTGAGCAATGGGAGCTCACCCCGTTGCGGGGATTTGAACCGCCGGCCTTCTGATTAGCGAGTCCTAGGCTCTGTGGTTTAACCCACAGCGCCACCCGTGTTCCATCTTTTAGGGACTAGAAACGTGCTATTTCAAATGAAATGGGAACATATTGCATGGTTCTCTAGAATGCATTAGATCCTGGGCCCAAGAAGCCTTAGTTTGGGATGTCTTCCACTGCCTCCAGCAGTTTAGTCAAACTCATGTTGGTAGCTTCGAGAACACTGTCCAACCATCTTGTCCTCTGTTGTCCCCTTCTCCTTGTGCCCTCCATCATTCCCAACATCAGGGTCTTTTCCAGGGAGTCCTCTCTTCTCATGAGGTGGCCAAAGTATTGCAGCCTCAGCTTCAGGATCTGTCCTTCCAGTGAGCACTCTATTATTATCATCTATATATCTATTATTATCTATTATTATTATTATTATCTATTATTATTATTATTATTATTGGCAGGTAGTAGCATATCCTGCTTCAATATATGTTTACAAAGACATAAGACATTTATCCCCAAAATATACAAACTTATAATTTTTTTTAAAACAACAACAGCACAAAGACATAAAGGATCTGGAAACAAAGCCTTATGAGGAACGGTTGAAGGAGCTGAGTATGTTTAGCCAGGAAAAGACTGCTATGCTCCCCTTCTGTTTGTTACAGTGAAAAAAGGTACTGAGGCATGCCTCCTTTTAGCCACAAAATGCTGCACATATATTTTATTAGTGGCCTCGTGGGAAGGCCTTTTATTCAAGAGAGTCACTCTCAACGTGTGCTTGAAAGCGCAAAAGTCACTTAGAGCGGGGAGGTGTGCTCTCAAGTGGCACCCGAATGCTTGTTTTGTCATGTGGGCGCACCACACACACTGCAAGCGCCAGTCTTCAGGCGCCTTTGAGCACAGGTGGGAGGTTATTAGCATTGCCATCCTCTTCAAGGATGGTGACAGCTGGGCTGCTCACTGGGCTGCGTACGGCTCCTTGAGCAGTCCCCTCGGCACCACTTACAGCTGCACAGGAACTGGAGTCTCCGGCATCTAGTGAAGGAGAAAAGGCTCAAGACATAGTCAGAAGCATTTGAAGGGAGAAATGCCTTAGAAACACATTCTACTGTCCTGGATGAAGCTGCAGAGTTAGGGCTCAAGGAAATTGTGGATTTGGGCATTTCAGGCTAGAAGAATACAATGCAGTGCTGTTCACTGGGTGGTAGTGATCAGGTTGATGTGCAGGTGATTCTGCTGGTGGAGAAGAGTGCTGGCAATGGAAGTGCAATAATGGCTGCACCAGAAAGTTGGTACAGTGGTGCCCCGCAAGACGAATGCCTCGCAAGTCGGAAAACCCGCTAGACGAAAGGGTTTTCCGTTTTTTTTTTTTAAAAAATAATATTTTATTTTCCACATTCAATAAGCAAACAGAAAAGAAATCGACAAACACATCAAAAAGAAAATAGCAAAAACAAAACAATACATACATTATACAGAAAAAAAATATGAAAAAGATAAGAATAAAAAAAATTAAAAACAAATATTATGTCATTGTATTCTTCAGCATTAACTTAAGTCTGCGACTTCCCCATGCCTTCCCACTCTGTATTCTAGATCTTATATTCTGGTAGTAAACTCTTTCCCTCTGGCGTATCTTTGGTTCAGATTAATGTTATTGTCTTATTTATCCTTACATTTCCCTATGTCTTACTAAATATACTTTCTGTAACATTGTCGTTTTTATAATAACATTCTTGTACATTCAATCTGATACCTCAAACGTTCATAATTTTATAATGTTTCTGTAGATAATCTTTAAATTTCCTCCAGTCTTCCTTCACCATCTCTTCTCCCTGGTCTCTGATTCTGCCAGTCATTTCTGCAAGTTCCATATAGTCAATGAGCTTCATTTGCCATTCTTCCAGCGTGGGTAAATCCTGCGTCTTCCAGTATTGCGCGATGAGTATTCTTGCTGCTGTTGTAGCATACATAAAAAGAGTTCTATCCTTCACTTGAACCTGTTGGTTTACCATGCCCAGGAGAAAGGCTTCTGGGGTCTTTCTAAATGTATATTTAAATATTTTTTTCAATTCATTATAAATCATTTCCCAGAAAACCTTGATCCTTGGGCACGTCCACCAAAGGTGAAAGAAGGTACCTGAAAGGGTTTTCCGTTTTGGAGGTGCTTCGCAAAACGAATTTGCTATGGGCTTGCTTCGCAAGACGAAAATGTCTTGTGAGTTCCTGCGGGGTTTTTTCCCCTCCCCCCTTTTTCCCAAGCCGCTAAGCCGCTTAACAGCTGATTGCTAAGCCGCTTATCAGCTGATCCACTAAGCCCGCTAAGCTGCTAATAGCCTTTTAGCAGCTAATCTGCTAATCCCTTAAACCTTTAATAGCCGCTAAACCGCTAATAGCGCTAATCCGCTAAGCCGCTAATGGGCTTGCTTGGCAAGACGAAAAAAACCGCAAGACGAAGAGACTTGCGGAACGGATTCTTTTCGTCTTGCGAGGCACCACTGTACTTCCAGGTGGCTGGGGAAGAAACTTGCCATAGAATCATAGAATTGTAGGGTTGGAAGGAACCCCGAAGGACATCTAGTCCAACCCCCTGCAGTGCTGGAGTCATAGTCCGGTTTACAGGTGGTCGAAGTCCTGGCGGACGTCAGGACTGGGGGTAAGATGGTGGGGTGGGAGCAGGAACGGGAGTCTGGAAACCATGAGTCTGGAAGCCAAGGGTCTGAGGGTCAGGAAACCAGGAGTCAAGGGTCTAAGGATCAGGAAGCAAGGAGTCAAGAAGCCAAACACAGCAAGGCAGAAAGTATGTTGCTGTGGCAAAGAGCCAAAGGGAAATGCTGACCTTATATCCCTTCCCGGCTCTTGCCACCAGGTGCTGTGAGTTACCAACTGGCCTCACCTGTGCGACCGCGCCTTGCCTCTTCAGAGCAAACTTAGGAAAGCCCCAGTCCTGCGAAACCCTACCGGTCACAGGGCCTGGCTCCTGCACACACTCCTGACAGCTGGGATCTCAGCTAAAGCATCCATGGCCATCCAAGGTCTGCTTAAAAAGCTCCCAAGGCTTGAGAGAGAGAAAGAGAGAGAGAGAGAGAGAGAGAGGGAGAGAGAGACTCTAGAAAATGTGCACAATTCCCTTTTCATGGACAGGCAATGTGTACATTATCCAGGCTTCCTCAACCTCAGCCCTCCAGATGTTTTGAGACTACAATTCCCATCATCCCTGACCACTGGTCCTGCTAGCTAGGGATCATGGGGGTTGTAGGCCAAGAACACCTGGAGGGCCGAGGTCAAGGAAGCCTGACATGATAAATGGTGAATGTTGCACAGTGGCTAGCTGTTATGCACATTAACTGCTCAACTTACATTACCCATAGCGAATCTACGGTGACATTATAAACCAGACTCTTGAGTACGGTATGTTGGCAAGAGCAGATCCAGCCTCTTGGGTTGCAGAAAGTAGACTGCATGGAAGAATGCAAGATTAAAGAAACAGCTTAACCTTTTAAATGCTGGCCCTTTTAATACCCTGTGTTTTATTATTATTATTTTTATTCCAATCCTGCCACAGAGACACCTTGGAATAGAAGAACAGACATGGCAGCTGCAGTAAACGAGGAACAGAGAAAATGTCAGCCAGACTGCTTTCATGAGGGACTGAAAATCCTCATTCTGGAGGGAGGAGGGGAATGATTGGAGTGGGATAAGAAAATGGCATGAGATTTGAATCTTGAGATAAGGCTGTGAGCAGGGAAATTTAAGTATAATGAAATGTCAGTAGTGGCAACGAATTAGTACAACACACATCTTGATTTGGGCCCAGGACAATTGGTTTCGGTGTTGGGTGAAAGGCCAGTGACTCGTCCAAGGTCACCCAGTGAGGAATCTGAACCCAGGTCTCCCAGGTCCCAGTCTGCCACTCTAACCACTGCCCCACACTATAGTGTCTCAGCATTATATATCTGTCGCGGCGACAGCCTTACAATCTTATTATATAAGACACACTTCATATGTTGTCTATGCTTTTATTTTGTAAGCTGCTTTGAGACCCAGTTGTGGAGATATAGATACATACTATAAATAACTGGACGTATATAACTATATATAAATCCATATATACTTTTTTTAAAAAGCAACCCTACGTATAATACGAGACAATAATGAACTACAATGCAAAATAGAACAATAAAATCCCCACGGAAGCAAGAACACAGCAGCACGTAGCTTTATGGATTGAAACTAGCAATTTGGGTAGGAAGGAATATTTCTTCTGGAAACCGCTTTGACTCTGCAAATATCCACTCCTTTCAGTTATGTTTGGCACCATGGTTCCCCTTGGCTGCTGTTGTTTTGGCGCCATTTTTTTCCTGGGCTCCTGATTCTTCCTCTTTCCAGGATGAGTCACATGGATGATCCTGCCCAGTGGGAGGATGCCAGTAGGATTTGGCTACTCATGCTTATGTTACTGAAGGCAGGAGAGGGTAATTTAGACTTAGGGCTGGGCCTTTAGTGTTCTGAGGGCAATGGCTTAATACCAAGAACTAGTTCCTGCCTACCCACCCAAGTCTAAGGGATTAACCATATTATCCACTGAGGAGATAGTGCTGAATTAATTGAAATATTGGCAGGCTGGTTGTACAGTTCTCTGTCCAACCTCTGTGCTCCTCTCACCAAGTTAAAATATAATAATAATAATAATAATAATAATAATAATAATAATAATAATAATATATTTATACCCCGCCCATCTGGCTGCATTTCCCTACCCAGTCAGGGCGGCTTCCAATCGAGTGTTAAAAACAATACAGCATTAAATATTAAAAACTTTCCTAAACAGGGCTGCCTTCAGATGTCTTTTAAAGTAAGATAGTTGCTTATTGCCTTGACATCTGATGGGAGGGCGTTCCACAGAGCAGGCACCACCACCGAGAAGGCCCTCTGTCTGGTTCCCTGTAACCTCACTTCTCGCAGGGATGGAACCGCCAGAAGGCTCTTGGTGCTGGATCTCAGTGTCCGGGCTGAACGATGGGGGTAGAGATGCTCCTTCAGGCATACAGGACCGAGGCCGTTTAGGGCTTTAAAGGTCAGCACCAACATTTTGAATTGTGCTCAGAAACGTAGTGGAGCCAATGCAGATCTCTCAGGACCGGTGTTATGTGGTCCCAGTGGCCACTCCCAGTCACCAGTCTAGCTGCTGCATTCTGGATTAATTGCAGTTTCTGGGTCACCTTCAAAGGTAGCCCCAGGTAGAGCGCACTGCATTAGTCCAAGCGGGTGATAACTAGAGCATGCACCACTTTGGCAAGACAGCAATATCATTTAAATTCTTGACTTAAAAGGAGGATCAGTATTGTATCTAACACGGAACTCTTCCCATCCCCTGCAAATTGCATTTGAAATTTCCTAAATGCAGATTGCAAGATGGACAATCAAATTTTCATAGCAACTTTTTCCAGCCAAAGCCATTTTTGTATTAAGATTCGGTGCAGCATGCTAATAAAACTAGCTGTTTTGAGCAGGTACCGAAATATTTTTTGGGTCAAATAATTCACATCATGCATAGATATCAGGAGGCACTCCCCCCCCCCCCCGGATGTAAAAACAATTCTCAGATTGAACAATCTTGAATTTGATCTTGAAGTTTCAGTATTTTTATTGTCCAAATCTCATGGGTTGCTGTTGTTTAGTTGTTTAGTCGTGTCCGACTCTTCGTGGCCCCATGGACCAGAGCACGCCAGGCACTCCTGTCTTCCACTGCCTCCCACAGTTTGGTCAGACTCATGTTTGTAGCTTCGAGAAAACTGTCCAACCATCTCATCCTCTGTCTTCCCCTTCTCCTTGTGCCCTCCATCTTTCCCAGCATCAGGGTCTTTTCCAGGGAGTCTTCTCTTCTCATGAGGTGGCCAAAGTATTGGAGCCTCAGCTTCAGGATCTGTCCTTCCAGTGAGCACTCAGGGCTGATTTCCTTCAGAATTGACAGGTTTGATAGGTTTCATGGGTTACCTGTGAGTTTTAGTCTTAATGAAACTTGTAACAAGGCTTTGCTAGAGATTTTAGGGCTGCATATTTCCTTCCTTTTCTATTGGGAGTTGCTGGAGAAGTGGACACAATAAAGATGACCTCTCCCAAGCTGGCCAGGCCAGACTCGCTCTAAGCAGGACCCTGGACAGCTCATGGTGAGTGTTTCTGGCTGAGCTGTAAAGGATGTTGCTTCAGCGGAGTGTTGGGGACCATGGAGCTGGATGTGCCGACAATGGGAGGAAAATTCTCCAACCATTTATTGGGGAGACATCTTTTTCTTTCTCCACACACCCCTCCCCCCTCAGGTCTCCTTCAAATGGCAGCAGCAACTATGGTGGCTGCCAGTTTGTATTCTCCACAATCCCCTTCAATTTTGCGTTCTCCAAATTTACCTGGACAAGGTGTGTGTGCAGGGAATTTCAGTTCACCTTAAATTCCAAGGGCTTCAAATTTATCTCACTAATCTTTATTCCAGCCATAGAGACAGGCTGTGATGGCCTGGGAATCTGATTCAGAGGCTGAACCTGAGGAATCCCAGCCTGCACAGGAGTCCCCGCCTCCAGGGCCGGCTGAGCTGGGGCTGGGGCTTGAACCTGAAGGGCCCTCACCTGTGCCGGATCCTCAGGAGCAGACACCAGCTGAATCCGCTCTGGCTCCGGAGGTGATCGAGGACCCATTGCCTGCAGGTGCTCCTCTCCCAGCCCTGTCAGGGGAAGGTGAGGTTGCCTCTGGGTCCAGTAACCCTCCAGCCTCTCCTGAGCTGCAGAGGCTCAGGGCAGAGAGGCGGAGGGAACTAGGTTCTCGCAGGAGGAGTGCTCGCCTCCAGGCCAGGGGAGGCGAGGCACCTGTGGACCAGGGGCCGCCCTTTGCCTCGGAGGAGATAAAGGCCAGCCCACCCAGTCCCAGGTTGTGGGAGCAACGTCGTTGGTAACCTGTTCCTGCCAGCACCCTGACCTGCTCTCCTGAGTTCCTGACCATGCCTGACTCCTCGCTTCACCCCTGACGGACAGCCTCCTTACCTTTGACCTAGGACCGGACTTAGACCACACCGCGCGGTAAACCTCCCCCAGGACCAGCACACAGGCTGATGTTATCTTCTCCTCCTTGTGGATGGAGAGCTTGGGTTGAGCACAGTGGCTATCCTGAGGCCACCTGGTGAGTTAATGGCCGAGGTACCTCTTGAACTGGGCTTCCTCAGCTTCCACTTTCAGCTACCAGACTACACCCTGCCTGCAGAAGAGCTTCTTTCTCCCATCTCACCTCTGTCATGGAGAAACTGAAGAAAAGTGTTTTTTAACTTTGGCTCCCCATTTCACACTGCGTAAAATATTTCACAGATGGCGCTGGGCCTTCAGCCAAGCTGGCTGTAGCTCGATTCCCTTTGGCGTTTGCTGGCAGGGTATTTCCAAGATGGCGTTCGCCTTCCCCCTTACGTTCTGTTCCTTTGCTCTCCACCTCAGATGTTTTTCTGGCTTAAGATGCCCAACATAATTAGCTGTGTTTGTTTCCTTCCGAAACCTGTACTTTCTCCTCCTCCTCCTCCTCTCTCTCCCCCACCCCTTTCATAAGAACGCCTTCATTTTCACGTCTGTTTTGCCTCAGTCTTTTCTTCTGGCTAGTTCCATAGCCAAAAGAAAAACTGTACATCGCTGGATAATTAATGAGACTTTTATTATCTTTGTAAGAGTATAAAGAAATCTTCAGCTGTCAGAAATGGGATATGTGTGTACAAGTATATGTGTTATATACTGCTGGGAAATGCATGAGGGGAAAAAAATCCAGCAGAGTAGAAAGTCTGGTTTTACTAGCTGGATAAATAATTCCATGTGCTTTAGCTTTCAAGTTAAGTTCAGCCCTGGAGATCTACTGCCGGTCAGTGTTGACAATATTGAGTTGGATGGATTGGTGGTCTGGATTGGTGGTCTGTACAGCAGTTTCCAAGGGATGCGGGTGGTGCTGTGGGTTAAACCACAGAGCCTAGGACTTTCTGATCAGCAGGTCGGCAGTTAAAATCCCTGCAACGGGGTGAGCTCCCATTGCTCAGTCCCTGCTCCTGCCAACCTAGCAATTCGAAAGCACGTCAAAGTACAAGTAGATAAATAGGTACCACTCCAGCGGGAAGGTAAACAGCGTTTCCGTGCGCTGCTCTGGTTCGTCAGAAGCGGCTTAGTCATGCTGGCAATATGACCTGGAAGCTGTACGCTGGCTCCCTCGGCCAATAAAGTGAGATGAGCGCCGCAACCCCAGAGTCGGTCACGACTGGACCTAATGGTCAGGGGTACTTTACCTTTACCTTTTTACAACAGTTTCCTATGCTGCAATGTTAGCAGGCAAGCAGCAGTCACAAACCTGACTTCTGTCTTCAAATATCTGTCATGTGCAAATCTGGGAGCAGCCTTGATTTCTGTTGATCCAGAGAGCTGGGTTAGAACTAATAGGTGGAACTTGTAGGACAGCAGAGTTCAGCTGTCAATATTTCTAATGGGAAGGGCGGTTTGACAGTGGACTAGCCTGCCTTGGGAGGTGGCGGGATCTTTTATGCTGACAACGTTTAAGCAGAAACTGTGCAAAGAGCTGTCAGGGAAGCTGGAGTTGTAGATTCTGTGTTGTAGGTTCTGAGTGGAGCAGGGGTTGGGCTAGATGGTCTCCTACAATGCGAAAATTCTGCGATTGCGTTCCAGTTTTCCAAGTGTTTCATTTGAAAGGTTCTATGGCTGAATTGGCCAATAATGGCAACTCATTCTTTGATTTAATTTAGGCTTGTTTGGTTTTCTGGTAACCAGCGTGGGAAATTTGGTGGTCGGCATTACACCCAGAAACAAAATAATTCAGTGCAACTTGAGGGAAACAATCTGTCACTTAGGATATAAAATTAGGCACCATCTGCACCATACATTCAAAGCAGCATCATACCACTTTAAACACTCATGGCTTCCCCAAAAGGATCCTGGGAAGTGTAGTTTGTTAAGGGCTCTTAGTGTCTTACATTCTGAGACCCAGTGTGGTGTAGTGGTTAAGAGCGGTAGTCTTGTAATCTGGGGAACCGGGTTCGTGTCTCCGCTCCTCCACATGCAGCTGCTGGGTGACCTTGGGTTAGTCACACTTCTCTGAAGTCTCTCAGCCCCACTCACCTCAGAGTGTTTGTTGTGGGGGAGGAAGGGAAAGGAGAATGTTAGCTGCTTTGAAACTCCTTCGGGTAGTGATAAAGCGGGATATTAAATCCAGACTCCTCCTCTTCTTCTTCTTTAGAAGATACCTATTTCCTGGGCAGAACTGCAATTTCCTGAGTGGTTTAACAGTTGATCCTTCTTCCAAGGGAACTCTGGGAATTGTAGTTCTGTGAAGGTAATGGGGTCTCCTAACAACTCTCAGCACCCTTAGCAAACTACAGTACCCATGCTTCTTTGAGGGAAGCCATGACTATTTAAAGCGGTATAATACTGCTTTATAGTGCAGGTGGGGCCTTAATTTGCTATTGAGCTCATGTGGCGATCAATGGCTCCTTAGTTTCCAGGCCCACTTATGCACACGACACTTATTGCACACTGCATTTAAAACCAGCATGAACAATCGCAGCCGCATCTAAACTTACTTGTGCTTTTCTTAAAGTCTGCATTCAAATCTTTCTAAATAAGACCTTATTTACCTGTTGATTCTTTAGTCGAGTTAGAGTTTTGGAAATCTGGCATGAGTTGATGGGTGCAGCTAATTTTCCTGCTGTGAATGCAATTAAAATAGTTTGCATATTCCGGTGTAGCTTAGTAAGAAAGAGAGTAAACTGTAATCCAAAAAGCTGCCTTTTCAAATGGCTTCATATTGTCAAGTGGTCACCAGGTGAGTCAGTTTCGCCATGCCTCCAATCTGCAATGCGGAGGTAATAATAAAGGGCTGCCTTCTAGGGAGGTTGTAATGATTGCAGAAAACAAACCTTGTGACTAGCAAGGAGAAAGCTGAAGCCATAGTCCCAGTTCAAATGAGCCACTAAATCAGGCACCCCCAACCTGCGGCCCTCTAGATGTTTTGGCCTACAACTCCCATGATCCCTAGCTAACAGGACCAGTGGTTAGGGATGATGGGAATTGTTGGGAAACTGTGTACATGCAGCTACTCACACAGAGTCAATTAAGGTTTGGCAGACAGCCAGAAGTCAATCTGAAGGAGTAAGTCTGCCTGGTGATAACAGAGACATGGAGGCAGCTCCCTGATTGGTCAAGCTCTCTCAAGGGAGTGATAATTAATGGCCTACTAACTGGAATGTGTTAGTTCGTGAGTTCAGTGTTCAGGAGTTTGGTGTTCAGAGTTCTGTGTCAGTGTAGGAGTTGTGTCAGAGAGGGCTAGCAAAAGATCCGTGTTCTGTTCTTGTAAATAATCCACTGTATATAATAAACACCTAACTACAAGTTCCTGGTTTCTGCTTCGTCTATCCTGTCTGCAGCCAAGTTGCCAATTGCTTCTGTGGATTCTGCGTTTACTCTGCTAGGTCTGGCTAAGGTCCTGCAACTAGTTGGAAAGTTGCGAAACCCCAACAGGTTTTGCCAATAGGAATTGTAGTCCACAACATCTGGAGGGCCGAAGGTTGGGGATGCCTGCAGTAAACCAAGGTTTGAATTAGCTTAATGCAGTGTGAGAAAGGCCCCTTCCACAACACCTTGAAGGATAAAGCAATTATGAATTGCATAAGTTGAAAATCCAAATGAAACTGAGTTGCACTTCCCTGGTTTCCTTGCTTACAATCTTCCACCATTGTCTGTACTCATTTTTTGAAGTTTGAATCTGCAGTCACGAGTACTAGAAACTTGTAACCGCCTCAACTCTTCTGATTGCAACAGTGCCTGGATCCAACTTTTAGAATGACTTGTTTAATTGTTTTGTTTTCAGCACAGACAAGAGGAAACCTAGGCAGTAAAGCAAGCTGGCTTGAAGGTAAGGACAAATTATTTTAATTGAATTTACTTCTGAGTAATTGCTCTTTGGGAGGGGAAAAAAGGCAGGTATGCTAATATGCATTAGTGTACACATTAGTGTATGTATAGTCATCTGTCTTGTTTTGTTTTAATAAAAGGGGATGTTGTTGTTGTTGTTTTTTAAAAAAACGAGGTATAATTTTGGTAATGTTCAGTAAACACCTGTGTTTGTCAGCAGAGAGAATTCCTAATCAGAACAGGCAAGGATATTTTTGGTTGTTGTGATCATGTTCCTGGACTTTAATTGCACTTTGTCTGAATGGCTGGCTATTTTATAGTGATCCTTTATGACTTTTGTGTAAAATGCATTAAGTAAAAAAATAAATAATTGAAAAGGAGTTTCCTATCAGTGATAAGCTCAGTAGTATATGGAGGGAGATATTTCACCTGAAATCGTAGTAACGTGTATATGCCACACCTCGATAAATATAGTTTAGGCTGGCACAGTGGAACCTTGGTTCCTAAGCTTAATCAGTTCTGGGAGTCTGTTTGATTCCTGAAATAGTTCGGGAAGCAAGGCAAGGCTTCTGATTGGCTGCAGCAGCTTCCTGCAGCCAATCAGAAGCCGCAGAAGCTGCGCTGGGCGTTCGGCTTCCAAAGAATGTTTGAAAACCGGACCAATTCCTTCTGGTTTTCATTTGTTCGGGAGCAGGAACGTTCGGCTCCCAAGGCGTACGGGAGCCAAGGTTCCACTGTACAGTGGTGCCTCGCAAGACGAAATTAATCCGTTCCGGGAGTCTCTTCATCTAGCGGTTTTTTCGTCTTGCGAAGCAACCCTATTAGCGGAATAGCGCTATTAGCGGTTTAGCGGCTATTAGCGGCTATTAAAGGCTTAAGGGATTAGCGGATTAGCTGCTAAAAGGCTATTAGCAATTTAGCGCCTTAGAAAAAGGGGGTGGGGAGTGGAAAAAAACCTCAGGAATCGCAAGACATTTTCGTCTTGCGACGCAAGCCCATAGAGAAATTCGTCCTGTGAAGCGCATTGAAAAATGGAAAACCCTTTCGTCTAGCGGGTTTTCCGTCTTGCGAGGCATTCGTCTTGCGGGGCACCACTGTACAATGTTTCATGGGGCAGGAACAGATAAACTGGTTCAGTGAGAAAAGTTCTATCAAAGAGTAAAATGAAGTGAGTTTATTGCCTATAGGTGGCATCCAAGCTGGAGAATAAGTATATATACTAATAATGAGCTCAGGTTTCCCAACTATGGATCCTTAAGTTACCAAAACTGCACCACTGGCACATAGGAGGCTGTTTCAGGTTTGCAGAAGTACAAAAGATCCTTGGAAGCGTGGTCCAATATGGACTGAGCAGGGTCTGTGTCCTTAGAATTCTGATTGGCTGTTGGAGAGCAGGAGGGGAGGGGACAGAAAACCAGGAGGGAGGGAAAATGGAATAGAATGCCCGGAAAGAGGGCATGGCTGGGTGACTGGCTGGGATTCTGGACAGGAACACTCCCAACATGCTGCTTTTTGTTGCAGATCCCATCTACCGTATTTTTTGCTCCATAAGACACACTTTTTCCCTCTTAAAATCTAAGGGGAAATATCTGTATGTCTTATGGAGCGAATGTGTGGTCCCTGGGGCTGGGGGGGGGGGACCTGGGCTTCCCCCGCCAGCCCCACAAGCTCCTGAGCAGCTGTGGGGTAGCCCACAAAACATCCGCAGGGCAGCGGGGAGCCTTCATCCCGCTGCCCTGTGGAGGCTTCGCGCGGCTATCCCTGGCTTTTGCGGAAGGTGGGTGAAGGGACAGAGCGAGGCTCTCTCTCTTCCCCCACCTCCCACAAAAGCCCCCAAGAGCCGCATTTTTTCCTTGAATCCCCCCCCCCAAGTAGGTGTGCCTTATAGTCAGGTGTGCCTTATGGAGTGAAAAATACGGTAATCTCCTAAAATGACAGTGTTGTGAAGCCAGACATCTTCATACAGCCAGGCTGGATTTGAGGATTACACCCACAAACACTGCGTGTATGTTTGTGTGTGGGTGTGTAATGATCATTGTGCAAAGTCATTGTGATGCCCGTCCTTCCTTTCTCTAAGCTTGTGTGTTTGTGTGTGTGTGTGCAGCCTCTTGATATTCGCCTGCTCAGGCAAATGGAACCATGATGGTTCAGTGGATTGAGCAGGGGAATTTTAAGAGAATCTGCCGCCTGAGGTGGCTACATCATGCTGCCCAATGATAGGGCCAGTCCTGATCTAGCAGGACAGAAACACAAAGTTCTGAGCTGAGCAATACAAGCAATGAACGTGGTGTGAATAACTTCCAACACAACTTTTCTTAAACACAATTTTTGTTTGTTGTTTTGCACTGGCTTCAAATTCCCCGACTCCCCTTATATCTTCAGCCCCTCCTGCTGCCACAAAAATGTCTGGCTGCATGCCCATGGCTGTTCTTCAAAAGTCTTGGATTCTCTGGACTGTTTTCTAGCCCAAGGATTGCCAGTTTAGTGTCCTCCAGATGTGGCTGGACTCCAACTCCCATCTGCCCCAAACAACATGGCCAACGGTGAGGTCTAACAGCAGCTGGAGGACACCACATTTACTACTCCAGCTAAATTCTCTGGTTAGCAGGGTTGCCATATTTTGAAGAGCAAAAAAAGAGGACACATTTGCCCACTTCTACTTTTAACTATGGGACGCGGGTGGCGCTGTGGGTAAAAGCCTCAGCGCCTAGGGCTTGCCGATCGAAAGGTCGGCGGTTTGAATCCCCGTGGCGGGGTGCGCTCCCGTTGCTCGGTCCCAGCGCCTGCCCACCTAGCAGTTCGAAAGCACTCTCAGGTGCAAGTAGATAAATAGGGACCGCTTACTAGCGGGAAGGTAAATGGCGTTTCCGTGTGCGGCTCTGGCTCACCAGATGCAGCTTGTCACGCTGGCCACGTGACCCAGAAGTGTCTCCGGACAGCGCTGGCCCCCGGCCTCTTAAGTGAAATGGGCGCACAACCCTAGAATCTGTCAAGACTGGCCCGTACGGGCAGGGGTACCTTTACCTTTCCCTTACTTTTAACTATGGATCACTATGACGACTCTACTCATGAAAAAGAGGACGTGTCCTGGAAAAAGAGGACATATGGCAACCGTGGATGGCTCCCGTGCTCCACTAATCCATTTGCCGAACTGGGAAAGCTCTGTTTTTAGTTTTAGTCAAAAAGATGAGAGCCGTACGGCAAAACTTTTTGGTTCTTAATTCACAGGCGTCAATAGAGCCAGAGAGAGACTGGAATGAAGGCTCCATTTAAGGAGTACCGACTTTAATTTCCACGTCAAACAACTCTTTTAATGATGTTCAGAGAGCTTTTGAAGCTATTTTCTTTTCCTTACAGGTCAACCGTTCAGTTTGCCCGGTGGTCAGCTTTCTGAACTGTTAACGATTCGCATTTCAATGCGAACATAAAGATCATTATGTTAAAATTGGCACACATCAGGGTTCTCCCGGTATTCTACCACCAGTTGAGATTTTAGGGGCTGGAGACATTCAGGGGGTTGAGAAGAAACCCAAAGAAATCATTATATTCTGCTGAAGGTAACTGATTTTCCTCCTCCACAGGAACTGTAAATGAAACGTATATATTTTGCATAATGAAACAGATGACAAACTGGGCCAACCTATCTATTAATGAGACTCCTGTAATGCTAGAATGCATGGACGTGGGGAGTGCGTGAAGAGCAGAGGAAATTATTGCTCTGATCATAATTTTTTTTTTTTAAATAAAAAAACCTCCAATTTTAATCAAACCCTCCTCTGGGATCCTTGAATTCTCTGGCGCCTTCTAATGCCCAGTGTAATTTGAATTAAGAAAAAAGAAAGAAGGGGAAAAAGAGAGAGAGGACGGGGGGAATGTAAAGACATTCTAGGTTAAGATATAAAGGCTTGTTTTAAATCAACTCATTCAGACACGAAACATATTATTAAGTAGGGGGGAAACTTACCCGTAAGGTGTTGAAACAGGGTTTGACTTATGTATATTAACTTCCCACCCCCTGGGAGATGGCGCAGAGTGGAGTGTCCTGCCAGCTGGACTGATTGCACAGAACTGTTCTCAGGCTGCAATCCTATTCCCGTTTACCTGGGAGTAAGTCCCACTGAACTTCTGCTGAGTAGACACGCATAGGACTGAGCTGTAAAACTCCCCATTTAGGTGTGAAGGGAGTTTGGCTGCATTCAGGTCAGTGGTCTGTTCTGCCTTACTACAGAAATGAAAATATGTCACCCACCACAGTGCCGGAAACGATAGGAGGGGCAGTCAATTAAATAATTTTAAACTGGTCATATACCTTATAAGTGGCACAGCAGCATGCGACAGTGACCGCACCTCAGGAACGGCTTCGACTGGCCAGCTAAACCAGGTGAGGGTAGACGATGGGTCTCAAATCCTTGGTGAGTTAGGGAATCTGGCAGATTGAGCAGACAGGACTAGAAGTGGATCCAATAGTCAATAAGACAGTTTCTGCGCATGCTGTGGGCAGACGGGGCTCATCCTCCTGGGACAGGAGCCCATGTAGGAAAAGGAAAACTGTAATACTAAACCTCCTCTGCCTTGTGGGATATATTTAGGAGGAGAAAAGGCTCAGGAGAAAACCCTACACAAATCCAGCGTGCAGTCCCTTAGACAGTTGGATGGCACCTTGTCTGCCTCCTTCCAGCAACTCCTGCAGCTAAAAGGTAAAGGTAAATGTACCCCTGACCATTACGTCCAGTCACAGACGACTCTGGGGTTGCGGCGCTCATCTCGCTCTATAGGTCGAGGGAGCCGGCGTTTGTCCACAGACAGCTTCTGGGTCATGACTAAGCCGCTTCTGGCAAAACCAGAGCAGTGCATGGAAATGCCATATACCTTCCCGCTGGAGCGGTACCTATTTATCTAGTTGCACTTGGACGTGCTTTCAAACTGCTAGGTTGGCAGGAGCAGGGACCGAACAAGGGGAGCTCACCCCGTCACGGGGATTCGAACCGTCGACCTTCTGATCGGCAAGCCCTAGGCTCTGGGGTTTAGACCTCAGTGCCACCCGCATCCCTACTCCTGCAGCCAAGCTGGTGCCAAATAGATTGCTGTACTTCCTTTGGATCACATCAACGAAACTGAGGTGGGGTGGTGTCTTGTTGTCTGGGCAGTCCAGGACCTCCATGTGCACTGCCCTGTCTTGCTTTTCTTTCCAGTTTTTGTATTTGTGTGTCAGGTTTAAGGTGCTGGTTTTGACCTTTAAATCCCTATGCGGCCTTAGACCCACGTACCTACGGGACCACCTCTCCTGGTATGCCCCGCGGAGGACCTTAAGGTCCACAAATGACAACATTTTGGAGGTCCCAGGTCGCAAGGTGGTTAGATTGGTCTCAACTAGGGCCAGGGCCTTTTCAGTACTGGCCCCGACCTGGTGGAAGGCTCTGTCACAAGAGACTAGGGCCCTGCGGGACTTGACATCTTTCCGCAGGGCCTGCAACATGGAGCTGTTCCGCCTGGCCTTTGGCTTGGACTCAGCCTGACCCTTATGTTTCCCTCCCCTTATGGTTTTGATCTATGGGCTACTTTTAAAATGAGGCTGCATTTTAAATTGCATTTTAACCTGTATTTTAAACTGGTTTCCCCCCCTTATTACGTTTTTACTGTAATTTTACTCATGTTAGCTGCCTCTGGCCGGGGAGGGTGGGGTATAAATAAAATTTATTATTATTATTATTATTATTATTATTATTATTATTATTATTACTATTACAAGCAAACACACACACAAACCTGTTAATGCACATACATACATGAAACTCTAGATCTCATCTGTCTGTTCCCCACAACCCCACATTTAATACTCCCTCTGGGCAATGCACCAACAGCAAATCCAGTTTTAACCGAGGTCATTTTGAGAATCCCTGCCAGTAAAGACCCATCCGCTCTTCACGAAAAGAAATAAAAAAAACACACGAAATAAAAAATCCTGTGCAAAGCAAAGACCATTGTGTTGTGCTTCCCGCCTCCCCTGTAGTGAATCTTATGTATGTAAACATTCAAACAGCCTAATTAGAGCCTTATTATTTTGAGAATGATTATGCAAGCAGGATCCCAAATCGGTCGGAGCCTCCAGCCTAGCTGTGTTTTGAACGAAGTGCTTTCCCTCCCCTTCCCGGTGTGATGTTTGAATATATGACTTGCTTACTCTGCTCTGAACTTGAAGACCTCTTAGCCCATCCGTCTGCCTTGCCTGAGAAAGGGTTTGCAGAGCTGGAAAAGGGCGACCAAAATTATCAAGGGGGCGGAGAGACTCCCCTATGAGATAAGCTTGCAACATTTGGGGCTGTTAAGTTTAGAGAAAATGTGACCCAAGGTGGGCAGATGTGACAGGGGTAATCACTTCGCCGTACAAGGGTGTATCCAGCATTTCTCAGAGTAGACCCACCGAAAAATAATGGATATGGCCTTTTTATGCGTCTTCTCTGAGTTAAACCTAACTGGACACAACCCAAAGAACATAGTTGAACTTCAGAATTCACTCCCACACGCTGTAGTGATGACCATCATCTTGGGTGACTTTAAAAGATTGCAAATCCAGGTTAAGGCTGTCAGCTCGTCATAATGGTTTAAACATTAGGAAGAACTTCCTGACAGTAAGAGCTGTTCGACAGTGGAATTTGCTGCCAAGGAGTGTGGTGGAGTCTCCTTCTTTGGAGGTCTTTAAGCGGAGGCTTGACAACCATATGTCAGGAGTGCTCTGATGGTGTTTCCTGCTTGGCAGGGGGTTGGACTCGATGGCCCTTGTGGTCTCTTCCAACTCTATGATTCTATGATCTCAGAAGCACAATGCCTTGGAAGACAAGTGTCGTTGCACTCGGGTCCTATAATTAGCTGGGTCCAGAAGGTGAGACATTTCTGTTGTGTGCCACCCTATATGGGAAGACTCTGTTGTAAACAAAAATCTGCCCTTTCTCCCTTATGCGGTATTCAACCTTCCGTAGGTCCTATTAGTAGGAGAAAATAACAGAGGCAACCAGAGAATATTGAGAAGCAAAGCAGCTAGTAAGCTTGATCTTTATTGATCTGTTGCAACAGGGTCCTCACTCACCACACAAAGGAGGGAGGAGGAACCCAGAACAAAGGTGTGTCCACCCTTATATAGACATTTTAAATTCCCTCCATGGAGTCCAAGACCACCCCAGAAATATCGTACCTACATTACAGAAAGGCGGTATACAGCAGAAATCTGAGTGCGTTGTTTACCTCCTGTCTGCCAGGTTACCTGTTTAATGGTCACTTGATTGGATTGCCTGGGGAGCCTGGCCAGTCTTTTGTAATGATAAATACTTAGTTCCTGAGCCAGGTCACAGGCTCACACCTTATTCATATCTTAAATGTGCCCTTAAGACAGGATTTGTGAGGAAAGAGACAAGGGGGAGGCTTTTCCATTTTCCTTTGACCTTGCAGAGAAAACATTTGCTCAGTTTGGGAATCAAAAATGGTTTCAGGTCGGTCTTCCTGTGTTGATCTATGTACGTGCTTGGTTGGTACATTTATGAACATTTATTATATATCTAAGACTTTAAAATTCTTATCACAACACCTTCCTGTTAAATTGAGGCTGGCATCTTCCCTGATCTTCACTTCATCTTTCAGTACCTCCCTAAGACTCACCTTTGCACCCAGACCTTTGCTGGTGTTCCCTTCCAATATCTGATCTATTCATTTCCTCCTTGTTCTCTGCTTATTTTATTACATTCTGTTTTTTATTAATGCATTACATGTTTAATTTTGCACACCACCTCAAGCCTGTTGTGAGTTAAGGTTGGGTAGATAGATAGTTGGCAGAATTCCTCGTGTGTAAACAGCCTCAGCCTTGTGCTTTCACAAAGGCAGAAGTCCTTCTCTTTGTCCAAAATATACTTACCGGCTCTTTCGCCCCATGCATGCTAGACGGCACGTGTATGCGAGGACTAGAGGCAACATTGTTGTTGTTGTTATTGTTGAGTTGCGCACAAATGAATGAATAAACCAGCAAGATGAAGCAGGAGGGGCATGACACAAGGTCTCCAAAGCCCTTGGACCTCAGAGCTAGCAATGCCTTTGAAGACTTTCTTCCATGTCTCTTTCATGATTCATTGCTCATGCGCTTGGTAGTTTTATTCCATGACCGGTGGTGGGTCCCTTGGGGATTGTGGAGATCTGAAAGTTATTGTTGCAAATATGGATATTGTCAGTATGGAGGAGTGGGGTGGTGGAGAGGAAGAGTTCTAAATAAAATACCGTGCCACGGCCCTTCAAGTTGTTGTTGTTGTTTCTGTTGTTTGGAGAGACGCAAAACAACCGTTGCAAGAGCTGCTCATCCTTTTGTGTTGTGTTGCTTTACATTTTCTTTATTGTTTAGCCCTGTGAAATGAGATATCCCAGGGACATGAAACCATGTCATCAAAGAGCTCAGAAATCCATGTGTTGATAGAAACAAGTCCGCATATCAAAGGCATTTCATCCTGAGAGATAAGAGGCTTTGTCCTCCTCCTACCCAACTTGGCTTCAAAAGACCCTCTGCCTCCTTCAATCAGAGGAAAGTCCAAAGTTGAATTAAAATGTTTCTCACACAATGGCTAGCGTAGTTGAGCCATGCCAATTTCATGGACTGTCTTGCAAGAAAGTGCTGTAGGACATGTTGCATCCAAACACTTTTGATTTTTGCAGTCTAATGAGCCAGGTTGATTAAATGCTGTTATTTGGTGTTGTAGAGCCAGGACTCATCATCCTCCAGGAATAGAGGTAGGAGCCTCAATCACTTGGCCACCATATCCTCTATAAGAGAAAGGAGCAATTTTGTTAAGTGGGGCTCTTGCAATAAAAACCTTTTAAACCTACTTTGTAAAATTAAATATTATTTAATCCACATACATGCAACTTGCCTTCTTAGTAGAGTTGACACTGGGCACTGAATGTCCAAAGAACTGGGGTAGAATTGGAGCAGAATGCAAAAACTGAGCAACGTGATGATGTCAGGTTACAGAATAAGTTGCATGGGCTGTTTCACAGCAAGGAATGTGACAGAGAGCTGCCATTTTGTGCAACAGGCCTTTCTTATAATGTGTAATTTTACCTTGGGTGCTGGTGAAATTTATTGAGATTGCTGGTTACATGGAGCATGGAGCTCCAAAGTATGGTTGATTGGTTGTTGTTTTTTGGGTTAGGAGTAGAGCACATGATTTCTATGCAGAAGGTCTAGAGTTCAATCTCCACCACCCCAAATCAAAAGATTCAGGTTGTGATATGGGCCCCTAGTTGATACCCAAGAGAAACACCTCCAGCCAGACAATATCAACCTAGTTTTTGGGAAGTTAGGCATTTGCTGAATTGTTGCTCTCTGTGATATGTACCCTGCCCCAAGATCAATTGAGATCAATGGTTGTTCTGACATCTGTAGTCCAAAACATCTGTAGTGAAGCCTGCCCTATAGATTGAAAGTAAGGAGCTGCCATGATGTTGTCCGTGTAGAGCATTGTATGCTAAATTGTTCCTACACAGGGGCAGTGATATCTGCCCCTCCTGCCATTCTGATCTCCACCATGTTTTTGACCCCAATTATCCAGCGTAAACAAATGAAGAGGAAGTATGTGGATTCGGTATGATTCATTCAAAACAGAAGGCGAGGAGCGCACTCGTATCAACGCATTCCAGGACTTGCTAGCGTAGCACAACTAAATTCAGCAGCGCTGTGATATTGATTTGATTAAAAATGGTTTAAGACTTGTAAATGTCACTGGAACTTAGCAAAATGAACGTTATTAAATCCTTCTGGTGATGGGGAAAACTAACAAAGGGATTTGCAGCGGTTTCTGTAATTAATTGCTCTGTCATGATTTATATTAACTTACAGTATGACTCCATTAGCGCGGACCTGTCATCTCTACTCAAGGAACCACCAAGTAATCACTACCACATTAAAGAATAAATTAGTTTTTGGCTGGGAGCCTAGTTGTGGAATGTTTCATTTGTGTCTGCCTTAGACATATGTACCTAATAAAAGTTGGGAAGAATGAGTTAAGGCACATATACATCAACGTCCTTCGACCATATTTTAGAGACAATATGATCGGCATTGTTCATTAGAGCTAATGAATCACTTTATGCCAATTGCATTGCCTCATTTTCTTCTTTTTCTCCTTTTTTTGGTGAATGCCTTTAGGTGATCCATGAAGCAAAAGACGGATGAAACAATGAGTCTTCCCCCTCCCCACCCCTGAGAGATTTCTTTCCCCTCCCATTTGTGTTTTGTGGCCTGTGGTTGTAATAATAACTTCATCTGGTTTTGGTTAACACTTCATTACCCTGGGCTTGGATAAATTATCCTCTTGGTCCTTTTCCACTTGCAGACACGTGGGGGAAGCCAAGGTCTTAGCTGCTACTTATTGCCGATTAGGAGATTTGTAAGGTTCTATCAAGACATCAATGGCTTTGATAGTTGGGATATATTTTAAATGGTTTGCCCTGGGTTCTTCTTATTCTCTCCCTCCCCTTTCTTTTGGTGCTCTGCCTATGCTAACAATTGCTTCCATACTCACACAGGCTCCTACGACCTTAAGAGAGTTCAGGTGTTAAAGCTTTAACTGCCTTTCATTTTCTGCTTGGGCGAGGGTAAATCGTTGGCCAAGCCTTCCCTAACTTGGACTGAAACTCCAATCAGCACACTGGATGGCGCTGATCACAGGGATAGCCCAAAACATATGGAGAGCACCAGGTTGGCAAAGGCAGATATAAGGAGTTTCCTTGTCTAGAAGGAACTGTAAGAACTAGAAGGGGTACAGGTTGCAAAGATCCCAAATTGCATTTCTCTACCTTTCTTTATGGGACGCGGGTGGTGCTGTGGGTTAAACCACAGAGCCTAGGACTTGCCGATCAGAAGGTCGGCGGTTCGAATCCCCGCGACGGGGTGAGCTCCCATTGCTTGGTCCCAGCTCCTGCCAACCTAGCAGTTCGAAAGCAAGTCAAAGTGCAAGTAGATAAATAGGTACCGCTCCGGTGGGGAGGTAAACGGTGTTTCTGTGCTCTGCTCTGGTTCGCCAGAAGCGGCTTAGTCACGCTGGGCACATGACTCGGAAGCTGTACGCCGGCTCCTCAGCCAATAAAGCAAGGTGAGCGTCACAACCCCAGAGTCGGTCACGACTGGACCTAACGGTCGGTGGTCCCTTTACCTTTACCTTTCTTTATAATGTGTAATTTGAGGAACAGGCACCTGTCCACTCCTTCACATTATTGGGCATTACAAGGGGGGGGGAGGAGAAATGATCAACCCTTGAACAGTCGTGGACCCACATTTTGGGGCCCCTGAAGTTTGAACTGTTATGGGGCCCACTTCACAGCCAGCAATGACGTCTGAGTAAGCTCCGTTATCTTCTTCAATGGGGTTGTTCCATAGCAGAGCAGCACAAATTTTCCACGAGTTTGCGTTTTTGGGTACTGCTTAAGTGCTTTGGTGATCTCTTGGCTATTCCTCTAGGGCAGGCATGGCCAAACTTGGCCCTCCAGCTGTTTTGGGACTACAACTCCCATCACCCCTAGCTAACAGGACCAGTGGTCAGGGATGATGGGAATTGTAGTCCCAAAATAGCTGGAGGGCCAAGTTTGCCTATGCCTGATTTGGGTTTTGGTCTCTGTTAGAAAGGGGAAAGAAATTACATTAGCTATAGCAGCAGAGCAGCCAACTTAATGCAACGCTCCACCTTTGCAACATCTGTGCCACTGACTCTCAAACTTTGGGATTATTGACATATACACAACAACAAACCAATCAATTTGAGTCATGCAACTCACATGGGGTCTACGGGACCCATTTTTTAAAAAGCAATGTGGACTCAAGTTACCTCTGGGGTCCCTCTGAGATGAGGGACCCTGAAGCTTAGGCTTCGTTCATTTCCTAGTAGATTCACCCCTGAACTTGAATAAGGAAAGGCCAAACACCTCTGGGAGTAGGAATGAGCAACACTGCTAATTTCAGTTTCTCTCGGTTTCTCATTTTTCCAGTCTAATCCACATTTTCCATATTTCTGCATTAGTTTGCAATCTTTATGGGCAGAGTTACAGTGATAGTGGTAGCCCCACAAATTCTGTGTGAGAGAGTTTGGGCCGCACAGCCAGGGAGTGCTTTCATGCAGGTGAAATTTAGGAGAAGCAGTGCCTCCTTATTAGAGATGGGCAATTTGTCGAGCTTGACACCTGGTTTTTCTAATCTTAAGGTCAGTTCTCCACATTTCCGCATCAGCTTGCTGGTTTTGTTTCTAAAGTTCTCATGAAAACCCATCAGTATTGCAGTGCAAATTTCTTCTAATGTACACATTTTTGTACGAAGTTTTCCTTAATACACCTTTTTTCCACGACAATTTCCCCTAATACAATGCATCTTTGTATTTTATTTTATTTTTGCTAATATATGCATTTATGTGCACACTTTAGCCTAGCATATGCGTTTTGGTAGACATTGCTTGGCTGGAGAAATGTATTGCAAAATTCGAAACAGTGTGAATTTCGGAGGGCAGCTGTATTTTCACTTGCAAATTGTTTCGGAAAATGTGAATCAGGTAGGTTTGACTTTACATGCAAACTGAATCAAAATCCCCCCCCCCCCTGTCTGGGAGATTGTATTTACTATGTGCTTAGTTGGAGACAGAAAAGGTGGCACTTTAGGTGGCAAGTTGGTGGTACTGGCTAAGGTATCAACCACTTGGTTTACCTTTGCAGCGCCACTTCCCATTCCAAGCAACTTAACATACAAATGTAGTGCCAGTTTATGAAACCAGTTAGTCTGTGTCAGTCAGATCTTGAGTGCAGGCATCCAATTGCTCATTGCACTGTAAACTGATAATTGCCGACATAAATATGCCATCCTGCTTAACAGAAGTCTCCAGCAGCACATGTAAATATTCAGGTGAACAGAAAGAGATGATTTAAAAAGACATTGCCCAACCCATTCACAGTCCATTGAGTTTGATGGGATTCTTTTGTGTGCTCAGGGTTTCAGTTACACATTTCTGTTTTTGCTTTCTTTTTTTAAAGAAAAAATAAAAGCAAGGAAGTTATAAACCATGGGTAGGCAAACTAAGGCCCGGGGGCAGGAATCTGGCCCAAATGCCTTCTAAATCTGGCCTGCAGACAGTCCAGGAATCAGCGTGTTTTTACATGAGTAGAATGTGTCCTTATATTTAAGATGCATCTCTGGGCTATTTGTGGGGCCTGCCTGGTGTTTTTACACGAGTAGAATGTGTGCTTTTACTTAAAATGCATCTCTGGGTTATTTGTGGGGCATAGGAATTCGTTCATTTTTATTTTTCCAAAATATAGTCCGGCTCCCCCCAAGATCTGAGGGACAGTGGACCGGCCCCCTGCTGAAAAAGTTTGCTGACTCCTGTTCTAAACACTAGTCACTTTTTTCACAAAAGCAGAGGGTATTAATCCATGTGATGTTTTCTCACTGGAAACAACCCACCTCACAAAGCCTTCATTTCCCCCCAAAGTAGGACAAAGAACAGCTCAAGGAGAGGGGGTTGAAAATGGGTGGGAAAATGGTCTGGAAAAGTGGCCATTCTTCTCATAGTGCTGTAAGGCTTCAGTCAGTTGCAAGATGGAAGGAAAGGGAAGATTTCTTCTGCTTGTTGCTTGCAGTCAAAGTGCCATTTTCTGCAGCTATCCATGACTCCCCAATAGTGAGAACCGTCCCAGCTATACCTACTGCAATTTGATGAGGGTTTTTTCATCTAGGGATGGATAGATCAGGCTATTTCTGATTCATTTCAGTTTCACATGTGCTCAGTCCTAAGTCTGTTACATTCCATTTCTTAAAAAAATAAAAATAAAAAAATACCAAAGATTTGCATTTAATTTGTACACATTCCGCCCTAAAGCAAGCTTTGCCGCATGCTTTTCGGTGCATCTCCCCAAATGTGCATTTTTAACACAAAATTTTGGCGCATTTGGGGGACAAAATTGCAACATGAAAGTCAGAGGGATGTTGCACTCCCAATTTATCGCTGTTTCAGTCCACATGTAGGTGCAGAGTGGTGAACTTGTTCAGCCCACTGCAAAAAAATGGGCTGAATTTGTCCTCTTCACAGCAACATGGGTGAGGAACCCTTTTTCAGCCTGATGGCTGAATTTCTCTTCTGGGCTAATTTCTGGGGAGTCACATGCCACTAGTGGGCCTAGGCAGAGGCAAAATTTTGTGGGTGGAGGAATCTGGCAGATGCAAAGCCTCCATAGATCAACCCCAGAATGCCCTCCTTTTTGGCCTTAGCTGCCTTGGGAAACTGAGGCTGGATCAGCACAGAATCATAGAATCATAGAGTTGGAAGAGACCACAAGGGCCATCGAGTCCAACCCCCTGCCAAGCAGGAAACACCATCAGAGCACTCCTGACATATGGTTGTCAAGCCTCTGCTTAAAGACCTCCAAAGAAGGAGACTCCACCACACTCCTTGGCAGCAAATTCCACTGTTGGACAGCTCTTACTGTCAGGAAGTTCCTCCTAATGTTTAGGTGGAATCTTCTTTCCTGTAGTTTGGATCCATTGCTCCATGTCCGCTTCTCTGGAGCAGCAGAAAACAACCTTTCTCCCTCCTCTATGTGACATCCTTTTATATATTTGAACATGGCTATCATATCACCCCTTAACCTCCTCTTCTCCAGGCTAAACATGCCCAGCTCCCTTAGCCGTTCCTCATAAGGCATCGTTTCCAGGCCTTTGACCATTTTGGTTGCCCTCCTCTGGACACGTTCCAGTTTGTCAGTGTCCTGAAGAGTGTTTGGAAGTCAGAAGAGTGTTTGGAAGTCAGAGTGCAGAGTTAAAATGTTTTACTGAATTACCACTCACGTTGGGAGGAAGGTGGTTAAGGGCCAGTGTTTCTTGCAGCATGCAAAACGCTGAAGTGCCTTATTCCAAACCATTTGGCAGGGATTAGTTATCCCGTTAACTCTATTCAATCATTCTACTGGACTCATGGGGGGAATTATACAGGGGGTAGATTATCCCCCTGCTCCCCTTGTTGAATTCATGTTTATGAACAGGTTAAGAGCGGGACTGGGGAGTGGTACTCATTCCGAACCAAATTATTGCAGATTGTTGGGCGCGTGAGCTTGCGTATGTTTTGGAAACACAGAAAGATGCCTGTTTCAGCTCAGGCGCTTTGTCTGCCTATCGTATTCTGTACGCTGACTGGTAACGGCTCTCCTGGGTCTATCAGGGGGAAAAGGAGGGTGCTTTCCATCACCTGCTGCGTGGTACTTTTTTCAAACTGGAGATGGCAGGGATTGGATTGGGGCCTCCTGTAATGCAAAGCATCTGCTTTACCACTGCGCTGTGGTCCTTCTCTGGGGTAAAAAGACTTTTAAGTAGCCCGCAAGTTATATCGTGTAAGAGAATGATTTCCTTAGTAATCTGTAGCTTGTGATGGAGTCACTGCAGATAGAGATTGAGGTTATTCTATTTCCCACTGTGTATTGGCAATCTGGTTGGCTGTTGTGTGTGTGTGTGTGTGTGTGTGTGTGTGTATATATATATATATATATATATATATTCCCACATGTCTAGTGTTAGGGACGTGGAAGCGGTGCAGAAAAAAAATGAATCAGGCTGTGAGAGAACCTGGCACAGGACGCAATATGCAAATCTGCTGTATGCCATGCTATATAAAAGTATCTTGTCAGGAAACTTGGAGCAAGTCGTAGGGGGAATCTGGCACCCAGTCCTAGAATGGAAAGTATTCACAGGCTGCGAGAGAGAGTCTGGTTTGTTCTGCTCCAGGGGGAGCGACGGCTGGCAAGGGTACAGACGGCACACAAGGGAGCTCCTGAGCTCTCCATTCGAGCGCTGCGCCATTGTGCTCCGAGAGGAGGAAGGAGAGGGGCTCCCCAAGAAGAATGGCCGGCTTTCTTGCGGGGAGCGGAGGGTCACGAGAGCGAACCAGAGCCAAGTTAAGGGAAGTGGCTATGGCAACAGGCTATCTGGTCCAAGGAATGTCCTGCAAAGTAGGCGGCGGGGAAGGGGAGATGGGTAGTGGCGGTGAAGGGGAGAACTCGGTTCGAATGGGAACAATTCACCCTCCCAAAGGAACTCTAAACAAGGAAGCAGCCATGTTAGGAAACAAACAGCTGTTCATAGTGAGATGGAGGGTAGGGTGGAATGATTCGGCCTTCTTCACACTGGTGGGCGACGTGAAAAGTGGCCTTTGATAGAGTGCCCAGCATTGTCCCAGTGCCACCCCTTATACAGGATGGATGGGCAGCCTTTGTTCTGAAGTGTTTCCTCTTTTTCCAGAGCATCGCCAGAGCTAAGCCTGCGTTTGGGCAGGGCAGCCTTCGCGAACCTGGTGCCCTCCAGATGTTGTTGTTTAGTCGTTTAATCGTGTCTGACTCTTCGTGACCCCATGGACCAGAGCACACCAGGCACTCCTGTCTTCCACTGCCTCCCGCAGTTTGGTCAAACTCATGCTGGTAGCTTTGAGAACACTGTCTAACCATCTCGTCCTCTGTCGTCCCCTTCTCCTTGTGCCATCCATCTTTCCCAACATCAGGGTCCTTTCCAGGGAGTCTTCTCTTCTCATGTGGTGGCCAAAGTATTGGAGTCTCAGCTTCAAGATCTGTCCCTCCAGATGTAGCGGGCTGCAACTCCCGTGACCCCCAGCCAGCGTGGGTGGCTGACGTGTCAAAGGCCAGGGTTCACAAGGGTGTCTTCAGCATTCGGCAGAAATGAAGGTGCCAGGCGGACCTCTGTGGGCAGAGAATTCTACACACCTAAACAGGTGTCTGTTCTGCGTTTGCTTAAATTGCAGGTTGAATTTACTCGCGTGCTCTGTGTATTGTGCATTTGTATTTTCAGTGCTTTGCATTTTGTTGTTTTGAATGTGAGCTGCTTTGGGCACAGTTCGTTGTGGAAAAGTGGCATGCAAGTAAACTTAATCAATCAATCAATGCGAGTGATTGATTCAGTGAGCCAGCCAGTCACCCATACCTGCTTTCAAGACACTCCCTTTCCCAAGTTTTTTTTCTTTTCATACTCAATCCCCCGGAATGGACTCTCAACTGGACATAAAACATAAAAATATTTAAAACTGTTAAAAACAACAAGCCCCCTACAAAACATTTTTTAAAATACCAGATATAAACAAATAGGCAGAAAAGTTTTCAGCAGGCATCTAAAAGTGTCCAGTAATGGTGCCTTTCTAATATTAGTAGATGGAAATTGTGTAGGTTATGGGAACTGTAGTCCATCGGAATGGATGATGGGAATTGTAGTCCAACAATATATGGCGGTCACCACATTATCAACCTGTGTTGACATCATTTTGAAGGCTTATTTACAGCAGGGGGGGGGGACAAGTTTGGCTTAGGGCAAAAGCTTCATGGGGAATGTGGGTTTTAAGGAGGAAATCGAAGGAAGAGAGACAAAAATGAACCATGGAAAAGGTAGGCCACATTGAAATGGTTTCACTTCACGCTTCAGTGTGACCAAATATATGTGATTTCAAATAAACAAACAAACAAACCTTAAAAAAGAGAAGAAAAAGAAGAGGCAGATTGGTGGCTGCAAACTAAGAAGACCCGACTCTGTTACCCCATTGTATTAACTATGCCATCGCTTTAATTGCAAGGCAGGGATTCAAATTTAATCCGTTCTGCCCATTTAGAGGTGGGGAAAAGTTCTCATCCCCCCCACTTGTGAAAGAAATAGTTTTAAGTATGTGGTTTTGATTTATTTACATTTTTTTAATTAAAAGAAAATTAGAAATAAAAAAAGATGCTATAGCAACTGCCGTCCTACAAAAGCAAAGCATTGCTATGTAATTAAAAGGGCTCCTTGAATTATAATTAGATTTGAAATTTAATTATGACTGCAACACTTCATCTTTACATGCAACTGACACCTTGCTGCTACATAGCGCTTATTGTAATTTCCGTATATGTTTAACTCCAAGATCTTAAACAGCAGACTAAGTATCAGGGTATCTGCAGAAAATAAAGGCTTAGAAGGTGGGAGAAGAAAGCAAACCTGATCTTTGCCCCCTCTTAGCATGTTGGCTGCCTCACGCATACACTTGAATGGCTGTTCTCAGGAGAGACATTGCTGTGTGTCACAGAGAACAATGTTCTTGCAAGAGGAAAAGGAGCTGCATTGCTGTACAGAGGTTGCCTCGCCAACAGGTATCCTTCTGCAGTTGTCTAAGGCAGGGATGGGGAAGCTGTGGAGCTCTAGGGGGTGTTGGACTCCAACTCCCATCAGCCCCAGGCAGCATGGCCCGTGGTCCAGGTCTGCTGGGAGTTGTAGTTCTCCAAATATCTGGAGGGCCACAGAGTCTTCTTGCCCTGGTAATAATGATGATTTATTACCTATACCCTACCCATCTGGCTGGGTTTCCCCAGCCACTCTGGGCGGCTCCCAACAGAATATTCAAAACATGATAAAAGATCAAACATTAAAAACTTCCCTAAACAGGGATGCCTTTAGGTGTCTTCTAAAAGTCAGATAGTTGTTTATTTCCTTGACGTCTGACGGGAGGGCATTCCATAGGGCGGGAGCCACTACCGAGAAGGCCCTCTGCCTGGTTCCCTGTAACCTCACATGGAGGGAACCGCCAGAAGGCCCTCGGATCTGGACCTCAGTGTCCGGGTTGAATGATAAGGGTGGAGACGCTCCTTCAGGTATACAGGACTGAGGCCGTTTAGGGCTTTAAAGGTCAGCACCAACACTTTGAATTGTGCTTGTAAACATACTGGGAGCCAATGTAGGTCTTTCAGGACCGGTGTTATGTGGTCTCGGTGGCCGCTCCCAGTCACCAGTCTAGCTGCTGCATTCTGGATTAGTTGTAGTTTCCGGGTCACCTTCAAAGGTAGCCCCACTTGGAACGCATTTTCAAGGAAATAAACAGCTATCCGACTTTTAGAAGACATATGAAGGCAGCCCTGTTTAGGGAAGCTTTTAATATTTGATGAATTATTGTATTTTAATATTTTGCTGGAAGCCGCCCAGAGTGTCTGGGGAAACCCAGCCAGATTGGTGGGGTATAAATAAAATAATAATAATAATAATAATAATAATAATAATAATAATAATAATAATAAATAATATAATTTATTATAGGAAGGCTCAGAGCCTGGGGATTGGTGGTGGGACACGGAGGAGAGGTCAGTTCCACAGTTCCCTTTCAACTCTACTATTCTATGGGTCTATGATTCCATGATATTGCCCAAATCTTGCCCCAAACATTCTCTATTTGACAACAAAAAAAATACTCGTCATTTAAAGTTAAAGGTAAAGGACCCCTGACAGTTAAGTCCAGTTGCAGACGACTCTGGGATTGCGGCGCTCATCTCGCTTTACTGTCCGCAGACAGTTTTCCCGGATCATGTGGCCAGCATGGCTAAGCCACTTCTGACGCAACGGAACATCAAAACCAGAGCAGCGCACAGAAACACTGTTTACCTTCCCACCGGAGCGGTACATATTTATCTACTTGCACTTTTTTGGCGTGCCTTCAAACTTCAAGGTTGGCAAGAGCGGGGACCGAGCAACAGGAGCTCAACCCATCACAGGGATTCGAACCACCAACCTCCCGTTCGGCAAGCCCAAGAGGCTCAATGGTTTAGACCACAGCATCTCCCGCATCCCCACTTGCCATTTAGAGAATGCTAAAAACACTTAATGTTGTTGTTGTTGCTTAGTCATGTCCGACTCTTCGTGACCCCATGGACCAGAGCACGCCAGGCACTCCTGTCTTCCACTGCCTCCCGCAGTTTGGTCAAACTCATGCTGGTAGCTTCGATAACACTGTCCAACCATCTCGTCCTTTGTTGTCCCCTTCTCCTTGTGCCCTCCATCTTTCCCAACATCAGGGTCTTTTCCAGGGAGTCTTCTCTTCTCATGAGGTGGTCAAAGTATTGGAGTCTCAGTTTCAGGATCTGTCCTTCCAGTGAGCACTCAGGGCTGATTTCCTTCAGAATGGATAGGTTTGATCTTCTTGCAGTCCATGGGACTCTCAAGAGTCTCCTCCAGCACCATAATTCAAAAGCATCAATTCTTCGGTGATCAGCCTTCTTTATGGTCCAGCTCTCACTTCCATACATCACTACTGGGAAAACCATAGCTTTAGCTATATATAATTCTCTAAACAGCCCTCTGTTAGGTTAATATCATTATGCCCATTTTGCAGATGTAGGTAGGTGACATTGAGGCTAAGAAGTAGAACAGCTTGGCAAATGCTTCCGAAGTAAGTTCACCAATAAAGAGAGATTAGAAAGCAAAGACGCCCCAGTTCTTATTTTTAGCCACTATGCTACACCGGAATAGTTTTGCCCCATTTTTCTCACAGTTGGTGTCAGAGAATGCATAGTAATGTTTTAAAAAAACACAAAACCACGCTGTAAATTAATATCTAGTCGCAACAGCAATTACATCAGAGTTTCCAAACAGGATTTGTTCATGCTGTTTTCTAGTTCTTTCTTTTCTTTTTCCTGAGCTCAGTGGTTATGTGTTGAGGGAACAAAGTTTAGTTCAGAGACTAAAAATGTCAGCTTGGCAGCAGAGCTGGTTGAAAAAGAGCAATGCCATTTTTATGACAATTTTGAGACTTTGTTTTGACACGGCCATCACTTCCGCGTCAATAGCGCTGAAACAAAACGTCAAATGTTGTAAGGGAGGAAAATCGAAATTTTGATATTTTCCATATTTTTGGATACTTTTGGCGAGGTTGCTGAAATGGCAAAGAAGTTTGTTGGGAGACGGGGGAGGGCAAATGCGTGCGTTCTCCAAGCAAAATCTTTCATCCAAAAAAACAAAAAAGAAAGAAAGAGAAAGCACATTTAAAAGGGGAGCGAGGGAGAAAAAGAAATAAGATTGGTTTGTTGAGATTAGCGACTTTTGCAGTTAAAGTTCGGGGCTGCTTTTTTTTACAGGTTTTGACTTGAAGAAATAAAAGGAAAAGACACCCAGGAGAGATATTATACCATTTAACTGAAATACTTTCTTTTGTTTTCAAACCATGCCTTTTCATTGTTTATGCGCTCTTAAAATATGTACACTTTGAAAATATTCTATTAATAATCACACATTTGGAGTGTGCATTGTATTTCACACACATTATCTCGGTAGCTTTCAAGTTAGGAAATTTTAAAACTATGCAAAGTGCTATTAGTTATAAATGAAACGTTGAATATGTATAATCCCCGAAATCTGCCGTCATCCTTCATTACAGTATATTTACAAATATTGTACATATGCGGCTTTTATTAATGTAGCATTTTATTTTAAATAGCTAGCAGTTGAGATTAGTAACAGGTAAATTCTTAACAGTAAATTGATATTAATTATTTAATCATCTGATTAATGATTTGATATAATATCACAGTCTTTTTAAAACACATTTTAAAGGGCATAGGATTTCAATCAGCCATAGACCTGGTTGAAGAGGAATGTTTTTGCCTGGAGCCTAAAGATATGTAATGGAGGCACCAGGTGACCCTCCTTGGGGAGAGCATTCCACAAACAGGGAGCCACTGCAGAAAAGGCCCCGTTCTCGTGTAGCCACCATCCAGACCTCTCATGGAGGAGGCACACAAAGAAGGGCCTCAGAGGATGATCTCAGGGTCCAGGTAGGTTCATATGAAGAATAGCAGTCCTGAGATGTTTAAGGTCCTGAACCTGCACCTTCTGTATTCCAAAAAGATGATCCGCTGCTGAGCTATGGACACCCTTCTTTGCCAAGCCATGGTGCTGTGGTTTTGTAAACTGGACCCTGTTTAGGTTTGTAGAAAGTGCCCACAGAAGTGAGTCATTTCTGTCGTATGCTGACGATGCCCCCCTTTACCCTGCCCTTTGACACGTGAGAGAGATGTTTCCCGGACTCGCCCTATTCCTGTGATTGTAAATAGTTATAACCTGTTTTTAATATTGAATCTTAACTCTTTGCAACCTGGGCTAGGACCTGATTGGGAAGGATGGGTAATACATTGAAGAAGAGTTTGGATTTGATATCCCGATTTATCACTACCCGAAGGAGTCTCAAAGCGGCTAACATTCTCCTTTCCCTTCCTCCCCCACAACAAACACTCTGTGAGGTGAGTGGGGCTGAGAGACTTCAGAGAAGTGTGACTGGCCCAAGGTCACCCAGCAGCTGCATGTGGAGGAGCGGGAAGTGAACCCAGTTCACCAGATTACTAGTCTACCGCTCTTAACCACTACACCACACTGGCTCTGAAATAATAATAATAATCCTTTTCATCTGCTGAGCATTTATTTTATTTTTGCAGAATCCATTTATATTGCTCGGCTTTTGAATTGTTGTTCACTATTACTTGTGTTATTTTGATGGTTGCAAGGTGTGGGGAGAGAGAAAGTTAAGTCCAGGTGCTTTAAAGCAGATTTATTTCAGGCCTGGCACATTTCAGAGCAATCCTTCCTTAGGGGCATGTCATGAACTGCTGTTTCCATCAAGCGCATAGGCCACTGGCTGCAGTAACCCCTGTGGGCCTCTGAGAGCACTGCAAATGAGAAAAGTAGGAATCCATAAATGGATTGAAGTATCTATAAAAAAAATTCAAATAAATGTATAATACTACCAGACCCACACATTGCCTATTTGTAAGCTGTTGCAGGGTTTTTTTGTCCATCCAAATCTCTCAGGAACATAACAAGCTTTCCCTTCGCAAATAACACACTGACCCTGCTTACAGGGGTCTCTCCTGCGTTTTTTCAAGGTAACCTTGGTGATAATAATGTCACGTCCATTCACTACAATGCTTTAAAAAAATAATAATTTCAGGAAGTGTTCATATTGATTTGACTCTGGCCTTTGATCCAACAAATCACACTGCGCACTACCTGTGTTTCTTTCTGTTTGGTGAGGTTTATCCATGGGAGAATGGTTCTTCAGCTACATTAGCAAGGAAACGACGAGTGGTTTTGGTTAATGGTGTTGAAACAGAGATGAAAATGTTACCCGGGCGAGTTACCTCGGAAGCTAATTAGAGGGCTTTTACTTCTCCAGTCAACGACCTGTTGGTGTTGTGGCGTCTGCGAAACAGTTTTATGTGTCCACATGTTGAAGATGTGACCCCATATGCAGTAAGAGTACTGTGAGGGTATCAGACCATGACTGTTTAGATGGGAGATTTGTGGAGGCTTATTCACTATTTAAAGATACGGGCAACCACCTCCCCAACACCACCAGAAACAAATTGGTTTGCAGGCCAAGCTGAGGCATATGTACTCGGTAGGGCTGAGCAATATATCAATACATGGTCCAAAACTGGTTTGAAGTCCATATGATATTGGTTTCCTAATTTTTGATCCAGCGATATATTGCGAATCAGGGTGTATGTTAGGGCTGGGTGATATATCACCCCAAACTGGTTTGATATTGGTTCCATAGTCATGAATATCACAGTTGTGATGTTGGTTTCATAATTTTTGACCTGCCAATATGTCGTGAATCATGATGTGTGTGTGCTTTGCAAAAAAATACAATGTGGGGAAAACCATGAAGCCAGCCAGTGCTTCTCTTGATTCCTGAAGCCTCTGTTAACGCTGCCATCTCAGCAGTCTCCTGCCTCTTGCAGGGAGCAGAGAAAGAGGAGAAACTGGCAAAAATCACAATGCAGGAAAAGCCACAAAGCTGGCCAATGCCTCTACCTAGCCCCCAAATGCAGTGTGGGTATTTAAAGAGGATACCCAGGTAAAAAAGAGGCTTTGTGCTGGTTGAATTTACAGGCATGGCCAAACTTGGCGCTCTAGCTGTTTTTGGACCACAACTCCCATCATCCCTAGCTAACAGGACCAGTGGTCAGGGATGATGGGAACTGTAGTCCCAAAACAGCTGGAGGGCCAAGTTTGGCCATGCCGTGGCTAGTAGGACGATGTTGTCTTATTGTGGTTGGTTTTTCAGTGACAATCACACTGCAGTTTGCATGTATGAAGTGGGCCAGACTGAATAAATGATAACAGAATAAATGATGTAAGGAGGGAAGTGCAGCCCAAGGTACAAAAATAGGCAGTAAGGGAACACCTAGCTACTTTAAACGAATTCAAATCTCCAGGGCCTGATGAGCCGCATCTAAGGGTACTAAAGGAGCTTGCAGGTGTAATTTCAGAGACTTTGTCTATGATGTTTGAGAATTCTTGGAGAAAAGGTGAAGTCCCTACAGACTGGAGGCGGACAAATGTTGTCCCCATCTTCAAAAAAGGGGGAAAAGAAATACCCAAGGAACTACCAACCGGTGAACTTGACATCAGTACTAGGGAAGGTCCTAGAGCATATAATTCAACAGTCGGTCTGTGAGCATTTAGAAAAGGATGCTGTGGACTTCCGGGTTGGTGCCTCCGGTAATGGCAGAATTCCTCTGATCGGGAGGAATTTGCCCCGTGGGAATCTGGGTCTGGCCTCCACGGCGAAGGCGGAGACCCGCAGAAAATCACAGGTGGGAGAAGCCTGTGAGCGTGGGATTCGGCGGGCACCCTTTGCGCCTCCCCTACTCGCGGGGAAACCCCACACGGGTTTCTCAAAAATAAGTCATGCCAGACCAATCTGATTTCCTACAGCCAAGAGGCAGAGATGAGCCAGGCTTGAAGAATTCAGGGAGTCTTTCCCCTCTTGCTGTGAGCAGCTCTTGTCCCACCCGGTCTCCCAGAACATGCAGAGAAATGAAGAGGGCAGAACGACGAGAGACAAGACGATGGAGCCTTAGGCTGCTTGGGAAGGATACAGCGGCAGAGGGGGCCGAGAGAATGGCCGGAAGGACCTTCTCACAACTGCATTATTGGGACAAGACCTATTGGGAAGGGTTGCAGTGACAAATCAGGACTTCCCTTAAAGAGGGCACGTATTGCGGTGAGACCTGGGTACAAGTGGTCAGCCACAACACCCGATTGGTAGGTCCCTTGTAGCTCGGAGCAATCTGGCCAATGGGACGCAATCCAAACGGTTCGAGGGATCTATTTATGCCCAGCACGTGACCCAGAACTTCCTCTTTCAGTGCGTGCATTCGGAACACCCACCCACCTCTCCCTACTTTTAGGGCTTTGCGCTTGACCTTGCTATGCCGTTTTGTGTCGTCTGTCGTTGGGACAGGGGCACGGCAGGAATTTTCCCCACTTGGCTGATTGGCTGGTGCCATTTGGGTTTCGCCTGCTGCGTAGCAAACCATCACAACTTGTAAGGTTGAGGATAGGCTCTGGTTCAGGTGATAGGGATGGGAGAATGCTCTCGCCATCCCTATGTGAAGGGTATTTTGTTAAAGGAATCCAGGGACTCAATGGTTTGGTCAACCCCTGAGAGGGGGTTGTGCCCGTGCCTGAGTCCAGGGAGGCATTTGGGTGGCGGAGATAGCCTGTTCCCAGCTTTCTGCTTATCCAGGTGTTCACCCTAGGCTGACCTATGCTGGAACCCTGGGTCAGTGCTACCTGCCTGGCAGGGAGCTAGTCAAACCAGAGCCTATGCAACCAGTCACTTTCTGTAATCAATAAAGTTGTGGCCTAAATTCTGCCAAAAACCAAAACCAAAATTTGAGTCAAGTGTGAATTTATTTAGAGGGGAGGTTTCTGGGTCTGAACACGCAACTAGGAATGAGCTGTTTTGTTTCTTTGAATCAAGAGTTAACTTCACTGACATGTGCTTTATTGTTTCATTGCTGACCTACGCCTGACTCCAGCTCCCGATATTGTGCTTTTTGTGGGTTTCCACTTTAAATCTGCCTCCCCCAAAAAATGTTTGTATCATTACAAGCCTTGGGTTCCCCCAGCCTGCTGAGCCCTGTCTCTTGTCCATGGATGATGGTGTTTTGACCACTCACAGCCTAAGGATTGGAAATTCAGGAAATAATGGTGCTGGACTAAGGTTAGTCTGAGGCTAGTGCTGCGTGAACACATGCTTGCTTGCTTCCTACCCACTCAACCTGCATCTCTGAAAAATAAATAGTTGATCATAACAGGTGCCATAAATCTTCTGCTCTCTCTTTTTCACATGGGGAGCCAATTGTACGCAGCAGCCCTTGGAACGTGTGAAAACGGGAGAGTGTGGAAACAAAACTTGAAAGGCAGAATGTGGCTTTTTTCAAGTACAGTTGAGTACAGTACTAACGGAGCAAATAAAGGGTCCGTGCACACAAAATAATCACCTCGGACCAGAAGAGCCCGGCACATTTTTATAAGTTACAGCAAACCCTTATAAGACTCCGCAGCCAATTAAATTGTTTTACGCTCTTGCAGTACAAGGGTGGCCGAAGAGATTTCACTGGAAATGTATTGCGAAACTAAACCAAAAACCTCCTAATGCACCGAATAGTTTAGACGTGGGAGCAGACTTTAATGGCTGGATGATGGAGCCTTGCAAGCTTTCATAAAGGGGGTTCATAAAGAAAACAAAGCAGAAGAAAACATCTGCCCATTTTATTCATTTCTGACTTTCTGAAGGCAATTTTTTTAAAAATAATAATTTTTATTAATTTACAACAAAAACAAATCATACAATAATTTCACATCCAATTTTTCACAAAATCTTCCCTTTCTGAACTTCCTTTAGCTTTTCTGTAAATCTTTCGTAGTCATTATTAATTTACGCATTTCTTAGGTTTGTATTGTCATTATTTAAACCTTTCTTTTTCTATTCCCTTTTAACAATACTTCTCGCGTTTCACAGTGCTTTTTAAAATCCCTCTAGCGTTATTTGACCATCACTTATACTCTCCAGATATTCCACAAATTTCCCCCAGTCTTCTGTGAACTTTTGGTCTCTTAAGTATCTAATCTTCCCAGTCATTTTATCCAACTCAGCATAGCCTAGCAGCTTCCTTCTCCATTCTGAAGGCAAAATTAACACTTTTAGGCCCAACTTCAACTTAACCATGGGCAGATCTACACTAAACATTTAAGGCACACCCACATGAAAAGCAAATGGCTTCCCCCAAAGAAACTTGGGAGCTGTAGTTTCCCCTCATGGAGATAAAATACCTAGCATGCTTTAGAAGACTGCAGTTCTCAGGAAAGTCATGTGCTTTCAATGGATAGGGTTGCCACCTTTGGTCTGGCAAAGTAAGGGACAGGTCAGACAAAATATGGGACAAGTTGATTAATATCCTACAGCCTTTGTGTCTGTGGGAAGGGGGTTATTGTTTTACTGTTTCGTTTTAATTATTTACTCGAGTTTCTCTTGTTTCTTATTCTGTGAATCACCATGATGAAGGGCGATATATAAATCTTAATAATAATAACAACAAAAACAATTTGACGAGGCTGCAATAAAACTGCAGCTCACGACCAGGGAGAAGAGACTGGAATACAAAAATGGGAGGTGTGAGGAGGTTGAGGAAATAAGCTAATGAAAGATAAGGATAAATATTGGATGTGTTTATAATTGTTTTTGTTTTTTTTATGTGTTTTGATGTATTGTGTTTTTTTGCTCTTTTTTATGTAATTTTTTATTCTTTTTTCTCTTTTCTCTTCTTTTTTTCTTTTTTGTGCTCTTTTTCTGTAACTTTTAAACTTCTAATAAATATTATTTAAAAAAATAAAAATAAAACTGCAGCTCACAGGAAAAACACCACCACCAAACCGTGCTGATACCAATCAAAATGTTTCTCTGATATCCCTTTTAAAGAAAGTATCAATGAATCAAATGCTATTATGCAATCACAGAGCTGTTAACTTTAAAGAAAACAAAGGTTGCGTGTGTTGTTTTTTTAAATTGTCAGCACACGATAACTCTGCGAGTGGGGGAAAAAGAGGGTGAGGAAATCGTACATCCGTCATTGCCTGTCTTTAGCTACCTCCGTGCAAGCTAGTTATTTTTTAACTAGATGAGAGGCTAGCTAAAAGCATATTCCTTCCTCTCTGCCTGTTTGCAGACCTCTTTGCTTTTTTCTTTGCTGGCAATAATGAAATATGCCTCTACGCTTCCCCCCACCCCATCCAACCTCGTCTATTCGGTTATCAGTAAGCCATTGTGCGGCTAACAATGGCCCCTCTTTTTTTGTCCCCCAGCAACGCTTTGTAGAATAATGCTATTCATCCCCACGGAATCCCTGGTTCATAAAAAGGTATTGATGAAAGGTGGGGTAGATTTGCTCAAGTTTTCAGCATAATAATCCTATTGTTCACCGCTCGGGCTTGCCTAGCGAAGGGCCCTTAAATGTAAACAGCCAAGGCAGTATGCTTTGTGATTATATGTGGAGGGGTCTGTTTGAGGTGGGCATTCCTGCTTCCTTTGATAGGACTCATTAAAGCCAAACCGGTGCGGGTAAGTTCTCGCTGCATTAGTTGGTGGCTTGCATCTGAATTCTTGTGTGTATGCTCGGAGAGGTATTTTGTCTACACTTGAAAGAAAGGCCCACAGTGCAAAAGGGCAGGCTTATGCTTTTCATTAGGTCCCACCTGTCAGGTAAGGGGTGCTTGTTGCAACAAGACAAAGGACCTTTGCTCTTTTCGGCCAGCTTTACGGGATGTCTTACTTTGCAGAAAGCAAGTGCTGAGATCCTTCTCCTTTCACGCCCTTTGTTTTCTATAGGGCTGCCTTGAAAATGGCCCGAAACCCCACCCCTGCCTACAGGGAGACAAACTCAGCACAGTAAAATATCACCCCCCCATTACTGTATTAAAGGTATACAGTGGTACCTCAGGTTACAAATGCTTCGGGTTACAGACGCTTCAGTTTACAGACTCCACTAGCCTGGAAGTAGTACCTTGGGTTAAGAACTTTACCTCAGGATAAGAACAGAAATTGCGTGGCGGCGGCATGGCAACAGTGGGAGGCCCCATTAGCTAAAGTGGTACCTCAGGTTAAGAACAGTTTCAGGTTAAGAACGGACCTCCAGAACGAATTAAGTTCTTAACCAGAGGTACCACTGTATCCTGCCCATGAGCATAGCTAGGGGGAGCGGGAGGCAGTTGCCCTGCCCACCAAATCACATAAATAAATAAAAATACTTAGATAAAAGTATAAATTGTAGAAAGATTTGGACAGGTTTTTCTGAGTGCTTGGGGTAAAAAAAAAAGAAATTTAAAGCAATGGTTGTTGAGACATTTCATTCTGAATCTGCTCGACAGAAGATGGTGATGGGTGGGTGTCCTGCCTTCCCCAATATAAATCCTGGCTACGTCCAGGATCCTGCCCCACACCAAGTGTATTTGAATGCTTTAGGACAGGCTTCTCCAACCTGGTGCCCCCCCAGATGTTGTTGGAAGCCTGTTTCCACCAACCAAAGGCAACATGGCCAATAGTCACGAGTGATGGGATGCAACAACATCTGGAGGGCGCCAAGTTGATTTAGAAGAAGAAGAAGAGAAGAAGAGTTTGGATTTGATATCCCGCCTTTCACTCCCCTTCAGGAGTCTCAAAGCGGCTAACATTCTCCTTTCCCTTCCTCCCCCACAACAAACACTCTGTGAGGTGAGTGAGGCTGAGAGACTTCAGAGAAGTGTGACTGGCCCAAGGGCACCCAGCAGCTGCATGTGGAGGAGCGGGGAAGCGAACCCAGTTCACCAGATTACGAGACTACTGCTCTTAACCACTACACCACACTGGCTCTCAGGAAGATGGGAGAGCAGGGTCTCTCTAGGGTCTTGGACGGGAGTCTTTCTCAGTTCTACCTGGAGCTGCTGGGACTGAACCTGGGACCTTCGGCATGCAGAGCCTTTGGTCTTTTTCTCTGATTCCATAAATCGAATTCCAAATACTTGGAGCAACTTCATGCATTACACAGTGTCAAGCCTTGACTGGCCATCTCTGGCGCCTTTTCAGCAGGGAACTGCACCAGTCACAGCTTCTTGGCCATGCAAATATGTTCATTTTATTTATTTATTTCACAAATACCTACACATCGCTTGATTGTAAGAAGAAACCCTCAAAGCGTGTCTATGCATTTCATATTTTTCAGGTGTCTCCTTAAAGCAATCTGGGAATTGCCTCTGTTTGGCTCTCGAAGATGGTTGTACGTAGCCTTGGGTTGTCTTGGGCAAGATGAAACGACTAACAAATTTAATAAGTAGTAAAAAATAAGAATTGACGCTTTTGAATTATGGTGCTGGAGGAGACTCTTGAGAGTCCCATGGACTGCAAAAAGATCAAACGCATCCATTCTGAAGGAAATCAGCCCTGAGTGCTCACTGGAAGGACAGACCGTGAAGCTGAGGCTCCAATACTTTGGCCACCTCATGAGAAGAGAAGACTCCCTGGAAAAGACCCTGATGTTGGGAAAGATGGAGGGCACAAGGAGAAGGGGATGACAGAGGTTGAGATGGTTGGACAGTGTTCTCGAAGCTACCAGCATGAATTTGACTAAACTGCAGAAGGCAGTGGAAGACAGGAGTGCCTGGCGTACTCTGGTCCATGGGGTCACGAAGAGTCGGACACGACTGAGCGACTAAACAACAAAAAATAAGAAATAAGGGTGCTATCCTTAAAGCCCCCCCATCCACCTCGACGGGCCTTTGCTACAGCAGAGCATGAAGTTAAATTGGGCAGCCCTTCCTTTACCTTCCCTGTAGTCTCTTGGTATTCTGAACTGGCTTTGGGGGAAATGAAATTGTCAATAGTTTATTGCATTGGAGACAGCTGCGATACATCGAAGGCTCCAGCCTGTTCATAATTATCAGTGCCATTTCTTCAGGTTTCCTCCGTTCTGAACCTAATTGGATTCAGAAATCAAGGGGGGGGGGCTCAGTAATTGCCCGCTTTCTCACCACAGTGCTGGGAAATGTGCCACACCTATGTTTAAATTATGTCTTGTTTCCTTGGAGGTCAGGGTGGGCCTGCTCTATGTCCATCTGCCCTCAGACGTTAAGTAGGCCAGCAATATAGAGCTTTTCAGGAATGTACCATATGTAGGAACATCCATTTTTTGGAAGAAAAGAACCCTGCTTTGTGCAGAGTTGGAGCCCAAGAATTTCTCTTGGCTATCAGAACTGAATGGAAAGCACAGGTCTTCTGCACGAAAACCCACTTCAGTCTACTCTTTTATTAAGTTTGCAGATGACACCACCATAATGGTTTTAATAACACGTGGAGACAAATCAGCATGTAGAGGGGAGGTCCAAAAAATATCTTCATGGTGCCTAGGGAACAACTTGCACCTTAATATCAACAAGACAAAGGAGATGGTGTTGGACTTTTGGAGGAAGAGAGGAGAACTAGCCCCGCTGTACATGGGGGAGGGCTGTGTGGAGAGAGTCTCTTCCTTTAAATTCCTTCTCAGTGAAGACCTTACTTGGAAAATCAATACAACCCAGGTGGTTAAGAAAGCCCAGCAGAGACTCCATCTACTCGGAGTATTGCGGAAGAATGATGTCAATCAACATTTGATGATCTCCTTCTACCAGTCAACAATAGAAAGTGTCCTTTCATACTGCATCACGGTGTGGTACGCTGGTTTGACATCATCTGATAGGAAGTGCCTACAGAGGGTGGTGAATACAGCACAAGATATTATGGGCTGTCCTGTGAATCCACTGGATGACAGTGAGGAAAATTCACAGGGATGATTCACACCCTGGCCGGCACTTTCTTGATCTCCTGCTCTCGGGCAGAAGATATAGAAGCATGATTAGTCGCACCAACAGGGTAAAGAACAGCTTCTATCCACAGGCTGTTAGGCTGCTGAATGAAAAGATAACAACAGGGCAACTGACTTTTGGGTTTGGTAGGTGTGTGTCAGTAAACGAGGGGAATTAAGACTAAGAGAGCTGAGTGGGGGGTGCTCGTGTAATCTCACTGTATACAAGTTGTACAAGTGACAATAAAGTATTTCAATATTTCATTTTCTAAGCATTCTCAGTTTCAGAATTTAGAAAAGCACCGGAAGCTGCCTCCTGCCAGCTCAGACCATTGGTTCATCTTGCTCGGTTTTGCCTACACCGACTGCCAGGGTTTCAGGCAAGGACCTTCCCAGCCCTACCTGGCGATGCTGAGGATTCGACCTGGGACCTGCGTGCAAATCATGCTCTGCCACTGAGCCTTTCCCCATTGATTGCACCCAGGTTTTGGAGTTCCTTATCCTGGGGGGGGGGGATTATTTCCCACCCCTCTCTGAGCAACTCCTGGCCTTCTGGCGTCATGTCAAAACTCTTCTGTTTCAAAGGACGTTTCAGGCAGAGAGTTTTCTGACTGCTTTGTTATCAACCGGCTTTTATGTTTTCCTATTTTTATTGCAACTGTTGTTGGGCGGGACTTTGTTCCGCTTTTGGGTGGTTCTGGTCAGTTGATTGTTTTTATGGCATTTTACTATTTGATTTCATCTGTATTTTAATATTTTTGTGAGCCTCTATGCGCATTTTCTTCTTTATTTTTTAAAATGGAAGAGCAAGATACAAGCATTTTAAAATAAACATGTTGTATCCTGGCACTGTGGTGTAAACCACTGAGCCTTGGGCTTGCCGATCGGAAGGTCGGTGGTTCGAATCCCTGCAATGGGGTGAGCTCCTGTTGTTCAGTCCCAGCTCCTGCTAACCTAACAGTTCGAAAGCACCCCAAAAAGTGCAAGTAGATAAATAGGTACTGCTCTGGCGGGAAGGTAAATGTTGTTTCCGTGCGCTGCTCTGGTTTTGCCAAAAGTGGCTTAGTCATTGTAATGGTTCTAGGGGTTGCTCGTGCGTAAGCCGGTGCTTATCTCCCCGGCTGGGTGCAAACACCTGGCTGGGTTGCCAAAGTGAACCTTTTCTGTCCGGACAGCCACTCACCCGTGGCTGACTCAATCGCTGGCAGAATCCGTCAGTGGGCGTTTCTTAAACTTCTTCCAGCAAAGAAGCTCTTTGACGCCTAGTCTTCTCCTACTCTCTCTGCGTGAAAGCCTTCTGCGCAAGGAGGGTGTGGGCAACGGAGGACCCCTACTCTCCCCGCTGGTCCCAGGCAAGGAGTCATGAGACAGCCTCGCCGCTTCCCCCATCTGCCCCCCTTCTCCACTGCTGATTCTCTTCCCCAGAAGATGGGCTGCTTCTCCCGATCCCTGGACGCTCTCTGGAATCCCTCTGGCTTTTGCTCTCTCCCTCCGGCACTGATGGCAGTTCCCTGACAGTCATGCTGGCCACATGACCCGGAAAAATTGTCTGCGGACAAACATCGGCTCCCTCGGCCAGTAAAGCAAGATGAGTGCCGCAACCCCAGAGTCATTTGCGACTGGACTTAACTGTCAGGGATACTTTACCTTTATCCTCATGAGAACTTTGCAAGGCAGATGAAGGCTGGAAAATACCAAGTGTCCCAAAAACACCTAGTTGACATTCTTGATGGATGGGATCATCCACACTTACTTTTCCTCCTCTCTTTCCAGGCACGGTCTGTACTTTAAAGCTCTGCGTTCAAGCACACTGCCTCCTCCTTTTTTGCTCCAGAGTGTTCCCTGCAAAAACCTGCTTTTTAAACCTGAAACGGAGCAAATGGCAAACCTGAATATCCATTTGCTCCAATTCAGGTTTAAAGAGCGGGTTTTTGTGGGGAAAGCTCTGGAGCAAAAAAATTAAAAAAGGGTGCTTAGACCCCTTTAGAGCACTGACCTGTGCCTTGAAAGAGCAAAGCAAATGCAGGATAAGCCCCGAGTGGTTTATTTTTGTCCCGGCACTTTGCCAAGGAAGACCACATCTTACTGCTGCATTGGAGCAATCTGCAGAAAACCCAGTTGCCGTTTGCTCGAATTCAGCGGTTAAAAAAGTTTGAGATCCACTGAACTAGCTTGTACTGTGCCTTGGGAATGAGCATTTATGGGGGCAGTTAATTAGCACTGACGAAGGCTGGGTTGCTCCTTTCTAATCAATCAATAAAAGAGGAAACGTGTTTTGTTATTTTCTGGGTAACTTTTAGCTATTGTGTAAAACAGGTATGGGGAGCCTTTTTGGCTCTCCAGATGTTGCTGACCTCCAAACTCCTGTCAGCTTCAGCAAGCACGGCCAATGGCCGGGGGGTGATGAGAGTTGCAGTTCAGCATCTGGAGGGCCAAATAAACATTCCCTCTGGCACATTGTTGTTTGTTGTTTAGTCGTTTAGTCGTGTCCGACTCTTCGTGACCCCATGGACCAGAGCACTCCAGGCACTCCTGTCTTCCACTGCCTCCCGCAGTTTGGTCAAACTCATGCTGGGAGCTTCGAGAACACTGTCCAACCATGTCACCCTCTGTTGTCCCCTTCTCCTTGTGCCCTCCATCTTTCCCAACATCAGGGTCTTTTCCAGGGAGTCTTCTCTTCTCATGAGGTAGCTAAAGTACTGGAGCCTCAGCTTCAGGATCTGTCCTTCCAGTGAGCACTCGGGGCTGATTTCCTTAAGAATGGATAGGTTTGATCTCCTTGCAGTCCATGGGACTCTCAAGAGTCTCCTCCAGCACCATAATTCAACAGCATCCATTCTTCGGCGATCAGCCTTCTTTATGGTCCAGCTCTCACTTCCATACATCACTACTGGGAAAACCACAGCTTTAACTATATGGACCTTTGTTGGCAAGGTGATGTCTCTGCTTTTTAAGATGCTGTCTAGGCTTGTCATTGCTTTTCTCCCAAGAAGCGGGCGTCTTTTAATTTCGTGACTGCTGTCACCATCTGCAGTGGTCATGGAACCCAAGAAAGTAAAATCTCTCACTGCCTCCATTTCTTTCCCTTCTATTTGCCAGGAGGTGATGGGACCAGTGGCTATGATCTTACACTTTCCCAAACTAAACGAAAAATTTCCTCCCTATCCATTTTGAAACAAGCAAAGTTTCGCTCACACCTCTGTGTGCAACTGCCTCACTTACTTCTTCAGCTGTTTCACGCTTTATTCTGCAAGGCTCTGTTGAAACTTGAGTGCATCCCTATAGTTCTAACCCAGACGAAATCCCCCCGAAAGTGATCATATACCATAGATAGATAGAGATATAGCCTGCTTGTGTTCATAGCCAATCATAACCCTTCACTGACACTAATGAGAGGTGTGCATATAGAGATGGAGGGCGGGGGGAAGAGAGAAGAGGTCCTTTAGTTAATGGGGCCCTTAATATGTTTTAGTGAGCCAATGCAATGTTCTAAATATCCCAAAGCCCAGAGGAGGTGGGAAGGCTCTGCTTGGCACTGATGAGGCAGATTCATCGCCTTGGAGCGGGCTGCGTTTCTCTCCCTCCATTGGAAAGGGGATGCAAATGCACCGATCATTTACACTAACGAGGAAAAAGTAAGGAAGACGGATGTAAAACCGGGGAACCGCAAACGGGGGCGAAAGGGAGTAAACCACTTGGGCTGTCAACTCGCCATGTATAAAGCTGTCTGGTTGAGAATGTACAGTGGTACCTCAGGATAAGTACTTAATTTGTTCCGGAGGTCCGTTCTTAACCTGAAACTGTTCTTAACCTGAAGCACCACTTTAGCTAATGGGGCCTCCTGCTGCTGCCGCACCGCTGGAGCACGATTTCTGTTCTCACCCTGAAGCAAATTTCTTAACCTGAAGCACTATTTCTGGGGTTAGCGGAGTCTGTAACCTGACGCGTATGTAACCTGACGCGTATGTAACCCGAGGTACCACTATACAAGGATTCTGTCCATGTCTGATTTTCATTATGGCTCTAGTCCCATGCCGGATTAATACCGTGTCTTGTTCGGATGGAAATAAGAATGCGATAATCTCCCGATAAGCCATTAATAATAACAACAACAACAATGCAAGCAACCAAGAGCACATTCGTATCGTAAGAAATATCAGGGCCGTTTTCCTCCCGTCTCCTTTCCTGCCCCTGCTATTAATATGATTATTGTTTAACCTTGGCTGGGTTATAATGCCGAACATATGTACCCTTGGCCTTAATCACCTTGTCAAGTTAAACGATATATTCAACTTAATTTACATGACACACGATCTAATGCTGGAGAACAACAATGCTATTGTGGCGCGAACAGCAACGTCTGAGCCAAGCGCCAGGAGAAACCAGCGGTCTGATTGCTGAAGGTCCTGGGGACGGGGGCTATTCCCTCACCTGCGCTTGGACCATAACGCCAACATTGTTACCAACATCTGGCTCTAATCAGCCAGAGGCCCTGATATGTTACTCCTGTGGCACATAAATTTAGCATTATATTCTTTTTCTTTTTCTCGAGACTCTCCCCCGCCCCCACCTGCCCCCGTGACAGCCTGTTCGATCCCCTTTTCAGGTTTTTAAAGACAAGATAGATTCATGGCTCCACAGAGTCTAACAAAATGGGAGGAAAAAAATTGCAAGCAGCGTAAGTTACTGCCTGAGTTTCTAGCTGGTGCGTACCACTTAAATAATGGAATTTTATGATCAGCTCCGGGCTTTCAAAAGTCAGGTTGCTAGAGGTCCCCCCCCACAGTGAGACAGGGATGCCGACTCTTTATATAAAGTAAAGAAGGCAAAAGCACTCGTAAGAGGCGAATTTGAATATTGGCTTGCTGGCTATTTGTATATATGCTCTGCCAATTAGATGTATAGCGGAGTCAAAGATGGATCGGCCACACGAAGCAATGCACACACTTTTCCGTTTAAGAAATGCTTTTATTAGTTGTTTTAGAATGCCATTGGCAAGTCCTTGAGGAAGACCTTTGATAAAAAGATGAAGGAAAATGTAATTACATACTTATTGCTTTAGTGCAAAGGTTCAGACAAATGCAAACAGGTATGGATGAGAGGTCACATTTTACTAAGTGCAGAAGTGGTGAGGTTTGACAATAAGGACATTGTGTAAAACAATTACGTTGTTATATCTAAGAAAGAAACAGTATTCAGGGTTGATGGTGTGAATCTACTGCTTCTGAATCCAGAAATTCGGGGGGGGGGATTCCACATCTGTCATACTCATCATCTGATGAGTCAAGTATCATCATGAGAGGATTATCGTGTGTGTGAAAGAATTGCAAACATTTGTACAAAATCAATCACGAATTGTAACAGTGGGTGAAACCAAATTTGTGAAAGCCCAACCTTCTGAACACTCATGACATTTTAAACTTGTAGTCCTTGCACATTATTGCACTTTAATGTGCAATAATTGCACATATAAGAATGGCAAACGATTTATATAGCTATAAAGACTACAAAATCCATGTTGTGGTGCAACTGTAAGTGAAAGAGACTGGTGAAAGCCCAACTTGGTGTTCCTGTAATACTGCAGTTTTTTCTATGCCAGATAATCTTCATTAGTGTAATGGTACACACATCTGCAGCAATGCTACACTGTTTCTGGGTCCTTTTTTAAAAAAGCAAACCACAACTGAAACAACACCAGAAGCTTTCAAAATGAAACAAACAATTGGCACTATCAAGGGGAGGGCAGTCCCACGCGAACTAGACCAAATTTGAACAGGGAGATGTAGTTTCTATGCAAATCTGGTGCCTGGGGACTGGAAAGCACAAGTGAAATTTCCACCTGGAGCTCTGTACACGACTACTTAGCTCTCTATCCACTGTGCAATATGTAAACTACAGTGATTTTGATAAAGCACATGGTGATCCTCACGCTAATGCTATCTGTCAGTGTAGCTGGTACTGTATTTTTCGCTCTGTAACATGCACCCGACCATAACACGCACGTAGTTTTTAGAGGAGGAAAATCCGTAGGCATGCCACCCGTAGGCATTTCCTCCATATCACACACAGACATTTCCCCTTACTTTTTAGGAGGAAAAAGGTGAGTGTTATGGTGCAAAAAATACGGTATTTCTTTGCTTTTGTGGATTTCAGTTGAGGGGTGGGGAGAGGGAAATAATCTGGATAATCTCCACGATTTGTATCACCTTTACAACATGGGGTTTTGAGATGCAATCTACCTCCCATTGAAGCCAGTGACAAAACTCCCATTGGTTTTAATGGGCCTGGATTGCACCCTTTTGTCAGTTAATAAATGCTAAGTACTGTGATTGTTCCCAGCGACTTTTATTCCCGCACTACCATTTTGCAGAGATATTGTTATCTGAGTGGGAGATTGCTGGGACCCCAAATGATAATTTCTCTTTGTGGATTGCAGCCTTGGCTTGTGGCATTATGGAATCTCCCGCACAAATTACATGTTTTCAAACAGGAAGGTCGATTAAATGCGAAAAAAGGCCATTATGAAATTGAACCTACTGCCTATTGCCTTTTGCATTCATACCTAAATATAGACTCGCATTATGTATAAATAATGGCAAATCTATTCTATTGATAGAAAGAGAATAAAGCAAATGCTTCCTTATGATAATCATTTTTAAACATCTAGCCTGGCACACTTATAAGCTGGGGCTTTCTTTGTGATGGGTTTTTCAGCAAACACTGAATACCAGTACAGCGCTGCACAATGCCGACAATTTAACTTGTATCATCACTTTAATTACTACATTAAACAATGGAATGCACTTATTCCAAAACCCGTGCGAAATCTCTCCCCAATTGTATTTGAAAGCTGCAAAAAACAAAAACAGAAACACACCCACTAGCAAATGTTTGAGGAAATCCCTCTTTTGATTGGTAGCCTCTCATCTGAGCGCATTCTTACTTTGATTATCGCAGGCAATTATCACTTTTTCTGAATTAGTGTTCCTAAGGGAGCCTCTCGTGGAAGGATACACTTATTTATACAGGGCCATCAATGCACAGCTGCCTTCAGCAACCTGGTTTCTGCCAGATGTTTTGGACCACAACTCCCATCGGCACATGCTGTCTGGGGCTGATGGGAGTTGGAGTCCCAAACATCTGGAGGTTACCAGGCGGGCAAAAGCTGATGTACAGCATAACACCCACACAAACAAAGAGCAGCTCTCTGCCCCACAGAGTTCGCCAGTGAAAGTTTGATGATGGAAAAGGCACTGGAAGTTGCCTCACACCAGGTCAGATCTAGCGCATTATTGTCTACTCCAGCAGTAGTGAACATGGTGAAATCCTGGCTACAACTCATCAGCAGGAGCAGGAAGCCAGCAACCGGAGCTCGCCCCATCGCGGGGATTCGAACCGCCGACCTTCTGATCGGCAAGTCCTAGGCTCTATGGTTTAACCCACAGCGCCACCCGCGTCCCTAATATGGCATATTAGATAGGGCTTTATTTCATCTCCATTTTGCATTATTCATTTGCGCTGGTTGTTTTGGTACTTAGCTCTTCTTGTCAGGGGCAGAGGAAGGGGGTGTGGTAGGGGCGGGCCGCCCTGGGTGTCATCACTGAGGGGGGTGACAAAATGCCGGGCGGCACTCACTGCGATGCCTGCAGTGCTCGAGCCATGCGCCTCTCCTGGGAGAGACGTGGTGCCTTGGGCACGTGCAGGCTCCCTGCTGCCCAAGCAGTTTGCCTGCCGCCTCCCCCTCAGCTGTAGGGTGGCTGAGTTGGAGGAGGCAGGCAGACTCCTTGGAGGCCCTATGGAGCATCCTGCCCTGGCTGGCCCCGCCGCCCCACAGGTCTTGTGCCTGATCGGCTTACTTCGCCGCTGCTTCTTGTCATTGCTTACTCTGTGTTGGTTACTGTGGTGATCATACAGGGTCCCCAGACGTTTAACGATGTATTGGTCCCTGTGCCACCACTGTGCTCACTTCCCTGCTGCCACCAACCAGTTAGGTAAAGGTAAAGGGACCCCTGACCATTAGGTCCAGTTGTAGCCGACTCTGGGGTTGCGGCACTCATCTCGCTTTACTGGCTGAGGGAGCCGGCGTACAGCTTCCGGGTCATGAGGCCAGCATGACTAAGCCGCTTCTGGCGAACCAGAGCAGTGCATGGAAACGCTGTTTACCTTCCCGCTGGAGTGGTACCTATTTATCTACTTGCACTTTGGCGTGCTTTCGAACTGCTAGGTTGGCAGGAGCTGGGACTGAGCAACAGGAGCTCACCCCGTTGCGGGGATTCGAACCACCGACCTTCTGATCTTCAAGTCCTAGGCTCTGTGGTTTAACCCACAGCGCCACCCGCGCCCTAGTCCCACATTTAAGATGGCTGCCCAGCTTGCCGTGACCTGAACTGGCAAGAGATCAGAATGAGCTGACTTTTGTCTAGAAGCTGCTATGCCCTTAGGGTTAGGGTTAGATCAGGCACCCCTAAACCTCTCCATTCTGAAGGAAATCAGCCCTGAGTGCTCACTGGAAGGACAGATCCTGAAGCTGAGGCTCCAATACTTTGGCCACTTCACGAGAAGAGAAGACTCCCTGGAAAAGACCCTGATGTTGGGAAAGATGGAGGGCACAAGGAGAAGGGGACGACAGAGGACGAGATGGTTGGACAGTGTTCTCGAAGCTACCAACATGAGTTTGACTAAACTGCGGGAGGCAGTGGAAGACAGAAGTGCCTGGCGTGCTCTGGTCCATGGGGTCACGAAGAGCCGGACATGACTAAATGACTAAACAACAACAACAACAGGTTTCTGGTTTCTCAGATAATATTTCTGTCAGTATCTTAACTTTAGTTTCTTTCTCGGCTTATACTTTCCTAATACCTTCTGACTGATTATCTCAACTGTTTGACTGACCCCTCTTAACAAATTCTCTCACTCTCTCACACCAGACTAGCCCAACCCACAGACTTTTCTTATCTGTCTCTTCTAACTACAGACTGTCTTCTCCACAACTCTAACGCTCTCCAAAAACCTCTGTGCTTCAACCTTATACACAGTTAACTCTGCCCCCTGGGTTCCCATTGGAGGTCTTTAAGCAGAGGCTTGACTACCATATGTCAGGAGTGCTCTGATGGTGTTTCCTGCTTGGCAGGGGGTTGGACTCGATGGCCCTTGTGGTCTCTTCCAACTCTATGATTCTATGATTCATTGGTTAGTCATTTTACAATTAGTTAAGCCTTTCCCTATGAACCCAGTATGATGTCACACACATAGGAGGGCAAACGCCACAGTTACGTTGTCTGCAGCGCTTTTGCTTAATTACTGAGTGCACTGAGCTCAAGTTGGATCTGTCGCTGTCTCTCAGCCTACCCTACCTCACAGGGCTGTTGTGGGGAGGGGTGGGGAAGCACATATGCCAAAACATTCAACATAAATGTGGTAATACTACTAGTTGTTGTTGTTTAGTCGTGTCTGACTCTTCATGACCCCATGGACCAGAGCACGCCAGGCACTCCTGTCTTCCACTGCCTCCCGCAGTTTGGTCAAACTCATGCTGGTAGCTTCGAGAACACTATCCAACCATCTCGCCCTCTGTCGTCCCCTTCTCCTTGTGACCTCCATCTTTCCCAACATCAGGGTCTTTTCCAGGGAGTCTTCTCTTCTCATGAAGTAGCCAAAGTTTTGGAGACTCAGCTTCAGGATCTGTCCTTCCAGTGAGCATTCAGGGCTGATTTCCTTAAGAATGGATAGGTTTGATCTTCTTGCAGTCCATGGGACTCTCAAGAGTCTCCTCCAGCACCATAATTCAAAAGCATCAATTCTTCGGCGATCAGCCTTCTTTATGGTCCAGCTCTCACTTCCATACATCACTACTGGGAAAAATACTACTGGGAAATACTACTAGTACTAATGATAATATAAGCAAAACATTGAAAAATAGCAGACAGAAACTTTCCTTGCCACCTCACCAACTGGAGTGCTGGCTGTTTTTGCCAGTAAATTCTGACTTCTGTAAGAGACCTTATATCACAACAAGAGCACAGAATAAAAAGTTCTCTGCCATCTCAGGTAAAGATGGTGAGAGGAACTTTCACTACATTACAACGTATTTTTGGCTCGTCCTTTGGGGGAGGGAATGGGCTTTTCTGTTAGTTTTGTTTTCCTTTGCGTCATATGAATTAGGCTGTGGATTTGCATGCTTGTGGCAGCAGGGGGCGGCTAATGAAGCTACTGAATGAAGGGGGGGGGGACTGGCATCTGTTTCCAATTTATTTGAGAGTCAGTTGGACAGATAATTAAATAAACATGTAGATGATCGGGACAAGGACGAGCCCTCCTATTATTCTTGCGACGGTCTTAATTCAATCACCAAGTCAGCAGGCAGCAGAAATCAGGGCCCAGAGTTCCATTAATTGTTCATCTACTATCTCACTCACACGGCACATGCTCATTTCATTGTTTTAATCCCCCCCCCTCATTAGAACTAAAACCAAGGAGCAATTAAACACAGATGAAACATTTTTGCTCCTTTGTTCTTGTTGCTGCTGTTCATTTTTGCAGAGCGGGAAAAGGGCATTAATTGAAAGGATGGGTTGAAGAGCACTGCTCTTCCACCTCTGTTCCATTCTTCGGAAGGAAGAACAAGGAAGGGTGAGGATAGGACTGCATCCAGGCCTTCTGCAGCCTGACCAATGGGGGAAGAGCAACACTGCCCCTTTAAAAGGTGTTCCCGCCTCCTCCTCCTCCTTCTGCAGTTGCCTACAGCTGTGACATCCTGTCAACCTTCCTTTGGAAGTGATGGTGCAGGCTTCGCACTGGTTGCCATTCAGAAACTGAGTAGGAATATGGTTATCCACCCCATTCTCAAGCAGAGAACGGGCTTTTCCTGTGGAGTCATAATCAGAGCAAGCTGCTGACTTAACAGGACACACATGTGTGCATATTGGGAGAAAGAATGAGATTTTCTGCTCTCTATAGAAAATGGAGCCACAATGCGCTGAATCCTTGTGTTCAGGGGCTGAATGTGTGGGATAGCCAGCCTTATATAACCAGCATGCTTAAGTCCAGTTAACACATGAAAGGGTTAATACCATAGAGTAAGCTGACCTGCCAGGCTAAGCGAGGATACTTCGCTTTACCTTGGGCGGAAATGGGTTGTCAAGTCTATTGTTCAACCTCCAGCGTCTTTGAAAAACTCAACATGTGAGGAGGTCTGAGCTAAGCGGGACTTTGAATCCAGGTCTTCATAGTCCTACTCTGACGCTCTAACCATTGCGCAACACAGCCTCTGAGTAGATGCAGACTACCCTATATAAGGAAACCTCCTGTGCAGCGGGCCTGCCTATCCATTCCATCCTCAAGCAGAAAACAGATTTTTCTCATGAAGTCATAATCGTAGTGGGATGCTGGCTTAACAGGACACATATGCATGCGTACGGGGAGTAAGAAAAAGGGCTGAAGTTCCCTGATCTATTTATATGCTTGAGTTCACTGCTAGATTTTGTAATGGGTGTAACGCTAACCGAGTTTCACTGTGGGGGAGAGAAGCCATGTTCCTTTCCTCTGCCCAGCTGGTAATAGCCACAAGACGTCTGTAGTTATGTCTATGACTTTGGCAGGCGGTGCATTTGCGAGGGAATTAAATTTGTTCTTCAACTGTTCATTATTTTAACAACCTCCCTGGCTTTGTTTTTGTGGCTTCAGCACTAGTAAAAAAGTACTGTACGTTCCTTCTGCTGAACAGAAAACCGTAGACACCCTGTTAAAGGGATTACATCACTTACGCCTGCCTCTTTGGCTGCCGAAGTGAGAAAACAATTGCCAAGTGTATAGCTACGATGTGAGGGGATTTTTCACATTTCTCATGTTAAATAATTAGGAAGTGAACATTTTCTTCCAAATGTTGTTCCTTTGGCAGGATGGTGCCAGAAATTGTGTGCGCGCACACACACACACTTCATTTAGGATACTGAAACAAGAGAGGTTTCACTTTATTGACTGAGAAGTTAGAGGGAGCTCTTGACTTAATGGGACTGTGTGAAGTATTAAAATGGTGCCCCCATCAACAGCCTCCAGAGCTCCTGGTGCTCTGGTGGTCTGTTCTGCTCTGGATTCACTAAGTTGTGCTAGTTGAACCAGAGCAATTAGTCCTGTTAATTCAGTGGGACTTCCCTTGCTCTTCCTCCTGTGTCCCCCGCATGCCCTGCCCAAATCTGCTCTGGTCAGGGAGAGGAGAGGGGAGATTGTTCCACCTGGCAAGCAGAAAATTTCATGCTGATGGAACCACCACCTTACCAAAAGGTTGAATTCCGCTTTTTGAATGGGTGCAGTTTGTAGTCAGCTAGGTTTTAGTCAGAGCAAACCTATTGACATGATAGACCTAACTTAGTGATGTTCATTGATTTCAGTGAGTTTGCTCTGAGAAAAATTTAGTTGAATACTATCCTGTGTCTTTGGAATGTTAACTCTACCCCATTCAAAAACTGCCCTCCATTTTAAGCCAGGCTGAAGGGGCTAGAGAGACCCTCTTGCCCTATGTGTGTCCATAATGATGGCTTCTCCCCCAGTTAGTTTGTGTGATGCACGACCCATTTAGCTGTCTGTAAGGTGATTCTAGAAGAAAAGTCAAACGGTCCACTTTCGACAGACCTTGTGGTTGGAAGTTGGAAGGCTGGAAGTTTCCTGGTGGTTGTAGAGTTTGGTGGTTGTAGAGAGACTTTATGGTTGTAGAGTTCCTGCCATTGTTGAAAAGTCATTGCCCAGGAAGGGAGTAGATAGTGACAGAGAGTGACCACTGAACCTGCTAAAACTTGCATTCTGAGGAACTAAGCCCCTTAAACCCTGAAGACTGACTACAAGGTTGGTGGCGGGGCGAGCCTCCCAAGGGGTGCCTTCTTGTCACCCCCTCAAAGATGGCATCCGGGGCGATCCACCCTCCACCCCCACTTCCTCCGTATAAGGTGTTTCCTGTGAGGTCCATGTCTATGCTTAGTGTTAAATAGCAACAAGGTATTACCTGCTTAACTTTAGCATAGAATATCTATGATCATGTGTTCTTCATATGTAATGATGTATGGGGACTGTATAAATATGTGTCTTGTGTTCCACAGTTTCTTTGGGTGTTAACCTAATCTGTGCCTTCTGCCATGGCCGTATAAATTGTTTGACTTTCCACCCTGGTGTGTTAATTGGCTACGCACACCCTGGCTCAATGGGACATTTGTCCACAACAGGGCTCAATCCTCTTCAAGTTTGAGTCTGGCTCAAAACAGAATTTCCTCCTGGCCTCTCCAGCTCACTCGCTCTTACTGCCAGTGTCTTTGCCAACCCAAGCAAGAAGACCACCCTTTATTTTTGCGAGGGGGAAAGAGGTGAGGGCTACGTCGAGATAGGTGAGGACTAACCACAAAATGGCCTCTACTCTTTTCAAGGCTCTAGTAATGACCCAATGGTAACACTGTGCAAACTGACCCTAGGACCGTGTTTCTCAAATTTGGGTCTCCAGGGACTACAAGTCCCACCATCCCTGACCGATGGTGTTGCGAGGTAGGAATGATAGGAGTTGAAGTCCAAAAACAGCTGGAGACCCACGTTTGAGAAACACTGCCTTACGACGTGGCCCAGAATCTTCTGCAACACATTGTGGTTCCTCAGCAAATCCAGGAAGGAACAGTTTCCTTAAATAAATCAAGCCTGAAAAGCCATATTTAAATTTTAATGATACCCAAGTCCTCTTTGTAAAAAATATATTATGATATTGGCTTTCTCCCCCCACTTTTTTCCTATGTTTCCTGCAGTCAGTCAGTCACCTGTGTTAATCACATCTATCCCTCAGCCCCAACCCTTGCTGAAATTCTCCTATGTAGGTCACTTGCAACTCCTGTAATTCCCAACCAACCCCAACACCAAAGGCTTGAAGTTGGAAGGCACAATCTCTGTGATGCAGCGTGAATTGCTAATTTATTTATTTTTCTCCCCGCTGAAATCTATATGCAGCAACAAACTTGTAAGGAAGAAAGAGGGGAAAAAACACACAGACGCTTCTCTCCGCACTCCGACAAATTTGCTCACGCATGCAAAGAGCCGCAAAGCCTTCCGTCGTTAATAGAGCCCTGGGCATTTCTTAAGCCTTAGCCTTGAAAAACTAATTTGTTTTATTCTCTGACTCTCTCTTTCTGTTGTCATTTGGTAAACGCCGGAGTTTAGTTTCAGTGAAGTTCCTTGTGATCATTCGCCATGAAGGGCACCGCAGAAGTCTAACAAGCTAATGGAGTCAACTGATCGCATACAGGCCTCCGTGCTGGATTGCTGCGTTTGTTGGTGTTTGAAAGAGATGCCGGCGCGTAGCTCTACATAAAGCGTATTTAGATCTTCCTTTGCAGCTGCCGACGTTTCTCCCAAAGGGAAATATTTTGAGCAGATTAATAGGCAGTTCGGTCTTTGGGCCTTTTTCGTACTTTTCATTCTGTTCCATAATAATTTCCTTCTGTTCTGTGATTAATTATCATAGAAGAGTGGGGCGTTATTATGGGAAAGAATAGAAGTAAGAGAAAAGGCCTGAAGACTCCAATTGTCCATTAACTATTATGGGATTAACAATGGGACCAAGGCATTCCAGCCCGCAGGAGGTATTGGTGGCGAATTGCAAGTGAACCCCAAAATGGAGAGAAGGGGGTGGGTGGAGCGATGTGATTCATGCCAGTTGGGGAGGAGGGGGCTTGTTGATTTACTGCTTTTCTGTTCAAAATACGATAACAATTTTAAAAGCAGTTGATGTGGATTAAAAAACAGTGCGCTCTCTCTCTCACAGAGTGCCACTGGAATGGAAACTAGAATAGCCACGTCAACTTCCATTGGCAAAAGTATGTGCTGATGAGTGTAGTGAGAGGGCAGGCAAATGAGGGAGAAGGCTTTTCTTCAAATGTTGTTGTTGTTGTTTAGTCGTGTCCGACTCTTCATGACCCCATGGACCAGAGCACGCCAGGCACTCCTGTCCTCCACTGCCTCCCGCAGTTTGGTCAAACTCATGCTGGTAGCTTCGAGAACACTGTCCAACCATCTTGTCCTCTGTCATCCCCTTCTCCTTGTGTCTTCCATCTTTCCCAACATCAGGCTCTTTTCCAGGGAGTCTTCTCTTCTCATGAGGTGGCCAAAATATTGGAGCCTCAGCTTCAGGATCTGTCCTTCCGATGAGCACTCAGGGCTGATTTCCTCAAGAATAGGATATACGATATCTTTATTGTCATTGTCCCTTGTGGAACAATGAAATTGAAAAGATGGATAGGTTTGATCTTCTTGCAGTCCATGGGACTCTCAAGAGTCTCCTCCAGCACCATAATTCAAAAGCGTCAATTCTTTGCCGATCAGCCTTCTTTATGGTCCAGCTTTCACTTCCATACATCACTACTGGGAAAACCATAGCGTTAACTATACGGACCTTTGTTGGCAAGGTGATGTCTCTACTTTTTTCTTCAAATACCATGCTTCAAAATCATTTCATGTAGGCGGGGGCAGCTAACCTTAAGTCCTGCAGATTGGACCTCAACTCCCAACACCCTGACTATTGGCCCTGTTGGCTGGGGCAGGAATCCAACAACATCTGGAAGACCACAGGTTAGTCTGATTTAAGGTTATAAAGGAGATCACCTTCACTTTGATTTGTGTTTGGGAAGAGGTTGGAAGCCAACAAAGAACGATCAGCATTGGAATTGCATCCTTTGAAAACAACAACACTGTCCTGCTTTCACCTGGTGTTTCTTCCCTACACATTCCTTTCCGCATTTACATCAGTTGGCAAGTGTTGCTGGCCATCCCCTGCCTGATGTGTTTTGGGAAATATATGTATCATAGAGATTCAGCTCACCAGTGAACCGGGAATGGTTGCCACTCCCTATTAAGCGTACACACAGTGCCAAACCTGGGCTTGCTACCATGGCATGTGTGGAAAGGCTTCCAAAGGCAAACGTAAGGAATTAGTGGAGAAAATTAGCAATGGCACCAGATGTTTCAATGTCAGAACTGTCATTATATCGGACTGACAGATTTAACTGGCAGATCAGCTTCCAGGAGCTTTGTCCATTGGGTGTGTCAAGAGTTACAGCCAATTATTCTGACATTGCAAAGGCATGAGTCTTTGGCCATTATCTTCCTGCTTCTCTACATCATGTGACGGAAAAGATGTGACTGGGGGAAAGAGGCGCTGGGTATCAGTATAACTCCAAGAAGGCATGGAGGGTATGATGAAGCCACTGTACATTTGCCTCTCTTTAGGGAAAGGGTGGATGACATTTGTGGGGCTTTTGATGACTTCAGCCTGCCAGCTCTTAGAACATTAAAAAACAACAACCCTTCTTTCCCTCTGGGCGATTGGAACCAGCAGTTGCTAGATGCCTTGCTGCTAAAAATATTAGGCTATTGTAATCTCATAGGCTGTGTTCAGATGTAAAATGAATTTTCCCTTGCTTTGTTCATGGGGCGTGGGTGTGTTCTGCCAGCCAGGAAGGGCGAGGCAAGTTCCTAGTTTGGCTGATTTCATTGCATCTGTGTATCGATTTTGCATGGATCTTAAGTCTGGAAGGCTGCAGTTCTACACCCTTTTCATCCTTTCTTCGGTTTGCTGCTCCATAGTTGGTAAAGTGTTGTCTTTTGGATGCGCATGTGAGTCCATCATATTTAGGACTGTTTAATAAACTTGAGTATATTCTGACCATGCAGATAGTCATCATTTTTGATGGGAGCGTCAACAGATCAACAAACTATTGGCTAAAAGTGATTGGGAAGATTGAAATACTTTATTGTCACTTGTACAACTTGTATACAGTGAGATTACACAAGCAGCCCCCACTCAGTTATCTTCATCTTAATTCCCCTTGTTTACTGACGCACACCCACCAAACACAAAAGTCAGCTGCCCTGTTGTTATCTTTTCATTCAGCGGCCTAACAGCCCACGGATAGAAGCTGTTCTTTACCCTGTTGGTGCGACTAATCATGCTTCTATATCTTCTGCCCGAGGGCAGGAGATCAAGAAAGTGCTGGCCAGGGTGTGAATCATCCCTGAGAATTTTCCTCACTCTCCTGAGGCAACGTTCTCCCGCTATTTCATCCAGCGAATTCACGGGACAGCCCATAATATCTTGTGCTGTATTCACCACCCTCTGTAGGCACTTCCTATCAGTTGATGTCACACCAGCGTACCACACCGTGATGCAGTATGAAAGGACACTTTCTATTGTGGACCGGTAGAAGGAGATCATCAAATGTTGATTGACATCATTCTTCCGCAATACTCTGAGGAGATGGAGTCTCTGTTGGGCTTTCCTGACCACCTGGGTTGTATTGATTTTCCAAGTAAGGTCTTCACTGAGATAAAGTCCTAGGAATTTAAAGGAAGAGACTCTCTCCACACAGCCCTCCCCAATGTACAGCGAGGCTAGTTCTCCTCTCTTCCTCCGAATGTCCAACACCATCTCCTTTGTCTTGCTGATGTTAAGGTGCAAGTTGTTCCCTAGGCACCATGTAGACATTTTTTGGACCTCATGACAGGATTCAGGATGACTCCTTAATATTATTGAACTACTTACTTTTGATAGCAGCAAAAAAGTTATGTAGGCAGACAATGAGTAGCATCAGATGCAATGACTAAGTCAGGGTGCAATCCAAATCCTGGCAACTTCAGGAAGAAGTTGTTCCTCATGGAGAATCCTAGGCAGAGGGGGTTGTAACAAACTTATTTCCCATAACCTTATTTCTCTGGGAGTGAAAACGCAATAATAAATTAAATAAAATAACTCACAATTTGCTGCCCTTTCATGAAATGTCTAACAGTAGGGCTGGCCCTGTGGGAGACATTGGTGTAATATACAATCATGACTGATTTGTAATTTCTCTCTCTCTTAATATTACTAACAGAGAAAACAAAAAAGGCACAGTCGTTTTAATTTACCTCATGGTTATAAACTCTAATTTTCCACTACTTCTGCCAGAAATGCTTTATAGAAAAGGGCAATTTTTCAAACGAAGAAGTTACATATGGGTGGAGATAGAAAAGAAAAGAAAATTTCCCACATTGGCAAGACACCAGTCATATGGCACATTTGAGTACAGCCAAATATGTACACGGATTTTACTGAAATGCCCAGAAGCTGAACAATGTAGGTGACAAAACTCGCACATCTTTAAAGGTGCAAATTGATCATTGGACATCCAGCCAATGAAGTTATTAATTGTACTCTGGAGGTGAAAATTGGCAGTCTATCTACAGTTATCCTTAAGTTGTAACAGTAGAGAAACGCAGACTGAGACTAGGAACCAGCGAGTGACACTGAGTGGTTTTCAAGAGTTGATTTGCAGCCCTCATGAAAAAAAGTTTAGCATCTGTACAAAAATGCAGCTGCAAAATGGTGGTCACAAGATACCATCTTACAGCCTGGCTTTATGAGCCAACTAAACTGGAAGTAGTCTGAGAGATCACAAGCAATGATATACTAGGAATATGCAGTATCCAGCAAATGGGCTCCGTCAGTGCAAGGATTTCTGCTTGTGCAATGAGACTTCTCCTCCCACTGTAGATGCCCCATGCCTATCAAAATCTGCTCTGAAGGGTTGGGCGAATCCCAATAACAGATTTAGAGGACATTGGGCGAGGGTTGTGTGTTCACATTGTACAATGATAAATCCTTGTGCTAGGACCCTCATACCTACAGGACCGCTTCTCCTGGTATGTCCCACGGAGGACCTTATGGTCTTCAATTAACAGAACATGTTACTTCCGGGTTTTGCCGCTCGCGCAATCGCAGACGCTCAAAATTATGTCATGCGCATGTGCGGAAGTGGTGAAATGCGACCTGCGCACGTGCAGTCGTGCAGTTTGTGTTACGTTCACTTCAGGATGCAAACAGGGCTCCGGAACGGATCCTGTTCGCATCCAGAGGTACCACTGTAGTAGCAGCCATAGCAGAGTCACGCCTGGAATTTTCTCCTAAAGGCAGCAAGAGGAGCAGATCTGTGTAAGCACAGTACATAACCCCACCAGCACAATGCACAATGCGTCAGTTCTTGAAAACAGCAAACTATGCATAATATAAAGATAGATGCTTTTACTTAGGATGTTGGTGGCTGTCATATGTAAGGCAAGGGTGGGTAGAATTCAGGCTTGCAGGACCTACCTTGTTTTTTAAATAGAACCTCAGGATCCAGCACCCTAGAGTCTGATATCTCTTGCTTGTTTGGAGGGAGGATGGAGAGGAGGGCTTTGAAACTAGGCTACTGAACAAAGGAAAATGTCACATTCCACCCGCTTTTGCATGTAGCCCTCAGAATGTGACCCTCTGGCTCAAAAAGGGTTCCCGCCTTTCTGCGAACTGTATATATACATGCTCCATAAATCATGTTCACCATCTCTAAGATCAATTTCAGTGAGTTGGCTCATGTAATCAGGCCATAAGATGGCATCTTGTGACCACCATTCTACCTGTCTGCATTTTTGCACATGTGCTAAATGCTTTATACGAATACTGCAAGGCACCTAGTGAAAGCAACTCGGTGTCATTCAACGAAGCAGTTGGATAAAACTCAATAGTAATTGCTAGCTTAAGGAAAATCCAATACAGGTGCCAGAGAGTATTATTACAATATCATCACTTCCACCTCCTGTGAATATAGTCAACTGTGTGCTATTGACAACTATAACTTAAATTGCCATAGAGTTTCCAGCGCAATCCCTGCGGCTCGGCACCTTAAAGCGTTTCTCGTTTCTTCAGTGAGAAAGAAGAATGGCTCTGCGGAAGCGATCCCTCTCCCCACCCCGAACATGATTATTTAAGGCAAACTACCTAGTGCATGAAAAACTGTAGTGCTGTTTCCTTTCCTATGGTGTTGCTTTATGGGAGGAGCAGGGCGGCAGCAGGACAAAATATTGAGAAGGGCTGTAGCTCAGTGGTACAGCATCAGCCTTGGGTGCAGAAGGTCCCAAGTTTGATCCCTGGCATCTCTGGGTAGCACTGAGAGAGAGAAAGAGAGAGAGAGAGAGAGAGAGAGAGAGAGAGAGTTCTGCCTGAAATCCTGGACAGCTACTGCCAATCAATGTAGAGAATACTGAACCAAATGGAACCAATGGCCTGACAATTGTGTACAACTGCTTCCTGGGTTCCTGTGCTTCCCTTCTGTTATGTACTGAGTTCAATAGGATTCAGAATGCAGCAGTCTGATTGGTCCTAGAACAATGCAGCAGTATGATTGGTCTGCAGGAGCCACCCAATCCAGCTCCAGGTGGAAGTGAATCCGCAACCTGATTGGCCTACAGGAAAAGCCAGGAATTAGCCAATCATGTGCGGCCCATTGTGTAAGCAGATGTTTTGGTGGAACTTTCATTCCTCACTGCTATGAGCTGAATAAAATCCACACTCGACTCCGAGTATATTTCACCTTCCTTTCCCCTTACCCAGGGTCTCAGACCACAAGTTACTCTTCTTTGCTGTCCCGTGGCACAAGCCCTGCTAAGGATGGAAGATGGAACCACTCAGTCTCGCATCAATCCCTTACGTTGATTCCATTGCACGGCAGTGTCTGGGTGTGTGTGTGTGTGTTTGTGTGTGGCTTGTGCCCTCAGTATCAATAAATAAAACAGTTGGGCTTGATGCAAGTTCTGCTTCACAATAGATGCTCTGGTTTAAGAACTAAATTATGCATGTTGTGTTTCCTCAGAAGTTGAAACACATCTGAGGTAGTGAAGGGTGCAGCACCTTTTAAAGTTTAATCCTCCTTCTTATGTAATATTTCGCAGAGATAATAAATCTGTGTGTGTTATGTGCATTTTCAAAATGCTAAAACATTTAGCGTTGTAGTAGCAGTTAAGAAACACAGGTTTTTCTACCTACTTCAAACTCGTATTGCCATCTGATTATTATTTTTTAATGCAACAGTTTGATTGATTCCTTATTTGTTGAGGCATCCGGACTGAGACAACAAGGGTTGTAGACTTAGCACAGAGCCATTAAAATCAATAAATCTAGGTTGGTCATGGTTATTAACTTCATTGTGTCTATTCTGAAGAGGACTAGCGTCGGCTAACATCCTATATTTTTACTGGGAGTCCAAAATTACCTGGGTTGGGAGAAACTGCAGATTGGGGTGGGGAACGAATCGCAAGTACACAACTGGCAACCTTGAAACACAGTATTAAAAAAAGAATAACAACATCAAACATGGCTTTGATCCTGTTTGTGAACATTCAGTTATTGGTGCTCATTTTTCACGTCCCTCGAACTGAAATCCTCACAACGAACTCAGCTAAAACTTCCGTGGGCTGACATGTAGCCTCTTAGAAGCCATTTTGGCATGTCTATGGTAAATACGTAAATAAATGATGGTGGTGTATTATTATTATTTATTTAATTTATATACCGTCCTATACCCGGAGGTCTCAGGGTGGTTCACAGAACAAAATCAAAATATAAAACAACAAAATATATAATCAAAATAAATACAACAACCCAATAACTCCCCATCCCCCCAAAACCCACATTTTAAAAGGGCATAGGATGTCAATCAAATCAGCCCAAGGCCTGGTTAAAAAGGAACATTTTTGCCTGGCGCCTAAAGGTGTATAATGAAGGCATCAGGTGAACTTCCCTGGGGAGAGCATTCCACAGACACGGAGCCACTGCAGAGAAGGCCCTGTTCTTGTGTCACCACCTTCTGGACCTCTCATAGAGGAGGCCCATAAAGAAGGGCATCAGAAGATGATCTCAGGGGCCAGGTAGGTTCATATGGAAAGAGGTGATCCTTGAGATATTGCAGTCTTGGGCCATTTAAGGCTTTATAAGTCAAAACCCTTCTTCATGGATCACTGCCTTGTCGTGGCGAAGGGGCTTGAATAACTCAGAGAAGCTATGAGCTATGCTGTGTAGGGCCACCCAAGATGGACAGGTCATAGTGGAGAGTTTTGACTAAGCGTGATCCACCTGGAGTAGGAACTGGCAAGCCACTCCAAGAGTTTGGATTTGGATTTGATATCCCGCCTTTCAATCCCTTTAAGGAGTCTCAAAGCGGCTAACATTCTCCTTTCCCTTCCTCCCCCACAACAAACACTCTGTGAGGTGAGTGGGGCTGAGAGACTTCAAAGAAGTGTGACTGGCCCAAGGTCACCCAGCAGCTGCATGTGGAGGAGCGGAGACGCGAACCCAGTTCCCCAGATTACAAGACTACCGCTCTTAACCACTATACCACACTGGCTCATCTAAAAACTCCATGGAAACTCCATGGACAAAGACAATAGGCATATAGAAGTTATGACGCTGGAAGATGAGCCCCTCAGGTCAGAAGGCGTCCAACATGCTACTGAGGAAGAGCGGAGGACAAGTACAAGTAGATTCAGAGTTGATGAAACGGCTGGGCTAAAGCCGAAAGGTCGCTCAGTTGCGGATATGCCTGGAAGCAAAAGGAAAGTCCAATGCTGTAAAGAAAAATATTAAATACGAACATGGAATGTAAGAACCATGAACCTTGGTTAGCTGGATGTGGTCAAAAATGAGATGACAAGAATAAATATTGACATCCTGGGCATCAGTGAACTAAAATGGACGGGAATGGGCGAATTCAGTTTGGATGACCATCGTATCTACTACTGTGGGCAAGAGTACCGTAAAAGAAATGGAGTGGCCCTCATAGTCAACAAAACAGTGGCAAATGCTGTATTGGGATGGAATCTCAAAAATGACAGAACGATCTCGATACAAATCCAAGGCAGACCTTTTAACATCACAGTAGTCCAAGTTTATGCACCAACCACCGGTGCTGAAGAAACTGAAATTGACCAATTCTATGAAGACTTACCACACCTTCTAGAAATGACACCAAAGAAGGATGTTCTTCTAATTATAGGGAGTTTGACCAAACTGCGGGAGGCAATGGAAGACAGGAGTGCCTGGCATGCTCTGGTCCATGGGGTCACGAAGAGTCAGACATGACTAAACAACAACAACAACAAGGTTAAAACCAGCACTTTGAATTGGGCCCAGAAACTAATTGATAGCCAGTGCAGTCGGACCAGGACTGGTGTAATATACACAAACCGTCTTGCTCTGGTGAGCAACCTGGCTGCTGAATTCTGCACTATCTGAAGTTTCTGAACCGTCTTCAGAGGCAGACCTACGTATAACACAATAAAGCAATCTAACCTTGAGGTTACCAGAGCATAGACAACAGTAGTTAGGCTATCCCTGTCCAGATAGGGGCATAGCTGAACCACCAACCAAAGCTGATGGAAGGAACTCGGGGCCACTGAGGCCACCTGACCCTTGATTGACATCAAAGTATCCAGGAGTACCCCCAAGCTACAAACCTGCTCCATCAGAGGAAGTGTAACCCCATGAAGAGCAGGCAACCTCCCACCCATCTGGTCTAAGGAACCACCCACTAACAGTGCCTTAGTCTTATCTGGATTGAGTTTCAGTTTGTTGGCTCTCATCCAGTCCATTACCGAGGCAAGACACTGGTCCAGCACTTCCATTGCCTCACCTGCAGATGTAAAGGAGAAATAGAGTTGAGTGTCATCAGCATACTGATGACAACACACTCCAAACCTCTGGATAACCCCACCCTGTGGTTTCATGTAGATGTTAAACAATGTGGGGGATAGGATTGAGCCCTGCAGAACCACACACTGAAGGTTCCATGGGGCTGAAAAACACTCCCCAAGCAATACCCTCTGGGAATGACCATCCAAGGAGGACTGGAACCACTACAAAGTGGTGCCACGCTCCCCTAGTTCAGACAGTCGCTTCAGAAGGATACCATGGTCAATGATATCGAAAGCCGCTGAGAGGTCGAGAGGAATTAACAGGGACATGTTTCCCTTGTCTCTCTCTCGACAGAGGTCATCATACCAAAGCAGTTTCTTTGCCAAAACCGCACCTAAACCCCAATTGAAATGGATCCAGAATATCAGTTTCTTACAAAAGCACCTGGATCTGGTCTGTATGCATTTTCTGGAGAATAACTGTCAGGGAACTGCCATTGGAGCGGGAGGTGGAGAGGAGGCTCCCAGACGATGGAGGAGAGGGTCCTAGTAGGAGGAGGGATAGCCCATCCATTGGGGAAGGTAATCAGCGTAACACCAGTGGGAAAGGGGAGGAGATAGAGGAATCGGAGAGGTGGCTCCAGGACTCTTCGCAGGAGACCAGCGGAGAGGGGACAAGTGCTCCGTTACCCACACCCACAGCGCGCAAAAAGCTTTCACGCAGGCAACGGGGGAGGAGACTGGGCGTCAAGCAGCTTTTATGTTGGAAGTGGTTTAAGAAACGCCCACTGACGGATTCTGCCAGCGACTGAGGCAGCCACGGAATAGAGGCTGTCCTGTCAGAAAGGGTTCAACCATGCAAGATAGCCACGAGTAAAGGCAACTTATGCACAAGCAATCCCTAGAACCATTACAATAATGTAATGAAGTTGCCATGAAAAAATGGCAGATTCCATTCTAGGGATCATTAGGAAAGGAATTGAAAATAAAACAGTCAATATCATAATGCCGTTACACAAATCTATGGCACAACTGCATTTGGAGTACAGTTCTGGTTGCCTCACCTCAAAAAGGATATTGTAGAGTGGAAAAGGTTCAGGAAAGGGGAGAACCAAGGGGGATGAAGCAACTCCCCTAGGAAGAAAAGTTGTGGCGTTTCAGACTTTTTAGTTTAGAGAAAAGACGAGTAAAAGGCGACATGATTGAAGTTTATAAAATTACACATGACACGGAGGAAGTGGACAGAGAAGCGCTTTCTCCCTCTTTTGTAATGGACATCCAATGAAGCTGAATGTCGGAAGATTAAGGACAGGTGAAAGAAAACACTTCTTCATAGCCGAACTATGGAACTTGCTCCTCCAGGAGGCAGTGATGGCCACCAACTTGGAGGATTAGACAAATTCACAGAGGAGAGGGTTATCAATGGCTACTAGCCATGATGGTAATCTTCTGCCTCCACAGTTGGAGGCAACAATGCTTCTGAACACCAGTTGCTAGAAACCAGGGAAGGGAACAGAAGAAGAAGAAGAAGAAGAAGAAGAAGAAGAAGAAGAGTTTGGATTTGATATCCCGCTTTATCACTACCCTAAGGAGTCTCAAAGTGGTTCACAATCTCCTTTCCCTTCCTCCCCCACAGCAAACACTCGGTGAGGTGAGTGAGGCTGAGAGACTTCAAAGAAGTGTGAGTAGCCCAAGGTCACTCAGCAGCTGCATGTGGAGGAGCGGGGAATCGAACCCGGTTCACTAGATTACGAGTCCACTGCTCTTAACCACTACACCACACTGGCTCTCTAAAGAAGAAGAGTTTGGACTTGATATCCCGCTTTATCACTACCCTAAGGAGTCTCAACGGCTAACATTCTCCTTTCCCTTCATCCCCCACAACAAACACTCTGTGAGGTGAGTGAGGCTGAGAGACTTCAGAGAAGTGTGACTGGCCCAAGGTCACCCAGCAGCTGCATGTGGAGGAGCGGGGAATCGAACCCAGTTCACCAGATTACGAGACTACCGCTCTTAACCACTACACCACACTGGCTCCCAGTCTCTTGGGCTCTGCTCCTCAGACATCTGAGAACAGGATGCCGGACTAGATGGGCCACTGGCTAGTAGGCTCTTCTTAAGTTCTAATGCTTCTAGAGTATTTGTGCTATTTTGATTTGTACTGTTCCCTTCCTAGATCTCGAGCACTACAAAGCTAATATCATATACCATTAGAACAGAGACTTATATACGGTGCTGTTTTGTACGAAATGCAGAAAGCTGCTAAATGCACACTCATTATGTAACTGCGAAGTCCAATGGTTTGTTGGTTTTTAGGAACCCCTGCATACATAGCTAAGCTGCTTTAAGAATGGTACAGTTACTTTCATAAAGTTGAACATAGACTGAGAAAAAGCAAAAAAAAAAAAAAAAAAAAAGGTCATAGAAATGCTTGATTAAATTTGTGCCAATTGGCTGGTCTTAGATTTGGTTCTGATACTGTAGTTTCTCAGTTCAGTTAGAATTCTCTCTCTCTCTCTCTCTCTCTCTCTCTCTCTCTCTCTCTCTCTCTCTCTCCCAGCAACAGCTGTGGTGTAAAATATTCTGAGATAGAATTTTTTATCGTAATCAATAATAGATGAAAATTTCTGCGTTTTTGAAGTTCTAAACTCCATGCTGTTTGATTTACGGTGTCTTTATAGTTGCTTTTCTGGTAATTCCATGCTTCCCCCACCCAGCCCTACTGGGATACAGCCAGATGGGTGTTTTTTAAAAAAATTAAGGTAATATATATCATAGCAGAACCGGCACAGTGCTCTTTCCTTTCCTTTGGTGTGGCCTTTTCGGTTTTTGTAAATAAGGGTGGTACCCAACCAAGTCATACTCATGGTAGACCCACTGAGATCAGTGGACTTTAGTTATCATGGCGAACTTTGTTGTTGTTTAGTCGTGTCTGACTCTTCGTGACCCCATGGACCAGAGCACGCCAGGCACTCCTCTCTCCCACTGCCTCCCACAGTTTGGTCAAACTCATGCTGGTAGCTTCGAGAACACTGTCCAACCATCTCGTCCTCTGTCGTCCCCTTCTCCTTGTGCCCTCCATCTTTCCCAACATCAGGGTTTTTTCCAGGGAGTCTTCTCTTCTCATGAGGTGGCTAAAGTATTGGAGCTGCAGCTTCAGGATCTGTCCTTCCAGTGAGCACTCAGGGCTGATTTCCTTAAGAATGGAGAGGTTTGATCTTCTTGCAGTCCATGAGACTCTCAAGAGTCTCCTCCAGCACCATAATTTATTAATTATTATTATATTGATCTCTTGCTGTTTTCCCAAGTGGGGACTCAAGTTTCTCCCAGCCCTACTGCAACATACAGGGGATTGAACCAGGACCTTCTGCATGCAAAGCAGATGTTCTACCACTAAGCTACATTCCTTTCTTCCTTCCTTCCTTCTGAAAAACTGGACCATGAAGAAGGAGGAGGAGGAGGAGGAGGAGGAGGAGTTTGGAGTTGATATCCCGCTTTATCACTACCCTAAGGAGTCTCAAAGCGGCTAACAATCTCCTTTTCCCTTTCTCCCCCACAACAAACACTCTGTGAGTTGAGTGAGGCTGAGAAGCTTCAGAGAGAAGTGTGAGTAGCCCAAGGTCACCCAGCAGCTGCATGTGGAGGAGCAGGGAAGCAAACCTGGTTCACCAGATTACGAGTCCACTGCTCTTAACCACTACACCACACTGGCTCTTGGCATGCCAATAAAGGCATGCAAATGAGGCCCTATCTTTCTTTGAGGGGCTATATTATGGCCTTAAGAAAGCTGAGATGATAAATATTCTGCTTTGTGTGTGCACAGAGAGACACAAACCATCTTTTCCTCCTCAGCTGCTGTCCTTTGTTGGTGTTATGGAGCCTTAGTATATCTGCCTTTCTTTAATCTTCCCCAGTGTAATTGCTGGATATTTCGGGCAGGCCTTGTAGTCTACTCAGGGTTAATTTGCTTTAGCAACTTGGCGTGCGCATTAAAGTTTCCACTTACCGTCACTATGGCAAAGCTCCGGAGAAACGATACTGTGAAGGAGAGGAAGAAGTTTGAGGCTAAACTGACTCACATCGTGTCTTCTGAGGTGCAGTTCTTTTGATCTGCGAAATGCTAATAGGCTTGTTTAACAATACTGTTCCTGATTCAGGAATATCTGCTCAGTTGTCTGTTCCGTTACACACACACACACACACACACACACACACACACCTTTGTTGTTCCGGAAGCTCTTTGAAGTTTGCTAACTTTGTAGCCTGTTTCATGCTCTGGGCCTATTTACCCTTCCACTCTTCAATGTTTTCCCCAGTGTTTTGTGGGTTTTGTGCCTCTTCCTTGGGGCTATTTGGTGGCCATCCTTGCTTTTTACTGTGGAATTAGCTCTCCATATCACAAAGGCAGACCTTTCAAGTCTTCCAAGGACGGTCCTGGATTTACGGAAGCCATCCTGGTTTCTGATTTGATCCCAGAATGTCCCGCTTTCATTCGGATGTCCCTATTTTCATCAGAGAACTCTTGAAGGGCATGGAGTAGAACGTCCCCAGGCCTTTTTTCCAGCCGGAACTCACTGGTACTCAGTTCCAGCACCTCTCAGGTGGGCACCAAAGAGAATGAGGGAGGTGTTCATAGTGACTTCCGGTACCTCTTTTTCTAGAAAAATATCACTGGATGCCCGTATTTTCATTGGTGAAATGTTGTACAGTCATACCTCTTGTTACGTTTGCTTCATGTTACTTTTTTTCAGGTTGTGTCCCGTGGCGACTCAGAAATTCTGGAAAGGGTTACTTCCAGGTTTTGCTGCTCGCTCATGCACAGACGCACAAAATGGTGTCACACGCATGTGCAGAAGTGGCGAATAGCGACCTGCGCATGCACAGATGTGCAGACGTGAGTTGAGTTCCTTTCATGTTGCAAACGGGGCTCCGGAACGGATCCTGTTCCCAACCAGAGGTACCACTGTATCTATTTTTCGCCTTTCTGTGCTACTACGTAATATAAACCTCTCTGCGCAGTTTGCAATAAGCATGTAAACAGCAACAAAAACCAAAAGCCCCAAAGCATTTTCAATATATAGAAAAAAGAAGAATCAAAAATAAATATGACAGAAACAAAGACAATGCAAGTTACGGAGTCGTGAGCAAGATTACCAACAGAACAGATTTGGACATAATGCAATATGGCTAATGAAATCATATTGAGAAGAGCTAATATATTAATAAATCATTATTGGTTATATTTTAGGGTTGCCATATTTTAAGCCAAGACTTGAAAGTTGTTGAACTCCCCGCCCCCCCCCACTCAAAAAATGCCAAAAAACCTTGAGTTTTCGATTTGCTTGCCTAAGATCCAGGGCAAAGTGCCACCTTTTGGAAATTCCCTCCATATATCAATTCCGCCTTTGAAATCCCGGTAATGTCCAAGGAAATCCGGACGTATGGCAGCCCTATTAAATTTACATTTCTCTTAAGTCTTTTCCAAGTCATTCATTCAGCAAATTTGTCACAGTAGGGCTAAACTAAGGGAAATTACTCCCCCCCCCCCCCAATACTGCCATTTTATTCCTTTTGAAAGCAATATTTCTTCCTCTAGCTTTTGGTCGCTATTGTGGCCATCCTTATTCTTTTAAGCCCTTTTCTTCAGTCTACTGAAGAGACTTCAGTTGTGTCAGATGTCTTAATTTCTGCTGATTTGAATATATTTGCCGATTCCAACACTTGTTAATTATAAATGCAATTAAGCTTAGGGGGCCTAACAAGCAATAAAGAAAGACTTCCTTTCCCTTCTGACAAAGGGGGGAAATGCTTTTTTTATTATTATAAAGGAAGAGTGAATAATTGAGGGTGAGCTTTTCAAAACACGAGGAGACTGTTCTGAATGTGATTAAATTGCACTGTAACTGGGCTCACTCCAAAGGAGGAAGAAACATACCAAGTGGTGTGGCAGTATTTTTCATTTCCAGTCTTTCCAATGGAAAGACTAGATGCTGAAATGTTGAAAAGTTGACTCAAAGTTAAGAATGTAAGAAGAGTCCTGATAGATCAGGCGGTGGTCTAAAATGGCATTTTACCATTGTACTGTCAAGCATGTATTAACTTACGGTCTCTGTGTGTGGTTTGGGAACCACACAGTCAGGGGAAAAACAACGCTGTCCAGGGTTGTAAAGACTGCAGAGAGAATAATTGGGTGCACTCTTCCCACCTTGGATCAAATCGTGTCATAAGAAAGCTGCAGAGGTAGTGCAGGATAGTGCGCACCCCGGAAATGATCTCTTTCAGCTTCTGTCTTCTGGAAGAAGGTAAAGGGTTATAAAGGCCAGGACTAGCTGCCTGAGAAACAGTTTTTATCCAAATGCGATTTTGGTTTTAAACGCAGTGTAAGGTAGTCTCTGTGGGAGTATATTGTATTTAATTATGAGGTATGAGAGTTTATAGGATGCTAACCAGGCTGGGATAGCTGGGATAGCTGGGATAGCAGGCTTGTTCTGTTCCCCAACTGGAGTGTTCACAGGCAATTGTTGGTGTTTATAGTACATTTTTAAAATTTTTCCTAGAGACAGTCTTTAAATCTCTTTTGTTGTCCACCAGCATTACACTTTCCATTTTTAAGTTCTGAATAGAGTAGTTGCTTTGGAAGACGATAATCGGGCATCTGCACAACATGACCAGTCCAACAAAGTTGATGTTGAAGAATTGTTGCTTCAACACTGATGGTCTTTGCTTCTTCCATTACACTGGTATTAGTTTGCCTGTCTTCCCAAGCGATGTGTAAAATCTTTTGGAGATACCTTTGATGGAATCTTTTGAGAAGTTGGAGATGACATTTATAAGTGGTCTATGTTTCACAAGCATACAGTAAGGTTGGTAGTATAATGGTTTTCTAAACAAGCATTTTGGTTTCCCTGCGAAAGTCCCGGTCCTCAATTCCAACCATGGAGGTAGACCATAGCCATCATGGCTAGTGATCATTGATTGCTTTACCCTTCATGAATTTGTCCAATCCTCATTTAAAGCCATCCACGTTGGGAGTCATCACTGCCTCTCATGGAGGCAAATTCCATAGTTCAGCTATGCGTTGCATGAAGAAATATTATTTTTTCCTTGTCTCACTTGAATCCTTGAACACTGAGCTTCACTGGACGTCCATGGATATGTTACGACAGTGGTGAAAAAGGATGCCTGACAAGTGAGAACATTGGCAAACATTTCAGTGGAGGGCTTTCTGATGACCTCTTGAAGGCAGTGCTGCATAGCAGCTGCCATTCCTCCCCCCGAATGTATCTGATGTCCTGTCCTTCCTGGATGTTGTTTCGGGAAAGGGCAGCCATAAGGGTGGGAACAGCCATCTCCTTCCCAAAATTCCCTGGATTGGTACTTCTTCCAGGAATTATGGAGAAGAATATGGGAGCCCCTGGCCAGTAGGTGCAAAAGAGGATCCCTGGAAATTGCACAAGCACACCTACCACCAAATACTTGACACTGTGGTCACCAGGAGTAGGCTGGATTGGTAAACATCTGCAATGGCCAAGTGGACGGCAACAGCAATGTACTGGCATGTGGGAAGTGGCCACAACTGATTTCAGGCCCTGCACCTGCCATGGTGGACATTGCAAGATGGAATCTGGCTTGACGTTGTGCAGATTTCTATCTGCTGATTCGCCAGGTGCACGCTGCCTGGGGGAAGGACACTGAGGACAGCAGTACCACTAGATATGGCTAAGCAGACAGAAAATGCACACCTGCATGGTGCTGCCCCAGTCAATTCTCTGCCAGCCCCTTACAGTAACATCCTGTGCAGGAATAAATTTCTTGCTGCTTAGCAGCAGTGACCTCTTTCTAGACCAGGAATGGAAAAGCTGTGATGTTTCAGATGTTCAGATGTTGTGGGTCTTCAACTTCCACCAGATCAGCTGGTGTAGCCAATGGTTGGGGGATTATGGGAGCTGTCGTTCAACACTACCTGGAGGACTGCAGGTTTCCAGTTCCTGCTCTAGATGCGAGCCACAGCTGGCTACACAGGCTGAGAAGTTGCACATCACTCCAGCTGCTGATGTCGATATATTGTCTGCATCCAATGTACAAACACGTACCCGGAGAGAGAAAAACAACGCAGGAGAAAGCAAGACTTCCAGAAGAAGTGACCTTGAAGAAGACATGGCGCTTCTGCAGAAGGTTATATGGATGTGTTGCACCATATGATTTGCAAGAAGGAAAGGAGGCCTCGAGGTCTCTCGCCTGTCTTCAAAGAAGGGGTAATGCATTTTCATCTTGCAGCATTAAAAAATTCTTTTGGCAGCTCGGCAAAAGAGAGCAAATTGTCTCAGGAATCTGCTGCCGTGGGAGGTCAGGGAAGTCGAAGGAAAGGTCAGAGAGTCAAACGCTGCAGTGGGGCTTTAACAAAAGAAAAAGAATAATTCAATCACCATTATTTACATTTGTAGATATACAGATGCTTAAGCAGCAATAACGGCACTCCCGAGAAGACACTGCAAATTAACCAGTGTCTTGCCTCGCACAGTCAGGTAGGCAGAGATGGGTAGGGTGGGTCTGAAGACCCATTCACACAAACATTGTCTGTGTAGTAGCAGCCCAAAATTCCTCTGCCACAGATCACACAGCCCGTGATAGTCAAGTGCAGCCACCTCCATGCTTGAGGAATTTGATTTCTGGGGGTTCTGATATGAACCAACCTAGTCTCCAGCTCCCAGACTAACATGTCAACCAGAACACAGATTTTTCATGTTTCCAAATATTGCAGTACAGACATCACGGAAAAACCCATGTAAAAGCGTGTATTTCAGGATAATGCATTTACAAATTTGTACGTTGAGAGAAAAAAATACATTTGGAAATGCAGGTTGTTGGGTTTTTTGGAGAAAAATATGTTCAAATATTTAAAGGCATATTTAAATACAAATGTTTGTGCATATTTTATTTAAAGTTCAGATTGATGTGGGAATGGGACAAAATGGACTTGTGAATGAATGCATGCAAAACTGAGATAAAACTGGAAATAGACTGGTCTGTTTTAGTCTACTGCACACACTGTGGTGCAAACTCAGGGCATCAGGCCAAAGTTAAGCATATTTACATCCCAATGGAATTGGTGGCACATAATCAATGCACCTGTTTATGTAGGCATTTTGTTGCTTTCTTGACCTAGGTCACATCCACACCATGTATGTAAAGTACATCTAATGTACCTAACGTACATCTAAAGTACATCTAACGTACCTTGGTTCTCAAACGCCTTGGTACTCAAACGTGTTGGTTCCCAAATGCCGAAAACTCAGAACTGTTCTGGTTTTCAAACGTTTTTTGGAAACAGAATGTTCAGTGCGACTGCCAGCTATTGTTTCTGGGGCACCTGCACCAATCAGAAGTTGCGCCTTGGTTTTTGAACATTTCGGAAGTCAAACGGACTTCCAGAACGGATTAAGTTTGGTGCTTTTGTTTTTGCTATTTATTTTGTGTTTTCGTTTTTGAGGCTTTTTTGGTTAATTTTTTTTTGGTGACTGTGTGGAACCCAGTTCACCTACTGATTGATTGATTGTGTGACTGCAGAAATGGATAAAAGCCCCCAACCATCCAAACAATAACTATCATTAGTGCAGGTAAGAAAATATTTTTTTAAATATTTTTATCATCTGCAATACTGTCTTATTTATTTTATAATACAGTACGTTGATTATTGTTTTCATTTTATGGATCAATGGTCTCGATGGATAGTAGAATTCATGTTAAATTGCTGTTTTAGGGGTTGTTTTTAAAAGTCTGGAACGGATTAATCCATTTTGCTTTACTTTCTATGGGAAGGTGCGCCTTGGTTTTGGAACGCTTTGGTTTTGGAACGGACTTCTGGAACAGATTAGGTTTGAGGACCAAGGTACCACTGTACATTTAAAGCACATGGTTTTCCTCAAATAATGCCAGGAACTGTTGTTTACCCCTTACACTTCCCAGCACCTTGAGCAAACTACAGTTCTTGGGATTCTTTGTGGGGAGCCATGTGCTTTAAATGTGTGGTGTGAATGTGAACTCCTGTTTGAACTGCTGTGTTGTCTCAATGGGGTTGTTCTATTGTGCATTTCAGTTACAGGTGTTTATATTTTAATGTTTTTGTATGGTTCTTATACTGTCCAGAAGCTTATTTTGGCATGAAGCAGCATATAGATTACTGTTACTGATACTAACAATGACAACAACTTGGATTGGATCGTGCCCGTGCTTTTCTTGCATGCAAAATGCTTTATCCTACTCACACCTGGCTGACTGAAGCCAGTTTTCCCAAAATGGAGGGAAAGCTAAGTCAACCCTGGAGTATTGTCCTCAGCTGGAAGCAATGAGAGGGAAATAGTAAAAAAAGAAAAGACAAAACCCATAATGGGTGAGGGAAATGCTACTCAGCTCTCTGTTGTTCTCTGCTGGAGCAAAGTCTTGGGAGAGACATGTTTGTTCACCTTGTTGTTGTTGTTGTTTAGTTGTTTAGTCGTGTCCGACTCTTCGTGACCCCATGGACCAGAGCACACCAGGCACTTCTGTCTTCCACTGCCTCCCACAGTTTGGTCAAACTCATGTTGGTAGCTTTGAGAACATTATCCAACCATCTTGTCCTCTGTCGTCCCCTTCTCTTTGTACCCTCAATGTTTCCCAACATCAGGATCTTTCCCAGGGAGTCTTATCTTCTCATGAGGTGGCCAAAGTATTGGAGTCTCAGCTTCAGGATCTGTCCTTCCAGATCCTGTTCACCTATGGTACTCTATTCCTCCTGTTTTTTTGATTTCACCATTAAAGGCTTAAAACACTTACAGTGCAGTATTCCAGTAATCTGTTCAATCCCAGTATCTTCTGGAAGGTTTAGGGAAAACACCCTGGAGAGCATGCAAGGAGGGTGAGCTAGATGTACCAAGACTCTATTATAAGACAGCTAGCTTCTTATGTTTCTATTTAAACAGAGGACCTTCCCCTTCTTCTTCTTCCCACTTGTAGCCGAGTAAGATTGTCTTCCATGAACACGGTTTTAACAGTGAGTCCGTAAGTGACTGTGGAGGCCAATTCTGGATCCACACGTCCTTCCACAGTGGGGACATAGGTGTCCGGGTGGGAGTTGATCATGGTGAGGGTTTGTCAAACATGCCTTCCTCTTAGCTTGGTTCTCTTTTTACCCAGAGTTCGTAACCAAATTATCCAGTTTGAGCGCTGGTATTTTGCTTTCCATTCTTGAGTTGGGAGTAGAGTAGTTGCTTTGGAAGATGATAAGCAGGCATCCGGACAACATGACCAGTCTAATGAAGTTGTTGTTGAACCATACCTCGGTGACAGAGCATCAGTTTTGCATGTAGAAGGTCCACAGGCTCCATCCCTGGAATCACCAGGTAGATCTGGAAGAGGCTCTTGCCTAGAGTCTTGAAGAGCTGCTACCTTTCAGTGTAGACAACACTGGGCTGGAGAGCCTAATGGTCTGACGCAGTATAAAGTGGATTCCTATGTTTCCATGTTCTTAGGTATTTGAGGGGAATAAAGGAGATGTATGGAAGTGAGAGCTGGACCATAAAGAAGGCTGATCGCCGAAGAATTGATGCTTTTCAATTATGGTGCTGGAGGAAGCTCTTCAGAGAAGATCAAACCTATCCATTCTGAAGAAAATCAGCCCTGAGTGCTCACTGGAAGGACAGATCCTGAAGCTGAGGCTCCAATACTTTGGCCACCTCATGAGAAGAGAAGACTTCCTGGTAAAGACCCTGATGTTGGGAAAGATGGAGGGCACAAGGAGAAGGGGACGACAGAGGACAAGATGGTTGGATAGTGTCTTCAAAGCTACCAGCATGAGTTTGACCAAACTGCGGGAGGCAGTGGAGGACAGAAGTGCCTGGCGTGCTCTGGTCCATGGGGTCACGAAGAGTCAGACACGACTAAACGACTAAACAACAACAACAAAGGAGATTAAGCGAATAATGGCTGCCTTGAGGTACCATGCTACCAAGACTGTTTCCCTGCCTCATCCTGCATAACTTTGACATATCGCAATCCTTTTCTTTTTTAAAAAAAACCCCCACGTTTGCTTGGAAAGGTGCCTCCAGGAGCCAAAAGCTCTCTGTAATTGTTCAGCACACCTGTTTCCAAATATCTCTGGGAAAAAAAAAGTATAACTATTTGGTTTTCTCCTGCGAGAAGACTATAGTATGAGTTCTGTTAAGCCTTTGACACCAAGCCAAAAAAAACATCATTTATATAAGCCTGAGCTCTATGGACTCTATTCACACACACACACACAAATACACACACACAAAAGGGACAAGCATTTCTCACTTCTCTAGATGAATTTTAAATGGGAACTGGAGTATGTTAAAGACCATCCAGTTGGCGATAACCATTGTGGCTTTGTTAAGGGGTCATTGGAGAAGAGAAGCACAGGCGAGTGGTTTCCAGTGAGCAAACAGAACATACAAAAATTCATTCAGAGGATAAGAGAAACTCCTCCTTAAAAAAAATAAAGCAAATTTGCAATTATGATAATGGCTGGCTGTGTAGGGGCCAAGAGGAGAGCAAGGACTTGTTTCTGATACCTGGTACCAAGGGAATTGGATCTGCAGGAGGTGCTCTTTCCCCAGAAATATTGCAACTTGAGAAATGTGTTGCATGGATGCAGGTAAGCCAGGCCTTAATCTGTGAACCTTGGGTGGAAAAGGTCTGGGGGACTTAGAACTTGTTTGAAATCAAAGGCTCAAAAGCCAGTGAGCTCCTGGGGCCTGTGAACCCTTAAGAATATTGTGTGCATTGATAAAAGGTGTGTGTGTGTGTGGAGTACTGGATCATATTGTCTGGAGAGAAATCGCTTTGGTAAAGTCCAGCACTTCTCCTTTGTTTCTTGTGTTCAGCTCTCACTTCTTGCATCAATAGAAGTATAGCATCAATAGGAGTATAGCATCAATAGAAGTATAGCATCAATAGGAGTATAGCATCTAGATCAAGGGAAGTAATAGTGCCACTGTATTCTGCTCTGGTCAGACCTCACCTGGAGTACTGTGTCCAGTTCTGGGCACCACAGTTCAAGAAGGACACTGACAAACTGGAACGTGTCCAGAGGAGGGCAACCAAAATGGTCAAAGGCCTGGAAACGATGCCTTATGAGGAACGGCTAAAGGAGCTGGGCATGTTTAGCCTGGAGAAGAGGAGGTTAAGGGGTGATATGATAGCCATGTTCAAATATATAAAAGGATGTCACATAGAGGAGGGAGAAAGGTTGTTTTCTGCTGCTCCAGAGAAGCGGACACGGAGCAATGGATCCAAACTACAAGAAAGAAGATTCCACCTAAACATTAGGAAGAACTTCCTGACAGTAAGAGCTGTTCGACAGTGGAATTTGCTGCCAAGGAGTGTGGTGGAGTCTCCTTCTTTGGAGGTCTTTAAGCAGAGGCTTGACAACCATATGTCAGGAGTGCTCTGATGGTGTTTCCTGCTTGGCAGGGGGTTGGACTCGATGGCCCTTGTGGTCTATTCCAACTCTATGATTCTATGATTCTACTCTAAGGAGAGGAGAAAAAGCGAAACTGAACAGTGGAGCTTTTCCATTAGGGGCAATTCGTTACTTTCGCACTAGCTTCCATTGGCCCTCAACTGCCTGTCTTCTTGCTTGCATCCAGCCGAAGGAATGGTATCAGAGGCGGGTTTTAAGGAGTGCAACAGGGTGCCAACACTAGAGGGAGCTGCAGGGCTTCACAACTATAATTTAGTGAATTGAGCAGAACGGAAGGCGGAAGGCGGGTTGGGGGCAAATTTTGGCCCCACACAGGGTGCCACCAAAATGTTAAAGACCAAAGTCTGCCATTGGCGGCACCTGCTGTCACCTCCCTCAGTCCCAGGGCTGTCCCTGTAGCTCTCATCAGCAGGGAGGAGGAGAGCAAAACTAGAATTAGTGGCCCTGCCTGGCTCTAGCGCCACCTACTGCTGGCCTCCATGTTTTCTGCCCTATCAGTCCCAATGGGCACCAACCACCAAAGGACCTAAAGCAGGCTTCCTCAGATATGGCCCTCCAGATGTTTTGAGACTACAATTTCCACCATCCCTGACCACTGGTCCTGCTAGCCAGGGATCATGGGAGTTGTAGGCCAAAAACATCTGGAGGGCCGAGGTTGAGGAAGCCTGACCTAAAGGAACCAGGATGTTATTTAAGGCTTTAGCGGTGAGAACCAACACTTTCAACCGGGCCCGGAAAACACCAGCAACCAGTGATCTAATAGAGGAGTTACAGGTGCTAACTGCCTTGCCCTCTGGCAGCCTCACTGCAGGTCAGGTGAACCCACCGCTGTCCCCCCCCCCCCCCCACTGCTCACATATCAAGGGGAAGAGTGAAGAAGAAGGATTCAATCTGCTGCAAGCTTTGCTAGGACTCAGCCCTGGAATCTGCTTAGCATGTCAGCATTCAAGCCCGGAGCATGTGAAAGAAACCCTTCGTTGCGAGTAATCAGAATCCATGCCTGCGGTTCTGAGAGCATGCACAAGGCATTTCAGGTTGTGGGGTGACTTTGGCAGTATACCTTCTGGGCAAGAATGAACCCTAAACCTCGCGTTTCGTTAATTAGCCACCGGTGAGAGGCTACAGCTCTAAGCTGTCCCGGCGCAGCAAGAAGGATGTCAGCCAGAAAAATGCTCCAGCAGTGTAACCTGCTAACCAATTATACTGTTCCAGCTTTTCTGTTGTTGTTTTTTTAGTAAACAGCATACAAAGTAGTAGTATTATTTCATTTTGGAAACTCCTCGTGTGATACGGAAAAAGAAACCAAACAACATCCAAGGAGTTTACTTTGGCAACTTCTCTGATCTTCGATGAGCTGGGTGCCCAGGGGTATTGTAGGGGTTAAGTGCCAGTCTGCAGCTACCCCCTTCAGCATCAGTTGGAGCGCTAGCTAATTAGCTACCCACATTGTTTAATTGCAGGAGTTATTAGTGGAGAATAAGCAGAGTCAGGTTCGCACCATACGAAGAACGCGCTTCTTAGAAGACATGTATTTTCTTTTTGGCTGACTTGCTGGGCGTACGTGTTGCATATCTTACTGTTCCCTCCAAGCTCATCTTCTTTCTTGCCCTTTGAACACCTGACATCACCCTAGGGTTTCCTTCCCCGCTTCTTTTCTCTCTGCAGCAATACTATTGATATCAAAATCTTTCTCCCGAAGGCACAAAAAGATATGTGAGAGATGGAATGGCTTAAGGCATGCCTTGTTGAACACCCAATGGCTCTCCTATGCGGTCCAGTTCATCCAAAATTTCAAGCGTTTAGTGATGGAGTGAGCATTTTTCACAGGGGTGTGAGCCCCCAGTGGCTGTTTGATGTGACCCAGGCTGCTGGGACTGCTAAGGGGAGAAGCTCTAATATTTTGGGGGCCAGTCAGAGTCGAGGTGGGGAAATCTGTCAACTTTAGTTTCTCTCAGTATCCCATTTTTCAATCAGTTCTCCACATGACCACATCTATTTGAATTTTTTTTTAATAAGAAAAGTCCTCATGGAAATTCAGCCATAGTTGAGAGTGAATTTCTCCTAATTCTTTGGACGTTTGTATGCAAGTTTGCAGAACTTGGAGGAACTGTTGCAAACTGTTTTGGAAATTGTGAATTGGGTAGGTTTAGCTTGAAATTGGTATATATATATATATATATATATGTATATATATATATATATGTATATATTACATGCCATTTTTGCATACTTACCTCTTTGCATACTTACCTGCATACCCTTTACCTCTTTGTTCATTTGGTTTATGGCTCATTTTATTTATTTACATTACGTCCAGTATTGCTCCATAGAAGAGGAACTGTGGTTTACAAAGCAATCAACAAAACAATTCATCGATCCAATAATACAGTGTTTCAAACAATTAAGAAAAACAACAACAGGTGGAACATAAAATAGGCACAATACAACTTACTGTATTTTTTGCTCTATAAGACTCACTTTTCCCCTCCTAAAAAGTAAGGGGAAATGTGTGTGCGTCTTATGGAGCGAATGCAAGCTGTGCAGCTATCACAGAAGCCAGAACAGCAAGAGGGATTGCTGCTTTCACTGCGCAGCGATCCCTCTTGCTATTCTGGCTTCTGAGATTCAGAATTTATTTTCTTCTTGTTTTCCTCCTCCAAAAACTAGGTGCGTCTTTTGGTCTGGAGTGTCTTACAGAGCAAAAAATACGGTAATTAAAATGCCTGCTGGGATAGAAAGGCCTTCACTTTAAGAGAGGTGAATATTGAATACTGAATGGAAAGATCCTGGTGGATTATGAGTCATGCATCTGAACCATGGCTGACCACCAACAGAGATCTCAGTGATCATCCTTCTGGGCACCACAGTTCAAGGACACTGACAAACTGGAACGTGTCCAGAGAAGGGCAACCAAAATGGTCAAAGGCCTGGAAACGATGCCTTATGAGGAATGGCTAAGGGAGCTGGGCATGTTTAGCCTGGAGAAGAGGAGGTTAAGGGGTGATATGATAGCCATGTTCAAATATATAAAAGGATGTCACATAGAGGAGGGAGAAAGGTTGTTTTCTGCTGCTCCAGAGAAGCGGACACGGAGCAATGGATCCAAACTACAAGAAAGAAGATTCCACCTAAACATTAGGAAGAACTTCCTGACAGTAAGAGCTGTTTGACAGTGGAATTTGCTGCCAAGGAGTGTGGTGGAGTCTCCTTCTTTGGAGGTCTTTAAGCAGAGGCTTGACATCCATATGTCAGGAGTGCTCTGATGGTGTTTCCTGCTTGGCAGGGGGTTGGACTCGATGGCCCTTGTGGTCTCTTCCAACTCTATGATTCTATGATTCTATGATTCCTAGAACATTTGTTTTGTTTTTATTCCAATTCTGGGCAGACCAACTTTCTCTTTGCTTTTTCTGAGCATCACATATATTCATTCTGATTGTTACATTTATATCCCACCTTTTCTACAAGACGGCAAAGACATTTTCCCACAGCCCTATTTCATACTCGTAACAACTGTGTTTGCAAGGTTAGGTTGAGAGGCTGTGACTGGCCCAAGGTCGCTCAGCACTCTTTCTGACTGAGTAGGGATTTTACTTAAAAGCAAGAAACAAATATATTATGAGCAACAGTGGAAAACATTGGGAAACGCAGTACTTCAAAAGGACTCACGAAAATTTTGGCATCTGGTTGCCCAAGGTACAAATGGGCTGGGCTACTCATTAGAAGCATCTGTCCAAGGAAAGAATTGGGTGACATATTTTACAGGAATATATGGCCCCCGTCCTGACTCACCCTCACAAGTTTACTATACTCAGTTATCAGAACTGCCAGAACGGCCAGACGTCACACCCAATCAGATTAAGAGGCTAATCGTAAGCCAACTAGCCAATAAAGCTCCAGGAGAAGACATGATCCCAATGGAGATTTATAAGATAAGACCTGATTTCGGCTCGCCCATTTTTGCAAAACTGTTTTCATACATTAACAGCTCAGGTCGCATACTGGAAGGGTGGGAGCTGAATATAATTGCCCCAATATATAAAAAGGGTGATAAGAAAAACCCTGCCGATTATAGACCCATTAGTTTGTTAGATGTAGCCTCTAAACTATATGCCAGGCTCCTTCTTGGGAGACTGGAAGAATGGGCAGATACAAATAAGGTGATATCTGAAGTCCAGGCAGGTTTTCAAAGAGGAAAATCCACGTTGGACCAGTGCTTTGTGATGTGAGTAGGGATTTGAATCCTGGTCTTCCACATCCTAGTCCGACACTCTAAGCAGAACACCGCACATGTTCACAGCATGATCTCCCATTACGGTGGAGTCAGAAGCTTGCATGGCTGAGATTAAAGGTAAAGGTACCCCTGCCCGTACGGGCCAGTCTTGCCAGACTCTAGGGTTGTGCGCCCATCTCACTCAAAGAGGCCAAGGGCCAGCGCTGTCCGAAGACACTTCCGGGTCACGTGGCCAGCATGACATCGCTGCTCTGGCGAGCCAGAGCCGCACACGGAAGCGCCATTTACCTTCCCGCTAGTAAGCGGTCCCTATTTATCTACTTGCACCCGGGAGTGCTTTCGAACTGCTAGGTTGGCAGGTGCTGGGACCGAACAACAGGAGCGCACCCCGCCGCGGGGATTCGAACCGCCGACCTTTCGATCAGCAAACCCTAGGTGCTGAGGCTTTTACCCACAGCGCCACCCGCGTCCCTTATGGCTGAGATTACCCCACCCCAAATTGGAATCAGGTCTTAGGATCCCATTGCTCGTTACCAATGCTTAAAAATTAACTTGCCGAGTTGTACTTGTTCCCATAATGCCAAGCTGAAATGCTTCTTCTTCCTTGATTCATGAACTGTGGTGTGTGCTGGTAGCCAGACAGAGCAACGTTCAGGCAGGGCAGCCACAGGAATGAATGGAGGAGTTCGCACTGTTGTATATAGATGCAGAGGTTAAACCCAAACACATTGGGGGTGGGGTGGGGGGTAGAGGAGGGGGGGGAAGTGACGCTGGAAGCACTTGGGAACAGCTGGGCCTGATGAATAACTCAATTGGATGCCATGAGGAACAAATTAAAGAAGTGACTGGAGAGCGGGCTGCTCCTGTGACAGACACTTTAATCAGGAAGTCAAAGGCTGATTGACAAGATGAAAAGCTGGACGACATGAAAAATGGAAACAGAAGGAACAACACAAGAAAAGGGCAGCCTGGGTCAGCATGCTGACAAAAATAATCAAGTACGACAGGCCATAATCCAATCTTTGAACGTTTGGCATGGGGCTAGTTATGAGAGTTTGCAGCCAAGAGGAAAAGAACTGTTATGAAGCACAAGGAAGGAGCTGCTGGCGTTGGACTTTTATGGATGCAAGCCAATCAGGATCTCTCCTCCTTTCTGGAAGGGAAGGACCAGCAACGCTAAAGGAGGCAAGCGAAACCAAAGCTACGGTTGCATTTCAGAGGGTGAAGAATCACTTGCAAATGCAGGACTCCTTTTTTTTGGGGGGGGGGAATCACAACATTTTTAAAAATCCAGTTAATCAGATGACCATGTTGAAAAGACATCAAAGTGAACATGCTTCAAGCAATTTATTATTATTATTATTATTATTATTATTATTATTATTATTATTATTAAAAATCTGACAGTTCCACCTTCCAAGTTCTTGAATTCCAAATCCATTACAACAGAGTTATCCTGCTGCAGTTCACACCCTGTCTACCAAAGAGTTGCCCTATAGACTTCAGTAAAACTGCACCACAGGAAAACTTAGAGATATGTGTGACTTAAGGATGGGGTCAGGATCTGGCCTCCCTGTCAGGGCTAAGGCCTGGAGTCATAGGCTATTGATCCTACTGAACAGGCAAAAACAAAATTGAGGGACTTGACCCAGTGATACCAGCTTTTCAAAGCCTGGTAGTCATTTGCACTTCCAGTGCCCCCCTGCTGCCACCCCCTTGCCTCTCAGTGCCCCCCACCCGACTCCCTGGGGCCCTACCACTCACTTTGGGAACCACTGATACAATATTTCCCAAGCGGTATCAAAATCTGCTGCATTTCCCCAGTCAATCTCAATACTTACTCATCGTTATGATAACACATTCTCATATTTAGCGTATTTTTCGCTCTATAAGGCGCACCAGACCACAAGACGCACCTAGTTTTTGGAGGAGGAAAACAAGAAAAAAAATATTCTGAATCTCAGAAGCCAGAACAGCAAGAGGGATCTCTGTGCAGTGAAAGCAGCAATCCCTCTTGCTGCTCTGGCTGCTGGGATAGCTGCGCAGCCTGCATTTGCTCCATAAGACGCACACACATTTCCCCTTACTTTTTAGGAGGGAAAAAGTGAGTCTTCTAGAGCAAAAAATACGGTATTTATCTCTGGGGCGACGTGATGAGATACAACGATGGTAGAGAAGAGAAATCACGAAGGTCATTGTTACCACTTCACATCCATCCAGTCTCTGTATCCCTAAGTCAGGCATAGGCAAACTCGGCCCTCCAGATGTTTTGGGACTACAATTCCCATCATCCCTGACTACTGGTCCTGTTAGCTAGGGATGATGGGAGTTGTAGTTCCGAAACATCTGGAGGGCCGAGTTTGCCTATGCCTGCCCTAAAATGATAGCTCTGAATTGGCTGACAAATCACAGCTCTCTTAACCTGAAGAAACTTGGGATTATGCTGGTTTAGTTCTGTAGAATCTGCCTGTTGATATCACAGCCCATGGAGACAAAGCAAGAATGACTGGGTATAACTGTTGGCACAAGGCACCAACCGATGATGTGCATGCCTTCCTTGTTTAGATAAGCGCCAGCTTCCCCACAGCGCCCTACCAAAGTTCCTAGCCATTGATGTGGAAGCATGCCATTCTCTAATCGAAGGAGTTTAGTCTCCATATGCGTTCATCGTTGTTCTTTTGATCGAGACTACCATCAAGAATGACAGTTGGTTTTGACGCCAACTGTGATGCAGACAATAGTTACTGAACTTTGAGAGGCAATTAATTTTTTAAAAAATAACAATAATTCACCAATGATTCATCAGATGGTTGTGAGGTTTTAAGCCAGTTCCATTAACCAGTGAACTACAGGTGCCGATCCAGGCAGCAGAAGACAAATCTGGGAGAGATGCCAAATGTGGCAATCTGGCAAAAGCTGCCCTTACTTCCTCCAGGCAACGGAAAATCTCAACATGGGCAACACCAGATGGAATTGTGGCCTTATGTGCCAGAATTGTGGTCCTTGACTCTCTCTCTCTCTCTTTCTTTCCCCCCAGAATTCAAAATATAGGGTCGGCCGACAGTAAAGAAACACAACATTACAACAGATTCTTTTCGTTGCACAAGCTAGTTCCAGCTTCCCACCGGCGAATGTGGAGCTTCCTCTTGATATGGTAAATCCCAGTATGGTAAGTCAAGATCAGTGGCTGTGTGTGCAAATTAGGGCACAGAACCAGATAAATATTGGCCTGGGATCGGGACATTTCTGAGCAAGAATGCCAGCTTCTAAAGCAACTAAAAAAGCATTGTACGGATGGGAAGTGCACGCTGCACACATCTTGCTCATTCTTTTTCAGTTCCTCCTCCATCACCATCAGGGCCTTCTCCTTGATTTTGTTCCCATTACACCTTCACACCTAGAGACGCTCTTGAGCTGGTGCAATCCCCTCCCCGCATTTTAACGGCAGCAAACTCAGTCGTGAAGCATGCTCGCGTTTCAAAATCAAATGCTTTGTTTTGTTTTAAGTGTGTGGGTGTGACATATTTGTATGTGTCATTAAATCTAATCTGTTGGAGGATACGAATTACTAGAAAATACATGAACGGTGGCAGAAGAAATGAAACCAAAAGTACTTGCTTGGATGCAGCCATGTTTACATATTTATGAACCTAAAATGTTATATCACCCTTTATATACCCAATCGACCACTGCACTCTGCAAGAGCGGGCCTCCTGCAAAAGCCATCTTATCAAGAGATCTGTTCTGTACAATTTAAGAATCAGGCCTTTAATGCAGGGGTCAGCAAGGCTTACTGGTCATGGGCTGGATCACTCCCACGGAGATCCTCCGTGGGCCAGGCCGGTGTAGCATGATGCTGGAAATCGCGCCTGCGCATTCTGTGGCGCCAGAAATTGCACCTGTGCATGCCCAGACACAAAAAATTGTGCCTGCACAGAAGCAATTTTCTGTGCCTGGACATGCGCAGAAATGATTTCCGGCACCGCAGACATGTGCATATGTGATTTCTGGCATTTGGGCACTTGCAGGAGCAATTTCTGGAGCTGCAGAAGAGAGTCACCATGCCACACCACGCCGGTTTAGCGCAGTGTGCAGGGACTCGCTGAACGGGCAGCTCAGTTTGGAGGTGGCTCATGGGCCAGTTAAATGGCCTCTCTGGGCTGCTTCTAGCCCATGGGCCACAGGTTGGGGACCCCTGCTTTAATGTCATGGCTCCTCCTCTTCGGAACCCCTCCCATTATTAGATAGACACTTCCTGTGTTGTCTTCTCAGCACCTACTGAACGCCTTCCCTTTTCACCAAGCCACAGACTGCCTGCATTTCCTTTTCCCCTTCTCCTTGCCACTCAAACACGACCTCCTTATGACATACCCTCCAACTTTCCTCAGATGAAAATAGGGACATTTCTCATTCCCCCACAACTGACCCTCCTCGACACCCCCTGTTTTTTGTCCCCCCCCCGCCGCCGAGCATTTCGTGTCATAAAGATGAGTGCCGCCACAACGGCACCAATGGGGCACAGTACACACGCTCTCCATCATCCTGAGAAAACCCCTTAATCCTGATTTTAGTTTACTCTTGGGTAGATTTACAAAAAGAAAAACACACACCAATAAATATTTTTTTTACAAAGGGGCAAGATTAGATGCAAATGCACAAAGCATTTTTTATTATTATTAAAAAAAGACTCCTGTTGGTGTGTCACACTCGGTGGCAGCAGCCTGCCTCCCCTCCTCTTTGCCCATTCTTCAACAGCTTCAATGAGCTGCCCAAAGGAGGAGGAGGCTGGCAGTTGCAGCCATGGAGAGGCAAAAGGATGCTGTCTTGCAGCTGCCACCGCCACCACCGTCACTGCTTGGGACAAGAGCCAGTTCTTCCTCCTCCCCAAGCTTGGCAGTAGCAGCACTGGCAGGGGAAATAGAGACATCCCGGGATCAAATCAGAAGCCGAGATGGCTGTCGTAATTCCAGGGCTGTCCTGGGACACTTGGAGGGTATGTCTTATGGGTGTTGGGATGTGTCCGGGGAGACGGGGGCATTTGGCAGGCCCTCAACTGGCTCCAGCCACCGGCTGGCAGCTGGGCGAACTCCGGTTCTCGGAACAGCATCAATCAGCGACTCGAGCCTCTGCAACCTTTAGAAACTGAGCATGCTCTTATCAGCAGAGTGAATAAATCATCAGAATGGAAGTAGCGGACAGAGGCAGATGAACCCATATTTACAGGCGTTTATTCAGCATCAAAGGGACGCGGGTGGTGCTGTGGGTTAAACCACAGAGCCTAGGGCTTGCCGATCAGAAGGTCGGCAGTTCGAATCCCCACGACGGGGTGAGCACCCATTGTTCGGTGCCTGTTCCTGCCAACCTAGGAGTTCGAAAGCACGTCAAAATGCAAGTAGATAAATAGGTACTGCTCCGGCGGGAAGGTAAACGGTGTTTCCGTGCGCTGCTCTGGTTCGCCAAAAGCTGCTTAGTCATGCTGGCCACATGACCCAGAAGCTGTACACTGGTTCCCTTGGCCAATAAGGCAAGATGAGTGCCGCAACTGCAGTGTCGGTCATGACTGGACCTAATGGTCAGGGGTCCCTTTACCTTTTATTCAGCATCAGGAACAAAGGAAAAACATGTCTGCTTCCCTTCATGTCCAAGCAAACAGCAGCATAGCAAAAGCAATATACAAACGGAAGTTCCCAGCAAGCTGTGCTGGAATGTAAACAGGCATGTGACACACAACAGTCATGCCTGTTCCTTTTAAGGTGGAACGGAACTATATCCTAACAATGGGAGCCCCAGAACTCTCCGTGTGGAATTGACATGAGGCGATGCCTCAACCACTCCAGCCAAATTCCAGGTTGACTTGAATCAACCCAAATCAAATTGGGACCCAGGATTCACCCTGAGCCCTCATAAATGGGTTGTGTCCAATGCTAGTCCTACTCAGAGTAGACCTGTTGAAGTTGCTGACCATGATTAACTAAGTATGTTGATTTCAGTGGGTATGCTCTGAGCGTAATTTAGTGGGATACAACCCAACGAATGAACAAGCAAGCTAGCTGATAGCGTTGCAGTCCACTCCTTTGAATCAGATCCAGTCTGTTTGTGTGGTCATGTGACAAGGAAAGGCCTTCCAACCAGCTACAAGTCCACGGAACTTGAACTACAAGTTTTGCACCAAAGGGTTTCTTCCTTCCTTCTGAAATTCTGTTAGCCTCTTTCCTGCAAACACCTTCTCCCCTGTCTTGCGGTGACATGGAATAACATTGAGAACAGACAGAAGGGAACTCCTTTGTATGGCTCTTAATGGAAGCCTCCCTTGGGGAATCATCATCAGAGACATGTATTTGAATCTTGCTGCTAATAGAATACTTCATCTTTAGGCACGGCCAAGTTCATTTCTTGCTGCCCCCCAGGAAATGGCCCTCCGTGTTGTCTGAGGGACCTTATTCCCAAAGTGCCTTCGTTCCAGCTTGAGAGAAGAGAGTTAGCCACACAGCGGGTTGAAAAAATAGGTATTATGTACAAACAATGGAGAAAAGCTCACATCTCTGCAGGCCTTTCTCTATTCAAATATTTCAGATCTCAAATTAAAAAGTTATTTTTTCATGAGGTGGGGAAAAATCCCTGTTCTCTTATTCCCCTCTCTCCCCCTCCCTCCCTCTCTCTTTCTAAAAGAGTGCCTCCTAGGTGGGTGTTAAATACTTTAAAAGGACCTCCTACAAAGTCAGGACAAAAGAATGATTTTATGAGATTGTCAGAGACAATCTCCTTAACAGAAGAGAAACACCATCGCACTGTTTGGGACGAACAAGGACCTGGTGAGTGTCAGTTTAACAAAGCTGGAGGCCTCCTGAGGGATGAAGGCCTGAGCCTCTCAATAGATCAGTCAACAACTTTCATCAATTCACACTCCCCGCTTCCCCTCGGATATCTTAAAATGGGTTCGACATAAATGGGGCCGAGGATCAAATATTCCTATGAGTTAAATTTGTCTTGTTGTTAAGCGTACATCAATGCCGTACAATATAATCACGTTTGAACTAAGGCCCCTTTCAGGTTTCACATTGACTGAAGAGAAAAGAAACAGATGTTTCTGCAGCGGGAAATCACAGTGGTGAGATAAATACTCCGAAGCCTGTGACATTTGATAGAAAGCCTCCCAAACAAAATCAGTGCTTTCGTTTAATATTGTGGGTGTTGAACATGTGAAATATAATTGGTCCAGGTCGAAACGGGACTGCAACCCAGAGAGCTGGCTGGCTGTGCTCGCGCAACGCCTTGCTCTGCCAAGATTTTTGAACCCCTCTGCAAAGTGCCACAAGACAGGTTAATGCTACCAGACCTCTCGATCAGTCTGCATCAGGGATAGGCAATGAGGTGCCCCTCAGATGTGGTTGGACTGCAAATCCCATGAGTCCCAGCCAGCATGGTCGATAGTCAGGGATGATAGGTGGTGTGGTCAATGAAACCTGGAGTCCCTCATGTTAGCTATCCTGGTCTAGTGCAAGAATGCCAGGTGCCAATGACATACCTTCCCACATCCCATCTGACTGGGTTGCTGCAGCCACTCAGGGTGGCTTCCAACACATATATATATATATACACACACACACACACACAGTCATATCTCGGGTTACAGACGCTTCAGGTTGCGTTTTTTCGGGTTACTGACTGGCCAAAACCCGGAAGTACCAGAACGTGTTACTTCTGGGTTTCGGGGGTCACACATGTGCAGAAGTGCCGAATCGCAACCCGCGTGTGCGCAGACATGCTGCTGCGGGTTGCGAATGTTGTGGGTTGTGAACGTGCATCCCGCATGGATCACATTCACAACCTGAGCGTCCACTGTATATCTATCTATTTACCTTTCTACACACACACACTGGTACCTTGGGTTACAAACGGTTCGGGTTACAAATGCTTCAGGTTACAGACTCCGCTAACCTGGAAGTAGTACCTCGGGTTAAGAAATTTACCTCAGGATGAGAACAGAAATCACGTGTCGGCAGTGCGGCGGCAGCAGGAGGCCCCATTAGCTAAAGTGGTACCTCAGGTTAAGAATAGTTTCAGGTTAAGAACGGACCTCCGGAATGAATTAAGTTCTTAACCAGAGGTACCACTGTAATAGAACATTAAACATTTACAGGGCTGCCTTCAGATGTCTTCTAAAAGTTGTAGAGTTACTTATCTCCTTAGCTTGGGGATCACATAACTCCATACCCTCCAACATTTCTCCATTGAAAATAGGGACGTCCTAAGGAAAAGCAGGACATTCCAGAATCAATGGCTTCTGTAAATCCAGGACTGTCTCTGGGAAATAGGGAAACTTGGAGTGTCTTTATAGTATTGTGCCATTAGTTTGATATTCTCTCTCTCTCTCTCTCTCTCACACACACACACAGACACACACACACACACACACAGAGAGAGAGAGAGAGAGAGAGAGAGAATGAATATCTCACACAATAACTCTCTTCAAAGGCAGGCAACATATTTCAGAACTGTAGGGCTGGCCTTCAAATAAGGTGTCATCAGATTACTAGGGTGACTCCGGAAATACTTCATTGGGAGAGCAAAGGGGTGGGAAATACCATTGCTAGGGAAGCAAGGGTTGAATATAGAGGTAAAGAACCCGTGACACTCCAGATGTTGAATTTCAGGTCTCAGCAGTTCCAGCCAGAATAGCTAATGGTCTGGGAACATGGGAGTTGCAGTCCAGCAATGCATGGAGGGCCTCAGGTTCCTCAGCTCTGATTTAAGCCATGCTATGTACTGGGGTAAAGTTTATCAAAATAAACCCATTAGTGAAAATAATGTGCAAAATGTGTGATATTTTGGAAATCGCTTTGCACAAATGTGAATGTTAAGGGAAATAGCATACAGAAAAGTGTGTGTTGGGAGAAGTTCACACAAATATGCTCATGACTTTTCATGAGGGTTTTAAAATGAAAGAAAATGGCAAACTGATATGGAAATGTAGAGAACTGAATTGTAAGATTCAAGAAACTGAAATCGACAGACTCACTCATCCCTTCAGCCCAGGTATTAATGTTGGCAACCTTCCTCTCTCCAGAAGGCAAGAGAGTACTTTTACAAGTACTTGGAAATTAGTGTTTGCTTGTATAAAAAGCATAAATAAATCTAATGGGAGCAAAATGCAGCTTTAAAGAACAACGAGCTGTTTGATTCCTCTTTAAGCTTTAACAAATTAAACAGAGAATCTCGCTAAGCTGGGCGCAAAAAGAAGGGGAAAAAATAGAACTATTAAAACATCCCCTCTGGTATTTTTTCCTTTGTTTACTCATGAGACCAGACTTCAGTCCCTTTGAACCACATTGAAACTATATTTGGAGAACTCTGTATTAGGCTTTGGGTATTTGCACTCAAACAAATTTTTGGATTCTAATTCATACAGTAGGAACATGCTGCTTCCACTGAAACAAGCAAAGTCAGAGGTGCACCCTATGTTGCAACATGTTTTCAAAAGTTTGGCCAACAAGGGCAGCACATGATATCTTCACAACTGTGTTGAAATGACTTGAAACTTTGCAAGATAGACTGCGGCTGCTACGGTCTGAGACTTGCGCTCATCTTAGTTTGTCGAGAACAAATATGGTTTTCAAAAATTGTGCCTTCGGCCGATTGTTTGCATCCTGTGTTGGTTTTTATGGAGGTGCAGATGACAAGATCAGGGATGTCAAGCAGCAGTGGTAGAATCCACCCCCCCGCCCAAATTTCGATCAGGTTGTAACTCATCTCACTCCATCCCACCCCAAGAGAAGAAGAAGAAGAAGAAGAAGAAGAAGAAGAAGAAGAAGAAGAAGAAGAGTTGTTGTTTGAATTTGATATCCTGCTTTATCACTACCCTAAGGAGTCTCAAAGCGGCTAACAATCTCCTTTCCCTTCCTCCCCCAAAACAAACACTCTGTGAGGTGAGTGAGGCTGAGAGACTTCAGAGAAGTGTGACTAGCCCAAGGTCACCCAGCAGCTGCATGTGGAGGAGCGGGGGATGTGAACCCGGTTCACCAGATTACAAGTCTACCGCTCTTAACCACTACACCACAAAAGACTGACTCCTTGTTTGCAACCAGTCAGAGAACCCCCATAAGTCCTAATAAGCCCTTCACAATGACTTCTGGGAATTGTAGTCTCCTTGGACAGGAGCCAGAAGGAGAAGTAACAGTAGCCTATGGAGCTGAGAACAACAGCTCCCACAATGCAGGGCAGCTGCCAGGACCCCATTTACTTGCCCAGGCAGCTTTGGTGGTGCTCGCCATGACTTGGAGAAGCTGCTACAGGCTAGGAGTCCTGGGGGAGTGAGGCATCGGGGGAAGTGAGCCAACTGGCAAGTTCTATTCCTCCTCCTCCTCCTCCTCTTCTTCTTCTTCCCTCCATGGGAGCCCAATTATCTGCTCCAAAGTGGAAAGAGTGGAGGTGATCTGCATATATGATAGACAGATGACAGATGATAGATGATGATAGATAGATAGATAGATAGATAGATGATAGATAGATCCCTTAAGAAACTCTGATTCTTGGGTGGGCTCCCCTCAGGTGCCAGAATGTCTTGGGCTTGTCCTGGATAGAATCTATCTTCTTCCTTTGTCAAGATGTGTGTTTTTAACCCCTGAGAATCCCTGTCTTATTATGAGCCTTTGTATTCCAAGGTCTAGTTCTCACTGACAGCATAAACCGGCAGACCCTCCAAGTGTCCCCATTTTCCAGGTTACAGAAGCCGTTTCGGTTTCTGATTTGATCCCGGAATCTCCCACTCTTCCTTAGGATGTCCAAGAAAAATGTTGGAGAAATGTTGGAGGGTATGGTAGGATGTCCCTAGATCTACTTTGAGTCATCCAGAATTCCACCAGTAGATCCTTTTGCCCCCACCCCCGCCCTGTCTTAGACCATTCCATGCATCAGATGCTTTGTCCCAAGTGGAAAGCGTTCTCCATACGCTTCCAAGTGCTAAATGACTACCCAATAATTTGCAGGGGGTTGTTGCTCATAATGTTTTCCAAAACAGCCTTTTACTTAGGGATCGAAATAATTTTGAAAATAATAAGACTTGGCATTGGCATTATGCAAAATATTACTACTCATTTCCTAAGCAGCCCAAGAACTGATAGAAACATAAAGTGGGATAATTCTTCTGTTAATGTTATGGCATATTATAAATATTAATTTGACGGCATTAGTCATTAGTTTCATTATTGCTGAGCCACTGTTTTCTCCTCTTTAAATTGCTTGATGATTGCTTATGTTAATGAAAGAGCATATTAATGGGTAACGTCAAGCAGACAATGCAACCCAGAATATATCTGGCGCTAAATTTGATTCTTATAGAAGCCAGTTAAGCAAAGTCTCGTATCCTGGTTACAGTTTGTGGCACAGTATTTCCCATGGTGAGAAAATGGGTATCTTTTAAAACCAAAGATCCACTACCCTAAACGGCCTCGGCCCAGTATACCTGAAGGAGCGTCTCCACCCCCATCGTTCTGCCCGGACACTGAGGTCCAGCTCCAAGGGCCTTCTGGTGGTTCCCTCATTGCGAGAAGCAAAGCTACAGGGAACCAGGCAGAGGGCCTTCTCGGTAGTGGCACCCACCCTGTGGAATGCCCTCCCAGCAGATGTCAAAGCGATAAATAACTACCTGACATTTAGAAGACATCTTAAGGCAGCTCTGTTCAGGGAAGTTTTTAATCTGTGATATTTTACTGTATTTTTTGTTTCTATGGAAGCCGCCCAGAGTGGCTGGGGAAACCCAGCCAGATGGGCGGGGTACAAATAATAAATTATTATTATTATTATTATTACCTGCCATCTCTAACCTGGTGCCCTCCTGATGATGTTGGACCACAAATCCCATCATCCACTGCCAGGATGGTCAATCATCAAGTATGATGGGAGTTGTAGTTCTAAACATCTGAAAGACACGAAGCTGGGAAATACTGGGGATACACAGGAAGCTGCCTTATTTATACAGAGTCAGACCCACCAGTCCATCTAGCTGAATACTGTCTGCACTGACTGGCAGAGGGTTTCACTCCCAGCTGAGTGTTGAACCTTCTGCATGCAAAGCTGATTCTGTCCCACTGAGCTATGGCCTGCTCTGTAGGACTAGCTTCTCCAGTTTTCATAAGGCCACGTTGATGGTGTTGTTTTAATAAATGTTTCTTTCTGTCAATTCCAGTCTTTTCAGATGAGCCATGCCAAGACAGGCTGGCACCGTTCCTGAGAGAGCTTGACATGGCATGGCTTGTGAAATGTTCCCCCTTTTTTCCCTGAGACGATTTTGGTGGGAATGACGTTCAGCAAAAAATCCCAAGACCCGATGCCATAACGTAGCCTTTTAAAGCACAGAGCTGGGCCATGTGCTTTTTCTTCACTGCGGTTCTCAGACACAGACATTGGACTGATATCTGCAGCTGGTGCCAATGTCATAAAGAACATGCCATCTATGCGCAAAAACATATTTTCCTTTGCATAGATGGTTATTTTCTTCCCATTGCTGGTGGGGGACTACACACACACACAAATCTTAGCCCGGGTCTTCCGCATTCAGATATCCACTGAGCTATAGTTATCCCCTGGGGTTCTCTAGGGAGTTACTTGAATGCTACCCAGGACATCTTTGCTTGTTGGTTGGTGCTGAACCAGACAGACTGCCACTGATGCTTTTCTGTAGGTATAATAATAATAATAATAATAATAATAATAATAATAATAATAATAATTTATTACAGTCATACCGCGGGTTGAGGTAGCTTCGGGTTGAGCATTTTCGGGTTGCGCTCCGCAGCGACCCGGAAGTAATGGAACGCGTTACTTCCGGGTTTTGCCGCTCGCGCATGCACAGACACTCAAAATTATGTCACACGCATGCGCAGAAGTGGCGAATCACGATCCACGCACGTGCAGACGCGGGTTACGTTCGTTTCAGGATGTGAACGGGGCTCTGGAACGGATCCTGTTCACATCCAGAGGTACCACTGTATTTATACCCCGCCCATCTGGCTGGGCTTCCCCAGCCACTCTGGGCGGCTTTCAACAAAATATTAAAATACAGTAATGCATCAAACATTAAAAGCTTCCCTAAACAGGGCTGCCTTCAGATGCCTTCAGATGTCAGAGGTAAAAGGAAAGAGAGAGAGAGAGAAGATACATCACTGCCAACATTTACTGCAGAAAACAGAGTGATGGGAGTTGAAGTAAAAAAAACCCAACAACTGTAGAGTTGGAAGGGACCACCAGAGGTCATCAAGTCCAACCCCCTGCAATGCAGGAATCTCAGCTGGAGAATTTCAGAAAAATGGCCATCCAAGCTCTGCTTAAAAACCAGTGAAGGAGAGTCTAGCCCACCTGCTGAGGCAGTTTGTTCCATGGTTTCTTACCACCAGAAACAGCTCTGACCACCAAAGAACAGTACCTAGACATCACAGTCCTGCACTTTGGGCACTGTTATTTATTTTGGGTGCTGGTTAATTTATCGCATGTGTGGTCCCATGCGAACTTTTCTGAGGAACTCATAGCTGATGGCAGCAACGGAAAGAAAAGGCATTGGCGGGGCAATGGCACGAAGCTGCTCCAAATAAGACTGGCTTTGCCAGTGGTTTGAACCCTTGCAGAAACGAACAATGCTCCCCCCTCCCCCCGAAGAAATAGAACATCATGAAAATTTGGCACAGCTTTCTGCGAAGGCCACTTTTGAATCACATTTGTTCTTCTTTCCTTCAGATGATTAAATCTCCTGGTGCATATTCCTTTAAAAGAAAAGACCACAGAAACATGTTTAGAATGTTTAAAAAAGCACACAGGAATAAACCACTTAAGGGAAACAGTTTCTGGGTGATGCATGGGAAGTTACACCCAAGTCATTCATTAAAGTTAATAGGAGCAGTATGACCAACTCTGCCTTATGCAACGCCCTGAAAATCTGTCTCTTTGTCTCCCAGAATAAAAGAAATGAATGCTGCTGGTTCATGGATCCTTGCCGTGTGATCCTTTCCAAGTGGTGTAAACAAGTCACCCAAAGGGCTCTTAGATATGCTTCCCTTATGGAGATTTCCTTTCCATTTTATTTTGCCAGCTATGTATGCAGTATTTGTATTATTTCCCCACAATCATTCTTGTAGTTTGCAGTAGACAGGAAAAGACTATGTCTCAATCAAAACTATTATCTATTGGTTTTTTTGTGCAAGCATTTTCAGCTGCCCCTTTTCGTGGCAGTTTTTGCAACTGCTTTGCCTTCCTTGGTCCTCAACTCACAACTGCCTTTTCTTGCCTTCAGTGATGTCATCATGTAGTCAGTTCTGATTGGCTGAGAAGCAATGAGAGTATCTGGTGCAAATATGCAGGAGAAAACCAGCAAGGCTCTTCACATTATCTGTGTGGAGGTGGAGAAGATAAACCAGCAGTGGGACAAAGTTCTGTGGCAAAGAAATCCTACTGTGCTCTTATGTATTGAGTTGAATAGGATCCAAAATGCAGCAGTCTGATTGGTCCTAGAACAATAGGATCCAAAATACAGCAATCTGATTGGTCCTAGAACAATAGGATCCAAAATGCAGCAGTCTGATTGGCCCTAGAACAATAGGACTCAGAATGCAGCAGTCTGATTGGTGCTAGAACAATGCAGCAGTATGACTGGTCCGCAGGAGCCACCCAATCCAGCTCCAGGTGGAAGTGAATCCACAACCTGATTGGCCTACAGGAGAATCCCAGAATTAGCCAATCATGTGCAGCCCATTATGTAAATAAAGTATATAAAGCAGATATTTTGGGGAAACTTTCATTCCTCTTCACCACTATGAGCTGAATAAAGAGCATGAAATCCACTCTCGACTCTGAGTATATTTCATGCGCGTTCTGCACATGGCTAAATGACTCACAGTATTTACGAGTCCATAGAATGGAAGATGGCAGCATCCCCAAGAGAGCTCACTTCAGCCACTAGGCCTATTAGCAGGCCAGCTCTGCATTACAAAGATCTCTTCAAACATTACATGAAGGTGGGTAACATTAACTCTGCCGTGTGAAAATCCCTTGCAGATGATCGCAGCATCTGGAGACAACTGGATCATGTCAGACCACTGGTTCCGCTTGCTAGGGATGATGGGAATTGTAGTCCAGCAACAGCTGGAGACCCAGGTTTGAGAAACCACGTTCTGGACTGACTGGCTGCAGTTCTGTTCTTTTCACGTTCGGAAAAGGGCACCGTAGAGCAGATTTTCTGCTTGTAAGTTGTTCTGGCGGCATCAGAGAGCAAGATACCAGGCTCCACTGCTGAATTCTTTGGTTTGATCCCTCCTGACACCTTACACGTGACTTTTAATTACCTTTGCAGTTATGGGTGTACATCTGCAAAGCATAATGCATGAAGAGACTCGGAGCCATAAGGGTAGAGGCAGAGGCGGCTGGCCTGTGCCTGATTTGACCCACCAAGCCATTCTTTGGCCTCAATTCCCAGTGGTGGTTTTGCAGGGGCTCCAGTGGCATCAGCTGTGAGGACTGCAGAGTAAAAGCCAGAAGAAGAAGAAGAGTTTGGATTTGATATCCCGCTTTATCACTACCCTAAGGAGTCTCAAAGCGGCTAACAATCTCCTTTCCCTTCCTCCCCCACAACAAACACACTGTGAAGTGAGTGAGGCTGAGAGACTTCATAGAAGTGTGACCAGCCCAAGGTCACCCAGCAGCTGCATGTGGAGGAGCGGGGAAGCGAACCCGGTTCACCAGATTACGAGACTACCGCTCTTAACCACTACACCACGCTGGCTCCCCATTCCTGGCCAAGAGGATTGAAGAAGCACATGACTGAGTCAGGCCATTGGTCCATCTAGCTATTGACTGGCAGTGGCTGTTCTGGGTTTCAGGCAAGAGTTTCTCCCAACCCTACCTGGAGATGCTGGGGATTCAACCTGGGACCATGCAAGGCAATTGCTCTACCACTCAGCTACTGCCCTTGCTTGTCAGAAGTCCTGGTCTAGGAACAGGTCAACACGTACTTAGTGAACAAGGACAGAATCCCGGGGTTTTCCTTAGAATCACAGAGTTGGAGGAGGGATCCCTGGTGGGTGGCCACTCAATCTTTTGAGGTAGTCCATTCCACGGTCAAACGGCTCTTACTGCCAGAAAGTTCCTCCTCATGTTTAGTTGTCATCTCCTTTCTTGTGATTTGAATCCATTGGTTTGGGTCCTATCCTGTGCAGCAGCAGAAAACAAGCTTGCTCCATCTTCCATGTGACAGCACTTTAGATATTTGTAGATGGCCGTCATATCACCTCTCGGTTGTCTCTTCTCTAAGCTAAACATATCCAATTCCCTCAGCTGTTCTGCTCTGTTCATTTCCTTGCTTGCTTGAGCAAAGCATGATGTTTTAGACAATGGTAATTTGGATGGAGTTAGGTGAGAATCATATTGTGTGTGTATATGTGTGTGTGTGTGTGTGTGTGTGTGTACACACTTTCTCTACCACAAGAGTGTGCTGAAATGTCTAATTGCTGTGCTAAGCTGAATACACAATGACTAGCCATTATTTGGCCAAACCAAATAGTGAACTAAAGCGATGAATGGCAGATTAAGTCATGTTGGGGGGTGGAGGTAGGGGAAGAAGTGGGTAATTTATCACCCCAGGGTGTTAGTAATAAAAACCATGACCCAAAAGTTAGTCAGCCACATAACTTCACAAAACAAAACATATTAGCTAGCATTTCAATTTTCCTTTCATATTTTTTGTCCATAAATTTACTGGGTCCACCATAGAAACCTAGGAAGGAAATGACACAAACACACTGAGTGAGCACCTCGCCCTCCCTTCTCCCCTGCCCCCACCCAGTCAATGTGTTCATAGCCCACATGGCCAAGGAACAAAACCAACACCCCAGGCCTAAGTAAATAAGTCGCAGTGATGGCATACAGAGTGGCATGCGCTGGTGTTAAAAAATCCGCAATGCATTGTGGGTAGAGCAGCTGGGATAGAAGTGACCTGCAAGGTAACGTGTTGGGATTTACTAGCATACACTGGATGTGAAAGGAATTCTCCCCACCTCCCCATTGTGTCCTTTGAAATAAGCATATGTTGCCTGTCTCCTTGGCTCTGTGCTGCCCTCCCCATGTGAAATTGAGTAGGGTTTTCAGAAGGCCCACAGCTCAGAGGTAGAACATCTGCTTTGCATGCAGAAGGACACTGCGGTGGATATGGCTGCCATGATGTTGAAGTGCTACCTTCAGGATCAGAAGGGCTGTAGCTCAGTGGCAAGGCATCAGTCTTTAATTCAGAAGGTCCCCAGTTTTATCTGCAATGTCTCGAGAAAGGACTCACTGTCTGAACCCTGGAGTGCTGCTGCCAGTCAGTGTAAACAATCATCAACTAGATGGACCAATGGTCTGAAGAAGAAGAAGAAGAAGAAGAAGAAGAAGAAGAAGAAGAAGAAGAGGAGGAGGAGGAGTTTGGATTTGATATCCTGCTTTATCACTACCCTAAGGAGTCTCAAAGCAGCTAACATTCTCCTTTCCCTTCCTCCCCCACAACAAACACTCTGTGAGATGAGTGAGGCTGAGAGACTTCAAAGAAGTGTGACTGGCCCAAGGTCACCCAGTAGCTGCATGTGGAGGAGCGGGGAAGCGAACCCAGTTCACCAGATTACGAGTCCACTGCTCTTCACCACTACACCACACTTACTCAGTAGGAGGCAGCTTCCTGTTTTTCTGTGCTCATGCTCCTAAGTACCAGTAACTGCCAAATAGCTGTGGGAGAGCACAATTGCTCTCATGTCCTGCTTTAGCACTTCCTGTAGGCATCTGGTTGGAAACACAATCCTGGGCTCAGTGGGCCTGTTGGTCTGTTGCAGCAGGGCTCTTCTTCTGCTCTTGCCTTTATAAGGATCATAGGAGCAACTGAGAGAGATGGATGCCTGCAAGCCCAGAGAGCTGAAGCCAGAGAATAAAATACCAGGCTAGATGGGCAGATGCAAGACTGACTTTTTTTTTAATCTTCCAAAGAAATAATCTGAACTCTAAACCAGATCATCGCTGCACATTGGAACCCAGGAGCAGCAGGTGTTGCTTCAGTGGCTGTGCCCACTTTCCCAAACAAGGGGAAACAGTAGGAGAAGCACCCATGGGTGCTACCATCACCATGGCTCCTTAATAATAATAATAATAATAATAATAAATTTTATTTATATCCCGCCCTCCCCAGCCGAAGCCGGGCTCAGGGCGGCTAACAACAGTAAAACAGCACAAACAACACTTTAAAATCATTCATTATAAAATTAATTAATTCAAGCCACTGGCAACCATTGGGCCAGAGCTCTGCGAAGATTGCCAATGGAGGGAGTCAGGCTGTGCCCTGGCCAAAGGCCTGGTGGAACAGTTCTGTCTTGCAGGCCCTGCGGAAAGATGTTAAGTCCCGCAGGGCCCTGGTCTCTTGTGACAGAGTGTTCCACCAGATCGGAGCCACGGCCGAAAAAGCCCTGGCTCTAGTTGAGGCCAGCCTAACTTCTCTGTGGCCTGGGACCTTCAAGATGTTTTTATTTGAAGACCGTAAGTTTCTCTGTGGGGCATACCAGGAGAGGCGGTCCCGTAGGTACGAGGGTCCTAGGCCGTATAGGGCTTTAAAGGTTAAAACCAGCACCTTAAACCTGATCCTGTACTCCGCCGGGAGCCAGTGCAGCTGGTATAGCACCGGGTGAATGTGATCTCGCAGCGAAGACCCCGTAAGGAGTCTCGCTGCAGCATTCTGCACCCGCTGAAGTTTCTGGGTCAGTCTCAAGGGCAGCCCCACGTAGAGCGAGTTACAATAATCCAGTCTGGAGGTGACCGTCGCATGGATCACAGTGGCTAGGTCAGGGCGAGAGAGGTAAGGAGCCAACTGCTTAGCTTGGCGGAGATGGAAAAATGCCGCCTTTGTTGTAGCTGCAATCTGCGCCTCCATTGAAAGGGAGGTATCGAAGATTACACCCAAACTCTTAACGGACGGTGCTGGCACTAATTGCACCCCCACAAGAGATGGGAGTTGCCCCCTCAATCCCATATCGTCCCGTCCCAGCCACAGGACCTCTGTCTTCGAGGGATTTAACTTCAACCGGCTCCCACGTAGCCATCCAGCCACAGCTTCCAGACATCTGGTCAGTGTGTCTGGGGCCGAGTCAGGATGGCCATCCATCAACAGATAGAGTTGGGTGTCATCAGCATACTGATGGCAACCCAGCCCAAAACTCCGGACAAGCTGGGCGAGGGGGCGCATAAAGATGTTGAAAAGCATCGGGGAGAGTATCGCACCCTGAGGTACTCCACACACCAAGGAGTGGCGCGATGACAATTCCCCCCTAAGCACCACCCTCTGTCCCCGACCAGAGAGAAACGAGCGCAGCCATTGAAGGGCTGTGCCCTGAATCCCCACGTCGGCAAGGCGGTGGTCCAGAAGTTCGTGATCGACCATGTCAAAAGCTGCTGACAGATCTAGAAGAATCAGCAGCCCCGACCCACCTCGATCCAGCTGTCTACGAAGATCATCTGTTAGGGCAACCAGAGCCGTCTCGGTCCCATGACCAGCGCGGAAGCCGGACTGGAATGGGTCGAGAGCCGATGTTTCATCCAGAAACCCACCAAGCTGTTCAGCAACCGCTCTCTCAATCACCTTACCCAGGAACGGAAGATTCGAAACTGGGCGGTAATTGGATAGATCTAAAGGATCTAATGATGTTTTCTTTAAGAGCGGGCGCACCACTGCCTCCTTCAATTCTCCTGGGAATGTCCCCGTGCCAAGGGACAAATTGATGATATCCCCCAGGAGGGCCCACACCTCGTCTGGACACGCTCTAATCAGCCAAGACGGGCACGGGTCGAGAGGACAGGTGGTGGGCTTTCCAGCTCGGAGGAGTCTGTCCACATCGGCTGGGGATATCCGGTTGAAGTGGTCCAATACTGGACCCGAGGACAGTCGAGGGGCCTCCAGTTCCTTTATTGTATCCAAATTGGCAGGGAGGTCATGGCGGAGCAACAAGACCTTCTCCGCAAAAAAGCTCGCAAATGCCTCACAGCTATGTGTCAAATTGTTATTTAAATTTGGCTGTCCCTCAAGGGACGTTAAAGACCTGATTATCCTAAATAATTGCGCCGGGCGAGAGCTAGCGGATGCAATGGAGGCCGAGAAGTAAGACTTCTTAGCAGCCTTCACCGCCATCTCGTAGGTTTTCATAAAAGCCCTATAAGATGTTCTTGAGGCTCCGTCACGGGCACCCCGCCATACTCGCTCTAGCCGTCTGAGGTCCCGCTTCATTTTCCGGAGCTCCTCGGTAAACCAGGGAGCCCGGTTTCTGCGGGGTCGCAGAGGGCGCTTAGGTGCGATCTCATCGATGGCTGCTAGGAGCTGGATATTCCAGCCCTCAACAAGCTCAGTCAATGAGTCGCCAGGGGGAGCAAGGTCCCGCAAGGCTTGGCGGAATCTATCAGGGTCCATCAGCCTCTGCGGGCGAGCCCAAATTGGCTCGCCACCTAAGCAGGGTGGGGGTGGAAAGTCAATCCTGGCTTTCAGAGCGTAGTGATCAGACCATGGTACCTTCATCGAAGGAGACATGATCACATCTATACCTACGCCAAAGATCAAATCCAGCGTGTGACCTGCTTGATGTGTGGGGCCCGAAACAAACTGGGAGAGCCCTAGTGTCGCCATGGAAGACACCAGGTCCAGAGCCTGTGAGGAGGGAGTGGCATCAGCATGGGTGTTGAAGTCCCCCAATACCAATAGGTTAGGGAATTCCAAGGCCCAGCCGGCCACCGCCTCCAATAGGCCTGACAGGGTGGCTGCTGGTGCGCTAGGTGGCCGGTACACCAGCCAGACAGCCAAGCTCTCCTCGGAGTCCCACACTAGGCCAACACATTCAATGCCGGGGATCGATGGCGATGGTAGAGCCCTGAAAGGACAATCTTCCCGGATTAATAATGCCACCCCTCCCCCCCGGCCCACAGTCCGCGACTGGTGGAGGACAGAGAAACCCGGGGGCGCCATCTCTCGCAAGGTAACTGTTGCCCCTTCACGCACCCAGGTCTCCGTCACACAAGCCAGGTCGACCCCCTGCGAGATGAAGAAATCTCGCAGGGTGGCGGTTTTGTTGCCTATAGACCTGGCATTGCACAACACCAGTGACGGAGGTGAGTTATCCTTGCTCACCCTACCCTCGTCCCTCGGGATGGGGCGCAGATTGGAAGGGGTACGAGCATATCCATATCTCGATCCCCTTCGCCTATAATATCTGCCCCCACCGCCATACCTCCCTCGCCCCTCCACGGTAGGAATCCCAAGCCTCATAGTGGCCTCCATTGATGGCAATTAATGTTATTCTTCCGCAGCCTAACACAATAAAACCTTAAAACAATAAGTACAAAAAACAAAAACAGCCCAGAAACAATAAAACAATACAAACTGCCAAAATTACAGATTCGTCAAAAACTAACAAATTCCCAAGCCTACCTGGATGATTCAGCAAGCATCTTTAGCCATGTTCAGGAGGGTGGACTCAGCTAGATTGGTAAAGAAAAAGCATTTTATATGTGTTGTATATGCAACATAAAACTGTGACACAAGATGGCGATGTGGAGTCCCATCTTCCCCTACCGGATTTCCCTGTATGAGTTTACAATGTGCTTAACTGAATCACTTCTTTGATGTGTCTAGGTCTAGCCTACCTTTCATGGGAGCAATCCCCACATCTTGAAGGAAGGAGGCAGCAAGGAGGACTCCTTTGAGTTAAAATTATGCCATTTTGAACTGGGCCTGGGCCCCAGAGGGATATGGATCCAAACAAAAATGGATCCAGGAGTTGCAGGCGCTCTCAGCTTTTGGCCACCATTTCCAAGTTTAAAATACAGTCGCCAAGAATCTAGGCTTGCCATAAGTCAGGGAAATTCCTGACATGTCCTGTTTTCGGGGTGTAAAAATGGCGTCAGGGGGGAATTTTGCTGAATCTGCAAAATGTCAGGGGAAACTCAGATGTACGACAACGCTCAAAAAACCTTAAAATCACTATTTTTTGGGTGGTTTCCTAAAATTTTGCAGGTGTCAAGAATTCTACTTTTTGAAATACAGTGGTACCTCTAGTTACAGACTCGATCCGTTCTGGGGTGCTGTTTACACCCTAAAAAGTCAGCAACTAGAGCGCCGCTTATGCGCACACACGCGGCTTCTGTGCAGTGCGTGTGGCGAAACCCGGAAGTATACACTTCCGGGTTGGCTGCGTTCGTATCCTGAAAAAACGCAACTGGAGACTGACGTAACTAGAGGTACGACTGTATGGCAGCCCTACGAGAACCAGCGTTCTGGAGCCCTCTCTGTCCTTGCGCCATCGCTTTTGCTGCTGCAGGTAGACCGGAGGACGCGCATTACTCATCCCAGCTCCAGCCCTCCTTCCACATCTGGAAAAGTGTGCAGCTATTCATTCTGATCGATGTGTGGCTGCGGCGGAAAGCACGGCGCACACCTATCGCCGCTAACGACGCCCTTGATAAATGCGGCGGGAGTACAGTGTCACCGGTGCCTTCCCTTTCTTTATTTCCATTATCCATCAGAGCGGGCCATTCGGGAATGCCTGGGAACTCTGCAATAAGCCACGACGCTAATGAGGCATAACAAATTTAGGAAGTATCATGTATAATCCTGATCCCTCATTGACACTATTATCGGTAGAGGTTTCAATTCCTCATTTGTTATGTGCTTAACACAGATGGAAGCGGGCGGGTGGAGCAGGGTTATTCCTGCCTGGCCGTTAACATTTTTCAGGGACTTGTCATCCTCCAAAACAATAAAAAACTCTGTGGCAATGGGCTTTGTTTTGCCACTGCTGTTTCTCAGCGGGACTTTGCTGCTTGTTCTCCGAGGAGGTCAGCCAGATTTTCTTTCTCACAGTTTCAGCTTCTTGGGGATTTAGACTCGTACATTTTTTGAGTGTCGGGCATCAGCTGGGCCCAAGATAAACAAGTGTACCACTCCATGTGCCCCTCTCCAACCCCTCTCATGCCCTTCAGAAAGGAAGGGGAGAAGCTGGAGAAACATTTGACGGAGTTGGATCTGGATGCTTGGATAATTGGAGAAAGCCTATTCTGGAATGAACGGAGGATTCTCCATGGCATCTCTCTGGCTTGGGCTGTGAGCCATTTATGCGGGGAAAGAATATACCTCCGCAGCATGTCTCGCAATTCCAGTTGCTGGGAACCACAAGCGGAGAGATTGCACTGGATGCTTTAGGATAATAATGTGGCTGGAAGCTGGAGGAGAGGGCAGAATGGAATAGGATGAAATATTTTGAGGTTTTGTAATGCAGATTCTGAGGAGTTATTTGGCTTCCAGGAAGGACAGACATAACTTTATATGACAGGAACTCAAACCATTTATTTTAGGACATAACTACAGTTCCTCCCAAAGCCTCCTCCTCCTCCTCCTTGCTGGAACCTTTCCTCATAGGGGAGTCACTCCATCTTTTCTTTGCTCACAGAAGGATTCATGTTCAATCACAGAGCTGTAGAGTTGGAAGGGGCCATGAAGGTCATCTAGTCCAACCCCCTGCAATGCAAGAATCTCAACTAAAGCACCCAAGACTGGTGGCCATCCAACCTCTGCTTAAAAACCTCCCAGGAAGGAGAGTCCACCACTTCCCTGTTTGGGGAAGTTTTTAATGTTTGAAGTTCTATTCTGTTTTTAGTCCCCTGTTGGGTGCTACCCAGAGTGGCTGGGGAAACCCAACCAGATTGGTGGGGTATAAATATTATTATTATTATTATTATTATTATTATTATTATTATTATTACTTTCCAAGGGAGTCTGTTCCACTGTCAAGCCGCTCTTACACTTAAAAAGTTCTTCCTGATGTTTAGTCAGAATCTCCTTTCTTATAACTCAGATTCATTGGTTTGGACCCTATCCTCTGGAGCAGGAGAAAACAAGCATGCTCCATCTTCCATGTGATAGTCCTGTAGGTATTTGAAGATGATTATCGTATCTCCTCTCAGTCATCTCTTCTCCAGGCTAAACATACCCAACTCCTCATAAGGCTTGGTTTCCAGACCTTAATCATCTTGATCACTCTCCAGCTTGTCAATAGCCTTCTTAAATTGTGGTGCCCAGAACTAGACACAGTACTCCAAGTGTGGCCTGACCAAAGCAGAATAGAGTGGTACTATTACTTCCCTTGATCTGGACACTATACTTCTGTTGATGCAGCCTAGAGTACCATTATCTTTCCCCCGCTACTGCTGCATTACACTCATGTTCATCTTGTGGTCTACTAAGACCCCTAGATCCTTTTCAAACGTACTACAGGCAAGCCAGGATTTCCCCATCTTGTATTTGTGCAGCTGGTTATTCCTGCTCAAGTGTAGAACTTTACATTTGTCCCTATTGAAATTCATTTTGTTAGTTTTGGCTTGGTTCTCCAATCTGTTATGGCCATCCCCATGTAAGGCTGGGAAATATCTCTGTCTAAAACCCAGGGGATCAGTGTGTACAATACTGAGCTAGATGGAGCAATGGTCTGACTCAATATAAGGTTGTTTCCTATGTTCCTACCAGACTCAACAAAGGGACTGCATCCGCAAAGTCCATAAAAAGGCCCCACCTACACCCTCAAGACAGCCCAGAATTGATGTATGCATGTCAGTTATGAATGAGCAAAAAACTCTTCATTTCTCCCTCTCCCACCCCCAGAGATCATCAACTGAATCCTTTGAAGAAGAAGAAGAAAAGGTACAAATAATTAAATACATATCTATATGCACTTTTAACCCCTATATGTGCAGCGAGAGAATGACGTGGCTCAGTTCGCCTTTCATATTAAGGATAAAAACACTCCTCACAGATAGCATCAATCATCAGAATAACAATGAGATGCCCTGACACGCTGGATTTTTCCCCCTGAAATCACACAAAAATGAAGATAAGGGAGAAGATAACGCAGCTTAATCTCCATCTCAAAGGTTTGAGATGTGCCTTCAAGGCTAAAACTGCTGTAATCTGAACATTTTGGCCATTTTTGACAATGGTTACAGATGAATTTAATTCCTTTGATTGTGCCAATGGCTCAATCAACAAGAACATCTTGGGCTAATGTTACTCAGCTGTCACCAAGCTGGTGCCCTCCAAATAATAATAATAATAATAATAATAATTACTTATACTACGCTCATCTGACTGGGTTGCCCCACACACGGTGGGTGGCTTCCAACATAATATAAAAATTCAGGAAAAGATCATACATTAAAAGCAGGGCTGCCTTCAGGTGTCTTTGGAAAGATGTTCAATTGTTTATCTCTTTGCCATCTGATGGGAAGGCATTCCGCAGGGCAGATGCCACTACTGAGAAGGCCCTCTGCCTGGTTCACTGTAACTTCACTTCTCGCAGTAAGGGAACAGCCAGGAGGCTCTCGGAACTGGACCTCAGTGTCTGGGTTGAACCATGGGGGTGGAAACCACAGCTGTTCTAGACTACAACTCCCATCTACTTGAGCTAGCTGGGAGTCGTACTCTAGAACATCTTGAGGACACAAGGATTATGAAGGCCATGCTAGTTCTAAGTGAAACAACACCACCTATTTCTCTTTGCTGCCATGTAGGGCTGCGTCTCTCTGCATGATCTCTTGATGTGGTACTACCTCTGTCCCACTTTCCAGATCCTTCATCATCTTATATCTGTTAGCAGAGGTGCTTAGGTTCCAAGCCATTTATTTGCTAGAACTGACATTTTTACTTAGGCCTGGTACCTCTCTGACAGCCACTGCAGTTCTTCCATTGCAGCTATTATGTAATTGCTTACATTAAATGTAATTTCAATGCAGCTATTATATTGTGAGAAGAGCAGAAACAGCAGTGAACACTCCTGTGTATAGGCAGGAACTATTTATTGATTTATGTATTACTCCCTGGAAGATCCAGGGCCCCGATACCCTTTACACTGGTGCAATCCAAACAACTACCACATACAGTTCCAGATGGTAGAATATGTCAATTTTGGTTTCACTCCGTTTCTCATTTTTCCACTTTTAGCTTCAGTTCTCCACATTTCAACATCAGTTTGCAATTTTTTAAGTACTTGTGACAATTCACCAGCATTTCTTTACAAATTTCTCCCAATATACATACCTTTGCATGCAATTTTGTCTAATATACACATCTTTGCAAAGCAATGTTCCCCTACTATAATACATGTTTCTATGTAATTTCCATTCGTGCATGCATCTTTGTTCCAGGATAAGGAGTTTCTTTCACTTTACTCGGCAGGCGAACTGGCAAACTGCATTGCAAAATTCAGAGAAACACAAATTTCAAAGGATGGCTGTATGCCGGTTCTCATATTGTTTCGGAAAGTGTGAATTAGGTAGATTTGCCTTTGAATGCAAGCTGGATCAAATTCCTTCCCCATTCCTCCTTAAATCACAACCCTGTGCATGTCTTCTCAGAAGTATATCTCATTCAGTTTGATCAACTTGCAGCCAGGGATTCGTGAACAGGACAGCAGCGTTAGTTTGTCTTGTGGCCAAGCTCATCCCTGTGAGATGCTGTCACAGTAGCTAACTGTTGTGGTTCAAGGACCCGACCCCCGCAATGTGGAATGAATACACAAGGACACGTGATATAAGGTTAATGGGCAAGAAAAGGCCACAACTTTATTGATTACAGCAGTGAAAAGGTATTGGCTTAGGCATTGGATGTCTAAAACAAGGGGGGGGGGTTATTCACCAGTAGGTGGAGCCTGTTGATGTTAATCCAACTATAGGCTCTCCCCTGATGTCACCGAGGGTTGTGCCATGGCCTCCCACCAAGCAGGCATCGGACAGAATACACGACTGCCAGATTCCTTTAACGGAATACCCAAAAATTGAAGGCATAGGCGATGGCCACACCTAGCCCTTCGACACACCACAACACATTATTCCAATGCCTAACCTACCCACCAATACCACGAAAGTTGTGACGATTGCTACGAGGTAGGCGAAAAAACCAAAAAGCCTAATGCCAAATGGAAAAATTCCTACCAGGCCCCCCGGACAACCAGGGCGACCAACCTAAAGTCCATAGCAAGGCCAAGGAAAAACTTAGACCCTGAGCTAAAAGGGAGTGGAGGGTGGGTGACTCGCGACGGGACGACGGAGAGTGAGGCCAAGGAGGGGCTGGCGCTGCAGCATTTAGGCTGCTGTACACGCCCCCTCGGCGGCACCTGGTTGGGTGCCTGCCGATGGGCGTGGGCGCCAGCCAGGTGAGTGGGGGAGGCAGGTGGCTAACGCCCCCTGCTAGGGGCGGAGCTCGGGCTCTCGCCCACAACCACTCCCCTCTCTTCCAGGGAGGAGAGTCTTTGCCTGAAAGCAGCACACACATCAGGAATGACTATCTTTTGGTGCTCCAGATGTTGCTGGACTACAGCTCCCATCACCCCTGACTACCAGCCATGCTGGCTGGGGCCAATGGGAGTTGGAGTCTAATGACATCTGAAAAGGCACAAGTTAGCCACCTGATGTAAACTAACTGAATCCAAGAGCTGGAAAACTGCTTGAACTCTGAACTGCAGGCAGAATACATTCTGCCACAAGGCACAACTACTGAAAAATTCAGGGGGACAATTTCCTTTGTAACCTACTAGCCATGAAAGCTATGTTCTGCCTCTGCGGTAGGAAGCAATTCATGGATCATTGGCCTGATCCAGCACAGCTCTTCTTCTCTTCCTATCGTCCAGCAGATGGTCATTCTGTTGGGAATCAGGGAATGCTAGCTGAAGAATAGAATAGAATAGAATAGAATAGAATAGAATTTATTATTTATACCCCCGCCCATCTGGCTGGGTTTCCCCAGCCACTCTTGGCGGCTTCCAACAGAGTATTAAAATACAGTGGTCTGTTAAACATTAAAAGCTTCCCTAAAGAGGGCTGCCTTCAGATGTCTTCTAAAAGTCTGGTAGTTGTTCTTCTCATTGCCATCTGGTGGGAGGGCGTTCCACAGGGTGGGTGCCACTACCAAGAAGGCCCTCTGCCTGGTTCCCTGTAACTTGGCTTCTCACAGTAAGGGAACCGCCAGAAGACCCTTGGTGCTGGACCTCAGTGTCCGGGCAGAACGATGGGGATGAAGACGCTCCTTTAAGTATACTGGGCCGAGACCATTTAGGGCTTTAAAGATCACCACCAACACTTGAATTGTGCTTGGAAACGTACTGGGAGCCAATGTAGGTCTTTCAAGACCGGTGTTATGTGGTCTCGGCAGCCACTCCCAGTCACCAGTCTAGCTGCCGCATTCTTGATTAGCTGTAGTTTCCAGGTCACCTTCAAAGGTAGCCCCACATAGAGCACATTGCAGTAGTCCAATCGGGAGACAACTAGATCATGCACCACACTGGCAAGACAGTCTGTGGGCAGGTAGGGTCTCAGCCTGCGTACCAGATGGATCTGGTAAACAGCTGCCCTGCCCTGAAGGGAGGACCAGCCTTTCCACTTTGCATGTGAGAAAGCTGAGAAGATTGGGAATGAAAATAAAGGTTGGAGTTGAGGAGTTGCGAGGGTGGTGGGCACACCCAGCGGGAAGAAAAGAGACTCCACGACAGACATCACATCTAGCCATTCTGATAGATCTCGTTCCACACTTCCTCCGGGCCTCTATTATTTTCACAAAGCTCCTCAAGCTAATTACGCCTTTTTGTCAAAGACAAAAAGATAACACCGTACAGCGAAATCACGGTTTTTATCTTTTTTGTCTTTGGAGTGCTCTATTGTCCCTGTGAAATGCAGAAGCCCTTGTTGATTCCGGGAGCTTGGAAAGTGGAGAAAGGAAAAATTAAACGAGGTCACAGAACCAATGTTTCACAACCTGACTGGGAGCTAACGCACACTTCTTATGTTTTAAGCACTCAGAATTCACACAGACTAATTAGTTTCTTTAATCTGGCAAGCAGAAATACCTCCTCTTGACTCTGCGGCTCTCTTGCGGTCGCAACACCTTGAAGATCAGAAAATCTTCATCGGGGATTGTTCTGTAATATAATAGGCAATAGAAATAGGCATCTCTTTGCTGAAAACAGAGCCGCGTTGTTAAATATTCTCTGCTACGAACAACAGGGATCGTTAGAAGGATGGAAGAGCCACGGAAAGTGCTATTGGCGGCAACATTTCTGAAAACCCCAGCTTTCATATTGCTATTTCTTTTTAAAAACAAATTATTGCCATTGTGGCCACAATGATATTCTTAAAATCATGTGAGTAAAAGCAGTGAAGGCTAAGAGGGCTTGCTGAATATGGTTTTCTGTAGAGGGTGGGGCTTCATTGCTTCATGTAGCTCCATCACATTTGACTGGCAGGAGAACGAATTGTGCAAATATAGAAGAAGGAGAAGAAGAAGAAGAAGAAGAAGAAGAAGAATAGTAGTTTGGATTTTATATCCCGCCTTTCACTCCCTTTAAGGAGTCTCAAAGTGGCTAACATTCTCCTTTCCCTTCCTCCCCCACAACAAACACTCTGTGAGGTGAGTGGGGCTGAGAGACTTGTGTGAAAGAAGTGTGACCAGCCCAAGGTCACCCAGCAGCTGCATGTGGAGGAGCGGAGACGCGAACCAGGTTCCCCAGATTACGAGACTACCACTCTTAACCACTACACCACGCTGGCTGAGTGACGCAAAACAAGGTCAACCATGCAACTTTGCTTGACTGCATAAAATGCACGACCACCACGGCTGCCTATGCCTTCTGTACTTTGTGAAGAATTTAACCTCCCAGTGGCGGGATCTTAAAACTGGGGGATCTTCTGCCACCTGGAGCAGGGACTTAATTCTTTCAGGTTATGTATCCTACGACCACTAAGTGATACTACCAATTTGGCTTCTATTGATTCATGGGAACTTGAGAACCATCAATGGCCCACCTACTTCGGCATCATTGTTGTCACCAGATGCCTGCGGGAAACCCACAAGTGGGACATGAGCGCAACAACCCTCTCATCTCCTATGGTTTCCATCAACTGGTACTCAGAAGCATTGTGCTGGCTCTGAGGATTAACCGTGCGGCAAAGTCCGAGTCCAGTCCGAGGTCGAAGGTGCGGTATGGAGGCTGTCCGACAAAGCTGAAGTGGGGTCCAAGGCAGGGAGTCGGGTGAGGTCAGGAACTCTGGCAGAAGAGCAGGACAGGGTACATGCAGGAACAGGCTACAAACAATGTTGCTCCTGCAACCTGGGACTGGGGCTGACTGGCTTTTATCTGCCCTGAGGCATAGGGCGGCCCCAATCCCCAGGTGACTCGCCTCTCCTGGCCTGGAGGCGAGCACTCCTCCTGCGGGAACTTAGTTCCCTCCACCTCTCTGCCCTGAGCTTCTGCAGCTCAGGAGAGGCTGGAGGGTTACTGGACCCAGAGGCAACCTCCTCTGAGGCAACGGGTCTGAGAGTGGAGCACCTGCAGGCAATGGGTCCTCCATCACTTCAGGGGCCAGAGCAGACTCAGCTGGTGCCTGCACCTGAGGATCCAGAGCAGGTGAGGACCCTTCAGGCTCAGGCCCCAGCCCCGGCTCAGCTGGTTCTGGAGGCGGGGACTCCTGTGCAGGCTGAGATTCCTCAGGTTCAGCCTCCGAGCCCGAATCCCAGGCCATCACAAGCATACAATGGAGACAGAACAAAGTGATTGTGGCTATTACCAAACGAGGGACTTATCCTCTACGAATTTGTCTAATCCTTTTTCAAAGCCAGGTTCAGTCCCAGCAGCTCCAGGTAGAACTGAGAAAGACTCCCGTCCAAGACCCTGGAGAGACCCTGCTCTCCCATCTTCCTGAGAGCCAGTGTGGTATAGTGGTGAAGAGCGGTAGTCTCGTAATCTGGTGAACTGGGTTCGCTTCCCCGCTCCTCCACATGCAGCTGCTGGGTGACCTTGGGCCAGTCACACTTCTCTGAAGTCTCTCAGCCCCACTCACCTCACAGAGTGTTTGTTGTGGGGGAGGAAGGGAAAGGAGAATGTTAGCCACTTTGAGACTCCTGAAGGGGAGTGAAAGGCGGGATATCAAATCCAAACTCTTCTTCCTACCCTGCATCTTCCAACATTCAGCTTCGTCGCATGTCCCCACGTTCTAGATTTATGACATCCATAAAGAATCATGCCATGAGTCTGCCTACAGCCTCTTACCAACACACCATCTCATAGTTCTAATGAACTGCACACTTTAAGGCTCCAGCATCATGCTCATCTTGTTCTCCTCGCACCCACGTCAACCTATGTCCTTTCAAAATGTGTTGGGGCTGGGTATTGGGTTGTTGTTGTTGTTGCTGTTATTTTGGTTATATATTTTGTGGTTTTATATTCTTGTTTTTATTCTGTGAACTGCCCTGAGACCTGTGGGCGCATAGGGCGGTATATAAATTCAATAAATAATAAAAATCACTTAAAAAAAAAAAATTATTTATTTAAATAATACAGAAAAAACAAAACACCGACAAAAAAAGGAAATCAATGAAATTAAAAAAGTGAAATTGAAAAAACACAATTCAAAAACATTGAAAACAAACATTACATACATACATACCCACCTACCCACCCACAACTTCCTTCCGCCACAATTCGCCTTCTTTAAATCTCTATCTCCACAATTATCCTTGCATTCTCCAAATGTATCGTTATTTGTACTTCTTTTTATCTCTTTTCTTTTCCAATTCATACATATACTTTACATTTTCATTCTAGGCATATTAACATATCTTTCTTAGAACAATACTTTAACACATAATCTTTGAAACATTTCCATTTCTTTTAAATTTTTTGATTTGACTGATATCTTATAATTGATGTTAGCTTTGCCAGTTCTAAATATTCATTTAATTTGCAAATCCACTCCTCTTTTGAGGGCAAGATTTGAGCTTTCCATTTAGAAGCAACTACTACTACTACTACTACTACTACTGCTACTACACGTCCGGCCTGGAAAAGAGCTCTGGGAAACTCAAACGCTTGCTCAGTGGATCCTAATAATATTTTCCCTACTGTGGCTTTTAGTTTTCAAGGAAAGGTTGCAAAGAACTTTTTGTACCATGCAGAGTTTTATTCCAAAGGTTAGCAATGACACTGCTTAGGTTTTTGCTCAATCCAGGTCAGGAAACAACTTGCATATAATAATAATAATAATAATAATAATAATAATAATAATAATAATAATAATAATAAATAATTTATTATTTGTACCCCGCCCATCTGGCTGGGTTTCCCCAACCACTCTGGCAGCTTCCAACAAAGATGAAAAATACACTAAAATGTCACATATTAAAAACTTCCCTGAACAGGGCTGCCTTTAGATGTCTTCTGAATGTCAGGAAGTTGTTTATCGCTTTGACATCTGATGGGAGGGCGTTCCACAGGGCGGGCGCCACTACCGAGAAGGCCCTCTGCCTGGTTCCCTGTAACTTGGCCTCTCGCAGTGAGAGAACCGCCAGAAGGCCCTCGGCGCTGGACCTCAGTGTCCGGGCAGAACGATGGGGGTGGAGACGCTCCTTCAGATATACTGGACCGAGGCCGTTTAGGGCTTTAAAGGTCAGCACCAACACTTTGAATTGTGCTCGGAAACGTACCGGGAGCCAATGTAGGTCTTTCAAGACCGGTGTTATATGGTCTCAGCGGCCGCTCCCGGTCACCAGTCTAGCTGCCGCATTCTGGATTAGTTGTAGTTTCCGGGTCACCTTCAAAGGTAGCCCCGCGTAGAGCGCATTGCAGTAGTCCAAGCGAGAGATAACCAGAGCATGCACCACTCTGGCATATTTCAACCTGACCTGTGGTGCAACATTTCTGTCAGCATTTTCTTCAAATATCCCTTTTATTTTGGGCGGTAACAACTATTCTAGCTTTCATTTCATTCCCCCTCCACCCTTAAACACACACACATATCCTGTTATCCAATCTTTTCCTATTTAAATCATCAAGACTGCAATTGTACACACACGTACCTGGGAGTACGTCCAATGGAAATTAGTGGGACTTGCTTTTGAATAGACATGCATAGGATTCTGCACCCAACGCATCTTTTTGTTTGACTGGCAACAGGTTATAAAATGATCCACGGCCCTCCTGTGGCGCAGTGGGTTAGTGTGTCTGGCTGTTAACCAGAAGGTTAGTGGTTCGAGCCCACCCAGGGACGGCTATGGGCCGGATTTCTGCATTGCAGGGAATTGGACTTAGATGTGCTTTAATTGTACTGTGTGCATCTTCACCAAGACATCTAGTAAGTAGACATCCAACTCTATGATTCTATGATTCTAAGTAGTTGTTGGGCAACTAAGAACTCTAGTAAGTTAAGTATGTGTAGTGGATGCTTCTTGGGAGCAGTTTGGGCTACACGGAGCAAGCAACACAGATTATATTGCCATAAGTGGACCCTCCCAAGGCGAAGTAAATAGAAGAAGTGGCACTTGACTCTTTCCCCTCTTTCCCTTCCTCTTCTGAATCTCAAGCCACAGGGTGACACTGTCGGCTTCCCCAAGTCTTCGATAGCTGCCGGTGTCAACTGCAGTATCAGCTTTCAGGTAGGAGCCCCAGATTGTAATTAACGGGAGTGAGCAAGGCCAAAATCACATAAAAATTTAATGGCTGGCAATAAATTATTTTTTAAAATACAAATTTGCTTTTGGACAACTTGCTGCTGAGTCTGTGGTTGGTGGGAGTTCAAAGTGCTGGCTGAGCACGGTGGAAAAAGAAGAGCTGAATTGTCTCTTCGTGTGGGGAAGATTATGGGGGCCTTTCTCCAGGCCAACCTAAAAAGCTGAAGAGCCAAACCAGACACAGGCCCAACATTAGGTAGAGGCAGTGCCGGATTTACGTATAAGCCAAGAAAGCTGGGATGCAGGTGGCTCTGTGGGTTAAACCACAGAGCCTAGGACTTGCCGATCAGAAGGTTGGCGGTTCGAATCCCTGCGACGGGGTGAGCTCCCATTGCTCGGTCCCAGCTCCTGCCAACCTAGCAGTTCGAAAGCACGTCAAAGTGCAAGCAGATAAATAGGTACCACTCCGGCGGGAAGGTAAACGGCGTTTCCGTGTGCTGCTCTGGTTCACCAGAAATGGCTTAGTCATGCTGGCCACATGACCCGGAAGCTGTACGCCAGCTCCCTCGGCCAGTAAAGCGAGTCGGTCACGACTGGACCTAATGGTCAGGGGTCCCTTTACCCTTAAGCAAGCTGTAGTTTGGACCCCACTCTCTTAGGCTCCCCCAAAAAATAAAGGGAAAAAACTGGATGTACATTTCCAAAATATAAGATGAAAAACAAATAAAATAAAACCTACATGCAGCAGCAGTATTTTGTGTTGTGTAGGCTCCAGTGATGTAAGTAATGGGCCCTGCCTGCTAGCCTGCTCCCTAAAATATCACTGGTTTGTTCATTTCCATATAGCATATATTCAACACAAAGAAAACAGCGACAATTTGTTGTTGACAAAGGACAGCGGGACATATAAAGGACCCCATTACCTTCAGTAGCGGAGGGCCTCATCAAACCTAAATCCGGCCCTGGGTAGAGGGATGAGGCTGCCTCAAGCAGCTAGTTTAGGATCTAACAAAAGGAAAACAATTTAATTTAATATTGGTATAGATGTGTGAGAAATTCAGTTCAGTTGGCATTCAAAGGCAAACCTACCTAATGCTCGATTTCTGAATTTTGCAGTGCAGTCCCCCAACCTAGTAATGTGTACAGCAGTGCACATATGACTTACTTATTTTCATTTTGGCAAAGTATATGCCACTTAACCATAGTCATTTCTAAGCAGTGCGCTGGAGACTCTGTGCAATAGAACTAAAAAAAGCAATAAAATCAGAAATCAGTTAGAAAGCCTACTGGAACCAAAAGCATTCGGTAAAGGTAAAGAGACCCCTGACCGTTAGGTCCAGTCGCGGACGACTCTGGGGTTGCGGTGCTCATCTCGCTTTATTGGCCAAAGGGAGCCAGCGTACAGCTTCCGGGTCATGTGGCCAGCATGACTAAGTCGCTTCTGGTGAACCAGAGCAGTGCACAGAAACACCGTTTACCTTCCCGCTGGAGCGGTACCTTTGCACTTTGATGTGCTTTCGAACTGCTAGGTTGGCAGGAGCAGGGACTGAGCAACGGGAGCTCCCCCCGTCGCGGGGATTCGAACCGCCAACCTTCTGATCAGCAAGCCCTAGGCTCTGCGGTTTAACCCACAGCACCACCCGCGTCAAAGCATTCAGTAGGCACTGGAAATTCAACAGGGACCTCACCTGGAATGGAGTTCAACAACATAGGACCCACAGTGCCACACATACCAGGGGAATCTTTCCTGGGACCCCCTGAAATCTGGAGAAATTGTAGGGTAGTTCTATTTTTTTATACAAAAATAAATAAATCCATGGGTGAGGAGGGGACAGCCTAACCCTTACCCTGCCTCCTGCTTACTTTGTTAGTCATAATCAGTGGTATATGAAATGTTTATACAGTGGTACCTCAGGTTACATATGCTTCAGGTTACATATGCTTCAGGTTACAGACTCCGCTAACCCAGAAATAGTGCTTCAGGTTAAGAACTTTGCTTCAGGATGAGAACAGAAATCGTGCTGCGGCAGTGGGAGGCCCCATTAGCTAAAGTGGTGCTTCAGGTTAAGAACAGTTTCAGGTTAAGAATGGACCTCCAGAACGAATTAAGTACTTAACCTGAAGTACCACTGTATCTTCTCTCTTGTCTGCTTTTGGAGTGATGCGTTTCCTCTTTTTTAGCGCTGCGTTAGTGGCCACCCCAAAATTGGGGCACCCGGCTCCCTCTTTCCTCTGGCTGGTTGTGACTTGCAAGTACTGGAGAGGCTGCTTATATCTGCCATGAAGCAAAGAAATTTAGCTGCTTAACCATCCTCGGTATGCTTGGAAGCACCGAAACGGTTAAAAGGTTGGAGGTGCAAAGGACGCTTGGTAAGAAAAAATCGACTTCATTTCCTAATGGACATATGTTGGTTTCAGAGAGCGGGGGGGGGGTTCCATTCCCCCTTTTTAAAAAGAGAGAGATAATGCAGAGAGGAGACAAAAGTGAGGTTGCATTGGCTCATCTGCTCGGATTATGGAGATTAAAAAGGCATTTGAATGGTTCTGTATATTACACTAATACATAAGGTCAGCAAGTACAGGGCTGAATGTTCTGTCCTTGAATGCTTATGATGACAGCGGGGAAGCAGAACAGATTCAGGGGGGGGCTAATTGACAGTTAATGGGTTAATATTACGGAGGGAACAATGACAGGGGATTACGGGCAAAACCCCCTACAAACTCACAATGGTACTTTATGCATAATATTGAAATACTGTGTTTTGGGAAGCAGAGACAGAGGCACAGGAGGTTCGGTTGGGGGCCCGAGCCCTGCAGGGATTTTCAGTGCTTCCTTCCCGACTTTTCAGCTTTTATTAAAAGCAAGAAGATGAAGAAACCTCTGAGTTGTGGAGGCAGGAAAAAAAAGAAGCAGGCAGAGTTCAGCCCAATGGTTTGTTACAAGGAAAACTTGCTCCAGTGTTCTCCTGACCATTGATTGCCAAGGGGTGTGTGGGAAATTGGCAAGTGCAATTCAGGCACAGGCAAAGCCATCAGAGCAGTTGCAAACTGAGGACGAAAACGTCGGCCAGGGCTTACTATGTAAGGTCCTCTGCTAGCAAGGCCAGAGCTCAGGGATGATGGGAGTTGTAGTCCAACAACATCTGGGGACCCACAGGTTGAGAGCAACGAGGTGCCAGGTCAGTGGTTCTCAACCTGTGGGTCCCCCGATGTTGTTGGACTACAACTCCCATCATCCCTGAGCTCTGGCCTTGCTAGCTAGGGATGATGGGAGTTGTAGTCCAACAAACATCTGGGGACCCACAGGTTGAGAACCGCTGTGCTAGGTGGATCTCTCTGGAGGCGGAAGACTATAAACAAAGTGCCAGCACTGAGAAGGCTATCTTCCTAGAAGCCACTGAATTCCAGATATAGAGAACAGACACAGGTATTTCTCGCACATGTGGCCAATGAATTGTAGAGTTGGAAGGGACCCAAGGGTCATCTAGTCCAACCCCCTGCAATGCAGGAATCTCAGCTAAAGCATCCATGACAGATGGCCATCCAACATCGGTTTAACAACCTCTCGTGGGAGTCTGTTCCACTGTCAAGCAGCTCTTACTGCTAGAAAGTTCTTCCTGATGTTTAAGTGGGAATCTCCTTTCTTGTAACTCGAAGCCCTTGGTCCGAGTCCTGCCCTCCTGAGCAGGAGGAAACAAGGTTGCTCCATCATCCATGTGACATCCCTTGAGATATTTAAAGATGGCTATCATATCTCTCACTCTTTACCAGGCTAAACGTGCCCAACTAGAGGGCCACAGGTTCCCCAACTTTGCTCTAAAGCTGTGATATGGTTTTCTATCCAACTCAAAATTAATGTCTCAACCCTCCCCCCCCCCAGCTGTGCTGGCTGGAGTTGGCGACAGTTGTAGTACAAAACATCTGAAGGGCATCAGCTTAAGGACAGCTGCCCTGTGCATGCCTGGTATAGTAAAGATGAAAACAAATGTTGAGGGTAAAGACCAACAATGCACGCTTGGTGTTTTCAGCAGTAGAAGGGTCTCTGTTTATGTTACACTCATTTCAAGGCTCTCAGACTCCTTTGTCTTGCTTCTCATCCGCCGAACGCCCTTCTCAGTGTTATTGTACAGCTTTCATCTCTGATAAATATTGCTTTTAACAAATGATGTGCACTTGCGATGAAGAATTCCTTTGTGCCCCAGACCCGAGCTGATCCAGCAGAGCTTTCTGTCTCTTCTGCTCACACTCAGATCTAGGAACTATGAGTTACATTATGCAGGCCAAGAATTAGGGGGACCTTGCGTCATGACCAGTCCCCCATTTGGGGGGTGAGGAAGGACCCTGCTGCCACACCAATCTCTTTGCTAATTTGCTTGGATGGATTAGAAACCTGAGACACAAACATGGGTGCCCCTGTTTGTCCTCCTGATGGACTCTCCATAAGATAACGGGCACCTGCATCTTTCCCCAAAATGAAAGCAGAGGATGAACAGGTTTGGCCAACTTCTGATGGGTCACACACACATCTTACAGAGCCATACCACCCTCCTCTTACTACCCTCCAGCTGATGGGCTGCTGTCAGATGGTGCAAAGACTCCCTTGCATCGATAGTGGCTTAGGGACCTCGTATTTACGGGACTGCCTCTCCTGGTATGCCCTGCAGAGGACCTTAGAGGTCCCTGGCCCTAAGGAAGTCAGATTATCCTCCACCAGGGCCAGGGCCTTCTCAGTGATGGCTCCGACCTGGTGGAATGCTCTGTCCCATGAGACCAGGGCCCTGCAGGATTTAACTTCCTTCCGCAGGGCCTGTAAGACAGAGCTATTCCGCCTGGCTTTCAATCTGAACTTAGCCTGATCTTTTATTCCCCTTCCTTCCCTCCCCCTCCCCTTTTTATGAAGATTACCCGCTCTGGGATCCCACAGCTAATTCTCCCCTGGCCTCCTCACTGGCCCAAACAGGACTAATTTAGCCAGCTAGCCCTGGTGATCATCGAATGCTTATTGGATGGATTTTCCCCCTAAATTGATTTTAGAATTCTGAATTTATTGTTATTCACGTTTTATACTGTATTTTATGCTGTTTTTTGTTGTATCACAAGTCTTTTAAATTTGTTGTTACCAACCCTGAGCCCAGTTTTCTGAACTGGGAAGGGCGGGGTATAAATAAAAAAATATTATTATTATTATAGCTAACATAAGAGTGCAGATTTCTGCAGAGAGACTTTAGCACAGTGGCAGAACACCCGCCTCCCATGCAGAAGGACCCAGGTTCAATCCTTGCCTTCTCCAGGAGGGATGGGAGAGAAGCCTTGTCTGAAATTCTTGAGAGCCACTGCCAGTCCCTGATCCAGATAGACAAATGGTCTGATGCAGTGTAAGGCAGTGCATAGCTGTCAACTTGCAGATTTGAAAATAAGGGACCAGCAGCCTCGAAAATAAGGGATCAGCAGCCAAAATAAGGGATTTTGCTTAGCTTATACAGAAATCCGCCACTGATGGAGCCATGCTTCTTTGGCTGCCACTGACTGTGTTTTGCAGGGGGTTTGGACTAGATGATCCTAAGGGTCTACAACTCCAACCAAAGAAGAGTGGCAGACAAAACTGATGAACGACGTCGAGATGGCAAAGCTTACAGGCAGAATTAGAAACCAGGAAGAGGACCTCTTTAATAAAGAATGGGAAAAGTTTATAATTTAGTTGAAAAGCTATTGTAAAGAGTTAGATACGTTGGTAGGATTGACAGAAAACTTGTAGTAAAAATTTGAACCATGGATGGACAAATGATTTATAAAAATAGAGTTATGAAAGGGATGCAGAGGGGGAAATCACTACATTAAGATGCTGCACTGGTTGGAGGGTATGCTAAGCGGCACGTCAGGGCTGCCGTCGTCCTGGCGCAAGGAGTTCCAGCGGCCCTTCCCCGCCTGAGAGAGAGGGGGGAGGGAGGGAGACTCTCGCCCATGCCGCCTGTGAGCCCGGTATGAGGCAGTTGTGGCACCGCGGCAGCTGCTGAAGCGCCACCCTTCTGCGTCCCTCCCCATCCCCTCCTCTTCCTCCTCCCTCAGGCCACCTCCTCAGCCGCCACTGCTGCCTCCGGCTTCCCCTGGCAGCGCGGCGGAAGTCTCGCAAGAGAGGGGCTGCCTGCCCGCCCGCCACCACCCGTATCCTCATGATGCGCCCCTGAAGGGGGAAAAGGGAGAGACGGAGACGCAGCAGCTTGTGCGCATGCTCTCTCATGTGGCAGAGGACCCCGAGCCGCTGCTTCCCACCCGAGCCGGGCAAAAATGAAACCCGGGAAATTTAAGGGGCATCATCAATAAGGGACAGCAGCGGGACACGGCACTGGGATAAGGGAGTTTCCCGCCAAATAAGGGACGGTTGACAGCTATGTTCCAGTGTCCCTGGAATGGGATCACTTTCTGGTTGTTGCAGGTAGAAAAATGGTAGTAAGAACTTGATACCCACCACCTGCAATCTGCTTCATCAATTGTGCTGCCGACTGAGAAGTGACGGGTGGAAGACAAAGACAACAAAGAGGGGAAAAGAAAAGTTGTCCGAACATACAAGAGACAAAGAGAAAACTTTCAAGCAATTTTTTTTAAGGAGGGGAATAATCAATTGGCAGGAAAACTTCTTAAGAGATATAAATCAAACGGTGGCAGGCATATGAAAAGAAAACATTGTGTGTGTGTGTGAAATCTGACAGGGACATGAGAAATGAAAAGCATCTATCAAGGCTGATGGGCTTGGCTTGGATTTTTTTTCCTTTTCTTTTTAAGGCCTTGGAAAGGCAGGCATGTAAAATGCATTTTTGTTTCCTCCCGTTTCAAAAACGGAGAAGCAGGGGCAATATTCTGAACGGCCTTCTTGTTTGAGCACTGAGTTGAGTCAAGAATTCTTGGGCCGGAATCCCAAACTGCTTGAGGAAGTCTCAGCTGTCTAGGGCTGGCAGGAGCTGCCAGTTTTGGGGCCTGAAAACTGTTTCTGTGGCACTGTCTGGTTTTAAACCTTTCCAGACCCAGGATCTGTCTCTAGCTCAAACATACACCCTGGGACCAACTTGAAAATTTGTTACTATATATATATATATATATATATATATATGTGTGTGTGTGTGTGTGTGTGTGTGTGTCAGTAGTGCTGCTTACTGCTTGTGATCAATCCTAGGTCCAATAATCAATCCTTACTGCTTGTGATCAATCCTAGGTCCAATAATCTGGCCTTACACCCTTTTGCAGGGTTGTTTAATTCCTGAAAAGTTAAACAATCTAGCGTTTTGTGTATAAATTCTATCACTTTGCAATTTCTAACGGGGTCAGGGCAATTACAGTTTCTCCCAGTTTCTTGTTCCCCCCAATCTTCAGTTCAGATTGTCCTATATCTTGTGATTATATATATATATATATATATATATCCCTCAAAAAAATTCAGCAGCTTTTTAGTGCTAATAAACACATTTTAGCAAGCAATTTCCCCACATATAATGCGCTTTTGCATGTTTATTTTTACTAATCTATGCATTATATACATATATACATTTAAAACTTCCCTACACAGGGCTGCCTTCATATGTCTTCTATAAATTGTATAGTTATTTATTTTCTTGACAGCTGATGGGAGGGTGCCACTACTGAAAAGGCCCTCTGCCAGTTTCCCTGTAACCTCACTTCTCGCAGTGAGGGAACCGTCAGAAGGCCCTCAGAGCTGGACCTCAGTGTCCGGGCTGAACAATGGGGGTGGAACAGCTCCTTCAGGTATACAGAGCTGAGGCCATTTAGGACATACTATATATAATACCCATATATGTAATCCCAGACATGCAATGCCAGGTTGATCTACTACCCTGTTTCTTTAAAAGATAAAAAAGACACAAAACTGTTTTATGAGAAATGGCATGTGAAGAAACATGTGTCCGTTAACTTGTTCCCATAAGCTATATCCATAATGGGTGTTGGCTTCTCAGTTATATAACAGAGACCTAACGAGATGGCCTGCTTGGGTGATTAAGATACCATGGAACCATCACATGAGATCATAGCTCTTATTATTAAGTAAAAAAAAGTTTCTGTTCTGAGAAGATTCAATCCATTTAGCAGTATGTGATTCTGAAAAGATTGCAGTGTTTGGAACTTTTTAGTTTAGAGCAAAGGCGAGTGAGACGTGACAGGATAGAATTTTACAAAAATTATGCCTGGCATGGAGAAAGAAGAAAGAGTTTTTTCTCCCCCTCTCACGACATTAGAACTTACGGACGTCCATTGAATGTTGGAAGTTTCAGTACAGATGAATGAAAGTACCATTTTGTGCAGCTCATGAACTTCCACAGAAGGCAGTGATGGCCAGCAACTTGGATGGCTTTGAAAGAGGACCAGGCGGATTTATGCAGGGGGAGACTATTGATGGCTACTATTTGTATGGGGACGCGGGTGGCGCTGTGGGTAAAAGCCTCAGCACCTAGGGCTTGCTGATCGAAAGGTCGGCGGTTCGAATCCCCGCGGCAGGGTGCGCTCCCGTTGTTCGGTCCCAGCGCCTGCCAACCTAGCAGTTCGAAAGCACCCCCGGGTGCAAGTAGATAAATAGGGACCGCTTTCCAGTGGAAAGGTAAATGGCGTTTCCGTGTGCGGCGGCTCTGGCTCACCAGAGCAGCGATGTCACGCTGGCCATATGACCTGGAAGTGTCTCCGGACAGCGCTGGCCCCCGGCCTCTTGAGTGAGATGGGCGCACAACCCTAGAGTCTGTCAAGACTGGCCCGTACGGGCAGGGGTACCTTTACCTTATTTGTGCTTTGCTCTGCCTCCACAGCTGGTATGCTTCTGAATACCAGTTGCTGGAGTCCACAGGCGGGGAGAGCTATTCTTGTGTTCAGATCTTGCTGGTGGGTTCCCCACAGGCCTCTGTTTGTCCACTGTGACAACAGCAGGCTGGACTAGATGGCCCATTGGCTCAATCCAGCAGGCTCTTCTTATGTTCTTACTCTGAGTAAAACTATGGTGAATTCTATCCTTGACTTATATCTTCAGTTTACAGTGGACGCTCGGGTTGTGAATGCGATCTGTGCGGGATGCATGTTTGCAACCCGCAGCAGTGCATCTGCACACGCGCGGGTTGCGATTCTGCGCATGTGCAAAGCACGATTTAGCACTTCTGCGCATGTGCGACCGCCAAAACCCGGAAGTAACCCGTTCCAGTACTTCTGGGTTTCGGCGGGTCCGTAACCCCCCCCCCAAAAAACGCAACTTGAAGCATCTGTAATCTGAGCTATGACTGTATTTGTCACTCTTCATGCAACATCACACAAAAAGCAGAAAACACACAGCAACAATGAGCAAGTAGAAGAAAACAACACATGACAAAACAATCACAAGACAAAGTCCCTTGGAGGGCTATCAGTGGAACTACGCAGAAGTAGGCATTCTTCACCCATCTCCCCCTTCGTGCTTCTTGAAGTAGAAGCTTTCAAAGCAGTTCTCTTGCTTTTCATGTCTTCATCCTTTTCTACCTTCATCAGTTTGCACTGACTCCTCCTGTCTCTTCTGATGAAAGCCAGAGGAAGGGCTTGAGAAGTAAACTCTGGCATCTCATCTCAGAACAGAGGCTTCCACACTCCGTGCAAATGAGGATTGTGGACATTCATAGTATCGCTTGCCGCTGTTATTTGTATCACTTGATGTCTTCATTGACATCTCTTCCCTCTCCTTCATTTGGCGATGCCACCACACAGCCAAACCTGAGTGGTTATATAGCAAAGCACCATGATCCTGTTCACCGTTTAATCTCTGATTCGCTTGGAACACTGATGTGACTAATTCAGGAAGCACTACCTTCGCTTGCAATTGATTTCTCTTGCCCAAATCCGGTTGGCTATGTTGCAGCATGCTATCAACCCATTCGTTTTCCGTGTGATCCCTGAGTAGTTGGAACCACATTACAAACCCAGGAAGGAGAAAGAAACAGAAACTAGGGGCAGAATTGGCTAGGAAAATCAATGGCACAGAACAATACAGTGGTGCCTCGCAAGACGAAAAGAATCTGTTCCGCGAGTCTCTTCGTCTAGCGGTTTTTTCATCTTGCGAAGCAACCCTATTAGCGGATTAGCACTATTAGCGGTTTAGCGGCTATTAGCGGCTATTAAAGGCTTAAGGGATTAGCGGATTAGCTGCTAAATGGCTATTAGCAGCTTAGTGCCTTAGAAAAAGGGGGTGGGGAGTGAAAAAAAACCCTAGGAATCGCAAGACATTTTCGTCTTGCCCATAGAGAAATTCGTCCTGCGAAGCACACTGAAAAACGGAAAACCCTTTCGTCTAGCGGGTTTTCCATCTTGCGAGGCATTCGTCTTGCGGGGCACCACTGTATTTCGAAAAGTTAAATATTAACAGACATTGTTTCTCAGGAAATACAACTAGCCCCTTCCTTCCAAGTTGCCATTTTGGGCCCAAAATTCAAAACTGGGGACAATTTTGTGTGGCCCTTATTTAAATTTTTAAAGGTTCCATCTATTTAGCTAAAGTTTGTTTTCTCTAGTATACTTGTATATTACTCAGAAGATGCATTATATCTCTCCCCAAGGAATCACCCATATTTCTACATCCTTCGGGGAAAGTCAGCACTTCACATCCATACTCCTTGGACCCATTACAGCTGAAACACATGGATAGCAGCCCTTTTTGTGGCAACCTCTGTAAATGAAAAGGTGCCACATTCATTTATTATAATGTAAGCAATTCAGTGCAAAAGTTAAACATACCTGGAGAGTGACAAGGTCAGGAAAAAAAAATACTGACTCTCCTCTTGTAAAAAAAAAAGGGGGGGGAAGGCACGTTTGCTAAGGGTTTTCATTAAAACCAAAGAACCTGCATTTTAATGATATATATTCAGAAGCCTTAGCTTTGTAGAGAGAAGATTGAACTTCTTCCAAGAGCCCCTTTGAGTTTGTGCAGTCCCATACCACATCCCAACAGTTGCCCACAGGGTTAACAAAATATTTGATCTGTAGGTAGGGACTGGGAACCAGAATCATAGTGGGTGTGTTGGAAATGTCCTAGAACAATGCATCTTGACCTTTGCCCGAGAAGGCCACTCTCCCATATTTTCGACTGGTGTACATCTAAATATAGGTGCACATTCAGGAATATCTTGAATTATGTGCTTGTGTTCCAACAAAATCTCCGTAATAAGAGGAGTGGATTTCAAAGAGCACATGAGTCTTCCGGTGCCTTAGGGACACCACTTTTCTCCAATTATTGACCTAGTTTCAAATCAATATATAAATACTAGTAAATTTCGCTTGCATCGAGAATGCAGAGATACCTGCTCCCTGCCTGCTGGTGAAAATGTGTCTTTTTAAAAAAGCGTATGGAGAGGAAATGGAAATCTCCAAGCCTAATCTTCCAACCCATGAATTTTGAACATGCTCTTTGCTGAAGTACTGGCCCCTCTTAGAAGGGTGCAAGTGGGACCTGCAACAAAATATTGCAGTCAGAATTATCATGCAGTGACCCCAAAATGGACATCTTCTGCTGTTGCCATTGTAATCTGGAATGAATGGCCTTCCTTCTGGGGAACATGAAGCAGTTGCTCCAGAAATCTTGTGAAGACTCATATTTTTGCCCAGGCCTTTAATTTTGGAGCTTTTAAAAGATGTCTAAGTTCTCTGAATTCCTGTTTTATTTGCCTTTATGTGTTTCTGTACTGCTGTTTTATTCATTTTTGTTTCAATGTTTTAAGGATACATTGTTTGTTGCTTTAGACTATACACCTCTTAGATATTTTTGAAGTACAGTGGTACCTCGAGTTACATATGCTTCAGATTACAGATGCTTCAGGTTACAGACTCCGCTAACCCAGAAATAGTACCTTGGGTTAAGAACTTTGCTTCAGGATAAGAACAGAAATCGTGCTCCGGTGGCGTGGCAGCAACATTAGCTAAAGTGGTGCTTCAGGTTAAGAACAGTTTCAGGTTAAGAACAGACCTTCAGAATGAATTAAGTACTTAACCCGAGGTACCACTGTACGAAAGTACCACTGCAGTTTGAAAGCACATCAAAGTGCAAGTAGATAAATAGGTACCACTCCGGCGGGAAGGTAAACGGCGTTTCCGTGCGCTGCTCTGGTTCACCAGAAGCAGCTTAGTCATGCTGGTCACATGACCCGGAAGCTGTACCAATAAAGCAAGATGAGCGCTGAAACCCCAGAGTCGGTCATGACTGGACCTAATGGTCAGGGGTTCCTTTACCTTTACCACTGTACAGTCAAACCTCAGCTCCCAAATGCCCCTGTTACTGTATATTTCAGCTCCCGGATGCCGGAAACCTGGAAATGTGTGTTTTGGTTTTTGAATGTTTTTTGGAAGCCAAACATCCGACGGGGCTTCCGCTTGAGTGCAGGAAGCTCCTGCAGCCAATCAGAAGCTGCGGCTCGGTTGTTGAACATTTCGGACGCCGAATGGGCTTCCGGGACTGATTAAGTTCGACAACCAAGGTTTGACTGTATTAGGTAGTTCATTGCAGCAGCTAAAAAAGCCAATGCAATTCTGGGCTGCATCAATAGGAGTATAGCATCTAGATCAAGGGAAGTAATAGTGCCACTGTATTCTGCTCTGGTCAGACCTCACCTGGAGTACTGTGTCCAGTTCTGGGCACCACAGTTCAAGAAGGACACTGACAAACTGGAACGTGTCCAGAGGAGGGCAACCAAAATGGTCAAAGGCCTGGAAATGATGCCTTATGAGGAACGGCTAAGGGAGCTGGGCATGTTTAGCCTGGAGAAGAGGAGGTTAAGGGGTGATATAATAGCCATGTTCAAATATATAAAAGGATGTCACATGGAGGAGGGAGAAAGGTTGTTTTCTGCTGCTCCAGAGAAGCGGACACGGAGCAATGGATCCAAACTACAAGAAACATTAGGAAGAACTTCCTGACAGTAAGAGCTGTTTGACAGTGGAATTTGCTGCCAAGAAGTGTGGTGGAGTCTCCTTCTTTGGAGGTCTTTAAGCAGAGGCTTGACAACCATATGTCAGGAGTGCTCTGATGGTGTTTCCTGCTTGGCAGGGGGTTGGACTCGATGGCCCTTGTGGTCTCTTCCAACTCTATGACTCTATGATTCTATGAATCACACACACACACACACACGCACGCACGCACACACACACACACACACACACACACACTATATAACCATACTGACAATGCTTACGACTCCCACCAGCCCCAGCCAGCATTGCTGATGTCCAGCGATGAGGGAACTTCTGCAACATCTGGAGAGCGTTGGGTTGGGGAAGCCCAAATTATATGTTATAGATTCTTGTTGCTCCCCTTTTGTCCTATGCACTCCCAGCAGTTTCCAAACATCTTCGCCGCATGCTTCTCAGAACCTTCCGCCTCGCAGAGAAGCGAGCCAGATTAGAGCAGCCGAGAGGGCGGAGAGGAGCGTTTTGTCTCCCAAATATTGTAATTGATTTAGCAGCAGTTTAAAAACAATGTTGAGCATTGTCAAGGATGCTCCTCTGTGGCATTAAATCAAGTTCCTCGAGATGGATTAGACGCTATCCACATGCTATCTGAAAAATCTCAAGGGCTGTTTCTCGCTCGGCAATTTACGATTGCCTTGTTAGAGAATTGCATATTGGGCCTCTCTAGAGTCCGAGGAGGAGCAGAGATGAATAGCATGTAAACCCCATTGAACAATTTCTTACTTTCTAGTGCAGAATCCCAAGAATCTTGTGGATGGGTCCCTTTAAAAAAATGCATGCTGCCTTATAGGACAATAATCATTTTGTAATATTCCCGATATTTAAATCATATTTATAATAACACAGCTTTAATGTAACATCCCCTCATAAAGTTCTCAGGGCATTTTACAAGATGCATAAAGCATGGGAAGGAAAATAGGAAATCCTAACTTAACAGAATCACCTACGGCAGGGTCTTGGAAGCAACCTAATGAGGCCGATATACCAAATCCTAAATTGACAGTTTAAGTGTTTTAAGTAGTATCTATAATAATTCAGAGATGCTTAAAGATATCTCTCGCTATAAAACCCCTCCTTTAACTAAACAGTTGGTTGAGCTGGTAGCTTATTTTCAGTTTATGGGTTCGTTGAGAGAGTGGAACATTTCGAGGTTTGTAATTTACAACGGTTCCCTTTAAAATGTTTAAAGGGGTCAACCGAGGGATAAATTTCTGACTGTGGTCTCTCTCTCTCTCCTGTTGCTATCCTGTAGAGCAGTCATGACCAATAGGAAAGGACCAGTAACCCAGTTTCCAAGCCAAGGAATACTGAAAGGATTGCCATCCTAGTCCACATTGCACCTTGCATCTAAAAATTAACTCTGAGTAGACCAAGCAGGCACCCAAGGTGGATCTAGGGGAGCAGGACTGGTTTGGGCACAAAACTTCTGGAGCACCGCAGCAGGCACTGCAACTATGAAGTCCAGGAATAGGCAAGAGGTGGGAACATTGGATTTTGGCATCGCCCAGGTTGCCACTGAAATTTGAGATGCCAAGATCTGCCACTGCAGGTGCAGCTTGCTACCTGCCAGGCTGAACACAGTCTACCCCTATATATTTTTTCTGCACTCCCAGTCAGGCAATGGAACAGAAGGTTTAATGTTGTCATGCATGACTTCTAGGTTGCCAACTGACCTGAAAAAAACAAAAAAAGCCTGGCCTGCTCACAGGGTTGGTGCCACTCAAGAGATAGGAGAGAATTTTGATTCTGTTTGCAATTAAAACCAAACCTGTTTATTTCACACTTTCTGAAACAATACCAGAACTGAGACACCACCATCCTTCAATTTTTCAATACTCTGAATTTTGCAATGCAGCTTTCCAACCAAGTCATGTATACACAATTGCTACACTAGGGTAAAGTTTGCATTAAAATGTGTGCATTGGTGTAAACAACACACAAAACTCAGTATATGAGGATCAGTTGCATATCCAAAAATGATGATTAGGTGAAATTTGCACTAAGCTGCTGATGAATGTTCACGAAGACTTTCTTTTTAAAAGATAAAAATGCAAACTTGCAAAAATGTGGAGAACCTAGAGTTGGAAAAATGAGAAACTGAGAGACCACAGGCTCAAAATGGCGGGGAAGGGCTGAGCCATCCAGGTGTACCTTATTGTCTGAGTTTGCAACCAGGGGATACATCAATAGCTGCCGGTTGGATAATTAGGCAGACAGATGGGAGGCAGAACCAAATTGGGAATTAGGGAGCAGGCAAAAGCTGATGGTGGAGAAACAGTTGTTTTTTTGACCAATAAATATATGCAGATCCAAGCCGGTTCTGGCTAGTCCTTTATTGCAATCATTTTTCATTGCAGCAAACCAGTTTTTCTCTTGAGAGATAGCCAAGAGAATGACGATACCTTTGGGTTCCAAGTCCTGCTCTTTTGGAAAAGCGCCCTCCGGTGGCCTCTTCATCATGTCTTGGGTCATTAAATAGGGCTACCGGGGGACTCTTATTTCAAGGGAATGTTGCTAACTTCAGAGTACCTATTTCCCATGTAGTATAGGGTTAGCACACAACTCTGCTAACAGTAACAATTTTGACTGCGTCAGACCTACACGGCTACCTACCTGAATCTAGTTACAGTCATATGGACTTGGCTTCACCTACATCAAGCACACAAGGGGTCTAAGCAGTCCTCCAGAGCAAGAAGTCCATGTCCGGTTTGCAATCATAGAATTGTAGAGTTGGAAGAGACCACAAGAGTCATCTACGCCAACCCCCTTGTGATGCAGGAATCTTTGGCCCAATGTTGGTCTCAAACCCCAGACTCATGCTTTAGCGACTGAGCTATCTCACCATCCAATATCGTAACTAATCATCATTTATCCTTTCGGGCAGTGGCGGAGCTTGGCATCTCAAATGTCAGTGGCGCCCTATGTGATGACATAATCCAGCATCTCTCTGCCTCTCACCTTCCATTGGTCTTCATAGTTGCAGTACCCCAACAGTTCTGCACCCAGAGTGACTGAACTGGTCATGCTCCCCTAGATGTGCCTTTGCTTTCAGGCCAGTGCCTCATCATTGCACTCTGTCTTTCAGAACTGATGCTGGACAGTCCACACACGAGGCTCTGTATGGATGAGCAGATGTACTCTCTGGAACCATTGTTTTTCTTTAAAAAAAAACTGGGTGAATTGTCAAATGCCCACTAGATGTTGGGAGTGGAGTGCAAATCAAAACACTGAATGGGGTCCAGAGCAAGGCCCCAGGACCTGGTATGTGGTGATTATTATTTCTCATTTATAGCATTCATTACCTGCACTTTGCCACAAGGTCCCAGGGTACTGGGCACCAGTACTTAACAGTGAACTGGTGGCACCACTGTTTTGGACTATTTTGTTACTGAAATCAGGCAGGCACCTGCAATTCTGATCTTTTATCAGCTGTTTACAATGTTTCCCTTTCTCTGTTAATTAATTTGATTCAATGTTGGTCATATGCCTCCAGTTTATGATTTTATGATATTTTAATGATTCTCTTGTATACCACCTTGATTTTTTTTTAATGAGTTGGCAGTTTATAAATGCTCTAATAAATAAGTAAGTGCTGCTAGCTCCCTGCTACGGGGACTGTGCATGAAGAAGTTTCTTAAAAACTTTGAAGGGGAGATAGCACTCTGGATAGCTCAGTTGGTTAGAGCGTGGTGCTGATAAGGCCAAGGTTACAGGTTCGATTCCCGGAAGGGACAGCTGCATATTCCTGCATTGCAAGGAGTTGGACTGAATCCTCCTCAGGGTCCCTTTGAATTCTATGATTCTACGTAAATACCATCCATGTAAAAAACAAACAAACAAACAAAAACACCACTCAGGCAAATTTGCACATTGTTGCTGTTTTATATGTTTTATATACTGCTTAATTGACAAAGTAGCTTCTAAGCAGTTTACAAATATAAAACCAAGTACAAAAAATAGCATTAATTCAACGAGGCAAATGCACCCCCCACCCCAATTCTTTGGTGTTCCTCTGCAGGAAAAGAAATGCATTTTTCACGGAGAGCAAAGAAGTCCATGGAAATTGGAGGCAGCTCAATCTGTATTGAGCAATGACTGGCTCAGATTGTGAAGTGAGGCTAACGATAGCTAATATATATACAGTCATACCTCATGTTATGTTTGCTTCATTTTACGTTTTTTCAGGTTGTGTCCCGCGGCGACCTGGAAGTACCAGAAAGGGTTACTTCCGGGTTTCGCTGCTCGCGCATGCACGGTAGCACTAAATCACGCTTCGTGTATGCGCACAAGCACCAAATCATGCTGCGCACCTGCGCAGATACTGCGTTTCAGGTTGTGGGCTTTTCATGTTGCGAACGGGCCTCCAGAACGGATCCCGTTCGCAACCAGACATACCACTGTATGGCTGTTGGCTCCCAACATCACCTGGTCCTGCTAGGTCAAGAAGCTTCAATTCAGCTTCAGGCCATCTGCAGTGGTGCTGCTGCACAGGAGTATAGGTTAGGCCAGCAGTTCTCTAAGCAACATTGGAAGCTGCCTTATTCTGAGTCAGATGATCTAGTTCAGCATCGTCTACACAGGGTTCTAAACATGGGTCTCCAGGTGTTTTGGACTACAACTCCCATCATCCCTAGCTAGCAGGACCAGTGGTCAGGGATGGTGGGAACTGTTGTACACAAGCACCTAGAGACCCAAGTTTGGGAGATGCTGGTTTATACTGACTGGCTGTGGCTCACCAAGTTTTCAGACAGGTGTGCATTCCCAGCTCTACCTGGAGATGCTGGGGATTGAACCTGGGGCCCTTGGTGTGAGCCATGGCCCTCATCCACAGGGTAGTGCTGAAGCAGACCAGACCAGTGCTCATGGGGCAAGGCCCAGTGTCCCCATCTTGCTGAACAGCCACTGACAAAGACTACTGTTGCTCGTTTCCAAATGAAAGGAGCAAACATGCATTTCTACCAAAACCTCAAGGTCATTTACACCCAACCCAGCAGAGTGTTTCTCATTGCGTTATCACAAACAATGTGTTCCAGATATTATGCTCCATCCCGTATGCGCACATCCAGGGTGAAGTTCTCGCAAGTTATGCTGCTGGACCTCTTGTCTTATCGACTCATATCTGTTGTCACCAGGAGGCTCGGTTCCACAGGATTGTCTCCAGCGCTTTTGTGACATGAGCATGTTCCTGTCAGTTGACGAGGAAGCAAATGTGACACAACGGATGTCTCTTTATCTGAGGTGGCTTATGCACAACATCCGTTTCTCCACCTAAGGGGTGGAATATCTTTTCTGCTTGACATGGTCTTCACTTCAACAAACTCCAAGAAGGTAGAAATCATAACTTTGGGAGGCCGCTAGCTATAAAGGCAGAGGTTTTGGGAATAGGCCCTTCACTTCCTCTTTGTGTTCCAGCCTTTCTGGGACTCTTGTCGTCCAAAGTCCTCCTTCCCACCGGATTTTCCTCCACTCCTAGCACCTTCATTTTTTGATAGATTGCTTAGCACTGTGCCTGGATTGCGATGCTGCTTCTGGCTTCATACCTCTTTGAATGTTTGATGCATAGATGCTAAGGACTGGTTTACAAAGGCCTCTTCCATCGCTTGACCAATTCAGTGTCAAGTAGAGTGAATGAGAACCTAGGAAGACCCTGCTAGATTCAACCAGTAGCCCTCCTAGCCCAGCATCCTGTTCTCACAGTAGCCAACCTCATGAAGGACCCAAGCAGAAGAACACTCCCCTGTGGTTTCCAGCAAATAATATTCAGAAGCATTACTGCCTCTGACTGTAGCAGCAGAGCATAGCCACTATGGCTAGTAGCCATTGATGGTCTTATCCTTATCCTTGTCCTTGTCCAATCCTGGTGCAGCAATAAAATTGCCAGAGTATTTGCTAAGCTAAGCAGGGTCCGGTATGGTTTCAGTTGGATGGGGGACCGTCCCTTCCAACTCTACAGTTCTATGATTCTTAGTTGGTAGCCATTATTTCCTCCTGTGAATCCCAGAGTTTACGTACGATCAAACAACAACAGCATTCATATTGCTTAACATGACCAAAGACACAATGGGATTCAAAAGAGTCAAATTAACACATTTGACTGTTCACCAGCCACACCCCACCAACTGGGGATGGTGAAGCTGTGGCCTCCCAGATGTTAGAGGACTTCCAACTCCTCTCAGTCTCTTCCAGCACAGCCAATGATGAAGGACGATGGGAGCTGCAGTCTAACAACATCTGGAGAGCTGCAGGCTCTCCATCCCTGGTCCAGACCTTTGAGTGGAACCTCATCTACTTGCTTCCATTTCCAGAACAAGGTAAAATTGGATGACAACACACAGGGTAAACATGCCAAGAACATTCCAGAAATTAGAATAAAATAGAGAGTGGTGGGACAAACCTAGACAGCGTCTTAAAAAGCAGAGACATCACCTTGCCAACAAAGGTCCGGATAGTTAAAGCTATGGTTTTCCCAGCAGTGATGTATGGAAGTGAGAGCTGGACCATAAAGAAGGCTGATCGCCGAAGAATTGATGCTTTTGAATTATGGTGCTGGAGGAGACTCTTGAGAGGCCCATGGACTGCAAGAAGATCAAACCTATCCATTCTGAAGGAAATCAGCCCTGAGCGCTCACTGGAAGGACAGATCGTGAAGCTGAGGCTCCAATACTTTGGCCACCTCATGAGAAGAGAAGACTCCCTGGAAAAGACCCTGATGCTGGGAAAGACTGAGGGCACAAGGAGAAGGGGACGACAGAGGACGAGATGGTTGGACAATGTTCTCGAAGCTACCAACATGAGTTTGACCAAACTGTGGGAGGCAGTGGAAGACAGGAGAGCCTGGCGTGCTCTGGTCCATGGGGTCACGAAGAGTCGGACACGACTAAACAACAACAACAACAACAACAACAACAACAAGAGAGTTGTGGGAAAGCTGCTCTTAAGAAACAGCAGCAAATGCAGGAAGGCCTTAGGAACTAAGAAGGCTACGTTATACTGAGTCAAAGCATTGGTCCATCTCAGCATTGTCTACACTAGAGTTTCCCAAACTTGGGTCTCCAGCTTTTGGGGGTGCTATAATTCCCAACATCCCTGACCATTAGTCCAGCTAGTTAGGGATGATGGCAGTTGTGGACCAAAGACAGCTGGAGATCCAGGTTTGGGAAACCCTGGTCTACACTGATTGTCAGTATGTCTCCAAGATTTCAAACTGGAGGCATTACTAGTCTTACTGGGAGATGCTGAGGATTGAACCTGCATGCACAGCAGATGCTCTGCCACTGATCTACAGCCCTTTCCCAGCAATGGCTTATTAATAGGTGGAGGCAAAGGGTGTGATAAGAGCAGCAAATGTCGTGTGCCAGTTTGAACAGGTGCCATATTGAACCTATAACATTTTAGCATTTTGGAGAGGGGCATATAATTATGCGTAAAAATGTGAAAGCATTGGAGTTGATGTGCAGAGCAGAGGCCGGCTATGAGCAATATATATCAAGGATTCCTGGCTGGTCTGCTCCTCTCATTGCCGCCAGTGCTAAAAAACCCATGTGTCATTAAAGTAGCATCCTTTATTTGTGTTCGTTTGCGCCAATTCGGCATAAATAAAGCAATTGGACGGCCGTCAGCAGAGCTGTTTGATAGAATTCAGAAGCAGATAAACAACAAATAGGAAAGCAATTGGGTCATTAGAATTATAGATGTATATACTGTATATAAAATCCAAACAAAAAATCTTCCTCTCTCCATTATGCATTTTTAAATTTTTTAATTGAGCTGGCCTGCTGCCTCCAGTTTCCCTGGCAGAAGTGGAACATTTAGTACGTAACCCTTAATGTGCACTGCACTGAACCAAAGGGCTAGTGAAAAGAAGAAGAAGAAGAAGAAGAGGAGGAGGAGGAGGAGGAGTTTGGATTTGATATCCCGCCTTTCACTCCCTTTAAGGAGTCTCAAAGTGGCTAACATTCTCCTTTCCCTTCCTCCCCCACAACAAACACTCTGTGAGTGGGGCTGAGAGGCTTCAAGGAAGTGTGACTGGCCCAAGGTCACCCAGCAGCTGCATGTGGAGGAGCGAAGACGTGAACCCGGTTCCCCAGATTACAAGACTACCGCTCTCAACCACTGCACCACACTGGCTCTCAGATCATTATTGTTACCTAGGGGAAAAGCAGGTTTGGTGCAAAGACACGAGCTCAGCCTTCCTCACTTGTCTACACTGACACAGTGGCTCTCCAGGGTTTCAGACCAGGGGGACAATGTTGAGCAGAAAAACAGCTAGCTAGCAGGGAAAGGGTTAAGCGGTCCTCCCATCAGCATTCCTGCAACCAAAATTCTGTCGCCAACAGCCTGTTGTTGTTGACAATGGAGGAGTGTGCCTTTGGGGGTGAAGAGTTGGAGAGTTATAACACATGTAGAGACTGATATGGGAGAGACATGTTTTGTTGCAGCTGGGGCAGATGAAGGTGTCTGGTTGTGCTGCTGCAGATGCCACCCCATGGATTTCTAGAAAGGGCCCCCTGGGATTCATCATGTCAGGTCATTCAAGTGCACCTATTTTCCAGGGACAGTCCTGGTTTCTGATTTGATCCAGGAATGTCCCGCTTTTCCTTAGGACCTCCCTATTTTCATTGGAGAAATGTTGGAGGGCATGGAATATGATGTCCCTATTTTCATCGTATAGTCACTATATGGAAATATAGGTCTGTATAGTAAAAGCTATGGTTTTCCCAGTAGTGGTGTATGGAAGTGAAAGAAGGCTGATCACCGAAGAATTGATGCTTTTGAATTATGGTGCTGGAGGAGACTCTTGAGAGGCCCATGGACTGCAAGAAGATCAAACCTATCCATTATTAAGGAAATCAGCCCTGAGTGCTCACTGGTAGGACAGATCCTGAAGCTGAGGCTCCAATACTTTGGCCACCTCATGAGAAGAGAAGACTCCCTGGAAAAGACTCTGATGTTGGGAAAGATGGAGGGCACAAGGAGAAGGGGATGACAGAGGACGAGATGGTTGAACAGTGTTCTTGAAGCTACCAGCATGAGTTTGACCAAACTGCGGGAGGCAGTGGAAGACAGGAGTGCCTGGCGTGCTCTGGTCCATGGGATCACAAAGAGTCAGACACGACTAAACGACTAAACAACAACAAAAATTTTCATCGGAAAAATGTTGGAGGGGACTTATCTATTTTCATTGGAGAAATACTGGAGGGATTGTCATGTGCATCCACATGATATAAGTTTCTCTTTAAGTCTGGTTTGTTGTAATTTTAGCTTTTGGCAAGTTCCCCTGAGAACATGTTGCAGGGCTGGGTGTGAATCTCCTGGGCTGCACCCCGAGAGGTGTTGAACCTCCAGGCTAGCGGAAGGCAGAGAGCCCTCTAGAGCTCTCCACGTGGCCCTTGGAACTCTCATTAGGCCACATCTCCATCTTTCCAAGCCACGCCCCTCACTGGCCCCGAGGGTTGCATCCAACCTACATTTCCTCAGAGCAAACCCACTCAAATGAATGGCCGTGACTCTTTTTCATTTCATTTATATCCCGCCCTTCTCCCAGGAGTACGAATTAAACCAAATAACACTCAGAATCAATATAAATATTAAAAAACAAATAAGTACCCCTATTAAAATCAGAAAAGAACACCTGCAAACTCACCAAAGACCCTGCCACAGCAGCCAGTTAGGGGCCAAAGGGCTGCCTGAACAAAGCAAATCTTTGCCTGACAAAGGAAAGGATAGCAGAGAGGGGACCAGCTTAGTCTCCCACAGAACGAAGTTCCATAATCTGGAAGCAGCTGCCTAGAAGGTCTCAGTGGACTAAGTTAGGCACATTCCTTTCAGGGGGCCTACTCTGAGTAAGAGTCAGCTGAATCGCAACCCACAGTGTTTTGGGCTGAATGGAATGTGCCCTTAAACTCTGATACTGACTCTTGCCCTTGAGGGGTTTGCACCCATGTCTTGTGTAGAAGCTTCGCTACTGTAAAAGGTAAAATGGCATACCTGTCAACTGCCCCAAAGGAAAACTGAACATCCCATTTTTTTCTCGTGAGAGGACAGTGGCCAAAATGGCTGCCACAATCTCACACGATTTCAGGCCGCACTTTGGGGGGGGACGGTGCCCCCAAATGTACATTTTGGGGTGCCACACAAGATCGCTTCCCCCAAAAGTGTTTTTTCAAGGGCAGCAATCTTGCACCGTGCCCCAAAATATGCGTTTGGAGTGTTGTGCCCTAATTTTTTGGGGGGTGGGCGGGCTGCAATCTTGCATGGGTCATGGGACTCGTGCAGGAGTGTGGACCTGGAAGAGAGTGTTCCAGATTTGGGCTGTGTCCTGTTGGAAGGTGTAAAATGGACATTTGCTGTTCTGCCTCCCTTTTACCTCTAGCCTCAGCTATCACATGCCCCCCCCCCGAAGGCTGTGCAGAAAGGAATTGTGGTCCTTAGCCTGAAAAATGTCCCCACACTGGTATTACACACACACACACACACACAGACACCATACACTCTTCTGGGTAGACATGCATGGGATTACACTGTTCCATCATATATAAAATAAATTGAACACACATGTGATGTACCCACGGCTTCCTTGCATAATGAACTTTCTGAGGTTCATCTATGGGAACATTTGCCTTTAAAAAAATTGTTAGATTTCTAGCCATATTTCAATAACAACAGAGAACGAGAGAGAGAGAGAGAGAGAGAGAGAGACATAACATTGCAAAATGACAACCTGTCACTATGTAGAATGGCAGGCTTTCTATTCAGGCTGTATATACGCCATCCACAGCCTTTTGTGTGCATTGCCTTGACATCGTTTTGCCTTTATGAACAAACTGTGGAAATGCCATTCACAGCACATAGACTCCCATCGACAGCTTCTTGCCTTTCCTCCAATCACGGCGCCGTCGAGACAGACATCCGTTGACATTGTTTGGCTGTTGTTTTCCCCAGATTTGCAGAAATCTCATTTGGTTTTTTGTTGCATTCTGCAAAGTTCAGGGTGGATTGTTTCCAGGGAGAGAATTCATAAAGATACTGGGTTGTATTCAACAGAAGTCATATTCAGAGAAAACCTTTTAGAATTACTGGATCTTAGTTAATCATCATGCTCATCAACTGCAGTGGGTCTACACTGAGCAGGACTAGCGTTGAATACAACCCACGGCAAGTTATGAAATAGTAATTCAAAAGAATGGAAAGGAAGGCTCTAGTTTCTTGATATTTCCACCAGGCACATCCTCACATGAAATTTGTGTATGGGAGAATTATGGAGCTGAACACAAATGAAGTTTCTTAAGCGCAGGGATGGGGAACCTCGGGTACAGGGACAGGATGAAACCCTTTGTGCCTCTCCCACCTTCTCCACAAGTGCTTTTGCTTGGCTGGGATGTGTTTTCAGCCACTACCTCAACATACATTTAAAGTACCCTTATGCCACTTTAACCGTCATAGTCCCTCACCCCCAAATCCTGGGAAATGCACTTTGCTAAGGGTGCTGGGAAGGGACGCGGGTGGCGCTGTGGGTTAAAGCCTCAGTGCCTAGGGCTTGCCGATTGAAAGGTCGGCAGTTCGAATCCCCGTGGCGGGGTGCGCTCCCATTGCTCGGTCCCAGCGCCTGCCAACCTAGCAGTTCGAAAGCACTCCTGGGTGCAAGTAGATAAATAGGGACCGCTTACTAGCGGGAAGGTAAACGGCGTTTCCGTGTGTGGCTCTGGCTTGCCAGAGCAGCGATGTCACGCTGACCACGTGACCCGGAAGTGTCTCCGGACAGCGCTGGCCCCCGGCCTCTTGAGTGAGATGGGCGCACAACCCTAGAGTCTGTCAAGACTGGCCCGTACGGGCAGGGGTACCTTTACCTTTACCTTTAAGGGTGCTGGGAACTGTAGCCTCCTGGGGACCCAAAAACAGTAACTATGGGTCCCAGGATTCTTTGGGGGAAGCCATGACTGCTGAAGCGTTATAAATGTGCTTTACATACTGTAGTGCAGACGCGATAGTTGAACAGTGATAACAGGAACACATGAAATCTGCCTTATCCAGACTCCTGGTCCCATCTAGCTATGCATTGTCTATGCAGACTGGTAGCAGCTCTCCAAGCTTTTGAGCAGGATCCTCTCCCGGCCCAACCTGGAGATGCTGGAGCTTTGAACCTGGGACCTTCTGCATGCAAGGTTCTGCCACTGAGCTATGCCTGTTCCCCAACGCATCTTGCTTATCTGGTCGGAGACTAGAGAAGGATGTGTGTCCATGAAGTCCTCAGGCTGAAAATGGTTCTCCAACCCTACTTAAGCATGTTGTGGTTGTTTCTATTTCAAGAGCACAACCGTGCTCCTTACACTGTAAAGCATCATTGCCAGTCTTTAATTTGGAATGTCTTTCCTTCCAGTTTGGCTTTCCGCAACTGAAGCTCTCTAACTAGACTTACCTGCCATTATCCAACAGGCTGAGTTACATTCCTAGCAGGCATCAGACCATAGCTCTTTATACCAGTATTACATACCAGTCAAAAGTTGGAGCCATTTCCCTCCCATCTCCGTAGACAAACTTATTGTACTCAGTACGCAAAATTGTTCAAAGCTATTCTTATGGAAAAAGGGACGCGGGTGGCGCTGTGGGTTAAACCACAGAGCCTAGGGCTTGCCGATCAGAAGGTGGGCGGTTCGAATCCCTGTGATGAGGTGAGCTCCCGTTGCTCGGTCCCTGCTCCTGCCAACCTAGCAGTTTGAAAGCACATCAGAGTGCAAGTAGATCAGTAGGTACCGCTCCAGCGGGAAGGTAAACGGCGTTTCCGTGCGCTGCTCTGGTTCGCCAGAAGCGGCTTAGTCATGCTGGCCACATGACCTGGAAGCTTTATGCTGGCTCCCTCAGCCATTAAAGCAAGATGAGCAACTGGAGGTCAAGGGAGCACTGCCACCCAACCCCACCACTCAATACTGTATTAAAACATATCCAAACAAACAAGCAATACCATTATTATTATTTTTAAATCACCACTTAATTTGGATCTAGGGTGCTTGGGTATGTGAGTTTGGCTTTAAAAAACAAAACAGAAAACCCTTCCAGCAAAAACTTTATGGGTCTCTGCTTTGTGTTTGAAATTAAAATTTCTGTATTTAAATTTCCTAAAGCCTGGGCAAACAGACACTATTTCTTTCCAACTGCAGGCTGAGCTTAAATGTAGTTAAAGCGTGATTCAATTACACCCAGAAACCCATTTCATTAAAAATATCCCGTTTGCATTTTTTTTCCTTCCTAGTTAAATTCCTGCTTTTATGGCTTTTCCCTACTCTAATAGAGTAGCAAATCCTCATATTTTTGTACACTGCATATTCGAACTTGGCATTAGACAGCACACACACTGTAAAAATATATGGTATCATTAATAAAGTATAATGCAATACCCATTAGTCCAATAAGGAAGTAACATTCTGTGACTTTATTAGCTCATATTAGTAAACACAGCTTGCATTAAAAGCCATTCCAGTTTTACTCCCAACATCTTTAATACAGGCAAGGAAGGTCCTGTGATTATTTTTTAAAACCGTCGGTGCATTTCTGACACTTACTTAAGAGACACTGTCAATGTTATTATGAGAGTCTGACAGTTCTATGAGGTAGTCAGTTTGTGGGGCAAAATACACCTCGGAGCCCCTAGAACAGGATGGGGAAATTTTGGACCCTTCAGATGTGCTCAGTGGCCAGGGATGATGGGAGTTGTAGTCCAACAGCAGCAGGAAGGCAACAAATTCCCTAGAAACATTGAAATTTCCTCCGGAAATATGGAAATTTGCAAGCCCATAAATTTGCCTGAAAAGGCTGAGAAGACCAAAATGTTTTAGTCTGGTGCCAAAAGGACAACAATATAGTTGCCAGGTGAGCTTTCTTGGGAAACGTATTCCATACCCAGGAGTGGCCACCACTGAGAAGCTGTGAAAATTGCCTCCAGAGCATTCTTTCCCTAAGAATAGTTTTGAATAATTTTGTGCACTGAGTACAATATGTTTGTGTATGGAGATGGGAACTGCTGCAGCCTGATGGAATGCCTGCTGCTAATGATGGGGGGGGGGGAGAAGTCTAATAATAATTCTTATAATAATAGAAGAAGAAGAAGAAGAAGAAGAAGAAGAAGAGGAGGAGGAGGAGGAGGAGGAGGAGTAGTTTGGATTTGATATCCCGCCTTTCACTCCCCTTCAGGAGTCTCAAAGCGGCTAACATTCTCCTTTCCCATCTTCCCCCACAACAAACACTCTGTGAGGTGAGTGGGGCTGAGAGACTTCAAGGAAGTGTGACTGGCCCAAGGTCACCCAGCAGCTGCATGTGGAGGAGCAGGGAAGCGAACCCGGTTCCCCAGATTACGAGTCCACCGCTCTTAACCACTACACCTCACTGGCTCTCAGTATAAAATAATAATAATAATAATTTATTATTTATACCCCGCCCATCTGGCTGAGTTTCCCCAGCCACTCTGAGCGGCTCCCAATCAAGTGTTAAAAACAATGCAGCATTAAACATTAAAAGCTTCCCTAAAGAGGGCTACCTTCAGATGTCTTCTAAAAGTCTGGTAGTTGTTTTTCTCTTTGACATCTGATGGGAGGGCGTTCCACAGGGCGGGGGCCACTACCGAGAAGGCCCTCTGCCTGGTTCCCTGTAACTTGGCTTCTCTCAGTGAGGGAACCGCCTGAAGGCCCTTGGCGCTGGACCTCAGTGTCCAGGCAGAACGATGGGGGTGGAGACGCTCCTTCAGGTATACTGGACCAAGGCCATTTAGGGCTTTAAAGGTCAGCGCCAACACTTTGAATTGTGCTTGGAAAAATACTAATAGAGCAAGCTTCTCAGCGGAGCTGATGGAGTGGCTCTGCTTTCTTTTCCTCCATCTTTTCTGCAGCCTGATAGAATCTATTTGCTCAGTAAATGCAAAAAGTTATTTGTGTGTATGACTAGTTGCACGACAGATTGAAGATGGGAGATCTTTAAATCCCATTGAAAGCGAGAACGTACAGAGAGGATGGAGTGGAGAAATCCATGATGGATACGACTTTCAGTGGTTACTGGCCATGATGATTATGTTCACTGCTGGAGGCAATGGGACTCTGAATTGTTGGTAAACACCTGGGAAGAAATGATGTTGGATTCAGGTCCTGCCAGAGCCAGTGTGGTGTAGTGGTTAAGAGCGGTAGTCTTGTAATCTGGGTAACCGGGTTCGCGTCTCCGCTCCTCCACATGCAGCTGCTGGGTGACCTTGGGCCAGTCACACTTCTTTGAAGTCTGTCAGCCCCACTCACCTCACAGAGTGTTTGTTGTGGGGGAGGAAGGGAAAGGAGAATGTTAGCCGCTTTGAGACTCCTTAAAGGGAGTGAAAGGCGGGATATCAAATCCAAACTCCTCCTCCTCTTCTTCTTCTTCTTCTTCTTCTTCTTCTTCTTCTTCTTCTTCTTCCAGGCTTCCCATAGGCATTTGGTTGGCCAATGAGAGAACATAATGCTGGACTAGACGGGCCTTTGGTCTGATCCAGAAGTAAGGCTCTTTTTATGTGTTCACGGGAGGTGGCGTCCCTAGATACGCATTCTGATACAGATCTGAACGGATATTCCAACAGGTGTGCATCAGATCCTTTCTCACAGCTGTCATATGGATATAACATCTGGGCAGAAAGAAGCCTGCTTTCGTGAACTGATCTCCAACCCCAAATCTGATCATAATTTAAAAGCACATATGTAAGCACACACACAATATATTTTTGCATTGCATCCCTCTTCTATTGATATAGGACCATTGTGTAATCTTCTCCAGGCCCCTTGAGACAAGGTAACCTGTAGAGGGTTAAATTTGCTGGAGAAATTCTATGCATTGTAGGGGGAGAAATATTATTCTGTGCATTGCATTATTCTATGCATTGCAGGGGGTTGGACTAGATGACCCTTGGGTCCCTTCCAACTCTACAATTCTATGATTTTTTTATTATTATTATTTTGCAGAGCCACACAGCAGCCTGTAAAAAAGAGCGAGGGTCATTCTCAGCTGATCTGTTCAAATGAACCATTGATGAAACGAAACAAGTAAGTCAGACACTTTAAAGAACAATATTGTTAAAGCAATCATGTGCTTTGCTTCTTCAAAAAACTTAAAGGGCATTTATTCTCTGCATCTGCTGTAAATACAATGCTGCCATGTTGGCTACCTATAAGCAAAATTGTGAAGTGGGTGTGTACCTAGCATCTAATAAATAATAATAAATAATAATAATAATAATAATAATAATAATAATAATAATAATAATAATAATTTTATTTATACCCCACCCTCCCCGGCCAAAGCCAGGCTCAGGGCAGCTAACACCAGTAAAATTACAGTAAAAACATAATAGGAAAAAAAACCCCAATTTAAAATACAGGTTAAAATGCAATTTAAAATACAGCCTCATTTTAAAAGAGCCCATAGATCAAAAACATAAGGGTCAGACTGAGTCCAAACCAAAGGCCAGGCGGAACAGCTCTGTCTTGCAGACCCTGCGGAAAGATGTCAAGTCCCGTAGGGCCCTAGTCTCTTGTGACAGAGCGTTCCACCAAGTCGGGGCCAGAGCTGAAAAGGCCCTGACCCTAGTTGCAACCAATCTAACCACCTTGTGACCTGGGACCTCCAAAATGTTGTCATTTTTGGACCTTAAGGTCCTCTGCGGGGCATACCAGGAGAGGCAGTCCCGTAGGTACGTGGGTCCTAGGCCACACAGGGCTTTAAAGGTCAAAACCAGCACCTTAAACTTGACCCTGTACTCCACCAGGAGCCAGGGCAGTTGGTAAAGCACTGGATGAGTGTGAAGCAGAAGTGTCTTGGCAGGTGGGCCACCTTTGCTTACTGGAAGAGAGAGGAAGAGGCGCAAGGGGGCAGGGAGGTTGGAGCAGTGCAAAAGCACTGGCAGGTGCACCAGACTGGTCCCCGCTGCTGCAGTTGCACTGCACCAGCCTCCCCACCCTCCCTCCTAGTAATCTGCCAGGAACAGTGGCGTAGCGTGGGTTGTCAGCACCCGGGGCAAGGCAAGTAATTTGCGCCCCCCGCTGCACTGTCCCTCCCCCAGATAGTCCCTCGCTCTCTCTCCGCACCGCACTGCACTCCTGTCACCCTCCCCTCCACAGTGGGCGGCGACCCGGCGGCTCGGCTCGGATTCACACAGCCAGCACTGCAGTGAGAGAGAGTGAGTGAGCCAGGTAGGGGCAGAGAGCTGCGAGTGCGAGCGCGCCCCCCCCCCCCAGATGTTGCGCCCGGTGCGGCCGGCCCCCCCTGCACCCCCCACGCTACGCCACTGGCCAGGAAGCAAGCACAGCAGCTCTGTCCCCCAGATGAGCCGCTACCGCTTTTAAGTCCTTGGAGCGTGTCTTAACTAACCAGTTAAAAAGATGGTTAGAAGCACCTTCATGTGTCTTTTGCTATGTCTGGTTTTGCAACTGAAGAGGCTGAAGCTGGGGATTTGGGGGCTTCTGCACGCAATGTGTGTGCTCTTTCCCCGAGTTGTCCTCCAGCACCATATGTGCAAACCGACTCTTCATCCACACGTTGGAAAGACAAGGCCTTTTTGTAGCCCTCGCCGTTTCAAAAAGAAAAAGGAAATCAAATAAAGATGCACTTTGTTCAACATTCTTTACAAAAAATATTAGTTCTTAAAGCAGGCTTTCTTTCTTTCTCTTTCTTTCTTTCAAAAAAGAAGACTAGAGATTTTCAGTTTTGGCTTCTGACCAATGAGACAGAGAGAGCTAAATTAATTTGTGAAGCAAATTGTGTTAAGGGGGTAGCTGATAGATAAGCAGTCATGGGAAATCCATCTCAATGGAGGACAAATGAGCAGAACTTGACTTTCCTCTAACCCTTAATCTATTTATAGGAGGGAGAATTGGGGAATGAAGTACCTCTCAACAGAAGTTTAAGTCAACAACTAAAATTAATTGCCTCCACTTTCAAACTGTAGTATATGTATGCACTGGCAACATAATGAACTAGCTGATAGCGCAGTGCTAAATTCTCAGCTAAAAAAAAGTCAACAGAGCAAACTTTGCTTGAAAACAACAAGGCAAGTCACCTCTGAGCTTTATATATCCCTCGCTTCAAGTCACAAGCCAGTTACAAATTCACTTTATGAAACCAGAGGGGAAAACTGTAGTTCAGCGATACAGCAGCTGCTTTGCATGCAAAAGGCCCCAGGTTCAAATTTCGCCATCTCTAGAATCCCACCTGTAACCCTGGAGGTTAATGATCTGAAAAACAATGGATGCTCTTTTTGTGTGTGAACCAGTCACACACACACACACCTTGTCAAAATTCAATGTCACCTTGTCAAAATTCAATGATTTTCACTGACGTTCCCATTCTACATCTACATTTTCAGTGTTCAGGTAATGAGATAATTTTCACGGTGTTCCTGTCAAAGGATCTGTTTTGCGGCGTGTTGAACAGGGAAGATTATGAGCCTGCATTTCGACTTCCTCTTGGCTGCTGGCAAATGTGAGGTTTGTTCCCCTCTGGCTGACTTCCAGAACTCATTGCTGCAGCAACACAATGACTCAACCTAATCAGACTGATTCTAGGCTTAGGACTACTTCATTGCACAAGCTTAAACTGGGTGATCTCTGCTACGGGGTGGCTCAGCCCGTGTTCCCTCTCCATTCACATCTAAGACAGAAGGCAATGCTCTGTTTAGGGTAGCACCACAAAACGTGCAACGCCTTGCCTTGGACCTAGCCTGACCCAGACTGAAAGTAGGGGTGTAGGAGTCTCTCAATCTCACTTTCTCTCCATTTCTCATAAGAATATCAGATGAGCCCATGGTCCTGAACCTCTGTGTAAGTCCTGATGGTGCCCACAGTCCCAACACCAACACTAGAGAGCAGTCAGACACTCCAAATGCTCAAATACCAGTCCAGGCCCAAGACAACAAGCATGGTCTGAAATCAATCTGCAAGGTCAAGATCCTGACTCTGCAGAAGATCCAGGGTTGGAACACCTGGGGTCATTCCCAAAGTCACAATCTAGTGGAGTCCCCGAAGCAGCCAAGCTGTAGTCCATCAACAGAAGAAGTTGAGCCGGCACAGAGTCTTATTTGTTTTCTTTTTGCCCTTCCCAGTCTTGATTGATGCACCTGAGTTTGCTCTGGCTGTGCCTCTCCAGTTGATGAAGCATGTGATCTTCACCTGCTCTGAGCTTAATCCAGCTGAGTGACCACAGCTTCCTTCCAGACCTGACGAGTCCTATGATCTGCACCTGGTCCACTCATGAGCTGGGCTGTGTTCCCTTCCCTGCCTCTCAGTCTCCTGCTGTTCCTGACGGGCCTGTTGTGTCCACAGAGATGGGGACACTTCTGGTGATGTGTCCAGCTCTCCATAACTGTCAGCTGCCCCTGCAAATATCCTCTGATGTCCTGTGAGTACCTCTGAATTCCCCAACCTCTTTGTTCCCATCTTGCCCTGATGTGTAGCAATGGTGGCTATAGCCTTCACCAGGATCCTTTCCCCCCTTCCTGAGTGTCTTGCCAGCTCATGATGTCCATCTAGCCTAGCATCCTGTTCTCACAGTAGCCATCCAGATACCTGTGGGAAGCTTGCAAGCAGGACTTGAGCATGAAAGCGCTCTTGCCTTCTGTGGTTTATGGCATTTTACCATTGTACTGTTGAGAGTGTATTAACTTATGGTCTCTGTGTGTGGTTTGGGAGCTGCACGGTCAGGGAAAAGATAAGGCTGTCCGGGGTTGTAAAGACTGCAGAGAGAATAATTGGGTGCACTCTTCCCACCTTGGATCAAATTGTGTCATAAGAAAGCTGCAGAGATAGTGCAGGATAGTGCGCACCCCGGAAATGATCTCTTTCAGCTTCTGCTTTCTGGAAGAAGGTACAGGGTTATAAAGACTAGGACTAGCCGCCTGAGAAACAGTTTATATCCAAATGCGATTTTGGTTTTAAACGCAGTGTAAGGTGGTCTCTATGGGAGCATTTTGTATTTAATTATGGGGTATTAGAGTTTTTAGGGGGCTAACCAGGCTGGGATAGCTGGGATAGCAGGCTTGTTGGTTTTTGAATGTCTGGTGTAGATTTTTTCAATTTCGTTGTTCTGTATGGGACAATGACAATAAAGATTATTTTATCGTATCCAGCAACTGGTATTCAGAAGTGTTGCTGCCTCTTAACTGTGGAAGCAGAGCCGAGCCACCTTGACTAGCGGCCATCAATAGCTTTCTCCTCCATAAATTTGTCCAATCCTCTTTTAACGCCATTCAAGTTGGTGGTTATTTGTGGCTCCTGTGGGAGGTAGTTCCACAGTCCAACTAGCTGCTGTCATTTCCCCCAAACTTAAATTCAGCTCTCCGTGTTTCTGCAGGTATTTATCATTCTATTTTTAACCCTCATGAAAATTCAGTGTGAATTTATCCTAACAGGCACATTTTTGTGTGTGCATGTGTTTTGATTAATGCACCATTTTTTGCAAGCAATCCATCCAGACACAATGCATTTTTGCATGCATTGGTTGGGGAATTGCGTTGCAAAATTCAGAGAAGTGCAAATTTTGAGGGATTTGGTGTTTAGGTGTTTTTATTGGCCCAAGTATGAATTGTGCAGTTTCTCATGAAAATGCAGCCCAAATTGTATTCTTCCCTGATGAAGTGAAAGAGGTTCTAGCACCCTTTGCCACTTTCCTTGTGTACCCCAAACCTCACCACCACACAGGCTACCACTGATGTCGTGATGGTGTCATGTAGTGCCAATGATGTCATATGTCTGCTGCAAAAATCCCATGCGTGAGCAACACCCATCTGGAGACACCCACTGTCTCCATAAACACTTTCAGCAGTTTAGAGCCAGGCAAAGAGGTAGCGATGGATATGAAAAAGTTCTACCAGGTGGTGATTCTTCAGAACAGCAAATGTTCTCGATGGCAGCTGTAGGGATGTAAACAGAGTTAATTGTTATCGTTTTCTTAGTTGTGCTTATGTTAAGTATGTACATGTTTATCTCCACTGTGTTTATCGGAAGCCTCGGATTCCCCTCCCATTGTTTGTAAATATTCCTCACAATTTGTCTGCTTTCATGTATTAATGCGTATCTGCTCATTTATTTTGGGTAGCAACCTGTTTTGTAGCAGTATTTTAATAAAATAAAATTTAAAAAAAATCTGTGAAGCAGGCGGGAAAAGTAAATCACAAAACAAACAAACATGAGCTGTGCTAATGAAAGCTGAGGAGGTGCATTTGGAGAAGGGGGAAATCGTAGATTAGGATGGAGGCTTGCTCATTCGCAAGTGGGGCTTGCTAATCAGTGCCGACAGCAGGCCCGGCTGGGATCAGTTGCAATAGGGACTCCCCCATTGGAAATACTTTCTAGTGTGGCGGAAGAGGCACAGCACTTCGCAAATGCTGGCAACCAGCTGCTTCTGCCTTTGCAAACACACTTGGTCATGCAAGAACTTCCAAGAGCACCGGGCTTTGCAAGCGCCAACAACCAACAGATTGTCGGTGTGACGTTGACATATGAGAGTGCTGGAGGTGAAATAGTTAAACAGGTTACCCAATTAGAACCCGGGGGTGGAGTCAGAGGGACGATAAAACCAGCTCTGGGAGGGGCAAAAGGGGAGTTTGTTGAAGGAGTTCGTTGGGAGTTGAGTGGTTGGTTGGAGTGGGGGTGAATTGGGATCGAGTCTGTGGGTAGGTTGAGTGAGTGTAGTGAAATAATCTGAGTCAGGAACAGTTTGGGGCTAGGAAGACAAGTAAATATCTGAGAGGTGGTTTAGTGAGTGAGAGCAGGTAGCGGAAGTTATAGGTCTGGATAGGCACCCCATGATTGTAATTGACCGATACCCTTTATGAAACCACACACTTGTTAAACTACAATAAATAAACAGAAGTTTATGTTCCAATTCAACCCTGACTGAACTCAGTATTGTACCAGGTAGGGCCTGGGTGGTGGCAGAGAGAACTAAAGTGGTGGCACAGGGATCCATAGACGGCGAAATGTCTGGCGACCTTGTGTGATCACCACAGTCGGTTCCTGCAAAGCCCCGCATTTTGCAAGTTCCCACAACCAGCCGATCCTTGGCACTTGCTGCCTTTCGCACAGTGGTTTGATTCCAATGTCAAACGGGTTGCCTGGTGTCTTTGTGACATCAGGTCACTGACGGCTGGGTTAGGTGTCACAGGAGCTAGCCCACTCGTCGGATCCAGTTAGCTACACCTGTGTCAGGGACTGGCAGGAAATGGACGATTGTGCACCGGGGTGTGTATGCCTGGAGTCTGACTTGGGATGGGGAAGGGAGTGTTTTTTGGGGACCTGCACCCACAAGAATCAGAGGCAGAGGGAGCTTCAGAGCTGGAGGAAGAGGCAAGCCAAGCAGGTCAAGGCCTGGGTGCTGAAAACAGCCCCCTCTCCAGATATAGACAATACTGACATACATTGACTCAGTGTAAGACACTTTCCTATTCCCTTTCAAGGCTTGCCTTAGGTGGAGACTCTAGAAAGCTTGAATATGGTTTAAAATCCAAGGCATAAGATCTTAAGGTAAGAAAGGCCTGGACAGGTAAAATAAGAAGTGTTTGCAATAACTTGCAGGCAGAAAAGTCCTACTCCTGTTTAATCCCATTAAACCGACGCTTGTGAGAAACATTTCCATTTTCTCCTTCTCTTCCGTTGTTCGTTTCACTCGCTTGTTGTGCCTTTCTGTTGTTTTTAAGCTCACCAAGGCAGGGGGAATCTTTTCTCAACCGGTACGGGCAAGCGTTTAGCTCTGGAGGGGAGAGACAGGGGCTATGTAGTTGTGATTCCTGCATTGGAAACTTTTGATTTAGCGGGGATACCTGCAGGTTGGACTGGGTCTCCCTTTTGGTCCCTTCCAACTCTGATTCTGTGATCTGATACAGAAGTAATAAAATGGGATAAGGACTGGTAAGGAGGCGATTTACAATAAACCCGGTGAGGGAGAAACCCACCCCCACTATGTATTTTCTGATCAAATTGAAAATTGAGTCCATTCTGGATCAGTGATGTCAAGGAATGTGTTTTCACAGCTGATAGTCTATTTCAGAATGAATTTAAAATAACAAGTCCAGATGATCAAAATGAGTTATTGAGTTGGATTTCCATATTATGCTTTGAAATGGATTGGCATCAGAATGCTATTGTAACGAGATGCATTTTTGCAGTTGTGTTGTGGGGTGCTTTGCATGCATCACTGTGGGGACTGGAAGAATAAATACAAATTTTCCTGGTCACTTAGTGACCAATTGACCACCAGTTGGGCAGTTTATGTAAGACCCATAAAGCACTCCAAAGACAGTTCAGCAAAACAATCCCAATACAGTGGTACCTCGGGTTACAGACGCTTCAGGTTACAGACTCCGCTAACCCAGGAATAGTACTTCGGGTTAAGAACTTTGCTTCAGGATGAGAACAGAAATCATGCAGCGGGAGGCCCCATTAGCTAAAGTGGTGCTTCAGGTTTAAGAACTTTGCTTCAGGATGAGAACAGAAATCACGCAGCGGGAGGCCCCATTAGCTAAAGTGGTGCTTCAGGTTAAGAACAGCTTCAGGGCTGCAGAAGGGACAAGGGCGGAAGGGGAGAGAAGGCTAGGCTGTCAAATGCAACATTTTTGCATTTGCATATGACCATGAAACTGGTATAAAGCTGATACAGAAGTGTGCAGTATAAACCTGCTCATAGCATACCCTCCAACCTCTCTCTGATGAAAATAAGGATGTCCTGTTCCATCATCATCATTTTATGATTTATACCCCACTAACTGGTTTGCCCCAGGCACTCTTCCCTATACAGGGCTGCCTTCAGGTGTCTTCTAAAGGTTCTGTAGTTACTTATCTCCTTGGTTTGGGTGTGTGTGTGTGTGTGTGTGTGTCGCATAACTCCATACCCTCCAACATTTTTCCAATGAAAACAGGGATGTCCTAAGGAAAAGCAGGACATTCCTGGCTGAAATCAGAAACTGGGACGGCTTCTGTAAATCCAGGACTTTCTCTGGGAAATAGGGACACTTGGAGCATTTTTATAGTATTGTGCCATTAGACTAGTATATTCTCTCTCTCTCTCTCTCTCTCACACACACACACACACACACACACACACACCTCTCTAACACAGTAACACTCTCTCTAAAAATCTCTCTCTCAATACAACCGGAATAGAAAAGGTTTGGTGCCAATTTCTACACTAAGCGCTCTTGGCCTAGCTTGCTTGAACCATCACTGATGTGAGTTATACTCAGCAGAACAAGGTAGTCCCTCCCATCTGCTTCCACGCCGGAATAACACGAAGGAGCCGTTTCTGCAAAGGCTGTCTGCCTAGCTGAGCTTAATCATGCTTCCCAATAAGGTCCCATTTATAAATTCTTCGTTATTAATAAAGCAGAGCAATTTGCGGCAAGCCTAAAAGTTGATTTATACTCACGTGCTAAGGAAGCCTATCAATTTAATAATATCGGAGACTTATAACATGCCTTGTAACAGCTTGTCGCACCATCATCTGTTAAGCATTTCCTCTTAATGCATTTCATACTGGGCCTTGTAATAATTTGCTAGAGGATGCAGCTGCGTCTATTAAGCTCCCCCCCACTCCCTGAATCAATATGAATAGCACATTTTCTAAAATGGCAGGAGAAATTAAATGATTTCTGGATAGTCTAACGAGAGACAGAGTTTTTCTCTCTCTGGCTTCTCGGCTGGAGGAGAAATGCAGCTTTAAAACAACATCGCTTTGGATTTGACAATGCTTGAAAGAAGCAGGACCAGCCCAGCCCTACCATTAGGCAGACTGAGGCAGCAGGCTCAGGTGGCTGAATTGGGGTGTCATGAAAAGGTGGAAAGCAAATTTTCAGGAGTTTAGTGTTCTGTTGTTGCATTTTTAATGCCAGAGAGGGAAATTGGTGCTTGTGGGATTTTCCCTTTAGGCACCAAAATCATTTGGTTGGTGTTGGGTACTGTGCCCACCTTTGATTTGGGCAAAGGTCTCATTTGCCGCATTGTGTCATATGGCAAAATACCTTGGGGTCTGGTGCTACAGTCCAGGCAATATTTGATACCTCCAATGGCTACAAGTACAAAAAAAGAAAAAAAAAGTAAAAAAAGTGAGCAAGGCATTTTCAAATTCTTTACCATATAATAATAATAATAATAATAATAATAATAATAATAATAATAATTTATTATTTATACCCCGCCCATCTGGCTGGGTTTCTCCAAACACTCTGGGCGGCTTCCAGCAGAAAATTAAAATACAATAACCTACTAACCACTAAAAGCTTCCCTAAACAGGGCTACCTTCAGGTGTCTTCTAAAAATCTGGTAGTTGTTTTTCTCTTTGACATCTGATGGGAGGGTGTTCCACATGGCTGGTGCCACTACCGAGAAGGCCTTCTACCTGGTTCCCTGTACTGTGCCGAGGCTGTTTAGGGCTTTAAAGGTCAGCACCAATACTTTGAATTGTGCTCGGAAACGTACTGGGAGCCAGTGTAGGTCAACCATGTTGTTGAGGGTTGCTTGCTGGTCATACGCTCCAGCTCTAATGGGGTTTAGATGCATTGGGTGAAACTTGGAATTAGCAATGAAGGAGGACTCCCTCCATGGATTCCAAAATGAATTCACCTGGTCCAGGCATCGCTTGTCCCAGATCAGATCAATGGTTTACTGCATAATCCACAGTCTGGCAGATTCCATTACGAGGTCGTCCAAGGGCTGTGTGTTGTTGCCAATGCTCTCCCCTCTTGTCCTCTCCTTTGAGCCTTTTGAAATGGTACATCCAGCCATTGTGCAGTGTGTCAGGAGCTCAGCCTACACTTGAGTAGGACCCTGGCAAAGACACATGCCCAACTGGCATGTTCTCTCCCTCCTAGTCGATCGGGAGCTTCAAAAGCTTTCTTCAGCCTGAACATCACAGCGACTGATGCCAACAGACACCGGCACACTGAGGAATCTGCAGCGTCTGCGCAACTTGCGTAACAGACCTCAGCAACTCAGCATTTTGGCTAATCTACTTTATTTACATATAAACACACACAGAGCACTGCAACATAGCTCCCTCTCTCTCTAGCATCAGACAGCAAAGAGAAAGAACAATGGACAATAGTCCCACTTCACGGAACACAGTAACACAAACATCCTGTCTCCGTCACTTCCCACTCTGTGGAGTCGAAATGTGAAAGACAACAATCCCATGACTGCAATCAAGGAGCAGGAATTCTAACACAGGGCACACAGTGCCTCACACCCCTCGAATGAACGCAGAGCGAATTGCCCAGGCATCTGTTTGGCCCTTGTGAGAGCAGGATGCCTTGGGCCTGATCCGGCAAGACTCTTCTGATGCTTTTATGTTCTTATTTTGTATCTTACTTTACAGCAGTTACATCTGATTAGAAATGGGATCCTAATGAGTAAGAGTGAAATGCACATAAGCGAATAATTGCAAACCACAGAGAAGTTTGCTTTTGTAGATGGAGTTACCAAGACGCCCACTCTCCGAAGCATGGAAGCTACATCTGATGCCGTTTGTTCTGTTCAGCTCCCAATCGCTTTTATGAGTTACCCGCCCTTCAAGCTAAGGTCCTAGGGCGGGTTACAACATTAAAACACAATCCTAAAAACCAGTTTTAAACAACTTTGCAATCACAAAAGTAAAGAGCGTCCTATAAACGTACACCTCACGTGCCAAAAGCCAGGGGGGAATTTAGTTGTTACAATGAAACACATTTGACCAAATATGATTAATATTGTGGACTCCATGCTAAATACAAAATTCAATTCCACATTCAACACCATGTTGCACTAGGAAAATGATGCAAATTGAGCATATTTTCTGGGTGTATACACACACACACACACACACACACATATAACTTTATTCTGCTACCCTCCTAAATTTTAACATTTCAGCAGACATTGCCCTAGTACATCTTCACAGCCATAAATCCTAGAAATTTGATCTATGGTTTTAAAATGTAAACTATTCTTTGAAGTTTATTTCAGTGTTCCCCCAAAGCCGCGCCTCAAAATAGCGAAGTTTCAGCAGGCACGGCTCATATATTTTCCTTGCACGTTGTCATGCTCATAAGAACTAGAAACTTTATTTATTTGTGTGTGTTTTAATGGGAACTGGGATTCTCAGGAGGCTGAATCTTGGACTCCTGCAGAGCTGCAGCATGCACCCAGTTTTCATTATGCCTATACTGAGATCACAATAAACCTCAGGATATCTTGCTCCTTTTGCCCCCCACAGGTGCAGTGGATGGCTCAGCTGACGTTCTTTGCATCTTGCAGAATATGAAAGAGTTACCCTCTTTAACACCTACTTTTCTCCCTTTCTCCTGCTCCTTCTCCTCCTTCTTTTTACAATCCTCCTACATCTATGATTTAATCTCCCCCCACCCTCCAAAAGTGGCACCCTGCAATGTTTTTGGAGATTAAATTCTTAATTATAAATTTCCTTGCTTTTGTGAGTTTGCCTCAGATCCTTAACATTTTTAATGTCATTTTTATGTGAATTTCCATGCTATTTTAATTCATTAGTCACGGGCTATCATTTTTCGATGTAATTACTGTAATTTCATCAAGTGACATAATTACAGTAAATACTTGAAGTAATTGCCATTCGTATGGAAGAAAAAAGAGAGGGATCTGGAGGTGTAATAATGTCATCTAATAAACTATTTATGATGTGGGAAGATAAATTACGATGACATGTTTACGGCACGTAATGACATAACTGAGTCCTGCCGGCCTGCCGAGGGAGGCTGGAAATGACATAAATGAAACAAGCAATGACATCATGTGCCAGTAATAATGAAAGAGAGTTGGACAGACGTGTGTGTGCCCCTTGACTGCATTTCAAGGTTTCTTTGCCATATATATATATATATATATATATGCAGGTTTTGGTGTCCTCGGGTGTCTTCCCGTGTAAAAGTTGGGGTGTCTAGGCGACGTTTCGACGAGGTCTCACTCGTCATCTTCAGGCTGGTGCTTTCGGCTTCTTGTTACTGGAACAGAGCAGGATCTCAGTGTTTGAGTTCCTATAAATACTGTTGAGGAGGTGTGGTGTATAGCCTCCAATGTTCTGGGCAGAGAGGAGGTTCCCAGGCTAGTGTGCCTTTTCTTCTTTTGTTCCTTAATTACTTGAGGGATATCTTGAGTGATTTCTTGAGTGATTTCCTGAATCCCACTTAGGTGGGTCATTAGGTGTGGATTAGTTGCTAAAGCCTTCGTGTCTTGAACTCTTGAACTTTGTGAAGAGTTTTTCTGAGAAGATGGCTGTACTGCACTTGGTTGTGCTCTGGCTTGGCTTCGTGTATAGGGGCGAGCTGTGGTTTTGTGGCCTGTGCCAGCCAGATCTGTGTAGGGATTGCAGGGGGGTGCAGCATCCGGAGGTGCCACCCTGGTTTGGCTACTGGATGGTGTCTGTAATTTATCTGTGGAGAGGGTCTGGGTTTGGGTCTGGTGTGGTTGATTGGTGATGGCGTTCTGTGTGCCTCTGGATCTGGTGTCAGATTTTGTGGGGAGGGCTAATTTCCAGATGTCTGGCAAGCGGGATGTGTCGTCACGCTTGTTCATGTTGTGAGGGTGTTTCTCTATCTCGATGGCTTCCATGATTATTCTCTTGTGGTGATGTTCCATGTTAAAGAGCAATTTGGAATCTGCAAAATTAATTTCGTGTCCTGTTTCTTTCATGTGTTGGAAAAGAGAGGAAGTTTTTTCTTCTTTTTTGACGGCATTCTTGTGTTCTGCGATCCGTGCATTTATTCGTCTGTTTGTTTGTCCAATGTACGTGGCTGGGCAGACTTTGCAGGGTATTTCATAGACCCCTTGGTTTTCCAACTGAATTTTATCCTTGGGGTTTCTGAGGATATTGGCTATTTTTTGGTTGGTGCAAAAGGCTGTTTTGATATTGTGTTTATGGAGGATTTTGCTAATTTTATCTGACGAAGACCACTTGACAACTGAGTTACAGAATCTCTCAAATGTGTTAATTGCCAATGGATACCAGCAAAACAGGGTTACGAAGCTAATCCAAAAAGAAACACCCCCCAAAAACCAAGACACAGAAGAAAACAATGGCATAGCCCTCCTTCCTTATATCAAGGGCACTACAGATAAAATTAGCAAAATCCTCCATAAACACAATATCAAAACAGCCTTTTGCACCAACCAAAAAATAGCCAATATCCTCAGAAACCCCAAGGATAAAATTCAGTTGGAAAACCAAGGGGTCTATGAAATACCCTGCAAAGTCTGCCCAGCCACGTACATTGGACAAACAAACAGACGAATAAATGCACGGATCGCAGAACACAAGAATGCCGTCAAAAAAACCTCGTCGAAACGTCGCCTAGACACCCCAACTTTTACACGGGAAGACACCCGAGGACACCAAAACCTGCATTCCTGTACCCGTGAAAATCTACGAAAGCATATATATATATATATATATATATATATATGTAAAGGGACCCCTGACCATTAGGTCCAGTCGTGGCCGACTCTGGGGTTGCGGCGCTCATCTCACTTTATTGGCCGAGGGAGCCGGCGTACAGCTTCTAGGTCATGTGGCCAGCATGACTAAGCCGCTTCTGGCGAACCAGAGCAGCACACAGAAATGCCGTTTACCCTCCCGCCAGAGCGGTACCTATTTATCTACTTGCACTTTGACGTGCTTTTGAACTGCTAGGTTGGCAGGAGCAGGGACCGAGCAATGGGGATTCGAACCTAGGCTCTGTTTAACCCACAGGGCCACCTGCATCCCATATATATATATATATATATATATATATGGGAGGGGAGGGTGTTCTCGTTCTTGGGTCCTGCTCGAGCATTTGTGTGTCAAGGCCCCTAAGCCACTCCCAGAAGAAATAAAACACAAGGACACAGAATTTTAGCTTAATGTTAATGGGCAAATTTAGGCCACAACTTTATTGGTTACAAAATGTGAGCAGTATTGGCTTAGGCATTGGCAACAACTGACTACATCTGACTTCTGCCCGTCTTGCAGGAAGTCTGTAAGGGTAAACCACTCGAGCGTCCCCTGGGTTCCCGAAGGGGTTGTGGCATGGCTTCAGCATTGCTCCATGGTTTAAATCGGCCCTGGCCACGCCCCCAAGCAAGCTGATTGGCTGCAAGGCCCCATGGCGTGGCCAGGGTTGCCCCAGTGTGATGTGTGACACTGTCCCTTGCCCACACTGTGACTGGGAGGCTGAACGGCCCAACCTCAAAGTATCCCCACGTGAAGGTGGAACCGATTTTCCATGTTGGTGGGAAGGAGAAAATATGGCAATGAAGAGATTTCCCTGGATGCCAAGATCCAGGTTTGGGGCAAGAAGTCTTGGGTGAAAACGGCCTCGGCCCAGTAAACCTGAAGGAGTGTCTCCACCCCCATTGTTCTGCCCGGACGCTGAGGTCCAGCACTGAGGGCCTTCTAGCGGTTCCCTCATTGAGAGAAACAAAGCTACAGGGAACCAGACAGAGGGCCTTCTTGGTAGTGGCGCCCGCCCTGTGGAACGCCCTCCCATCAGATGTCAAAGAGAAAAACAAACTACCTGACATTCAGAAGACATCTGAAGGCAGCACTGTTCAGGGAAGTTTTTAGTGTGTGACATTTTAGTGTATTTTTGGTCTTTGTTGGAAGCTGCCCAGAGTGGCTGGGGAAACCCAGCCATATGGGCGGGGTACAAATAATAAATTATTATTATTATTATTAGGTGAGAGAACCCCAGCAGAGATTTAAAATAACAAAGTATGCAGGAAGGTAAGGCATAGAAATGTAGGCTGTTAGACCTTAAAAATGTGCCCTTCTAAATGCCATACAAAGTTTCCCAGCATAGAAAAGACCACACGTTTGGTAAGTTAGAAATGGTTTACTTACAAACTTTCCAAAGGTCAGATTCATGTGTTTTTCCATACAGCATTCAGGGAATGTCGCAGTCAAAGCCGGATTAGTTACAGTGGGGAAAGTTCCTAAATCATTGGTGTGGGATAGCTCAGTTGGTTAGAGTGTGGGGCTGATAACGCCTAGGGTGCAGGTTCGATCCCCATATGAGACAGCTGCATATTCCTGAATTGCAGGGGGTTGAACTAGATGATCCTCAGGGTCCCTTCCAGCTCTACAACTCTATGCTTGCTAGAGCCATGTGGTCAGTGCTTGGAGGAACCAGCTCAGCTCTCACACATTGGGCTGATAAAGCGTGTTCTCCTTCAGGGAGAGCACGTGTTGCGGTGGGGTCTACTGAGCCACCCCTCTGTTACCAGGCAAGGTCTCTAAAGATGGCCTGGGGCAGTGATTGGTTCACTGGGTTGCTGGGGTAAAAGTTATGTTGCAATTTTGGTGGGAGGGGTAAAAAGGTTTAAATACTCTGCACGCAGCCTTGTACTTTCTCTTTTGCTGCGTGCAACGGATCACCTGGAGCACTTGGACCGTCTGGAGGACAGTGGAGCGATCTTCTCATTGTCTGGTTACATTTCTTTATTTTCCCCTTCTTTTTAATCTTCTCTAGTCCCTTAATTAATTTAATTCCCCCCCCTTTTTTTTTTCCTGTTTGATTTCCCACCCCACCCCTTATCCTGCCCTTTGGGAAGATTCTCCCTGTACCTGTGAGCGCTGCCTGTGCTTAATCCTCCTTGGCTTGCCTTTCCCAATAGGGAGAGAGCCCCCATTAGGGGTTTTCTTTTGCAAAAAGGTTTTCCCCATTTTTGCCTGTTTAATTGTGGGGCTAGCCAGGGCGGTTCCCAGCTTACCTGGAATCACTTTCATTTATACCATCCCCATAGGTTGGCTTTATTTTGGGTGCGTGCAGTGCTGTTGGCCAAAATTTTAATCTAGCCTTGGGCGGGAGCACTATATTGAGTTCCTTTAATATTGCAATGAGACAAAAAAGGCAGAGAGCAGAAGCATGGAGGCCTGCACGGCCTGCACGGCCTGCACATATCATTCAAGCCTAAGCCTGCTACAGTTAGCAGTACAGTAAATTTCCAGGTTACCTGGAATCACTTTCGTTTATAGTATCCTCATAGATTGGCTTTATTTTGGGTGATTGCAGTGCTGTTGGCTGAGTTTTAATTTAGCCTTGGGCGGGAGCACTATTTTGAGTTCCTTTAATATTGCAATGAGACAAAAAAGGCAGAGAGCAGAAGCTGGGAGGCCATCACGGCCTGCACGGCCTGCACATATCATTCAGGCCTAAGCCTGCTACAGTTAGCAGTACAGTAAATTGTTAAGTTCCTGTGACATGTGACTCATTCTCTCTATAAGAATGTATCTGTTTGTTTGCAGGCTCACTTGTTGCTAATGTATATCTTAGGCAGACAGAATGGAGCCAGAGGCTCTCTGTGCCTCCAATGAGCACTCTTTGTATGCTCTTTAACTATGCTGTTTCCGAACAAGTTTATTTTCTGCAAGTTAGAGACGAGCCATTGTGGCTTAGTGGCTAGAGCGCAGGACTAGGACCTGGGAGACAGGGTTCATATCCCCCACTTAGCCATTGTTATCACATAACAAAACAAGCTGCTCCTTTTGGACTATTTTGTTGCTGGGTAGTTTGGCGCATTTGTGATATTGCTCCCAAAAAGAACTTGGGGTTTCTTGAGGAGGTGCTTCCCTCTAAAGGGCAAGCAGGGGTACCTGGACAGGCGGTGGGCTGCCTCGAGTTTGTTATCTCATTGGAAACATTTATGTCTGGCCTAGCAGGTGATCCTAGGGCTTGGCCCGCTTGGCCCTAGAATTTGATGGCCTCTGGCAGCGTTTCTGGCCTGAATAGCGTCCCCATGTGGTGCACAAAGCATTGGTTTCACCTGTTCCTCACATTGTTTAGGTTTTTTGCAGACTATGACAGGGCCTTTGCAGATGCCTCCAGAGCTTGCCTCTCCTGCAGAGGATGACATGTTGATGCCCCAGGTGCCTTCTTCCGGAAGGAAGCGTCTTCAGAGGCAGGAAAAAGCGGAGCAGGGATGAGGCTTACACCTCCTTGCAGGTAAATCATCACTGGGCTGATGATGATTCAGACATCACCTTGGACCTCTCCAGGGGACAGGGTGAGGCTGTTCCAAGTCTTTAGGGATCATCATGGATAGCTCAGCCGGTCAGCCTATGGTGCCGGTAATGCCTAGGTTGCAGGATTGGTCCCTGTATGGGACAGCTGCATGCTCCCTCATCACTTTACCCGGACACTGAGGTCCAGCGCCGAGGGCCTTTCTGGTGGTTCCCTTACTGTGAGAAGCCAAGTTACAGGGTACCAGGTGGAGGGCCTTCTCGGCAGTGGCACCTGCCCTGTGGTACACCCTCCCACCAGATGTCTACTACCAGACTTTTAGAAGACATCTATGGCGGCCCTGTTCAGGGAAGCTTTTAATGTTTGATGCATTACTGTATTTTAATATTTTGTTGGAAGCTGCCCTGAGTGGCTGGGGAAGCCCTGCCAGATGGGCGGGGTACAAATAGATTATGATGATGATGATGATGATATTGTGGGAGAGTGGACTAGATGATCCTCGGAGTCCCTTCCAACCCCACTATTCTATAAGTGGTAATTCACTATGATGGGAATGTTAGACGCAGGGCTGCCATCATCCCCTTAGCTCGCTAGGATCACAGGGACGGGGACATGTGGACAGCTCCACATTTCAAATGGAAATTCCCTGAGCAATAGAACCTGAAGCTGGTATGCAGGAAGCTGGCCCGGTGGCAGCTTTGTTGGAACTTCTTAGGGATCGTCCCTAAGAGAGCCCCATACGATTCCATCTGATCCATATTTATCACATCCCAAAGGCACCTCAGTGAATGATGCTATCCCTCCGGAATTGTTCCGTGAAATATGCATCTTTGGATCAGGCAGTTGAGCTTACCAACAAATTGGAGGAGGTGCCTTGTTGGCATTATGCAATATTGAATTGGCTGTTAGGCTGCTGCCGGTTCACCCTCAAGATTTTAAGTAGTTAGGCTTTAATTGGATGGTCCTTATATTCATAAGGCGATGCCAGTGGGTTGCTCAATAGGCTGTGCAGCACTGGAGTCCTTTAGCGCCTTTCTGGATTGAACATTGCGAGTCAAGACTCGTTTAACTGGGGGTATCGTTATGTGGATTATTTTACTGGCTGTTTCTTGTGACACCAGCCTCTGCTTAGCTTACTGGATGCCCCTTTATTCCCTGAGGAGCTGGGTGTTCTGTTGGCAGTGGAGGATAGTGGGTCCTACTGCCCCTTTTAACGTATTTGGGGCTAGCTGGATACCGTTGCTCAAACATCTGCTTGCCTGTGGAAAATCTGTTTGCCTTGAAGGATGTTATTCTTGTAATACTTCCTCTGAAGCAAGTGTTGCTTTGTCAGATCCTAGGTCAGTTAAATTTTGCATGCAGGGTGGTTGCTCCAGGCTGCTCCTTCCATTCCTGCTTGGCCAGGTGGTCTCATGGCCCGGGGTCCCTTCATCATCATGTACAGTGGCCTTGAGCCTGGCAGGGCAAGGCAATCACATGTAACCTAACTTTTCTCGAGTTTTCCCCATTGTAGTGTCAGTGCACATCTGGACTGAGGAGTTTAGGGACCGTCGGATCTGTCTTGGTCTGATAACCAGGCAGTATGAGAGTCCTGGCAAAACGGTCTTCATGCTCTGGCAGAGTCTTCGCAATGCTTAAGGTTTAATATTGCGTTTCTGCTCGCTTTATTTCGGGATCATCTAATGTTTTTGCTGTCGCTCTATCCCGTTTTTTCAGTTGGAGAGCTTCAGATCCTGGGCTCTGGACGCCCAGCTAGACCGGATTTTCTGTAGCTCCTTTGGCACTTGGCAACAATTATTAATTATGAGGAGTAGTAGCTTACGTTTCCCCATCTGCTTTCAGGTCTTATGAGAAGGCCGGGATTGATTTCTTAAAATTTAGCTGGCAGTCCTCGGCCATTCAGAGGAACCTGCCCCCATCCTCTGAGCAGGACCTGCAGTAATTCACCCATCTGCTGCAGATCGGATGCAGTGTTAAAACTATCAGAATTCAGTCCGCTGCAATGTCTGCTAGAGTAAAGCTTTAATTTTTCAGAGACCCTTCTAAAAGTGTGTCGTGCGCAAGGTCTCGGAAGGTTGGAATAGGCTCCGAACTTCACAGGCCAGCAGGCAGGAAGCCGGTCAATGTTTGACCTATGCAGTATCCGCAACAAGTTAAGACTTGTCGGCTGGTTCAAGATCAAGACAAGACTTATTTCAGTATTCCATTGTAATTTTGGTGTACTGAGGGTTGGGGAAATTGTGTTGGAGCCAGCACGGGGCTGCGAGTTCGGAGGCTTATTGCCTCAGGACTTTTCCTTATCTGCTTTGGAGCTTGTCATAAGTGTCTGGAGCTCTAAGTCAGACCTAGTGAGCAGGGTTGCCACCATCAGGCTTCCAGTCACAGGTGAGGTGGGCCCTTGCCCTGTTATTGGATACCGGAAATATTTGGCTTTTCGTTCCCCTGGGGGCTGGCTCGATCCTAGTGCACAGAAATGGGTTCTGGTTCGACAGGCATCTAATTGCTCACATTGTGCGCCTGTTATTGCAGCCTGCGGCTTGCCTACCGCTGAACACACCTCATTCCTTCCAAATAGGTGCTGCTGCAAAGGCTGCGCACTGGGGCCTGTTAGTAGGCAGGATTGTGAATACGGGTCATTGGAAGTCTGACGCTGACAAAAGGTTATGTCAGGAAGCATCGCCAATGATGCCTGTGCTGATGCCTGTCTGTTATTCCTTTTTTCATAGGAGCAGCTGTTCACATTTGGATTGTCGGCCACAGCATCATGCACTGAGCTGGCAAGCACCCTGACGAGTCTGGACTGGGGGCGCCATCTCAGCCTTCCTGCCCATGTTTCTAGCTCCAGTCCGCATCTGGATTGTGGGGCACAGCATCGTTTACTGGGCTGGCATCAGAGCTAGGCAGGCTGGAAGGGGACTGGGTCTTGGCCTCCCGCAGCATGTGCAGGTCTCGCTCCAGTCCGTATCTGGATTGTGGGGCACAGCATCGTGTACTGGGCTGGCATCAGAGTGAGGCAGTCTGGAAGGGGATCTCGGCTTCCCACAGCATGTACAGGTGCCGTGGATATCCAGACGGGGAATGCGGTGGAGTGAATTCATCCCACTAATTAAGCAGAGGGTGCTTTCACATGGCCCCCCTTTGGCAATTTTGGTGCAGTTGGGGGAGAATGATATGGCAAAGGTTGATTGCTTTACTTTGCAATCCGTGATTCTGAGAGACTTGGGGGAATTGGTGACCTTAATACCTACCGTTAAAATATTTTGGTCACAGTTACTGCAAAGGAGCAATTGGCAGGGCATTTCTCAACCCAAGGCTGCCGAAAGGGCCAGGAAGCGCATTAATTCCGCAGTGAGCAAGAGGGTAGCGGAATTGGGTGGATTGGTGATTTACCACCCAGATATTACCTTCAAGGCTCTGGCCCTTTACCGCAATGATGGGGTACATCTTTCCGAGCTGGGGAATGATGTCTGGTTGGATGCGGTAATTGGAGGATTGAAGGTTGGGTTGGGATTGTGAGTGGTTGGCGGCGAGCATAAGAGCTCGATTGGCGGTTAGGCATTGGTTATAAATCTGGTGGAGGAGGGGTCAGGATAGGCTGTGCCTGCCCCTCCATGGTTGCTGCGGAAAGGGAATTCCGTTGGAGGAGGGGTCAGGATAGGCTGTGCCTGCCCCTCCATGGTTGCTGCGGAAAGGGAATTCCGTTAAAGGAATCCTGGGGCTTGCCATCTTTTCGTCCAATCCCTGGAATGGGACTAGGGCCGGCAAGCCTTCGGGGAGCAGGCGGGTGAGAGTTGAGGGTTGTGTCTCAGCTCCAATTCCTCCCCGACTTGCTTTCCCCCGCACTGTCTTTCGGTGGTGCCCGGAAGTCAGTTCTGTCCCCAGGCGGGGGGACAGATAGTCTTAACCAATGCCTAAACAACCACTCACGGTTTGTATTTGAATAAAGTTGTGGCCAAAATCATGCCAAAAATCTTAAACAAAAATTACGTGTCTGTTGTGAGTTATTTGGGGGGTGGATTGGGGACCTCGACACGCAAAGCGTGTTCTCCTTCAGGGAGAGCACGTGTTGCGGTGGGGTCTACTGAGCCACCCCTCTGTTACCAGGCAAGGTCTCTAAAGATGGCCTGGGGCAGTGATTGGTTCACTGGGTTGCTGGGGTAAAAGTTATGTTGCAATTTTGGTGGGAGGGGTAAAAAGGTTTAAATACTCTGCACGCAGCCTTGTACTTTCTCTTTTGCTGCGTGCAACGGATCACCCGCCCACCCGCCCTAGAGAAAGGGGTTGTTGCGTTGACCTTGCTATTGCCTGTCATGGGGTCGTCTGCCTTTGAGCAGGGGCCTGGTAGGAATTTTTCCACCTGGCAAATTGGCTGGCTGGGTGGTTTTTGCCTACTACGTAGCAAATCGTCACAACTTGTAAGGTTGTGGTTAGGCATTGGTTATAAATCTGGTGGAGGAGGGGTCAGGATAGGCTGTGCCTGCCCCTCCATGGTTGCTGCGGAAAGGGAATTCCGTTGGAGGAGGGGTCAGGATAGGCTGTGCCTGCCCCTCCATGGTTGCTGCGGAAAGGGAATTCCGTTAAAGGAATCCTGGGGCTTGCCATCTTTTCGTCCAATCCCTGGAATGGGACTAGGGCCGGCAAGCCTTCGGGGAGCAGGCGGGTGAGAGTTGAGGGTTGTGTCTCAGCTCCAATTCCTCCCCGACTTGCTTTCCCCCGCACTGTCTTTCGGTGGTGCCCGGAAGTCAGTTCTGTCCCCAGGCGGGGGGACAGATAGTCTTAACCAATGCCTAAACAACCACTCACGGTTTGTATTTGAATAAAGTTGTGGCCAAAATCATGCCAAAAATCTTAAACAAAAATTACGTGTCTGTTGTGAGTTATTTGGGGGGTGGATTGGGGACCTCGACACGCAAACTGAAGGAGAACAACAGGTTTGATTCCCTTCTTCCCAAGGTGAGGGGGAGTGGCTTAGCTAAGCCTGGCAGGACAGCTTACTCTATGGTGTTAACCCCTTCATGCATTAATTAGACTTAAACATGTTGGTTATATGAAGCTGGTTGCCCCATATCCCACTGCTGGCCATTGGCCATATTATGTTTTTATGGAAACAGAGAACATTGCAGCTGCTAGTCATGATGACTATGTTATCCCTTCTACTATTGGAAGTAGTATGCTTCTGGTTGTTTGTTTCTGGAAACCTTGTGAGGGGCGAATGCTTGAGTGCTTGAATCTTGCTTGAGGATTTCCCAAAGGCATCTGGGTTGCCACTGCGATAACAGGTTGCCAGGCTAGATGCGCATTTGGCTTGGTCCAGTAGAATCTTAATATATTCTTACCCTGATTCAGTGGTGGTTTGTGGGTTTTTGAGCTCTACGGTTGATGCTGTGCTCTTCCACTCAGTGGGGAGGGGCAGCTTGCTCTGTGCATGATAGAAATATGCATACATGCATCTTAATCCTTTATTATAGATAAGGGAGGGATTTTATTCAGTTCACATTTAAAGGTGACCCTGACTAATTTCCCCATCTGAAGCTCCAAGATCACCTGAACACAGCTATCTTTCAAAACCCACACATTCTTATATTTTTCAAAGTAATGTACAAAACATGGGTATGCTTGGTTCCGCAAAAACAAAGCCACTAGAATGCCTATTTTACGCAAATTCAATTGGAAAAACACGTCAACGTAATGGGCTGTATAGTGACGATTGTAAAGTTATTTACTAGAAACTACTTCTCAAAATGGGACGTGGGTGGCGCTGTGGGTTAAACCACAGAGCCTAGAACTTGCCGATCAGAAGGTCGGCGGTTCAAATCCCCACTACCGGGTGAGCTCCCATTGCTTGGTCCCTGCTCCTGCCAACCTAGCAGTTTGAAAGCACATCAAAGTGCAAGTAGATAAATAGGTACCGCTCTGACGGGAAGGTAAACGGCATTTCCGTGTGCTGCTCTGGTTCGCCAGAAGCGGCTTAGTCATGCTGGCCACATGACCCGGAAGCTGTACGTCGGCTCCCTCGGCCAATAAAGCGAGATGAGTGCTGCAACCCCAGAGTCGGTCACAACTGGACCTAATGGTCAGGGGTCCCTTTACTTTACCTACTTCTCAAAATTAAATACAGTTTCTCATAATGTCAAAATCAACATCGTGACATAACATATTAAAATTTTAAAATGTAACTTATTCAGTTAATCGCCAAGTCCAGTATGTACAAAATGCAATTCCTATTTTTAAATTTCTTCATCTTCTCTTGTATATTTCTATCTGACAGAGAGTAGCATGGAATAGTTTTCTAAGTGTCTAATGATGATGATAAGTTGGTAGATATAAGAAACTGGCACTGGTCAATGCACATGTTAGGGAATGTAAGATACAAAAATGCATTACTTTAGGGAATAGCTGCTTTGGCAAAATGTGTACATTAGGCAAACTTTGTGTATATTAGGAGAAAGTCGTATTAAAATGTTGAAGAACGTTACCAAAGTCAATTTTTAAATAAACAAATCGCAAACTGATGTGGAAATGTGGGGAACTGAATTTAGGATTGGAAAAATGAGAAACTGAGATTGACAGCTTCATCTGTCCCTATCCTCCATTGATGTGAATGGGAACGAATGCTTCTGATTAATGGCATTAGCAATAGATTTAAATCCACTGCCCTGAATACTGGTAGAAAGATTCCTTCAAAGTCTTCCACAGTCCCAAGAGCAACTGGATGGCAGGATGGTTTTTCTGTCCATCATAGGTCTTGATGAGCAGAAATGCATCACATTCCATATGCTTTTCACCTGGCACCTGTAGCTCCCTGTGTATTCCGCCAAGTTGGCTTGCATCAGTGTGTGACATGCGCATCACACCCTAATGGCTCAAGTCAGTTGAAACTAGTGTGCTTCAGCTGACTGCACTTTTTCCAGGATATTCCAGGATAAATATTGCTGGTATTTGGCCTCCCATATCACTTTACAAATAATAATAATAATAATAATAATAATAATAATAATAATAATAATAATTTATTATTTATACCCCGCCCATCTGGCTGGGCCTCCCCAGCCACTCTGGGCGGCTTCCATGGAAACCAAAAATACAGTAAAATATCACACGTTAAAAACTTCCCTGAACAGGGCTGCCTTAAGATGTCTTCTGAATGTCAGATAGTTGTTTATCGCTTTGACATCTGCTGGAAGGGTGTTCCACAGGGTGGGCGCCACTACCGAGAAGGCCCTCTGCCTGGTTCCCTATAGCTCTGCTTCTCGCAATGAGGGAACCGCCAGAAGGCCCTCGGTGCTGGACCTCAACGTCCGGGCAGAACGATGGGGGTGGAGACGCTCCTTCAGGTATACTGGACTGAGGCCGTTTAGGGCTTTAAAGGTCAGCACCAACACTTTGAATTGTGCTCGAAAACGTACTGGGAGCCAATGTAGGTCCTTCAAGACCGGTGTTATATGGTCTCGGTGGCCTCCCCCAGTCACCAGTCTAGCTGCCGCATTCTGGATTAGTTGTAGTTTCCGGATCACCTTCAAAGATAGCCCCACATAGAGTGCATTGCAGTAGTCCAAGCGGGAGATAACCAGAGCATGCACCACTCTGGCGAGACAGTCCGCAGGCAGGGAGGGTCTCAGCCTACGTAACAGATGGAGCTGGTAAACAGCTGCCCTGGACACAGATTTGACCTGTGCCTCCATGGACAGCTGTGAGTCCAAAATGACTCCCAGGCTGCGCACCTGGTCCTTCAGGGGCACAGTTACCCCATTCAGGACCAGGGAATCCTCCACACCTGCCCGCCTCCTGTCCCCCCAAAAACAGTACTTCTGTCTTGTCAGGATTCCCTCAAAAATAGTACTTCTGTCTTGTCAGGATTCAACCTCAATCTGTTAGCCACCATCCATCCTCCAACCGCCCTCCATGTATCCTAATGTCACCAGGATATGCTGGGGATGTGGGGAAAGCGAGGCAGATTTTATGCACACCCAGTGTGTACATGTGAGAAGATGCTTTTGCAGGAAAAAAATTATGCAGGCAGGGCATGGTCAGATACAGTGCAGTGTTCAGTCTGCTACTTTTGGATTATTTTGGCTGATCTTTAAAAAGATTGTGAGCAGGACATTGTAATTTAGTGGGAAATTTGACAATCACAGCCAAAACGTTCATAGTTGCTAAATGATGTACTCCTATAATTTTAACTGAACATGAGTTGATCATCAATTTGACATCCTTCCGCAGGGCCTGCAAGACGGAGCTGTTCCGCCTGGCCTTTGGTGTGGGCCCAGTCTGACCCCCCTCTTTTTTATGGGACCCCCTTCTATGGGACCCTGTATGTTTTTCCAGGATCATGTAGGAAGCACCAGCTCCAAAGGCGCTGTCTCTTGCTGGCATGGACTTTTCCTGGCTCTGGGGCAAAGTGTCCAAGCAGCTGAGCACAAATTCTCGCAGCCCAGCGATGGTTGAAACATCATTGAAATTAACTGGTGCCTTAGTCACATATGTTGAATCCCATGCAGCTTTTGCAAGGCTGCCCATGAAACAATATGGAGCAAAAAAAGGCTCTCTACCTCTGATTTAGAGGGATGCGGGTGGTGCTGTGGGTTAAACAACAGAGCCTAGGACTTGCTGATCAGAAGGTCAGCGGTTCAAATCCCCGCGACGGGGTGAGCTCCCGTTGTTCGGTCCCTGCTCCTGCCAACCTAGCAGTTCGAAAGCACGTCAAAGTGCAAGTAGATAAATAGGTACCGCTCCGGCAGGAAGGTAAATGGCGTTTCCGTGCGCTGCTCTGGTTCGCCAGAAGTGGCTTAGTCATGTTGGCCACATGAACCGGAAGCTGTACACCGGCTCCCTCGGCCAATAAATTGAGATGAGCGCCGCAACCCCAGAGTCGGCTACGACTGGACCTAATGGTCAGGAGTCCCTTTACCTTTACCTCTGATTTAAGTGAAGCAGCAGTCTTCCATTGGGCTTGCATTACATTTGCAATCCCGCATTCATAGTGCACCACTGCACTGGCTTCCATTTGGTTTCTGGACTCAGTTAAAAGTCCTGCTTTTGACCTAAAAGCTTTATGCCACTCAGGACCCCAATAGCTCAAGGGATGCCTCTCTCCACACGAACCAACCCAGACCCTGTGTTCATCATCCAAGCCCTTCTTCCAAGGGAGGTGTGTGGATGGTTGGGAGGGGTCCAGCCACTTTTCAACACTTTCTCTTTCTAGTGTGCACCTTGGGGTCTCAAACTTCAGCAGCACCCTGTGCGGAGCCAAAATTCACACACCCCCAGCCTCTCGCCTGCCATTCTGTATCATAGTTCTAGCACCCCCTGTGGCTCTGCACCTAGTGCGACCAAATCAGGTGCGCTTCCCTAAATCCACCCCTGCTCTTTCTCCTGTATATGGTCTGAATTTTCAATTCAAAAAGTTGCAAGCCGGGATGCATTTTTTTTTTATTAATGAAACTGCAAAATAGAGGATGCTAAAAGATTTGCCAGCGTGACAGGCTAAATCAGCCTCCCACAGCTAAACAAAGCTATGGGAAGCCACATCGCCATCCAAAGAGGGTGATTGTATCGCTCAGATGGTCAGGGAAGGGACACATGCCAAAGGAATGACAGAGAGTTACGCTAATTCGAAATGATTAAATCAAGAGAGATGAGGCTATTGCCGGCTAGTTTTTGGTGCCCTAAACCTGATTGACAGATCATACCATTAGGCTGAATGATGAGATTTTGCACATATTTCTCCCCCATAAAGAGCGAGTGCTAGGGGTGACTCTGTTTGGCTGCGGCGGAGACGCATGCCAGGGTCTTTAGAATCCGATGGGGTTGCCAGCCATCTTGCGCTTGAAGGGCTGTCGAGCGGCGGGCAGGCAATTCAGCAGCCCAGACATAAAATTGAAAGCTTTGGAGGAATGGCAAAAAGGCCCCATCTCTCATCTCAATTTACGACAACAACACAAAAAGAGAGATAGGGGGAGGGAGCACTTCTGTAGCCGTTGCTGGGCTCAGTCTGAGGCATGGACACCTCCCAAGTGTGTGTTGTTTGTTTGCCTGTCTTCCACAAGAAACTTTTTTTTTTTCTATTTGTGATCCTTGCCAAAGCAGGGATTGGGATAGCATGAAATGTTGAAAAGCCATCATCGTCGTTGTCATCTGGAATGTGTAGGTTCAGAACCAGGCCCATTCGGTAGATGGATGAACAGATGGATAGATAGTGAGATAGAAAGATTGATAAAGATAAATAGATGGATAGAAGGAAGGAAGGAAGGAAGGAAGGAAGGAAGATGTAAAAGGGGGAAGCTGGTTTTCGTCTAGGTTGGCCACTTACACGTTGCCAAAAAGAAGGACAAAAAGAGATTTGCGTAATATTTACATATGCTAATTTATAAATATAGATGCACATTTAGAAATAATTATTCTAAATCGAATAGAATTGCATCTCAGCACACTGGAGAATTCTCCACCTGCTGCTGAGATGCCAGCCAGCTTCTTCACTATCTCTGCTTGCCCTCCTCACCCTCCTCACTGCAGTTCACCACAATATTTGCCCCCGACACAAAGCAGTTGAATGCCCCTACTGAAACAGGGGCAAGTAATCAAACAAGGGGAGCAGTGGGAATGAGCACCACTAACACCACCCTTTCCATTATTCTTCTCCTCTCACTCGGATGGTACTGGACTCTCCTTCCTCGGAGATTTCTAAGCAGAGGTCGAATGGCCACCTGCCATGGATGCTTTAGCTGAGATTCCTGCATGGCGGGGGGGTGGGATTAAATGACCCCAATGGTCCCTTCCAACTCTACAATTCTATGATTCTGTTATTCTAAACAGATGTGAAGAAGACTCCCTGTGCATTTCAGAACCCTGGTTTTCCAGAGCAGCAAGTCTCCACAAGTACAGAATGCCTCACAAGGCATTGGAGGGAGATGATTATGGTGATGTTGTGGGGGCAGACAGCTAGTCCCTGTGGCTCTCCCTCATGTGATAACTTATGGCTCATGAAGCTTGGCCTTTGCTGCCTTTTAAACGGGACTACAGCTTAAATGATTCACAAACACTTGCAGTGTGTGTGTGTGTGTGTGTGTGTGTGTGGCTTCTCCACAAAATCACCTGGCTTGAAGAATTTTGCTTTTCGTCTTAACATATATAGCAGCAAGCAACCAGGCCCTTCTTATAGCAGTACAATGGTACCTGGGGTTACAAACGCTTCAGGTTACAGACTCCACTAACCCAGAAATAGTACCTCGGGTTAAGAACTTTGCTTCAGGATGAGAACAGAAATCGCGCGGTGGCGGTGCAGCAGCAGCAGCAGCAGGAGGCCCCATTAGCTAAAGTGGTACCTCTGGTTAAGAACAGTTTCAGGTTAAGAATGGACCTCCAGAACGAATTAAGTATTTAACCCGAGGTACCACTGTACATCCCAAAACTGCTGCCAACCAATTTAGGAAGGATGAAGGTATAAAAAGCCAAAAGTGTAAACTAAAGAGTGCGACAACAACAACAACAAAAAAAAGTTCTTCAGTTTCAACAAGAGCTTTGGAAGCTGCTGCGCCTTTCAGTATTCTGTTTCCCAGCGATGATCATCTTAACAAAATAAAGCCTTTGAAAAGGAACTTGTATTCACAGCCTGATTGCTCTGTCTGTCTTATTGACAAGCAGAGTTGTCATTTGACCAAATTGAATACAGGTAGCATTTGCATTGCCCCTCCTCCACCCCCCAAGAAGCAGGCACCTGGAGAAGAATGCAGAAAGTCCATCATCAGCTCCCATCAGCTGTCACTTAAACATTGATACGCCTGGCAGAAAAGAGAAGTTTGACATCTGTTTTGATTCTGCTGTCAGGATTGTCTTTTATTGTCTGCCGGGGAGTTGCCTGTATAATTTGCTCCTCCCTGATATGATAATATAGATTGCCCTCTCGCATTCACTGGGAAGAATGGGAGTTACCTGTTAAACGCACCACCTACGTACGATGTCTCCGGTGAACAGGAGAGGAACAAAGCTTTGACGGGAATATAGATCCCTCAGGCTGCATGCCTCCGCTCGCTGCTTTTCAATCAAACTCCGAAACAAGATGAAGTCGAGCTTCTTCCCAAAGTTAGAAACTTCACATGTCTGTCTTCGGAAGATGCTTTGTTTTTCCTTGCTCATGAAGGCTTCTCCAATACTTTCCATTTAAAAATAAGTTTAAAAGAGGTTTATTTGTTTTTATTTTTTTGGCGTATGTAGATAGATCTATATTAGGGACGTGGGTGGCGGTGTGGGTTAAACTACAGAGCCTAGGACTTGCCGATCAGAAGGTCAGTGGTTCGAATCCCCACAACGAGGTGAGCTCCCGTTGCTCCGTCCCTGCTCCTGCCAACCTAGCAATTTGAAAGCACGTCAAAGTGCAAGTAGATAAATAGGTACCACTCTGGCAGGAAGGTAAATGGCATTTCCATGCGTTGCTCTGGCTCGCCAGAAGCGGCTTAGTCATGCTGGCCACATGACCCGGAAGCTGTACGCCGACTCCCTCAGCCAATAAAGCGAGATGAGCGCCGCAACCCCAGAGTCGGTCACGACTGGACCTCATGGTCAAGGGTCCCTTTACCTTTACTTAGACATATATTCCTTGAATAAGCCTGATTACAAAGTGGTAATGTCAGGGACTGGCTAGGCACTAAGGACTGGTGGCTGGATTCTGATGTGTGGCCACCGGGAGGAAGGTGGGTTAGAGACTGACTTGGAAGAAGGGGTCAGTGAACTGGGGGAGCCTCTAACAGCAAGGAGATGAAAGGCAGAGGCAGGAGAAGCTGCAGGGTTGTAGAGTGAGGAACAGGTGCAGGAGGAAGAAGGGAGAGAGGTCAGGCTGGTGTGGAGTCAAGGGCTTCCACACCTCCTCCTCCTCCTGCCCCTACCTCTCCTGCTCCACTGTCTCCCAGGACCAAGAGAGGATTGAAGAGGGAGGAGCAGAGGCGGGCTGCACACAGGCGTAGTCTCCGCCTGCTTGTGCACAACTCAGGTGGGAGAGATACATGAGCTGAGGTTAGAGACAGGGCGCCTCTGTTGCGGAAACTGCCTCATTGGATGCACATCTAGGAGAGAGACAGAAGACAGATGGAACATGCCTTTCCCTAACATGTAAGTGTGCTTTTGACAATAAAGAGTGAATTCCTCCCTCTGGGCATTATTGTCTGCCAGAGTGAGCTGCCCAGGCCACTATCTGCTACTTGATTTGCAAGTTGGAAGATGGGAGACTGTGCTGAACCTCACATTTCAGTCCTTTGCCTGAATTTAAATTGGGGGAAAGGATGATAATTTATGTGGTTAATGCAATGATTGGTGGGAGCTCTCCAGGATTTCAGATAGGGGATCTCTCCTAGCCCCACAGGGATAAAAACTGAGAACTTCTGTGTCTCTATCACTGAGCAGTGGTCCTTCCTTGGACAACACCATGCATTTCCAAACCCAACACTGAACCAACACTCTTGGCTGCTTGAAATGGAGTCTAAGCAGTGTCCCCTGCTAAGCCCAAATCCTTGCTTCAGCAAACTCCTGCTTTCATCTATCCACCCCCATGGTGCCATCTGAATAAGCAAGATTGGTACTGTAGCAGGTGTGGTTAACACTTCATGCATCTGATTAAGCGTGCTCTAGTCCAGGAGTGTGAAACCGAAATGTGGCCCTCAGGCCTTTATATAGCCCTTGGGACTTTTATTAGGCCACACCCATCTCCCCAGACCCCACACCCCACCAGTGCTGTTCTGCACTTCCTCCAGGGCTTTTTTCCTGCCTCGGGTGTATCCATGAATTGTGAAGGTGCTTCTGGCTTGATGGAGAGGTGTCCAGGTGTAGAAACCAGTGTGGTGTAGTGGTTAAGAGCGGTAGTCTTGTAATCTGGTGAACCGGGTTCGCTTCCCTGCTCCTCCACATGCAACTGCTGGGTGACCTTGGGCCAGTCACACTTCTCTGAAGTCTCTCAGCCCCACTCACCTCACAGAGTGTTTGTTGTGGGGGAGGAAGGAAAAGGAGAATGTTAGCCGCTTTGAGACTCCTTAAAGGGAGTGAAAGGCAGGATATCAAATCCAAACTCTTCTTCTTCTTCTTTTCTCTGGCTTGCCTCTGGCCTACGGTATAGTGGTAAGAACCACATATCTTGTCCCACCTATTTTTGTCTCTTGCTTGTTCTATGTCCACAGTGATTTATGTCACCGTCTGTCCCTCTTAAAGGAACCACAGACCTGCCCCATTTTCTACTCATCACTCTTCATTGCAGATGCTTCTGAAAAATCCCACCCTTAGAATTTCTCCCCAGATTTTGGAGTTCCAAATGATATAGTCCTGTTTCTTAAGGGGAGCCAACAATTAAACCTCTTATACCCAGAACAAACTTAGTTGGTCTCTAAGGTGCTACTGGACAATTTTTTTATTTATTTTGACTGTGTCAGACCAACACGGCTACCTACCTGAATTAAACCTCTTGTTTTTGTTACCTTCAAAAATCAAGTTCTGATTTTTTGCAGCGTGTGGCAGATGGGGAGCTTGCCACAGACTTCAAGGTCCTCCGGGTTGTCTGTCTCTTTTGCCCCAATGTGCAGGGTTAAACTGCTGCCAATGAGCCAATGGATGATGTCAGGGAACTGTCATCGGAGCCAGAAGGAGAGGGAGGGCTTCAGAGGGATTCCGGAGAGCGTCCCGGGAGGGAGAGAAGCAGCACATCTTCTGGGGAAGGAAATCAGCGTAGCACCAGTGGAGGAGGGGGGCAGAAGGGGGAATCGGCGAGGTGGCTCCAAGACTCTTCGCCGGGAACCAGCGGGGAGAGCACGGGTCTCCTGGTGCCCACACCCTCCCTGCGCAGAAGGCTTCCACGCAGGGAGAGTAGGCGGCGACTAGGCGTCAAAGAACTTTTATGCTGGAAGAAGTTCAAGAAATGCCCACTGACGGATTCTGCCAGCGATTGAGACAGCCACGGGGGAGTGGCTGTCCAGACAGGAAAGGTTCACTCAGGCAACCCAGCCAGGTGTTGGCACCGATTTACGCACAAGCAACCCCTAGAACCATTACAGATGTGATCTAGCATGATGTGACCACAAGTCTCTTGAGAGCTGATTTTGCACAAGCTGAACCATCACTGAGTAGAATAATTGTGATGCTTGCGCAAGGGCAAAGGTTCCCAAGTTGTGGTCCGTGGACTTCATTCAGGTGGTCTGGGTGATTTGTGGTTGAAGATGGGAGACAGCCAAACCGTCACATTAAATACACATATTGATTGATTTTTTTAAATTGCGTTTTTATTGATTCTTTCATTTCTTATACTGTTTTTCATTGCATTAGGATTTGAGTTCCGCGGACGTCCTATTGTAATACAATAAAATACAATATCTAAAAATAAAATAAAAGAAGCAATAAAAAATACAATTATTGGGGTGTGTGGGTGGAAACAATGGAAGTAAACAACCAATTAAATAAAATTTTATATTGCTGGTATTTGACCTCCCATATCGCTTTACAAACCATGTATCCTAATGTCAACAGGATATGCTGGGGATGTGTGCGAGGCAGATTTTATGCACACCCAGTGCGTACATGTGAGAAGATGCTTTTGCAGGAAAAAAATTATGCAGGCAAGGCATGGTCAGATACAGTGCAGTGTTCAGTCTGCTACTTTTGGATTATTTTGGCTGATCTTTAAAAAGATTGTGAGCAGGACATTGTAATTTAGTGGCAAATTTGACAATCACAGCCAAAACGTTCATAGTTGCTAAATGATGTACTCCTATAATTCTAACTGAACATGAGTTGATCATCGATTTGACATCCTTCCGCAGGGCCTGCAAGACGGAGCTGTTCCGCCTGGCCTTTGGTGTGGGCCCAGTCTGACCCCCCTCTTTTTTATGGGACCCCCTTCTATGGGACCCTGTATGTAAGTTACCTCCTTGGCTCTTTTTATCGGCTTCTGTGGGACCAGCATGGATAGCTGGCCCTGGCAAATACTTGATGTTCCCTAACCCTATGGTTGTGATTTGTGGTCTGCCATTTAATTTCATCCTGATTTTAATTTTAAGCTGTATTTCAATCAATTCTTTGATTGTGTTTTTAATGTATCACGTATTTGGTGTTAGCTGCCCTGAGCCCAGTCCTGGCCGGGGAGTGAGGGGTTTAAATAAATTCATCATCATCATCATCATCATCATCATCATCATCATCTCATTATCAAAACATGCTACATTGCCGTGACATCATAACTCACCAAACTAGCATGGGAAGGAAGATGACGTCAACAAGGATTTGAGCAAATTTCTTTTATTATACTTTATTATACTTTTAAGTAACTCAAAATTATATGAAACGGAAGTGTAATTCGTGTAGGATTTCCATTATTTATGCGAGTTACATTTCTTTTTCATATGGTTTGGAATTATATAAAGTGTTCACACTGCTGATATCAAGATTATTCTCTAAGATTATAGCAAAGGATTTAGTTTGACAATGTGCGGTGTGGTGGAACGAGGTTCTACATAGAAAGCCGTGGGGTTTTTTTATTGACATCAAAACTGTAAACATGTAAATGTATTTTATGTGATGGTGGTTGCAGTGGGGGTTCATCAGTGGGGGTTCATTCAGTTGGTTCATCAGCAAAACCTGTTCCTGGAATGGAGTAACTTGGCCTCAGTAAATCATGTGCCGCTAACATCCCCGATAGATTACTGTAATGTGCTCTACCTGGGGCTGCCCTTGAGTACGGTCTGGAAACAGTAGCCTCTGCATAATGCTGTGGCCCAGCTGTTGGTGGGAGAAATGAGAGTGTTTCTCAGGCTCTGCAATGGATGCCAGTGTGGCTGGACAGATCTGTAAATTTCAGCTTCATGCTTTTCCAGTCTTAAATTCAGTTCTCCACATTTCCAAAGCAATTTATTATTATTTTTTAATCCCCATGAAACTTTGTCAGCATTGTACTGTGAACTTCTCCCAATTTTGAAAGCTGTTTGGGCTAGCGTACACCTTTTCAGCAATCCCTTTTTCCTAACACAATTCTATTTTTAATTCCTGACACCTGCATTTTCACGCACACTTTCCCCTAATATAGATGTACTCATTGGTTGGAAAACTGCATTGTGAAATTTGGAGAAGTGTGGGTTCTAAAGTGTAGCTGTGTTTCACTTCATGTAATGGACTGAGATTCACAGTTTTTGGTAGGGGAATAAAACACAGTGCAGAATGAAATTCTGAGTAAAGTAAGGAATGTGGGCAATGGGCTCAGGGCCGGATTTAGGTTTGATGAGGCCCTCAGCTACTGAAGGTAATGGGGCCCTTTATATGTCCAGCTGTTCTTTGTCAACAACAAATTGTCACTGTTTTTGTGTTGAATATATGCAATTTATGGACCTAATAGGTATCTAAAAGGGACACGGGTGGCGCTGTGGGTTAAACCACAGAGCCCAGGGCTTTGCCGATCAGAAGGTCAGCGGTTTGAATCCCCGTGACGGGGTGAGCTCCCGTTGCTCGGTCCCGGCTCCTGCCAACCTAGCATTTCGAAAGCACGTTAAAGTGCAAGTAGATAAATAGGTACCGCTCCAGCGGGAAGGTAAATGGCGTTTCTGTGCGCTGCTCTGGCTCACCAGAAGTGGCTTAGTCATGCTGGCCACATGACCCGGAAGCCGTACGCCGGCTCCCTCGGCCAATAAAGCGAGATGAGCGCTGCAACCCCAGTGTCGGCCACGACTGGACCTAATGGTCAGGGGTGCCTTTACCTTTACCTTTACCTAGGTATCTAAAGCCATCTGCACATGTTGCCATGCAACCCATCGATGCAGAATGTAGAAATGAGCAAACCAGTGATATTTTAGGGAGCAGGCTAGCAGGTGGGGCCCATTACTTACATCATAGGAGCCTACATAACACAAAACACTGTTGCTGTATGTAGGTTTTATTTTATTTGTTTCTTATCTTATATTTTAGAAATGTACACCCAGTTTTTCCCCTTTAATTTTTTTTTGGGGCCCCCCAAGAGAGTGGGGCCCTAAGCTATATCTTGTTTAGCTTATATCTAAATCCGGCACTGAATGGGCTTCTCTTCCCCAAAGTTTAGAGGTGTGTTGCTCTTGGCATAAAGGAATGTCACGCTTTAATGGCATTAAGAATTTGGAAACAGAAACACAGTCTAGGTAAAGAACACATTTGCTGTTTTTTATTGGTGCCCTGCAGGGCAAATAATACTGAAAAAAGGGCAATGAAAAAAAGAAAGAAGAAGAGCCATCCCCTCACCCCCACCCCACCCCTCAAACCAGGATCCTGGCAAACCCACATCATCTTCTTTTTTGTAAAGAGTACATAAACTCCTCTTTTTTTTTAATCGTGGCGTGAATGTTAACATAAAACCAAAACATGAAAATATACAACTTATATTACACTATGTGTTATGAACAAAATATAAATCTATAACTCTATGTTATATTTACATAATTATTTTCTTTTATTATTATTATTATTAAATTTCAAGTGAGATGGTAGGTTGCACACATACTTTGTTTTAAGCTCCAAGCGTTTGATTGTCTCTTTTTTTTCCTTTTGTTTTTTTTCCTCCTGTGTCCTCCCCACCCACCCCCGGCCCTCACTTCCCCAGATATAGGAGAGGAATAAGCACTTTAGAACAAAACAGAGCTATAAAAATGTGCACCACCCTGATCCATAAGCAGAGATAGGGCTGTGTGTTGATACAACTGCGTCCCACTTGCACTGCCTAACAGGTGGGTGGTGCTTTCAGTGATGATTAAGGGTTGCAGAAGAGGGAAAGGATGCCATATTAGGTCCAGGGTCCCCCATTCCTGTCTCCTGCACATAGCCCAAGAGTTGATGAGTATTGTGGGTTGACAGTGCTGATCACCTAGTTGGTGGAGGGAGAGAGAGGGGGACGGTTCCTCGAGTGTAGCAACTGGCAGGAGCTCCACTCTTGGCTCCTTGGACCAGGCGGGTGATTATTTCTAACACCACATGCCATACATTTTGCAAGATGAGGAGGAGGAGGAGGAGATATATTCACGATGTATCTTTTGAGTCAGCTGCCTGGATCAGGCTGTATGAGCCTTGCACACAACATGCAATGAAATGTATAAAAGTAACGGTGCCTGATGTGGCCCCTGTGCCAGAAACCTATTATATTATAGAAGGGAGGATTGCTGGCACAGAGCAGGGTGGAGGCAGAAACTGAGCCGTAAGCAAAACAAACATGCTTTGTTAGTGAAAATAAAGCCAAGAGGAAAATCAGCACACATGGAAATGAAGCTGAATGTGTGTGCATGCACACACACACACACACACACACACACACACCAGTCTCTCAATGGTTATGCGTGGTGTTAGGGCTGGAACATAGCCCGAGACCTGTGGTGCGAGTCTTCACTGCAGTGGGCAGGAGTGTGGCTGTATATTTTCCCTTTCAAAGAAGTCCCTTGAAATGACCCCACAGCTCTGAACATAGCAGCCGCTAAAGAACTCCAGCCATCTTTGTAAAGGGAAGGCAGGGAGCACTCCTCCTAGCTTTGCTTAGTGCGAACACACAGAAATGACTAAAGTCTGGTTCCCATGCTACACCTGTCCCAGGCACGAAAGTCCTGAACACCCCCAGGTATACCGACTGTAGTGTGAAACAAATGGCTGGTGGGAAACCTCCAGACTCCAGGCGTCTTGGTGGGGCTGGGCAAGGCAGGAGAATGCAGAACTATCAAGGAAATTGCTTCCATCCATATCTGGGATTTGCCTCATCCACCAGTTCACATTTCTCCTTAAGGGTGAGTCAGGGTTGTAGATAGTGGCTCACTTCCAGCTAAAATTAAATGTGATCAAGTTCCATTGAACTTAGGGAGATCTAACGTTTCCCTTCTCTCTTGCATTGCAGCGGTCCTCCAGAAAACTACATTTCCCAAGGGACACTGGGGCCTTTCAACGAGGGTTCCCACAAAGGGATAGAAAGGATCAAGTCTTCCATCTCTCTGTGGCGGGAGTCCCACAGTGACTACCCTGCTCAGGTAAGTCTTGTTTGAATAGAATTTGATGGGTTTTGAAGGTATATGAGCCAGGATTTCTTCTGCAGCTTAGATTTTACTCTGAGCTGCATGATGGTACAGGGCTCTGGTAATGTTCACCACTTCTTTGAGATGAGGGTTTAAAACCTCAAAAGTTGTTATCCACACCAAGTTCTCAAGCCTGGAGAATTTGACTGAATGGGAGAAGTTAATTGCAATGAACTGAAGTAGGACTTTAGCATGCATCCCTTTAGTTGGAAATAGGACTCAACAATAACTGTGCTATTTGGCACTGAGTTTTGAATATTTTACTGGATCGTTACCAGAAAATTAATCAGCAAAGTGGAGTAGGGCGACTATCACTGAGTTTGCATGGTGGCTTTTCTGTGGTTCCCTCTGTTTGTGAGATGATGAGCGTGATCTCGGGGAAGTATTGTGAGTGAATGTGGCGGACGTTCGCAATATGACCATGCTTTAAAGCTGAAATGAACTTGCGGTTTAGGGGTGGAGAATTCAAAAGCACGTGTTTTTTGTGCTCCAAATGACTTTGTTCCAATCTATCTTCACCACCACCACCCCAAAAGAAAGAAAGAAATAGCAGTGCGTGAAACACTTGAATATGGAAAGACTAATTGAAGGACAATCATTATTAACTAGATTTAAAATTTTAAAGCTCAGTCAATCCAATGTTAAGTCTTTAAAAATCCTAATTGGTTTCAATAGGGTATTATTAAGCACACATTTAATGATTCCCCACTCAATAAATTTCACTGAAAAATGATTAATTCTGGTTGGGTCACCCCCATAGTTCAAAAAGCAGGTTGGGGTTGGGTGGGATTTGAATTTCAGAAAGTGAGATTTGAGTTGCAAAATATTGCACGATTATCATCTTTTAGGGGGGAAAAAGTTGATTTTTTAAATAAAAAAAAACAATAACATTCAAACCAGTTTCCAAAATTTGCCCAGTGAGAAACTCAGGTTCTGAGCATGTGGTAAATCATGCAATGTACTGCACAGTCATCAGTGGCGTAGCGTGGGTTGTCAGCACCCGGGGCAAGGCAAGTAATTTGCGCCCCCTAACCCCTAACCCACCAGGCGCCAGGTAGGGGCAGAGAGCTGCGAGTGCGAGCGCGCCCCCCCAGATGTTGCGCCCGGTGCGGCCGGCCCCCCCTGCACCCCCCACGCTACGCCACTGAAAGTCATAGAGGCAGGGGTAGTGTCAAAACACATTCGCACAAACCATATCTCACCACCTAAAAATGGCCATGTGAATCAATCTGCAGATGACTCTGCAGGTCATTGTTGCTTTCTTCGTTGACCTACAACATGGGCTCCATCAAGCCACATTTTGCCGTGCTAAAAAAAGATGCTTGCAATCCAGAGAAAGCTAGTTGAAATCTCTGGGTGTCTAGAGTCTACAGGGATGGAATATTCCTTAGCTGTTTTTGTTGAGTTTAGTATTTAATTTGGAGACACTTTTGTTGTTATTGATATTACGGTATCGTTGGAACTTACCAATTATGCGAGGATTGCTTAATTTTATTGCATACTTACTGAGAAGTTTTCATTTGCTGTTTATGACTACTTAAAACTTTGATATAGTTTTGTAACTAGTAAGAATGAATCAAGGTATTCTTGAGTGTTGAAAGTTGCCTTGAGCGTGGTTAAATTATGGAGAAACAGCATGCAAATAAATGATGATGAACTCAATGGAACTAAAATGCAGCTCTCATTCTCTGGATAGAGGACAAAATTGTGTGGCTCACAATGTGAATAGGGATAGATGAGAGAGGGAGATCACAGAAGAGTTGGAAGGGACCCGAGGGTAATCTAGTCCAACCCCCTGAAATGAAGGAATCTCAGCTAAAGAATCTATGACAGATGGCTACCCAACCTCTGCCTGAAAACCTCCAAGGATCAGAGAGAGACAGAAGGCAAGAAAACAAAATTTAGCAGTGGGCCCTTCTGTACTTTAAGCTAGCATGATAACCACCCTGTTCCTTATGAGCAAAGCATACATTTGAATCCAGGCTTAGTGAATTGACTCAAGCAGAAAGCGGAAACTAAACATTTCACCCTTATTAAAGCATGTCTTTAAATAGATGCTATTGTGTGGTTGCCATTAATTCTAGGGGATAAGTTTTTGCTAAGAGAAGCTTATGTTTGTACTGAGTATAATTATTTTCAACTTTAGAAGAAACGCGATGTCAGATACTTCTTCAGGAACAATGAGCGTTCATCTCGTTTGGATTATGTTACACACACAAAAAAAAGGACTTTGAAAATGTGTTGTAAGGAGGTTAAAGACAATTTCTTTTGTTAAAAAAAAATTAACTGAAGGAAGTCTACTGCCAAAACCCAATCTCTGAAACATTGTCACCGAAGAAAGACTTGCACCCCCCCATCCATTCATTAATAAGAGGATTTGGTTACTCAACTAATTAAATACTGTAATAATAGTTACGAGTCCCATTTGGGATTAATACAGTAGGAAAGTTAAATAAATATGTTAAATGCTCTTGGCAATCCTATTTTGCCAATATAAAGCATGAACAATTTATGGGGAGGCATAGCAAGAACGTGAAACTATTCCCATTTCACTGGAAACTGGTGGTATTGAATATTTTCTTTCCCACCTTTGCCAGTGATAGTATTATTTTTGCCAAAAATGATTTAAAAATAAAACAAAATAGCATGGATCATATGACATCAGGAAGTAGAAGCGGTGGCCCCGATCCAGCTAAAGTTAGTAGGGACTAATCCTAAACACACTTACCTTGGATGTATGTGTCATGGGTGCTTCTTCTGAGTAGAGATGTGCAGGGTTGCAATGCATGCCCCATTAAAAGCAGTGGGAGATCAGTACAGTGCAATCTTACACATGCCTGCTCAGTGAAGCCTCGGATGTTTACTCAGAAGGAAGTCCTACTATGTTCAGTAGGGATTCCTTCCAAGTAAAGTGTGCATAAAATTGCCGTCACAAGTAACTCTAGCTAAATCGGGGCTGCTGGAATGAAGATACAAAAGTTCAGTGCAAACAACACAATCATTTACAAGATTCTCAACTGGACAAGAAGAGGTAGGCTAGGCAATAATTTGGGGGGAGGCAGGAGAGGGGAATGTTGTGAGGTTCAGAATCATGTTCAGTGATCGGACACATCCTAATCAAAGTTAAGCTATTTTTTTACTTATGTTAACTCCTCCACTGAAGCCAACCTGAATCTCAATACTCAGCATGTTGATCTCAGAGCCAGACTATTGGGCTCAAACCAAGGCTTTTTGGTTTTTCCCAGCCGAAACTCAGATGTGTTCCGGCACCTCTCCATTGCCATTCTAAGAGAATGAGGGAGGTGTTTATGGTGAATTCTGGCACCTCTTTTTCCTAGGAAAATAGCACTGACTCAAACCATTCCACACTCGGATAAAATATCCATACCTGACCAAGTCTACTGCTTTGGATTCAACCTTCACGTTTCTAGATGTGGGATGTCCTCTAAGTGACCCTAGGGTGTTGTTGTTCAGTAGCGCCCGGGATACGTTCTGTAAATAAGGTCATGCTGAACAAGGGCTTGACATCAGTTTAGCTTCTTATGGCTGTCACATCAGGGACATATCCAAACCTTGAATAGGTCCCATGGCATACAGTGAAGAAGATAAATGCAGAAAGACTCCCCTCTCCCAATCAACAAAAGAAATAAAGCTCTGTCCCCTTAACTCAGTAGGAATGGAGAGCAGGTATTTCCCCCCCAGTTATTCACAGATGAGGTCCTTGTACCTGCAGTAATTTTGAAGTATTTTGGTTCCAGTACAGTAAGCACTTGCAAGCACAGACCCACTGGACTCAACCTAGGACAGTCAACTGAATAATTGAATACTGTTTCTGGGGCGATCAGACATACATTATGGAGTATCACTTATTTCTGAAGTTTCCCTCAACACAGTTGGGACCACCATGAATCTGTGTGGATTTGCACGTGCTTCTATCACAGGCTCATCCCAGATTATATATTCTCATAACTAGTGTGTTGATGACTTGCTCCAACCTGGGTTGGAACTAACCTGGAGCTAAAACAAAGTATTGATGTTGACCAAAGTCACATAATTAACCCAGACTGTCGTCATAAAATGGTGGAAATCAAGCATCCAACACATGTGAGGTTGAACCCACAGGAGTCAGAAATATTTGTTCACAAAGACAGGGAACAATCTGGTTTAGTTGTTTTGTGTTTTTTTTTTTCCTTTTAGAAAAAGAGAGCAAAATGTTCAGTTTTCACATTGTACATTTGTCATAATATTTATATTTATATTTATATATATATATAAAAGTTTGCTTTAGTTTTTAACCAGAGTGCTTTGAATGGCTCTAGAGTGTCATTAAATAATCCAAACTGAGTGAAGTTAATTAAGATTGAACTCAACACTCCCATAATTCACCCCGTCTTAAGAAATGTCCATACCTGATGGGACAGTGGGCTCAAAATTTTCTAAAAGATCCCACACGCACACACACACCAAAAAAAGGGGGGATGGGTGAGCAATAGCGAAATTGCAGCTTTTTAACCCAAAAGGAGGAAAGGACACTTTTTTATATATATAAAAAAACACCTTAACAGCTGTCGTTCGTGGTAATTGCCAAATTAAAAAAACACACCAACGTAATGTAAAAAAAGAGAGGAAAATAAATTATGCATAATTTACTATCTGGGAACAGCTGACCATTATTATTCTTAACGTCATTATAAGTACCATTACAACACTAGCATGAAGAGGCAGTTCAACTGAAGAAAGAAAACAAACCCTCACGCAAAATCAAATGCAACCATTAACCAATACAAAACAAGACATCTCCAACATAGAGAATATGATGTACTACTCTGAATACCAACCCAGACAAATATTGAGAGGAAGAAAGAGAGAGAGAGAGAGAGAGGATTGTTGAGGGAGAGGTGGATAACGTGAAAGAGCATTGTGGGTGGAAATTGCATCCAAACACCCATTTAACTATTGCCAGAACTATTCAATCACAATGGGATACTGTTTGCTTTGCCAGAGGGAGGTCTATTTTTGAAGTAGCATTCTGTCATACGAACAATGAGGGCATGAATCTTCAAAGAGTTAATAAGAATGAATAGGGATTGATGATCAATTCTTAATTTATTTATTTTTTACCCTTTTGAGTCTTCTCCCACCTACTTCCTTCAAGATCCTCCTCAATAACCTCAGCATTGCCAATAAAATATTCCCCGTTGTTCCCAGTGGCTGGAATTTTGTGAATGCCACTATCTTGTACATTTCTGGGCAAGTATGGCAGTCACACTATCCGATAATGCCCAAGATGGCAGTAATGATTTCCAATGCAAATACTGCCATCTTGAAAAACTATGTGGTGTGCTTGAACATATTTGATGGGACCACCCCTTCCCAAGAAAGCTACAGTGTTGGATAAGGCTTGCCACCATTTTTGACATACCCAGGCAAACACATGATAGCCTCAGAATATGATCCGATATTTTTTAGACTTCAATAACCATGAAACTTCCATTTTGCTCTGGCACCATCCACCCCACTGATCTGTACACAATGCTTGTGTTTTTTGGAGAAGTCAATTCACACATTGAAATGACAGTCAGCAAAATCAACAGATGTATCAACTCTATGCATGTTTACTCAGAAATAGGTCAACGGGACATACAGCCTAATACGTGTGGCAGCCTCAATCTGGTCCTGCTGTCATGCAGCCTTTCACTATCAAAAGTATTATTTAGCTACCCCTCTAAGCTTTCGAGATTCCGCCAGATGTTGTCCTGAGTTTCTGTAAAATCTTTGCACTAGTGAGGACTAGAGATCTGCTCTTTTAAAAATGAATGGCTGCTGACTTCAGTTTGTATTCTGCACTGTACCAGTTTGTATGTAATGATAAGCCGTTGTTTGTTTTAAGCATGGATGGATCAGCCCTGCAGACGACCAGAGCAACTGTAATTTGTTGTGCCTAATGTTGGTTTTTTAGGGGATGCAGGTGGTGCTGTGGGTTAAACCACAGAGCCTAGGACTTGCCGATCAGAAGGTCGGCGGTTCGAATCCCCGCGATGGGGTGAGCTCCCATTGCTTGGTCCCTGCTCCTGCCAACCTAGCAGTTCGAAAGCACGTCAAAGTGCAAGTAGATAAATAGGCACCGCTCCGGCGGGAAGGTAAACGGCGTTTCCGTGCGCTGCTCTGGTTTGCCAGAAACGGCTTAGTCATGCTGGCCCCATGACCCGGAAACTGTACGCCGGCTCCCTCAGCCAATAAAGCAAGATGAGCGCCGCAGCCCCAGAGATGGTCACGACTGGACCTAATGGTCAGGGGTCCCTTTACCTTTAATGTTGGTTTCATTTTCAAAATGTTCATCTTGCACCTTTGTAGCTGAGCGAGCATCGAGGGCAGGGTGCTGAAACAAACTGGGATTAAGCCAGGATAGTGGGTTCAGACCTAATGAGAAACCACAAGTCAAAATTTGCAAGCCCATTTCAAACCATGGTTCCATATACTGGTTTGTTTGCCACAACAAAAACATAGTTGGCTAGGATGGACTTGGATGTACAAACAAACCACCGCTAAGTTACGCAAACCATGGCTTAGCATTGCATGCAAACAGTATATGTGCAGGTCTATCTCTGTAGCTCTCTGCTGTAGTAAAAGACTTAGAATGGAATTAATAGTAGCACACAGAATGGCAGAATAAACCTTTCCCATTTGGGTCACCGATGAGCCTGAGGCATCTGTATTAGCAAGCAAGACATTGTGAGAACTGCTGGAATGTGGAGCCACTTGCTTATCATCAAACCTAGTATGCTATCTGGCAGCCTGAACTATAAACTGCTTATGGTAAAGTTCTTCCATTTAGCGAGCATAGTTCCATTGATTTCAGCTAGGTCAAAAGCCTCGTTTTCCCTTGTCCAATCATCATGACTTCCTCATCATGGCAGGAAGCCAAAGACTGAATGGGCCCAAGGTACCACCACAAAAACAGGACTCTGTCTCATTCTCTCTAACCTGGGAAAATGCCAGATGGAACTGGGGTGATATATACCAAGCGCTCTCTGGCATTGAAATGAATAGGGCAGTTGCTAGGCCCTGGAAGCCTAGAGTGTGTCGCCAGAGCCCTCAATCGGGATTGTTCCAACTGTTGGAATCTCCCTGCAGCACCAAAGCAATGTCCCAGTGACACTACGGCTATGTTGCAGCACCATGACTGGAACAGCTATTGATACAAAAAGGCCCACTGCAGACATTAGTGCCCATGGTAGTGTTGTAGTGCACTTTCCACCACAAGGGATGGGACTATGTGGAATGACCAACTGTGAGGAATGCCTTGCCCAATCTGAGTCCAACTCTGGATGCAAGGGGGATGGGAAGATGGGTCACACATATTCGGTCAATCATTCATATATCATGGGAATTATTTTCATAGCTCACTCAAGATTTCATCCCCAAGCAAGATTTCATCTCAGCCTCCACCTCATGGTTGATGCGGATCTGGAGCTGAAAGTCTCTGAACACATGACATTGGACACCCTCACCCTTTCCTCCCCAATACTTGACTTAGCAAGTTAATGCGTCACATTCTTCAGTGCCACACTTCATATGCAAACAATGGAAATCTATTACATGTAGCACCAGCATGAAGTGTAAATTCAGGATGTCATACCGACTCAGTCATTTGGGAAATCACCCATTAATTTACTTCTGCTCCACCCCAACAATTCTCTGAAGGTTATTCTTATTAGTACCATAAACACCCACATCCACCTAAACACACAAGTCCATGATTCATAAAATATTTTTTTTCTCTAAATCTCTTGTTTCTCTCTCTCTCTTTTTTTCACCTGAGAACAGCACCTACAGTTTCCTTTAACTTGTGTGTGTTTTTTTTAATAGAAAATTAATTAAAGAAAGAAAAATCTAACCTCACCAGCTGCTGGTAATCAGGTTCTTCAACGGATTGTCTAAGACACAACACTGTCCTAACTTTAGACCGAAGACGAGATGAAAGAAATAAAGAAAAGACGACCAACTGGGAAAGAAAACATGAAATGGAAGTTGTTCAGCATGTGAGTACAAATTTGGCACTTGCTCAGAGACTACGTCTGGTGTGCAATTGGTGGAAGGAGGCCCTGCCTAGAAAGGAAGGGGGTGATTGGCTGGGGTGGCGGCAGCAGAAATAAAGAGTATGCCCACTGCAGCCCATGTGGCAACAGGCTCTCACGCACATCCATCAAGGTCAAGCAGATATTGGATTGGGACGAGGGCACATGCGTCTCCCAGGTGATCAGGCTAACTGGTGACTGGCATGACCCATTTAAGGATGTGTGTAGATTAATAAGGAAGGTGTCAAACCAAGATATAACAAGTGCTTGCATTTTTAAGGGACTGGGTTAATGTATTTTGGTGGAAGGGAAGGACGTAAGTCAGTGGGAGAGCACTGCTGTTTTAAAGGATTTTAGTATTGTATTTTTATATGGGTGTAACCTGTCCTGGGACCTGGTGGTGAAAGGCAGGTAAAACATCCAATAAATAATGATGATGATATGTTGATGAAAGGTCCCATACTGGGCATCTCTTGAGCTCAATTCATGGTCTACAAATCTCTCAAACCACCCAAAGGTTTATTGCAGCCTGCACAGAAAACATTCTGCACTGGAGCAAACTGTCAGGGCACTAAGCAAACTCCTACAGGTCCAATGACCTCTTCCTCACCTGCAAGCAGCAATTGTTGTGAATCAGGATGTGCAATGCCACATGGGCTAAAAAAACACAGGTCCGTTCCAGCCAGATGCATAAATGCCTTAATAACCCTGACTCTGGAGAGGAAGGGCGAAAAAGAAAAAGGTGGGAAAGTTGGAGGGGGAAGTATAAAGAATTGTTTTTAAAAATCATCTATTCTGCCCCCCCGCCCCATCCTGGTCAGGTGTGTCACCTCCTCCCCAACCTCCCCCCACCCCACCCCAAATCTTTTTTTTTTCTTTCCTTTAACCTGTAGCACAAAAACAACAGAACACATTCACAAGCCACTTGTTGGCACTGTGTACCTGAGTGAGAATTTTCTAGAACATTGTAGAACAAACAGCCATAAAGTTTATTTTGAAAAAAATAATAATAATAAAAGGTTGAACGGGTAAGACTTCAGTGCTCGGGTATAGCAGCTGAATTACTGGCATTATATTACCCATAGCTTATTTCCGTCCGTTTTATATATATATTTATATATATATATTTGTTGTCTTCGTGAGTTGTCTTCCTTGTCACGGTTCCTTCCTCTGAGCCTTTTTGTCTCTTTAAACTTTTTGTTTCGCTTTCCTTTTAAAAAGTTTATTTCTCCCCCCCCCCCAATGCGGGCTGATGCCTATTCATCAGCTGATGTCCCCCCAACTAGTTAAGACTAAGAGTTTTTAAGTAACAGTCAGTGTGTGAGGATTTAAGTCTGTGTGCTTGGCCACTGGGCTAAGGAACCAGTCGGGGCTTCCCACCGAAGTCCTCCGAGGTCAACGCCAAGAATCGGGACCCCCTCCTATCAGTTGGCTTGCCCCGCGATGTGGTTTTCGCTGTCGCTGCCGTAGTCCACGTCGGGGTCATCGTCCTCTTCGTCGTACTCGTCGTATATTTCGCCGTTGATGTCGTCAGTCTGCATCTCCTCCTTGACGTGGGAGGTGTCCTCGCTTTTGATGCCGTAAGTGCTCTGGATAACGGGCATCCCGGGCTCTGGACTGCTAGAAACGCTCGAGTGCTCCGAGGGCAGGTGCGGGGAGGGCATTCCTGCCATGGCAATGGCCCCTGGGTAGACTACGCCGGCCGTCGCAATGGGAATCTGTGCTTGCTGTCTGTTGGCAATGAAGGAGGGGGGAAACAATAGGGGGAGGCGTTAGACACAAGGGGGAGGAGGCATCCTCATAAGCCATTCTTTTAGAAATAAAGGAAGCTACCTTATACAGTCATACCTCATGTTACGTTTGCTTCATGTTACCATATTTTTTGCTCTATAAGACTCACTTTTTCCCTCCTAAAAAGTAAGGGGAAATGTGTGTGCGTCTTATGGAGCGAATGCAGGTTGCGCAGCTATCCCAGAAGCCAGAACAACAAGAGGGATTGCTGCTTTCACTGTGCAGCGATCCCTCTTGCTGTTCTGGCTTCTGAGATTCAGAACATTTTTTTTCTTGTTTTCCTCCTCCAAAAACTAGGTGCGTCTTGTGGTCTGGTGCATCTTATAGAGCGAAAAATACAGTACGTTTTTTCATGTTGCGTCCAGCGGCGACCCGGAAGTACCGGAAAGGGTTACGTCCAGGTTTTGCCGCTCGCGCATGCGCAGAAGTGCTAAATCATGCTTTGCGCATGCGCAGGAGCGCCGAATCGCACCACGCACCTGCACAGAGGCGGCACTTCAGGTTGCGGGCTTTTCATGTTGCGAACGGGCCTCCGGAACGGATCCCATTAGCAACCAGAGGTACCACTGTACTTAGTTAATTAGTCCTTCTGGCTCAGTATTATCTATCCTGATTGTCAGTGGCTGTGCGGCAAAACATAGTCAACTGTTGTCCTATACAGAATAGGACCATTGGTCCATTCAGCTGAGTATTGTCTACACTGTCCAGAAACAACCCTCCAGGGTTTTAGGCACAGGACATTACCAAGCCTACCTGGAGATGCTAGCGTTTGAACCTTGGACCTTCTGCATGCAAAACCGATGCTCTCCCACCAAGCTATTACCCTTCTCTCTCCCTCTCTCTCTTGCAGGCCCCCTTAAAGCCATGTTTCCAGGGATATGAAAATATGTTCAGCATCTCCCCACTATTTAGTATCATTTTAGACTTCAAGAAAGTCACACTGGAAGAAAATAAAACATTGCACTTTCAAGTTATTAGACCTCAGTATGGTGACAACTCTGATTTAACAACGCAGCAGTGAAACTGCACAAATGCAGCAGTTAAGGTAAGGAACATTAACTATTTAGTACTGTTGTTGAATGCATACTTCCAAGAAGTTTTGAGTAGAATGAAAGCGTCCATGTGTAAGGCATTAGGGGTAGGACAACCCCACACAGGGTGCAATTACAGACCCCAGATGCCATATCTTAATAATTGTACCCATGTATTATAAATCTTAATGCATTTTTTCCCCACATTACATTATATTGGAGCCATTGCTTCATATGTTTGATATGCCTTAGATGTAAAATATAACTCATTATTTCTCTGTTTCACTCTGACTTCACTGGCATTTCCTTCAGTTCTAATGGGCATGCTATTTCCCCATGTGGGCCCAGTACAGAAGATTCCCTATAGGGCATAAGAGCTCTTGTTTTCCCACTTCCTTCCTTAGGACCAACATTAATTTCTCTAGTATAATTAATGCATAAGTGTAAACGGCAGCAATGGGGAAGTCTGAGCAGCCTCAGGAAAGGGGTGGTGGTGGAGGAGAAGTTTAACCCTCTCTTCATCCCTGCCGTGGTGCTGACAAAAACACCTCTGAACCTGCTGCTTGCATTTCAATAGTAATAATAATAATAACAATAATAATATATTTATACCCCACCCATCTGTCTGGGTCTCCCCAGCCACTCTGGGTGGCTTCCACCGAATATTAAAAACAATATAACATCAGACATTAAAAACTTCCCTAAACAGGGCTGCCTTCAGCTGTTTTTTAAAAGTAAAATAGTTGTTTATTGCCTTGACATCTGTTGGGAGGGCGTTCCACAGGGCAGGTGCCACTACCGAGAAGGCCTTCTGCCTGGTTCCCTGTAACCTCACGTCTCGCAGTGAGGGAACCACCAGAAGGCCCTCAGCGCTGCACCTCAGGGTCCGGGCTGGATGATGGGGGTGGAGACGCTCCTTCAGGTATACAGGACCGAGGCCGTTTCAAGGGATGTACCCATTGATGCATGGTGTGTTGGCATCAGGAAACAGATTTGCATCCCTGAATTGTGAGGGATGGGGATGGATTGCGCTGGAAGGCCCCTTGAGAAACAGCGTTGGTGCAAGACTTTCCCGTGTGATCGACAGATCACACTTATTTCTGGTTCTGCAACCTTTGCCAGAAAAGGTCAAATCCCAGGGGGAGGACCCACACACTCAGTGGTAGAGCACACACTTCCATGGGGGCAGGGAGGAAGGCACCCAGATTCATTATGCAGGACCTCCAGCTAGATAAGAGCTCAGGCTGCGAATAACTTCATCGCAAGACGTTGCAGACCTGCTGCCAGGGATGGGGAACCTGCAGGAGTTAGAGTCCAACAGCATCTATAGAGCCACAGTATGGATGGGCAAAGTTGTTGGTTTCACTTTCTCTCATTTTCCCAGCCTTCAGTTCCTCACATTGCCACATGCATTTGTGACTTTTCTGCTTTTACTTTAAAACAGTCCCCTTTGAAATCCATCAGCATTTTAGACCAAATTTCTCCCCAAGCACACTTTTTTTTTGTATGCAGCTTATCCCAATATACATCCTTGTTTATCACTTTCACAAATATAGTATCATCATCATCAATGATGGGTTGCCCCAGCAACTCTGGCCAGCTTCTAACAATTTATAAAACCACCAACATTAAAAACTTCCCTATAAGAATTTTCATCCATACACTACTCTAGTATATGCATTTTTGTACATGTTACTTGCCTGGAAAATTGCTTTGAAAGATTTGGAGATATGCAAATTTTAAAGGAAGTGTTTTGGTTTGCATATCTTTTTTGGGGGGGGGGGAGTGCAAATGCGAACTTAATAAAAGTTCTTCTCCCATCCCTAGGCCAGAAGTTCCCCAGGCCCTGGCATAGACAATATAAAGGTAGACAAATCCACTTGTCTAACTCAGTTTAAAAAGACAGCTTCATAAAATCAGACCTTAAGGCAGTTCTTAAAAACAAAACCCTATTTAAAAGTCCTCCTCACTACTGGCTGGGCTCTGAGCATCCAAGAGAGGCATACTAGGCCATCTTCTTGTAACTTTTCTGCGAAATCATAAAGCTACCATGCCAAGCATCTGCTTAAAACCTTCCTTTTCAGATACCGAAAGCTTGGAAATACATGCAAATGTCATAAAAGAGCTGGGTTATTTTAGGCCTGCTAAATTCCTTCCTCAAATCTTGGAATGCTGGCTGTGTTTATCTCCCTAAGAAGCTCTGGGGGATCCTTGCAAACCTACAGATTTAGCACTGATGCTCCTTTTGTTGCCTTGCAGCATGGGCTAATTCAATTGCGATAATATTGTGCAGAACATGCTCTGCATTGTAATGTCATCAAAGGTGTGTCCGTCTGCAACGGAAAGCCTTGCCACGGGAGACAGGAGGGGAATCTCTGGAGGAGAGCAGGCTTAACTGAGAGTGAAACCTTGCCCTGGCCATTTATGCCAAGCATACAATAAGCCTCAGAACAGTCCTGGAAGGCCATGGGGCAGGGTTGGCAGAGTTCTCCGATCCTTGCCGCATTTCTAAATCTCTCACTTCTTTCCTTCAAGGAGAAGGTGGCTGTTCAAGCGTTATAGTAACATACAGAGGCCTATCTGGGGCAGAGCATACAGGAGTGGGGAACCTATTTCAGCCCGAGGGCCACAGGCCAGCAGCAGACAGGGTGATGACCATACCAACCTTGTGAGATAGGAGAAGAGGGAGCCATGCTAAGGGGAGATAAGACCTGTTGTTTTAATTTCTAACAGCAGCTACTGCGTTTGCCCTTGTTTTTGCTGAGGTGGTAAACCTGAGTCCGGGTTGAACCACTTCATAGACTGCAATGCTCCTCAGTGCAATTAAATTGTACTAATTCCTGCATATAGAGTGCTAGAATCCCTAAGAGAATATTAGATTTCTGTGAGGAGACTGATTTTGTAGAGATGAACATTCAGTCATGAGAACCTCAACCTACTGGTTAAAACAGCTTCACCTTCCAGGTCATTTTGGACGACAACTCCAATCAGCCTCAACCAGAAGCGATGAAGAGAAGAGGAGGAGTTTGGATTTGATACCCCGCTTTATCATTACCCGAAGGAGTCTCAAAGTGGCCAACAATCTCCTTTCCCTTCCTCCCCCACAACAAACACTCTGTGAGGTGAGTAAGGGTGAGAGACTTCAAAGAAGTGTGACTGGCCCAAGGTCACCCAGCAGCTGCATGTGGAGGAGCGGGGAAGCGAACCCAGTTTACCAGATTACGAGACTACTGCTCTTAACCACTACACCACACTGGCTCCACACTAGTGATGGGAGTTGCAGTTGTTGAAGGCTGATCTAAAGTGAGATAGCCCCGTCACAAGTTTAGAATCTCTGAGATCTAGGTCCCTAGTATCAATGAATTCAAAGGTGATGTGAAAATGACTAGACCAGCAGCTCTGGTCTAGACAATTTCAATCCCTACAGAATAAAAGGTAAAGGTAAAGGTACCCCTGCCCGTACGGGCCAGTCTTGACAGACTCTAGGGTTGTGCGTCCATCTCACTCAAGAGGCCGGGGGCCAGCGCTGTCCGGAGACACTTCCGGGTCACGTGGCCAGCGTGACATCGCTGCTCTGGAGAGCCAGAGCCGCACACGGAAACGCCGTTTACCTTCCCGCTAGTAAGCGGTCCCTATTTATCTACTTGCACCCGAGAGTGCTTTCGAACTGCTAGGTTGGCAGGCGCTGGGACCAAACAGCGGGAGCGCACCCCGCCACGGGGATTCGAACCGCGACCTTTCGATCGGCAAGCCCTAGGCACTGAGGCTTTAACCCACAGCGCCACCCGCGTCCCGCTCCCTACAGAATACTCTCCCACTAAACCCAGTTTTGTAGGGCTCCAAGAGCATGCATGTATGGATTGGTAAAAATAATTTGCACTTAAAAAGGTAAAGGGACCCCTGACCATTAGGTCCAGTCGTGACCGACTCTGGGGTTGCGGTGCTCATCTCGCTTTATTGGCCGAGGGAGCCGGCGTACAGCTTCTGGGTCATGGGGCCAGCATGACTAAGCCGCTTCTGGAGAACCAGAGCAGCGCACGGAAACACCGTTTACCTTCCCACTGGAGCGGTACCTATTTATCTACTTGCACTTTATGCTTTCGAACTGCTAGGTTGGCAGGAGCAGGGACCGAACAACGGGAGCTCACCCTGTCACAGGGATTCGAACCGCCAACCTTCTGATCGGCAAGTCCTAGGCTCTGTGGTTTAACCCACAGCGCCAGCCGTGTCCCTTTTCAATTTGAACTTAGCATGGGTTAAATAAGGGAAGTGTGGATTACGTAGGATGGATTTTACCAAACAGGCACCCACAACAGCAACACCAACATGTAGCTAGATCTGTTACAGCTGGCTGTGGTTAGGAGGCTAATTTCTGAGTATAGGGCTGGAACACTTTGAAAACCTGCAACAGCAGAGTTCACTGTGTGCCACAAACCATGGCAGCTCTATGGAGTTGCCTCTATATTTCTGAAGAGCTGCCACCTGTAATCTCACCAAGTTTACTCAGAAGCAAGTCTCAGTCTCCCCTGATCGGGATTCAAGCCCTACAGCCTGGCGCTGGGCCGATTTAGGCATAAGACAGTCTACTGAAAGCAATCAGTTCTAAGCACACCAAATTTAGCATGAGGTTGCAGTAGCCTCGTTTGCACATTCCGACAAACGTTATGCCCTTTAGAGAACCCAAAATCAGTTCCCTTTAAGATGTCACCTTGCTGCAAAGACCTCATTTGGGGCACACCTATTGGTAACTCCAAAGTATCTGCGCCACTCCCAGCAGAGAGAGAATTTGGCTAGCTCAGTAAGGAAGCTGAATACCATTTCAACTATTGCTGGATTAATCCCCCCCGCCCTAACATTGTCAAGCACCAGTGTTGGCGAGATAAGTGGAATTCTGGAGGCTTTGTCGCTGCCTATTCTTTCTCCAAAAGGTCCTCCCCTCCCTCTCTTTTTAATCTCCTGATGCCAAGGTTTGGCTGACATCCCTCTGTTTGTTTCCGCGCTTACCAGTGGGATCACCGGACTTGCCAACACCACAGGGTTAAGCGGCTCAGATTTCTGGGCTGAGCTGCTTAGTATTACAATGCACACTGTAGCTGTTTAAAATACTGCCTGGTGACACTTAGCAGTAGCTGGACAGATTCATCTCTGTTCATCATTACTGTCATCCATTAACCAGGCTCAAACAGCCAGCTCTCGTTCCAAAAACGTTGGGCGCAGTCCAGCCCTGGTTAAGCAGTTTTAAGTCTCCTTGATTTCAACAGGAGAGATTTAAACCTGTACTTAACTCTTATGCTGAAAAAAAAAAACCACTAGGACTCAAAAGTGCTTAGCTTTAGATCGGCTAGGCGTTTGTTCTCTACCAACTCAGAAAGATGCAAGTAGATAGAAGGATATATCAATTTTGTTTCTCATTTCCCCCCAGTCTTAAATTCAGTTCACATTTCCTAGGGATGTATGATGTTTTTTAAAAAAATCCTCATGAAAATGTTTTAGTGTGAATTTCTCCTATTAAATATTTTTTATATTTTGACTAATGTACACTACTTTGCAAGCAATTGCCCCATATTTCCCCTTATATCTTCATTTTTAATGCATACGTTCCCCTAATAAATGCATTTTTGCAAATGCTATTTGTTGAAGAACTGAATCGCAAAATTCAGATAAGTGAAAATTTCAAAGGATATTTCTTTGTTTCGGTTTGCAAATTGTTTTTGACAGTGCAGATTTGACTGGTCCAGCTTTCAATGCACACTGAATCAAATTTTCCCTCCATCCTCTATCAGTAGCCATAAAAAAAATCTTGTGGCGGTGAATTCCATATATTAATTGTATATTAAGTGATGAAGTGCCTGCTCTTTCTCCCCAGAACATTCAAGACAGGAAAGAGTGTATATTTATTTATAAGGCACATCCTTTCCTCTGTTTCTGATGTTCAGGTATAAGGAGTTCTGCTTATGCACTCCAAACGGAATGGATGTACCTCAGTAGTAGAGCATCAGCTTTGCGTGCAGAAGGTCTCATGTTCAATCATTGGCAGCTCCCAGTAGGGCTGAGAGAGAACAGTGTCTGAAAGAATTGTAGAGTCCCTGGGGGTCATCTAGCTCAACCCCCTGCAAAGTAGGGATCTGCCGATGAATTTGTCAAGAAATAGCGGGATCAGTATGGATTGTGGCTACCGTTGTGTGACTGCTGCATCAAACCCTAGCATGTGGAGTAAGCAGTAAGGTGACTTTTAGAGGGCAAAATGGAAAACACTGGTCTCTGGTCCTCATAGAAGCTCCTTCAATGATTTAGAACCCTGCATGGTCAGGGGCGTAAATCCCACGAGGTGCCCCCAGAAGAACAGGAGGTCCTCTGCTTCTGAGCATTGCCTTCAAACTTAGTGAAAGCTCTAAACTGAGTAAAAATGGTATACCAGAGGAGGGCAGGGCTTTGCAGTGTTCGTTTACCTGTGAAGAGACTGAACGTTTGCATAGGGTTCAAAAGCGAATGGGAACGGAATGGTGGAGCTTGAAAGCAGGCCTGACTGGCTAGCTGGCTGGCACCCTGAACTGGAGGGCACCACACCGCAACATTTTGTAGCAGGCCCGACTTGCAATTAACTAAAGGAGTTCACTGCCACGAAGATGAGGTGATGAGCACTGGCTTAGACGGCTTTGAGAGGGGACCAGAAAAATTCACAAAGGGGGACAGGTCTGTATTGGTGACTACTAACAATCACGACAGCTAAATGGAATCTCCGTGCTCAGAAGCAGCAGTATGCCAGTGGACAGCATTTGCCGAGAAAGAAGAGCAAGAGGGGGGTCATTGATTACATGGCTTGCTTTTCACCCCACAGAATGTAAGGGCAGCCTCTGAGAACCAAGCTTGCAAACAACTTGCAAATACTGAGTCCTGAATGTAAGAGGAGCCCTGCTGAATCAGGCCAAAAAGGCTTATCTCGACCAGAATTCCTGTTCTCACAATGGTCAGCCCATGAGAAGCCCAGGTCCCAAGTGCGACAGGGCTCTCTCCCCACTTGCGATTCGCAATCCTGGCGTATTGCCTCCTACTGTGGGGTCAGAATGTAGCCATCGTGCCTAGCAGCCCTTTTCAGCCTCAACCTCCAGGAATTTGCCCAACCCTTTTAAAGCCATCCACGTCCATCACTGCATGTGATGCACTGAAAGTTGTGTTACAAGTATGAGCGTGGGTGCACACAACTGACTTCCCTCCAGCTGAAGTGGCTACAGCTCTCATGTGCTGGTGGTTGGGCGAGCAAACCTTAAAATATTAGAACTGTAGAATTGGAAGGGATCACAAAGCTCATCTAATCCAAACTCCTGCAATCTTTTGCCCAACGTTGGGCTCGAACCCACAGCTCTGAGATTCAAAGACTCATGCTCTACTGACTGAGCCACCCCTCAACCTCAGAAGTCAGGAGAAAAAGAGATGCAAACTTGTAGGCCCCTTTTCTCCATCATCCCACACCGGGAAAACTCCAGGTTCCCACTACATGCCTAATAACACCTGCAAGGCTAAAATGCACATAGACTCATAGAACGGTAGAGTCGGAAGGGACTACGAGGGCCACCTAGTCCAACCCCTGCAATGCAGGAATCCTTTGCCCAACATGGGACTCAAACCCATGATCCTGAGGTTAAGAGTCTTGTGCTCTATCAACTGAGCTACCCCAGACCCTTTCCACCTAAGTATATGAAATCCGCCACAAAGGGCCCATACCCAACATTGAAATACTGCCTCATCTCTTGACGCCGATTGCGCATGATTGCCTTGTATTCGCCGATCCGCAGCTTCTTCCCGTCCACTAAGCACGTGCGCTTCGGCCTGGGCTTGTACTTGTAATCTGGGTACTTCTCCAGGTGCTGCTTGCTGAGGCGCGCTTGCTCCTCATAGTACGGCTGCTTCTCAAGGTTCGTCATAGCCTTCCAGCGAGAGCCTGTCGGGGGAAGAAGGAAAAAGGAGATCTGTCCATCTCTGAGCCTTTTCAAAGGACTTTCCAGCCCTGGAGTGGTCTAGCGGCAACCCGAGGGCCAGATCCAGTCCATGTAACACTTGGATCTAGTACAAGGTTTTCCAAACTTGGGTCTCCAGGGTTCATGGGAATTGTAGACAAAAAACAGCTGGAGACCCAAGTTTGGGAAAAGCTGATCTGGTGGTACCTTGATGGCCCTCCCAAATTGTAATTATCCTTTTGGTAGCTCCAAAAGAGTCACTGGTGGCCTTCCTTTGCCCAAGGCGGATGCTGGATTGCTCCCTTGCTGGAGCTACCTGGAGTGTTAATTTGGCAGTTTCACACGAAAATGCAAACAAAATCAGATTTCTCTTCCATTCCTAGAAAGTGAGACAGGGGCTGGCCGAGGTTGGTGAAGCATTACCCCGTTTGCCCTAACGAACCAGCCACTACCGGCTTCTCTCATCCATGTCTTGTAGCTCCTTGAGATAGGACCTGTTTTGCTTATGATGTGCTGCAAAAAGCCATTCATTCATCCAGCCTCACTAATGACTCCATTCCTGCCCCCACTGCCATTCTGGTCTCTCTTTTGCCAAATGTGTTTATTAATAATGTCATCCAGCTTACAGTGGTACCTCTGGTTAAGTACTTAATTCGTTCCAGAGGTCCGTTCTTAACCTGAAACTGTTCTTAACCTCAAGCACCACTTTAGCTAATGGGGCCTCCTGCTGCCGCCGCGCCGCTGGAGCCAGATTTCTGTTCTTATCCTGAAGCAAAGTTCTTAACCTGAAGCACTATTTCTGGGTTAGCAGAGTGTGTAACCTGAAGCATATGTAACCTGAGGTACCACTGTATTAGTAATGTGACCTGAGTTCCTTACTGTTGTTTAAAATCACTTGTGTGTTGTGTGTGTGTACACAATGTGCATGTGTACACACACATAATGCACTCATATATATATATATATATATATATATATATATATATATATAGCAAACACCCACATGCATAATTGCATTGGCCCCAGAGGATGAATGACACAAGTGATTAAAGTTATGAGTCTTAAGGGAAAAACAACAACAACCCTTTTCTGGCTGTGTGAGCGAACAAGTCCTAGGCAATGCTTTGCTAACATTTGAGAAAAGAAAAATATTACAAATGGAGGAACAATGTTCATTTGCTCTCCGGGTTGCTTTTTCTAATGGAGCTGGGTGGAGAGATTTTTGTTCTTACAAAATACTCATGATGCTCATAAATCTGGGCTGGGGGAGAGAAAAGAAATGACCCAATGGGATATTACTCAGGCTAGCCTTGTAGTGCTCAGCCTCTTTGGGGAAACAGAGATGAGCCCCTGGCTATGAAAACACCCCCTGGGTGGAAATGTGGCAAGGACATTGTGGGGGCTGATCAACTTGGGAGACAGCCGTGGCCTTCCTCCTCGCCGCAGTTAGCTCACATTATAACTTCCACCATGCCTAGGTCATCACAAACACCCCACGCACCATTTATGATCTACAGAAAGCTTACATTCTCTCCCTTTTGCAAAACGTTTGTCCCTTGCTCCAACAAAAACACCAGCAAACCATATAGCTCCTATTAGGAAAGTCTCAGTTTTTTTAATATTATTAACTGCCAGTTTTCCATTTGCCTTGCTAGGTGGGTGCGAGTATGCCTTTCTCTTTTGATGGGGCTCAAAAAGACGCTAGGAACCAAGCAGGAACCCTGCAAGGGGCAGGAAATCTGTATACACAGGACTCCCTCTTCCCTCTGGCAGGCTTGGACAAAGGCGGCCCTCCAAGCCTTTCTGTCTGGCCCTTGGAACTCTCAGCACACCTCATTCCCTCCCTAGCTACACCCCCTTCCCCCCAAGCTCCTTGAGAGTTTTTGCCTGTCTGGAATGTGCCATTCAACTGCGATGGTGCCATTTGCTACCTTTGAAGGTGGCCCGGAAACTACAACTAATCCAGAATGCAGCAGCTAGACTGGTGACTGGGAGCAGCCACTGAGACCATAAAACACCGGTCCTGAAAGACCTACATTGGCTCCCAGTATGTTTACGGGCACAATTCAAAGTGTTGGTGCTGACCTTTAAAGCCCTAAATGGCTTTGGCCCAATATACCTGAACGAGCGTCTCCACCCCCATCGTTCATCCCGGACACTGAGGTCCAGCGCTGAGGGCCTTCTGGCGTGTCCCTCGCTCCGAGAAGCCAAGTTACAGGGAACCAGGCAGAGGGCCTTCTCGGTAGTGGCACCCGCCCTGTGGAATGCCCTCCCACCAGATGTCAAAGAAATAAACAACTATCAGACTTTTAGAAGACATCTGAAGGCAGCCCTGTTTAGGGAAGCTTTTAATGTTTGATGAATTATTGTATTTTAATATTTTGCTGGGTGCCGTGGCTGGGGAACCCCAACCAGATGGGCAGGGTATTTATTTATTTATTTATTTATTTATTTATTTAATGGGTGGAGAGTGTGTGTGCAAATGTGCGTAGAAACCGGCCTAGCGTATGAAGTTAAAAGCTTGCATTTGTTATTTCGCCCCCTTTTGCCTCTCACGGCCCTTGGAAGCTTTCCCAGAAGGTGATGTGGCCCTTAGGTTCAAAAAGCTTCCCTTCCTCTTGGCTAGGGTGCAGAGGAAGGCCAATAGCATCACAAGGAAGCTGAATCAGACAGACGGGCAGCTGCAGGTGCGGTCCCTGTATTAAGGAATGCGGGAGGACACGGCTCCTTGACTGGTGGCCCAAGCAGCCTCCAAATGCCTTCCCCGCAAAAGCTCCCTGTGCCATAGCAATTAATAGCCACCCAGAAGCTGAGTGAGCACTCGCCACAACTAGCCAATTGCGACATGCTGAACACTAGCTGGTTGTCGCCATCATTTCTGTAGCATGTTTCAATCTCCCAAAGTGCTTTACAGGGGTGTTCCCCCCCCCCCCCTTTAGCAGGAACTCAGGGGAACTGAGTTACCATAAAATTTAAAAATTATTTCTTGCCTGGGGGAGGGGGCTGGAACGGATATACACTCACTACCTGAGCCAAAAATCCACCTATAATCTGCAATCAATAAAGTGGTAGCCATTTCTAATCCAGATCAGTGTCTGCTTGAGTTTATTACTTACATCTTACATTTAGCCACTACCTTGTCCGGGGTGGGGGGCACTGTGACTGGGCCGGCAATAAACGAGCAAACAAACTTCATGGTGAGTTCCCCCACCTTTATCCCCGGGGGGGGGGGGACTGCAGCTTTATCTTTCTTATCTCAACTCCTTTCACAACCAGCCTGCGAGGTAGGCTAGGCTGACAAATACATAGGCTAAGGCACAGCAGAGGCTTGAAACCTGCCTCATCGTATCTCACTTCCACTTTTCCCATGAAGTATTTAACTAATTAATGCCAGTCTAACAAAGGCTGGTCTAAGGATACGGAGGTCCACCAGCGCCTATTGATCCCTTGTTTACCTGTGGCTCTCTCCCTTCATTGACATTTAGATTGTAAGTTTCAGTTTTTTTCTTTTGTAAAGTGCTACTTCCACATCCATTGCTCCCAGCAGTGGCCTCCCCCAAGGGCCAGCACAGGGGCTTCCGAAGGGCCCTACTGTGAGCGGGGAAGGGAGAAGAACCAGTTACGGCTTCCTTGAAACAAACACACCAGTCTTTCTGTAATTGCAACTTCTTTTTTAATTAATGCTTATTGTTGCAATGTAACTTTGGGTGAACTGCTTCGGCGAGATCTGCCTGAATGGCTGCATGCAAATAAGGCAAGTATGCTGTTATCAGCATACTGTACTTTCCAAATAGGAGAAACAGCTTAACATTCAGAGATTCCAGCTAACTCAGACCTTCTATTTCACACTCCTATAAAAATGGCTGAATACAGAAAATTGTATTTTAATTTTTTTCCAATTAACTGCAATACACACACACACACACAGAGAGAGAGAGAGACAGACAGACAGACACACATTCACACAAGAAAGAGAGATAGAGAATCTTAAAGACTAAGAGTGGGAACACTGAGAGACTGAAACACTTCTTAAAAATGACAACAAGGTTTCTTAACAAGCCGTTTTTGCAAAAAGTGAAATAAAAATCGGATACACCAGTTTACGTACCAATGAACAGATGGATGACAAACATGTGCGCAGATGACTTTGCTAACAAATCCATGCATTGGTACTCCCCCCCCATTTTTTTTTTAAATGTTCAGAGCATAATATCAAAAGTGTCAAAATTTAATCCCAGGATAGAATAGCACTGTAGTACTGGAGACATATAGAGAGAGAACACACACACAGCCTGGTTGAGCAACAGTCTCACATAACCCACAGTCAGTGTGAAACTTCAGACACCTGACCCCAGTGCCAGAAAGAAGGAAGAACGATGACGATGGTGAGTTAGAACAACTGTGCCATTCTTGCAAAGAGACCCGAGTACCTGGTTGATCTACGAGCTTCCAACTCCCTCTCCTTCCCCAAGTTAATAGAGAACTCCCTGCTGAGTTCAAAAAGTGGCCTTTGGCAGCCCAGAAGGGACCTTTCCAACATTTCCATCAGGGGAAGAGGAGAGCGCCTCACCCCCTCTTTATTGCAGAGGAGGAAGAGATTCCCCCCTTTATCCTCTGATGCTTCAAAGGAAAGCAATCTCTCACTTTCGCTTGCTTTCAGACCTCGCCACTCACTTGCAGTGAGTGCAAGAAGTTTTGAGAGCTAAGCAGGGCTGTCATCTCTATGAGAATCTGGAATGGATTTGCATGTTACACTCCACGTACTGTATATTTAATCGGAAAAAGATGCTCGCGATACGCTCGCCGCATTTCCCTCCTTCCCCACACTGGCCTGGCCTAGTGCTAAACAGTAAAAGGTGATTCCTTATGTTAAATTTCTTAGCCGAAATGGTTTATTAAAACCAGATTTGGAGGGTATTATAAAATGCTTAGAAGCCCTTTAAAATGTCAACGCGGATCCCCCAGAGACTGAGTAAAATGTCAGCCCGGCTCAAGGGCCTATTTTAAGTGGAATGAATTAGCAGCGTGCTGTTGGAGGTTGTTATCCCAAACAATCAGTTAAGATGGGGAGAAAACATCCAAGTTCCCTTTGTACTTTCTGTATGGAAAAGTGGAGGAGATGATGTTTGCGGTGATCTGACCAATTCCTGAAGACGATTGCTTAAAGGTAGGTTTAATCAGGACAGCTCTTAAATGCAAAGACCCAGCCAAACTGTTTTTCCTCCTGACTCATGGGCTTAATCTCACAGCCACTAACTGCCTTTAAATCCCTTCTGCTAGCATATGCAAGTGTTATCTTCCCGGGAACAAATGTAGACTCCTTATCTCACTTTCTTCCGACTAATCTAGTCAATTCAGGTGCCCTATTAAAGCCACCCTACCTGCCATCTATAACTGACAGCTAGTATATAGGCCTCTGTGAATCTGTAGAATGAAGAATCCAACAGTGGTCACACAAATCCTGCTCCCAACAGAATTTCTCCAGCGGCCAACTTGCCCATGTGAAATTGAGTCAACCTACACATTTGAAAGGATGCGGGTGGCGCTGTGGGTTAAACCACAGAGCCTAGGACTTGCCGATCAGAAGGTCGGCGGTTCGAATCCCCGCAATGGGGTGAGCTCCTGTTGCTTGGTCCCTGCTCCTGCCAACCTAGCAGTTTGAAAGCACGTCAAAGTGCAAGTAGATAAATAGGTACCACTCTGGCGGGAAGGTAAACGGTGTTTCCTGTGCTGCCCTGGTTCACCAGAAGTGGTTTAGTCATGCTGGCCACTTGACCCAGAAGCTGTACGCCAGCTCCCTCGGCCAATAAAGCGAGATGAGCGCTGCAACCCCAGAGTCGTCTGCGACTGGACCTAATGGTCAGGGGTCCCTTTACCTTTACACATTTGAAAAGCCGGAATTGTAGACTGCACAGCTACAGATTATGGGAAGGATGCACACACAACAGATCAAACACAACTCCCTGAAAACTGCAAACTCACATTCTAGAGAGAAATGTGTAGCCAAGTCCTCTTTCTCATGTTCATTACTAAAAGAGCTTTTCACACAGAGGAACTTTCAGAAGTGTTTCAATTACTAATAACAATATCTTGTATTTTGGTCCCAAGGTGGGTTGGGGAAAAACCCAATAATAACACAAACATCAAAATGTTGTGTAAAATCCACATAAAATTCTGCAACAGGGGTCACCAATGTGCCTTCTGCAGCACTCATGAAAGAACACATTAGTTGTCTCCTCAAAAAACCTCAGCACAATAGAGAATTTTTGCTCTTTCTCCTCAGGTTCTGTTTGCCCTGGCTCAGCCTCTCCTACGCTGAATATGCCCCCTTAAACATGCCCACTTTTCATTAGATGCCAGGAGTGGACATCCATTCACCCATCATTTCTGAACAAAGGAGAGGTGCAAAGAGCTTCTCTTTGTGAGTGAGCTCAGGAGTGGCTGATGGGAGCACATTTCCTCCCCTAGTGATGGGGCGGCTGATGCATGGCACCCATTTTGTGTCATGCCATGCCCCAAGGCAGCCATTTTGTGGCTCGTGCCCACAACACCATCTCAAAATTCCAGATGTGCCTACTGGCCCAAATGTTGGGTGACCCTTGAGCTACAAAGATTAATAAGACAAAAAACACAACCCCAAAGAAGCCATACCCCATATCCAACACCCAAAATGGCCCACCTTCACTCCTGAAAGTGGAAGAAGCCTCAGATACTGATCTGAGTGCAAAGTCAGCTACATTTGGACAAGATGGTCTCTTGGCCATCTTGGCCACAGTTCATTTAGGAGACACCTCGCTGCGCTATGAAATGGTGCAGTCCAGAATTCTGCCACCTCGTTCTGAGTTAAGCACAGAATGGCTTTTGCGGAACCAGATGGGTGTCCAGTTGATATTACACCCAGTCCAAACAACAGAGCCCTGCTGGAGAACTGCTGCTCCTGTTTTTCATTGCCTTACCCAGTATTTTGCTGATGTTGGAGTTGTGCATATCCGGGAAAGCCTGCAGGATCTTCCTCCGCTCGTCTTTTGCCCATACCATGAAGGCATTCATTGGGCGCTTGATGTGGGGTTCGTTGCTGCCACGCCCTCTGGACTCCCGATAAATCCGAGATTCTGAGACACCTGCGCTTCCTAAAACGATGGGGGTGGGAGGGCAGAAAAGGCAGGGAACAAAGGATATTTCATTGTTATAAGCTGCCTCCTCAAGCATAGCTTTAAATCTTACTCAGGAGGGTTCATCACTGCAGCATGAATTCCTGCATCTCCCATTTTCTCAGTTAAGACACGTACTTGTTGTACAGCTTTACGGCATGGTGGATAAGGGCACTTGTGTGCTTTCCCTCCACCATATAATCACACAAACATAGTTGTTGATGGTAGTCAATGCTGAGGTCCAAATGTACACACCTCCAGTTTGCACAGTCTTCCCTTCCTCTCTTTTTCCGCAGGGAAAGAATTGCCCAAGTTTGGTCTCTATAGGGAATGCTTCCTTAGTGAATGGTGGAAGGAGGTTCCACACATTCCCATTCTTCTGCTCCTCCCAGAGAATTGCCAGCCACTTGAGTAAAAGAAGTGGGGCGTGGGAATGCTACCCACGGTTACACTGTCTCCACATAATGCAGGATAGTGCCATAGGCTTTTATCTTGGTATGAGGGTGGGGAGGGTATCCGTTCTAAAACGCCATCTGCATTTATTTATTTATTTGCGGATTATTTTGTGACTAGGCAGTGCTTTGCTTCCTAACAGCAAAGGGTCTTTTTTTTGGGCAGCATCACAAAGATATATCCCGGCTTTCCTGCTAAGGAGCTCATGGCAGTGTACATGGCCCCTCTATTTTATCCTCACAATTCCCCTGTGAGGTAGGTTAGGCTGACAGGTCAAAATTCACCTGGTGAGCTCCATGGCAATGGAAGTTCAATCAGTTTCAACACTCTAACCACTTCACCACCCTGGTGAACATCTAACCCCCTGCCCTGTCATGTATGAATCGGATGTAACAAGCCAACATAATGCTTGTTCATGGCCGCCTGTCTTTTCATGCACGGACACCTCTGCAGTGGTACAGACAACACGAAAGGTTCATGCAACTCAAACAGCTTCTACAGTCCCAGAGTGCGCCTGTCTTGCGGCCAATCGGTTCTGCTAACTGATCACTTCTGCAACTGATCTCATTCTTCCAAAACCTATTTCTGTTTGCATCTTTCATCTCATCTTCACAGAGCCAGAGACGTGGTCTAAACTTTGGCAATGGCGTTTACTATGACAGCATGAAAAATTCACCCACAGACTTTCAGCATCGCACATCGCCAGCTTTGTTTAGTGGGTGTCTCCTCGCCATGCGCTAAGTAGCAAGGAGATCAATGTTCTCTCTCCACCGGCAGTGGATGTACAGGCACAGCTGGGAATAAGGCAAAGCGCTCCGCTACTGACCATCAGAGTCTCCGCTCATGTTGAAATCCATCATAGCGTGGCTAAACTTCCCGTCTTCATTCTGTTTGACTGCCAACTGTTGAGTCAGGTTCTCCAGTGTCGTTTTGTCCTGGGTGGGGAGAGAAGAGCGGGCACAAAGGAGTCTTTTTATTAACACGCAATGGAACCACAAAGATCATAGGTAATTTGCAAGATTCCCCAGAGAAGGAGGGTTAGAAAATAAGGAAGAAGATGGTTGGGTTGGAAAAGTAAATGAAAGTGGGGTGAATGCCCGAGGGGGGGGGGGAGAATAACACAATTATTTTTGGGAGGTTTTATGAGTTGGAAGTATCATGGCTTGAACATTCACTCCTCCCATTTAAAAATACAGCTTTATTAGCCGAGGATGAGTAAGCTTGTGAAATTCAGATTAGTTTGACACACATTGCAAGCGCTTAGCTAGCATGTTCCACAAGCGGTTCAAATGTTTCTGGTGGAATTCAGTGCACTGAAAAGTGGGTTTAGTTTAGCAACCCACAGGGCAATTTAAGATGCTAATTTTTCTGGTGGGCCCGATGGATACTTGCCTCTGAAAAACCTTGTAAAACTTAACAGTGATAGGAAGTTAAAAGTATGCCAGGGTCATTCCTGATGTTAATTTTTATCCCTGTCCTTGTCTGAGATGCAAGTAAGGCAACTGAGAAAATAGCCAAAGGAAATAACTCTGAGTCAGAAATGACTACCTTGTTCACAGGATGTAAACGGCAACAATCCCTTCTGATGATTTTTCAGGAGTACCTTTACAAATGGGTGAAATTTTCACCCCACTCATCACTGCGACAATCACTTTCTCATCCATTTTCCTTAAAACTGTTTCGCCCACAACATTCCAGGGTGAGGACAAGAAACATTTCCCTCACACTTATTTCACAGAATTGTAGGGTTGGAAGGAATCTAGTCCAACACCCTACAATGCAGGAATCACAGTTAAACAATCCTCGACAGATGGCCATCCAACCTCTGCTTAAAAACCCTTCAGTGAAGGAGGGTCCAACACCTTCTGAGGAAGTCCCTTCCACTGTCGGACATCTTGCACCACCAGAAAGTTCCTCCTGATCTTCAGTCAGAATCTCCTTCATTTGGTGCAATGACGCCAACAAGATTTGGCTATTTGATGGTGTCTGAACAACGCCTTGGGTGTTGTAGGGGTGGGGTGGAGAACTGAGGGGGAAAATATACCCATTAGCAGTGGAGAAACACTATCATCCTCAAGACAACAAACAGAGGGCAAAAGGTGATGGGAAATAGATGAGAGCGGCGTCACTTGCTACACAAGGAAAGATCCTGTGTGAGAGGCCGGGAAGGGAAATATATATGACAGTAAGGATTGGTAAAAATGCATATTAAAGAAACACATAGAATCCGTAATACAGCACAGCAACTAAACACAGCAACTAAAGAGGCAGAGTGGGATTCAAAGAGAAAACTTGCAAATTTGCATACAGCACGCCAGTGATTTGTGCGACCCCTGGGCGGTTGCTCTCCATGGCTGTGACATGCTTTGTGGTTCACATGTTGTGCAGGCCTGCTTTGTGCATAACCACTCCCCCCACCACCACCCCCACCACAAATACCGCTCCTCTCCTATGTCAGAGACCATGCTCAAAGTCTAGTTCTGGGAACGGGTTATGCCCAGCAAGACCAAGGAGGAGCCTCTCAAACCCCGCGGCATGCTCAGAGCTCGGGAATGCGCCTGCAGTGTGTTTACAAACATGGCTTTCCCGCAAATCCTATAGCCAAAAGCATTGTGTGGCCAGGATTAGTGCTGTGCACTTGGCTTGGAGGAGAACGATGCCTCCACTGTGGGGCCTTGGAAGAGGCTAGCCGGGGCCTGCACCTTTCTCTGAGTGCAATACCTGCATTCATCATTGCTGGGAAATGTTCCTTTCCTCCCCCTCCACACCCAGTTACGGGAGCGCTGCGGTGCTGCAGAACTGAAACGTGCAAAGCAAAGGCAGCCCTCCTTTTCGCAAGCCGCACACAGTTCAACCTGCCTGGCTTTCGGTTGCCTCTCTCCGCAGAACGCAGGAGCGATAAGGGGGAGGGGGGGAGGAACCGGAGACTCTGTTTCAGCGACAAGGCGACCCCTAACCCCCCACTACTAAAACATGCAGTATAATAAAATAATTCAATTAGTCGCCATCAAAGGGAAAGTTGAGATAATTCTCAGAGGCTGTCACTCTGAAGCCGAGCGATGTCAAAACAGTCAGCTATGCTTTCGTTATGCCCCTTTGAGCCATGACTTAAGTGAACCTTCAGTCAATCTCGGTGCTGAGCAAAGGGAGAGGGATGGCATGCGAGAGTTGGCAGCGGGGCAGAGGAGGTGAAAAGTGAGTTGCAAAAAGCTTTAATTATAAAACAACAGAGCGGCCTCCAAGGCTGAGGAGGCCCAGCCGTCGCACTTAACCAATCTCTGCTGCGGCTGATGCACTGAACGAAATTAACGCGGCTAAAGGAAGAAAAAGAAGAAGAAAAAAAACAAGCCCAAAGCAAAACAAAAGCAAGAACACCCTCGTGAGCAAAACAAGTTATTCGGTTTTTAAAGCAGAGGACACGGTAATCCATAAATTAAAAAGGGTTTTTAAATCAAAGAGGGGAGCGAAAGCTCAGCCGGGACGTAGCAGGGTGTTTGAGTGAAAGGAACAGGAAAGTTTTCAAGAGGCATAAGTAATGAACAATACTTTTGGCTTTGCGGCGTGTGTGTCTCAAGCTGAAGATTGCCACAGTATTTCCGGGTTGTTGAATTCAGTTCGGCACTGTAGTTCATGTGGGCATTAGTCAACGAGACAGATGGTGGTGGGGGAACATAGGAAGCCAGCTTATATCGAGTCAGATTATGGCTCCATCAAGCTCAGTATTTCCTGCTCGGATTGGCAGCTGCTCTCTAGGGCTCCTTGATAGGAACCCTTCTCAGCCCTGCCTGAGGGACTGAACCTGGGACCTGATGCCACTGCACCTTTCTCAAGTAGGAACACAGGATGCTGTCTTAGACAGAATCAGGCATTTGGCCCATATAGCTCAGCAATATAGATTCTGACTGGTAGCAGCTTGCTATGGTTTAAGGCAGAGGTCTCTTCCAGCCCCACTTGGAGGGACTGAACCTGGGACCTTCTGCATGCAGATACTCTGTGAAGGAACCATCGTCTTTTCCAGGATGCAGAGTTAGAGTGATGACCCAATAAAACGAAAAGGCCCCTTGCTATGTAATAAACTTCACTCATATGTAACAAACTACGCTTAATCTGCTTTGGCCCTCAAATTTATGTTGTTCGGATTGCACTGTAATATTTTCTTTTAGGGTTTAGTGGCTGGTGCCTAATTTGTGGGTTTTTGAAGCAAGGTATAAATATTTTTGGAACGTTTTAGGAAGCTGCCTTGTACTGGTTATTTATATTGCTATCTCTGTCCCAGAATTGTCTACTCTAACAGAATAGGACCTTTCTTTCCTGTCACCTGTTACCGTTAGAGAAATCAGTATGAATTTATTTATTTTTAAGGTAAAAGAGTGGTCACCCTGATGCTTCTAGGTGCGACCACACTCTCCACCTTAAGAAGACAGAAATGTAATAAATAATAATAATAACAATAATAGTACCCCACCCATCTGACTGGGTTGCGCCAGCTACTCTGGGCAGCTTCTAGTATGGTTGCCATATGTCTGTAATTTCAAGGACAAACCCGGAATACAGTTGTCAGAAGCAGTGTCCAGGTGTAAATCAGCAAAATGTCCAGAAAAATCTGGATGTATGGCAACCCATGTTGGCAGTGCCATTTTTGGCAATGTTACTTTTGGCCAAAACAACAAAAAAGCCCAACAAATTTGCCCCCCCCCAAAGCTCAACAACTTCCAGCATATACAAAAACACAAATGAAACTTTAAACTTTTAAAACTTCCTGATACAGGGCTGCCTTCAGATGTCTTCTAAAGGTTGTATAGCTACTTATCTTCTTGACATCTGATGTGAGGGCGTATCACAAGGCCCTCTGCCTGGTTCCCTGTAGCTTCACGTCTCGCAGTGAGGGAACCACCAGAAGGCCCTCAGAGCTGGACCTCAGTGTCCAAGCTGAATGATGGGAGTGGAGATGCTCCTTCAGGTATACAGAGCCAAAGCCATTTAGGGCTTTAGATGTCAGCACCAACACTTTGAATTTCTGGAAACGTACCAGGAGCAAATGCAGGTAAGAAGAGCTCTGCTGGATGCCAATGGTCATCTAGCCCAGCATCTTATCCCACCAGTGGTCAACCAGATGCCCATGGGAAGCCCAAAAGTGGGACTTGAGTGCAACAGAGCTCTCCCAACTTGTGATTCCCATCAAATGGCAAACACAATCAGAGAGTGACAAGTCTCAGGTGCTTGGTCTCCATTACAACCCAGGTGAGGCCATCAGGAAGTAGCTCCTCAGATGGGGCTTTGTCAAATCAGGAATTGCACACACCTGGAGAGGCTGCAGAGCACTGGAGAGAACATTAATGCAGTGTTTCCCAAACATGGGTCTCCAGCTCTTTTTGGACTACAACTCCCATCATCCCTAGCTAGCAGGACCAGTGGTCAGGGATGATGGGAACTGTAGTCCAAAAGCTCAAACACTGGGAAACACTGCATTAATGGAAAGAAACACACACAAACACCAGGCTCAGCCACCACGCACCCTCATAAATTCTAAGTAACCTGTGAATGAGGAAGGAACAAGGAAGTGTGGTGGGAAACTTTTGGAAAACTGGAGGGCAGGCTTTGGCATAGTGCTAATCAAAAAGACCATATAATGAATGGAACCAGGGCAAAATTAAGCAGAAATGCAGCAGCTAACCTGTTTTGCTTTAGAAGAAGAAAGAGGTGGGTGGCAATCTCCTGTCTGCTGGGCTACGCACTTTCCAGGAGGATATTTCAATTTATGTTCATGGCATCACTCTGTCAACAAAGGAAGAGGATCCTCTTTCCTGTCCCTGCCCACTCACAAATTAACTGCAGCTCGCTGACAGAGGGGCATCCTACCTTCATCTTGCGAAACCCATTTAGCGGTTCCAAAGGGGGAAGCACAATGGTTTCAAGTTTGCACATCAAAATGCACCCATTAATCATAGCTGGCTGGCTGGAACATGGCCATTTCCGAAACTATTAGAAACTCTTAACGGTTTGCGATGTGGATCAGGCCTTGACACTATTTGTAGCCTCTATTTTCAGCTCTCTATTTGTAAGGAGATGGTTTAGGTCACACTAGGTCACACTGGCTTTCCCCCATTGAAAACATCTTTGGCTTCCCCCATAACTCCTGAGGTGTTCCTCCTTGCCAAATTTATATTGAAATTTCCATTTTGGAAAAAGCCCTAGTTCCAGGCCTTATCCGGCGATGTTCAGACAGAAGACGGCAGGGGCTGTGGAAAAGCATGTACTACCTAGGTAAAGGTAAAGGGACCCCCGACCGTTAGGTCCAGTCGCGGACAACTCTGGGGTTGCGGCACTCATCTCTCTTTACTGGCCGGCGTACAGCTTCCGGGTCATGTGGCCAGCATGACTAAGCCGCTTCTGGCAAACCAGAGCAGCGCACGGAAACACCGTTTACCTTCCCGCCGGAGCGGTACCTATTTATCTACTTGCACTTTGTGGTTTTGAATTGCTAGGTTGGCTGGGCAGGGACCGAGCAACGAGAGCTAACCCCGTCGCGGGGATTTGAACCACCGACCTTCTGATCGGCAAGCCCTAGGTATACAAGATTTGCGTGATTTCTGCAATCCTGTCCCCAGGATGAAAAGATTGTGGAAACTGAGGGAATTGCATTTGTAGCTGAGATCACTTGCAATTTCATTACTTGGAGGGGAGGGTGCATGTTCCCACCACACGGGAGCTCATAGCTGGGATGAATATGTGAGCAGGACCTTCCACTCCTTTTGACAGCTGCTAAGCATGTGGCTTGACCTCCCCACTGAGAGATTCCCCACAGCAGCACTGCATACTCCTGGTGGCCTCCAGGAATGGAGAGCAGAGCCTCCAAACGATTAGCTTGAACCATATGGAAAGTGTCTTCCAAGCGAAACAGCTGCCATGTGGAACCCTGCCCCACAGGAGCGATTGCCGGCAGTTGCTGCACGGACGCCATAGCGCTGAATTGGCCTTTCGTTCTCTAGTTCTTCCAGGAGAATTAGCTGGATGCACACACAAGTACTTCAGTCTAACTGGGTGATGGCTCAAGATTCAAGTGCATGGTTTTCCCCACCCCCTACCCCCCACACCCAACGCGGTAATACTCTACAGCTGGGTTTGGCCAAGTGAATGCAAGGCTGAAAGTGGAATTCCTCCGCCGAAATGTTCTCTTGGCCAGGGTAGCACTGGCAAAATCCTAGAGAGCTGCGAGCTCCGTTTGCCAAAAAGCTCTTCTCTAACTGCGTAATTCAAGGTTAAAATTTCATTCCAGCTCTCCATCCACAGTACTCGGCTCCTTCTCCTGCCATCTCCACTCCCTCTTCCAAAGGCAGGCATACATTTCATTCACATTTGCTGCCTTGCAGATAATACACACACACACACACACTTGTGGGGCTGCAAGCCAGCCCAGAGAGTGCCAAAAAGTGTCGGCTCAGACACAGCTCCCCAACCTCATGTTCTTCTCTGCCTTTTGCCAAATGCAGTGTGTGTGTGAGAGAGAGAGACCAAGCTGAGATGACTGCGGGGAGAGGGTTGGTGAGGTGGGAATCCTTGAGGTCTGGCGAAGCCTGACTTCCAGTCTGCACAAAGGAGGCTGCATTGCAACTAGGGGTAGGGGGGAAATTTGAATCAGCTTGCACTCTAAAGGCAAGCCTACTAAATTTAGGCTGTGGACACACTCCTGTTTATTCTGCATCCAATATGCTAGTTGCGGGAGGGGTGTACATATGATGTTATCCACAATCTATATCTAGCCTGTCGTTTCTCATGAAATGCTGCCTTTTGATGGGTTTTCTCTCAAGCCAGCTTTGATCCATTTTTTTAAAAAAAGAATGACCCAGCTGTGTTTTAAGCTAGGAATTTGTACACAGCCTTGCACTTTCTGGAGGAAAAATATGTGCAAACTGAAACATAGCCATCCTTCAAAGTTCACACCTCTCTGAATTTTGCAATGCAGTTGTCCAGCCAAATGGTGTGTACAAGAATGTTCACACTTAGGTAAACTGCATGTAAGAATGCATATACTAGTGAAAACGGCATACTGAATTGCATTGCATTAGAGGAAATTGCATACCAAAAATTGGTATGATCATTGCTTCATGGAAGAATGCAAGCCTTTTTTGGACTATTTAAAGAAATATTATAGTATGATGAATTCATGAGCAGGAAGGCATGAGAGATTGTTGTATTGTTGTTATGATCCAAGAGAGGGAAGACAGGGAGCAACAAGGGGGACAAATAATAAACACCAAGGAAACACCATGCAAAATGGGATGGGATGTTGACAAAACAAAAGAAAAATCTATTGTGTATTGGAATGTTTATGTGGGATTTTTTTTGGGGGGTGGGGGAATTTAATACAATATATCTTTTAAAAAACCAAAAAACCAAAATGTGTGTATGGGGAGAAATTCACACTAAAGTGCTAGTGCATTTTCATGAGGACTATGAGTGAGTTACCATTGGGGTGCTGGCATTCTGGGCCTGACTGAAATCCTGGAGAACTTCTGTCAGTCAGCATACACAACACTGAACTAGACAGACCAATGATCTGGCTTAGCTTCCTATGTTCCTAGATTTGAAGTTTTCCTCTCTTTTTTTGGACATCATAACCAAGCTGTGGATAGGACCACTCAACGTGTCTCACCAGGTCAACATTGGCCATCTGTCATGGATGTTTTAGTTGAGAGTCCTGTATTGCAGGAGGCTGGACTAGATTACTCTCAGGGATCCCTTCCAACTCTATGATCCTATGACACTATGGACTGTGCCACCTCTTATCTCTGGCCATTGCCTTGACAATGACTGTTGTGCAGAAAAACATGCCATAAAACAGAAACAGGATCAGTTGTTGCAACAGGCTGAGCTCTGATGTGCTTAAATGTAGTTTACAGAGCTATAAAACCCATGCGTGAAATGATAAAATAGAGTGAGACTTTCAAATGTTGACTCGGTTATTGTTAGCCCTCGTTCTGGTGGCCCCGCTTTATTGTTTTCGACTGTTCTAATGAACAGGGAAATAGCAACAAAGAAGGGCTTTAACCTTCCAATTATATAAACTCCCCGGACCACCAAAGTAGACAAAAGATTATTTATAATGGAACTAAGATTTATCAGTCAGGAGGTTTCTGCCCCCACCCCAGACCCGCTTTTCTTGTTTGTATTGAAGTTAAAATTGAAAAAAAAACCAACCCACCACAAACCAGTGCCTTCTTCAGCCGCTTAAACTCTCCCTTGCTTATCCAAAAAAGAAAGAAAAGAAAAAGGCACCCATAGGAGCTAAAAGTAGACTTAAGAGCAGCGAGTGGGGGAGAGGGAAACAAATTCCGACCTTATTTTCAGACCTCTTTTGGGGTGGAATTGTATGACAGCTTAGTTTTAAAGTGTTCTCTCTGGTCCCTGCTCTTGGCTGGAACATGGGTGGCTTGAAAGCCTGGCTGCAAAGCTTTTAGCAGATCGGTTCGAAAAAGAAGATCCATTTGGTGTTCAATAAATAACACTTTCTTCAGACTCCAACCGGCCCTCAAGCACAGTTGACACTGACCTATTGAACCTGGTTCTTATTCACACCTGGTCATGAGTTTATCTCCTTTTGTTATTTACACAAGGTTTTTAACACATGCTTTGCACACATCAATCAGTTTCGCCGTAACAACAACCCTATAAGGTAGATTATCGCCCTCATTTTGCAGTAGGGAGAGTGCTGCCTTCGGAGACACCACAGCGCTAAAGTGCGAAACTCACCCACCAGCCCTAAAACGGGCTTCTCTCTCCTTCCAGCGTTCATAGAATCCTAGAATTGTAGAGTTGGAAGAGACCCGCCGGGGTCATCTAGACCAACCCCCTGCAATGCAGGAATCTCAGCTATCCATATGGATGCAGGAATCATATCCATGACAGATGGCCAGCAAACTTCTGATTAAAAACCTCCAGTGAAGAAGAGTCCATGCAACGATATGCAAATCCTCCCTCCACACAAACCTGGTATTTTATAAATGACAGCTATGCTGGAAAAACAGAATTGGCACAAGCCACGTACACAGTACTATTCACTGAAGCCCCATATCCATGGGAGCTGAATGCACTTAACTGTTTTGCATTGCAAGCAAAAGATGTCACACACACACAATCACTTTCTTAAAACCTAAGCTGTGTAAAAGCATTTATCTGGCTGCCTTCGTTTTCTCCTGAACCAGAGAGGTCCTTGCAATCAAGGGGTTAACGTTTAGATGGGAGGGGTGGCATTAAAAAAAATAAAAAATGGAGAGGGATGAAATTTGCAGCCCACACAGGATAGGGAGTAGCTGCTTTCATGTAAACAGAAAGTCAGGACGCAGACTGTGCTTTGCTGGTAATTGTTTACTAAACAATAGGGTGACTCAGTCGCTCAGCAGTGCTGCACATGTCTAAAATGGCTCAACATCCATTCCATCAACCGCAACTTCCCTGGGAATGTATTAAAGAAGCTGAAAATGCCACTAATGCTTTTTGTTGTAATTATTTCCTCTGCCCAGAAGCCCTATCACTTGTCCTCTAGGCCTGGAATGTACAGAGAGCACTGGATTTGTGAGTTTATGGGGTGGGGGGTGGGGATTATTTATGGTGCGTCCGTCCAATGAAAGAATATAAAAGGCTGCAGCTTTTTTGGATGAAGCCAAACTCCTTCTACAAAGGGTTTAGGGCTTGGGCACATGGAGTCCTGGGCAGTTTAGCTCCTCGACTCATACCATGAAGTTCCCAGTTCAAGCTGCGGCTGACAATGGTTTGCTGCTTCCCTTGTGGAAACATTACCCTGTTATCTACCCCTGTTAAAGGTAGATGCTTTGAGAACATTTTCATCAGGCAGTAAATCGAATGGTAAAAAAAGGGGGTGGGGAAAATCTAAATGGGATCCGCTAACCCACAGGTTTTCAACCAGTGTGCCGTGGGCAACACTGGTCTCCGTCCCTCTTCCCTTCCCTGCCTCCTCTGATGCCCTTTCATGTCTTACACAGCTGTTTGTTGCAGCAGCCCAGGGGTGGCTACAGCGGCTGCCTGGAGGACTCCCAAGGAGAGGAGGCTGGCGAAACACTCCACAAGGGAGGGTGTTTGAAAAAGGGTGAGGGGCTGCCAGCTTGGCAGGCAAGGTTGTGACATACCTGGGTTCCTGAGCCCCACAGGGCTGTCCTAGAAAGGGTGTAGTTGGTCAAAGGAGCCGTGGACTCAAAAAGGTTGAAAATCTCTGCACTAACCCTATCTCCTTATCTCTCTCTACCCCTTCCGTAATATCACCTAAAAAGGTAAAGGGACCCCTGACCATTAGGTCCAGTCGTGACTGACTCTGGGGTTGCTGCGCTCATCTCACTTTATTGGCCAAGGGAGCCGGTGTACAGCTTCTGGGTCATGTGGCCAGCATGACTAAGCCACTTCTGGCGAACCAGAGCAGCGCATGGAAACACCATTTACCTTCCTGCCGGAGTGGTACCTATTTATCTACTTGCACTTTGACATGCTTTTGAACTGATAGGTTGGCAGGAGCAGGGACCCCGTCGCGGGAGCTCACCCCGTTGCAGCGATTTGAACCACCAACCTTCTGATCGGCAAGTCCTAGGCTCTGTGGTTTAACCCACAGCGCCACCCGTGTCCCTAATATCACCTAGTTGTGTAGTAATCTGAATAATTTGAACACTGCAATAATCAGATCTTCAAACAGAATGTTTTGAAAGTTAATGCACAGCTAAGTCAACATCAGATATCACGGGCATGCTGTCGCACATGATTTCTGGGGACGTGTGGCATTCCTTCAAATACGTATTGAGAAAATTCCGTATCTTGCTTGCAAAAGTGTGTTCCGAGTGTGCAACGCGATTTACGATTATTACTTGTGCTGCAGCAAAATTGGTTGCGTGGTTCCTGGGAAATTTTAAATAGTGCGAAGGGCCATTTATGTGCATAATTCAAAAACAGAACAATAACAAATAAACAAGCGTGTGGGAAGGCAGAGAGATTTGTGGAAATAAAAGGATGGGTTTTAATCACATTCTTAGGCCTGGCAAGTTTCCTTATGAAGATGCTAGATCTCGCCTGCCATTCAGCTGCATCCAAGTGATGGCAGAAGGTGTCAGACTGACAGCTTGAGACACAGGGGAAGCCTAATCCCTCTCTTACTGCAGTTCGTACCAGTTTCAAATCTATTGGCCTGGATATGGCATCACAATACGTTGGGGGGAAGCAGGCCAAGCTCCTAAAATTTAGCAACATGTAACACTGTGCTGCAGGAAAGAAGGGAGGAAGATAACCAGAGATGGGAAAGTCTACATAGCTATGTTCTTTGGTGATCACTCATAGCCAAGTAAGATTGTCTTCCATAAACACGGTTTTAACAATGAGTCCGTAAGTGACTGTGGAGGCCAATTCTGGAACCACATGTCCTTCCACAGTGGGGACATTGGTTTCCAGGCAGGAGCTGATCATGGTGTGGATTTGCCAAGCGTGCCTTCCTCTTAGCACGTTTCTCCCTTGCGTCTTGAGTTTGTCTTCAAGGCCCATGACACCTTTGGTAAAGACTGTTCTCCAATTGGAAGACAATCTTACTTGGCTACGAGTGATCGCCAAAGAAGAACAAGAAGATATAGTACTTTAATTGCAGTTTCTTCCACTAAAGCAGAGGTCCCCAATCTTATTTGGCCTAATGCCCCCTTTTCAGAAAAACAACAATGACTCAGCACCCTCTGTTTCTCAGCCTAACCTACCTCACTAGGTTGTTCGGAGGATGGACTCAGGGGACAGGGAACTGGGTCCTGAGGTCCTTAGAGGGAAAGGTGATAAATAAAAGTGAGAAATAACATCAAAATAAAACTGGCTGGTAGGTACACAGGGCAGAGCCTTCTCTGCTGTGGCACCCAGACTATGGTATAAATTAGGAGTGGTGAACCTGCAGCCCTCCAGCTGTTGTTGGAGTCCAATTCGCATCATTCCTGGCCATATGATAATGGATGCTGGGAGACTGAGTCCAGGCCCAGCAGTATCTGGGGGGCCTCAGTGCAAGAAGTTCTGCTTTATCTCTTGCATTTTGGGTATGCTTTAGAATTTTGTAATTTATTTTTTAAGATTTTGATTGTTTTCAATTATTGTTGGATATTTTGCTTTTGAGATTTCCTCTTCTTCTTTTAAGTTTCTCATCTATCTCTATCTCTATCTCTATCTATCTCTATACCTGTACCTGTACCTATACCTGTACCTATACCTGTACCTATATCTATATCTATATCTATATCTATATCTATATATCTATATCTATATCCCCCCGTGTTTTATTCATCTGCATATTTTAATACCACTTTGCTGCAGGGCCAAAGCAAAGCCCCTCTAAGCAGTCAACAAATGAAATCATCATTAAAACAGGTTAGAAGCCGAATGCAATGTTCACACTAAAAAATTTTTGCAGCAGTGGTGAAAGACACAACTGAAAGGCATAAAACAGCAGCACCTTTCTCAGTTAAAAGTAGACGTATATAGCCAGGTCTTTAGAGAGCCTGCTTAAAACCAGTCAACGAGGGGAGCCAATAAACAAGGAAGTGTGCATTATTGCTTTAAAATTGTGAGCCACCCTGAGTTTCTTGGTGATACGACAAACAAATAAATAAATCCATGCGTTGGCAAAAGCCAATGGGGTAGAATACCCCCACTTTAATATTATTATTATTATTTAAAAATGCTTTATATATAAAGAATCGAAGCCATCTATGCAAAAACTGAGAGCAGAGGAAAGTACATATACCCAAATCCATCTGATAATCAATCTCTACCATGCGTGGGCACTCGCTAGCTGTGAGCAGTGGCAGTGTGACAAATATAGCAAAACCGAAAAATCAGGCTACAATAGAAGGGAGAGGGGAGGGGGGATCTTTCATTGACCATCTGTGAAAACAAGGCATGTGGCCATTATATGCAGAGGCCATAAATAAGCACAAATGCTAAGAACCAAATGGCAAAAAAGGGAGTGAGAGCTAAGCTCAAAACAAATCAAAATGTTTAAGGCTGAAGAAAAAACAAGTCCGATCTTGGTACTATATCAACTTGACATCTATTTTCATATTTCTCTCTCTCTCTCTCTCTTTTAAGGGAAGAAGCTACGATGCAATGATGGGAGGGGAAGAGGAAAATTCTTTCCATACAGTAGCACTTCGGATAAACTGCCCGTTTTGATGTGAACGATCCCGTGAAGGCTGTTGATGGGAGGTACAGGACGGGTTTGACATCCGGCGTGATGGATGGGCGATGACATAAGACCCACACGCCCCTGCTGACGCGTTGTTGCAAAGATGTCTGGTAAGTGTGGGCAGCATTAATGTAAAGCAGATTGCACACTTCACCACAACCCATCTACCCAGATACAAATCCCACTGTCTGTTCGGACATCACTTGCGGAAGGCAAAACCTCTCACTGAATGTCACCAAACTTTGTCTGAAGTGGGTTGGGTTGTTTTTTTTAAGGCAAACTTTGGTGCCCCCACTCAGGCACATCTGGAGATAATGGTTGGTATTCTTCCAATGAGTCCCACCAGTTATTGTGCGATGGGAATTTCCCCTCTCTTATGTGCCTTCCCCAAATCTGCTCCAGAAGGTCGGTGGAACCCATAGAGCATATTCATGGAGGGGAAGAAGCAGAGGACTTCCTGTTGTGCCACAGAAATCTTTGCACTGCTAGAACATTTGCCCTAGCACTAGGATGAATTAAACCCAATGGGATAGAACCTCATGCATGTAAAGGATGTGCTCTACAACTGAGTGACAGCCTGCCCCCAACATTTTTCAGTAGAGTTTTGCACACTGTTGGCTTTGGGCTCTTGCCCACTGTGGGAGAAAAAGCAATACCCAATGCATGTTGTACTACAGGTATTTGGATAAGACTAACCCGACGCCGGTGGCACTGTGGTCTAAACCACTGAGCCTAGGGCTTGCCGAATGGAAGATCAGCGGTTCGAATCCCTGCAACGGGGTGAGCTCCCGTTGCTCGGTCCCTGCTCCTGCCAACCTAGCAGTTCGAAAGCATGTTAAAGTGCAAGTAGATAAATAGATACCGCTCCGGCAGGAAGGTAAACGGCGTTTCTGTGCACTGCTCTGGTTTCACCAGAAGCGGCTTAGTCATGCTCTCCACGTGATCTGGAAAAACTGCCTGCAGACAAACGCCGGCTCCCTCGGCCAGTAAAGTGAGATGAGCATCTCAACCTCAGAGTCGTTCACGACTGGACTTAACTGTCAGGGGTCCTTTACTTTTACCTTTACACCCGAAAAGCTCCGCACCAAAAATTAACCTAAAAACTACATTACAGTGGAACCTCGGGTTACGTACCATCCTCCTTACGAACGCTTTGGGTAACGAGCTCCGTAAACCTGGGGGTATATGGTCCTGGTTGCGAACTTTGCCCAAGGATGTGAGTGGAAGTCGGGTGCCGGTGGTGCAGCAGCAGCGGGAGGCCCCATTAGCAAACGCGTGCCTCATGTAAAGAATGGTTTCGGGTTAAAAACGGACCTCCGGAATGAATTAAGTTCATGACTGGAGGTACCACTGTGTTTTATTCTGCTTCTAGCAAGTCATGGGGAGGAACATGGCCTCACTCCAGAATATCCCATGAGAAAAGGCCTTGGGAAACGGGAGGCTTAATGCTCTTTTACTCCCTTCCCAAAGACTGAAGCACTTTTTCTGCTCAAGAAGACGCTGCCCCGGCGTTTACTCTGCTCATCCCCATCCATCAGGCAGCCGGAGAGGCATCAGGAGAGCATGATGGATGCAAAATTATCACAGGGCTGCCACTCGATACACTTCCTGCCATTTGTAACTAGCGTTGGAGCTGACATGCTTTTTTCCATTATTAAACATCCACATTAAGTCAACATTGGTCACTGTCATTTCAAGTCTGGTACACTGTTTAAGGGGAAAGCGGAAGATGATGGAGTCTGAGGAGGATGAAGTGAGGAGTGGGAATTGAGAGGAGGGTGGAGGGAGAGGGGAAAAAAATAAGCAATCTGGATCCTGTTCTCTTTAAACTCGCAGAAATAAAATCTGCCTTTGCCGTCGCAAAGAGATCTTTTTATCGCAGCTCTCCAGTCCACAAGCCCTTTGAGAAAAGCAACGCTGCAAAGGGAACAGGAATAAAGCCCTGGGTTGAAAAATCAAGAAAATTATTAAATGCACATTACTTGGGGGGTGCATTCACTCCTGTGACTTCATTCTATGGGGGGGATTCCACTTACATGCTCCTGCTGCAAGCCCTCCCTCCAACAGCATCCCTTTGGTCGGCTCCCCCCCCCCCTAACATTAAGGATAACATGTTCTCTGGAAAGTTGCCATCTCATGATGTTTCCACATTCTGTACCACTTCCCTGGATACCACAGGTGAAAATTTAGAGATACACAATGTGGTTACATTGCTACATGGTGCTAGTTGTACAACCAGGAGCAGCCTGTCCCGTTTCGCCGCCTGAGGCTCAGGACCAAAATACTTCCAAGGACTGCCTGTCTCTATGCAAATCAACCCAAACCCTGCACTCAGCATCTGAGGCCCTTGTCTATGTCTCCCCCCCCCCCACCCTGCAGAAGAAGTCCAGAGGGGGGGCAACACAAGACAGGGCCTTTTCTGTGGTGGCTCCCCGACTGTGGAATGATCTTCCCAAGGTGTCTCACCTGCATCATCATTATATATCTTTAGGAGCCAGGCAAAAACTTTCCTCTATATATAACTAGGCCTTTAAATATCTGTAGCCTTTTAGAAGTGGGCAGGGAGTTTTTAATGTATTTCTCCCCCCTCCCCCACTTAGTTTTATTATATCTACGGTATGTGAGTTTTGTTTGTTTGTTTGTAAGTAAGTCATTTTGGGTTGCCCTGGGCAAGATAAAATGCCCCCAAAATGTAATAAATAATAATATTTTTTATTAACGTTTTCCTGTAAAATTTGCATTTGTGTACACCATTTTTGGTTGATGAACCATGGAACAGGATTCAAAGAAGTACAGATTTAAAAGTATAAGTTGTATTTTGGGATTTGGGCACCAGGTAGGTACTGTTCTGAGGTTCTGCCCCAGCTTTGGAATGCACAGTCTTGGCCATATATAGCGTGTTTGAATTTCATTCTACTCCAGGCCACGTGGAGATGCAGATAATTCTTAACTCTACAGAGGGCAAGGTGAAATATCTTTAATGGCTCCTAAGCATCACTCTCTCTGGATGTTAAACTGCACTATTGGAACAAAGCTTTTTCAAAAAGTTATTTTTGTTTAGATACAGAAAGTATCAAGCTATAATTAACTGGAGGTGACAATTATAAATACAACTGTGTCCCCAGGTTTCCAAGAAACCAGAAAAATACACAAGCTGGGCACATGTTCGTTCTCTCTCTCTCTTTGGTTGAAACTCTTCCAAGAAAAGTAAAGATATTTTAAAAATACACTTTATTGCCTTCTCAATTAAAATCTGAGCTGCATTCATTATATGCGTGCACATAAAATGAAATTCATTTTCTCCTACCCGGGTAGGACTACTGATCACGGGAAGACACATTAGTCAAGACTTATTTACAGATCTGTTCTGGGGGGAGGGGGGGAGATATATACATATTTCTAGGTTGTTCATTTATCGTGGGTGGCATTCCAGAAACAATTGCCTGGTGGAATATCATTGATAATGTGTTGACGATTGTGATGGTAGCATTTGCAGCGGTGATTCATACAGTGACATCAGCATAGTTGGATGTTTTGTGGAGTTTCAGAAGCAAACTTGTCCATGTTCCCTGCCCGCATGGTGCTATTAACAACAATAATAGTAATGTCCACAGTTGCTGGCCAAGTAAGGTGAAAAGGGGTCTATAGTTCATCTTGTCCCTGCTACCGGGAATAATTTAGTTGAGGCTTGAACTGGTGGGACCATCTGCATGTGAACGCTCCTCCATATACAGTGGTATCTCAGGTTAAGTACTTAATTCGTTCTGGAGGTCCGTTCTTAACCTGAAACTGTTCTTAACCTGAAGCACCACTTTAGCTAATGGGGCCTCCTGCTGCTGCCGCGCCACCGGAGCACAATTTCTGTTCTCATCCCGAAGCAAAGTTCTTAACCTGAAGCACTATTTCTGGGTTAGCGGATTCTGTAACCTGAAGCGTATGTAACCCGAGGTACCACTGTACAGCTCCCCCTTTAGCCTTTGAAATTTCCCCTGCCCTGAAAGTTTGCCTCAAAATTCTCTCTGGAAACATTTGATCTGCCCTTACATCTCACCCCACAGCATAAAAGATCACAGACTGAGTAAAGGCCACAAAACTCAGCCCTACTCCACTGATGTGGGGAGCCTGCTGCCCGGCAGAAGTCACCAAGGGAAGACTTGCCTCCATCACTGACCGAAAAAGATTTCCAGTTGCTTAGTCCCACTCCACTTCCTTAAGAAGATGTAAGTGGAGACTCTGCCTAACACGATTCCTGGGAAGAGCAAGGATGATAGGAAATGCTGCCTGAATACTCCTAGTTCCAAATGGACACCGAAGCGGCCAAATACCAGGCAAGATGGCAGGAACACTGGCACTGTGTGGGCACACCAGCAGAGTCAATCTGGCATTCCCGGTGGTGTGTCCACACACAGGCAATGCTCACACTGTACTGCACCTCCGCCTCTTGATAAGTGGCCATGACTCTGTTGCTGGGAGGTCAGGTGTATAGCGCCTGTATGAATACCATGGAGCTTTTGTTCCTCTACTAGATCTGAGTGTGATTTCATTTTGAGAATCTTCTCTGCGGTGCTTTGAGAGCCTCTTGGGGCTATAAAGCAGGGTATAAATGTTCTATATGGCCATACTCACACTAAACATTTGAAGCACTATGATGCTACTTTAACATGCATGGATCAAGGGTCGAGAAACCAAGCCTTATGAGGAACGGTTGAAGGAGCTGGGTATTTTACCCTGGAAAAGAGGAGGCTGAGAGGAGATATGATGGCCATCTTCAAATATCTAAAGGGCTGTCACATGGAAGAGGGGACATGCTTGCTTCCTCCTGCTCTGGAGGCTAGACTTGAACCAATGGCTTCAAGAAATGAGATTCCATCTAAACATCAGGAAGAACGTTCTGACGGTAAGAGCTGTTCAACAGTGAAACAGACTCCTCGGCAGGTGGTGGACTCTCCTTCCTTTTTTAAGGTTTTTAAGCAGAGGCTGGATAGCCATCTGTCATGGATTCCCACATTGCAGGGGGTTGGACTAGATGACCCTCAGGGACCCTTCCAACTCTACAATTCTATGATTTCCCCAGAGAGTCCTGGGGACTGTAGATTGTCAAGAGTGCTGAGAGTTGTTAGGAAACCCCTATCCCCCCTGCCGAGTTGCAATCCCCAGAGTTCCCTGGGAAAGGGGACTGACTGCTAAACCACTCTGCAATTTGGGAAACCTAACAACTCTCAACAAACTACAGTCCCCAGGATTCTTTGTGGTGGAAGCCATGGCTATTAAAGTCAATATGACAGTGTTCAAAATGGATGGATATGGTCTTAATGAACAAACAAGCAACAAGCTGGACTCATGTTTTTTGTGTGGGTTCCTTGGGAGTCCATGGAAACAATTCACCCATCCTTGCGAAGCTTTGCCGGTCCTACTGAAAGGCTGTTCGCTTCCCTCAGATGTTCCTCAGAGCATTAGCCACCAAGTTTACCTCAGAGGTTTGCTGGGGTCGGGGATTTGGGGGGGTGGGAGGAATCTGGTGGCTGCTTGCCTCCTTTCAGCGTGTAACACTGAAAGGGGATCGCTCTTCCCCACTCCCGAGACGAAGGCATGCAAACGAGCGAAGGAGACGAGTTTGAGACGGAGCCTGACAACCGAAAAGTGGCAGACGAAAAGTGGACACAGATGAGGGCTGTAGCTCCTGTTACTTAATCAAAAAAGCTGAAGTGGAGTCACCAGGGCCGTCGCAAAGTCATGTGTTAGAACAACAGCTGATCTGTATTAAAGAAGATTAACTCACAGTGCCACGGCGGAGGGCCCTGGATTATTTTATGTACTTCCCTTGCCATACAAGCCGTCAGCACAATTACTGCCCTCCGAAGTGAATGACTGATCTGTAACCACAGCTAAACAGCAGGCTGCTTAGGGGCCTGGCCTGCTTCATGAAGATGGATTTCCATACCATCAAAGCGCTTTTAATGGGCTCCCTGATCCCGACCACAAGGCCCCGCTTTGCAAGTATATAGGAGTTGGGATGAAGGCTCCCTGTCCAAAAGGATTTGGTCGGTTGTCACTTGACAATTCCCAGCTAGCGCAAGGGAGGAGAGGGAGAGGGGGCCAGCGGAGGAGGAGGAGGAGGAGATAGGTAGACCTGTCTCTGCTTTGGAGGATTAAGAAGAAGAAGGAGAAGAGAGAGGGGAGTACAGATGCTTTCTAAATGCAACCAACTGCTGTATCCACAGCTGAATTCAATGTGCTTAACAAATAACGGCAATTTAGCTATGCTTGCGAGGAATAGCTTGAGTCACTTTGCATTAGCATCTGGCTGAGTGTTAAAGTCATTTCTACATGGGGAGCAGAGAAAAGGAATTTCTGCTCCGAGCATCCTTTCAAGAATGCTTAAATATTTGAATATAAATTCCTTTGTGCTTGCGATCACTTCGTCTTATATCTGACACTCCATTTTCTCCCCGCGCAGCACCACTCTCCCCACCTCCCTTGCTGGGGCTCTTCTATCTGTAGCACCATCAACACTCACTCTTCATTTGCAGCCCCCCCCCTGCCCACCTCACACCGCCCATGCTCTTGCCTCCCCCCCCAACCAAAGCTGCCCTTTATTCCTCTAAAGCAGATCTTAGGTGGTGAGAGACGCCTATTATGCCAAGCACTTCTTGTCCTCCAGAGTTCCTCTCTGGAAAACGCCCCAAATTGCAGCAATTTCCTCATATTTTACACTTGGGGGGGGGGGTTGCACACAGAGTACATTCCACTTGTAGGGCTGCTGCATGGGGAGGTCGTTGCTGAGCTCTCTGGGAGCATCAAAAATGAGGTACTTTCCCCTCTGAAATCAAGAGAGGATTCTTCTCTCTCACCCGCCACAAAAAGTGGGCCACACTACATTCATTGCTCAATTTGTGTAATAAGAGAGGCCAGGAAATTTGTCCTGAAGTTACCCTCACAATGTGGTTTCCCCTCTAATCCTGTAAGTGTCTGGGATGGCAGTTAAGTAGGTTAGGAAGTCAGGGTCAAAACCGAGATTGTGACAAATGCATGACTTACACCAAACATGGCACCTGCAGAGCCATTCCCACCCCTCCATTATATCTAGAAGAGTTTTTCGGTGTGTTGTGGCAGCAGCACAACCTTCCGTGACTCCCTGCTCACTGCCAGCCAATAACATGGAGCAGTGGCACACAAAATGCAGTGACATCACAGCCAGATGTTCTGCCAGATGTTGGGGAAAGCTTAAGTGCAATTTTCATCGTCAGCTGCTGCTGCATGCTCATGATGGCCTCTTGCTTAGTTCTTACTGGTAAGAGAAGGCACTCTTTACATGCTTAGGGGTACCCTTTTTATTACCACTTCACCTCCACAGGGATGAGTCCTCGTGCTCAGAACAACTTCTGGGGCCAAGTCCAAGTCATTTTTAACTAACCTTGCTGCACACTCTTACCGAGCCAGGAAAAGTACAAAAAGCTCAGTCGGTTAGAGCATGGTGCTGATAATGTCAATGTTGCAGGTTCAATCCCCGTAAGGATGCATATTCCTGCATTGCTGGGGGTTGAATTAAACTGTAAGCCTGACTGTCTTATCGTTTGTTATAAACCTCTCTGGGAACCTTTTCAGTGGGTAAAAATGCTCTACATAAATAAAGCCAAGGGCCAAAAATCAGCTGCAGGGTACTGTGGTTATAATGACCAGGAGGCTCATATGGACTTTTCTTTTTTACTATTATTATTTGTAACACATGGGGATATATTTCCAGGACCACAGTAGAGGAGCAATAGGTTAAGTCACATGCTATGGTCCCAATCAAGACCAGTGATAGTTATTTAATGTCCAAGAATCAGGTTATTTCAATAAGTTGCTCTAAGGAGGCATAGGCAGGGCTGGGTTTTGATGTGAACTTTCAGAATCTGTGACATCACACAGGATCTGACATGCGGAGAAGGATCAGCTTCTGTTAAAAACAAACAGCTTCTTCCCTGTGATTGTTTAGAATGGATCAAATAAAACTCAAAAAGAGTGTGCTGAAGACCTGTGGTGCATTTTGTTTTACTGGATGTTACTGGGTGAGAGAGGAATGGGATGTCTGCTGTTTTCAGAAGCAGTGGCTTAATGCTCTGGTAATATTTAGTTCTGGTCTCAAGCTACCAGTTTCACAATGCTGTGCTGTGAATATAACTCTGTGCACTGATAACTGGAGAACAGTGATCACGATAAAGCCTCTGCAATCTAAATAGCTAAGCTTTGGGTAAACATCAACATCAACAACAACAGTTTTATATCAGCCTTCATCCGAGGATCACAGGGCAGTTTACAATAAAAATAATCCCCCACAAAGCTACCAGTGATCAGGGATCTTTGCTTTCCAAAGCTTATCACAATCTACCAAGAGGTGTACAACAACTATGAATGCTGTAGAGAAAGCAGACAGAACAGTTTTTCTCCTTCTTTCATAATACAGTGGTGCCTCGCAAGACGAAAATAATCCATTCCGCGGGTCTTTTCGTCTTGCGGTTTTTTCATCTTGCGAAGCAAGCCCATTGACGGATTAGCGCTATTAGCGCTATTGGCACTTTAAGGGCTAAAACCGGCTTTTTAAGGGGTGGGGGATTAGCGGTTTTGCTGCTAAAATGCTTTTAGCAGCTTAGCGATTCAAAATAAGGGGTTTTGGAGCGAAAAAAAATTCAAATTTTTTCGTCATTTTTCGTCTTGAGAAGCAAGCCCATAGGGAAATTCGTCTTGCGAAGCGCCTCTGCAGACGGAAAACCCTTTCGTCTTGCGGGTTTTCCGTCTTGCGAGGCATTCGTCTTGTGGGGCACCACTGTACTACAACTTGGGAACATCCAAGAAAGCAGAAATGTTGTGAGATTCAGGAAAGACAAAACGAAACACTTCTTCACACAATGCATAGTTTTAACTATGGAACTAGCTCCCAGAAGAGGCACTGATGGCTACTAGACATGATGGCTTTATGGTTTTCCTCCACGGTCAAAGGTGTTGCGCCTCTGAAGACCAGTTGATGGGAATCACAAATGGGGAGAAAACACTGTTGTGATTAGGTCCTTCTCATTAGGCATCTGACAGGCCACTGTGAGAACAGGAAGCAGGACTAGATGGGCAATTGACCTGAGCCAGCAGCGCTCTTCTTCTATCCTCAAGTTAATACTTTTGACCATCTTGAACTCTCCTGGCCTTCCAAGTCAAACCTGTTTCCTCCACCTTCCCCTTCTTTGCCCTCCCTGTTCATGAGAAGAAACAGTATGTCGTGAGAGGGCCCTGGACTTCAGTAAGCTTGATATTTTATGCACGGAACAGTTGACGGAATGGAGAACTCTTCCCCAACTGGGGGCCCTCCAGCATAGCTGTCAACTTACAGATTTGAAAATAAGGGACCAGCAGCCTCGAAAATAAGGGATCAGCAGCCAAAATAAGGGATTTCCTGGGCACAGATATGTTCAACTTCTGAGCCCCTCCGAGCCAAAGTCAGAAAGCCCAGCCAGCAGCCAAACGAAGCCTCAAGCGGTTGTTCCCACAGCGCAGCAGCCCGGCAAAGGGGATGCAGCAAGGAAAACCACCATCACCTCTCCGCTGGGAAGCGCTGAGCAAAGGCGAGTCCCCAGGCAACACGGCCGATTTGATCGGCACAAGGCATGCAAGCTCCACCCCCCAGTCATTCTTCGACTCCTTATTGGGTGAGCAATGCAGCCAAGCAACACAGTTGGAGCCTACCTCCTCCCTGGCCAGCAGGGAGGGAGGGAGAGGAGCTGCTTCCTTTGAAACCCGGGAAATTTAAGGGACATCATCAATAAGGGACAGCAGCGGGACACAGCACTGGGATAAGGGAGTTTCCCGCCAAATAAGGGACGGTTGACAGCTATGCCCTCCAGATGTGTTGGGCCACAACTCGCGTCAGATCCAAACCACACGGGGAATGGTCAGGTGTGATGGGAATTGGAGAGCACCCTGTTGAAGAAGCCTGTCATGGAGGCTGAGGCCTGCCACCATCATCTTCCTCCCTCTTTCCTTCTATATATTCTGCATCCTGTCCGGCTGCATCAACAGGGCTTTTGATATGCAAATCTGGAACAGTGAAGCCGAACCAACAATGCATGTCCGAACCCCAAGTTCTGTGTTTTCCTCAGCTGCAAATTTGTCTCTCAGACAGGATACTTTAACTCAGCTGCACTTCTTTCTCCTTATAGATGTGACATTTTCTTGAAAGAGTGTTTTCAGGGCTTTCGCTCTGCCCCCCCCCCTCCACGCCCCTTGTCCTGGCCAACAGCTCTCAATTTCCAGTGTTGTGAAAGTGGCAGGGAAAGGCAGCAGCGAGTCCATTCACACACTCAGCAAGGGGCAGGGAAAAAGCCTGCACTGTGAAAATTCACAGGGGAGCCGGGGGCGAGGATGAAATACAAGGAAACCAAGGAATTCACACTATGAGAAAGGCAGTAGAAGCACGGCTATTTTTTTAAAGGTGTGTGTGTGTGTGTTTCCTATTGCTCTAGCCCAGGGTTCAAATTCTTTCTCAACTAGGAGGTTCGAAAGATGAACAATTTCCTACCCAACCTCCAATGTGGCGATACCCTGTTTTCCATAGCTGTCAACCTTCCCGTTTTTTGTGGGAAATTCCCTTATATCCCGTAGATATCCTGATGACTGTCCCTGGGACAGGTGAGGCTGCTGATCCCTTATTTTCGAGGCTGCCGATCCCTTATTTTCAAATCTGAAAGTTGACAGCTATGCTGTTTTCTCTAAATGAGGACTATATTAAGTCAGAGCTGCATAATCTCCATTTTTGTTTATGGCAGGGCTGGGGAACCTCCAGGTGCTGTTAGGTCTATTGGACTCCCATCATCCCTGACCGTGGACCATGCTGGCTGGGGCTGGCAGGAGTTGGAGTCCAAAAACATCTAGAGGGCCACACCTAGGTTCTACACAAGATCCATGTCAACTTCTACATGAACCAGCAAAGATCAGCAGCCAGCTATAGTAGCAGACACTAAGTTTTATTAAATTTATTATGCCTTTCCTCCAAGGACCTCATTGTCATCTCCCTCTCTCCTCTGCATCACAACAACTCTTTGTGGTAGGTTGGGCTGAGTGGGACTGGCTGGACAGAAGCTTCATGGCTGGGTGGAGATATGGTCTCAGGCCACCTCGCTCTTAGCCAGGAACTCTAGCCACTACACCAGTCAAGAGCCCCAACTGAAGAGTACAAGAGCCTAGCATTTCTGGGATTGTGTGTTGTTGTTGTTTTACTGTGTCATCTAACATGACTCATAAGAAAAACTCACAAAACATGCATGACAGCCTGACGTCACCAGCAGCTTAGCCTCCGTGTCAGCAAAAGCTTTTGCTCCCAGAGAAGCTTGAATAACATTATTTTCAAATACAGCTCATCTTCCCAACACATGTATTTCAAAAAAAGAAAAAAAAGCATGTTTTTTTCCACTTGGACCAAATACTTCAAGGATCACCCAGGCATAATACGTATTGACAGCATGGAATAGCGCTTTTTAAAAACACACACACACACACACCAAAACACTCATCTTGTTACATTCAAACACACCCACCCTTGCAAAAGGGCTTATTAGGGCTTTCATCGTTACCTTCTTTGAATCAGTGTGTGGATTACATAAATAACGAAACTGGCAGAGTCTGAACATTGCAGAAGAAAGATAAATTGGAGAAGCCCAAATATAATTTCTTAAGCCCCATATCATACCATATCGCGGGTGGCGCTGTGGTCTAAACCACTGAGCCTCTTGGGCTTGCTGATCGGAAGATCGGCAGTTCGAATCCCTGCAACGGGGTGAGCTCCCATTGCTCAGTCCCAGCTCCTGCCAACCTAGCAGTTCGAAAGCATGTCAAAGTGCAAGTAGATAAATAGGTATTGCTCCAGCGAGAAGGTAAACGGCATTTCTATGCGCTGCTCTGGTTCGCCAGAAGCAGCTTAGTCATGCTGGCCACATGACCCGGAAGCTGTCTGCAGACAAATGCCGGCTCCCTTGGCCTATAGAGTGAGATGAGCGCAGCGACTGGGCCTAATGGTCAGGAGTACCTTTCCTTTACCTTTAAGCCTCTATCTGTGGCTCAAGATGCCCCTCCTATTATTTATTATGCCATCCTCACCCCAATCTTCCTTCCAATCTCATCCCAAGGTACTCAGGGCGGTCTGAATGGTTGCCTCAAAACAACCCTGTGAGGTAGACAATGGTGAGAGGCGGTGACTGGACCAAGGCCCTCCTCAGAACGAGAGGTGGAGATGTACCCCTACAGTCACCAAAGCTCAGTTCAAAACATATCCAAGCATAGAACTAGGTAAAGGTAAAGGTAAAGGTACCCCTGCCCGTACGGGCCAGTCTTGCCAGACTCTAGGGTTGTGCGCTCATCTCACTCTAGAGGCCGGGAGTCAGCGCTGTCCGCAGACACTTCCGGGTCACGTGGCCAGTGTGACAAGCTGCATCTGGCGAGCCAGCGCAGCACACGGAACGCCGTTTACCTTCCCGCTGGTAAGCGGTCCCTATTTATCTACTTGCACCCGGAGGTGCTTTCGAACTGCTAGGTTGGCAGGTGCTGGGACCGAACGACGGGAGCGCACCCCGCCGCGGGGATTCGAACCGCCGACCATGCGATCGGCAAGTCCTAGACGCTGAGGCTTTTACCCTCAGCATAGAAGCATAGAACTAGAGGGGACGTTAATTACATGATCTTTGATAATGCTTCCTGCTCTCTTGGGTAGAGGATACAGCTTGGTGTGTGTGTGTGGAAAGGTTGTGTGGCAGAGGTAGAATTTAAATTCATTGCCCTATCCATTTTTTTTTTTTTTGCCTCTAGCATGTGGCCCCCAAAAGAGAATGCAGCCCTCCAAGCAGAAAAGCCCCACCGAACCCCTGTTCCAAACAGAAAAGCTGGTACAGAGAGCAGTCAGGTGCAACACCTGGGAGCTGAACTGCCAAGAGGATTCTTGGGAGACTGACCTTGTCTGTCCTGCAGTTATTCAGACCCAAGTTGTTTGTCACAGCAACCTTCCCGTCGAGCACCTGTTGCTCCCGCCGTAGCTGCTCCTTCATCTGCCGAGCCTCCTGGATCGCCTTGGTAACAGCATCGTGGTCATTTAAGTACCCTGACGATGTGATAGAGGAAAGGATATCTAGGCACGGGGTGGAGGGGAGAGAAGGGACACAAACAGAAGCAAGGTTACCAGGAAACATTGCGAGCGATTATCTTCAAAACACTCAGGTGGCCTTTTTTTAATGGACGCTGGGCAATGAGCAAACTCATCAGTTGCTAGTGCCTCGAATTAGGGATGGAAACACCCTGTGGTATAAATGGACGTGTATTTGATTCATTCTTCAGTCAATATATGGAAATAAAAGATCATCAGTGGTATCAGGAGGCTTTAAAAACAAGTTTTGAGGATGCTAAATAACTACTTTTCCTCGCTTGGCCAGATAGCATAAGGAAATTGTTTATTGTGTGCAAGATCAATCAATCAATCAATCAATCAATCAATCATTCAAACAAAATGAATTTTACTCCCCTTTGACAGCATGCCACTAATATTCCTGTTTTATAGACAAGCTAGGAAAGAGACCTCCAAGAACACCTTAAGACTACAGAGCCGTAACAAAAGCCCTGGAGATAAAGATTATGGGTCGGTCCAATGCTTGCCATACTCCGAGTAGGCCCATTGCAATTAATTGGCATGGCCATACTCCAAGAAAACCTGAGGACTGCATTCCTAGAGAGTAATCTGTTGTGGGCTGTCGCGATGGGTTGGGGGGAAAAGAAGAAGAAGAAGAAGAAGAAGAAGAAGAAGAAGAAGAAGAAGAAGAAGAAGAAGAAGAAGAAGAAAAGAAAAGATGGACCAGCCACTTTCCTCTCCCTTTGACGCCCCCTTCCCCTCTATCTCCCTTTTTTGTGGAATGCTCTCCCTAGAGAAGCTCGCCTGGTGCCTTCATTACATAACTTTAGGCACTAGTTGAAAATGTTTTTCTATGACCAGGCCTTTCCTTTGGTTGATTAACATTCTATGGACTTTTACTTTATTTATAACTTTCATTTTACAACAAACAAAAAGCAAAAAACAAACAAACTTAAAAATCAAGTTGTTACATATATCACATTTCGACTCCCCTCTCCCTCTTTCTTGCAGCTCCTTATAATATTTTTACTACATTTCCAAATTAAACCTAGTCATTATTCATCACATATAATCCATAATTGTTTAATATCACTGCAGGCCTTTACCTTAATCCTGCTAATGTCATAATCTGTTTGCAAACCATTCTACGGCCTTCTAAATGTGTTTGTGGGGTGTGTTACTGGTTTGTTTCTATTTTTGTTTTGTTAGGTGTTTTGAGTTCAAATTCTGTATTTTTATATCGTGAACAAACAACAACTCCACCCCACTCCAGTCACCTCTTTTCTCTCCATCTCTCGCTCTGCCCTCCAGGAAGCCCCCCAGAACAGATTTTGGGGGCACACAGGGTGAAGGAGAGGAAGTTCCATTCCACAAGTGGAACTCTGTCCTGGGCACAACCCTTAGTTCTGAGCCAAACACTCATTAAACTGGGCACCAAGCGAACAGTCCAAGGGAGCCCATTCCAGCCTTTGGGTAGCACTCCCCCAAAGGCCCTTTCCTAACCTCTGACCACTGGCAGCAGCCCTTTGCAGACCTCTCACCTTGCCTTGCCAATGATACTTATAATCTAAGTCCGCTGGGATAGGAACTAGGTCAAGTTCTGTACAGCGCCTAGCATGCCTCATTGCTGCAGCAAACAAAATCCCATGCAGCAAAAAAACTGGAGCTATAATTGCCTTCCTCTGAGCCGAGCTTATTTAATTGCAGCCTGTGTGGCAGGAAGAGAAAATCAAAATATCTTACACCCGTTTCCTTAAACTCGCAAATCCCTTAATAAACCACAGGTGATGATGCTTTTGCTGTAAGATACGGCGGCTGAGCGGATAAATCTCAGCTACGGAACGTCACCCGCAGCTACCCAAACGCACACACACACACCTCCCTACGCCACCTGTCACTCAGAAACACATAAGGCACCATAGTGCCATGGACTTTAGATTCCCGCTCTGCTAATTCTGGGTCAGATGTTTATTCCTTGGCTGCAGTTCACACACACACACACACACACACACACACACACTGTTGGGGAATAAAGACCTCCAGACCCCAATCTATTCAAACAGATGGGGAGGGGGAACCAATCCTAATATCGGCCATTTCTCTACCTGTCTCTCCGTTCCTCTTAACCTGGTCACTTTCTCTAGATCTTTTAAAGCTAGGGCATCAAAGTTGCATATTTATTTATTTATTGCATTTTATATTTTTTTTCTCCCCCTTCCGAGAGCAGCCTTGAAAACTGCAATATGAAATTGCCCGGAAAGGGGGCTTCTGTTTGTGACATGAGGCTAAATCTAACCAGATCCATTGGTGAATTGTAACAGATGGAGGGGCTGTTAGACAGAAGGCTGGCACTAATCACACGCAAAATGACCGGCTTGCCTCAACATGTTCCATGGATTCCAGCAAACTTTACACCCTAATCCATTTTTAGAACAAAAAAACATCTGGGCCATAAATCCTCTAATCTGCCAAAACACGCTATTAAATCCCATGATTTGTTGAAAAACACTAAGATTAAAGAAAGGAAATATAAAATGGCTAACTGCCGCGTTAGGAAAGTGTTATTAATACTCTTTTCTTTTGTCTCAATTATGAATGTTCTGTTCCTAAAGAGCCTTGTCTAATCATGTCACATTACACATCCTTGCCGTATTGCTTGCGCCTTCTATCTGATCTGCCGATTGCCAAAGAATGTACAACATTGTCTCCTCGCGCTCCGCTTTGAAATGTTACGGGGAGAGAAGCTGGTGTCAGGTTCGTCTGCGGCGGCACTGCTGAGAGGTTGTTGGGTTGTTGCTGGTGTGTGTGTGTGTGTGTGTGCTTTTAAACGCTTCGGAAAAAAATAAAATTGTTTTGAAAGCAACGGAGTTTGGCAATTCCCACTTCCTTGGGAAATCAAAACCTAGGCGCTTGGGAAGCCTCCCAGTTTGAGTGGGCAGAGGAAGCCTTGGTTAGCGTTGATCTCTGCATTGAAGGTAGTGAGGGGGTAGCAAAATTACAGCAATATTAGGTGGCACGATGTGCTGTATCAGATGGAGCAGGCATTCCGTGAATGCTTTAGGTTTGCTTAAAAAAACAAAACACCTAACCGCAAGTGCAGTAGAAGGCTAAGATATTGCAGAAGCCTGTTCCTTTGTGAGCTAGCTTTCTACAAGCACTTGCATTCGCTCTTCACATCTGAAAAGAAGAGCCCACGCTTCCCCCGGCACTTTAAAGTGATGTTGTCCTTTCTATTGCTTGTGTAGAACAGGCCCAAGGTATTTATTTTCGGGACTTTCTCAGCCCAAGACTGAAGGTGGGTCGATTATTTTTAAATTCTCTCCAACATGAAAAAACAAAACAAACCCCCAACTGCTTGCATGTAATAAACTAGCACATCAGGGAGAGGCTGAACAAAACCCTAAAACTAAATCTGAGCCCAGGACAAATTAAAAAGGGACACCTTTTTGAGTTTGTGAAAGATTGTTATATTGTTGTTAGAGTATGTTTATAATTATTATTATAATTTTGTTATTAGCTTTGGTGAAATATGCTAGTAACTGGAACGCCCGAGTTTCTTCCTTTTCTTGATTCTTAATGAATTTTCCCCTAAGTAAATTTAAAAACTGGGGTAGGAATCCACCTTTAGTAGTCAACAGAATGTACTATCCTAAAAAATCTCCATGTTTGCCTCCTTATTTATTTTTCTTAAGAATGAATATCAATAGATTTATGGGAAAGTAGATATCTATAATATGCTGGGGTGCAAATGTTAAGAAAATATCATTTCCCCCCTCTCTTCTCTTCCTTCCGTTATAACTTTTTTTTTGTTCTTTAATAAAAACAAATTACAAAATAAACAAAAACCTACTTTTCTACTTCATTATTTTCTTTAAACGTGGGACAATATTCATTCCCCACACTCCTTAATTCCAAAGCAGCATTCGCCTAAAACCTCTAGATATTTTGCTGGCTGGAATTAATGGAAGTTGTCACCCAAGACATCTCAAGGATACCAGGTCGGCAAAAGCTGGTCTAAAGTCCAGGTGTTGAGTCTCTCGGTCCACTTTGCCATGTTATGCTTGCGAGGTGGAAGTCTCTACAGTGTGCTACTTTCACACACTGTGCAGGGAATGTCGGAGTGCGGCTGCTCGCCGCTGCAGCATTGCATCTGGTGGAAAGTGGGACAATGCTGACCTAAGAAGGCACACACTTTCCCCACATGGCCTGGGGCTTCTGAGCAGGGCTGAGGGAAAGGTAACCTACCCAAGGGGGTCCTCAATCCACCATCACAATCTGCATAATGCACAGAACAACTCTTAAAAGCTGTCAACGGAAGAGACAGGTTGCAGGGAATTAACTGGATTGCGGAACTCGTATTTCAGGAAGGCTGCGGCTCCAGTTGACATTTCGGAAATCATGTCCTCCCCCCAGAGAGCACGTGTTGCGTTGAGATCATCAAGATTGACCTCACTGCTGTTGTGGGTGGGAGCAATTGGATAGCCACAACAACCCGATTGGTAGTCCCTCGGTTGCTGGGGTAAATCTGGGCAATGGGATAGTTTCATGCATGAATCGAGGGACCCATATATACCGCTGCACATTGCACTGAGCTTCCTCTTTTTTGCCTTCTGCACCGGATCACCTGCCCACCCTATATTTAGGGTTCATTACATGGGTGGCGCTGTGGGTTAAACTACAGAGCCTAGGGCTTGCTGATCAGAAGGTCGGTGGTTTGAATCCCTGCAATGGGGTGAGGTCCCGTTGCTCAGTCCCTGCTCCTGCCAACCTAGCAGTTCGAAAGCACGTCAAAGTGCAAGTAGATAAATAGGTACCGCTCCGGCGGGAAGGTAAATGGCATTTCCATGCGCTGCTCTGGTTTCGCCAGAAGCAGCTTAGTCATGCTGGCCACATGACCCGGAAGCTGTATGCCGGCTCCCTCGGCCGATAAAGCGAGATGAGCGCCACAACCCCATACCTTTACCTTTATGACCTTGCTATGCCGTCGTAGGTCGTCTGCTTTTGGGACAGGGGCCCAGTAGGAATTTTCCCATTTGGCTGATTGGCTGGTGCCACTTGGGTTTCACCTGCCGCATAGCAAATTGCCACAACTTTGTAAGGTTTGGTGGTTAGGCATTGGTTCAAGGTGGAGTGAAGCAGAAGTTGTCACACCTGCCCCTCCCATGTGCAAATGGTATTCTGTTAAAGGAATCCAGGGGCTCACCTTGCTTTTTGTCTGATCCCATTCCAGGAGTTAGGGCCACGCCAGAACCCCTGGGAGCATTTGGGGTGAGTGTGAGTCTGACCCTGGTCCAATGCTCCCCCAGGATGTTTTCCTTACTGACATCTGGCAGAGTCCAGGCATCAGTGCTGCTCTGCTGAGGTCAGGTGCAGCTAGTCGGGAACCAATGCCTAAGCAAACCACTCACAATCTGTAATCAAGAAAGTTGTGGCCAAAATTATGCCCATAACCTTAAACTAAATTCCGTGTCAATTGTGTCTTGATTTATTGGGGGAGGTCTTGGGATCTGAACACGCAACACCTCAAAATCCCCTCAGGATATGCAGAGAAGGGAATCCTGCTTTACAGAACAATCACAAATTGATCTTTGAGACCGTCATAGGACACTTCAGGACGAGCAGGAGGAGCCATTTAGAGCTATTAGTTGTACCAAATGCAAAGTCTTGATAGGAATGCTTTAAATTCCACCAAGGTGAAGCTGCTGTTGGCAGGTGGTTCGCCAATTTTTGGAGACAGTGCTGCATCTGGGGTTTCACTTCTGAAACTTTGCTTTAGGGTGCATGTGTAGGAAGCCCAAGCGGGCTACCAAAACATCACCTAAGGCTGATGTGACAGATATGGCCTTGGCTGGCCTGGCCAGTTTATGGATCACTATTTTGGCTATTTGGATCATGATGATGAATTGTATGCGAGGGTGCTGTTCAGAAACTTCAGGGAAAACAAAATATGGCAGCCAAGTCACAAACTGAGCTTAGGAACATGCAGGAAATCGTGGCAATCTTAAAAATGCTACTAAGATGTTTCTCAAAGACTCTTCTCCAGATTCTGTGTTTGGAAGTGAAGCCAGTGATGATCATTGGCAGGAATGTGCCGACTCTCAAATGCTGTACCTAGAGAGGCTCAAGTCTGATTATTCTTGGCACCAGGTGAGAAGATATTTCTCTTTGCCCGGGCATTTTTGTTTCTGAGCTTTGACAGATTTGACTTTAAAGGGGAACTGAATCAACTTTCTCCCTCATTCTGCTTCTAACCATCTCTTCCTGACTGTAACTCAAACAGCAACCTGGCAGCAGCCAGAGATTTCCCAAACTTAAAGGGAAGAAGAAGAAGAAGAAGAAGAAGAAGAAGAAGAAGAAGAAGAAGAAGAAGAAGAAGACCAGGCTCCATTATCCTAGCCGGCACGCACCACGATCCCCTTCAGTAACCTCAAAAAGTCCCTTTCTATATCTGTCTCACAAAGATATACGGTGGCGAAGCCCATGTCATTAACAATAACTTAAATATGTTATCTTTTGGTCCACAGTTTCCCATGGTTTATTAATGGTATAACACATTAATTCTCCTTACAAGAGTGACCTTTACAACTCCAGTCATCCTCACAGCTTTTATCCAATTACATTATCACTCATTACAGGTACAGCCTTTCAAAATCTACATTTCACTGAAAGGGAGGGAGGGAAATGGCAAGGATTCCAAATGCAGGGAAGAGACCAGAAAGTGGGAAGGAAAAGATTTTATCTGGAAAATTAAGAAGTGCGTTCAGCTACTCCGAGGCTCGTTGAACAAGCTTAAAAGTGCCTTTGAACGTTGGGTGGGGGGGGGGAGTTTGTCTGGACTGCAGTTGTGGGTGGCAATCCAACAGCTCTGCTGGTACCCTCACCCAGTGACACCAGTGTGCACCCAGTGCTCCACCCCATGCGCCCAATGTTCGAAACTGTTCTAGGCACATTTTGCGACAGGGAATTTCATTAGCGCGAGCAGTTTCTGAGCTCTGGGCGCAGTACTGAACCTAAGATTTCAGATTAAAACTGCAGAGTGGAAGGAAAGGAGGACCTTTTTCTGCCTCCCCACTTCCTGCTATTCTATGAAGACTGGAGAAGAGCCTCTCTTAAGAATATTAGGGGGCTGGGGCAGGGGAAGGACTACTAGACCATGTGAAAAATGAACATAATATTTTAGCTGCGGTTCATTCATTTTCAGCTTTATATTCTTGTTATATAAAAAAAGTGTGCCTTTACATTCCATGCTTGTCTTTGTCTATGGAGTTTTCTTGGCAGGGATATTGGAGTGGCTTGCTGGTTCCTGCTCCAGGTAGATCACGTTTGGTCAAAACTCTCCACTATGACCTGTCCATCTTGGGTGGCCCTGCACGGCATAGCTCATAGCTTCTCTTTCAAGCCCCTTTGCCATGGCAAGGCAGGGTTCCATGAAGGGCATCTTAAAAAGCAGAGACATCACCTTGCCAACAAAGGTCCGTATAGTAAAAGCTATTGTTTTCCCAGTAGTGATGTACGGAAGTGAAAGCTGGACCATAAAGAAGGCTGATTGCCGAAGAATTGATGCTTTTGAATTATGGTGCTGGAGGAGACTCTTGAGAGTCCCATGGACTGCAAGAAGATCAAACCTATCCATTCTGAAGGAAATCAGCCCTGAGTGTTCACTGGAAGGAAAGATCCTGAAGCTGAGGCTCCAATACTTTGGCCACCTCTTGAGAAGAGAAGACTCCCTGGAAAAGACCCTGATGTTGGGAAAGATTGAGGGCACAAGGAGAAGGGGACGACAGAGGACGAGATGGTTGGACAGTGTTCTTGAAGCTACCAGCATGAGTTTGACCAAACTGCAGGAGGCAGTGGAAGACAGGAGTGCCTGGCATGCTCTGGTCCATGGGGTCATGAAGAGTCGGACACAACTAAACAACTAAACAACAACAACAACAGACATTCCATTGATGCGTCCATATCCTAGGTTTAAGGTGCCTGTTAGCTCCTAGCTTTCATATCTCAGTTTCTAACACTGCATGCGCCAGAGTAAATATTTCCCTTGATGAACATGAGGGGGGAGATGTTGAGAGCTAGCATTATATCAAAACCAGGGGCGCTTTTTTATTATTAGGGGAAATGTGCTGCGGACTATGGTGGGACTGTGTTTGAAGACGCTCAGAAGCTTCAACTGGTTCAAAATGTAGCAGCCAGACTTTTGTCCTGTGACAGGTGTTCTATTACTCTCTGTACCTAGCTAGATCTGTTGCTATTTCAATGCCCGGCCTTTACCACCCTGCAGAGTCTGGAAATAGTATATGTTAGGGAAGCTCCTACTGCCAGAATTGGTGTGAAATTTTAAAAACAACAATAATAAAGAGAATAGATAACGGAGGGGCTGAAAACATTGGTGAATGTCACTGTCCCCCACAAGCACTCAGTTGGGTGCAATCCTTTTTTCCCTTTGACCCCCTTCCCCTGCAAATTTTGAAGCCAATTTTTTTCAAGGGAGAACTTTCAGCCCAGTCCTAGAAACTCGCTTCCTTTTTCTAAACGAGAGCTTAAAATTAAGGACCCACATTAATCCTCGAGGAGATTAGGTTCTCCGAGGTTTCTTTGGCAGAGGTTGTTCCTCTGATCTCACACGAGTCCTGCATTAAAATGGCTGCACTGGTTGCCAATTCTTTCCCACACTGAATTCAAGGTGCTCTTGGTTAGTGTTTAAAGCCCTAAATGACTCAGCCCCCCAAAACCTGAAAGACACCCAGCTTCTTTCCCTGGAGATTCCTCCATTGCAGCGGGTTGGACTAGATGACCCACAGGGACCCTTCCAATTCTACAACTCTATGATTCTGGGACCCCCCCCCAGGTGTTAAGATTCAGCACTGGCCCTCTTTGTTGCTCCACCGCACTCATAAGCTCTGGGTGGCGGCAGCCTGAAAGAGGGCATTCTCTTTGGCAGCCCCTAAGTTGTGGAAGTGAGAGCTGGACCATAAAGAAGGCTGATCGCCGAAGAATGGATGCTTTTGAATTCTGGTGCTGGAGGAGACTCTTGAGAGTCCCGTGGACTGCAAGAAGATCAAACCTATCCATTCTTCAGGAAATCAGCCCCGAGCACTCACTGGAAAGACAGATCCTGAAGCTGAGGCTCCAAGACTTTGGCCACCTTATGAGAAGAGAAGACTCCCTGGAAAAGATCCTGATGTTGGGAAAGATGGAGCGCACAAGGAGAAGGGGACGACAGAGGACGAGATGGCTGAATAGTATTCGCGAAGCTACCAGCATGAGTTTGACCAAACTGTGGGAGGCAGTGGAAGACAGGAGGGCCTGGCGTGCTCTGGTTCATGGGGTCACGAAGAGTCGGACACGACTAAACGACTAAACAGCAACAACAAGTTGTGGAACTTCCCCCACTTAATAATAAATAAATAAACAAACAAATAAATGACATCTTCATTATACAGCTTTCAACAAATGCTGAAGATGTACCTCTTTACCCTGGCTTTTGATACTTGAAATGTATATTTATTTTAGGATCCCCTCTGCGTCCATATCTGTGACTGTAAATTGTTTTGAAGAGTGCTGCTTTAATGGTTGTAACCCACCCTGGCACATTAGAGTTAAGGATGAGATCTTCATCATCATCACCATCAGTTCTATTTTTCCAGAAGAAGAGATGCCGGAACTCGCCATGAACACCTCTCTTAATAATAATAATAATAATAATAATAATAATAATAATTTTATTATTCAGACCCCGCCCATCTGGCTGGGTTTCCCCAGCCACTCTGGGCGGCTCCCAACAGAGGACTAAAAACGGAATAAAACTTCAAACTTAAAAAAGACTTCCCTTCTCTTATAATGGCAATAGCGCCCACCAGAGAGGTGCCAGAACTAAGTTCCGGCTGGAAAAAAAAGGCCTTGATAATCATCATCACCACCTGTGCTCCTCTCTGAAAAGTAAAAGGAAGAGAACTTACCTATTGTGTTGACTCTGGCCGAAGGACTGGCTAACGTTGCTGGTATAGATTTGAGCGAGCTGCTCCCGCTGTTTATTCTCAAGGGCGGCATGTGAGGAGAGGTGGGTGATGTGGGAGACTTGCTGTCTGCTGTCTTGGGTTTTGCTGAGAGGTTCAATGGCTGGGCCACGTCGTCCTAAAATGGGCATATGAAAACCAAGCAGGTGAGACAGGCCATACTGCTGCAACATATAATAATTAAGACTCCAGGCAAACCTCCCTGGGGAGAGAATTACACAAATGGGAAGCCACAGCAGAAAAGTCCCGTTCTCATGTTGCCGCCCTCCGGACCTCTTGTAGGGGAGGCACATGAAGAAGGGAACATCACATGATGTTCACAGGGTTGTGGTTGGTTCCTTATGTGGAACAGTTGAACGAGCTGGCTATGTTTGGCCTGGAAAAGAGGAGACTGAGAGGAGATATTATAGGCATCTTCAGATATCTCAAGGGTTGTCACACAGAAGATGGAGCAAGCTTGTTTTCTCCTGCTCCTGGAGGGTAGGACTCAAACCAAAGGAGATTCCAACTAAACATCACAAAGGACTTTCTGATAGCAAAAACAGTCAGAAAGCTGTTCGACAGTGGAACAGACTCCCTTCCTTGAAGGTTTTTAAGCCGAGGTTGGATGGTTATCTGTCATTGATGCTTTAGCTGAGAATCTGCACTGCATGCCAAGCTCCTTCAAGTGCTCCTCATAAGGCTTGGTTTCCAGACCCTGGGTCATCTTGGTGGTCCTCCTTTGAACATGTTCCACTTGTCAACATCCTTCTTAAATTGGACACAGTATTCCAAGTGTGGTCTGACCAAGGCAGAATAGAATGGGACTATTTTACTTCCCTTGATATGGGCACCACACTTCTGTTGATGCAGTCTGGAATAGCATTCGCCTTTTTTGCTGCTGCATCACACTGTTAACTCATGTTAAGCTTGTAGTCCACTAAGTCCCCTAGATCCCTTTTGCAGGTGTTCTCTGCCTTATATTTTTGCATCTGTTTCTTCCTGCCTAAGTGCAGAACCTTACAATTGTCCCTGTTGAACTTCATTTTATTAGCATGGGACCAGTTCTCCAATCTCTTAGATCAGACGGTGTTATTTATACCCCCCCCTTTTAAAAATAAATAATACAAACATTGCTGTGACAAAAACAAAATGTGATCATGAATGACGATGGTTCCGGATTGCTAACCAAATATGCCATTCTTCATAGAAAGCAAAGAACACCCCCTGAACACACAAATTACAATAATTTGTACATTAAGCGGAAAGATTGCCAGCAAGGCCTCTTAAGCAAACATTTCGTTGCTGCTAGAGTAGATTTGGCCGAGCTTAGAAATGAATCATAGAATCATAGAATCATAGAGTTGGAAGAGACCACAAGGGCCATCGAGTCCAACCCCCTGCCAAGCAGGAAACACCATCAGAGCACTCCTGACATATGGTTGTCAAGCCTCTGCTTAAAGACCTCCAAAGAAGGAGACTCCACCACACTCCTTGGCAGCAAATTCCACTGTCGAACAGCTCTTACTGTCAGGAAGTTCTTCCTAATGTTTAGGTGGAATCTTCTTTCTTGTAGTTTGGATCCATTGCTCCGTGTCCGCTTTTCTGGAGCAGCAGAAAACAACCTTTCTCCCTCCTCTATGTGACATCCTTTTATATATTTGAACATGGCTATCATATCACCCCTTAACCTCCTCTTCTCCAGGCTAAACATGCCCAGCTCCCTTATAATTGAGATTTTGGCCTTGCCCACTGTTACCATCTTATTGCACACACTGTCACTTTCGTGAAGTTGGTGACGCCACACCAGAAACTTGAGTCAGGGATCTGGCCGGCACATCCGGCAGAATGACGTGGCCAAGTTCTAAGGAAGCAGCCTGGACTGTGCCATTTCAGACGGCAGACAGGAAAAGCCACAACTTTGAAGAAACAACCCCCCCCCCCGCCGCAAATAGAAAAATAGCTCCACAGGCAATGCTTGGGGCTACAGCCTTTGTGACTAATGCGCAATACAGTGGTACCTCTGGTTACAAACTTAATTCGTTCCGGAGGTCCGTTCTTAACCTGAAACCGTTCTTAACCTGAGGTACTACTTTAGCAAATGAGGCCTCCCGTTGCCGCCACGCTGCTGCCACACAATTTCTGTTCCCATCCTGAGGTAAAGTTCTTAACCCGAGGTACTACTTCCAGGTTAGCGGAGTCTGCAAGCCAAAGTGTTTGTAACCCAAGGTGCTTGTAACCCAAGGTACCACTCTATATTAGCTTGAGGATTTTGAGGTGGGTGGGTAGGTAGGTGGAGCAATAAAAATGAGCACCCCTTGCCCTCGATTTAAGGGTCACCATCTACTTGGCCACCTAAGGGTTCTGCCACCTTGTGATGGGGTCTGAAACACCACTGTGAGGAATGAAAACCAGAGCAACAAACCCAGATCTCATTGGAATTGGAGGGTTTCGAAGCAAGGCAGTCTGTCCATCTCCACTGCCAACGTGGCTAAAAAGAGCTTGCAAAGTGGTGGTGATTGGTGGGGCTACGGACTACATTGCTGCAAGCAGTGGCGTAGCGTGGGTTGTCAGCACCCGGGCCAAGGCAAGTAATTTGCGCCCCCTAACCCGGGGCAAGGCAAGTAATTTGCACACCCCCCCCACTGCACTGCCCCTCCCCCAGATAGTCCCTTGCTCTCTCTCCGCACCGCACCACACGCCTGGCACCCTCCCCTTCACAGTGGGCAGTGACCCAGCGGCTCGGATCGGATTCGCACAGCCAGCACTGCAGTGAGAGAGAGTGAGTGAGCCAGGTAGGGGCAGAGAGCTGCGAGTGCGAGCGCCCCCCCCCAGATGTTGTGCTCGGTGCGGCCGCCCCCCCCCGCACCTCCCACGCTACGCCACTGGCTGCAAGTGGAAAGTGCAAGTTAAGAGGACTTTGCATTGTGCACCATCTGACTGGGTGGGGGCGGGGGCTGGGGGCAGCAAAGCTGGAATGACCTGGCAGAAGCAGAGGAGAGGCTGCTCTACTAAAGAGGCTTTTCCTGACCTCTGGGAACACATCCATTGCTTATTGCAGCCTATTTAAATGACCTTGATGGCAAGAAATTACAGCCAAAGCGTGAGAGATGCAAGGAGCCACAGAGGGAGGTTTTTTTTAAAACAACAACAACAACAACAAAAGAAGAAGAAGAAATAATAATAATAATGCACCCTTACTGCTTTGGAAACAAAGCCCCAGACCTACTCCCTCCCAATCCCCAGCCAGTTTTCCCCCTCCCTTTATTTTCTTTCCCCTTTCATAGAGATCTTCATTTCATCATAAATGCACAATACGGTGCATTTCCTGGTACATCTGGGCCCATAGACAATCGTGCCATTGTCGTTTACTGAACAATACCGCCAGTCACTGGCTTATCTACTGAGTCGCTAGCTTATCCCAAAAACGTCTGACCAGTAAATATATCCATAATGGACGTCCAGCGGCAACTGGCACACACAAAAGTCAGACCTTCCCCATCACTGCCTCCAGAGACGGCAGTTGTACAGACACAGAGGGAGAGAGAGAGACAAAGAGAGAGACAGACAGACAGAGATTGACAGTTCTCTTCCTCCCGTTCTCTTCCTCTTATCCCAGAAGCAGTTCTGAAACTACCAGCCGCGGTTCTAGAAGTGCAGAGGTAAAGGCAGTTGTGAAATACGTTGTGTAAATGAATTATGCTGCTGATATTATCCTCCCTGATGAAATAATTGTATTAAATTAAGCAGGGATGCTCACATGACAGGATGGCGGAATTAGATAATTCTCCTCCGCAACACCAGCACACACACACACACACACACAAACACATGTGCACAGACACACAGACACACACACACACACACACACACACACACTGGTACTTCCTCCCTGCTCCCTCCACCCCAGCCTGCCTTTCTCAAATTCTGATTAAGAATAATGCTACTCTTTCTTTCAAGGAGGGAATTTATGCATCTGCAGAGACACATAGAAATGCAAGAAAGTTGGGGGGGGGGGAGAGAGAGAGACACACAGGGGATGGACAGACACCAAAGTCGTAAATTTTAGCTAAGACAGTGAAAAATGTGAGTGATCCCTCCCCTGCTTCCTCCCCCCCCCCCCTAAAACCCGGGAACAGAATCATCCTGAAACTACTATTGTTTCTGTAACTTGTTGCTGGGCAAAACCCTTTTCTGATGCTGGCCATTCACCAAACCACCCAGTGAAGTATACTTTTTCCAGCTCCCACGTGGAGGAATAGATGGCAGCTGAGAATTAAAACATAAAAGATGACTTGCTGGATCTGGGCCAACCAGATGCTTCTGGAAAGGTTTGCAAGCGAAGTAGAACGGCACTATTATACAGCAACCAGAGGTATTTTGCACCTGAACACAGAAGCTGTATCCCACTGTCATGGCTAAAATAGCCAGTGACCCTCTGCCCGTTTGCCCGCTCCTTTTGAAAAGTAACCTAAGCCAGTGACAATCAGCATACAATTGTGGCAGAGGGGAGTCTTCTCCACTGTTTATGCTGAGTGGAAGGGTACTGGTTAAGCATTGCAGACTAGGACTGGGGTGACCATGAAACTTACTGGGTGACCTTGGACTAGTCACAACTGCTCATTCCAGGGCCATTGCAGGGCCCTGGCGTAGATGACCCCTTCCAGCTCTACAACTCTATGAACCTGCTTCACCAAACTGTTGTGAGGATAAAACTGGGAGGAGGAGGAGGAGAAGAAGAAGAGTTTGGATTTGATATCCCGCTTTATCACTACGCGAAGGAGTCTCAAAGCGGCTAACATTCTCCTTTCCCTTCCTCCCCCACAACAAACGCTCTGTGAGGTGAGTGGGGCTGAGAGACTTCAAAGAAGTGTGACTAGCCCAAGGTCACCCAGCAACTGCATGTGGAGGAGCAGGGAAGCAAACCCAGTTCCCCAGATTACGAGTCCGCCGCTCTTAACCACTACACCACACTGACTCTCACAGTCCCGAGTCCCTTAGATGAAAAGCATCTTATGAATGTAAAAAAATAAAATGAAGTTTACTATATTGTTTGGTTTGGCCTGGAGCAGGTGTTCAAACGGTGCATCCCAAACTGATCTACTACCTGGCAAAGTTTCTTTCAGTCCTGGTGAACACCAAAGCTTGCACACCATTTTATGACAGCCTGGTTGGCCTTAATAAAGGTACTGATTTTCATTACTTTTTACCGGCATGCCCATCTTTACTCTTTAAATATCCCCCCAAGCCACCCTGACTGCATTTCTCAGTGCTTTTGCTTCTCACTTATTTAGTGTCCTCGCCTTTCCATTCCGCAATTTCCACAACTTTACTTCGCACAGCACTGGAGAATGGGAGTTCCTGGGCATATTGAGCTGTTTGCCATTATGCCAGCTCTGGAGATATGACTTAATCATCCTGCTTTTTGCACAGAGTTCGCCCCCCCTCCCCTTTTATAGTCTGCAGCTGGCTGTCGGACAAACAACAAATGCTACTTTTAATTCTCTGTTTCAGGTCACCTCCCGCTCCCCTGCTCCCCTCCTTCCTCATCCTCTTTTGTCTTCTTTACCATGATGCCTTGCTGCTTCAATGAAAATATGGCATCCGGTTACAATGACCTGCTTGCCTGCCCAGAAACCCTCGGCTTTTATGCCTGTCTATTCCATATGCTGTTTTGCTGAGATAGCGAGCCGGTGTGCTGTTTCCCCAATGCATCTGGCACTGTGGTTTGTCTGTGTTTTACACACAATTCATCAAGAGGAGGGGAAGAGGGATGGCTGAACAAAATCTTCCAGTGCATTTCCTCAGCACGCCAGCCGAGCAATCTCGAAACCCGGAGCGGCGGAGACCTCCCCGCACTCTCACACACAGGGGTAACAGTGACCCACCATGACCCTGAGGCATGCCACCTGTTCCACTGTTCCATATTAGCATTTAGCATTTTTTTTTACTTAGCAAGATTTATATACTCCTTAATTGAGCAAATATATGGGTGTAGAATATTCATTTAAAACAGCAATAAAAACAAACCGTGAGAAAACAGTAGAAAAAAAACCCAACACCTGTTTAAAAAACACAAGATGAATATAATAAAATTAAATATCTGTGTACGATTGCCTAAACAAAATACTTATAGACTTGTAGAGTTGGAAGGGACCCTGAGGGTCATCTAGTCCAACCCCTCCAATGCAGGAATGTCAACACGCGGTCCCTCATCCAATTTTAAACCATACCAGACCCTGCTTAGCTTTGCAAATGCGCTAGCCGTTTTATTGCTGTACCGATCGGAGGACCTTTAGAAAGCATTCCCACTAAGCTAAACTAAGTCTACCAGGGACTAGGTAAGCTTCCTGTTTTTGGTATCCATTGAGGAATAAATCCCCGACAGGATATAATACATACCAACAGTGGCCGGCGTGATGGGGCAGGGGCAGAGTCAGTGCAGTGCAAACACACCGGCAGAGCCAATCTGGTGTTCTGGTCCCTGCATACGTACCACGCTGACCTCGCTGCTGCTGCTGCCTCTCCTCTCCTCTTCACCTCTCCCTCCAATAAGCAGCAGTGGCTCACCTGCCACCCCCCGCATTGCACATGATGGAGGGCTAACAAGCATGGGGGTTCATGCATTTGGCAAGTATTTTGAAGTACCAAAAATGGGTAGTACCTAATGGGAAGTTCTTTTCAACCTCAGTGGAAAAATTTAAAACATGTATGAAGCTTTGGCTCTATGGTAGGCCAAAGAGACCAGCAACTCCTCTCCTTTTGCAAACTGGCCACCACTGCCTTTGTGGTTTGTTATATGGCTCCTCCAGATAACTGGCATTCCCTAATAACTAGAGCATTGTTCAGCTAGATTTCCCACACCACGGTTGTTTGGTTTCAATGCTAGCCCCCACTCCCAGTTCTCCATAAATAGGTTCAGGCTAGCTGCTAAACAGGAAATGAGTGTCTTAGCTACAGATCAGCAGGGATCAACACAGCATCTGCAAATCCCTCAGGGAGGCCAGGAGCCAATTTCTTACTTTGCCTCGAACAATACACAGTGTTTCATGAGAGGCAAGAGAAAGGCTGAGAAATCGTGTTGGAACTAGAGGGAGATCCCCCGTTCATCAAAAGCAGCACTTCTTCTCAATATCCCTCCCCGTTGAATAGGCAGCATTTGGGATGAATAACAGTAATTGACAAAGCTCTTTATCAACACTCATTAAATTAACTCTCAGTGAAACATCCTTATCCCTACATTGCAAATAAAGGCAACCCCAGGTGTCTGGCTCACTGAGTGACTTTCTCCCCTGCCACAATGGAAATAAATTGCAACGTCAGAGAACGTGAGATACTATCAGGAGGGTCAGATGGAACAAGACAGGTGCAGCTAAAGAATATACAGAATGCAATGAACGCTGGGAAGATTTTCTCATGGGTGTTTCAGAGAAGGGCTGGATAAGTTGGCCTCTGGAGATTTTCTCCTCAATACATCTCTTTAGGAGGCAGTGGCCAAAGGCAGAGAGCATATGAATATACATATGAATATAACAAATAAAGGCTTTGTTACTGGGTTTTAGAGTTAATCTAACCCTGACCAGGATGCGGGTGGTGCTGTGGGTTAAACCACAGAGCCTAGGACTTGCCGATCAGAAGGTCGGCGGTTCGAATCCCCGTGATGGGGTGAGCTCTTGTTGTTCGGTCCCTGCTCCTGGCAACCTAGCAGTTGGAAAGCACGTCAAAGTGCAAGTAGATAAATAGGTACCACTCCGGCAGGAAGGTTAATGGTGTTTCCGTGCGCTGCTTTGGTTCGCCAGAAGCGGCTTAGTCATGCTGGCCACATGACCCGGAAGCTGTACGCCGGCTCCCTCGGCCAATAAAGCGAGATGAGCGCCGCAACCCCAGAGTCGGCCACGACTAGACCTAATGGTCAGGGGAACCTTTACCTTTAACCCTGACCAGGACCACACCTGTAATATACAGCAGAGCACTGAAGCTAATTTCCATGGTGGTTTATTTTCAACTGCCTTTTTAGGCTATTTCGATAGGCATTATTTTATTATTTCATCCGAGATAACTCGACTTATGGTACCGCAGCCTACATAGTGGTGGCCCCCAAACAGGGCATTTTCTGTTATAGCCCCTGATGCCCCAACCTCTGACATACCAGGCCAAGTTCTAGGTGTTGCTATTAGTACATAAAACCCATAACAGCTTAGGACCAACTTGTCTGCGGGATCGCTTCACCCAATATATGCCCACTCAACACCTTCAACCTGTGGAACTGACACTGTGGCAGATGTCACCTAATATTTCTCCTGCCTTACTGATATCAAGGAGGAACTTTCATGATATACTCTCTTTGTTGCCTGTTTAAAACATTTTTGTTTAGGCAAACTCATCTAGGCATGTAGAAGTTACATGGCTTTCTTTTGAGCTACTGTTGATTCTAATCATCTTCTGAATATTTTAAATACCTGCTTTTTAAAAAAAAAATCTGTGATTTCACAGTTTTGTTTTATATCTTCATAAACTTCCTAGAAGTCTTCTTAGGCAGTATATAATTTTTGATAAACAAATATGGGAACCACCAGCTGCTTCAGGGATCCTGCAAAGACTTATCTTTTTGCCTAGACTTTCCCTGATCCAGAAAATCAGAATCTTGTTTTATGCATTTGAATTCCAAGAATTTCTGTTTCTATATACTGTTACACAACGGTTTCATTGTTTTTATGCTGCATTTTTCTTTTAACAGTCTTGCTTTTCTGTTGCACACTGCTTAAGAGACTTGCAAAATATTAAAGGTAAAGGTACCCCTGCCCATACGGGCCAGTCTTGACAGACTCTAGGGTTGTGCGCCCATCTCACTCAAGAGGCCGAGGGCCAGCGCTGTCCGGAGACACTTCTGGGTCACGTGGCCAGCGTGACATCGCTGCTCTGGCGAGCCAGAGCCGCACACGGAAGTGCTTCCGAACTGCTAGGTTGGCAGGCGCTGGGACCGAACAACGAGAGGTAAAAGCTGAGGCTTTTACCCACAGCGCCACCCGCGTCCCTTTTGTAGAATATTAAGCATCTTATAAATACTTCCAAATAAAAAGGAACAGATAAATCATTCCTCCCTGAAGATGTGGTGATGCCTTCAAAAGAGATTTAGTCAGGTTCATGACTACTCCATGTGGAGGAGTGCTGTTGCATTCACATCCAGACAAAAGACTTCTTACAGACATCTGGTTGGCCACTGTGAGAACAGGATGCTGAACTATGGTGGGCTATTGGTCTAAGGCTGCAGGATTCTTTTTATATACTGTATTTTTCAATGTATAAGACGATGTTTTCTGCTAAAAAAAAATTGGGGTCGTCTTATACATGGATGTGAATGCACAGGGGTTTGGGCACTGGCTCTGGTGGCCTGGGCTCGGGTTCAGGCTCTTGAAATACGGCAACCCTAACTTTGGGTGACCTCTGCCCAAAGTTTGATGTTTAAAATACTGGTTTCTTAATTTTGGGTTCAAAAGAACAGGGGTCGTTATATATAATGGGGGATCTTATACATGGAAAAATGTGGTATTTAAAGTAAAGAGTGCACCATTAATACAGGGATAATTCCTGAAATAATAGCTTATTTTCCTTTTAGTACTGAGCTGGGAAAGGGCTAGAGTGCAGAAAGAATAAGAAACAAAGGTCTTCGAAATAGGAAGTAGCCTTCTGCTGACTCAGCCCATTGGTCCATCTGGCTCAATACTGTGTCTACTGATTGGTTGTGGCTCTGCTGGATTTCAACAAGGAGTTTCTCCCAGTCCTACTCTGGAGATGCCAGGAGTTGAACTTTGGACCTTCTGCATTCAGGGCAGTTCCTCTGCCACTGAGCCCTTCACAATACTAGGCATGAGAACACGGGAGGGGTGGGGGAACGAGCAAGGGCCCCAAAAGACGTTCAACGGCACACTATTAAATGAAACAGAATCAAGGAAACAGAAGCCATGCTGATCAAAGTCCACCACCTCTTTCCGCTGCAGATGACGCCTACGCTGAAAGCATCCCACCAAAACACATTGATATGAAAACAAATTAGGCACAGACCCCTTGTCCTGCTGTGGCCGTATGAAAGAGAGGAAATAAAATAAAATAAAATAAAGGGAGAGAGGGGGGACAGGACCTGCAACTGAGTCAAAGGAGCTTTAAAGAAACAACAACAACAACAAAAATCAAAGAACTTGGACACCCCACAGAGAAGAGATACCTCTTCAAAACCCACCTGTATGCCTACATAGACTTACGTACCAATGCACATAGGCCCTGCAGAACATACATAGTTGAAGGCATTTGTGGGTCTTGGATGAAACAAGTCTGCTTTTTATTCCTTCCCCACCCACTAAAGCCAACTATGTCAGCCTGATCCTAGACTCCTTTGCTCAGAAGTTAACTCCTGCTGAGTTCAGCAGGTCTCGGTGGGGTGTTAGGGAACGGGTGGTACCTCTACTGGGGGGGGCACTCCACCTATGGCTCCTAGAAGCCATCGGCATGTGACAGGCGCCACACCCCAGGAAACAGCTTTGATTGGCCAGGTGAGGATAGCTGATGGGTCTCAAACCCTTGGTGAGCTAGGGGGCATTCCCTGCAAGTAAAGACAGGCTTCTGCGGATTGAGTGGACGAGACCAATTGTGGGTCCAATGGTCAAGAAGGTCAGATGGGGCTCCTCAACCTGGGGAGGTAGCTCATCTAGTAGAAGGAAAACCTTCACTGTCTTGCAGCTATTGGTGAGAGAAAGGATTCGGGAGTAAACCCCGAGGAGGAATCTTTACACGCTGCCTTGGGGGCCTCTTCAGAAGAAAAGGCTCAGGAGTGAACCCTTAAAATTCTGCAGACGTTTCACTATCTACTTCCAATTTCATGTTAGGCAAAATGTCACTGTCAACTCTGTTTGGCTTAAATGAGATTGCCTGCTCTAGCATATCAGTTCTGTGGTTTGGTAGCACCTCTTTCTCAGCACTGTTAAATGTTTACCTACCTAGCCCTTACTGTTAACAAGTGGAAACATGGACACTTGAGGAAGCATTAAGAATTCCTTTGCCCATAACCCCCTGATCCAATAGTGTCTCTCTCTAGAACACAGTTCCTGGTAAATCAGTGTTAGCCAATGTAGCACTACTCTAGATCTTGTGGACTCCAGCTCCCATCCGCTCCAACCAATTTGGTCAATGGTCAGGATGAGGAGAGTTGTTGTCCACAAAATCTGGAGGGCACTGCATAGACTTCTCTTGTAAAAAATGAATAAGGAATCTGTTATTCTAGGTTTCTTGAATAACTTATAAGAGCTCACACTGAAAATCCATTTTGGCTGTGTCACCCAAAGTTTTGATGTACAGATGAAGTCCCATATACCATTTGGTACTGGGGAATGCCACACCTCTACATTGCAATGGCAAATTCCATTCAATTACACAACTGTTTTTCATTGTTTCATGCCAGTTCATTTCCACATCAGGGTGTTGTTGTTGTTAATAAACAGAGAAGTGCATGAAGAAAATTGCACCCGTATCTGCTATTAAACATTAAATTTGACCGTATTTTGCATATTTCTTGACCTTTCAAACGTATTTGTGGATGTATTTTCTTGAAGCATGGACATTTTGGGCATTTTAAACACTTCTGTTTGTGTTTTCTGAGGTGAGAACTGCGCCACAAAACTCAGAGAAGTGTGATAGCTGACAGATTGTCTGCAATGCATTTCGTACTTTAGTTTAGGCGATGTGGAAAGTTTGGTTTGCTATGAAATGCGAAATGAACAAAATCCTCGAGCATCCTTAGCTGCGGCAGAGGATTTCTGAACACTGAAAAGAACAGCCAAGTGAGCAGATCACACCACCAAATACATATTTTATATCAGCAATCAAGAGCCCCTTCGCTTTCTTCTCTCTCAGGAGCTTCCCAATTCCTTTCTTTGAGCATGGGCTTGTTTGAACTCGCGACATTCAGAAGAAAGAAAAGCATGCTTTAGAAAGGAGCGGAGTGACATATTGAGTCATCACATCACTCTTCTGTGTTTCAGAGGGCCTAGGTGCATGGTGCTCAAACCCAACAGACAGCATTCAACCCATGCTCTACTTCAAGCTCAATGTTGTCAGCATGGATGGAGAACTTATCATGCCTCTGCAAGCGCCTGATACTATCTGCTTGCGGTCCTGTTCTGAAAGCAAATCAGTGTGCATCAACAGTGGTCAAATGACCACATTTCCACATCCAGTGCCATAGAGGAAGCTCAACCAACATGGTCTGAGTGCCATCACACCAGCGCTCTGCTGCGTTGTGTAGGGCATCCTGGAAAGACTTGCGTAACATGCCTCTCTTGATACATAAGACAGTGCTTCTTTGTCTAAAATTTAAAAACAAAGTCCCTTCCAAAAGAGCAACCGTCTATAAAAACCACAACAACATATGCCTACGGTTCATCTATGATTTTCAGGACTCGAGAAAATCTTGACTTAAGAACACTTCCAAATGCATTTCCATCACTCAAGACGGAAGACATTCACCTCCCAGAAACTTTAAAGAAGCGAAATATGGAAAGCAGGAGGAAGACGCAAGAGACCTCGAGGAGGAGAGACCTTTAATCCTCCTCCTGGCTTGGCCAAAGGGCTCCCTGGCCCACTCCAAGACGGCTGAATTGTGTCAGAAGCTAGCTGACAGCTATTTTTTGATGATTTTATGGCTGACGTCTTCAGATCGCCTTTTATTTTAATGATAACCCCAATGCAAACATTAAGATTGTCATTGTCTTACTGGCAATGTCCTAAGGGTGCCTGATGTCTTTTGAGAGAGAGAGAGAGAGAGAGATAACCCATAAAGCTCTCCAACGCTTGATATACAGTGCCACTTAAGGGCAGTTTTATGCCAGATGGAGTAACCTAGGTTTCCACCTTTCAGCGATTCAAGGCTTTGTGATTTCAGGATTGCCACCTTTTAACCTTGCATATTATGGAAGGCTTGCTTAATAGTAATTTCTTCTGCTCAGGAAAGTCTGGGCATGCTTGTTCTGCAAGGAAGACAAAAGTTCCTGTCACCTTCACCAAACTACACTTTCTAAAGATTCTTTGACAGAGGGAACCATGACAGTTAATACTGGGATAAAACCAAAATTAGTGGAGGTTCCATGGTTCTGGCATTATAAGAGAAGGAGAAATCCGTATCTCTCTCTACTATCTCCCCATCATGCAAAATATTATACACTTCTGTCTCGACTCTCCTTACTTGCTTTTTCATTCTAGATGAAAAACCACAACCATTGCAACCTTCTCTCATATGGTTGTGGTTCCACTTCTTTTGTCATTTTGGTCATCCAAAATGCGGTTTGACAGCAGTCAATGGGATTTGTAAGACAAGGAGAGGACTGATAAAATTTTGGGAGAGAGTGATTATGCACAAGCTTATGTACAATGAACAAGAAATTACTTTTTTTTTTTAAAAAAAGCCATGGCTCTGTGGTTTCCATTTATCTCTTATGTGGAAGCTCCAAGCTGTTTATCATAATTCAATCAAATATAGCTGGCAATTGGCTCTATAGCCAATATTTGATTATCTGGCTACAGTGGTACCCCGCAAGACGAATGCCTCGCAAGACGAAAAACTCGCTAGATGAAAGAGTTTTCCGTTTTTTGAGTCATTCCGCAAGATGAATTTCCCTATGGGCTTGCTTCACAAGACGAAACATCTTGCGAGTTCTTGCGAGTTTTTTTTCCTTTTTCTTAAAGCCGCTAATAGCCGCTAATAGCTGTGCTTCGCAAGACGAAAAAACCGCAAGACGAAGAGACTCGTTGAACGGATTAATTTCGTCTTGCGAGGCACCACTGTATATAACTTACAGACCAGAAACTTCTCACTAATTTAGGAACTTGTCCTTTGGTTGTTTTACTTAACTGTTGCTCAATATTAGAGTGAACCAAGTACCCCTGATATTCTAAAGTTTGTAATCTCTGTGAGTCTTCGTTTCCCCTGAATTTGCCATTTTGTACCATTCTGTTGGTTCCTCCTTTTCATTGTCTGCATTTTGAATTATATTTCAAAATAGGATTGCATTTAAACTGTAAACAGAAAACAAATTGGCCACAGGTACATGATTAAAGGATAAAAGGTGATGTTTACTAGAAAGTTTAAAAAAGCATAATTTCTGCACACTGCTTTCCTACATCCGACATAACGTGCTTACGACGGCACTTTCTTCCATCCATCCCACTTTTGACATGTGTCCCCCCCCCCCCACTCTGTAAAATATTTGTAAGTAGCGTGGGGTAGGAAGAGGAGGGGAAGAATCTTCAAAGATACTTTAGGGAGCCTTTTGTGCCAGTTTTCCCATGGATATGTCATGTTGAGTCTCATCTGTCACTACCACTCCAGTGGTGTCATATTTGCACAAAATCACGTAATGCAACAGGACTGACAGATGCGTGATGCGGCTTGTCGTTTTGCTGCATGTCAGCTGGAAGGCTGAGCGAACCTATTTGTTATCTATCTGTTCCCCCCTCGCCTCCATCCAGAACTCTGCTGCCAAAACCGTTTGCCTGACTTACTGTCCCTGCAATGCCCTTCCTTCCTATCCCCTGTGCTGACTTCCCATCTCCTTTGGTACGCAGGGGAAGCTCCTTCTTCCTTACCTTTCACGGATTCATAGAATTGTAGAGTTGGAAGGGACCCTTAGGGTCATCCAGTCCAACCCGCTGCAAGGCAATGGCCTTGCCTTCTCATCTTTCTCTTTGCACATTTATTTATTTATTTATTTATTTATTTACTCACTCACTCACTCACTCACTCACTCACTCAACTGATTGGTAGGCCACTTAATATAAAAAGAAGCTGGAAGTGGTTTACAAAAGGAGGAATTCCAATGAGTCTTTAGGCAGATTGCTCCATCAGGGCAAGGATCTGCCCTCAACTCCCGAAGTGCACTGTTCCAGAGGTAAAATGTAAATGCATATAAACACACATATTAGTGGAAATTATGTACATAAATGCATGACATCTGTGGCAAATGCTTTGCAAAAAATGGGTATATTGGGCAAAATGGCACACATACACACACGTGTGTGTATCGGAACAAATCTGCACTAAAATGCTGGCGATTTTTAGGATTTTTCTAAAATAAAAAAAACCACAAAGTTTTAGAAATGAACTTAAGAGTGAAAAGATGAGAAACTGAAATCAGCAGGTTCATCTGTCCCTAACAGTTACGCAATAATTTTTCAACACTCTCCCTCTCTTGCCTCCAATAAGGTAAGCTGGGAAAAAGCTGGCTGTCAGGTCAATTTTAAATTTGGTAGGTTTCAGGGGACCATCAAAAGGGAACATGTTCTGAATTATTTAAATATATAGCCCCAGAACACTTCAGGTCATCTCCAGCTAGTGATTAGGTAGATGCCAAGGAGTTTGAGCTGAAGTGAAATTTCACATCGATCTGAAATTAGGAGAGATTTCAGAATCTGAATTCAACATTTGAAATTTTCAGAGAGGTTCAAGTTCCACTTTTGGATTCAGCTTTGATGAATGCTTTAAAGTTGCTTAAATCCCAATGCTCGACTGATTAATTTTAAGCTAAATATCTGCATGTGAAATTCAACAGTTTTACAACCTGTATTATCCCCCCGCCCCACAAAACACTTGCTGCATCCAACCACATTCACACTTGACCTATATTTCGGAAATGCTGGAGAAAATTACAAAACTAGAAACTCTTACATTTGTATCCTTGCATGCAAAGTTGAGGTGGGGGAAATTGCACTGGGGGCTTTCTTTTTCTTTTTACCCCAGACTCATTTCTGCTCTGCAAAGAGTTAAGATTGCTGGGAAAGGACAAACAACAACCTGCCCATCCATTTTGTTTCAGATTTCATTCGGCCCCTACAGTTACAATTTTATGACCCAGTTAGGAATTTCTGGCCAGCTGGATGCAACAACACTATTTGCTATCCTAATGGCTATAAACATTGTGAGGGTTTGGCTTGTTGTCCAATATATAAGCTATAAAATGATATTCTTCCTCTGTTTGCTTTATGCACAAAATTGTGCTTCAATGCCCAATATTTCTCTCTCTCTCTCTCTCTCTGAAGACTGTACCTCAGACTAAACTCTGGCTTCCAGTAACAGGGAAGCATGTAGAAACATAGAATCTGGATTGGAACAGGAAGAGGAAGAAGAGTTTGGATTTGATATCCCGCCTTTCACTCCCCTTCAGGAGTCTCAAAGCGGCTAACATTCTCCTTTCCCTTCCTCCCCCACAACAAACACTCTGTGAGGTGAGTGGGGCTGAGAGACTTCAAAGAAGTGTGACTGGCCCAAGGTCACCCAGCAGCTGCATGTGGAGGAGCGGAGACGCGAACCCAGTTCCCCAGATTACAAGACTACCGCTCTTATCCACTACACCACACTGGCTTTACATGCCACAGGGGCAGCAACCTCATGCCCATAGGTTGCTTGTAGCCCTTCAGAGCTCTTTATCTGGCCCTTGGGATCCTTCCCAGACCACACCCTTGTCTGGCCTTGCTCCATGTCCTCCTTGAATGCTTTTCCCAGAATAGAATTTGCTCTAGAATTGTGATGACGCCTCTTCCTTGACTGACTGGAAGATGGTGAGATGTGTGTGCATGACTTGGGTCACTTCCCATGCCTCTGGAGACATGATCTGCACCTCTTTTGGATCCCACCATTTGCCCTGGACCCCACAGAACCCTGATAATCCCATACAAAAAAGGATTCCCCAAAGCTATCGCTTCAGAATCTTTGAAGTACTATTTTGCTAACAAGATGCTCTCTGTGCAATGATCATTGGGAGTGGGGATAGCTTAGTCATAAGAGGATGAGACTCTTCATCTCAGGGTCCTGGGTCTGGACCCTCACTGCGCAAAAGATTCCTGCATTGCAGGGGATTGGATGAGATGACTTTCGGGGTCCCTTCCAACTCTACAATTCTATAGTTCTAAGCATTCTCCATGACAAATCTCTTCTGTCTGTCTGTCTGTCTGTCTGTCTGTCTGTCTCCCGTTCACAGCTTCCAAAGCATGCAATCCTTTCCGGGCTGTTTCTGCTCAAGTCAAAAGGCTGATGCATCTTTTACCATCCACAGCTCTGTCTGGTGAACAGATAAATTGAGATAATGAGGGATTAAACCACCCCACCCTCTTTGCTTAAAGATCCAATCCAATGTTTGAGAGGGTTTTGCACCCAAAGGAGAGAAAAACTTCGCATGCCCCGGTGGTTTGCATTGTTTACAGCTTGCCTAAACCACCATTTATTCTCCTTGTTGCAATTCCCGGGTGCTACTGCTGAGCAAATAGTAGCGTTGCTACCCAGGAGTAACGGAAAAGAACAGCAGCAGCAAAAATTGATCTGAACAATCTGTGTGCTGTAGACATTTGATGGGGATGCAACTGTGACTTGGGCAAAAGTCTGGGGTCGTAATGAGGTTAAAAGGAAAGCCGACGGGAATTGGTGGCTCTTGCTACATTTCACAATGAACTGGCCCTGGATTTTTCAATGGCTTCAGACAATGCTCAGTGCCTTGTTGAGCAGCAAGAGATGTTTAGTGAACATCCTAAGGAGCTGTGGAAACTCACAGGAGACCAGAGCCATATTGAGAGAAGGAGCCATAAAAAGCTTGATTGTGATGTACAACAGGTGGATAAATGCCACCTGCATTTATGTAAGGTTAAAATATACAGAAGGATAATTTCACACAATACAGGGAAACAAGAAAGCGGCCTTGTTCCTGTACTCTGTGCAACTAGGCATGGCCCCAAGTTTATTGATGTCAATGGGAGGTAGTGCACACAGCTATTAAAAAAAAAACAACCACTCCCCCATCCTACGGACACATCTATCATTGCTGCAAAGTAAACAATTTAGACTGTAAACACAAGGCCTGCATTTTCTGCCTCGTTATCAGTGTGTGTGGTTTTTCAGGCACAATTCACAATGTTGTTTAGGATTGGGGTGAGTGTGCTTGAAGAACTGCTTTATCTCGTAGGAAATAAGAGTGATATTGAAGACCTGCCTTTGAAGGCCCTCTGTTGGGAGCCCCTGTTGCCTGATATTAGACAGGTGATGATGGAGAAAGAGGCCTGGAGGGCCTTTTCAGTGGTAGCAAGCTATTGATGGAACCCTGTCCCCAGAAAAGTTTGTGCTGAAGCTGAATGGAGATGCCCACCACCAATGATGTGAGTTCATAGGCCTTGAAGGTCTTGACATCCACATTCACTCTGGTATACTGTGAGTCAAGAAGACTATCTGCTATGCAGTAATACATAAAAGGGCCTTCTTGATACTGGTGCCTAGATTATGGAATGCTGTCCTCTGTCTAGTTCAACTGACCCTGACCCCGATGGGTTTTACAATAAAAAATCCCCTTATTCATCCAGGCTTCTGGTTAAACTGGTTTTTGGTGGAGATGGGCATGGGCCCCTGCATGGGTAAGCCTACATAATTTGCACTTTCTGAAACAATAAGTGAACTGAAACACACTTGTCTTTTGAAATTTGCATTTCCCTGAATTTTGCAACGTGGTTCCCCAGCCACATAATATGAACAAATTTGCATATACTGGGCTAAAAAGCATATACTAATGAAAAATATCAAATGGAAATGCATTATAGTGTGGGAAATTTGTTTTGCAAAAAAAGAAAAAAAAGGCACAGTTACATTAAAAAATGTGCGCATCAGGAGCAATTCGCACTAAGACATCGCCTAATTTTCATGAGGACTTTTATAAAAAGAATTCCAAAGAGATGTGGAGATGTGGAAATGTGGCATCTGTACTTAAGACTGAAAAAGGTGAGAAACTAAGAAAAACCAGACTGATTTAACTCGTCCCTAATTGCACCCCACGGTGCGATTAATGAAGAGCAAGCTAGAGATTTCTTAAATAAAATAAAAATGAGGGCAAGTAGAGTTGAATGCTGAGGTTCATATCTGCAGGGAAATAAGTAGTGGAAGCACAGAAGGTGCCAAGCAATTCTGCTCAGTCCAACATCAAACAACTGGTGAGGACCACTGATAAACAGTTTGCCAAGATGGTGGCTGCCAAGGTCTTAAGAGGTTCCAGGGATGTGCTCAAGTCTTACGTAGATTTAAAGGATGATCCTTGGCAGCTTCCCACCAATCATTCTCAGCACTTTTAGGGCCAACAGTTGCTCCATCTGCTGCTGAGGCTGACTTTGAACAATCCTTGCCGAAAAGCAGTGGAGCGATAACTCTTGAAGTTATCCTCTACGGAATAAAAACACCTCTCTCTCTCTCCTCCAAGAACCCAACCCTTGTCGTAGCTTCAGGTGAAGCTACTACCCTCTCCAAGAAAACTTGAACAATTCCTGCCTCTCCCCACACATTGTGCCAGCACAAATAAGGGCCTGCAGATGGGTTTTCAGCAAAACAACAGCTTCTTGAAGGTCATTTGAAGGGGGAGGGGATGGGAAGGAACCTTGAACAGTTCCTGGGTGGAAAAATTTGGCTTACTGCGATTTTAATGAAATTTCCTCCGTCACAAAGGAACACAAAGATTCTCCAACAAATTTACGACAGGGAGAAGAAAGAACTTTAAAATTCCAGATTGGTCTTTGCAGGAGAACAGCTGAAACAGATCAGTGACCTGAAGTGCACTGTAATTCTGTAAAATCCTATATCAATCACATTACGTTTCACACATGTTATTATCTTCCCTGGGTTTGCAGAGAAGGGAATCCCTTTGCACATCTACATTCAAAGTGTGTGTGTGTGTGTGTGTGTGTGTGAGAGAGAGAGAGAGAGAGAGAGGGAGAGATTTGTTATGTTAAAATGGTAAGATCCATTTTAATTTGTTTTTATTGTATTGCATTTTTCATACTATCGGGCAACACAATTTATTGTCATAGCTGTCAACTTTTCCCTTTTCTTGTGAGGAAGCCTATTTGGAATAAGGGAATTTCCCTTTAAAAAAAAAGGGAAACGTTGACAGCTATGTTTATTGTATCAAAATCCCCATGTCTCCTCTAGGACCCCATTTAGGGTAACCAAAATGACCAAAGAGTTGGAGGAACTTATATACTAGGAAAGGTTAAATCAATTGGAGGGACATGATAGAGGTATATAGGATTATGCACGATATAGAGAAGGCTTATAGGGAGTAGCTTTTCTCCCACTTTCAGGGGTTATCCAATGATGCTGAATGTTGGGAGATTCAGGAAGAACTTCTTGACATTGCACGTAGTCAAGCTGTGCAATTTGCAACTATGGAACATGTTAATGGCCACCAAATTGGATGACTTTAAAAGGGGATTAGACAAATTCACCATGCCTATTTTACTTCCAGTTTCAGTGGCACTATGACTCTGAACCCTAGTTGCTGAACAACATGAGCAGAAGCATGGAATTCAACATGTGTCCTATTGGTGGACTTCCCATAGACATCTGGTTGGTCACTGCAGGGATGGGATGCTGGAATAGTGCTGGACCTTTGGTCCAATCCAACAGGGTCCATCTTACTCTCCTTCCTCAGAGGTTTTTAAGCAGATGCTGGATGGTCACCTGTCATGGATGCTTCAGCTGAGATTCCTGCGTTGCATGGATTAGATGACCCTCAGGACCCCTTCCAACTCCAATATTCTATAATTCTGGCCTTGTCACTGTAAAGGTGTAAGTGGCTATGCCCAAATCTAGCTCTTCCACCTCATAGTCCTGAGGTCACTGACGCATTAGTTTTCTATCTGCAGGAAATTCTTCCGTATGGAAGAGGAGTCAACCAAACGACCCCCCACCACCCACAGTCTGTGGAGGTAAAGCCAAAACGCAGACTTCCCACCTCGGTGGGAACTAGAGCTGAGTGGCTGGTAATGATGATAATAATAATAATAATAATAATAATAATAATAATAATAATAATAATAATAATAATAATTTTTTATTTATATCCCGACCTTCCCCAGCCGAAGCCGGGCTCAGAGCGGCTAACAACAGTAAAAGTAACACAGTTTACACAAAACCACAATCCATTAATTGAAATTCTAAAATCAGTTCGCTCTAAAATCAATTCTGAATCAAATTAATGGCAACCATTGGGCTAGAGTTCTATGAGTATTACCGAACGAGGGGGTCAGACTGTGCCTTGGCCAAAGGCCTGGTGGAACAGCTCTGTCTTGTAGGCCCTGCAGAAAGATGTCAAGTCCCACAGGGCCCTAGTCTCTTGTGACAGAGCGTTCCACCAGATCGGAGCCACAGCCGAAAAAGCCCTGGCTCTGGTTGAGGCCAGCCTAACCTCTCTGTGGCCCGGGACCTCCAAGATGCTTTTGTGTGAAGACCAAGGGACATACCTGGAGAGGCGGTCCAGTAGGTACGAGGGTAATATTTTCCTGGTACGGATAACTCCCTCCTTTACGTTATTTACCCACACAACGTCTTATGCATGTACTGACAACCATTCCAGTGAATTGATTTGACTGGCCTTCCATCTGCAGGCATGAAGAACGGTTGCATGCAAAAATGTCTCAGGTTCAACCTCTGGCATATCCAAGTAGGACTGTGGGAGACCCCTGCCTGAGACCTCTGGAGAGCTACTGCTGCTGCTGGTGGTCAGTGTAGACCCTACTGAGCTAAATGGACCCCAAAGGCCTGGATTGGTAGAAGGGAGCTTCTTTTGCCCCTGCCCCTGCTCCCACTACCTCTTTCTTCTGGGCGTCTGATAACTGCCACCAGAAAACACTCCTTTCAGATCACTTTGCATTATAAATAATTGTGCTGCCATGTTTCAGTTCCGAGCTCAGAACTGCACTCACCCAAACTCCACAGGCAGATCAGGTGACCTTTCTCCAATTCAACCCTCTCTCCTCTCTCCCTCTGTCTCTCTCCCCCCTTTCCATCTCTCTGTGTTGTGGAGGACAGACAAAGTGATATGTCTGTCATACGCCATTACCATTAGAACAGAATCTTGTTCTTTTATTACAACTGAACTCTGCCGGATTTCTCAGCAGGAATGCTAAGTGAAATCAATGTCTTGGATTTCCAGCTTGAGCTTGGAGGTCACAGCCACTCTATCATGTCTCAGCATTATCCTTTCCTTTCACCCCCCCTCCTCTCTCTCTCTGAGCCTCCAACTGGCACACAGCAGATTGAAAACAGCAGGCTTCAGAAGGATCATGCTGCACAATTTTACAGCCTTTTGGAGGGCCCCTTCTCATATATATATATATATATATATATATATATATATATATATTCCTCTGGGGACCATTCCCCCACCCCCTTTCAATTTGCGGATAAATTCTGTTTGTGTCCTTTGAAAGAAGTGCAAGCCAAAGGCACAGAAACACCTAGAAAAAGTATTTTTTAAAAGAAAAAAGAAAACTGGGAAGGAAAGAATAGCATAACAGAATTCTGGTAGCTGCCACTAGATTTTTCTTTTTAACAGGCATCCTTCTGAGTCACTGCAGTGGTGGCTGATGCCAGTTGAGATGGGGGGGACAGGATGACAGAGGCAGAGAGGACAACAACAGGCGAAGCCATAGCCAAGTACAGACAGAGTCAACTTATTCTGGTTTTGCCCCCTGTACTCCACCCTGCAGAGTTCTACAAGGGCAACACTGAGGCAGAAGAAGAAGGTGGTACTCGGTGCTGGTTGTAAGTAAGAAGGGGAGGGCGGGCTATGGCTGAGGTTGGCAGGGCACAGCCCCATGCTCCCTAATAAACCCCAAGAGTCCCACCTCCACTGAGGGCAGACGCCATGCAACCTAACACAGTCTTCGCCAACTCTGTGCCCTTTCAAGGTTTTTGTCAGGGAACTGCCATCAGCTCAGAGGCGAGAGATGGAAAGGCAGTTGTGTTATAGGGAGCCTCCAAAAATCTTGAGAAGCAGTTCCTCTTCCAGCGAGGAGGAAAGTCCCACCTCCAGTGGAGGAGAGGTGCAGGGACCAGCGGATGCTAGGGAGAGCCTCAACACCGAGCATGAGCAAACCGGAGAGGCGGGAAGTACGCCCCTGCCAGTGCCCATGCTGCGCAGTAGGCTTCGGCGCAGGGAGGGAAGGAAAAGGCTGGGGGTGACACGACTTTTATGCTGGGGTAGGTACAAAAACCGACCACTCCCAGATTCTGCTAGTGATTGAGCCAGACATGAACTTACAACGCTCTTCACTGTAAATAGTTTGCACCAAGAATAAAGCCTGGAAAAGACAGGTCTTGCCTGTTTACTCTCGAGCAACCACACCAGCATCTGACAGATTTGGAGTACAACTTCCATCAGCCCAAGTCAGGATAGCTGATGATACACAGCTCGACTTTGCCATGACATCTGAATCAGGAGAAGCTGTGAAAGCTCTGGATCAGTGTCTGAATGGTGAATGGGATGGAGGCAAATAAATCCTGGGTAGAAAGAGGCTCCTTGAGTGGGTGGTTCCCGGGTTTGGGAAATTGGCAAGTTACCTGTTCGGGATGGAGTTGCACTCCCTCTGAAGCAGCAAGTGCGTAGCTTGGAGGTACTCCTACATTCATCTATGTCACTAGAGGCTGAAGTGTCCTCTGTGGATAGGAGTGCCTTTTAGCAGCTTCACCTGGTTTGCTAGCTACAGTCGTTCTTGCACAGGGATAGCTTGACCACTGCACACTACATGTTGGTAACCGCAAGACTGGATTGCTGTTATGCGCTCTATGGCTGCTGGTGGGGGCACCCAGTCAAGAACAGCTGTCTCCATTGTTAGAACAGCTGTTTTGGCTGCCCATCTACTACTAAGCCAGGTTCAAAGTTATTGTATTAATTTGTACTTGAACAACTTAGGCCCAGTGTACCTCAGGGGTCATCTGAACCCTTATCTTCCAGCTCGATCATTGAGACCAGGAACATCACTGGTCATTCCCCGGGTTGGCAAGGCTCGTTGGACAGCAATGGGGAACTGATCGTTTAGTGCCATTGGCCCAATCTTGTGAAATACTCTGCCAACAGAGATTCAGCAGGCACCTTCTGTGCCAACTTTTAAATTCCTGCTCAAAACTTTTCTATTCCGCCAGAGCTACGTAGGCAATTGCTAACACATCTTCCCACAATGGTTAATTGATGGCTGCTTTGAACTTTTTATATATGGTTTTTATTGGGTGTTTTATGTATTGTTGCTGCAAACTGCTCTGATATGTTTCTTTTTCCGATAGAGCGGTAAAATAATAATAATAATAATAATAATAATAATAATAATAATAATAATAATAATAATTTATTTATACCCTGCCCATCTGGCTGAGTTTCCCCAGCCACTCTGGGCGGCTCCCAAACAAATGTTAAAAACAGTACAGCATTAAATATTAAAAACTTCTCTGAAGAGGGCTGCCTTCAGATGTCTTTTGAAGATAGGATAGCTGCTTATTTCCTTCACATCTGAAGGGAGGGTGTTCCACAGGGTGGGTGCCACTACTGAGAAGGCCCAGTAACCTCACTTCTCGCAATGAGGGAACCACCAGAAGGCCCTCAGAGCTGGATCTCAGGCTGAATGATAGGGGTGGAGACGCTCCTTCAGATATACAGGACTGAGGCCGTTTAGGGCTTTAAAGGTCAGCACCAACACTTTGAGTATAGAACTATTTTATATATAAATAAGTAAATTCAATGGTAGTATTAATTTCCCTGGCTATTTTTAATCTGGGCCTTTTTAGTGCTTGGTTAAAGGCACTGAGACACTACTGTCAGTTCAAGGAATCCACTGTGACGTGATTAAAGAAATGTGGTCAGCAGACTGGAGGACAGTGAGCAAAGGGAAGATCATATCTTTCAGCAAACATTTTCTCATCACTGAACCAAGAGTGTTTCATGCTTCACCCCCTAAGCACATTTGGCTTGAAAGCCAGTCTCAGTACTTTGAATGGCATGTACTCTTGAGCACAGGTACAGCAAAAGGCAAGAAGGCAATGGTTCCTTCCTAAAATGAGAGGTGCTGAGGTTTGGACTGGTGCTGACATTCATTCTGATTTGTTTGCAGGGCGAATAGATGGCATTGCATGAAAGCAAGCGTTATTCCACATTTTCCAGTGCATTTCCCATCATTTTGTTGGGATTCGCAGGATACTGAGTAAGTCTGCAGGCTTCAACAGGCTGATGCAATACTCTGTGAATTGCTGGGTCAGAGTGACTCAGCAGGAGTGTGATTAATGTGATTGGCTATCACCTGTTTTAAAAAGGAAAGCCTGTTCAACAGTAACTGTGGTGGTTGTGCTGTGGTGTGGTGTGGTGATGCTGTGGTGGAGAGTATTCGTTTGCCTTAAGGAGCAGGTACTCTATATGGACTGTTTTTGTAAATACCTGTATATAGCTCACATTAAAAAGACTGCACTGGAAAAACCTGGGACTCTGAGCGTTTTTGCTAAAAGCGTCGCAAGGAATTCGCGATACATTTTCCTCATCACAAAAATTCCAGCATTTGGAGACAGTGATCTAGTTGTGCAAGATCTCCCAATCAACTGTGGTGATTGCTCAAACCAAATTTGCTGGTCTGTGACTGAATCCCACCCCAAAACAGCAACAGTCTGGAAGCGCCCAAAGATTCTGACAATTTCTGAAAGCTGCAGAGATGTGTGTAAGAAAGCATGCTCGCCCCACTCCCCAATCTGAAATTCTAACAGGTGGCATTTGATAAGGTGTACAATGCCCATGAAATCGTTTCCCCATCCTTAAGCAATGCACTGCTGAAAGAAAACCCGCTACGCTTCTGAACTGCAGCTGAATCTGTTAGATGCACCATAATTTTGATATTATCAATTGCATGCTTCAGTTACAGGCCCCAGATGTTTTCAAACAGCTTGTGGATAGGTGGAAAGAACTTGCTATGTTTAGCTGGAGAAGAGACAATGATAGCGCTCTTCAAATATCTCAATGGCTGTCACAAAAAAGACAATGAAGACCTCTTCTCTGCAACTCCAGAAGGCAGGACTAGAATGAATTGGCTGAAGTTACAGGAGGACAGATTTTATTGGGATGTTAAGAGAAGTTTCTTGTAATATTAGAGCTGGATAAACACCACATTTTAAACATGCATCCCCACCCCTGCTTACCAAAGAATCCTGTAGTTCTGGGTTTTTTGGGGTGGTTAAACAGGGAACTGAATTTTTTGTTGGATTCTGTGCTTTAAATGTATGCAGCCCAGGTTCTTGTTGGTAAGAACAGTGTGACAATAAAATCTATTACTCCGATGAGCTCTTCCATTGTTGGAGGTCTTCAAACTCAGCACGATTTCCATGCAATCTCCATGCAGTCAGTAATTCCCCCCCCCCCAACACCAATAGGATTAGGTGCGTGGGTGGCGCTGTGGTCTAAACCACTGAGCCTCTTGGGCTTGCCAATCGAAAGGTCGATGATTCGAATCCCTGCAATGGAGTGAACTCCTGTTGCTCTGTCCCAGCTCCTGCCAACCTAGCAATTTGAAAGCAGGCCAGTGCAAGTAGATAAATAGGTACTGCTGTGGCAGGAAGGTAAACGGTGTTTCCGTGCACTCTGGTTTCTGTCACGGTGTTCTGTTGGGCCAGAAGTGATTTAGTCATGCTGGCCACATCACCCAGAAAGCTGTCTGTGGACAAACACCGGCTCCTTTGGCCTGAAAGCGAGATGAGCGCCACACCCCATAGTTGCCTTTGACTGGACTTAACCGTCCAGGGGTCCTTTAACTATTCCTTTTTGAAACACATAATAGTTGCTGTTATACCAATAAGCACCACAGAAATGTCCCATCCCATGCTCAGACTGCTTACAATAACCCGTTATAAATTTCAGAAAGGTCTAAGCCACAATTGTATATACATCATGCTGAAAGAGTCACAGAAAGAGACACAAAATATGCAAGAAAAGCCAGGCAGATAAATCTGCGCAATAGTACCTTGCTTTTGGGTGGAGGGCTGGTTGTGCTCTTGTCGGTATGGATGCTGGTAGGCGATACTGCCGCACCAATGTTGCTTTGGGGGATGCCGGGTATTTTCCCACCTGGGGATACTTGCATCGCCGCAAGCTGGGCAGCATACAACTGCTATGGAAAGAGGAAAAGCGGGGAGTCAGAAAGTGGGGAGGGGGAAAGAAGAACACATTTCTGTATGTGAAGCCCCCCTGGACCAACAATAACCACTCGAAAGATGTACTTTCAGAGAGACCCGTGTCAAAGAAGACAAATGCATCCTTCCAAACATCCCCAATGTGGTGACTTACAGCTGTTTCGGGTAGCTGTGCTGCTGTGGTTGATGGGAGTTGTGGGCTGAAACATGCGGAGGGCAACAAGTTGTGGGGAAGTGTGCACCATTTAAAAGCAAATAACGGCATGATCTCACAGTTAATTCACGAGTTGGTTTTCGTTTGCAACAAAGTAAGCCCACAACTTATTCACATTTAACTTGTGCACATTCAGCTTACATGCATGACATTATTATTATTATTATTATTATTATTATTATTATTATTATTATTAAATAAGGGTGTGGAAAGGAGGTGGAGCTCTGAGAAAAATGACTTTGGCAATTTCACCTGCCATTGAACCCAATATGTCACTGTATTTTATTTCCTGATGCTTAGAGGATATCTTGTTTAGTTGTTTACCATGTTTTGCAATGTGGAATTTCCCTTGTTTCTCATGGCTGATTTTTGTGTGTATAATGCTTATATTGATGCCAAAGAGGACACTCTTTCTGTTGTTGTATTTTATAGACTGGAGAAATTTCCTGGCCTTTTTTTGTTATTTATTCAACTTACGTTGCAAACCACTTAAAATCATCTCTTGTGGAAATCGCCCCAAGACAGTGAATTAGTAAGTGAAGAATACATCAGTCTATCTCTATCTATCTATCTATCTATCTATCTATCTATCTATCTATCTATCACATAGCTTCCCTCCAAGAACCTTAGGAATAGGGATTGGTGATATCTGGTTAGCTTAGCATCGTGATATACTGAGTCATTGGCTGGCTTCACAGTTTCCCCCACATTCTGATTTTTGAAAAACTAACGCGCGTGCGCGCATACACGCGCGCACACACACACACCATGATTCAAAGTATATTGCCAGGTCAAAAATTATGAAACCAGTATCATGATATGGACTTGAAACCGGTTGGTTTTGGACAATATCTTGCACAGCCCTAACACACGTCATGGTTCACGATATATTGCCAGGTCAAGAACTATGAAACCGATATCACAATATGGATTTCAAACTGGTTTTGGATTATTTATCGCCCAGCTCTACTTAAGGAACCTTGTTTACGTCTCACAAAGCCACAACTCTTAACAAACTACAGTTCCCAGGATTCTTGTGGGGGGACCGACCCATGTGCTTTAAAAATATGTTTTAAATGTATGGATGTGACCACAGTAGAAAATGCACATGCTATGCCACTGCCGCCTGCAGTACAAGTAGGTCAAAACGATAAGGGGTTAGGGGGAGTACAAAAGCTAGCAAAGAAAGTACAGAGAAATGGGGTATGTTTCAGCAATATTCGTTGGTTCATCGTTTCAAGGACAAGGAGGGGGACAAATTATGCACCTCTTCTGAAGATGCTTTCTATTGTTGATGCAAAGTGTAACCAAGTCAGATATGATCACAAACAGAGCAAGGACAAACATGAGACAACACCGTGACCAGTGCTATGATCAGCTATTGTTGTTATTGGGTGTTCTTCTTTTATCATTGACTGTTTACATTAGCGGAGCCATGAAGGTTGGAGGTCACCAGGCTGCAGAATGCTAAACAAAGCAAGTGAGCTTTGAAGACGAGTTTGGAGTAGCGCTTCAAGGTGATCAGGTAGGGTTGCAGATTCCACAGCAGCTTTCAAAGATGTGAGGAAATACGGCACGACTTTGTTCGTCTGCTTCTCACCCTCTGACTAATTCAAGGAGTTTGAGAGTAGCAAAACACAGCCGTGTCTTTGTCTCTGAAGGCACTAGGCTCACTTGACAGCGCAAGCTAAATTGCACAAGATATGAAGGCTAACACTGCAATGGACCCAATCCGCATAGCTAGAACGTCCAAATATAAAAATGGGGCGGGGAAATAAGTCACTGCAGGTAGGCAATTTTGATAGTATCCACATAGCAAGTATTTCACTCATTCCATTCTATTTGCTTACTACACAAACCTAGCTATACCTTGTAACAACTTACATATATGCCAAGACCATATATACCCATATATCCATGTGACCTGGATGGGCCAGATTTGTGCAGCTTAAAAATTAGAACCATATCACAAGTCCTGGGACTCAGCCTTAAGACCCCAGTATGCCTCAACATTTTGGGTTCAAAAATGTTAAGCCTTAAGCTGTATCATGCCTCAATCAGCACCCCAGATAGAAGTAACTTGGACTACAAGTTAGGGGTAGACAACACTATCAATGTCAGTTTCTCTCAATTTCTCACTTTTCCCGTTTATCCCAATTCCCCATCAAGCCTTCCTTAAAAAATGCATGAAATTTGTTTGCATTTTGTTGCAATTTCTACTGGATATATGTGTTTTTGAATCCAATTGTGCATTATATATTTTACCAAGGAAGTTTCCCTAAAATAATGCGTTTTAAAATGAATATTTCAGGAGCCATTTATGCTGTATCTACAGAAACAATGTAAAGAAATGGACTCACTAGCAGGATTTGAGTAAACACAATTAACAACACGAATACAGAATTTACAAAGATGATGTTAAAATAAGAACACAACAATACTGAATTTAAAGAATTTTATATTAAGGTATAATAAAGCAAGCAGGAGAAGTTAATATGTGAAAAACCAGAAGAGGAAGTTGAGGGAAGTCGCTGGGGGGAGGGGGAAATTTTGTGATTTGATATGATGTTATTACGATAAAAATATAAAACTTAATAAAAATTATTTATAAAATAAAATGACTATTTCACTAATATGAACATTAATGAGTGCCCTTTCCCCAAACTTATGCCTCCTCCCCCCCTTGCATTGTTTGGCTAGAGAACTGCATCACAAAATTCAAGGACGTGCGAATTTCAAAAGAGAGCTGCTTGCATATTGGTTCAAGAAGTATGAATCAGGTAGATGCAAATTGAAATGTGAACCGGACAAATTTGTCCCCTATCATTACCAATAACTGCCACCGCCACTTCACCAACAGATCCCAGGGTGGTTACAACAATTTAAAATTATGTGTTAAGAACAGTTAAAACAAATTGCAGCCACAAGAATAGGGTGGGTCCTGAAAACACACGACTCTGGTGTCAAAGAGTAAAGAATACCAAACGAGTCATTAGAACATCTATAAGGATGTATCCCTACCACAACACTGCAATAATGGAACTCTCTCTCAGCAACCTATTCCTTAAACCAGTGGTTCTCGAAGGGATGCCACACTAGTTGTGGCAGGAAAGAATGGCAAGTGTGGCAGGAAGATTCAAGGACAATCACAGAAACATTTAAACATTTCAGTGCAGTGTGGACATACAACCAGAAACAATATCCATGACTCTCTTCAACAACATTGGCTATTCTTTTACAGTTCCCCATGACATGTTGTTGTGAACATGGATTTTCAACGCTGGCAAATATGAAAGATCAGAAAAGATAAAGGCTTCTTTGTGTTGATGAGGATATGAGAGTTTGTTTGCCTCAAATTAGACCTAACATAAATGAGATTACCCGGCAAAAGCAAGAGCACACTTCTCATTGAGTTTGTGTACATACTTTACATATGTAAGAGGCTCGTTTATATTTTAGGAATAATTCATGTTCTTATGATGTCCTGTGATCATATTAAACAATAGTTACACATCAAACACTGCTGGAAGCTGTTTCTTTTTGTTTTCCAATGTATTTCTCATCAATTAAAAAACTCTTATGGTGTGAGGAATTTTTTATTCTGAAAGCATGGTCCAGAGAAAAAAAGCCTGAGAACCACTGCCTTAAACCCTTATTATGACTTCAAGAAGTCAAAAGAGGAGAGAAAGAAACCACATTAATAAGGTTTATGCTGAATGAAAGCCACTGAAATTCCAGCCATCCTCTTTAAAATAAACTTTAGGACATGCCCATGAAGAAGTCTTTCTACTGGATGCCCAATAAATTGGGTGCCCCTTGAATACCTGTTATTTCCACACAGTGTTACCTGTCACTGTTATGATTAAGTTAGGTCTGATAATTGCAGTAGATTTGCTCTGGGTAAATCTTAGTTGAATACCACCCCAGGTTTCTGGCTTCATGGCTACCTACCTCCTACAACCCACTTCCTGACCATCAGTCTCCAGCCTGCCTTCCACTCTTTCCCCCCAGGGTAGCTGACTGTCCTTGGCTGAAGTCTCTTATACCACCAACTCTGCCTCCCTCTAATCCACACAGCCTATAGGGTATCTCTTACGGAAGAACTGCACACACGGAACCTGCAATCTCACCTGCAGCAGCATGTACTATGGTGAGCCGAGGCTGAGCTCAACAACATGGTGCCCAACTGCACAAGCATTGCCCACACAGCTCAAGCATGCACATTAGATGAAGATAGTTCTGCTGACTTTTAATTCAAATACTTTGGCAACCAAGCCAATGTCTGGCTTTTCACGTACACATGCACAAATCTGGCAACTGGCCCAGAGCTCACAAAAATTGGTTGTTGTTGTCATTTGTGGCCAGTTGGCCGTCCCATCTCCATGGCCTGTGGCTACCCTTGGTTACAATGGCCCCATGGTGTGACACTACAGAGAGAGAATTGCCTGGGTTTGTTCCCTCCTTGCTTTGTCAATGAGATTCTTCTTTCAGACCTGCCATGCCTTGTAACAGAGAATGAAATGTACAATATGCAGGATGGGGCGCAGCATGCTAATATTTTTAGACAAGATTGAACTTTGACATTATTGAATCTGTCTGTTCAGATTTAATCATTCCAGGGCAGGACAACGTCTGGCTCAAGACCAGGGAAAAGGACACTGGAATGACCGCATGCTGTGCATCAAGATGGTTAACTGACAACATTTTAGAGAATGAGAAGTTATGGCACCCTCAAGCAATCAAACAAAGGACCGTGTCTACTCAAAGGTCTATAATTGAGAGCTCCAAAATTTGGATTTATTTTATGCTCTAGGGATGCTGCCAACAGTCTCTGTGGCAGAGCAGTGCAGTGAAACACAATCTGTATTTTGCCATCTTCCCATAAGTGTACATTCCCCATGTCTTGTGTGTCTCTCCTAATGGCGAAGGCAGAACGTGGAGGAGCTAAATAAGTGGATCTGGAGCCAATTTAATTTGTGTGTTTTGTTTCACATGACTGCTGGGAGGGGAAATTAGAAAGAAAGAGCACGACTATTTCATAACATTGAGGGATGTTCTGCTAAAATAGATTGCGACTTGGTTTGCACATTAATTGAAGAGGTGTGATTGTCTTCTTCTCTGTGGCAGCTCCCATTCTGGATGAGATGCGTAGCTCCTGTAAATACAGTAAGTGTGGATTGTGCTGTGACATCTAACCTTGATGATGCCTGCCCTGTTATGTGTCCACAGATGCATGACATTAGCACTCATCACAGCTGTGGAACTGCATCTAAACTATAACTCATGCCCACTATGTTGCTGTAGGCTGTTGCTGCCTTTGAGGTAAGGCAAATATGCAGTAGACTGGTGGTCCATTGCCCAATTGATGTTGAAGCATCTAGTGCAGGAATAACTAATGTGCTGCCCTCCAGATGCTATTGGGCTCCAACTACCATTAGCCTCAACCAGCATGGTCAGGAATGATGGAAGCTGCAGTCCAACATCTGGAGGCTGTGGAAGTTCTTAATCTAGCGTTTGCTAGTCTCCGGAATTATTTGTCCAACATTACTGGAGAATATCCACCTGGGTCTGATCCAGAAAAGCACTTTTTATACTTTTAGAGTTCAGGCACAGGATCACTTTGCATAGATTAGTTATAGTTTAACTCTTAAGAGATCCTCAGCATATGCTTTGTCTTGCAAATTTAATGCACACCAGGAGATTACGGAATTTCTAGTGCAGTAAGGCTGAACAGTTCTGCCCAGTGCAATGCCAACACACTTACTTAAATCCTCATAAGCTGCAAAAGGTCTGGGGGAAAGAACTAAGGGTTTGGGAATGGTTTAATGGGGGATTTTGACTTGTTTTAGTAGGGTACAAGATTTTCCCAGAGGCAGCTCTGGTATGGTCCACTTTGTTCACTCCTGGACTCTTGACAACTTGAATGAGATGGGCTAGGTACTGGGATTCAAAGATCTTTCCTTCCTTCCTTCCTTCCTTCCTTCCTTCCTTCCTTCCTTCCTTCCTTCCTGGAGTTGAACAAAGTGTCTTCCATGTGCACTCATAAGAAGAGCCAATGACCCATCATTTCCAGGATCCTGTTCTCATAGCGGCCAACCAGATGGCTTTGGGAAGCCCATAAGCAAAACTTGATTGCAACAACAACACTCTATTTACTTATGATTCCCAAAAGTTGGCCTTCAAAGACACACAGCTTCTGATGGTGGAGGAAGAACACAACCATCAAGGCTAGTAGCCACTGGTATCCTCATCTTTTATTAATCTGTCAAAACAAATTTGAGCCATCCAAGTTGGTGGACACCACTACCTCCTATTGGAGTGAATAATAAAGTCTAACTATGCTCTGTCTGAAGCAATACTTCCTTTCTCGTGTTACAATTTTAGAATTCTCATTAGCATGTTGACCTTGGGTTCTGAGGTTTTTAAGGAAATGTTGTCAGTCCTGAGCCAACACCTTAAACCCTCTATAATCCTCACCTGCATATTAAACAGTAATATTCTGCTACACTCTCTGAAAGATTGCGAAACATCTCTTGGCTCGATGGCTCTGTGGTACATCAGAAGTTCAGCCATGAGGTTAGACTGCCTTTGAAATCTTTCCCCTGGGGCATTGTTATTATATGTTAACAATGTTCATTACAGCTTCGAGGCCACACTAAAAATGAATTCTTGTTCTATGAATAAAGAAAACGAGAATGTGGCATAATGGGTATTTTAAAAATTATTTTAGGGAAACAAATATTAGCTGTTTTTAGCATTAAGTAGATGCATGTGCTTCGGATCACAGCCATATTATTAAAATCACTTGAAGAGGCAGGGGGGTGTTTTGCATTTGCAGTTGGGGACAAAGAGTAAAATAAAATAAATTTTAAACAACAACAAAAATCCATAGAAACAGGATTATCTGATGGGTTCAACTTCACCCTGAGTGTAAGAGCATCTACTCCCAAAGGATGTTCCATATAGACCCAGGCATGAACTAGACTCAGTGCATTTAAATAATCTGAATCTATGAATTGTGCCAATATTCACATTCTATATCATTTGTAGACCTATCATTAAAAATATACACACAAGCAGGTCTTCTTCTGATTTGCCAGTATGAATCTCCACACTGCATAGCTTTGATTTGTTTATGTAATTGAGTAGATATCTTATGGAGCTGGACTCTCCCCCTGTGTTGAATGCATCAATGGGATCTTTCTCCAATTTGGATGGTTTTGTAAAGAAACCTATCTGGCAAATTGCAAACAAGCATGCCGCATGCATCCTTTTCTTAGGGCAGAAGTAGGTCTTGCAAGACATCGACTCTGTATCCCCCCACTATAAATTTAGTAAAGGAAAAAATGCATGGTGTCCATACAATCCCACTTTGAACATCTCCCAGTTCCCAGTATCAGGAGCCAATGAATGGGAGCAGGGGCTCAGCAACTCTCAATGTGATGATGTCATGCCATACCCTTTCACCCAATAGAATTTGCAGCAGGCTTCCTCAACCTCGGCCCTCCAGATATTTTAAGACTACAATTCTCATCATCCCTGACCACTAGTCCTGCTAGCTAGGGGTCATGGGAGTTGTAGGCCAAAAACATCTGGAGGGCCGAGGTTGAGGAAGCCTGTTTTACAGGGAAGAAAGCAAGAACAGCTGCTGCTTTCATCAGCCACATACATGTCTCTTAAAATGTTTCGTTGTGCTCCGACAGCTGGTTCCAGCTACATATTCTTCCGTACGGAGAACAATAAGCTTGGAAAAACAATGAGTTACAAAAATGTGAAAATCTCTCCATGAACATTCCCTCCTTCCCTTAATGTTTACTTGGTTCCTTCATTCCCTTTCAGACATTTTGCTCATGCATTGTAATCAATGTCTGTGCAGAGAGTTTGGTCGTGCCAGTCATCCTCATCTTTAGTGATGTTGTCCTGATGGCCATGGGCAATAGTTTTACTCAAAGTAGACCCACTGAAATTAATGAACATGGGCAAGTTAATGGGTCTACCTTGAGTAAGATTTAGGGCTCATCCACACTTATGTTTTGCCACGGCTTTTTTTCCCAGTTCCGGCACCTCTCAGGTATGTGCCATTGCCATTGTAAGAGAACAAGGGAGGCGTTCATGGTGAGTTCTGCTACTTTTTCTGTAAAAAATAGCACTGTGTTTTGCCCTAGGACTTGGCAATCAGAAGATCGGCGGTTCGAATCCCCGCGACGGGATGAGCTCTCATAGCTCAGTCCCTGCTCCTGCCAACCTAGCAGTTCGAAAGCACGTCAGAGTGCAAGTAGATAAATAGGTACCGCTCCAGCAGGAAGGTAAACGCCGTTTCCGTGCACTGCTCTAGTTCGCCAGAAGTGGCTTAGTCATGCTGGCCACATGACCCAGAAGCTGTATGCCGGCTTCCTCGGCCAATAAAGCGAGATGAGCGCGCAACCCCAGAGTCGTCCACGACTGGACCTAATGGTCAGCGGTCCCTTTACCTATGTAGGCACATGTCTACTCTTTAAAGCTCCATGTCCAAGCACTTTTTTTGTCCTTCCTCTTTCCCCAGGCAAACTCCCCATTTAACACTGAATTGGGACAAATGACACTTTGGGTTTTCTGTGAGTTGCCTTTTGCTTTCATTCAGCGGTATAGAGCAGGTATTTGTGGGGAAACTGCCTGGACAAAGAAAAAAACCAAAGCCCTTGGACACAGAACTGTGTCTAGAAATGCAACACAAAGGAAGTATGGATGAGCCTTTAATTGAAGACCACCCTCTGCTCTTGATGTCCATGCAATGAGCACAGCATCTGAAGAAGGGAAGCCTATATATGTAGATCTCTAAGACTTCCATGAGATTTAGAACCCCAGGTGACATGGAGGCCTACGTTCCTTGCTCATGCACTGACTGCAACACATGAAGAAAAGAAAATGTCTGAAAGGGACCTTTGTGGTGACTGGTTGTATCAAGAACTAACTTGGAAACTGAATCTAAAGCGCAGACCACAAGGCTCCATCTCTCTCTCTTTCTTCTTCTGACTACAAGATCTCCTTCGGTGTTGTTCACATGCAGGAACTTATCACTAGGCACTTCCTATCACCAGCTTATAAAAAACTGTTACTCAGCTTCTGCGATAATAATGCGATCGCTGTGAAGTTCGCGTACCAGATTGCCTCTCCCTTCGCAAATTAAGAATAGCTGAACTGGAAGGCTGCCCAAGTAAGTCACATATTTGTACATAACAATGTTCACGGCATGTGACAGCAACTGAAATGGAGTGAAAAGACTTGAACGCTGGCCAGAAAGGAAATGTGATAGGGTCATCCGGGTAAACACTCTTGGCTGATACATTCCATATGAATCTGTTGTCCGATGTGAGCAATGTAAGTGCTCAAGACGAACAAAGGGATCTACCATCAACTTATCCACAAACCTTATCTGGTGACTTGGAGTCGCAGTGCAGCCGAGCCCTGCCACATTTCTTAGGGGGAACAGCTAAAAAGGGGGAAGGCACACATAAACACGAATTGTTCCGATTTATTTCTTTTTTTAAAAAAAGAAAACCTGAATGGGAAGCAGCTGTTTCGCACATCAAAAAGTTACAGGAAGGCCCAATGAAATGAATGTACACCGGCTTTTGGAAAGCAGAAAAGGGAAATCCTTTTCTATAGAGGTATTAACAGGTCCCAGCTAAGATGACAGAAGCACAAGGCATCCCAAAGCTTGCTAGTAGCTGGAATTGAAAGGCGGGCTCCATCTGTACCTTACAATCAAACCAGTATTATGCTACCTTAACAATCCTGGGAACTGTAATTTGTTAAGGGTACTTAGAGCCACAGAGAGGCACAGAGCTGCAATTCCTAGAGTGGTTTAGCAATCCTTCCCCCTTCCCAAGAAACTGTGCGTACATTAAATGGTGTATATTAAGTAAAATTGCACACAAGTGTTATATTATGAGAAATTTGCACTAAAATGCTGATGAATTTTCATGGGTACTTCTTTCTTTAAAAAGTCGCCAACTGATGTGAAAAATGTTGAGAACAAAATATTGGGAAAATGAGAGACTGAAAGAACTTGAATTTGACAAGGTTTGCACATTGCTACTCCCACACCAAATCCCTGTTCCAGTTTCCACTTCCTCCTTTGCCACTATTTTATTAAAGTGGGGCGGGGGGGGGGGTGGACCACAAAGCAAATTGTGTAAGAAACATCACATCTAGCCTGCCCTATAGCAGGGGACAGGGCCAGATCACAGTAGGATAAAAGGAGGCAAAAGTTTGGCTGACCTGCATTTCCTCCCTCTTCCCCTAAACACACATTCCCATTCCAAGGTTCCGAAAACATGCTGTCTTGGCTGCGAGATTCATTGAGGAAAAAGCACCCCCACCAGAACAGTGGGTTTTCACTCCCAGGTAGCGCTTACAGAACCGGAGGTTCCTAGCGAATCCTGAGTTACAAAAAAGTGGAAATGAAGCAGAAACGAAGACAAGACTCCAGTCAGCCTGGGATTTCTGCCATCCTTTGAAATGACACACTTGCCACTTCCCCACCCCTCCCCGATTAACTAAAATAAACTTCTTGTGCACCAGAAAGAAGCTGTGATATCCTAGCTGTCGTGTTCCATTAAGCCTGCAAAAGAAGAGCACAACAAAACCATCCCTGGGAACCAGGGCAGCCTACAGTCTAACTTTGAGGGACGATGTACATATTTTCCTGCCATAATTTGAATGTCCTCCGCTCGCTCCCCGCCACACTAACTTCACTCACTCCTACGGAGCCTTTTCCCGTACTCCCCACCCCGGGCCTCGTGTGTGGCTGCAAGAGCTGACTCCCAGCTAATCCATGAGCCACGCTTGTCAAATTCTTTCATCTCCGCCTCAATCGGAAGAGGGGTAACTGCTTTTCCAGGCCGCGCTCCAACGCCGCGCACCGAGGAGTGACTGTCTGTCATTGTCACCGTCACTGTCTCTTGTGCCTTTATCCGGGTTGGTTGACTGACAGTAATGGAGAACCGATAATGGAGCAGAGTAGTTTCGCAGAGCAAATTAAGCTTTTTTTTCTTTTTCTGGACCAGCCCGGCTGATGCCAACAAGTTCTCAGCTGACCACGGAGCGGGTTAATTTACATCTCTGAGGGGTGATCAGCTTTTCTTTAGGAGCGGTCTTAATTTTCATAAGAAAAGAAATACCGCACACACACCCTTTAAAATGAAGAAGAGACTCAGCTTCCTATATGTCATTTACAATTAGCACTGGAATACCAATTTGCAGCTACAAACCGCACGCTTAATTCCCACAAATGACAAAGCTGGGTTGGTTACCACAGAGGAAATTTGCATTTGATTTTCCCCACTCCACACTCTCTCCTCTTTTTGTCTGTGATATACAGTGGTACCTTCAGGTTACATACGCTTCAGGTTACATACGCTTCAGGTTACAGACTCCGCTAACCCAGAAATATTACCTCAGATTAAGAACTTTGCTTCAGCATGAGAACAGAAATCGTGTGGCGGCAGCAGGAGGCCCCATTAGCTAAAGTGGTGCTTCAGGTTAAGAACAGTTTCAGGATAAGAACTGATCTCCGGAACGAATTAAGTACTTAACCTGAGGTACCACTGTATCTGTGTGAACTATGGTCTCATGAAGAGAAATACATTGCAGAGGGCACCCAACTCTTGCCTCCAGTATCAGATTAAATGACATTTGGGAGGAAAGGAGATTGGACACAACAATGTTAAGCGATGCCCCGTTTTCATGACCCAGGTGGCGCAAACTCTTCTCTACCTGCTGAGCAGCGTCACAGAAACACACACAGTGAGAACGGCCACATGAACGTTTCCCTGATCAAAGCACGTCACCCAAATGTGACGCAACAACTTGCAAAGCATGGCAGTTTACCCTATACAGCAGCCAGTTCTCTGCCTAGTTATGAATGTTTTGCAAAACGCTTGTGACACAGGAACAGCAGGAACTACAGTGGTACCTCAGGTTAAGAACTTAATTCGTTCCGGAGGTCCGTTCTTAACCTGAAACTGTTCTTAACCTGAGGTACCACTTTAGATAATGGGGCTCATCCTGAGGTAAAGTTCTTAACCCGAGGTACTATTTCTGGGTTAGCGGATTCTGTAACCTGAAGCATCTGTAACCTGAAGTGTCTGTAACCCGAGGTACCACTGTACAAACATATAAGAGATTCTGATGCACAATGTGCCCATGCCTCTTGTTCTCACAACAGCCAACAAGATGCCCGTGGGAAACTCGCAAGCAGGATTCGAGAGCAAGAGCCCTCTCTCACCCTGTGGTTTCCAGAAACTGGTATTCAGAAACACTGCTGCTGCCATCTGTGGAGGAAGAGCACAGCCATTATGCCTAGTAGCCACTGATGGCAATCTCCTCCATGAATCTGTCTAATCCTCTGTTAAAGCCATCTAGGTTGGTGGCCATCAATGCCTGCAGTGGGAGGGAGTTCCACAGTTTAACTACGCACCGCGTGAATAAGTATTTTCACATTCGATGAAGATGGGATCCGTCCTTCACTGAGGCAGCTGAATTTCAAAGGAAGTCTGTATTTCAGTTTGCATTTTGTTGCAGAAAATGTGAATTAAGAAAGCTTGCCTTTAAATGCCCATTGAATTCAATTTCTCCTTCATCCCTACTCTGGAGCAATTGGACAACTCTGATAATGTTGGGTGTCTGTCCTTAGGCTCAGCTCCCACACAACTTCCCAGATACAGTTCCTACAATATCCACACTGATAACAGTAAGCATCAGATGATGAAGTAAAAATAAATAAATAAATAAATCTTAAATGACTTCGTACATATTTGAATTTATGTAAAAGTGCCATCCAAATGAGCCCAGAGATTCCCTTCCCTGAAACGGCCTGTGCTGCATTCAAGTTTGTCAGCCAAAAAGACTCAGCTACTCAATATCTAATTAAGCCAACCAGAGCATTAAAAAAAAAAAAATAGGGAAGGAAAAATGTTTTGTATTTCCTTAGTTATTACAAATCCATCCCAAATCATCATAAACTGAAATTACTGTCCCTATATATGAGAGTTTTCAATTGCCAACAATGAGATTAATTAAGAGAGGCCCTAATCCACATGTTAAGAAATTAATCACCTGCAAATCTGCATTTAACAGGAGGGGAGGAAGTACAGTTTTTAGTCTGTCCCCCCCCCCCCTCATTTTCATATCTTCCTTGCTCCGAGAGAAGCTCTAAAACACACATTCAGCAAAAACACACAGACACACATTCTCTCACACATATACTTACTCTCTCTCTCTCTCTCTCTCACACACACACACACACTACACACTCAACACAAATCTAAGCTTCTGGTTGAGTACATGACTAAAAAGGAAAGACAGTTTTTTTTCCTGGGAGATAACATTTTGAAAACTCATTTACAGTTACATCACCACGAGCTACTCGTATTTTCCCCATCAGCTTCTTAAGTCTGATAAGAGGGTTAATGAGGAAGGGACGTGTTAAAGAGGATGCAAATGACAGTCAAGGAAAGGGAAGTTGGTGCAACTGACTAAAGTTGAATCCAAATATAATTTAAGATGCAAATATTTTTTGCTGGTTGACCACCAGCCTTTGAATCAATTAAATAATGGGTTGCATAGGCGTAAGTCGGTATCTTGAGCAAGCTACCTATCTATAATAGAGCTGCCTTTTTATAATGGGATACACTGCTTAGAGAGTTGTTTGATCAAATCCAGGGAGATATAGGTTCAAATCCGTACTCAGCTATGATGTTCACTGGGTGACCTTGGGCCAGTAACCTTATTGCAGCCTAACCTACTTCAACGGATTATTATGAGGAGGAATTGGGGGGGTGGGCAGACCTTGATATGCATGTGTGCGTGTGCATATGTAACTATTGCTTCCTCAGATGGTTGGGCACCAACAGAATTCAAGACAAATTGAGGCGCTTCTCAAACAAGCTTTTTCCAGCTAGATGAACTAAGGTCTCTGTCCACCGTGCATTGTTTTCAAACCTATCTTCATTTATTTTTTGTATGGTTTTAAACATTATTTTGGCTCTTTTTATGACGTTTGTGTATCACCTTGATTAATTAAATTATTATTAATCATCATCATCATAATCACCACTGCCATAATATCAAAACAGAGAAACTCTGCAATCTGCAGATGATTTAAAAAAAACAAAACACCACACACACAAAATCTAAGGGGGCAAAAATAATAATAAACAAACTTTAACTGGAACTGAGTTAGGAAATGCTGGATGTCATTTTTAAAAAACGGAAAAGAAAAATTGGGAAATGGCATTTGCACTGAATGTCCTGCTTAGAGGGAATGGCTAAACTCTGAACAGGAACATTCTGGAGCATTCTGTGGACACATGGCCACATTTTGCTCTGTGCCTCACTTCTTAGAGAGAGATGAAACTGCCGCTATCCAAGGAACCACTTTCTTTGGCAACTACCATGCACAACGCAGCAGATCATAGCTCAACATCTTATGGGGGTGCATTGAAAGTCTCATCGGTCTCCAATTCCTTGCAGAAGACAAAGCTGAGGCTGATAACAGGGATGGGGGAGGGAGAGGAAGATGCCACTGCTTTCCTTGTTCGCCGTAAGCCATATTCAATTGCCACACAACATCCCAATGCAATATGTTCAAACAGCTGACTCTCCATATGACATGCGGTCTATTCTATACGTGCTGCTCCAGACAGCCTCAACAGATATACATGTCTCATTGTTTTTCAGGTTCTGGGTCAATAAACGACTTCATTGAGGGGAAACAGAAGAGCCACTGCGACTGGTAACCTAGCCTTCTCCTAACATTCTGGGTTTCTATGTGCAAGGCTTTGGGGAGATTGCTTGTTTGCAGGATCCTTCTGCCATGGGAACCCACGCCAGCACTATGAACTAGTCCAGCCCAGAAAGAGGTTTATCACCTGAGTGAAAACTAGGCCTGTGTCACTTTCTGCAGCTACCTGTCCTGTGATTTCTGCCACTGATTAACTCGTCTTTGGCATCCATGTTTCCCCACCTGTAAAATGGGTAAGCGATTTCAATAATGTCTCAAAAAATTATAACTGAAGGAATGCTCCTGCATAGCCCTCTCACACAGAAAACTAGCATTCTAGGGATAAAAACAGAATCCTTCTCCCTCATTGGAAAGCTCAGTCGGTTAGAGCATGGTGCTGATAACGCCACGGTTGCAGGTTCGATCCCCTGTGGGACAGCTGCATATTCCTACATTGCAGTGGGTTGCACTAGATTGCCCCCAAGGTCCCTTCCTACAATTCCACGATTCTCCGATATCCAGTTTTCTCTGAAGGGGTACTGAGTCCTCAGAACCCCCTGCTTGTAATCTATCTTGGACGTATGAGTCCATTTCTGTTGCATCTGGGATACGAAGAAGTGAATTCACAAAGAAAGAGAGAAAGAAAACAATAAATAGATAATCTTGTGCCAAAACTGACAGCGTTAGAACCATAGAATTCTATGGGTGATCTAGTCCAACCCCCAGCAATGCAGGAATCTCAACACACAGCCCCCCATCCAATTTGAAACCATACCGGACCTTGCTTAGCTTTGCAGTTTCTATGGCTGCACCCTACTAAAATGACCGATGTGAAACATTGCAAACCCTTTACATAAATGGCATTTGTATAAAGCTATAATCTTGCTACAAACTCTAGGTGCCACCACCACCAGAAGTAAAGTAGGTGGTAAAAAGGGAGGGATAAGACATGGCACCCTGACCATGGAAAGCATAATGCTAGTAGTCAACAAAATAGGTTTAAAGACTCTCTCAAGGCAAATCTTTAAAAATGTAGTATCAACATTGAGAACTGGGAAACACTGGCCTGCGAGCGCTCCAACTGGAGAACAGCCTTTACCAAAGGTGTCATGGGCCTTGAAGGTGCTCAAACTAAGGACGAAAGGGAGAAACGTGCTAAGAGGAAGGCACACTTGGCAAACCCTCACCATGATCAACTCCCGGCCGGAAATCTATGTCCACCTTTTTATTTCCCCAGACATTTAAACACTGCTAAGTTTTAAAATTTCAGTGCATTTAAGATGATCTATGTTTTCACTGATTGGAGTTTCATACTGTGTTTACACTGGGCTATGCTGCTGTTTTAAATTTTCTCCAATATTTATTTGTTTGTTTTAAACTCCCAGATGCCCTGGGAATGCTTACTGGCCTTTGAAAGCTGAGGGATAAAGTACAGAAATAAATAAATGCATAAGTAGTATTAGTAGTAATAAATAATAATAATAATAATAATAATAATAATAATAATAATAATAGAAATTAGTCCCAAAATATCTGAAGGACCACCTCCTTCCCCACATACATTTTGGGTGTTAAAATCAACAGAGGGCCCTTGGTAGTTCCACTACCCTAAGAATTGGGGGGGGGGAGGGGCTGGAGACGCCCAAGAAAGAGCATTTTCTGTGTCAGCCCCAATGTTGTGAAATTCCTTCCTGGCACCTTCATTATGTAGTTTCAATCACATGCCAAGGATACACTTCTTTGTCACCTGAGATACATACTTTCGGGACCCACCCATATTCATTTGATTGCATTTGTTTTCAACTGATTTGAATATTGCCATTCTTAAATTGCTAATACGAATGGGCGCTATCCAACTAAATCATACTCAAAGCAGATCAACCGAAAACAGTGGCATTAAGACCAGTGATTTTAACAGGCCTACTCTGAGTATGACTTAGTTGGATATCACCCAGTATACTGAAGCCAAGTTTTAATGTGATGGAACCCTCATCAAAATTTCTTTAATGACTACGGTCCAAGCCAGAAAAAGTTCAGCACATTGATTCTGAGTGGGAAGAGTTAATCACATGCTTAAATCTCTCCCTTTGAAACCCACAGAACTGCAAAAGTGCTTAAATTGGGCTGATTCTGGCCCTTAGCTGGAAACAATCACAATAGAGAGACTACCTTTGATGGGTGACACCTGGCTTGTGAGCAGTACATGTGAAAAGGATCTAGAAGTCTTGGTTGACCACAAATTTGACATGAGCCAACAGTGTGACGTGGCAGCTAAAAAAGCCAATGCAATTCTGGGCTGCATCAATAGGAGTATAGCATCTAGATCAAGGGAAGTAATAGTGCCACTGTATTCTGCTCTGGTCAGACCTCACCTGGAGTACTGTGTCCAGTTCTGGGCACCACAGTTCAAGAAGGACACTGACAAACTGGAATGTGTCCAGAGGAGGGCAACCAAAATGGTCAAAGGCCTGGAAACGATGCCTTATGAGGAATGGCTAAAGGAGCTGGGCATGTTTAGCCTGGAGAAGAGGAGGTTAAGGGGTGATATGATAGCCATGTTCAAATATATAAAAGGATGTCATATAGAGGAGGGAGAAAGGTTGTTTTCTGCTGCTCCAGAGAAGCGGACACGGAGCAATGGATCCAAACTACAAGAAAGAAGATTCCACCTAAACATTAGGAAGAACTTCCCGACAGTAAGAGCTGTTCGACAGTGGAATTTGCTGCCAAGGAGTGTGGTGGAAACTCCTTCTTTGGAGGTCTTTAAGCAGAGGCTTGACAACCATATGTCAGGAGTGCTCTGATGGTGATTCCTGCTTGGCAGGGGGTTGGACTCGATGGCCCTTGTGGTCTCTTCCAACTCTATGATTCTATGATTTTAAGTGCCTAAATGAAAGGATCATGCAGTATCATCTTTAGGGATAGAAACGTAGGAAAGCAGCCTGATACATAGTCAGTTCATTGTTCCATCTAGCTTGGAAATGCCTCTATTGATGGATAATGTTTCTATAGGGTTTTGTGCAGGAGATATTCCCAGTCCTTCCTGGAGATGCCAGGGATTGAACCTGAGACCTAGCTGAGCTATGGCCCTTCCCCACATAAATTATGTAAAATAAGCCTGCAAGGATGTTATCTGTTATCATTAGCCTACAGCAAATCAAGGGCCTTGCCAGTTGCCTTCTACCAACAAGTCTCCATCCATGCTAGATTCTCTTCCAAATTCTGATGGCTTCATGTGAGCACAGCTGTCACTCTTCTCCACTGGGGAAAGATCGATGGGACACACCAACCTCAACCTTGGTGACCTTTGAATGTGACAAGATTTTTTTGGTCAGGCCTACTAAATGGAAGCCATGGTGTATTGAGGACTGCCTCGGGGTGAAACTTCCAGTGAATTTATTATCTCCCAATGCCCTTTGGACTCCTTCCCACCATCAAACACCATGGCAGCCCTCGGAACAGGAAGAAATACATTAACTGGAATCTGATCGTTTTAAAAGGTTACAGATGCCCAAATATAATTTAATTTCATACTTGCCCTTTGAGGGTTTGGTGTATATTTTCATTTTATGACTGCAAATGATAAAGCTCTTAAGATTCCAGGCAATAAAAAGGGGAGGAGGGTGGAAGTATTTTAAGGGCTGGAACTGTACTCTCTGCGTGAATGAAGTGATGAATCAGCTATTGCTTCCCTCTCTCTCTCTTGCTCTCTTCTATGACATGTCCACAAACTTTAAAATGACTGGGACCTCAAGGGCCACTTCACGTGTTTCCAAAGTCTTGGATAGGTCCAGAGGAATGCTGGCTTTCCTTTATCAGAGCAGCAGACTCTCTGCACACTCCTATCATATGACAAACAGCTCCTTGAAAGACTCTCATTTTCAAGTGTGGCACACCATGCAACATGAAGATTGCTTAGTCAACAGAAGCAAAAGCGGGGCAGAATCCTTGAAGTTACAAAGTGAGAATGGTTCTTTGGAAGATGGCCAAAGAAATCGTTCATAGCACGGCATCTTGAGACGTTGGTTGCATTCCCAAATCACACTAAGCCAAACTATGGCTTAGTAAAGGTAAAGGACAGTTAAGTCCATTCGCGAATGACTCAGGTTGCGGCTCAAATGTTGACTCCCAAGATGGGGATGGCAGTGAGTTTGCTATTCCTGGGGCTTTGTAGGTCAGCACAGCATGGCAATTAAGCCAAGGTTTGGGTTATCTGGACCTAGGGTCATGGTTGAGGTCTCTCCTCTTTAACCACGTTCTTCAGTCAAGGTTTGTCCTGTGGGTTAAGAAATACCTATCCCAGGTTTGAATGAGAATTTGAGCTTGGGATGGTGAACCTTTGTGGCTCCGGGGCCCAGATCTTTCTCTGCCCTCACCCCTTTGACTAGTGGATGGGCCAAGCCGCCTGCCAATCACATGATGCCTTTTTGACATCACATGATTGACAAGTGGGTTATCCCTCCTACCTGTCAAAATCCTTGGCATGGAAACCAAGCTTGGGAACCACAACACAAGGGGCACTGCCAGCCCTATGCTTTGCAAGACACTCTGTGCTGCTCCTTTCAACTTCCAGTTTCCGAGGCTGAAGGAAGTGGCATGCAGAGAGGATTGCAAAGTGCTTCACACTGCCCCTTTCAGCTTCTGGAATCAAAGAATGAAAGGAGTAGCCTGGGTTGGGAGGAAGGAGCAATTTTCATGGAACGGAAAAACACTTCCTTCTCCTTGAGCAAGGTGTGCTCCCACTGCCAATCCATTGCTGGGCAGTTGGGCATGCAATTGTGAGCCTACCTTAAGCTTTGTCCCTTTGAAACCCCAGTCTTACCCCACATGGACTTAATGGAGAGGTCTGGTGGCCCCTCTGAAGCTGACCTAAGCAGCCCAGAAAAGAAAAAAAGGGGTTGTGAGGACCTTGTTGGGTGCCTGCAAGTTCCCGCAGTCATGGCAAGCCATACTCTGCCTTCTTGCAACATGTGAACCAAACCACTGTTACCTTCCATAACCTGATGCCCTTCAAGTGCAACTTCCATCATTCTTGACCATTGGCCATGCTGGCTGATGGGAGGTGCAGTTCAACAGCATCAGGAAGATGCCAAGCTGGGGAAGGCTGGCTTAGAACACTGAAACAACTAATGACTGGAATTGATTTGCTGAGGGGCTAGGGATGCTTCTTAAGGTTTTGATGTTCCAAATGACCTGATCTTCTTTAAAGGAATGGGACAGGTGCATGGAGACTCCCTTCACTGTTCCATATATATATATATATATATATATATATATATATATATATGAATTTTGAAATATCCTGTATATTCTATGTCAACATAGCCAGCAATGGACACATGGCTTAAAGAGGGAGAGAAGAAAAGGGGAGATGAAAGTGGGGGGGGGGAGAGATAAAGAGGAGCGATAAGTGAAGATAGATGAGAAAATGCTTTTTTATCCTCCACTGTGTCTAAAATTAAAACTTGGAGAGGGTTGGCTTTCAATGCACAAGGCCAGATGCTCAACTCCCTGAGCAGGTGTGTTGGGGGGGGGGGTAGAATGGAGGGGACTACTTGCATTACGGAGCACCTGTGTAGCAGGAATGTCAAAGTCTCTGTGTTTAATCTCAAGAAGGTGCAGAGAAAATGTACAGTGTAATCCTATGCATGCCAAACTCAGAAATATTTCCCACTGAGTTCTATGGGATAATCCTAGGTAAGATTGGGGCATTAGTATTATTATTATTATCATATATCCCACAGAGAACTGGCGTGAACTTCCTGTCATATATTATACAAACTGAGCACACTAGAACTAGTGAATGTCCACATATAACACATGCTGTAAAAGCTAGCAAACCCACAGCACCTATTTCTCTCTGAGCACATTTACGTACTCCACAAACTAAAGCAGTTTTAATAGCGTTGATGATAGTGGAACTTGGGGCCAGCCAACAAAACTGGACGTTGGAAGATTCAGGACACACAAAATGACACATTTCTTCAAACAGAGCAAAGCTGAAATGTGGAATTTGCTCATGCAAGATGTCATGAGGGCTACCAATTTGGATGGCTTCAAAAGAGGATTGGATGAGCAGTGCGCCTCTTGAGTACCAATTGCTTGTGGGCTTCCCATAAGCATCTGGTTGGCCACATTGAGACCACAATGTTGGACATAGATGGACTTTTGGACTGACCCACCAGAACTCTTCTTACGTTCCCTCTCTCCAAGGACTTTGTAGAATGCCTTCATACATACGTGAACACTCTCACAGTCACAGGCGTAGAACCATACTAGAACAGTAACTGATGACTAGCATACCAGTACATGCTAAGTGCATCAATAAAACTCATTTTATTTTTTAAAAATTAAAAGTCTCTAGTGAGCCCAACGAACTAACAGAAGAGGTTGCTCATTCTCTCTCTGGAAGATGCACTGCTGTGGCCTCCCCCTCTGCCTCATCTCTTCATCAAATATAACTGGAATAATATCTGGGTTTTTAGACTAGAGAAGTGGGAGACAGTTGTGATGGCTTCTGCTCATGAGATTGAAAAAAGCAGGACTATGTTCACCCTGCTCCCTTCAATCCTGCTCACAAGCATTCAAACAAGGATGCTCGCTTTTTAAAGTGCCCCTATCTGAATGCCCACAACATCCCTCACCTCAACCATTCGAGATTTGGGGAAATCACTAGACCAGAAGCTCCACAGTCGGCAGAGAAAACCCTATATTAGTATCTCTTAGGATTCTGAAGGGAGGAAAAAGTTAAGAACTAAATTCTCCAAGATACAATATTTCGGTTTGTCTGTCAAAACAGAAGCAGTCTTAAGAAGTTCCCCAATGCTATAGTTGATTACCAGAACAGATGTGGGAAATCTGTGCCATATAACAATCTATCTATTCCTCTATCTCTGGTTTAAGATTTGTTAGATCAAAACTGTAACTCCACACTGGTTGTAAGTGATTATCTGTCAAGGTAATCTTCACCACTTACAATTGCAGAGATATCTGGCCTCCAATATAGAATTGAAAAAGCAGCTAAATAAACTTCTGTATAACTAGACTCAGATGCCATAAACAAAAATAAACTAAAATAAAAGTCTCTCCTCAACTCTCCTCTAATAATGAGAGCATTCAGCCCTTCAACGGGACACCCGAACAAAGCAGACATGGGCACAAACCCGTCAGCAAATGGAGTCTTCTGCCAGTTGCCACAAGGACTGACGATGTCAGCCACTTAAGCAATATTCATCTAAAATTAATGTCTTATAAATAATCAAGGAGCGTTCTGTCTGCTTAACCTCAAAAGGAAAAGAAAAGATTTTTTTTTTTGCAACTGCTCTCCACCCCTCCTCTCCTTCCTTTCTTGCAAAGGAAAGAAATTAAGGATGGCTTGACCTCTCCATCGATGCTTGCCAGGCAGTTACATGCTCTTGGTTGCATAACCGCTTTTGCCTTCTCGTCTTCCAGAGATGTTCCAAATGGGTGCTGACTCAGAGCTGGCAAGAGGGCCAGGCGGGGGCTGTGGGCGGCTGTGCTCAAATGCAAACCCAGGATGGAAGCTTTTCAGCCCAGGGTCTCTTCCTTTTTGTTGCTGGGACAGGGAACACACAGTGGGATCTGAAGCAAGCAAAAGGTTCTGCTCCGTTGACCAAACTGGGGCAGAAAGACGCATTCCTAACATTTATACGAGGCCTGGCTAATCTAGAGGTTCCATACTGCCTGCCAACAATAGGGGCCAAGGCTGCATATCTCTGTTTCCTTCTGAGCCTAAAAAGGGTTCTGAACCCATGGATTTCTGCTTCCAGCCTCATCACTCCATTGGTAGGACCGAACCAAAATCTCCCTCTTTTGCCACTGGGTGGTGAAATGAGGAGGAGCAAGTTTGGGTGATTTGCAATGGAGGCTGCTCAATTGGGGTGAATGGGCCCTGTCTCACCAATCTCAGCCTTCCTTCACCTGCTTGCCTCCTTACGTACAACCGGGAGATGATGGGTTCTGCCAGTCATCGGATCTGGATCCACCTATGGTCGATCTCCCTGTCTTCTGCCCTACCAGTTCCAGTGGGCATCAGTCACCACTGGTGATCTGTCATTAGGAAGAGTAGAACTTCATGGGCGGGGTAAATTTACTCCCAGGTGCTTTGTGCACATCTCAGCAGAATGTCACCGCCATTCTCTGCTCCCCACAATGTCCATACAAACAGAAATTGTGGAGCATTCTGAGTAAGGTGCCCTGTCCTCACTGGTAGCTGCCATTCCCCTCCCCCAAGACATTGAGTGGAGATTGTCTGCACCTCACTACTGAGCAAGACCATTAGTCCATCTACCCCAATACTGGTCTACTCTGGCTGGCAGCAGCTCTCCAAATACTCAGATAGGAATTGTTTCCACTCCCTGATATCTTTTTAGAGTGGAGATGCAGGAAACTGAATCTGGGAACATCATGAAGACCATGCAAAGCATGCATTCTGCCACATTCCTTGTCCACATTCCTCCACTCCTAACCTCCTCTAGACTCCACCCACAAGTCCTGCCTGAGACCCAAATCTTGAAAATCTAAGCTGGCAACCTGTTGGAATCAGACAGGGAAAGAAAGAAAGAAAGAAAGAAAGAAAGAAAGAAAGAAAGAAAGAAAGAAAGAAAGAAGGAAGTTGTTGAAAAACCAAGGGAAATGGGATAAATACAGAAATGGAAAGAGCTTGTCTGCAAGACCCAGAAGATGGGGGTGGCTATGTTTTGAGGCTATTTTAGCATGGAACGAGAGTCATCCCAATCAGGCTGAAGGCTTGCCGATATGAAAAGAGCACAGAAGAAAGGCTTTGCTTGGGCTGCTCCTATTGTCCAAATGTCAAAGAGCTCCTGGGAAGCCTAGGGGTGGTAATAGCTGTGTAAGCAGCTCCTCACCGGTTCCTCCTCAAGGGAATTGTTGGGAGGCAGCAGTGGCGGAGTGGGGTGGGGAGTGATGAGAAGATGAAACGACTGGGTCCTAGGGTTCCTGCCTGCCAGGATTTGGTAAAGGCAGAGTGTGTATGGGGGGGGGGGGAGGAACAGACCTATTTGCATACGTGCTTTAGTATTCCAAATGTCTCTTGATGTAATTGAATTGTTGTTTCTGCCTCTATTAATACATATGCAAATGAGCCAGTGTGCTGCAGCTGTGCTGTATTAATCATATGTGTGCTTCTGTCTGTCTGCCCCGCAGGCTCAGGGTCGGAGAGAGGAGGGGGAAGAGAGGGAACACAAGCTCCCTTTAACCTACAAGGAGGTTCACTCATGCAGACAGAGGTCTGCTTGCACACACAGCAGGCCAGAGCCAAGGCAGGGAAGGAGCTGCTGTGTTTTCCCCACCACCACCCCACGCTTCCCCACACAAGTACACACTGATGAAGTCGGCGAGTTATGCGGGGAGAGCCATTAGCCTCTTAGCTGCTTCTCGGTCTCTGCTTTGTAGCCGGATGCAGGCACACGAGCCCAAAATACGTCGGCCTCTCGTCACGTCTGAAGTGAGCCCACGTGTACAAGGTGATCAGGGAAGAAGAGGAGAGAAGCCGTGTTGAATCAATCAACCTTTCCAGCAGTGTTGAGCCAGACAACTCACAAGCAGGGGAAGAAGGCAACGGCCTTCTCTTGTTGTTGGTCTCCGGCATTTGGTATTCAAAGGCATGAGAAGACAAGGCCACGCTTGCTAGATAAGACCACAAAGTATGCCTAGTCCAATCATCCTGCTTCCCATAGCGGCCAACCAGACCACAAGCAGGACAAGAAGGAGACAACATGTTCATCTCCAGTCTTTGGCATTCCATGGCATTAAACATAAGGCGGCTCTTGCTGGACCAGACCAAAGATCCAACAAGTTCATAATCCTGCTTCTCACAGTAGCTTCTTGGGGATGCATAATCATCCCATGTCCCTCTTCTACTGCTGCTCCCCAGCAGCTAGTATTCAATGACACAGTGTCTTCAAACACATAGTTCACATTTACCTGTTATATCCATGTCTATCCATGTCCTAGCCCAATCCCCCTTTTAAAAGTCTTTTAAGCCAGCAGCTTTCACCACCTCATACCACACCACTACAACAGATGTAGCACAGTGCTTTGCATGTTAAGTTGGAAGTTAACTATGTTCCGTGGAGTTTCTTCCCAGATGCATAGGACCACCAGACTATGCGCATAGTGTGGCAACCTATCTTTTGTCTTGTGCTGAGTGCACTGCCCACCTGATGTGACATAACATTCACCCGCAAAGTATGCACAACAGCACTGGTGCTGTCGTGGTTATCACAATGTGCCATTTCCTACACTTCCTTCTATGTAAGAAAATGGTGAGCCATGAAATGCATGTTTCCACTTCATCACCTGGTCCTGTTGTCATGTTGCACATGAGGTGTGAGCATTGGAATTTTTTTAAATTTAAAAACAAAACAAAAACATACATGGATTTGCCCATGGTGGCTGAAAGATGTTTACCTTTCCTCACCACCCTACTTCCTTCCTGTTTTTGAAGACTACGCTGGGTTTGCCTGTAAAACTGCAGTGCATCATGCTCTATCAAAGGCAGGCTAGGGGGTTCTTTGCTGGCAGCTATAAAGCACATTTACACACCATGGAAAGTAGAAGGGGAAAGGATTTATTGCAGCTGATATATGTTTAGTGGATCAATCTGTCACCATCTCAAGCTTCTGGCTAGTGGCTTTCATCGTAAGGACTAGCAACAACCCTGGGTGAGAAAATACTCTTCTTAGATGGAGTAAATCTAGTGGTTCTCTGTACAGTGGTACCTCTGGTTAAGTACTTAATTTGTTCCGGAGGTCCGTTCTTAACCTGAAACTGTTCTTAACCTGAAGCACCACTTTAGCTAATGGGGCCTCCCGCTGCTGCTGCACCGCCGCACGATTTCTGTTCTCATCTTGAAGCAAAGTTCTTAACCCGAGGTACTATCTCTGGGTTAGCGGAGTCTGTAACCTGAAGCGTATGTCACCTGAAGCGTATGTAACCCGAGGTACCATTGTATTTATTTTGCCTCCTTTTTGCAAATGGCAGCTAAGTAGAATCTGGGTGCCTGCAGAGCTGTATTTAAATAGCCATCCTCATTATGATACTCTATGGCATATTCCTTCTGTCTGGTTCTGAAGGGCAGGTCACTGGTGAGTCATGAGAAGGCAGCCAAGTGGGTGGGAAAGAGCAAACAGGTTGATCTTCTCCATTCATGGCTGGAGGGGAGAAGGTTGGAAGGCACTGGAGAGGGGTAAAGACCCATCCAGAACACTTCCCCATTGCCACACACCCATCAGGTTGCCAGACATCCAGTTTCATGGTTGCCATTCCCCCTCTTGAGTCAGTGAGCGGCATAAGCTCTATCACACATGATGCTAATCCCTGGTGAGCATTGCATCTGCACATGTGGTTTGAGATAACTTAGTACATTCTGTTCCTCCAAGGAGATGAAGGTAGATGTTCTTCCCCACCACACCCATTTTATCCTCACCACAAACTTGGGAAGTGGGTTAGGCTGAGAACTAGGGACTGGTCTTAGAACAAAGATTCCATCTCTCCCATGTCACGCATATACAACCATGCCTCAGCACTTTAGAATGACCATGGCTGGCCAATGGCCACTGACCCATGAGTATATATGTATGTATCCTTTTCAAAAATGTGTTATTGCATCTATTTGTATGACAGGGATGCTATGAGGAAGGGCAGGACCTCATGCTTGCAGCTGCTGTGATGAGGAGGAGGTGGGGGAAATCAAATTTTAACATTAATAATGCATTATTTGAAAACACCTAAAAGTGGAGCATGCCAGTAGGTTTTTCAATATCTCTCTCTATTTTTTATTACCATTGCTAGGTCTAAATCCTCAGCTGCTGTTTATGGGCATTGATCCATTAGCACCAATGGAAGTGCATCTATTCCCTACAGCTGGCAAACTGGCCCTTGATCTCCACCAATCCCTTATTTTGGCTACCCCTTGGGCAGAACAGGTGGTGAGCATCTTTCAGCCAATACACCTAAATATAGCATCAGCAATAAATGGGGAGTGCAATGCCCAATCTAGGTTAATATTATACATTTGAGACCAATTTCAGGGGCCAGCCAATAGGAAATATTCATACTATGCTGCCTTGTTAGCTCACTGTCATTATCATCTTCAGCATTTGTGATGTCCATCAAGGAATGTGCATATTAATATTAAAGGAATCTAGTGAGCTAATGGCGGATGGATGCCTGCCATCTTCTGGCAATGCTAATCTGAAACACAGCAGTATGATTATTTATCTGTTATTTTCAGTTTATTTTGCCCAGATGTTTGCTCGCAGAGTGGAAACCCAGTTTTATTTTGGTTTTTCCCAAGCAGGAGTGGACTGTGGTGGTTGTCTCATACAGCAATTAAAGCATGAATTGTCTGTCCTCCTGCAAATTAAGACATTTACAGGGAGCAGGTGAAGCAGCAGAAAAGAAATCGGAGAAAATGGAGAGTGACCGAAAAATGGCCCCAGTGACTGAAAAATCAAGGCTTGAAGTTGTGCCCTGGCTATTGAATACAAAAAGCAATGCAACATGTGGATTTTTTTTTTAATATCTTGTATTTATTACTGTCCAAGGAAAGCCAAAGTATCTACCCATATATTTTTACATGAGGGCTGCAGGAGTGCAACTCATGTCCCTTCCCTATAAACACGTAGAAACTTTTCTGAGTTTCTTAGAACTCTCTCAGATGCTTGGCTCCAGCAGGAACCTCTAGATTTTGCTTTGGAAGAAAACTCAGAAGCAACTTTCACCCCACGTCTTATCCGTTTTGCTCAAGGCACAGAGAGTTTTCCACCAACCTTATACACCCAACCAGACAGCGGGCACCCATCATACAGCTTAGCTAGCAATCTGCACTCATGTATCTAGTGTGTCCCTCATGGGTGGGCTGTACAGACTCACCCACCTCCCAGCAGATCACTCCTCTCAAACTTCCTTGGGCATTTTGCTCAAGCAGGAACCTCTAAATTCACTTCCCTTATTTTTCGCTTTGGGCAGAACTGTGGTGGCAACTCTGCGCAAGACGCAGCCTCCCTGGCAATGTGAGTTAGGGCAATCAGCACCCTTGGAAGCACCGTGGGAGACAGTGACAATGAGACCTATTAGCTCCGTAGCTGCAACAAAAGACAGCAAAGTCCCCGCTTTATCCTTGTCAAAAGAAGTTAAAACGTAGATGGTATGAATGCCAACCCTGCTAGCAAAGCAAGTTACATTCAGTGTACAGTACGCACTGCTACAAACAGGGAGGGCAGTTTAATGTACCTGCTCATCCAGTCATTAGCCTCTCGGCAGGCGGTGCCAATGAGGGCAACCAATTAGTGCTAACTGTGACAGGTAGGACATCGCAGTGGGGGACTCCTGGAGGGAAGAAGGAGAGGAAGGGCTTCAAAACACATGTCCTCTCAAAGCAGGGGTTGGCAGGGGTCTTTCAACACAGAGAGCATGTGTCAGCCTTGGCACGGAAGCGACAATGTTGGCAATACTCCTTTTCATCCCCTTCCTACAAAAACCTGCCTCGCTACTGCTGTCAGTGCACAAAGACTGGGGGTGGGGTGGGGTGGATTAAAGAGCATCACTGGGGGCAGGGGAGTAATAAGAGAGAAAGAGAAACAGATCAGGTACAAAGCCTTCTTCTGAAAGTTCCAAGAGATGTAATTGAAATATATAAAGCCATGCGCCGACTGCGTACAGTGAACAGAGCAGTTGTTTTGCAGTCCAACTCAGGGACAGGCAACACGGACTAGAAGCCCTTCAGTTGAGTGAATGGCCTCATCCTGACTCTTTTTGTGCTGTGTTTCTAGACACAGGTCCAGGCTTTAAAGTGTCCTGTTGTTGTTTTTTGCCCTGGTACTTTCCCCAAGAAAAACCCACTCTTTACTGCTGACTGCAAATGGCAATCTGCAGAAAACCCGAATTGCCATTTGTTCCAATTCAGCGTTAAAGAGTGGGTTTTCCTGGGGAAAGCAGGGATGGGGCGGGGGAAGTGCTCGGACACAGACCTGTGCCTGGAAAGGGCAGGGCAAAATGCATGTGTGGATGAGCCAATGTCTCTTGTAGGACGTCCAAAGTGAAGAAATGCAGTCAGCTGCAACACCTGCCTCTCAACTTTGTTTAGTATCTTGGCATGCTCTGAACTTATTGACCATATTTCAATTACAATTATATGGTAAATTGCTTTGGGACACTCCATGGGAAGTGATTCCTAAATGAAATAAACATAACAGCAATAGGTAAAGGGGTAGAGGGGACCCCTGACCATTAGGTCCAGTCGTGGCCGACTCTGGGGTCGCAGCGCTCATCTCGCTTTATTGGCCGAGGGAGCCGGCGTACAGCTTCCGGGTAACGTGGCCAGCATGACTAAGCCACTTCTGGTGAACCAGAGCAGTGCATAGAAATGCTGTTTACTTTCCCGTTGGAGTGGTACCTATTTATCTACTTGCACTTTGACGTGCTTTCGAGCTGCTAGGTTGGCCGGAGCTGGGACCGAGCAACGGGAGCTCACCCCGTCGCAGGGATTCAAACCGCCGACCTTCTGATCGGCAAGCCCTAGGCACTGTGGTTTAGACAATAACAATAAGGTACCCCTGCCCGTACGGGCAAGTCTTGACAGACTCTAGGGTTGTGCGCCCATCTCACTCAAAGAGGCCAAGGGCCAGCGCTGTCCGAAGACACTTCCGGGTCACGTGGCCAGCGTGACAACACTGCTCTGGCGAGCCAGAGCCGCACACGGAAACGCCGTTTACCTTCCCGCTAGTAAGCGGTCCCTATTTATCTACTTGCACACGGGAGTGCTTTCGAACTGCTAGGTTGGCAGGCGCTGGGACCGAACAGCGGGAGCGCACCCCGCCGCGGGGATTCGAACCGCCGACCTTTCGATCAGCAAGTCCTAGGCGCTGAGGCTTTAACCCACAGCGCCACCCGCGTCCCTTTTAGACAATAACAATGCTGCTCTTCAAATAAACCTTTCCACACTACTTCGCCTACTGAAGAAACTTTGCACTCATGCCATAGATAGAACATATACACATGGTATCTATTATTAATTAAAAATGTGTATGTACTACCTCTTGTTGATTCCAGGGTGGTTTAGAACTTCTTAAAGTGCTCAAATGCAACAAATCATTCTAAAAACCAAGCATCATAAACCCTTGCTTAAAACAGCAGTTAGCACAGCAGCAGAAATGGTCACAACACCGCACTTAAAGCAACACACTTAAAAGCCATGGAATATATATTTTTTTAAAAATAAAAAACTCCTTCTCTGGTGCCTAAGAGAGAAAGTGGAATACTTTCTCCACAACATTCCCTAACACATCGGACACACTGTGTTAAAGTGGCTAATAGTTGCATTGTTTTATTTCATTTATTTCTCTCCCTCCTTCCTCTCCCCCCACCCCCTGACTTGCTGGGTTTCACCCACTGCCCGCCACTGCCCACCAGTTCATACCCCTGGGTCCACCCCAATTAAACATTCACTGGGGCTGCCCCTACTTCCATGTGGGAGGGATTTCTGCTCCCAATCTTCGTTTTGCATTTTTGCTTGCCATGAAACCAATAACCCTGGCAGAATGCCCCCATTTCCTATTAACCGCTATTATAAGTTTCTTTCTTTTTCTTATCAGAGTTCATAGGCCCTTGAATGACTAAGCCAGGTTCTAAAAAACAGACACTTACTGTCCACTCCTTCTATCACTGACAGCTTTCCCCTCCCCCCCTTGCAAAAAGAAAAAAAAGACAGTGGAAACAAAGCCCTTTTAGATCACAAAACTTTGACTTCATTGCTAGTAATCTAGCCCTGGCTGGAGACCTCCTGACGCTTCCTTTCCAATCTTTGTGTGACTATTCGCAGCACTTTACGAGGATTGAAGTTATCCCCCAGAAATCATTCCAGGATGAAGGCAGGCACCCACAGCATTGCTTGTTATGGCCCCAACGATTCTCATGCTGCCCGGAGTATTTGTATCAGAGGCTAAACCACAGTGTTGCTTTTCATATGAAGGCACAATAAGAGGCGAATATATTAACCTCTGCAAGCTTACACACACTGACAGTGCTTTATCTGGCACTCAGCTGACTCAACTGCAGAAGAGATCCATCTCAATTGTCTCCCAGCCTCTCGCCTGCTCATTAAGAGTGACTTATTATGCTGATATTATGTCACACGCTCAGCTCACAGGGATTCTCAGGCTCTCTCACCATGCCAGACCTATTCCATCTATTGCACAGAAAGGCCTCCTTCCCCAGGTCCCAGGACAGCAGGCAAAATCCAGCAACGAGCCAATGGAAGGCAGATCCAATTAACTCCGTAGGTCTCTTAGTAGGTCTTGTTGAAACTACTGGAATTGTGATTTAGCTGGCTATTTTTTTTGGGGGGGGGGTGTCTTCTAGGTTTGCCAAGGTGTGGTTTTGGAAGGTGTATCTAGGTCACAAGGTTGGTTAGCTATACAAGCATTTTCTGAAAATGCCACTTTGTTATGATTCCGAATAATCGTTGAATTAGTTAGCATGGCAAAGGAGGAGGACTGAGGATGATGTGATATGATATGCTCTACAATGGCTCTAAGGATTTGTGAATTGGCACCATCATGTGCTGGCAGTAGCATTGTTGTTGTTGTTGTTTAGTCGTTTAGTCGTGTCCGACTCTTCGTGACCCCATGGACCAGAGCATGCCAGGCACCTCTGTCTACCACTGCCTCCCGCAGTTTGGCCAAACTCATGCCGGTAGCTTCGAAGACACTATCCAACCATCTTGTCCTCTGTCGTCCCCTTCTTCTTGTGCCCTCAATCTTTCCCAACATCAGAGTCTTTTCCAGGGAGTCTTCCCTTCTCATGAGGTGGCCAAAGTATTGGAGCCTCAGCTTCAGGATCTGTCCTTCCAGTGAGCACTCAGGGCTGATTTCCTTAAGAATGGATAGGTTTGATCTTCTTGCAGTAGCATTAATCACAGACTAAAAGAAGCAAGAGTCACCTGTCTGGGGCCAATGGCTTTCAAAAAGGCCCTGAAACTGCCTGAGTGATGTGTACCACAAAGGTACCTTTAGCATGAAGGAGACGATTAATTTAACAACTGTTGATCAGTGACTTTGGTATTCCAGTATGGAGGTCCACAAAACCCCTTAATAATTTGGTTACCTAAACTTAGGTTGCCCTGCCTCCCTATGACATCATAGCAGTTAAGCCAGGGGTGGGGAACCTCTGGTGTGTGAGGCAATCTTGGCCCTCCATGGGTTTGGCCTGCAATGCCCTTTCCTCAAAGCCACACCACTTTCCCATCCATTGACATCACTCTGTAATATCAGCTGATGGGCAGGCATGTAGGGTTCAACTTGACCGTGGCTGTGCAGTTCCCCAAAGCACACTGGCACGGGCAGCCAATACATCAGGATCTAACCCTTGCTGTTGAGTTGGGCTTAAATCTAGCACAGCTCGGCAGGATTTGATGCAAACCCCTGCTAAAATGAAGGAAGAACCTTTGTTTCAGTAACTTCTTGCTGCCTGTGAGGTGTTCTGAAGTCCCGACTTTGGGACTTCAAAATGGGAAATCAATTGTGATGTCAGGTGATTGACATTGTGACATTAGGTGGTGGGGGGGGAATTGATTTGCTTTTTGTTTAGGGAAGCTTTTAATGTTTGATGCATTACTGTATTTTAATATTTTGTTGGGTGCTGCTCAGAGTGGCTGGGGAAGCCCAGCCAGATGGGTGGGGTATAAATTATTATTATTATTATTATTATTATTATTATTATTATTATTATTATTACTATTATTATTATCTTTTGCTTTTGTTCTATTATGTATTTGGTTTTCTCATTTTTTATTTTTCTGTTGTGAACTGCCCTGGGATCTTTGGATGAAGGGCAGTATACTGTGTGCCTGAAATTTTATTTATTATTTACTCACGATCATCATCATCTAGACTTTTATCCCACCATTCTTCCAAGGAGCTTTAAAGGCAGCATGGATTGCTCTTCCACTCCATTTTATTTTCACAGCAGCCCTATGCGGTAAGATAGGCTGATGGATGGTGAATGGCCCAAGGTCATGTGGGGGATTTGAATTCTCCCAGGTCCTAGTCTGATGCTCTAACCACTACAAATATATATGTATATTTGTATAAAGTCTTTTGGTAGTTGGTTAGCACAATGCATTCTGGACTTGTCCTGCTAAACGTGGCATAAATGTGGCATTTTGTTGTAACCTGTCCCTTAATCGGGATGATGAAGGGCAGTTTTATAAACTAAAAGGAGGAACGGGGGAAATAAGTAAATAAGCAGCTAGTTTATCTAATTCAGCCCCAGCATCTAGTAGTCAAAAGCACATGGCCTCTAAGACAGATGCCTCATCCGCAGCTCTCATGGCCTTTGCTGGGTGCTAGGGCATGGTCTGAAGTCGTATGATGTCGCCCCCTTGCTGAAGGTAAGTGGGTTTGTGCTTGGTCCACGTATGGCTGGAAGACCCAGTGTGTCTATGGAAGACTGCCTTGGAATTCTGCACATGCAAACCTGAGTCCCGTAGGTGAAGCAAAGTGACTCTAAATGTATTGTGGCAAACAGCCATCAACAGACCTATCCTCCTTAATGTACGGCTGCATGCTCACCACATTTAAACCATAGGACTTTCCCCCCAAAAATCTCAGGAACCGACAAACAGAACTACAATTCCGAGCGCTGCTAACAAACTCCATTCCCCAGGATTGCTTAGGGAAAGGTCGCATTCTTTATAAACGTATGGAGTGAGCCTGAGCTCCTTAGAAAACAACGGCCTTCACCTCACCTTGCAGCAGCGAATCCTGTAAATCAGCGACGCATCGTGTGAAGCACTGCTTCCTTTCGCCCCCCTGAGCAAACTACCATGAAAGGCTCTGAGGACTAGCGTTCTGAGTGGGTGCTAAGCATCCCTCTCTGTCCCCTCTGCTTTACCAGCGAGTCACAGTTCCTTTAAACCAGGGGAGTGGGTGCGGGAGCGACACTTTCGAAGCCCGCCCTCTCCCAGGTGAAAAGAAAGCCACTTCCAGATGTAGATTTGTAAATGAAAAGGGTGTGTGGGGGTGTGTGTGCCAGACACAAAAAGGCGGGGCGCAAAAGAGAAAGAAGGGAAAACCACATTGTGTGTGTGTTTTGCAGGGTTGGAACGGGAGAGAAAACTGCTTTCCATATTTATTTAACCTTTGCCTCCTCCGTCATTGTAGCCGGACTTACCTGCAGTTGGAGAGGACCTAAGCCGGGGGTTGCCGCGGCAGCAGCTGCCATGGTTGTTGGGATCAGCTGAACAGGGTAAGGGTCACCTAAGTAAGAGAATAAGAGAGGCGTCAGCACCTTTTATCCACTCTCCACCTGCAAATTAAACTCCTGCATTCACTCTTTCCAAAAGCCTCCTTTTGTGCGCCTCGCAGAGGCCTAATGAAAAGCTCCATTGTGAGGCCTTTTACTAACACTCTTCACAATTCTGGCTGAGAGAGGAATGTGAATAAAAGGCGCAGGCAATTAAGGCGGAAACCTCATCCTTTTTCATGATGTATTTAGGGAAATGGGGAGGGGGGGAGGGGAGTGCACACTGATCAGAGGGCTGAGCTTCCACAGAGAGAGAGAGAGAGAGAGAGAGAGAGAGAGAGAGAGAGAGAGAATATATATCTACAAAGGAGAGAAAAGGAGAAAAAGAAAACAGCGCAACCTTGATAAGATCGCCATGCCGGATTGGGGGGCCAACCTACAGACTGAGCCGAAGTAGGAACTTAACCAAACAGAGGAAACCTAGTAGCACCGACACTTAGCACACACATTGCCAGTGTTTGGGAGATGCAAATGGAGCCCCACTTGCGCAATTGGAACACTATGCTCGCACCAAAGATCATTACCTAAGTCCAACCCTTATATCTGTGTCTCAAACCCAATTTTCATTTAATACTGTCCTGTGCTGGCTGTTGGAAAACAATGTGATGGGAAAGCCCTTGTACTATGGTTACCAGATTTTTTTCAATGAATCCAGGGACACATTTTTTATTTTTTTTTAAGCTAAGAAGCAACAGGGAGTCAGTAGTGGGGATGGTGAGGCAAAAGACCCTGGGCTCAGGCTCACATGCATATTGTATAAAGGGGCAAAGCCCTTCTTTTGCACTCTGTGAAACATAAATGAACAGATTTTTTAAAAACTGGGCAACGGCCGCCTGCCCGCGACTCCTAAGCCTCCCCCATTAGTCAAAACAAAGGGGAAAGGGGGCAGAAGATCTGTATCACCGGACATCCCCGGTTCGCCTTTGGCAGTGGCAGCAGCAGCGGCAGTCAGCAGCCCGGAGCCAGCTTGGTAGCGCAGTTGGCTCTGGCTGGCTTCAGGGGCTGCCCACTGCCATGGCACCCACCATTTTCCCTCTCCGGAAGTCCCCATATGATGTGTTGCACACAAGACACATCATATGGGGACTTCCAGTGAGGAAAAATGGCGGCTGCCATAGCAGCAAGCAGTGAGCAACACCTGCAGCCAGCCAGAGCCAACTGCACTACCAGGCTGGCTCCTGAGGCTGCCGCTGTCACATTTCCCGGGGAGAGATTTGGAAATCTGGGGACATTCCAGGGATGGAATTTGTCCGGGGACAGATTTGCAAATCCGGGGACGTCTGGTAACCCTACCTTGTACCATTTGTGTTCAGGTTGTTGTTGCTGCTTCAGAATATTTAATTTCACTCTGGATGCAAGTGCCACCTTGACCAGATATTTAGATTGGCCCTTGAACAGCTGACAGGGCCTTTTCAGTAGTGGCACCGCACATCCCACAAAAGCATTGCTGATAGAGATTCATAGGGTCCCAAGAGCTCAGCCCATTTAGACAGATGGCTAGTGAAGACTGTGTTTTTAGGCTAGCTACTTTTTCCTCTGCTGCCTTCTGGAAGAAGTGTGTTAATAACAACTCATTGCTCTGATTTTTTTTTAAAAAAACACACAACAACACCCAAAACTTATTTCTCAGTGGAAACTTGATCACTGGTGGCACCTTAATTATTTCACATTCCTCATGGCAAAGAACCCTTACTGAATGGCCCTGAAGCCCTCAGAAACAGTTATCACCGACCAGAGGCTGTTTCCTTTTGACAAGTCTTTTGAGCTTTATTTTGATAAGAACTCTTATACCACTTCAACAGCTGGGAACTGTAGTTTGTTAAGGGTGATGAGACTCCCTTCAAAGAGCTATAATTCCCAGGGTTCCCTGGGACGAGGGGCTTATTGTTAAAGCACAGGAAATATTCACAACAAATGCTCTTCTGTTTCTGCAATCTAACTTTGAATATATCTACAAAAGCAGGCCTTCATAAGAAACGACTGCCTTGATAACCCTTTCCATTTTTGTGCAGAAAACAAAGGGCCGAATTGTTAACATCTAGCCTTTGCAGTTAACACAGATGTGCTCTGCCTTATATATTCCTGGCCTTTCTAAATGACAAAATGTTTAAAAAGCTTTCCACTCCATTAATAAAGATCATTGGAGCATTTGTGCATGGCCCAATGATGTGCTAACAGAAATTATTAGCCCAGGAAAGTCTTTGGAAACAAGACTTACAACGGTACACATTCATTAGGAAAGCACAATGCAAAGTCATGGTACATTTGATTCAACGGGCACAATAAGCTTTCCTTTCTGAACGCTGTTTCTTTTCTAGCTAATAGAAGGGAAGTACATTTAAGATAAATTGCAAAGGGCCACATCGCAACAACACACTTCATTGTTGCTAGTTATCAGCGTAAGACGCAATCTGCACTTTATATTTAAAGCAGCACCGCACCATTTTAAAAACTCTTGGCTTCAATCCTGAGGATTGTAGTTTGTTAAGGGTACTGAAAATTGTCAAGAGACCCCTATGCCCCTCACAAAGGTACAGGATCTGCATCAACAGATGTCTAGCGTCCAGATCAAAGGAAGTAATAGTACCACTCTATTCTGCCCTGGTCAGACCACACCTGGAATACTGTGTCCAGTTCTGGGCACCACAATTTAGGAAAGGTGTTGAGAAACTGGGAGGTGTGAAGAGGAGGGCATCCAAGATGATCTTAGATGACTAAGACTTATGAAGGGAACTGTTGAGGGAACTGTGTATGCTTAGCTTGGAAAAGAAGAGACTGAGAGGAGATAAAATAGCTATCTCCAAATAGCTAAAGGGCTGTCACATGGAGGATGGAGCAAGCTTGGTTTTTTTTCTTTTCTTCCAATGGCTTCACGTTACAAGAAAGGAGATTCCAATGAAACATCAGGAAGAACTTTTTGACAATAAGAGCTGTTCTGACCGTGGAATGGACTCCCTCTGAAGGTGGTGGACTTTTCCTCCTTGGAGGTTTACAAGCAGAGGTTGGACGGCCATCTGTCACAGATGCTTTATTTGAGATTTGCAGGGGGTTGGACTAGATGACCCTCGGGGTCCCTTCCTACGATTCTACAATTCTACGATTCATTGCTCTGCCTACTTTTGACCTGTCTGCCTGCCATGAGCACGGGTCCCTCAGAAGGCCACCTAGAGAAGAATGTGGTCCTTCGGGATGAAAAAGGTTCCCTTCCTCTGACCTAAACCCACCATATCTTACTTAGCTGTGATACTTTTGTCAGCTGCACACACACACAAAAGTCTAAATCTATCTTTTTGTCTTCATCTTCTCCCCCTTAGGGCTTGGCAATTGTTAACAACCTGGACATCATCTGACAGCACTTAAATGAGAAATTAGCCAGCAGCCTTTTCCAAGCCATGCCTGCGGACCTTGTGTACATGAGACATAATTATACGGCCCACATGATACCCCATTAAACAATGAAACATGTGATGAACTAAAAAACAGAGATACATCAGCAAATCTGCCTGGGGAAGTTTATGGTATTTAAATCCTAAACATTAATTTTATTGTCCTGTATGAGAAACCAATTAACTATGAGTTTCATTATTTTTTTTTATTGGATGTAGGGGATATTGTTCAGAAAACCGTCAAATGGTGAATTCAGCATATTTTAATTTTATTAGGCTTGGCTTGTCCACTCTCGTACCCAGTTGCGCCAAGTTGAAATAGTAATTAGATATTTCATCAATAACTGTGCTTGGGCTTTTCTGCAAATTTGATTTTTTTTTTTTGTTTTTTAAGTTTCCATTCAAAGGGAGCTGATATGTAAGAAATACACAATGCATCTATTGTCTAGCCATTCCCCACCCAAAACAAGGATGAAAGAGGGATGAAAGCACATCAATGACATATGACTCAACAGCTAATGGGCAGCAAATGTATACTTCTCCCATTGAAAAAAAAGGGGAGGGACTTAAAAATGCTTTACTTCTGCTGCATCATGCTCAAACCCCCACAAGGATTAAAAGAAGCAGCAAATATTCTCCAAACGGGAGGGAGATGGAAATTCCAGAAGATTCTAACCTGAAGATTTTCATTCACCTATATTCTGCCAGTTTAGGTATAATTAATCTAGGGTTCAGACTTGAATGTGCCATCTGTGCTCAAATTTCAGCAAAGTCAAGAAGACTGACATTTGGGGTAGAGTTTTGGCCAACACCCAGCAGAGGAGGGCTCAGATATGAATCTCTCCCATTCTGAGAAAAACAAGGCACTCCTAGATGAGCCCAAGCCCTCCTGGAGTCCAGCTCTTGGTGCTTAGGCTTTGCCCAAAAGAGTAAACGTATCGCCCAAAAAGGATACTTCTTTGCATGAAAGTTGCATATGCTAATTTGTATGTAAAGAGTAGCATTTCCCAACAGGTATTTTGGACTGCAGTTCCCATCAAGTAGGACTAAGCGTCAAAATTCTACTGCAGTAGTCAAGCATTGAACATAAAACTATGTAACTCTTCTGAATCTCATCCCTTACTTCCAAATAGATCACCAAGGCCTGGTTGATGTCTTGAGAGACAATGAAGAACACCTCTGGGGGTGAAGTCAAACCACTGCGTTCGCAGCACCGAAGTGACTTCCCTGAAGTGGAAACCTGGGCAGTATGTATGGAGGTCCTGGGCTGCCCTGACAATAAGACCCCCCTGCTCAGCCTTGTTGATGTGGTCCAAAAGAAAGCAGAGCAATACGTTTGGCACCAGCTTGGCTGAAGGAGTTGATGTAAGGAGGTGTACAAGGCATCACTCAACTGCCTTAGGGACTCCACTCTCCATTTATGTAAGGTTTACTCCTTAGCCTTTTCTTCTTCCGAAGATGTCCTGCAAGGCAGGCAGCAGAAGTTAAGGACCAGAGTTTTCCTTCTCCTAGATGGGCCACCTTCCCAGGTTGATGAGACCCATCTGCCCCTCACCAAGGCCTAGATCCTCAGGAATTATGCAGGGCTACATGCATGGGACAGAACTCCCAAAACACCCTTAGATTGCCCCCATGTCATAGATAAATTTGGCAAATGTGACTTTATTGATGAAGAAGGTCTTTCAAGAACATCTCCCTGGCATTCAGCTATTACAGGCATCCCTCAGGCCTAGGCAAAAACCTGGTTCAGTTTTCTTTTTCATTTCCATGGCGACCAAAATGTGTGATGTCATGTCAGTCTCATGGATGTGATGTGCTACACAGCTGCCATGCTGTTAATATACTAGCAGTTGAAAAGCAAACACACATACACAGTGCCACACTGTGCTAAACATGGAATTAATTGAATCTGCCAGATATGTTTAATGGGATGCAGTCTTGACCTTTTGCAGGCCTACAAATATAAATAGCAATATTCAACATTCAACAGCTTTAAGTTACATGTTCGGCAACGTGAATCACTGCATCTGCCATATGAGGAAGAACAGCTATAGGAACACTCGGTATCCATTCTATGGGGCAGGGCAGCTCTTGGATGAGCTTAATAGCCCTGATTTTCCAGTGTGGAGAAAGGGAGAACTCTTCACTGTGGTCCATATGTGTCCGTGAATAGCCACAGCCAAGATAAGCGATTCGGTAGGCTGGGGTCAAACTGACCCAAACTACACTGATCAGTGTTGTTGCATATGGCGAATGCAGAAGTTGGTTTACTTTTACTCAATTGTAACTTACTCTGGTGTCCTTGCAGATACATTGTAAGCTAGTGGTCTGCGTAGAGAGTTTATCCACTCCACGGTTCTTTCAGATTTCTAATCAACTCTGAAAACGTGGTAGAATTCTCCTCAACACTTGACAAGGAAATATGTACGGCTGGCTTATCAAATGGTTACATATCCTTCATGGAAAATTACCACTTGCTAAACAGCTGCCTGAGTGCATTCTCAGTAAACACTGTGGGAGCTGTTTATGTATTGCTGGCTGATGAGCTGCATCAAAACTCAGTGCTGCACCAGGAACCAGCCCGAGTGAAATGTTTTGCACATTTGGCAATGCCAGAAAAAAGGGCCTCACCTTCTCATCCCTCCTTGCATTGCCCTCACTTGCTTGCTTGACTATGTAGTGTTGTGATGTCATTCTGTTAACTGCACGATCCTTGATTGAGTGTGATTGGCTGCGTAACTAATCCAGCAAGCAGGAAGCAAGAGGGAAATTAGCAACAGCCAGGGAATACAGTACAGTGGAATTGAACAGGGTATGGTTTGAAGTAATGTTTGGAAGTGAGAGCTGGACCATAAAGAAGGCTGATCGCTGAAGAATTGATGCTTTTGAATTATGGCGCTGGAGGAGACTCTTGAGAGTCCCATGGACTGCAAGAAGATCAAACCTATCCATTCTTAAGGAAATCAGCCCTGAGTGCTCACTGGAAGGACAGATGCTGAAGCTGAGGCTCCAATACTTTGGCCACCTCATGAGAAGAGAAGACTACCTGGAAAAGACCCTGATGTTGGGAAAGATGGAGGGCACAAGGAGAAAGGGACGACAGAGTACAAGATGGTTGGACAGTGTTCTCGAAGCTACTAACATGAGTTTGACCAAACTGCGGGACGCAGTGGAAGACAGAAGTGCCTGGCGTGCTCTGGTCCATGGGGTCACGAAGAGTCGGACATGACTAAATGACTAAACAACAACAACAACATGGTTTGAAGGCAGCTGATATCCATTCCACCCTGGGCGCCATGAAGGAAGGAAGATGGGATATAAATGTAAGAAAATAAATAAGCAAAACACTCTTCACACAATGTTTTGTTTAAAAGCTCAATCCCCATTTCACTGACAAAGTGTGAGTTTGTCAGTGACACCCCCCCCCCCAAAAAAAGATAAATAACCCAAGCTGGAGAATATTCATTGCAAATTCGTGTTGTTTTAATTGTGGCCCTAGGTGAAGGCTCCAGTTCTACCTATTTATATTTTGGAAGTTCGGGGAGGGGGGATTCAACCTTGAAGATTAACACTTTGGAAAAGACTTATCACCGGCACAGTCCTTTTTTTGTTTCGTTTTTTGCCTTGGAAATGAATTTCAACTGCTCCTTTAGCGAATACTGTGCTAACAAAAAGAAAACAATTGATGGATTCATGAGTTAGTCAATGATACACTGATGCGGACATAATAAAGCCAAACAGAAGGACCAAAGACAGAAGCTCCCAGAACAAGAGGGCTTCAGATAGCTAGATAGGAAGCTGATGTCAGAAGAGTTAGATAAGCGGAAATGAATGAAACCAGTTTTTATGAAATCCACGATGAAGATAAATCTCTTTGCTGAAATGAAGACTTTTCAGAGCTCTCCCCTTTCCCCCTCGTTCTAAAAAAAATATAAAACAGCCAGTGCCATGATGACAGGAGCGCACAAGTTTCTATATAAAATTGTCCAAATGCGCGCATATGCACACACAAACACACTCCATTGAAAGCAAAAGCCTTCAAGGATTAATCTGCTGCATTTTTTCCAACCTTAGACTGTTATAAAGATACTCATGCTTTGTGTTAGCCCATAAATTGAGAGGCATATGCTACCCTTGATCTATGCACAGAACTCCTGTTGAGATTAATGGGACTTGCATGTTGTTTGGAAGTTGCTTGCAAAAAGGGCAAATTAAACCTCTTCATTAAATAGGGAACAGGCTGTTTTAGAAGGAAATCTTATTTCCCCTACAACAGTGTTAAGTCTCTCTCTCTCTCTTCTCCCACCCCTCAATCCCTCTTCTTCCTTCGGGGGGTTGGAGTGGAAAAGAGGCACTGCAAACAACGGCAGCTTTAGGCAATAAGAGACGTATGTTTCAAAGGTATCTGATCTGTTTGTTTGGGTTTTATGCTCTCAAATGTCACTATCAAGAAAATTCCAGATGATTTTTTTAAAATTATATATATATGTATGGGGGAGGTGTTTTGTTTTTTTTAAAAGCTGTATCTGCAAATCCTTCTTCCTACCTGCAGTGAAGGTGAACAGAGTTTTTTTCTGTAGGAGCCAAGTACAGGGCTGTGGTAGGAATGCAGTTTGGTTCTCCTTTAAAGACAAATTAGGACTCTCCGTAACAATATGTGAACCATAACCAAAGCTGCCCCTTGTTATTTGCACTTATTGTACCGTATTTTTCGCTCTATAAGACACACCAGACCACAAGACGCACCTAGTTTTTGGAGGTGGAAAACAAGAAAAAAAATATTCTGAATCTCAGAAGCCAGAACAGCAAGAGGGATCGCTGCGCAGTGAAAGCAGCAATCTCTCTTGCTGTTCTGGCTTCTGGGATAGCTGCGCAGCCTGCATTCGATCCATAAGACGCACACACATTTCCCCTTACTTTTTAGGAGGGAAAAAGTGAGTCTTATAGAGCAAAAAATACGGTAATTTTGTGGTGCAGTTCTCCAACCAAAATGTTTCTACAAAGATGTACACATCAGGGCAAAGTGTGCATAAAAGTGCAATGATCAGTGACCACATTTAATCAATAATAGTTTTTTATTGCATTGTAACATATAATTTATTTTTTGTGTATAATTCTTACGTATATTTCATAGCCATGCGTTTCTGCTTGACTACAACCTCTATTTGGTTTATTATTAATAGATTTGAATCTGTTAGTGAAAATAAGATAAAAATGCACTAAATTAAGGGAAATGGTATTATCAGACTGGGGGAGGCTCCAAACCAGCTTAATTGATCATCACTAAAGATGCAGAGCAGATGTTGATTCTTAGGAAGACAGAGCTGCTCTAGAGTACCAGGTATGCTAGAATCAGGTACCAGGAAATCCCTGGATCAAATCTCACTCTTACACAAGTCGGTGGCCTCAGGTAAGCCACTCACTCACCTTCAGTGATCCTAGCTCATGAGACAATCTCAGGGCTGTGGGTTCAAGCACCATATTGGGCAAAAGATTCCTGCACTGCAGGGGGTTGGACTAGATGACCCTCATGGTCCCCTCCAACTTTGTGATTCCATCCCCACTTACTCCCTCTAATAGCAAACCAAGCTCAGGGGAACCTGAAATTTTGCAGAAATGCGGAGGTGCCTTTAGGGAGGAAAATGAAGAGGCAAAAAAAATAAAGGCAGGTGGATGAGAAGTAACCGTGCATGGTGGCCAATGGTATGCTGCATTTGTGGGACAGGGACCTGTGTGTTAAAAAGCAATGGAGTATCCTGGAAAGGGGCATAACTTACTGCACTTGGCATGAATTTGGAATGTTTTGCACTGAACTGGAGACCTGTGCAACAGTCCTGTAAGATAGGCTGCTATTCATACTGAATACAGTGGTACCTTTGTTCTTAATTTGTTCCGGAGCTCCGTTCTTAACCTGAAACTGTTCTTAACCTGAAGCGCCACTTTAGCTAATGGGGCCTCCCGCTGTTGCCGTGCGATTTCTGTTCTCATCCTGAAGCAAAGTTCTTAACCCGAGGTACTATTTCTGGGTTAGCAGAGTCTGTATCCTGAAGCGTATGTAACCTGAAGCATATGTAACCCGAGGTACCACTGTACACCTTTGTCTTGCACCAATGCTCATTTAAGGCAGGTCTGCATCTTCTGGCCCCACCCACAACCTCATTTGAGGTCCCATTCGCAAAGAAGCTTTGTACACATGGGTTCATCTCAACATGCATAGGCTCTGAGCACACACCTGGGGGGGAAATGGAGGGTACAGATCATGTACCAGGGGAGTCTGCGTTTGTTTGGGTGTCTCCACGCAGAGCCCTGTGAAGACAGGATATGGAATACATGGAGGCTGAGGTGAGGTCCCTGAGTGAAATTCTGAACTGGCAATTGAGCCAGAAGCTTCCTGGTTGAGAAGACACATTTTTGGACATCATGCTACAACATCTCTTGCTCAGCCTCATTAAAACATTAATCCTCTGATTGCACCCCAGCGAGCGGGGGGGGGGGGGGGAGTTGACTAGACTTACTGCAGCCTGCCTTGTAGCTGAAACCAGGAGGAAGGAGGAATCCCTGCTGTGCTGCTGCTGCTAGAGTCCGCTGGTCTGGAGGGAATACTGGAATCATTAATGGCGGCAGCTGACCTTGGACCTGCTGAACAGGAGAAGGAAAATCAAACCAAAAATCGGGGCTTCTCCTTAATGGTAAAATTAGCAACAGGACAGTGGTGGCATTTGCAACTGAAAAGATTGGCCTACAATGAATCCAGTCCAGAAGAGAGCAGTCTATGCACTGAATATTTATTATATTTCGCAAAATTTGTATACCACTTTATAATAATAATAAAAAACCTCTAAGCGGTTTATGAAGGACAACCTAATGCATACCTTCAAAATGCAGACAAAAAGAAACGTTAGAAACACATTAACACTGCATTTTAAAAGAGAAATAAAATCAGCCATCTTAATACATGTTGAAATTGCACGCTTAGGATTGTTGATTTATAATTTTTTTAGCTGCTGGCAAAACCAATGCAGTTGTGGTACCTGACTAATATTATTGGGCAGGGAGTTCCAACGAGTAGCCACTGCCACAATGAAGTACTGAGTCCTTGCAAATGCGGAACGAACACTTGTAAATAATAATAATAATAATAATAATACGGTAAATTTTTATTGCTCTGTATGTGCTAATTGGCTTACCAATACCAGGATGACTGTGTAATAGAGACAACTTTCTGCATGTGAATGGGAACTATAAGGAAGGCAGGTAGCAGGGCCTGTTCTTTTCTGCATTCCAGACCTCACAGATTACAATTCACTGCCCACTCCCTTCCATTAGATGAAATTTGAAGCTCTCAAACAGTCACAAGATCTGGTTCAGAGGCTCATTTGCAGAGCTACAGGGTCATATGAAATGATGACTCACCACAAAGGCAGACTACCAGCCAGTTATGACCCTGTCCCACCCCAACTTGGATGCCCCAGCTGGCAAAAAGTCTAGAGGTGGGGAAGATCTGCTGTCCGGTTGCCTCTGAAATAAGATGTTGCTTCCCCACATTTCCGAGTCGCTTGGAAATAAGCCACTGCCCCCATGAGCCATCAGACACTCCCCCACATCTCTGGCCATGGCAATACTCAAGCAGAAAACCACTGCATGGAACTGAGGTCTCTCTCTCTCTCTCTCTCTCTCTCTCTCTCTCTCTCTTTCTCTTTCTCTTTCTTTCCCTTCTCCAGTGTCTGGTGTATTGCTATGAAGAAGACAGGAACTCCACTGGCCTCTAGGAAATGTAGCTGGTTGCGTAGAATATCAATGACCAGGAGATCATGGGACTTATATCCCCAAATTAGTCTGAGGCATGTCTTTCAATTGGCGTTATTGAAGGTCCACATTCAGGTGGAACTTATTTATTAGGAAACAAATAAGAAATGCATTCTCTGGAGGGGCAAACAATGTTTGTCTGTTGCAGAGAACGTCTTAAGGGCTATCGCATTTATTATGGCATGATAAACCCTTTTGGAGTACTGTTCAGTTCTTCAGATGCATGAAATTTTATCCTGAGTTAGAGGTATGCAACACTAGCATCACAAAGATCTGTATGCGGTGTCTTCCTGAAACAAAATCTCTCCCTCTCTCTCTCTCTCTCTCTCTCTCTCTCTCTCTCTCTCTCACACACACACACACACGTAGGATTGGGCAAATCTGACAATAACAAGTTCTATTAGTTTTCCAATTCCCCCATCTTAAATGTAGTTCTCCAGATTCCCAAATTACTTTGCGATTAAAAAAAAGTCTTCATGAAAATTCTCCTGCCTCTTAGTCCAAATTTCAGCTAATATAGACATTTTGTTGCCTAACATACACATTTTGGAAATGCAGTTTCCTCTAATATAATGCATTTTGCAAGTTATTTGCAGTAACCTATGCTTTTTACACCACTAGAATGTGCATTGTTGGTAGAATTATGAGGCTGAAGAACAGTCTTGCAAAATTTGGAGAAGGGCAAATTTTGAACCACGACTGCATTTTCATGTACGCTATTGTTCCAGAAAGTACAAACTAGGCCCACCTTTAAATGTGAACTGAACCAAATTTCTCCCCCATCCCTAATCTTACATTATCTAAGTAAAAAAAAAGGGTTAAGTCCAGTCGCAGACAACTCTGGGGTTGCAGCGCTCATCTCGCTTTACAGGCCGAGGGAGCCGGTGTTTGTCCGCAGACAGTTTTTGCAGGTCATGTGGCCAGCATGACTACACTGCTTCTGGTGCAACCAAAACCAGAGCAGCACATGTAAACACTGTTTACCTTCCCGCCAGAGTGGTACCTATTAATCTACTTGCACTTTGGGGTGTGCTTTTGAACTGCTAGGTTGGCAGGAGCTGGGACTGAGCAATGGGAGCACACCCCGTTGCGGAGACTCGAATCGCCGACCTTCTGATCAGCAAGCCAAAGGCTCAGTGGTTTAGACCACAGCGCCACCTGCGTCCCTATTATCTAAGAAGTGAACCTTTATTAACGAGTTCATGCAAGTTTCCCCCACCTGCCTTGAGAATGGCTGAAGGCTCGCTTGACAAAAGGTTTTGGCATCTGGGGGCATCAGTAAACGACTCAAGCAGACCAATGAATCAGTGGCTTCTGGACCACCAAGGCACAATCTTACTACGATCACATGTGGAGTGACTTCACTGAAGCCCAAAGTCCCTCGCTCACCTGCCACAGTGCTGCACAATTATAAACACAACACTGACATGAAAGCAGTAGAGCTTGGTGGGGTGACACAGACAGGGATGCAATCCTGAGCTGGCTCCCAACACTGGGCATTACTGTCAGTTCCCGAGAGGGCAAAGAAGAACTCAGTGCAGTGCAGATTCCTCTTCCTGCTGCTGCACCAGCACCCTGCTGCCTTGTATCCCTCCCCTCTACAACTAACAGTGACGTTTTGCACTGGAAATCCAGGTCAGCAATGCCAGCCCCCACCTCTATGCTGGCTCCTCACCACACAGGAAGATAGGGGATAGCTTGGTTGGTAGAGTGTGAGACTCTTATTAATCTCAGGGTTACTCCCTTCTAATAGAGAACCGAGAGGGTGAGCACAGGGGAACCCCAAAAGTTTGCAGAGATACAGAAGTGCCTTTAGGGAAGAAAATGAAGAGGGGGGGGGGAATGGAGTTGGAAGAGGCCTAACCATGCTTAGTGGTCCAGTGGTATGTTGAGTTTGTGGGACTGGGACCTGTGTGTTGGAAAGTAATGGAGTATCCTGGGAAAGGGCATGGCTGGCTGGTTGACTGGCGACACTACAATTCTACATGGAAACATTGTTTGGTGCATAGGGCACACTCTGGGAAGCTGAAGCAAGCATCATCCTCAGGAGTTTGGGGCAGCGACAATGTGCAACTATCGCAGAACACTTGCTGGTCACAGATTGCACTGCACTGCACTGGGGTCTCACACAGAGAAGCGCCCCGTTCTGTTTCCCATGCACCAAGAAAGGAAGATTCCACCACTAATTCCTAACTCAAGCAACTTCTCCTTTTCCACTGGTGCCCCTGTTGTTATTCTAATTCAACTAACAAACCGCGCACACGCCCCACAATTTATTATTATTTTTAACACCCTGGAATAATCCCATCCCTGCCTTGAATCGATATTTCATTTTTCTTTTTAAAAATCACAAAGAAACTCCATTCTCCTTTTAGAAACAAAAATGAACAGCCGAGTGGAATTTTCGCATTGCATTCTTCGGCAGAGAGCCATGGAACTTAAAAAAAAAAAAAAGGTTCCAAGGATGAAAGTGACTTTGCCAAGCAAAGAAGCTTCAAAACAGAACTCAAAACACTAATAGAGAGACAGATGGTTCCACTGAAGGCTTTGCTGCCAAAAGAAAAAAAAAATCTACAAAAAAAGAGGAAAAAAACCCAGAGTGATGTTATTGAAGCCGACTGGAAAGTTCTCTGATGACTGCAAATACTCTTGTCCCATTTCAAGTGTTAACTCTGCCTCCAGGGCTAATATAAACTAAAGCAACACACACACACACAATCTCATGCACAGCCTCTGCCAAGCCCACAAGGTAGCACAAGCCTGCACTCGATTTCAAGTGACTTCTGGATACGCTAACAAATGCATTGTACTCATGTGTCCCTGCTTGGGAAGGAAGCCATTAGAAAAACAAGGTTTTTATTTTATTTTATAAAAAATAAATAAAGGCACCATCACGTTTTCTCATACAAAATTTCCACCTCCTGGTACAAATGCAAAAAAAAAAAAAAAAAAAAAGGGGGGGGGAGGGTTTGAAAAAAAGTAAATAAATTAAAAGCCTCCTGGCTTCAGATGACAAAACTTAGCTGAGTAATGGAGGTAAGGAAAGCAGAAAGGTGAGGATGGGTTGCGTAGAGACCGAAATAACTCAGTCAAAACAATGTAATTTTCGTTCCAATCTGGAATGTAGGGCGAGGGAGAAAGAGAGTTTTAATACCTGTGCTCCATTTCCTTTCTAAAGTAAATAAGTGCCCAGGTAATTTTATTTTTATCAAAATATTACAGGAGGATGAAATGTGAACTGAATGCAGAAGCCGGCTGATTTTGTCCTAAATGCTGTATTTATTTTTTTCGCAGGGGAGGAGGTAGGGCTTTCAGCAAAGGTTTGTTTACTTGTTGCTAGGTTACAGATGTGGAAAACGACAAATGCAAAAAACCTAGATCCCCCCCTTTTTAGCTAAGACAACATATTTTTCAGATATGTTTATACAGAATTATGTATACACCCAATTCCTTTTCTCCCCCCCCCCCCACCTTTCAAACAGATCTACTTGTGGATCTTAGATTTAAGAGTTTCTTTAGGACCACTAAGAACTTCCAATCAGAGCTAGATGCAAACCTTGGCATATATGTGGTCACTCCTTAAAAAGCCCAGCTTGGACCCAATGGAGTGTAGCACTCACAGGAGAATTGCCAATATCCTATTTTGGGGGAAGGGGAAGAAAAAGGTGGAGGAGAGGGTGGCTAATCTGAATGAAACAGATTAGCTGGATCCACCTCAGTCTGGGTTGAGACCTGGCTAGTGAATCAGCCTTGGTCACCCTGAAGGATGACCAGTATTAGGAGTGTGACCCTCTTACAATTACACAAACTCTTAGTTGCTCCTGGATCAACTGTGGGATGGGTACTGAAGGCAAAAACTACACTTTCATTCCTACCTACATGGTTCAGTCCAAAGAGCAGAACTGGTGGATAGTTAAAGGTAAAGGGTAAAGGGACCCCTGACCATTAGATCCAGTCATGGCCAACTCTGGGGTTGCAGTACTCATCTCGCTTTACTGGCCGAGGGAGCCGGCGTACAGCTTCCGGGTCATGTGGCCAGCATGACTAAGCCGCTTCTGGCGAACCAGAGCAGCACACGGAAACACTGTTTACCTTCCCGCCAGAGCGATACCTATTTATCTACTTGCACTTTGACGTGCTTTCTAACTGCTAGGTTGGCAGGAGCTGGGACCGAGCAACGGGAGCTCACCCCGCCGCGGGGATTTGAACCACTGACCTTCTGATTGGCAAGTCCTAGGCTCTGTGGTTTAACCCACAGCGCCACCCGCGGTGGATAGTTACTCCCTGGTAATTATCTACCTGGTTCCACCAGGTGCTATTTTGTCTCAACCAAACAACCATACACTGGGAAGAGTCATCAGGTGTCTTGGAGTGCAGTTCCATTGTTATGCTGATGACACACAGCTCTCCTTCTCCATGACATTTGAACAGGGAGAGACAGTGGAAGCCCTGGACAAGTGTCTTAATGCAGAGGTGGGCTGGATGAGGGCCAATAAATTGAGTCTGAATCCTTTGTGTGCATGCAGCTGACTCTCATAACAAGAGACCTGCTGGATCAGGTCAATATCTCACCTAGTCCAGCATCCTGTTCTCACAATGGCCAACCAGATGCTTGTGGGAAGCCTGCAAACTGAACATGAGCATAACAGCACTCTGCTCACCTGCAGCTCACCAGAGGCATCAGTGGAAGTAGCACACTGCAATTTTTGGATGAGATCCCTACAGAAGCCATTTGAGTTTCAGTCTTTGCCCATCACGTCACGTGTTATTTCACCAGCCCCAGACTCGTAACAGATAATCCAGCGTCCATAAGAAGCAAATACAACAGACTCCTTCAAAAACTGGTAGACTCTCCTTCCTTGGAGGTTTTTAAGTAGAGGTTGGATGGCCATCTGTCAAGGATGCTCTAGTTGAGATTCCTGCATTGCAGGGGTTAGATTAGATGGCCCTTGGAGATACCTTCCAGCTCTACACGTTTACGATTCATGATACACACAATACAGCTAGAATTGCAACGAGAATTAGTATTTCCTGCTTATTGGTGAACGCATGCAAAAACCATTGACCTAGGCCAAGCCAAGCATGTCCAACAGGTAGATTACTGGACATTGAAGTAGATCATGGGTAGATCACTGTCCCCCCAAGAAGCTCAATAACTTTGGCTTTCCTTTAAAAAAGCTCTTCAACTTTGACCTGAACCCCCCAAAACAGGCCCTCTTCCTTCCTAAAAAAAGCTCTACAACTTTGACTTGAACCTCCCAAAAAGGGGTAGATCACTGCCAGTTTTTAACTCTGTGAGTAGATCACAGTCTCTTGGGAGTTGGCCACCCCTGACCTAGACCTATTTGTCCCTCCCTAGTGGTTACAAGTTGCAACAGACACAGGTGGACTCTTGGTGGTGCCCCCCCCCCCTCAGATGGAGAACAGGTCTCAGCAAATTCCCAATCATTCTAAACCCTAATGATGGAAAGGGTCTAGCGGTGGACAGGAAGAGTAGAAGACTGATAGACCAACCTTGGATGGAGCTAATGGAGCAGGAGTCAATGATAGGTGGAGCCCACTATTTCTAGCTAAGTTCCCATCTTCCACTTTATTGAGTTCTGCAAGGGCAACACTGAGACTAAGGAGGAGGTAGCTGACACCCCCGGATGGGTTGCAAATAAGAAGGCAGACAAGCAGGGGCTGGCTGAGAGCATTGTGAGGACAATGACCCATTTGCCCTAATGGAGAAGCCTCCTGAAAGGGTCTTTTGCTCTAAAAGATGAACACGGCTCTGCCGCACAGTTTAATATAACACAGAGACGGATAGGAGGAATTTGCTCCCAAATGTGTAGCTATTAATACTACGGAAGAATTCCTCCGAAACGTTTCTTCGGAAGTGGAGGTGGGAGAAAAATCTGTGATCGTTTCATTAATAACTGATGTTCCCGCACAGCGTATGATGGAACATACAGCTTCCAGATGCTTGTTTAATGCAGCGACTGATAAGCTGCGGGCTTTGCGGAGCACCGCGGTGGTAAGAGAGTCAATGAAACATTTGTCAGGGAAAGGAAAACAGGTGTGAGATTGCTCGATGGTGGGCGCTTTCTGCTTTTCAACGGAGAATGTGCCGGATAATTTCCCGAGCTGGAAAGGCCGCCTAATGCTCTGTGGAACATTGTTTCGGTTCTTAAAGATGCCGGGAAGATTTTGGCATTGATGTGATAAATACATTATTTACAACGGGGGGCTGCTGAAAGATCAGGATGCTCATCCACATCTCTGGGGAGAAATAAAAATAATGCTTTTTTATGTTTCAAGCAGCACGCTGCCTCCTATTGCATTCCCAAATATGGGAATCCCTACTGGAATTGAAGGTTGATTTAACCTCTTCCTATATATAAGCAAGTGGCTTCCATTGAGTTCTATGTGGGGCTGTCTCTAAAAGCTTCCTGAAAACTTTTAATACAAAAGCAGCTGCCAAGTTCCTCCATCGGACCAGATAAATCAGTGGTGGCCAAACTCGGCCCTCCAGCTGTTTTGGGACTACAATTCCCATCATCCCTGACCACTGGTCCTGTTAGCTAGGGATGATGGGAGTTGTAGTCCCGAAACAGCTGGAGGGCCAAGTTTGGCTGTCACTGAGCTACATGGATTACTTCCCACAGTTCTTAAAACAAGTTCTTAAAACAATCCTTTATCGGGAAGGTCCATAGCTCAGTGGTAGAACATATGATTTGCATTTGGAAGATCGCAGGCTCAACTCCTGGCATTAGGGCATGTCATTTTAGAGGGTGAAACTTGGTTTTTGCATATTTCTTAAGTGAGGGGTTTTAAAAATATGTCTTTGAGTGTGAGGAATTCAAACCTAGATTTATTTTAGTGATTAGACAACTTTTAGCCTGGCAAGTCTACTTTTGATGGAGAAGCACATGAACTGCTTTCAAAGAATATCCATGCTACCTTCTGGAAATGTCAGGTAATGCTAAATAAACAAATAATATACAGTGTAACAGCAAGTACTTGGCAATCATTTTTTAGTGATTTCTACGACTACAAGGCGTCTGTTTTTGAAAACTCAAGTTAGCAAGTGTGTGTGTGTGTGTGTGTGTGTGTGCATGCAAGTGGTTAGCCTTGCCTAGGGCACAAAACAGCTGGGCACCAACATTGGCTCTATGAAGGAAGCAGGGGTCTTGCAGCAGCTCTAAGCATTATTAACAGACTACCCTTCCAAGGATTCCTTGGGAGAAGCAATGACCATTTCAGGTGGTATCATATAGGTGGGGTCTAACCAATTAAATAGGCACTCCTTGCGAAACCTAAATCTGGATCGAATGTATTTGCGTGCCAAAGCCCCGTGACCCGCAGTTCCCTAGTGATTAATAAACACATGGACATGAGTATTTTGGTTTATGGGTTCAAATAAGCCACAGCTTTATTGGTTACAGATGTGAGCGGTTCGGCTTAGGCACTGGGTGAAGCCAGGCTATATCTGAACTCCTGCCCATCTGCAGGGAGTCCATAAGGATAAGCCACCAATAGGGGGAGCCCTATGATTTATATCAAATAGGGGCACCCTGAGGGTTTCCCATTGGGGTCATGGCATGGCCCTAGCCCATGTCCAAGGCTCCACACCCCCGGATCCCTTTAACAGGATACCCTTAATGAGATCCGGCAAAAGGGCAAGAGAGGAGAGCCCCTCCAGCTGTACCACGGTTACATTTCCCACAGCCACGCACCCTACTTGTGCTGATTGGCCAGCGGGGCCTCACTGGGTATGGCCCCACCCAGTGCTGGTGACCGGCCGGGATGGGACGAGGGGGGCATTTACACCCCGCCCCCACGCCGAATCACTGCAGGGGCCCGGATGCCTGGCCGCAACACCGCCCACCGGAAAAGGTGAGTGAACTTCTTTGTTATAGAACAAAACCCCTTCAAATTTAACCCACAAGTTTTGCATGGTAGTTATTTTCCCCACCTGCACATCGGCTCATCACTGATTTCATTGATACTGACAGCAGAGTCAACTTAGTGATTCAAACTTTACCCTGCAAATTATCATTTCATGTTCATAGCTTTTTGCTTATCATTTATCTTTCAGCCGATTCCACCCCCCCCCCCGTGTTGTTTTAAGTAACAAGTCTTATTCTTTCCAGGCTATAACATTATAAGATCTTTTGGAAAGAATCCTAATATTGTTGTTCTGTTGTTGTTGTTGCATTATCATTATTATCATTTAAAAATGTTTTCCTTTTCTTCCAGTATCTTTTCTCTCTCTCCCCCCCCCCCAATTTTCTTGACAAGTAGTTATAGCAGTGTTTGCTTTAATTAACGTGTGGGCGGGTGGGCAAGAACGAGAGGTTATCTAATAGTACGCAGTGGGCAGCAATTCAAAGTTAGCACTGTTTTTGCATGATGTATTGGCACAAACACAAAGAAAAGTCTAAGTCGAGTCATTTCACTTTAAGTGATATCCATCCATCTATCAAGAAAAACACACTCAACTAACTTTATCTTGGAGGCAGAGCAGATTTTAATCTTTTATGAAACATCGACGCTTGAGTTCTGTAGTTGGGTTAGGAGCCAAAGAACCAGCTCCGTGTTTCCAAGTGGGATTTAGGTTTCTCAAAGAGTATACACCAGCAGCACCAGTGCAGCAAAGCAAACTAATTTCAAAGTCCAGGGTCTCTGGAAAGCAGGTTTGGGTATGGCACAGAAAGTCGACGTTCAAAGGAAGACATGCCAAAAACACATGCACCATGCACACTCACACAAATAAATCCTTTGCTGTGCTGAGTGTAGTTCAGTAGATTCCTGCACTGATCTCTCATTGGGCTTCAAGGTTGGCACACACAGAAGATCTGCCACCCAAAGGCTGTTTCAACAAATCTCTGTGGTGACTGCCTCCATATTGGAAAGCTCTTCTCAGTTTCTGACTATGCTGGCTGTTTAAACATCTTCAGACCTAGGATCTGCTTTTAATTCCAACCCACAACTTAGGATCATTTGCCTGAGAAGGTCCCAGACAGATCAATCCAAAAGTCTATCTCTTCCAGCAACCCATTTCTCATGGCAGGCAACCAATGTTTGAGAACCATTGGTGGACCACAGGCCACCTTTTAGAAACCCCTGCTCTGCACTGACCTTTCTTACCCTGAAGGCCACATTCATGCATGAGCAACCTTCCAAGGGCCACATGGCAGTGGTCAGTGGGGCCAGATGCAAAAGTTGGATTGTATTTACGTAACCTAAGGCTTAGTAGTGTTTTGCATGTGCAAAAGTTGGTGGAGCAATGGAAGTGAAGCTCAGCTTTGTACAGCAGGCTGTATTTCAGCCAGGCAAATGTCAGATAATAGCATGGTAAACCACATTTTGCATAGCCTGTCACTCAAAGGGAAAGGAAATTTTGAAAACTTATCCCCTTTAATACTAATGCCTTAAATCTAGCAATAGGGCCATCTAATTTAATTCCAACAAGACTGAATGCATGATTGGCATGCAACAACATCATTTTTCACAACTTTAGTTGTTACAAGAGTTTCGTACCATCCTTTCCTCAGGATGACACATTTTGTAATTATTTTTTATATTGAGCATTATTGCTCCCATACGATTTTTCATTTAATTCACTGTTAACCAGAGTGGACAAACAGAAAGGAAAAGCAGAAGCAGTGGCAACAATATCCTCTACTCTCTCTCTCTCTCTCTCTCTCTCTGTGTGTGTGTGTGTGTGTGTGTGTGTGTGTAATACATTAATTACTCCTGGTACTAGAAAGCCTCTAATTGCTACCCAGGGACTTCGTTCAGCTGTTCAGGCTTGCATCCGATAGCCACCTCTGCTAGGTTGACTGCTCTTTAAGAGTGCTTTGTTTCTGTAAGAGCACTTAGTTTCATGGTCAACTGCTCGGTTTTAGAAAGCAAAAGAGAACAGTCAGAAGAGGAGGAAGGCTGCTGTTGCAATGTTCACTCTCTGCCTCATGCTATCTGTGGCTTTACTCCGAAGGACCAGTTAAACATGTGGTCAGGAAGAGAGGAAGGAGGAGGAACTTCAAGGAGGGTACCTGTGGATCTCCTTCTCCCCACTCTCTTCACCATCAGGCTGCCCTCTTCTGACAGCCCCAGATCGGAGGTGCAAACTTGCTCCACAGCTGGGAGGGGGCAGTGGCGCGCAGTGTGCGAGCGCCATCATGCGCACAACACGCATGAGTTACATCACATGTGTGATGTTGTGTCACCACATCGGGAGCCAGCCATGGAAGCTGCGCTGCACTCGACTCCATGGTTGGCTCTGGGCTCAGCCTCTTCCACCCTCTGATTGTTTGGAACATTGGGGGCCCGGCTCCCCTAAAATTATTGGGGTGGGCAATGTAGCTTGGCCCCCACAAGATGGTGCCCCTGCCCTGAATTGTTCTAGCTTGACCTATTGTTAGCAAGGGCATTCCAGGGCAGTCTCAACTGGATCTGACCGAATACAGCATTGGCCCAGATCAGCCCATTTTGGTTCCGTATCTGGCATTTGGCCAGACCTGGGGCAAAACCCTACCAGGTACTGCTCTGGGTGAGAGGCTCTGCTAAGTTTATGAAGCTAAATGATCCCACATCTGTATGAAACCAAGGACTTTGGTTTGAGAGGACTTTGCCCTGAAAGGCTGCATGTAAGTACTAGGAACGAATGGACTCCCTACTGTAGCCTGAGTCAATTGACTGTCTCTCAGTTTCATTGTCCTGCATATGGAATGTGCAGATAATAACACTGACCCGCGGGTGGTGCTGTGGGTTAAACCACAGAGCCTAGGACTTGCTGATCAGAAAGTCGGTGGTTCGAATCCCCGCAACGGGGTGAGCTCCCGTTGCTCGGTCCCTGCTCCTGACAACCTAGCAGTTCGAAAGCACATCAAAGTGCAAGTAGATAAATAGGTACTGCTCCGGCGGGAAGGTAAACGGTGTTTCCGTGCGCTGCTCTGGTTCGCCAGAAGTGGCTTAGTCATGCTGGACACATGACCTGGAAGCTGTCCGCCAGCTCCCTTGGCCAATAAAGTGAGATGAGCGCAGCAACCCCAGAGTTGGCCATGACTGGACCTAATGGTCAGGGGTCCCTTTACCTTTACCCAACAAGGCTGTTGTAAGGAATACAACTAGAACATTGTTGAGAGGGGGCTGCATACAAAAACCCCACATTTATATCTCCATATTTGCAGACTCAGGATTAAACAAGGAAAATGTTCTGTGGAACCGTTGTCCCATCAGATATATATAGGAGACTGGATCTCTTTTTAAAGCAGAAGGCAGTCTTTTATAGTAGCAGAAAACTTCAAATGCAATTCATAACCTTTATGCCTTTAATTGCAAGCTCAAAAATTAGGGACTGCCTTGAACCCTGTTTGGCCTATTATTCCTGGTGCTTCATTTCTCCTCCTCCTCCTCCTCCTCGTCCTCCTCCTTTAGTCCCTGCTGGCAATAGCAGCAGAACAAAAGCACAAAGGAAACAATTGACAAAGAGTTTGTTTGCTAGCCTTTTCCAAGCAGTGCTGGTGAAGGAAATCATCTTTGTTACAAGGAACATTATTATCCTTCTTAAAACAAAACAAAACAAAACCAAAAAAGCCTTATTACCGGATGGTTTTTATTTTATTTTGGCAATCTTTTCGAACGCTTGTATCCTGCATCTTCTTTCCAGTAGTTCGCTCTGAATTTGGCTCAGCCCAGAAATCGGGAGTGAATTCTCCTTTAGAACTCTGAGACAATATCTGATTGGTATGCAATGGAAGGGGTCTCTCTTTCTCAAAAACCTGTAGCAGCATAGGCAAAAGCTCGGAAAACGCAGCATAATTAAAGTTAAGTCTCTTTTGATATTGATATTTTCTTCCGGAAACTGAAATAGTTCTTGGAATATACAGCCATTTTTCTTCTTCTTCTTCCTCCTCCTCCAGATTGCCAGTCTTTAAATACATAGCTATTTCACTTCTAGCTCCATTTCTAAGCCGCTATAGGTATTAGAGGATAATTTACATGCAATTTGCATTTTTTTTTTTTTGTGCCTGTGGTTTTGGTAAGTCTTCCAAACCTAATGACTGTTCCTTTTGGCCAGCAACATAAATGCTGTAATCACACAATTATTGTGCTGGGAACAGTTTAATTCAGCATTTTGTTCTCAACCACAGAACAATTACTCAACAATTTTGGTTAACCGTATGAGCTTGCAGCCTGGAGAGGAAGCCACTTATTCACAAGATCTATTGTCCTACACAAAGGTGCAGTTACCCTTGATTCTTATCTGCTCCAACTTCCAGCGTCACTTAGCTCTTTAGGGGGAGTTCCACGTTCTCTCTGGCTAATGAAAATGAATGACTGCAAAGCCTGCTTTATTAGCTTATTCATCTCTATCTGCTGAGCACTTTTAATTACTCATTTGCTTATCAAGAGAAAGGTTTTCTGTGCACGTGTCTGGGGGGGAAAGTTAAAATGTCCAAAATTATTTTAACCCTCTGTTTCCAGCCTACGTCAAGGAAACATATAAGAATGTCAACGCCTGCCTTCCTTCAAGGAAAGCAAAGGGGAACTGGATTTTTTTACCCCCTTCCACTTTAAGCCTTTGGCCCTCCAGACGTTGCTGAACTACAACTCCCATCAGCCCTTGCAAGCATGGCCAGTGGTCAGGGATATGGGAGTTTAGCAATGGATAGCCGATGGTACACCTACACCTGTGATGAACACTAGAGGCGTTAGATTGCAGTGTAGATACAGGTCTCTCTACCTAGATGTTCAACCCTAGCAGAAGAAGTCCTCAATCAGTTTCATAGGGTTACCCCCTGTAAGTACACTCAATATTTTATTTTAAGGAGGGGGTATTTTCTGCCACCCATTCTACTATTATATATTATGTATTTTGCATTTTAGGTTGTAAACCACCCTGCGAGCTGAGGCTCCAATACTTTGGCCACCTTATGAGAAGAGAAGACTCTCTGGAAAAGACCCTGATGTTGGGAAAGATGGAGGGCACAAGGAGAAGGGGACGACAGAGGACGAGATGGTTGGATAGTGTTCGCGAAGCCACCAGCATGAGTTTGACCAAACTGCGGGAGGCAGTGGAAGACAGGAGTGCCTGGCGTGCTCTGGTCCATGGGGTCATGAAGAGTCGGACATGACTAAACAACAACAACAACAAAGTATCTGGATGGCCATAGATTCCACACTAATGTCCTTAAGTCTCTCTATAGAAGAATTGCATTTGGTAGGCAAATGGTCCCAGCTACATGACCTCTGCCTGAAACCGTGACGAGACATTGCCAGTCAGGGCAGACAATATTGGACTATTTGCCCCACTAGAAGTCAGCCTCCTCTTGCAAGAGAGGTTCAGTTTGGTTTGCATTTTAATGCAAACCTACCTAACTGGCACTATTTAAAGCAATATGCAAATTGGATCACCACTATATAATTTGAACTGTATTTTATGATGGGAGTTCCCCAGTATGTTCAGGGAAAGCATGCATGCATTATGATGCACATATTAGCAAATCAAAACATAATGCATTACACGAGGCAAAAGTATGTACAAAAATGTGTATACAGTGGTACCTCGGGTTACATACGCTTCAGGTTACATACGCTTCAGGTTACAGACTCTGCTAACCCAGAAATAATACCTTGGCTTAAGAACTTTGCTTCAGGATGAGAACAGAAATCATGCTCCGGCAGCGTGGTGGCAGCAGGAGGCCCCATTAGCTGAAGTGGTGCTTCAGGTTAAGAACAGTTTCAGGTTAAGAACGGACCTCCAGAATGAATTAAGTACTTAACCCGATGTACCACTGTATTGGGAGAAATGTGTACTAAGTTGCTGGTGAGTTTTCATGAGGGCTTTTTAAAAAAAAATTGCAAACTGATGTGGAAATGCGGTGAACTTGGAAAACGAGGGGAAAATCTAAGTTGAGATCACCACCCATCCTCAAGCTGTAACCTGAGCATTGTTGCTGCCCTGGACACAGAAGCTTCTGTGTCCTGTGGGACCTAAGGCAGGGAAGATGGCACAGGAATCCTCTGTGAACCACACCAGAAGACACAGCAGACCAGTAATGATCCCCTGTCACCTGGTCCCACCTCCGCCCCCAACCCACAAAAAAGAGACTGGAAAGCCGCAGGTAACCCACAGCCATAAGGTGTCCACCCCCGCATTAAGAGTTATTACATAAGGTTTTTGCTGAAGACAACTGCATGGAGCCAGAGTGCAGCTGCTTTAAAGACATCCTCACTGCCCCATTTGCCGCCCCCATGCCCTGCAAGCCAGAATGCAGGAAAAAGCAAACTTGCAGCAATGTTACCTAGCCGCAAGTCGTGCCTGTGTGTGGCCAGAGTTAATGAAAAACAGCTGCGCCACAGGCACACGATTTTGACTAAAACAATTAAAGGGGTCTTTGGTTGCCGGGCTTGGGATGGGTGGGTGGGGAGGAAGCTATATTTACCTAATTGACTTACTTCCTTAGAAGCGCTGCTACTACTTAGGCGTGCAAGAATGTAGCAGTCGAAAGCTATAAAAACTTGACAGTTAGGACAAAGGACTTTTTTTTAAAGGGTCGTTTTAAAAATCCCTCGCTTTTGACAGACTGCCCTTGGAAAGAGAAATGTTTTAGTAAAAAGTCAAACCAGTTTTCACAACTGAATCTGCCTGTATGGTGAGCAGCATTTCCAATAAAACAAAAATAATTTTTTTCTCTTTTTTTGCATCGGTTCCCCACTCCTTACATTAATCACTTTACATTTAAAGTCCTTTCATACCACTAAAAGGCAATATTTTTCCTAAGATTCCTGGGAACTATAGTTTGTGCTGTCCTACTGTGCCCTGAACAAACTGCAGTTCCCAAGATCCTTCACTGACAGCCAAAGTTGTATAGAGTGCTTTAAATATATGCTGTGGTTGTGACCATTGTTTCAGAGTTCTTGCTTCCACATGCAACAAGAAGCTCCAGGGTTAATCTACTTGTGAGGATGCGCTAGAGAGCAACTATGTACACATGTACTGGCTGAGCAGATGGAAAGTTGCCTTTATAAATGACAGCTCCAAGTTAATTCATTCCTTTTCTTCCATAATGCTTAGTCCAGAAGCTGCAATCACTGAGATGCACTATTCTAAAATGTAAGAAAATAATAACAGTTTTGCTATATCACGCAGAAGAGTCATCCAGTCTACCTGGCTGAGACCCTCCAGATGTTCTCTGACTCCTGTTTCCATCAGTCCAGCTAGCATGGGCAGGTATGACAGATGGGAAGCCCAACAACATATAGAGGACCAACAACAGATGGAGGATCCCCTTTCCTAATCTAGTCAATCTTTCTGATCCTCACAGTGACCAACTAGAAGAAGAAGAAGAAGAAGAAGAGTTTGGATTTGATATCCCGCCTTTCACTCCCTTTAAGGAGTCTCAAAGCGGCTAACATTCTCCTTTCCCTTCCTCCCCCACAACAAACACTCTGTGAGGTGAGTGGGGCTGAGAGACTTCAAAGAAGTGTGACTGGCCCAAGGTCACCCAGCAGCTGCATGTGGAGGAGCGGAGGCGCGAACCCGGTTACCCAGATTACGTGACTACCGCTCTTAACCACTACACCAGATGCCTCTGGGAAGCCCGTAGACAGGTTTTGGAGGCAACAGCGATAACAGATGCTCAGTAGTGTTCCATTTAGCCACCAGAATTGATAACCACCAGTAGTATTGTCCTCAATTTATTTGACCCACCTTTCAAAGCCTTCTAAACCCATGGCCAAAACACGTGGCAGCAAATTCCAAACAACAATAGGTTATATGAAACAGTACTTTCGATGTCTGCCCTGAATCTACTGCTAATCACTTCCAATGGATAACCCCAAGTTATGGTTTTATGGGCAAGTGGGGTGGACTTCTATCTATACCAGCCTTCCAGAACCTGGTGACCTCCAAATGTTGTTGGGACTCCAACATCCATCAACCCCAGTCAGTATGACTATTAGTCAGGGATGATGGAAGTTGTAGTCCAACATCATCTGGAAAGTCACAAAGGCCTCATCCCTGCTTTAGATCCCTGATCCACCCACACCATGCAAAATTTTCTGTACAACCTCTATCAAGCTCCCCTTTAATCACCTTTGACCCCAGAACTAAAAAGGCCCAAATGCTTAGTCTTTCCTTGTAGGGAGGTTATATAAACCCCATTTAACATTTTAGCTTCTCCAACTGGGGTCACCTTTGGTCTATACTAGGGATGGAATATTTCTCAATTTTGTTCCCCCATTTCTCTTTTTTCCAATCTGAAATCCAGTTCTCCACATTTCCACAGTAATTTGCTATTCTTTTGCCTTAATCCTCATGACATGTCTTCAGCACCACAGTGCAAAATTTCTCCTGGCACACACATATTTGCAAGTAATTTTTCTTAATAAATGCAATTTTTGTATGGTTTTTTTTTTTTTAAAAAAAACCTAAAATAGCCATTTTAATGCACACTTGCCCCTAAAATGTGAATTTTGTAAACATTGGTTGGATGAAGAACTGCATCACAAAATTCAGAGAAGCGCAAATTTTGAAACACGGCTGTGTTTGTGTTCTCATGCTGTTTTGGAATGTACAGTTTTGATAGATTTAGCTTTATATGTGAACTGGACTGAATTTCTCTTCCATCTCCAATCGCTATTGATGGAGGCTTGCAGGATGGAATGTTTCACCTCTGCAAAAAAAATCCTTGCACGGAGAAAACTAGATACTTTCCTTCGTAACATGCACATTTTCTAAGTGGATCGTCGTATTTCCTATCACAAGATGTTCTGGCCACTAACTCAGATAGCTTTAAAGAGGGGTTACAGAAATTTGCAGAGGGTAAGCATCAGAGGCGAGTGGGAAAGTGTTGTTGTTGTTGTGCTAAACTGCTGCTTGGGGCTTTCTACTGCATCTGGTTGCCATGGTGGAGAATGTCATGTAGGACTAGATCGAAAATAAAGTGAGCAGGGCCTCACTTGCTATCTCTAATGGTGCAGCCCAGACACAGGTTTTCTACTTAACTGGAAACCAGGAAGAAACTCGAAAACAGCTGCAGACACTGCACATGATCCGTGACATCTCCGAAATGCCTATTGACCATGAGAAAGCTTGAGGGAAATGATTTCCTCTGCCCCGTCACCACTGCAGAGGGTCTCTCCCCCCCCCCCGTTCCTTCTCCCCTCCATCCTATCCTTTTGGGAGGGGGTAGAACAAGAGGATTGTTTTCTCCCTCTCCTCCTCTCCTTTTCTCTTTCCAATCAGCTCTCTGCCGATCATCCTTTACATTTTAGCCTCTGCCCTAGAATACTCTCTGGACAATACTATTGGTTCCATCTGTGCTCTCCATTAAACCCTGGTAATCCTTCTAGGAACAGCTGGACATTGTGGATTCTCTACACAGAGAAAAGTCTTTTTGTGGAAAAACCGTTGGCTACAATTACGCTGAGGCTGCATTCCCCCACTTCATGCCTGCGGAAGTCTTTTGTTGGAATTGGGGGGGGGAGGGGGGAATGTAGAATGTTGTGCTAATAAATGAACTGAACAATGCACTAGAACTTAAAAGAGATGTAGGCAACCTGCTCAGTGCAGAGAGAGAGAGAGAGAGCCACACTAGAATTGCTTTGATCATTGCATATTCAAGCTTCTCTAAGGGCTATATAGACCCAGGGTCAGCACCAGAGGGTGGTAAAGTTGAGCAATGACCAGGGCCCTGAAGTCCAGCAGGGGGCCCACTGCCCTAGCCTTCCACTTTGCACAAAGTATCCAAGAAGCTCAGATGCTGCTTAAGAGAAATGAAGGGCCCCTTGCAGGTTGTGTGTGTGTCCTCCCCTGGGAGATCAATCCCAGGGGGCCTCCAAATCATAGAGCCAGCAGTGGCTGGCCAAGATCTGAACAGGGTTGGCATTATAGAGAAATGCCTGATGGATCTCACTTGTGTACACAAAGAGAGACAGACAGACAGAGAGAGAGAGAGAAAGAAGGAGGGAGGGAATGAGAGATGATCCAATCTCAGGAATTGTTTGAGAGGAAGAAGAGATGGACACAGAAATGTCAGAATGAGGGAGAAATGTTTCTTGATCATATATATATATATATATATATATATATATATATATGCCCAGAAAGCATCTCTGTTTGCATCATTTAGGGTGGCTAGAGTGTTAGACTAGGCTTGGGTTCAAATCTCCGCTCAACCATGAAGCTTGCCGCGTAATCTTAGGCCAGCCATTCTCTTTCAGCCTAGCCTATTTGACAGGGCTGTCAGGAGGTTAAAATAGGAGGAGAGCACATACTCCAGTTATGGTGGGAGAAAAGTTTAACGTTTGTTTAACTGGAGTACAGTGGTACCTCGGGTTAAGAACTTAATTTGTTCTGGAGGTCCGTTCTTAACCTGCAACAGTTCTTAACCTGAGGTACCACTTTAGCTAATGGGGCCTCCTGCTGCTGCCGCACGATTTCTGTTCTCATCCTGAAGCAAAGTTCTTAACCCGAGGTACTATTTCTGGGTTAGCGGAGTCTGTAACCTGAAGCGTCTGTAATCTGAAGCGTCTGTAACCCGAGGTACCACTGTATAAAACAAACGGATAAAGGATTGAGAATCTTTGGGCATCCTTCCTATGGGGCAGAGTATGAGCAAAAATGCTGGTTTGCATCTGCACTTCCATCATTTGATGACCACAGCATCCAACTGGAAGCAGTCCACTCATGCAGCTGCTAGTCATCTCAGCTACAGTTCCACCACTCTTCCGCACAGGGTTGTTGTGTGAGGTTGGTTAAAGACAACCTAAAACATGACATTATAATCTATGAAGATGTAGTGAAGGAGGGAAGCCATTTACACTGATACCAGGTGTGAAGAGCAAGATTGCATTTATTTTTCTGTATTTAGAGATTTTGGGAATCCATTGCCAAGTGATGCTTCTCAAAGCATGTTCATGCGGTGAGGTTGCATTCCTAATTCCACTTACCTGAGAGTAAGCCCTAGTGAATTCAACAGGACTTACTTCTGAGTATATATGGTTAGGATTGCACTGGAAAATAGAAAACAAGTGCTGTTTTCATTCCTGAGATTAGGTATATTTCGGAATCTCTGTTTTACCACAATATCAGATGCTGCGTCTGAATTTTCATGTCAAAGTTTGCTTTAAGAAATATAAGGATTTAGAATAAAAATAAAAATCTCTGAGGAATTTTGTAATATAGAAAAAACTCTTTTAGGTACCAGTGACTTTCCTGAGATGCTCTGCCTAAATGTTCCCCCTTGCAAACCCAAGTACACCCATTTAAATAAAAGTTATCATTTATAGAGCTGGCACCAAATGTTGCATATTGTTCGTTTCTTTGTTATATTTACATATCAGTTTTCCTCCCAACAGAGCCCAGAGCAAAACAAATATTACAACACGCATCATAAGACAATCACATTCAAAACATTTTTAAAAACCTTGCATCAAACCCAAGCTAAAATAACACCACAGTCCACCACCTCAGTTACTGAATCCCAGCACCATTTCACATAAGAAGCGCTTGTGTTTTTATTTTTATGATTTAAGCAGCCTATAAATTTCATTAAGCAAAATAAAATCCAAGTCCCCCAGGTGAAGACATACGCTTTGCATTGCTGTCTAAAGACCATCAAAGTGAAATATGAGGGGAATCAGGAGTGTTTTGCTCAGATGTAACATATGCTTGGATTCTGAGGTAAAGGTAAGAAAAGGATCAATTTCAGAGAAAGCAAGAAATAGTTCCAAACTTGAAATTCCCAAAAGTCAACCTTTGGATTGAATGGGCAGGAGGCTCATAAAACCAAAATGGACCATTCAAATCCCAAGGATTTGTCACGTGGAAGAGGGAACAAGCTTGTTTTCTCCTGCTCCTGAGGGTAGGACTCGAACCAATGGCTTCAAGTTACAAGAAAGGAGATTCTGACTAAACATACAGAAAAAACTTTCTGACTGTAAGAGCTGTTTGACAGTGGAACGGCATCCCTCGGGAGGTTTTGGACTCTCCTTCCCTGGAGGTTTTTAAGCAGAGGCTGGATGGCCATCTGTCATGGATGCTTTAGTCGAGATTCCTGCATTGCAGTGGGGTTGGACTAGATGACCCCTGGGCCCCTTCCACCTCTACGATTCTATTAAATTCTCTTGTCCGCACAGAGCTGGCAAATTTGGGGGGTCCGCACAGAGCTGGCAAATTTGTTCAAGACTAGCGAAAAGTATCGCCACAAGATTCGTTGGAGGAGGGGAGGGAATGCCATCCATCTCTGCCGCAGATGGCATAGCCCTAAGATAAGGATAGTGGGGGCACATTAAAAGTTCGTCTCAAATTGTTCAGCAAACGTGATTACGAAAACAAGATGCATCTTGTTACAGATATGCCCTTGCTAGGAGAAGCTAACTGAACATGCAGTCAGCTTCTCTAAAACCAAATCTTGTTAAAATAATAAGATGATCCTGTAGTAAAAGTTTTAATGACTTTAGTTTGGGGGGGGGGAGGGGGAGAAGGGTAGAAAAAAAGGTGGAACTTTGCAGCCAGCTGGTTCTATACTGAAAGCCAGGCTGCACAGCTTGAACTTAAAGCTATCTTAACATAATGAATAAGTGCCAATAATTAGCATATGTAGTGTGAACAGGTTTGCTGGCACAAGCAAGTGAAAAACTCCAAGGTAAAGTTATTATTAGGGAGTAATTAGCTCTGTGAAGTAAATGAGTGAAACAATAGCTGCCAGCACTGACAATATGGCTAACATCTGACTATCTGGAAGATAACATTGTAAAGTATTGCTCCCTGAGCTAGAATCTGTTAATAACCATATGTTAGTTTAATTAATGCAGAGTCTTCCTGACCTGTTGTCACAGAAGAACAATACTTTCTTGGAAACATTCAAACAGGCATCCCTGCACGGGAAGGAGTAATTTGAAACTTTAAGTGCAAATACCTGTACCTGCGTTTTTGGGATGCCAGGAATAGGAAGGACAAGTTAATTGAACAATAAAAGATCCCAACTGCACTACGTATTAAAAGCACTCTTATACCACTTTTTAACAGCCATGGCGCCACCCAAAGAATCCTGGGAACTGTAGTTTATTAAGGGTGCTGAGCTGTTAGCAGACTCACCACAAAGACACAGTTCCCAGAGCTGCCTGGGAAGGGTGGACTGATCTCTGGGAATTGTAGCTCCGTGAGGGAAATCGGGACGACCTGACAACTCTCACCACCCTTTAGAACTACAGTTCCCAGGTTTCTTGTGCCATGACTGTTCAAAGTGATGCAACACAGCTTTAAATGCACAGTGCAAATGGTGCTGGACATTTGAGTTGGGACCAGCTGCTTTTAAAAAATGATTAATTCTTTACTACTGTTGCCACAGTGATGATAGTACAGTCAGTAGAGCACGAGACTCTTCATCTCAGGGCTGTGGGTTTGAGATCCACGTTGCGCAAAAAGATTCCTGCATTGGAGGGGGGTTGGACTAGATGACCCTCGCGGTCCTTTACAACTCTACTATTACTCTATGACTGTAAGCGATGATGCAGGCTTAAGTGTCCACACAGAGTTTTATTTCAGAAAACCAAAATAGCCACTGAGGTGGTTAAAAAACAACAACCAATCCATGTTTACGTTGGTGAGCATAGAAATATATAGGTCTCACTGCTTTTTCAAGGGAAAAAACAAATATGAGGAAGTAGACCTAAGCACCCTTCTTTTGACATAACACACATGGCTTTGTTTTAGGACACTGAGAATTACCGTATTTTTTGCTCTATAAGACTCACTTTTTCCCTCCTAAAAAGTAAGGGGAAATGTGTGTGCGTCTTATGGAGTGAATGCAGGCTGCACAGCTATCACAGAAACCAGAACAGCAAGAGGGATTGCTGCTTTCACTGCGCAGCGATCCCTCTTGCTGTTCTGGCTTCTGAGATTCAGAATATTTTTTTTCTTGTTTTCCTCCTCCTGAAACTAGGTGTGTCTTGTGGTCTGGTGCGTCTTATAGAGCGAAAAATACGGTAGGTTTTTTGTAAAAACTAAAAATCTCCCAAACCCACTTGTGCTATGCCACAAGAGGCAATGGCCACCACCAGCCTAGACAGCTTTAAACAAATTAATGGTCAATAAGCCTATCTTACCTCTACTGTTCAAAGCAATATGCTTCCGAAAACCAGCTGATATTCTTTTCAGGACTCTGGGTGACTATTACACATGACTTTCTGCAAAGTGACTCTAAGGCAAATCAGTAAGATGTAGACTTGGGTAGAATAAGAAGCAGGACCTTATTTGGTGGTGGCACCCATGCTTTCCAGAGAGGCTAGCTGGATCACCCTTTTAGGCACACAGTGAGCTTATTTCTGTGGGGGGTTTTCCTTCAAAGGATATGGACATTTGAAATACTTGTTATGGCCCTGGTTTTAGATTTCATTGCACTGTCGTTTGCATTTTCATACCATGGTAGCATTTCATTCCCATATACTACAAGCTGCCTTGTGGGCCTGATTCCAAGCCAAAAGGTAAGATATAACTTTAGTAAATAACTAGTTAGGAGAGAATGGCGAGGATCTGGGAGGTTAATTGGAATCAGAAAGCACTAAATCTCAAGGCCATCGTTGTCGAGGAAATACTTAGCCGAAGTGGTTTAAAGGCCGAGCCAAAACTGGCTTGATGGACTCTGAAGGTGGGGCCATTCCAAGATAACTTAGTGACAGGGCAAAAGCCATGCAGGAAGAAGTCTTATGTAGCCAATTAGTTGATTAATTAGCCAATTAAAATAAATACAGCCAGATCGTTCTGAGAGGGTGTTTAATAATAACAAAAAAATAAAGTTTCTCTGGAAAATAAAGACCAAGAATATCATCTTGCTTTTTTTTCTTTTTCAAATCTTCAATTTAAAACACACTGCCCGAATTAAAGCACAAAAATCTCTTGCTTGTACAGCCATTGACTACAATAATGCTACGCTTTCTGAAAGGTGCAGAGTATGACCGGAATCCAATTTAAAATCCACATTCTTGCCATTTATTAATGAACACATTAATTGCAGGGAGTAATTAATGCTTTCGAGCCTAGTTTGAGTGCCATAAATGGATGGCAGCAAGGCCAGCCTTCCTTCTATATGGGCTGCAAATGAACACATACAAAATTAAAAGGAGGCAAATGAAAATCTCATAAAGGTTATGAGAAGATGGGGAAAGTTCCTATTTCAGAATGGCTTCAGCTTCTGCTGCTGTGGTCAAACTGGAGTATGTGGAAGAAGGGATTAGGACAGGGGTAGGCAACCTAAGGCCTGTGGGCCGGATGCGTGGGCCCAATCGCCTTCTCAATCCGGCCCTCGGACGGTCCTGGAATCAGCATGTTTTTACATGAGTAGAATGTGTCCTTTTATTTAAAATGCATCTCTGGGTTATTTGTGGGGCCTGCCTGGTGTTTTTACATGAGTAGAATGTGTGCTTTTATTTAAACTGCATCTCTGGGTTATTTGTGGGGCATAGGAATTCGTTCATTTTTTCCTTCAAAATATAGTTCAGCCCAGTGGCGTAGCGTGGGTTGTCAGCACCCGGGGCAAGGCAAGTAATTTGTGCCCCCTAACCCGTGGATCTGCGCCCCCTAACCCGTGGATTTGCGCCCCGTAACCCTAACCCCCAGATGTTGCGCCCGGTGCGGCCGCCCCCCCCTGCACCCCCCACACTACGCCACTGGTTCAGCCCACCACATGGTCTGAGGGACGGTGGACCGGCCCACTGCTAAAAAAGGTTGCTGACCCCTGGATTAGGAGGGCACTTTACCCCTAATGAAAGATCATTCATTCTGCTACATTTCACGGTGTGTTCCCCCCAGAAAGCAATTCTTTCCTTAACAAAGCTTTCACTTGGCGATCACCTCTGTATCTACCATTGACAGAGCAAGCCAGCAGTTTAAACATTTGGGAGATCAGGAGCAGAAAGATTTGGAGTTCTTGGGGGTTTGTGTTGAATTAATATTCTCATTAGTATTAATTTCCTTACCTGATTTCCCTAAGGCCCAAACGAGATGTTCACTTAATACATAGCAAGCAGCTATTTATCTTGTTTTGCCACAAATAATTACAGCCACGAAGGAACCCAATTCCTTCTGGAAAGACTGCACATGGGCAGGAGAGGGTTATTTCTTTGCTCGCCCTCCACAACTGGAAAGGAGATCAAACCTGCACAACAACAGGGACTAAACGCTCTGGCTGGCTGTGTGTGTGTGTTCAATCTCGATTCTGATTCTGATGATAAGGTGAGAGGATAAACCTCCCCTCCCTGTGGGCTCCTTTCCTAAGTAAGAATCTCCCAAATTTGTTTATACAGTGGTGCCCCGCAAGACGAATGCCTTGCAAGACAGAAAACCCGCTAGATGAAAGGGTTTTCCATTTTGGAGGTGCTTCGCAAAACGAATTTGCTATGGGCTTGCTTCGCAAGACGAAAATATCTTGCGAGTTCCTGCGGGTTTTTTTCCTCCTCCCCCTTTTCCCCAAGCCGCTAAGCCGCTTAACAGCTGATCCACTAAGCCGCTAATAGCGCTAAGCCGCTAAGCCGCTAATGGGCTTGCTTCGCAAGACGAAAAAAACCGCAAGACGAAGAGATTCGCAGAACGGATTCTTTTCGTCTTGCGAGGCACCACTGTACATGTTCTTTTTCCCCAGAAAATGAAGTTGTTCTCACAATGAAGTTGTTACAGTAAGTGTCAAACTTTTTAACAACAAAAAGAGGTGCCGTACCCTTGAGTACCCCCTGGGGGGGAAAGCATTGCATACATGTTTTGGAAAAACATCTTCATTTCCTGAAGGCCCCCAAAATTCCTAATCCCTCTCCCACCTAAAAGTTGCATACTTGTAGGTCATGTTTGGTTAAATGCTTTAGTAAACATTTTCCATCCCACTATTGTCATGTACAGTGGTACCTCGGGTTAAGAACTTAATTCGTTCTGGAGGTCTGTTCTTAACCTGAAACTGTTCTTAACCTGAGGTACCACTTTAGCTAATAGGGCCTCCCGCTGCAGCCACGCGATTTCTGTTCTCATCCTGAAGCAAAGTTCTTAACCCGAGGTACTATTTCTGGGTTAGCGGAGTCTGTAACCTGAAGCGTCTGTAACCTGAAGCGTATGTAACCCGAGGTACGACTGTACTACTACTACTACTTCTTATGCATTTATTTATTTCTGTACTTTATCCCTCAGCTTTCAAAGGCCAGTAAGCATTCCCAGGGCATCTTATAAAAGAGTTTAAAACAAACAAATAAATATTGGAGAAAATTTAAAACAGCAGCATAGCCCAGTGTAAACACAGTATGAAACTCCAATCAGTCTGTAACCTGAAGCGTCTGTAACCCGAGGTACCACTGTACTTTTCTTTACCTTATCTTTACTTTGGATGGCTTTAAAAGAGGACTAGACAAATGCATAGAGGGGAAGGCTGCCAACGGCTGCTAGCCATGATGCCTGTGCTCTGCCTTCGCAGCCGGAAACAGTAATGCTTCTGAAATCTAGTTGCTAGAAAGCACAGGAGGGGAGAATGCTCTCGAACTCAGGTCCTGCTTGCAGGTTCCCCACAGGCATCTGACAGGCCACTGTGAGAACAGGATGCTGGACTAGATGGGCCATTGGCCTGATCCAACAGAGCTCTTCTTATGTTCTTAAGTTGGACAAGTTGTTCTTATCTATCTAACCCTATCTAGGTGTAGCGCTGATGACCTACCAAGCCTATCTACTATGTAATGCGGCCTAACAGATGCCCTGTTTTTTGCAGTGCAAAAGAAGAGGCTTTGTAGAGCGCCAAACATGACCCTCTTCTTTTCCTCTTCCCTTTCTCTCTTCAAAAGATGGCCATGGTGTTGTTGGCATAACCCCACAATAAGCACAATCACGACCCTATTGCAGATTGCAGCCCACCAGATGAAGAATAAAGCTTTGCACCAGGGATGGGGACCAGATTTGGGGTATCATATCCATTCTGAAGGAAATCTACCCTGAGTGCTCACTGGAAGGACAGATCCTGAAGCTGAGGCTCCAATACTTTGGCCACCTCATGAGAAGAGAAGACTCCCTGGAAAAGACCCTGATGTTGGCAAAGATGGAGGGCACAAGGAGAAGGGGAAGACAGAGGACAAGATGGTTGGATAGTGTTCGCAAAGCCACCAGCATGAGTTTGACCAAACTGCGGGAGGCAGTAGAAGACAGAAGTGCCTGGCGTGCTCTGGTCCATGGGGTCACGAAGAGTCGGACACGACTAAACGACTAAACAACAGCATCCCAAGTGTTGCACCAGTAAGGTAGGAAACTTCTTGTATTCCCCCCCCCCCCGTTTTTACAAGGTGGTTTGTTTAAAGTTTGCATTGATTTTTTTTTCTTTTTTTCTAAATCAGCAGCAGCTGCACTAGTGAGGCAAAAGAAGCCAACCTGTTTGAGAAAGACCTCAACCATTCATCTTCTGGCTAAATATCCATTTAAAGTGCTGTGTGATCTACCTCTCGGCTCCAACGATCCAGAAAACTTTTGAACCTCCTGCCACACAATCCACTGTGATTGTTTGATCAGAGCCTCTGTGCACAGTAATCACGCCTTTCCCTTTTTATCTTGTCTAATGTTAAGGGAAGAGGAGAGGGGAAGGCACAGCACCTCCAATTAATCTTCCCACAGAGGAACCTACAGGAAGAATATAGTGTCTTTCGTTGGTACAAAGTGATGTTTTCCTACTTGGCATCATTACACTTCACAAAGGGCCTTATCAATAGCCCTGGTAGCAGAAAAGCAACCTTTCAGCTTATTTCATGAATGGAATTGTTGGTAAGCTTGCTTAACATAAAAGGAACCTATCAACAGGAGTCTTAGAAGAGGGCTTTGAGAAAAGACGACTTTCTGTTTAATTGCACATGGGGCAATGAGAACCTATTTTACGTTGTATCCCCCCCCCCCCCAGCTTCTTTCTTCTCAAAGGGACCCACGGCTACCTTGCTCTCTCCTTTGCTAGCTCATAAATGTATCAGAAGTGACAGAGGCTCCCAGCAAAGGGAGTAGACCACTGCAGGGAATGGCCTCCCCATAAGGACACATAAACAAGCCACCATTTAATTTACATCACTTTCATGCACTTCTCCACTTGCCACTACTTGCCTCCTGAGTTCTGACGCCTTGGGGGAAATGAATGGCATAGATTTAGACCATGCATGCCATTTCACTTCGAACCCACTCAAAGTAATGAATGGAGGCTCTGAGCCAGGCTTAGGCAAACTCGGCCCTCCAGATGTTTCGGGACTACAACTCCCATCATCCCTAGCTAAGTGACCAGTGGTCAGGGACGATGGGAATTGTAGTCCCCAAACAGCTGGAGGGCCAAGTTTGCCTATGCCTGCAAGCCTTATAGTCAAAACACCTGAAGTACTGCTGAAGGCCATTAGCTCACTGGTGGAGATTCTGCTTTGCATGAAGAAGGCCCCAGTTCCATCTTCAGTTAGGGCTGGGAAGGCCGCTGCAAGTCAGTGTCTACCATAATGAGCTACATAGACCAATTGGTCTGATTTAGTATAAAGCAGCTGCCATTGTTCCAAGTGGTTCAAAATCCCCGGCCTATTTCCTACTGACATCCTGAAGGTTTGAACAACTGTTAGATTTGGGGACTGCAAAGAAGGGCATAGGGATTTACAGACATGGTTGTCTTATCTACCAGCAAGATAGCTTAAGACACTTGAGGCTTTTTGTCCCACAAGCACCTTTTGGGCAGTGCAACCTGTTTGTGGCAGCCTGAGTTTTGCATAAGGATAGGTTTGGTCTTATTTTATTAACAAATCTGTGTTCCATGCTTATTTTCTGGGGTGGCTTATGCATTAAAATGACTGACAATATAAAATAAGCTATAACAGCAGCCAATTTCAAGGCAGTAGCTATAGGAAACATACAACCAGTAATATGTAATTTAAAAGTTATTTAACAACACATTGGAAATGAAAAAGGTCTGCACCTGACACCAAAAAGATAACCTGGGTACCAGGAGATCCTCTGAAGGGGAACCTTCAACAAGTTGGGTGCCACCACCAAGAAGGCTCCTTTCCTTATCAGCAGCCATTGCACCTTAGTTGGTGGGGGGACTGGGAGAAGGGCCTCCATCCATAACCTTAAGAGTACAAGCAAGCTGATGTTGCAGCAGGTGATCCCTCAGGTATCCCTGTCCCAAGCTATGAAGGGCTTTAAATGTCTACACCAGCCTTTTGAACTGCATCCTGAAATGGAACAGGAGTTACTGCAGCTGTTCAGGGAATGGCAAGATATTCCTAATGCCTGCTCAGCAATCTAAGAGCAACATGGAAGCAAGGCACCCTGGACAGCTCCATGTAGGCTCAGGTTGGAAACAGCATAATAGTGGAGTAGGAGAGCTGAAAAACCCCCAAAACATCTGGCAACCAATGAGCCCCTTTGCCTAATCCTCAGTTTGGTCAGAATTGTGTACGCACTTCCAGATTTAACACTAAATACATTACTTACATTGTTAGGAAAAATACTGGCGATTAAAATGAATGTATTGCCAAAAATGCTATTTCTTTTTCAATCAATACCAGTCATCCTGAAAGAAGACTGTTTTAAAAAATGACAGAAAGATATTTCAAAATTTATCTGGGGGGAGGGGGGGCAAAAGGCCAAGGATAAAACATAAAATACTTACAGATGTAAAAGACAGAGGCAGGTTTGCCCTGCCTAACCTTAAATTGTATTAAGAATCTGCTTGTTTGGTATGGATCAGGGACTGGATGAGATTGGATAAGCAAGAGGCATTAGAACTAGAAGGACATGACAACAGATTCGGCTGGCACGCATACTTGTGGTATGGGAAAGGGAAGGTTCATAGAAGTTTTTACAACCATATAAACCAATTAATGAGAGTATGGGAGAGATATAAAGACTTATTGGAACAAAAGACCCCGTGGTGAGGGCTTTTTAGACTCAACTACCCATGTACTACCTGAAATCAAAGCGGCACGTTGGTTGCTAGATGTGAAATATATTAGCATTATTTTCAGTTCTCCCACCCCACTATAAGAGCAGATGGCTCTTGGAGAGAGCTGTGGAGTTCAGAATTAGGTCACATAGTTTTAAAGAATAAACATCAACACACAAGTCTCTTGTATAGAGAAACTGTTGGTCCATGGATGGGGAATCTGTGGCCCTCCACATGTTGCTGGAGTACACCTTCAGTCACCCATGACTATGGTGGCCAGGGAACAGGTTCCCCACCTCTCATTGACTGAATGAATACTGGCTACTCCAAGTTGCACTAGCTTTCCAAGGTTAGTATCAGTATTTATTTATTTTGCTCAGTAACCAGTTGAGTTTTTAATAACCAGTTGAGGCTTTCCAAGGTCTTAGTCAGAAGTCTTATCCAGCCTAGCTGCTTGAAATACTGGACATACCAGTGACAGAACCTGGGATCATCTGCAAGTGAGCTCTGTGATCTGCCAATGAGGTATACCCTATAATATTTCAGGGCTATGAAAAACTCCTTTGAAAAACTTTCAGCAAGTACCTGCCATCTGTTTTCGGTTTCTCTCTTCGCTTCCCTTACATTGTTCATCGAATGTAGGTTATGATCTCAAGAAGTCATTCAATAAAAATGATGACAGTGCTATGGTGTCTCAGCAATCAAGATTAAAATTGTTACCTAGCTTCAAATGCATCTCCCTCATTGGAGGAGGAGGAGGAGGAGGCCTAAGGCTGAGCCCAATGAATTTCTTGCAAACATTTTAATATGCAGTTGTGGAACTATGGCACCATGATCAAAAACTCTCTGAATATTAAAATATGTGAAAACAGGATGTCCCGTATACATCTCCTGGTAGTCGACTGATGAGATGGGTGTGTGACCCAATTGTGACATGTCACACTGAACCATTGTTAAAAACAACCTACGGTTTAATGTGAATGGGCAGCAGGTTGCTCAGAAGTTCTCACCCCACTCCTTTCGTGCTCGTAATGGTGCTACATTGCCAAAACAAACAAACACACACAATGACATATGGGCATTTGGAGGAAACAAACCACAAACCCTGGTTCAGAAATGAAAATCCAGGCTTTGGCTTCCTTCCCTTTGTTGTAGGAGGAGCAAAGCAACAACTTATTTCATAACAGCACATGACCAATGGAGGAGGAGCTTTAAATTGCGTGCAGTTGTTGTTCTGTATGCACATCGAAACTGTGGTTTGCTTTTAACTATGGTTTCATGTGATGTGCAAAACAGGCCACCGTGTGAGTTCATTTGAGGCCTTAGGTGTCCTATGAAACGCTTGTTGCCATAGAAATGAAGACTGCAGGAAATGGTGAAGGGTTTGTGGGGAAAGATAATGAGTTCATCTAAGGTTGGCGCCTTTCCTTAAGAGTCATTTTAGCCAGAGATTAAGACGCACAAATCACCACTATCTAATCATTGTGGGTTTTTCTTAATTATTGATTTAGGTCAAGGGGTTACACACATGTAGCTCCATATTTCTACGTTCAGTGAAGAGGCTGCCATCAAATTGTCACTCAAGGGCATTTGTTCTTTTCAACAAGTAAGGTCTTCACATCAAGACCCAGATAAACTCTCACCTATATAAATTTTATACTGTGAAGCCTTGCTTTGATCACACAACAGGGAGGACAGGGCTAAACTGTTATCTCATCCCATTTGGTTTAAATCTAAATCTCATTGAGTAATTAAGGATCCAGAGGGGCCTGAGAGCCTGTCGGGAGACGTAGCTTGCTATAAATACTACCCTGAGACACAGGGAGAATTAAAATTAAAGAGTTTGGTTGTTTGTTTTGCAAGCCACCAACAAATCTCAAATCAGCTTAAGATAAAGGGTGGAACTAAATGTGGCTGTGAATTGCTTTAAGTGCTGATCTCTGCTAAACAACATTTCCTCTTTCTTTTCAACAGTGTTTGCATTTGTGGGCTGGAAAGATCTTGCAGGATCAGAGCCTTGCTACAGACAACAGTAGCTTCGCTTCATAGGAAGAGACGTGCTGGCTCAGCTCCAACACCCATTGAGTCCAGCATCCTGGATGTCTGCGGGAAGCCTCCCAAAGGCCTGGGTGCAACAAGACTCACAACAAAAAGCTTTACTGCCTCTCACAACAGAGGGAAAACACAGCCATTGTGGCTAGTTGTTGTTGTTTAGTCGTGTCTGACTCTTTGTGACCCCATGGACAAGAGCACGCCAGGCGGCCATCAATAACTTTCTCCTCCATGAATTTGCCTAACTCTATTTTAAAGCCATCCAGGTCATCACTACATCCCATTCTCCCTTATAGTGTTCCTCACCTGAAAATCACTGAGCATCTTGGGCACAACTTTGTAAGGCTTGGCGGTTAGGCATTGGAGTATTCGGTTGGAGGTGAGGGGAGATAGTGGCCATCACCTACCCCTCCTAACTCAAGGGTATTCTGTTAAAGGAATCCGAGGGGCGGGGTCTCTGCCCGAAGCCCAGACGGGGGCTAGGGCCATGACACAACCCCTAGCGGTGACCCTGGAGGAGTTCCTAGTTGATGTGCCTCAGCAGGGCTCCCCATATTGGTGGTTAACCCTTCCGAGACTTCCTGCAGATGGGCAGGAGTCAGATATGGTTGGTTCTATTCCAATGCCTAAGCCGATACCACTCACATTCTGTAACCAATAAAGTTGTAGCGTTTTTTAGCCCATTAACCTAAAATACTGGTTTCATGTGTCTTTATTTCAACATCTCGGGAAGGTTTGGGGCCTTGCCATGCAACCTGGATAAATATGCAGATTAGGAGCTTTAGTTATCCACTGACTTTTACACTTCCATATATAAATGCACTTTAGAAAATGTGTATTTGAAACGAAATATTGTTTTGAGAGAAAATGCATTTAGAAATTTATATTTTGAGAGAAAACGTGTATTTATATAACATTGTCGTGCAGGCCTTTTATTTTGAAACCCAAATGCAGAAAATGCATCTTTGGGATACTGCAGGATACTTTGCTTTCACTTGAGACTCAGGTAGCCTCAGTGGTGTGGAGCACCTTCCATCAACTTCAGCTGGTGACCCAGCTGCACCACTATCTGGACAAGGATAGCCTAATTTCTGTTGTTTATGCTCTGGTAATCTCTAGGTTAGAAGACTGCAACGTGCTATATCTAAGGCTGCCTCTGAAGACAGTTCAGAAACTTCAGCTGGTGCAGAATTTGGCAGCCAGATTGCTCACTGGGACAAGATGCCTTGAGTCCATCACACCAATCCTGGCCTGACTGCACTGGCTGCCAATTAGTTTCCGGATCCAGTTCAAAGTGCTGGCTTTGAAATGGCTCAGGACGGCAACACCTCAAGGACTGCCCCTCTCCATATGAACCCACCCAGATTCTGCAATCATCATTTGAAGCCCTTCTTTGTGTGCCTCCTCCATGAGTGGTCCGCAGGGTGGCAACACGAGAACGGGGCCTTTTCTGCAGTGGCTCCCTGTTTGTGGAATGTTCTCCCCAGGGAGGTTCGCCTGGCACCTTCATTATACACCTTTAGGTGCCAGGTGAAAACATTCCTCTTCAACCAGGCCTTTGGCTGATTAACATCCAACACCTTTTCAAACGTGTTGTGGGCGGGGTGAGGTTATTGGTGTATTTTTGTATTTTTACCCTGAGATTTATGGGTGAAGGGCAATATATGAAATAATTATTAATCAAACTCATAATAGTAATATTGAGAATACTAAGGAAAAACCATCTTCCGCAGAAACTGCTGCTTGCCTTCTATCACTGTGCCATTGAGAGCGTGCTCACTTATGGCTTATGTGTGTGGTACGGAAGCTGTACTACCCAGGACAGGATGGGGTTGTGCAGGGTTGTTAAGGCAGCAGAGAGCATTGTTGGCTGCCCGCTCTCCACCTTAGAGCAGATTTATGCCACAAGGTGCCATAGGAAGGCACTGGACATAGTAAAAGATCCATCGCATCCTGGTCACTGTCTCTTCGAGCTTTTGCTGTCGGGACGGAGATACAGGACAATGAAGACAAGAACGAGCCGTCTTAAGAACAGCTTCTTCTCCAGAGCGATCTCGGCCCTGAATGGGAAGCCCGGACTTTGAAAGTCATCTAATCTCCCTTGCTGTATTATACTGTATTGTTTAATTAGTGTTTTTATGGAGCAGTCAAGTAATTTCGTTGTCCCCAAAGGGGGCAATGACAATAAAGATATTATTATTATTATTATTATTATTATTATTATTATTATTATTAGAACTAATTGGAATTGACTGTCCATCCCTAATCAAACAGTATTGTTCATCAAGTTTCCTTCTCCATAAGGAATGTATCCAGTAATGGACCCAATTTTTTTCCTCTTTGTGATGAAGGACCTGTCTTTTGCTAGCTACTGGATGTTTCACATCAATCACATATTAGGCAACACAGGTCGTGAAGGGCAGGTGAACCTCGCAAGCAGAAATCTGATCCTGTCTGTAGATCAGCCTTGCTGGATTATGGGAAGAAAGTGCATATATGGTCACATTGTAATATTCTTGGCTTGCCTCAACAGAGCCTCCCCTGTTTCTGAGAAACATGACATGCATTTTATTTTATTGCCTTTCAACAGCTTATCTTCAGATAGGTGTTTAATTAACTCACGGTGGCAGTTTCAATGTTTAGCCTGAAGGAGGGCGAGAAGAAAAAGTATCTGAACAGTGTTGCACTTGCAGATTTAAAGCGTATGGTATGTATATATGTGTGTTGCATGCGCATATATATATATATATATATATATATATATATATGGCACACACCTATGTATAAATAGCACATCCAATCCTACTAAATTATAAGCGTATAGACTCCCCAAGGAACTATTTCACAAGTGGCAGAGGGGAATTGGAAAAATCCACAGATACAAAGACACATATCTTCAGAGTTAAAGGAGCCAGCTCACAGTTGAAGCTCAATGGCAGAGCAGGGCTTCCCAAACTTGAGTCCAGCATGCCCTGTATAGGGGGCGGGGGTGTGTGGCTGCCACCCACCAACACCTCTGGGACCCTTTGCTTGCCCAAGCCTCTGTCCGGTAGCCCAGGAGCCAGGCAGCAGCTGGAATGAGTGAGGGCAAGCCTGGCAGCCCAGGAGCTCAGGAACTGGGCAGTGGCTGGAAGGACCAAAATCTTTGCTTTGCTTGTTCCAGCATCCGCCCAGCAGCCCAGGAGCTGAGCTGGGCAGCAGCTGGACTGAGCAAGAGCGAAGAACCCCCTCCATGCATCCTGCACATGCCAGGTGGCGTCACATGATGTGTCACATGACTGCGCCACCTCAATGTGGGGGACAAGTCGACGTCCCTGCTTGAGTCTCCAGGCATTGTGGGACTACAACTCCCATCATCCCTGACCACTGGTGCTGCTAGCTAGGGATTATAGGAGTTGTAGTCCAAGAACAACAGCTGGAGATCCAAATTTGGGAAACCCTGACAGAGCATCTGCAGAATGCCCCCATGTTGAATCCTCTGCATTCCCAGGTAGGGTTGGGAATGTTCCCCATCTAAAGTCCTGGAGAGCCTCCGCTGGTCAGTGTGGACAAGGAGCGTCTAATGTGGTGCCCTACAGAATCTGCTGAGCTCCAAGTACCATCACTCCCGCAGCAAGCATGGCTGCTGGTATGTGCATTTGCAGGATTCCACCCCCCCCCCCAATAGATAAAAAAGAGAGCAAAACACTGAAACGAGGGAGCAGGATAATTCCTCACAAAAACAGAAGAACTATATTTTGCCTCATATCTCAGGTTCTACAAATGCTACAAACTTCCTGTTTGGTTTTTTGGTTTTTAATGAAAGCTGAGAATCTGGGGATTACAGATCAATTGTCCCCCACTTTCCTTCTCCCCCACTTCACCTGGATGTCCATGACCAGTGGTTGGGGATGATGGGAACTGGAGTCCAACAACACACAGCAAAGGACGTATCTCCACTAAGATATATTGCACCGGAACTCTAAATCAAACAAACAAAAGTGCCCAGCTCCCTCCTGAGCTATCATCTACTGATTCTGCCTTACAAAAAAAACAAACAAACCCCAAAATGGTTCATTCTCTAGGTGAGCTTTTGCTGCCATCTTTGCTCTCCCCTTATTATCACACCATTATTTTTTTTTCTTTTAAAAATGGAGAAAGTTAAAGGGAGAAGGGGGAAATGGACACGAGTGAGACGCATCTGCTTGCATTTGTTAAGAACATGCTGAGCTTACATAAGTGGAATATTGAGTTTCATTCTTTTCTCTCTCTCTCTCCTTCTTTTTTCCACCCTCCTTTGGCTTTTCATGAAAGCAGGTAAGTCAGTTTCCAGAACGCAATAGAAAGCGACTCAGTGAATGAGGCGCTCTCCCCCGCCCTCTCCCTCTCCCTGCGCTGGAGCAGATCAATCTGGATCAACAATGTGGGTAGGTCCCCTGCTGACATTTAGCAGGGCTTAACGCAGCCAGCACTGAATGAAAGCAGAACAATGGTCAAGGTGAACTGAGGGCAGAAGATAATGAATCAGACAGCCTGGGCACTCCACAAACATGTTTCTCAGACGAAAGGAAGGAGACATGCATGGTGAACTAAATTAAAAAAAGGGAGTGTGGAAGAAAAGACCTCCTCTCCACCAAGAAAGGAACTTGGGTTTCAGGACTGAAGGTGCAGGGGACAAAATATTTTGGTACTTAAGCTTTGTTGGGAGTACAAACCAGTACAAACCACAAACCAGTACAATGGATCTGTTGCTAACTGGAAAGTATTTGTGAATGTTTTGTTATTTTTTAATGTGATCTTTAATGTGTCTTTAAATATTTGTTACTTGCCTTGCACCTAAGTGCTCTTGCCACATCCCCGAAATAATAAAATTTCCAAAGAAAGGAAGAAAAAGCATTGTTTACAAATGGTTAATGAACAGGGGGGAAACAGGAGGTAAAATGTCCTCTTAAGATTTCGTTAATAGAAATGTTTTTTGGCTCCCCTGGAAATCCCGCAAGCGTTTCTCCTGAAGAGAAACCACATTTGCTCCTGGTTTCTCCTTTAGATGAAATTTTGTTGGCATTGGAATGGGCAGTTTGGTCCTTCCTGAAAATATAGAGGAAGCAAAAGGAACATAACATGGTTCTAAATGACAAACATGTGATGTACAATGGTTGAGATTCTGTTGAAAGCACACTTATCCATGTTGAAAGAAGCAAGCAGTATGCTGTGCAAGAATACTGCTACTTTTATAAGTGTGTAGTGTGTTTCTTTATTATTATCAGTGCTATTTTCCTAGAAAAAGAGGTGCCGGAACTCACCATGAACGCCTCCCTTGTTCTCTTATAATGGCAATGGCACCCACCTGAGAAGTGCCGGAATTGAGTTCCGGTGAGTTCGGACTGAACAAAAGCCCCAGTTATTATTACTATTGATAACTTGGAACTACATTTTAACAACAGTAATACACTGGGTTCATCTTTATATCTGACTTTGTTGAGGTCATATCCTGTCTTGAAATCCGACCTGTGATGAATAGCAATTCAATTCTGTGCACACTGTCCTGAAAGTAGCTCCTCAGCAGGATTTACTTCAGAGCAAATATGCAAAGGATGTACACCCTGACATGCATTTTAAACCAATACAACATAAAAAAGTAGATTAGTGCAGGAAGCATGGACTGCAATTCCCATTTTCCTGACCGCTGGAAATGCTAGTTGGGGCTGATTCCGGCTGTGGTCCTTCACATTGGGGGGGTTTTAACTCTTTGCCATTCCCACCTAGAAAAGCAATGACAAACCTAGACAGCATCTTAAAAAGCGAGACATCACCTTGCCAACAAAGGTCCGTACAGTTAAAGCTATGGTTTTCCCAGTAGTGATGTATGGAAGTGAGAGCTGGGCCATAAAGAAGGCTGATCGCAGAAGAATGGATGCTTTTGAATTATGGTGCTGGAGGAGACTCTTGAGAGTCCCATGGACTGCAAGAAGATCAAACCGATCCATTCTGAAGGAAATCAGCCCTGAGTGCTCACTGGAAAGACAGATCCTGAAGCTGAGGCTCCAGTACTTTGGCCACCTCATGAGAAGAGAAGACTCCCTGGAAAAGACCCTGATGTTGGGAAAGATGGAGGGCACAAGGGGACGACAGAGGACGAGATGGTTGGACAGTGTTCTCAAAGCTACCAGCATGAGTTTGACCAAACTGCGGGAGGCAGTGGAAGACAGGAGTGCCTGGCGTGCTCTGGTCCATGGGGTCATGAAGAGTCAGACACAACTAAACGACTAAACAACAACAATTCCCACCTGCAGTTCCAATACGGATTGAGGCCTCTGTGCCTGCTACTTGCATCAAAAAATGCTCCAATGGGAATTTTCTCCTCAACGTAAATACTAGGTTGGGTGGGTGGGAGCAGCGGTTTCAATCTGGATTGAGACTGCCATGAAGGGGGAAACATCTAATCCAGATCAGCGCTCCCTGCACCCTTTTAAAAAGCTACCCACACAATTGCTAATTGTGGGACTGATATTGTATCTGGTTTGATGCTAAGGTACAGCTCCACCTGTTCACATCCTCTTTAAGTTCATGTGAATTGGATTTAGTCATACTCAGAGTAGATCCACTGAAACCAATGGTTCTAATCTGAGCATGCCTTAGTTGAGTCTCATCCTGTAGCTTCATACTTGAAGACAGTGGGGCTTGCTTCTGAGTAAACACATATAAAGCTGGTCTGTACAAATAGTTTAAGTCAATATGTTTAAGGCAGAGAAGTAATACAAAAAAACACAACAGGAAATTGTATGCATGTTATATATTACACGTGCAAAACTTGTAAACATAAATAATATGAAATAAGCAAAATGAATTTATCTTCTTCTTTATCCTTGTCTTTTATGTAACATCAGCTTGCAGATTTTTTCCCTTTGGGGGAAAAAGCCCCCCCCCACTTGTTTCCTTTCTGTTCCTGTCAAACAGATTAAGCCACATAATCTGATGATGTAATTCCACTGTCTGCAAATTATTTTAATGCCAACACTCCTGTTCCGTATTGCCAACCTTTAGTTTCTATTATCTGCATTTAGTGAAACTGTCTTGAAAGTTAATGCAGATATTATAAGACTACATGTATATTGCCACTTAATGTAAAAATCTTTAGGCGTTTCACACAGATAGCCACCATAACATCACAAGTTAAAAAAACCAAACGGATATATGATATCACAGCACATTAAAAAATGCTGTAACATATTATAACTATGGGTTGTATGCAGCTAAGTTTTGTATGCAGCTAGCCCTAAAAGAAAGGTTGAAATTATTACGCCAATCCTGGCCTGACTGCCAATTAGTTTCTGGGCTCAATTCAAAGTGCTGGCTTTGACCTATAAAACTTTAAATGGCTCATGACCTCAAGACCTCAAAAGAGCTGCCGCTTCCCAAATGAATGGACTCAGACCCTGCAATCATCACCTGAGACCCTCCTTCAGGTGCCTTCCCTATGAGAAGTCTGGAGGGTGGCAACACAAGAATGGGCCTTTTCCGTGGTGGCTCCCCTTTTGTGGAATGCTCTCCCCAAAAAGGCTGGCCTGGCACCATCATTATACATCTTTAGGTTCTCTATAACCAGGTCTTTGGATGAGTAACATTCTATGGGCATTTTAAATGTGGGGTGTGTGTTTTGGGGGGGTGGTTATTGGTTTGCTTTTCTTTTTGTTTTATTATGTATTTTGTCTTTTTTATTTTTACACTGATCTTTGGATGAAGAACTGTATGTAAATGCAATAAATTAAAAATAAATAAAGATGTGTCCTTTAAATTTAAGGTTTTATTAAATAAAATAAATAAATTTTATTGAATAAAATGAACAAACCCAAAGCATTGTTATGGAAAATTCAGAGGATCGCTGCTACAGCCAACCATTTGTATTACGCTTTTGGGAGTGGATTTCTAGGGGGAAACAAAAGTTTTAAAAGGAGTTATACCCTTTGTTCAGGGATTCTTCTTTTGCTATTTTATAAGTGGAAACCTTGTTGTGACAAAATTAAGATCAGGCTTACTTGCTGCCCGGCTTTGGATATTCAGTGGTACCTCAGGTTAAGTACTTAATTTGTTCTGGAGGTCCATACTTAACCTGAAACTGTTCTTAACCTGAAGCACCACTTTAGCTAATGGGGCCTCCTGCGGCTGCCGCGTCGTTGGAACACGATTTCTGTTCTCATCCTGAAGCAAAGTTCTTAACCTGAAGCACTATTTCTGGATTAGCAGAGTCTGTAACCTGAAGTGTATGTAACTTGAAGCGTATGTAACCCGAGGTACCACTGTACCTGGTTGTAGCTTCTTGCTTTACTGCTGATAAGACAATTGGACCCCACTGGATAGCAAGTGCCTTGAGTGAGGGCTGGACTGTGGCAGCGATCCCCTCATTTTACCATAACAGCATTAGAAGAAAACAGTGAGCATCCTGAATTGCATGAGGAAGACATTCCGGAGGACACACACACACACACCTCGAAATCTAGACAAATGCAGCTTATTTTTCTTTAACTTAGCTCTTTGTTCCCAACGTACTTCAAAACATAATCTGGTAATCACTTCTACTCCCACCCCACCTCCTGACAACAATGGAAAGGAGAAAGTTATACTTCACGAAGTGATTTTCATTATTTCAGCAGCAGGAGATTATAAGAATAACAGCACATTAGTGGAAGATTTGCATGCGAGATCGTCAGAAAAGCATGAGTGTTGGCAGCCAACAGACTGGCGAGGTTCCATGCCAACTATGTACAAGTTATTGTCACTTCTGGTTCTTCCTTCTTTGAAGCGATATAATACACGCCCTTTCCATGAAATATGTGTGTGTGGCGGGGGGGGGGGAATCATACAGCACTAACACAATCACATTCCTGGAAGATTTGATAATCCAAATCTCACAAACCTTTTTTTTGAAAAAAAGAATAATGAATGAGGGTAAAAATAATCTTTAAGGGGGAAAGGGGGAGAAAAATCATAGTTAGAAGGGACCCCAAGAGTCATCTAGTCCAACCCCTTGCAATTTAAGAATCACAGCTGAAAAGATACGAAGTAGAGATGATCTCTGACAGATATAGATTTGGAGTATCCCTAGAGCCCCCCCCCCCCGAACTTGAAGCAAGGGAAGTCCCAATAAAAATTTATAATTTGGCAGAATATTTGGACTATATGATATGTATTAGTATAATTTGGAATGTGATTTGATCGGATTGTTAAAATGGAAAATTTTATAATAAATTGTTTTTTTTAAAAAAAAAGATTTGGAGTATCCCAAATAAAAGAAAGCCAGCGAACCTGAAAGAAAGCATTCAGAAAACACAGACTTCTAGGAGGGTGGCATATATTGGGTCAGACTAGCTATTGGTCTAGCTATTGGTGCTGTCAACTCTGAGTGGCAGCTGAATTTTGCAGGATTCATGACAGACAAGAGAAAGTAGATGGGGGAAGATTCCACTGAATTGTTGCACTACTGGGAGCCAATGCAATAAGACCCACAAGTGCAATGGGACTTTAATAATAATATAATAATAAAATTTTATTTGTATCCCGCCCTCCCCAGCCACAGCCGGGCTCAGAGCAGCTAACAACCGTAAAAGTAACACAGTTTACATAAAATCACAATCCATTACTTGAAATACATTCTAAAATCAGTTCATTCTAAAATCAATTCTGAATCAAATTAATGGCAACCACTGGGCTAGAGTTCTGTGAGGATTACCGAAGGAGGGGGTCAGACTGTGCCTTGGCCAAAGGCCTGGTGGAAAAGCTCTGTCTTGCAGGCCCTGTGGAAAGATGTCAAGTCCCGCAGGGCCCTAGTCTCTTGTGGCAGAGCGTTCCACCAGATTGGGGCCACAGCCAAAAGAGCCCTGGCTCTGGTGGAAGCCAACCTAACCTCCCTGTGGCCTGGGACCTCCAAGATGTTTTTATTTGAAGACCGTAAGGTCCTCCGTGGGACATACCAGGAGAGGCGGTCCCGTAGGTACGAGGGTCCTAGGCCTTTGCCTCCTCTTCCTCCCCATGTGCCCCTCGTCTCCTCAAAGCTGCTTGTGAGGGCGAGGAGAAACCCCAGAATTGGGGGTGGGGGCAGGAGAGGTGAGATGGTTCTGTCTGACAAGTGAAATTGCAAGCACTGAAGGAATGGCTGCCTTAGCACCATGTTGAATTCCAACTGGGCTGGCCTATCCCAACCCTACGCTAAGGATTGAACCTACGACCTCCTGCATGCAAAGCAGAGGCTCTGTCACTGAGCCACACCGCTCCCCTGTTTGCTTTCCTTCCAAGAGTCGCCATGATGCAGAAGCCATGCAGGACACAGGGAGAGAAGGGACATGGGGGCAAGGTAGAAAAGGGGCCTCCAGAGTCTAGTATATTAGGCATGGGGACCTCAAGCCAAATAACCACCTTGTGCCTATTTTATAGCAGGCTTCCTCAACCTCGGCCCTCCAGATGTTTTAAGACTACAATTCCCATCATCCCTGACCACTGGTCCTGCTAGCTAGGGATGATGGGAGTTGTAGGCCCAAAACATCTGGAGGGCCGAGGTTGAGGAAGCCTGTTTTATAGGATGAGAAAGTCTGCCTAAGGCTACAGCACTGGAAGAAGAAGAAAGCCAGGGCAATTGAATGCAAGAGCATGCATTTGAGTTGACAGCCAAATCATAAATCCATAAGAGTAGGATGGAGGGGAGAGATAGATTGAGTTTCCTACAACTTAATTGACAGTTTAGGGGAATAAAGAGATTATATTTCTTGAGCCACACTGAGATATGCAAAAATGAAGAGGCTGGTGCGTTGTGGGATATCTATACAGTTGACGCGTTCTTCCATAATCTAAGTGAAGACCAGGAAGGAGTTCAAGGAAGTCTCCTTCTCCCTCTAAGCGTTTCACTTGCCTTCTGAAACTGTAAGAACCTTAGCGATAAAGACCAAATTCCCTACCCTAATCTGCAATTCTACAGAGGGGCTGGTGGGGGGGGGGAGAGAGGATTTGGACAAATAAGCTCAGGATCTTAAGGTCCACTTTTCACAAGGACTGGAGAGAATTAGATCTGAGTAGGTTTATCTCAGTCAAACTTGGGTAAATGCAGTTGGCTTTTATTTAAAAAAATAAAAAATTATATATATATATATATATATATAATTTAAATCTACATTTTAACCAGGAAAGTTAAATCCCCTCTTTTCCTGTGAAAGACTCAGATAAGTTTGTCCCTCTTTGCTGTCTCCCTTTTCCAGGTATTATGTCACTGCACATTAGTACGTGTCAACACACCGTGACTTTGTCCCCCTGCTAATGCAGCAGCTCAGAAAACATGGAGCCTGACAGATGATTTCAGAGCGTTTTCTTTTCTGGCTTTTCTGTAACCAGGCATTTTTATCCTTCCTCGGTTCTGACATTTCCATTGAGAGACAGTCCCAACAGGAAGGAAATCAGCCTTTCAAATGCAAAAGGAACTCCTCAAAGTGGCACACAGCCCTGACGCTCATTCTGGGGCAGGTGGGATTTGGGTGTCACTCACGCAGCTCCCCTGCCTAGCCACATCCATGCACCGTCTTGATAAGTTCCTTGGTCTCCACCAACGCCGGCTTCTCCTTCTCCCCAAGAGAAGGCTAATCCCAACACCACATGAGGTGCCAATAATATGACTGCAGGGGGCACAGAAACAAGACGGAAGTTGAGAGGAAGCAAGTCCGAGTCACAAAAGCATGTGGAATCTGCCGGCTTCTCAGCCAGTTTGGTAGCACACCTCCCGCTGTTGACAGGGTGATGTACAGGGCTGGGTATCCATCCTTCACCTTGTAGGGGATCACATGAAGTAATCAAGGCTGGATTACTGCAATGTGTTCTACGTAGGCTTGGTCTGGAAGCTCTAGCTGGTGCAGAAGGTGGCAGCCAGCCCGCATATTGGCCAACAACATGAGACACAGTTGTTACATGGCTACACCATTGTTTGGAGGTTCTAGCAGGGGAGCGCAGCTCCTCGTATACCCTTGACCGAAGAACGGTACACTCCTTCTGTCTGGGATGGTCGTCCTCTTCCACCGAGTGCGCAGCTTTGGGAGGGAGGCACATGGAGCGGTGAGGGAGGAAGGGGACACCCGCCTAGCCAGCCAGATCAGCCGAATCAACCCTGGCGATCAATGGGGTGACAGATGTCGCAGCCAGATCGCCCTCACACCCTACACCATTGTTAAGCAATAGATGCCCACCTACTACCGAGCCAGGTTCAGAGTCCTCATATTGATTCACAAATCCCTGAACAACTTGGGTCCATGAAACTTTAGGGAGTTCCCAAACCCTTTTATCTTAGCTCCGTCACTGAGAACATCTGTGCGAACACCACTGGTCATCCCCAGAATTGGTGAGACATGAAGCTGAGCCCTTTGTGCCATCAGCCCAGTCCTGTAGGACTCTTCCAACAGTTTCAGCAGGCACCTTCTATTTTCGCTTTGAAACATTTTGCTGAATTCACAGAATGTATGCATTTTTTAAAAAATAAATGAATAAATCACCCTGAGCTTTGTGTAAGTACTTCTATGATCACGGGGCCAGACCAATATATTTTGCTGCCTGAGGCAGAGGACAAGATGGCGCCCTCCCATTCTGGGTATGAAATCCAACTGGGCTGGCAATCTTCCTTCAACATTGGTGATGGGGTGGCACCCTCTACCCCACCTGGGAACAGCAAGCTAATTTAGGGAGTGCAGGATGGGCATATTTAAGGGGCTCCGGAGGAATGGTGGGGAGCTTTCCCCTGCCTCTCCAGCTTCTACTGCATGAGGTGGATTCCCCAATCTGCCTAGGGTTGGCAGTGCCTGAAGATCTCCCTCTATCCTGATTTTTTTAGATTAGTCAAATCATCATCATCATCATCATTATTATTATTCAGAAGGGTCTTCAGTGATCTGAGTGATGCTCTTATTCATTCTCATGTGCTTATAATACAGTTGCCACAGCGTTTGTTCATTTATTTGTGTAATGTCCTGCATTTTTTTGATCGGATTGTGAAAACCTGTAAGTTAGGTGGCAGGTTATTTGGAAATGTAGCCTAACATTTATTTGGGAGGTGCTTGTGTGTGCATTTGTGGCCTGATTTCCGCCCCTGATATTAGGTTTGGTGAAGCACAATTGAAGAACAATGCTTCAGAACCAGAGGGGGTACAGCAATTTGAATTCAACACCAACATTTGTAGCGTGTCTTGTGCTTTTACCCATTACTACCTGTAAACAAGCTAATGGTAGCATACTAAGCCATCCCAGCTTGTATGAGGATAAAATGTAGGTCTCTCTCTGTGTGTGTCCTCCTCCACTCTCCTCAGCGATATCAACATATTTTACTATACTGGTTTTCAAGATGCTGAAGCATTTACTCCCAATTCCTCAAAATGTGCCAAAGTCCCCCCTCAAACCTGTTTGACCCCCCCCATCTGCTGTCGCTTCAATGCCACTTTCCCAGTGGGGGTCCATTTCTCCTTACCAGTGACCCCAGGTAATCAGGAATTGCATGGTTAGTTACCTGGCACCATAGGCACCAACTCCTAGGGGCCCAGCTTTTTTGCTCCATAAGAAAAAATAAAATCAGGGGATGGAGGAGGCCAAGCACGGAGCCAAGTGTGGCATGGCTTTAGTGGTCAGTGGCTACTCTTGCAGTGTAAGGGAAAGATGGCAGCAGGAGAAGGAAGTTGAGTGCCAGCGAGGAGGATCTACCAGCCATTGAAGCTGTGCTGCTGCGGAGTTTGGCTCCTCCCCCTGGCTCCTCCCAATGTCCTGACATTGCATGGGCAACATCATAAGCACATCATTGCCCCTTTGACCTCCCTCGCAAGTTGGCGCCTCTGTCGGGCACTATGCCGCTCGGCAGGTGTCACTACATGCTAATGACACCAAGGGGGAATGGAGCCAAGTTCAAATGGGAGCCATGTTTCCTGGACTGGATCAGAGGGTGAACTGATGACATTGCTAAGAGCAGAGAAATGCTTCCTAAATAGGTGAACGCTCTTCTCTTCACACCACAAGTGGGGTATCTTTAAACGCCGATAAGGTGTTTTTTGTGCGTGCAAAAATTGCCTCCCCTTTTGGTTTAGCCCTAAACGTTATGTTAATCAGTAACGTTTTGTTGTCATCTTGGATCTAAGACTTTAGAGATTTTAAACAGCACTGATAGGGGCAATGGATGCTTCATCACACCAAGTCAGACCATTGGGCTCATCTGGCTCAGTACTGTCTGCAGCAAATATCTACAACCTTTTCAGACTCAGTACTCACTTTTCACATGCATTGGGGGATCCATTTCTTAATCTTTCACCATACAGTGGTACCTCAGGTTAAGTACTTAATTCGTTCCGGAGGTCCGTACTTAACCTGAAACTTTTCTTAACCGGAAGCACCACTTTAGCTAATGGGGCCTCCTGCTGCCGCCGCGCTGCTGGAGCCCGATTTCTGTTCTCATCCTGAAGCAAAGTTCTTAACCTGAAGCACTATTTCTGGGTTAGCGGAGTCTTTAACCTGAAGTGTATGTAACCTGAAGCGTATGTAACCTGAGGTACCACTGTATATTTTCATGGTGGTAGTGCTCCTGTTGCAACCCAGCTTGAAGACCAGTGGTCTACAGCAACTGGGGCCCCAGCCCTACCTGCAGATGCTCAGGATTGAACCTGGGTCCTTCTCCACGCAATTCATGTACTCTATCAGTGAGCTAGGACCCTTCCCCATAATAGATATTGGGGGGGGGGAGGGAATGGACGTGTGGGCGGGATAAAGTCTGCAGACCATTTGTTCTGTTTTTAGATTTAGCTAGGGTGAGGCACAAGGATAATCGAGGGAAGAGCAAGAGGCCGAGAAAGACTTAAGCAGCGAGCATGAAAGAAGAAATCGAAGGCATTTGTGTACACACAAATTCCATGTGCAATTTGGCATCGTTGCCACAAAGAAGAGTTTAATCAAAAGTCTCCAAGGAGCCACCACAAAGGAAACCGTTGTGTTGCCAGCTCTGGGGTAGTGAAAGAAACACCTGCTATGTACAACAAAGGGAAAGGCAGACAATAGCCGGAGAAGAAAAACCTGAAGCAAACAATGAGGCTTGAGGCGGCCACTTTCTCTATTCTCCCTATTAAGGTGCAGTCCACAGCCTGCTTACTCTGGAGTATTCCCAGTGAGCTGAATAGAATTACTTAGAAGTAAACCATTCTTGGCTTCAGCAGAGAAGTCCAATATTTGAGATAAGCTTAGCAATAATGCAAATGTGTTGGATATCAACAGCAAAAGCTCCAGAAACCAGGAATCTTAAATCCAAGGGCAGATAATATTTTCACTCGGAGCCACCCAAAAAACTCTGCTAAGTTCAGAGCAGATAGTACTCTACTATTTCTCTGCTGTTTTTCATAGGTCCCCAAATGTGCATCTCAGGTCCCAATTGGCTCCCAACCTTACACCTCTGGTCAGACCCACACTGCTTCTGTTGCCACTTTTTCAAATATGGTTGGAGGGATTTTGAAAATGCAGGTTGTAGTCTTAAGGATTAGAAGCATTTTTTCAAACAAACAAATGCACATTTAAGCAGAAAATCTGAGGATCGCATGCCGTTGCCACCAAAAGCAACCAGAACTGCATGTACTACTCGGCTATAGCACTGGTGGGGAAAGTCAGGCCCAATTGCAGCCCTCCAGATCTCTCTATCTGGACTCAGAACTGTCCCAGGCCATAATCCCTCTCTCCAGGCCACATCTGCCACTGGCCTGGCCTCTCATCCTAAGTATTTTTGATAGAATCCAAGAGTTGGAAGGGACCCTATAAATCATATAGTCCAACTCCCTCCAATACAGGAATATGCACCCATCAAACCTGTGACCTTGCCGTTATCAGCACCATGCTCTAACCAGTTGAGCTGATGGGGCCTTGGTCTCCTTGAACTACTGTACAAAGGTAACATTTACATCAATTACTCAATTACCCACTTTTGCTTCTGGCCCAGCCCAGCCCAGACGGCGTCTTTGGAAGATTGCCTAGAAGAGAATACCTCCCTTGGGTTTAAAAGATTTTCCACCCCTAGGCTATAGGTTGCCCACTAATGGCTTGCAATGGATTTAACTTTGGTTCTTAGGATGGCTCCATGTGACTGCAGCAAAATCCAGTTGGTTGCTTTGCTCCATCCCTCAGGTGTGGACTCCCTTAGGTTGACTCGATTGTTTTGAAAAAGACAGAAAGCTATTCCCTTCCAGGCAACAATGAGATCACCATTATTTCAAGCCGCTTCTCCCTTTCCAGATCCAAGCATGATCCTCCTGTGTGCCTGGATAATGCAGGATCTAAGTCATTATAACTGATTTGGCAACTTTGTTGTACAGATTTTATTATACGCACCTCTTTTGATGACAGATGAATATTTTTGGAACCACCTTATTTCTATAGTTTTATGTTCATAAAGGTAAAGGGATCCCTGACTGTTAGGTCCAGTCACGGACGACTCTGAGGTTGCGGCGCTCATCTCACTTTACTGGCCAAGGGAGCCAGGGTACAGCTTTTGGGTCATGTGGCCAGCATGACTAAGCCGCTTCTGGTGAACCAGAGCAGCACACAGAAATGCCGTTTACCTTCCAGCTGGAGTGGTACCTATTTATCTACTTGCACTTTGTGGTTTCGAACTGCTAGGTTGGTAGGAGCAGAGACCGAGCAACAGGAGCTCACCCCGTCATGCGTATCCGAACCGCCGACCTTCCGATCGGCAAGTCCTAGGCTCTGTGGTTTAGACCACAGCGCCACCCACGTCCCTTTTCACCCATGTTCATAGAATAATACAATTGTGGAGTTGGAAGGGATCCTGAGGATCATCTAGTGCAACCCCTTGTAATGCAGGAATGTGCAGCTGCCCCCATACAAGGATCGATCCTGCAACCTCAGCATTATCAAACCATATTCTAACCGAGCTGTTCTAAGTAGTTTTTAAATGTGGTCTAATATTGCATTTTAATGTTAATAGTGTGTTTTAATTGCTATAACCTGCCCTGGGACTTTAGGGTGAAAGGCAGGTAATAAATGGTAATAATAATAATAATCTTTATTTGCTATCACTGCAAAGTTTAAAGAATGCCAGACACATCTGCCACATTGCAAAATAAAATCCAGCACAACGAACAGAAAACCCCCCCGAAACAAAATCTCACTCCTGTCAAATTGGATAGTGCCTCCTCAACTGGTAATTCAATTACATCTCATAAAAAGTGTAGCAATGGGCACAACCCATCTCAAGAAGGGTGATGCGCCAGGGGAAACCCACAATGCTACAGCCAACAGTGCTGATGACTCAGTAGGTGGTACCAATACATTTCCAGTGAATCACTCTGGAGAACTTCTCCTAGCACTTGGTCAGCAATGAGGCGGGAGTGAGATGTCAAAACAGACTGCCCAAGCCAACAGATGGAATTCAAGAGAATACCCAGCATTGTTTCTACGAGGGATGGGCAACTTCTCAACTTTTGCAGGCCATTTTATTCACCAGATGCCAGTCTGCTGACCAGCAGTATATTTTGTAACATGAACCGACTTTCACACAGACTCTATTAAGAAAGCAAGCAAAAAGCCATGGTCTTCATTTTGGGCAGCCTAAAACAAACAAAATCATAGCATAACATTGCATGTACATGTGTAGGAGTGTGTGGTGGTGACACAATGGCTAGGGAACAGTCCAGACACGGCATGCAAAGGAAAATCTGATTCCACCCTACTGGGAACGGGGGGAGTGGACCAAGCATGTGATGCACCTCTGCTGTGCACCCAAAAATCATAGTTAGTCAGAATTTCAACAGTGCAGTCCTAAATACCATAACTCCTAAACAGCTGTGGCAGTGGAGGCCATTTCCATACATCAGACTGTAGGTAGTTCCATTCCAGGCTGCAATGTAGGGGTCAGTGACCATATGTGAGAGCAAAATTTGGAGGGTCACAGGTTTCCCACCCCTGTACAGTGGTACCTCAGGTTAAGTACTTAATTCGTTCTGGAGGTCTGTTGTTAACCTGAAACTGTTCTTAACCTGAAGCACCACTTTAGCTAATGGGGCCTCCTGCTGCTGCCGCGCCGCCGGAGCACGATTTCTGTTCTCATCCTGAAGCAAAGTTCTTAACCTAAAGCACTATTTCTGGGTTAGTGGAGTCTGTAACCTGAAGCATATGTAACCTGAAGCGTATGTAACCTGAGGTACCACTGTATACCTGAAGGAGTGTCTCCACCTCCATTGTTCAGCCTGGACACTGAGGTCCACCTCTGAGGGTCTACTGGTGGTTCCCTCACTGCGAGAAGTGAAGTGCTTTATTATTTATTATGGAATGCTTTATTAGTTTTTGTTGGAAGCCACCCAGCCCATTAGGCGGGGGACAAATAATAAAATTATTAATGAGGATGTTCACTAATGTGTTGGACTGAAACCAGGAAGACCAAGGTTCAAATATCACCTTACCCAAAAAAGCTTAATGTGACCTTGAACCATTGCCTGTCTTGGTTTCATCTGCCTCACAGGTTTTCAAGTGAGGATAAAACAGAAAGGAGAACATGTACAACACTCTGAGTAATTTGGTGGAAGTGTGTGGTAATAACAATAACATTCCTTTATTGAAAGCAAGGGTGGGGAAACTTGTGGCCCTCCAGAGGTTATTGCTGGACTCCAGTTCCCATCAGCCCCAACCAGCATGGCCCAATGTTCAGGCATGATGGGAATTGTAGTCCAGCAACATTTGGAGGGCCACAGGTGCGCCACCCCTGATCTAGAGTGATGAATGGGGGCGGGGGTGGGTTGCCCTGACAAAGACCCACAAATGCTATCGAAACCCCAGTAAATCGCGCATAAACCCATGACCGTTATAATGATGTTCTCCTTTCCGGGAAAACACTGCAATGTTGCGCGGCGATTTGTCTGTTAAATTGAATCTTTGCCTCCAGATAGCGAGATAGATGGATACAAAGTTTATTTTGAAACGTCTCCCGGTGCCTTGCGAGCCTGACTGATGTGAGATGTTATTTTGAGCATGCCAACGCATCTGAATGGCTCAGAGTCCTTTTCTTTTTCGGCGCGCATTCCTTGATAAGTGGCAAAGCTCCCCACTTATCAGTCACTCAAAGTGACTGCGGCTGTCAGTTGTGTACAAAGCGCAATCAGTTTCGAAGCAGAGACACCGGCATTTTTCTTCTCAGCTTGAAGCAAACACGTTTTGACTGCTAGTCATTCAATTTTAAAGCATCGTCAATTAGGGGCGGACGGAGATATAAAGAAAACACATCCTAAACACCTCCACCAGCCAGCAGTAAAAAAATTTATTGTTATCTTGCCTGAATCATCTCTTTTTTTCCTCCCTTTCTTCTTCTGCTTTTTTTTAACCTCCCCTCAGCAGAAGCTGCCTTTTTTGGCTTCCGAACAAAAGGGCTCATGACTCCACATTCTCCACATGGATGAGACGCTGATCATATGGCGAACTAATGTTCCCCTTAGTAGGTCAGCTCAATGGACAAGGATGCTTTTCTTTCGCTCGTTGGCACCCGTGGCTTCGTGCTGCGCCTTTCCATATGTGCAGGCACACAATGGCAAGAAATAATAAAAGGGATTCTTAAAAAAACAGAACCACACAAATACCCCAACCCCCCTCTTTCACAAACACTCACTCACTCGCTCGCTGGAATAGAAACATAAGAGACAGTCTCCTCTTGCTAATCTACAGCCCATCACCTTATTGCAAAATAAAGGACAAGGTGCAAAAGTAAACAACACACTTTCATGATATTACAGAGCTGGAATTCAAGGGCCATATGGTTTAACCCTTGTGCCCCAAAGGGAGAACCCTACCATCACCCTATGCACACATACACAGAGTGATGTGCTGGAACTTGTCCTGAAATTTCTTGAAAGCTGTCTTCCCCTGTGAAAAGAGCGCCCATTTCCCTGCCTTGTTCTCATTAGAATTTCTATGGGTGTGGGGTTCTGAGCTTACCTTATCTTTGCATGATGGTGCTCTGTGTCTTGCCAGTAAACATTCCTTCAGCCTCCCTGGCTGCTTGCACTTCCTGATCTGAAAACGCCCCATGGGAGGAGTCACCTTGTGATGTCCTCCCCTGAGCTTTCATTGAAGCCTGGGCATCCATGGAGGCTACAGAGTGCAGACTATTGGTCAAACCATTTACAGAACGAAAAGGACACTCGCAAAGGCCTGCTTCAGAATGAAGGCACATGCAACATGACACCTGCATCCCCACCCATGAGAATTTATCTCTCCTTTAATAATTTTAAAATGCAATTTCCTTTCTTGTTAATTGATGCAGAGAGGAAAAAATGTGGGAGTGTCTTTTTTGGAACAACAATGCTGGCAAACACAACGAAATTCGTTGGAACTGGGACCAAAAAAGGATATGTCCTCCCTGTAAAAGGAGAAGAGAGAAGAAGAAGAGTTTGGATTTGATATCCCGCTTTATCATTACCGAAGGAGTCTCAAAGCGGCTAACATTCTCCTTTCCCTTCCTCCCCCACAACAAACACTCTGTGAGGTGAGTGAGGCTGAAAGACAGAGAAGTGTGACTGGCCCAAGGTCACCCAGCAGCTGCATGTGGAGGAGGGGGCAGCGAACCCAGTTCACCAGATTACGAGTCTACCTCTCTTAACCACTACACCACACTGAGCAACTTACAGAATGAACAGTTCACTGGTGGCAGTTGATGGTAGTGGTGGCAGACCACTGAGAGGACAAACTAAGTTGAGGCATCAGTTTACTTCCCCCTGCACCACCAGGGCTCCTTGTTGGAAGGCAAAACTGTAGGGAATTAGGGGTCTCAGAGAACCAGTCTTGGGCCATGTCTTTCTAGTAAGTTCCACAGAGTTATATCCAACCACGTTGTCCTCTTAGTGCAAGGACTTTGGTATGCCAAGAAGGACTTCCTTTCCTCCTCCTCCCTCTGTACACCCCTAATCTGGAGAGTTGGGTGAAAGCTCAGAATAATTTTGGGGTGGGTGAGGGGTGCACTGTGCAAACATGCATGGGGAGAAGAAGTCCTGTTGCGCAGGCAGAAATACTTGTGCTAACAGGCCAACTTTGTTAGGTACAGCTCATAAGTCTTCTACCCTGTCTCAGGTTGGGCAACTCATCACTCAAGGGAGCCACCAGATTTCACATGCAGAATCCAATTGGATTGACAGTTAAATCTTATTTCAGTACTGATGGCGAGACAGAATTCTCCACCAGACCTTTAGGCAGCTGGCCAGATCAGCTGGCCCAGGAATGGCTGAAGAGTTCAAGAGGAGCAACTGCTGCCTGATGTTGTTGCCTCAGCTTGCCTAACGGTAGGGCAGGCCCTGCCTCTCTGCTTCTAACATGCTTGACAACCAAGGCTGCCACTTGCCCCTCACTCACTAGGATGGGACTGTGAGGAGCAGACAGCATTCAGAACTGGTGGAACAACAGATGATGGCAAGGATAGAGTCCTGAAGCATGGTCATCTCTTTGGGTGTCACACCTGTTTATTAGATGCACAATATTCAGAGCAGCTGACATGTGGTTCCCAGCAGACTCCTTACCGGACAATTCTCAAGGCCAAACCCATTTCATCTCAACCCTGAGAAAACTAAAATTCTAAGCAGTGTCTGAGTGAGTTTTGCAACCGATCTCTACCCTGACGCTCACTATCCCCTAAAATGCAAAAGAAAGGAGTTTAATCACGATAAAAATCAGGAAGAAAACTTTTAAAATTTGGTCCAGTTTTGAACTAATAATAGAGTTCTCTGCCACTAACAGAGAGGAGTCCTTTTGGGGAAGGGGAGAGAGACAATTATTTAGAGGTTTTGTTTTTAGACGGCAGTCCGTCCCTGTTGTTTGCAAAAGAAAAAAGAAAAAAAAGGTTGCAAAGTCGTGGGAAAAGCATTTGATGCAGCTCCTTTTGGGGCCTTTCTGAGTGCATCTGGTATGCTGCCGATTCCAAGTCACGTGGAAACAGGCAGCTGCTCCTGACACAGGGCAAGAAACTATCCTGAGTATATCAAAACCCTGGAATGGTGGACATCACCTCTGACAAATCCATGAGATTTGCAGCAGGTGAGTGGCCCAGCTAAGGGCAGTTTTTGCTGATGAAGTAGCAAAGGCTCCACTGCAGTGTATAGCTTGTGGCTTTCCAGCAACTGTGGCTCAGTGGTTTGCATGCGCAAGTACCCAGGTTCAGTACCCAGGAACTCCTGGTAGGACTAGGAATTTCCCCTGCCTTGGAGGCTTAGAGAGCCATAGCTAGTCAACGTAGACAGTACTGAACTAGATGGTTGCAGGTTCGATTCCCATATGGGACAGTTGCTTTTCAGGGGGTTGGACCACATGATTCCAACTCTATGATTCTATGACCATTGAGTCTGACTCAGTGGAAGGCAATTTCCTAAGGAATCACATGCCACGTGAGAGAATTAAATGAATTCTCAGCTAGCGCCACTCCTGAGTAGGGCAATGCCAGATTGAGAACTGCTGCATAAATTCAGTTAATTATGTTGCCTTTTGTTACTGTATCTTGATATATTTTGAAGCTTTGTTTATGATCTGCTTTTGCAGCTCTTATGCATTTTACTTGAGCGCATTTATTTTGCTTACATACACTGTTTTCATAGAACCAGAGGACTGTAGAATTGGAAGGGACCCCAACCCCCCGCCAAGCGGGAATCACAGCTAAAGAATCCCTGACAGATGGCCGCCCAACCTCTGTTTAAAAACCCCCAGCAGCGAAGGAGAGCTATTTAGAGAGAAGTTTCGAGATATTTATTGCTGTATGATTATTTTGCTCGAAAGGTGGAATGGTGATTAGTAGTAGTGTTAGTAGTAGATGCAGTAGAATTCTTGTTGTTGATTTGTTTAGCACCTTCTATAGAATGCTAAAGACAATGAAAAACAGTTAAAAACACAAAATTGCACCTTATTTTTTTAAGAAAGCTAAACCTATAAAAGGTAGATACTCCTGGTAAAGACACATTTATCCAACCTGGAAAGCCTGCGGGTACAAAGATGTCTTCAACTGCTTCTGGAAAGTGCAGCTAAAGAACACCTGTCATATCTCAGCAGGAACGCTATTCCACAGAACAGTGGCAGCGACACTAAAAGGCCTTTTCTGAACTACTGCGGAGAGAGCTTCTGAGATTTTTTTGAACTTTCAGGAGAAACTCTCCCACAGGCTGCAGTGATCTGCTGCGTGTATAAAAGTGTAGAGGGGTTTACTTATTTCAGCAGAATGTGAAATTTGTATTGTGTTTCTTTGTCGGGGTGGGGGAGAAAAGACGTTGATTTTCTTGTGGTTCACATATGCCAGCCGCTTAAGTGATTTCTGTTGAAATATGAAGCTGTAGACAAGTTAAATAAATAATCCACTTGCATTTTCACTAGTTCAGGACCAAAATTTCTCAGCTGGGAACTTTCAGCCTGAACTGATTGTGTGTGTCAAGAAAAACAAGGGGTGAAATTGGTACCTTAGAAGCTGCCGTAGAACTGTAGAGTTGGAAGGGACCACGAGGGTCATCTAGTCCAGCCCCCTGCAATGCAGTATTCTTTGGGCCCTTGAACCCATGACTCTGAGATTAAGAGTCTCATGCTCTACCAACTGAACCATGTCAGAAGTCTCTCTTGCGCATTCTGAGGACAGGGAGCAAATCTTACTGGTATTCTTCCTCACTCTCCCTGAGCTGAGAGCCACATTTATTTCCCCAGCTGCTACATTTAACGATGCCACATGGTTACATAGTTCGGGGAGGGGGGAAGAGAATAGTGTGACCCCTCTGGCAGTCACTGTCACCACCGCTATCTTCCAGAATGCTCCTTAAAATAATGCTGCATTAAGTTATAGCATCATTCCAGGCGTTCTGAAGAATTAAATACACAGGTTGCTGGCACAGGTTGCTGGCATCATCTGAGAAATTCAGCTTTGCACCCTAAAATAGTCAACATTTCACATCCTGCGCTTGGGGTTTCCTGTGCTTTGAGGTGGGGCACAGTCACTCCCACAAGAAACATTATTATTATTATTATTATTATTATTATTATTATTATTATTTATTAAACAATTTCAACAGAACAAATTATCAATCCAAATAATCAATTACATTAATTTCCCCCCTTTACTCCCCCATCCCTCCCTCTCCCCCCCCAAATACTTCCCTCAGCTTGTCTCTCTGATTTATTTGCACATATTATTCTCTGCATGTTCAAAATTGTACATATCATTACCTTATCTGTCATGTATTCTATTAATAAATTTGTGGATGTGTATTCAAAACCTGCCAGGGAGTCCAAGTCAATTTTTTGTTTTTTTAAGTAATTTGTAAAAAGTTCCCAATCTTCCTTGAAGTCACGACTGTCCTTCTCACGTAGCTTATGTGTCACTTTTAACCCAACCTTTAATGGGGTTGCTTGCCACATGACTCGTTCGTTTTTAACATTCTCTATTTGTAGCCCACCTTTCCCCAGAAAACAGATCCCAGCCAGTTTACCGTTTCACAGGAAAATGCCTGAACTGGGAGATGAAGCCTAAGAGCCGAACAAGTAACATTGACTGCGTACCCACCACATAGCGAAATCGTATTTGAGGTGTATGGCTTTCTCTAAAGAATCCTGGGAACCAGAGATTGGGGTGCTGGGAAATGGAGCTCTGTGGGGGTAAACTACAATTCCCAGGATTCTTTGGGAAAAGCCATGTATTTTAAATCCATGGTGAAAATGAAGCCTTCATTGGGAACGGTGGATTTTGGGGAACAAACGTGTTGTGTGTTTTGGCATATTGTTTAGAAAGCCTAAGATAACAGGGTGGCTTTTTTTCAAGTATAAATCCTCATCAGTCCATGCTAGATTATTATTTTTTTAAATAGTATTTCTAGTAAAATATTATCAAAGAAAATTTCCTCTCCTTGCAGAATAATTTATCCAAAATTGCTATGACTTTAACAGACCTTACAGAAAATTGGCTCGGGTAAATGGAATTCCATTTTTTCACTGGAAAAATAAGACAGATTTGTTCCAGCATCTTAATGATTCAAATGCATGATAATTAAGCAGCAAGCCTAATCTTACAGAGTTGTTTCCTCACTTCTGGTCAACTTTCTGGGCTTGGAAGCAGAAGTAATGGACAAGAAATGGACTCCCCTCTATGGGAATCTGTACGTTACCTCTTTGGTCCATTTTTTGGCTCATGTGGGACCAACATGGATAGCTGGCCCTGATGAATATTTGAGGTTCCCGACCCCTCTGGTTGTAATTTCATGGGCAGTCATTTAATTTTATCCTGATTCTAATTTTTAAGCTGTATTTTAATCATTCGTTTGATTGTGTTTTAATGTATTTGACATTTGATGTTAGCCGCCCTGAGCCCTGAGTCTTGGCTGCGGACGGCGGGGTATAAATAAAAATTTACTTAATTTACTTACTAAGACTGGAGAATCTGAGGTTCAAAGAACAAAAGCAACTAAATCTTCAGAAGTACCAGAGCACCACCTGTTTCAACTATTAGGTGTAAATTAGTGCTTTTACCACATAACACCGGTCTTGAAAGACCTACATTCGCTCCCAGTACATTTCCGGGCACAATTCAAAGTGTTGGTGTTGACCTTTAAAGCCCTAAACGGCCTTGGTCCAATATACCTGAAGGAGATCTCCACCCCCATTGTTCAGCCCGGACACTGAGGTCCAGCGCTGAGGGCCTTCTGGTGGTTCTGTCATTGTGAGAAGCAAAGTTACAGGGAACCAGGCAGAGGGCCTTCTCAGTAGTGGTGCCCGCCCTGTGGAATGCCCTCCCATCAAATGTCAAAGAGATAAACAACTACCTAACATTTAGAAGACATCTAAAAATAAATAAATCCATTGTGCATACCCAAGCCTTCAGGCATGTTTCATCTCACTCTGTGGATCTCGATCTTTATTTACCCTCATTGCAGAATTTAGGACACTGTTCCTATTGCAAGGAATTCCAAGCAAATCGATTGACACTGAAGGCTGTAAATCACTGCCGCGCCCTGCCCTCCCATGATTTAGCAGGTTGAAAAATAATACTTTTTTATGTCCAACAGATGCAGGCTCCACAGTGAAGAGTAAGATAATGAAGATTGCTTTGAGAGCCCTTTGCCTGGGCAGTTGTGTGGGCCTTTGACAACATGTGTGGGGTTACATCTTAAAGACTCTTCTCACCATCTCTGGCTTCTTGCACATTTTATGAAAGCAAGCTACAATTCTCAGGATGCCATTTCCGGCATAGATACTTGCAGTGAACTCAGACTTGAATTACAGTATCTGTGGACAGGCATCCCAGTACAGAAAGCTACAAGTCCTTTCAACCCATCAGAGAACACTGAGGCTGCTAGGAAGCAGCCCCTCTGATTCTACATTTCCTAGAAAGCAAGAGTTTGTGTGGGTGGTTCTGCCCTGCTAGTGAGCCAGAGCATCAGGTTCCAGCTTCACCAGTTCAAACAGGAAAGCTGACAATGGAGATGCCCAAGAGGTCTGGACTCCGCACATTTCTATGGGAAATGGCCTGATCCATGCCTTTCAGCCTAATGTGTGGATCTGGAATTTAACAGGTCAACAGATTTCACACTTCTCTGAAACCTGATTCCCAACAGTTGAAATGTATCCAAGTATGAATTTAAATATGTATTCAGAGAAAACAAACCTTTTAAGAGAAACTACACACACACGTGTATTTAAATACATTATTTGGAGAGGTTTTTTTTTAAAAAAAAAATCATCTGCAGATTAATGTGGAAATGTAATGGAAATTTGAAAAGTAAAAATAGGTGAAGTTGACATGAACCAGAATCAGAAAGATTTGCCTATGCCTAGTTAAACCAATAAACAAGATGATGTAAACTCTCTCTCTCTCTCTCTCTCTCTCTCTCTCTCTCTCTGGTCAGGAATGGTTTTATTTCAGAAACACAAAAATGAACATTAGTGTGGAACATAAGGTAAAGGTAAAGGGACCCCTGACCATTAGGTCCAGTCGGGGCTGACTCTGGGGTTGCGATGCTCATCTCGCTTTATTGGCCGAGGGAGCCGGCGTACAGCTTCCGGGTCATGGGGCCAGCATGACTAAGCTGCTTCTGGCGAACCAGAGCAGCACACGGAAACGCCGTTTACCTTCCCGCCAGAGCGGTACCTATTTATCTACTTGCACTTTGACGTGCTTTCGAACTGCTAGGTTGGCAGGAGCAGGGACCGAGCAACAAGAGCTCACCCCCTCGCGGGGATTCGAACCGCCGACCTTCTGATCGGCAAGTCCTTGGCTCTGTGGTTTAACCCATAGCGCCACCCGCGTCCCAGTGTGGAACATATTTATCAATAAACTCATAACCACAAATACTCAAAATAATCACTGCTAGGGTAAAATAAAGTTTAAGGTTGGTTGGGAAGTTGATAGGTTAAGGGAAGATACAGTTAAAGGGAAGTGCAACTTCTCTAAGTTCTGTTTGAACCCTGTTCTGTTCTGAAATACAATGCCAGCCTTGGCCACAGATGATAGATTATGGACTGATTATGGTCACAGAAGCATTTGCTCTATGTAACAATTAATGCACATACCAATCTCTTACTTTAAAAATAACTAGGTTTTTTTTTTAGAAAGAAAAGTTCCACTTTTACAGAACACGATCAAAAAGATTAAGATGAAAACAACCTTGATAACGTCTATTACAGATTCAGCCCAAATCTAAATCAGATCTCAGAGCCCTCAGTCCAATCCAGTTAGGAGCATGTGATAACTGGAAGAGGAATTGTGCAAACAAGACTGAACTGCTGCTGTTAGAAAAGGAAAGCTGGGAGCTGGTTTTAATCCCCACTGCTCCCCAGTTCTCAGTGAAGAGGGTTATTGCTTATGGCATGGCTGGGACTATGCGCGTCGAGTCCGCTGGAGCCTGCACATGTTGTTAGATCACACCGTCTTTATATCTAGTAATCATCCATCAATGCCATCTCACACCTTTCCTGGAGCATACTACATTCTAACATATGAATCTCCACATGAACAAACCAACTTCCACTCCTGTGTGAAATTAGGTGCTTAAAAGCAATGGACTTGTTTACAGAGACACAGCCCCAGCCCAAGTTGTTTCGCTGTCTGAGATGATGGACAAAATGGCACTTCTACCCCCACTTCCCGGCTGGACTGCTGTTGACCCTTACACAGCAACACAGCTCTGAACTCTTAACACCTCTCCGCCTCCTCCACCACTCCCCAGCATCTGCTACCTGAAGCAGTTGTCTCATTGCGCCTAATGGGAGGACTGGCACTGCAAATAGCCATTTTATAGTTACATCTGTAAGAAGTCGTGCAGCTCCTTTAAATACTAGTAATAAGAAAGCCACCATGCTTTCATAAACGGCTAACTCTCCAAGCCCATTTTTCATGCTTTCTTTGTACTAACACACACACACACACACACACACACACACACACAGAGCAAGATAACAACAGGACTTTTGTAACAGAAAAAGGTTGGGGTGCTTTCATGTTCATCATCTGGAAAGCACAGAAAGACGGGCTTGCAGCTCACCACAGCTGTTTTCAAGAGGGCTAGGAACACATTTTAGGACAGCAAGCTATGGTTCTCAGGGTGCCATTTCTGCACAGACACTTGCAATCAGTTCAGACTCGCATTACAGAGTATAAGGGCAGGCATATACACACAGCAACAGCCATAGATTTGGAACCAGCATCAATCTACATATACTCAGAGATATAGCTGCCTATTTATTGATGGCAATAAATTATTGAATTGGGGGTAGTAGAATAAGGCACAAAGAGAGGCAGAGAGAATAAAAACAATGGATAGACTCAGAATCTCTGACCTGGATCTGTTGCTGGAGAAGGTTGATTTTGTGTTGCTGCTGCAGGAGCTGCTGTTGTTGCCTTGCAATCTGTAGGGTCAACACACAACAGTACTTAACAGGAGTCTAATTTGCAGTCTGAAAAGGCACATTTGCCCAACTCCATTTAGACCTTTGCCCACAGCTGGTCCTATCCAAATAAAGACAATGAACACTTCCACTCTGTCACCAAATGTATTAAAAAAACACATGTTTAATGGCACTGTCTCCTATGCATAACGGTTAGAGTAGAAATGTGGTTCTTTTGCACTCAATAATAGTGAATACTTCAAAACAGAAGCAAAAATACATTGTGCCTAAATGCCACCTGTCCCTTTAAGGTACTGCTCATTCATTCATTCATTCATTCATTCAATTTATACCTGGAGGTCTAATAGTGGGCAGAGGGTTGCTTTGTGTATTTGCAAGTATTTTTGTTTGAATGTGTTTGCTTATCATGTGTTTTCATTTAGGCTCATGCTCCTAAAGATGTCGTAAGTCACTTGGAGCTCTTTTTGTGTAACAAGCGAATAACGTGTAATAATCATAAATCTGACAAATCTGACAAAGACAGGAGGGCAGATTCGTGGAGTGAGCCTTGTGGATTCCGACTCTGCTGTCAGAGACCGTAAGCATCTGAAGACCAATTGTTGGGATTCACAGTGTGAGAGGAGTGCCTTGTGCTTGGGTCCTGTGTGCCAATTTCCCACAGGCATCTGGTTGGCCACTGTGAGAACTGGACGCTGGACTAGGTAGGTCTAGTGGCCTGATCCAGCAGAGCTCTTCTTATGTTTATGTTGTGGACTCTCCTTCCTTGGGAGGTTTTCAAGCAGAGTTTGAATGGCGGACTGTCCTGGATGCTTCAGCTGAGATTCCTACATTGCACAGTGTTGGTGTAGATTGAATAAATGTCTCATGGGTCCCTCCCAACTCTACAATTCTATGTTATGTGCTAATACATTTCCCCTAATACAGTGGTGCCTCGCAAGACGAAAAGAATCCGTTCCGCGAGTCTTTTCGTCTTGCGGTTTTTTTGTCTTGCGAAGCAAGCCCATTAGCGGATTAGCGCTATTAGCGCTATTGGCAGTTTAAGGGCTATTAACGGCTATTAAAGGCTTAAGGGATTAGCGGTTTAGCTGCTAAAAGGCTATTAGCAGCTTAGCGCTTCAGAAAAAGTGGTTGGGGAGCGGGAAAAAAACTCAAAAAATTTCATCATTTTCGTCTTGCGAAGCAAGCCCATAGGGAAATTCGTCTTGCGAAGCGCCTCTGAAAACGGAAAACCCTTTCGTCTTGCGGGTTTTCCGTCTTGCGAGGCATTCGTCTTGTGGGGCACCACTGTATATGCATTTTGGGGGTTTTAAGGTAGCTGGATTTTTGTTCTCACCTTCATTAGGCATGTCTGCAGTAAAATACAAACTGAATGAACTTCTACATCCCTTCTCCAGTGTGCTTATTTCTAAGAAATCACAGGTGCCAACTCCTAGGGGCTTCGCTGCCCCCCTAATAAAATATTTGAGGGGCAATAATGGAATAAAAGGAAGATGGAATAAAAGGAAACATCTTGGCAGAATCAGACTGATCCACGTATTGTACAAATATAAGTTCGTAGGGAGGTAAAAAGAAATTATATAAGAAATATGTAACTGTGCGGTATAAAGTAATGGATAGATAAAGTACAGTGAGATTAATTGGAAGTCAGTTTTAAATTTTTATAATTGTGTTCAGTATCAGGAGTATATATTATGGTAATTATATTAATCTGGTTGTGACTTATAGCATGGTGGTTTGTTTGATTTTTCTGTTACTTGTTTGTTTGTTTGATTGTATGTTTGTTTACTTGTTCAGTGGTACCTCAGGTTAAGTACTTAATTCGTTCCGGAAGTCCATTCTTAACCTGAAACTGTCCTTAATCTGAAGCACCACTTTAGCTAATGGGGCCTCCCGCTGCTGCCGTGCCGCCGGAGCACGATTTCTGTTCTCATCCTGAAGCAAAATTCTTAACCCAAGGTACTATTTCTGGGTTAGCAGAGTCTGTAACCTGAAGTGTATGTAACCTGAAGCGTATGTAACCCAAGGTACCACTGTATGTATGTCTGTTTTCTCATAAATGCATTTATTTTACATTAATAAATATATATTTTAAAATAAATAAATAAATAAAATATTTGAGGGGGTGTCCCCCTAAGTTGATGGGCATTGCCATTCAAATGGTGTGGGTGGGTGTGCCACGTCACATGATCAATTATACAGGGTTGGGTTTACCTCCCCCCCCCCAATATTTTGTTCAAGTTGGCACCTCTGTCATATATATTGTGTCCATACAGGCTACTAATCCTGATGGCTGTGCTCCACCTCCACTGCCGGAAGTGCTATGCTTCTGAATATCAGTAGCTGGAAACCACAGGAGGGGATAAGGCTCTTGCAGTCAGATCTTACTTGCGGGCTCCCCATTGGCTTCTGGGTTGACACCTGTGACCAGTATTCCTGAAATATACTCGAAGCCGAGTGTGGATTTCATGCTCTTTATTCAGCTCATAGTAGTGAGGAATGCAAGTTCCCCCAGAATGTCTGCTTTATATACATTATTTACACAATGGGCCCCACTTGATTGGCTAATTCCGGGATTCTCCTGTAGGCCAATCAGGTTGTGGATTAACTTCCACCAGGAGTTGGATTGGGTGGCTCCTGTGGACCAATCAGACTGCTGCATTCTGGATACTATTGTTCTAGGACCAATCAGACTGATGCATTTTGGATCCTATTCAACTCAGTACATAACAATTCCATAACGTGAAATGCTTAAAGTCGCTAATTTGCACGCACACACTCTAAGTTAACGGATACTTTTTCATGCATTTTAGCCAACTTTTCATTCATTCCCTGCCCCCCATCCTCCCAATAAATAACTAAACTAATTCCTGGGCTCGGATCCTGCAATATTTCACACCTCCTTAAAATAAGGATATGTTAATGGAGTGTTACTATTCCGTCCCCCCCCCTCTCCCACACTAAAGAGGGGGACTAGATTAAAAGTCCCTTTTAATAATAATCACTCACCTGTTCCTGTTGCTGCTTGGCCAGCTCCATTTGCTGGCGCTGCTTCTCAATTTGTGAGGCCGCCAGCTTCTTCTGCTCATCGTGAGCCGCCAACAGCTGCTCCCGCAAACTGGTCAGCTGATTGATCATGCCCATGAGCTGCCTCTCTTTCTCAGCTAGGCTCTCTGGAGTCCCTGAGCATGGTGACAAAAGGTAAGGGGAGGAGGGGGAAGAGAGAGGGAAGAGAGAATGAGAAGCAAGAACTGGGTACCATTCCAAGAGGACAGCTCCTGTAAGGCACAGCAGAAAATGCATCTTGCCACACAGACATATGTTCGGGAGACTAACCCATTATTTACTTACTTACTCAAAATATTCTGTCCCTGTCTTTGCTGTTCATCCAAGTGTCCTGATCTAGAAATACTTGGGCAATAACAGTGGCCTCCCTGTACGACGGCGCTGTGCCAAAATCTGCCTCCTAATTTCTCATTAAGTTTTCCTCCCTGGAAAAAGCAGCTTCCATTTTTTTTCTGTCTCATTTTCAGGACACTTTAGGATTTTCGTGGGTACATGGTTTGGACTTATTTTATCATTGTGAAGTAGGTGTATGTGTTTCTCTCTCTCTCTCTCTCTCTCTCTCTCTCTCTCTCTCTCCCTCCCTCTCTCTCTCTTCATGAATCATTTCTTCAGCACCCTGTAGCCTCCCTGGTTGCCTGCACTTTCTGATCTGAAGAAGAAGAGGAGGAGTTTGGATTTGATATCCCGCTTTATCACTACCCGAAGGAATCTCAAAGCGGCTAACATTCTCCTTTCCCTTCCTCCCCCACAACAGACACACTGTGAGGTGAGTGGAGCTGAGAGAGCTCAAAGAAGTATGACTAGCCCAAGGTCCCCCAGCAGCTGCATGTGGAGGAGCGGAGAACCCGGTTCACCAGATTACAAGTCTATCGCTCTTAACCACTACACCACACTGGCTCTCCCCAAGGGCTTTATATCTCACAGTGGCTTCCTCTTGGCTGTAGCTGAAGGGTGGGCACCTGGGGAGGCTGCAGTGTAGAGGAACAAAGATGCTCACAGACACCCAGAGGCGCTAACTTCCAAGGAAGAATGGATGACATCAAGATGTCAGGAGGAGCCAGGGGCAGAACCAAAAGCAGCAGCAGTACAATTTCAATGGCTGGCTGCTACTCCTGCCTCCACCACTAGCCAGGGGCTGCTTCCCTGCTCCTTCCCCTCTGCGGCAGGAGGAGGAGGAGGAGGAGGAGGAGGAGGAGCCAGCCACTGAATCCACACAGCGCTCAGCTCCACACTTGGCCTCCTCTGCCACCTTTGTGGCAGGTACAAAAAGGGCTCGGCCCTAGGAGATGAGCTCCCTGCACACAGTTTTGTGTGACCTTCAGAAAGTTATTGCCAGGGGGAAACTAAGTTGATTCTCAAAGACTGTCAGCAACACAAAATCAACAATAAAAACAAGCTTAAAAGTAAAACCACAAACCAAGACACAGAAATAACACATATAATTGCCAAAAGTTAATCAGTCAAAAAACCCAATTGCTTCAAATTATCCAAAATTGCCCCTGAAGGCTTATTGGAAGAAACAAATCTGTCTGCCTGACCAAAGCCAAGAGGTCTCCCAACAGAGAGCATTCCATTGTTTATGTGTCACATTGGGTCTGGATGAATCTGTCAATTTCAGTTTCTTTCAGTTTCTCATTTTTCCAATCTTAAATTCTCCACATTTCCTCATGAAAATCTTCACGAAAGCCAAGGCCTTCTGAACTACATTGTCAAGTGTTAGAGCGGGAAAGACCTGTCCATTTTAGTTTCTTCCACTTTGAAAATCTGTCAGCAATTTAGCATGAAGAAACACATTTTTGTATACTGTTTTTCTTAATGTCCACAATTTTGCAATTTTCCTAATATAATGCATTTTTATGTTACTTTCACTAATGTGTACATCTGAAGCACACTGCCCCCCAATATATGGATTTTTTATAAGTCCTGGTTGGAAAACTGCATTGCAAAGTTCAGTTATTTTTTGTAGGATGGCTGTGTTGCGGTTCTCATATTGTTTCAGAAAGTTCAAATTTGATAGATATGGATTTAATCCGTGAGCCGGATCCAGAGGGCAATTGGGGCTGATCTGGCCCGCAGGCCTTAGTTTGCCAATCCCTGTATTAGGGCATTACTGCCTAAAGAGTGGTCGCTGCATACAATGATTGTCACCCCATAGGAGTCATGGAATTTCGTTTCTGTGTCAGAAATTCACCTTGCCTCGTACTAAGCGGTCCTCATGACGTCTGCTAGAAATGCAATCAGTAGGACGAAACTGTAACACATTATTTACAGTTTCCCCAAGCTTTGTGTGAGAGAAAGGGAACAGCGCCGCATGGTAAAATATTAAGAGAAAGGGAGGGAACCCTTCTAATTTGCAGTTTTCACTTCAAACGCCATCGGAGACCAAGGCGTCGTTGCCGCAATGTGTTTGCCACCTGGACACGCAATTAGACTGAAGTGTCTGTTACAAGTCTTTGCATCCAAAGAGTTGTTATGCAAAAGGAATTAGCAGCTCCCCCCACCAAATGCTACAGCTGGAATTCTCCTAAAAGGGCAATTCCTCAATTTCAAGATCAGCTCTACAGAAGCAGTTACACCATTGGCCTTCATGTCGTAAAACATGTTTGGTGTTATATAAATGCTTCGGCAGGGAGATAAGTAACAGCATGTAGAACAGAGAAGTGGAAATCTGGAGAGAGAAGAAATGCAGAATTTGAGCTGCATGTCAAGACAGAAATTGCCAGCAGACCCAAGGCAATTCACCTTCCACTTCTGCAGAAGAGACCTTTCCACACACGCAAAATCCATTTCTTAGCATGCAATAATAGCTGTGTTCCTGCATGCACCACATATTCCAATGGTGTGATCGGCAATCAACTTTGACCTTCTGAAAAATATACGTAGCCCCCTTAATCTACCTGGGATGCGTATGAGAAAAGATAAGACAGTCTGTGGAAAAACCTGAAATCACGGAAGTCAGAGTGGAGTTAAAATGGACCCACTGCCACTCCCCCTCTAGTAGCAAATTGGCTGGTCGTGTGCCGATTATTCTGAAGGTGAAGTAGGGACACACACACACAAATAAGATAGTGGTTTCTACAGGAGATTACCAAGGAATTAAGTTTGGATTTTTTAAAAAAAAAATGTTAAGAAAGTGCTTGTTTTTGTGTGAAGCTGGTCCTAAATTTGAGCCCTTTAATGCTAAGGGGAGATTTCACTGGGGTGGCAAAGGAAGAAAGGTATATTTTCCCATTCTTTCTCTCCTGAAGGCTCCCCCAACCCTGTGAGACCCCAAAACTGCTAGAAGACTTCTGCATGGGATTGTCACTTATACGTCAGCCCCAAAGGGGAGATGCAATACCAAGAGAGATGTTGGGAGACCAATATTCTCCCCTCACAGAGCTACTGTTATTAGAGATCCCCAAGAAGAGAGGTTCATTGCTAAACCACTCTGAAAACTGTAGCTCTGTGAGGGAGAATACTGGTCTCCCCACAACTCTCAGCACCTATAACAAACTACATTTCCCAGAATTCTCTGCAGAGGAAGCCATGACTGTTTGAAGTAGCATGATACGGCTTTAAATACAGAAGTGCAGATGGGGCCCATCCGCTATTCCACACTGATGCAGTTCCATCTAAAGTCAGCCACTCTGACTAAGTCCCAATGTAATAAGTGGCGGAGTCTCCTTCTTTGGAGGTCTTTAAGCAGAGGCTTGACAACCATATGTCAGGAGTGCTCTGATGGTGTTTCCTGCTTGGCAGGGGGTTGGACTCGATGGCCCTTGTGGTCTCTTCCAACTCTATGATTCTATGATTCTAAGTTTGATCAAAACTAACTTAAAGAGTCCCATTGCCTTCAATAGGACTTAGTTATGGCTACATGTAGCTGGATCAAGTCTGGTTTATTTGTTTATATGTTTATTAAATGTATTTATTTATTTAATGTTGATAGCCTTAGAATCAAGGGCTTGGATGATGATGGACATTCAGCTTTTCTTTTTTAATTTTCAAATATCTGTACCGAAATTCTGTTTTCATCAATATGTTAGGCATATGTTCCTGGATTCAAACATACAATCAGTAACAGCCATCTACATTTAATTTTAAAAAGTGTACCATTTCAAACAACAGTAATTAATTTCCTGCATCATTGCAGGAAAACGGGGATATAAACTAGTAGCAGCAGTAGTTGTATTTATTCAATTTATATACCACGCTTTACAAAACAGCAATAATAAAAACACCATAAAAACCATACTGACGGACAGCCTAGTAGCAAAATAGTCATAATAATAACAGCCCTCCCCCTACACACTTTCATGGCCAAAGGCCTGGGTTAAAGAGGAATGTTTTTGCCTGCCTTCTAAAGACATGTAGTGACAGCACCAGGCAAGCCTATCTGGGGAGAGCATTCCACAACTGGGGAGCCACCACAATAAAGGTCTGTTCTCTTGTTGCCACCCTCCCAACCTTTCTGGGAAGAATGACATAGAGAAGAGACAAGTGTAGGGGCTGGGTCAATTTGTATGGGGGAGAGCCAAAGTAAATAAAGAAATATATAAATGCAAAGTAAATAAATAATACATAAATAAACAAAGAAGCCGAAGATGCAGATCAACTTAAGAAAGAATAAAAATGACAGGTTGAAATTGAGGCTATTTCTTTTTTTAGTTACCCAAGCTGGCTGCTAAAATGCCAAGTTGCACACACATGCGCCTCTATGCCAACGCAGGCACACAGCCCTCCAGTGCGAACAACTCAACTATCAAAATGAGACTTTATTTTTTTAACTGAAACGGGGAAGGCGCACCAAGGCTTAATGTATTTGCAGCCAACCTATTGATTGGCAGGTTGTCACAGTATGACGTGCCTCTGCCTGCTCACATCGCCAGCAGAGGAAAACGGGAGAGCGCTCCCGCTTCCCCTTCCTTCTTGTCTCAAGGCTGAAGACGACGACAGAGACAAGCTTGATGAGCTCAAATATAATACCTCCGAACATACCCCTCAAGTTACTCTAATTGACAGGGACGTCCCTGCTTTGAACCTAAGCTTTTAAGCTGTCCCTCCATCCCTTATTATCCTTGCAATACCCCCTGATTTTTCACCACGGGTTCCTGTGCTTCTGCATTCGCTGGCAATGTCTCTTCAGGACTCCAAGGAATGATGGTTGCGGGAGGCGGGGAAGAAAGACCTAGTTCAAACCAGAACAGGGGCAGGAGATGGCTCTTGTATTCATGCCCTGCTAGTGTGATTCTCAGAAGTATCAGAATGTCCACTCCTAACTATTGATTTATGAAAAAACATTCCTATATTGCCAGCTCATACAGAACATCAAGGTAGTGTCCAATAGCATACTCAATGAACATGAAGTGTCATAAAACCATACAAAATAACCATTGGAATGGCTGGCCAATCAAGAAAATATAGACAGCTGCATAGGACTGTTGGCACAAAAAAAGTTCTCAAGAACCAATGGATTACAAGTTACAAGAAAAGGGATTCTGACAAAACATCAGGAGGAACTTCCTGATAGTAAGAGCTGTTTGACAGAGGAATGGACTCCCTTGGAAGGTTGTGGATTCTTCTTCCATGGAGGTTTTCAAGCAGAGGTTGGATGGCCATCTGTCAGGGATGTTTTGAACTTAAAAATGGAAAGTGTAATGCTGGTGGTCAACAAAAGAGGTTTAAAGACTGTCTCAAGGCAAATCTAAAAAAAGTGTAGTGTAAACATCGACAACTGGGAAACATTGGCCTGCGAGCGCTCCAGTTGGAGAACAGCCTTTACCAAAGGTGTCATAGGCTTTGAAGACACTCAAACTCAGAACGCAAGGTACGGGGTATGTTGGCTCACTGGGTGGGTGGCAACAGGGCTGGCCAGCAGAGACAAGCAGTGAACCCTGCGAGCACCAATTCATCACCTCTCTTTTCCTTATGGAAGTGCCAGCCGTGTCTGGTGGCTTCTGAATGGACAGCATGCAGAGTTATAAGGAATTTGGAGGGCATAGCTGAGGTCTCTGCAATAGGAACAATATTCATGGAGTCATAGAATTGTAGCATTGGAAGTGTCATCTAGTCCAACCCAATCTCTTCTTTGGCGACCACTCATAGCCAAGTAAGATTGTCTTCCATAAACACGGTTTTAACAATGAGTCCGTAAGTGACTGTGGAGGCAGTCACAGTGGGGACGTTGGTTCTCGGGCGGGAGTTGATCACGGTGTGGATTTGCCAAGTGTGCCTTCCTCTTACCACGTTTCATAGAATGGAATCATAGAATAGAATCATAGAATCATAGAGTTGGAAGAGACCACAAGGGCCATCTTGTCCAACCCCCTGCCAAGCAGGAAACACCATCAGAGCACTCCTGACATATGGTTGTCAAGCCTCTGCTTAAAGACCTCCAAAGAAGGAGACTCCACCACACTCCTTGGCAGCAAATTCCACTGTCGAACAGCTCTTACTGTCAGGAAGTTCTTCCCTCCCCCCAATGGAATTTGCTTCTCAATAAAAATAAATGTTCATGCATGATTAGCTGTATCAGCTGAGGGTGGGGATGTGCATGAGAAAGCATCTTCCACAGCAAAGACAGCAGTGGTGGTGTCTATGCAGAAGAAAATTTCATTGAGTTTACCTGGGAGTAAGTATGTATCACAGGAATGGGAGACCTGCACCTCTCTTCCTTAAATGTTGCTGGACTACAACTCCTGTCACCATTTAACCATGATGGCTGGGGCTGTTGGGAATTTGGAGCCAAACACATCTGGAGCGCCATAGATTCCCCATCACTGGTGCTTCAGATTACGGCCTTGGATGCAAACGCAGTCTCCGATCTTCCCCTCTCTGCGTAGCTTGAACAACAGGCTACACATCCAGCTGTTAATTATTACAGATGCCAATGCCAGGTAGAACTCGGTTTATAAGGAAGGTTTGAGATAATTGTCTGCTCCACCCAGAACAACAAGGTGCACTTTTGAAAGCAAACCTAATGGATTTTTGCAGCGTCCCTCACATGAACCCGTGCCAAAAATTAAGAGAGAGCATTATGGGGGAGAGGACTGACAACGTGGGAGAAATCTGACAGAAGTAGCTGCAGGTTTTAGGGATACCTCCGGGAAGCCTATTGCTCGTCTTGTGGATTGAGCTATTGAACACCACAGTGGATTCTCGTTATCTCTGTAATACTGCCAGGTTTAACAGCGAGGGCCGGTTTCCGACCAAAATTAAACGCTATTAAGTCCAACTGATTTCCACAAGTGAGTTAAATGCATCCCTCATTCTCTCCTATTGAATTTACAAGGGAGTGGAGTGGGGAAGAAAAGGCACACATCCTGCTCTGATAAGGATCCCCCAGTTGTTTCCCTTTCAAGGGTCTGATCAGGTCAACTCCTCTTTAGCGATACTGCGACATCAGTATTCACCAACCATGCCCTGCACCCTGAAGTCACTGGGATTTGAAAAGTGCTTAGCGTTGGGCTGAATTGTGTCTTTGCGCAGAAACAATATCCATCAGCTGTTCAAAATATACACAGAAAAACAGTTAAATCTACCTCTGAGTCATTTCACTGTCAGAGTAATGAAGTAAATGGCTTTTGAATTGTTATTGTCTATCTTTCAAAGAAGCATCAGAAAGTACAGTGTGCTATTATTAAACCTAGACAGATGCAATAACATTGTATTAAAGTCGTAGCATAAAATATGACATTTCTTTTTTTATTCACCCCCCCCTCAAAAAAGACAAGTATACTAAGGATTGTTTGTGCCCACCTCCACAAAGTTATCCTTATTGAAACACACTTTTGAAAAACAACACACAAGTGGGATAGATTTGTGTGTTTATTTAAAAAAAAGTATGCTGTTAATACTTTCATCTGATTTCCCTTCAGCACTCCACCAAGGCCCATGCAAACTATTCTCTAATTTTGATTCTCTATTTTTTAAAGCAGTATATTTGACATAGCCAATCAACATACATCAATATAGGTTAAAGAACTAAAAAAAAAAATCCAAGGCAAAAACATAGGCTGAACATGAACCGGCAAGTAGCTGTTAGAAAGCAATGCGGTCTGGGACCGCATTAACAGAAGCTGAGTGCCAAGATCATAAGTAAGAACAGGAGAATCGGACAGTTTCAGTTTCTCCTAGTTTCTCATTTTCCCCAGTCATGAATTCAGTTCTACACATTTCCAAATCAGCATGCTATTTTTTAAAAAGCAAAGAAGTCCTCATAAATATTTGCTTACAGTAGGCTTCCCAGAGGTATAATTTTTGGAAACAGTATGCTTGTGGTCTCATTCACCAGTTCTTATCTTCTCAGTCTTTGTTTCCCCACAATGTCATTAGATCCAACTAGTGGTTTCATTTACAGGTAAATCCATGATGACATCATTGCATCCGGTGCAGGGCCATGAAATCATCACCATCAAATTCTAAATTGCCTCGGCCAATCAGATTAAAATGGCAATGTGGGCAAATGAGGCTAAGGGCTGTGAGGGCAAAAAGGACAAGGAGAAAGAGGACATCCAAACAACAAGAAGGTGTTTGCAGCGAGTGCCAGAAACAGCTGAAAACAAGAGGCTTCTGGAAAGGCATGAAAGGAAACACAAAATAAAGTGAGTCATTTTGGCTCAGCACTGCTCTGTTAGGACAGCTAACAGGAGCTGTCTTTTTTGAAGATTTTAGAGACAGTGAGAATTTGTTGGGCTTATTGTGATGGATGTTTCAGTACAGCACAGGGCAATTCGCCTGCTTAAGTAAAGAAGAATGGATTTCACACTCTTCCTAATACATCCACACACATTTCTGGTACTAGATGTTTCCAACTGTGTTTTCCTTCAATGGATGTTCTTCATTCTAATCTATACACACTGAATACTTATGTGATGGTTCTATGCAAATCTAAGTACTTCAGCAAAGCAGTATTTGCCAACCTGCTGCTGTCCAGATGTTATGGGCTACTGCAGCTTCTCCCAGTCAGGATACCTGTTATATTAGACAGGTTTTGATGGTGTTTCCTTCATTTTTGCTTCTCCACCATACCTCACCCAAGTGCCTGAAACTCAACATCTTCAAAACCACTTGAACACAGGAAGATGCCTCATTCCCAGCCAGACTATTCATCTACCAGCATAGTGTGATAGGAATTTTGAGGTCTTACATATATGTTAAATGTTCATAAGTGTACCAACCAAGCACATACATAGATCAGCACAGGAAGACCGACCTGGAACCATTTTGATTCCCAAACTGTCCCAAACTGACCAAATGTTTTTTCTGCAAGGTCAAAGGAAAATGGAAAAGCCTCCCCATTGTCTTTTCCTTCACAAATCCTGTCTTAAGGGTATGTCTGTGTTTGAATAGGGTGTGAGCCTGTGACCTGGCCCAGGAACTAAGTATTTATCATTACAAAAGACTGGCCAGGCTCCCCAGGCAATCCTATCAAGTAACCTGCCAGACAGGAGATAAACAATGACAGGAGAAAAACAACATTCAAATTTCTGTTTTAAGACCGCCTTTTCTGTGATGTAGGTATGATGTATCTGAGGGGTGGTCTTAGGTTACACCCCTTCTGTGATGGATGGATGTATGATGTTTCTGGGGGTGGTCTTGATCTACAGGGTGGCAATTTCAAAAGTCTTTATAAGGCCTTGCGTGCCATTTTGGGGGGTTCTTCTTCCTCTCCTGCAGGTGAGGGGAGCACCCTGTTGCAGCAGTTCAATAAAGATCAAGCTTACTAGCTGCTTTGCTTCCCAGTATTCTCTGGTTGGCCTCTGTTATCTTCTCCTACTAATAGGGAACCTATGTAAGGACTCTATATGGGCTCTTGGGTACCCCATAAGGGAAAAGGGCAATTTTTGTTTACAACAATAGCCAACCCTGACTGGTAGCAGCTCTCCAGAGTTTTGGACAGGGAATCCCTCCCAGCTTCACCTGGAGATGATGGGGACCTGCTGTATGCAAAGCTGGTACTGAGCTATGACCCTTATCTAAATTCAGCAGAGGCCTGGGGCTGGTGACTCTGCTGAACAGATGCAAGGTAGTGAGGGCAAGGTTTAGGTTGAAGCAGTAGGTGGGGAACTGTGTGCTTAAGCTTTATTCTTCCCAGAACTTTTCACCTCAGGGAAATATGGCTGGGGAGAGGCTTAGTACAGACTCCCAGGCCTCTAACTACCGGGCTACAGCCACATCCTCCAGGCTCTGCAGAGTCCCTCCTTAAAGCAGAGGCTCTTGGAGGTGTCCCCCTCCTCACACCCTCTCCCCCTCTGGAAATATTTCTCAGGCGAGAGCCTTCCCAAGGCAGATGCCTTCCATTACCAACTCCAAATACATTAAAGAGAAGCCAAGGGAGAAGAAACAGCATGGGCTGCAGTAAACACTGAATGTATCATAAGGAGTGACAAATAATTACATGCATCCTACCTCATTTGATTAAGAATCTCTCTGCCCCTCCTCTCCCTCTCCCTCTGTCCCCCATTTGAAAAAACAACAACAGCCACAAAGCTATCATTAAAAGAGAACCCAGTAGTTCTGACACATCTGGCAAAAAAGGAGAGAGATGCATTAAAAATTCCTCAAGAACAAATAAATTACATTCACATAGCTACTCTGAGGCCATGCTGCTTTACAGCACCTCCCAGGGAATCTGTGCTGTATTAACTAAAGGGTTTAAACCAACATTTGTCCTCTTGAATAATCTCCTTATCATGGCTCTCTCCTCCTCCTCTTCCGAAGGGAAATATGGTGAACCCTTGTAGCTTTCTTGTCTTCAGTTTCCTGATTACAAGATCCCAAGTGTCACGCAGTGGATTACCCTTCATAACCGGAGCGCTGCCCCCCCCCAACACCTTGCTTGTCTTTCAACTTGTCCAGTGTTACTTAAATGGAATTATCTGTCGCAATCCGTATACAGAATCTGCCTAGCCCACTTATCTCAAGTTTCTGTATGTCACCTAACAGATTATCCTTTTTAATCCATACATCGAATCTACATAACATATGTCTTTAATTCACAGGCTCTGATGAGCTATAGTATCACTGAATGGATTATTTCTCTTAATCCATTATTGGCAGTTGTAAGAGCGCTCCCAAAGAGAACCCACTGCCCCATCTTGGTGACACTAGCATACAAGGGTTTAGTTTTCAGCAGACTAGAGGCCTGTCATATGTTAGACACAGCTTGACATAAGTACCTGTTACTGATGTCCTCCACGCTCCACGATACAGAGCTATACTGTTCAAATAAACGTCTATATCAGGCCAAATGTGATTTAATGAACCAAGATTAGGCGTGTTGAGGCCACAATTCTGGGGGTGTTCCTTTTAAATCTGGAGTTACCGCAGTGACATTTTCCAAGTCAAAACCAACTGTAAGCAGGTGAGACTGAGGGTCAATTTCGCCCCAGTAATACGAAACTTTCTAGTTTGGTGAAACCTATGACTTGGGAGGCAAAGGTACCCTTTGAGCCAAACTGCACATTACAATGGAGATCTGCAATGGAATCTCCCAAACCTACTTAATTCATACTTTCCGAAACAAAACGTGAACCGAAGCACCAAAATCCTTTGAATTTCGCACTGCTGTAAATTTTGTGAATAAGTTTTCCATCTAAGCAATGTATAGAAAAACACATATACTATGGTAAAGTGTGTATACAAATGTACACACAAACATATAAATACACACGCATACAGTGGTACCTCGGTTCCCGAAGGGCTTAGCTGATGAACATTTCGGCTCCTGAATGCTGCAAACCCAGAAGTAAGTGTTCCGGTTTGCAAACATTTTTCAGAAGCCAAACCTCCGTTTCGGCTGTCAGCATTGTTTCCGGGGCCAATCAGCCAATCAGAAGCCGCGTCTTGGTTTTCAAACGTTTTGGAAGTTGAACGGACTTCCAAATCGGATTGAGTTCGAGAACCAAGGTATCACCTGTGTGTGTGTTTGTGTATTCATGAAAATAGCATACAGAAGTGCATTATGCATATTAAGATAAATTGTACTAAAATGTTGATGCAATTTCATTAGGACTTTATTTTTAAAAAATAGCAGACTGTTGTTGAAATATGGAGAACTGAACTCAAAATGCTTTTTTAAAAATGAGATATTGAAATTGACAGATCTTCCCACCACAATTAAGAACAGCTATGGTGTATGTGTTGAATCGGACTGGGGACAGCAGAATAAGGAGGAGGGGGCAACTGTTCTGGCTGCAATATTTTCCTGATGAAGATTATCCCTCCCAAGAGCTGCTATTTATCCATCTGAGAGAGAAAAGACAGACATTTGCTTTGTGCCTCCCCACATTTCAACTTTAATGTGGGGTTTTGATCCAAGATAATTATTCACTTGGGGGGGGGGCTGTTCTACCACCTCAGTCTCCCCCCGCCCCCGCTATGTGGGAAGTTCCCTTTCTTTGCTTCTAAGTTGTTTGTAGAACATAGACACACAGGTGTGACTGGGGATGTTTAGCTACTGGGCTCATTCTAGAGCAGGGATGGCTAACCTATTGCCCTCCCCATGTTGTCAGATTCCAACTCCCATCAGACCCACCCGCAATGGTCAGGAATGTTTGTGGCACCACCATCGAAAATGGGCTCAATCTTGAATATTGCAAAATAGAATATTAATGCATTTGGTGCTACGTTAATATATTTGCTAAATTCTGGTATGATTTCATCCTGTGGGTAGAACTGCCTGTGTTCTACAGAAATATAGAAAGTTGGCAGTTTTCCAACCTGGCAAAGGGGGACAAACAACAGAGCAGTCTGATAGGTTTATATGCCCATTATCACTGGCAAAGTTCAAACTAAGACCAGCATCATTTTTTTTGGGGGGGGGGCAGGGGAATGAAAGCAGTCCAGTGATGGCTAGATGAGCCTCAGATATGTAGACTGGAGAGCAAACTATACACACCAAGTAGGTTTTCACACCTAGCAGATCTGAAATATCAAGGCTTCACTAATAAATATGGAAAACATTGCTGAACATGAATTGTCACTGTGAAATTCATCACATATGATGTTTACAGTGATTTTTCCATTTGTCTCTTTCGCACACAAATCCAGAATTGAAACAAGAAGTTCCTGATAGACTCTCTCATTCGCTCTCACCGTTGTAAGCATTTCCTTCCTTTTGAAAACTATTAAAATTGCAAAGCTGTGCAGGGACAGCGATGATCACATTTTTGGGTAAACATGCATAGGACTGAGCTATACGATGCCTAGTGTGGTGGCAACCAAATTGTGGGGAGAAAGAAAACAGCCTTCACCTACGATGCGCGTCGATCTGTGTTTATGACTAATGTATAATTCAGTGATAAAGACAAAAAAATCCAGGCAGCACCATCCAAAATCGTTCTCAAGTAACTCTGCACAGGTGAAAAAACATTCTCACAACATGTTTCCCCCCATTCCTGCTTTGGAAATTTCCCTTGAAGATGTCCTGGTGCCAGCTTGCCTACTGCATGCCAATAACCTCGAGAGCAGAAACAAATTCCGAATTTCTTTTCCAGGAATAATTGGCAGCATCCACACAACATGTTTTCACAGGAATCCCATCACAGGAATCATAACTGAAACATGAAAACACACCACACTCCTCCAAAGGATGAAATCTCAATATGGAGCGTAGTTATCAAATGGATTGACAGGAGGGATACTCCTGCCCTGGGATATATATTTTCAGGAACCAACCTATATTTTCTGATTGTATTTTTCTTCCTATTGCAAATATTTATACTGTATCTAATATTGTATTTTATATTGTTGTAACCTACCCTGGAACCATAACGTGAAAGAGCTGGTAATTAATGATGATGATGATGGTGATGATGTAATAATAATAATATGTCTGGCTCCAACCCATTATTTCCAATGCAGGTTTTCTTGGCACAGAGATTGGTCCACTTTCTGGGTTTCTCATGCTCTCTTGCCCCATTGGGATTCAGCACAGAATGCTGAGCAAGGTGAGCAAGAAATCACAGCTATATCATCTAAAGGAATGACAATAGTGAGAAGGCCTTGCTCTGGAGCCTCTCTGATCTTGCTCTTTCCATGACAGCATTGCAACCACTGAAGAAAATGTTCTCAAGGCACAGTCTAACCCCCCACTAAGCTTGTCTGGTATAGCTTAACCTCCACTAACAAGATCTTGAGGTCAAGCAGTTTCTCCCCACAGTAATTCACAGGCCTTTTCTCACCTATCATAGGAATATTTGAAATAGCTTGGTGACATGGGGTTGTTTTCCAAAAATGCGGCTCTCCAAATACTTGAGTGGAGATGACAACTAACGAAGAACCAAGGTAAGTGGATTCTAGAGGTGTGCATCAACACCGTGTGTGGTCCAAGTTATGAAGGGAACGGGGATGGTGCAGGTGAGGTTTTTCCTATCCCCAAATCAGATGGTGAAGTCAACAAGGCTTGCTGAATCAGGTCAGAGTCTCCCCAATGTCCTGAATCACTCTGTGGACAGAGGCATTCCCAAAATCTGCATTTTGTTAAAATAAAGGACTGCAGTGTGTGTTTTTTAAGGCGAAACCAATTTGACTAAGGAAACACCCTGATCTCAAGTGAGGGAGGCTGGAAAGGTGGGGGAATATTTCATTTTGATGGTTTTGAACACATGCAAATTATTTTCCCAGGGCACCCCAATCACAGCAATTTGAAGAAGCAATGTTTGATGTAACTCATTTGTTCCTTTTTATTCTAACCCCTTTCTGTTTTCCAGCAAACAGCGATTTTTAATTACTTGCTTTCCATTCCATTTCTTTACATTTCTTTATGTTTGTGTAAACTTCTCTTAAAGTCCCCTGTCCCCAGGTGATGTGACTGTGTGTTCATTTGTTGCCTTATTATTATTATTAATTTCCAGCTGGTTTTTCTCCTGGTCTTGTTCAAAGTTTCCTCCTCCTCTTTTTCTCTTTTGAGTGTTCCTGTGATTTCAATACGCTGAATTCTTTTCGGCCAGTATTATTAATATTTGTAATATAGATTTCTCTCGTTCCCCACTCAAGGTCTAGTACGTTCCCTCCTCATTCAGCAAACCCTCCTTGCCTCTTAAAGGAAGACAAAAAGTTATGGCTATTTTAAGATTCTCCATTATAGTCAATTTAGAGAGGGGTGGGCAGAGCTTCGGATTTGACGTATATGATATGAATGCAACTAACAAATTGAACTGGAAACCACACAGAGTGGAACTGAAACCGACCGGGTTGATTCTTAATGCTACAGATACAAGATGAATCTTGTGGCCCAGTATACACCTCTAGTGGACTCCCCTCTTAAGTTACCAAGGAGGAGGAGATGTCAATGAGACCCCTGTAGGCTAGCAGAGCCTTCTTTTTTCAGTCTCCCATTCCCCCCTCCCCCTTTTGGCTCATTTTTCTAACTTATTTGGAAGTAGATGAGGAAGGAGTTTGGGGTGGGAGTCAGTGTGGGTTTTTTTGGGTTTTTTTGAGGGGCGAGTGGGTAAGGTATACACACCCATCCCTACAAAAGGCTTTAGAACTCCAGCACTGCACACATTCCAGGGCAAAGAAATCTCAATGCCCAAGGTGTCTGGTGGCTGTTTTTCCAAAACGGCAACTGCCAAGACAAATATATCAAAGAATTAATTAAAACTTTGGAGCTGGCGAGCTTGTAATAAATAACCTCGTATTCATGGAGAAAGAATGAAGAAAGACTTCTTTCCAATACACGTGTGATGGCTGCACACACCGTTGTGTTGTTTCAAGAAATACAGCTGCAACGTGGCTCAGCTCAGGCTCATTTTCTCGTTCCTGCGCTCCAGGTGGTGGCATGAGCGCCCCATGCCAGGGACCTGAAGGGTCAGCCTGGCAACCTCCTTCCTTCTCCCTCAAAATGAAAGTAAAGACCAAAGCAATCTACCTACCTACCTACCTACCTGTTTTAATAATTTATAAACTGCTTAATATAGAAAATCATAGTGGCATGAATGGATGAATTTGCCAATGATGTGCCAGAGTTGTTGCTGCTGCTGCTGCGACCAGTGTTCGGGAGCTTCCTGGGCAAAGCACTTTCTGTTGTGCCACCCTCATAGGAAGAGAGGAAGCTGCCTAACACCAAAACAAACTTTTTCAGCCAGAGGGCCACATTCCTTTATAGGTGACTTTCAAGGGGCCACATTACAGTGGTGGGTGGGGCCAGAAGCAAAAGTGGGAAAAGCAACACATGCAAATTTGGCCTTTGTCCCAGAGGCTAGTTCTACACATACGCACACACCCCTCACTATCCTACAACCAGGCAAGCTAGAAGCATTATCAAGGACGTCTTCCAGCTATCAACTACCCTCAAGGAAAGTGCAGTGCAGGGTCAGGATGAGAGGCCTGGGCTGGGGTGAGGGGGTTTGCAGCTGGGGAAATGGGTGTTGTTTGGAAAGTCCCGGAGGCCAGACAGAGGAACTTGGAGGGCTGCATTTGACCCCTGAGGCCTGTGGCTTCCCCATCCTTTATGGTAACACAGCAACGTGATGCACATCAAAACAAAAGCATGCTCGAGTCAGCAGCGTTCCCGACTTGAAGCCGTCCTAACTCTGCAGGTATGGCTGAACTCTTGCCTTTTCTATAATGGCCTCAGATAAAGATGTAAAATGATGGGCTGCTTCACAAATGCAAGTTCATGCTCCCTGGATATAGCAGAATTAAGTGATGGCTTGCCTGTGCAAATGATTAAATGATCAAATCCTACGAACAGAACAGTCACACCTCACCCAGGGTCAAACAATATTTTGCAACAGTAGCAGATGACAGGCAAGCACGAAATTATGTACGGTGTGCAGGTTTCTTTCAAAATACTAGAACCTGAGCACATCCAGTGAAGATGAACATTGGAAGATTGAGGAGAAACTAAAGTACTTTACCATTACGGGGTTTGTTCCTACAACATGTAGCAATGGCTTCCATCTTGAATGTTTCTGAGCGAAGGCTGGACAAATTCAGGCAAGAGAACGCTGTCGACGGCTACTAATTGCTCTGTATAAATTGCTCCCAATATTGAGAGTCAGTATGACTCTGAATACTAATAGCTGGGAATCACAAATGGGGATAGTGGTTTTGTGCTCATGTCTTCCTCATGTGCTTCCTATGAACATCTGGCCAACCACTGTGAGAACAGGATCCTGGGCTAGATGGGCCCTTGGCCTGATCCAGAAGGGCTCTTGTTATGAGTGTCAACTGGGGTCAGTTTGCATGCACTTCCTGCATGTGGATGAAGTGCATAAATAACATTCTTCCACCTGTAACCTCTCCTACCACAGTGCGCACAGAATGGTGACCTGCAAGAACTCCAGTTATTTATTTATTTGTGGCAGCAGGTTTATGGTGCCGGAGCATCAAATCCACTTTAACCAGATGCTGAACATCTACCAGGCTAAGTTCAAGGTGTTAGCTTTTGGCTCATAAAGCCTACATTGCTTGGGATGGGGATAACAGAAAGATCATCTTACACCTTATGTACCCCATCGGTCACTGCACTCTGGCATGTGAAGGCCTCATGCAAGATACCACCTTTATTGGGACGTCCATTCCACAAAATGTAGGAATTGGGTCTTCAAGCACTGTGGCAGATACCCCTTTGGAATTCCTGCCTGCTAAATATTAGGCAGGCACCTGATCTGTTAGTCTTTCTGGCACTCACTGAAGAACTTCCACAGCCTGCACCTGTATGTTTTTTTAAGATCTTTTAAGTATTTGCTTTTTAATTGTCTTACTGCTTGTCGCCTGCCACCCTGGGCATGGTAGATACTTAATCCATAACTTCACAGTCTGCATCTGACACTATGTGACTGAAACCTACGCACCCACAAAAGACCAACCGCATGGAAATGGGCACCATAGCTTTGCTCCTGGGATTTTTCATCACAGTAGAAGATGCAGCACTGTCTTCTAGATGAGAACAGACTAAAGGGTGCAATCCTGTGCTCACTACAGCTCCTGTTATAAACACCAACTAGACACTTTTCCAAGCATGTGACAAGTGGGTCATCTAAATGCAGCCTAGACCCTCCTGCATCTCACCATGCTCTTGAGAGGTCTTCTCCAGACTTCCCACTCTCCTGTTTCTACTGAGAGCAGCTTGTACTCCCAGACCCCACACAGGGACAAGATGCTGTGGACTGATGGAGAGATGCAGGCAGCCTCAGCTGCAAAAAGAAGGCCCTGCCAAGTTTTGGCATGCTCAGAAGAGCAGGATTGGCCCTGAAGACATTGCTCCAGCGAAAAAGTGCAGAAATGGAAAAGAGCAAATGACGGCATGCTTCGTTTGCGCTAATTCAACTCACATATATTGCAATGCATTTTTAATCTCCCCCCCCCCACACACATTGCATCCCTTCAGGTGATAGAAACGAGGTTTACCTTTTATTTCTCCAAAGTTCCCTGATCCCATGGCAAGAAGCTTGTCTTTCCAATCTTTTGATAGTAGCTTTTCAATACTGGGGGTTTCTGAATGAAGAGGAGAGAGAGAAAGAGGGGAAAAATGTAAGTGAATCAACATGACTGACGGCACAATGGAACTCATTAAAAGTCTATCTGCTAAAAATAAGAGCTACCCTATCCTGGACCCCAGTTCATAATGACTTCATCAACAAACTGATAAGAGGGGAGAGAATGAAAAAAAAAGAATGTGTTTTGTCACCTGCTGTTTCAAAATCATTAGCTTTTTCCTCTTACTGAACAAAGCCATTCCATATGACAATGGGCACACAGAACCCTGGCGCTCATTGTTTTTCAATTTAGAGAACAAGTTTCTGCCTATAATGGATGCTTGTCAATTTAAGGGTGTCTGTATGCAGGAGATATATATATATATATATATATATATATATATATATATATATATATAATGTTGATAAAATGCAGAGTGGTGGTGGGGGGAGAGGGAAAATAAATAAAAGGCAAAGAATTAGCGCCTAAATCTGCTACATGTAATTATATCCCTCGGTGTGTTTACAATTACATCCACTTTACAACGTGTTTAAACACAGTGTGGTGGTAAGCACGCTGTGGCAAGACACTCCCCGCCCCCAGTAACACACACAAAAACACACAGCCAACAAATAATAACAATGGGGCAAAGTTCAGGATGATAAATGCTTTGCGAGGATTGAAAAATCTGGGAAGAAGACTGAAAGGAGTCCTACGAGGTATAAGCACAGCAGAAGAGTTCTGCTATATCAGATCAAAGGTCTACCTAGTCCTCCAGAATCCCCTCTCCCACAAGAGCCAGCAACAGTGGACCTACGTTTTTTTTGGGGGGGAGCTTGTAACTTAAACTATCATGGCACAACCAGCAATGAGGGTCTAGGGAAGCACTGTTAACTTCTTCAATGGGGTTGTTCCAGGACAGATCACCACACCTTTACAACATCTATGCTACCGACTCTCAAACTCTGGGACTGTTGAAATATATACAACAAAATATTGATCAAATTGAGTCATGCGACTCTAATTGGGTCTACCAGACCCAAAAAGGTTAAGCCACGTGGGCTAAAGTCTCTTCCAGGGTCCCTCCAGGACTAGGGACCCTGAAGCTTAAGCTTCACTAGTTCCACAGTAGATCTGTCCCTGGTGGCCAGTCAAATGCAAGGGTTGGAGGAAGCAGCCCTGTCCTGCTGTGGCTGCCCAGCGACTGGCATTCAGTGGCAGGTTCTTCATTGGAACCTGGAGGTTTCCATGCAGCTGTCATAACTAATAGCCACTGGCAGATCTATCCTCCAAAACTTACCTAATCCTACTTTTAAAAGCCTTCTGAGCTACTGTTTAGGGAAGTTTTTAATGATTGATGTTTTAATGTATTTTTAATCTCTGTTGGAAGCCACCCAGAGGTGCTGGGGAAACCCAGCCAGATGAGCAGGGTACAAATTAATTATTATTATTATTATTATTATTATTATTATTATTACTGTCAATCACTCTTTTCACAGAGTCATAGAACTGTAGAGTTGGGAAAGACCCCAAGAATCATCTACCTGTAGTCCAACCCCCTGAAATGAAGGAATCTCAGTTGAAACACCCATGACAAATGGCCATCTATATTTTTGTATTATTATTATTATTATTATTATTATTATTTATTATTATTATTATCTTTTAAAAATGCTTCTTATAACGTTGCATTTTAAGTCGTCGTAATCCCCTCTGGGACCCCAGGGTGAAGGGCAGACGATAACTTATTATTATAATAATGCATCTTGTGGCAGTGACTCCTGTTTAAAAAAGAAAGTGTAGAAGAATTATAGAATCGTAGAGTTGGAAGGGACCCTGAGGGTCATCTAGTCCAACTCCCTGCAATGCCGGAACATGCAGGTGGCCCATCTGAGGATTGAACCCACAACCCTGACGTTATCAACACCATGCTCTAGCCAGTATAACTATACGTAGAAGAGCTCCACTGGATCAAACCAAGGGTCTATCTACTTCTCACAGGGGCCAACAAGATGCTTCAAGGATACCCAGAAGCAGCACAAGAAAACCAATTTATTTGTTAATTTCATATCTACATATATCACTTGCTTTAAATATATACTTTCAGAATTTTCAGACAAGAGTGGATATCTATCTGTGCGTGTATGTGTGGGGGGGGTTTAATATTTATAACTCTTGCTTTTTGCCTTGGCTTTTTTTGTGCAGATTTTTAATGCATAAGTAAATACAAATGCTAATACAACCCAGAGGATGTTAAACTCTGTTCCAAACAATGTAATTGTATATTCTTGTCAGCATTTAGAAGGGTGCACAATTACAATAGCTTTCAATCCCGCGATTAGCGCTGCATTCAGTTCGAAAATGGAGTGTACTAAAAGATAAGTGCTCCAGTATGTTCCATCTAAATAACAATAGCCACCCTTACTATCTCGATCTAAGACATATAACTGCCATTCTCCCACATTTGTGCTTATGTGTATTTTGGTGCCGCCATTTGTTTACCCCCTACTAGGAACGGAAAGAGAGTACATGTTAACTTTTCAAAGGGACCGTCTGGCCTAGAGACCATGCAATTATTAGCAACTGGTTAATTTCCCCCACTGAAATAAAAAGGCATTACAAGGATCCTTCATTGTCTTGGCTGGCTAATTTTGCTGAAGTTTTTCTGCCTGCTCCCTCCCATGCCAGCAACATACTCTCAGGAGTCAGTGACACAGCTCAAGTCTCAGGGCAGGACTGATGTGGGCAATGTGTGGACATTTGCACACTGCCCTGCCCATATTAGTCCTAACACAGAGAGCCCCCAAGCTGGTAACATGGAAGTGCAAGCATGTGGGACTGACTGCTGGCTCATCCAGCCCATGAGTTGTCTGCTCTGACTGATAGCAGTAATCAACCCCAGGGTTTGAGGCCCCTGACCTCTAGCCTATGGGTTTTCAATTCATGCTGCCTACCCAGTAGGGTGGGAGATAGGCAACCTATATCCCTCCAGTTGGTGTTGGGTTACAACTCCATCCACCAAGGCCAATGATGACAGAATGATGGTGAGTTATAGTCCAACAACATCTGAAGGTCCTCAAGTTCCTCATCCCTGCACTAGATTATGGGTCTGGTCAGGTTTTCATTTGGTTGTTTTGCTCCAAGAGGCTACATCCGTCACACAGCTCAGTAGTAGAGATGAATATAGGGTTTGAAGGCACTTAACACAGACAGCTTCTGCTTCAGCTTTCTAGACACTAGGAATGGAGACCCGTTTATTGCGGTGCACTGAATTATTTACTATAGATGGGGAAGACCCAGATTTAAACACCCAGCATGAAACTGACTGGGTAGCCTTGGTCAGCCAAACCACACCTAACTGACCTTAGGACTGTTGTCATAATTACAGTGGTACCTCAGGTTAAGAACTTAATTCATTCCGGAGGTCTGTTCTTAATCTGAAACTGTTCTTAACCTGAGGTACCACTTTAGCTAATGGGGCCTCCCGCTGCCGCACAGCCACACAATTTCTCTTCTTATCCTGAAGCAAAGTTATTAACCTGAGGTACTATTTCTGGGTTAGCGGAGTCTGTAACCTGAAGCGTCTGTAACCCGAAGTACCACTGTACATCCTTGTCTTAAATGCCGTAAGTGGTCAGTGAAGCAGGGGAACTTATCTGACCTCCTGTCAGTGGCATTTATGTGGTTTACTGGAAGGAAGAGCAGAGAAGCAGCAGCAAGGTTGTCCCATTACAAACTTGCCGGTGGCAGCACCAGGTGGGAGGCTGGATAAGCGCCACCGCACTGACTCATTGACTGCTACTGGTAAATGGTTACCTGGGCATAGGTGGTATAATAAGGCTAGCTTTGGGGCATGGCTTTTGGGCACAGCAGTCCAAATTATAGGAAGGCAGTGTTGTTGTTGTTTAGTCGTTCAGTCGTATCCGACTCTTCGTGACCCCATGGACCAGAGCACGCCAGGCACTCCTGTCTTCCACTGCCACCCGCAGTTTGGTCAGACTCATGTTTGTAGCTTCGAGAACACTGTCCAACCATCTCGTCCTCTGTCGTCCCCTTCTCCTTGTGCCCTCCATCTTTCCCAGCATCAGGGTCTTTTCCAGGGAGTCCTCTCTTCTCATGAGGTGGCCAAAGTATTGGAGTCTCAGCTTCACAATCTGTCCTTCCAGTGAGCACTCAGGGCTGATTTCCTTAAGAATGGATGTGTTTGATCTTCTTGCAGTCCATGGGACTCTCAAGAGTCTCCTATTATACCTAACTTACTCCTATTCCAAACTCCTTTCAGGAGTGGGAGTCCTGGCCCCCTTCTGGTCTCCCAGAACACTCCTTTTTTGGGACTTACCCTAACCTTGACTCAGCCAGCTGAGCCCTGGCTGAAGACCTACACTGGTGTAATCTCTGGCTGAGCAGAGGCGAGGGACTTCAGCCAACTGAGCAGGAGAAAGACCGATCCCAAACGACACTCATCCTGGTGGATCTTGGGTTTGGATCGCTCCCTAAATGTCTGCTTAGCAGCAGACATACTGTAAGTGTTATACATGAAATGTGTAACATTTTGTACCTTGAAAATTACTACAGAAATTATTAATAGTCACATAAGAGCACTTTGCTTTAAGTAGGCTTGGGTCCGCCTGTTATTTACCCCAAGTTAAGAAATCACCAGTCAACAGCAACTTGTAAATGCTAAGTCGACTGGATTTTAAAAGACACAATTTATATGAAGATGGCTGTAGCTCAGAAAGAGAGCACAAATGCTTTGAATGGAGAAAGTCCCAGATATGCTCCCTGGTGTGTCTAGGTGGGACTAGGGAAGACCATTGAAAATCACTGCCAGCCATTGTAGTGGTCTGAGATTCAGTATAAGGCAATTTCCTAGGTTCTTGTATGTCATTAGTGTGCAGGACACTGTACAGAACAAGCTGGAACCTCTACGTATTTCTTATTAAAATGCTGTCCCCCTGAAAGGTGGTGCATAAACTATGCAACAAAAGCCTACTTTCCCCCTAAAAACAAAGGCCTACACAGCTAACAATATGCTTAAAATAAACAAAAAGCATTAAATAAAACTCAGGATGGGGCGAACGAAAAGCACCGTAAGCCAGCAGAATTCAAAACTTTGGCAAAAGGCACTTTCAAATATTACACTTCCCCGCAAAAACAATGGAAGGCCAGGGATGAGGAAGCCAGGTGGGCTGTCTTTGGAAAGGTATTCCACAACTGTGCTGCCATGCCTGAGAAAGATGTAGCCTGTGTTTGCCAACCTTCCATATCTAAGGCAGTGGTGATTTGCTGATCCAAGCATTCAGAAAGTCTATATAAGATTGATTATTCCCCCTGTGCCTCACTAACAAATAGACTGTATTTTGCTAGTGAATACTTCATCAAGAGTTAAAAAGAAAACCCAACAATCCTGAATAGGTTATCTAAAACATTGCTATTTTCTTTCCCCCCCCCTTTCTGCTGTTCCTTAAAAAAAACAAAAACCTTGAGTAGTAAGTAAACAGGCCAGAATACCATGGTATTTGCAGTAGAAGACTGTCAGTCATTAAAAGCTAACAAACCTTTGCAAAGCAGGAATGCAGCAATAGAAATCCATTGTGAACTAACAATAGACCACAGAACCTCCAGGCACCAAAAGCAGACCATTTTACTTCTAAGTCTATTGTCAGCAAAGTCGTGACAAAGCTTTCCCCCTGCAGCTAGACAAAATATTCACCCTAGTGTGCTCATAAAGAAACTGAAGACTTCTGTGTAACTTGCAGAGTTAAAGCAACAGTAGCCCAGTTTGGGATGTCAATAGAAGCCGTTCACCTGCCGCCACCGTACAGATATGTTGGTTACAGATTCGTATTTGCTTTAAAATAAGAAGTGCCCTCAAAACAAGCGGTTCATTCAAGCTAATGTTGGAATAGGCATAGGAAAAATAATTCGAAACCAGGTTTCAACGTGCTCGGAATGTCCTAGACATTATTCATTCGTTAGGTTAGTATTTGTTTGTGCTTATTTTGACATAATTCATATACCACCCAGTCAACAAGAAAAATAACCTCAAAGCAGTTTGTGGAAGACAATGTAAAAACACTAAGAATAGTGACAGAAACACACATTGAAAAACAAATTCACATAAAATGTATCAAAATATAAATGAGATCGGTTGTTTTAAAATAAATATGCATAATAAAATTTCGTGTTAAAATTGCAGGCCTCAGCAAAAAAGTTTTTAGCAGGTGCCGAAAATGGTACAGCAAAGGGTTTTACCTAACATCAATGGGCAGGGAGTTCCAGGGAGTATGTGCTCCCACAGTGAAGGATTGATTAATCACAAATGCCTTTTCAGGGCACAGTAATTCCCCATCCCCTCCCCACTTTACCACTGACTGTCATTTCTGCTTTTCTTTGCCATTCAACTCCTGCTTTGCTGTTTTCTCCTTTCTACACCTGACAAAGAAGATCTCATTTCATGCACCCGACAAAGCGAGCTTGAGTCGCAGATTGTTATGCCATCCTAAACTGCTTGGTCTTTAAGGGGCCACAAGACTCATTCTGCTGTTTTTCCTGTGAAGTATGTTAGGCCTGGAGAGAAAGACCAACCCGGTGGCTCCAAAACATATTTCCCCACAGATCCTTGGCAGATCATTTAACGTTGTTGTTATTTTGGTCCATTGCAGATTGTGATGTGCTGTGCTAGACTTTCAATTGCATTTTTATTTCTCAAAATATTGCATTTCATTATATTGCCATTTCAATCCCACAGGATTCAATTTGCAAGTTTTCTTCAAAGGGAGCATCTGTGGAGCATCTGAACAAAGATTGGGGGCTGCTGGGCCGCAAAGATTGGGTTAGCCAAAGGTTGCCCAGAGAGCTTCATGGTGCCCCTGGGTCTCCTTCTCCAACCACTAGGCAAGATTGCCTCTTTTTAGCCCTCTCCAGTGAAGGCCCCCATTTCTTGGAAGGAAAAGGAAGGCTTTGGAGGTGAGGAACATGCAGAGAAAGAGAAGTTACACCTTCTTTAGCATCCGATGTGAACTCTCCAATTGCTCTTGTATCAGGACATATATTATTTTGACTAATGGGGGGCCTATTCCTCCTTGGCATCCCCCCCCCCCACTGCTTCCACTCATCATTTTTCCCCTTTCTCTCTCCCTCCCTCTCCTTGGCAGCTGTCTCCTCATCATCCCAACAGGTGCTATTAGGCCCCGAACAAAGGCTAAGGCTTTTAAGCCACTGGCTGTTGACAAGTGAAAAGGAAACAACAAATGGCCCAGCACTGCTACTCTCCCCGGGTCACTCAGCCAACGGTAATCGCTATTATTTTTATTTATTAGTTCTGCGGCACTGTCCTCTAACCTGCCTTCGCCCGCCCACCTCCCCTCCCTTCATTCCATGACAGCCAGGAGCATTTTAACTTTTAATAAAAAGGGGGGGGGGAGCTGCGAGCGGCTCCTGAGCAAGCTCTTTCGTTAAAGTGCCTGGCTAATGAATGTTGTCCATTTAGATCTGGATAATTTATGATGTCAGCAAAGTGTGGGTGGGGAGGGGAGTTGGAATCAGAGCCCAGGCATTAGTTGGCGAGCGGAGCTGAGAGAAGAAAAGGGAGGAGGAGGAGGAAGAAGAGGAGAGAGAGAGAGAGAGAGAGAGAGAGAGAGAGAGAGGCAATCTGAAAGATAATTCAAGAATTCATCATGAATATAGCCTATCCGCCACTGTTAAACTTCCTACCTATCCACATCAGTATGCTAGTCAAGGAATCCCTATGCACCTCACAAAAAGAAAGACACCTCCAGTCATAGAACTGTAGAGATGGAAGGGACCACAAGGGTCATCTAGTCCAACCCCTGCAATGCAGGAATCTTTTGGCCCAATGTGGGACTCAAACTCATGACCTGAGATTAAGAGTCTCATGCTATTCCAACAGTACTTCGGTCTATGGTAAGGGTTGGGGAGCTTCATCTTTGGGGGCCAAATGTGCCCCCCTCTCTATCAGACCCTCAGGACTATTCTCAAACCACACCGGCCCTTCGCCACACCTTCCTTGAAATGTTTCTGCCTGGCTGGAATATGTCCTTGATTTCTGATTGCACCTGGATGGAGGACAGAGAGGGGTTATGTGAGCACATGTAGAAACTAGCCTACTGTACAAAGGTTCAATTTACACCCATTGTTCCTTCTACTCTTGCCTGTGGCCCCACACCCCTTTGGCCCTAAAATGTTTCCCCACTTCTGGGCTATGAGCAATGTTGCAATCTAGGGTACATGCTTAACTCCGGGATGCTTAACTCGAGAGCCAGTGTGGTGTAGTGGTTAAGAGCGGTAGTCTCGTAATCTGGTGAACTGGGTTCGCTTCCCCGCTCCTCCACATGCAGCTGCTGGGCGACCTTGGGCCAGTCACACTTCTTTGAAGTCTCTCAGCCCCACTCACCTCACAGAGTGTTTGTTGTGGGGGAGGAAGGGAAAGGAGAATGTTAGCCGCTTTGAGACTCCTTAAAGGGAGTGAAAGGCGGGATATCATATCCAAGCTCTTCTACTCTTCTTCTAGTTCACATGGTGCAGCCTCCAATTCCCATTATCCCTAACCATTGGGTATGCTGGCTGGGATGACACTGACTAGTGGGGGCATAGCAGGGTTTGCACCCTTTCCTGGATACTGCAAATATTGAAACTGGGACCTTCTGTATGTAAAGAATGTGCTTTGCCACAGAGCCATGTTTTCTCCTCTTAAAGGAGGCCAGCCTATTAGGTGCAAATATTCCGTACTTGCTTTTCTTGGGATACACAGATCCATAAAATGGTAGAATTTGACCCCACAGAACTCAGCAATTAAGAGATGGCTACTCCACTGTGTATTGCTGTGTTTGTTGGCAATCAAATGTAACACAATTATTTAAATGGTGTGGGGGTTGTTTTTTTTTGTTAGTGGATCACTTAATAAAATTGATTTTTTAAAAAACGCAGAGGGTTTTTGTGTTGTTGTTGTTGTTTTTTTAAAAAAGCTTAGAACAGAAGGTTAAAATCACAATCAAGGAACACATATCAGAATGAAATGCTTTCTAGCCTTCTTGAAAATATGACAGAATGTTTTGCTACTGGAAGTGAGAATTAAACCACACACGCCTGATGCTAAAACAACTCCACATCCTGATCTCCTCTTGCATAACATATGTGAAAACAAAATCGCAATCTTTATTGTGCCAGATGCCGGAAGAGATGAACAATTAAAAAAAAAACCAACAACATCCGCCATAAATCATATCTAGTGAAGAGCAAGGTAGTTTCACAGTAAATCAGGATGTGGGTTTTGTTTTGTTGTTTTTTTTACAGAAAAAATTAGATGGTATTTGCATGAAATCGTAATGTCAAATTAAGTAGAAATTATTAAAGCAAATGTCAGCTTTGAATTTGCTTCAGCAGGGAGGGGGGAAAAAAACCCTTGCAAGATTCGCTCTGAGCTTCTCCACCAAAGTACAGCCCTCCATCTGCTTTGGCAACTTGTTCCATTTGTTTGCACTTGTCACCATCCATGGATTATTAGAATGCATTATTTTGTTTTCTGGCCTGTGTTATTTCCGGTGCAGATAAGGAGTGAAAAAGCAGTGGCTTGCTCTGTTGGGAAGAGCATGAGGAGTTCAAAAGGGAAAACAGAGGCAGCCCCCAAAACGTTTCCAACAGGTTACAACATATGCACACTACATCAAGGATCAGGAGACTCAGGCACAGGCCTATCCTTGAAACTCGTCCCAGGCCACAAACACTGCTCTGCATTGCTTCACAGCCTCCTTACGTGTTTCTGCCTGGCTGGAATGTGCCCTAGAACTCTGGCAATGACTCTTGCCTGCCTGGGTAGAGGACAGAGAGGGCTATGTATAGAAACTAGCCTATTGTACAAAGCTGAAATTAGTATTTGTTGCTCCGCCCACTTCCGCCTCTGGACCCACTTGCCACTAGAACATGACCCCTGAACATTGTCCAGAAGGGAATGCAGCGCTTAGGATGTCTGCCGTATGTTAGCAGGGGTTTCTCTGTTAAAAGGAGAGGAATTCTGCCACTAGAGTGAGACAGAAGATTAAGCAGAAGAAGGGGGGACGTTATGATTGATTTGTTTGCTGCATTTTAATGAAAAGGTTTGCAACAAGCAAGCACACAGGCAGTCTCCCAAAGAGGCATTTCTAGCTCTTTTAGGCTTCTATTCCTCTGAAGTTTCCTCTTAAGACAAAGCCTCAAATTAGTTTTTAATTTCACCTGATGAGAAATTTCACAGGCAATTTTTCACACTCATATGACTGAAAATACCACCCCCAGAAATTGGGAGGTATTTTGGCTAGATGGAACACTTTACATTTGCATTCTATTTTTTTTAAAAAAAAACTTTAGGTAAATTTAAGAGGTGATTGGGTTTCGCAATGACATAATGGCTACCTGAGAGCACCCGCTGAGTTTTTCATCTTTATTCCCACATCAAGAATCACAGAGCCCAGGTAACTAGTTCTGCCGTTCATAGCACAACATCTGTACAATGATTAGAGTTTGGAAAGAACATTAGTTTGGTCTGCATTTTAGCTCAATCCCACCTAATTCACACTTTCCCATTCGACCCAGGAACTGAAACACAGCTATTATTTGAATTTTGCAACGCAGTCCTCCAACCAAACAGTAAGTACAGAAATGCATATAATGGTGAAAATTGTGCATTAAAAATTAAATATTAGTGATTTTTTTTAATGCATTCTAACAGAGAAATGGCTTGCAAAAAAGGCAAAATTGAATACAAAAATGTGTACTTTGGGAGAAATGCACACTAGAACGCCAACAGATTTTCATCACAGAAAAATATTCACACCAGCTGATGAAGAAATGTTGTGAACTGAGCTATATATTGGGAAGGAGGAAGAGAAACTGGAACTGACAGTTATAGTGACTTCAGTTATATGGGCTCTGCTGCTGCAAGATTTGTTTCAGCGGTTCCAACCTCCCTGCCTTAGGTTCAGAGTCCTCTTGAACGCCAGCATCAGACTCAGAATGGAACCCAATCTGGCTCCCAAACCAGATGGGCACTGCAGCCTCTGACTTGGTGTCTGGTCACTTCTAGACTCTAGGGCAGGCATCCCCAAACTCGGCCCTCCAGATGTTTTGGGACTACAATTCCCATCGTCCTTGACCTCTGGTCCTGTTAGCTAGGGATGATGGGAGTTGTAGTCTCAAAACATCTGGAGGGCTGAGTTTGGGGATGCCTGCTCATGACACCCAACATCATGACTAATCACAAACAGACTGCTGAATTGAAACACTTGAACTATATGTCCTGAGATCCCGCATTCCCTGGGCAACTGAACTACACCAGGTCTACCTGTTCACGTGCCTATACATCTCTGCACACAACCCATTGAGAGGTAATAAGTCTGAACGGGCCAATATGCTTGTTACTTGAAAACTTTGTGAAGAATGCTTAGATCAGGGGTCAGCAAACTTTTTCAGCAGTCCCTCAGACCTTGTGGGGGGCTGGACTATACTATGAAAAATAAATAAATAATGAATTCTTATGCCCCGCAAATAACCCAGAGATGCGTTTTAAATAAAAAGACACATTCTACTCAGGTAAAAACACCAGGCAGGCCCCACAAACAACCCAAAGATGCATTTTAAATAAAAGGACACATTCTACTCATGTTAAAACAAGCTGATTCCCGGACCGTCCACAGGCCGGAATGATTGGGCGATTGGGCCGGATCCAGCCCCCGGCCTTAGTTTGCCTACCCACGGCTTAGATAATACTTTAGTTCTAAGAAGGCTGCAAAGGCATATGAGAAAGCAGCCCTTTGCAGGGGACTTGGGTTTGAGTTATGGGAGGGGATGTGCTATCTGAAGGTATTATTTTGTGGTGTTATCCTAACAATTACATTTCAAAAAGCTTAACGTTTGCATAGATAAAGATCAATAGCTGCAACACAGTAGCAGGTGCTTCTACCTCTCATAAACTGCAGCTGCTACAACAATAACCTTTCAATTCCTGGACTGCGCTAGCAAGAAACACTCGTTTAAATTGTTTTTTCTTGCAGTCCAAGCATCTTAGCAAAGAAGTCACATTGAGTGGCATTTCACATATACACAAGTGAGCAGTTTTCAGCCTTTTGGAATAACAACAGCCAAGCAGAAACTAGATGCTATTTAACAACATCAGAATTATAGAATTGGTAGAGCAGAAGGGTAATCTAGTCCAACCCCCTGCAATGCAAGAATATCCTTTACAAGAATATTTGAATTAAGTTACTACATTTTTATGTATCCATTGAATTAAAACAACAACCAGCTGCCCAAGCATTAAATTCATGAAGCACATACACAAGGTATACCTTAAAGGTAAGGTAAAGGGACCCCTGACCATTAGGTCCACTCGCGGACAACTCTGGGGTTGCTGCGCTCATCTCGCTTTACTGGCCGAGGGAGCCGGCGTACAGCTTCCGGGTCATGTGGCCAGCATGACTAAGCCGCTTCTGGTGAACCAGAGAAGCGCACGAAAACACTGTTTACCTATTTATCTACTTGCACTTTGTGCTTTCAAACTGCTAGGTTGGCAGGAGCAGGGACCAAACAATGGGAGCTCACTCCGTCGCGGGGATTCGAACCACCGGCCTTCTGATCAGCAAGCCCCAGAGGCTCAGTGGTTTAACCCACAGCACAACCCGCGTCCCTCCCCCCCCCCATTTTTAACCACAAATAAGAACAAGTGGAAATTGAGAGGCAATAGAAATGTACTCAGTCAGACCTTGGTGTTTCATGGAATAATCTGCACCACAAAGTTTGGGTACAGATAATCTCTGGGTATGAGGAAGCCACACAGTGCCGCAAGCTACCTCCAAAAGGCAAAGTTTCAAACCTTGACCCAACCAGCAGGGGGAGGGCCAAGGAAATCCTTATTTTTTAAAAAAACAAGTACAGAAAAGTCATTAGGTCCTAAGGCCTTCATAAAGAGCCAGATTGCAGCCTGGTTCCTAAAGGACCAGAAAGTTGGGAGCTGAGAGTGTATCTGATGCCACAGACAACAGAGATGGATTTAAGGGAGCGTGATTGGTTTGGTCACACTAGGCATGGAGTCTCAGGGATGCCGCAACTATGCTTTAGAATGGATTGCAAGAGGCAGGGGGCACCGAATTTGCTATTGCACGGGGCACCACTGAAATTTGAGATCTCAAGGTCCACCACAGCTGTAAGGCAATAAAGGATTTGGTGACAGCAGTGACAGTCAAGTCTCTTGCACTGACTATCCAAGCTTTTCCAAAATCACCAAGATGGCAGAGCCGGCCCCTGGTGTCATTGCTTGCATCAACCAAAGGACACCGCAAGTTCCTTCACAGGACCTCCAACACCAAGCACAGGACCTCCAGCACCAAGAACAGCAGCATCTGCCAAAAGGTTCAATCTGAGTTTTTCCAGTGGTATGCTGTGTTTTTATTTTTTCATATATATCTAACCAACTTCCTTGCTTCTAAGGAATTTGAGTGGAGCAAGGAGCAAGTCCAGTCTACATCCTCAGCGTTCAACTGGTACATTATGTTGTATGTGCAGATGTGGAGAACATTGCAAGCCCATGGAACGGAGCACCAAAGCTGACCACTTACCAGAGGTCTCTGGCTGAACAAAACAAACTTGTTTGGAAGAACAACCTTGCCCTTTGATTTCCTGGCAACTGGTCAGAAATTGAAAGAAACAACCTGGCAGAGCCTTGTTTAGGAATGGACATATGTGTCAATTTCAAGTTCTCATTACAGTGGTGCCCAGCAAGACGAATGCCTCGCAAGACAGAAAACCCACAAGACGAAAGGGTTTTTCGTTTGCAGAGGCGCTTCGCAGGACGAATTTCCCTATGGGCTTGCTTCGCAAGACGAAACATGACGAAAAAATTTGAATTTTTTTTTTTGCTCCAAAACCCCTTATTTTGAATCGCTAAGCTGCTAAAAGCATTTTAGCAGCAAAACCGCTAATCCCCCACCCCTTAAAAAGCCGTTTTTAGCCCTTAAATCGCCAATAGCGCTAATAGCGCTACTCTGCTAATGGGCTTGCTTCGCAAGACGAAAAAACCGCAAGACAAAAAGACCCGCGGAACGGATTCTTTTCGTCTTGCGAGGCACCACTGTATTTCAACTTTAAGTTTAGTGGGGAACCTAAGTTTGCTTGTGTGTGTGTGTGTTTCTAAAGTAAGAATTCACCAGGGAAATTTGTCAGCATTTTAGTGTTCATTTCTCCTACGATATACCTTTTTAAACAGTGTATAGTAGTAGTAGCAGCAGTTGTTGTTATTATTATTATTATTATTATTATTATTATTATTATTATTATTCTGTAGTCTTATACAACAATGCAAATATGAATCTGTGCAAAAGGGACCCCCACAAAAGTAAAGGATTATTTCATGTCAGGTTTTGCTATATCCAGCCTGGAGTCTCCCGCTAGCTTGAGCCAAAACACTCGAGTACCTGTTTGCTCTCAACTCTTTCCTTGGTAAAGAAATCGCAATGTTTAAAGAGAAGGCTTCTTGTTTAGTAGCAGAGTTTCTTCTTAAATTTTATGTATCGTAACTTGTCTTTGGAAGGAAATGTGCCCCACACTCAACACTGCCTCGTTTGTTTGGATGCTTCGCGAAACTGAAGGTTTCAGTTAGGAGACCTGGGGGGGGGGTGTTTGGTGGAGAGTGGCGGGTGAGCCAACTTCTCTGAAATTAAATGGAAGTTGGTTTGTAGTCATTCTACAGTGGTACCTCGGGTTAAGTACTTAATTCGTTCCGGAGGTCCATTCTTAACCTGAAACTGTTCTTAACCTGAAGCACCACTTTAGCTAATGGGGCCTCCCACTGCTGCCGCCGTGCCACCGGAGCACGATTTCTGTTCTCATCCTGAAGCAAAGTTCTTAACCCGAGGTACTATTTCTGGGTTAGCGGAGTCTGTAACCTGAAGCGTATGTAACCCGAGGTACCACTCTAATTGGATGAGCCAGATTCAGAAAAAGGAAACGATCCGTAAAAATAATATCAAGAGACTTTCAGGTAGATGGACACGCATCTTCTGTTTTTTTTTTATTATTGCAACTGCCCAGAACACATAGGCTAGCTATGTTCCATCTCCCTTCACCCAGCTATGGGAATTGTTTTTAACTATTGGCCATGCTGGCTGGACCTGATAGGAGCTGTAGTCCAATCCTGAGTATACCCAGGTGGGGAAAGCTGCTTCAGAGACTACAATTGCCATTTGGGCCTTCTGTCATCTTCTGTATCTTCCTTTTAAAAAGCAAAACAATACACTCTAATGGAGGTTCTACACACACACACACACACACACACAGTGTAAAAGTTCACTAGACTTTCCACATTTGTTTCACCATGACCAGTACATTGCTAAGTGATTAGTTTTCTTCTGTAAGCAAGGCGATGGAACGAGAAGGATTTTCTTTATTATCATTTATTTTTTATTTTTTGCTGTGATGTGACATCATGGCAAACGTTTCCACCTTGCTTTATAGCAGGATCTATGCAGATTGCTTTGAGACGTTGCCCTCGTAAATAACAACAAAGCAGTGCTGAATTATCAAGGCCGTAACTCAGGCAAAAGGTGCTATCTCCATTTATATTATATGACCCCAGTGCAACATTCTTAATTGAATTGCAGACATTCATCTAATCAGCTGGTCGGCAATATTTTCAGCACTAGGATGGCAAAAAGATTGCTCCTGTCTAGTTGCCACCCCTTGTAAGCCGAATCGCTACAGATCTGTACACAGAGAGGAGTCACTAGTAAACGACTAAAAAGCAGTCAAATATGTATAAAACAACAAATGTAGACTTTAGCTATAAAATCTGGATTCAGGAGAGAGCTGTGCATCTCTAAACATGCAAATCCATCCCCTCCTCCTGAACCACTTAAGCCGGGAAAGAGATGGGAAGTTTGCCTAACAGATTGCTGGAGTATATACTGACTTTCTAATAGGAAGGCTTCTGATCAGGGTTCTGAAAATTTCTGACTCGAACAGAGGCTGATATACCGTATTTTTCGCACCATTGGACGCACTTTTTCCCTCCTAAAAAGCAAGGGAAAATGTGTGTGCGTCCTATGGAGCGAATGCAAGGGGGAGGCAGGCGGGAGAAGCCCCCAAGAGCCGCACACAAGCTTCGTGCGCTCTTGCGGGCTTTTCTCCAGGAGGGAGAAGGGACTGACTGGCCGCATCGGTCCGTTCTCCCTCCTCGGGGAAAAGCCCCAAAGAGCGGCGCCCTCTTTAAAGGCTGCGCGGCTCCTGCGGGCTTTTCTACGAGGTGGGGGAATCCCCCCACCTCCCAGAAAAGCCAGGAGAAGCCGCGCAGCCCCTTTAAAGAGCGCACGGCTTCTGCGGGAGGTGGGGGAAGCTGCAGCAGATTCCCTCCTCCCGCGCTCCCTTTGAAGCGGCAATGTGGGAGGGGAGCAGCTTACACCCGTGTAAGCAGCTCCTCTCCCACTTTCCTCCTTCAAAGCAACTACGGAGGAGGGAAGGAAGGGGACCATGGATCCTCCGCTGCTCACAGGGATTCCTCCGTGATTGCTTTGAATCAGGAAAGTGGGAGGGGAGCAGCTTACACTGGTGTAAGCAGCTCCTCTCCCACTTTCCTCCTTCAAAGCAACTACGGAGGAGGGAAGGAAGGGGACCATGCATCCTCTGCTGGCGAATGCAGCAGATTCCCTTCTCCCGGGCTCCCTTTGAAGCAGCAAAGTGGGAGGGGAGCAGCTTACACTTGTGTAAGGAGCTCCTCTCCTGCTTTCCTCCTTCAAAGCAATCACGGAGGAGGGAAGGAAAGGGACCATGGATCCTCCACCGCTTGCGACAGCAGCGGATTCCCTTCTCCTGGGCTCCCTTTGAAGCAGAAAAGTGGGAGGGGAGCAGCTTACACTTGTGTAAGCAGCTCCTCTCCCACTTTCCTGCTTCAAAGTGGAGGGAATCCAGTGCAGTTGCGAGCAGAGGATCCATGGCTCCGCTTCCTTTCCTCAAAGCAGGGTGCGGGGGTGCAGGGGGGAAAGAGGGCAGGAAATAGAGGCCGGGCAGGAAGACACAACCACACTTTGACCACTGAAAGTCCACCTCAGCCTCCCCAGATTTCCACTGAGATGGCCAGGCTAATCTCGATGGCCATAAGTCAGGCTCAGCATTATTAACTGGACTTAGATAAGCCATGGTTCCCCTTCCTACCCTCCTCTGAGGCTCAATTTAAAGCAGCAAAGTGGACAGGAGCCGCCCGCTTTGCTGCTTTAAATAGTTTAGTGCAACATTTGATTCAGAATATTTTTTTCGGTATTTTCCTCCTCTAAAAACTAGGTGCGCCCTATGGTCAGGTGCGCCCTATGGTGCGAAAAATACGGTAAGCATCATGCCATTGCCTTAACACAGAAACTTAAAGCCTAATCTTCCACATTTCCTTCTCGTCAGTTGCCTTTGGGCCATGGCTCACAGTCTGCAGCAAAATGCCTGGGTTCACCAGCAAGTTCTTGCTTGAGCTTTGGCCAATTCCCCCTCTCAGACAAGTGTGGAAGCGTGATGCATGCACTTTCAAATGCCATATTCACAATTCACAATGGGAAAACTCTCAAGCATATACCTGAAAACATAACAACTCTTCGGCATTTTTTCTAAGGGTTTGGTTCATAGAATCATAGAATCATAGAATCATAGAGTTGGAAGAGACCACAAGGGCCATCGAGTCCAACCCCCTGCCAAGCAGGAAACACCATCAGAGCACTCCTGACATATGGTTGTCAAGCCTCTGCTTAAAGAAGGAGACTCCACCACACTCCTTGGCAGCAAATTCCACTGTCGAACAGCTCTTACTGTCAGGAATTTCTTCCTAATGTTTAGGTGGAATCTTCTTTCTTGTAGTTTGGATCCATTACTCTGTGTCCACTTCTCTGGAGCAGCAGAAAACAACTTTTCTCCCTCTTCTATGTGACATCCTTTTATATATTTGAACATGGCTATCATATCACCCCTAAACCTCCTCCTCTCCAGGCTAAACATGCCCAGCTCCTTTAGCTGTTCCTCATAGGCATCGTTTCCAGGCCTTTGACCATTTTGGTTGCCCTCCTCTGGACACGTTCCAGTTTGTCAGTGTCCTTCTTGAACTGTGGTGCCCAGAACTGGACACAGTACTCCAGGTGAGGTATGACCAGAGCAGAATACAGTGGCACTATTACTTCCCTTGATCTAGATGCTATACGCCTATTGTTGCAGCCCAGAATTGCGTTGGCTTTTTTAGCTGCCGCGTCACACTGTTGGCTCATGTTGTACAGCTGTGTCAGAAAGTTAGCCTGTTTTATTAATTATTACTATTATTAATTGCATTTATTGTATATCCCACCTTTTTGTCCAAAGAGCTTAAGGTGGGGTAGGTTAGACTAAGAGGCAATGGTCACCCAGTGACCATTGGGGGATTTGAATGCTGGTCTTCAAGGTCCTAGGCTGACACTATTCACTACACCCCATTGGCTGCCATTATCTGTCGTGGGAAAAGAAATTGCATTCAAAAATTATGAAAGGGTAGGGGAAAGTCTGGTGAAATTCTTACTTTTGAGGTGGCTGGGGGATCTTTGCAAGGGTCTTTTCTTGGATTCCACAAATGATCTGACCAGTGGTCTGTACTTTGCAGCCTTCCCGGGTGCCTGTGCTTTCTGAAAACTGCAGAATACCTTAGCTACTGAACACAGGCAGAGTGGGAGGCTGCCTCCCGTGTGCCTGACAGCTATTAATTGTTATTTTTAAGAGAAATATTTTCATTTTATAAAATCAATTGGGAAATATATAGGTAAAAGGAAAAACTTCCCTTAAAAATAAAACCAGTGGGGCACACTGATCTGAAGCCCTCAAAAGTCAGCCTCCCCAGCTTCCATCCTTCCATGAGGCTTTTTCAGATCAGGAAATGTGGATAGTGAGGATGCTGCAGAGCACTGGAGAATGGGAAAACACACCCACATCACTTTTGGCCATATTGCTGTGATAAGGTGAGCTCAGAACTCTACACCCAGCATAATGGTGGCAGAATGTTAAAAGACCTTCTGAACGAGACAGATTTATATATATAAAAATGAAAGCCTATTTAATAGGGGAAGAAAACTTTTCAGAAATTGGACTGCAGGTTTTTGGCACAGCAGTAATTAGTTATGTGAGTTGGCCTCCAAAATTGTGTATTACAGTTTTGCATGCTAGGTATGTATACTAGACTCTGGAAAAAGTCCTGTATAAATCAATATTTGAAGGGTCCAGCCAAAGTGAATCATATGGAGGACATTTTGAGGGGATTAGCCAAAATGCTCAGCATTTCCGGAGCTGTCACTGAACTTCACATGGGCAAATGGGGGTGTGGGTCCTGCTGAGGCGACAAGTTGTTTGACTACAAAATTCATCATCCCCAGCCAGAATAGCCAACCATCAAGGATAATAGGGCTGGCGTCTAACGTATCTTGGGAGAGGGGGGGAACACCAAGTTTGAGAAGGCTGGTCTATACTAGGGATGGGTGAATCTGTCCATTTTGCTTTCTCGCAGATTCAGTTCTCCTCTTCAGTTTGCAGTGTTTATTTATTGAAAAATCTATCTTGCCAAGAATCCCCCAGCATTTTAGTGTGTATCTCTCCCCAATATACACATTTTGCAAACACCTTTTCATCGTATAATGTACCGCCGTATCTGCTTTTCACCAATGCATGCATTTTTTTAATGCATCGCCTCTTCCAATAAGATAATTTTTTTTGCACACATTCTTTGGTTGGCGAACTGCATTACCGAAGTGCGGTTTTTCTGGTGGATAGCTATATTGTTTTGGAAACTGCAAACTGAGGAGTTTCCCACTGAAGGGCAAACTAAGCTGAAGTTCTTCCCCCATCCGTAATACGTCCCATTAAAAACCCAATAATGCTATCGTTTAAAGTCTATTAATAACCCGCCAACCAAAAAACAAAACAAAAACAAACCCCCATCATCATCAAGTTTGGGAATGCCAAACACCTCTGGCCCTCTGTCTGTCAAAATAAAGAAGACAAACACATAACTTTGGGGTTGTCCCTGAGAGACAGCCTCCGCCAAAAGCATAAATTAGAAGCCATTCATGGCTTTTTCTCTCTCTCGACAGAAGCCTTTCACTATGCTGGGGTTTGAGAAAGAGGAAGCGCTAAAACAATGGCTTTAGTCTGGGAGAACAATTTCTGTTTTTCAAGAGAGAACTCGCCCCCCCCCCCCCCGGCCGCTTCCACCATACCCTGGGACATCAGGGCGCTTTCGCTTATCGTGAACTGCAACTTTTCATATCACGCCCAGCTTTGCCTTCTCCTCGGACCACCTCCTCCTTTTCAATACCTCCACAGTGAGGAGAAAAGCTACACTAAGCCTCTCTCTCGCTTCCCCTCCCCTCTCCCCTCTCTCCCCCACACCTCCTATTTTCTTATATTTGTGTAGCTGTTAGACATTTTGCAAAGGAGGGGAGTACCAGCCAGCCTTTCACAACAAAAGAGCTACTGTCACTCCGCCAGTCCCAGACATGGTGGAAACCAGCCCACAGGAAAAGGCCTGGCTCCAGCGTTAGGCCCCGGCCGAGCACAGTCACCGCATTCACTCAAATTGGCAACAGGTCTCAGTGTTCCTGGCTTTGAGCTGTGAACAAGGGTCGGGATTGAATAACCAATTATACAACCGCTGACTGAGTTTATCCAAGGTTTGCAAACTGCTATAATAGCCCAGTATTCAACTGGCTGTTTTATCCTTTTCCAGATATAGTGTCATATCTCCCCTTGTGCTCCATTTACATGTCATTTTATTACATACATCCATTAAAAAAGGTTAATACAATGTCACAGTCAGTGCCTAAATGATGCTATTCAGCATCCATACCCCTGGCTGCTGCAATTCGTACAGGCACCTCTCTCTCTCTGTTTCTTACACACACACACACACACACTACTGAGTATATCTGTGCACATACTTTCCTGTAGCAACATGAAGTCTGTTGCTAGCAAGAAGTGCAATGTGCTATATGGACTCCACCAGCTATAAAATGAAATTTGGAAGGCTAAGAAGAAGTTATCAACTCAGACTTGCAAACATGCATAGGGAGGAAGCTCTCAAAAGCCAGATGCTTGGAAGTCGAACCACTTTTTAAAAGACTTCCACTCTGAAGGCAGGCTAGTGGATAAAGGCAGGTAGATTTCAGCTTTGGCAAGGGTGCTGGACATCAGTCGCCAAAAATCTGGTGCTGGCCATTCTGGCCCTCAAGAGAGATTAAAAAACAAAACAAAATACTCAGCGACATCATAGTTGCAAAAGTAGAGAATATCCTAGTTTTAAAAATCCAAATAGCAGCAGAATGTGCATAGTACATTGATGAAGACCACGACTAATAGGAAGGACAGCTTAACCCTTTCCTCTCATACCCCATGGTCCTGATGAAAACCACCGCCTGAGGGAGCCCAAACTCAAAGGAAGCCTCAGATTTAGACACTTCTTAATTTTTAGCATTTGATCCATTTTGCAACTTGCTTTCATGGGCATCGGAACAAAAGGTGATACACACTCTCAGCTCAGCCGCAAATAGGAGATTTGGGTTGGCCATTACTAGACCTACTCAGAGTAGACCCATTGAAAATTGATGGGCATGACTAGTTTAGGCCCATTCATTTCAGTGGGTTTGTTCTGAGTAGGACCTAGATGGAGACAACCCATAAGATTTTCCTCACTGAATGGTACATTTCCATAGAAGGATAAAAAGGTATCCTTTCAGTGCTTTATTTTGTTTTCATCTGACGTCATAAAAAAGTCTGTGGTGGAAAAGCTTCAGAAGTTGGAAATGGCCTGGACCTCTCTGGAATTAAGTGAGGGCCAAAGGAAGGATTGATGTCCTTTCCCCAAAGACATTCTAACAGACACTGAAGCAACCTCAGACTAGAAAGAGTGCAACTGATTAAAAAATGTCGCAGAATCTGGTTTGGGGAAATCTGATTGTAGATGTGCCAGTTTTCTCTTTGTCCACACCAATGCCCAACATGCAAGCATGATGTCTGACAAACTTCAAGCTGTGAGATCTGGTAAGGTTTGGCATTGTGCTCAACTTCATGCAACTATAGCTTGGTCTAAACAAATTCAGCACTGCCACCATTCTCCCCAACCAACACAGTGAATGGTTACATGAGGGATACATAAGGCTTCACATTCCAGTGTCGTCCCCCCCCCCCCTCATTCCTCCTTAGATCATTAAACTCCCTCGTTCTTTCTGCACAAACAAAAGATGAGCTAATAAAAGTTCATCGCTTTCTTCTTTGGCTAAGGGGGGGATTAATGGGGTATCTTCAATATGTGAGGAAGCTGACATTTCAGCTATAATTTTGGCAGCAGGCAGATCCCATTTACCTTCTGTCATGCCCTTACCAGACTACAAAGAGGAGAAAGGCAGAAAAACGAGGAGAGAAAGTTGAAAGAACGTGAGAAATATTTAGGATGCTCACGCTGAAGTGCAAAGAAAAGCAAGTCCCAAGGAAAGGAATGCTGTTTAGTGCAAGCTCCTGTTTTTATGAATCATGTACCAAGTATAGCCCTACTTGGGCATTCATTACTCAGGCAAGGGATGCGGGTGGTGCTGTGGCTTAAACCACAGAGCCTAAGGCTTGCCGATCAGAAGGTTTGCGGTTCGAATCCCCGTGACGGGGTGAGCTCCTGTTGTTTGGTCCCAGCTCCTGCCAACTTAGCAGTTCGAAAGCACATCAAAGCGCAAGTAGATAAATAGGTACTCCGGCGGGAAGGTAAACGGTGTTTCCGTGCACTGCTCTGATTTCGCCAGAAGCGGCTTAGTCATGCTGGCCACATGACCCGGAAGTTGTACGCCGGCACCCTCGGCCAATAAAGCGAGATGAGCGCCGCAACCCCAGAGTCGTCCGCGACTGGACCTAATGGTCAGGGGTCCCTTTATCTTTACCTTTACTCATGCAGAGGGGTAGAGTGGGGTCATACCATTAAGTCCTTATCACCCCCATCCACATGTAGAGGTAGAAGGTGCAGAATTTTGTGTGATGTTGTTTTATTTGTCCAATGGGGTTATCAGGCATAATCCTTAGCCAATGTCGCTAGAGAGAGAATTATGGTTTAGGGCAGGGTTGATTAACCTGTGGCCTGCAGAGGATGTTAGACTCCAGCTCCCATCATTCCTAGCCAGCATAGTCAAAGATCAGGAATTATGGGAACTGCCTGGGATGAGGCTATCTAGAAAGCATCTAATTCCCAGCGCATCCAACCAATGAACACATCCTGCAGACACCATGCTGTCAGGAGAGCCATTCCACCTGATGCCAGAACCAGGCCTTTTGTGTGGCATCCCAGACAACCACCTCAAAGGGACACGAGAAATATGCTACCCTTGATGGTGGCCGCTTTGAACCCAACCCATGAAAAACAGAAATGAGGAGGGAGGATCTTAAAACAGGCCCCCCTTTTTAAGGAAAGCTGATAGTTAGAACCACAAATGAGTTTGAGTGCTGAGTTGGTGTTTGGCGCCAGAGCACAGCTGCCCATATAAGGACACCCACCTCTTGGCTTCACCAGTAAAGCAACCTGCGTCAAGAGCTGTTAGGAGGTCCCCATTCCCCTCCCAGAGCTACAGTTCCCAAAGTGTTTGGGAACTCAGAGGCAACTCTGGGAAATGTAGCTGTGTGGGGGGAACAGGGGTCTCCTCAAAACTCCCAGCACCCTTAACAAACTATGGTTTCCGTGATTCTTTGGGAGAAGCCACGACTGTGTCAAAGTGCCATCGTGATGCTGTCAATGTATGGTGTGAACGTGGCTTAAATGGCTAGCATCTGGGTGCCAATGATGCCAACTGGAACCTGTGAAGAACTTGCCTGCAATGCACTGAACGCCCCATCGCACAACAAGAACCCTTCTATTCACAATATGCCTCAAGTTGGCCTCCAAATCCAGCAATCACAACAGCCAAGGTTACAGCACCTCTTCCAATTCTTGCTCTTTTCAACAATGCAGAAGCACACTTTTCTCTTTTCCTCTCCGGACACTTTTCTTTTTGCTGAGGAAACTGTTTTAATCTTCCTCAATTCAAGGTGTTAACTGATCGGCAGCCCTGCAGTTCCACAAGCAGCCCAGGCCGTCCGCCTGGCCTTCTGCTCAAGGCTCTAACGATTTAATGTCCTTATTTATTTACTCCCCCCCCCCTGTTGGTGGCCATACTTCTTTCCTTCTCCACTCCTCGACAAGATGCTATAAACCTGAAAGGATTTTGGTGAAGCCGTTGCCTGGAGGTGGCCCATACGGAGCGTGAGCCAATCACGCTCAGAAGGGAAGCTACCGTACCTAAACAAACCATTATCGGCTCATCTTCTGTCTTTGTACTTCATCTCCTTTCCTTTTCCTTTTTTTTTGCTATTACCTCACGGGATTAACTTTTATCTCTAATCTCTGCTCTGGCCAACTGTCAGGGAGCCTAAAAGCCTCCCGGCTTTTAATCTGTGTGTAATAATACTGCTGTTACTAACAGATAACTGTGAAACAACATGGAAGGAAGGGCGATCCGCACACCCGCAGAAGGGCTGGCTTGTCAGAAACAGCTGCACCGGCTTCTCACCTGAGAGGAGAAAGGGAGGAAGCCACAGCAAGCTTTCCGTAGTTCAATGGTGTATCACACCATCCTTTTGTATATGCTAATGGTGAACTCGATTCTCTGAGGGCTCATCTTCATGAGGGAGAGAGAGAGAAAGAATAGGGAGCTCCAGCAAGAAGATTTATTGCAAGCCGACCACATGAAAGCAAGTGTGGTGTAGTGGTTAGGATATTGGACTGAGACTTGGGAGAAGGGAGTTCTGGTCCCCACTCAACTATGAGGCTTACTGGGTGACCTTGGGGCAGTTACTGTTCCTCAGCCGAACCTATCCCACAGGGTAGTTGTGAGGACGAAACAGAGAGACAGAGAACCATCTGTGCCACCTTGAGCTCCTTGTAGGAAGGGTGGGATACACAGGCAATAAATAAACGAAATTTCAGAACAAATTCTTTCTGGTGGGGAACACGTTTTTAAGAGCAACTCAGTTCAAATGCATGGGGCACTATTTTAACACATACCTGACATTTAGAAGACATCTGAAGGCCTGTTCAGGGAAGTTTCTAATGTGTGACATTTTAATGTATTTTTAATCTTTGTTGGAAGTCGCCCAGAATGGCTGGAGAAACCCAGCCAGATGGGCGGGGTACAAATAATAAATTTATTATTATTATTATTATTATTATTATTATTATTATTATTGGGTAGGGGCAGGGGAGAGATTTGATTCAGTTTGCATTGTAACACACATTTATATAATGTGCAGTTTCCAAAGCACAAACCGTGAACTGGTTGTAAGTGACTGTCAGTCCCAATATCAGAGTTGCCCAGCCTCTCACCTATGTTAAATATTCAGGCAAATTAGGAAACTCCTGCTTGAGGACCAAACTTCCAAGGAATTCGTAAGGGAGCAGAAAATGCTACCAAAGGGAGGGATCCATAAACCATGAGGTTTTATGCCACTGAACATAAACCAATGGAAGCAGCGATTACCATGAAGGCAAACTTCTACAGGTTCTAGAGTGGTGTTTCCCAAAGTGGGCAATACTTTCTCCTGGGAGGCACTGGAATGATTGGGGGGGGCGGGGCGGAGACAGTAGTAGCTTCTGGTGCAATTGGGGGGCATTGAATAAAAGTAGGGGGTTGTTGGAAGCATAAAGAAAAAAGAGAATACAATGTTGAAAAACCGTCCGTACGTGTTCCATTTGTTGTGTAATGACATTTGCTGCCAGGTGGGGTGCCGTTGTGGGATGGCGACAATTCCAACCCTGGATCTGGGCTTTCCCAGACTTGAGCGAACCCTTTGGGGCTTCACCCAGGTCTAGGAAGTGAATCACAGCTTGCCTGCCTATTTGGCCAATGGCAGGCTGGCTGCGGCACCTTTGTTCGCTTGCTTAAAGAAAATATGATTTCCAGAGCGTGCTGAGTCTTGGGGTTTTTTTTCTGAAAAGGGGGTGATAGGTCAAACGAGTTTGGAAACCTCTGTTCTAGATCCTAGCCAGTGAAGCACATATAAAATATTTATAATAGACATTTCTTTACATACACCCTCTCTCTTTTTCTTGGTTGGGCTCAGCATGCTTTAAATGGTGAATGTGCATGTCAGAGTTTGCACACATTCATCTGTGTTGGAAGGCCATTTATTTTTTTTACCCATTTTCTAGTCAATATGGAGAATGCAAGCTGATCATATGCAGATGTTTCATACATTGCTTGGTTAAATTTGTGTATATTGCCAAGCAAAGATCCTTCAGATTGTCCCTTAGCTGAGAGACTTGTTGATTTGGTTTGTTTCTTCCCCAATAGTTACTCCAAGATACTCTGCATCTTTGAGCATGTTCAGGCTAAGGGTGAAGGTTATTATATTTCAGCACACATATTTATTTGTTTGATGCTGTGCTATTCTTTATTTAACACGTCAAATAAAAAACTCAGCAAACCTCAAGTCAAAATATCCACATTTAAACTATTTATAAATATGTAGTGGGTTGGTACTTGTTTAATCTCTGCTATGATGGAATTGATTTTTAAAAACTATTTAACTTGACTTTAGTATTTCATTATATTTTATTGTAAGCTACTCTAGGGACCGTGTTGTGCTGAATATGCAAGCTATAAATATACTGAATATATATGCATATTCTCTACATCAGTGTTTATCAAGCTTAGGTTGAAGATGAAGTTGAACTACAATTCCCCTCATCCCCAGCCAGCATAGTCAGTGGTCAGGGATGATGGGAGTTGTAGTCCCAACACCAGATAGGGACCCAGGCATAAAATATACTTCTTCAATCTCATACACTACCTAGGTAATCTGCATAGTCCTGCAAGCAGAGGATGTGGAAAGAGAAATAGATTGGGGAAAATCAACAAAGTAAACAATTAACACATTGTGCACATTGTCCAATGTTGTTTGCAATGTATGCATGTTGACCTGGCAAAGGGATGCATTCAATTCTTGCAGCCTGGTTTATGCACAACACACTCGCTTTCAATGTAAATGTGCACAATTATCAGAGTTTATGCACATTCTTCATTCATCTCAGTTTAACTGCAACATACGTGTGTGTGTGTGTGTGTGTGTAAATACACACACACACACACACACAACACTCACATCTATGACTGTTTTTGTTCAAAGCCAACAAAAAAATAAAATAAGGTGATCTAAAAGCCAAACAAATAAACAAACACATTTAGTTTCTCTGAAACCCATATGCATTTTTAATCTAGCTGTCTTTTCAGTCAGCATCTGGCCCCTTTATCAACAGTTCTTTCTGTCCGTATGCTAGTATATGTCTCATTCAGTGAAGGACAATTAGCATCTAGAAAGATTAGTAAGGAATAATACAATGGAATAATCATTCACCTGGCGCTCCGAAGTCCGCTTGCATTGATCCCATACTATGAATATATATTTTTTCCCCCAGAGCTGAAAATCATAGGTTAATTTAGCTATAGAGACCATCAACTTTCCAAAGACCCAAGAAAGAAAATCATATTTACAAATATGCCAGCTTCAATTTCAAGGTCTACAAGAAGATTACAGGGGTGGCAGAGGAAATATAATAAAACACGAAATCGCTTTTTCCTCCCCTCCTTTGAACACATCCAACAAATCAAATCTCTCAGATCCAAACAGCGCCATAGATATGTATGAGAATGAAAATAAGGAAGATAAAACTACATACACATAAGGCCAGATAAAAACCATCTAATGTGTTACTATAGCTTGGAGTGATGTTAATAATAGTAATAAAAAAAACCCTGCTTAGACGAGGCATTACCCTCTATCCCCATCACACACAACCTATATGTCATTGCTAAAAGGAAATATATACATGGCATTATACCTCAGTCATCCACACTGCAAGAGGAGGATTGTTCTGCCCAGCAAAGGCCATAGACCGATTTTGTACATGATGAGGAAATAAGGGTAGGCTTTCTGGTGCCTCCATCATTCCGTTGGCTGCTGGAAGTTCATACCAGACGATGAACGAAGAAGACAAGTAGGTGCCCTGCTGTTTAGGTATTGTTTTGTACTGTGCTGTTGCTTGTTACGTTTCCACGAGACTGCTGTAAACCACTTGAAGTTTTCTGATTGGCGGGTGGCTTGGAAATAGTTATAATATTTCAAAAGGGAAGATAGAAACCATCTCAGTGCTGGATCTCCATCTCTGGACACACATCCCCTCCTGCATGGAGATTTACCAACAACTGTGGGATGGATCTTGTTAACTTTTAACTCAGAGTTTTTGCCTGACAACACTGACTTCAGGAAAAACCTTCGTACTGTAAGAGCTGTTTAACAGTGGAACGGACTCCCTCAGAAGTTGGTCGACTCTCCTTCCCTGGAGGTTTTTAAGCAGAGGATGGATGTCCATCTGTCATAGATGCTTTAGTTGAGTTTCCTGCATTGCAGGGGGTTGGAGGAGATAACCCTTGGGATTATTTCCAACTCTACAGCTCTATGATTCTTCAAGACATAAGAACTCTGTTTAAACTGTGAGCATCTTGGACTCACACAGCACTGTTGAGTTCCATGCGTGCTGTAAGGTAAAGGTAAAGGGACCCCTGACCATTAGGTCCAGTTGTGGCCGACTCTGGGGTTGCGGTGCTCATCTCGCTTTATCGACTTAGGGAGCCAGCTTCCTGGTCATGTGGCCAGCATGACTAAACCACTTCTGGCGAACCAGAGGAGCACACGGAAACACCATTTACCTTCCTGCCGGAGCAGTACCTATTTATCTACTTGCACTTTGACATGCTTTCAAACTGCTAGGTTGGCAGGAGCAGGGACCGAGCAACGGGAGCTCACCCCATCGTGGGGATTCGAACCGCCGACCTTCTGATTGGCAAGTCCTAGGCTCTGTGGTTTAACCCACAGCGCCACCTGCGTCCCTATGCATGCTGTAACAAGAGCCAATTGCATGTTTGTGGAATGGTGGGGTAAAGCTCCATTCACCCCAGATGACTGGCCCTGTGAAAGAAGCATCAACTAGCTGTCCAAGCAGAGAAAAACATCAACTGAGTGATGCATGCTTGTAGCCCACTGTGGCTAGGGGACAAAATGCTTCTCTTTCCGGAAGGTTTATGGGAAGCTTCTCTGTCAGCATGAATTTCTGGGTCACCCTAGCAATTGCCACTTAGACCCATCTCCCCACATCCATGGACAAGAATGGAAAATGTAATGTAGGGCAAAGTTAGACGGGAGAAAGTGTTTTGTGAGGGGGAAGAGTTTGCTTTCTCTAAATAATAAGCATGTCAAGATTTCTCACTTTTCCTATTTATGATATTTTCAGCAAAGATAAAAATACCAGAACATAGTTGGAATGGTGGTTCTCCGCCCCCCCTCCTCTCTCCTTTTGTCACCTCTCATGAAAACTTGGTTAATTAGTATCGCATTGAGTGATGGCCTTAGTGTACATGTGACAATATTCGCCCACACAACAGCTCACTGTGCCACATTAGAACTTAATTAGAAATGGGCCTGTGAATGCCAAGTCTTAACACTGATCTAGGCTTCTTTAAGAATTGCTGGATGATTTCTCATTTGGGGAGGCTGGGTAAGATCGAATAAGAGAGGATTTAGTGGTAAATGCTATCTGCTGGGTTTCAGGTACTTCGTGGGGGGCATTGTTTAGGTAATTAAAAGGGTGCAGGCCCACGGTGCAAATTTGCATACGTTTTCCATACGTTGACTTATATACATCAATGCGAATTCAGGTCAACTTTCAGATGGAGGGAAACCCAACTCTAGCTTTTGCTGTCAGAGCTTACTCTGAGCTATGGGAAGCCAGTAGGATTTCCTGGACCCAATGCGCTGTGTGAGAAAAGAAATCCTCCACAGATTAAGATGGTGGCTGAGTTGTCACTAGCACTGCACTTTGAAGAGTGCCAAGTTACTCTATAAGTTGTTGTTGTTGTTGTTGTTGTTAAGGAGGAAGGAGGAAGAGAGCTGGGGCATATTGCAGGTTCCCCCTATCCTGATCACCCCTATCATAGGGATAGGGGAAGGCCTGGGGGCTAAATACAGATCTCCGGACTTCTCTAATTGGCCCTTGAGGTCACACTCACAGATACACCCCTCATGACACACTTCTCACCAGCCCTGCTTTCTACCCTCATTGGATGTGTTGACTGATGGAATGTGTCCCTGAACTCTGATAACGCCTCTTGCCTTCCTGGATAGAGAATCGTAGAATTGTAGCGTTGGAAGTCCAACCCCCTGCAATGCAGGAATCTCAGCTAAGGAAGCCATACTTTGCCTCCTCCCTTGCATCCTCTGCTATTCAGCAGAGCTTTTCTGGGTAGGCCCTTTTAAATGTGATTGTTGGTGGGGTTGTATTGGCTTGTTTTTGCTTTTATTGTGCGTTTTGTGTTCTCATGTTGAATTTTTATATTGTGAACGGTGCTGTCATCTTTGGATAAAAGTTGTATACTTACATTCATCAGCATCTGATTAGTGGAAGTTCTGAAACCCAACACTCCTGGACAGAGCTCCTTCCTGTTTCTACCTATTATCTCTTAACTGAGGAAACTGGGGATGTTATCTTGTATCTCCACTATAAACAGCTGCAGTTCCAACAGAAGTCAACACCTCTACATTAGGAATATCTTCACACTGATTTCTGCCTGTTATACAGACAGCAGAGGCTGGTCATTAAGGACAAATGGGGCACCACCCACCAATCTTAATCATTCCCCTCTGCCTCACTCTTTTACTTGCAACCAATCCAGGGCAAGGCAATGCCTATAGGTTGACTCCTCCTCAGTGCCATTGTTGCCCTAGTAGAGCTCAGCAGGGAGAAGGATGGGAAAGAACTAATTGGCTCTGCTGTTGGCCTCCTTGCCTTCCACCCTACCAGCCCCCACTACGTTCAGATGTTACAAATAACCTCTAGCCACAATATGAGATGATACTATATGACTGAATGTCCAGCCAAGTAGTTGTGTCATTGGGTACACAAAATTAAAAGACGCTTGCTTCTTGGGGAAAAAGCGATGATAAACCTAGACAGCATCTTAAAAAGCAGAGACATCACCTTGCCGACAAAGGCCCGTATAGTTAAAGCTATGGTTTTCCCAGTAGTGATGTATGGAAGTGAGAGCTGGACCATAAAGAAGGCTGATCGCTGAAGAATTTATGCTTTTGAATTATGGTGCTGGAGGAGACTCTTGAGAGTCCCATGGACTGCAAGAAGATCAAACCTATCCATTCTGAAGGAAATCAACCCTGAGTGCTCACTGGAAGGACATATCCAGAAGCTGAGACTCCAATACTTTGGCCACATCATGAGAAGAGAAGACTCCCTGGAAAAGACCCTGATGTTGGGAAAGATTGAAGGCACAAGGAGAAGGGGACGACAGAGGTCGAAATGGTTGGACAGTGTTCTCGAAGCTACCAGCATGAGTTTGACCAAACTGCGGGAGGCAGTGAAAGACAGGCGCACCTGGCGTGCTCTGGTCCATGGGGTCACGAAGAGTCGGACACGACTAAACGACTAAACAACAACAAATGTCCTAAAATAATCTTTGATATCAGCAAACACAATATTTTCTAAGTATGGTGAATCTCTACACATAGATGTTGACAATATTCCCAGAAACTCTCTAAACTACTGCCGTTGATCAAGTGGTCAGATGATGCCTGCCCCTTCTAAAACCCAAAATGGAGAAACAGGCCACGGACCATCATGGAATTAATTGTGCTTAAGCTTTATAATGTTCTGCATTGTGACAACAATGTATAAGAAATGGAAAATACTACCGTGGAGTCATGGCAGGACAGAATGGGTGGGAGGATGCAATTTAATAGTCTGTAGCAGTCTTGCGAGCACCCACATGAAAGGATAGCTTGAAAACCCCAAAGTGTTACCTAGCAGATTCCAAAGGTCCACCAAATCCTTTTAACTACTGCTCATTTCAGCAAAAATCATTTGAAAGCCACAATTAATCCATGCTGTTTACAAGTTCCTCAAATTGCATACCACCACTTAACCTTAATGATTTGCGTTCGCTGTTTCCTGGTTACAGATAGGTATTTATTTAAGGCGTATACAAATTAAATGATTTCAAAACCCACAGGAATTATGATAGCCGAAACTATTGTCGATCATGTTGCCCTTCAATTCAGCATCCATTTATCCACCATTGGACCCAACGATGCCAATGGGCTTTAGTAGTTATAACTAAGTGTGGGACTTCAGTCTTTCATACTCTCCAGTCTTCTGATGCAGGGATGCTACATTTTCCTTGGACAACAATTTTGTCTCCAGAAAAAAAATTATTCCCCATCACCACCTAGCACTTTAATTGCTACTGGGGCTACTCTGTGGAATGTGACAGCATCATGTATTAATTATTTTACTGAATGATGCCAGTGGCATCAATAGTACTGGGTGACAACTCCCTCCATCCTCAGTTTCAGAATGTCTGTTAATGTTCTTGAGATATTGTCATTTAAGAGTTGCTGGTAGTTGCTCAGGGTGGGAGAAGATTCATTGGCATTGTGTGAAACTAGGGTGCAGGCCAGAAATATAAGCACCCCTAACATGCAGTTACACATTGTCTGAAGGATAGGGTGGGATACCACACCTCTGCCTTTCCTAGATATAATTATGCATATGCAAAAACCCCTTGAGAAAGGTTGTTAGCTTTATCAAAAGCACACGAGGAGAAACTTCCAAACTTGACTCAGCATTCAGTCCAGGAGAAATCCAATGACATAGGGACATCTCAGCAAGTTTGCAAATCTTATTGAAACTCATTCGGTTGCCATCAAAATCCTTTACATTTTTGCCTGAAATCTCCCCCTTCCCAATTTGCTTGAATTGCTCTAAAAAAAAATAATAATCCAAAAGACACAAGTTGACATTAAAATTTGCATATTCTAATTTATATGTATTATGTGAAAATTCAGAAATAAATATTGTAATGTAAATAAAAGCAAAATCCATTTCACCATAGGGGAAAAGCTCAAGGCAAGGCGACCTGTGTGCTTCCTTAGTTGGCTGTCCTGGTACTAATTGTTGGTGGGCAGCTTCAAGGCTCCTGAACTAACTTCTGATTGTTCTTAATCTTTAAATTAGACTTGGACCAAACAGCCCTGCAAATGAATAGAGCACTTGCCCATTGCTAACATAGGGTAGAATATAACATTGCACTACATTTATCATTCCACCTGGGCAAGCTTGCAAGAATGAATTATCCTTCTTCTTCTCCCACCATGCACTATTCTGGGAGTTCTCCTGACCCCCCCCCAGACAATTTTGAGGGGCACGTGGGGAGATGAGAGGGAGGGAAGTGGAAGTCCTTGCACAGGCAATCCACAGACTGGACTCATTAGAGGAATCCTGAGCTTCTTATTTTTTAAAAAAATCAAAATTTGCTACACCAAATTACGCCTGCAGCAGCGGTTTGTACAGTAGTGAAGTGAGAGCCAGTGTGGTGTAGTGGTTAAGAGCGGTGGACTCGTAATCTGGTGAACTGGGTTCGCTTCCCTGCTCCTCCACATGCAACTGCTGGGTGACCTTGGGTCAGTCACACCTCTCTGAAGTCTCTCAGCCCCACTCACCTCACAGAGTGTTTCTTGTGGGAGAAGACAGGGAAGGAGATTGTTAGCCGCTTTGAGACTCCTTGGGGTAGTGATAAAGCGGGATATCAAATCCAAACTACTAGTGCACCACGTTGCAACTTTTTCTGCCTTGCAGTCTCTGGAACCCAACTGGCAACTAATGCCTGCCTCTCTAACAAAGGAAATCAGCTTCATGTGAGAGCTAACCTAATAAGATTTAACAGGGCATTCTCGTCAGATTTAAGAGGCCTATAAAGGAAAAGCAATGAATCAAATTACCATTTTAAAAGAGTAACTTCATCACTCCCAACTGGTTAACGCTATGAGCCTAAGCAAACTTACCTAGGCGAATGTTCCACTCAAATCCACGGAACTCGCTTCATAAAAGGGCAAGGCAAGCATTAAGGACAGAGATGTCCATTGGCCAGTATTTTAACCTCAAAGGCAAGGAGGGCTGGGTGCCTCAGGACCAGGGGACAAATGCAACCCTCAAAGGAGCCTATCTGGTACCAACTGGGCAGGAGTTCCACAGAATTGGGCCCACAATGCCAAATGCACAGCTCCTGGTGAATATGAGCCATGAATGTGAGCCATGAAGGAGGGCTAACTGCAACTCCTCCAAAGACCTCATTGATGGGGAAGGCAAATGAGGAATCAGGGAGTTGTTAAGGACCAACAAATTACAGTGGTACCTCGGGCTACATATGCTTCAGGTTACATACGCTTCAGGTTACAGCCTCCGCTAACCCAGAAATATTACCTCGGGTTAAGAACTTTGCTTCAGGATGAGAGCAGAAATCGTGCTCCGGCGGCGCAGCAGCAGCAGGAGGCCCCATTAGCTAAAGTGCTGCTTCAGGTTAAGAACAGTTTCAGGTTAAGAACGGACCTCCGGAACGAATTAAGTACTTAACCCGAGGTACCACTGTAATACAAGAACTTTGAACCCTTCCATACCTCCAGTTTACCTACTGCATACTTCATAAGGTGTGTGTGGCCAATGAAAATTTGAGAGTTATCTCAAGCTCTACAGCAATCCTGCACAGAACTACTAATTTTATTCAGGATGTATGTCAATAGTCATTGGTATAGTTCCTCTGGCCCAGGTCCAGGCCACTTGGCAGTGAGGTTAACTAAAACCTGAAGAAAACAGCAGCACCCACAGTCACTTAAGGAGCAACTGGAGAAATCAACGAGCAGGAGACACATGCAGGGGTAGACTTGACTTGCCTTTAAATTTCAGGGGCGCCATGTGCAAGGCCAAAATTTGGCGCCCACCACAACTCTCACCTTCCGTTCCACTCAATGCACTACGTCAAAGTTGCAGTGCCCTGGGGTGCCCCCTAGCATTGGCGCCCAGTACGGCGGAGCCAGTCGCGCAGCCCTAAATCCGCCTCTGACACATGCCAGAAGCATCTACAGGACAATGTTCCACCACCTATGCCATCTTTAGTTATGTTTGCTTCTACAGAGCAAGGTACGTAAATGTGGGGGGAAGAAGAGGGAGACTAGTAGTCTGTCTTAAAGAAGTTAGAAGTATGGCAGTGTGGAGAGAACAGAGGAAGGAGTAGAAAGAGACTACTAACACAGGGCGGATGATGCTAAATAGTTCTAGTCAAAGTGTTACAGCGGTGTGGGTACAGTGAGCCAACATGGTGCCACCTAGATGCTTCTGGACTACAACTCCCATCAGCCCCAGCTAGTAAGGCCGATAGAGTGATGGGAGTTGTAGTCAAACATAATCTGGAGGGCACCTGGACTAGAGTGCTGGGGAACTGCTAGTTCAAATCTCCACTCAGACACAAAGCTTGCTGGGTGGATGGGAAGAATGAACCTGTCAATTTTGGTTTCTCTGTTTCTCATTTTGCTAAAAAATAGTTCTCCATATTTCCACATCCGTTTCGATTAATTTTTTTAAAATTTGTGAAAATTCACCAGCATTTTAGTGTGAACTTCTAATATGAAAATTCATGTGCAATTTTGCGTAACAGGGACATTTTTGCAAAGCAAATTCCCCTAAAATAATGCAACTGCGAATGCTATTTTCACTTATTTATGCATTTTAATCAACACTTTGCACCAGTATTTGCATTTTTTTTTTTTACACTACTTGACTGGAGAACTGCCTTGCAAAATGTGAACAAGTGCAATTTTCGCAGTGTTTTGGTTCTCATATTGCTTTTGGCAATGTGAATTTGGTGGGTTCAAAGCGCAAACTGAATCAAATTTCTCTTCCAGTCTTAACTCGACAACCTTGGGTTGCCATTCTGAGGGTTGCCATATTTTGAAGAGGACACAATTGCCAATTTCTACTTTTAATTATGGATTGCTATGACGACTTTACCCATGAAAAAGAGGATGTGTCCTGGAAAAAGAGGACATATGGCAAACCTACGAGGGCTGTTGCAACTATGAAACAGGGAGGGGGTGCTAAGCTCTGGGGAGAAAATGTGGGCTGCAATAAACAAACGAGTAACCTAAAGATCCTAATTTTAGTAGGAGAAAATGGAAGAAAAATAGAAGACAGAGGCAGTATTACAGACAACCTTCCCCTCCCCATGAAAGAATATCAAAAACTTGCCTCCTACCTTGTAAGCTCTCTGTTGGACTAATTTCATTCACATGAAAAAATATGTACTGAAACATAACATTAATTTTTTAAAAAAGACTGACTTACAGAAGACTGAACTCTAGTCCTCTACTTCAAGCTCTGACCTGAAGATGCTGGCTTGATTATGTCCAAGGCACAATAACTGGAAATTGTTTTTAAAATAGTTTTGAACACACATTCCCCTTAAAAACACAACAACAATTGTGAACATACACAGTCTCTCTCTCTTACTCTAATGCTTAGAGAGATCCACAATGCAGCCTCCAAAAACTTGGCAACCTGTAAAAGTGCCCAGTCGAAAATTACTAACAGCTGGAGATGACAGTTGTTTTAACAGCTGAGCTGACAGGATTAATTTAAATGCACTGAAATCAAAAGTAGATAACACCTGTTTAGTCTTCCAGGGCCATTCGGCAAGGTAGGCCAAAGGGGGGGGGAGGGGGAAGAGAGAGAGTAACGAAGCCAGAATATTGTGCAATTGTGTGCATTTTCGAAGGACAGAGGGACTTCAGAAAAGAATGTCATAGTTTCCTGAAGAGGAAAAGGGCCAGGGGGGGGGGGGGACGAAGGGGAACCAGAGAGCCACCTTCTTCCATCGACTTTGAACATCTGGTTCCCATTCTGCTCCTCCCCTTCCCACCCCCCTCCACCTTGTCCAAGGTCTTTGACCCAAACCCAAGAAATGGCTGGAGATCAATGAATTTCAAAGCCACGCTTTCTCACTCTCGCATTGCAGCAATCCTCCTGGGTTAATTAATGTATTCTCTTTGAGCTTTTCGGTGCTCATGCCCTCCTCTGTTCCAGGCTTGCTGACTTCATTCGCCATTCTCTCCCCCCCACCCCCGGAACCAAAAGAAAACAAAATAATAAGAGGCCCACAGTCTTCAGTATATATGTGTGTGTGTGTGTGTGTGTGTGTGTATATATATATATATATATATATATATATATATACACACACGTGCATTGTTTACACCATAATAAAAATGATCCCATCAAGAATTAGAATATAAGGCTCTCTTTCAGGACAGATTTCTGTCGTTGACAATGTTGAATTGATCTTAACTCCTTCATTAAAATAAAAAAAACCCAAACTTTCATTTGATGTATCTTTTTAGGAACAGAAGACGGGGATATAAATTTTAGTAATAATAATTAACTAACAACCTATGATCTGTAGCTGGGTAGTAGGAACCAATATAGCTTATTAGTTTTCCATCAATTAATAAGGGAAGTCAAATGTTATTGAGTTAATTCTATTCCAGATAGCCGTGCAAGTAATCTCCTGCACCAGAAGCACTATTTCAAATTCAGGGGAAGAGGGGAGATCCTGGGAATATTTACGGCCAGATCATTCTAAAAAATTCATTCAATACATTTCAGCCTTTTGTTTTAATATATCTGATGGGGAAGGGCATGTAAAACTACTAAACCACCAAATCTAGACAACAAACCTCTTGTGACTCACGGAATTTAAATGGGCTTCTTTGGTTAGAGTTTTGTTTATGCTTCAATACAATGGGTCAATTTAGGTGGACTTTAGTTAAATATCTTCTAGGGTAGGTGTATGGGGTGCCCTCCAGAAGATGAGGGACTACATCTCTCATCTTTGCTGAACGCTGGCGAGGCCATCACAGTCTGATAGGAGTTTTGAGTCTATTATTATCATCATCATCAAATGAGTAAGTCATTTTACTCATGGAAGTGACTCAAAGCAACTTACCGGGGGCAGGGGACAAATCTATTACCATGAACACAATCAATAAAAACTTAAAACACACAAACAATCACATCTGTACAAAAAATGACGGATCTTGCAGATCCTACACCACAAGAGGCCACAAATGCTTAAAAACCATTACGATTAAGCATCAAAATGCCAGGTTTTGTCTGGCACTTAAAACTAGATAACGGTGCCAGGCGGGCCTTCCTGGGAAGAGCATGTCACAAGTGGAGAGCCACCACTAAAAAGGCCCATTTTCATGTTGCCACACTCTGCACCTCCTTTGTAGGGGGATCGTGGAGAAGGGCCCCAGATTATGATCACAGATTCTGGGTCGGTTCACGTGTGGAGAGACGATCCTTGAGGTATTGCTGTATAATATACCACACTGGCTACTCATGTTCTTGGTGAACAGGAAGCTGACACAGAAGATCACACTATGTATCCATCTACCCTACCACTGTCCAATCTGACTGGCAGCTACCTGCCCCCCTTGCTATAATGTTTTACCATTAAGCTACACTCTCTCCCCTAATTTCCCTATTCCATAAACTAAAATAAGCATTAGCACAGCAGCAGCAACGTGACCAAGCTCATTCAAGCTGTATGAACAACAATGACTATTCAACAAAATGGAGGGTTTTAATCTTCTTAATGCCTCTTTCCTATTGGGGCAGAAAAATAACAATAAAGTAGCATTTGGAATAGGCATCACTGGAGGATTTAAGCAGTGAGAGGGCAGGAGGGAGAGGCTGAAAAACTGAACTGTTTGGGTCAAGCCCTGGCATCTGGCACATCTACTTTGGAGATCAGAGGTCAAAGGCCAATGCAGGTCACTTCAAGCAAAGCATAAGGTGAGTAACTCACCCCATATGACCAATAAACGCAGCAGCGTGTACTGCCGTAGCTGAAACAGCATCCTGTCCCATTTCTGGAGCTTCGTTATATTGAATCAGCCATTAGTCCAGCCTTCCTCAAACTGGTGTCCTCCAGATGTTGGAATCCCATCAGTCCCAGCCAGCATGGCCAATGGTCAGGGATGGTGGGAGATCTAGTCCAATGATACCTGGAGGGAACTTGGTTAGGGAAGGCTGCATCACCTCATCTACAAAGATCCTTCAAGAGGGGGAGGAGGAGGAGGAGAAAGAAGAAGAAGAAGAAGAAGAAGAAGAAGAAGAAGAAGAAGAAGAAGGGAAGAGGAGGAGTTTGGATTTGATATCGTGCTTTATCACTACCCTAAGGAGTCTCAAAGCTGCTCACAATCTCCTTTCCCTTCCTCCTCCACAACAAACACTCTGTGAGGTGAGTGGGGCTGAGAGACTTCAAAGAAGTGTGACTGGCCCAAGGTCACCCAGCAGCTGCATGTGGAGGAACGGGGAAGCGAACCCGGTTCACCAGATTACGAGTCCACCACTCTTAACCACTACACCAGAACTTAGAGTGATCCCATAAAGGGGGTTTTTTTTTGGAAGGGTACCTAGGCATAAACAGCTCTGAGATTTCTGAAGAACAAACAAGTCTGTAAGTACAGTACAATTCAGCAATGCGTTTTAAAAGGTGGGCTTCTGCAACATTCAATCATCTGGTGAATCCCCAGACTCACCTAGCAAGATTACCAATGCTGTCTCTGCTACATCGCAACAATGACTAAACCATGAAACCACTGGATTAAAAACAACAACACTGAATCAAATTCTGCTGTCATTGACTTTGGTGATAGCTTGTTGATTTTGTCAGACACACTGCATTCTGATTTTTCCATATAATTTGCAGGGCAGAAGAAGGCAACCAAAAAGAATCTGATCCAGTTTTCAACCGCAACTTAATCACACCTGAAATGGGATTAATTCCTGAGTTCAAATGATAAAGCTTCTTCTAGCAACCATACTCCATTTTTCTCTCTCTCTCTAAACGTCCCTATAAGGCATGAACAGATGGAAGCTGTATGCTAGAAGAAGAAAAAAAAAATCCCCTATAATGCACAAAAGGTGACTTGGTATGTGCACACAGAGAAAACGACGGGGCTCAGAATTTGCTTAACCAAGGCCAAATGTACCGTTGACTTCTGCGGGTTAATTAAGCATACTAGACTTATACTTCTCTATACTTCTATAGAGAAATCATGAATGGCCTTAGCTCAAAGATGGAGCACTTGTTTTGAATGCAGAAGGTGCCTGGTTAATCCCTGACATGTCCAGGTAGGACTGGGAATATTCACAGAGTCAACTAGGGTCAACTAGTCCAACCCTGGCAATGCAGGAGTATATTCCCTGTCTGAAAACCAGGACAGCCACTGTCAGTCAGCATAGCCAAACTGAACTAGCGAGACCAGTGGTCTGGAATCAGTATATGGCAGCTTCTTAGGTTCATATGTTGTTCACTTTGGCTGGATTGTGTCCTACAGCTACAGCATTGTGTAGTCTGTTTAAAATCCCATTTATTTCAGATTTAAGTAGCCTAACCATCTGTAGGACTACAGGATCGTATTTTAAACCCAAGCTACCTAGCTCGCTTTATTGGCTGTTATGTGCTTGTTTTGAGATGCCACACAAGAGAGATGAAGATTATTGGCTGCTGGAGATGTGTTTTCCTTTTCCCTGCTTTTTATTTTACTGCGGGGATAGTATTATTTACTATGATTTTATGTCACTGTCAGTACCTGGCTACTAAAAACAAACATGTAGCAGGATCAATGCCTTGCCACACGTCTCTCCTGACAAATGTTTTAGATCTTTTACAGATATTAAACATTGCAGGCAGGCCCGAGCGACTAAAGTAGCGATCTGCAACTCTCTTAAAGTAGCTTCTAGTTCCAATTTCTAAATGCAATAGGTGGTATCCAATTGGCTTTATTTGCACAGCAGTGCTGCTGTTGGCTAGATCACCCAGAGCTGAATAAATCCTTACACTAAAGACATGCATTTTTCTCCTCCTAGTATAGTACCGTTTGAGGCATACTCAGAAGTTAGACCTATTGATCTGCTCATCACATGTAGCAGAATGAAGTGGTAGATAACAGAGGTAGCAGAAAGACCTTTACTGCATTGGACTTTAAGTGAGGATGCCATTTTTAAATGAAACCCTCTGCTATAAAAACACACACACCCCAGACCAAAACATCATTGCCTGCAGAAAACTAGCACATCAAGCATAATAAACGTTCTAACCCAGCTTCCACCCTTCCTTTCTCACTTTTTATTTGCTACGTCAATAGCCTCCAGTAGTGATGGGTATCATTCCCTGAACCTGCTGCAGACATGTGCTTACAGATGTTTGAGTTGGGAGTGGCCAGCCAGGATGAGACCAAAGGACAACTGACAATCATGAGTGTGGGGTGGTGAATCAACATTTCTTTTGTTTTGACAAGCTGAACCCAGTGTTGTGAACACTCCAACACATGATCTGATGATGACTCACCCAGCTCCTGACATGCTTTCCAAAATTAGGTTGAACCATGCGCAACACAATCAGCTCCGTATGTTGGAGAAGGCCACAAGACGGACTTGACACATGCAAATCTATGGAGGAGGTCATTTTGCTCTTGTAAGAAAATGCTGCGTGGGTCAGATGGAAGCTACTCTTCAACTTACAACACCAAGAAGTATCGATCTGTGGGTGAGGGAGGCAAACAGCCATGCAAACCCCATTGCTATCAATAGACCCAAACTCTCATAACTGTATTCCACCCATTTTCTCAACGTAAGTTCTAAAAGGCTGCAATGCCATCTGTAGCTGAGTACACATTAAAGCACATTCAAAGCATGCACTCCCCCCACAAAATGCAGTTTAGCCCCCCCCCCCCGAGCTACAATTCCCAGCACCCTTAAGAAACTACAGTTTCCAGAATTCTTGGGGTGGGGTTGCACTGAATGTATGGTGTACGCACACAGCCTAAGTGCCTTTTCAGAAGACCCTTTGAAAAGTTATCTTTTCTTTATTTAACCCCTTTTAAAATAAGAAAGGGAGCTGCTTTTTCAGCGTTCTTGATCAATCAAGTCCACGACAGTGCTGTTTTCCCCAACGATAAGATTCCTTTCCTTGGATAAAATAAGAGGCAGTTTGTTCCCCTTTTTAAAAAAAGAATCTTTACACAACTCAGAGGCTCAAAGAAGATAATTACAAACAATGCCTGGAGAATGGATCAGTTAATGTTAATTTATACAACAAACTAATTACTACCAAATGGTATAAAAAAAAAATCACATGTGGAAGTTACTCTCTCCCACGCACACATCTAAACTTGCAGCCATCTGTCTCGGCTTCGAATCTCGCAGTGACAACGAAGGGTAGAATTGGATGCCGGAGCCTTCCCCCTTCCGACATAAATTCTTATGTACTTAAAAACCCGTTTCCGTACAGCCAGTGTGGGCACTAGAGGAAGATTTTGTATGTGTGTTTAAAGCTGCTAACACCTGGTAATGTCTAAATCTCTCTCGTTCTTAAGAGAGTTGCAAGCATCTCTTTGCCATCAATTTTAATTCTTCCCTCCGGCCATTTCGAGACAATGCTCCTTTCTCTTGTCTTTTCTTGATACAGTGAAAAAACGCCTTTCATCGGATCACTCTCTCCATTTCTGAAATACAGTACTATATACTGTAAGGGGGATTTATATAAATATATATATATTAAAAATTTACTCCAGTATTATAACGCGATTAAATGCTGAGTGGAGATCCTGGGGTTAAGATCTTAGCCACGTCTCTCACCCACATAGAACTCAAGCAAAAGTTCCCTGCCTCCCAAATAGGAAGATACCTCATCCTGTGAAGGATTCCACATACCTTAATAATAATAAAAAAGATACAAAACTGAAATGCACAAACTGATGGATGTCCCTTGACATTAGTTTTTGCAAAATACATTAAGCAGAGATGAAAACCCTGTTGCCTTGCAGTTGTAGTTGGCAACTTGGCATCATCCTTGGCAAGTTGGCATCATTCTTGACCTTTGACCGTACTGATGGGATTTGTAGTCCAGGAAAATCTGAAACAGGGCTGTGCCCAAGATGCCCTCCAGTTTCTTTAAAGTTGTCTTCCCCTGTAGAAAAGACTTCAGTTTTCCCCCTCTGCCTTATTCTGGGGACACATGAGGATTCATTTTGTGTTTTGGTGAGCACAGAGCTTTGAGTTTAGCTTGTTGTTGCAAGGTGTCTGAGGCTGGGGTATGTGCCCCCCCCAAGCATTTCTTCAGCACCCTGCAGCCTCCCCAGCTGCCCACACTTCCTGATGTGGAAAAACCCCATGGGAGGAGACTTTATTGGAGCACAAGCATCTGGGAAGGCTGCAGAGAGCAGACCACTCCAGATGGTCAGCATTTTGCAGGAGGGCTCCAAGCACAAAACAGAACTTCAGGCTTATGGAATCAAAGTGGCTCAAAGTGGCCTATCAACTTAACACAACAAATCTGCTCTTTTTCAATTCTCTTTAACGGGCTGCTTGTGGTTTGGAAAGTGATAGGGAAATGCAGTGAAAAGTGTGGGGTGAACACATGATTTGCAAGAAGAAGTGTAAAATACCCTGCGAGTAAAATCAGTGCTCATCGTCATATGACTGCTCCATGAACAAATCAGAACAAATTGTTAATTAAGGCAGAGCATGGTCTAACCACTGCACAAGCTTCGGGACAAGCAAATCAGGTTGAATGCTAAATAAACAGGTCATATGGCTGAAAGAAAGGAATGGAGAATTGGTACATCGCAGGAGGGTACTATTGAGCCTAATCTATTTACGTTGCAGAATGAGGTGGAGGTAACTATTTCAGCCTGCAGATGGGGAATGCCGTTTTATTGAATGGCAGCCCATATAAAATCCTCCCTGAAAGTTTGAATTTAAAAAAGCACATCAGATAGGTCCTAGCCCACCAATATGACCTTGTATGAGTATATACGATTCTTTTAAACAACCACCAGTTTGCATTTTTGGAGAGCCAAAGCTTAGGGAGTCCCTGTCCCACCTCAAGACACCTTGTTAACAGCACAATCAGACTTAGAAATGTGACACACCCTCCCTGGATCAACTCAATTTGCCTTGTACTTCATATAGAGCTGATGTACAGCCTTGATTTATAGAATCATAGAATTGTAGAGTTGGAAGGGACCTGAGGATCATCTAGTACAGGCATGGCCAAACTTGGCCCTCCAGCTGTTTTGGGACTACAATTCCTATCATCCCTGACCACTGATCCTGCTAGCTAGGGATGATGGGAGTTGTAGTCCCAAAACAGCTAGAGGACCAAGTTTGGCCATGCCTGATCTAGTACAACACCGTGGAATGCAAGAATCCTGCCCTGGATGGGCTTGGACCACAAAACCAGACACATCGACCCCATTGTACCACATAAAAAATCTGGGGGCATCTAGGTTGCAAAGTGGCAGCCCTGCTCCCCATTACCAGGAAACTGGATTTTCCATTTTTCTTTTCTTTTGCTTGCCCTTTTCTGACTCTAGCAGAAGCATGAGAAACTGAAATTACCCCACTGAATCTTCCGATCACCTGCTTCCATGTCAATGAAAAGCTGGACCTGTTCATGTTGTGGTTAAAGGCACAGGAACGCCGCCAGAAAAAAAGAGGTCAACCTTACGAACGACTGTGATTCTTCCCCCTTCCCTCTGCTTTTTACTGACCCCTCAGTGAGAGGCTAGCAGCTTTACAGTCTCAGACAAATTCATTTATTATATTTGTCCAAGCAGAGACTTGACTTTCAAAGTGGAACCTGGAAAGCAGAACCTTGGTATTTTGACTGTTAATTATTCTCTGATGAGCTTTCAGGCTCAGAAAGTGAAGGCAAGCATCTTCTTTCTGCTCAACATTCTTCACTTCCAACGTTCTCCTCTCTTTGAGCTCGGGACTCCTACGGTCATCAAAGACAGCTCAGCGCAAAGTAGGGGGGCCGACAGTCAGAGTTTAGATCCACTGTGCAGCTTAAAGAGGAGAATTTAGCCTTAAGATCAAACATCTACAGCCCCTTTGTGTATCCTGAGGCTGGCTAAAGATATTTTCCTAAGTCTACGTGGCATTATATTCTGCTCCAGGGAAGGAAATCCTCATATCAGAAGATTATCCCATGTAAACTGGCGCTTCCCTGCATCATATTTATGGAGACAGAAATGGTCACATTGCTTGTATCAGAATTAAATCTGCACAAATGCCACCGTCAGCCTGTCTAATGAGAAATCTGGCTAAACTGTCTTGGATTCTCTCTGTTAGGTGCCACAACCAGAATCCTTAGCTCTGTGTGTGACTGTCCCATGTGGTGTTGGGTGTCCAGGCAGTTTCTCATTTGCCCAGTTCTTCACATTTTGCAGCAATTTACAGTTTTAAAAAATAATAATAAAATCCTCATTAAAATTCATCAGCATTTTAGTGAGAATTTATCCTACTAGAAACATTCCTAAATGCAGTTTTGACTCATGTGCAGATTTTTGCAAACGACTTCCCCTAATATAACACATTTTTGTTTGTTATTTTCATTAATATAATCATTTTTATGTGTTTTTGTAAACTCTGCTTAGCTGGAAAACTACACTGCGAATTTTGGATTCCTGCAAATGTGAAAAGATAGCTGTGTTTCAGTTTGCTTATTTTTTCAGAGAGTGTGAATGTAATCGTTTTGGCTTTAAATGTGTATTGAATCAATTTCTCCTCCATCCCTAGTTATCAAGAACTGTAGTTGGAACATCTATCCAGGCAATGATTTTCTGGAGCACCTACCTGGTTATCAGGTTCTGAAATGGGCCAATTGAGCCCTCCTAGACAGGAAGAGCTGTAAAATGCTTCCTGCTTGAACTGGGACTTTGCCACAGTAACAATGGCCTTCCTGGTTCTGGTATGTTTTGGTTTGTTCTCCGTTTGTGACACCTGGCTTGACCTTCCAGCTTGACTGGCCATGATTCCTGGCTCTGTCCTGACATGTGCCTACAACTTGCTGAGACATCCTCAAAACTCCTGAAGTGTTTTGACCAAGAAGGAACGTTGCACAAATTTGCTACAGTGGGCCCAGTGACCTTGGGTTAAACGGACCCCCCATTAGAGGTTTTGCAAGAGCAATCAAATCTCTTTTTTGGGGTGCGGCTCACATTAGACTGTGGTGAATTTTGGGTGGCAATTAGCGATAGGCAAAGATCACCCATCCCCAGCCCAAGACTCTAACAAGGGCTTCCTCAACACCCCCTATCCAATATGGTGGCAAAGGCTCATACTGGAGTCCAAGAAGAATCTCCGTTGGGCTCTGGGTACTGCCTCAGGAGCACAGAAGGTGATAACTATATGACAAAAACATTCCTCACAACTCTCAGCATTGCAACTATCTCGCCAAGAAGGGTTCATATCGAGAGCTGAAGCAGAGGTGAGATTCAGTACAATGACAAATCTAGCATCTCACTAGCTGTGGTGCTGGTGTCCCCAGGTTATAAGCAGGAAGGTGGGAACTAGAAGAGAGCAAAATGAGGTTGGTGGAGTGGTGCTCTATTAGCCTCAGTGATCTTTGGATGAAGGGTGGTATACAAATAATAAATAAATAATAATAATAATAACAATAATAATAATAATAATACTGACTAGGATGGTTGTGTGATTTCCATCTGTAGATATAAATCAGCACATGCACATCTTACATGCTCTCATTTACATTTTTTTCTGGCAATGGATTTCTTCTTTTAGGGGGGGCGGGGCAATGTCTAAGTGGCCCCCTAGTGTCTGACCTGGATACACCCCATTGAGTATTCTACTCAGTCACTATAGATATCTCTTATCTCAGTGAATTTCTCTGGGTTTGTGGAGAGGCAACTACAGGCATAAGTGGGGAACAGGGCAGGGGGAATATATCGCTCTGAGTTATCCTACATTAGGAGAAAAGCTTTCCTTTTTTAGCCCAATTGCTAAAGATCTTATCCTGCTGTGTGGGCAGATGAAAGGTAAAAATAAAAGGAACGGAGTCATAAAAAATAAATAAATGTTTGCCTATGAAATTCCAGCACTGCTCAGATAGAAAGGGTGAATAGATATTCACCCCATCATAAGGTTCTGAACTTAGGCAGGAATAAGCAGTTGCACAGATGTAAGATGCAGTGTTCCCCAACCTTGGGCCTCCAGCTGTTTTTGGACTACAACTCCCATCATCCCTCGCTAGCAAGACTAGTGGTCAAGGATGATGGGAATTGTAGTCCAAAAACAGCTGGAGGCCCAAGGTTGGGGAACACTGAAGGGGGTACCTATCTTGCTAGTAGTACCCGTGAAAAAGGATCTAGGGGTCTTAGTGGACCACAAGCTTAACGTGAGTCAAAAGTGTGATGCAACAGCAAAAATTGGCTAGTGCTGTTCTAGGCTGCATCCACAGAAGTCTAGTGTCCAGATCAAGGGAAATAATAGTACTGCTTTATTCGGATATGGTCAGATCACACCTGGAATACTGTGTCCAGTTCTGGGCACCACAATTTAAGAAGGACGTTGAGAAGCTGGAATGTGTGCAGAGGAGGGCAACCAGGATGACCAAAGGTCTGGAAGCCAAGCCTTATGAGGAACAGTTGAGGGAGTTGGATATATTTAGCTTGCAAAAGAGAAGACCGAGTGGAAATATGATAGCCACCTTCAAATATCTAAAGGGCTGCCACATGAAAGATGGAGCAAGCTTGTTTTCTCCTGTTCTGGCGGGTAGGACCCAAACCAATGGCCTCAAGTCACAAGAAAGGAGATTCCAGCTAAACATCAGGAAGAACTTACTGACAGTAAGAGCTGTTTGACAGAGGAACAGACTCCCTCAGAAATTGGGCAACTCTCCTTCCTTGGAGGTTTTTAAGCAGGTGTTGGATGGCCATCTGCCCTGGGTGCTTTAGTTGAGTTTCATGCATTGCAGTGGGTTGGGCTAGATGACCCTCAGGTTCCCTTCCAACTCTACAATTCTGTGAAACTGAAATGGAGGGAGGGTGAAATCTAGCCCTAGGCAGCAGTTACCTGTATCCATTTATGGTGGAGCTACGGGAATGATGGCATCTAGCATGGAAGTAGATGCCATCATTCCCGTAGCTCCACCATCTAAACCAGGGGTTGCCAAGGTGGCACAGTCCAGATATTGTGGACTACAAATCCTATCATTCCTGACCATTGGCCATGCTGGTTGGGGCTGAAGGGAGTTGCAGCCCAGAATATCTGCAGGGTGACATGTTGGCTACCCCTGCCTAAACTGACACATCTATTTTTTTTTAACCCAACTATGCTGATGACCTTTAAACAATAGGTGTTTTCTCTTTCAGTAATAACCTAACTTGGGTCAATGCAAAACTTGCCTGTACTTAACCTACCCCCTTGTGTCCTGCCTTCCACAATCATGAGTAACACATGAATTCCAACTTCTTGCCATAACCCGCTTTTAAAGTATTTGAACGGGTATTGTCTTGTTCACCAATCTCTTCTCGAGTCTGATTAATGCTAACTAGAATGGAACTTGCACTCGGTGTCAAACACATTTGTATTTTTAGAAATGCGGCTTTCTCCACCTCCTCCTATCTCTTACATGACTACTGGGCTTTAACCCTCCCTGACACCGTACATTCACGGCTGCTTCTCTGCCCTTCCCTGGCCTCCTAGAGAGAGCTCCTGGGATGTGACAAATATATAAAAGGATGTCACATGGAGGAGGGAGAAAGGTTGTTTTCTGCTGCTCCAGAGAGGCGGACACGGAGCAATGGATCCAAACTACAAGAAAGAAGATTCCACCTGAACATTAGGAAGAACTTCCTGACAGTAAGAGCTGTTCGACAGTGGAATTTGCTGCCAAGGAGTGTGGTGGAGTCTCCTTCTTTGGAGGTCTTTAAGCAGAGGTTTGACAACCATATGTCAGGAGTGCTCTGATGGTGTTTCCTGCTTGGCAGGGGGTTGGACTCGACGGCCCTTGTGGTCTCTTCCAACTCTATGATTCTATGATGCCAGCCCCTTGGATACGGCGGTACTCTTTGCAAACATACCACCAGCACCCTCTGGTTATGCAGTAACTCTTTGCTTTTTGCATAAATCAAAACGTTTGCATAAGCCAGTAGCTGTCTGAGCAAAACAGGTATTGTTCAATGCAATACATGGCAGCCTTCACACACTTGGTGTCCTCTAAGTATTCTGGACTATCTAAAGCATGGATAGCTCAGTTGGTTAGAACGTGGTGCTGAAAATGCTACGGTTGCAGGTTTGATTCCCATATGGTACAGCTGCATATTCCCGCATTGCAGGGGGTGAACTAGATGGTCCCCAGAAACCCTTACAACTCTACAACTCGATGATTGCAAAGCAGGGATTGGGACCTGTTGGCTCACCAACACAGTGGACTGCAACTCCTATCAGTCCTGGCGAGCATGACCAATGGCCAGCAGTTATGGGAGCCGGGGTGCAGCAACACCTGGGTTAGGTTGCCAAGGGCTGGTATATGATGTTCAAAGTGCGAAACCATAAACAGACTTCTAATGCAGGAGACAATCACATGGTCAAGAGAATTGCCATATACTGGGCCTATCTAACTCAGAACTCTGTAATGTGATTGCTGATAGATCTCTGAGGTCTCAGGTAGGAGTGCAGCCCAATATCTATCTGTCTGTCTTACCTACTTACTGGAGATGCTGGCTGGAATCTGAGACCTCCCACCACCCAAAACAAAGAAGGACAATTGGATTATTCACAAGTTATCTTCAACACAGCCACAGTCTGTCTCTGCACATATACAGGTTTTTGTGTGAAAGACTATGCACTCTTTGATTTGTCCAGCTCAGCTGCCGTGCGCACAAAGGGATACCGACTGTATGCTCCCTGAACGTAATGTGTGATCACCACTCACCTAAAAAGGAGCAAAGTGTATGTAAACATCTTGAAGCAAATATCATGAAAACATTCATAGAACTGCAGAGCTGGAAGAGACCCCAAAGGTCATCCATTCCAACCCCCTGCAATGCAGGAATCCCAGCTAAAGCATCCATGAGAGATGGCCACCCAACCTCTGCTGAAACACTGACCATTTCATTTTATGTGAGCCTTCTCCTTTGAGGAGCAGGAGTCAAATGAAGAGCCGACTCGCCATTTATGCAGCGTTGGGAGCTGGGAAACACTAAATTTGTGAAGGCGAGAGTGGAGGCGGGTCCGCTGGGGCAAATGATTGTGTTTCCAATGTATATTTATTATAAATTTATTATTATATTATTATTATATTTAGAGATGAGTGGCTCCCACAGCAAGCATCAGGGCAATGTGCAAAGAGGCCCTTAGAAGATGACACCATGCTTATTACGTAAGGTACTTTTATTTGATGGCTTTGCACAGTCGGACCCTGCTGCTTCAGCAAGTGGAACAGTGCAGTATTTTAAGCAAGGGTCATAATGTATCCCAGGCACCAAAAATTCCCAGCTTGCAGGGACCGTTTCCCCCATCCAGCAGCCCGTGAGCTTGTAACTGACATCCCCGTTCCTCCCCCTCACTTGCCCTGTGTAGCCTGAAGCAGATCTCACAGCCAAAAGTCTGCCTCTAATTTTAGTTCCTACTCCTGGCATATGTCATGTCCTAGATCACCATGAGCCTCGAATTAATTCACTAAGACTCAGTATTAAGCTAGAGAACTGGCAGCTTTATTGGATGCAACCGGCTTGGCAGAGAACTCTACCTGGAATTGCTTAAAGATCCCTCTTGCCCGATCTTGTTTAAAAATAATATATGGGGGAAATCACTCAGTCTAACTGTGCTTAGGCTCGGGACAATCAAGCATGCAAACAGCCAGAGCTTTCCAGACCTCGCTGCTGCATTTGTTGCTGCTGCATACAATACTATAATTTAATCATGTTCCAGTGAAAAGTCTGTTTGTGACAGGGCCAGCGGTACATGGCAATGGCAAAGGTATCTGTATTTAGCGCTGGCTGACCCCTGAAGCTTTCTTAAGCGTTGGGGAGCATCACCTGATCTGTTCTGACGTATTGTTGTAAGGAAGTTTCCTTGGCTGGATTCCTTGCAGAACCTTGCCTTGTGAAGACCTGGCTGGTAGTGCAGCAGTAGAGACCCTGGCAGACTTCTCTCAGTTCCAGACAAAAGAGGTTTAAAGACTGTCTCAAGGCAAATCTTTAAAAATGTAGTAGAACCACCAGCAATTGGGAAACACTTGCCTGCAAGCGCTCCAATCAGAGAACAGCCTTTACCAAAGGTGTCATGGGCTTTGAATACGCTCGAACTCAGGACACAAGGGAGAAACGTGCTAAGAGGAAGGCACGCTTGGCAAATCCACACCGTGATCAACTCCTGCCTGGAAATCTATGTCCCCACTGTGGAATGACGTGTGGATCCAGAACTGGCCTCCACAGTCACTTAAAGACTCGTCGTTAAAACCGTGTTTATGGAAGACAATCTTACTCAGCTACGAGTGATCACCAAAGAAGAAGAAGAATACTGTAGAAATTAATTGCAAGGCTGCATAAGGAGCTTACAGATGAGCTGAGATGTAAGAAGGGTATTTATAAGTTATGGGAGAAACGAGGAAACACAAAGGATGTGTATGCACAAGTAGCCAACAATGGCAGGGAGAAGGTCAGGCAGGCCAAACCTCCAAAAGAGCTCAGGTTTGCAAAAGAGGTTAAAAACAAAAGAAAAAAACCCAAGGTTTATTTGGCTATGTTTGAAGCAAAGGGGGAGAACAAGCAAGTAGTAGGTCCTCTGCGTGGAGAAGACGGAGAAACAGTATTGGTGTTTTGCTTGAAAAGGAAAACAAGCAAATTTCAGATTGATGCACAAATCTGGCAAACTGAGTTTAAGAAATAAATGGTGTGTGTGTGTGTGTGTGTGTGTGTGTGAAATTGACTTGCCCATTCATCCCTAGGCATGATGAGAACTCCTTTCCCCTCTCTTGGTTCATATGCATACACCCCATGGCAAGAAATCGAAAGGGCTTCTACAGAAATAGGCATGAAAACCATTTATGCCTCAAATGCCTTATTTTTTCCAGTAGAGGGGTAGGCGATGGGACTTGTGAATGCAACCTTCCTGATTGAAACTGGCCCCACCTACCCCTTCCTTGCCCTTTTGCTCAGACTCCTCCCTGCCAAGCAGATATTAAAGAGAAATGTGTGCTCCATTTCGCATTGATAAATACCGCCTCTCCTCCTTCAAAAGGGGCTGCTGCATATTCTCCACACCTGCTAACAACGCAAAGAATTTCTCTTTGCCAACATCTGCTCTAGGAATTCACTAAGCTTTTCCCTTAATGCTTTAATTCTTTTTTGTCGGATGAGTGGTTGTGCAGTTTGTTTGTTTGTTTTTCATTATTTCATAACTGTCTATATTTGGGGACGTTCTCATAATAGAACTCCTCCGACATCTGGCTCCTTGTTAGGAAAGTAGAAAGCTGCCTTACAGCAAGTCTGACAATTAGCCCATCTAGCTCAGCATTGCCAATGCTGACAAGGGTTCCAGGCAAAGGGGTTGGACTAGATGAGCCTCAGGGTCCCTTCTAATGCCACAATTCTATGACATTCCCAGGCCTACCTGGAGATGCAGGAGGTTGGAGCCTGGGTCCTGCAAGAGCTAATGCTCTTGGGCAAGAGAAAAGCTTTAATGGGCTCCAATTATGTATTTCCCTATGCCAGGCCTAGTTTAGACCACAGTGCAGCTTTAGAGCTGAGAAAACATCAGTAAATACGATGACCTCTCAGCACCAGCCACAAGACAGCAGCAAGAGCTGTTACAACAGAGCCATCCAAGATAACTCCTTTCCAGAGAGCAACTGAAAGGAATCCCAAGGCAGGGGAGTGATTCGCTTTCTCCATCTCCAGCCCACTAGCAACCCGATCAGCTACTCCTCAAAGGGCCACATGCCAGCATGGTCCATTGTGGTTGTGTGATCAACACATACTTAGAGGTGAAGGGACCCCTGACAGTTAAGTCCAGTCGCGAACGACTCTGGGGTTGCGCCGCTCATCTCGCTTTACAGGCCCAGGAAGCCAGCGTTTGTCCACTCTGCATACAGTTTTTCCGGGTCATGTGGCCAGCATGACTAAGCCGCTTCTGGTGCAACGGAACACCGACACCAGAGCAGCACACGGTAACGCCGTTTACCTTCCCGCCAGAGTGGTACCTATTTATCTGCTTGCACTGGCATGCTTTCGAACTGCCAGGTACATTCACCACCCAGAGAGACCGTGCACATACCCACATACACATAAATTTGCCAGAGAGACATGCACACATTTGAACACACAAAATAAGTTAGGCACATGCACTGCAAATCTGCTGTTCTGCAGGCAGACACAGCTGGGAAGAGAGTTCCCTCTTCTCCTATCTCTGTGCTGCTATCTGTGATGGGAGGAGATGATGCTTTCCTCTTCTCCTGGCACCATGCGGTGACAGGAAAGAAAGCCTCAAAGCCTCATTTGCTTACCTTTCCGGGTTGCCTCTTCTCCATCTGCCATGGTACCAATGCTAGGAGGTCTTAGCACTAAGGCTAAGCTAGTTCTTCCCATTTCCTAAGATCTCCTAGCAATGGAGATGGGAGAAGATGTGTCTTTGCAAAACGAGCAGAGGTGCCTGATTTTTCCATGGACTTCCGAGTCATCTGTAGTGACAATTTCACCATCCTTGCCCCAAGCCATTCTACCATGAATTGTTCCACTAAACAATGCACTGAACAGCAGTGTGCATCTCTGGAAGACCCTAGAAAAGATGCTTAGTCTGGTTCTCCATTAACAATATGCACAACAGCATGTAGCTGGGTGGATTCAAACAAAATATCTGTTGCGGTCAAGAACCATGGGAAGAGGAGCTGCATCCTTATGTGAAATAAGGTCCAGGTGTATTGCTTCTGAAAGTGCAAATAATAATAATAAATCTGAATTTCTTCCCATCTCTAAATGTAGCACATTGCAATTTAGAAAATGCTGTTTGCAGATGTTGCCACGCTCCTTAACCCATCCAAACCCACAAAAACATACAAACTAGCCTTTCAGAAGTGAGCTCTCTCATGATGTTCTCCAACATGGTCAGCAATATGATAACCACAGATGACACAAAAGCCTGTGATCATCCTACCCAACACTCCTCTGGAGGTGACCATAATCTGCTGCCTTGGAACTACAGCGACAGATAACCTGTAATCTGAGATGAAACCAAACACTTGCATTGGGAAAGCAGCCACCAATTTTGACAGACTTCACATAGCAATATATGTGTGTGTGTGTGTGTGTGTGTGTGAATGAGAAAGAATGAAAATGACCAGCACTGGATACAAAAAGTAAAAAGTGCTTAGAAATTATGGATAACCACAACTCTCAGTGTGCTTCAGGTGTTTGAATATACAAGAGAAGCTCAACGTCTGCACCTTCATAACATAAGAGGAAACAGTTGGATCAAGTCAATAGCTCACCTGACCCATCATCCTGTTCTCACAGTGGCCAACCAGATGCCTGTAGAAAGCCAGCAAGCACGACCCAAGCACAAGAGTAGTCTTCTCTCCTGCGGCTTTCAGCAATTGGAATTCAGAAGCAGTGAATAGCTATCATGGCAAGTAGTGATTTATAGCTTTCTCTGTCCTGAGCCCCTGGCCTACCTGGCAGCAAGGAAGCATGTAAACTCCCCAGTCCAGGGTTGACCCAGGTGTCCAAAGTCTGAACCAAAGCACAGTCCCACAGAGATCTTGAAGCATCCAAACTGAGGTCCATCAACATGGGTAGCTGAACAGAAACCAGCACCTCAGCTCTGCTTCCCTGTTGCACTTTGCCTGCTGATTGCAGCATCTGGGCTTGATGAGGCAGATGACCCTCACCTGTTCCATGCCTACTCCAGCTAAGTAATCAAACCCCTCCTCCCAGAGCTAGCGAGCTCCACCTGGCCAGCTAGGGAGCTGGGCTGTGGGCCTTTGCCTGCCTCAGCCTCTTGGAGCACCCCTTCTTCTGCTCCCTATGCCTTAGAGCCTGCTGTGTTCATGGGGATAGGGACCCCTCTGGCTTTGGTGGTGGGTCCTGCTGCTCTGGATACTGTGCACTGAGCCCCGTCCCCTCGTCATCCTCCGTCACCCTGTGAGTACTTCCTACAAGAACCTCTCTTTTCCCATCCTCAGCTTGCCCCAGTGTGCCCCAGTCCCGGCTACACCCCTCACTGGGATCCTCTTCCTTCATGACATTATCCTGCATGAATTTGTTGGATCCTCCTTTGAAGATCTTTTAAACTTAAAAGATACACAGACTCCTTGTGCCTATAAAAATATCAAACCAAGAGCTGCCTATCAAAATGGAGACGGGCAACTTGGCTCTCTTTTCAGTATGGGGAGGATGGAATTTGAATCAGTTTGCATTTAAAGGCGAAAGTATCTAATTCACACTTTCACGACCAATGCAAGAACTGAAACGCAGCCATCCTTTAAAATCCACACTTCTCTGAATTTTGCAATGCGGTTCTCCAGTAAAATAGTGTTAACAGAAAATGCACATGAATGAGTGAAAACAGCATACAAAAATGCATTGTTGCAGGGAACATGGGAAAAGGGAACATGGAAGATGCCTCATACTGAGTCAGACCTTTGGTTTATCTAGCTCAGTGCTGGCTACACTGACAGGCAGTAACACTCCAGGATTTCAGGCAAGTTCTCTCGCAGCCCTACCTGGAGACGGAAACTGGGGGCTTCTGCATGCAAACCAGATCCTCTGCTACTGAGCCACTGCTGTGCTAGCATATTGTGTACAAGGCAAATTTATGTACAGAAATGTGTATGTTTTGAGAAATTTGCGCCGCAATGCCAATTCGTATGCACATGTTTGCAAACAAGTCCCATAAATCTATTCCTTTCTTGAGATGGAAGGAATGCAGGGATCATGTCTAGGAGAGCATCAAGACAGACGTATACTCATGGCTGCTTCTATGTCCTGGGTCTCTCACTCTCTCTCTCTCTGTCTCTCTCTCTCTCTCTCTCTCACACACACACACGTATCTAAATACTGAATATTCTTTAGTACCTACAGAATCTCCAGAGTGCTGCACACTCTCAGGGCCTGGTCTACACATGAGGCAGAATTTATCTATTTGTTTGCACCCTGCCTCTTCAGCTCAAGTGGCTGGATTGGTTAAAACAAGACAGTCCCTGTCTGGGGGCTTACAATATAAAAGGCATGGCACAAAAAGGGACGTGGAGGGAAGGGGAGGGGAGAAGACCCAGCCGCGGATTCTTGAAGTTAAATATTAGGTATTGTAACAGCCAACTTGAATGGAAACAGTGTTTGGACCTGATCTTTCAGCAGAGCTGATGGAATGAGTCTTGCTTCCTTCCCTTCTCTCCGACTGAAGGGACTGCTCCCAGGTGACTGTTGAGGGAGAGGAGACCGAATGAGGCTGGACTTTCAACAGAACTGATGATGGAGTAAGTCCTGTTTCTCATCTCCACTTTTTCTCCTCAGCATCATTTCAGGTGCAGGAGGGGAACAATGTGCATTCAAAGTTACTCCAAAAGAAGAAAAGGAACGCATCGAAGAGAAAAGTTTTTGTCCACCCTGTCCCTACTCTGGTAGTTTTCTGCTAGCAAGGAGTTGGATAGGCAGGGGGGGAATTTCATAAAGTTGACTTGCCCCCATCAGCGGCACAGCCTATTTTGCCCCCTCTCTCTGAATCCCCACCATCTTATTCTGGTGGCTTTGCAAGGTAGGTATCTACGCCCTACCACAAATAAAGGATTGTGGGCTTTGCGTACGCACTGGTATTAAGGATAATCTCCCACGGGCCATTCCTGAAGCAATATTAGCTTGCGCACAGGATACCAGACGGCCGTTGCTCTCAATAGCTAAATCGAACCTCCATGTTTAGAAGCAACATGCCTCTGAATATCATATACCAGAGATCAAGAGAGGAAAGTGATCACACTCTTCCCATGAGCTTCCCAGAGGCATCTAGCTGACCTAAATGGACCATTGGTCTGTTCTCACAGGGCTATTCTTGTGATGTCAAGAACGGCAAAAGGTTCTGTCTTGACGGCTCCGAGGCATGCATTGGCAGAACACACACGGCTTTGTTTTTCTTTAGAATTAATCATCTTTTTCTCCCCACCCCCAAAAATGTGGAATAAGGCTGGGTTTTATCCCCCCCAAACCTGATTTCTTGTACAGACTTTGGCATGGCCACTCCTGTTTACACTGTGCTGCACCCAACCTTGAGGCTTGTCACTCAAAGTTCCATTCCTGAGTTAGGAAAGACAGAAGGTGGGGGAAAGATAGAGAAAAGAAGGAGGGAAGGAGGGAGGAAGATAGAATTGTTGCCCTGATGTGTGTGTGTGTCTTTTTAATGGGAAAAAAGAAAGAGAGAGAAAGAAAGAAAGAAAGAAAGAAAGAAAGAAAGAAAGAGAGAGAGAGAGAGAGAGAGAGAGGCATGAGATTAGAGGGTAACAAAACTAGAGAGGAAGATAAATAGAAACGCAAAGAAAAATCTCTTTTGTTCGCGTAAAAGGCTTTCCGCACTCAAACCCTCCACATGACTAATGCCACAGTGTGGTGGATAAAACCTCTCGGGCACATTATACAAACAAAGCATAACTCGGCCACAGCAAACAAAGGCCTAAGTAACAGTGATTGAATTCATCTTAAAACAACAAATCAATTCTTCCCTATTAATGCCCTAAATACCAGCGTAGGAGCACTGTCCTGTTGTAATAAACAGCCATGTGTTCAATTACCGTCTGTTTTCCCCCAACTACTGCTCTCTTCAGTAATTACGGCGCGCAATGCATTCTACACTGACATTATATTAATGCGCTGGGAGGGGAGACCTTAAATACGAATTAAATCAAGGCTAAACATTTCAGAAAGCCGTGCGCTGTGTCGCACAAGCGCTAACAGCACATTATTTAGAAGGAGTCACAGAGGGGGTTTTCTGTTCTAGCGGCTACTGCTTCCCCTCTCCGATTAAACAAAACAAACCGGGGAGCTGGGGAAGGGAGGGATATTTCTGCAGAGAGGGGAAGGAAAAGCCAGAAAGAAAAGTAGAAAGAAGCAAAATCTCAGCAGTGGGACAGGGGTGCCACCCCCCCAAGAAGCAGAGCGCAGTTAACCTTGCCCATTAGATCCCCCAGTGCCGTTTTATCCGCCAAAAAAAGGACCCTTGTCAATAGCCTTTCATGAAATATGTGCCCATGTCAAATCAGCTCCAAGGAATGGTAATAATAATCGTAATGCTAAAGGAAGAAGAGAAAGTGTGTGTGGGGGGGAGAGAGACCTTCAGTAGGAGTCAGGTAGCAACGAATGCATAACAGGGATGGGGGGGGGGGAGGAACTTTTGTTGCCATTGTTGTTTCTGATCCATGACAAAAGCAGAAGGATGGAAGTTCAAGAAAAGGTTTCTCTCCCTCTGTGGAACTTGCAAAGCCTTTCGCCCTCCCCGCCTCCCCCCACCCCGAACCGAACATTGAATAGCACCTAGTAAACAAACGGAACAATAGGTGCGATGAAAGCTGTGTTGATTCGCAAAGGGTTTCCCTGTGCACACGCCCCCCCAACCCCCGGTCCTTGTTCTATCCCTCCTGCTCTCTGCCCTTTCTTTTTTTCATTCTACAGGCGCTCCTGCTGCACAGTTTGTATTCCGATTTCAGAACAACAAACAGCAACCTGGGCAGAACACAGGAACCCGAAGAAGCTGCTTCGTATCTAGCCCGGGACTTTCGGCACTGACTGTCAGTAGGGCCTCAGGAAGGAGTCTTTGCCAGCTTTGCCCGCAGATGCCAGGGAATGAAGTCGAGGCCTTTTGCATGCAAGGCTAGGCCCCCCACTGGTGTCTGTCTGAGGGTCCCAAGAGCTGGCTCCCTGCCTTGTAGGGCCAGACACTTTCTGGAAGAGGCATAAGGTTATTTTGACCGTGAAGCATCTCTTTCCTTCTGTGTTAAATTGCTTAGAAATACAACATGGAGAAAGTAATCATACAGCCATTAAAATAGCGACATATGAAGCTGCCTTCAGCCAGTTCAGAGTACTGGTCCATCTAACTTAGTATTGTCTACACTGACAGGCAGCAGCTCCCCAGGGTGTCTAGAAGGGAACCTGGGAATGCTAGGGATTTTACCTTGGATTTTCTGAATGCAACATAATAGTCTCTCTCTCTCTCTCTGTTTCATGTGTCACACACACACACACACAAAACTCTATTACCCCAAACTGTCAGTGTATCATTATTTTATGTGCTTTACCACTGAGCTATCGCCTTCCCCCAAAGGGGGTTCAGCAATTCCCTTTTATCCTTCCCACATGACAATTCTTCCAGTCCAGGTCCCAAATGAATCCATTTACAGCCTCGTCCCAGCACACTTGCACTGACTGGTCCACAGCTGAGATTGACTGCTAGTCTAGTGCAGTGACTGGAAGAAGGCTGAGAACCAACACTGTGTAATTTGTCAGAGTGTTGGAGCGGCTGTAGGGAGACATGGATTCAAAACCCCACTCAGCCATTAAGGTGAAACATTGGGGCTGTTATTAGCCTTCCCTCCCAGCCTAGTAAAGGTAAAGGGACCCCTGACAATTAGGTCCAGTTGTGGCCGACTCTGGGGTTGCGGCGCTCATCTTGCTTTACTGGCTGAGGGAGCCGGCGTACAGCTTCCAGGTCATGTGGCCAGCATGACTAAGCAGCTTCTGGCGAACCAGAGCAGCACACGGAAACGCCATTTACCTTCCCACCACAGTGGTACCTATTTATCTACTTGCACTTTGATGTGCTATTGAACTGCAAGGTTGGCAGGAGCCTTCTGATCGGCAAGTCCTAGGCTCGGTGGTTTAACCCACAGTGCCACCCGTGTCCCTTCTCCTAGCCTAACAGGACAAAAGAAGGGGAGAAACATTTATGCTTCACTGAGCTCCTTCAGGGGGAGAAAGGGTAGAAATGAAATAATTAAACAAACCTTGTATTGATCAGTCAGCAATAAAGAGGGAGCCTACATGATAAGAGTCTCCTGGATCAGACCAAAGATCCACCTCGCCCCGCACTACTGCTTTCAGCCATGGGAAGGATCATAGCTCAGTGGTAGAGCATTCACAACCTACTGAGCTAGTTGTCTAAGGCATATTCCTATGTTAGCAATATAGGTACATTTGGCCCAAAGGGCAGAATATGGACCCAGAGGAAACCCATTTAGAAGGGTGGAGGAAGCTAGAGCAAATTTTCCAAGAGTGGCCCCAAACTAGACATTTGCTCATGACAGGGTAAGAGTGGCAAACTATGCACCTAACTCGAAAGGACGCAGTATTTTTTCCCAATGTGTACAGTTTGCATTGTGAGCTATTTCCCACCCCAAAATCTCACACCAATCCTATTCAGGCAAAAGGATGGATGAATATCAGTCTTCCAGTCTTAAATTCGGCTTGTTCCATTCCCACATACGTTTGCCATTTTAGCCATTCCCATGAAATGTTGCACACATTTTTCTGTACATTTATCCAAAGATGCATTGTTAAGAAAAATTGCTTGCAAGAATGCAAAATTGCACCTAACAGAACACATTTTTGTACATTGGTTTCTCTAGCATATCTATTTCACTGATGTACACTTTTTTTGCACGCATTCTTTGGGCAGAGAAGAGCACCGCAAAGTTCAGAGAAGTGTGAATTTCGAAGTGGAGCTGTGCTTTGATTTCTGCACTGGCTTACAAAGTGTGAATTACGTAGGCTGTTGATGTCAAACGGGCCCTGAATAGGTTTCTCTCCCATTCACAGCCCTTCAGGCCCAAAGGCACTAACTTTCAACTGATAAGAAATCTCTGTCTGTGTCTACCAACGTGGTGTTCATAAAATAAGCATGTGGTGAGCAGAGTCCCAGTCGTGTGTTCAGAACAGACTTGGCTCCAAAGGCAGATGCACCGAACTTTCAGGGCATCTTAATCACCTTAAAACAAGCCAGCTCGGATGCTCAGCCTAGCCTCTCAGCCTCCACTCATCGTCTCCTCTCACTTACTTGGCTATAATTTCCTGCCGCTCATTCCCTCCTCCTCAAACAGGGCAGTTAGGGGAGGATCCGGGGAGCTCTCCAGCCCTCGGCGCAGTGGGCACAGGTGGCACCAAAAACTTTCAAGTGAGCCCTCTGGCACCGCGGAGCTGTCCGTGCCTCCTCCGCAAGCATCTCCTATTAGGGAGGAAAGAGACCAAGCACCCACTAGAGCTAAGCCAAGCAGGCCTCTTTAATTAGGGCAAGCGCTTGATAGCCACTTCTTCATGTTGAAAAACACACAGCCACACAGGCCTAGGAGGTCTGATTAATTTTAATATGCACGGTCATGACAATTGCCTCGGGTGGGAGAGAGAGGGAAAAGAAGAGTCTCTCTCTGTGTGTGTGTGTTTTGGGAAGTGGTAGAGAGGAACCCTTTTGCTTGCCGACAGATAGGCCCCGGATAAACGCAGGGCAGATTAGGAAGTTACTATTCACTGAGGGCCTTGCAGTCTTTCCAAAGAGGCACGACGAGAGGCCTAGGAAACAGGTGGCTGCCTCTTTACTCCTGCATAAATTGCGTCCCCTAAAAGGCTGTGGAGTGGGCAAAGAAGACTGGCACCATCTGCGGTGAATATTTGCACATTAACATGCCGGGTCAGAGGCGCCTCAGAAGACAACCTGGAAAGCAAGGCTCACGGCTTCTGTCAAAAGACACTCAGCGTGAAATCAACCTCAGGCCGGGTCGCTGCTGTGTACTTGGGAAGATGCTCATTTGGCATGAGCATCTGGGAAGAAAGAGCCAATACTAAATTGTATAATCAAGGCTACTGGATGCTATAATCGAGGGGCGAGGAAGCTCCTGCGGCCCTCTGGGTCTCCTTATGTGGCCCCTGAGACTCTGCCCAGGCCATGCCTTCTCTCTGACCTGCTCTATGTCCTCCTCAAGTGCTTTTGCCCACCTGGAATGTGCCAACAAAGTGTCATAGTGCTTTTTGCTTGCTCAGATGGCTGGGTGGTTGGATGGAGAGAGGTGTGGGTGGAAACGTCTAGCTGGTATGCAATCTGTGCTCATTGCTCCTCACACTTTCCCCCCTGTCCCAACCCACCACTGGCCCCCAGAAGGTTCCCCATGCTGGTGTCCGGCCCTCAGGCAGATTAAGGTTCCCAGCCCTGCCATGAACCAAAGGTAAGGGGTAATAATAAGATCTTCCTCAATGAAGGCGCCTCCAGGATCGTTAGCAGTGGGGGCGGGGGGAATTGGACAAACGAAACAACCAAATAATAACTTAATTATAATTACTGGTATGTTTTAAACAGATTTTATATGTGTATATTAAATTGTGCTCACAGTACAAAGTCCCTCCAGTGTTCAATCAAAATCTAGCACCCTGTAACTCAAGCCTGTCAGATGTCTGGAGCTGCAAAAAACAAGCCCTTGCTTGGACTTTGCTGTTGAGGGGATACATATGTAGGGAGCTGCAAGTAATTAATATCTGTGTTAATAAAATGGGATGTCATATCCTCCAACATGTTGATGACCAAAAGTGAGACACATGTATTTCCGGTGACACTCTTGGGTTGTCCGGACTTAATTGGGGCAGTTGATAGTTATGAGAGGGTGTTCAAGACCTCTCTCCAACTTTCTGTTGACTTACTTTCTTTCCTTACCCAATAATGTTAAGAAATCCATGGAAACGCCACAAAGAGTGCTGGGTACCCAATGGTTTTAGAAGCTGCAATATAAATCAAAAGCAGGTCCTGTCGATTGCTTTCAGTGGGAATGCCAATTCAGCTGACCTCCTCCATTCTTAATCCTGGCTCTACCACACCCATCCACCTGCCTAGCTTGTGCTAAGAGTTTGCGCACAGATTATTTCTGTGCTCCCAGACAGAGTGCAAATTGGATAGGAGTTGGCCTGGGGCCAGTGTTTGCAGTGGCAGAATTAAAAACATCTGCATTAGAAATGGAACCAGCCGGACTACGCTAGCATCTCTCATTTGTATTATAATTAATAAGGATGCAGCATTTGTTAATTCATATGCTAGATCAATTAATGTAACTTTTAATCAATGAAGAAATTTGCCCTGATCAATGGCTACTAGCCATGGTGGCTATATGCTATGTCTCTGAATTGCTCGAAAATTAGCTTTTGTGTCCTTAATATAGGCTTCCTGGAGACACCTGTGGGGAACATGATAGACCTTCCAAGGCTCTTCCAAGGCTCTTCTTGTGGTTTTATAAAAACTGTGGCCACCAATCACCATTTTTAGTGACCCAGCACTGTAGGACTAGGACCTGGGAGACCACGGTTCAAATTCTCACAAGCATGAAGCTCACCACGTGACCTTGGTTCAGTCACACTCTCTCTCAGCCTAACCTACCTCACTGGGTTGTTGTGAGGATAACATGGAGGGGGGGGGAGAACAATGACGTACACCACCTTGAAGGGAATGGAATATAAATCTAACAGGATTATTAGTATTACTTTAAGGAGAGACACTCTCCCTTGGATCACACACAGAAATTCAGTGCTGCTTAATCTCTGTGAAGGGAGGTTAGGATTGAAATCCTAGCCTAGATTGTCCAACCTATTGCTGGGACTCAGATATAAACCTATTTTCCTGCTGTTCCGGAGGGTAAGGCCCAAAGCAATGGATTTGAATGATAAGGAAGGAGATTCCAACTAAACATTGGGAAGACTTTCCGATGGCAAGAGCTGTTAGACAGTGGAGCAGTCCAACACTGCCTCTCCTTTGGAGGTTTTTAAACAGAAGTTGGATGGTTGTCTATCAGGGTTTCTGTAGCTGTGATTCACGCATGGTTGGGCTGGATGGCACTTCCAACTCTATGATTCTAATAATGTAACAGCCTGAACTCATATCCCCAGTCAATGTAAGAGTTCTTTAACTGGGCAAAGCAGCCCTAGTCATTAATTGCCGAACTATTAGAAGCCACTTTCGTTCCATCACACAGAGGAAAAGAGGCAGACGAAAAGAGCCTTTCAGCCAAAAGCAAAGTTTTACTACAAACTCTCTCACTTGACCCCCTTTCGTTTCTTTTGCATTTGAAGATGCCTTATCAACATCTTAGCTGTCTTTTATCAGCCCAGAAAACCAAAACCTACAGACGCTCCAAACCTTTTGAGGATGTAAAGCAAGAGCGGCTTGGAAAGCATTCTAAGCAACAACGAAGAGGTAAGGGGAGCAGCAGCAGCAACAACAACAACAAAAAAGAACCATCGACTGGAATCAACTTTTCACTCTCAGTATTCAATTATTAGTAGATGGTGGGGGGAGAACTCTTGAAGGTGACAAATGGGCCAACTACTTTGAAGCAGGAAGAATTGGCAAGGCTTCAAACTGCACACCTTCTATCATAACGTCAGAACCCTCAATAACACCACCACAGCATTTAAGGGCTTCCTTTTTTGCACAGGCATGGCTCCTGTTCTCGTACGTCTTCCTTTCTCTTAACTCCCTCCCCACCCCTTCCTCTTTAATCATCAGTTGTGTGTTTGTGTGTCTCCATATGGTGGTGCTTTTGAGAGAGAAAAAGGGGCTCCGGGGTTACGCGCTGGCTTGCTCTACAAGATGAGACACAGGTTGGTGTTGTTGGTTTTTTCCCCACTGTAGCTCCCACCCCCCAAGATAAAGCTGTGCTGAGGAGAAACGTGGCCGTGGTGCAGCACCCTTCCCAGCAGCGGAAGAGTGTGGGGAACCAAACTTGAAAGCCCTCAGTTGCAAAGTACCCTTGTTTCTCCTTCAGTAGAAAAAGCATTTACAAAGTCTCTTTAGTGCAGGCTTCGTCAAAGGCGAAGGTGAGGATGAACCAAACAAACGAGACTCAAACCTCAGCCAATTAGAGTATCCCGAGGCTTTCCCCCAGGTTCTGATTGCTTTATTTCACCCCTCCCCTCTTTTTTCCTTCTTCACCTCATCAGATCTCTCCCCCCCCCCCAACCGCCAAAAAAAGAACCTGTTATTTCAAAGGGCCTTCTCTTGTTGTGTCCATTAATGATCTCCTTTGGAATACCGGTGGCTCATGAAAGAGGTAAACCTCTTGATTCCCTAACAAGAGATGGTGATTAAAAAGTTTGATAGTATTAGGTGATATGGGCAGTTCTCATTTCAACTAAGGTTGTCAGAATCTAATACGGTCCTTCTCTTCCTCTACACTCCATCACAGAGATATCAGAAATTCTGCAAAACAAATCCTATAGGTGTTCTGACTTGTAATGTGAATGGAAATGGAAATACTCCTGGGAAACAGGCTTAAGAACTAAGGTATGGGTAGACAAACTAAGGCCCGGGGGCCGGATCTGGCCCAATCGCCTTCTAAATCTGGCCTGTGGATGGTACGGGAAGCAGCGTTTTTTTACATGAGTAGAATGTGTCCTTTTATTTAAAATGCATCTCTGGGTTATTTGTGGGGCATAGGAATTCGTTCATTTTTTCCCCTCCAAAATATAGTCCAGCCCCCCACAAGGTCTGAGGGACAGTGTATCGGCCCTCTGGTGAAAAAGTTTGCTGACCCCTGAGGTGTTTCTGGCTAAGACCCTAATCATTACTCTTACTCTCACCTTAAAATAGTTCTATACACACAAGCTTGGTATAATAAAGAATAATGTTTGCAACGCTTATGAAGGAAATACAAGCTGCTGTTCAAATGAGTACGAGGGGAAGAGCCATAGCTCAATGGCAGAGAACACATGCTTTGAATGCAGAAGGCCGCAGGCTGAGTCCCCAACAGCATCGCCAGCTAGGGCTGGGAGAAGACTCCTGCCTGCAACTCCAGCCAGTGTAGGGAGTTCAAAACCACAACTTAATCCTACAACGTTAGGAAGTTGAACTAATGATGAGCATGCCAAATAAATAAAAATAAAAGCTTTCTATATTTTATAGCATTTTGCAAAAGTTAATATGGTGAATTAAATTACCCATGCTGGACATTTCAGTCTATCTGGAAAGAGCTACATAGTAAAAACAAACAAACAAACAAACCTACAATCCAACCAAACTTAGCAAAAGCCAGTGGCTGCTTGGGTTTTTTGCTCTTATGAACAGGAGCTGACTTTGGTCATTCAAATTTCAGCGTCAACCTGTGAGGGGCCAAATTCCAGACTGCCCCTGCCTCTCACCTTCCATTCTGTTCAATTCACTATGTCATAGTTGCAACGCCCTGCAGCGCCCCCTAGGCTTGGTGCCCAGTGCAGCAGAGCCGGTTGTGCTGCCCTTAATCTGCCTCTGTTATGAACTTGTGCCATGCCCCATGTTTTCATCTGCCTTCTGGGCCTGGGGAGAACACAGAAGGCTGTCCTCCTAGAGCGAGGGAACAGGAGGAGGGGAAAACATGCTTGTATCTCTTCCCACTAATGATTTTAGCTGGAAGAGAAATGCCATGGTCAACAGGCAACCCACAGTGTAAGGGCTGGAGGTCTGTCACAACCTATAAGCCTTCTCCCAACCCACTCCCATTATCTTCATTATTGTACACCAGAAATAGAAGGGGACTGACTCTTCTTCTCCCGAAACCCAAGTTAGAGAGAGGAGGATGCTTCCTTTACAATAACACTGGGTGACTTCAGTAATAGATTTATGCCTTTGGGGGGTTTGGATGCTAAAGTAGCACTGATGTAGAGTGCATCAGTGGGAAATCAAACTCTCCAGATTCTATGTCCACAAAAACACTTGGCTGAAATGGCTCAGATTTGCACTATCTGCTCACATTAAGCAGTAGCCAAACAATGACAGAGAAAAATAAGAGAAGGAGGCAGGGACAGGGAAGCTACAGCAGACTACATCTCACCAGATATCACAGAGAGAGAAAAACAAGGGAGAGACACTGGAGAAAGTGGCATGAAATAGAGCATTTTTTAAAAAGCTGCAAGGAATTATATGAGGCTTTCCAAGTGGAAATGGTTTTCCAAGTGGAGAACTTCATTCTATTGGGAGGTTTAGAAATGTCAGAGGATTTGAAATGGAAGGGGCTTATCTGTCCCATGTTGTTGCTGCTTTCAACCCACAAATGATACACAACTGAATCCACACACACACATTTGCATTGCATTTCCTTTGCACTGAAATGTATGGGGTGATGCAATTTTGCCACCATGGACAGAGATGAATAATGTTGTTTTTGGCGGCCAACAACCCACAACAGAATGGAAATAGTGCTGAAGAGGACAAATCCAGGGCAGAATGGAAAATGTTGCCTACTTACATCCCTCCCAGTGTGAAGCTTGATTCTCAAGTTATGCTTGACATTGAGAAAACAAATGGGCTTCATTCAGAAGAGCCTATAAAGAATTACTGTGTCCAAGACTTGTGTGTGTCCCAACCTGCTATCCCACATGAGATTTAATTTATTACTTCTTGTCTTATTCAAACCATAGCTTCCCATAGAGCAACACCCCTGAACCAATGTAGGCAACCCCAAGTCATAAGAAAACATCACAATCTCCAGCTTGATCAATTTTCTCACCCTGTGCAAGTGTATGCATTAGTGCTTTGCCCTTATTTTGTAACCTATTCCGAAGCATATCCTCTTAACATACCTCTTTGGTTGATAAAATACTACTTTCTTGATTGGGTACAACTTTGCTGGCATATTCTGAGAGGTGCAATACTGAAAATTATAGTGCTTGGTCATCAGACGCATTGAAAAATATATCTCAATGTGCAGCGGCTAAATGTACAAATATAAGGTTATTGGAATGGCAGACAAATTTATGTTTTAATGTACGGGTTTAGGATGCAATTAGATGCAATGAAGATCATAGGTCTGCCACAGAAAACGGCAGACCCATATCTCATTTTCCCTCCTTTATTCATAATATCTGGTTAGGAAAACCTATGATGCAGGGAATGATATTGTGCCTCTGAATGCCAGTTGCTAGGAAATGCTGGTGTGGAGAATGTGGCTACACTCAAGTTCTGCATCTGGCTGAGACCATAGAAAGCTGCATCAGAAAAATTGTCAGTTAGGTCAGTATTGTGGGCACTGACTGGCAGGCTGACCAGGGTTTCAGGGATGGCACATTGTCAGCCCTACCTGGAGATGCCAGGGACAGAACGTGGGGCCTCCTGTATGCGACACAGATTCCTTAACACTCAACTATGGCCCTCTACAACAGGATTCAATGGTACTTTGGCCGGATCCAGCAGGGCTCTTCTCATGTTCTTCTCCAGCTCTCCATATCTTTGGCTTTTATGGGAAGAGACAACTTGATGAGGCCACATCTAGAGATGGGCAAAACAGCCTATGTCTGGTCTGTGCCACTTTCTCCTGTGTTAACCCATAAGTCCATTCCAATAAAGTCTACTTCTACATTAATTTGTCCTCGATACAACACACCATTTGCTTTACTGGGTGGGTGGAGCAAAGTTTGGGCATGGGAAATAGCCAACAAATTAACGCAGTGTAGCAGAGTCCTAAAGAGAGTGAAGCCGGTTGGTGGATTTGATGGAATCTGTGCAGCTTCCATTGTGTATGGAGCAAGACAGTGAGGGGCTTTGGTGCCCCCAAAACCACAGAGATTGTTTTGGGGAGACTTACGACACCACAATTTGGGGCACTAAAATATTGAAGTGGGGGTGATAGCCTGCTAAGTCTGCAAAACTAACTTTCCCCCATCCTTTTTGCGACTGTCTCCTTTTTTTGTAAACAAAAAGTGCACCTAGTTTGCTGGTGCACTTTTTGTGTCAACTTACATTCTATGTCTGTCATTTGTAACTGTGCTTTAAGCCGTTAAATCATATATATATATATATATATATATATATATGATTTATTTCTTCACAAAACTCAGCCAGATAGGCAGCGTATAAATAATAAATTATTATTATTATTATTATTATTATTATTATTATTATAAAATGTCACATTTAAATATGCTTTAAAAAGTGTGTCCTTAAAAGTATTTCCTTTTATTTCCTTTCAGCACACACATTTCTAACATTTATTTCAAAATGCCTATTTTTATGTATTTTTATTTATTTCACAAAACTTCTATATCACTTGACTATTGAAAGAACTGCCTCAAAGTGGTTTACAAAAACGAATGCAACAATAAGATTAACAGTAAAATCAATTAAAAACAGCTATTTCAAAACTTTCATCAAATAATGATGAAAATCAGTGGTAAGTTAGAAACAGATCAAAACATTTGTAATTATTATGCATATATGAGTAGGCTTGTCTATACAAAAAGTGTTCTTAGAAGGCACCAAAAAGAGTACAGTGAAGGTGCTTGCCTAATGCCAGGACGTTCCACACAAATGCAGAATGAGAATTATGTATCTCCTGTCACTGTGCCCATTCTGCAATCTCTCAGGTAAACTGGCTTTACATACTAACAGAAACTTATTGAACTTGGCCGGGTAGCAAATCAGCAACCAGCGCAGATCTCTGTTCTGTGTTGCTAAGTTCTCACTTCTGTCAGCAATCGTGCTGCAGCATTCTGGACTAACTGCAGATTCTGATTCACACAAGTTTGAGGTGGCATGGATCAGACCGAATTCTTGGAGCGTCTCAACTGGAAGAGATTGCCATTTTCAGCCACAACCCAGTTATCTAGTGCTACATGCAATGGAAATGCTTTGGTTTCATGGATTATGAAGTGAAGAAGTACTCTTCCACGTAGCTTGAATTTGGACTTCCTAAGTTCAGTTGAGGGACGCGGGTGGCACTGTGGGTTAAACCACAGAGCCTAGGACTTGCCGATAAGAAGGTCAGCGGTTCGAATCCCCACAACAGGGTGAGCTCCCGTTGCTCGGTCCCTGCTCCTGCCAACCTAGCAGTTCGAAAGCACATCAGAGTGCAAGTAGATAAATAGGTACCGCTCTGGCGGGAAGGTAAACAGCTTTTCCATGTGCTGCTCTGGTTCGCCAGAAGTGGCTTAGTCATGCTGGCCACATGACCCGGAAGCTGTACGTCGGCTCCCTCGGCCAATAAAGCGAGATGAGCGCCGCAACCCCAGAGTCGGTCACGACTGGACCTAATGGTCAGGGGTCCCTTTACCTTTACCTTTAAGTTCAGTTGACATATCTTAGCAGCTATAATGGAACACCACTGCATTGCTGCTGCATTGTTCCAGTGTTTTGTTTTGTTTTTCCTTCAGTGTGCATGGACATTTCAGTATCTGATCGCCATTATCAACTCATGAAAGCCTTGAAGTGCACAAAGTATAATGTCAGCAGACACTGAACATTTGGAAGTTGAGTGTGCAGTCAAGCAGCCATGCACATGCTGCGCAGGATCGCCCAAGTCAGCAACTGTTCAATCAACCTGCATTTCAGAGACTTTGCAGTCAGTCAATCCTATCCATGTTCACTCAAGAAATAATTTCAATGGTTTTCAGTGGAGCTTGTTCACCAATACATGAGTTTGGCATTGCTGCAAAAGGGTTGTAGATTTGCTGAAATCGATATTGGCTAACTTAAGTTTGTTGATTTCAGTTGGTCTGCTCTAAGTACGACTTACTTGGATGGCAATCAGGAATCAATAGGATGGATCCAGACTTAGTCCTTAGTATACAGTCCCCCCCACTACTTACGTAGGGGTTGTGTTCCGGGCCCCTGCATGCATAAGTGAAGCCACGTAAAATGGGGAGCACCCTCTAAAAAGCCTCTACAATGCTTTTAAAGCCAATTTCCCCCTGCTCTCCAGCTCTCTCCTTCTCTCTATCTCCACACAACTCTCTTTTCAACTAGTGTTGAAGCTCTGGGGCCAGCTGGCGGCTGTTGGACACTCAAGAAGCGGCTGCAGCTGCTGTGCTACCCCATGCCTCAGCTGTTAGACGGGGTGGCTGAGCAGTGCAAACAAAGCTCTGCTGCACCTCTGGTCTTTCGGGGGCTTCCTCCACCCTACCTCCCCTCCAGGGAGGGTCTCACCACAAGCCACAAGGACTCTCCAGCTCTCTCACACAATTGACTGGTATAATGCTATTTATATATTTCCCGGCCCCGCGCATATGTGCGGACACGTCTGAGTAGAACACGCATGAGTGGGGGATGCCTAATTGAAATCAATGTAACTTCAGTTGGTCATGATTTCAGTAGGTCTGCTCTGAGCTTAAATGAGTCTGTACCCAATTCAGTGAACATCAAGAACATAGCTAAGCACCATGTTTAGCACCCATGATTTCAGTGAGACATAGTTGGCACAGTTTAATGTTATAGTATGTATACATACTATAACATTAAACTGTGCCAACTATGTCTCACTGAAATCATGGGTGCTAAACATGGTGCTTAGTTATAGAAAAACGAAGAAATGTGGAGTCAAGGAAGATGCTTTAAAAAAAAAAAATCTCCTGAAAGAACAGGAGGCTCTGTGACTATTTATGATGGACTGTAGTGGGTACAGAAATAATAGTATTGATGATGATGATGATAATAATAATAATAATAATAATAATAATAATAATAATAATAATTATTTATGTTATGACAGTATTATCAATGATAACTAATAATTTATTAACTACCTACTCAATTGTCTCAAGGGAAGGGAGAAAAAAAACATTTCACCATGCATAAAACTACATATTCAAACCAGATTTATTATAAAATTTATCCTTACCACTTTGCAAGATGACACAGACATCTAAGCTACTCCAGGGTGCTAGCGCTCACTCTAGCATCATTTGGCTGTCTATGTGGGATCTGTGTGGGCTTTACATTTATAGTAACAGGCTGATACAACTGAGAATCCAATAATATATTATGTGCTGATCTGTGCACTGACAAGGTACTATCTTTCCCAAAATGAAATCTTTCCCCTTTGGTGAGATTTCTCTTTTATTTTCTATTTAACTAGACAATCTAAACCTCCAACGCCATTGCAAATAAATTATTGCAGATAACAAGAGCCCTCCTTTTTGAGACCCACCACGCTTCCACCTCACATAAGGATGAATGGTTAATTAGCCATTTTCTAAACTGGGTGGGTGGGTGGTATCAGTCTGAGAAAAGGCGAGGGTGTCTTAAAATGCAAATATCACCCCCTGCCATTTTAATACTTTTAATTTTTTTCTCACTCACTACCCCTTACTTCTAAGAAGATGCACCAATGTTACATCCTTTCGCAGCATCCCCATTCAACCTTCCTCTTCCTCTTCCAACTTCTCGACTTGCATTATTATTATTATTATTATTGGCGAGGGGAGTTGAAGTTGAGATAAAACCCACCACATTTTCTAATTCAGGTTTTTGTGTGTGTGTCTCCTTGATGGAGGAAAAAGCCGAGGCATGAATATGGCACCCTCATAATGATTTAACTAGAGCTTAATGAAATTTTCATCAGAACCTGCTGTTCATTTTAATGGCCTTTGAAAGACAATAGAACAATGGCTGGAGGGAAGAAAAGGTTTTTCTGTTGCATACATTTGTTTAAAAGCCCCAATGTTCTGTGGTTCTCTCTCTCTCTGCGCCACCCCCACCTCTTCCCTCATCTCTTCACAAAGCTGTAAGTCTTTTGTTTGTGCTATACATTTTCATTTTAGTGGAGCTCAGATAATGCATAAGCTCTGTTACTATTCTTATGTCTAAGCGTAACCTTTGCTTAATGGAGTCTCTGGAGCCTTGCATGGCTTCCCACTCAACATGGTATTCTCTCAACCTGCTCCCTTCTTTCCAATCTCTTTCCCCCCCCCCCACCCCATCCTGAATGCAGCTGGAACAGAACCACTTGAACCAGGCAGGTTAAGTTAAACTAAGCTGGGGGTACAAGCTGCGGAGCAGGTAAGCAAAGGGTAGAAGAAGAAGAAGAAGAAGAAGAAGAAGAAGAAGAAGAAGAAGAAGAAGAAGAAGAAGTAGAAGAAGAAGAAGAGTTTGGATTTGATATCCCACTTTATCACTACCCTAAGGAGTCTCAAAGCGGCTAACATTCTCCTTTCCCTTCCTCCCCCACAACAAACACTCTGTGAGGTGAGTGGGGCTGAGAGACTTCAGAGAAGTGTGACTAGCCCAAGGTCACCCAGCAGCTGCATGTGGAAGAGCGGGGAAGCGAACCCGGTTCACCAGATTATGAGTCCACTGCTCTTAACCACTACACCACACTGGGGGGGGGGGTAAGTTTCTGAAGGGGACTTAAGAGCAATCTTTGCCAGTACGGGATTCTCCAAATGGTTTGGACCACAGTGCCCATCATCAGCACCAGTCAGTACAGGGGTTGATGGGAACTATAATCCAAAACAACTAGAATACACCAAGTTGGGGAAGGCTGACTTAGAAAGAAAATGAGTTGTGTGACACTCTCAATAGTGTGTAAAATGGAATGGTTAACCAGAAAACAGGGTGTACAGAGAAGTACTGAGGAGCAGGCAATTTAGGAAGATTCTGAAATCTCTCCTGGAAACCTTCTATTGTTCCCAGGTAAGCCTGTCTCCAGTGAGGAATAGGGATAAGCAAAGGAAGAACAAGACACTAATTACATCAAAGCCTAGAGAACTTTCAGTGCTGGGTGCCACACACAGGTGACATGTGGAAGCAAATTGTTGCAGTGCTGCCACAGTGAGCCAATGTGAAGAATGCCTGGGCACAGAGCACAGAAGTTGAACACCTCTCTTATTTTGTCCGTAGGTTGGGAGCACCACTGGACACAATGCAGGCGCATATGGCTCAGTGCCTGTGGGTTTCTGTGGCTATTGTGCTGCAGTTTACAACTTGGGTGCTGAAGAAGTGCTGTTCAGCATTTATTAATTAAATCACGGTACTTGTAAGCCACGTTGGGGGCATCCACGATGACAGACAGTGTGAAGAACTTTACAATACAATACAAATCAATTCAAACTAAAATTACTCAGAAAACCCCAACAGAACTGATTGTCACAGCCAAGAACATCAGGAGTACGATTTGGCTCAACCTTCTTAAGCTATGCAAACAGTCTATTGAAATGGAAGGGGCAAAAAATCAATAGACATATGTCTTACAATCCAAAGTTAGTGTTATGGGGAAAGGAGAGAGATAGAACAAGGAATGCAAATACGTTTGCTTCTGAATTTGGAACACAGAAACTGTGGTCTTATTTTCACAGAACAATAAACCAGGATTGGGGAACTGCGGCCCTCTAGTTGTTATTGCTTCATTGCAAGAAGTGAAGTTACAGGAAAACAGGCAAAGGGCCTTCTCGGTAGTCACTCCCGCCCTGTGGAACACCCTCCCGCCAGATGCTGAAAAGATAAATAATTACACCACCTTCCATAGACATCTGAAGGCAGCCCTGTATCGGATTGCTTTTAACGTGTGATGTTCTGCTGTGTTGTGCTTTTGTATATTATATTGGAAGCCACCCAGAGTGGCTGGGGTAACCCAGAAGGATGCGGTACAAAAAACATATTAGCGTTACAGTGGTACCTCAGGTTACAAACAGTCCTGCTTACGAATGCTTCGGGTTAAGAACTCCAAAAACCTGGAAGTACAGTAGGTGTCCCGGGTTGCGAACTTTGCCCCAGGATACAAACGCAATCCGCTTCCAGGGCTACAGGAGGCCTATGTAGGGAATGCGCGCCTCGGGTTAAGAACGGACTTCCAGAACGAATTAAGTTCGTAACCCGAGGTACCACTGTATTATTATTTATTACTGGACTGCATCTTACATCATTTCTGGTAGCTGGCCATGCTGGCTGGGGATGGTGGGAGTGCAAGAGCATCTAGAGATCCACAGGTTCCCCAGCCCTTCACTTACACCAGAGTTTGGCAATATGAAGACCAGGGCTACTCAGGTTCCAATGCTCCTCATACCCCTCTGGCAGAGTGGTAAGAGGGATTTAGACCCTTTGTTTCCATTTCAGATCCATCTAAGCTTGTTATGATGATTTAGCGGAAGAACTTGGAAGAACAGCCACTTTGTGGTGGGGTGGTGGTAATGAGGAGGTGGCCTCTTCAATGTTCAGCACTGCCTTATGTGTTTTTAACTTGGGGAGTCTCAGCTGATTTGCGTGGGGTGGGGGGAAGGGCAGCAAACTTCCATGTGTTTCTAAGACCTTACCTTCTGGTTCGTTCTTGATGAGCTCCTCCATTTTCCTCTGTTTTAGAGTGTCCACAACGTCCGCTAGGCTGCCTTTGCGCCTTTCTGGAGTTCCCAGAGCTGTGCTGGAGAAGGACTCTCCGCTCTGACGCCCACCTTCTTCTGCCTTCAAGGGTGAGGTAGATGAGTTGTGCGGGGCAAATGAAGACATCACTTTATTGCCATCAACTTCCTGAAAGAGAAACGAGACCAGATGAAACACCTCTTTTTAAAAAGGAAAAGAGAGAAAATCACCACAAGCATGTGAAAACATGAAGGAAAGAAGAAGGGGGGAGATGACAACAACAACCCTTTGTTCTTCCGAGTTCATTGCTGTTTGTTCCTCTGTCAAAACCTTTATTTAAATTGGGGAGAGAAGAAGGCGAAATATAGGTTCAAAAGTACGGAGAACAAAGACTTTCCATCAAGGATAAACTAAGATTACAGGATGGAGTGAGAAAAGATTAGCGTTCAGAAGAGAAACATTACACACACACACACACACACACACACACACACTCATACACACAGAGATATCCTCCAAATGAGAACAGTTAACATTCACAGGTTTTCCAATAACAACAGTATGGATTACCTTTAATTGTTTGCTCCTTTACAGCTTTTTATGCTCAACCTGTCGGGTTTTTTTATTTCCCCCCTAAGAACCATTAATTTCCTGTTATTCCACCCACCCACCCCAAGTTCTTAATATCAGGATGGTTAGATGTTCTGACGAATGAAAGAAATAGTCAGTGGCCCATACCACAATTGGGCTTTCCTTCCCCCCGCCCCCTGCTCACACAGTCCAAAACCACATTTCAAGCAACTATCTTTTATTTACGGATCAGATCATTTAGATCTTTCTTATTTATTCTTTCCCCACGTACTTCAATCTCTCTTTTTTAAAACACACACACACACACAAACTCTTTTAAAGACACAAAGGTGGTCCTAATGATGCTTGCAAATGTAAAGTCCAATGACATAAGCACACATTTTCCGCCAGGAAAGGTGAGATCTGGCTCTCATTAAAGTTGCCAAGAATATTCTCACCTATTTTAATGGATTTGACTTTTAATAGCCACATTCTGGTCTGTCCTGATGAGACCAGCCTTCTTCGCACCTTCTGATACTTCAAACAGTTTCCCCTTCCCTCCTTTACCTTTTGGCTCTGATTTGCTTTTTCTTCTCCCCTCCTTTGGAAATTCTCTTTCAGTTTCTCGATGTTTGTGTACCTTAAACTGCTTCTTTTGCAACTGGTCTGTAATTGTGTTGACAGTCCTCACATGGATCTGAGAAGCTAAGCACTAGCCTACAAAACCAATGCCACAATGTATTTTTAAAAGGGTTGAAGCCAATACTGTGCATGCATGAGTGGAACGGACACCAACACCCTCCCCTGCCCTCCAGATATGCTCCAAAGGGTTAGGCGACACGCACCCCAATAAATTTTAGAGGTGTACTGGAAGACAGCAAAGTCCTGTTGAAGTGGAAGTCCACTTGCACGCTGTTGGGTTCCTCCTTAAGGGCTCTTATTCAACACTAGTTCAACTCAGTTAAGACCTATTAGAATTAATGGGCCTGCCCATTAATTTCAATGGGTCTACTCTAATTTAGGATGATCACCGAAGAATAGATGCTTTTGAATTACGGTGCTGGAGGAGACTCTTGAGAGTCCCATGGACTGCAAGAAGATCAAACCTCTCCATTCTTAAGGAAATCACTGGAAGGACAGATCCTGAAGCTGAGGCTCCAATACTTTGGCCACCTCATGAGAAGAGAAGACTCCCTGGAAAAGACCCTGATGTTGGGAAAGATTGAGGGCACAAGGAGAAGGGGACAAGAGAGGACAAGATGGTTGAACAGTGTTCTCGAAGCTACGAGTGTGAGTTTGACCAAACTGCGGAGGCAGTGAAAGACAGGAGTGCCTGGCGTGCTCTGGTCCATGGGGTCACGAAGTGTTGGACGCAACTAAACAACAATAACAACTCTAATTTAAATGGAAGAACAGTTGCTTCATGACAGAGCATCTGCTTGCATGCAGGAAGTCCCAGATCCAATCCGTAGCATCTCAAAGACGGGCCTGTCAGATTCTCAGAGAGCCAGTCAATTGTAGGCAGTGCTGAGCAGTGGTCTAAGTCAGCATAAAGCGGCTTCCAGTAGAAACAGCCCAATGTATTTTTAGCTGCTGCAGGAATAATTTATACATGTGTATAAATTCGAAATAGGTTCAACTGCCTATGAGCACCCACTTGCCAATCTGAACATGGTTTGTAGCGATGAAGGCATGTTATTTCAGATATCTGGAGCACATGTTTTGGTGTTGAGTTGTTCAAAGTCAATAACTTAAGAAGCTGTTGCTCCTTTGGTCCCCAGAGGACAGGTAGTCTGGTTATTTCATCGGTTTAATGGTATGGAAGCTTCCAAGCTGCACAGCATCTTAAGGTGAGCAGAAAACTGGTCAACACTTATGGTAGCAGAGAGCATATGTCACAGCCCTTATGGGACCAGAGGTTTTCAGAATGCATGTGAAGGTTCATGTGTTTGAATGCCCCCGCAATGTAAACAAACAAACAAACAAAAACCTGCAGCTTGCAGGCCAGGGAGAATCCTTTCCCCTATATGCTAGCATCCTAAAGGCAAGGAGGGTTTTTTGACATGAGGAAGAATTCAGATATGAAATCTTCCAAATGTAGCCTGAAGCTCAGGAAAAGCTGTACCACATTATATTTCATAGAATCACGAAACTAGAGAGGGTCTTCTTGCAAGCCCCCTGCCCAATGCAGGAGTTTAAAAACTAACAAAATTCTTTAATATATGGCAACCTTCTCCTTCTGCCTGATGATTTTATGTAAACTGAAAAATAAATCCATGTTCTCCAATCAACCTCCCCTAGATGTTTGCATTTTTTAAGCAAGTGATGGGAATGCTCAAAAAAATGTTTACAGGAGAATGTCTGAAGCAGTGGGAAGAGCATAGGGGTGCATCCACTGCTAATACTACTCAGAAATTAATAGCAATGGCTAACTTTGGTTCTTTCATAAAATCATAGAATTGTAGAGTTGGAAGGGACCCCAAAGGCCATCTTGTCCAATCCCCTGAAATGCAAGAATCTCAGCTGAAGAATCCAATCCATTAATTTCAATGTGTTCATTAATTTCAGTGGGCCTACTCTGAGTAAAACCTAGACGAATACAACCCAGTGACTTTTGCATTCCTGTCTTTGAACATGTATTGGGATTAATCTCCCCTTGACTTTCAACATTTCGCCAATTTTGGACTTGCATTCAGGGTACAGAAATCACACACACACACACAAAATTCCTTAACCCTTTCCCTGTCTGCTTATCAGTCTGGTAGAGGTTCTAAATCTGGTCTGCGGCTGCTGCTTGAGGAAACTTTTGGTGGATTTGTTAGAGCAACCATCACACCAAAACATTATTCCAAAGCTTTCTGACATTTATTGAGAGAAAGATACATCTCAATCTAAGCAAGTGTTTCATGTAAGCATTTAGGAAACACACAAAGGCACCATGAACTGGCTTACGTTTATTAAACGGAAAAAGCACACCAAGCTTTGGTGAAGTGTCCCCAAATTGCAAATAGGGATGGGTCAAACTCCATTTCAGTTTTTTTGTTGCTCATTCCCAATATCAATTTCCATTCTCCACATTTCACATCAGTCTGCAATTTTTTTAAAAAAAGTCCTTATGAAAATTCATCAGCATTCTGATGCAAATTCCTCCTAATACGCACGGCTTATACATAATTCCCTCCAATATAAAAAGTTTCGCAAATCCATTTCCTGCAACATAATGCAAGTTTGCATGTTAATTTCAGTAAAAATATGCATTACATGCACACTGTACGCCACAGTATATGCATTTTTGTATACATTACTTGGCTGGAGAACTGCGCCGCAAAATTCAGAGAAGTGTGAATTTTGAAGGGAAGCTGTGCTTCGGTTCCCGTATTGTTTTGAAAACTGCAAATTAGATAAATGCATCTTTAAACACATATGGAACAGTATTCCTTCCTCATCCCTAGCTTGCAAGTAACTTGCATAGAAACACCAACGAAAAATTGGCATGAATGAGAACGGGGGAGCGGGAGGAGTTCCTCTCCTACTTTCAATAGACTGGTGAAATCTAGGGAACATTGGTCATCAGCCCCGATGGCAAAATATTGCAAATATTGTTGTCTCCCTGCCCACTCTCCATTTTCAGGAATATTTTCTCTACTAGGGATCCATTCACCTGCTTAAGTTTGATTACATTTCAGCCCCTGGCTGTGTTAATCCTTCTAACAGTTTTATGAGGTTAGCAGCTGTCTCCACACAGGGAGACTCAGGGTTCCTACTTGGCATCATGAATCTCATGCTAATGGGCGATGCAACAACGTGCAGCTCAAACAACAAAATTATTTCTTAAGGGTGTGTGTGTGTGTGTGAAACAGCACCAGAAAAACAACAACAACAACCCAGCAGCCGCCTCCTCTCTTGCAAATTACTTACCACAATACCCGATCCAGTTTTTTTTCTTTCCTCACTTCTAAGTGCAGCAGAGAAATTCAATTAGATCCTGTAGCGGGGTAACAATACTTTCCCCTTTCTTTGCCTTCTAACCCCCCTCCCCACGAGATTAGGAATAAAAGAGATTGACCCAAGAATTGTGTGTTCTCAGTCCATCCGAAGCTAATCACGGCGGAAGTTGCTATTCTAATTGCCAAAGAGGTTTCCCCACCAGTGACGGAACATCCCTCTTCCAAGGTTTAATGATAAAACAGGCTTCTGCCCTTTCGCGATGAGGTCAATAATCTTCCTTTGTTAATCTTGATGAAGCTTTGCTTAATCTAGCCCCCTTGTCACCTTTGTGACTGACAAGTAAAGTCATGTCACTGGACAATGGACTTTATCCTCGCACTGGTTATTCTCTGTCTCTCTCTTGCAATATTAAGTAGCCTTCCCATTCCTTTCCTAAAAGAGGAATAATTTTGTGAGACTTCCAGAACACATATTTCAACTATATGCGTATGCATGTGTTTAAAAAGGTCTATCGTATTTGGAATTTATTGGAAGCAATTCTGAAACATCAGCTCTCAGATTCATGTTGGATATGACTCAGAAAGATTCTATAGTAATTTTTTTTTTAATCTGTCACTGTTTCAGCTAGAACTTCATATTGTGCTTTGACTCATATTGACAGTCATCCCTCAGCCACCTTCTATAAGCCCAATAGTAAATCCAGCCAGTTGGAAATAATGTGCAAAAATTAAACCTTTTAAAATAAAATGGCTTCCCCCCCTAATGTATTTATTGGAGGCAAATATGTACCCCATTTCTGCTTGAGAAGACAAGCATGAACAGCCAATCATGATGTTCCACAGGCGCCACTCAGTTCATTCCAGAACTACATGTGATGAATTGTATCCTACAGGAACTTATGGTGTGGATTTCCCATAGGAACTGCCTGTGTCAATGTGACAATTTAAGAACGTCAGGATCAGACCAAAGGTCCACCAACTCCAGCACCTTGTTCTCCAAGTGGCCAACCAGCTACCCTACCTGAGATCCCCAGCAGTTGGTTTTTTGAGCCGTATAGCCTCCACTTCAAATGACCCCACAGGTCCTTCCCCCAAACTGGTGATGAAAGAGCAACTCGGTCAATTAGCAACAGCTAAACCGAAAGGCCAATACACACAAGTAAGTCCTTCTCAAGGGAAGCAGCACCCCAGAGAAGGCAAACACATACAACCCAACAGCCAATCAGGAACAGCCTAAAAATGCCTTCCAGAGCCCCATAAAGAACAATCAACACAAGCCCATTGTGGTCCTTTGCCCATTTGGTTGGGTTGTGTCTGCTTGTTGCCCTGACAGACATTTCTAGCTCTTGTTCCAAGCTACACAAGAGCTGGGTCTCACAAGGCATTAAGTGACTCGCTTAAGTGAAGCCTTACTTGCAGCAAGGCAAACTTGTGCCTCTGCTCCACCCCAGAAATATCCACACTCCATTCATTTTTTTCTTCAGGTGGTGGCTTTTTTCAGTGTTCATTCATATTTGTTTCCTTACATTTATACCTTGCCATTCATCCATCATGGAACCCAATGTGATTTATACATGGTTCCAAGCCACCTATGCAGGCATTGACCAGACCTGCTTAGCTTCAGCAAGATGGGGGCTTCGTGTGCCTTCAGACCATGTCAGGGGTCTATGTTTGGAATAAGAGAGGATAAAGGAAGAGCAGCAGGACTAAATTTAACAGAAATCAAGAAAGGGGAAGGTTTCATTGATACTGTAGCTGCAGTAGGTGAGGAGCGGAGCAGACTGATAAGAGATGTGGATAATGGGCCTTTCCATTGAAACATTTGCCCATCTATCACAGTGCAACCCCTGTGAACTGGTTGGGGTAGAATCACTCAGTGAAGGAGGAAGAAACCTGTCCTGCTGGAGAAACAAAAAACATTTATGGGCTCCTATCCACTTGAATTTGGAGGTGTTTACAATTAGCAAGGGACGTGGGTGGCACTGTGGGCTAAACCACAGAGCCTAGGACTTGCCGATCAGAAGGTCGGCGGTTCGAATCCCCACGACGGGGTGAGCTCCCGTTGCTCGGTCCCTGCTCCTGCAGTTCGAAAGCAGTTCGAAAGCACGTCAAAGTGCAAGTAGATAAATAGGTACTGCTCCGGCGGGAAGGTAAACGGTGTTTCTGTGTGCTGCTCTGGTTCACCAGAAGCAGCTTACTCATGCTGGCCACATGACCCAGAAGCTGTACGCCAGCTCCCTTGGCCAATAAAGCGAGATGAGCGCCACAACCCCAGAGTTGGCCATGACTGGACCTAATGGTCAGGGGTCCCTTTACCTTTACAATTAGCAAACGGAGAATGGGGGGGGGGACCCCAAATCCAAGGCCAAACCCAATTAGGCCTGGTAGGGGCTCCACTTGCCCCACACCTAACATCATATGTGACTTAGCCCTGGGGCAGGTAAAAAAGTGGCTGTAAAGGAACAATGGTGAGCTTAAGGAGCACTCCCAATTGTTCCTTGACATCCAAAGCTTGCTGTCAGTGACATTCAGCTGAACAGCACTGACAATAAGTCCCTTTTACGTTGTCACATGACATTACAGTGATGCTCCTCATCACTTACTGAATTTTACTGGCCCAGAAGTGGAAACAGGAAGAAATGCCTATGAGAGAAGAATGGAGAATGAAAGTGATGGAATACGCAGAAATGGATAGACTAACAGGGAGAATTAGGAACCAACAAGACCAGAGATTCACTGAGGACTGGAATAAATTTACAGAGTATATAAAAAATGTATATGATGAACAACTAACGTTTGTGGGTTTTCAAGAAGCTCTGTGAAAAATAATGATAGAAATATTGTTTAAAATATATGATAAGACTAAGAATGTTATAGTGCAATACAAAATTGAGAAATGTGAGTAAAAGTGATAATACGGAGAATTGTCAGACATGCTGATGGAAGTCCAAAAAGAAGGTGTGGGTGAGAACTAGATGTTTAATTTTGTACAAATTTATGTTTGGAAAATTTAATAAAAATTATATATATATATAAAAATACAGTGATGCTCCTCCCATCTGTTAAAGAGGTCCTTGAGAGATGGGGAAGGTCAAGATCCATCCTGCTGGCTGGATCCCAGTATTTACCCTTGGGATAGGGAATCATTCTTTTCTATTACTGGTATTTTGTTGTATAATTGTCCTTCAAGATGCAGTTTGTAAGCTTTCCATCTGCTGTCTCTTTGGGACCAAACCTGTTTGCAAGGAAGAAACTCTGAAGTGTCTGGTACCTTGGTGGATTAGAAGAACACTGGCTGACAACCAAGTTTGCAAAAAAGAATGTTCTAAATTTCTCTTCTGGGCTCAGAGGGGCTATTGGTTTTATTCTTCATGTTTCACAAATGTCTTATGCATTTCTCTCTATTCAGTGATATTCAACTCAGAGCAAACCCGCTGAAATTAATGGACCTAATTTAGTCACGCTGGTCGATTTCAATAGGCCTACTCTGAGTAAAGTCTAGTTGACCACTACCCATTGTGAGCAATTGCTGCCTGCTTCTGTAAAATTATGTTTCCAGCTAAAGAAATTGGTTCACCTTAAGTATTTGCAAGTTTTATTCTAGCTAAGACCTGTAGGACACATGGACAGAGGGAAACATACACTCATTACCCCACTCCCTGCCTTTGTCACTAGTGTCTTCACTGATCAAACAAGTTTTGCAGGTTTTGAGGCATTTCAAAAACCTACAAACCTGATTGATCAGAGAAAGCAACAGGAAGAAGTAAGGATAATGTAGACCTTGGTTAGCAGTGATTGTGATACCACCTTCAATTCTCTAAATTGCCCAGCAGAAGCTTTACTAAATTTCTCAGTCTGCATAGCTGTATGCCGTGTTGTACAATACACTTTTTTAAAACCAAAAAAATGGAAGAAACTCAAACCTGACATCACCCCACACCATCAAACATTGTGTCTTTTGATGCAAGCTGGAAGCAACATGTAAATTCTTAACTTCTTCTTGCAAGACCACCAGCAAACACTTTACAGACCACAAATGATAGGTGGAGAACCATCGCAAACTTTAATATAAGCTTTCTCCTCCCTTTGCTGTCCCCCCATCACCCTCCCACAAACAGACTGAGCACTGAATTGTTCATTGACCTGAGCTAATCCAGCCGCCTGTATTTGGGTAATTACAAGCCAGAAAGCTATGAACATAACTGCCCATCTGAGGACAGTAATGAATGGATAAGCAGTTTTTGCGGATGCAATCTAGGAGGTCTTCCCTGGAAAATATATATATCTTAGAACGGGTTTTCTAGTTATGATGACCAGTGGAGTTGAGTTTAATGATCTGTTTTGTTTTTCAAACCTGAATTATTTCATTCATTGTTTAGTTAGCTTTCATTGGGCCAGTTCATACAACCCAGAAGCGGTGGGGTGGGCCCTCCAAATACCAGTGTGGGTGCACAGAGGTGGATGAACCCAGCAGGGCATCCCCTGAGAGCCTCCACCACAATGTTCACCATGTTAAAACATAGCGGAAAAGGAGTTTAGGAACCACATGGACAAACAGAAGGAATGGAAAGCTGCAGCAAACTATTTGTCCACTCTAAAATGAATCATACAAATTCTCCATAAAAAACCCTATTGCTATGCCAAAATTGCATCACACTTTCTGCTAACCATACTCCATCAATTAATCAGGGGGTAATGCAGCACAAAATTATTGAAAAGGTGGGGATTTGGTTGGTGGGATTATCATGGATGAGATGGGGTATTCTGGCTGTTGTCATTTAAAACAACAACAACCCTTACCTTGGAGGTATCTGTATCTTTTCCACCTTTCTACAAATAATCTCTCTGCTGCTACTCTGCAGCAAACCCTGGTGACTACATTTACATGAATGCCATGGGGTTTTGATGAACCATGAAAGACGCAGAGACCACCAAGAAATGATTCTGCACTTACTCTCTCACAGACGTCTCATAAGAAAGGTAAGTACAAACCCTGCTTAAAATGAAAATCTAGAAGAATTTCTCAAGCACTGTTGTTGTTTAGTCGTTTAGTTGTGTCTGACTCTTCGTGACCCTATGGACCAGAGCACGCCAGGCACTCCTGTCTTCCACTGCCTCCCGCAGTTTGGTCAAACTCATGTTGGTAGCTTCAAGAACACTATCCAACCATCTCGTCCTCTGTCGTCCCCTTCTCCTTGTGCCCTCCATCTTTCCCAACATCAGGGTCTAATCCAGGGAGTCTTCTCTTCTCATGAGGTGGCCAAAGCATTGGAGCCTCAGCTTCAGGATCTGTCCTTCCAGTGAGCACTCAGGGCTGATTTCCTTCAGAATGGATACGTTTGATCTTCTTGAAGTCCATGGGACTCTCAAGAGTCTCCTCCAGCACCATAATTCAAAAGCATCAATTCTTTGGTGATCAGCCTTCTTTATGGTCCAGCTCTCACTTCCATACATCACTACTGGGTTCTCAAGCATTGGAAGAACATAAAGAAGACTCCTCCTTTCCAAGAGCCTAAGGAGGCCAAAAGCTCCATCTAGAACAGCATCCAGTAGTCTCACAGTAGTCAACTAGATGCCCACAGGAACCCTGAGTGCAGTAGCACTCTCCCAACTTGTGATATTCATCCCTCCCCCCAAAAAAGTGCCAGGGGAAAAGAAAACAGCCTCTTTCTCACGAAGAGAAGGTTATCTGGAAATCCGAGGGCAGGATCTGGCACAACACTCATAAATAATCAGAAGACAGGTGGAGTAGAATACCAGGCACAGTCAACTCACAAAAGATTTATGGAACAGAATGGGAGACATCTGCAACATTTAATTCATTAATTACTAGATCAATGAAGTGAAACTAAAAATAAGCAGGTAGCAGATTTTTTTAAAAAGTATTATAACAAGAGCTTATTAAACAACACAGATAGAAAGCACCCATCATTAAAGAGGTATTCTCTCTCAAACACATGGGGAAAGCCTCTTCTAAGATGATGTCTGTTGTGACACCAGAGCACACCAGCTAAAAAACAAGGAAATAATTATTCTTCCTTGCTCTAGAAACTATACGAACAAAAATTTAGATAAACAGCACAATCCTTAGCATGTTCTACATGAAACTGCTAAATGGGGTTATCTGGAGTTTTGGAGTTTGTTGTCAGTAATATGCTGGTGATACACAGCTCTGCTTCTCCTTTACATCTGCAAGCGTGGCTCAGGATCACAAATACTTCAAGCACTGCCTTTCCCCACATGACTGACCTGGATCCTGTGATCATCACCTGAGGCCCTTTATCAGGTGCCTCTCTCAAGAGAGGTCTGGAGGATGGCAAGAGCCTTTTTTGTGGTGGCTCCCCATTTGTGGAACGCTCTCCCCAGGGAGGCTTGCCTGGCACCTTCATTACATATCTTTAGATATTTCTCTTCAGTCAAGCCTTTGGCTGATTAAACATTCAAACAGCCTTTCAAATGTTTTTGTGGGAGGAGTGATATTGGCTTGTTTTTGTTTTATCATGTATTTAGTGCATTTGTTCTGTAATTTTATGTTGTGAAGTGCCTTGTGATCTTCTGATGAATGGCGGTATACAAATTTAAGGAATAATAGTAATGCTGGGTTCAATGGGACTCACTGCCTAGTAAACATGTTTGGGAGTGCAGGGTCTTCTCTGTTGTGGTGCCCACCTTGTGGTATGCCCTCTCCTCTATGATCTGCCTTGCACCAACTTTGCTTCCATTTCAGAGTTGGGTTAAAACTTGATTCTTAACTTCAGCCTTCAGTAGATAAGCTCGCTGCTTACTTCATCATAACCATTGCTTTTGTTTTACAGTTATTTATTGTTTTAATATTTATCTACTTCTGGTCTATAGCTGGGTTTGTTGCTGTAATTATTGGTGTACTCTGCCCTGAATTCCTTGGTCAGAAGACAGATAACACATATTTATTCAAATAAATGAAGCGAATGATGAACCATTCCGCCCCTGTTTGGGTTACCACCTTGCTGAAAAAATAACTGAAATAGAGGAGGACAGGTCAAGGCTGAGGCAGATTAGGTTATCACCACCGATGTGTTTATTACAGTGTATTAAACACACACACACACCAAAACTTGTGCTGGCTGATATAATATTTAAAAGGAAAAAGCACAAATTAAACGGTGAATTTCTAACGATGTTCAAAACACTTGAGGTAAAAGCCAGCAACTTCTTCCACCCAACCACTGCACAACTTGTTTCCTGCTTATCACTATCGCCCACTTCAAACCCTCCTCCTTAACTCACAAGTACTTAGAACAAGCTGTCTTTCACGAAGGGCAGCCAATATGGTGCCTTCCAAATATTGTCAGACTACAGCTCCCATTTTCCCCACCCATTGGCCATGCTGGTTGGGCTTGATGGGAGCTGGAGTCCAACAGCATCTGGAACAGGGGTCGGCAAACTAAGGCCCGTGCGCGAGATGCAGCCCGCCGGGCTTGTTAATCCGGCCCGCGAACCTTGCAGACCCTGCCGCCCGCTCAGTCTCCACGCTAAACTTGTGCGGCGCAGAGGCCTCGCTGTGCGGGGACTGACTGAAGCGATGCGGCTTCTTATTGGTTGCAGGAAGCTCCTGCAGCCAATCAGAAACTGGATGCCTCTGGTTGGACCGCTATGCTGGTGCGGCCTCTGTGCCACCACTGCTTCCTCCAGCTCGGCCGCCTCAGCAGGAAGGAAGGGGTGGCGCCCAGAGGTGGCCAAGCGAGAGGAAGCGGCTGAGCAGGAAGAGCTGAGTGGCAGGAAGTGGCGGCAGCACAGAGGCTGCCTCTGCTGCCCAGGCCAGCAGTGTGGGCTCTGCGCCCCACTGAAACAGAGGAAGAGGACGACACTGCTGAAGATGAGGCGGCATCAGTGGCGGCGGCTTGAGGGGGGGTGGCAGGGGTCCTTTCGGGAGGGGGTGCTGTTGGGAGAGGGTGCGTCCAACCCCCCCACAAGCTCTGAGGGACAGTGGACCGGACCCCTCCTGAAAAAGTTTGCTGACCCCTGATCTGGAATGTAACACTCAAACTGCAACCTGCAGTTCTGAGCAGTCCTTCCTTCACCCCTCTAACCCTGCTGCCTGCTCAACCCCAAGACATCAGAAAGACCATTTCCTGTAAGAAAAAAAGTGGGTACAAATAAATGAGGACTTCACCCAGTTCCTTAACTTTGGAAGCTGGGGCACTCGTGCCTGGGCCGAAGGAGTTAGGGAAAGGTATCACACCCAACGCTATTGTTCTAGAAAAAGGGAGATCACCTCCCTTGATCTCTTAGAATGGCAATGGTGCCCACCTCCACCTGAGAAGTGCCTGAACTGAGTTCTGGTGAGTTCTGGCTGGAAAAAACCCAGGTCACATCCAGTACCACCAAGGCCAGTGCAACACAGACTGGACCAAAATATGGGGAGGGGGAAGAACATTCCTCTCTTTCCTTCATGCTGATTTTTCCTTGGCTTAAATCTGATGCCGTTGCTCCTCTCAATGTTCCCTCTCAGCACCCGAAGTCACCCTCTTCCCCCCTCCTGGGTGCCTGTGCGAGTTGACATCCTTTCAGGCAGTTCTCCTGCCACATTTAGCCCTTCTGTATACATATTTAGCTCTTTCAATCTTTCTCCACAAATGAGTTCCTACAGCCCTTTCATCATTTCTCCTGCTCGCGTCTGAAATCCCTCCAATTTGTTGACATCTTTTGAGGTGCCTGGGATTGAACACAATATTTTACATGTAATCTGACCAGAAGCTATGAAGAGCAGGACAATTACCTCGTCGTTACCTCCCTTTCCCCTTTTCTGTGCCTCAGAGGAAGCTCACATCTAATTTGGTCTGTCACACCTAAATCTTTTTTTCACCATTACTCCTTTCCCAAGTACATTCCTCCCCTTGATTATCTGTGTTTTGCATTTATTTTCCTCCTATCTGCATTAAATTGTAATTTTAAAAGCACAGCCTCATTTCATAATTCCCACTGATAACATATTTTTAACCCTTCTTCCTATTATTTCTCTCTTCTGACAGGAGCGGAATTCAAAATGTAACTAATCCTCTCTTTTTCACTACTTATTTCTTTTTTAAAAAGAGAAAGAAATGAGGAAGCCAGTAGACTCCTATACAAAGGCCAGAGTATATATTCTAAACCATTTTTAAAGCCCCACTATTCCCTATAGAAAATTCAGCTCAGAATGCCTAGTCCAGTGTTGAACAGGAGGTGTTCATTTTTTAAATGTGAATCAACCTCATTCACACTTCCCAAGCTAATATATTAAGTGAAACTCAGATGTTCTTCTAAATTTGCACACCCAAAAAGTGTGTGCAAAATAAAGCATATGTTGGGGGATGGGGGAACATGCAAATATGCCCAAAGCAGTGAAAAAAATGCATTATATTTAAGGAAAATGTTTGCATAAATGTCTACATTAAGTGACATGCACACAGAAATGTACCGTATTTTTCGCCCCATAGGGCGCACTGGCCCATAGGGCGCACCTAGTTTTTTTGGGGGGAAATAAAGAAATTTTTTTTATTTCAAGCCCGAGTTTCCCCTGACCCCAGCCCCCAGAACAGGCTGCTCTGCGCAAGCCGTGGAAGGGCTCCCGCGGCTTGCGCAGACCTACCCGAAGCCCGGGCATGACTGCTCAGCACACCCGGGCTTTGGGGTGCAGGCAGCTCTCCGCAAGCTGTGGGAGCCTGGCAGGAACTCCCGCAGATAGCTTCCTGAAGCCTGGAGAGCGAGAGGGGTCGGTGCGCACCGACCCCTCTCGCTCTCCAGGCTTCAGCGAAAGCCTGCATTCTCCCCATAGGACGCACACACATTTCCCCTTCATTTTTGGAGGGGGAAAAGTGCGTCCTATAGGGCGAAAAATACAGTATATATTTACACATAGAGAGACACACACACAGAGAGAGAGGGGGAGATAGAGACAGAGATATACAGATGTCATGTGTATGTTGGGTTTTTTGTTTTTAAATCACAAACTGATGATTTAGTGGGGAGAACTGAACGTAGGTCTTGGGGTGGGTGGGGATGAATTAAGACTACATCCTGAATTCTGATCTACATATCAGTCTGAGAGATGCGAGTCAAGCCAGTTAACTATTTTGGGCTGTAGGTGGGAGACAAAATTATTTGAATGCTTCCCCACAAGATGTATTCCCTATGTACTTCAAACTAGCATGCAGAGAGGAAGTCTCACCTAGAGGCATCTTCATGCATGATAGTTACATAAGAACATAAGAAATGCCCTGCTGGATCAAGTCAACAGCCCATCTAGTCCAGCTCTTCTGTCATACTCTGTCATGAAACCTGCCCCTGTATCTAGGGGACTCCTACTAGCAAACTGGTGAGTGCCAACAGGACTGCAGCCCAAATGGGGCTGTTGAGTAATAACAGGGAGTTTGCAGGAGCCCGCTCAGGAGAGGTGGAAATGGTGCATTATTTAAAAAGACACCGGTAGGTTGGCTGGAACGCTGAACAGGAGCACTTAGCGCTGCAACATTCGGTTGCAGGTCTCAGTTATTTATTATTAGTTACACCAATGTGTTGGAATTAGCCCCGCAAAAGCCAAATCGCGAAAGGTGTGCTGAGTTTTCTCAGCTCCTGTTGCCCCCAAGAACGAAGGAAAGCACATATCTGTGACAGGGACGTATTTCCTTGACTAATAGAGCCTGGCTTTAAACAATCTGGTGTTTCTGGCCTTCAGATCTACAAAGAGCAAATCTCAGGGTATGATCCAGCCAGGTATTGCTGTGCCTAACGGCACTGAACTGATACGCATCGAGGGTTCTACAAAAACCCCTCTGAAATCCATTCATTATACTTAGCAACATCAAACAGAGAAAAATAATTAAAAGGCTCCCATTGAGCACCTAGAGACCTTGAGCACAGATAGGGGGCGAACACAAAGGCAGGGTATTTGGTTACAGGAGTCATACTTCAGCTTTTTAATTATTATTTTTTATGGCAGATTTGGTGGCCTGTCAGGGATTTACACACCTCCCATCCTTCATTTTTAATGGCTCTGAACTGAACATGCATGATCCACGCACAACATGTGAACGGTTAGTTGTAGGTGGATTTAAAGAAAAATAACCGTTTTTAAGATGTGTTGAAGCGTGGGTTTCTCATTCTTAAAATATAATTGCCTGAATAAATTAAATTATCCAGAGGAGCAGTAGAAATAAGATGCAAATGACATTATAACCAGGGTCTGCTCTTGTCCAAGTTATGCGCAGACTAACAATATTATTATCCCTTTCCAGAGGAGTCCTAATCCCTTCTCAAATCACAGCAAACCACCCAATAAAGGTGGACTCTGCAGGCATAAGGTTGTGTTCATCGGGGAGAATTGGGGGGGACGGGGACTTATGCATTGCACAAGCAACTTCACCTTTGTACTGGAGTAACAATGAGATTCTCTGATCTGCTTGGGATTGGCAGTTCCAGCCACTGGTCTCCTGGAACATTGGTGAAGGGGGTTGGGGGGAAATGAACCAGGAAAACAGATAGATAAGGGCAAGCCAAGCATGGATCTGCATTGCAATAACCCCTTGAAATTGCATCAGGTGACTGCACCAGGGTAAACCTGCTTTGAATAGTGCTTGACTCCTGCTCCCGCCATACAACCCAGGCTTGGCGTGATCCTGAGTCAGCAAATATGGATGGTCAAGTCTGTGATGTCCTACAGAAAAGAGGTCAAATCATGCTGAGCAAGTGGACAGCTTTTGGATGATGACACTGCATCACCACATGGCATGCATGGAGGTGGGTGCCATTTTCAAGCGTACAGTTTCTGCACACAAGTTCTGGACTCCCCAAGTCTTTGCCCGGACCATACCGAAGCTGAGCTTGCTAGGTTTGGGGCCAACCCATGAGAAGCAGAGTCCAAGACATAAGTCTACCTGCTCATGGTCACCTTCTGTGATTGGCTACTTCATCATCCATAAGCCTGCCAAGCAGGCCAGAGTGACAAGTCTTCTCATGCCTGCACGCATTCTACTTCCTGGAGTCTGTCTTGTTGTTGTAGCAGAATGATGATGAAACACACTCCAAGGTGAAATGATGCAAATCAAGGGAGGGGCTATGCAGATAAGAAGAGCTTAGTTCACATTAGATGCCAGAGTTCACTACTCCTTTCAACCCACCTTTCAGTGTCCTGTAGATTGTGTGTCTGACCTTTGATTGCTTCCTCCGACATATTTTTTTATTCCTGGCACTTAAAGTGTAGAAAGGTGGCAGGAGGCAGTGAGAGGCACAGCTAAATTTTCAGATCCTGGATTAAGTCCGCAAACGGAGGTGATTATACATGTGTTTGTGTGATCCTTCTTTGATGTGAGCATATTTCGCTCGACTCCGTCCACATGACCCTATAATGGCATATTTGCCATAATTGTTCTGACAATATCCACCCGCTAAGTGTTGAGGTCAATTGGTCATGAAGAATGAGCTGCACGCTTCTGACATGAGAGTAAATAAAGAGACTGACACTCCATTAACCTTCATGACAACAGTTATTTATCAAAAAATAAAAATGGATTTCCCAAAAAGGAATGGAGGATTCTTCAATGGGGAAAGGTTAAGTGCTATAAAACAAAGTCATTCTTATTAGCAAGTGGGTGGTATCACATTAAACTTCTGAAACAATGTTCCAGGTCCATTAAATGTCCTTAAAGCCTGCCACAAACTGCCCAAGGCCTAACATATGCAGTCTGCCTACTTTCCTGAACACTCTAACATTTCTCTGATGAAAATAGGGACATCCTATTCCATAATAATAATAATAATAATAATAATAATAATAATTTTATTTATACTCCACCCATCTGACTGGGTTGCCCTAGGAACTCTGAGCAGCTTCCAACATATATAAAAACACAATTAAACATGTAAAAACTTCCCTATTCAGGGCTGCCTTCAGATGTCTTCTAAGGGTTCTAATTATCTCCTTGTCTTGGTGGTCACATAACTCTATACCCTCCAACATCTTTCTGATGGAAATAGGGACATTCTAAGGAAAAGCGGGACATTCCAGGATCAAATCAGAAATCAGGATGGTGTCTGTAAATTCGGGACTGTGCCTGGAAAATAGGTACACTTGAAATAATCTCACCATAGTGCAGCTCCTCAGGAAAAGTTACAACTGGGGATGTAAGAGGAGTCGTACCAAAACAGAAATTGGAGTTGAAAATGCTAATGTTCACTTATGTGTCCTGTGTCCGGAATGGAACTCTATCCGGCAAATGCTACTGGTATTTGCTGCTGTTGTTGCTTTCAACCCACAATGACACACAACTGAATGCATATTTTCCTCATCTACAGTGCAAAAATGGGGTAACCTGCTGAACTGCAAGGCTCACCAAGGCTGCAAATTCAAGCAACAGGATTACTCTCAAATTAACCTGGAAGGTATTTAGTGCAGGTACACATTTTGGAATAAAGCCATCTCATCAATCAGTAATAAATATCTGCAAGTTCTAATGCAGGGTGACTAAATCTCTGTGTCCCGTCCCCGTCCCCCTCAAGATTTTGTTGGGCTCCGAAGTTTGATAGCTCAGTGGGTAGAGCACAAGACTCTGAATCTCAGGGTCATGTGTTTGAGCCCCACATTGGGCAAAAGATTCCTGCATTGCAGGGGGTTGGACTAGATGACCCTTCCAAATCTGCAATTATATATCTGGACTCCCATTAGCCCTAGTCTGTATGTTTGAGGCTGATGGGACTTGGAGTCCAACAACTTCTGAGCAGCATAGGCTGCCCACCACAGATTCTAAAGAGTCATTCTGGAAGAAGACACCTAGCAAGTCAAGCTGTTCAGTTGCTGAGAGACAACCCCAAAAGGGCAACTGCCTCAATTAATCTTATTCCTGTGCAACATCCAAACTGAATTAGATGGTTTTAGCCTCCGCCTTAATTAAAAACCAAATCAGGCAGTTGGAAGTCTACTAAGGTTTTGATAGGAGAAGAAATATATATCCTTTCTTTTCCATTTTTGGAGTAATGATGTTAATTTAGTCCTTTTGAAGAGATGCTTTAGGGGACCCAGATCATACTTTGCTTAATTTCAAGCAAGATAGCTCAACACTGTAGGAGGTGGATAAAAAAAAGAACAAGAATTTCCTTTTCCTCCCTCACAGATTCCTTTTTAAAAAAAAAAAAAAAATGTATTTTAAAAAGAAACGTTCTTGTTTGCCTAAAAAAAGAAAAACCCAAACCTTCAGAACCATCTGGAAGTCCTCTGCCAAAAGTTTGGTATTTTAAATATCACCTCCCCCTCTTTTCTTAAAAAGTGTGTCTATATGTGTGTCTTTGTGTGACGAACAATTAAAAAGCACGAAAATTGCCCGACACCCCTAGGAACAAATCGACACCATCAAGAAAGAGAATAGTTAAAATGCTAGGGCAAATCTTCCTGCAATTCTGGGCCTATGGCTCTTTTTTCTGTAACTGGCTTCTAATAATAAGATCTGTTTACTTTCAAATTTATATCCCACCCTCCAGCACAGAAACAGATCATCAAGTTAGCTTACCAAAAGAAAAATTAAAATACACACAATTTATAAAACCACCTAAACACAGATCCGCATACAGCAGTTCATTAGGAGTAATCCACACCACCAACAAATCCAGCATTAGTCAAAGGCTGCAAAATTCTGCTCTGTAGGGTTGCCAACCCTGGAAATAAATAAATAAAAATCCTGCTAACTGCCAATGTTTCTTGGCAGGGGGCAGAGGCCAAGAGAACTCCAAGTGTGTCTGTCTGTCTGTCTGTCTGTCTGTCTGTCTGTTGTGTGTGTGTGACAGGGAGGGGGGCTGTTTCAGAAATGAGTTTCATATGCATAAAATGCAGATGTTTGTATTCATTTAAGTTTTTTAAAAACCTCATATGAATGTATTTGCAGAGAAGCTTTTGCATTAGGCAGGAGGTTTCACTCTGGCAAATGCAGCAAAAAAAAGTGGGTGTTTCTGTTTCAGGTTAATTGATGGCTCATCCCAGAAACCCAAGCTGCTTATCTCTCATAGCAAGAAGGTGAAACCAGTAGCAGTAACAGGTGGAAGCTCATCAGTGAAGATGATGCAAACAAGTTGCTTAGGATCTCTCTCTGGGGCAAGAGAGAGGAAAGTTAACTGAACTGTTTTAAGGACCACATTGTTTGCTCTCTTGTTTAAGAGCAATATGTTACTTTGTAACTCTGTAATGTATATTTGTAACTGTTTTGAGACTGATCTGCGTTGAAACTCATTGTTGTGGTGGATGGCAAATTCTTTTCTCCATGACACAGATTGCCATCAAACTACTGAACCATTCTCTCTCTCTCTCTCTCTCTCTCTCTCTCTCTCTCTCTCTCTCTCATACACATGCACATCATACTATAATTACACAAAGTCCGGATCAGGGATTCCACTTGCAGCAAGTGTAACAGGCATTTCCTTCTCCCACATTTGAGGAATGCGGCCTCGGTTCAGTGGAAGCTGCCATTTCTTCCACGAATGCATTAAGACACGAGTCTCATAGTGACTCACGCAACCAAGGTTTCCAAACTTGACGCAGCTGCTAGTCCAACCCCCAACTTCCACATCTCTGATGCACAAGAGCAGGGTCAACGTGCACAGGGCCTACACATGTTTATCTGGAACCATGGCAGGGTTCCAGATCACGCACACACTTGTATGCGCATAGGAACCATTCTTACACTCTGTTTCCTTTAGGAAAGTTGGAGCCAGTGGGTAGGGATGGGGGAGGGACTCAATTCAGTTTGCAATGAAAATGTTGGCCTACCGAAACTTGACTTTCAGAAACAATTTGCAAACTATAACACAGTTTCGCAGTGCAGTTCTGCAGCCCAAAATGTGCACAGGAATACATAGACTAGGGCAAAGTGTGCATTGAAAACGCATACATTAGTGTAAGGAGCATACAAAAACACATTATATTAGGGAAAGCTGATTTGCAAAAATGAGCAATTTAGGGATAATTGCATACAAAAATGTGTAGATTACGAGAGAGAAAATGTAAAACTAGGAGATGGTTGGGAAAGCAGGGACAGCTAGGATAATCATTTTCCTATCCATGCATGTGTACATAATGGATTGCTCCTACAGGTAAAACTTGGAGAAGGAGCCAGATTGGTATGGGGTATGTTGAATGGCCCCCAGCCATTCTTTAGAGATAAGTGCTAGCATCGATGAATTGGGCTCATAAACAATTGGGCAGCCATAATTATACAGTCATACCTCGGGTTGCGAACGTGATCCGTGCCGGAGGCGCATTTGCAACCCGCCGCGCCGTGTCTGCACACGTGTGCGATGCGATTTGGCACTTCTGCGCATGCGTGTGACGTCATTATGTGTGTCTGTGCATGCGCCAAAACCCGGAAGTAACCTGTTCCGGTACTTCCAGGTTCGACAACCCAAAAACGCGCAACCCACAGCGTTCGTAACCCGAGGTATGACTGTACCTTCAGAATCAGCATAATATGGCTCTATCTAGATAAACCAGTCACAATTCTTGCAGCAGGTGTCAGCACCTGTGCCTTCAAGGCAGCTCTGTGTACAAGGCAGCTACATAACCCAACCTATGATACTACCCCGGTCAATCTGAACACATTAAATATATACTGCAGTCCTCAGTCTTTTTGCTACAGAACAGTTTTATTTCAGCAAGAAAAGGGGAGAGTGTTTTATTATTATAGCCTCGTCCACTACCGTTTCCCCTTTCTTTTTTTTTAGTCAGAGACTCCATCTATCAGATTTTTGTATGCCAAAACTATTGAAAAAAAAGTTCATGAATGAATAAGGCTTTCCTTCGTAGGAAGCTTAAAACACACACGAAACAAACGTGAATAGGAAAATAAAACAATAAAGAGACAGCAAAAGCAGAATAGGAGAGCTATAAGTGATTAGCATATTTTAATTACATATAATTGATCTGCCCACCAACATATTGTGCTTATTCTGACATGCCCCCAATTCCCTGAAGGTGGCTTCACAATAGAGCCGTCCATGTGTGAAATGTAAATGAGATTTCTCAGGGACTATTCTCAAGCCAGGTCAGCCTTCTGAGTCGTGGGGTCGTATGCACGGAAAGGGAATCTTTCAAACAGAGCAGGGCAGGCTGTCCGTGACAGGGCACTCATGAGTGGGGGAAGACATAGGGACAGCCATAGCTCAGCGACAAAAGAGTTTACCTCTTGTTCCTCCAGTTAAAAGATGGTTTGGGAATCTGAGTCCCGGAGGTCAAATGCAGCCCTTCAGTACTCCTTATCTGGCCCTCGGGGATCTCCCTGACCCATGCCCCTTCCTCAAACCATGCTTCTCAGTTGCCCTCCTCTGGGTGCTTTTGCCTGGTTGGAAGGTGCCTTTGAACTGTGATAGCGCTTGTTTGGATGGAAAGAGACATTGGAATAGCTCACCCCATCCACCTCTGACATGAAGCCATCAGAAGGTTCCCCATGACAGAATGTGGTCCCTGAGCTTCAGATGGCTCCCAAACACTGAGCTAAAGGGATATCAGGTGGCAGGGTTGGGAAACAAGGTTGTATCTAATGCTGGTCATACATTGGGTTGTATCCGATGTAGCGCTAAGTGAAAACCACTTAATTTGTTCTGGCATTCTTGTTCTTGCATAAGCAGGTTGTTGGTGCACATCTTTGGTGCTCAACAAGTTTCTGCTAGTTCCACGGTTGCGTTGGATTGATGGGGTGAATTACAACTCAACCATCTGCCCCAGAAAGCGCCTTTGCACTAGCAAAGGAAAATTGGATACAGGCCAGAACCAGGGTGGAGTCTTGTGACTCATATGCGGGGCCAAGGCAGCCGTTGTGTGGCTCTCAGGTAGAGATTGTGAGTTTACTGGCTTTTAGACCTTATTTGATAGCACAAATACGTACTGGTTGGATCAGTAACATTATGGCTGGTTCAAATCAAATCAAATCCCTTTATTGGCATCACAATATAAAATGTTTCAAATCACTGGGATAATTAAAAGGACAAGGGTGAAGGTGTCAAGGGTTATAGGGTTACACTGTGGTCGTGTGCACTTAGATGTTCTGCTACGCCTAGTCTCTTTCCCAAAGGGATGGTTCATTGGGAACCCTTTCGGGTAAAATTGTGGCTAAAAAGGAAGCTACTAGAGCTTCCTAAACTTCCTTGTAGATCAGAATGTAATTCCCAGACTGGTTGCTCACTTCTCCAAATTGTGTGATGAAGTTTTAAGGTGCAAAATGTGTAAACACAAATAAATAAACAAACATTTTACATAAAATTTGCAGGCAAAATGCACATTTTATGGATGAACGCATTTTAAGTTTGCATTTTGCATTTTTAAAAGTGTGTACTTCCTTTAAAAACTAGGTGCAAAATGTGGACAATTTAGATGAAGACTTTTTGTGCATTATTTCACAAAACGAAACCCCACACAAATGGGCTGGGGAAGGCCTATGATTGAGCTGCCAGCAAAACTGAAACAAGATGGAAAAACGCTGTTCAGCCATCCCTATTCTGCTTGGATATAGCAGGGAAAAGGCTTATACACAATGGCTTGGGATTACGGAAGGGAGAAAAATGCGATTCAGTTTTGATTGTAAGGCGAACCTACATAGTTCCTGTTTTTTCAAAACAATACACAAACCAAAACACAGCAATTTTACAATGCATTTCTCCTGCCAAGTAATGTGGAAAAAAATATGCATGCACAAAAATTGTGCACATAATTGCATATGTTAGTGACTAACATATATCAAGGTAAATATTATATATTATATTGGGACGCGGGTGGCGCTATGGTCTAAACCACTGAGCCTCTTGGGCTTGCCGATCAGAAAGTCGGTGGTTCGAATCCCCGCAACAGAGTGAGCTCCCGTTGCTGTGTCCCAGCTCCTGCCAACCTAGCAGTTCGAAAGCATGCCAGTGCAAGTAGATAAATAGGTACTGCCGTGGCAGGAAGGTAAACAGTGTTTCCGTGAGCTCTGGTTTCCGTCACGGTGTTCCGTTGCACCAGAAGCGGTTTAGTCATGCTGGCCACATGACCCGGAAAAGCTGTCTATGGACAAACACTGGCTCCCTTGGCCTGAAAGCAAGATGAGCGTTGCAACCCCATAGTCTGGACTTTTGACTGGACTTAACTGTCCAGGGGTCCTTTACCTTTACCTTATTATATATTAGTCAGTAGCTGCTAACCATGATATGTTCTACCTCCACTATTGGAGCTCATATGCTTCTGAATACCAGTTGCTGGAAACCGCAGGAGGGAAGAATTAGGTTGTGCTCATGGCCTGCTATCTTACTTCCCATGGGAAACTGGTTGGTCACCCTGAGAGCAAAATACTAGATGGGCCATTGGTCTGATCCAGCAGGCTCTTCTTATGTTCTTATGGAAACAACACAAAAACACATTATAATAGGGGGAAACTGGTTTGCAAAAATGTGCATGTTAAGCAAAACTGGGCACAAAACACACACACACACATATATATAATTAGAAGATATTCACACTGAAATGCTTGTGAATTTTCATAAGGGCTTTTTGCCAACTAGAACCACAAACTGATATGAAAACGTGGAGAGCTGCACGAGATTGGAAAAACGAGAAACAGAGAGAATTCGCAATTGGCAATATTCACCCATTCCTACTCAGGACAAAGATAGTTATACGGAAGGTAAATACAGCCCCTGGTCATGTAAGGTGCTGCACTAGGGGGTGACCACCCTCCTGTTCCCACCTTCCTGGCGCTGAAAAAAAGAACACGGCCAAGCACAAAGAGCTCCCCATTCATCTCAATGGCAGGAACACCGTTGCTTGGACATCCTTTGTCAAGTGGAGAGCTGCCTTCTCCATCAAAATTAACAGGAAAGCCCCATTCCTGCAGGGTCTGCATAAACACATGCATTTTGGACTGAAATCCAGCCTTTTCTAGATACGCAAACTTTGAAACAAGGTAGGAAACAGCAGCTATGTCTCTCCTGCTTCTAAACACACATAAAATGATGGTACTTTGAACTGCCTCAAGTCTATCTGTTGGACTGGCCATTATATTTAGCAATTGGGGTGAAACTTAGGTGAGATGGTGGAGATCTGGAATTGGAACATCAATTTCTTTAATTTTTTCTAAAAAGGGGGGGGCATTGGATTGGGGCAGTGGCCCTGGAGGGAAGGATTTTTTTCACCCTCCTCCCCACTATAGTTTTCCCAGTATAAATAATCCCTGAAACAGCAATTTGCTCTGTTGGGGGAAACACACACACACACACACACACACACACAGAGAGAGAGAGAGAGAGAGAGAGAGAGAGAGAGATATGATAGATATAGATAGATGATAGATAGATAGATAGATAGATGATAGATAGATAGATATAGATAGATAGATATAGATAGATGATTGATAGATGATTGATAGATAGCTAGATAGATAGCTAGATAGATAGATAGCTAGATAGATAGATAGATGATAGTTGATAGATAGATAGATAGATAGATAGATAGATATAGATAGATGATAGATAGATAGATAGATAGATGATAGATAGATAGATAGATGATAGATAGATAGATAGATGATAGATAGATAGATAGATAGATGATAGATAGATAGATATAGATAGATGATAGATAGATAGATAGAGAGATGGAGAGATAGATGATAGATGATTGATTGATAGATAGATATAGATATAGATATAGATAGATTCCAACACTACTGTTGCCAACTGATTGGTGTTTATGAGTCAGAGCAAATAATATAATAATGGTAAAAATAAAATCATACATATATGAAGAACCAGTGCTATATATATTCTTTTCTCTCCCCCCCCCCCTTTCTTCTTGTTAGGCAGGGCAAATCATCTCCATAAAAATTGACCAAACAAAAGCTTAATATCCTGCTCCGGCACAGTTATTAATTAAACAAAGGCCCAATTAGCACCTACTTCTTTTCACCTCAATGTTAAAAGCATCCACTTCGCCCTCTCTTGTTTGTCTTCATCCCCTTTCCTCCCCATGGAAAGCTAAAACCCTACCCCCAAAACCCTTCGGGCCACACGGGGAAGAAAGGAAATGAAGAAGGCAGAAACACACACACACACACAGAGAGAGAGAGAGAGAGAGAGAGAGAGAGAGAGAGAGAGAGAGACTTTTAAATACTATCTTTCCTCTAGGCAGCAATTTCCACAGATGAAGAGGTCACCACTGTTTAACAGTGTGCCCGCCACGTTAATTTAGTATGACAAGATAAAGCAGTAATCTCTGCTCGGAGAGGCTGTAAACCGCCTGCTATCCAGGGACATGCTCGAGTCGATTTGTACTGTATATCACTTTATACAATTGCCGTGACAAAGCCCCCAGAGTTCTCTCATGTAAATCTCTCCCGCTCTCTCCCTCTCAACTTCGCTGCCAGTCAGACAGAAGCGGATCGGCGTTATAAGCTATGCAAACTTAGTGTCTTATGCATGCCAACCGGCTCCCAATCCCTCCTCCCGCCCCCCCCTCTCCCTGCCTCCCTCCCTCTCTCTCTCTCACACACCCCTCCAGAGAAGATGTTTAGGACTTTGATAATCCATTGATCCCACTTCCATATCGGCTTGTATTTTTCAATCTGTCATGTTAAGTTGTCAGAAAGGGCGATTATACCGATGTTTCATGTTTCGAGATTTGCGTTTCCGGGAACGATAGTTTTCAAAAGCCTTTCTTGCGAGGGTTCTGCGGAAAGATTATCCCTAAGAAAGCTGATGCAAATATTATTACTGGCATAAACCTGGTAATAAAAACCGTAAAGTGTTTTAGGTAAAGACATTTTAGAGATATTCCGGGGTTATAAACATAAGAGTTTAAAGCTGGATAGAATTCTCTCTGTATGTGTCTGTCTGTGTGTGTGTGTGTGTTTTAAACCTGTCAGCTGTTTAGTCTTTTCAGCATGAAGAAGGAACAAAAAAAATGTAGAAGAGAGAAAATGTTTCTCTCTGTGTGTGTGTGTGTGTGTGTGTGTGTGTATATATATATATATATATATATATAAAATCGCAGGAGAATATGCACCAAGCATCAATAAAGAAAGGTTACATTTCCAGCAAGGCAGCAAAACTCTTTGTTGCATAAAGAGGGCAGCGCTAAACATGTTTACTCAAAAGTAAGTCTCGCTAAGCTCAATGGGGCACATAGGATTGCAACCGTAGCAATCATAGTGCGCTTAAGGACACAATGCATCTTAAATGTGGAATTACTATTCAAATAATGAAGGCAGATTTTGGAAGGACCAGGGCAGACAAAAGAAAGGACTTACTCACACAACACAGCCAAACTGGGATTCGCTCCCGCAAGACACCAACTTGCATGGCTTTTAAAGAGGATTAGATAAATTCATGGAGGGTAAGGCTATCAATGGCTACTAACTCCAGTGACTATGTTGCGGGCAGTATGCTTCTTAATTCCAGTTGCTGGAAGCTATAGGAAGGGAGAGTGTGGCTGCACTCAGTTCCTCCTTGCAGAGGTCCTATAGGCATCTCTGTGGCCATTGTGAGAACAAGATGCTGGACAAGATGGGACAGGGGCCTAATCCAGCAGGGTCTTAATAAACTGCTGTTTTGTTAGTTCATTCAATACCAAACAGTAGCTTCACATTGAGATGTGAACAGAACAAAACTATCCCTAACTCTATTACATGTTACAAAGAAGAAACGTGGTTCTTGACTAGAGATAGAGGAGGGATTTTATTCCGTCAGCATTTAAAGCTGTACCTACCTAATCTGCACTTTCCAAACCGATACAAGAACAGGAACACAGCCATCTTCGAAATTCGCAACTCTCCAAATTTTGCAATGTATATACAAATGCATGTATCTACCAGGCCAACGAGTGCATAGAAATGACTACATTACTGAAAATGACATACAAAATTGCATTATATTCGGGTAAAAGGATTTGCAAAAAAATAAATGTGTTAGGTAAAATTGCATACCAAAAAGTCTATGTTAAGAGAAATTTGCACTAATCTGCATTTGAATTCCCATTAGAAATTGTATATGTAAAAAGAAATTAAGTTGGAAACGGAGGCAGAAATATGGAGAACTGAATTTAAGTTTGGGAAAAGGAGAAAGAGAGAATCTGAAATTGAGAGATTTACCCTTCCTTATTCTTGACGTAGAGCTGTCACTTTCAATGACAGTCCAATTCTCTCAAATATGAAAAGCTGCCTTATGCCAAGTGAGATTCCTTATCCATCTAGACCAAGGCTGCCTGCTCTGGCCGGCAGCTGCTCTGCAGAGTCCCAGGCAGGGAAGTATCATCCCCATCATCTAATGCTTACAACTGGAGATGACAGGGATTGGATTTAGGATCATGTGCATTCATAGAACGTGCAGTTTCAACCTCGGTAAAATACAGTACATCAGGTCAATGTTGTTATTCCCCATATTGCAAATGAGGGCAATATGAGAGTGACAGAGAGTAACCCAAGAAGGAGATACGAAACAAGGTCATCACAGATGCATCCATCATTTTTCCCCATGGAAGGGCCACACGAGAACTTTCGCAGTCAGAAGTCAGCTCTCACTGCAGCAGGTGAAAGTTAGGATACGGTGCAGTGCATTTGTTCTTCATCTCAACCTCTTATTTACATCTCTTCAAATCCTTAGCGGATGGCTGAGGATAAAACGCACACACCGCAACCTACCGAAAGGTAAACAATTGAAACGACACGCACTGGGCCAACGCTAGATTTGCTCACAGACAGGCTGCACGTTTGGATTAAACACAGATCAGGAAGTAAGCTGGAATTAAAGCAAGAGTGCTGACGGAGTGATTTAAGTATGACAGCTTCATTTAGAGTCCAACTCTTTCTGCCTGGATATCTATATGCACACGGACATGAAGGCATATTGGATACTGACAAAGACATATCTGATGTTGGAGCCTGTGCTACAAAACCTGCCAGCTTGCTTCCCAATGAATGTTGGGAAGGCAACCTAGGGAGTTGCCTTAGTCAGACCACTGGGTACACCTAGCTCATTTGGTTGACTGGCAGCAGCTCTCCAGGATTTTGGACAGGGGACATTCCCACTCCTACCAGAAGATGCTGGGAACAGAAAATGGGACCTTCTAAGTGCAAAATGGACACTGTACCATTAGATCTAGCTTCAAGGGCCTTCTGGTGAGTCCCTTGCTGCAAGAAGTAAGATTAGAGGGAACCAGACAGAGGGCCTTCTCGATAGTGGCACCCTCCCTGTGGAACGCCCTTTCATTGGATGTCCAGGAGATAAGTAACTATACAACCTTTAGAAGACACCTGAAGACAGCCCTGTATAGGGAAGTTTTTAAATGCCTAATGTTTTGTTTTGTTTTGTTTCTCTATATGCTGGAAGCCACCCAGAGTGGCTGGGGCAACCCAGTCAGATGGGCAGGATCATTATAATAATATCATTAAGCTAGGGCCGAATCACTAAATCCTCAAGGGATATCGAAAGGAACCAACAAAACGAGTAAAGAGGAAGTGATTGATTTAAAGGCACAGGAGCCCTGAGAATAATGGACAGCTCTTTTCTTCACAGTGATGGACATACAACTGCATTTCATCATCGGAGGTGGGGAAGAGTTCGGCCCAAAGCTGGCTGGGATACTCAGGAAACGGTGGGATGCAACAAGCTAGCAACAATGGAAGAGAAGGTTGTCAATGGCTGTTTGCCATGATGGCTAAGCTCTACCTCCATAGTTGGAGACAGCAATACTTCTGAATACCAGTTCCTGGAAACCACAGCAGTGGAAAGTGTTCTTCTGCTTGAATCCTGCTTGCTGGTTCCCCACTGTTGGCTTGATGGACTTGATGGGCCATTGGCCTGATTCAACAGGCTCTGATGTTCTTCAGATCTTAGCAACGCACCCTGGACGTTCTATAAAAAGTGTGTGGACAAAGGATGGCCATTGCAAGTGAACAGGTCTAATGTGGAAGCGCCTCTAAGCAGCTTCATCATCCCAAGCATTTCGATGTACCTAGATTGTAGATCTGGATGTCCCCACCCTTTTTGCACACAATGCACCATCATTATATTTCAAAAGGTGTGATTAATAATTAAGAGGATTATGATGTTGAATAATCAAAAGGATATCATGTCGCCGAAGCAAAAGAAACAATTACCGGATGCAAAGCATTTTTTTTTTAATTGGCCCTTGTTCCAAATCAACGGCAAGCGTTCGCTGTGACTTTCGCCTCTATCCTATCTGCAGCTTGCAAACAGATAATCCTGTTTCCAGAGCTCTTCCCCCCCCCCGGCCCCCCCGCTTCTCCTTCTCCCCATAGGGCTGGTTTGAGTTTTTCAAAGCGCCGGGAAGGGACGCTGTAGAAAACACCCTCCCTCCCACATATAATGATAGCATTGTTTGGGGATCTGTGGCAAAGTCATCCCCAGTTAATTTAGACACAAACTCGAGTCAATTGCTTTATCTTGTGATGTGAGCTTCACAGGGTTCCTGGAAGTTGCTGGCCTTACTTAACATGAGGGGATGCCTCAGCTTCTCACATGTAAGCTGAGCTTTATTGGCAACTGGGAACACAGCGCCGAACTTCAGCAGCTCTGTTGTGTAGGGGGAGTTGGGGGGGGTGGACAGAGAGAAAATAGTTCCAAAGGTCTTGTCATTAGTGTCAGAAAGCAGTGGCCAATTTAATGCCTAAAACACTGCGATGGCAATGTAAGTGCTGGCGAACAGGGTGTATCTGTGTATGCAGAATCGGCATGTAGAAAACATGCCAAGACTTTCAAATCTCTCTCTTTTTGTAATTCCAGGTTTTTTTTTGGGGGGGGGAAATAAACCTCGATATGTGAGCTTGCAATCGCACGTGCTAGTTTCTAAAGGGGACCCTGGGAAGGCAGATAAGCCCATAAGAAATTTCCTATTGGGCCTGGTCAGTATCATGTGGGCTTGATGAAGAAGGTCACAGCACTACTACTTTAACCATGAATGACTACAAATGAAGATCCCCCCCCCCCCCGCTGCCGCCAAATCCTGCTGAATGTGAACTGGAATTTAAGGTGCAGTGTAAGTATTGGGGGGAGGAGAGCAGCCCCTTTCAGGGATATTCCAGGCCCCTCCCTGAACGTTCATCTTCCATTAATTTTTTTCTTACACGGGTTTCCACAACTTTTATTATAAAATAGAAAAGTTAAAGTGCTGGATGTAATTGCTCACTAAGAATTGACACAATTGAGAGAAGACCCCATATCCCCTCACAGAGCTACAGTTCCCAGAGTTCCCTGGGAAAAGGGATTGATTGTTGAATAACAGGAAGTCTTATTACACCTACCACTATCCTTAACAAACTACTTCCAATGGGGAAGCCATGGCTTGTTTGCCTGTTACACTGAACACAGGCACAAACTGTCTCTACTCACGTTTGTGTGACGATGTATTTGTACAGCTCTGCTACCGTGTACACAGATTGTACACTCATCCACGGTTACATGTGAATAGGGGTGTTTGCCCATTTCATTCAACAACCTCACAGGGTTGTTGTGGGGGTTACACCTTGAGTTCATTGTACAAAAAATGGGATATAAATGTAATAAATAAAACTAAATAAAAACAATTTCAATTAGTTTTGCCACCTGCTTCGTTGGACATTTGGAATATGGGATTCTTATCTTTTCAAAATTTTAGGAGCGCTATTATTTATGTGGAGTTTGTTGGTGCCATTGACAAATAAATACAAAAGCTTCACGATATGCTTACGACCTCTTCTCTTTTTGTTATATTGCTGTATTTTGTATTTTACTTCTGGGGATTTTTGTTGCTGTTCTAAACCTTTCCTTATCTGAAAATCAACAAAAAAATATTATAAAAAATAGCTGAACTCCATAAACCAGTGAGTAGACACACTTTCACACAAACATTTGCACATGTGTGAAGACAGCTTATATAACTGTTTTCAGTGCAACATGTAAACAAGCCTTATAAGCCTTTAGCTCAGCTATCTGCATGCACAGATACACAGATTGTACGCTTGTTCTATGCAATGTATGAAGGCACCTAACAAGGGCAGTCAAGTACACGAAATGGGGTTGAGGAAACACCCAATGTGATATAATGACAAAGGGAAATGTAGGCTACAGAGGAGGAGTGAGAACCATAGCTGTCAACTTTTTCCTTTTTTTTGAGGGAAATTCTCTTATTCCGAATAGGATTCCTCACAAGAAAAGGGAAAAGTTGACAGCTATGGTGAGAACTTGACAAAGGGCTTCCATTTTCAGTGACCACCTGGCCTTCGCCATAATATCCAGATTCACCCATCAACAAATTGTCTCAGCAGTCTCCTCTCACTTCTGTGAAGGGCAGTCTTTCTCTCTTGGCTCTGTGGCCCATTCAAAATATTTATTGCTGACTTTCACCGGTCTGGAAAAATAAAAGCCACCAGAACGGACTATCTGAATACTCTGGCGGCCTTCAAGGCACAGGTTTCCACCTCGTTGGGTTTGTACACAATGTTTCAGCTGCCCCGAGTGAACCGGGCGTTTGCTCGTATTGACACAAGAGGCTCAAGCACAAATATTTTCTGGTATGAAGTCATTCAATTGTTCCCCCCGCTTAGGTGTGTGCCTGTATGACTGGAAACAATGGGAAACCTACGGTTCCCAGCACATTTATAAAACAACGTGTTTGCTTTTCAGGTGATTATTTTCTGCTTAACTGATTCCAAATGACTCTCTTAAAAAGACGCCAGGGCTTCGCACTGAGTTGCTCCTAAACAAGAGGTTGCCAACCAGCCCCACCCTGGCTCACCAATGCAGTTGCACCCCCCCCCCCCGTGGACTCTGAACTTCTCAGTCACCCCTAATATCACACCGCAGGGTAGCCTAAGGCAACTAAGTTCACTGTCATTTGTGTGCCCTGCCCCCTGCTTTTTGTTTTGCAATTTTAAAAATGCCAGTAAACGACTTGCATAATAATAATCGCCTGCCTTTGTTTTCATTTTTGATTGCAAACTCGCAACTGCGAACTCACAAATGCCCTCGAGGGTCATTTAGTCCAACCCCCAACCATGCAGGCATCTCAACTAAAGCATCCATGACAGATGGCCACCCAACCTCTGCTTAAAAACCTCCAAGGAAGGAGAGAGCCTTGGGAGACGCCCAGTGATGTTGAGTGTTGACTCCAGTCCCGATCTCCACTCCACGTTTTCCTCTCTCAGCCTAACCCACCTCACAGGGTTGTCACGTGGATAAAATAAGGAAAGGTGGGATATAAATGCAATAAACCGATGTATGGGAAGCCTTGCCTAAAACTGAAATGCTAGCTATGAAGGTGTATTACATTATTTTTGCTGCTGCTGCTGCTTGATGCATCACGGACTGCTTTGTTTATTCCGCCCCGGGGGTTATTTTGTAAGACAATGTGCGTGTATACACTGAAAGGCAGAAATATCAAACGTCAGTTTGCAAGCCTGGAAATTATATGTATGGAAACAGCTTTCAAGTGCTACTTTGGTGATGACATTTAGTGCAACAGTGTTTTCAACAATATAATTCCATCATAAGATAAATATCAATTTAGCATGGAAAAAAGACATTGAAGGAAGACAATTGCAAACTTTCATCGCCATTATTTGCTTCATTTTAACTGAACTGGCCTTGTTCGGGGAAGCTGGCCCGCCTCTTACGGAAACAACAGCGTGGAGTTTAAACTGCGAAATTGTGCGTGTATTGTGTGTCTGCAGAAGTGCATAATTACGCTACGTACTAACTATGCCTTATTGCCATGCTGCACATATGGCATCTAAGCAAGCTCTATCTGAATCTTTGCAAATCTATTCGCCATGCGATTTGAGCGGAGCACATTCCACATCGTTCAAAAGTAATTACACTTTTGTCTCCAGTGTAGGAGACGGCTTTCCCCCAAACAATGAAAATTCTCATTATTGGAGCTGGCACAATAACTACACTGGTGTTCACAACACTCTGCATTGTCCCATCACAATTAAAAGGGGGGAACCTATCCGAAGCTAGATGTACAAAAGGTACGCTTGCAAAACTACATTCCTCCTCCAGAACTGTTCTCTATTTCTTTTTTTATTAAAAAAAAAAAAAGCAAAGCTCTGTGGATCACGCAGATTACTAATAGAACAGAGAGGAGGCTGACACACTGAACTGAGAACCAGGACATCACCATTGCCACCAACAGCACACAGACCCATTGGGATCTTTCCGCTTCCATTTGCTTGCAAAACAGGTTTCATCCCTCTCTTAGCATTATCTGCAATATGGGGATAAAACCCCCAGACCTCCCTTACAAGGCTGTGGTAAGGAATTGGGGGGGGGGGGGAGAGGAGACTTCTTAAAATCTAGATTCATGGCACTCCTCCGAGGAGCTCAAGGTGGTATACATGGAGCTCCCTCTGCACATTTTATCTCCGCAATAACCCTACGAGGCAGGATAGGCTGGGAAAAGATACGTAGAATGGCTAGCTGGATGGGTCTTTTAGTGCAGAGCTTTGTGGTTCACAGGATATTTGAACCTCAGCCTCCCAAACCCTAGTCTGACATTGTAGCCACTGTGGAACCATTCAGGCAGTTTACCAGCCATTAATACTATTTTAGAGGGTTGGGCTAGATGACCCTGGGGTACCTTCCCACTCTACAATTCTATGATTCTACCCCATACAAATGAGTACTTTGAGGATTGAACAGAGAGGAGTCACCAGAAAGGGAGGAAAACACACACCTTGGACAAGTTGATTCCATCGAGTCCCCCTATCTTTGCTTCCATCTTTCAAAAAAGCTTAACCAAAGCTTATTTTTTTATGATTGTAAGTTGTTTTAAACTGCTTTTCATATTATGTTATATTGTTGTAACCCACCCTGAGAACTTAGGGCGAAGGGTGGGCAATAAATAAATAAAGAGGACAAATCTAAATCCCACTTTATCCGTTCTGTACTCCCCACAACCACACTTTTTCCGTCTTCTGGTGTTACCACTGGGGTGTGTGTGTGTGTCTGTGTGTGTGTGTGTTTTCCAGGAACCAATATGTATCTTGACTCCCAAAATGTAAGCTAGTAATGTACATACAGTGGGACCTTGGTTTAAGTACTTAATTCATTCCGGAGGTCCGTTCTTAACCTGAAACTGTTCTTAACCTGAAGCACCACTTTAGCTAATGGGGCCTCCCGTTGCCGCCGTGCCTCCGCTGCACGATTTCTGTTCTCATCCTGAAGCAAAGTTCTTAACCTGAGGTACTATTTCTGGGTTAGTGGAGTGTGTAACCTGAAGCGTATGTAACCTGAAGCCTATGTAACCCGAGGTACCACTGTACAAGGATATTGCATCTAGGTTTTCTCTTTCGTTCTCTTTGCTTCTGTGTGTCCTTCCTCATTCTAAGATACACACACACAGGCTCTCTTCCTCACACACCCATAGCCACCTACCAGGTTATTCTTTGCAAAAGAATAACCAAGAAATAAAATTATCAACCCTCCATGTTTTGAAAAATAAAATAAGCAACAGAGTTTTCTGCTTTTTGAAAAGCTAAAGAAAGATCAGCGACCCTGCATGAGTTTGGAAAGGCTTGAAAAAGAATAGATGAAAGGGGTTAATACCAGGGCCTATGCATAACCCCCTGGTCCAATTCAGTGCCCAATACCATGCTTTGGCATGGCCCTGATCCAACCTGGAATGATCCAGGACTGCTTCAACCAGGATCTGGGTCTGAAACTGAATTGGGGTCCTTGCACTGTATTAATTAGGGTTTCACTGATGTTCTTAGCTATGGTTTTATGGACCTTTTGTTGAACTTATCCTTATATATTGCACTCTGCCTTGCTGTATTTTTTTAAATTAAAGTGTGGATTATAAATTTGAAAAAACAGATGAAATAAAATAGAATAAAACCCTGATTGAACATGGTGCCTATAGCCTAAATGTCAATGGATGGAACCAATGGATTCAACTTACAAGAAAGGAGATTACGACTAAACACTAGGAAGAACTTCCTGACACCCCCCAGGATGTTGTGATGGCCACCGACTTGGGTGGCTTTAGAAGAGGAGTAGTCAAATTCATGGAGCATTAGCAGAATGGCTATGTTCTGCCTCTGCTGTCAGGCAGTATCACTGAATACCAGTTGCTGCTAATCACAAGTGGGGAGAGTGTTGCTGTACTCAAGTCCTGCTTTCAGGCTTCCCATCGATATCTGGTTGACTAGTCATGAGAATCTGCAATCCAGCGTGGAAAGACGTCTGCCCCCATAAGAAACTGCTGTACACCAAATCAGATAATTTGCCGATCTATCTCACTATTGTTGACACTGACTAGAGGCAGATGTCTGTGGTTTCAGGCAGGGTTCTCTCCCAGCTCTACCTAGAGGTGTCACAGACTAAACCAGGGAACCTTCCTCATGGAAGGTTGACCAAGCCATGGTCAATCTGGGCACTACTTATTTGAAGCTAGAAGTAGAACCAGCAACAGAATGTTGGCCTGTTCAGGATTCCAGCCAGCCAGTCATGCCCTTTCACAGGATACTCTGTTCCAGTCCCCTTCCCCACTCCATCCTTCCCCCCTCTTGCCCAACAGCCAGCCAGCCAGCACTGCTTACTGAATGACTGTTCTGTCCTTATTGGGATTTTTGTCCCACCTCCCTATAAGGCTGTCACTCTGAAAATCATGTGGAGTTCTGGAAACTATGAGGTTCCTCTGGAAGACCACTGGAAACTCCCCTCTTTTGTGTGGATGCTGACATTTTGGCTACATCATGATCCACATTCGGACAATGAGCTTGCTATGAGAAGCGCAAGAATCAGCTGCACTTCTACATGCTTGCAGAGAAATCTCATGCTAATGCGCAAATTGTGTCCATATCTGGGTGCTCCCAGGTGCCTCTGGCCGGTGTGCTCCTGATTCACACACCACATCTATTTGGGCAGGCAAGCCAACCTCAAGATTCCAGCATTGCAGAGGGTTGGACTAGATGACTCTTGGGGTCCCTTTTCTGTGATTCTATGTGGATTGTGAACCTCTTTGTGCCTCCTGTAATTCCCCCTCATCCCTGCGAAGTTACCCTCCAACCACTCCTGTCCCACAAAATATCCTCCCTAAATCCATAGATCGGTGTAGCTCTCTTATCTCTGCCCTACTAGGAAATCTGAAGATGTAGGGAGGAGGAAGTGTGGGGCAGCCACGAGGAGAATGCATGAGGGAGAATGAAAGGGGTTCACAATGCACATTAAGCCGAGCTATGGGTGGGTCCTTCATTCTGCAACCCCACTGGGGAGAAGGGAGGCGATTTCTTTTTCACTATATCATTTGACTGATCTGAGGATTTCAACAACTGCTTCCCAACTTGCCGAGGCCCTCAGCAGAGAGCTGGGGGCTGGAGAGAGGTGGTGCTTTTGGTCCTTGATGAAACAACGCTCTGTTGGAAGAAGGGGGCGCCAGGAAGAAAAGTGGTCCGGCTAGGTCAAAGTTTTCCCATTATTGTGATGTGTTCCGTACATGTGATGGCAAAGCCGCGCACCGTACAAAAGGAGAGGTCTTTAGATGCCAAGCTATTGTGGAGGCAAAAGCGAAAGCACAATAGGAGCCCGGAGGAGACCTACCATTGTGTTTTGCTGAGAGGTGGGAGTTCTGTGGCCGCAAGGCTCCTGCGTCAGCAGAGAAACCGGCTGAAATTCCTCAGAATGAGGCTTGTTGGGATAACTCACATGCAAAGGAAGGTGAAAGGCTTGGAGCCCGTCACTCTCCTCTTCTTCCACTTTCTGTCTGCCTGTCACCATGGCTACCTCTCCATCTGTTTCCCCATACGGAGAGGCTGGTCGCTTGGAAGACATCCTACAAGGAACAAAAGAGGGGGAAATAATGAAACCTCCACATAAATCCTTAATGCCGTCATTGTGTGGTGAGGGGCCATTGTAACAGAAATGCCTTTTTTGTGCTGGCGCAGAGCAGGAAACCATCCAAATACCACTGCAAAGCACACACAATCGGGAACAACGGCCAAGCAGGTAGCAGCAGAATAGCGCCTGTTTGTTGTGAGAATAATACGCTAATATAGCACTCTCTTGTATGCTGGGTTCTTAAACACAGTCACAAGGGGAGGGGGAAATTACCTAAGAGCACAACATAATGAAATGCAATTCCACTTTATTTTATTTTTATATAGTCAGAGGGGGACTTGATTCTCTCTCTCTCTCTCTCTCTCTCTCTCTCTCTCTCTCTCTCTTAAAAAAACACCACATTTTCGAAGAGTTTGCAAAAGGCAGAACATCTGTCCAGTGTACATGGCTGTTGACTTGCTCCTCTCACTCACTCTCTCTCTCTCACACACACACACCATATTTTCTGTATTGAAAGGGGGGACCATAATGTTGTGAAGCTCAAACTTTTGTGCTGCTGAAAGTTAGGAGTTGTGTTAGCGGCCATTGTGTGCATCTGTATTTGTGTGTTTAAGCCACCAACTGGAACAGTAAAGGCTGGTCCACACATGGATAAGAGTAGAATCAAGTGAGAGTAAGATCAAGTGATGACTTGCTTGTGAGTATCTGCAAGTCATCATTCAGTGTCAACTTTTAATGCATGAGTCTGAGATGCCCAAAGCGTTGAGTGATCAAATGGACACCAGCCTATTCAAACGCTTGTACAAAGCCCTGTACAACTTGGGACTGGGATACCTTTTAAAAAAACGCACCTCAGCCCTTATATACCCAATTGATCACTGTGTTGCACATGAGAGGGCTTCCTGCAGATACCATCCTATCTAGAGGTCTGTTCTGCAGGATGTTGAAATAAAGTCTTTTGTGTGGTGGCCCCTAATAATTTCGAATACAGATCAGATGAACACCATTTCTACTGAGTTATCAGCATCTGTTGGATACTTTCTTCTTTCAACAAGCCTTCTAAGTGGAGAATTTAAAAAAAAACAGATGGCATGTTTTTGGATTTCAAATTGTTTTTATATATGCAGTTCTTTGAATTGCTCTTATGTGTATAATGGGTTTTTTTGTTTTTAAAAAATGCAGGTTGTGTTGACTGCTTTTATATATGCACTTGTTTTGTATACAGTATATTAAATAAATAAATATGGTGATGATGTCAGCTTGATCAAGGGTGCTGCTTGTGTCAGTGCAAAGCTGAAACACCACTAACCAATTCGGTAAGAGCGCTGTGGCTCAGGACCCTCGGTCCAACGGGACCATAGGTGACAAGGTATGTTAAAATGGTTGGTTATATGGATTCTGGCTAAGCAGAGTAAACTTAACACCTAAAATTATTTCCTGCTGTCTCACCATTCAGATCCTCAAACATGAATTACAAGGACAATCTAGCTTCAGGACTTCATAGGGCAAAATAAGGGCTCGTCAACTTCAGACCCTCCAAGTGTCCCTATTTTCCAGGGACAGTTTTGAATTTACAGACACCATCCTGATTTCTGATTTGATCCAGGAATGTCCCACTTTTCCTTAGAATGTCCTTATTTCCATTAGAAAGACGTTGGAGGGTATAGAGTTATGTCACCCCCAAGCCAAGGAGATAAGTAACTATAGAACCTTTAGAACACCTCTGAAGGCAGCCCTCTGTAGGGAAGTTTTTAATTGTTTAATGTTCTCTTACGTTTCTATATATGTTGGAAGCCACCCAAAGAGGCTGGGGCAACCCAGTGAAATGGGTGGTGTAAAAATAATAAAAGTAGTAGTAACACCCCTATTTTCATCAGAAAAATGTTGGAGGGTGTGTAAACTTTTGCCAGACTTTCCCAGTCCATGTCTGAGTTCTCTCCCCCCCCCCCCCCGGCTGCTTTCCTCAGGAAAACCTATAAAGCTAAATGGGAACAAATAGCAATTCAGGTTTTCCGTGGAATCCCATTTGCACCAATTCAGTGGTAAAAAATAGGTTTTCCTAGGGAACGTGCTGGAGCAAAAAAGAACTAGCTTGGACATGGACCTAGAAAGCCCAGATCTTTAAGCCCCTTGAAGGGAAATGAGACAGATGGGATAGATAGACAGACAGACATATATAGATAGATAGCTAAATGGGCAGACCTATATAAAAGGATGTCACATAGAGGAGGGACAAAGGTTGTTTTCTGCTGCTCCAGAGAAGCGGACACGGAGCAATGGATCCAAACTACAAGAAAGAAGATTCCACCTAAACATTAGGAAGAACTTCCTGACAGTAAGAGCTGTTCGACAGTGGAATTTGCTGCCAAGGAGTGTGGTGGAGTCTCCTTCTTTGGAGGTCTTTAAGCAGAGGCTTGACAACCATATGTCAGGAGTGCTCTGATGGTGTTTCCTGCTTGGCAGGGGGTTGGACTCGATGGCCCTTGTGGTCTCTTCCAACTCTATGATTCTATGAAGGTTAAAATCCTTGCTGCTTAAAACTGGGCTAAATTAGCTGGTTTAAGTGAAGCAACTTTGGAGCAAGTGGCCTGAAGGATATATATACACAGGTGCTCCTGAATGCATAATGTCCAGGCACCATTTCTTGGGCAAGTAAGAAAAACAAAAGAAAACCCAGCATTCACAACATTCCAGTAACAGCATTGCTGATTTTCTTTTTCACAGTTGGAAAAGGTCCATTTCAAAAGCCACTTGAACCACAGAGGGTGTTGCGGGGACAGAAGGGTGCTGTGATCTTGAGAATGTCCATAGAATTTGGCACAGTGAACATGAAATAGCACTCAACTGGGCCAGGCAGCAAGCAGCACCTTTAAACAGCCTTTAATAAGGGCTTATTTCACTCCTAATGACCTGGTTTGAAAAGCCATTCTCCCCCTCAAAACTGTGAGACTTAATAATAATAAAAAATACATTTTATGACTGATCCCTTCTCTCAGGAATACTTGAGAAGTTTGGTTTCTGTGAATTTCAGTGAAAACTGACTGGATCGGCAGATCAGCACCAAATATCTTTGGGATTTTGCACTTCCCTGAATTTTGTGATATGGTTCTTGGTTCAAAAAGATACCGAAAATGTAAATGGGTATTTTAGCATAAAATATGTTCTAGATTGCATGTCGAGGGTCAAAAAGACAAATTCTATTTTGTGATAAAATATGTGTTTAAATATGAATGTTCCTATAGCATTTTTTAAAAAGTACAAAATTGTTAAGGGCTAGAAGCAGACAGATCCATCCATCCCTATCTTTAACTATGCATGCTCATCATCTGTTGCTTAAAACAGGAAGGGGAACTTTTTGCTACCCATCCATTGCTAGACTCCAGCTCCCATCAGTCTAAGCCTGCATGGCCAATGGTCACAGATGACAGGAGCTGGAAGGACACAAGTTGCCCATCTCTGGTCTACAAGGAGAAAATAGTTTGGAGATCTGCTAAGTTTGTGGCAAACCTTGTCTTTTCAGGTGGAACAGAGGATAAAAGCATATTCTAGTCATTTTAACATGGTGCCATGAGTTTGGATTTGATATTCCGCTTTATCACTACCCGAAGGAGTCTCAAAGCGGCTAACATTCTCCTTTCCCTTCCTCCCCCACAACAGATACTCTGTGAGGTGAGTGGGGCTGAGAGACTTCAGAGAAGTGTGACTGGCCCAAAGTCACCCAGCAGCTGCATGTGGAGGAGCGGGGAAGCGAACCCGGTTCCCCAGATTACAAGACTACCGCTCTTAACCACTACACCACACTGGCTCTCATTCAATGCCATGAATGTACAATGCATTTTATGGAGTAATTTTTAAAAATATCTATTTGTACAAATGCCCCAGCACCAGAGAGCTACTGCCTAATGCCCAAACATTTAACAAAATTTAGGAAAAAGCAGAATTCACCATGAATCCAACCAGTTACTTTCTAATTCTCCAATAAATAAATAGACCTGGCATCTACTTCGAAGTCAAATGCTATCAGCAAATGCCTTCAGCACAATTTACGTGAAGAAGCCTATCAATGCTGACACTAGCTTTATTCTTGTGCTATTGTCACACCTTTGTTCACCACTGTTCTGCTTAAATAATAGGTTTTTCAACTAAAGCTTTAGTGGGAATTCTTCTAGGACCATCACACAGACATCTTAAAGGTAAAGATAAAGGGACCTCTGACCGTTAGGTCTAGTCACGGACAACTCTGGGGTTGCGACACTCATCTTGCTTTATTGGCTGAGGTAGCCGGCATACAGCTTCCGGGTCATGTGGCCAGCATGACTAAGCTGCTTCTGGTGAACCAGAGCAGCACACGGAAATGCCATTTACTTTCCCGCTGGAGCAGTACCTATTTATCTACTTGCACTTGACGTGCTTTCAAACTGCTAGGTTGGCAGGAGCAGGGACCAAGCAACCCATCACAGGGATTCGAACCACCAACCTACTGATCAGCAAGCCCTAGGCTCTGTGATTTAGACCACAGCGCCACTCACATCCCATCTTGCTATGGGACAAATACAAGTTTCCTCAGAGGTTTATGACTCCAAGGCAACTACATGCATGTGCCTTTCAAGGAATGGCTATGCACACCCTGTTCTAATGAAACAAAGGAGGGGAAATGGAAAACCAGGGCAGGGATGGGATTGGGTGTTTGGAACCATGAGCAGGAGCCCTCCAAACTGGCAGCATTTTGTTGCAGTTCTACCTTTACATTAACAAGATAATAATGTGCTTAATTTGTAACCCACTAAGCTGAATGCCCCCCTTCATGGATCACAGCCTTGTTGTGGCGAAGGGGCTTGAATAACTCCAGGAAGCTATGAGCTATGCCGTGCAGGGCCACCCAAGATGGACAGGTCATAGCCAAGAGTTTAGACTAAATGTGATCCACCTGGAGAAGGAACTGGCAAACCACTCCAGTATTTTGCCAAGAAAACTCCATGGACATGAAAAAAGGAGAAACTTTGAGAAGAAAGTGAGAGTTTCCAAGGCATGCTCTGGTTCATGGGGTCACGGAGAGTCGAAGATGACGAAGATGACTAAACAACAAAGCTGAACCCAGGTTGGCCACTAGAACTCTAATAAGCCTCAATGCTTTGCCCAGAGGAACACAGGAAGCTTGCCTTATACTGAGTCAAATTCATTGGCCCATGTACCTCAGTTTTGTCTACACTGACTGGCAGTGGCTCTCCAAAGTTTCAGATGAGGAATCTCCCCCAGTCCTGCCTGGAGATCCCGGGGATTCATAGAATCATAGAGTTGGAAGAGACCACAAGGGCCATCGAGTCCAACCCCCTGCCAAGCAGGAAACACCATCAGAGCACTTCTGACTTATGGTTGTCAAGCCTCTGCTTAAAGACCTCCAAAGAAGGAGACTCCACCACACTCCTTGGCAGCAAATTCCACTGTCGAACAGCTCTTACTGTCAGGAAGTTCTTCCTAATGTTTAGGTGGAATCTTCTTTCTTGTAGTTTGGATCCATTGCTCCGTGTCCGCTTCTCTGGAGCAGCAGAAAACAACCTTTCTCCCTGAGATCTTCAACAGGCAAGCATGTTCTACCCCTGAGCAACACCATTCCTCCTTGCAAAAGCAGGGATGCTGTCAAGTATCTGGTTGACCTACACAATCTGTTGAGCTGATTTTATATTGTTGGATCACAAGTTGCCCAAGCCTGAAAGATAATGGACACAATATACCTCAAAGCATTCCTCAGAAAGACCCACGAAGGGAAACCGCTAATGTTCTCCCGTTCATTGCAGTGGATCGTGCCCTTTTGCAAATGCTTTCTAACCGATTTTGATAACCTCCCACTGCTTTGACTTGGCTCGTTCAATGAGGGATGATTCCTTCAGTGGCATCTCAACCCAAAGCAGATACACAAAGCGTCCCACATTCAGAAGGGTGTTGTCATCTTGCACACAGCCTTCTTCAATTCCAACTCAACTGCTTATACCATAAAATTATGAAAGTCTAATCTTGTTACATTCAGCAAAATGCTCCAGAAATACTTCAAGAAATCCACAAAGGCACTTGAGGTGGGGGGGGGGAGAGAGAGAGAACTGGCTTAGCCATGTCTTTAAAAGTGACAAACACCGAAGTGTCAGGAGAAAAAGATATGGGGCTATAAATCGTAACTTGTTGGGGAATTAATTAAAGGATTCATCAATCATTACGCGGCTAACACCACATCTATATGTATATACAGCTGAAATCCCATCAGCTGCCACAACCTTACAGCAATCCACAGGTTCACAACTCCCGAAGTCCTTCTCTTCTGACTATTTATAAATGACTTTGTATAATCTAGCATTAAGACCTGTAATTATAAAACAGCATTAAAAACAGGCCTGCATAGTTATGGATAATTACAGTTGGTACACTTTGGAGCAGAAAATTCCCAACAGAAAAAGAAGGCATTTCCATTCAAACACAGGCTTTGGCTTTTTTGACAGTTCCAAGTCCACAGGATATAACAAGATGCTTTAAACTGCATGTCTCCCCAACCACACACACTTCTTTTTAATGTAACAGACCCCCCCCCCTTCACTCTACTTCTCCATAAGAGCAAAGTTGGTTTCTCACTAAGCCCCATGATGCATGGATAGAGTCAATCAGCCAGCTTTGAGATCAAGGTGAAAACTGGTTGGCTCCAACTTTTCTTTCATATGATTTAAGCTCGGTCACTACTCTATTTCTACAAAGGTCTTGCCTTCCTTATACATTTTCATAATATTAGAACTCAAGATTCATCCAATACAGCAAATCAGTCAAAGGTCCTAGGGTACAAGAACAAAGGTATCTGCCTTATGCCCAGTCTACCTAGCTCAATATTGTCTACACAGAATACCAGTTGCTCAAAATGTGCGTAGGTCCTCAGACATCTGGTTGGATGCTGTGGGAACAGGATGCTGGACTAAATGGACCATTGGCCTGATCCACCAGGTTCTTCCTATGTTCTTAACACTGACTTACAGTAGCTTTCTAGGGTTTCAGACAATGTCATAACCAACCCTTCTAAGAAATGCTGGAGATTGAAACTAGGACCTTTCTGCAAGCAAAACAGGCACTCTACCAATGAGAGATGTCTTCAATTGATTTGACCAACCTCCTTTAAAGCCCTCTGGCAGCGAGTTCCACAATTCCATTTTGGGACCTTCTGCATGCAAAGCGGATGCTCTACTAATGAACCACAGCTGTTCCCTGAGATTCATCTTAAGGCACATGAGGCCACTGTCTTGCTGGAAGTCAGCAAGTCTGGGACTGGTCAGTGCCTGGATGAGAGACCACATGCACAGTGTCTGGGGTTCCATCAAGGAAACTATGGGAAGGAGGAGCACCTGGGTGGAAAAGACATGCTCTCTGTCTCTACAGTTAGGCATAGGAAGTTGATGCATGTTGGCACCTAGATCACTCGATCACTCAACACCGGATGACTTTGAAGACTTAATGAACTTTACTAGCATCTACATAGGTAATAGCAAAAAACTGAAAAACTTCTGACTGCTTAACCTTGGTGTACTAGCATCAGGGGGACGCTGGTGGCGCTGTGGGTAAAAGCCTCAGTGCCTAGGGCTTGCCGATCAAAAGGTCGGCGGTTCGAATCCCCGCGGTGGGGTACGCTCCCGTTGTTCAGTCCCAGCGCCTGCCAACCTAGCAGTTCGAAAGCACCCCCGGGTGCAAGTAGATAAATAGGGACCACTTACTAGCGGGAAGGTAAACGGCGTTTCCGTGTGCGGCTCTGGCTCGCCAGAGTCACGCTGGCCATGTGACCTGGAAGTGTCTTCGGACAGCGCTGGCCCCCGGCCTCTTGAGTGAGATGGGCGCACAACCCTAGAGTCTGTCAAGACTGGCCCGTACGGGCAGGGGTACCTTTACCTTTACTACTAGCATCAGGAATTACGGCAAGCGGGATCTGTTCATCCAAGAGTTCTTGCACTCTATGTCAGGACTTCATAATCTACACAAACCAAAAAGAAAGATGACCAGCACCTTTCTAAACCCTTCTTTAGACTGTGGAAGGCAGGCTAAATTATGGATAGCCATGGTCATCAGTCTCGAAGAGTAATGGCCTATCTGTACATTGCAGACATGAGCTGTACAGAACTGAGTTTGCCCAAAGTCTGGGATATGGGGAAGAAAAACCAATATTACTATAGGCCTTAAGACTGCTGCTAAACATTACTGGATAAGCCTCTCAGCAATGGTTTGCTCACTGTTGCTCTTATGGGTTTGTTTTATGTTCATTGTTTATGTAGCGTTTCCTTATGCTATTTATTTATTAATGTGATTTCTTATTAACCATACTGTCCTGGGGTGGGTTGCAACAGCAGAGCGTGCAATAATAAAAAGAGATAAAGCTGTTACAGAACAGCACACATTCAGCAAAAGAGGTAGATCCCTCAAAACAAAATACCTCAACGGTCAAGACCCTGGGGGAAAGGGGACTTTGACTTACACCACAAGCTGTATAATGAAGATTCTAGAGACACCTCTGTGGGGATGGAGTTTCACAATTTAGGGACTGCCCCAGAGAAAACTCTAGCTAGGGGATATCACACTTATCTGAGGGTGACAGAACTACCAAGAGGACCCCTTCAAACGATCTTAACGTCTGAGAAAGTTGGCAGAAATTTTAACAACAACAAGAATAGGTGGGGGGAATGGACCAAGGCCTCAGTCACAGTGGACACTTGAAGCTGATCTAAAAAAAAATAAAAATTGAGACATCAGAGCAGCCTCACCCAACCCTGAGTTCCTAGATATTGTTGGGCTACACCTTCCATCATCCCTTGCCAGCAGGACCAAAGGCCAGGGATGATGGGAGCTGTAGTCCAACAGCTGGGAAAGGCTCATCTAGAGAACAAGCTTCAAGGAAGTCACTAACTCCCCAATGAAAACTTTCCCCCCACTCATACACCTCTTCCACTATGTGTTTCTTTACTGAAAGAGAAACAACCGTAACTTGTTGATCATAAAATTTTAAAAAAAGCCACAAGATGAAATAAATAAAAATGTCTCTCTGCTGTCAATCATCCTGGGACATAATAATCTGTTAATTATTAGTTTCTATGAACACATCAATCACTCACCATTTTTTATATGCATGCATGCTATTTTTCCTCCCCTTTTTTCCCTTTCATGGGCAAAGGGAAACAATAGATTGGTTAACGCATTCCAAGTGAGCAAACTCCGAGCCAACAAGCTCCGTGACAGCAGACACCCTCGACACACCTCTGCGCAACTTAATTTCATGTAAATGCGATCCGGACTCAAGGCTTGGCAAATGAAAAGCAGCATAGACTGTGCTGCGATCTCTTTTGCATATTGGCAAAGGTTGCCAAAACATTGCATGGAAGTCAAGATACGTGCCCAAAGCTCACCAACGTTAAAATGGTGAGAAGCTGCTTTAAATTGGAGCATCATGCCCAGGACTGTCTACACTGAGTGACAGCAGCTGTCCAGGGTTTCAGAAAAGAGCCCTTCCCAGTCCAGCCTGCCGACGGCGGGGATTGAAACTGGGACCCTGAGCATGCAAAGCAGGTGCTCTGCCACTGAGACACAGCCTTTGCCAATGTGAAGAGACTGTAATGACCGCTCCCCGCATAAAACGGGGGGCGCCCTTTGCGTGGACACGCGCAGCCCCTGGCCCCTGTGCGGCTCCATCTGCACAGGCTTGGCTTCGCCTTCCCTCAGGTGGGATACCTGGAGGTCTCCGCCTACCTCAGTCAGTTGTCCAATTCCGCTTGGGGGAAGCGTTGCCAAGGAGACCAGGCCAGGTAGGGGAGGGACTACCTGCCCACACAATAGAGGGAGGATCTTACCTGGGAATCCTCACTTGGCTCCAGAGCTTCTCCCACCTTACCTACCCACCCTCAGTTAAGTCTTATTTTGCAGGTTAACTTTTCTTCACAGGTACGCTGTTAAAGGGCTGGAAAGGAATTCCCCTGCATTGGCAGGTTTCGCCTTTCCTGTAGCAAAACGTCACAACTTTGGTGGTATCAGGCCTTGGGGGGAATCCTTTATCTTCCTCTTTGCAGCGGTGAAACCAGGGTTCCCCGTTAAAGGGGTTTCTGAAGGGAGGCTTTGACCGTACGCCGAGAGGTCGTCATTGCTCTTCCCTGTGGCGGCGGCGTAACGGGGGGGGGGGCATCTCTGCTTGAACATATGTTGTCCAGAGCCGGCCCATCCCCCCCCACACACACACTGGATAACCCTGATGTTCCCTAGGTTCCCGGCTGGGGGCTGGGGAGGGATAACGCCCCATGCCTGAGCCAAGGTCTACCCACATCTGAAATATAATAAACTGTGGCCAATTTAATCCCATAGCACGTTGTCTTGAGTCGTTATTCCACATGGCGGGGTGGGGCACCCAGGATCTGGGGGACTCCGCCTGTCCACGCAAAAACGTACAGCCTTGAAATCTCACTGGTATATGGGTTGATGGATTGTGTGAAGACCAGCTAAGGAAATCTGAGCATGAACCAAGCCAGGCAAAAACTTTTCCTCTGTTTTCCAGGCAAAACTTGAAATTATACTAGCCCTGGCCAATCCAGAGGCTTTGTTTTGTTTATTAACTGCCCCGGCTGATGCTGAACATCGCCTTTTCACCTCTGGGCTTACCCACAGACAACCTTTGCCCCAGACTTTTTAGGCACAGGTCCGCACTTTAAGGCGCCATGTAAAAACACTTATTTGTTTTTTAAAGAATTCTGCCCTGGTGCTTTCCCCTGAAAACTCGCTCTTTAATGCTGAATTGGAACGATCGGCAATTCGGATTTCCTGCAGATTGCTATTTCCTCCGATTTGGCGGTAAATAATGAGTTTTCGCAGGGAAAGTGCCATGTTGTTGTTGTTGTTTTTTAAAAGCACTCGGATTCAACACTTGAAAGTGCTGACCTGTGCCTAGAAACAGGGTACAAAAGGAAGTCTGGATGAGGCCTTGATCACAAACAGCTGCATTTGGCCAAGGAGGAAGCCAGGAAAGATACTTATTTTTTTCTTGCAGTATTTCAACTAAGAGAGTGATAGAGATGTATGGTTATTCTGAGTTGGTTAGAGCGAAAACGCCAAGGTTGCAGGTTCAATCCCCATATGGGACAGCTGCACATTCTGGGGGGTTGGACTAGATGATCCTCAGGGTCCCTTCCAAATCTATAGTATTGCCCTGGAAGAAGGTACACTTTTGCCTAAATACATTGCTACAATACTTTTTTTTTGGGGGGGGGGTTTCCTCTCTTCTTTTAGATCTCTTTCGTTTTGTTGCTTCCATTGGCCGGATGTTCAACACTGAGGATGGAAGGGCTCCCAGACACTCTATATGAATCCCAGCCAATCAGGAGGCACTGGGAGCCAAATAGAGCAGAGAAAATTAAACCAAGGACATTATTTACTGGGATCACTTATTGTCTAGGCCTCCAGACAGAAAGGGCCTTTGAATAAGCTCAATAGAGATTCCATACCTTGCTATACTGTATAGAAAAAGGAAAGGCTCACATAACAGAATAAAATTGCAGTTTTCAAAGTCAAACTAGTGCTAGCTAAATAGCCAAAAGTGGCTGTCAAGGAAGCAGTCATTAGACGTTTGTTAGCCAAAAAGAAGTCAGTTTCCCCTGAAAACGGGAGGTAATTAGAAAAATAATTCCTTAAAGGATGAACGATCCATTTCCTCCTTAAAGTAATCTATAAAATTAACAGTCAGACAGTGGGGCAGTGCTGAAACAAATTTGCCTCTCAAAAGTCTACTAAAAATTCTCCATAATGAAGTTTGATTCTGAATATCCTCCAGATATTCTCATCATACTCAAACATTTGCCAAATATTAATTGCATATTTGACATCCAATGATATTTAATGTCAGCACTTGATATGTGACACTTCATGTTTGACAGTATTTGAAAGTTGACAAGAAATACCATTTAATATTTGACAGATGTTGGTAGCCAACATGCCAACATGGTATTTGGCATGGTTTAAAGGCACATTATGCAGTAACTACCTGGAAATCCTACATATGCTGCGTTGATTGAAATAAAGAGAAATAAATGTAGTTAAGAAATAATGGGTGGTGTCTAACGCTACTGTTCCACTAGCACAAGATACTCTTCTTCCTTACAATCTCCCACATATGCCCCCAAATCAGTTCTGGAGAGTTGGGGACCCCAGAGCAGATTTTGGGAATATGCAGGGGGAAGAGAACAGACAGACATGCTGCTGCAGCAGTGGAAGTCTGCTAGTCCTGCTTTGGATACAACCAAATGAATTGCATATCTGATGACTGACATGCAACAGCATTTGATAATTTATTTATTTAAAAGATATATAGCCCACACTTCATATAGGTGGCAGGGTGAGGTTCAGCATAAAATAGACTGCCAACATATTGATAAATAATGATAAAACAACTGCATCCAAAACAGAACAGATACTAGTATTTTGAATGCAACACCATGTGACAGATGACATGCAATGGTACTTAGTATTTGGTATACCGACAGTTTATGAGGCGTACTGTTTAATGACTAGAAAAACAAGAGTGGTCAAATTAACCCAAAGCAACCACTGAGGTAAATCTTCCCATTTAAGATGCAATTATTATTATTGTTGTTGTTATCACAGTGGTACCTCGGGTTAAGAACTTAATTCATTCTGGAGGTCCGTTCTTAACCTGAAACTGTTCTTAACCTAAGGGACTACTTTAGCTAATGGGGCCTCCCCCTGCTGCCGTGCCACCACCGCATGATTTCTGTTCTCATCCTGAGGTAAAATTCTTAACCTGAGGTACTACTTCTGGGCTAGCGGAGTCTGTAACCTGAAGTGTTTGTAACCTGAGGTGTTTGTAACCCGAGGTTCCACTGTATCATTATCATCATCATTGAAATTTGAGTGGCGAATTTAGACATGTTGGCACAGGACAATTTTTCTTTGCGCTCCCTCACAGCCGAGCCATCTAGCAACCATTTCAAAGAGGAAAAGTTCAAGGAACGAGCTTTCAAGGAACCAACAGAAACTGGGCACCTGCTTACCTCCATTTGGGCAAGCATTTCGATGCCAGGGACAGGCAAAGGGTTTCAGCTCCCAATGTATTTCCACCGTGGCTCTGCACACTGACAACAGCTACCTCTAATCCAGCTCCCACCTGCCCGTGTCAAGACCTAACAGGCAGAGGAGTGGAGACCGAGGCACGGGACTGTGGCCCCAGCCCCAGGGAACATTCCGGCATGAGGCTGCCATGTCAAACACAATGGGCTTCTATCAGCACAAATTTGGAAACGGCAGGACACGGCCATTGTTTACGTTCAGAGAAGGCCCAGCCTGATCGGTGACTTCTCTCATGCAGAAAGCCTCTGCTTGGTTGGGCTTGAATTAAACCTGCAAGGGCATTTATTTGCTAAAAAACTCCTGTGCCTGTGCCATTTTTTTTTTTTAAGCTGACTGAATTTATCCTGCTAGAACTACTCCAAGGAATTTACTTCACTTTTTTAGCTACAAGGGAACTCTTCACAGGTAGTGTTTGGTATTATTATCATCATCAATTTCCCCTTGAAAGAGAAGGAAAATGTTTGGCACTGACAGAGGGCGAATATATATACAGTGGTACCTCAGGTTACATACGCTTCAGGTTACATACGATTCAGGTTACACACTCCGCTAACCCAGAAATAGTGTTTCATGTTAAGAACTTTGCTTCAAGATGAGAACAGAAATCGTGCTCCGGCAGTGCGGTGGCAGCTGGAGGCCCCATTAGCTAAAGTGGTGCTTCAGGTTAAGAACAGTTTCAGGCTAAGAACGGACCTCCGGAACGAATTAAGTACTTAACCCGAGGTACCACTGTATATTTACATTATTGAAAACTAGCTTATGATATATTACACACCTCCTGAGTGACACAATGGGTCAGTGAATCTGGTTATTAACTGGAAGGTTGGGGGTTGGAGCCCACCCAGGGATGGCTGTGGGCAGGATTCCTGCATTGCAGTGGGTTGGACTAGATGACCCTCAGGGTCCCTTCCAACTCTACAGTTCTATGATTCTGCTAGAGCACTAAAGATAAAAGGTAGTTAGCCCATAAGGAAAGAGATAGAATCCATATTAGGACAACACCTCTAACTGGGCCAATCCCAATGTCCCAAAACAGTGGGAGAGTTTTGAGTGCACTGCAACTTATACCTAAAAGAAAAAGGAATAATTATTGTCCCTTGCCCTCTTTCTCTGTTATCATACATATATTTCCTATTTTCCATTAGAAGGAGAGCCATAGTTCCATAACAGAGCATCTGATTTCCATGCAGGCCTTTGGTTCAATTCCCACTGCCAATCAGCATAGACAATACTGAGAGAGATCAACCAATGGTCTGACTCAATATAAAAGCAGCTTCCTACTTCACCACCACCACCCGTTTTCTTTCTCCTTATACTTTCTTTCTCATATCTTAAAGGTGGGGAACCTTTTGGGCTCCACTCCACAAACCAACTTTGACAGGGGGGCAGGACAATCACATGATGTCACCACAAGATTGGCAGATGGGTTGCCCCACCCACCTGTCAAAATCACGTTTCCCAAGTGCCTGACAGCCAGCTGAACAAAAACGCAGGCAAGGCGGGGTTAAATCCTATCCACCCGCAATCAGCTGACCTCATGAGTGACATCAACAGACATATCTCATTCTTTCTCATGCATTACAGATATACTTCATACAGCATGAGTAGTCAGAGTCATTCCTAGCTTTCGGCCATGCTGACTGCTGTTGATGGACCAGAGTTCCAGTCAAGAGGGTACCATGTTGACTAACAAAATGAATTCCAGTAAGGACAAATATAAGACTCTGCATAGCTCAGGCTCTTAATCTCGAGGTTGTGAATTTGAGTCCCATGTTGGGCGAAAGATTCCTGCATTGCACCTGGTTGGACTAGATGACCCTCGTGATCCCTTCCAACTGTAGGATCCCATGATCTATGATCTACACTTAGGCAGGACGAACCATCTTCCTGTGAAAAGGATCTAGGAGTCTTGATGGACCACAAGATTAGCATGAGTCAATAGTGTGATGCAGCAGCAAAAAAGGCTAATGCTATTCGCCCCAGCTCCTCCCAATGTTGTGACATCTCATGCATGCGACGCCAAAGGTGATTTTTTAAAAACACCCCTTCACAAAAGCATATGAGGGCTATGAAAGCAAAAAATTCAAAACCAATATTCATAGTAGACCTGAAAACTTGGGGAATATGGGGCAGCCATTAGATCCTAAACAGCTGCCGTATTGCGCAAGAGAAGGCAATCCTTTAGCAGAAGAAACACCTGGAAATTCATCCAGCAGTTGTGTTGCTTTGAAATAGAGCAGGCTCACTGTTGGCACTGGGTGCAAAAATGGTAGGAGGGGCAGTGTAGAAACGAGGTGCATTTCAGATTTCTCATTTCTGTGTTAATTTGCAGAAATATTTTTACATTTCGGCAGGCAACCATTTTCTAAATGAAAAAATTAAACCTTATTCCTGCAAAATGTGTTACAACTGAATCACCATGTATGTGTCTTATTTAAGGGGAGAAAATTGAGTGCTGGGGGAGGGAGGGCAGGGGGGAACCAACTTCTGACTGAGCCTGACTTTTGAGAAAATAAATCAACTCCTGAATACAACAATTTATTCCGCCTCTCCCTGCTAACGTTCCAGCTACTACGGGCTGCAAATCCCTCTCCCCATATTAACAATAACACCCATAAATGTTTATAGCTGTAAATTGCAGCAAGAGCGGATCGTGTCTAAATTGCGGCAAAAAAAGAAAAAGGGGAAAAAAAACTTTTCACCACAGAGAGATGTTCGTGGGTTTTTCTTTTCTTTCCCCCCACAACTTACTTCCATGCCTTATTGCGTGTACAGCCTTCTCCTCTGTAAATAAAGTGTTTAGGAGAGCAGTGATTTCAACTCCCGTTAACAATATCACAGCAATAATTCCTTCCAAACAGAAGCTCTGATTCTGGCGCAACAAGCCATTTGGAGTCTACCCCTGGTGCCAACCAGCTACAATGCACCGCTCCCTTAGTGCGCTCTGTTTTTAAGCTCCGCAAAATCAATAACATAATGCACTCACTTTCGTCAAAAACAGTTCCTCGCCTTTCCTTTCACTCCCTTCCTACATCCACAGCCCCCCCCTTCCAAAAAACAACAACAACAGTACAGACACACAACTTTTTTGCTATTATTTTGAAAGTGATGCCTCTTCTTTCCTCTGTAGGTTGGGTGTTGATGGGAAAGAGCCCAATTTAAATATCTTGAAACGGTTCTGAATTCTGAATCTCCCTCGCTACATTCCCCCCCACGAAATTTCACGACATTCAAGTTCAGAATAAACATTTCAACTGAAGTGTGTGTGTGTGTGTTTAATATATGTATAATCATCATCAACACGAACATCTAAAACAACATACACACAAATCCCACCCCGAAATCTAATTCTGCGTTACACAACACTGTTTAACATTTAGGCACTTCCTAAAGGTGTCGACATGCTTATTTTAGAGAAATAGAGCAGAGTGACATATTTTAGCGCATATTTTAGTAATGTGTGCGTCTCTGCATATGCCTTGAGGACAACATTTGTGTATGCATTTCTATGCGTCTATTTTGGAGAATTTAATATATAGACAGAGAAACATCAACACCAAAAAAAATAAAAATAAATCAATATTCAAAAACAAGACAGAATATTTAATTCAGTCTCAATACCCTTATAGTGCCTTTGGAGGATGTTTAGATAGGTAATCCAGGCTGCAATCCTAACTTTACTTATCTGGGATTTAGCTCCACTGAATTTGACAGGAATTACTTCTTAGTAGACATGGTCAGGATTGGACTGCAACTGTATGAATTTTACAGAGCAACCGTCTGCTCAGAAGTAAGCCGAGTTAGTTTAACAGGGTTTGCTGTCGGGTAAGCATGGAGTATATTTAATCCTTAATCGATCAATCACATTTATATATGAATTAAAACATTTTTTTTTCTGAAGCAAAAATATGTTATTTCTAGAGGATGCATATATGTGTTGTGGTAAATATGACCTCCAAAAGAAACAGAAATATTTCTTTTAAGATGACACTTGATTGAAGTTTTCATGGCAACTTGTATATATATATATATATATATATATATATATATATATATATATTTAAAAGCAAACTTTTGATTAAATGTGTCAATTTTTTAGTTGATTAAAAGTTCATTTTTAATAAAATTAATTCATTAATTAAAAGTTGTAGCCCTAATACTGGCATTACCCCCCCCCCACAAAAAAACCCCTCTATACAAACCATTATGCCCTTTTCTAAATCTAATGAAAGCATCATAAAGTGTAATGAATAGTCTTAAACATTCGGACCTATTTTTTTTAAAAAAAATACTGCTGCCACCCTCCCTCCTTTTAAGACTTCACCTACTGTAGTGTAATGTCAAAAAGTATGAGCTGTGAGCCAGGAAATTCCCCATTCAAATATCACCTCACCCATTTATCAAATGGCCTCTTGCAAGAAGCAATTTCCTGAGCCTCTGTTTCGCTACCACCTACAACTTGGGGCTACATCTTACCTTACAGGGCTGTTGTACAAATTAGTGAGATAATATATGAAGCGTGTTAAACAATCCGAAAACGCTGTGTGAATATTATTATTATCATTCAAAGTCAACAGAAAGGAAATAAAAATAGGACCTCAGAGACTTTCCTTTTTCTCTTAATTACTGTCCTTGCCATCTTGCCATGTTCTCCCCTGTTTGTTCCACGCATTTTAAATGTTATTTTAAAATAGAATCCCGAAAGAAAATGAATGGGGGGAAAATGAACGGAAAGCTAGCCTCCCCCCCCCACCCCCAACGCCTGACTAAACCCCGCAAAGAATTAGGCTTTGTGCGTCTCGCGCATTGCTGAAGACAGGGAAGAACCACCACCATCAAAAAACTGTTAAGTAGTTTAATAGGTGTCTAAAACTATTTCCACATATGCACATTCTGGAATGCAAAATAGTAACAGATTCTCTCCACTGGTCTTGCCGGGGGTTAAAATTATTTACGCAGGGCTGCCCCTGCTTTCTAACAACAGATGTATTATGTGTAAAAGGAGTCAGACAGACCACCTTCATGTTCATTCATACACATACACAAAGTCGGAATTTTTGAAATGCTGAGAGATTTAATCTTCAGCATGAGCCGCTATCCAACTAAACCTGGGATACACAGACTGATCGCATGCATCTCTTTTAAAAGAAAATCCGATTGAGCCAGGCAAAACTTTCTTCTGTTGGTAAACACACGCAGAGTCTTGTTGTTAAGCTGATTTCTGGCCCAATGGCGAAGCCAGCATGATTAGCAAATACAACCAGGTATTCTGCCTTAAAGTTGATGCAGGTACCGGCCGATGAAAAGCCTGGAGAGGTGCTGCCTGTCAGTGTTGGCAAGGATGGCAATTCCTATCTTGTTAATTTCTGGGGAAAAGGCATAGATCTGTGGGAGGGCATCTTGAATGCATGCAAAAGCTTGCAGGTTCAATCTCCGGGATCTCCAGGTAAGTTGAAAACCCTGAAGAAGATCCAGAGATGAAAATCAAGAGAGCTGCTGCCATTCAGTTTGGATATGATATCCCGCTTTATCACTACCCGAAGGAGTCTCAAAGTGGCTAACATTCTCCTTTCCCTTCCTCCCCCACAACAAACACTCTGTGAGGTGAGTGGGGCTGAGAGACTTCAGAGAAGTGTGACTAGCCCAAGGTCACCCAGCAGCTGCATGTGGAGGAGCGGGGAAGCGAACCCGGTTCACCAGATTACGAGTCCACCGATCTTAACCACGCTGGCTCTCAGTGTTGACAATACAGAGCTAGATGGACCCATGGGCTGATTCAGTATAAGGCAGCTCCCAATGTCTCTACATTCCTAAAGTGCCAGAAGGCTCCCAGCCCCCCAGATCTCCTCTGTTTTGTTTCGCTGAGACAGACTAACACAGCTATTCCCTCTGGGATAATCAGCAAAGGAGCTGTGCCAGGAGGACGCAAACTCCAAAGTAAATAAATAAAATAAAATATATTTGGGATGTGGTGCATTTGCCGCATCCGCAAAATAAAAATATAAATAAATAAATAAAAATCCACCTGCTCTTTTATTTATTTATTTTTAAAATATTTCTCATCCTGCCCTCCAACTTAACAACATCCAGGGCTGCTCAAAAGTGTTTAGAAAACCAATACTACAACACATAAATCCATACAACAGCTCTTCCTAACGACAGCAATCATCCTTATTATGACCGCATTGGTATGTCACCGACGTTGGAGGCCCCAGGTTATGTGCAAAACAAGCAGAATCGCAAATTCGCAAATTTAAAAAAATAATAATTGCCCCTCAAAAAAGAAAACAACCAAACTGTAACAAAATTAAGAGAGTTTTTTTTTAAAAAAAAAAACCATTAAGAATAATAATCAGAAATACACACATACTCACTCTGTGAAGGATAAAATAAAACTTAAGAATGCAATTCAAAGGCCCGGGTAAATAATAAGGGTTTAATCTGATGGCAGAAATATGTCAGTTTCCATTTTTCAGTGCTAAGTTCAGTATGTGTGGCCATTGTTTTAACTCTGCATGGAAACGTTTTTGTTTGCAATTTTGCATTATTTTTTAAAAACGATTTCTTTTAAACTAATGCAATTTTGACAATACTTTCACTTTCTCTTAAAGAACACATGGTGGGGGGGAGCAGAATCGTGGCAGTTGAAGAATCACATCGCAAAAATCAGAAAAGTGCAATTTTCGAAGTCTAGCTGCATTTTGGCTCAAGAAGTGTGAGCTGGGTAGGCTTATACTAAAATATGAAACCCCCCCCCCAAAAAAAAACCCTCCCCATCCCTGTTCTGAAGGCTGGGACACCTGGAGATGATAACCTTAACATTTAGATAGTTAGCATTGCAGAGGTTGTACAATCCTGTTGTAGCAGACAGGTTGACCTATTGCTGCTAAGGTAGGCAAGTTGGAACTATCAGTAATTATAATGTGTCCCTCAGCAGACATCATTTCCCCCTCTACTTCCATGTTTCTTCGCCACTATCACTCACTGCTCCTCTCTGATTTATTTATTTGTAGACATATTCATCCCATTCTGGAAAAAAAATATTTTTTCCCTAAGGCAGCTCACAGAAAAGAGAAAGCCGAACAGCTGTTTAGAATGACACACTCACAAACAATATGTGTGGTAGCAAACTGATTAAACACAGCAGCCAAAATCTAACCAAGAAGAATAAAGCAAATCGTAAACAGGCTGATGAAATAATCATAATTACATAAAAAAACGGTTTTCAAAACCAGCCTTAAAAGACACAGAGGGTTTGCTGATTTCTCTTAGGAGCAAGATCCTCAATCGCGGTGCCACTGCAAAGAAGACCACACTCATGTGTACCAGCTATTTTGATTTCAAGTGACGACTGGCTCCTCCTACCTATTTTCCATCGCTCCTTTTCCAACAGCATTTCCCCCCAAGCTCAAGCACAGCTACCTATTCGTCCATCTCTGCCACAATCCAATCCATAACATGTGGGATCCTCTAGTAAGGCTGGTGCCACATTTCTAGGGAGCTTTGGCACGGTGCTGAAAATGACTCCCACATCCCACCCTAATCAGACATAGACATAGCTACCTCCAAGGAGACATATATCAACATTGGATGGGACTGAGTGGTTTTGAACGGGAGCTAAGCTCAGCTCCCAGATGACGGGCCTAAAAAAACTACTACAGATCTATGAAAGCAGTTGATAGGCAGTTTGAGATTTATATATGTATTTTTACAAAACACTCTTCAAGGCCAACTTAAAAGTCATTACTGAAGAGACCTTATATACCAATCTTGGGAGAGAGTTCCATAGGCATGGGGCCGCTACTAAAAAGGCCCTGTCTCTTGTGCCTACCCATCTAATACTTCTTAGGCAACTACATGAAACAATGCATATTACAGATAAATGGTGCTAACATGCCCACTGAGAAACAGATTCTTGTTTTTGTGCACCAAAATGCTCCAGTTTTGCACAAGGAAGAGAGGAGCTGCTTTATCTTTGTGACTGCTATTGTGTAAGATGATGGGGAATAAATTGTCCAGAGAATGGTGGTGATGTCCTACCTTACAAGGATGCACATGAATAGCTTTGGAAACTTAAAAGTGCAATATAAATTATAAACATTGTCATCTTCATTATTGGTCCCATAACCCACCACAGCTCTAGTAGCTGCTGCATTAATTTCCAGTGGTACCTTGGTTTGCATACGTCTTGGTTTGCATACATTTTGGATTACAAATATGTCAAACCCAGAAGTACATATCCCGGTTTGCAACATTTATTTTGGATTACAACCCATTTTTTTGGATTATGAACAAAAAATTTTGGAGGCCCCATTGGCGAAAGCGTGCCTTGGGTTACAACCTGTTTTGTTTTACAAACGGACCTCTGGAACGGATTATGGTTGTAAACCAAGGTACCACTGTATATTAATTTTCCTGAAGCAAGAGCATCCCTTGAGCTCCTCAGGAGTCCCAAGTATCTCACCAATCAGAGACTGCCCTACTGGGCATTTGTGGGGTATGACCTTCCAGCTGCTGTTGGGACTGAATGATGGGAATTGGAGTTCATTGACATCTGGAGGGCCACAGGCTGCTCACCCTTGATCTGAAATGGATAAGGCTTTCTCAGTAGCCACACACACCCCTTGTGGAATTTCCCCACCAAAAGGGGTTTGCTTGACACCGATGTTATGTAGTTTGAGGCACTAGGCAAATAAACACATTTTAATTTACCCCGTCTCTCATCCAGAATTCATCAGGTGTGAACATCATGTCTGAACATCTTCCCAGTCATGAAGGAAAATGTATCAAACGCAAATCACAAAATTGTAATGAAAAATTGCATTCTAATGGGTGTGACCCAGTCAAAATAAAATGCAGTCATTAAAATGAGAAGATTTAAGTGTGTGCCTTACTCTCCCCAGTGGGGCTAATGGAATTTGAAGGGGCTTGACGCTGGCTAACTCATTTCATTTGCTTTCTTGCAACTAAGCACATAGACGCTCACAACCACCACCACCACTATTATCATTGAGTGAGGACTGCACCAGGTGTTTGGGCAGAAGTCAAGTTTATCCATCTAACTGCAACCCTTAGACATCTCTACTGGAACATGGATTGTCTACACTGACTGGCAGTGATTCTCCAGGGGCTCAACCTTTCACAAGTCTTTGGCAGTCCTACCATGAGATGACAGATTGACCTTGGTACCTTCTGCATTCAAAGCAGGTGGTCTACCATTGAGCTATGGCCCAACTAATGCATGCAGAGGTATATATATTTATCTTTCTCACAAATTCTCATGAAACACGAATGTTCACCAAGGAAACACTGTGTGTGTGTGTTTGTGTGTGCGCGTGCATGTGTGTGCATGTGCACATAAATGTGCCAGCAAGTGAAACTGATGGAGACAAAACAAAAGGAAGAAAAGTCTTGGAGAACTTTAAATCTCAGAGGGAAAGGAGCCAGTTGAACCCTGTTGAAATAAAACAAGCAAGTTGCCTATCATGAAAACATCACACAAATAATACACACACACACACACACACACAAATTTAAGTCACACTCCCTGCCACTTACCTCAATCCGTCAGTAAAATTCTCTCTCTCTCGCTCTCTTGCAGAAAAACATTGAGTGGTACACATTGTAAGAAACCCCGTCGCTTGTTAGGTCATGGGGCTCAGAGGAAAGTGTGTGTTTGTGTGTGGTGACCACATCTATTTCTCACTCCAGGGAAACATGGGGAAAGTCTGCCAGTCCTCACTGCATAGGTACTTTGTCTACCTTCACGTCTGTTGTTCTACAGCAATTCCCATAAAGCTTCACAAAGACCCAGCTGTATAAACCAAGTCTGTCAAAGGAGGAATGGATAAACCAGGGAGGGGCGTCTAACATGTTGACCACTGACTGAGCCTACTAGAATAAAGGAGCCTTGATGGAGAGAAATAATCACCCATTGCTGTTTGTTTATTTTAACTCTTCTACCACAGCCTGGAAACTAACCCCCTCTTTTTTTTTCTTGCTTGCCTGCTTCTCCCCACCCATTTAGCATCTCCCCACTGAGAGACCTTTGTGATCTAAAAAGCAGCTGCACCCCTCCCTGTTTCTTAACACTGGCAATTTTATAGAGAGAGAGCGATCCATAACATGTCTTAAAATAACCACTTGGCACCTTTCACAGCATCACACTGTCCATCATTTGAAATCCAAAACACTTTCTTGTTAGGTCCAGCAGGCAGGAGACAAATAATGAGTGCCAGGTCCATATCGGACCACCGGGTGCTTTGCCCACTGAGAGAAGACCCCTGCAGTGACTGATCTCTGGTTCACATATGCACATAAAATTGCTACACTGGACTATTAAAATAGATTTCTCATCCCACACACACAAAAATCCCAGTATAACTGGCTGATCAATTTATTAGCGGAGTCCGTTAATAAGCATTGTGTTAGAGGGGATACAGAAGTTTTGCCTGTGGTGTTAGGTCTGCGGTGGTCTATTCACACAGGGAAATCACCACTTGATGATTTCCAAATGGAGGGGATGAAATTTAAAGGGTTTTTTTCCTGACTGGATCCATTGTAGCCATTTCTTAACTGACCCACAACACATAGACTCTACATCTTGACTCTACACCTCCTGCCACCTGTGGCCCTCCAAATGTTGCTGGAGTAAAACTCCCATCAGCCCAAGTCAGCATACCCAATGATCATGGATGACAGGAGTCCAACATGAAGAAGAAGAAGAAGAAGAAGAAGAAGAAGAAGAAGAAGAAGAAGAAGAGGAGGAGGAGTAGTAGTAGTAGTAGTAGTTTGGATTTGATATCCTGCTTTATCACTATCCTAAGGAGTCTCAAAGCAGCTGACAATCTCCTTTCCCTTTCCTCCCCCACAACAAACACTCTGTGAGGTGAGTGGGGCTGAGAGACTTCAGAGAAGTGTGACTAGCCCAAGGTCACCCAGCAGCTGCATGTGGAGGAGCAGGGAATCGAACCCGGTTCACCAGATTACGAGTCCACTGCTCTTAACCTCCTACACCACACTACATCAAGAGGGCCACAGGTTCCCCACCCCACATGTGACCTAGCACACTGCACACTTTATCACACATTACTTTCTATATGTAGTGGGGATGAGAGCCTGTGTGAGCTAGCTCATACATACAGCATCCTTGAGTATCGCAGCTTGTCCAAAGCATGGTGGCTCTGAAGCCCATTGCTCACTCTAATTGGTTTCACTGTACTAGACAGCATGCACTTCGACTGGCAATTTTATTTCCCATTCATCCAAATCATCACGATTCTACTGTATCAGATCAAAGGATGCCTAGTCCACCACTCCCTTCGCAACAAATGGACAGCTGCCAGATGGACCTGGGAAGGTGAGGAAAGAAAACCTCTGTGCTTTGTCCTCTGGTGAACAGAGGCATCTTGCATCTCTAGATATGGAGATTTTAGTTTTCACAGCCACAAGTTTTTCGCAGACTTCTCCCCTATGAATCTGTCTAATGCTTCCCTTTATCTTATGGCTTTATCTCACGTCAATTAATTTCATAGGTTGATGACGCACTGAGCGAAGAGATACTTCCTTTTGTTTGTTCCTGAACAGATTGTTCTACCAATGGCCCAAACCCAATTTAGTGCTCCAGAACATTTAAAAAAAAAAAAAAAAGCATTTGCTGGCAGCTAAGTCAGGATCCGGACTTCTCTTAATTTGGACTAACTAAATAAAAGTCGCTGCAGATGGAAAGTATGTCGCTGTAAATAAATCTTCAAACTTGAATGAAAAATTACAAGACGTTTTGATTGGCAGATTATAAGTTGAACCTGGGCACCCAACGGTTATTACTGTTAACTGGTTTTGTGTCCCACACTGAGGCTACTTGTAGGTGCAGAAATCGCCAACTTTTTAGCACATTACTGCCAGGGTGAAACTGTCACCAGGGTGGGTAGAAGGAGAGCTGTCTCCTGACCCAAACCCTGAATGAGCAGATAGGCCAGTACTAAGATGTGTTTTGCTGTTAACCTGCCGGTTATATCTGAGAGCAAGTGGGCAGGTGAGCCATGAAGGAGGTAGGACCAAAACACCTATTAAAGGACCCAATACCCTCAGGAAAGGATAAAGGACAGCTGGGAAATGTGAGAACAAGTAGGCTCTGCAACAAAATGTTGCAGTGCATCATCACCTCCTAAAAGTAGAACTCATGTTCAAGGTCCTGTTTCAGCCATGTCTTCTTTCAGCAGGCCATTCCAACCATTTTCCACTTCCCTCAAACCCACAGCAAATCTGCATCTCTTATTTACTGAGTACACACAGTCTACAAATGGGCAAAACTCTCAGTTTCAGTTTCTCTCACTGTCTCAAGTTTTCCAGTATTAAGTCCTGTTCACCACATTTTTGCATTTTCTTTTAAAGTGTTCAAAAAAATCCATATGCATTTCAGCACATATACATATTTTGGCATGCAATTTTGCTCAAGATAATGCATTTTTAATGTTATTTTTTGCTAATACATTCTCCACTAATACAAGCAATTTTTTGGTGCACATCATACGGCTGAAGAACTGCACTGCAAAATTCAGACAAACGTGAATTTCAAAGGATAGCTCTCCATTACCTCTCAAAACAGACAATATATAGAGTCACTAAGTATTGTCTCTCTCTTTCTGAGTGTGTGTGTGTGTGTGTGTTTATTATTGTAAGTTGCTTTGAGTTACTTTTTGTAAATAAAATAGTTATAACTTTAATAAATAATAATAATTGCAATACTAACAATGTCTCTCTGTGTTCAGATCAGCAAATCAAAGATTGAAAAGTACTCTGCCACTTAATGTCCCTATTTAACTGATTAGCAATAACCAGAAAACATTGCAATTAATTTTTAAACCACATGTGGCCTCACAAATATAGGAGCCTATAACTGGAGAACATCATAAGGAGGTGTTAATACTTTCTTCTTTTTTTTTAGATGTCCATCTGTCATTGTGAAACCAAATGCACACATGGCAGGGCAGTTTTCAACTTGGATGATTTTCACTTTCTCTCTATTATGTCCAGTAGCAGTTGCTAGATGCAATAGGCTTGCCTTGGATAATGGTGAAGCGACTTCAGAATAATCACATCACTCCTGCCCCAATGAAGAATCGACAAACAAGTACATGTGGGAAGAAGAGGCTTTTGGCCGATCCAGGAGCTGGGCACATTCTAAGATTCTATGAGCATGTACCATGCAACTGCAAAATTTGGTATTGGCTGCAAGTCACAAGAGTCATAGCAAGCATCCCTCCCTCCCTCCCTCACTTCATGCCCATCTCTGTCACTAAGCCAGGCTTCTTACTCATTCATAATTTGGATGCTCCAATTAGATTTCCAGGTTGGATGATAAATTTGCTCATCAGCGCCAATGGCCTGTTGGAATATTAGAAACTGGAGAGGTTGGATGTCACCAAATACCATCATGCATGTAACATCAACCTTCTTGCTGACCAACCTGAGTTGGACCCAACCTTGACATGTGCCAGTTCTGACGCACGTGGGCTGTTTTTTCTCATTAAGCAAGCAATTGTGATCTGCTATCCAAATTTTGTCAGAAGGAAAACTCAAGCATCAAATTACAGGTTGCTCCTCACACAAAACCTGGGAAATCAAAATCGTTTTGATAAAGCTAGCAAAAAAATAATAATAATCCTGGGGTAGGGTGGGATCTGTACAAGCCCAATTTTCAAGAATATCTGATATTCAAAAAGAAGAAGAAATAGCACAGGGATGGAACCCTTTAGCTGACACTAGGGATGCGTGAATCAGTCTATTTCTGGTCCATGTCCGTTTTGGATGTGTTTATTCATAATGCCGTAAGGAGTATTCAAAAACCTGCCTTATACTGAGTCAGGCCATTGTCCCATCAATGGCTCATTAAATTAACCAGCAGCAACTATTCAAGGTTTCAGACAGTGATCGTTCCCTGCTGTCCCTGAAGATATTGGGGAATGAAGCCACGTTCTACTGCAAGCTAAGCAAATGGTGTACCACCAAGCTTAAGCCTTTCCAGTTTGCAGAAGGGCGACATTTGAAGAATAATTGCATTCACATCTGTACAGGAGGAGCAAATTAGGGCCAGTTTGCTTAGAAATGTGACCCAAATTAAATTCTGCTCCATCTCTCTTTGGCACCATATCCCTGAAAGCATGCTATTGGCACCACCAGGGTGACAAGGTCTGTAGGTGGTCAAGAGAACACCAATGAATAGAATTGTAGTAGCACATAAAGACTGAATCCTCACATTCTGCTGCTTGTGTCACGATGGCTGCCATAATCCTCATAATCTGCATGGGTGATCAAATCGGAGCCATGCTAGAAGATGACGTGCCTATCACAGGTTGACTGTCATCCATGATAGAATGGGTATCACTTAAAGTGAACATTTATGAATAGACCCAGAGATAATTTAGCTTTGGTCTTTAACATAAGAGTTGGTTCTGATTGTGTCCTAGGGCTGTCTGTGCTTTAAAGCTACTCAGGTCAAAAAGCGGACACATGTAGGAGCCACGATGCATGGTGTGAATTAGGTAAAATGGGTTTTCCCTCCTTCCCTCACAACACTTGGACTCAGGTTGATTCAATGAAACTTGACTGGCAGGAGATATTCGTCACAGTGCTTCTTCATACAATGAGGAATTTATTTATGGAATGTGTTGCCTTGTGATCATGTAGGTTAGTAGACTGTATAAGGGATGAGGCAACTTCATGGAGGGTAGATCAATGCTTGACAGCCAGGCATGATGGCTACATGGATCTTTGAGGTTTATAGGCAGAGAGGCAGTGTGTCTCTCACCTGTCCAAGGGCATCTTCTTGACAACCACAGACGGAACGATGAAGGGCTAGGTAGTCTGATCTAGCAGAGTTCTGTTTGTGAAAGATTTTAGCCTGGCTTTCAGGAAAACAAGAACACAGCAGGAAAATATCTTCTGTGACCTAGTGGTTACCATCTTACACCAACCAAACAAGAAGACAAGTGAAATCAATTCTTAGTCAGCAAGACACTAGATTGGGGATGAGAGGCCTGGGCTACAATTTGCATAATCCCTGACCATTGAGCATGCTGGCTGCGACTGATGGAAGCTGGAGTCAACCATCACTGGAGGACCACAGGTAGTAGAGGAAAATACAAATCAACAAACTTTTTCTGTGCTTCATGTCCTATATCAGGAGGACAAGAAAGCTGTCGTCATTACTGTGCTATCATTGTTTTGTGATTCTATATTGGGACTATTTGTATCCTAACCATGGTTGAAGAAACTGAACTTCTCTGGTTTATGATTTAATAAAACGGAAATGAGGTCTTCATGGTCAGACCAGTAAACTAAAGGGCGGGTGATAATCCATTCCAGGGCCAAGCTAAAAGAAGTGTTTTGTGTGCATTTCAGGCAAAAAGTTGCAGTAATCACTTCATCACATTAAACAGACATTTCATTATGGAGAAAGTTCAGTTAATGGGGACAACACAGTGAACTTAGTCATTGGTTGGAGTAGTATTACATGGGTAATGAGGACACATCAGGGCTGGAACTGTAGCATATAGACTTGAAAAGAAAGCTAACCTTTCACTAAAATAGTAAACGTTGTGGTGAGTAGTGACTTAGATTCAAGAAGCCTTGTGCAAAGATTTTGAGGTAACCTTACATAAATTCTATTTTCCTGGAGGTCTTTTGTTGAGGCTTTGCCATGGCTCTTTTAAACACAGCACATATCCTGACCCGTGGAAGAAGATGATGGATTCTTCACTCAGGTAAAAGCTTTTGGCCCTCTAGTAGGGAATTGTGGCTCTGTGCCGCAGAGTTAGACCAGGTGGCGTAACCACTCTCTAAGTCTGGCGTTTGAGAATTACGCTTCTAAGAACTGACAGCGCAAACCCAGGTGAAAGTTACGGAAAGGAGAAAGAGGCAAACGGTGGGAGGGGACATTCCGCCCTCGGCTTTCTGTTCCACCTCTGTTTAAATCCCCTCTTTGTTCAGCGTGCCGTACAGCCTTACCTACCGGCTCGAGAAATGCCCAAGCCAGCAAAATGCGGTATTGAAAAAAAAGTGATGGAAAGTTGGATTGGAAAACCGCTCCGCGCCAAACCTTTCTTTGGGAAACTAATCTGACAGTGTGAAAGACGGCTATTATGCACCGATCTCAAGCCTTACCTCAGTTGCCGACGGCTCTGCTGGATTGTTAAAAGCACTGGCCTCTGGGTTGGTTTAAGACACGTTTCACTGAAAAGGGTTCACAATCACTTATTCCTGAGTGTATAAGTGTACCAGTGCATATAAACCACTTTTTCATCCCCAAAAAATTCTTGATTAACTTCCCCTCCCACACACAATGTTTCAATTCTAGCATTCCTAAATGGTAAGGATCCCCCCTCCCAAAAAATATTAAACCATAATCTAAAGTCTTAAATATTTAGGAGGATTCCCTAGCGGAGTGCTTTCAGTATTGCAGAGTGACTTGGGTTGTGTAAATCTATCTGCAAGGCAGACAGAAATATGGAGATTTATAGCTGGGGGTCTCTGCAGACCACTTTAGGATGACAGCTTCAAGATTATAGGAATCCTTCTATTAAAGAGACTCGGGGGGGGGGGGATGAAGGTGTGTGGATGTCTAGAGAGAGTAGAGTTGGAAAGCCGTCCAACACACAGTTTACCACAATGTGCTCTCTCCTTCCTCACCATAGACTTTGGCTTAGGTGCAGAATTATGCTTTCCTGATAGCTTCATGTTATGTACATTATTCCTCTCAATACATGTACACATCGCTCTGAACCCTCCCCAAGGCTCTTCCCACCCCCTTTCTCCTCCTGAACAGTAAATGCATTTTGCAGATGGACAAGCGGCGGGAAGATACATTTCAGGCGCACTTCCAAAGAACGAGAAAGTGCCGCGATTGGGCTCTCCGGATGACATTTTAAGAGTTGATTCTCACAACACCTTTCTTTGCTCTCATGGGATTGTCAGCCTCATCCTTCTAGGGCATCAGACTTTGGCTTCAGGATGTGGTGCTCATGAAAACTCAGGCCATCCCCTTCTAGGAAACCTCACCATCAACCTCCAAGACATTGCTTGCAAAGGCACATCTTAACACAGGGGTAGCTAATGTTGTGCCCTCTGGATACTGTGGGACTACAGATGCCATCATCCCTGACCATTGCCCTCACTGCTTGGGGCTGATGGTAGTTGAAGTCCAAGAACATCTGGAGGATACCACATTGGCTGTCCCTGCCTTAAACCCTTCCACTTAGTGCCAGCTCAAGTTTTTTTTGAGAAAGACACCTCCTTCCTCTTCTTGCCATTGGTGCTCCATTGTTGTACTACAGCATACCCACTGGCAAGGGAGAAAGCTTGCAAACAGGGCTATTGCTAGGGGGTGGCTCAGTGGTAGTGGTAGCCCCAGATCTTTTCCACTGGGTCCCAGACCTTATGGCTCTTCCCCTATTTATTTTACTTGGATTACAGGGCTTCTGGATATACCAAAATGCTGGTAGGAGCCTAGCCATTCTCCTTCTAAATAAATTAGCAAGCACAATTTTGTGTTATGGGCCTGAGCCCTGAGCCCTTTAAGCACTAGTAACTGGAGTGGCTCGCTGGGTGGTGTGGAGCCACTATGCTAGCTTCCCAGCAGATGAGTTCCTGCCATTTACCAGGAGGTAAACAGGGAAGGGTGAAGCGGCAGGGAGGTCAGCGCAGTGCAAATGCATCAGTAGAGCCAATCTGGTGCTCCCACCAGTAGGGATGTTGGAGAATTCCAATGAAAATAGAAACAGGAGCAGGTGGCTGGTCTTCACTTATTTGTCCCAAGTTGGGAGCCAATGAATATGATCAGCGTTCACTGCTGTTCTTGCTTTCAGTCAGCAAATGATACACGATTGATTACATTCCCCCCTCCCCAATTTGCATTTCTTTTGCACTGGAATGGGTGGGGTAGAAAAAGGTGATGCCAATGTAATTTATGTAAGTTACTGAATTAATTACAAAACTTACGCATGTTACTGGATTTCATCACAGTGAGCAGAGGGAAATAACACAGTTTTGGGCAGGTGAACTGAAGCACAATGGAAACAGTGCTCCATGTGACAGATACAAGGCAGAATGGAAAACAATGCCTTCCTACCTGCCAGTGCACTTGCACCGTGCCAACCTCCCAACTCTCCCACTCTCCACCCCAGTAAGCAACAGAGACCCACCAACAGGGAAGCTAGCGTAGTAGCTCCACCCCACCCAGAGAGTTGCTTCTGCCTAGCAATGCCCCTGCCAATGGGCCAGCAATCAGGTGGGCTGTGGCAGATGATCCTCTCCCACTCCCTGCTGTCATTTGCCTTAGCTAGGCCAGAAGTAAAATGCAGGTGGCAAAAGTGAGGAGGCTTGGCAGTGAGCCCATTGCAGAGGTGTGGGCATCAACAGGCAAGCTCCGCCTGATGAAATCCCCTCTCCCACACCACTAGTAAATGCAGCAGTCATGGGTCCCATTTTACTGTGTCCTCTGAAAGGCTGTGTGGTCCAGGTTTGGTTTAAAGATATAGAACCAGGAAAAGGAGAGAGCAGGAATCTTGGATGTTGCAGATAGACAGCAGACTGAGCAGGCATGCAGCTCACCTGGTCACAATTTTCCCCTCCCCCCGTGAGATGTATTGTAATTCACAGTAGTTATTTCTAAATTTGCATCTCTACATATCAATTAGCACACATGCAATGGAATGCAAATTGGTGTCCACTTTCTTGGTGGTGCATTGCTTCTGTTTTGGCAATGCAGAATAGGTCACCCCGCTATTAAAGGAACAGGAGCATTGCCATCTTTCACATCTGGCTGCGCCTTGGACTTTAAAAAAATCCAACTCAGGGAAAGCATTTGCAGGACAGTCTGAAAAGCTCACCTCAGATTTCAACAAGCACTTTGTCTCCTTGTTTTCTTTGGTTAGTACCAGTTGAAAACTAAAGCCCAGGGAACGGCTTCTGAAACATCTGAATTATCCAAAGCAATTTCCACCAGACAACCTTAGTAAAGTGCTTTGAAAAATTGTCCCTGCGATACGCTCCCGAATGCAGTAATTATAAGTTCTGTTTAAAGCGCTTCTTCCATGCATACTCCAAAGGGGAAGCCATATTAACTGAATCAAAAAACAACAGTTGCACAAGCACCTTAAAAGACTGGCAGATTTACTGAGGTGTGAGCTTCAGGAGGCCAGATGCATCTAAGGAAGTGGGCTATGGCCCTCTTTAAGGTGCCACAAGACTTTCTGATGTCCTTGAGAGCAGAACAAGTTTAAATTTATGGGTCCACAGAATGTCAACAAGGGTCAGCGTTGAAATCCTGTAAATCAGCTGGGATGATGATACGGATTCTGTGCTACGGATTTCCACCTGTCTTTTCCAGTAGCTGGAGTTGACTCTACAATTACGTAAAGTGCTTCTCCTCCTCTTTACTACATGTTTTCCTGCTTTCAGTATGGACCAAACTACTGCCTTTCCTCTCTTCATTATCTCTAGGCTGGGTAAGAAAACCCCTGTCCTATAGTCCTTTGCATAAAGCGAGGGAGAATGGAAGCGCCGGCCTTTGAAAAAGAGTGTGCTACCTCTGGTCCAAAGGGGGGCACATCGATATGACACAGTTTTATGCCATTTTATGTGGCATAAGCTGTGAGGATGGGCCATTTTATGTGGCAGAACACAGACATTACTTACCGAACCTGTTTGTTTGCTTATTTATTTATTTAAAAGCCTTTCTAACCTGCTGGGCAGTTATGCACAAAAACACAACATCGAAACCACGAAGCAGTGTCATTAAAAACGGGGATGCAATAAAACACAGTATAAAACATTATTGACATGGTCCAATCTTGTGGGTCACAGAAAGCTTAAGAAGAAGAAAAAGTCTTTGCAAGGCATCCAAAGCTAACTCTGAGCATTCCTGCAGACATATTTACATGTTTGCCAGTGAGTGCCTGAAGGAGACTGATAAATGCAGATATACTCCAAGGACAAATATGGCTGAGGCCAGTCCAAAATGGGCAAGCATTTTAAGCAAGAAGCACAGTTCAAAACCAATACTTTGGACTTTGCTCAGAAACTAATCGGCAGCAACTGTATTCAGATAAAAGGGGAGGTAGGAAGAAGACTATTATCCCAACATCTTAAGACGCCTGGCAGCATCCCTCTGAAGCAGCTAAAGTTCCTTGACTGTCTTCAGTGGCAGCCCCAGGTGGAGTGCATTGCAAAACTCAAGAGAGACGTGACTGAGGCATGGATCACTGTAGCCAGATGAGGATTAGTGCTTTTGGGTGCCCAGAGTGACCTGCCTGGCTGCTGTGCAATGCTGGACTGGAAGGATCTCCTTACCTTCTTATGTGCTAGGTTGAAGCTCTCAGATTGCATGACCACATTAGAAGCTGCAGTCTGTTATCCAAAAGGAACATAGGACACTGCCTTGCACATTCAGAACCACAGACCATCTAGCTCAGTTTCGTCTACACGAGCTGGAAGCAGCTCTCCCAGGACTGAAGCTAGGGCCTTCTGTTCAGACCTAGAATGGCATTCTAGCCCGGGTCTGAATAAAGAGCAGCTCCACATCACCAGCCTGCATGCCCCCCGCCTTTCCCCTGAGCTGACTGAGCTCATCAGAAGGTACTGTAATGCGCTGCATCAGAAATTGTATTTGAAGACAAGAAAATCAGTGGTTATGAAAAGCCGGCATTTACGGCAGCCCTCACAACAAGTCCAATAAACCTCCCTGATCTCTGGGTGAAGCACATCTTCAACGTTGCCTGTGGGGTAAAAGCTCAATATGAGTAGTAGCAGTTACATATAACGAGGTCTGGCGTCATTTCAGGTAGAAGCCTATATTTCTTGAAGTAGAGCACTTGGCTATAAAGACGTGTTTTCAAGCCTCATTTCATTACACCCGTGTCTCCCCCTCTTTATGCAGAGGTAGATGTTTTTTTCAACAACAACAACAACAAAAAGAAAAAACCTCAAGAGGAAAACGCAGGGCCCCTGACAATATTGTTTTCAGCCAACATTCAGTTGACAGCCAGTGTGATGGAGTGGTTAAGAGTGTTGGACTAGGACCTAGGAGACCAGGGTTCACATTCACATTCAACCATGAAGCTCACTTTGGGCCAGTCACTGCCTCTCAGCCTAACCTATCTCACAGGGTAAAAGGTAAAGGGACCCCTGACCATTCGGTCCAGTCGTGGCCGACTCTGGGGTTGCGGCGCTCATCTCGCTTTATTGGCCGAGGCAGCCGGCGTACAGTTTCCGGGTCATGTGGCCAGCATGACTAAGCCGCTTCTGGCGAACCAGAGTAGCGCACGGAAACACCATTTACCTTCCTGCCGGAGCGGTACCTACTTATCTACTTGCACATTGATGTGCTTTCGAACTGCTAGGTTGGCAAGAGCAGGGACCCAGAAATGAGAGCTCACCCTGTCGTGGGAATTCGAACCGCCAACCTTCTGATCGACAAGTCCTAGGCTCTGTGGTTTAACCCACAGCACCATCCACGTCCCTCATAGGGTAGTTGTGAGGATTAAATGAGAAGGGGGAACGAATCACATGGATGACTGTGAGCTCCTTGGAGAAAAGGTGGGATATAAATGCAATAAATAATCTTCAGTTATGGCATGGTGAGCTGGACTGCATCACTTCAAGCTGCAGGTGTGGGGTGGATTTTTGAATGCTCCTTTGCACACAAAAGAACAAAAACACCACTTTCCTGAACTTTGTAAACTACACCGAATCAGAGTAAAATGTCTCCCTTTCCCTGGGTATGCTCAGGAAGCTTTTGCTTCTGTTTTCTACATGGAGGAAGGTTCAAAAACGTGGCCTCCCTAAGCCAACATCTGAAATGGTGCAACCCAGAGTTCTGCTGCCTATTGCTGGATTCTGTGTGGAATAGCTCAGTAAGCGCCTTATCTGTGAAATGTTAATTGTAATTACGGGGGTCCCAAGCTCGCCATGAGAAGTAACAAGATAAAGTGTGTAAGGTGCCTTGGGATTATTGATATTATAAGAGGATAAGAAGAACCAGGTGAAACCACCACCAAGTCTGCTATTATCGTGGTTCTACCTCCATGAAGGAACTCAGTACATTTCCATTATGTTCTTCAGCTCTTTTGTCTGCCTGTCCGTCTCTTGTTGGATTTCCTTTTCTCTTTCCTAAAAATGTGGTGTGGGAGTTGGGCGGAAAGGTCCTTGCTTGTGTGCTTGCTTGCTTCAAAATCCTATAGTTCTCCCTTAGGGCTGTCATACATCCAGAATTTCCCAGACATAGCCGGGATTTGCCCACTAGAAATAGCATCCGGGGGTAATTTCTGAAAAGCAGCCAAAATGTCCTGGAAAACTCAGGCTTACGGCAACCCATGATGGAAGTGTATATTTTGTTCATTAATTTCCTTTAAAAAATGGCTATTTTTTTTTGTTAGGGGGTTGTTGAGATTTTGCCAAAAATGCTCAACGACTTTGCCGCCAAAAAAGCTCAACAAATTTTCTGTTCGGATTTTCACTTTATGAAATATAGCAACCCTACTCTTCTATAAATATGTATTTTTGCTGTTTGATATTTTTGAAGGTGAAATATAGAACCACAGAATTTTAGTGTTGGGGGGGAGGGCCCAAGGGCCATCTATCTACCTGCAATGTAGCTAAAGAATCCCTGACAGATAGCCAACCAATTTCTGCTTTAAAATCTCCAGTGAAGGAGAATCTACCACCTTCTGAGGTACTCCACTCCACTGTCGAACAGCTCTTACCATCAGAAAGTTCTTTCTAAAGTTTAGGTTTTTGAAACATCATATTTGTTTCCAGTGTTTTCACCTCTATCGTTCCACCCATACTCCTAATTAAAAATATATTTATCTGGTGTGTGTGTTTTCTTCATTAATACCTGCAGACATCTATACAGGTGCCTTTTTTATTTTTTTTTGTCTTTTGAAGCTTGTGTGAAAGATAAATTGAAGTCTGCCTATTTCTCTGGGTTTCTGTCTGTCATCTCCCTTGTCTATAAAAGAAACCCAACACTTTGCTCGCTTTCATTATCAAATGGTATGAAATAATGCCAGTATTTAGGGTGCAAAAATAAAAATGAAATGCATAAACAAATTAGCATGGCGAGGATACTGCATTAATGACCACTGAACTGCTGGAACCTATAAGAACTTGAGAAGAGGTACTCAAAAAAGTAAGACAGACTTTTAGGTATCTGCTATAGAAACAGCAGTCTGCAAAGAACAGACCACCAGAGATTATTTGTTGAATAAATGAAGTACACTCAAAAACACTCCACGGCCACCAGAAAAATTAACTAAACACGAGAACCTTGCACTTCACGCACAAGAATTTCTCCAAAATTTTCCATCCCCTTTGACAATTTTCAAATGCAATTTCTGTACTCAAGAGTCTCTTCCAGGTAACCTCCAGGCATTAATCCTGATTTACTTCTACAAAGCTTACATAGCAGTTAGACTATGTAAGTTTTTACTGAGCAGTTGTTCTGATTGGTCTGCAGTGCAGTTGTACGACAGTGAGAATTCATTCTGATTTGGGAGAGGGGTGTTTATATTGTTTTCTATTAGTAATTCATCCATCCCATGCTTTTCAGTGCATTTTCCTGTTGATTTCCAAACCACAAAAAAACCTGTTTCTTTTTAAATGGGAACTGGTACAACAGAACCTATAATTCCAGTGTGTGCTTCGATCTCCACTGCAAAATAGTGGCCGATGGCGCCCTTAATAACTAATGGAGAATGGCTGAAATAAATGCAGGGTTAATTTTGCAGCACAACTGCATTTCAGGCTACAAATTCCCATCAACCCTAACCATTAGCTGTGCTGGCTTTAGCTGATCGGTGCTGTAGTCTAAAGCATATAGAAGGCACCTGATTGGAGGAGATTGGCTGAGGTTTTGTGTTAGGGATGGAGATCCTAAAGCTCTTTTACTGTTTTTTTGGAGTGTGTTTCCCAGCGTGGCCAATGGTCTGGGATTCTGGGAGCTGTGGTCCAACAACATCTGAGGGACCACTGGTTCCCCATCGTAGTTATAAGTAAGCATATTCTTAACAGGAATCTGTAGCAAAAGAAAATGCAATAAATACATCTCCTCCCCCTCCCTAAAACCACCTCCTCTTAATCCTGAATTCTTTAGGCTGATTTTGTCCTTCTTCATAGGAAGGTAATGGATTAAGCAGAACATTACTTACTGTTACAACCACTCATAGTAAGAAGGGATTAATTAGGACATTCCTGCTCTTGCCATTTCTCAAGATGTTAAGTTCATCCAGAAAAATAAACTTGACTTCAGCCAAATCGACAGCCTCAAAATGTCATGGCTTAGAAAATCACTCTCCCCCCCCCCCCTCTTGCCCCACATACTAGAGCTGTTTCCTTCAACACCTTTGGCTCTTGTAGGAGAAAAACCTAACTGCTGATGAGTGGATTTTTAAAAGTGAAATGCTCTGAACTTTCCCCCTCTGTGACGCAATATAAAGGTGGGGCCATGCTAACAATAATGCACAATCAGGCTTGCCCAGTTTCTCAGTAGCATAAGACAAAAACTACCCCCTTTTCCTTGGACATTACATGGTACAGGATGGAGAACCTGCAGCTCTTCAAATGCTGTTGCCCTGCAGATGTTGTTGCGTCCTCAAAAAAGCCTCATGATCCCCTGCAGCAGGAATGGGGAACCTGTGATCGTCTATGTATTGTGTGATTCCAGCTGCCCTCGGCCTCAGCCACCATGGCCAGTGCTCACTGATGATGAGAGTTGTAGACCACCAACATCTAATGGGCACAGGTCTCTCAACCCTAAGCTTGCACAACAAGTGGTGGAGTAAAGCTAGCATGCTGGTCTTGGACATGGGAAATCCAAGCTCAAATCCCTGCTCAGACATGACATTGAATGGGTGGCATCAGGCCCATTGCCAACTCTCTCCCCCTAACTTGTGACGTTAGGCAAGGACCATTTGGGGAAGGTCTGTAGCTTAGTGGCATGGCACCTTGCTTACTTGACGTGCAAAACATCCCAGATCCAGTCCCAAGCAAGTCTGGAAAAGACTCCAGAATGAGAAGCTGCTGTCAGTCACACGTGGGGTAGTACCATCCATTACCTTCATTGTCAGGGAATGCAAGCAGCTTAAAGACAGTTATGGGTAAATGGAGGACTTGAATCACATTTGCAACCTGGCGAAGGGAAGATCAGGACATGAAGGTATTCTTTGAACATCTGAAGGTCTGCTCCACGGAAGGGGATAAAGTCTTGTTCTCTGCTCCCCCAGATGGGAAAGGAGCCAAAGACCAAGAGGGCTGGTAGGCTCTCCCTCAATGGACATCTTCAAGCCAAGGCTGAACAAATATCTGTTGGGGACATTCCAAGCTCTGGTTGGTGTGCATCAAGCAGAAGGCTGAGCTAGATGTCTTAAAACAGAAGCATAGAAGCTTTATCCAGCCCTAGGGCCACATTCCATTGCAAGCAACCTTTTGAGGGCCACATGGTGAAGGTGGATGGGACCAGAGGCAAAAATGAGGGGAGAAGTAGATGCAAGTTTTACCGTTGTGCAGAAGCTAGTTTCTACATGCACACACACACATCTTTCATTTCCATCCACGCAAGCAAGATTCATGATCAGAGGTCAAGGACGCCCTCCAGCCATGTAAAAATAGCCAGGGTGCGAAACAGGGGCAGGGAGAGATGATTCTCTATAATTTCCTAGCTAATTCTAAATGTGTTAATTTAGTCCCTGGGAATCAGCTGCACCATGGTGTCTTTTCCATGTTTTAGACTAATAAATATCACAGATACATAACTAAGTATTTGGGTTGCTGTTTTTCAGCAACCAACATAGCAAGACAATGTTTTCCTAACACCGTCACTGACCGCAGTTATTACCTCATACACTGTTCTGGCATTGCAGCCTAAACAGTGTAAACAGCTCTCCACACAATTTACAAATGAAGTTTTGAGGGTGTGTTTCTCCACTGCCACTAAACAGAATTGGAATTTGTTGTTGTTGTCCCCCCCCCCAAAAAAAAATGAATGTGTTTTCCTTCTCTTCTGTTAAATCTGACCCAATTAAAATGCTAACAGCAATCACAATAGGGCTGAAACCTGAAGGGAGAGAAAAATGATCATAATCAATGAATTGTTTTTGTCAAAATAGGAATCATCTTAGAAAGGACCCTCCTTCTATGTTTCAGCAAAGGGAGAATGCCTCTTTTAAGATACTGCTTGCCACCTGCACTTCCATAAACACTTACATTAAAATCTCTCTCTCTGTCTGTGTGCATCTGTTGCCTGGTTAATCAGGGCACCTTTTAAGTTGATTAAATGTTTTTTTTCTTAAATCAATTATATGATTTAAATCAATCCCCACCAGCCTCAGCCAATCGTTAGGGGTGAACAGAGTTGGAGTCCAACAACATATAGGCGAGACCAGAGGTTTCTCTACCCCTGGCATACTGTAAGACCTGGACATAGACTTTGGAAACACAGGTTGAAACTTCCCATCTCTCTCTCTCTTCTCTCCCTCCCTCCCTCCTCTCTCTCTCTCTCTCTCTCTCTCTCTCTCTCTCTCTCTCTCAGTTTAAGGTACCTCACATAGTTGTTGTGATGGTCCACTCTGACCTCCACAGAGAAAGGAAGAACAGGGTGGAATATAATATAACAATAACATTTTTACTTTCTTTTTTTAAAAAAACTTTTATTTCACAAACATGATGATAATTTTACAGAACCATGAAAGACTATCAAACCCATCATTGGCAATATTTTAGTGTTTCCAGTAAAATACATACAGGCAACCCCTGATTTGTGTGTGGGTTGCATTCCGGGTCATTGAATGATTGTGTGAAATCACGTGCAATCAAAACACCCCGTTCCTCCTTGCCCCCCATCTCCCCCTTCTGGGTTCAGCACTGTACGCGTGCCCGTGATTTGCACATGTAATTTGCACACTCCTAAAATAGAGGTTGAGTGTATAGGTAATCATTTTCATGCAGTTTATTACATTGACATGTAACCAAATAAGGCTCTATTATCCAATGCAGAGGCGCTAGTCTACCTTCTCTGACTCTAGCTACAAGAAGATTCCCGCTACATCAGACAAAAGGTCCACATTGCCCAGCATCCTGTTCTCAGCGTAGCCAACCAGATGCCCATGGGAAGGTAGGACATGCATGTGACAGCACTATTCCCACTTGTGATTCCCAGGAACTGGTATTCAGAGGCATGCTGCCTCCAACAGAGAAGGAAGAACATACAATAGCCAAGGTGGATAACAGCCACTGAGAGTCTTATCCTCTGAAAATTCAGCACACACTTTTATGTATCGCAAGAGCAAGGAAAATCCCTTCTGCTGCTGCTCTTTATCCCTCACTATTCTGAGTATGGTAAGATGGTTTCTTATTGTATACGAGACATCAGCCCGGCTGCAGTTAGAAAAAGCATCACCAGATACCCATTTTACCTGTGATTCACAGATTCTGGAATATGCTATATATCTCCAGTTGTCCATTGGCCAACACCCGCATGCGGTATTCTAAGCCACAAGAGACACGGTCTGCGTTTTGCAACTAAAGCTGCTCTCCAAGAAAAGAAAAAGGAAAAGGAAAACCGAGTCTCACAAGTTCACACTTCCAGTCCTCCATATGTCTAGTTTGGATAACTTCTGCTTTTTTAAAAATACCACTTTTTAACAACTGCAGGCTTGCCAGTGCTCACAAGTTTAACGCAAACTTTCATCCTTCTAGGTTGGCCTCCGACAGCACAGCCCAAAACACACACAGGTCTCCAACACTCTAATCCCTGAACCTTCACCAGTTCTCAATAATAATAATAATAATAATAATAATAATAACAACAACAACAACCTGAGAGGTACAATCAAACTTGTATTTTAAAATGGCTGTGGGAGAAGAGATATGCAAAACTCACTCAGAAGCAAACACAAAGGTGTTTCTTATGTCCTCCCCGAACTTCTAAATTATTTGCTATAGCCAGGGTGGGAAACCTTTTTGGGGGACCGAGGGCCACATTACTGTGGTTGAAAGCTGCCAGGGACCACATTCCAAGAGTGGGCAGGGTTGCACACACTAGTGTGGCCGACATAATACGCAATCCAAACACAGGCATACACTAAACACACCCACGTATCTGAGTTCAAATCCAAGCCAGACTCAGATGAACTCTCGTGCCATCCCTACCGAAAGCCTTGTGAACCGAAGAATGAGTCGGTGTCCCCTGTTCCATTTCATTATCATTCCATGGGTTGTCACTGCCTCATTCTCTGCTCCATCTGCTTTAACTAGGGGAGATTTCTAAAATCAAAATAAGAATTGGCATACCCACAGATTATTCCACCCCCATCCCCCGTACAGGTTACTGATGCACATTCGCACATGCATGCACTGCTTAAACACAGAACAAGAAGGAATGTTGATGCAGTCATACGATCACATCAGAATTCCTTTTTTTGCATTGTAGTCAAATCACGTGTGTGCTGGTAACTTCAGGTGTGGTGGGAGTGGAACGAAACTGAAAACAGTGGCAAATGGACACAAATCTCTCGACAAATCCCAGAAATGAAATAAAGGGGAGAAATGTGGACCATTAACTCATACATACATCTTCTGCACACAGGAAAGTAGATTCTAAACATCAGGAAGAACTTTCTGATACAGTGGTACCTCGGGTTAAGAACTTAATTCGTTCCGGAGGTCCGTTCTTACCCTGAAACTGTTCTTAACCTGAGGTACCACTTTAGCTAATGGGGCCTCCCGCTGCCGCCACGCGATTTCTGTTCTCATCCTGAAGCAAAGTTCTTAACCCGAGGTACTATTTCTGGGTTAGCGGAGTCTGTAACCTGAAGCATCTGTAACCCGAGGTACCACTGTAGTAAGATTTGTTCAACAGTGGAACAGGCTCCCTTGGGAGGTTGGGGACTCTCCTTCACTGAAGGTTTTTAAGCAGAGGTGGGAAGGCCATCTGTCATGGATGCTTTGACCTGAGATTTCTGCATAGCAGGAGGTTGCATTAGATGACCCTTCCAGCTCTACGAATCTATGATTCTATGAAGTAGTTGCATGCCCTTCCCTTCTCACCCCACCCAGCTCTCAGAATGGTTACTCTCAAAAGCCAGCTTTTAACTGAGTTTGGACAGCATAATGCGGGCGCCTGTTTTGAGAGACTGATGCATTGAGACATTTTGTGGTCTGTGTACGGCATGAGGGAGAGATGGCTGCTTGTTCCCCCTTCATCAATGGTGTTAGGCAACTGAGAATTAGCGCTGCTAATCAAATCAAATAACCCAAGGATCTCGTTAGAACCTTTAAGCCTAATAATAATAATAATAGGGAAGACAATCGGCAAGTTGTTTCGACTCTGAAACTCCCTCGCCTCACGTTTCCATGCTCCCCTTCATCCCACCCGCCCCCCTCCCCACATTGACGCCACCAGCAGCCTTCTCAAATTTAACCTGTCCTATGCAAGCTTTGAAATCCCACTCAAACCACAGCGGCCTGGAGCCCTCTACAAAGGAAGCATATAAATAGTATTACCTATAATGCATGCAGCACATGGAGAGAGAAGTTTTGAAAGAAAATGGACAAGATGTTGACACTGATTAAGTACACCTTCCTCTCTGGAAGTTTACAAGAACATTATGGTTGAAACTGATTTCGATCGGGCTTTCCTTTAAAAGAAAAAAAAGGCAGATTCCCGCCTCCTCATCTCACCCATCCTCTTACACAGAAGCTGATCCCTATGCATTCATTTCTCTGCCAGCCAGATAAGCTGTTATTTCCTGCTCGTGAAGAAAACTCTGTTCATCGTATGGATCATGAAGAATTGTTCTGCCAATAAGCTGGTTAAATAATGTCAGCACAGTTGCTATGGGGAGGCATGGTGAAGTGTCGGATTAATAAACTAACACTCTGTGGCTCGGCCCCTCCATACCCACCCAAACACCCCCATTACAATCACAGTTTATCTGGCCTCAGAACGGTCATAATTCAGGTCACTAAATCCGATATTTAGCCGAAGAATTGATGCTTTTGAATTATGGTGCTGGAGGAGACTCTTGAGAGTCCCATGGACTGCAAGAAGATCAAACCTCTCCATTCTGAAGGAAATCAGCCCTGAGTGCTCACTGGAAAGACAGATCCTGAAGCTGAGGCTCCAATACTTTGGCCACTTCATGAGAAGAGAAGACTCCCTGGAAAAGACCCTCATGTTGGGAAAGATGGAGGACACAAGAGAAGGGGACGACAGAGGACGAGATGGTTGGACAGTGTTCTCGAAGCTACAAACATGAGTCTGACCAAACTGCTGGAGGCAGTGGAAGACAGGAGTGCCTGGTGTGCTTTGGTCCATGGGGTCACGAAGAGTCGGACACAACTAAATGACTAAACAAACCCAATACGGCTGCCTTCTGACTGAGTCGGAAATGAATTTCACCCGGTTTTTGTAGGAACAAGTACCATCATAAGGAGCAGCTGGAGGGAAGGAGTTAAGTTAGCTATACAGATATAACCAGTGTCCATTGATTGTCCTGGGAACACCTAATGCTGAGGAAAAGATAACGCTTCAATGTGGTTCCCTGATCAGGGACCGAATAAGGAGGCTACTGGGTCCTCAATTTTATGTAGTCTGAGCTTTCTCAAAGGAAGAACAGGATATAAGCAAAATAAAAAGCAAATAGACCGGGGCAGAGCCCCAAGAACAACAGCATTTTTCTTCCAGCACAGCATCCAGCTGAACCTTTATTTTATGAATAACAAGTCTCTAGTTTTCACGATCTCTACTTAATGCACCTTGTCTCCAAAATTTCAGGTCTCCAAGACTACGGGCCCAAACAGCAGGAGATCTGCGATCGGATCTCCCGACTTAAAAAATAACAACAAAACTTTAAAGTAGCCACTGGTGGGGGGGGCGGGGCAGGCGATGAGTGCTTAACTCTTTCTCCTACTCCATTCCCCTCCTTTAAATCTTCCAGCCTCTACTTTTAAGATTCTAATCCTTCTCCCCACCCAATTCCACCCTGCTGTTCATAGCAGAGAATAGCAGCAGAGAATTTAAGCCAATAGCATGGCTTAAAAAGGTGGGGAGCAATTTATATCGGAAAAATGGCATGGGGAAAAGGATTCAATATATGTTCCATCAGTGCTGCTCAGACCTGCTCAGAGTTGTGGATCCACTTTTGCAGGTGACATTAAAAATTAGGATATATGCCACCGTAGCTTAACGTGGCCACATTACCTACTTTACAGCAGAGGTTCAGTCCTTTGTTTCAGGGAGTTTCTCTATTTGATGGGCTGCCCAGTCCAAGTCTGGTTTACTGATACAAAGCCTCAGAAAGGGACACCAGGAGCCTTCGATTTCCCAATCCACGATTAGCATCCAAGCAGCAGACCGAGAAGGCAAACAGCTCATCTGGTCAAAGTCTTCATCACTACGTTGAAGCATACTATTTCCTATATAGTCTTCATGTATTCATGGACATGTGCACCACCCCAGGGGTGCCAACTTGAATAAAATAATTTTTTTTGGGGGGGGAGGTAAGTCCTGCCCCACAGAATCAATCACAAGACACAGTGCACACAAACCATTTGAATGGCAATACCCATCAACTTTTTAGGGGAGCCAGTCCCCTCAAATATTTTATTGGAGGGGCCAAAGGGACCTTTGTCCCTAGGAGTTGGCTCCTATACACCACCCTGAGTCTTACTGTATTAGGCAGTGTGTGTGTGTGTACAAATACACACACACGGTAGACCCAAGAATGAACATGAGTAAGTTGGGTCCATTAATTTCTGTTCTGAGTAAAGCTTAGCTGAATACCATACAAATGATTTTATTTGTGGACTTCAACATTGCGCTGATATGATTGTTCCATCAACACAAGAATTTCTGCTTGCCTCCCCCTGTACACTGTTCTGCGGCTTCTCCCAACCCTCCCTAGAGGATTTGGGGGAGACATGAGGGCACACAGGGAAGAGAGTGTGAAAGCCCTATGGGGCTAGTGTGAATCCTTGTGTTGGCTCCTGCTAATGGACCAGGTTAGTTGAATCTAGCCCTAAATATTTAAGGGACAGTAATTTCTCAGTTTGCATGGATCCATATCAGCGAGTAAATGCTAACTCAATATAAAGCTGCACCCACTTTTGTACTTTTTTAATAAGGATGATGATGGTGGTGATGATGATGCAGAAATAGCCACCCAGTTGCAACCCCAAAATCTGTATTCAACAGGCAAAGATTGAAGCAGCTCTGGGTCAAAACAATGGCAGTTTTGTGCCGTGTGTATAAACCGTCAATCCTTTGTTTCTCCTTGTTGTGTCATTAAAGGAGGACAGTCCATCCTGATTTAAAGCTGTATATTCAGCTCAAATGGAAAAGTGTTAAAATCTCAGCATGTCCTTGGTCCATTAACTTCTATCCCGATTTAACACGCTCCACAGTGCTTGGGCAACAGACACAGCCATACAACCTATTCCTAAGCAAACAGCATTTTGTTTCCATAAACCATCTCGGGTGGTAAGGGCCACTTGCCTGGAGTAGCTTAATACACTTGGCCGTTTTAAAACAGAGAACTAAGAAACTTTTCTTCAGTCCAGGGGGAAAAAATGACTGTTTTTGGCGGGAGGGGGGGAGGAGACCGCCATCGAAGGAGGAAGAGAATTTTGGCCAAGGTAGCTGTTTTCATTATTCAGCTGGAGAAAAGTCATTGGCTACCCAGGGTTTTATTAAAACACACGCGGACGCACACACCTATAGGTCCCCCCCCCCCAAGATACCAACAAAAGTGATCCCATTCATAAACTTGGACAGTGGTTTCTTTCATATACTTAAAGCCTCTATCAGCCACTCAAGCCGAGCACCAAGAAAATGGTTGGAATCTAGTTTGTATAAATTGTGAGACTATGCGTGCACATTGCAAAACAGGCTTCTTATATTCATAGGAGGTGCCTGAATCTTAGCCTTCAAGTACAAGCATTGAGCATTGAGCATTTGAAGCTGAATGATGAAGCTAGTCACCACTCTCAGAAAATATTCCACTAGTTTTCCCCAGATGTATAATTAAGGTGGGGGGAGAGGACCAACAATCACAAATAGTGAACTGTGCCTCATAAAAGAGCTAGTTCACACATTACATAGTCACAAGTCCAGGTTTGCCAGAGAGCGCATGTCACAGGGAGCCACAACCAAGGCCAGCTTAATGGGAAGCCTATGTACACTGCATGCGTTTTCAACCACCTACATGTCACATTTGCACAATACGGTTTTAGCTGTACACTAGAAATACTGTAGGTGCACCTGTAAGATGTGCAATGTGCAGATGAGAAACATCCTTATTTTGTATTTGTGTGTATTTCTTTAATGCCAATTCTCCTTTGAGCATAAAAAATAATAATCTCATTCAGTCATATCACCATCAGAAAGTGAGAATTTCCTGAGTTACAGGCAATTTTGTTCTTGTCGGTTTTAGGTTTTTGTTGTTTTATTTTTTTAAAATACAATGCAATAGACAGAGCAGGGCTATCATACAAGGTTAATCCTCCAGAAGTTGTTGAACTGCAATTATCCTGAGCCATCATGGTGCCTATGAATGCAACACGTAGTTGTCTTTTTGCTTTGTTTTTTTCCTGTATAGGATGGCACCAAGGCCAGGGCTTGGGTACCCATGGGCATCCAGATGTAATTGGACTACAACTCCCATCACCCTTGTCCATTGTCCATGCTGGCTAGCGCTGATGGGAACTGGAGTCCAACATCACTGGAAGGACCACAGGTTCCCCATCCCTGACCTAGACGGAGACAGAGGCCAATTTGAGGAAATATTTGTACCTCTATCTTCAAAAGTCTCTCAAACTTGTGGGATTTGTGAGCTCAGTCCTTGCTATTTGTCTGGAGTGGTTCTACCAGAGGCCAAAGCAGCCCTCTCCACCTCAACCACACCGTCTTGCCACCCAACCAGCAACCCTCTCCATACGACAAGAGAATGCAGAATGAAACCCTCCCACGTCACACACTTAAGTGTTCAGCAACCCATTGCTCTCTAATGGCTGGTGGAAGTTGTAATCCAAAACATCTGGAGGGCACCAGAGTTGATGAAAACTGTTTTAAAAAGCTTTCCAAGCCACCACCTAGGATACTATTCCTAGAAAGGGAGGGTATAGTAAATGTTTTAAATCACTACAGCTATTGTTGACTTACGCCCCACTGATTTGCTATGGAGGAAGCGCAGCTGTGTCCCTAATGGGCTTACTCACAGGACTGTATCCTAAAAAGATACCAGCGGTCAAATTATGTACAACTGGGAGCAGAGAGAAGCTGCCCACTTTCCACCTTCTGCCTCATTTAGTCCCTGTGTTTAGAAGGCTCCATGGGGGACCATGAGTTAGTTAAAATGGTGGGTTGGATGGCTTGTGCATTTAATAAGAAACTCCTCCTCACTAAACTTCTGATTTTATATTTGATTTTCCTTAACTTCCAGAAACGGAGGTGAGTTTTTCATGTAATCCATTAGGAGATACCGTCGTACCTCGGCTCCCGAATGCCTTGGGAGTCGAATGTTCCGGCTCCTGAATGATCAAAAACCAGAAGTGAGTGTTTTCCAATGCTCTTTTGGAAGCCGAACGTCCAATGGGGCTTCTGTAGCTTCCGATTGGCTGCAGGAAGCTCCTGCAGAAGCTGTGCTTTGGAAGTCGGACGTTTCAGAAGTCGAATGGACTTCCAGAATGGATTCTGTTTGACTTCCGAGGCATGACTGTACTTCCTTTGAACGTGGGTGGGACACAGCTCACAGCCCATCAGAAGTTATTGGACTCCAATTCCACTAGCCATAGCCAAGGTGGCCAATAGTCCAACAAATCCCGAGGGCCACAGGTTTCCTACCCGTGAATTAATACTAGCTACTCAGCTGCCTGAGGTCCAAATGGGCTTGTCACATAGAATCATAGAGTCAGAAGGAAGTACAAGGGTCATCTAGTCCAACCTCCTACAATGCAGAATTTCTTTTGCCCAATATGGGGCTTGAACCCACGACCCTGAAATCGAGAGTCTTATGCTCTACCAACTGACCTATCTCTCTTTCTCATACTCAGATCATTGGCAGCAATGGAGGTTATACGTTCACCTCCATCAAGGCAGCAGCAATGGTGGGCAGGGGGAGTATCAGAAGCTGTAAATATCCACGAAGCTATCATTATTAATGATATTCCAAAGCCCCCTACTTTACATATTTAAGTAATTTAAGTATTATATTTCATCTTGCCAGAGCGAGACCTTTAGAGATTGTAATTGGACTACTGTAAGAAATCTGTAATTTGCAGTTCTTGGAAGCTTAAAATGGGGAATATGGCAAAGGGCAGTCTAGAAGATAAAAGACATGGAACGGGATGCCCGGAGATGTGATTTTCATCATCAACTGTTCAACCTTTGAACAGTTTATTCCTCAGTTTCCCTTATGTAAACGTGCTTGCCTGTCTACCCCCCTTTTTTTAAGGACTCAGACAAATAACTTGAGGCTCCAAAATATTCTGGGTTTACTGACTGGGGAAACATTTCTTGATAAATACAGTTTTCAGCTTGGTAGCCTCTTTAAAGAAAAAAATTGAGAGGGGGGCAAGTAAAAGAGTTTGAGCATTCAGAAATATTTAATTAACCCAGCATTTAACAGCAGACTGCCCACTTCCGATACCACTCATTTAGGCCAAATAATAATTAAAAGAACCTTAAATATCAGAGCCTCAACCCTAAAGTTTCTCAATAATGATAATCACTGGCACAATAAAAAAAGCCCAATTATGCAAGTAAGAGCCATAATAAAACATATAAGAATTGAGCTATGCCCTCTTTGTGGGAAATGCCACCGTCGGCCCGAACGCATTTTAATGCTGTACAAAATTATGTAAGATGCTTGCAATTACATAATGCAAAAAGCAGAAAAAAGAAAGGCGTAGAAACACTTGGGGCCAAATTGGAGTCATCTCTGTAGCTATATATAAACACCCCCCCCCCCATTATGTGAAGAACAGAGATATAGACAGAGACCCTGGCAAGATTCCGATCAAGGGCATGTGTGCAAGAGAGAGATCCGTATAGCCGCACAAATATACACGTATATGTGCAAACATGAGTATATTTTGTCTTCTAAGTTCACCTCAGTGCTACGGCTAGGGAAAGAAAATGGTAATATTTTTAAAACTTAAATAGGTGTGAAGTGCCCCATATGGTCAAACAGGCTATCAACTGAGTGGGAAACAAATTAAATAAATAGTCACCGTGTTTAAAACATTTGCATCTCTCTCTCTCTCGCTTCGTGGCTATCTTTCTATTTTAATGCTTTTCCAAAATAAGCCAACATTGCAAGTTCAACGATCGAACCGACAAAACCAGGACCTAGTTGAAAGCACAAAAGTGGTATTGCTCCCCAAGTCCAGCCCCAAAAGGGGGTCTGGGAGGGAGCGTGTTTGTGGGGGGGAATGGAAGCCTGGCAGGAAACTGTGTCCAGTTCAGTTCCTGGATGGGCACCGGTGCTGTCCTGGACCAGCAGATTCCCCCTCAACCTCACTTCTCTGAAGACGAGCAACTTGGCCCATCTTCCTGGGATGCAGATAAGGTGGTCATCACAGTAGGGGCCCAGAAGCAATTCTTTTTTTAAAAAAAATAATAATATATTTTATTAGGGATTTCAATATAACAATTTATCAAAAATACATCATCCACATTCCCCCCCCATTTCCCCCCTCCCCCCAAAAAAGAAAAAAAACCCTCCCCCACCCCAGACTTCCCTCAGCTTTTCTCTCTGGTTTCTCAGCACATGTTATTCTCTGCATGTTATAAAATTGTAAAGATCCTCAATTTATCTATCTGTATGTATAAAAAAAATTATGAATGTTTATTCAAACCCTGCCAAAGAGTCCAGTTCATTTTGTTGTTTCTTTAAATATTTCGTAAAAGGTTCCCATTCTTCTTTAAAGTCACAGTCATCCTTGTCACGTAGTTTATGTGTCAATTCCGCCAATTCCGCACAGTCCATCAATTTCTCTTGCCACAGTTCTTTAGTCAGGATTTCCTGGCCCAGAAGGCATTCTTGTCCTCTCCTGTGATCGACTGGGGGAGATGGAGGGTTTTTTCCACCTACTCCATCCTGCAGTGCTAGGTAGGTGCACTTAGCAGCGGAAGTGGGATAATTACGCTGATATTTGGTGACTTAGGGACACCCCTAAGAAATTCCTGCATGGTAGGCTTACCCTACCACAACGAGCTCAGGAGCCTGATAGAGGATTTGAATATTTCCCTTGGTCTTTTCCTTGCGCGGTTCATAAGTTCCTAGAGTTACAGTTAATAAAGTGGGCTTAGATAGATCCCATACCTTGCGTCTTGCCTCTTACAATCCGGCCTCCTAATGCAATTTACTCCTATCCACAGAAACAGCTAGAGTCTGGCAAAGGATCTAAGGATCAGAAAGCACTTGTTGAATTTACTGGTGGGTCAGAAATCAAGTTGGAATCTTTTGGCTGTGGACAGAAGGCTTCTTTTTAAAAAGGAACTAGGAACTCTCTAGAATCATAGAATCATAGAGTTGGAATAGACCACAAGGGCCATCGAGTCCAACCCCCTGCCAAGCAGGAAACACCATCAGAGCACTCCTGACATATGGTTGTCAAGCCTCTGCTTAAAGACCTCCAAAGAAGGAGACTCTATTCTAATTCCATCACACCCTATTTCTTTAAGATCACAAAGCAACTGGGAAACATTAAAAATTTTACTGACCACAAATGAAAGTAGGTAGATAGGTAGATTTGCAAAACACCATTACAGCCTTTCTGTCAAAGAGTGTCCAAACATTCTGAGTCCATTCATCCCCATGCCCCTATTTTATAATCAAAGATCTGGAGATGATTCTGCTATCTAATCCACACACACCCTTGTGGAATATTCTGCACATTAGCCCTTCTGGAGATTAACCTGTATTATCCACATTAAAGTGTGCCACAAGCAGACAGCAGAAGCCGGCAAAGACAGTTCTTGCTCTGATTCAGGTATTATTCATGCAGGGCTTAGGGTGAATATTATTCTTTAATTACTGTAGGTTTTTTGTGTGTTTTTTTAAGTAGCCCATCAATGCAACTAAAATCCACTATTATTCTACTCATTTTATAGGTGGGAAATTCTGACTGCAAGGATCACAACAGCCCTGCAGAATAGACCAGTGTTGTTATGCCCTTATTGCTGTGTTAGGGGAGGTTGTCCTGAGAAACAGATTGATTGATTGAGTGATTGATTGATTTTCTGCACTGCCCTTCACTCGAGGAACACAAGGTGGATGACAATATAGAAACACAAAAATATATAATCCATGTCCATTGATTGTTGAATTAGCCAAAGTCCTGGGAGAAGAGGAATGTTTTTGCCTGGTGAGTAGTGTTTAACAGCTCATGCAGTGAGCGGTTATTATTATTATTATTATTATTATTATTATTATTATTAGTGCAGTTGAGGGAGTTCAGTAGTAGAGCATCGGCTTTGCTTGCAGAATGTCGCACTTCAGTATCTCCAAGAAATGCTGGGAATGTCTCCTGCCAGAAACCCTAGAGCAGTGTTTCCCAACCTTGGGCCTCCAGCTGTTTTCGAACTACAATTCCCATCATCCCTGACCACTGGTCTTGCTAGCTGAGGATTATGGGAGTTGTAGTCCACAAACAGCTGGAGGCCCAAGGATGGGAAATGCTGCCCTAGAGAACTGCTTCCAGCCAGTGTCAAAGGTGCTGTCCAGAGCTAGATAGACCAATGGTCTGATTCTGCATAAGGTAGCTTCTTAGGTTTCTAATTTGGTTGTAGCAGTGGTCTGACAGTGCAGAGGAAAGCCTTCTTGGGGGTAGGGGTAAGATTGCAACAGCAGACTGAAGTGGAAGTGTTAATCACCCCTTCCCCTAGTGATACCTCCATAACTAACTTTGCAAATTTGCAAAGCCACCCTGTGTATATCTTGAACCTCCATGCTGTACCCACATCTAGTCACTTTCTGTCGATGGCAGGTTTGGTTTCTCACCCACAAAGCACACCTCAAAGCTCAACGGAGGTCAGACTCTTTCTTACCCACAAATCAAGGACTCGGTTGCATGCAGAAGCCCCATGTGCCATCATCTTGCATCCAGTCTCACAAACAGTGCGTTTTTCATTCGTTCCATCAAAGCATCACCAAGCCAGACCAAACTAACTCTTCAACTAAGCAGACTTGCACTCTAGCCTTGCTATGCCTAAAGTCAGCTTTCGTTCTGCCAGAGATATTCAGGCACGCGTGAGGTTACAACTATAGAGGCTGCGTATCGTGCGAATGCCTATTTTGAACTTTTGCTATTAACAACTGTATACCTTCAGGTATACAGGGCTAAGGCTGTTCAGGGCTTTAAAAGTCAGCAACCAATGTTTTGAATTGCGCTTGGAAATGTACTGGGAGCCAATGTAAGTTTTCCAGGACGGGTGTTATATGGTCCTTTGATTTTCGCACTTCTCCGAATTTTGCAGTGCAGTTCTCCCCCTGAGCAATGAGTACAAAAAATGCGTATATTAAAGTGTGCATGAAAATGTACATATTGGTGAAAATATTATAGACACACTTTATGAGATGTAATGTCCACAGTGAGGCTTACTTTCAGGGAAAGTGGGCATAGGGCTGCCACCTTTAACATCTACAATTGCCTTAATTTTTATTTTGCCTTTGAAGGTTCAGATACATGTTACAAGTAGAATTATCTTAGAAAACTCAACCGTCTGTTTCCTTCCTTTAAACCAGCCCTGAAACGAGTAACTTTGAGTGGGAAATTGGAATGCGTGTTGAGGGAGTGGGAGATTGCTTAACCTTCTCAGTGGTGGCACCTGCCCTGTGGAACGCCCTCCCACCCATCATACGACTTTCAAAATTAACAAATAGTTCACATAATATGCAAACTAAGCTGAGAAAGTTTAGTAAAACCCATACCTAGGTGTAGGTGCTGACAAAAAGGTGGCTTGTTGTTGTTTTTTTGCAGTTGGAACAAAGAATTATGCAGAATCAGCCAGGAGTCTTCCCTGACCCTACCTGGAAATCTGTTTGGGGATGCCAGGGATTGAATTTACAACCTTTCACATGCAAAGCATGTCCTCTACCAATGAACCATAGCCCTTCCCCAGTGCTGTCATGCTGTGAACTGGGCTGTGGTGGTGTCCTCATATTTCCAAGCAGCTTGCATGGAGGGTGCTATTACAGCCTTCTTGCCCAAAACCTGAGCCTGAACACCTCCTCAAAGTACCATAATAGTTTTTTGAACAGATGTGGTACAATCTTAAGATTAAGGTTGTTGATGTGTTTAATTCAGTATTTTCTTCTTAAATTGCTGCCTTGGGAAGAACTGGGGGATAGAAATGCACACTTGGTAGATCCCCGCTCATGAAACCCTAGCAAAGAATAGTTTTATTTCACTCTTCCCGTTGTTTCATTCTAAGGAGCTAACCCACATACAAGAGGCAGAGGGGAGATATAAAATCTCTCAGAGAGAGAGAGAGAGAGAGAGAGAGAGAAGAAAGGTGGAGGCAGGGTTGTTAGTCAACTAGACAAAGGTTCAGCTTCAGATGAGGAGATTCCTTGATCCCAAAATATGATAGTCATTCAAACCTCAGGCATACCACCAAACATTCCCACTATGTTTCCAAACACAATTCAAAGTGTTGGTGCTGACCTTTAAAGCCATAAACAGCTTCTACCCTGTATACCTGAAAGAGCATCTCCACCCACATTGTTCAGCCTGGACACTGGGATGCAGCTCTAAGGGTCTTCTGGAGGTTCCCTCACTGCGAGAAGTGAGGTTACAGGGAACCAGGCAAAGGGCCTTCTCAGTGGTGGCACCTGCCCTGTGGAACGCCCTCCCACCAGATGTCAAGGAAATAAACAACTATCTGACTTTTAGAAGACATCCGAATGCAGCTCTGTATAGGGTAGTTTTTAATGTTTACTGTGGCTTTGTAATTTATTAGACGCCACCCAGAGTGGCTGGGGCAACCCAGTTAGATGACAAGCATAACAACAACAACAACAACAACAACAACAACAACAGCAACAACATCATCAACAACAACAACAATTCTTCCTTGATCTTGAACATAAATCCAGATTACCCAACCTATCACATTAAACTTCAAAGCTATAGCTCAGTGCTTGTGCGGATAGTTTGTATGCAGAAGGTCTCAGATTTGGTCCCTCAACATCCTCAGGTTAAAGAAGAGTAGGTCATGGGAGAGATCTCTGCCAGAGACTCCGGAGAGATGCTGTTAGTCAGAGTTGACCATACTGGGCTACAGGGACAAATAGTCTGACACTGGGGTGCTTGAGGAAATCAATCTTGGAGATTCCGATATGTCCACACCACTCAGACTAATGGGCTGACTGGAACCCAGCTATCCTTTGGAGGAAGGACTTTGGGGGCGCTGCAGTGGCACCTGGTGCCCATTGAAACTGGTAGGGTGGAAGGCAGGGAGACCAACAGTAGGTGGAGCCAAAGCCAACTAATTCTACTTTTGTCCCCTCCCTGCTCAGTTCTACAGAGAGGTGGCACTGAGACTTAGGGAGGAGGAAAGTAACAGGCAGGACTATCCCATGGACTGCCCCCAATTTATATTTTATTAAATTCTTTTTAAAAAATCACATATACACTTCAATACATATTGAATTGTTCTTTTGTTTTATTGACTTCACACCTCATTTTCCATGGTGGTATTTTTTAAATGATTTCTCCCCCTTGGCTGCACCTTATCTTCTCTCTGATATCAAAACAACAGCACAATACGATGATCTTTCATTCCTTCTGTTGCCCATAGTTCCAATCCTGCTTGCAAATTTATCATACTACAATATTTCTTCAAATAACCAGAAAAATCCACAGGACCTGGGTTTTAAGTGGGAAAGCAGGTAGGGAGCTGGCTGGGAGCAGGCTGAGTTGGGTGGAGTAGTGCCCCATTCATCCAAATGGAGCAGCTTCCACTGGGGCTTTGGTTTCACATGCAGAAGGCTCTGAGTTCAATCCCCAGCAAATCTGGTAAGGCTGGAGGGACTCCTGCCCGAAACCTTGGAGAGCCCCTGCCAGTCAGTGCAGGCAGTATTGAGCTATATGGACCAGTGCTCTGACTTAGTATAAGGCAGCATCTTTTGTACGCGTTCCAACAGATTTTGTACTTCTCTGAACGAAACTTATCCATCCATTGCAGGGAGTTGGACTTGACGACCCTTGTTGTCTCTTACCAGCTCTACAATTTTATGATTCAGTGGAACTCTGGCTATCTTTGACATCTCAGAGTAGAAAGGATGAAACTATTATGAAACAGTTAAATAAGCAAAGCACTTCTGCTTAACACTACAGTATTAGGGACTGACACGGAAACACGCAACCCATTTATTGTACACCGGATCGCCGGCATGAAGTTAGCAACTTTCTGAAAGCAGCGCTTCTGCTTGCCACCGACAATTAGCCCCAATTTGCCAGTGGCCACATTATCGTTGCCCTATGGGGCGCGAGACCCTTTTTGCCGCTCATAACAGCAGGACGGTACACAGCCTCTTTATCTTTTCCCTATCGACCAAGAAATTGACATTTGCAACCACACTAGGTGCTAGATTGGTTACCGGGAGAAAAGAACAATATCGCATATTCTACTTTACAAGTGGAAATTTAACACTTTGCCGAGGATACAAAATGTTCAACAAGTATATTTAGGCGGAGGGAAAGCTGGGGGGAATTTGGTTCGGTTCACGTTTTAACACGAACCTGCCTAATTAGCACTTCTTAATATAAAATATGAAACACAGCCGTCCTTCTCAATTTGCCCTTCCCGGAATTTTCTGATGCAGTTCTCCAAAAAATAAAATAAAATGCATGCGTTTGAGGAAAGTGCATGTAAAAAAAGGATATACTAGTTAAGTAACATAAAATGCATTATTTTGGGGGAAATTGCTTGCAAAAAAATGCATTTATTAGGACAAAAAAAAAACATGCACAAAAATGGTGATGAATTTTCCTCAGTTCTTTAAATTTTAAAAAATTGCAGACTGATGAACCAGTAGAGTAAATTGGGGCAGGAGGAAAAGAAACTAAAAGAAAACAAAAATGACAGAATTGCCCCTACCTTAGCAGAGATAATGATCCCGGGGCCTAGAAAATCCTATTAAAGTTATGTCAAACAGCTTGGACAAAATCCCATCGAAATCAACAGCTTGAAATTGTCATCAGCTCACATCTTACAGTGAGATTATCTTGCTTTTTTTATTATCTTGCACTATTAATGTGCAAAATGGTTTGCAGTAAGAACATAAGAGCCCTGCTGGATCAGGCCCCGGGTCGATTTAGTCCAGCATTTCTGTTGCCAGAGGTGGCTATCCAGATCTTCTGCAATGCCCACAGAGCATGAGGCCAGCAGGCATTCCCTGTCATGTTAACATAGAATCTGATAGTCAGAGATCCCGTTAAGCACTCATGGCGGGAGGGGGGGACCCTTATTCATAGATGTATATATATCATCCATGAATCTTGCCTGGTCTCTTTTTAAAGCAATCTAAGCTAATGGTCATCACCGAGTCTGATGAAAACATTATGCAAGTATCTTCCTTGTTTCCTACATGAAATGGTTTGATTTGAATCTCTTGGAGTTTCACATTCTGGTTCTTGTTTTTTTCCAGTTCTCCAAATGCTGGGAAGCAGTTTTTGACAGGAGCACACATTTAAATATATATATTTAAAGCAAACACGCATCTAAATATGTTTGAGGGGAAATGCACATGCAGAGATGTTTTAAGAGGATTTTTATATATGCAAAAAAAACAACAACAACTCACAGATTAATATGGAAACAAGAACAGAATTATGGGCAAAAAGCTGTGAAACTGAAATGGATTGGAACTATCCTGATTCACTCACCCATCTTTAGCAATGTGCCTTCCTCACTTGAGAATGTGATAGGGCATTTTGGTCAAAGGCCAACAAACGAGTCTTTGGACTTGAACCAATCTCACAATTCTAAGGCAAACATTCTGCTCACTATACTAAAATGGTTCTGAAGTACACCCACTCATTAGAACTGTGGATCAGGCTGTCATCTAAATGCACACAGAAGCTTTACTACCCCCAGACAAACAAAATAGCCCCTGAGCTATTATTATCATTAGTAGTAATATTTATTAAAATTGCATACCACCCTATACCCATTTAGCTCAGGGTGGTTCACAACATAAAATCACAATATAAAAAAGAGAAAATAGAAAATGAAACCGAAACAACAACAACAACCCAAAAATCCCCCCTTATATGTCCTGAGAAACATCATCAAGGCCTATTTAGTGCCACATCCTGTTTTCCATAGCGACCAATGAGATGTATATGAAAAACCCAGAAGTGGGACATGAATTATGGTCCTACTCAATATGAGGCAAGCATCATTCTGTTAAGGACTGTGCAAGATTTCAGAATTAGAAGATTTCTGTCAAAGGAAGGATGGATCTTTTAATGCGTTTGCATCAACACAATCCAGGTTAAAAGAAGGGATGTAATATAGATCCTCAACAAAACTCAAATGTAAAGCAATGTAGCATTTCACAACACCACGAAGAGTGAAAACCACTTTTTAAAAAAGGACACCAATGACACATTGATGTATCTCGTGAAATTTAATACAAAGTACCCCTTTCAACAGAAGAATGGTGGTTGTATAAAGATTTGATGCTCGTGGTGGAAGGGGGGGGGAAACTGGATTAAAAAAAGCAAGGAGTATTTTGTCAAGTTTGTTATAATTATCAACAGTATCAACACCTGTCATCTTTAGTTCTGTGAAAACGAACCTGAAAGAATAATTTCACCAAATGGCTCGGACAAAATGATGAGCAGAACACATGGGTGTTGAGAGCCAAACTAAGACTACGACATTTGTGGAAATATGCTACTATTATTCTGGCAAAAGGACTATTACCTCTAGACACCCTGTGCATACAGTTGCTTCGTGGCATATAACCAGGGTGCAATATGGCTGGAATTGGGGAATGATTCGACAACGCTGTATTCCAAATACATTTTTTGGGCTGCTACAGAGGCATGTGCCCCGCTCCACATCTTGGTATACTGGGTCGCAAGAATTTTTTCCCTAATGGAAATTCATAAATTCGAGGTAGCATTTTGAGGTATGTGTGTCAGTATAATTGAGGAAATCCTGGGTCCAAGGCTGTCGCTTAATCCTTTCACCTTCCTCTTAAGAGACGTCATCCTTTAAGCAAAACGTATCCTAAGGTACAGCATTTATTGTGACTGTAACGGCAAGGATAGTGCCTGTCAGACGACGGATATCAGAAAGTTTCCTAGTTACAGAAGAGCGGTCCTGGAACAACGTGGAATGTTAAAAAAAAAAAAAGCTGATATAACGTTTATTTGTATTTGAGATGCCAGTTTATTTTTTTAAAAGGTCAGTGGAGACCTTTAACAAACTACCTCCAAGAGCAATGCAGACCTTTGCTACACAGTTTATCCCAAGTGAAAAACAAATCTAGATATATTTCTGAACATGGTTTAAACGGAGATTATTAATGTGACTCGCACTGATGTGATTTGCTAGCGCCCAGGGAATGATCCAGCCAAGTCTCATCGATTTCAACTTGAGGGAAGAGGGATTTTTTAAAAAAGAGAGAGGATGTGCTTAATTCACCCATTGAAATCAACTGGGCTTTGAAGTGTTTCATTTTGGCTGCATTCCGCCCCTAATATCAGGCATTGCAAGTGTTTTATAAAATACGTTTTCCGTGATATTTTTGGAGCCGGCCTTTGGTACGTAATAATTTGTGATGATCATGTCGGAATGCATTTTTAAAATAGAACAGGGTCGAAGCAAACAAGATGGTCTTCTTCCACGCAAGTTTTGCACCCGCGGCCTGCTTCTGTGGCCCTGCCAGCACAGACCACTCAAGGCACTACTGCAGCTACACAGATCTATCAGACCGGGATGCCAGCAATTTCTCCCCCTTGAGCAGGTGCAATGCCGATTTCCAAGGTGTAAAATTACCAGCCTCTGCTAACGCGGCAATGCCTTGCGTGTTTATAATTATTATACCCACTCCAATAAATGAGTTAACAAGAACGGTGGCCAAAGGACATGGTAGCCAGAAATGTCAAGCACACTAGAAAAACAAACAAACAGACAAAAACTGTCAACAAGTTTCACGACCAAATCCCAACAGATTAAGCTCTGATGTTTGTGGCAGTAGTGGGAGCTGGATTCACTTCTTCACGTCTTAATCTTCTGCTCCCCCCACCCACCCACCCACTGGAGAAACAACACTCCCGTATAATTTCCCTGTTTTAACACCACGATTCCTTGCTTTATGGACTTTCAGCACGTCCTTTGCAAAAGAAAAACTCGGCCGTTGACGTCTCGGAAACTGGGTCTTCCCTCCTGTCGGCTCCTCTGCGAACAAGTCTATTGTGCGATAAAGATACGCTGGTTTGAGCAAAACTTTTCAGCTGCAAAAGCTTATCCACCTACCAAAGGTCAGGCGTAAGAGGGCTGCCGAGGAGAGATGGCTATTCTCAGGAAGGGAAGGTACGGTATCTGCTCGCAAATAACCCCCTAGTGGTTGTCTTGGATTAGACAGTGCACGATATCCAGAGCAGAAGGGAGCCAGACAAAACGGATTTTGGAAAAGGCAGTTTCGAAAGAGGGATAATAATAAATAATAATAAAAATAATAAAGTGTGAGAGAGACAAAAATTGAATTCAATCCTGAACTGATCTCCTGCCTTTAGGAAGCAAATATCTCACTAGAAGGGCTGGTATCCAGCATCAGGCATTATATTTAAAATATCTAGCAGAAGTTCACAAAAACAAAAAGCACCCTGTTCAGTCTATTCCTTTGCTGCAGCTTGGTCCACAACCCACTTTATTTGGAGTGTTAGCAAAGCAGCTAATTTAGCCCATGTTAATTAAAGAGTACATTTGCAGACAGAAGGAAAGGGGGGGGGGGAGAGGATGAGTTTAACCAAGCTCCTCATCCCAATAATTGCTCCAAGCTGATTTCATTTACCATCGCTCTAAGATTATTATTATTTAAATGCATGCCAATTCATCCCTATTCTGAATGTCGGAAATACAGAAACATTTCCAAATGATATAAAACATTTTTGGGGTGTTTCAAGTATGTTTTCCCTGCCCCAAGATTCTGCTCCCCCCCCTAAACAAAATTGTTGGCAAGAGCAGAGAAACAGTGCAAACTATTTGAGAAGATTCTCCTAAAATTATCGCGTTATCAAAGCGTACAGTGTGTCAGGTGTTACCTGGATTCGGAATAGGGATTCCTGCTGAGCTTTACAATTATGATGACATTATTGCCCAAGAAATCGTAGTGTATTTGTGTGTGTCAGTAACACTGACGCTACTTAACTAAATGGTAGGTGAAGATATTTGCTTTGCAATAAGATTTAAAACAACTAAGGTGATGAATTGCCCAAAGTGATACTGTTCTGTCATTTGTTCACTTTATCATCTGTTTGAGATACACACACACCACTATGCACACTTGCCAGCTAAATAAATGCACCCTGATCCAAAGCAAAATATGGATTTCCGAAGGAGCCAAGAGAAACTTATTCAATCCCTATCAAAAAGCACCATGGCTAAAACAACAAGACAGGTTGTCACATTTTTAATAAGGCTCCGACACAGATATTGCTGCTAGTTAGAAGCTCTCTAAGACGCTGTAAATACCTCATGCATTCATTATGCTTAATGTCTCTGGACAAGAGGGAAAAGAAGAAACAAGGTTTTTTTTTGGGGGGTGGCTCTTCAAAGTAGCAGGCACACACACACACACTGTCCTCACAAGCAAACATTTTAAAGTGGCATGGCTTGATTGCAGGACAGCAGGAGGGGGCAGCAGACTGGCCACCCACCCCTCTCCCTGTCACTTCTCAGATTAACCCCTCCAGTGCCAATGGCAAACCAGCCGGCCCGAAATCTGGCCAACTTAAATCCTGCGTTTGGCTCGAGCCAGAAGCTCAAGGCTCCTTCCGTGGAATTAGTCACTTCTCCGCTCCCTCAGAAAATAGCGTCCAGCCCTGCCTCACCATTCTAGCAGTAGAGAGAGGTACGAATCTATTGAATTGTTCGTTGAAATCTACAGGCTACAAAATAAAGGCAGCAGCAGCAGCAGCAGCAACAACAACCCTCAGATAAGTTATAGCCAGCATGTTTCCTAGAGATCTAAAGGGGAAAAAAGAAGAGGAGAAACCACCCAAGTGTGCAAAATCACTTCGAAAATAAGTGCCAAAAGAACACACTGAAAACACATTATTCCTTCTGCTTTCATGCAGAGAGACGTCAGCGGGCCAGATTTTGTTTGGACAAAATGGATGTTTGTGGTTATTCCCAGGCCATGGGTACAAATCAGGGAAATACATGGAGAGGTGGGAACATGGAGATGAAATGACACCATGTGCCAAGTACCAGTACCACCACACAGTTTGGTTTCTGAAGGGGAGCAAGTGTGGGGGGGAGCCCGGTCGTACATTCATTCTGGAAGGGCATTGTGGAATACCATTCTGACCCATCCCAGTGACGGAAGGCTGTCAGTTTTTCCACTTTCGGAAAAAACAAAACCAAAACAGGAGGCAAGCGTGGGGCAGTGCATCCCTTCTGGGAAACTTTAGCTAAGACAAAAACTGCCATATAGGCAGGGAAAGGATTTGTCATTTAGTGGCACCGAAGGAACACTAAAACAAATTCAGCAAGGGACAAAGATGACAAGAAAAACACAATTCACAAATATATTACTGCCCCATAGACTACTTAAAAAAACAAAACACCACCTTGAACTTTCCTTGTCAGCTGCTGATTTAGGATCCCCCCCCCCGTAATTATTATTATTATTTTAGAGCAAGTAAGCCAATAAATTATTTTGCATGAAGCATCCCTTCCTTTCCTCCCTCCCCTGTTCTTTATCAAGAGCACAACCCATCCTTCACTTTGAAGACTCGTGGGTCCATGTGCCCATCTCTGTCTTCCGATGCCTATTCTTTGGGTCTACAGAGAAATCATGACAACATGCGCCAGTTACTTTAGGTTTGAAAAAAGCATCCCACACACCACAAACGTTGTCAAGCAGCCCCTTTTGTTTTTCCACTGACAAGGTTTTTATGAAGACATTCAGCGTTTATGCCAGGCGTTTCTGAGCTCTTAATTGTTCTTGTAAAATTTCACAGCAACGTCCCTAATGCTGAAGTTACAAGTCCCTCCCATCAATTGCTTGAGTAAGGCAAAACTTCACCTGGACTTGCCTTTTTGTAGCTAACATAGGCTGTGTCTCTATTTTGAAAAAAGCAAGAAAATTAAATCTTGGTGGTGTATATTTTATTTATTTAACGCACACCCTAGAATAAAATTGGGCAGTCACATCAAAACCCACCACTCAGTAATTCCAGAGAAACAGAAAGCTTGTTCTAGCTGGAACCTCTCAGAACCTTTTGCACTCGACATTTCAGCTGTCTGGAGTGCCTTTCAAAGTTTTGGTAGAACCCCTTCTCGATTTAAAAACAACATGAACAACAAAAGGGACGAACAGTCTCTCTGTGTGCTTGCTAAACCTGCCCTGAGTTTGGATCAGCAAACAGCTAATTCACCAATGAGGATAATATGGTCACAGATTCATCCCAGTCTTTTCTCGAGGATGCAATATAGACACTTTTCTTTCTAGGCTTCTGTGTTACCAAAGTTAAGGGCAAGGGGAGGGGGAGGAAGCAAGCAAAGCAAAAGAGAAACTGGATCATCTCCCTTTCCATGAGAGACAACTGCCTCCCCACAAGATGTAAAGTGAAGTTATGGAAGTTTCAGAATAAATCAATGTGCTAGAAAGGCGAAAGGGGGGGGGTGCGGAATATCTCTTCCTTAGAAAAACTTGGTGACTGAGAAACTGGACTACCACCCAAAATGCCTGGATCATAAAATGAATGTCTCCTTGTAGCCCACCCCACGGCCTGTGCAGAACGGGCCTTGTAAGCATTAATAACAATGTAGTTCGGGTCTGACAGGTGAGAACACTGATTTCAGCAAAATGCGCAAACAACATTAGGCTCCGAGAGGGCCGTGTGTGTGTGTGTGTGTGTGTGGAGGATGGAGAGAGTGCAAGAACATCCTCTATCTACGCAACCCGAGTCTTCATGTGAATTGTGCATGTTGTGTTGTGAATAACTTCCACAACCTGTACAGATCTCCATGTGTGTGTAACTACAGTCAAACACAGAGAATGTAAACAAATGGTAATGATTAACAGAGATATTGGTTTGTATTACCAGCTAAAACCACAGATGGAAAATGGTAAATAAAAAGAATTGTATGGCAAGGTTTCATTCTCGTCCTCCCCCCCCCTCCATTTAACTATTTCTGTCTATATACCTTGATAGCTACATGTCTGTTAAGGCTAATAACATATGGATTATTTAACCAGTACTTCTCCCGCCTTCAAACAAGCAAACAAACAAAAATAAGAGTAAAACTCTGAACACACACCTCATCAGGGAGATGAAAAAGAAAGAGGGCAATCAACTCAAAAGTTGAGTTTCAAAATGAAAATGAAAGCGAGCTCTTTAAAGCAGGACATAGGAAGAGAGAACACACCGTTTATATCCCTGCCTTCTGCACCTATTCAGCTCAGAGGAAAAGTTACACAGAGATAGCAAAACAAAACAAAAACACTTTATATATTTGTAAGCATGTTGCTATGGACATGCCATGCAGAATAGCTTCAAACCTCTTGAGTTCTTCCCCTCCCCGGAAAAAAAAGAAACCAGTTTTTGCCAAGTTAACCTAGGATTTTTACTAAGATAAACAGTTAAGTTCTCGCAGGTATGTCCGTATCACAATATTATGAAATGGGGGAGGGGGGGAAATGTCAGCGATTTTAAACAAAGGAGAGAAATTAATTGGATCAAATAAAACCTTGGAAGGCATTCAGAAGTGCCAGCCCGAAGTGTTTTCTGTCAAGGGTTAGAGTTACGAAATACAGTAGTTTTCAGAACAACCACCCACCTTACTGATTTCAGTTGCTTTATACTGGTATATAAAGCTATATAGGTGCACACACATTGGTGTACACACAGATATGCATACGTGTATCTGTACACATACACCCCTAGCTAGTTTGTTCTCTGGCAATCTAGTATTCTTTGCACTCTGTGCTTGCAACTTCTCTGCCCTCTTAAGATGTTTGACGGATATTTTCCTCCCTGTGCCTTTTACTATCAAATTCAGCAATCTGAAAGCTGAACAGCTTGGCTTACCATATTTTTTTACCAGCTGGTCTATCACCTAGCTTGCATTACATAGTCAGATGCAACCAAATGTTTATGCAGAATGTAGCTTTCATGAACCGTGGGGAGGGGAAGCTGGGAAACGTGCGCTCTGACAATTTAAAGCCTTTTCATTTTTCTTTATAAAGACCCACTTAGAAATGCAAAGGCTTTGAGTCCCTTCTCGTAGCCAAACATGGGCTATTTACAAGCTCAAAATACAGGGGGGAAAGTGGGATGGGGATGTAGTCAAGAGTGGGAGGATCTTGGTTCTTCCCGAAGTACAGTGTACAAGTGGTTGAGAGTAATCTTCAAACATAGTTAGCCAAAGTCAAGATTTATGTGAACTGAACTGGGAGGAGAAGGAGACTTGGGATCTAGACCCCATGAACAGCTAGGATCTGAAGGACTTCTAAACTTTGGCAAGTGGGTGGTAGAAGTACAGGGGAAGAGGATGGCAAGGCAAACAGGTCATAAATCAAAAGAGCAGGTTTTGACACGCAGTCGAAAAGAGGTACTGATAAATTCAGAATGAACTGTTCCACTCCACTCTTTCCGCTTCCCAAACCCACTTTCTGTGTTTTAGTTTATTGTTTTGCTTGCTCAAGCTTGGGATGATGTTAACTTGCCTCCAAATAGTCACTCCTGTTAGATCACCCACCACTACCGACGGGAGGGGAGGGGAGTCATGTGCTTCCTAGAAACTTTTTTTTTTTATGGAAGGATCAAATTGAAAGTTTAAAGCCTCGCCAGTTCTTCCATTCATTCCAGGAAGCGCTCTCTCCAAAAAGGCAAGGAAGATTTAATTTCCCTCCCTTCCCTTTTAAATAAAGACCAAAAAAAAAAGTCTTCTAAGACATTGTTGCTTCTCATTATCTAGTAGATTAATTCAGAAGAGGGAGCCGGGAGCGGCGGGGTTGGGGGGGGGGGAGAACAGAAAGAGGGGCGGCGGCGGAGCAAAAGACAGAGATATACAGTCATGATGATGTTCATTCAAATCTCTAGCAGGGAGCTAAACAAAATCCGAAAGGCATCGCTGTCGAAGTAGGTTACAGGACTTTGGGTGATCCCTTTCAATCTAGTTCAGGAGATGGAAATGGTGCGCGGTTGGAGAAGAGAGAGAGAGGAAAAAAATAGCAAACAGCAAACATAGATCAGGAGTAATCTGACATTACTGCATGCTGGGAGCGAGATAAAGTGCATGGTTGTTTGTTTGTTTTACTACTCCGGATTTTTCTTTTTAAATATATATATATATATACATATATATTATTGACGCGCATACAGGGAAAGTTGCACTTTAACAACATTGGAAAGATCTCAAATCATCACCATAATATTTAAACGCGCGCACGCACACACACCCCGGCAGCGAATGCATGCAAAGCAGATATATTATAAATATATACAGACACACACACACTGATCTCCTGGACTCACCTTTCAAACTCCTGGGGTAAATCGGGGTCAGTGAGCATGCTGAAGGGGGAAATAAAAAAAGCACAATTTTTTTCCCCTTTGTCACAGTAGCCAGCTATGATCGCCTCCAACTGAACCTGTCAAGTGAATCCAAACCTCCTAAACCGATTGATTTTTCTCTCTCGCTCTCTCTCTCTCTCCCCTCTCTCTCGCTCTCTCTCTCTCTCGCTCGCTCTCCCTCTGTGAGCTAGGGACTCCTTGACCAGTCTCTTAAAGGGGTAGCGCACTTTAGCTGAAGGAGACAGCGTCGAGCAAGCTCCCCCCACCGCCGCGCCACATGGCTGGGGTCTGACAAGCAGGCAGCAGCCTCCGCCAACCTCAGGGGTGCCTGTCCGCTTTTGCCTTTATTGCCCCTCTCCTTGTCACAGCCCCCCGCCCCCCACCCCTTGCAAAGTCAGCTCCTTTCATCCTCTCCTCTTCTCCAATAGCCACACACACACACACGCAACCACTACTTGTCTGTGACACACACACACACACGCACGCACATCTGAAAGCTTCATGCAGGATCGTGCCAATTTCAAAACCAAAAATTTGTGCTCGCAAAATAAAATAGCAATCGCCACCTCCAGCCTCGATTTCCCCAATGTGCTCAGGACGGGGAAGGGGGGGAGCGTTACTGGGAATAGGGAGGTGTGGAATATGCACATTTGCAACACTTATTCTAGCAGAAATGCAGTTATAAATAGAAACGCACGTGTTACACACACACACACACATCCTAAGTAATTTTTTCCCCCAGTGTGGCCAAATTATGTTTTCCCTATCTTGATATGGACGGACACACACTTTGGATATCCCAAAATCTAATTCCGCCACTAAAGATCATTTCCCCCTCCCCATTCGCTTAATCTTTTAAGAGGGGAGAAATCAGTTGCAAAAGTCCTTCTCGCTGTTTCTCTTTCCCTGTGAGCATCTCTGTTGCACAACAACACACGCACAACACAACCACATACTGAATGAGTCCTTAGCAAATTTCTGCTAGTCGGAGGGAGAGGATCAGTACCTGTATAGCATGTAGAAATTTTTTATATTCAATATGTGTCTTAATTTATAGGTCCACGTAGCTGTTAGTTAGCACAGGCAGGCAGTGAACATGTGAGTGTGCGTTTGCACCATTATTATTATTATTATTATTATTATTATTATTACAGTTGTACCTCGGGTTAAGAACTTAATTGGTTCTGGAGGTCTGTTCTTAACCTGAAACTGTTCTTAACCTGAAGCACCACTTTAGCTAATGGAGCCTCGTGCTGCCGCTGCACCGCCGGAGCACGATTTCTGTTCTCATCTTGAAGCAAAGTTCTTAACCTGAAGCACTGCCAGATTCTGTTGACCAGAATTATCTAATAGGCAAGCCTGACACCCATCACTCTGCCCTTTGTAGAGAGAAAGATCTGCCAAGGGGAGGGAGGCAAGCTAGGGGGGAGATCAGTGGCCAAAAAGAAACTTAAACAAGGGCTGCTGGCTTAATACAGAAAAGCACTTAGCAACTCATTGAGAGGAGTTAGAAGAAAGGGAGGGAGGAAAGGAGAAAGAGAGGGAGAAAGGGGAAGAAAAAAAAACCTCTGAACACCTAAGGACAATCTTCAATATTTCCAAAGGGTTTGTGTACATGGTGTGTGTGTGTGTTTGTGTGTGTGTGATATCCTATATGTATAATTTTCTCACCTCTTCTTCAATTTTTTTTTTAAATAAAAAGTCTCTGTGCAAGGGGAAGGGGAAGGGGAAGAAAGAAAAAAAACACCCTACACAACAATCAAGCATTGTTCTGGAGAAAGAAAAGCAACTTTGACAGATTGAAATATACCAGAGGCCCCTTCAAGGAAACCTGTAAACAACTTGTCATTCACTCTGTCGGTTTCACTGCCTTGCCCACAAAGTGCGAGGAAGCAGCCTGGCAACACCACCGCCATCACCACAAACTATGGGGTTGGGGGTTGGGGGGTGAGAGGATAATCCATAGTGCCCCCCCTCCCCAGATCACTTAAAAAAAAGAAGAAGGTTTAACTCAGTTCAAAAACACACACAAAAAAGCCCTTGGCTTTATGGAATAGGAGGAGAGACTGCGCCACAAGGGACAGAAAGCCACATATGGTGCAATGTTTGTGTGTGTAAAACCTGATTGAGCCAGCCACACAACCACAAACACACGCAACCACCATTTTCCAGGTCTACCCAGTTTTCCTGGCTTGCCCTCTCTTTTGACTGTGGATCTTTCCCACGCATTTCATTCTGCTTCCAACCTTGGCTAAGGCAGCCTTGGCACAACCTGAGCAACAACTCCTATCATGCTGGCTGGGGCTGATGGGAGTTGTAGTCCAGCCCCACCCCATCCCCTCTAAAGAAGTGGTTCCCAAAATGAGTGATACCGCACCCTGGAGGGCAGTGGGATTACCTGGAGCAGGGAGAGAAGAGGGAGGCAGTATAAAGAGCTACCAGGCTTTGAAAAGCTGGTATCACTAGGTGAAGTTCACCATTTTCATTGAATTAGTTAAATGAAATACTGTATTTTTTGCTCTATAAGACTCACTTTTCCCCTCCTAAAAAGTAAGGGGAAATGTGTGTGCGTCTTATGGAGCGAATACAGGCTGCGCAGCTATCCCAGAAGCCAGAGCAGCAAGAGGGATTGCTGCTTTCACTGCAGAGTGATCCCTCTTGTTGTTCTGGCTTCTGAGATTCAGAATATTTGTTTTCTTGTTTTCCTCCTCCAAAAACTAGGTGCGTCTTGTGGTCTGGTGCGTCTTATAGAGCGAAAAATGCGGTAGTTTTTAAACTGGATTTTGAATAAATGTGAAATCAGCTGTTACTGTTCTAAATTTTATTGCATTACTTTCTTCCTTAGTGGGTCATGCAAACCACTATTCTGAGCAATGCTTTTCATAGGGTAATGATAATAATAATAATGTATTACTTGTAGCCCACCCATCTGTCTGGGTTGTCCCAAGCACTCTGGGTGGCTTCCAACAAAAATACAAGCAAAACAAAGAAGCATCATACATTAAAAGCTTCCCGAAATGGGGCTGCCTTCAGATGTCTACGAAAGGTTTTATAATTGGTTTTCTCCTTGACATCTGACGGGAGGGTGTTCCACAATGCAGGTGCCACTACCGAGAAGACCCTCTGCCTGGTTCCCTGTAACTTAACTTCCCACAGTGGGGGAACCGCCAGAAGACCCTCGGAGCTGGATCTCAATATCCGGGCTGATCAATGTGGGGTGCAAATGCTGCTTTAGGGATGAGTTTGTGCAACCAAGGCAGAAAAGTTTGGTAGGCTACCAGGCTGAGGAATGCTGGGTTAAAATAACACTACATCCTCCAACATTTCTCTGATGAAAATAGGGATGCCCTAAGGAAAAGCAGGGCAGTCCAGGATTAAATCAGAAACCGGGATGGCTTCTGTAAATCCAGGACTGTTCCTGGAAAATAGGGATGCTTGGAGGGTCTGTAACATAGTAGTTGCAATGGTACTACTTAGCACCTTCTGGCTTCTGCAGGTACTTTCAATTATTTCATAACAATCAGGCAGACTAGGAAGAGGTGGTGAAACTTTTTCAGTCTGCAACACATTAATTTACTCACAGTTCTCTTTCTATCCCATACCCTCCAAATACCCCTATTTGCCTGGGGCATTCTTGGAATTGCAGAAACCACCCCGGCTTCTGATTTGATCCCAGAATGTCCCAGGGATGAGCAGGCACTGATGCCATTCTCTCTCACAATTCAGCTGACTCCCTCCAGAGCTGGGTGGTACACAAAGCTCTGTCCTCCACCACTTCACCACCTGCACGCCAGCGTTGGCCACCTGAGGGAGTTGCTTCACTCTGTCTAAAGGTAGGGCTGCCCCCAAATGCAACACGTTTGTGTGTACCTTTCAGATACACACACACACACACACACCAGTCCATGCCACAGTGAGTTTTAGCACATCAGCGACAAACAACCACAACCAGGTGAGACACAGGGAGAGAATGAAGATGCCTGCAGCTACTGGGATGGTCCAACACAAGAAACTACGTTGCATTGCTCACCCTCAACAGCAAGAGGAAGAGAGGAGTGAAGTGTGTGCAGGGAAGCCTTCGACTGTCAGCCAAGCAGATGTGCTTGGTTAGATTTTCTGGGGAGGCTTCCATTAGGAAATCCCTGTTTAGTATGGAGACTATTCTGCAAATTGCCTAGACAACAGATATGTACCATAGCAAGAAAAACACTTAGAATCATAGAACTGTAGAATTGAGGATCAGTTCCTAGTCCAATGCAGGAATATGCAGCTATCCCATATGGGAATCGAACCTGCAACCTTGGCGTTATCAGCACCATGCTCTAACCAACCAAGCTATCCAGACTATCATTTAAGGCTATCCTTTGCCTTAAAAAAAAGGGGAAAACGGTTCTGGATTCTTTATATCACTATCCTCTATTTCTTTTCCACAATAACTCACTTCCTTCCTCCTCCTTTCCCCCAGTTTCCTGCAGTTGGGCCCTAGACATAATAGGATCTCAGTCTCTTGACCCTATCACCACTTGATCATGTCCGTTCCTGTACACACACCCTCTCCCTGACACTCACAGGCAGGCAGTATGCTTACATTACATATACATGTTAAAATGCACAGGCGTTTGTAGGGTGGATATGCACCCTACTTTACAGAGAACAGTCCTCTGCTTGAAGGCACTCTCTAAGAAGATAGGAAGGCCCTGCTGGATCAGGCCAATGGGCCCATCCAGTCCAGGAACCCCTTCTCAAAGTGGCCAACCAGTGCCTCTGGGAAGACTGCAAGCAAGACCTGACTGCAACAGTGTTTTCCCCCACCTGTGATTCCCAACCAGTGGCGTAGCGTGGGTTGTCAGCACCTGGGGCAAGGCAAGTAATTTGCCCCCCCCCCGCTGCACTGCCCCTCCCCCAGATAGTCCCTCGCTCTCTCTCCGCACCGCACCGCACGCCTGGCACCCTCCCCTCCACAGTGGGTGGCGACCCGGCGGCTCGGATCGGATTCGCACAGCCAGCACTGCAGTGAGAGAGAGTGAGCCAGGTAGGGGCAGAGAGCTGCGAGTGCAAGCGCCCCCCCCCCCAGATGTTGCGGCCGGTGCGGCCGGCCCCCCCTGCACCCCCCACGCTACGCCACTGTTCCCAACAACTGGTATTCAGAAGCACATTGCTTCCAACAGTGCAGATAGAACATTGCCATCGGGACCTGTGTCTATTGCTGTCTGAAGGGCTGTGAAGTCAAGATAAAGGACCCTAAGAAGGGGAAAGCAGCAGGGAACTTGGAAATGCCCATCAACAGGGAAGAAGCTCACCTGGTGCCAGCCTTTCCTTACTGGGCGAAGGTGAACTTAACACATAGGAGATATTTCTAAATTTGCATCTAGGCCTATAAATTAAAATACGCAAGTTTAATGAAGTTCTGTGCCATTCTTCGTTGGAAAAGCATTCCCTTGTCAACATTTTTATGCCTATTGAAATTTAAGCAGATTTTTAAAAAACAACAACTTGGGCTAATGGTTATTTTGAACACCACTGTTCTTAGCTGCCTTGAACACCATGGAGTGGAGAGGTGGATTATAAATTTAACCAGCAAACAGCAGCAACAACAAAAACACTATTTGGTGTTATTTCATGCATTCAGAGTTGATTATTGTAAATATAGGCAATTCCAGAAGTCCAATCCCAATTTCTATTTATTTTATTTTAGTGATTTTTCTATATTCCCCTATCATAAAATATCAGCGTCTGTTTAGCATCAAAACACAAAATGTGTTTTAAAATAAAATAAATATGAGAATACATGTGGGGGGAAATGTAATGCAAGGATGCAAACACCCACTCAAACATAGCAGGAAAAACCTGCAATGATCAGAGATGGGTGTGGAGACTTGCACAATTAACCAGAGGCCTGTTCAAGTATCAGGGGCATGGAGAAAATCAGATAATCATGTCCATACCCATAGTCCTAACCTTCTCTATAAAGGTAAAGACCCCTGACCGTTAGGTCCAGTCGCGAACAACTCTGGGGTTGCTCGCTCATCTCGCTCTATAGGCTGAGGGTGTCGGCGTTTGTCCGCAGACAGCTGGTCATGTGGCCAGAATGACTAAGCCACTTCTGGAGAACCAAAGCAGCGCATGGAAACACCCACAGGAGCAGTACCTACTGGTATTTATCAACCTGCACTTTGATGTGCTTTTGAACAGCTAGGTTGGCAGGAGCAGGGACCGAGCAACGGGAGCTCACCCTGTCGTGGGAATTCGAACTGCTGACCTTCTGATCGGCAAGCCCTAGACTCTGTGGTTTAGACCACAGCGCCACCCGCGTCCCAACCTTCTCTATACATTGATCTAAATGTTTGAAGAGAGCCTATGTGCATATGAGTTGCACATGTCACCAAGGAGTATGAATCCATGCATATACAGGTTCTGTTTGGACCTTCAGAACAGCACATGAACTTCAGGTGAAGAAAGGACAGGTATGATTGCCCCTCATATTTGGTTTCCAAATATTTATTATTTATTTATTGCTCATATACCCCACCTTTTCCTCCAAGGAGCTCAAGGTGGCGTATGTGGCTTCCCCCAATCCTTATTAGTTCTTTGTTGGGTTTGTGGGGCTGATGGGAGTTGGGACTCCTGGAAGGCATTACTCTGGGAAAGGCTGGACTGGAATATTTGGACTTATTTTTGGTGCAGACTGAGATACATCTTCAAACAACTTTGCTCATAAAATGAGGCATGTCCAGTGGATCAAAAGAATGAAACCACAGTTATTAAAATATGGTGTGTGCACGCGCTTTGATTTGCAGAACAAAATAAATCATTAAGTGGTCTGCCTAGACCCCCACCAATTTTCAAGTGGTCCACAAAAGAGAAAAGAAACATCCAGCAGTCTCTGCTCCAGGATTCTTGTTTTATTGAGTAAAGCAGATGCGGATTGCTTCTGATTGAGGGGAAGAGTGGTGGACTGGGTGGGGGCAGGAGACAAGAATTGCTTAAATTGGGGAAACCCAGCCAGATGGGCGGGGTACAAATAATAAATTATTGTTATTATTATTATTAAACCTTTCCTTGTCATTCATTTCCCCCATTCAAAATGCTCCCCCAACCACATTACTCCCTTTGAAGTCTCTTAGTTTAGGAAGGCTGATCACCGAAGAATTGATGCTTTTGAATTATGGTGCTGGAGGAGACTCTTGAGAGTCCCATGGACTGCAAGAAGATCAAACCTATCCATTCTGAAGGAAATCAGCCCTGAGTGCTCACTGGAAGGACAGATCCTGAAGCTGAGGCTCCAATACTTTGGCCACCTCATGAGAAGAGAAGACTCCCTGGAAAAGACCCAGATGTTGGGAAAGATGGAGAGCACAAGGAGAAGGGGACGGCAGAGGATGAGATGGTTGGATAGTGTTCTCAAACCTACCAGCATGAGTTGGACCAAACTGTGGGAGGCAGTGGAAGACAGGAGTGCCTGGCGTGTTCTGGTCCATGGGGTCACAAAGAGTCGGACACAACTAAACGACTAAACAACAATGACAACAAGTTTAGGAAGGAAAGTGAGAAAGGGGAGACATGATAGAGGTGTATCAAATTTTGCATTCTGGGGTAAAAGTAAATAGGGAAAGGCCTTTGGGGTCGTGAAGTGAAGTTTAATAGAGAGAGATAGTGAGGGAAGGCAAAGCATAGCCATCATGGCTAGTATCTTTATTGCTAAATCCTCTTTTGAAGTTGGTGGCCACAACTGTATCCAGTGGGAGTGAGTTCCACAGTTTCAGTATGCACTACATGGAGATGTGTTTTATTAAAAAAAATCTGTCCTGAATCTTCCAATGTTCAGCCAACCAGCCAAAGCAGACAAGAAACAACATATAAGAGCCAAAGAAAAATAATTTCAGTGAGCATTTAACTGTGTAATCCTTTGTATTGCTAAAGAGAATGAAGTCTCACCCTCTTCACTGACATTTACTCCAAGGTAAAGGTACATAGCATGACAGCCTAAAATTCCCAGGGTGGAGAAGTAGAAGCTTGTTTGGTCTTTTATACTATAGCGGAGGGTGCTATTCTATGAACATTTACTTGGGATTAAAGACTACAAAACTCAATATTACTATGCATGAAGATCTGTCTGCAAACATAAAGAGATAAACGTAATGTTAGTATTAGCAAAAGTTTTCATTTCAAATAGCTGTGGGGGCAGCAGCTAGAGAGAATAGCAACGTACCAAGAAGGAATGAGCTACTGAATCAATTATGGGCGAGAACTGATGTATCCTTGATTCAGATACTTACACAGAAAGTATATGAAGTTGCCTTATGCCGTCAGATCATTGGCCCATCCAGCTCAGTATTTTGGGTGTGGAGCTGAATGCCCTCATGATCTACCTTCTAAGAAGCCACACGTTGGTGGTGCACAGGGCTGAACAATGGCCATGACCCTTACCTAGTACGCTAGGCTAAATGCCAGCCAGAGGTTTCCACCATGCACCCATACATAAAAACCTGTACATCCAGGCAAGCAAGGGGCTTTACCACAGTTCAAGGACACCTACCAGCCAGGTGTCCTGGCTGGTATAGAGTGTTTGCCTGGGGATAGAGGGTGTGAATGGAGAGCATGATGTGTAGCTGGGGAGAGTCTAGAGAACCAGACAGAGAGGTTGGGGTGTGTGTTTGGCCCTAGCTCCCTCACTTAAGAGTCATAGAACTGCAAAGCTAGAAGCCCTGCAAAGCAGGAATCACAAATAAAGAATCCTTGGCAGATAGCTGTCCAAACACTGTTTAAAACCCCCCAATGAAGGAGAGTCCACCACCTTCCAATCTAATTGTCCACCCTGGTCTACTCTTGACTTTCCAGGATGAGAGCCTTCTAATGCAGGAATGTCAACTAAAGCATCCAAGACAGATGGCCATAGAACCCCTGCTTAGAAACCTTGAGCGATTCTCCTTCCAGCAGAGGTTGGGTGGCCATCTGTCATGGATGTTTTAGCTGAGATTCCTGTATTGCAAGGGGTTGGACTAAAAGACCCTCAGAGCCCCTTCCGACTCTACGATTCTACGATTCTATAAATGACGAGAATGGAACCTGGAGCCCTACAAATGCAAAGCATGTAGCCTATCTTTGAGACACAGCCCTTCACCGTCGCTGCCCTTGACTCCCTCACCCCACCAGAGAGGAAGTCGATGTTGACAACTCTGGTGAACTCTTAAGAAGGTGGGGAGCCTCTTACTCCACCCTCCCTCAATAATAATAATAATAATAATAATAATAATAATAATAATAATAATTTATACCCCACCCTCCCCAGCCAGAGCCGGGCTCAAGGCAGCTAACACCAATAAAATCACAGTAAAAACATAATAGGGGGAAAAGAGAGGGGGGGACCCAATTTAAAATACAGGTTAAAATGCAATTTAAAATACAGCCTCATTTTAAAATAGCCGATAAATCAAGACCATAAGGGGAGGGAAACCATAAGGGGTCAGACCGAGTCCAAAGCAAAGGCCGGGCGGAACAGCTCTGTCTTGCAAGCCCTGCGGAAAAATGTCAAGTCCCGCAGGGCTCTAGTCTCTTGTGACAGAGCTTTCCAGCACGTCGGGGCCAGTGCTGAAAAGGCCCTGGCCCTAGTTGAAACCAATCTAACCTCCTTGAGGCTCCGGACCACCAAAGTGTTGTTATTTATGGACCTTAAGGTCCTCCGCGGGGCATACCAGGAGAGGCGGTCCCGTAGGTATGTAAGTCCTGGGCCGCAGGTGAACCATACTGCATGCAGTCCCCTGTTTTATTCAGCAGCAGCAACACTGTGTGGTGATCTGCCTCAGCCTCCTGGACTCTCCCCACCCACTTACTCACCCAGGCCTGTAGCTGCACCCTCCAGCAAAACCCTGTTGCTTCTGCTTGCATCTGTTTCTCCCCAGATCAAGGCAAACACGCTGGCAGTGACTTACGATGTTATTTTAAGAGACGTGAGGGTGCAGTAACTTTGGTAATCAGTGGCCCTTATTTGTATTCTTTTGGAATGCTAAATATAAACACTCTAATCCAGCACGGGGGCATATTTCCGCAGGCAATTCCCTAGCCCAGCCGAAAGAGGAATCGTGTGCGAAAATGGGTGCTATACATGGGGAGGGTGCTCGCCTAATCCAGCTAAGTACAGCCGCATCCACACAGCTCTCTTAAGAAAAGCCTGTGATAGCACCGTGCATCTGTCCTAGAGACTGCGTAGCGTGGGTCTGGGTTCCCCCAAATTCCCCATCAAAACAACTAACCTCTGAAACAGCTGGTTCTTCAGCCAGGCTATGTGCTTACAGCTCCAGCCACTGTACATGGTGGGAACACAGGGGTTAAAGAGTCTGTTTCTGTTGCTTTATCTATTTTCTGAGCTGCAATATTGGTATCTTATGTAGAGAGGCAGCAGTGCAGCACATACCCCCATTAGGAGTGGCTCACCTGTCCTCCCCAGATGTTGCTGAACTCTAATTCCCATCAGTCCCAGCCAGCATGGCCAGTGGTCAGGAATTATGGCAACAGTCACCCAGAAACACCTGGAGGGCCACAGGTTAGCAACTCCTGCTTTACACAATCCTTGCACTTTACTTATTTTAAATATTTTAATAGATTTTTTTGAAATAAAATACAATGAGAATGAGACTAATCAACAAAACAAGAATGATTTTTTTAAATCCCCCAAAAAATAAAAAGGAAGAGGGGAAAAGAGAGAGAAAAGGATAGAGAGAAATAACTGTAAAGCCCTTTATCATTTTTACAGTTGTCAAAAAGTGGGATTTCCCCCACTCCCATGGCTACACAGTGACAGTTTCACATCATCAAATCAGCTCTTGAGAACCTGCTAAGTTCTTCTGAACCTGGTTTGCTTGTGAACATCTTAAAAGCGATCAGTTGCTGCTGATTTTTTTTTTTGCCAGCTATTTTATTTCTGCACCTGAAGAAGTTTGCAAACAATGAAGCTTGTATTTTTAAGTGTTTTTTTAATTTAAAAAAACCCCAAAATAAATTGCCTGCAAACATTTTAATACAAATCATATGAATGTCCTTGATATGTTTATTTCAATTTACAATCAGTTATGATCTGCTTGTCAAATCTAAAGAGAGAAGAATGAAGTGCAATTAAAAGGGTAAAAGAAAAAAAAATAAGAAAGCTGCCCTCTACTGAGTCAACTCACTGGCCTGTCTAGCTTGGGTCAGTTCCAGGACCAATTCAAAGTACTCACAAAGCTCTAATTGACTTGGGTCTCAAAAATCTGAAAGACTGCCTTCTTCCCTACAGACCCTCTCAGGTGCTAGGACCAGCAGAGGGGATCCTCTTGGAATGATCAAAGAGAGATTTCCCTCCTTCCTTTTTGGGGGAAGAGATTTACAGCACTAGAAAGAACATCATTCCTAACTGATGATGGTCAATAGTATTGCCATGAAGGTCCCATGAAACGCTCTGTTGGGAAACAAGAGTTCTGCAAGTGGAACCCGTAACATAAGGCTGCGGTGCAGAGTGTTTCTGGGGCTTATGCCAGCCTGCCCAATTCCAGAACACTCTATGACATTACCCCTTCCCACCCTCAGTTTTTTCTTCCTTTTCCCTAGAATAAATACTCTGTGCCCTCTAAGCATGCTCAGTCCTCACTGTGCTGTTATTGCAGGGGAGGCGTGTCCAACTGTGGCATCTTCCACACATAAGGAGGAGGTAGGTTTTGGCTACATAAAGGATTTGTATGTGAGCCCAGTTAGGGACGCGGGTGGCAGTGTGGTCTAAACCACACAGCCTAGGGCTTGCCGATCAGAAGGTTGGTGGTTCGAATCCCCGCGACGGGGTGAGCTCCTGTTGTTTGGTCCTGCCCACCTAGCAGTTAGAAAGCACATCGAAGTGCAAGTAGAGAAGAAGAAGAAGAGTTCGGATTTGATATCCTGCTTTATCACTACCCGAAGGAGTCTCAAAGCGGCTAACATTCTCCTTTCCCCTCCTCCCCCACAACAAACACTCTGTGAGGTGAGTGAGGCTGAGAGACTTCAGAGAAGTGTGACTGGCCCAAGGTCACCCAGCAGCTGCATGTGGAGGAGCGGGGAATCAAACGCAGCTCACCAGATTACTAGTCTACCGCTCTTAACCACTACACCACACTGGCTGTTGTGGTGCAGCAGGCCCTGCGGTGAGTGCCACCCAGCAATTTGTCACTCCCTCAGTGGTGACACCCGGGGCATCCCGCCCCACCGCGCCCCCCTTCCTCCGCCCCTGGTCTGTGTCAGTTTGACCTAGACTTCTCCCATGAAAGACCCTCTGAAGAGCAGATCTGGGTGATATATATCTACACCACACTGGCTCAGTAGATAAATAGTGATAAGTAGGTACCGCTCTAGCGGGAAGGTAGACGGCGTTTCTGTGTGCTGCTCTGGTTTTGCCAGAAGCGGCTTAGTCATGCTGGCCACATGACCCGGAAAAACTGTCTGCGGACAAACACTGACTCCCTTGGCCTACAGAGCCAGATGAGTGCCACAACCGTAGAGTCGTCCGCAATTGGACCTAACGGTCAGGGGTACCTTTACCTCTTTATGAGCCCAGTTAACATTTTACACAGGTTTCATTTATGTCTTTTAAACTCAGCTACAGATATGCAACCCCCACCATCATGCCAAGTTTGTATCCTTTACAGGACTACAAGTAGGAAAAGTGAGAATGGGCTACATCTGATATATTTTCTCATGGGGATTTGTTGTGAGTAGCAAGGGCTCACTTTGGAAGCCTTGATACAGTTGGCTACAATACAGTTTAGATGGTATATTTAGGAACCTATTTTTTGTTCCAGGAAGTGGCATGCTGAGCTGTCATTTTCATTAATGGGAATTTAGTGCGTGTGTCAAGTTGAGATTTATTTTTTAAAAAAGTAATACAACTGATTTATACTTTGAAATATATAAATGTGAGGTGTTTATGCGGTGGTGAAGAAGCTGAATTGCAAAGAAACAAAACAAAACTAAACCCCCCCCCCAAAAAAACCCAGAAGTGGTAAAGAAAAGCATTATGCAATGTGTTGACTCTTAAAAAAAAAAATAGACTCCATCATTTTTAAATCCCAGTCTTCACTGTAATTGGTAACTTAAACAATGCCAGTATATATATGTATACTAATTAGGGCTAAGCAGAAATTGCACACTGTTCTCCGGGAATGTTTTCAGCACTTCTAAACACACACACACACACACACACACACAAAACAGCAAAAATATTTCATTCAATCGTATTGTCCTTTCCTGCTTCATTTGCCATCCATGATCCCACCCTGAAATCAATTCTGATTGTGTCCACAGGGTAGCACAGGGCTAGCCAATGAGGTGCTCACCAGATGATAAAGGTAAAGGTAAAGGACCCCTGACAGTTAAGTCCAGTTGTGAACAACTCTGGGGTTGCAGGGCTCATCTTGCTTTACTGGCCGAGGGAGCCGGCGTTTGTCTGCAGACAGTTTTTCCAGGTCATGTGGCCAGCATGACTAAGGCGCTTCTGGCGAAACCAGAGCAGCGCACAGAAGCGCCATTTACCTTCTCGCTGGAGCAGTACCTATTTATCTACTTGCACTTTGATGTGCTTTCGAACTGCTAGGTTAGCAGGAGCTGGGACTGAGCAACAGGAGCTCACCCCGTCACAGGGATTCAAACCACCAACCTTCCAACTGGCAAGCCCTAGGCTCAGTGGTTTAGACCACAGTGCCACCAGATGGTGTTGGACTACAATTCTCATCAGCCCCAGCCAGAGTGATCAACAGTCATGGATGATGGGAGTTGTAGTCCAATAACATCAAGAGCACACCATGCTAGATACCCCTTGCTGTAGTGACATCATCCAGTTCACTGAGTGAGGGCTGGGAGGAATTATGCACATGTCTAACTTAGGAAGCATTGCTTGCTCATGCTCACTCAACTGACTGTTTGTCCTCAGTGATACCATCACACTGGCCAATCGGATTACCAACGTGATGTGTTGTGACATCATCGAGTTCAGTGTGTGCTTACAGATTAGTTGAGATGATTCATGTGACCAATTCAACAGGAAGAAACTGTACATTGGAGAAGAAAAATGGCACCAAAGCATCATCAGGTGGGGGAGAAACAACACAGAATAGAACTGAGAGGGGAAAGGTGAACGCTCCCACAATCAAAGTGTTCTTCAGGAAAAATTTCCACCTACTTTGAAACCGCTGTTTTTGGCCTGAAAGCTGAAACAAGTCTATTCAGTGCAACAGGAGATGATATTTTGCAGATTATGAGCTTCTCTGAAAGTCCAAGAGTTGTACGACCCAGCCAAGCTTAGCACTTTCAGTAAATTCCTTCCATTTCAGTTGGAGAGCATGGCAGGTGGTGCTTAAATTTTCCACTGAAATGAACAGTGGATTTAAATCTGCTAAACTTTGGCTGGATCCCACATTTAGCAACTTGATCCTGAGTAGTAGCAGTAACACCGGTGCTCATATGGCTTGTTTAGGTATTGATGGGGAACAACTGCTCCCTCGAAATTAGAATCATTGTTTAACCGGCATTTTTTGCTCACTCTCCATGAAATCTAAAATGGCAGCAAAATGCTGATCCTTTGATAAATGGGAGCCAGTGTACACAGAGCGAGCACATAATTGTGCATTGTGTGGCAGAAAGAGAATGCCTGCTCTGGAAAGATTTGATTCATGGCACCTACATTCATAAAATTCTGTTAGAGGAAGAGAGAAACCAATTGTTCTCCATGGAGACTGATGGTAAACCAGGAGGGAATGGGATCTTATTGCAGGAAGAAAGAGGAAGGTGAAAATACCAAGAGTTGTCACCAGCAGTTAGAATAATCACACAATGGTGAAAATAGAACCCAGGGAGGCTATACAGTGGTACCTCAGGTTAAGAACTTAATTCGTTCTGGAGGTCCATTCTTAACCTGAAACTGTTCTTAACCTGAAGCACCACTTTAGCTAATGGGGCCTCCCACTGCCACCGCACCGCAACCACGTGATTTCTGTTCTCATCCTGAAGCAAAGTTCTTAACCCGAGGTACTAATTCTGGGTTAGCGGAGGCTGTAACCCGAAGCATCTGTAACCCGAGGTACCACTGTACTGGTACCACTGCCAGAGACTTTTCTTTTTCCTGAACAAGTGGGGGGGGGGAGAGGCAGGTAAGGATGGATTAAATGTGACTGGCCCTACTTCTAAAGAGAGTCAATGGAACAACCGAAGCCAATAGAATGTCCTCTGGATATTGCGGGAGTAGAATTCCCTTCATCCCTGATCGTTAGCTACAGTGGTGCCTCGCAAGACGAAAAGAATCCGTTCCGCGAGTCTTTTCGTCTTGCGGTTTTTTCGTCTTGCGAAGCAAGCCCATTGACGGATTAGCGCTATCAGCGCTATTGACAATTTAAGGGCTAAAAACGGCTTTTTAAGGCTTAAGGGATTAGCGGTTTTGCTGCTAAAATGCTTTTAGCAGCTTAGCGCTTCAGAAAAAGGGGTTTTGGAGCGGAAAAAAATTTCAAAATTTTTCGTCAATTTTCGTCTTGCGAAGCAACCCCATAGGGAAATTCGTCTTGCGAAGCGCCTCTGCAAACGTAAAACCCTTTCGTCTTGCGGGTTTTCCATCTTGCGAGGCATTCGTCTTGCGGGGCACCACTGTATATGGGAGTTGAACATCACCTGTAAGGCACCAAATTGGCTATCCAGAGTACGGAACTTGGACCTAAGTTAACTTGGGTTCTAACCCCAGCTCAGCCACAAAGCAAACTTCCACTTGTCACTATCTCTGCCTTACCTAGCTCAGAAGGGTATGGTGAGGATAGTATGGATTCAAGTGACAAGAAAGGAGATTCCAACAAAACATCAGGAAGAACTTTCTGATGGAAAGAGCTGGCTGACAGTGGAATGGACTCCCTCCTTCCCTGGAGGTTTTTAAGCAGAGGTTGGATGGCCATCTGTCACGGATGCTTTTGCTGAGATTCCTGCACTGAATTAGCATCTAACTTAGGGGTGAGGAAGCTGTTATCCTCCAGGTGTTGCTGAAGTACAGTTCCCATCATCCCTGACCTTTGGCCATGCTGTTTGGGGCCGATGGGAGCTGGAGTCGGCAGTTCGATTCCCCTGGACAGGGTGAGCTCCCGTTGCTCGGTCCCTGCTCCTGCCAACCTAACAGTTTGAAAGCATGTCAAAGTGCAAGTAGATTAATAGGTACCACTCCGGCGGGAAGGTAAATGGCATTTCCGTGCGCTGCTCTGGTTCACCAGAAGCGGCTTAGTCATGCTGGCCACATGACCCGGAAGCTGTACGCCGGCTCCTTCTGTCAATAAGGCGAGGTGAGCGCCGCAACCCCAGAGTCGGCCACGACTGGACCTAATGGTCAGGGTCCCTTACACCATCATAAGCTCATTCATGTTTGCATTTCAGCATGCCTTGACAATGAATAATATATACTAATAGTAATCTCAGTACTCCAGGCATTGACCCCTATGTAGGCAAAGCAACACCACACATATGCATGATATATCAGTGTGCTTAGGGAAATCCTAAGGTTTAAAGAAGGACAGAAATTAACCACAACCCAGAAGCTCAGTAAAGGCTATGTGTGCTCAATAACAATGGAACTGACCACACGTGGGGAGGGAGGGGGACCTGGTGTGGAATGGTTTGTGCTGTTTCGAATTCATTCATTCACTGTGTTTTTTCTTATTATTATTTTATGCCATTTTATTTCTCATTTGGGTATTTTTAAAGAATGCTTTAAGCCTCCCTGAGTGTTGCAAGTGCATTGGAAGGAGGTGGTATATAGGTTCTCCAAATGATTCAATAAAATCCTACCCACTGCACAGCACTGGCTCTGATAAAAAGTAGGCTTGCCTGTTGCTTTTCTAGCACAGGCTGCCCAGTTCACTGCAGAACAGAGTTCTTCTTCCCTGTTGCACCTGCTGCAAAGGGAGATGCCACTTTTGGCAAAATCCTTCCTCTGGGAAGAATTAAAAGCAAAGGATCCTTGTCCGCAGAAATCTCTTTGCCAATAACCCCCTGCGGAAATCTAAATGGCACCCCTGCTAATTGTGCTACTGAACATTTCCTGTGTAGAAACTAGTTTTTTTCCCCCCTTCCCCTGCAAACTACCACACAAATTAAAGAAGCAAGAGAAAATTATAAAGAAAATTGGAAAATAAACAAATGTTTTTGTGTGTTCAGTGTTTTTGGACTCCACTGATTTTTATAAATAATAATAATAAAAATCAACATATATCCCTGCAAAATCAGGTTCTCCAAGTTCTTGACACACCCTAGCATCAAGCACATTGGAATGGTGGGAGGCAGAGCCAGGATAGGTCGATGCAAATGAAGGGGTAGCCTTATGTAAACAAAGGAATGGGAATATGCAAATATAAGCATGCTTTATTCACGGTGCCTCTCATTAAACTATGTGGGGCAAAACAAACAGGTTGCAATCTGGGACACAGCTGAGAAGAAACTAATTTCCCTCTTCTCCTCAAATGCCAATACAGAGGGTTTAGCCTTCACTGTTTCGGTGCTCTTAACCCAGAATCGCAGAATAATGAAATTGTAGAGTTGGAAGACACTATGAGGATCATCTAGACCAGCAGTTCTCAACCTGTGGGTCCCCAGATGTTGTTGGACTACAACTCCCATCACCCCTAGCTAGCAAGGCCAGAACTCAGGGATGATAGAAGTTGTAGTCCAACAACATCTGGAGACCCACAGGTTGAGAAACACTGATCTAGACCAATCCCCTGAAATACAGGAATCTTTTGCCCAGCGTGGGGCTCAAATGCAGGACCCTGAGATTAAGAGTCTTATTCTCTACCAATTGAACTATCCCTCATGAAATGAGTGGCTGCCATTAGGTCCTATGAGCACTGCATTTGGGAACCACCACAAGAGTGCTACAATTCCCATCAGCTCTGAAGACTAGCCATCTAGCTGAGGTTGAAGGAGTTAAGACTCCCAACATCCAGGGACAAAGAAATTCAGGTCTAAGGGCCAGATTTATCTGACCCTTGAGACACTTTTTGGGGCACACCCTCTCCTCACATAACCTTCTTACCAGCTTGGCTGTACACCCTCCTTTGGCCTGGCTGTTGTTCAGCTGGGATAATGCCTCTTACCTGACTGAATGAAGAAGGACGTGTCTCTGTGTGCAGAACCCTGTGATCTTTACATGGCTGAAATGCAACCCACCATACAAAGGAAAGAGTCACATCCATTGGCCTACCCACTTTTTTTCCCCTTTGGCCCTGCCCGCCACTCAGACGTGCCACCCAGGAAATCAGCAATGAAGGAATGTGGCCCTTGAGCTGAAAAAAAAAACACTCCCCACAACTGCCATGGGGTGTAAAAACAGTGTTTCCAGAGGGGGATTTAGGGAAGTGCGGCCGGTTTGGGTGCAACCAGGTGCAGGGCCTCGGGGCGCTGTGGAGGTCACAACTATGAAATAGACTGGAAGCCAAGAGTTGTTGGGGCACCAAATTTTGGTGTCACACAGGGCACCGCTGAAATTTGGGACCTCAAGGTCTGTCACTGGAGTCTCTGTGTGCTCACTGCACAGATATGCTCAATATACACATCAAAGAGTTCTGACACGATAAATGCCCTCCTGTTTTCGTGCCCCGCCTCATCCATTTTAATTATGGACACTGCATTATGCATTGCATAATTGAAAACATATGAGCTCTGCTGGATCAGGCAAAACTCTCTCTAGTCCAGAATCCTGTTACTAGCAGCGGCTAACAGATCCTTCCAGGAAACCCACATTTAGAACATTACAACGGCAGCATCTCCCAGTGTTGCCCTTCCCTCCAGTGACGCATGGAGGTTCCATTTAGATACCCTATATACAAGGCGTTGGGAACGTTTTGCAGCCTGGGAGCTGCATTTCCTTCAGGCAGCCTTCCAAAGGCCAGATGCCAGGTTCAAGGCTCCTGCCTTGACCTACGAAACCTTGAACAACTCGGGAAGAAGAAGAAGAAGAGTTTGGATTTGATATCCCGCCTTTCACTCCCCTTCAGGAGTCTCAAAGCGGCTAACATTCTCCTTTCCCTTCCTCCCCCACAACAAACACTCTGTGAGGTGAGTGGGGCTGAGAGACTTCAGAGAAGTGTGACTGGCCCAAGGTCACCCAGCAGCTGCATGTGGAGGTGCAGAGACGCGAACCCAGTCCCCCAGATTACGAGACTACCGCTCTTAACCACTACACCACACTGGCACCACCAGGATACCTTACAGCAGTGGTTCTCAAACTTTTTTCTTCAGGGCCACACTTTCAGAATAAAAAATTGCTTGCGCCACACCAAAATTTTTATTGATAAGAAATGCATTGTTGTTGTTGTTTAGTCATTTAGTCGTGTCCGACTCTTCATGACCCCATGGACCAGAGCACACCAGGCACTCCTGTCTTCCACTGCCTCCCGCAGTTTAGTCAAACTCATGTTGATAGCTTCGAAAACACTGTCCAACCATCTCGTCCTCTGTCGTCCCCTTCTCCTTGTGCCCTCCATCTTTCCCAGCATCAGGGTCTTTTCCAGGGAGTCTTCTCTTCTCATGAGGTGGCCAAAGTATTGGAGCCTCAGCTTCACAATCTGTCCTTCCAGTGAGCACTCAGGGCTGATTTCCTTCAGAATGGAGAGGTTTGATCTTCTTGCAGTCCATGGGACTCTCAAGAGTCTCCTCCAGCGCCATAATTCAAAAGCAAAGAAATGCATTGGAAAACAAAAAAACTCCTAGCAGTGCTTGATTTATAACAGAGAACACAACCATTTTATAATTTGATCATGGGACATCCAGAAAGTATAAATTAATACAGGCATCCTTGCTACTGACTTCGAGGCATCTCTTGGAATCTTTTCTATGCCAACGGGTCTTTGCAGATGTTCAAATTGATTAACACATTACTGTAATGATTACTTCCGTTGTTTTCAGTGGCGTTCTATATTTTATAGTTGTACACCTCCATTTTATGATGTGGCGGTATTGAAAAACTTTCACAAAGTTAATTAATGTTGAAGGTAGGTGGGACCAGAGGTGGGCAGAGCAACAAATATAATTTTCAAAAAAAATATGTACAGTAAGCTATTTTCTACATTCACTCACACATCCCTCCTTATCTTCCAGGCAGTGGCAGAGTTCAATGAGAGCTGTGGCCTAGGGAGAGTTCTGAGGGCCAGGTGGAGGATGAATGTGGCCCTCCAAATCACTCTAAGGCTGAGGCTCCCTACCCCAGTGATTATGTTAATAGCAACACTCAATTTCACGAGTGTAACTTGTTACGTGGACAAACAGAATCATCCACACCCACACCTCAGCAGGCTGGGAGGCGCACCAAGGTTTGCAGAAGGACACAAAAATCTGTAAGGGGGGGGGAGAAACCTTGGAGAGGAGAACCCCCAAGGAGCTGGAGAGGATAGGATGGAGTGACAAGAAGAAGAAGAAGAAGAAGAAGAAGAAGAAGAAGAAGAAGAAGAAGAAGAAGAAGAGTTTGGATTTGATATCCCGCTTTATCACTACCCGAAGGAGTCTCAAAGCGGCTAACATTCTCCTTTCCCTTCCTCCCCCACAACAAACACTCTGTGAGGTGAGTGGGGCTGAGAGACTTCAGAGAAGTGTGACTGGCCCAAGGTCACCCAGCAGCTGCATATGGAGGAGCGGAGACACAAACCTGGTTCCCCAGATTATGAGTCTACCGCTCTTAACCACTACACCACACTGGCTCTTGAAATCTGAACAGGAGCACTCTGCACTGCAGCATTTTGTTGCAGTCCCCCCTTGCTATATCTAATAACTGTTGAAAGACCTTACAAGGAAGGATAATTGATCAGAAGGCTAATTTGCCCCTTGAGAACTCCTGGCTGAAGTTGCCTGGATGTTCTCAATGAATTTGGGCTGTGGTCCACAGCCCATTCATGCTGGAGTCCTCCAACTTCCCTGACTGACTAAGGGATGACTTTGGTGTAAGTGGACTGAAGACTGCGGGCTTTGTCATGTTAAATTTATGTTGTGTGTCTTTAAGCAGTAAATTACTTGGGAGATGGAAAACCTGGAGGAACTCACTCAGTTTTGACAACTCCTCCTCTTAGTCTTTTGGCTTTTGTTTTTTTGGCTCTTTTTAGTTACACGGAGAATATTTATATCGGTGCCTGTATTCTGCCTCAGGGGGAGAACTCTACGGAGCATGTGAAATGTAAGAAAAATAAAAATGGTGTTTGGATGCTGGATATTTATGAAGGTAAATCCTTTACCAATGAGTTGCTCCTTCAAAAGAAGACCTCGCTCACAGAATCTGGCAAGAGGAAAGAGAACGGGCTGCTTCTTAAGACATGGCAAGGTGTCATGACATATTTCAGTAAGGGGCGACTCACAGGGCAAGGGGCCAGAGATCTCCAGCAATGTTTAAAGGTACATTCTGAGATAGATTCAAAATTAAATTGAGCGTGCGCACACACACAAAAGCCATGCTATGATCGTTTGTTGTGGCAGTGCATGGTTCAACAAGGGCACTTGCTCCCACAGTAGAGAGCGAAGGCCATTGACTTGGATGGCTTTAAAAGAAGATTGGACAAACTCAACTAGGGCCAGGGCCTTTTCAGTATTGGCCCCGACTTGGTGTAATGCTCTGTCACAAGAGACTAGGGCCCTGCGGGACTTGACATCTTTCTGCAGAGCCTGCAAGACAGAGCTGTTCCGCCTGGCCTTTGGTTTGGACTCAGTCTGACCCTTATGTTTCCCTCCCCTTATGGTCTTGATTTATCGGCTACTTTAAAATGAGGCTGCATTTTAAATTGCATTTTAACCTATATTTTAAATTGTGTTTCCCCCCCCCCCCCTCTTTCCCCTATTATGTTTTTACTGTGATTTTATTGGTGTTAGCTGCCCTGAGCCCAGCTCTGGCAGGGGAGGGCGGGGTATAAATAAAAATTATTATTATTATTATTATTATTATTATTATTATTATTAAGGAGAGGACTATCGATGGCTACTAGCCAAGCTGACTGTGCTCTGCCTCCATAGTCAGAGGCTTCTGAATACCAGTTACGGGAAACCACAGATGGGGAGAGCGCTCTTGTGCTCAGATCTCGCACGTGCGTTTCCCGTAGACATCTGGTTAGCCACAATGAGAAGAGGATGCTAGACTGAATTGGCCATTGGTCTGAGCCAGCAGAGTCTTCTTAAGTTTCTGTGGTTACTTAAAAAGAAAACACTTTCCAGCAATCCTCAGATTTTCAGGGGCTTTCACTCACGTTTGCTTGAACATGCGTAGAATCCTCGTTCAAGGATAAAGCATAGTTTTGGACACATGAAGGTTCCATGCAAGTAAACTCCCCCATGAAGAGTTTCACTGTTCAAGGCAGGGAAGGTTGGGGACTGGGTGATGCAGAAAGAAAAAACTGGTGGAGAAGGCAGGGCTAGCATGCTCCTAACCCTAATCCCCAGTTTTACATCTCCCACGTTCAGGAGAACGCTTAAACATGACTTTCACTGGCTAGTCATACATATGTTCCTGACAGTTAATAAGAACATAGGAAGAGCCAGTTGGATCATGTCAATGGCTCATCTAAGCAAAGCATCCTGTACTCACAAGGACCAGTCTGTGGGGTACTCGCAAGCAGGACCTCAAGCACAAGAACACCTTGTGTGGTTTCCAGCAACTGGTATTCAGAAACATTACTGCCTCTTACCATGGAGCATAGTGATTGTGGCTAGTAGCCATCGATAGCCTTATCCAACATGAATTTGTCCCATCTTTTAAAGCTATTCACATTGGTGTCTCCTGTCTCAGTGAGTTCCACAGTTTACAGCTATGTGCTGCGTGAGGAAGAAAGCGGAGGCCCTATAAGGGTGTAGCCTGTCCCCATTGTCTTGCAAGCGAGGATCAGTTTCAATTATCCCTGGATCCACATGGTTATTTGCCTAGATTTTGTAAACCTGTTTTATATCTGTGCAATTTCTCTTTAAACTCTCCAGGCTCAAGGAGCAGTAAAAGCGATTTTCAGAAAGAAAATCTGCATGACCTTTTGGAATCAAAAGCTCTTCCTCCACATTCCCAGAGAATGTCAAGCACATAACCACCTCTGTGGATGGGCGCCATGTATTGGCAATGTGGATTGGCTGCCTGGTGTTGGATTGATAAGGTTCAGGACCCCCCCCCCCATCTTTAGGTAAAGGTAAAGGAACCCCTGACCATTAGGTCTAGTCGTGGCCGACTCTGGGGTTGCGGCGCTCATCTCGCTTTATTGGCTGAGGGAGCCGGTGTACAGCTTCCGGGTCTTGTGGCCAGCATGACTAAGCCGCTTATGGCGAATCAGAGCAGTGCACCGAAACACCGTTTACCTTCCCGCCGGAACGGTACCTATTTATCTAATTGCACTTGACGTGCTTTCGAACTGCTAGGTTGGCAGGAGCTGGGACCGAGCAACAGGAGCTCACCCCGTTGCGGGGATTTGAACCACCGACCTTCTGATTGGCAAGCCCTAGGCTCTGTGGTTTAACCCACAGTGCCACACGCATCCCTCCCCCCATCCTTACATGGGTCTATAATGTAGAAATCGTAAATGTGAAAAGGCAGCAAGCGTATAACATGCCCAAATCTTCAAAGCAACATTGCTTCACTCTTACGTCCCACTATGACTGATCTGAAACATTTTGCCTGCGATGGATTGTTGTTAATCCAACATTATTATTTTTGTTCCAGTTCTTCTCTCCGTTTTCCTTCCTCTGTGACACACCATGCCTATTTCTGATTCTTTCAAAAGTTCAGTTTCTTTCTCACTCTTTGTTGATGCGTTCTCCTTTTGTTATTATTTCAGAGCTGTGGAGAAGTCATTAGTGACATCATGCCAAAGAACGGGTGAGTCTCCTGAGCAAGCGAAGGGTTTTGATTCACTGGAAACAGAGTCAATAATTTATCTTAGCTTTCCTCAACCTGGGGTCCTGCAGATATTTTGGACTACAACTCCCATCACCCCCAGCCTGTGGCTGATGGGAGTTGTAGTCCAAAACATCTGCAAGTTGGGGAAGGCTGGTTTACCTTACCTCATACAAAATGAACCTACAGCTTTAAGAATAGAACACTATGGGAGGCTCCGGGTTGCAAACTTGCCACCTGCCAGTCAACTTCATAGGGGACAGAGCAACACCCCTATAAGGAAAGGTTGAAGGGCTTGAGACATTTTAGTTCAGAGAGGAGAGCAAGAGGCAGCACGGCAGAAGTTTGTAAATTCATGCATGGCATAGAGAAACTGGATAGAGAAAAGTTATTCTCCCTCTCTCATAACTCATGGAAAACCAATGAAGCTGAATGTTGGAAGATTAAGGACAGAGAAAATGATTTCTTTACGCAGCACTTTTAGAACTCTCTCCCCCAGGAGGCAGTGATGGTCACCAACTTATATATATAATTAGTTTTTTAACATATCATTTCCAATATTCATATAACATAACTTCTTATCCTATACAATATTTTTGACTTCTGTCACGTCTCTGATGATTTTCCATTCTTTATCACTTATTCTGCATTTCTTAATTTCTCTATTACTCTTAATTATCATTAACTAATAATTCTCTTACTTGTAATATTTCAGATAGTCCTCCTTACAAAACTTCTTGCAATCCTACTAGTGTAATCTGTTCGTTACTATTACTTTTCAAATAGTTCATATATTTGAACCTACTAAAAACCTCTGGTCCCGCAGGTTTCGAATTCTTCCTGTTAATTTATGTAATTCTGCATAGGGCATCAATTTCATCCTCCATTCTTCTTTAGTCGGTAGTTCTTCTCTACCCCAGGAGGCAGCGATGGTCACCAACTTGGATGGCTTTAGAAGAAGACTGAACAACCTCATGCAGGAGAGAGCTATCAATGGCCACTTTGCCATGGTGCCCATGCTCTGCCTTTGCAACTTCTGAATGCCAGTTGCTGGAAACCACAGGAGAGTAGAGGAGAGAGCTCATAAGCTTGAATCCTGCTTCTCGGTTTCCACCAGGCATTTGTTTGTCCACTGTGAGAACAGGATGCTGGATTTGGCGGGCCATTGGCCTGATCCAGCAGGCTCTTCTTACGTTTTTAACTTATTAATTAAAGCAACAACAGCAACGCATTATAATGAAGGGATGGTTTAAATAGTTGTTATTACTATTAACTCAGTGATTTATAAGGGACGCGGGTGGCGCTGTGGGTTAAACCACAGAGCCTAGGACTTGCCGATCAGAAGGTCGGCGGTTCCAATTCCCACGACGGGGTGAGCTCTCGTTGCTCGGTCCCTGCTCCTGCCAACCTAGCAGTTCGAAAGCACGTCAAAGTGCAAGTAGATAAATAGGTAGCGCACTGGCGGGAAGGTAAATGGCGTTTCCGTGCGCTGCTCTGGTTTGCCAGAAGCAGCTTAGCCATGCTGGCCATATGACCCAGAAGCTGAACGCCAGCTCCCTCGGCCAATAAAGCAAGATGAGCGCCGCAACCCCAGAGTCGGCCACGACTGGACCTAATGGTCAGGGGTCCCTTTACCTTTACCTTTACCTTTACAGTGATTTATATACTGCTGAAAACCGTAGTCTTTAAGCGGTGTACAAAAAGTTACAAAAGTGATAAAACAAATTGAAATCAACCATAAAAACAAGAATAAACCTTGCCTGCTAATTATTATTATTATTATTATTATTTATCATTTATATGCAGCCCATCTGAATGGGTTGCCCTCCAGTCACTCTAGGCAGCTTCCATCAAATTAAAACATCTTCAATAAGTACCAGAGGTTCAACAGGAGGGGAGAGGATCTGTCTGATCTTAGTCAGAAGGAAGCCCCACAGAGTTCACAATACGGAATGCATAGCTCCTGGTGGAGCATTCCCCCTTCTCTTTGTGCTTGCTTTAAATGGGGTCTCTGCCCTCCACTGTTTCTATGCAGTGTTAGCAGTGCTCCTTCTATCCACTGTAACCTCACTTCTCGCAATGAGGGAACTGCCAGAAGTCCCTCTACCCCAGGAAAGTGATGGGTGGAGGGGGGAAACTGTTTAAAGCAAGCAAGAAGGGGGGAATAGCTTTTAACTGGCGTAGAGGGACTTCTGGCAGTTCCCTCATTGCGAGAAGTGAGTTTACAGGGAACCAGGCAGAGGGTCTTCTCGATAGTGGCGCCAGCCCAGTGGAACACCTTCCTATCAAACGTCAAGGCAATAAGCAACTATCTTACTTTTAAAAGACATCTGAAGGCAGCCCTGTTTAGGGAAGCACACACACATTCACATTTATACATTTACTAAGGATATAAATATATTCACATAGTTATAAAAGCATGAAACAGCACTTCACATAAGGTTGCTCCGGCCCTTTTAAATGATTTGGCTAATCACTAGAATAAAATATCTGTTAGCAACGCAGAGTATTTTTTATTTATGTGGCAAAACAGTTTGGTTTCTGCCTTCATCAGCTGTTTTGTGAAAAAAATTGTGTGTGTGTGTCTTCCCTTAGCTAATGCAAGCCGTCTTCAACAAGCTATTCCAAATATGAAAAGAAACAGGAATATCAGTTACAGTACTGTTGGTCCCGTCCATATCTAGAAATAATAATAATTTAAAAGTTTCAGTGCTGCTGCCTGTCTTTGTAATCTGACTATCCACTAACAAAGGGCCTGTGAGTCCAAGTTCAATAACACTTTTTGAGTAAGCACTGGGCAGCCATTCCCTCCCATCCCTGTAGCTTGGGAAGCGGGGTGGTTTTGTGCAGAAAACAGCTGTCGGGGAACGGGTCAAGCACTCTCACCCTCTTCCATTATCACAGCCTCTTGGGGTTGCTTTTCATGTTAATATGAGTTAGGAGAAGGTCATCTGTAGCAAGCAGACTCTCCTGGGTCCTTGGCTCACCTGCAGGAGCAGTCAGAGGGCTGGTGCAGTTGTGCTTACCTGACCTCTTATCATTGGTGTCACTGAAGCTGACCAGAATGGACAGCAGGAGGGGCAAGGGGGCAGCAAGATCAGCTTGGTGCAAACACAGAAGCAAAGTCCATCTGAGACGCCTGCCGGTATGTTTGCACTATGTCAACCTTGCCACCACCTTCCCCTTCTCCCTCCTGGTAAGCCAGAGCAATGCCAGTTGCAAGCGACATGACATCAGTCTAGTGCTGCTTCCCCAAACCACTGACCACTACCTTGCCTATACCAGGTTGAGAGCTGTAGGACACCATCTGGCCTCTGCTTACAAGCTGCCTGGGTGCTATAAGAAATCCCTAGTTCAAGACTCGTTTAAAGTTTAAACCAAAACTTTTTAGTTTAGAGAAAATATGATTAAGAGGCGACATGATAGAATTTTGTAAGATTATGCATGGCATGGAGAAAGTGGATGGAGAAAAGTTCTTCTGCCTCATAACTCTCGAACTCATGGACATCCAATAAAGTTTAATATTGTAAGATTTGGGACAAATAAAAGAAAGTACTTCTTCACGCAATGTATAGACCTACATTGGCTCCGAGGACGTTTCTGAGCACAATTCAAAGTGTTGGTGCTGACCTTTAAAGCCCTAAACGGCCTCGGTCCAGTATATCTGAAGGAGTGTCTCTATCCCCTTCGTTCTGCCCGGACACTGAGGTCCAGCGCCGAGGGCCTTTTGGCGGTCCCCTCACTGCGAGAAGCCAAGTTACAGGAAACCAGGCAGAGGGCCTTCTTGGTAGTGGTGCCCACCCTGTGGAACGCCCTCCCACCAGATGTCAAAGAGAAAAACAACTACCAGACTTTTAGAAGACATCTGAAGGCAGCCCTGTTTAGGGAAGCTTTTAATGTCTGATGTATTATGGTATTTTAATATTTTGTTGGAAGCCGCCCAGAGTGGCTGGGGAAGCCCAGCCAGATGGGCGGGGTATAAGTAATAAATTATTATAATATCATTATTATATTGTTAAACTATGAAACTCACTCCCAAAGCAGCCAGTGATGGCCACCAACCTAGAGAGCTTTGAAAGAGGACCAGACAACTTAATGAGCTGAGAAGAGAGCTCTTGAGAAGAGAGCTATTGGTGACTACTAGCCATCATGTCAGGGACGCGGGTGGCGCTGTGGGTTAAAGCCTCAGCGCCTAGGGCTTGCCGATCAAGAGGTCGGCGGTTCGAATCCCTGCAGCGGGGTGCACTCCCGTTGTTCGGTCCCAGCACCTGCCAACCTAGCAGTTCGAAAGCACCCTCGGGTGCAAGTAGATAAATAGGGACCGCTTACTAGCGGGAAGGTAAACAGCGTTTCCATGTGCAGCTCTGGCTCGCCAGAGCAGTGATGTCACGCTGGCCACGTGACCCAGAAGTGTCTTCGGACAGCGCTGGCCCTCGGCCTCTTTGAGTGAGATGGGCGCACAACCCTAGAGTCTGTCAAGACTGGCCCGTACGGGCAGGGGTACCTTTACCTTTACCTTTTAGCCATCATGTCTATTCTCTTATCTGCACAGTTGGAGGCAGTATTGCTTCTGAATACCAGTTGCTGGAAACCACAGAAGGGGGTAATTTTAATCCTGCTTTTGGGTTTCCCGCAGGCATCTGGTTGGCTCCTGCAAGAACAGGATGCTCGACCAGATGGACCATTGGCCTGGTCCAGCAGGGTCTCCTCGTGTTCTTAAATTTGCAGGGTGGTGTTGATCAGACACCTAGGTCTGAGATTGGAAAAAGTTATCAATCTATGGCTAAGAGCTGCAAAATCTGTTCAATATATACAGCTGTGCCCTTTAAGTACTTCAGCAGCAGTGCCTCACAGCATTTGCTTCCACAATACACTATGAAAAGAGAGAAAGCAAATTAGTAAGATACTGAATGGAAGGGATGGGGAGGAGGGGGAAGAGGAGATTAAATTCCACTTACTGTGCATAAGTGTTGTGAACACTCTTCCCTACAAGTGTAGGGCATGTTCCACATGCTCGAGACATCTAATACTTCAAGGTGGATTTTCTCCACACTGAAAAGGCAAGGCAAGTTCACCCGGTAACCCTAGATGACAATTTAAGTGCAGGCCAGGCGAGCTTACAGTGCCACAAATTCTTGCGGCAGCATAAATGAAGCTCTTGTTGCAGGTTCCTAATCTCAGGATTCTTATTAAAAATGGATGATTACATGCACTCGCAAATAGCCAAGGCTTTGGGTATTGATTTACTCAGCGTGCAAGTGCCGCTGCCGACGTTATTCTTACAAGGTCTTTATCAAGAGGAAGGGGCGAAAACGTAAGTGAGGGCAAAGATGGGTCAATTGATCCGCTCTCATTTCTCTCCCTCCCCTCCCACCTATCCAAAAGCCAGGTCAACAGTCCAAGCAGAGTGACCAAAAAGCTGGTCTCCTTCCTTGCGACCAGCTAATTTCTAGAGGGGTGTTAAGGTCACACCATTTATTTACTTACTTATAAATAAGTGTTTAGATGCTGCCCTAACACAAAACTTCAGAATATTAATTCCCACCCACCCACCCCCAAAACGCCAACAGAGTGATCATTAAAATGAATGCCTGCTCACGAACATTTTGCACAATTTCCAAGGCAGGTGAGTATAAAAACGTCCTCGAGAGTCAATAGTAAGGGTGCCAGCTGAAAGTCTGCTGGTAGAGTGTTACTATTAATTAAACTTGTATACTGCCCTATACCCATAGATCTCAGGGCAATTCACAGCATAAAACTTCAAAATGCACAATAAAAATAAGAAGTGTAAAGCACAACCATAGGGGATGCCCTATGACTTACATAAAATAGGGGCACTCTTCCCTCCACAGAGTCCCTGTTGGAAGAGTAGTATGGCCTTAGCCCCAGCTTGGGCGTTGGACAGAAGCCACTTTTCCCAGATTCTTTTAACAGGACATCCTTATCCCATGGAGAGGCAAGAGGAGGCTACAACCTTCCCCTCCAGCCAACACCTAGGCTCACCCAATGCCTAACTTCCTTATGAAGTTGTGATGATTGCTACAAGGTAGGTGAAAACCTGACGGCCGATGCCAATTTGCCAAATGGAAAAAATCCCGCCTGGCCCCGAATACAGTAGCCAACTTGGTCCATAGCAAGGCCATAGCGCAAGAAAGCAACAGGTAAAGGGAAGGTGGGCAGGAGATCGACGAAAAGCAGGGTGGAGCGCCCAGCAAGCCGCATTTTAACGACCCCTGGGAGCAGGCCTAAGCGTCCTGATTGGTTGGGCCTGCTTCAGGGGAACACCCTGCCCAAAGTCTGTCAGCATAGGCCAATGAGTTGGCAGCCAGTCGATCTGGCCTGCCATTTGCTGGATCACTCGTGTGGCTCGGGGCCTGGCTGCAACACCACCCACTGAGGAAGGTGAGTGGGCTTCTTGAAGCAATGGTCTGCCTGTCCACTGCTTGCACTGCAGTACAAGATACTACCAGTGTACATAATCAATGAAGGGAGGAAAACAAATCTAATTGGCAGCCTTGGGGTTTGGTCATCCCCTATGTAATATGTGTCCAAGATGTTCATCCCCATCCTAAGAGGTCCTTGGTAGAGGTTATTTGAACCTTAATGGGATCCAGCAAGATAGGCTAGGACAGGCATAGGCAAACTCAGCCAACCAGATGTTTTGGGACTACAACTCCCATCATCCCTAGCTAACAGGACCAGTAGTCAGGGAAGATGGGAGTTGTAGTCCCAAAACATCTGGAGGGCCGAGTTTGCCTATGCCTGGGCTAGGAATTTGGAGGGCAAAGCAGGCTGCTTCAGAGAAGATCAGCACCATAAGATTATTGTCAATGAAGCTGCAAATATCCCTCATTTTATATTCATCAGGTGTTTTTCCTAGATCCAAATTTCCCCCAGTATCTTTACCCAGAGATATCAGGAGGAACCTGCTAATGATGAAAAAGGATGGACTGAAGAGCATCCAAGATTTGTGAATACATCCGAGACAGGATAAAATTGTCAACCGTTTTCAGACATAGCAAGTGGATGTGATTTGCCGCGCGGCCAGAGCTGAGAACTCCCAAGAGGAAATGATCTGGAATCAGTGAAGAACTTGTTTTCTTTTATGACAGCCTCAGCCATTTCTATATCCTTGTTGGAAATAACCCATTTGTTTTAAGTGCACCAGGCCCTAGCTAAAAGTAGTAGATTTACTCCCTTGATACAGTGCTCCTTCTTTCTTTTTCTCAAGCGAAACTGCCAGGAAGGTAAATGCTGTCAGATCAGACAGGGGTTCCAAACTGCCACAATGACAGCTTCATCTCAGTGTGTCAACACACCAAGTATTTTCTCCTAGCTACCTCTGAGGGTCAGATTCAATGCTTCTCCCACTCCACACTACAGCTCCCCCACCCTCAGTAGCCAGAAACTATTTTGTCACCCTAAGCGACAGCTTTAGGTTTGCTAAATTAACACCAGCGCAAACACCTATATTTAACTACTCTCTCTCTCTCTCTCTCTCTCTCTCACACACACACACACACACACACACACAAAGAATTGCTACTCAGAGAAAAAGGGGGAGCAAAAGAAAGAAGAGGAAACAGAATGGAATTAGGACATTAAGCATAGAGGAAAGAGTTGGTTAGGGTCAACTGTGACATTTACGAAGGGGAGCTTTGTAGTATGTAGATGTGCTGGGGGTAGCAGAGCTCACTTGGGTTGCTGGGGCAGTTCGGGGTCGGGAGTTCAAGGATGGCTCACTTGGTGCTGCTACCTTGAATCGGCAACCCCACCTTACGACTTGACCTTTAAAGCCCTAAACGGCCTCAGCCCTCTATATCTGAAGGAGCGTTTCCCTCCAATCGTTCAGCTGAGGGCCAGCTCTGAGGGCCTTCTGGCGGTTCCCTCACTGTGAGGTTACAAGAAACCAGGCAAAACCAGGCAGAAGGGCCTTCTTGGTAGTGGCACCCTCCCTGTGGAACACCCTCCCATCAGATGTCAAGGATCCTCTATTCCTTGATCCTCTGTTCCCTTTTCCCCTTTCCTCTTCTATGAAGAAACCCTTTCTGGGACCCCACATTTAAATTCTTCCCTGGTCTCTTTGAGTGGCCCTAATAGGACCAACTTGGCCAGTCAGCCCTGCTGATCATTTGATGTCTACTGACTGGGGTTTGTTTGTTTCCCCCCCAAAATGACCCCTGAATTTTTGAATTTTATTGATATTAATGCTGCATTTTATGTTGTATTTTATGCTGTTTTATGCTGTTTTAAAGTCATATTTTAATCAGTGTTTTATATTTGCTGTTAGCCATCCTGAGCCTGGTTTTTAAACCGGGAAGGGGGGTATAAATAAAAAATTATTATTATTATTATTATTATTATTATTATTATTATTATTATTCCCATGTCTTGGCCAGAGAACACATGTACACCACACATTGAAAGAAGGATGATACCCCTTTAACAGTCATAGCTTCCCCCAAATAAACATGGGTAATGTAGTTTGTTAAGGGTGCTGAGAGTCGTTAGGGAGATCTCTGTTTCCCTCACACAGCTACAATTCCCAGAATTCCCTGAGAAGTGAGAATGATTGTTAAATCAATTCATTGTTAGTCTGAGAGGTGCAGAATAGATCAGTTTGTTTAAAAAACATGGCCCAAACAAACTTGTCTTCCTATTCTCAAACCACATAAGTTTACTTTTAGGAGTGCCTCTTCCTGCAGGAACCATGAGGTGTTGTTGTTGTTTTTTAAAGAAAATACAAAGATATTAAAATATATAAAATATGCTATTTTTTATGATTTCATTGAATTCTCTCTCTCTCTCTCTCTCTCTCACACACACACACACAAAAGGCAAGACTTTAAACACACACACACACACACATACACACACCCTGCCAAAATGGAGCTCCTGGTTACACTGAAAGGAAAAAGGAGGAACATATTTTAAATATTTACTGCTTTTCTTTAAGTGAAGCCAAAGCCGTTCAAGACATTAAAACATTTATATAACATCAGTTTAAGCGATGATAGAAGCCCACGGTGACTAAAACAACCAAATGCTTTCCTAAAGAAAATAGGTTTTTAACCGTCTCTGAAAGGTCCCCAGAGGCCTGAGCACCTGAGCTTCTGGGGACCAGGAATTCCACAGGGACTGCCTCATGATAAAGAAAGAGAAATTAGAAAAGAAGAGAATAGGAAAGGAAAGGAAAGAAAAGCTATGTTTTAATCCAACAGAAACTCCTGTGACAACCTTGACATCTGCTGAAGCAGGCTAAAGTTCTTGTAAATCTCCCATTTGAAATTACCTCAGTCACTCAAGGAATCTGCTTCTCGCATGACTTTTCCTGGCGTGAATTCCTTGAAAAGTGACCAGGCGATGCACTGCTTTCCCATTTGTGAGTTGCCAAGTGTGTGCCAGATACAAAAAACGGCACCTCTCACAAAACCCTGCCCATTCTTACTGTCGCGGCATTATATCATGCCCAGAGATGTCTAAGACAAACAGTGAAGTCGCCCGCTCTGGAACTTTCCAGAGTACTCATGCCAAGGCCTGAAATGATCAACCAAGGGATTGGGTGGTGGCCCATACTGGAAGTAACCCACCATGAGTCCTGAGGCGTCTCGGGCCTGGAGTAGCAGGCTGAGGCGGACAAGGAGCAGGGAGATGAGATAGGGGAATAGAGGCTGGAGGGAGCAGATAATTCCCATCTCAGCTGCTGAGGATGGCGAAGCAGGACTTCCACTTCCTCCCTTCCCTCCTAGAGAGAGGAGCAGCTGAGAGGGATGGAGGAACCAGAGTCATAAAGGGAGAGCACAGGACCCAGTGGCACTCCTGTCACTTGGAAACAGACCCATCCCCACAACGCAGTACACACAACTGATATAGTTAAACCACGGAACTCACTTCCACAGGAGGCAGGGTTGGCCACCAACTTGGAAAGGCTTTAGGATTAGAGAAATTCCTGGTGGAAAAGGCTGCCAATGGCTCCTAGCTACAACGGCTATTTTCTAGCTCCGCTGCAAGAAGCGTCATGCCTCTAAATATCAACGGGACACTGTGATGGAAGCCAGAGCGCACGGAAACTCTGTTTACCTTCCTGCCACAGCGGTACCTATTTGTCTACTCACACCGGCATGCTTTCAAACTGCTAGGTTGGCAGGAGCTAGAACAGAACAATGGGAGCTCACCCCAAAGCAGCTCACCTTTGAACTATGAAATCCCATCTCCACAGGAGGTAGCAACAGTCACCAACGCAGATGGCTTTCATATCCTTCACAATTTCTCTGATGAATATAGGGATATCCTTTCCAATAATAATAATAATAATAATAATAATTTATTATTATTTATGGGAATCACAGGGTGCTGTGATAGGAAGCTGCCTTATCCTGAGTGAAACCCATTGGTCCATCCAACTCAGTATTGTCTACATTGTCTGGTGGTAAGTCTTCAGGTTTTCAGACAGGGAGCCTCTCTTGATTGTACCTGAAGATGTTGTGGATTGAACCTGGGTGGAAGGGTTGTGCCAAGTATTTCCTGCCTGTCGTACACTAAGAGCTGCTAAATAATACCTCCCCAGCTGTTGCTTAAATGGGTCCCCCCAACTTTGCAAGTGGGTCATTTTTGGTTTTCAAGCACCTCATGGCTCACAGCTGCCTCCCTTCCCTGTCCTCAGTGCAAAATAAATGGCCAACCAATTTCTTCCTTCAGCCTGCACTATGTAACCACAGGTTTACCCTAGAAATTTTCCTTCAGATTCCTAGCCGGGCTTTGGGTTGGCAGGGAGGGCTGGAAGGCGAAACTGGAATCTGCCAGCCGTCCGTTCTGTGGGACAGCTGATGTGCTGCTGGGCCCTAAAGGTGTAATTTCCACTCACAGTTTCAGATTGAGCCCTAAATGTCAGCTCGCTGGGATCCCTGCGCTGCTCTTGCTAATGTTGGCATCTGCAAACATGGAGCCTTAAGACATGCCTGTTGTTCCTTTTCTTTATTTTGAAAATCCTCCTCTACGGGGTGAGGGAGAAAGTGCTGTCAATCAATTGGATTGTCCCCTAAAGGAAACACTGCACAAAGCCTGATGCTCTCTCCATGGCCATCATTTGCTACAAGCTCTGGGCTCTTTTCAAAAAGCTCTGGCTCAAACCCCTGCCTTTCGGGCTTTGCCTTTTCATTCAATCCATAGCCTCCAACAGTCATTCCTTGTTAACTCACCAATCCACTCCAGGAGTCTGCAAGCTTGGAGGAACAAAGGGAGAAAAATAATCTTAATACTTACACCTGTACCAAGAGGGGGTTGGGGGTTTTTTGTTGTTGTTTTTTTTGTAAAGGTACAGTGAGATGGAGAGGGATACCTCTGTTCATTTTTGGTTGAGAGCATACACAAATCCACCGAGTTTAGTCAATAATAAAAGAAGCTCAAGCTTTCAAAAGTATTTGAGGGATGAAGGATCAAAAGCCATTTGGGTCTGTTTGTTTGAGATCCAAGGGGACACACTGTTATTCCATCGCTCTGCGTACAGACTCCTAGTTTGATGGACAAAATGTCTAGAACAATTCGACCACAAAGTGATATATATCCCTAAAGAACAAAACACATGCAAGCAACCTACAGTATGCTCACAGTAGCGACTTGCGATATTTCAGAGTGTTTTCCTATAATAAGTCCTAAGCTATTTTAGATGTGTGTTGCGGAGTTTGGATGTCAGAATTCTCATATGCAAGTACAAACTGAGTAGGAAAAATCTATTCTGCAGTGTGTGTTTTTCTTGTCACAATAAAGGCCCATTAGTGGTTGTTTCCTATAACATTTAATGTGTGTGTGTGTGGTGCATAGGGGCAAAAGTACTATAAGAAAAAGAGTTGTTATCTGGCAGTTTCTTAGATGTAAGTGGGACTACTCTGGAAAGAAAAAGGGGCTTAGAGCATCAGCTTCTAATTTTTTAAAAAATAAAAATAAAAATATTGTGGCAGCAAGTTGATATGAATGTCAGCTCAATACCACAAGCTCTCTGTCCTCCTTCTCCCAAAACTGCAAATTGGCTTGATCATATCTGAGCTCAATTCCAAATCCAGACCAAGTCATGCATGCTTCTTAAATGGTGGTGTCCAGACCTGAACACAGTCCTCCAGGTGAATCTGACCAAAGCCAAGTAGAGTGAGACTGTTACTTCTGGCAAAAATACCTGAAAGCAGCTTGTTTGGCCCAATCAAAAGAGCGCAAGCAAGGAGTTAATTTGCAGGCCCTTCCTGCTTCCAAGCATCCAATCCTAAAAATGCCTCTTCACCACAAAAAGTTGGGTTTTCAGTGCCTCTACGTTCTGCAGGAAAAACGGTAGGGATCTGCCACTCCGAACTGATGCTACATGTTGGAAGTACAGCTGACACAACAGTAATTCAAGCCACACTGATGGGTACAAATTCTCTTGTTTTGGGGCTTTAACTGCAAAACACCTGTTATTAGTGCAGGTTTCTGTGGCTCAAGTCGCTGCCGTCAGAAAAGCATGGCTTTGCTTTATCTCCTTCATCCCATCCACAATCTGCGCTGACAGCTCTATCGTCACGAGGAGCATTATGTCAGCCTGTCCGATGCTTCTTGAAGCTGTCAACAACACTTAGAGTCAAACCCTCCAAACTTTTAAAAACTTAATCATTTTTATTCTGGGCGCATAAAAGCTGAATGCGAGAGACCCGCACACAGGCTTTGCACAGGGCATTTTATTGACTCGGCTGGCCAAAGGCATAATCAGGCTGCTGAAACATTTACGGAGTACAAAGCACTTTTCTGCACAGAAAGCTTGCTCTTAAAGCCAGGAGTACACCTGAGGTGGCAAAACGTTAGGGCTTTTTGTGCAGGAAGAGCAGGGGGTGGGCTGGGGGTGGAGAGAATTACATGCAATGACCCACAATGGGCTGCAAAGATAGGTGCCATTCAATATGCAAGAGCATCATCTGTGGGCAACTTTACACTGTGAGATGACAAACATCAAGAGTGGCTGGTGCAGCAGTTCCTTGCTCATGCCGCCAGCCTGACTGTCAGCTGCAGAGCAGAGTGAAACAGACCAGGACAGGGTGGCCCTGCTGGAGCAGGAGAGAGGCTTGGCCAGCTAGAGGATAAAGGTGTGCAGAGAGGCACGTTTAGTGGAAGTTCCAAGCAGGGTGTCAGGTCTTGAGTCAGGCCAGTGAAACAAACAAAAGCTCAAGACTAGGTGGTCACAGCAACCCTTCCTAGGAGGCCTTGCCCTGATGCCACAGTTGTGAGGACTGAAGGATCCTCCTTTCCCACCCCTCTCTAAGGTTCCTCCTCTCCTGGGTTTCCCCCAAGCAGTCTCAATCTGTTTCTGCACACCACAAATCTCTGTTCTGCTCTTTTAATTTCTCTGTGCATTCTTGGATACTGGGGTGGCAGCGGCGACGCAGAACTGGTTACAGCAGGAGGGGGAGACTCACTAGATTCATCAGCAGCCTCTTGACTCCTCTAGCCTCTGCTTCAGCCTCAGAGTCTGAACTGCACTCTGCCACAGACTCCTCCTGCTCACTAAACCCTGTTGACCCTTCAGTTTCTGACACTTGCTTCTACCAGGCTTCTCCCTCTGACCATTCATCGTCATCCCACCACCAACCCCCTGGCTCTGAGCCTTCTTCCCCTGGGGGGTCCCTAGGGCGTTCCCCGGCTGGTGCCTCGCTCCACTCCAGTGCCTCCAGCCTGTCCAAGACACAGGAAGGGAGCAAAACTCACCAGGTCCACCCATTCCTCCAAGCTCCTCCATTCCTCATCCTTCTCAGTAATTGTCCCACTGTGAATTGGGAAACTATAACACGAAGACTTGACTCACACGCAGGTGGATTGGGACGCGGGTGGCGCTGTGGTCTAAACCACTGAGTCTCTTGGTCTTGCCAATCAGAAGGTCAGCAGTTCGAAGCCCCAGAATGGGGTGAGCTCCCGTTGTTTGGTCCCAGCTCCTGCCAACCTAGCAGTTCAAAAGCACATCAAAGTGCAAATAGATAAATAGGTACCACTCCGGCGGGAAGGTAAAAGGGGTTTCCGTGCACTGCTCTGGTTTCACCAGAAGTGGCTTAGTTCTGCTGGCCACATGACCTGGAAAAACGGTCTTCAGACAAACGCTGGCTCCCTCGGCCAATAAAGCGAGATGAGCGCCGCAACCCCAGAGTCGTTTGCGACTGGACTTAACTGTCAGGGGTCCTTTACCTTTTTAAGCTTTGAGAAGCTCAACGTGGGAATTTGGCTTCCAGCGATAGAAAGCAGCACAGAGAAGCTACAGGGGCTGAAGCATCAACCCAAAGCATGCTCATCTCACATGAGGCTCCCATGCACATGGATGCATTTAGAAATGCACATGAGGATGCAAAGATCAAAGACAAATTGGGAAACATGCCTCAAAAAGCAGTGGAGAACAATGGACAGAAATGGAGGAGACATGAAGGGGAACAAATAAATAAATTGTGCTTTGTAGGTTTAACTAGATTCTTCCGTTTGCCAATCCGCTGACATGTGTTTCGGTCTAGTGGGGGATTAGAACACACAGCTGGTGCGTATTTGGCACACAGGTGTCTCCCTCTCTGCCTTTGCTAGCTAGCTCACAACAGATGGCTTCGTGCATACGTGTATGTGTGCAAGTGAGCACGTAAAGGGGGGAATCCTTCTGAGTGGTGTTAAAGGGAGAGCTCAATATATTAACTACACTCTTCTTCACACACACACCCCGGCGCAGTTAGCATAAAATTAAAACAACGCTAGGTATCTGCCTCATCGGGTTGTCATCAGCTGTTTGAAAACACAGCAAATCCAGAATGAAACATCAAAAGGACCCACATGGTAACTCTGCCAACCAGAGCATGATAACACATCAGTAATCCACACACAAGAGTTCTGATGTGATGATTTAGAACACCCTATCATGTTAATCTGCCAGACTGCTGAGGAGGATCTGTGCCATGTTGAGGCTACACAGAAATCCGGGAGAATCATGAGTTAAATAGACTGGTAAAATCTCTTGGGCTGGCTATAGGAAGGCAACCACGTCTTGATCCAGGTCTGAAGTTATTAAAATACAGGATCCTCGAGGTCGGTTGCTGGAGTCAGAGTTTTTTGAACTGTAGCTAGAGACTGAAGTGCCTCAGAAACAGGGCCGGCCCTAGCATGTGGCAGAGTGGAGCAGCTGCCTCAGAGGATAAATGCCAAGGGTCAGTGAGTGGAGAGAACTCAACATATGCTTTGTAGTCTGCCTTGCACCCACTAAACCAGGCCATTGCCCCTCAGGAGGATGCAATGGAGGATGCTGAAATAAGATTCAATGGTCTGCTGAGCTTCCATGCATTAAATGGGCCTGAGAGGAGGCAGTACTGATAAATTACTCCTTCCTTGACCTGGCAACAGCAAGTTCCTTTTAGCTATACCCATCCAGACACTACACACCAAATGCAAGCCACAAGGATGAATATCATATAATCCTGTTTGGGGAAGGAACATGCCTCACTGATAGGGACCTCCTTTGCATGAATCTCCTAGGTATCATTCTAATTTAATTAAATTTATTAGCCAGTTTTTCTTACTACTTCAGATACCTTCTTCAGATCTGAAGAAGTGTGCATGCACACAAAAGCTCATAGCAATAACAAACTTAGTTGGTCTCCAAGGTGCTACTGGAAGGATTTTTTGTTTTTGTTTCAATATTATTGTTATTATTATCAACTAAGTGAGGCATGGTTAAGTCCTTTTGAGGACTTCTCTCTTATTCACCTTTTTTTCTCTAAATTAAAACGGCCCATATTTTGCGACCTTTCCTCAGAGGGTAGTTGCTGTATCCTCTTGATCATTTTGGCTGCCCTTGGCTAAGACTTCTTCAGCTTTATAATATCCCTTTTGAGGTTATGTGACCAAAACTGCGCACAGTATTCCAAATGCAGCTGCACCATAGATTTGTATAATGGAATTGTGCTGCTGGGAGTTTAATTTTCCATTGCTTTCTGAATGATCCCTAGCACAGGATTCTCCTATTTCACATGGTCATACACTGGGTCCACATCTCCATCGAGATCATCTCCCCTATGATCTGACGTTCTTACTTCTAAGTAGACATGGTTTGGATTGCATTGCAACTTATTTTTTAAAGCACACACACTAATTTGTTAGTAATGTTCTGAAGATTTCAAAGCACCCAACAAAGAGCAAAGAGTGTATGTAATTATTTAAGAAAATGGTGATTTAAGAAAATGATGAACACTGGAACCAAAATTCTGAAATTCAATATACAGTGGTACCTTGGGTTAAGAACTTAATTCGTTCTGGAGGTCTGTTCTTAACCTGAAACTGTTCTTAACCTGAAGCACCACTTTAGCTAATGGGGCCTCCTGCTGCTGCTGCGCCGCCGCTGCACAATTTCTGTTCTCATCCTGAAACAAAGTTCTTAACCCGAGGTAATATTTCTGGGTTAGTGGAGTCTGTAACCTGAAGCGTATGTAACCCGAGGTACCACTGTATAAATAATAATAGAGACGTTACCTGTATGGTAAGTTAAATTTACAATCACCTATTGTTTTAGCACATGAATTGACATATACCGTACTTCTTTTTAAAATGGGGGGGAGGGGCAGTATGGAGTTGGGGCTGCACATCTTGCTTAATCACTGTTCCCATGTTACAGCACAAGGATGCATTTGTAGGATTGTCAGTTGCTTCCATGAGCTGAGACCTTCTTGGTGTTCTTCGGAGACCACAAGATCCCCCTGTGACAGTTCTCTAGAACGTTTGAAAAATTGTTTGGCAGCATCCCCAGAAAAAAAACAGCAGGGTATAGAAATGCCCTTATCTTCATATTTAATGGAAGACTTGTCCATGCCTTTTTGCCAACCATCCTGAACTTCTCAGTTAAGTTGCACACTCCCAAATGTGCGTGCTTTACAAATGCTAACAACGTTTGCTCTTTGTTATTTTCCACTCCATGCTCTGCCATGAAGACAGTGCTTACAAATATGGGGAAATTGGGGGGGGGGGGAGAGTAATACATAATCCACCGTCTTGATGCGATGGAAAGCAAAAAAGTTGCATAGACCTTTAACCCAATACTTCTGGTTTGATCAGCGCACTCCTTGCTGCGGAAGCTCAGATAAGCGAACCACAGCAAGTGCTATATTTTTTGTGACTTTACGTCACCGTTCATAGCGGTATCAGATGGGAAGCTGTTATCCGGGATGGCATAACACCTGGAGAAACCATTATGCTTATCAGGAAAACGTGGGCTTAGTCAATTCCTTTGGTGAACTCGCAAGCCCTTCTGAGCCTTTTAGCTAGGCCCGGTCAGCTTCCATTACGACCTCAAGCCTTTTTCTCCGGGAGTAAATAAGGAGGGCATTAACAGACGCCGCGTTCTGGCCGATGCAGCCTTTGGAAAAAATTTCTCAATTAAAATAAAGAGAAACTATGGTGATTGGAGGCTGGAAAGGGGGATGGAAACAACTCGTGTCCACATGCTCTCAACAAACGTCCTCACCTTTGTGTGTGAAACCTGCCCAAATGTAGGAAAGGGGCCTTCACTGCTTATAGGACACAGGGGTGGGGAGTTGGATCCACTGTTACCTGCCCAGGCCTCACCTCTGAACGCTCATGTCAGAAGTTTTAAATGACTCTTTAAATTCACTATCTTGGGGGCCTTGCTGCTTAATAAAGACTACGGGGTGTTGAGAAGCACAGTATATTATTTCATTAAGTGCTTTTCGGGAGAAGGGGATTTAGAAGTAAAACTGCTGGCTTTGTGTGGCAAGGTCACAACCTTTGACAACTTCGGAGCTTATCTCTTTCATCTTTCCACTCCCCTGAGACCCCAAACTTGCAGAGGAATCGAAGCCAGTAAGCTGGGGCGAGACAGAATTCAGCATTGTTACGGGCTAGGTTCCCCTTCTCTCTCTCTCTCTCTCTCTCTCTCTCCTCCCCTAAACAAAACAGATCTGAACGGAGCCAAGGAAACAAAAATGTATTGTTCCTTGCAGATGGAAGCGAGAGTCGCCTAGGTAACCAGATTAATCTCCTTTTTCTCTCCCTTCCTCTCTTGTAGTGCGGTAATCGGTGGGTTCTCTGTTCACAAAAAGCCAGCCTCAAAGCTGGGGCTCTAACTAGGTTCCTAATTAGCTGCAATTTACAATGAAGACAACATGATGAGATAATAGAAATTTGCAAAATAATGACATACCTCAGCAAAATATTCCTCCTCCTAAGAACCATTTTTATACAAAAACAATAAAGAGGGCCCTTCTACAGCAAAGCTGGAAAATGGTGGTGTATTATGTGACACAGAACATTATTGTTCGCCTCTTGTTCTCCCAATCAACAGCTTATTGTTTGGCATCTTAAATAAAAATGACTCAAATACAGGCCACATAATGATCTCCATTGCGCTAATACACTGTATATACAGAGTAGTAAAAAATAAAGGGGGAAAAAATGTATTCGAGCCAAAGTGGAGCTTATACAGAAGCAGACCCCAGAAAGGTTACTTACAATGCAATGCAATGAAAGTGGGGGTTGCTGGGAAGTATTATTACTGGGTCTTAATCACACGTATCTTTGTGATTCCTGTCAATATGCTGCATGGGCATCAAAAAAAAAAGGGCAGCTGTACAGGACAGCAGTTAGTTAATGAAATATGATGGATTGCATTTCTTGTCCTCTGTTGGTTAGCTCCAACGAAGCAACCTTCCAGATTGTTAGCCAACAGAATTCTCTGGTGCGACATCAAAGGGTGCCATTCAAGTAAGGAGGAGGGAGGAGGAGGTGGGAAGGTGAAATGGGGAGGGGGTGGAATCATTGGGAGGTAATGCAACGTGAAGGAGCTATGGAGAGGGAGAGGGAGAGAGAGAGAGAGAGAGAGAGAGGAGGCTTGGTAAAGATATAGTAAAGGTAAAGGGACCCCTGACCATTAGGTCCAGTTGTGGCCAACTCTGGGGTTGCGGCGCTCATCTCGCTTTATTGGCCGAGGGAGCCGATGTACAGCTTCCAGGCCAGCATGACGAAGCCGCTTCTGGCGAACCAGAACAGCTCACGGAAACATCGTTTACCTTCCCGCCGGAGTGGTACCTATTTATCTAGTTGCACTTTGACGTACTTTCGAACTGCTAGGTTGGCAGGAGCTGGGACCGAGCAACGGAAGCTCACCTTGTCGCAGGGATTCGAACCGCCGACCTTCTGATTGGCAACTCCTAGGCTCTGTGGTTTAACCCACAGCGCCACCCACGTCCCTTTAGTAAAGATATACATGCATGTATATCACTTGCTCCTTCTACACTTGATGAAGACCAGGCGATAAGGGAGCCCTACGTGGGGCTACCTTTGAAGGTGACCCGGAAACTACAACTAATCCAGAATGTGACAGGTAGACTGGTGACTGGGAGCGGCTGCCGAGACCACATAACACTGGTCCTGAAAGAGCTACATTGGCTCCCAGTACGTTTCCGGGCACAATTCAAAGTGTTGGTGCTGACCTTTAAAGCCCTAAATGGCCTCGGCCCAGTATACCTGAAGGAGCGTCTCCACCCACATCGTTCTGCCCGGACACTGAGCTCCAGCGCCGAGGGCCTTCTGGCAGTTCCCTCACTGTGAGAAGTGAAGTTACAGGGAACCAGGCAGAGGGTTTTCTTGGTAGTTGCGCCCATCCTGTGGACTGCCCTCCCACCATATGAAAGAAATAAACAACTATCTGACTTTTAGAAGACATCTGAAGGCAGCCCTGTTTAGGGAAGCTTTTAATATCTGATGAATTATTGTATTTTAATATTTTGCTGGAAACCGCTCATAGTGGCTGGGGAAACCCAGCCAGATGGGTGGGGTATAAATATATTATTATTATTATTATTATTATTATTATTATTATTATTACAGTTGTACCTCGGGTTAAGAACTTAATTGGTTCTGGAGGTCTGTTCTTAACCTGAAACTGTTCTTAACCTGGAGCACCACTTTAGCTAATGGAGCCTCCTGCTGCCGCTGCACCGCCGGAGCACGATTTCTGTTCTCATCCTGAAGCAAAGTTCTTAACCCGAGGTACTATTTCTGGGTTAGCGGAGTCTGTAACCAGAAGCGTATGTAACCTGAAGCGTATGTAACCCGAGGTACCAATGTATTATTACTCTGCTTGCAATACTGTATGCTGTGATGGCCTCTCCAGGTGTGTGGAACCTCTGGCCCTGCAGATGGGTCTCATCGTCTCTGGCCATTGGCCATGCTTTCTGGGGCTGATGGAGGTAATTTAGCATCGTCTGGAAGGTCAAAGGTTCTACACACCTGACCCACACATACCTGAAACTCAACGCTCAACCCTGCAGGGAAGAATATGCATGTGGGAACTGGACCAAGAAACCTAAATTAGTATCCCAAAAAGCAAAAGCAGTAGCCACATGAATGTATCTTTTGCCACCAAGGCCTCTATCCTACCTCTGCATCTAAGGGTTCTACCTGGGCTGATGGGTAGCAGGAAGGAAGCCCTCAAGGTAAGAACTGCTTGCACTGGGAGGACTGTTGCTTAGCTACATTTAACAATGCCTTATTGACTGGACTGGCAGAAAAATGCATTAAATGGCTGGCTGAGTATTATTTTTTAAGCTTTTATTTCATGGGTTGGGGTGGGTGTTGCAAATTGGTGGTTTTAGGTTTTTGTCGGGGGGTGTTTATTGGAATTTATAGTTAATTGTTAATTGGCAGCTCATTATTATTTATATTTATATTTTGATGTTTGAATTGAACACTAGAGCATTGGGGAAATGTGCAAGCTGTTTGATAACTAAGGTTGAACCTGTACATTAGTCCGGGAGCTGTAGATCAGGCCAGCTCATACTGGAATACATACAGATCACTGGAGACAGAAATTGCCCCACCACCTTAAGCTTGTTTCCAGCTAGCCCACATCTGCCTGCCTTCTTACATACAAACAGTTCGGTTCCTATCAGCTTCCTTCTCCTTAGTGTTAGTGTTAATGTTGTCTCTGTACAATTTAGCAAGGAGGAGAATGGGAACAAAACTGGAATTAGTTGGCCCCATTTCTCACTGGCTTTGACTCTGGCTGACATTGGCTCTAGCGCCATCTACTGTTCGTCTCCCTGCTTTCCGCCCTATCTGTGACCAAGATCAAATTCCTCATACCCATAACTCCCACTTCCTAACTTCAGAACTGAACTCATTCCACAAAGGCCAAGTCTCAAGAGGAGCTTTATATGTTTCATTTCTTGCATTGCCTATTCTGAGGTATGATCGCTTTCTTAGATAACTCTCTATGAAATGAACTAATGCCATGCCAATAATGCTTGTCCCTTTTTTTTGCTGGGTGACAGAACCATAGAAGAATTGGAAGGGATCACGAGGATCATCTAGTCCAACCCCTGCAATGCAGGGATCTTTTGCCCAACATGGGGCTCAAACCCACAACCCTGAGATTAAGGGGCGCATGCCCTACCAACTGAGCTAAGTCTGGAGGTACACAAAGAGGCATGTGTTAAGTGCCCAATACATCGCTGCACTTCAAAGCCCACTTGGAGCACCTGAGGGTGGTACAATTATAATTATTTTTATTTAAAAACCTAAAAGAGAAGTCCTTTCAACTTTTTTTCCCCCAGTTGCTCCACTTTCATGTACCCCAAATGCAACCTCCACAGCAGCCTATGCTGGAAAGGCCATGAGAGACAGTGTCAGGACTAGGAATGAACAATTTTGCCCATTTTGGTTTTTCTCGGTTTCTCATTTTTCCAATCAAAAGTTCATTTTTCCACATTTATACATCGGTAAGTATGTTGTTATTGTTTTTTTTTAAAAAAAAAAACCCTCTTGAAAATTTATCACCATTTTAGTGCAAATTTCTCTGAATAGGCAATGGCTCAGTTGCTTAGAGTGTGGTGCTGATAATGCCAAGGCACATTTTTTCAAAACAATTTCCCCTATTATAATTTATCCATGTGTTGCATATATATAACCAGGACTTTGGCTGATTGACATCCAATACCCTTTTAAATGCATTGTGGAAGAGGAGGTTATCAGGTTGTCTTTGTTTATATTTTTTTGTTACGTATTTTGTGTTTTTTATATTGACATTTTATATCGTGAACCACCCTGAGAACTATGGATATAGGGTACAATACGAATTTTATTGACTGACTGATTGTAATATCATCCCACCCTTCCTTCTAAAGAAACCCATATTATACTTTTTCGGTATGTTATTTTTATGAATGTGTGCATCTTTATCCATGCTTTATCACAGTATATGTGTTTTGGGACCCATTACTCGAGTGGAGCACAGCATTGCAAAATTCAGAGAAGGGTGAATTTGGGAGGGTAGTTTTGCATCAGTTTGCACATTCTTTCAGAAAGCGTGAATTTGGTAGGGTCACCTTTGAACACAAACTGGATAAAATCTGACCTCCATCCTCAGTAACAATCATCCCATACACTGACAGGAGGTGTGGGCAGCTGGGGAGGCTGCAGAATACTGGAAGGGGAACACAGATTGTCAAAAAGGTAGACACAACCACTCATTGGATGCCACATAACGATCCAGTAAAAACCAAAGCACTCACACCCTTGAGAATTTCACCTAAATTCTCACATGCACTTCAGAAGAAGCAGAAAAAAATAAAAACAAAGCCCTTTTTTTACAAGGGGGCAAAGATTTATTCCAAATTGATGGGCAGGGTTTTGAGCACCTGCCAAACGAACACAGTACGTTTGGGGGGGAAATTACTATTCCATTCAGATAATAGGTCTAAGTCTCTAGTTATGCATCTCTGCAATCAACTCTGGCATGCGTCCCTCTCCCACTTTTTAAAAACACAATAATATTAACTATCTCTTACGAAAATCATTCCACCTCCTCTGGATCTTTGTTCCCGAAAGACATTATTCAGGACTTTGCCACAACAGAGCACTACGCTTGTAGCCTTTGTATAAGAATAACTCCATCTAGGTTGCAATCAATGGGGGCGATGCCTACACATGAAAAGCCTTTTTCGCCACATTGCAGAACCTAAAATTAGTTACCCTGTTGTCAGGGCTCAAAACCACAGCAAATGTTCAGCTAGCGTCCTGAGGTTTGTCTAGCTGAGATTCAACAAGAGGTGCATCGGAAATTGCTTTCATCTGGATTTCTCCCTGGATTTCGGACTTATTCCCAAAATGGAACTGGTGCATTGGAAATCCCACCACTGTTCCATTTTTCTTAAAGTTCTGAATTTTATTCAGAATGCTATATACCGTATTTTTTGCTGTATAAGACGCACCTTTTCCCTCCTAAAAAGTAAGGGGAAATGTGTGTGCATCTTATGGAGTGAATGCAGGCTGCGCGGCTATCCCAGAAACCAGAATAGTGAGAGGGATCACAGCGCAGCGCTCCCTCTTACCGTTCTAGCTTCTGGCTTAGCCCCTCTGTCCCTTTCCCCACCTCCTGGAAAAGCCCACAAGAGCCATGTTCCCTTTCATGAGCCACGCGGAGCATGTGTGCGGCGCTTGGGGGCTTTTCCCCAAGGAGGGAGAAGGGCAGCCCATCAGTGACGGGCTGCCCTTCTCACTCCTTGGGGAAAAGCCCCCAAGCGCCGCACACACACTCTGTGCGGCTCATGAAAGGGAGCGCTGAGCAGAGCCTGGGATGCATACAGGCTCTGCCCAGCGCTCCCTTTAAAGAATATTTTTTTCTTGCATTCCCCCTCTAAAAACTAGGCGCGTCTTATGGTCAGGTGTGTCTTATGGAGCGAAAAATACTGTATGTGCACTTTGTACGAAAGGGCCATAGCTCAGTGGCAGAGCATCGATCTTGCATGCGAAAGGTCCCAGGTTCAATCCCCAAGTAGGGCTGGGAGAGACCCCTACCAGAAACCCTGAGGAGCTGCTGCCAGCCAGTGTAGACAATACTGAGGTATATGGGCCAATGGCCTGACTCAGTATAAGGTAGCTTCTTCCTGTGTTGTAGCTTTCCAGTTCCTTCCGTAATTAATTAATTCATGCTTGCCTCTCTTCCATATTATGCTTACGTGCTCATTGATTAAACCACTGCAAAAAGAGCAAACTTTATTGATCATAGATATGATTGCATCAACAGTCTTTTTGTTTTAGGTTTTACTAATGCATGTATGCACCAGCATGCACTGATTCAGAAACACCGCAAAAACATTGCAACGTTGGTGCAATTGTACATACGATTGCAGGTTCATATGACTGCATTTTCCCATGGTGTTTCTTACCCATGCCTGCGATTTCACATGTGCGCTGGAAAAACACCACACAAAAATAATCTTGATGTGATTATATTTACGGTCACCTCCCTCTTTTTTGCAGTGTGGTAGTACTGCACATATTTGCATGGTTAAAGAGAGAAAGAAAGCAGCGAATAAACAGGAGGAACTTAAATACTGTGCCTGCTTCTATTCAGAAAACAATTCTAGAAATTCTCTTAGGCCGAATGCACACCATACATATAAAATACATTTTAAGCACTTCCCTTTCCTCAAGAATCCTGGGAATTGTAGTTTACCCCTTGCAGAGCTGCAATTCCTGGTGAGCTACGTTTCTCAGGATTATTGGCCAGGGATATTTCAAGTGTGTTTTGAATGAACGATGGGTACACAGCCATAGTTAAACTGGGAATGTGGGGAGCTGCACACAGGACAGAGTGAACCTATGTAAAAATCCAAATAGAAGTCAGGAAAGATGTTCCTCATTAGATCCAGCTGCATTCAGCTTGAAGAATAAAAGTCATAACTTATATGTGCAACAGGAGCCATGGAAACTAGGGCTAAGTGGGAATTTTGATATTTCATTATCTTGTACTTAGATGGACATGGAATATACAAAAGAAGATGACCGTACTCATAACTGTTACCAACCATAATACCAGTGCTATTTTTCTAGAAAAAGAGGTGCCAGAAATATTCATGAATGCCTCCCTTGTTTTCTTAGAATGGCAATGGCATCTACCTGAGAGTTCTGGGGAGTTCAGGTTTCAAAAAAGCCCTGCATACTACTAGTACAAAACAAAACAAAACAAAAAACAAAGCAAACTTATATAACACTTTTGACTTTCCAGAGTGTTGAAGCAATCATTACAGCAGCCCTAGATGACCCCCATATTGCAGGTGTGAATGTGGGGGACTGAGGATGAGAGATGGGGACTTACCCATCACTATTTAGGAATTCATAGCTGGAGGAATTTTTGAACCAGCAGCTCCCCCGCCTAACAGGTAGGGTCTCTACCTGTTCTTAGGCCCAGCTAGAAAAGACAACTACTCCATAAATCCTCACTTATTAACTGCTCTGATCTGCAGAATTGGAACTGTTGTTCTGCATCTGTAAGAAATCGGTCGTGTACCATCACCAAACCTTTGTTGGTGTTGACCTTTTAAAGCCCTAAATGGCCTCGGCCCAGTATACCTGAAGGAGTATCTCCACCCCCATTGTTCTGCCCGGACACTGAGGTCATGCGCCGAGGGCCTTCTGGCGGTTCCCTCACTATGAGAAGCTAAGCTACAGGGAACCAGGCAGAGGGCCTTCTTGGTAGTGGTGCCCCCCCCCCCCCGTGGAATGCCCTCCCATCAGATGTCAAATAGATAACAAACTACCTGACATTTAGAAGACATCTGAAGGCAGCCCTGTTTAGGGAAGTTTTTAATGTGTGACATTTTAATCTATTTTTAATCTTTGTTGGAAGCCGCCCAGAGTGGCTGGGGTACAAATAATAAATTACTATTGCTATTTGCTGCCTATTGACATCCAGCACTCGCCTTTGCTGTACTCTTTTTGGCTGCTGCATACCCTCTAACATTTCTTTGATGAAAATAGGGACGTCTCATTCCATAAAGATAATTTTACTATTTATAACCCATACATCTTGTCAGGGAAGTGCCATCGGAGCCAGAAGGAGAGGGAGGGCTCCAGAGGGATTCCAGAGAGTGTCCCAGGAGGGAGAGAAGCAGCACATCTTCTGGGGAAGGAAATCAGCGTAGCACCAGTGGAGAAGGGGGGCAGATGGGGGAATCGGCGAGGTGGCTCCAAGACTCCTCGCCAGGGACCAGCGGGGAGAGCATGGGTGCCCACAGCCTCCCTGCGCAGAAGGCTTCCGCGCAGGGAGAGTAGACGGAGACTAGGCGTCAAAGAACTTTTATGCTGGAAGAAGTTCAAGAAACACCCACTGACTGATTCTGCCAGCGATTGAGACAGCCACGGGCGAGTGGCTGTCCAGACAGAAAGGGTTCACTCAGGCAACCCACCCAGGTGTGGCGTCAATTTACGCACGAGCAACCCCTAGAACCATTACACATCTTATCGGGTTGCCCCAGCACTCTGGGCAGCTTCCAACATATATAAAACATAATGAAACATTAAACAAACTTCCCTATACAGGTTTGCCTTCAGACAGCTTGCAGGGTTGGATAACTCCATACCCACCAACATTTCTCCAATGAAAATAGGGACATCCTAAGGGAAAGCGGGACATTCTGGGATCAAATCAGAAACTGGGATGGCTTCTCTAAATCAGGGATGTCCCTGTAAAATAGGGGCACTTGGAGGGTCTGCTACTGCTAAAATGTTTAGGGAAGCATTTCCATACACATAGCATGTTGATATGGGTTTCAATCTGGTTTTTAGCTAATTGTTTATTTTATTTTATTTTTTAAAAGCGTTCTAAAGTGTTGCAATGATTTCATTCTTTTATGCTTTTTGTAAACCACACTGAGGTTTGGGGCTTTTCTTTTGTTTTTGCACTCAAGCAGAGTATAAATTTTATGAAATAAATTAAATAAACTGCAGGCCCAAATGTTTGAACGTGGTTCTGCCCCAATCATATAGGAAACCAGGGAGGGGAGTTATTAAAAGGGAGAATGGGTCAGGAGAATAGCACAAACATATACAAAGAGCAGAGTGCAGATCACCACTGCCCCTGCTGGCCACTTACCTCCCATAGCTCCTCTCTGCAGGTGAGGAAAGGAGGAAGCTCATTGGTGGAACATCTGTTCTGCATGCAAAGGCATGCATTCAACTATTCAAAGTGGACCCATTGAAATTAATGGACCTTTTAGCATTGCTTTCAGCAAATCTACTCTGAGTATTATTATTATTATTATTATTATTATTATTATTATTATATTTCATAAAATTTATACACTGCTTGATTGTGGAAAAAACCAACACCCAACACACAAAATGATAAAACAATAACATTATCACTAATAAAAAAACCAATAATTATTTAAGAATACAAAATATAATTTAAGAATGTTGAAATTTGTTTTGTTCACTTTTCCAATCTGTTAAGGCAGGCTTCCTCAAACTCGGCCCTCCAGATGTTTTAAGACTACAATTCCCATCATCCCTGACCACTGCTAGCTAGGGATCATGGGAGTTGTAGGCCAAAAACATCTGGAGGGCCGAGTTTGAGGAAGCCTGTGTTAAGGTCATGTTGAATCTCGATTCTGTCTTCTGCGGTGTTAGCTACCCCTCCCAGCTGGGTGTCATCTGCAAATTTGATGAGCATCCCCTCCAGTCCTTCATCCAAGTCATTTATAAAGATGCTGAACAACAATGGGCCCAGGACAGAACTCAGTGGCACACCACTAACAGGACTATTGGTAGCACATGGGTGAATATGAGCTTTAGCACACACAGAGTGTCCTTCTTCATTGTGCTTGCACATGAAGAACAGCAGCCTGGTAAGGAGCCAGAAGGTTGAGCCAGCTAGATCCACTTGCAGACCGCAACAGTAAGAACGTCGCCACACCTGTAGCTTTTTCCAAGGAGAAGTCTAGGCTGCCATGGGCAGAAGGCAACTATGGGTGGACCAGCCCCAGTGGGGTGGCCCTGATGGACCAACTCCAAGGGATCCCTTTGAGGTGTGATAAGAGTGAGGGCACGTGGGTGGTGCTGTGGTCTCAACCACTGAGCCTAGGGCTTGCCGATCGGAAGGTCGGCAGTTCGAATCCCTGCGACGGGGTGAGCTCCTGTTGCTCGGTCCCAGCTCCTGCCAACCTAGCAGTTCGAAAGCACGCCAGTGCAAGTAGATAAATAGGTACCGCTCCAGAGGGAAGGTAAACGGCGTTTCTGTGTGCTGCTCTGGTCCGCCAGAAGCGGCTTAGTCCTGCTGTCCACATGACCCGGAAAAACTGTGGACAAACATCAGCTCCCTCAGCCAGTAAAGCGAGATGAGCGCCGCAACCATAGAGTCATTCGCGACTGGACTTAACTGCCAGGGGTCCTTTACTTTTACCTTTTTAAGAGTGAGGGCATTCCCCTTGGGCCACTGGGTCCTGATGGGCTTGCTCCTAGGTGAGAGACTGCAACAGCCTGAGGGGGGCAGGTACAGGTGAGTCATCCTGGCTTCAAGGTGAGAGGCCGGTGAGCTTCGCTTGTGGCGAGAGCATGAAAGCAGCTCACAAAATGTATACAGATTGTGTCAGGATTTTGCTGTTTCTATTTTTATTGACTTGCTGTATTTTTGTATTTGCATTTACTGCAGTTTTATGTATTAATCTGCTCACAAACTTGGTGGGCCCTTTGGGGCAAAAAGGCAGAATGTATAAATAAACCAACGAGCACGTGAATGGTTATATTCCATTACATGCTGTCGTTTGCTTTGTAAACTGCCTTGGTGTTTCTAAGAAATGAAAGGTGACGTACGTGTAATTTTAATAAATAAACGACGGGAACTGCAGTCCCATCGTTGCCTGCTCCACAGGTTCCCGACTCTGTGCTAGGCAAAGTCAGAACCCAAGGAGAAGGAAAACTCACTCACTTAATCTTAATCTTCCCAAGCGAAATCTAACGGGGCCACAGGCCCAGCCACCCCCAGGGGAGTGCAGAACCACTGGTTCATCTTGCTCAGTATTCTCCACAATGACCACCAGCAGCTCTCCAGGATTTCAGACTGGGATCTCTCTCTCTCTCTCTCTCTCTCTCTCTCTCTCTCCCCGCTCAACTCACTTGTATTGTTATGTACTGAGGTTCTCACCCTGAGCCAGCAGGGGGATACTGTAGATAGTTTTCACTCAGGTCCGCATATGCAAATAAGGAATTGAAAGTGACGTTCAGTGATTGGATAGTTACAGAAAGTTGTTACTGTTGCTTTGTAGTTGAGCTCTATATAAGCAGGCTGGCTGAACCCTTCAGTTCAGTTCTGTTCTGGCCTGTGAATAAAGAAGAGCTGTCTGAAGCATTGCTGTGTTGTCTAATATGTTCACCCACTATCTACCACTGCTTAAACTTGGGGACCTTTGCATAAAAAGCATATGCTGCCCCACTGAGTTACGGCCCTTCCTAAGGGTCTTTAGTGTGCATATGAAAGCAATGAAATAGCATAAGGGGAGGCCTGCTGGGTCTGGCTAATGGCCCATCTAGCCCAGCGTTGTGTTCTCACAGAGGCCGACCAGATGTCTGTGGGAAACTCTCACACAGGACCTGGGCTCAAAAGCTCTCTCCCTGCCTGTGGTCTCCATCAACTGGGATTCACAAGCACTGTTGCCTTCAACTGAGGAGGCAGAGCACAGCCATCAATTGTCCATGAATTTATATAAGCAGGATTGCTTCATTTTGCTTTGGCACCGCACAGCAAGCAGAACTAGCCTCACACTTTTTGAGCATTTGCAATATGGGACCTCCAGCACGTGGCCGGGCATGCACAGGACTGAGTGGCCACAGGGTGGGAGTCAGCGCATGAAACATTTCCCTCCAGAGGCCATGTTCTGTGAGGGCTTCCATTGAGCAGGCCCCAAATCACGAGTTCCCCATCAAGATATGGCCTCCTGTTATTTTATGTTCTGCCGGAAAAGAGAGCAAATTTGGGCCACGTGTGTGTCAGTGCTACCGCAAACAAACCCATGTAGCCGAGCAAAGTTTAAATGTCCAACCATTTGTTTTCTTCCCCTTTGCATCCTGTTCCGCCCTGGCCGCACTTCTGTGATGGAGCAGGGGTGGTTTAAATCGCTGACTTGAAGCCATCAATTTTACAAACCCTTAAGCCATTAGGGCTCAGAATCCCACATTGTAACCGCCCTAACCTCCCCTCCCGCCCCAATTTGAGACAAAGACAAACACACACACACACACCGCAATAAAGGAAATACTCCCATGGTCCTGGGATTCACAATGCTCTTGTTCAATGCACTCACTCTCTCTCTCTCTCTCTCTCTCTCTCTCTAACTTAAAAGGAAGAAGAAAACAATTAAACGGAGCCTCAGAGTAATCTCATACTGCTTATTTAGCCTCTTCATCCCTCAATGTGTGGTTGGTAAGTGCTGCAATCAGGGGGCTACGGCCTGCTATCGTTCGGCCTTAATTAAAAAAGACACAGGCAGTGGAGCTGTGAATTAGAAGAAAGAAAGACAGACGAGAGAGAGAGAGAGAGAGAGAGAAGGGGGGAGCGGAATGCAACAACACACTACCCCTGATTAATTCGAGGCTCATGTTGGATTAATAACGCCAAACAAAGAACAAAAGGAAATTGTTATGCGAATTGCAGCCCTCCCAGGCCAGACAAAGGTCAAATCACAGGATTTCAATTTCATCCGGACTCGCTTAATCAACTCCCTCGGAAGGAAGAGCATATGCGGTTCTCAAAGCTGCCCATTGTAGCTGCATTGTCGCTGGACCTGGGAGACGGAACAGTGATAATCCCAACTAGTCCCCATCTTCTGCCTTCCTCCCACAACTCCCAACAACCCCTGCACCCCTCTTTTATCTCCGTTCTCCCTCCCCTTCTTAAGGACACCCTCCCCTGCTAATTATGGGCTAATGGCGAAGGGATAAGACTGCCGCACAAGAGAAATCTGTCTTTGTGGTCGCTGGTCCATGGAATCGCAATGCTTTCCCCCTCCTGGTGCAGCTGCATGGACTCTGCCCCTTATTTTGCTGGGGAGCTTCTCTGTCCCTCTCTCTCTCTCTCAACAGAGGCCAAGTGCTGTCAGGATGATTGTATTGTATGGCTGCCCAGGGGCATTGCACTGCAGGGAGACAAAGTGTGGAGGACAGGTTCAGCGGAGGCCCAGCATTGCCTGACTTCTAATGCTAGGCCCTGGATGTTTCAGCCTGATGTTAGTAGAAGTTTTAACAGGACCCAAATGCCACAGGGAGTTTCTTCTTTAGCTGATAGGCAGCAGGAAGGTGGGGGCGGCAACAACTCTTTCCTCCACAATAAACTGCTGTAGCAAAATCACACATGCACACCCAAGCGACAGTGTCCAGGAAAATCAAAGTTGCAGCAGTATCTATTTCGGCCAGGTTACACGTGAAAATTGTAGGGTTGCGTCCAATGTGAGTTGTATTCAAAGCAGACCCACGGAAATTAGGCGAACAGAGAGTCCGTTAATTTCAATGAATCTTTTGACAACATCTCCCATGATATTCTTGAGGAGAAGTTGGCTGGGCGAGGTAAATGTTGGATGGGGATTTGTAGCTGGTTGACTGACCAAACCCAAAGAGTGCTCACTAATGGTTCCTCACCAAGCAGGTAAAAAAAGCGACAAGAAGGGTGTTGCAGGGTTCTGTCCTGGGCCCATTGTTGTTCAATGTCTTTATGACTTGGATGAAGGAATTGAGGGGATGTTCATTAAACCAGCAGATGATACCAAGCTGGGAGGGATGGCTTCTTAATTTGAAGACTTCTAGGGCTGATTTGAAGTCTCCAGGTTTGCTTTGCCCCCTCTAGGTGAGCAAGAGTTTCTTTCATTCATTCATTCTTATTATTTATTTATTTATTTATTTATATTAATAGAACTATATATACAGCTTTAAAAATTCAGCCCGGCAGCAGCCAGCTACAAATTATTACATAGACTTTCACGCCCCTGCTCCCCTCTCCCAATTAACCTCTGTCTCCAGGGCTTTATGGTGGGAGTGAATGCAAAGGAAGAATTGTTCCTGTTCTCCACCAGGAGCTGGCCATGTCTCAGGTTTGGGCTCTGAAATCTCAAGGTCTGGGATGCTCCTGAACTGGGAAACCTATTATTAATGGGTGTGCATATGTGTGCATGCCCACACACACACACACACACACTTACTTTTTTAGGTGCCTGTACTGGACCTAGAAATTAAAGGAGCAATCTTAAGTAAGATTGGCACTGTAATCTTGGTATATTGTATAAATTCAAATAATTTATCTTTTTATCTCCTGTGCAGCATTTAAATATATAGCATATTGGACATGTATTACAGTTACTCCAGTTATGAAGGTTTTATACTGAAGCCCATGGGTGAGTGATAACATGGTGTATTTGGTTAAAAATGGATCCATCCTCTCGTAGGAAGTACTAACCACTATTATGTGTTAGATTGCTAATGTTCAACCACTGAAGAAGACCTAAAGTTGAAACACGTCTGGACAATTCATCTAAGGAACACTCACTTTTCATGGGCAAATCTATATTGTTGTTGTTTGGTCGTTTAGTCGTGTCCGACTCTTCGTGACCCCATGGACCAGAGCACGCCAGGCATATATATACACACACACACACACACACACACACACATACTCCAGTAGCACCTTAGAGACCAACCAAGTTTGTTCTTGGTATAAGCTACAGATATTCGTATCTGAAGAAGTGTGCATGCACATTAAAGCTTATACCAAGAACAAACTTAGTTGGTCTCTAAGGTGCTACTGGGCTATAGAGAGATAGAGATAGATAGATAGATAGATAGATAGATAGATAGAGAGAGAGAGAGAGACTGCATCAGACCCACACGGCTACCTACCTGAATCTTTTCATGGGCATTTTGCCTCTAAGCAGAATACAGGAGTGCATTCTTAATATTTGCCACATTTCTCTGAATTTTGTGATGTAACCCTCCAACCCAAAAAGTACAAAAATGCACTACATATGAGGAAATTGTTTGCAAAAATAAATAAATAATAAATAAATAAATAAATAATGTGTATATTGGGGGGAGGGAAGGAATGCAAAAAAATGTGTATATTAGGAGAAATGCACAAGACTATGCCTGCAAATTCTCCTGCAGATTTATTTATTTATTTATTTATTTATTTATTTATTTATTTTAATACCCACAAACTGGTGTGGAAAAGAAGAGGAGACTGAGCTTACGGCTGAAAAAAAAATTTAGAAGAAAACCAAACTGATAGACTTGTCCATTCCTAAATGAGAATAGGGATTGCCTAGAACCCACTTGAGAAATTATGTTAACCTTATTGAAATCCTCTAGACTTCCCTGAACATTCCATAGCACTTTAGCCTGAGAAAGAACCCTCAAATCTGCTATTAATGTCACGTTAAATAATATTTCATTAGCAACTCTAATCAGAATATAGCAGCTGCGGCAGAGGAAGATGGAACGGTGGGGAGGTGTTGAGCTTACTTAAAGATCACATTCCCCTGTTCGGCTTCTGTGCAACTTCCTGCTGGGGACCTCTCCCCTGGATAGGTCATCCCAACATGTAGTTGGCATCTGTTGCGAACATCCATCTCTCTCACACACATTCTCTCTGTGGAAATATGTTGTTTTAGATCAGACTCCAAACAATTGGACTCATAGGGTCAACTCAGAAGTTAACAGTTCCAGTCTGGAAAATGATTCTGGTGTGTTTATGCCCAGGGATGTGTGTGTGTGTGTGTGTTTAATGTAGGGATTAAAAAAAAATAAGGTAAAGGACCCCTGGACGGTTAGGTCCGGTCAAAGGCAACTATGGTGTTGCGGTGTTCATCTCGCTTTCAGGCTGAGGGAGCCGGTGTTTGTCCACAGACAGCTTTCCAGGTCATGTGGCCAGCATGATTAAACCGCTTCTGGCACAATGGGACACTGTGACAGAAGCCAGAGGACATGGAAACGTTGTTTACCTTCCCACCACAGTGGTACCTATTCATCTACTTGTGCTGGCGTGCTTTCAAACTGCTAGGTTGGCAGGAGCTGGGACAGAACAACGGGAGCTCACTCCATTGCAGGGATTTGAACCGCCGATCTTCCAATTGGCAAGCCCAAGAGGCTCAGTGGTTTAGACCACAGCGCCACCCACGTCCCCTCAATGTAGGGATATGTTGTATTAGAGGCATAAAAAGGCATCAGTTTCCATTACAATATGTTTTTGCAGTCACCAGCGCTGCTTCTGTTCCACTGACATTCGGTTTCTGCCGGTTACACTGTTATTCATCTTGCTGCCCACTATTTAACGTTAAGTGGGTTAAACCACAGAGCCTAGGACTTGCCGATCAGAAGGTCAGGGGTTCGAATCCCCGCAACGGGTGAGCTCCCGTTTCTCAGTCCCTGCTGATGCCACCCTAGCAGTTTGAAAGCACATCAAAGTGCAAGTAGATAAATAGGTACCACTCCAGCAGGAAGGTAAACGGCGTTTTCGTGCGCTGCTCTGGTTCACCAGAAGTGGCTTAGTCATACTGGCCACATGACCCGGAAGCTGTACGCTGGCTCCCTCAGCCAAAAAAGCGAGATGAGCGCCGCAACCCCAGAGCCGGCTACGACTGGACCTAATGGTCCTTTACCCTTTACCTTTATGTAGCTTTTTACATGACTTGCGTAATTTACATCCGCTTCAATGTAACAATGCTGTTTTTTCTCGGAATTCTCTGACGTTCCTAGTTGTAATGTAAGAACATGGTAGTGAAATCAGCACAAATGCAGGATTTGCATTGCAGAAGGTTGGGCTAGATGCCCTTTGAACCTTACACTGTTCCTTCAGGATACACCAGTTTTGCTAGATGAGTGCTGAAGGATAATACAGAGGGGGGTATTCCACTGAACTGCAATGTAGTGGGATTACAGTGGCACCTCAAGTTACAGATGCTTCAGGTTACAGATGCTTCAGGTTACAGACTCCGCTAACCCAGAGATAGTACCTCAGGTTAAGAACTTTGCTTCAGGATCAGAACAGAAATCGGGCGGCGGCGGCACGATGGTGGAGGGAGGCCCCATTAGCTAAAGTGGTACCTCAGGTTAAGAACAATTTCAGGTTAAGAACGGACCTCCGGAACGAATTAAGTTCTTAACCTGAGGTACCACTGTACTTCTAAAAATGTGTGAGCCATGGGAGGACTTCTTCAAAAGTGGAGTTTTACAGTAAAGGATCTGTCTGTGTCAGCGGCGGAGCAAGCCAATCGAGCGCCTAGGGTGGCATGAGTGCCCTGCACCCAGGGGCAGGGGCAGCCACCCGTAGGGCAGGGCAAGCTGGGCAGGATGCTCCACGGGGCCTCCGAGGCGTCTGCCTGCCTCCTTCCACTCAGCCGCCCTACAACTGAGGGGGAGGTGGTGGGCGGATCATTTGGGGCAGTGGAAAGCCTGCGGGCACCCAAGCTACCACGTCACTCCCAGGAGAGATGTGTGGCTCGGGCACACTGAAGAAGAAGAAGAAGAGTTTGGATTTGATATCCCGCTTTATAACTACCTGACGGAGTCTCAAAGCTGCTAACGATCTCCTTTCCCTTCCTCCCCCACAACAAATACTCTGTGAGTTGAGTGAGGCTGAGAAGCTTCAGAGAGAAGTGTGACTGGCCCAAGGTCACCCAGCAGCTGCATGTGGAGGAGCGGGGAATCGAACCCAGTTCACCAGATTACGAGACTACCGCTCTTAACCACTACACCTCACTGGCTCTCGTGGTGCTGCAGGCCCCACGGTGAGTGCCACCCAGCATTTTGTCACCTCATCAGTGGTGACACCCGGGTCAGCCCACCCCACCGCATCCTCCACCCCTGGTCTGTGTCAGTTTGACCTAGACTTTTCCCATGAAAGACCCTCTGAAGAGCAGATCTGGGTGATACATTGATATATCGTCCAAAACCAGTTTGAAGTCCATATTGTGATATCGGTTTCATAGTTTTTGACCAGGCAATATATCGCAAATCAAGATGTGTATTAGGGTTGGGCAATATATTGTCCAAAACTAGTTTTATGTCCATATCATGATATTGGTTTCATAATTTTTGACCTGGCAATATATTGCGAATCATGACGTGTGTGTGTGCTGTGCAGAAATCACAATGTGGGAAAAACTGTGAAGCCAGCCAATGCCTCTACATAGCTCCATCCTTTTTTCAGACAATGTGATATATCAGAATATTGCAATGTTTAGCTGGTGGTATATCACAAAGCTGAAAACCAGATATCACCCGGCCCTACTGTTCACAGGTACATAGTTACATCCTTATTTCAGACACCATGATATATGTTGAAAGCTGTGTTGAAAAGTGTTGAAAGCTGGATGCTACCCAGCCCTGCTGAAGAGTAGTATATTTGAAGAGTAAGAAAGCAGAGAGACTGGATCAAGCTCAACTTTATGGCTCACCTGGACTTGAACCCAGGTCTCCCTGATCCAAACACAGTGGAAGAGAGCATAGAAATGGTGTCACCTGGGGAGAGTCTTAGAGGCCCACATTTGGTTCCTTGCCTCAGCATTGAACTTTTAGCTCTGCCCCCATTGTAGCTACTTTTAGTGGCACAATACAGTAATTAAGGGATATTAGTCTTTAAATAATTCTAAGGAGAACAAAAAATAAAATAAAAAAACCTTTCCCCTTTTCTGGATTACCTTTAGAACTGAAATCAGAGAGCACTAAACGAATGATAATTTGCGCGCCTCCTGTGAGTGATTGTAGATTGAATCAAATTTTAACTAGATTCTATTTTGTAAATCCCTCAGGATGACATAATTACAATTCCACACATACATTAATTAGCAGTACACATCTATTTCATAGAGTTTAGCAAGTTTAAAATGGCTTTCATTGTCTGCAGAGCGTCTGTTCCTCCACGGCTAAAAAGGAAATAAGCCTGATATTTGAAATAGCGGGAATTAAATTGACTTCATTAGAGTGACAATTTTCCTTTAAAGTTAATATCTGCTTAGTCTGGAGCCCCAAGGTCAAACCCACACAAGGATGCTCCCAGTTAAGGATTTGAGGAACTTCAAAATCAATGGAAAGTATACAGCGGCTTGAGGGAAGCAGCGCTGAGGAGACTGTCCTCCCAACTTTGCCTTCCTTTGACAGGCAACTAGTTCAGAGACTCATTCTGAAGCAGAGAAGAAGGAGAAGGAGTTCACAAGGGGGAAATCTGGGAAGGACTCGGCCTAGCGGCCCAAGACATTTGGTTGCCTGAGGCAAGAAGCAAGAGGCGACGTCCTCCCGTTCCTCCAAGCCTTATATAGCTTGGGACCCCTTTGGGAGGGAGCAATCTGTCAATTATAGTTCCTGACAGTTGCTCTCTCTCCACCATATTTAAATTCAATCCTGGCCCAAATGGATCAGGACTCTGACTGAGCATAAGGGAGCTTTTCACTTCCAAAAAAAAGTTTCAGGACCTTCAATTAACACGTCAGCCCTGCAGGGGTGGGTGAATTGGTTCATTTCAGGTTCTCTCCATTTCTATGTTTGCCAATCTTAGGTTCAATTATCTGTATCAGATTTTGTTAAAACTCACTAAAATGCACCTAGTCGGGTAGTTATTCCACAGTGTCAGCAGAGGGCGCTGTTTGGAAAGATCCTTTTACATATGGACACCAACCATACCTATCTGGGTGGGTCTAATCATGACCACAGCCCTGAGTGCTCACTGGAAGGACAGATTGTGAAGCTGAGGCTCCAACACTTTGGCCACCTGATGAGAAGAGAAGATTCCCTGGAAAAGACCCTGATGTTGGGAAAGATTGAGGGCACAAGGAGAAGGGGACGGCAGGGGACGAGATGGTTGGACAGTGTTCTCAAAGCTACCAGCATGAGTTTGACCAAACTGCAGGAGGTAGTGGAAGACAGGAGTGCCTGGCGTGCTCTGGTCCATGGGGTCACGAAGAGTCGGACACGACTGAAAGACTAAACAACAATCATGACCTCAAGACACCTGTGGAAAGGGGACCCTTCACAAACCAAGATCCCAAACCATGAAGTGATTTAATGCTAAAAGCCAGCACTTTGAACTTCGCTTGGAAACAAACCATGGCCTTTGCCTGGCCTTCTGCAAAGATGGCCAAATTCCTACCCTTCTATCTAGAGATAAAAATGGAAGAATGGGAATGCAACCTGCAAGTTAAGAGACTGCTGGCTGTGTTTCTGCAACTTAATATAATGGTGATGACGTTAGATCAAGTGAAACTTCTGAAGAATTTCGAAAGCAGTCTGAAGAATTTTGCTTTGAGCACCAAAACGAAGAGGTCAGAAGCTTTGGTGTGGCAGATTCACAAAACGGAATTGGACTTTGAAATGAATTGGAAGACTCTTGCTGGGAAACAAACCTAGAGAAGTTTGAAGCAGCTATTGCAGTTTCAGTAAGGTTGGCAGAATTTCTCACACTTATCTAATCAGCAGATATTTTATGTCCATGACCATGTCCACATGTCCAGGTAAACAACAAACCATGGTTTAATGTGAATGAACAGAACTTTTGCATGCTGCCAAATCGCTCCTTCCTCGAGGCAAGAGCAAGATACCATTACTAAATCAGCTCTCGTGGTTTATTTCTCTCCAAACAAACCCTTATTATTAAATTCATTATTTGCTTGACAAGAAATAAACCATGGAAACGGATTCATATGCCATGTTAAGCCATGGTTTATGATTTATATGCAAACAGAGCCTACATACTGTACTTGTATATTGCTTTAAACCCAACTTCTTTCCACTAAAGAAAGGTGGAATTTTGCCTTTCATGTGTGCGCACACACACACACTTTCATCTTCTTGGGTTTTTATTTGGTTTATATAGTGGAAATGTTTCTCTGCTTAATTGGGCTGACATCTTCAGAGCCTAAACAATATCTTGAGAGTCCACAGCAGGGGTGGGGAACCTCAGGTCCTGGAACTGAATTTGGCCCCCAAAGCATCTTCTTATCTAGCCCTGAAAACTCTCCCCTGGCTACATGTCTTAACTGGCTCTGTTTCTGCCTGCCTGGCTGGCATGTATCCTTTATGCCAATCCCTGTTGCCTGTCTGAATGGAGGACAGAGGTGTGTGGGTGTGGGTGTATGTAGAAACCAGCCTACTGTACAAAGGTGAAATTAGCATTTGTTGCAACACCCCCTGTTTACTTCTGACCCCACCCACCATTCGTATGTGGCCCCTCAAAAATCACCCAGAAGGTAATGTGGCCCTCAAACAGAAAAATATTCCCCAGCCCCTGGCCTGCAAGCCTACTGAAACCAAATTCACCACCTTGAAACGACCAGCAGGGGCAGCATATCGCCAGCGTCCCTGTCCCAAATAATTTCCCCCTTGTTCAGCAGAAGAATGGGTCACTGATAGCTATAAAAATATCCTTTCACTGGGACTTGGGGGGGGGGGGGTTGTGCATGTGTTTCCCTAGGAAGGAACAGAAGACAAGGCATTCCATTCAGCCAACAGGGGACTGAGTGCATCAAAAAAGCAGCCAGGGTTTCTCCCCCCCCCTTCCCCATTCCTGCCCTCCCCAACACAATAGCTCAGAAAACAAAAGGCAGATTATTAGGTTTAAGTATGTTAGCTTGTTCTTCACATGCCCCCCCCCCCCCCCCGTCCAGCACATCTGGCGACCATGTGTGGCAAACGCTAATTAAGACTTTCCTAAGTGAGCTACAATTAGTTACGACTGCTGTTTAGTTCTCCCGGGCCCGTAGCGAGGAAATAAAACAAAACCTTCCCTTTACTGTTATACGGAAATCTCCCGGCCCTCCCCCCTGACCCAAGCCCAGGGGATTCTCCCTCATCATCACGCTGCTGAAATTAAAACAGAAAAGTGTAAGCAGATACTTTAAGGCTCTCTTCCGCCTGATTTTCTCCCCTCCCCCTCTTTTTTTTGAAAAAAAGAAAAGAAAAAAAGAAACCCAGCATTTTATTCATTTTGATTGAGTGCAACAGGCAGGCAACAGTGTGCCTATGATCCTTCCAACAAAAGGGAATTGTTAAACAGATGTCCATATTCTGCTCTTCACCCCACCCCACCTCCCCTCGACTGATAATATTAGAGACACAGCAGTTTTATCTACTCCTGCGCCATGTGTGCGTGTCATATATATAAAAGAAGGGGGGGTTGTCAAAATTATCGGAATAAACTGTACAGAGAAAGGATGCAGACTGTACACAATTATGACTCTCTCAAGGACCACACATTTTTATTTACCTTTGGCCATTTCTTCCCTCCACAGATCAAGCTCTTTCCAGAGCTGTTTGAAAAATTCAACAACAAGAGGCATTTATTTTACTGCTTATCTGAACTTTCAACAAGCTCCGTCCCCAAAAAGTTTTGCATCGGGGAGGTAAACCGACGAGAACAACAAAATATTTAAGGCGCAATCCGCCTGAAAGCTCGACGCATTTCAGTCTCGTTTAATTTCAGCCAGAGATTTATGCACGTGCCTAAATCTCTCCTAGGCAGTAGGACTTCAAAAAAGTTTTGAACCAAAGCCAGATGATGGATTGTATCCTGTACTAACTTTACTCAGAGAAGACCCACTGAAAATGATAGCAATGGCTAACTTAGGGCCTTTTATTTCAATCGGTCTTCTCTGAGTAGTTGGCTAAAACCTCATATTTTGCTGCAAAGGGTCGTTCACAAATGGCCAAAGTGCAATTTATGTGGCCAAGTCAATGTCTTTGTTTTTTTCCCAGTGGAGATATGGCAGCCTGAATTTTGAACTCTTCTACTCTCCACTGCTTTCCCCACCATCTACCAGGGGCTTAAAATATATAGTTGCAATCAAACCAGAACTGTACACAGTACACCAAGCTATTGCACCATAGATTTGTATAATGGCATTATGATATTGGCAGTATCGTTTTCAGTTCCTTTCTTAATGATCTCTAGCATGGAATTCACCTTTCATTCACAGCTATTGCATTCTGGGTCAACATCGAGGTATCCACACACACCCAACAACTCCAAGATCTTGTTCCTAAACAGCAGGGCTGGCCCAAGGCATTTCAGCACCTGAGGCAAACCCCAAAACGGGGCATGCACCCGCTCCCCACCAGGGAAGAAGGGGTGAGTGAAGATTGTTATCCGGAACAAGGCATGAGGAGGAAGATTGACATTGGAATCTGCTGTCCCTGGGGACCCTGCCGCCTGAGGCAGTCAACTCAGCTGGCCTCATGGTTGGGCCTGCCCTGATAAACAGACATGTTTAAGATTGCATTCTATCATACATGTATGCTGGCTAGGAATGATGGGAGTTTCAGTCCAAGATATCTTGAGGGCAACAGGTTGGCAAGGGCTATTGGCAAGTATGAAGTGAGGACAAAATTCATTGTTAAATTCTGGATCTCCTCAGGAAGAAGCTAAACACACCAGGCCCCTGAAGATCTCACACACATTCTGTCTTCCATTTCCTCCTGATATCACTCGCCCACCCCCCCCCAGCTTAAAAATCCATAGTATTGCCCCTGGTACATATTCTCGGCTCAACTTCAATTTTCACAGTAAGAGACTTGACATATTTTCTTCCTTTTTATAACTCTTAGTTATACCACAATGTGACTGCAACAGCTCAGCCCCCACTAGAAAGGATATTTCCACTAAGCAAATACTCGGAGTAATTAGCGAAGAAGTGATAATATCTGAATGCATCATGCTTTGCACAAATTACGGCTTATTTGTATCAAAAGAAAGAGGCACAGCCCTCCTACTAGCTTGAGAGTACAACCAAAGCAGGGGGAAAGGATCTCAGTTCTAAACATACCACAAGAGATTATGTTTGCTGATTAAAAAAATAACAATGCAGATTTCTAAACATACAAGCGCAAAAGCATCTGCGAGATACGGAGTAACAGGCAGAAAGAGGAACAAAAATGCATTTTAAAGCATTTTAGGATTTTTCTGGGGGAGTCAACCTGGTGCCCTCTAGTTGTCCATTTATTATTTATTACATTTATATACCGCCTTTTTCTTCCAAGGAACTCAAGGTCCCATCCTCATTTAATCTCCACAACAATCCTGGGGAGTAGGTTGGGCTGAGAGGCAATCACTGGCCCAAAGTCACCCAGTGAGCTTCATGGCTGAGTAGGCATTCGAACCCTGGTCTCCTAGGTCCTAGTCTGACACTCTAGCCATTACACCACACTGGCTCTCTAAGTAGGGATAAGAGAATGGGGTAATGTCTGTTCCCTTCAGTATCTAATTTTTCCAATCTTCAGTTCTCCACATTTCCACTTCAGCGTGCAAATTTTATTGGGGGGGGGGGATAAAGCCCTCCTGAAAATTCATCTGTGTTTTAGTGTGAATTTTCCTAAACCGATTATATTTAATGCAATTTTGCCTAATATACACACATTGCTAAGCAATTTCCCCTAATATAATGCATAAATATATCTTTAGTGAGAAACATGCATTTCTGTTTACACTGTACCCCAGCAGGTCCATTTCTTTGTACACATTTCTTGGCCAGCGAACTGAATTGGAAAATTTGGAGAGGTGTGAATTTTGAAGGGTGGCTGCATTTCGGTTTAGGAGTTTTTTTGGGAAAGTGCAATTTTAGGTAGGTTTGCCTTTAAATGTGAAATGAACTGCATTTCTTCCCCAGGTCCCTACTTCTGAGCACATTTATACACATTCATTTTCTATTTAAAAAAATCGAATCAGTGTGAAATAATATAGGTATATGAACAAACACACACTGTAAAAGCGACATAAAAGCAACCAGTATCCTATTCAGCTGAAATGCATTTAGTTCCTACCTTCCTTCAGACTTTCCAACTCAACACAGGAGGGGAAGGGGGTTACATCTGGCATGCCCTGTGCTCACACAACCACTCTCCCTAAACACTTCACACCCACACATTGTTTTGCACATATGAAGAGGCCTTATATATTTTGGGATTGCTGTGGGAAAGTGCATGTTAAGGCCATCTGCACTCTGAAATTTGGAGGGCTGGATCCAGACAAAGCTAGTTGCATTTTGTACCCAGAGAAATCAACAGGGCTTAAGTCGCCATGAACTTTTCACACTGATTTCAGTGGTACCTAAGTGCAACTAACTCAATCTGCAGCCAGCCCAGGAGCAAACTGAGCTGCGATATTATAGGCTGCCCTTCTGCACTGTCTTCCCTGCCAGTTCAGTGAGGATTAAATCAAGTGGGCCATTGCAGATGATAGAGAACTGAATGTCGACCCAGATTTCTCCAAATGTCAACCCAGTGTGCAGCAGCTGCGATAAAGACAAATTCCATGTTAGAGATCATTAGGAAAGGGGATTGAGAATAAAAACTGCCAGTGTCATAATGCCGTTGTGCAAGTCTGGGATGCCAGCACACTTGTTGGAATATATTGTGCACAGTTTTGGTCTCCCGCAACTCGCAAAGGATATTGTAGAGCTGGGAAAGGTGCAGAAGAGGGCGAGCAAAATTATTAAGGGGCTGGAGCAACTCCCCCTATGAGGAAAGATGACAAAGTTTGGGGCTTTTTAGGTTAGGGGGAAAGGAAAGTATGGGTGGTGGTGAAAGAGGTGTATAAAAACTCTATGCGACTTGGAGAAAGGGAATAAGGATATGCTTCTTAGGATTTAATACCAGAAACTGGGGTCAGCCAAAGAAAGTGAATGGTGGGAGATTATGGTCAGACAAAAGGAAGTCCTCCTGTGGAATTCAGGGTCGCAAGCTGCAGTGGTGACCACTGCCAGCTTGGATGGCTTCAAAAGGAGATTAAACAAATTCATGGAGTCATCAATGCTGTCAGTGGCTACCAGCCACCACAGCTATACATTAACTCCAGTAACGGAAACCTTCTGCCTCTGAATACCAGACCCTGCAAGTGTCCTTATTTTCCAGGGACAATCTCAGATTTGAAGAAGTCTCCCAGTTTCTGATTTGGTCCTGGAATGTCCCGCTTTTCCTTAGGACGTCCCTATTTTCATCAGAGAAATGTTGGAGGGTATGGCGTTTTGCAACTCCCAAGCCTAGGAGATACAACCTTTAGAAGACATCTGAAGGCAGCCCTGTATATGAAAGTTTTTAATGTTTAATGTTTTATTATGCTTTTATATAGGGGGACGCGGGTGGCGCTATGGCCTAAACCACTGAGCCTCTTGGGCTTGCCGATCAGAAGGTCGGTGGTTCGAATCCCTGTGAGGGGGTGAGCTCCCGTTGCTCGGTCCCAGCTCCTGCCAACCTAGCAGTTAGAAAGCACACCAAAAAGTGCAAGTAGATAAATAGGTACCACTCTGGTGGGAAGGTAAAAGGTGTTTCCGTGCACTGCTCTGGTTTTGGTGTTCTGTTGCACCAGAAGCAGCTTAGTCATGCTGGCCACATGACCTGGAAAAATTGTCTGTGGAAGCGGACAAACGCCGGCTCCCTCAGCCTGTAAAGCGAGATGAGCGCCGCAACCGCAGAGTCGTCTGCAACTAGACTTAATTATCAGGAGTCCTTTACCTTTACTTTTTATGCTTTTATATATGTCGGAAGGTACCCTGAGTGGCTGGGGTAACCCAGTCAGATGGGTGGGGTATTATTCTTGTTCTGGATTAGGACATCCCTATTTTCATCAGAGAAATGTCAGAAGGTATGGAATGCAACTTGTTGGGGAAAGCACTGTTGTGCAGATGCTTTGCAATTAGGCTTCCCACAGGTATCTGGTTGGCCGTTGTGAGAATGGGATGCTAGACAAGTTGGGCTTGGGTCTGATCCAGCAAAGCTATTTTTTATGTTTCTGTGCACTAAAATGCTTCTGCTTGAAAACCTGGCTACAAATGCACCCACGGAAAGGCACACTAGGAAAGTGTTTTCCAAAGTAATTATTCCTTACCACATTATTGCTAATATTATATGATTTCGCAAATTGATCTGCATTCTGCATGAATGTGCCCTTCTATTAGAAACAAACACATGCATGCATATCCCAATTTACTTCCCTACACTCAACACATTTTTCAGTTAACAGATTTCAGAAGCGGACAAGCTACTTACACAGCTGAGGATTTAATTTCAACAACCCCCCCCCCTTTTTTCTTCCTGTCAAATACAAACTTTGCCCAAAGCTAATTTTATTTATGATGAATATGATCAACTTACTTTCACGAATCATTGCTGTACAAACCTGAAGGAAGAGATGGTGCTAATGTGTGAATAATTGTTGACACAATTAAGCACCCAGCTCTATGCCTGTTAAACAGCTTCCAGCAGTAAAATTCTCCAGTAGTTTAAAGGGATAGTCAATTCATTTCGGAGTGCAGAGAGAAAGGGGGAGTTCTTTTATTGACCTGGTGTTTTGAGAGGGTTCTGAATGGGCCCATATATGGTACCTCAACTCTGCATCGCTGAGAAATGGGGGTCTCGCCGTGGATAATGGCTACATATTGAGTCAGACGCTTACCGTTTAGAGACTCAGTAAACAGAAGGCTCACCCCTTGACCTTCCTTTGCAGAGACTGTCTGGTTCATAACCTGCCAGGGACTTCCGCCTACCTAATGACCTCTTTGTGAATTGGTGGGATTGCTCTAAATTAGCCTTCCTTCCGACAGCCTTGCAAAAGGAAGGAATCAGCAGCCTAGTCTGGATTGCAACACGAAGCTTGCGGGCGAGCGGACAGGGGTTAGGTGGGTGCTGTTGTGATGCTGAAATGAACTCTTAGTTTGAAACAGATCAAAAGTTGTGGGAAAATAAAAACTCTCAATTCTGCTCCAGAAAAAAAGAAGTCTCATTTCTGCTCCAGTCTCTGTTGGGCAAGGTTTCAGAAGTTGATGAACTTCTCGCGCTGGTGACGGGGAGAACAGTTAGTCCAGCCCAGCCCTCTCCACACATTGCATGCTTGTTGACCGACAGCCTCAGCCAAATTGCTAGGTGAATGATATGAACAACATCCATGCAATGACCAGTGAATTCCAAGTTTTGGGCAAATAACCTGCTATGTAATGTGAGAGAGAAGAGGTAATGCAGAACCCAGGGCCATGAAAAATCCTGTATGAAATAGCCAGTTATCTACATCCTCTCTCTCTCCCTCTCTGCCATGCCCTTAAATGCACTGGATTCTGTCATAGTCTAACCTGGGAGTGGGGAACTGGAGCTGGTCAGTGGATCAGATGGTTATCTGCCCCACCCCTCATGAATCAAATTTGATAGCTGAGTGGAGTCACTCACTTGTCCATCACCTGCCATCACGATGACACCAGAAGCCCCCTTTTTGCCTTCAAGTGTCTTGTAGAGCACTTTGAAAGGGGCTTCTCCTGACCTGACACTCAGATCTACACACAAAAACACAGAACCTAAGAAGCTCATGGTACCTGGCCAAGTTCAGAGTGTTGCACTAAGGCCCTAGAGACTCAGACATGAAGATTTGTGTCCTGCTGGTAGAGGATAGTGATCTGCTTCAAGGATGAAGAATCCGTGGCCCTCCAGATGATGCTGGACTCTATCAACTCTTGCCAGCCTTGACCATTGGCCATACTGGCTGTGGCTGATGAGAATTGGAGTCACACAGGACCTGGAAGTCCACAGCTTCCCCATCTCTGATCCACTTGGGGGGTTGCCCGATTTAAAGATAAAAACTATAAGGAGAGACAGCTGGAGCTCTGAATTTTTTTGTATTTATTGGCGGAGGATTATACCACTTTAAAAAAAATCTCAAAGCAGTTTATGTAGAAACATATATGAATACAACAACAACAACAATGTTGCTCATCAATGGTTTGCAGCTGAACAGCACATTGGTCCCATCCTTCCCCCCTACAGTGAGATGTATGGGGTTTCTATTTGAGCTGTAATCACTCTCACAATGCACTTAACCTACATCAGGGGGTTATTGCAACAGTGAAATAAGGGGCTGGGAACAATGAACACCACCCTGATGTTCTTGGAGGAACAGCAAGATAATAATCGAATAAATAAAAACCTCAAAGATCACCTCTCCCCACAAGAACCTACCTGGACCCTACAACTATCATCAGAGGTCCTTCTCTGTGTGCCTCCTTCAAATCAGCCACAGGGCTTCCAAATAAACCTGGGTACTGTAGTTCACCCCCTACAGGAGTAGGATTCCCAGCTCCTTTAACAACTACAGTTCCCAGGATTCTTTGGGGGAAGCCATGTGTGGATGTGTCCATTGTCAGCTTCTTATGCACCAGGCGAAGACATTCCTATTTTCCTGGTGTCAGGGGTTCAGGAGCAGAGGCACAGGGAAGGGAGGAAATGGAGAGCGAGGGGGAGGAGTCCGAAGGAAATGTCAGCGATGACAGCGGTCCGAGGTCTCTGAGTCTTTCCAGTGAATCGGATGATTCACAGAAAGGGGCTCCCATTGTCAGGGGAAGGGGGGTGCCCAGGGGGACACCCCAGGAAGAAGGGGCCAGAGGGGACTCAGAGAGCAGCAGTTGGAAATCCGGACCAGCGTCCACACCAGAGTGCAGTAGGGGGGAGGAGTCCCAGGCATCGGGATCAGGCGGCGCGCTGCCAGCGGGAGAACATGAGGGAGGATTGACCACGCCTCCGTCGGGGAGCGAGGAAACGGTCAAGAGGAAGGTTGAAGGCTGCGCGCGCGCGCCAAGTTCAAATGTACAGGAGGGCGGCACAGTTGGCAGCCCGGATAGGGAGCCAGGTCCTAAAGCCCGCCGAAGAGAGAGGGAGGAGTCAGGGGGGTCAACGTCTGCGTCGGAAGAGTCCAGGAAGGAAGGAACCCCGGGGGGTAGCGGGACCCAGAGGAGAAAGGAGAGACGGAAGAGGTGGAGTAAGGCTAGAGTCTTAAACTGGTGTACAGGGGGCGGAGATTCAGATGGAGCTTCGCCGGTCTAAACCCTAGACGTAGAGCTGGGGCGCTACGGCTTGAGAATGGAAACTGTACTACAATAAAGACTTTTGTACATTACTACCGGCTAGCGTTGGTCCTCTGTGAGCTGGGACCTGGAGCCAGCTCTGACACCTGGGTTTGGGAGTCTTAATATTGATCATACTGCGATATCATTTATGTTCAGTTTTTGGTGCTCATTTTTTTTAGTGTGGTGGGATAGAATGCATTCTTTCAAGGCTTGTTGTTGAACGAACGCCTTTAGAAACCTTTTGCTTCATTTTAGGCTTATTCAGTGTATCTGCTGTTGTTTTTTAAAGTTGCCAAGTTATTTGGAAGCTTAAAATATTCTGCAAGTCACTTTGAGACAATTCTGTAGCAAGTGATGAATACATATGGGGAAAGGCTGTATGTAGCTCAGTGGCAGAGTTTTCCATGAAGAAGTCCCCGGGTTCAATCCCTGAAATCTCCAGGTAGAGCTGGGAATGTCCACCTGCCTGATGCCCTCGGAGGCTCCTACCATTCAGAATACAGAGAACTGAGCTAGATGGAAGAAGGATCTAACTTAGGACAGTCTCCCATGTTCCTAATAAAGAAAAAGAAGGCAGCATACCAACTCCTATGAAGCAAGGCTGTGCCACTTCAGCTCACACAAACATACACCCGGCCTTTAGCCTCAGAAAATGTGACGTCCCAACTTTCCTGTGAAACTTGCAGCCTTCTGGAGAATAAGATGACGAGAATCAGTGACATGGTCCAAGGCCACATCTGTGTCACAGCCTGCATCTGAAAATTCCCATTAGAAGCAGAGTTGCCGTGTCAGTTCTGGAATCAGATGCCAACGCTGGAATTACGACCCGTGTGCCACTGTGCCAATTTGAGACCCAGCTCATGGTTCCTACAGGGGCCATTTTTTGCTGCCAGCACAAAGGGCCATTGGATCCAGCAAGCCTGTATTTTGCTCATCATAATTAACTCATTAGAAGTGCCCTCAAAGTAGATAGAGCATCTTTGTTTGCAATCCAAAACTGATGGGAGCATAAGTATTAAGCTAAGAGTGTACTAGATCATTAGGAAGAAATATACCACCAACATGCCAATGGTATGGATATATATATATATATATATATACACACACACACACCCTGTGCAATTTTTCTAGAAAAAGAGGTGCCAGAACTCACCATGAACACCTCCCTCTTTCTCTTAGAATGGTGATGGTGCGCACCTGAGAGGTGCCAGAACTGAGTTCCGGCTGGGGAAAAACAAAACCTTGTTTACACCTGATATAAGGCAAATGTAGACCTTTGAACTTGCTGTTGTTTGCATGTGACCTGCTGGCATGTCGGCTTTCTCAATTGTTCTGCCAAAAGTCCTGTGCACAGCAATCAAGTCTTCAGCATCCAGTTCAAAATCAGCAAAACTCTCCTCACCATTTGGCAGGTTTTTGGAGACTCCATATAGACCACTCTCTATGAAGCATCAGAAGCATACAGATCATCCCACAAGGATGATTTTTTTCAGTTATTAGGTAGTTTTATTTTCTTTTAAGTCACTGATAATGCTTACTGCTTGCTGAATGGTCACCTGTATTCACAAAAAAGGTGATGCAGTCTATAAGCTAAGAGATCGGGATATGAATCAGTAAGGCTCAGGTTCAAAATTTTCCTCTTCTAGGAACCATGGTATGAACTTGTGGTACCCTGAGGCCACCACCTTGCTGCAGCTAAGCAGGTCTGGGTCTGGTCCATGCTTGGATGGGAGGCCACTTAGGAAGAGCCACATGTATGTTACTGAGACCTACATTGGCTCCAGCACATTTCTGAATACAATTGAAAGTGTTGGTGCTGACTTTTAAAGCCCTAAACAGCCTCAGCCCTGTATAGCTGAAGGAGCATCTCCACTCCCATCATTCAGCTTGGACGCTGATATCCAGCTCTGAGGGTCTTCTGGTGGTTCCCTCACTGTGAAAAGTGAGGTTAAGAGGAACCAGGCGGAGGGCCTTCTCGGTACTGGCACCATCAGATGTCAAAGAGCTAAGTAACTATACAACCTTTAGAAGACATCTGAAGGCAGCCCTGTATAGGGATTTTTTTTTTATGTTTAATGTTTTATTATGTTTTTATATCTGTTGGAAGCCGCCCAGAGTAGCTGGCACAACCCAGTCAGATGGGCGGGGTAAAATAGTAATAATAATAATGTCTCCAGGATGGAAGAAAGGTGAGATAAGAACACAAGCACAGTCTGTTGCAAGTGTCTCATCTAGTCCACCATCCTGTTCCCACAGCACCAACCTATGGGAAGCCTGTAACCAGAACCTGAGTGCCACATTACTCTCCCTTCCAGTGGTTTACAGTAACTGGTATTCAGAGGCATACTGGCTCCAACATTGAAGTGAGAACACAGCCATCAGGGTTAGTACCCACTGATATATAGGTAACAAAGCAATTTAAAAAGAAACGAAAAGAAACTCGCTTAAGCAGCCATTCTTTCTAAGTCTCAGTTCCCCCACTCCCCCAGTCTTCGACAAGGGAATTATAGCAGTTCAAAAGCACGCCAAAGTGCAAGTAGATAAATAGGTACCACTCTGGCAGGAAGGTAAATGGCATTTCCATGCGCTGCTCTGGTTTTGCCAGAAGTGGCTTAGTCATGCTGGCCACATGACCCGGAAGCTGTACGCCGGCTCCCTCGGCCAATAAAGCGAGATGAGCGCCGCAACCTCAGAGTCGGTCACGACTGAACCTAATGGTCAGGGGTCCCTTTACCTTTACCTTACCTTAAATAGTTGTTGCGAGGATGCTAACAATATAATGTACCTGAAGTGCTTTGAACAACCGAAAGCACTGTTTAAATGTTAAGTATTATCAACACTGGCCCACGGTGTCTTCCAGAGCAGACAGCAGACTTTTCACACTTTCTGCCTGAGAATGGAGGGAAGCAACAACTGTTGCATGCATTATGCAAGGGCAGAAACACAGGGAAGACTTCGTCTCCATTATATCACCCACATCTTAGAAACCCTCCCAGCAACACTTTTGCCAAGACAATATTACCTGGGTGTTTCTTTTTCTTCTTCACCTGTGATAATGCGATGAACTACTGAGGAGCGTCACTTGCCCCAGACTCTCTTCTTCTTGCCACTTTGTTTTTCCCGATCCGTCACTGGGGACAGTGGCAGCAGCATGAGGAGCCCAGGGAAAGCGAGAAAGACGGATGGAAATCCCGCACAGAGTGCGCTTTCTCTCCCCAGACAGGCAATCACAGACTCTCTTGTCAAGCCAAGGCCTCGCTAACCCCAGGGCCCGTCCTTTTCTTCTCTGTAACAAATCAAATTTTGCAACCCAACCTTGCCACATCATTTGAGCGTATTGACACAATTGGGACTTCAACCCCAATTTTGCTTTGTGTTTTTCAAGTGGGGTTTACATAAGTAGAGAACAAGATAAAGCACGCACAATACATCGGGGGCCCAGCTGAGTGAACAGTGAACTCCACGGTCTGCGTATCTGGAAAGCAAATCCATGGCCATCTCCAACCTGCTAGCAATGTTTAAGGGGCCTTCCACCACCACCCACTGATTTTTTAAAAAATATTTTTTGAGGTTGCTATCTAGAATAATAATAATAAAGGTAAAGGGACCCCTGACCATTAGGTCCAGTCGTGACCGACTCTGGGGTTGCAGCACTCATCTCGCTTTATTGGCCGAGGAAGCTGGCGTACAGCTTCCGGGTCATGTGGCCTGCATGACTAAGCCACTTCTGGTGAACCAGAGCAGCGCATGGAAACGTCATTTCCTTTACCCGAGGGAGCCGGTGTACAGCTTCCAGGCCAGCATGACTAAGCCGCTTCTGGCGAACCAGAACAGCTCACGGAAACGTCGTTTACCTTCTCGCCGGAGTGGTACCTATTAATCTGCTTGCACTTTGACGTGCTTTCGAACTGCTAGGTTGGCAGGAGCAGGGACTGAGCAACGGGAGCTCACCCCATTGCGGGGATTCGAACTGCCAACCTTCTGATCGGCAAGTCCTAGGCTCTGTGGTTTAACCCACAGCGCCACCCGCGTCCCTAGAATAATAATATTACCTTGGAATTTTGTGGAGCTTCCTATACCAGGATACCAAAGATTAATGGGGCTGTGCCTTCCTTGGCATCCACTTTTAATTTATTATTATTATTATTTTGCCTTCTTGCCTCACTTGCAAATTCTCAACATAGGGAACTGCTTTGCCTCTGTAAGTCCCACCTTGTGAATTTTGAACTCACAGGGAACATTGTGGTCACATCTGCACCATACTTTTAGAAACCCTCCAAGTGTCCCTATTTTCCCGGGACAGTCCTAGATTTACAGAAGTCATCCTGGTTAACTCAAGCACACCATTGTCACGCCGTTCCCAAAGCACACCACATTTCATATATCTTCCAATGGTGAAACGATTTCACCATTTACACAGATCTCACTTGACACTTCACTGCAAAAGAGGTGTCCTATTTAGCATCAAGAAACAGCATTATAAAGGTCACACACATATTTCCTTTGGATGAGGTAGCTTCTAATGACAAATGCAAATGTCAGAAGATCCTAGCAAAACTGCATTGTTCTTGTGTGGAAATTCCGAGATTCCTGAGTTAGACTCCATGAGTCACTAGCATCCAAAAGGTAAAAATGGAAATTCATGGAAAATGTAGCTGATGGAGAATACTTCACTCTTTAATACACGTGATCTGTTAGAGCTGAATTAATAAGCTATCACTAAACCAAGATCGTTGGGATCTCACTATCTGGATTGTCATTGTTGTTAAGTTAAATAAACCCAAAGCGGTTAACTAAGGAAGGAAGGAAGGAAGGAAGGAAGGAAGGAAGGAAGGAAGGAAGATAGATAGATAGATCCTGGGGCTGAAGCTTCTGTAGATATCATGTTTTCTAAACAAGTAGGTTGACCCCAACCAGTTGATGGCATGAAAGGTCAACCAAGTCAAGTGGTTTCCTGAGGTCCAGTAGCAATCAAAGAACCACTAAGTCAGTCTTGCAAACTTGACTTTCACTGGGTGTGAGTTCCAGCCCACTGAAGGCCAATATTCATTACTTCCCATGAGACCACGACTTGCACCAAATGGGTGTACGGCCCAAAATCTCATGGCAAACTTTCCAAGTGTCCCTATTTTCCAGGGACAGTCCCAGATTTACAGGAGGCATCCCAGTTTCTGATTTGATCCCAGAATGTCCTGCTTTTCCTTAAAAAGGTAAAGGGACCCCTGAACATTAGGTCCAGTCATGACCAACTCTGGGGTTGAGGCACTTATCTCGCTTTATTGGTTGAGGGAGCTGGCATACAGCTTTCGGATCATGTGGCCAGCATGACGAAGCCACTTCTGGCGAACCAGAGCAGCGCACGGAAACGCCGTTTACCTTCCCCGCTGGAGCGGTACCTATTTATCTACTTGCACTCTATTTTCATTGGAGAAATGTTGGACGGTTGCAAAAAATGTGTATACCAGGCAAAAGTGCATATTTATATTAGGTGAAAATTGCACTTAACCTCTGATGAACTTTCATGTGAACTTTAACAAAAGAAAAGAATTCCTAGACCAATGTGGAGAACCGAATTGGAAAAATGAAAACCTGGGAGCAACTGAAAATGATGCAACCCCCCCCCCCCCAGTCACAACCTGCTCAGACTATCTGAACCACCAGTGATTTGGCTAACCTTTCACTCTCCCTAAACATCACCTAAATATGCCTCTCAAATTGTCTCCAGCAAGAATGTCAAGTCATCTCTTCCGCAGTCCAGCAAAAGTTTCACCACTTGATTCCACTGGCTGTATAAACTGATCTTTGCTTTCATGCATGTGCATGCACATTCTACCTGCCAGCTCACCTTGCACTTGAGTTGGCCGCCCCCAAATTCTCACTCCATTGTCATCTCTTGGCCAGTTTTCAAATCACAACAAGACTCTCTCTGGCACTCTGGGGTCACCAGGTTTCCTAAACAACTTCCTGCGAAAGGACTTACTAAAAAGCATTTTCGACATCTGAATAATTCACAGCCAGAGCTCGTCTTCATCCTACTATTTTGCTATGTCTTTAGAAGACGAAGGGGAAGGGGGGAAAACACACACAATTCTAATTAGTTGGTGTTTGTACAGCGCTTTGAAGATGAAACGAACTACTGTGCTTGAGTATTATTACTGCAATGCCTGGGGCACCATCTCCAATTTGCTTCTCAGAAAACTGAACATGATCCAAGAGCAGTTTGCACAGGAGCCAAGGCAAGGAATCCCAATTACTACCTCTGTGTTGTCAGGAAGCTACATGGGTAAGCCAGCCCTTCCAATAAGCAAGCGTCACTCCCACCCCAAGGGCAACACAAGACACTTGGCTGTCTGTGGTGAGGAATAACATGGCTCAGCCTCCGAATCCATCTACAGAAGGTGACCAGATTGGCAGCTCAATTATACTTCAGCATGGGCAACAGGCTAGCTTATGGTTTGCTCAGAAGGCCACATGGAACACCCTATCATCATAGAATTGAAGAATTGGTAGGGACCCCGAGGGCCATCTAGTCCAACCCCCAGCAAAGCAGGAATCTCAACTAAAGCATCCATGGCAGATGGCCATCCAACCTCTGCTTAAAATATGGTTACCAGATTTTTCCCAATGAATCTGGGGACACTTTTCTTCTTCTTTTTTTCTTTTTTTAAGCTGAGTAGCAACAGGGAGTCAGTAGTGGGGATGGTGAGGCAAAAGACACTGGGCCCAAGCACACATGCATATTGTATAAACGTGCAAAGCCCTTCTTTTGCACCCTGTGAAACATAAATGCACAGAGTTTTTTAAAAACTGGGCAATGGCACACCACCCACTCGTGACTTCTGAGCCTTCCCCAATCTCCTGCCCCCTTCCCCCTTTGTTTTGACAGATCAGGAGAGGCTCGGGAGTTGCGGGTGGGCGGCCGTTGCCCAGGAGGAGTGCAAGGCATGCGGTCTCTCTGCCAGGCAAGGTGCAAAGCCCTTTTCCCCCACCCTGTGAAACATAAATGCGCAGAGTTTTTTTAAAACTGGGCAACGCCCACCTGCCCGCAACTCCCCAGCCTCCCCCAACAGTCAAAACAAAGGGGGGAGGGGGCAGGAGATCTGTACCGCCGGACGTCCCCGGTTCCGCTCTGGCAGTGGCGGTGGCAGCGGCAGTCAGCAGCCTGGAGCCAGCCTGGCAGCGCAGTTGGCTCTGGCTGCCTTCAGGAGCTGCTTGCTGTCATGGCGCCTGCCATTTTTCCTCTCCAGAAGTCCCCGTATGATGGGTTGCACACAAGACACATCATATGGGGCTGGCTCTGGGCTACTGAGGCTGCCGCTGCCACGTTTCCCGGGGACAGATTTGCAAATCTGGGGACATTCTGGGGACAGATTTGGAAAACCGGGTACTGTCCCCGGAAACCGTGGACATCTGGTAACCCTAGCTTAAAAACCTCCAAGCAAGGAGAGCCCACAACCTCCCGGGAAAGACTGTTCCACTGTCAAACATTCGTAGCACCTCTGTAGCATTTCCACACACAAAAATAAAAGGAAGGGCCATAGCTTTGGTGGCAGAGTATCTGCTTTGCATGCAGAAGGTGCTAGGTTCAATCCCCAGCATCTCCAGATAAGGCTGAGGGAAAATCCCTGTCTGAAACCTCAGCAAGCCACTGCCAGTCAGTGTCAGCCATATGAAGCTAGATGAAGAAGAAGAGCTTGGATTTGATATCCCGCTTTATCACTACCCGAAGAAGTCTCAAAGTGGCTAACATTCTGCTTTCCCTTCCTCCCCCACAACAAACACTCTGTGAGGTGAGTGGGGCTGAGAGACTTCAGAGAAGTGGGACTAGCCCAAGGTCACCCGGCAGCTGCATGTGGAGGAGCGGGGACGCGAACCCGGTTCCCCAGATTACGAGACTACCACTCTTAACCACTACACCACACTGGACCACTGAACCTGACTCACTATAAGGCAGCCTGCTGTAGTTCCTAAGCATTTCCCCATTACCTTATTTTGTAGACAAGCTTACAAACAGCAGCGCTGTTCGACGGGAGGAAAGCCAGGATTTATTTATTTGTGTGTGTGTGGCACATGCTACGTTCTGAGTTTCAAGCCTGGCAACGCTCCCCGTGTTATGAATTTTTTGGTTTCTCCTCCTGACTTCTTCCCTGTCACTACAGCGAGTTTGTTTTCCTTTGGTGTTTTCAAGCACGGGTTGCGGTCATGTCTGTCCCGTGCGCGCCACTTGCTCAATCGCTCGCTCGCTCTGTTTTGAAGCGCGAGTGGCTCATTCCCCGAGTCTCATCGTTGCTTTTTGGCCCAGTCTTCTAACAGGAAATGCGAGATTTATTTTATCTGGCTTGAACGACATTGTTCCTTCCTTGCTACTGGTGTTACTTCGCTCTGAATAACATGGCTTGGTGCTCACAGCTACCTAAGGTCAAAGCCGGAGGGTAATAGGCACATTTAAGAGCAGCGGGAAGCGAAGGAAGAGAAAGCAATGGGGAGCGTCAGGACGTGGGGGTGGCAGTAAGAGGGGAGTAGCAAAGAAGCAATGAAAGAGCCTTCTCTCGCAGCTGTAAAGTTGCCACAGTTAGGAAAAAGCAATGTGTGGTGTAGTAGCTCTGACAGCAAGATCCTATATATGTTTTCTCAATAGTTGTCCCATTGACTTCAATGGGTTTTGCTTTCAAGTAAAGGAGGGGGGATGATACAAACCCACCAAGTGTCTCTATTTTCCAGGGACAGTCCCGGATTTACAGAAGCTGTCCTGGTTTCTGATTTGATCCTGGAATGTCCCGCTGTTCCTTTGGGTGTCCCTATTTTCACCAGAGAAATGTCGGAGGGCACGGAGTTATGTAAAGGTCGAGTCAAGGAGATAAATAACTATACAACCTTTAGAAGACATCTGAAGGCAGTCATGAATAGGAAAGTTTTAAATGTTTTATATATGTTGGAAGCTGCTCAGAGTGGATGGGGTAACCCAGTTAGTGGGGCAGATGATGATGATTGAATAGGCTGTCCCCATTTTCATCGGAGAAATGTTGGAGGGTATGCAGATCTTGCAAAACATTTTGTTGAAATTAATCCAGCTTGTTTTGAGCATATATAAAAATATTTTTTTCAAGAACAACTATCCTTTAGGTGTTTCCCACCACCACATACCTCCCTGGAGATAGTCAAGAAAGATTTGTTGTTGTTGTGATACACACACACACGACTGCCCCCTCTGCTTGTGTTGCTTGCCATCTCCAGCTGCCCCACCTCGCCAAACCGCCTCCCTTTCCCTCTCTCCCATCTTTCCCTCTCTCCCTGCCCTAATTTCATGTAAATCCAGAGGTTTGTGATGTGGCACTACAAATTCTCCAGTGGGTGCTAACTGTCGACAGCCTGACTTTTTAATGTATATAGGAATATCTAGCTAGCTAGCTCTACACACTCACGCACAGGCACAGGTTGAATTTAGCGTGAGACAAGACTGAGCTATGTGGACCAATATAACCTGACTCAATACAGTAGTACCTTGGGTTAAGTACTTAATTCGTTCTGGAGGTCCGTTCTTAACCTGAAACTGTTTTTCACCTGAAGCACCACTTTAGCTAATGGGGCCTCCTGCTGCTGCCGCACCGCTGGACCACGATTTCTGTTCTTATCCTGAAGCAAAGTTCTTAACCCGAGGTATTATTTCTGGGTTAGTGAAGTCTGAAGCGTATGTAACCTGAAGCGTATGTAACCCGAGGTACCACTGTATAAGGCAGCTCCCCGTGTTCCTATGTGAACTTTCGGCATTGGACACCATCTTTGGGAGATTCAGGTGTTCACCTTACTTTTAAGTCATTTTGCTTTGCTGAATTCCATTCTCCGCATTCCCCGAGTCTAAGGAAGACAAACAGCTTGACTGTGGCATATCCTCGTGCATCTGTTGCGATACGTCTGATAGAAACTGCACCGGTGCAGTTTGCTCATGCTCTATGGAGAGCCATCTGGCCGCAAGGAAACCTGCCCAGGACCCTTGATTTTCTTCCTCTTTTTCTTTTTTTCAAAATAAAACTGCATGCTGGGGAACTGAAGAGATCACCAGGCTGCTGGGATAGTTGCCAGATGGTAGTTCAGGTATGTTTATGAGATGAAGTTTCTTATTTTTTATATGTCTGCGTGTTTTGACACTGTTCGCCTAGAGGCAAGGAACATGAAAAGAGCTACTAAGGGCCTCTCAACCACAGAAGGTGCCCGGCAAGCCCCAATTTATCTCATGAGAACAAGGCTGGGGACTTTCTTCAGCCCAAGGCAATCCCCTCAGGAGTTCCATGCTAGAGGCAAAAGTGGGTGGGGCAACAAATGTATGTCGTCGCTCTTTTCAAAACTTTGATCAACTCGGCTAGTTTCTATGGACATTTGTACACTGGCTTAAAGCTATGCCAGATCTATACCCTGTTCAGAACTGAGGTTGCTGCCTAAGGTTGGCAGAGGAAAAGCAAGCCTTTAAATTTATACTCTCTGCCAGGTTGCCAGCAGGGCTTATCCACACATTTTGCCACATGGAGGTCAATGCTTTGACACTCCACATCCAAATGTTTATTATTTCTTTGCCCCGAGCTTTCCCCACAAAAAAACCTGCTCTTTAAAGTTGAACAGGAGCAAATGTCAATTCTGGATTTTCCACAGACTGATGTTTGCTCCATTGGGGCAAATGGAGCAGGTTTACATGGAGAAAGCTCCACAGCATAGGAGGAAAAGGGTGCTTAGACATGGAGCTTTAAATCGTGGAGGAAAGATAAGTGTGAATAAGCCCCAAATTGAACAGGTGTTGGATCCAGCCTAAGTCCCTGCCCCCCAGTCCTACCCTTGCTCTTCTCTAGAAAAGAGGAGCCAGAGAATGAGGTGTGCTGTGTGTGTGTGTGTGTGTGTGTGTGTGTGTGTGTGTGTAATGCCTGAGAGATTATAACTGGTCCAGAATAACAAACTCTACAGGCTTGGATGCAGTTTCAGAGCCTGAATCATGTTATGAAATCATGCTTTTTAATTGTAACTGTTTATAGGATGTTTTGGACTGAAACTGCTTCTAGATGTTTTGAATTGAAGCTGTTTTTAGAATGCCTTAACTGTGTTCGCTCAGTTGGCTAGAGTGTGGTGCTGATAATGCCAAGGTTGTAGGTTTGATTGCCGTGTATATTCCTGTATTGCCGGGGGTTGCACTAGATCATAGAATCATAGAATTGTAGAGTTGGCAGGGACTATGAAGGCTCATCTTAGCCCAACCCCCGGCAATACAGGAATCTTTTGCCCAACGTGGGATTCGAACCCACAGCCCTGAGATTCAGAGTCTCCTGCTCTACTGACTGAGCTCTCCCAGGCCTGTCTGGGCCCCTTCCAACTCAACAATACTATGATTCTGTGAGTGCTTTTCTGTTTTAAAAAAACGTGGATATGTTTGCTGCCCTGGGCTCCTTCAGGAAGGCAGGCAGGATATAAACTCAACAAACAAATATGTATCTGCTCTGGAGGGAACATGTTATTTAATAATTTAACACATGGGTGGTGCTATGGGTTAAACCACAGAGCCTAGAACTTGCCGATCAGAAGGTCGGCGGCTCGAATCCCCGTGACGGGGTGAGCTCCCGTTGCTCGGTCCCTGCTCCTGCCAACCTAGCAGTTCGAAAGCACGTCAAAGTGCAAGTAGATAAATAGGTACCGCTCTGGCGGGAAGGTAAATGGTGTTTCCGTGCGCTGCACTGGTTCGCCAGAAGCGGCTTAGTCATGCTGGCCACATGACCTGGAAGCTGTACGCCGGCTCCCTCAGCCAATAAAGTAAGATGAGCACCGCAACCCCAGAGTCGGCCACAACTGGACCTAATGGCAGGGGTCCTTTTTATTATTTGTTGAGGGAAGGACACTCAAAAGGTCCCGGATACAATTCCTAGCACCTTTAGAGACGGCTGAGAAAAGACTTGTGCTTGAAACCCTGGAAAGCTGTTGCCAGTCAGTGTGGACAACACTCAGCTTGATGGACCAACAGTCTGACTTGGTATAAGGTCTCCCACCTAGCCCTAAGATTCACCATGTTCCTTCATTTTATGTATATTTCTATTTTATTAGTTTGTTTTCTTTGCGCCGAGTGAGCAAAGATAAAAACTTGCCGAATATTGTACTTATTATTGGCACCCACTCATTGCTCTTTAAGAAATGGAGAATTTTCAAGGGGGAAATAAAGCCCTGGACTGAAACATCACTGGTTAAGCAGGTATTCATACCCTGCCTCACTTTTCTGCTTCACTTTCAAAGAACCCAAATTAAATCGAAATCCAATTGACCTCAGCTCAGCCTGCACAAGACTCTTAATCTCAGAGTTGTGAGTTCGAGACCCACGTTGGACAAAAGATTCCTGCATTTCAGGGGGGTTGGACTAGATGACCCTCATGGTCCCTTCTAACTCTTTGATTCTAAGGCAGCTTCCTAGGTTCTTATGTTGCTGTTGTTTTCAGAACATTTCTGTCCCACAGGATGCTTCTCTTTAGCCTGATAAAGCCTCATGAAGCAGGCTCTCTCACTGCTCTGGACACTTCTCAAGGACATCCCAACAACGGGACCCTCCTCAATGTATTTTCCTTTCCTCTCCTGCCTCCTGTTTCTTTCCAGGAGTCCTCCATAGGCCAGAGCTTTATTACAGCGAGGTCAAGACAGCCGAGGTTTGGAAGAAAACTGCCTCGTCAGTTTTGCGAGCAAAACCCAACGCACAAACACACAGAGAAAAGGCTACTTCTAGTCCTGATTGCTCCTGGAAATCAGCATATGATTATGCCTGGGGAGGGCAGGGGAAGGGAGAGTGTTGTTAGCATGTCTCATTTAAATACACGCACAGGGATTTTGCTCTGTTTCCCCCTTCACTTTAGGTAAGGTAATTATTATGGAAACTGTCAGCTGGGTTATTAATTAGGCAGCCATGAAGATAACACACACCGTCTCCCCCAATAAGCCTTGGCATGAGGGCAAACAGAGGCTGTTGGCAGGAAGGCGTGGAGAGAGAGAAAGAGAGTGGCATGGGCTGCAGAGCCTTGCCATGGCCAAGCCCTCTTGACACAGAAGGGTTTCCCTTCCCTCTGCCAGTGCCTCGCTCGACGCCAGCTCGGCTGCCTTCCCCACTTCCAACAATGGCTCTCCTCCATGTTGGCAACCGGAGAGCCTCGCAGAAGAAAATACGAAATTGCTCTTGGAAAAAAAGAGTGTGAGTGGAAGGAAGAGGAGCCAGCCAAGATAGAGGGATCCAAATGGAAGCTCCCACACTCTTAAATGTCACTCGAAAATATCACACACACGTGTGTGCGCCTGCACACACACACACACATACACAGAGCCAGCTCTGTCCACAATGAGACACAAGAGATGGCAACTGCACTGGTGGGTGATGTGAAATACCTAGAGGGATGTGGTACAACTGAAGCAAAACGCCCGTCAACTCACTTCCACAGCAGATTTCTTTACCTGCTTCAAGAACAGAACTAAAGCTTCTGGATAATGATTCCTGGCTTTAAAACAAAAAAGCGATAAGGATGCTAATGGTAGATTTATCGTGAGCACTTTAATCATTTCTGTTTTGTCCTCCTCACAGGTTTCTTTAGAAAAGAACAGGACACATATTCGTAAACATTTTAAACATGGAGGGGGAAGGATCAGTCACGGGATGTTGGAAACCAGAGCGGGAACGGTGGAAGCGGAAGGTCTGTTTGAGGAACTTAAAAAAATATATCACATGGGTTTGTAGATATTGTGTGGTTGGAGGTTGCAAAAGGCTATGGGGCGGGAGCATGGAAAGGTGGAGTAAAGAAGGAGCAGAAGGTGGGGGGAAATGCCACATTTATTATGTTTATATCCCAGCTTTTTCTCCAAGGAGCTCAAAGTGGCACACATGGTTCCCTCGCTCTCGCATTTAATCACCACACAAAAAACCCTGTGAGATAAGGTAGGCTGAGAGGCCATGACTGGCCCAAAGTCACCACAGTGTGGAGGATTTGAACTCTGGACTCCCAGTCCAACACTCTAAACACTTACGCTGCAGTGGCTCCTCCATGATCTTGGAATAGGAAGGGTGCACGTTGGACACAGGAAACAAAAGAGAGCTGAATTTCACGTGCAAATATTGGTCCATCATTTGTTTAAATCTCAGAGCAAGTCTCAAATTTTCTCCTTACAAACTACTGTAAAACCGAGGTCTAGTGTAAGAATACAGAAACCTACACAGTCCATTCACAGAAAGGGTACAGTGGTACCTCGGGTTAAGAACTTAATTCGTTCTGGAGATCTGCTCTTAACCTGAAACTGTTCTTAACCTGAGGTAGCACTTTAGCTAATGGGCATAGCTGTCAACGTTTCCCTTTTTTTAAGGGAAATTCCCTTATTCTGAATAGGATTCCTCGTAGGAAAAGGGAAAAGTTGACAGCTATGCTAATGGGGCCTCCTACTGTCGCCATGCCACTGCCGTGCGATTTCTGTTCTCATCCTGAAGCAAAGTTCTTAACCTGAGGTACTATTTCTGGATTAGCAGAGTCTGTAACCTGAAGTGTCTGTAACCTGAAGCGTCAGTAACCCGAGGTACCACTGTATTCCCAGATAAACATGCCACGAGACTCCAAGGGGTTTCATCCAATTACTCAAAGTAGATCTGTGAAAGTTGTGGGCTCTGAGTAACTTAGGTTCCTGGATCTACTATGTGTAGGACTTAGCTGGGGGGAAAACAAACTCAGATGTGGTGGGGTTCAAGATTCACCACAGTCAGCACTTAAGACTCACATCTTAGAAGAGTTTTGGATTTGATATCCCGCTTTATCACTACCCGAAGGAGTCTCAAAGCGGCTAACATTCTCCTTTCCCTTCCTCCCCCACAACAAACACTCTGTGAGGTGAGTGGGGCTGAGAGACTTCAGAGAAGTGTGACTGGCCCAAGGTCACCCAGCAGCTGCATGTGGAGGAGCAGAGACGCGAACCCGGTTCCCCAGATTCCAAGACTACCGCTCTTAACCACTACACCACACTGGCTCTAAACATTGCCCACCTCTATTCTGGCTTATTCTGCATGCTTCAGCGGAAGAAAACCACTACTTGGTTGTGATCTTTCCAGCTGAGGGGAAAATCCACAAATCGCGACGGGATGCATGACGCAGAAGCCCCGCCCTTTCCATGTAAGGAAGCCATGGGCAGCCGTACACAGTTCCTTTTATACATTCTCGGGGAAAGCCTTGGAAAATAGTCTAGCAGCCCTGGGATTTCCATTAGCTCTCTCTCTCTGACGGCACATCTCTCCCAGCCCTGCCCTGCACCACCACATGGACACACCCATGTCTTGGTAGAAGTCACCCAGAAGGCCTAAAAAGCTGTAACAAGCAGCCTTTAAGTCATCCACGTTCTCAGGACTGGTCTCCCTCCCCACCTCTGGCAAAGAGAGCCAAACCATGGAAGGGAGAAGGGGGTGGGGAGCCATGTGTTTTTCTCCTTGATCTGCGCAGCCTTCGGTGCTCCAGAGTAAACGCTGCCAGAACAGGAGAAGTGCATTATGCTAACTATTCTGCCGCGGCTCCGCGGTGCTAAAGGTAAGATGTAACGCAGCGCAGCTTTTATTCGCCAGGATTCCCCTCAGGCAGCCTCTGTTAAAAGGGTTAATGACAGATGTTTCCATTAAAGCTGACCTACCTCTTAATTTCGCAGCCGCCTGACAATATCCCTGCCTCTGTGCTTATTTGCATGGGCAAACAGAGTCGCTCCATGACATGCCACACACACACGCGTGCGCCCAAATGTCAACCCATTCTTTTTTTTATAAAAAAACAACAATGTTGATCTGCACCCATGTGTGCATTTTCCCCTTAATAAAATAAAAATAACAAGAGACTTTTTTTTAATGTTCCTATACACAGGGAATTCAGAAGCACACAAACCATATAAATGAATGTAGTTATGCCCTTCAGAAGTATTAGGACTACCTGTTGCCTGCTACTTGAATACTTCTGATGGCCCTTTTCACATCTGCACATCATCACTTTTGGGGAGAGATTCTTTAGCCGTGATTCCTGCATTGCAGGGGGTTGGACTAGATCAGGCTTCCTCAAACTTGGCCCTCCAGATGTTTTTGGATTACTGCAATGTGCTCTATGTGGGGCAACCTTTGAAGGTGACCTACAACTAATCCAGAATGCGGCAGCTAGACTGGTGACTGGGAGCAGCCGTCAAGACCATATAACACCGGTCCTGAGAGACCTGCATTGGCTCCCAGTACATTTCCGAGCACAATTCAAAGTGTTGGTGCTGAGCTTTAACACCCTAAACAGTCTCAGTCTTGTATACCTGAAGGAGCGTCTTCACCCCCATCGTTCTGCCCGGACACTGAGGTCCAGCGCCGAGGGCCTTCTGGCAGTTCCCTCAATGCAAGAAGCCAAGTTAGAGGGAACCAGGCAGAGGGCCTTCTCGGTAGTGGCACCTGCCCTGTGGAACGCTCTCCCACCAGACATCAAAGAGAAGAACAACTACCAGACTTTTAGAAGACATCTGAAGGTAGCCCTGTTTAGGGAAGCTTTTAATGTTTAACAGACCACTCATTTTAATACTTTGTTGGAAGCCGCCCAGTGTGGCTGGGGAAACCCAGCCAGATGGGTGGGGTATAAATTATTATTATTATTATTATTATTATTATTATTATTATTATTATTATTTTGGCCTACAACTCCCATGATCCCTAGCTAGCAGGACCAGTGGTCAGGGATAATGGGAACTGTAGTCTCAAAACATCTGGAGGGCCGAGTTTGAGGAAGCCTGGACTAGATGGTGACTCCTTGGGTCCCGTCCAGCTTTACAGAGCCAGGAGTCTAAAATACTTCTGCTCAAGAGCCTAGCTGCAAACGTGCCCCTTTAAAGGCAAACTGAGACTCACATCAAACCCAGCCAGCATGGCCCATCATCAGGGTGGTGGGAGTTGCGGTCCAAGACATCTGGAGTTTACCAGGTTGTGGGAGGCAACCAGAAGACCTCAGGTTCTCCATCCCAGACCTTCTGTTTAAAGTGGCACAGCCCAGACTCTCACCAGCTTCGTTTTCTGTAAGGTGTAAGAATGGTTTTAAGACCTCTGTTGGAATAGCCTCCCACAATTGCAAATTGCACCATCCCTTTGGGAGAAGACACCATTAAACTCTCTGAAATTAGAGTTGCTTTTGTAGCGCAGAGCTAGCCTAAAGCAAAAACTACCCTTCCGAGATCCTAACTAACAAGAAGATGAACAACAGCAAAAGCCAAACTAACTTTTCCCCACCCCATACCATTTGGAAAAAATTATATTGGAAGAAGTGTCTAAGTGTGTGTGTGTGTGTGTGTGTGTGTACCTTTTCCTTGTATGGAAATGTAAAGGACTGCATACACAACACACAAATCTTACCTGTCCAGGTGACTAAAATTGCTACACAGAATCCAGAAGATATAGATGGATCGTCCAAAGGGTCTTCTAAACATTACTGACCCCTAGAGGCACTGGAATGAACTGATTCACCATCCAGACTAGGTTGAAAAGATGAATTGTGCTTGAGAGAGAAAGAGAAATCTCTGCTGAGCACAGACACATGGAATGGCCTCTCAGAGAAACAGCCACACGGATCAGAAAGACCCACGGAACGCACACTTCTAAACCTGGCCTGAGCAATTGAGGCAAACATGTCCACCCATCTGCACCTGCAGAGAATTTAGGCAACCTCCTGCACATGCCGATTGCCTGGGACTTAAAAATGGGGGAGAAGGTCAAGAACGTGGTTGGCCATGGAAACATACTGTAGCTGGCAGGCTGAAATCAACGTGATGGGCTGCATGCCATGCAGGTATCTTCTAAAATGAGCCCTGGCCCTTTAAATTACCAGCCTAGGGAAGATTCATAAGCCTGTAGAATACAAAGCACAACAGAGCCCTCTCATGCATTATTCATGTGTTGTTGGTCATCACTCATTCATTCATTCATGCATTCATTCATGAACATAGGAAGCTGCTGTATACTGAGTCAAGACACTGGAACATCTAAGTCGGCCTTTCTCAACCTGTGGGTCCCCAGATGTTGTTGAACTACAACCCCCATCACCCCTAGCTAGCAAGGCCAGAGCTCAGGGATGATGGGAGTTGTAGTCCAACAGCATCTGGGGAACCACGGGTTGAGAACCGCAGATCTAAGTCTATATTGCCAGCACTGGCCGGCAGCAGCTCTCCTCATGCAGGAGACATCCCCAGTCCTGCCTGGAGATGCCTAAAGCTGGAGCTGGGATCCCCTGTATACAAAGCAGATGTTTTCCCATTGATCTGCAGCTTTTCTTCTTAGTTTACTTATAGGTGGGCTACAATAATGTAGATCAATATTAAAATCAGTCAAAGCAGTTTACGCTGGAAGAATGGGGTGGGTTCTAAACGTGTATCCCAGTTGTCAGAGGCCAGCATAGCGAGGTATGTGCTCAGTAAATGGCCAAAGCCACAAAATGAAGGTGCCAGCTGCACTCTGCGAGGAGGGAATTGAACAGTTTAGGGGCTGCCACACAGAATGGCCTCTCTTGGGCTGCCACCACTCAAATTTCTTAGGGTGGCAGAACTACCAAGAGATGCCCTTCTGCTACTCTTAACACCTGAAAGGTCTGTAGGGAAGGAGATAGTATTTCGGGATATGTGAACATGTATCACTTAGGGATTTAAACACAGTATGTTTCCGGTCACAATTCAAAATGTTGGTGTTGACCTTCAAAGCCCTAAACGGCTTTGGCCTTGTATACCTGAAAGAGTGTCTCCACCTCCCGTCATTCAGATGGGACACTGAGGTCCAGCTCCGAGGGCCTTCTGGCAGTTCGCTCACAGTGAGACGTGAAGATACAAGGAACCAGGCAGAGGGCCTTCTCGGTAGTGGTGCTTGCCCTGTGAAATGCCCTCCTATCAGCTGTCAAGAAGATAAACAGCTATATGACATTCAGAAGACATCTGAAGATAGCCCTGTACAGGGAAGTCTTTAGTGTTGATGCCTTACTGTGTTTTCATATTTTGTTGGAAGCTGCCCAGAGAAGCTGGGACAACTCAGTCAGATGGGTGGGGTACAAATAATAAAAATTCTTATTCTTATTCTTATTCTTAGGCCACTGGGACAGCTCAGTTGGTAGAGTATGAGACTCTTGATTTCAGGGTAGTGGGTTTGAGCGCCATGTTGGTCCGTATAGTTAAAGCTATGGTTTTCCCAGTAGTGATGTATGGAAGTGAGAGCTGGACCATCAAGAAGGCTGATCGCCGAAGAATGGATGCTTTTGAATTATGGTGCTGGAGGAGACTCTTGAGAGTCCCATGGACTGCAAAAAGATCAAACTTATCCATTCTGAAGGAAATCAGCCCTGAGTGTTCACTGGAAGGACAGATCCTGAAGCTGAGGCTCCACTACTTTGGCCACCTCATGAGAAGAGAAGACTCCCTAGAATAGACCCTGATGTCACGAAGAGTCGGACACGACTAAACAACAACAACAATACTTGTATTACTAAAGTGAGCACCTTTGGTTGGGCCCGGAAACAGACTGGCAACCTGTGTGGCTGTATAAGAACAGAGATGAGGTGAGTTCAGAACAGAACCTTGGCCAGTAATCTGGCTGCTGCATGACCAGCTGAGGTTTACAGGGGAGAAGAAGAAGAAGAAGAAGAAGAGTTTGGATTTGATATCCCGCTTTATCACTACCCTAAGGAGTCTCAAAGCAGCTAACATTCTCCTTTCCCTTCCTCCCCCACAACAAACACTCTGTGAGGTGAGTGGGGCTGAGAGACTTCAAAGAAGTGTGACTAGCCCAAGGTCACCCAGCAGCTGCATGTGGAGGAGCGGAGACGCAAACCCGGTTCCCCAGATTATGAGACCACAGCTCTTAACCACTACACCATACTGGCTCTCCCATACTGGGAGACCACTGGCAAGAGAATAAGAAGAGCTCTGCTGGGTCAAGCCAATGACCAATCTAGTCCAGCATCTTGTTTTCACAGTGGCTGACCAGAAGCCCGTGGAAAACCTGCAAACAGCACTCAAGCACAAGAGCACCCTCCTCCCCCCGTGTGGTTTCCAACAACTGGTATTCAGAACCGTTACTGCCTGGTACGAGTTAGACACCAGCCCATCAAGCTCAATGCTGCTTACACAGACTGGCAGCATATCTCCGGGATTTCAGACAGAATTTCCTCCCACCTCCCCCTCGAGATGCCAGGGACTGAATCCATGACCTTCTTCATGAAAAGCAACCGCTCTTCCAGAGATCTGGGACTCCCCCTGCCCAACCCGCCAAGTGCCATTACGATCCCATCAAAGTGCAAATTACTGGAGAAAGTATTCCGTTAGCATCGCAAGCTGTGACTTGGCATAGAAAGGAGCGTCGCTGAGCGGAGATATCGGCAAGTATACCGTTTCAGATTAACGTGTGCGCGGAGGGAAAAGCCCCGATTTAGACAGCTCAGCAGGAGCTCGCCCGTCATGTTACATGTTAATTCGGCAAAACTGATACTCCTTGACAACTCCTCGGCGGTTAAGGAGGAGGTAAGCATCCTAATGCTTTGACAGAGCTAACATGTCTCGCGCACTTCTCTCCTGACCCCTCTCTTTCTCTCACCCCCTCTTTCCCCATGTCAAGATTTCATAATACCAGCACAGACACAGAATTCAAACGGCCCGAGACGCCCCCTAGGATTTGCCTACCAACACTGGGAATAGGAAGAGAAAGCTTGCTTGAAATCTGTCTGAAGTTACTCCCAGGTAACGTGAGGAACACACACACGTGACATTCGATGAGCATACAATCTGTGTACAGTGGTAGCTTGGTTCTCGAATGGCTTAGTTGACGAACAAAGCGGCCCTCAAACGCCGAAAACCCAGAAGTAAGTGTTCCGGTTTTCGAACGTTTTTCGGAAGCCGAACATCCGATGCGGCTTCCGCTTGAGTGCAGGAAGCTCCTGCAGCCAATCGGAAGCTGCGCCTTGGTTACCGAATGGTTTCAGGAGTCAAACGGACTTCTGGAACAGATTAAGTTCGAGAAACAAGGTTCCGCTGTACCTGAATGCACAGGTAGTTGAGTTGCACATCCGGTCAGTTATTCACATGTAATGTTCAACAAGTATACATTCTATGTATCTGTGTAGCTGAGCCAAGTACAGTTATTCAGTAAGTGTAGAATCTGAGTACAGTGGTACCTCAGGTTAAGTACTTGATTCGTTCCAGAGGTCCATTCTTAACCTGAAACTGTTCTTAACCTGAAGCACCACGTTAGCTAATGGGGCCTCCTGCTGCCGCCGCGCTGCCAGAGCACGAATTCTGTTCTCATCCTGAAGCAAAGTTCTTAACCGAGGTACTATTTCTGGGTTAGTGGAATCTGTAACCTGAAGCGTATGTAACCCGAAGCGTATGTAATCCGAAGTACCACTGTACCTGCATAAGGGTTGCAGAATATGTCAACCCTACTGGGTAACTGTTACCCAGAACAAAATAGAAGGACTCTTAAAAATATTTCTGCTAGCTTGAATTATTTTGCAAAACTTCCGAATGATATGTTTCTTGTTTGATATAATGCTGCATTTCCCTTAACGTGAATGCAGAGATTTCCCTCATGAATTTTGGCCATTAATGAAACGATGATTCTTAATGTTATTGCTGTAAAACATTTTGATTTTAGCTTTTAAAACAATCCTTCAAAGCAAAGAAAGAAAGAACTTTGAAATGCTGAATCACAGTTCGAATTCTGAAATTTCGAAAGTAAAAAATAGCACATGTGCAAAATCCCCCTGAAATTGGTCATTTTCATTTTTAGTGACCTGTGTTAAATATTTGGGGATTGGAATGTTATGAATCATAATGCCTTGACCACAGGCCTGAAGCAAACTAGCTTCTTATCCCCAACTGATTTTGTAAGTGTGCGTCGGCCTTTGCTGAGATATCCTGGAAAATGTTCTTCATCAATTTACAATGTCATTTAACACATGACGCCTGCCAAGTTTTCATGTTGTTATGTCAAGAAAATCTCCCTTGAGGACAAACAGAGGGAAAGAGGTCATCTTTCATCTATTGAAGACTGAGCAACACTTTCTTGGCGACCAAGTAGGTCTTAATTTAAATGACCACATTCTTCCTCCTGTCACTATATTGATACTTATTTGAAAGTCCTTAAAGACTAGGCCAGCATATTTTGAAAGTAAACTGAAGGGGAAATCTCACATTTAAGAAATAGTATATATATTTTTAAAACCTTGGTGTTGGAGAGCAGAGACAGAGAGAGGCAAGGAGAGTAATATTTCACTTCCCACAATATGTATCTATTTTTACATTACATGCTCAGTCTTAAATGTGCATATCAGCAGACAAAGTTGTGTGGGTAGGTAAATCGAATCTGAGAGCACATTTGAGGTTGACTTGAGCAATAAATTACTTAGACCAGTGTTTCCTAAACTTGGGTCTCCAACTGTTTTTGGACTACAACTCCCATCATCCCTAGCTCGCAGGACCAGTGGTCAGGGATGAAGGTAATTGTAGTTCAAAAACAGATGGAGACCTGAGTTTGGGAAACACTGATTTAGACTAAGAAGCCAGGCCCAGCTCTGAGGCTATATAAGGTTCAGATGGCCATTTGCATTGCCTGAGAACTGTTAACCTGGTAGCTGCAGTACCACCTTTTGTCCTGCAGTGTTGGTGGCGCCAAATCACAGCAGAGTCCAGGACAGCAGCCCCTCTTGTGGTCAAGCTGCCAAGAGAATTTTGCAGGTGGTATGGTTGGTGGAATCTCTGAGTCATGATCCCTGGAACCCTTCAACATGTCACAAGCATCACACAGAGACCGCAATGGAAATACTCCATGGACAGAGTGTGCTGTCATTCTTGCACCTGCCATAGAGGACAATCAAATGGCCTCCCTCAGGTGCTGATGGACTCTCCTTCCTTGGAAGCTTTTAAGCAGAGGTCGGAGGACCATCTGCCATGGATGCCTAAGTTGAGATTCCTGCATTGCAGGGGGTTGGACTGGATGACCCACGGGGTCCCTTCCAACTCGACAAGTCTAGGATTCCAGAATTTCTGCACCTATTCTTCCACTTTCAAGAGGAAGAAGAAACACTCTGCACCAACTGTCAGGAGGCTGTTTTCGGTAGCCTCTTGCGCCAACCTGCGCTATAGCTCAAACCTAGCAATTTCTCTGAACAAATGTTGGATGTCTTGTGACGCTTTGCTCATCCACATGAGCAAAACTGTTCCTTCGACAGCTGCTAATTTACAGAAACAGAAGTTGTTGTTGTGTGCGAGAGAGAACGCAAATCCAAGAATGAAACAGGAACACAGGGAGTTGTCTTCAATAGGGTTAGATTATTAATCCATCTCATAGCACCAGTAACGGCCCCCAGTTTGAATGGCTTTAAGAGATGGTTCAACAGATTCAGGAAGAATAAGGAGATGCTGGACTTTGACCCAATCCAGCAGACCTTTCTTACGCTGTGAGTCTGCCTCTGACAGGCAACAGCTCTCCATTGGAGGTCTTGTTCTGTGTACCTAAAGTTTCCAGGCAATGCTACTTGATCCTTCTAACTAAAGGCACCAAGGATTGATCCTGAGACCTTCTGGAGGAAGACAGTAACTATCATTAGTATATGCTTTGGCTGCCTAAATGGCCTCTGTTGAAGTCAGGTGTTTCATATGGAGGTTCAGGCCCCATGTGATTTGGGCCATGCACTCGTCTGGACGTTCGAATGGAGACACAGGTAATCTCTCTGACTTCTCAGATCTGATGGGCATTTCACAATTGCCTTCATCATCATCATCATTGTTTTATTATGTATATGCCGCCATCTGACTGAGTTGCCCCAGACACTCTGGGCAGCTCCCAACAAAATATTAAAAACACAATAAAACTTCATCCATGAAAAACTTCCCTGAACAGGGCTGCCTTCATGTGTCTTCTAAAAGTCAAATAGTTGTTTATCTCCTTGACATCTGATGGGAGGGTGTTCCACAGGGTGGGTCCCACTATTGAGAAGGGCCTCTGACTGGTTCCCTGGAGCTTTCCAGTCTCGTAGTGAGGGAACCATCAGAAGGCCCTCAGACCTGGACCTCAGCGTCTGGGCTGGACAATTTCGTGGGGGCGATCAAGACAACCAGTGTTTCTTGCATTGCTTCCAGCACTGACATTACAGTCTTCCACACCCTGTGATAAAAAACCAGCCTTGTTGCGGCAATGTAACATGTGAATAAACCTTTGGTCTGCCCACCCACTTTCTGGCCATATTTTAAGAAGACCTGCCATTCTGGAACCACTTAGATAAAGATGGCAAGAAGCAAAAAATATAAAGGACCATGACAAATAACTACCCAAAACCCAACAGGCAGTCTTGATATCCCTGCTATTTGCAAGCTGTTACAGGCACAGTCCATTAAAAGAAATAATAATTCTGGCACACGCAGAATGCTCTCATGTTCACACTTGGTATTAGCTATCCTCCTAATGATTCCTAAATAAAAAATAAAAAAATCCAATCAGATAATTATCACAAAATCCAAACAGGCCTCTGTACACAGTGATAATACCATCTGCTTTTATTCATAGTTTTGCTTCCTTGCCACATGACAATACAGCACATTGTTTTGGTCTCGTTGCAGCCATCTCTCCAAATTGCTAGGGTGGAAGGGTGACACAACTTTGGGAAAGAGCTCAGGAGCTGCAGGTGGAAGCAACCCAGGAAAAACTCTGTAGGACAAGTGGACACATGCTAAGTGGAGACAGAGGCAACAGAGATGATGCTTACCATTGCACAGTAGGCTACTTTCCACCCTGCAACTGGCAGAAATTTACACATGGGCACACACTTCAAGGGAGTCAGATCAAGGATCAAGGACACATTCTGGTCAGGCAAAAGCATTCAAGGAAGGTCCAGGGCAGGGTCCTAGCATGGAAAGCCTCCCAAGGGCCAGATAGAAAGGCTTGGAGGGCCACATTCCCCCCCCACCCCCATCTCTGCTCTCAAGCTATAGAGCTGGGAATAGAGTTGTCCATTCTCAGGGTTGGACCCAATGTTTTGAAGTTCTACCTACCTTCCAGTACCAGAGGACTCCAGGGGATGACTTAAAGCTCATGAGGTGGAGTCAGAAGCAAAGGTGAGCTCTACCTCCTACAGACTACATACCCAGACTTCTCTTTTACCTTCTGAAGTTTAAATCACACCCATTCCTCTCTTGACCTCCATGTTTTAGTGGTTCTTTTAGTAGGGCAGAATAGCTGATAGATGGGTGTTAATGTGGTGATTGTCATTATATTCCAAAAAAGCGTGGAAAGAAGGAAGCAATATTAATGGTGGCTTGTAGATCTCTCTGATGATTACATCCTGCTAGGCCTTGTCCCCGGAGACAACAGGCACTACCTGAGTGAAACTAGCTCCTACCACCTCAGACTCTTGAATGCCAAGGGAATGGACACCCTAATGATAAACCGTTTTTTGAAAAAAAATGGATTAATGTGTCTTAAATTTTGAGAAATGGGAAGTTTCCCCCAAATTTACTGTGCATAGGCTAACTGTGTCTACTCAGAAGTAAGTTTGGTATGATTCAATAAGGCTTGGTCCCAATTAAGTAGTATCCTAACCCCATTTAACCTGAGAGTAAACCCCACTGAATTCAAATGAGCTTACTTCTATGCAGAAATAGTTATGGTTGCATTCTGAATTGGTTGCATTTAGTCTGCACTGAACTCAATGGGACTTTTATGTCAGAATTAACTTGTCCAGTTGATTTCAGTAGGACCCAATGCAATTAACTGAATCTGAGACCCAACCTGGATAATATAAGAGGAATGTCCTGAACAAGGAGCCAGAACAGATGAGAAACTTCTTTATTTTTTATTGGTCTGGGTGGCTTCCCTGAAGTTTTCTCAATGGGCTGTGGCTTGACAGTGGTTCACAGAAAGGATGGGGTTTTGGTTCACATTTTAATGAAAATCTGCTTAATTTCCGCTTCCTGAAACAATGCATGAACCAAATTCAGGTATTCTTTGAAATTTGCACTTCTCCAAATTGTAGTTGTTATCCAACTCACGACACGTTCAAAATGCTCATATTGGGGGAAGTGTGTATAAAAAATTCCTATAACACAAAAATGCATTATATTATGGGAAAGTGCTTGCAAAAAATGTGGATATTAGGCAAAATTGCATAGGAAAACGTGGATATTAGAGAAAGGTAAACTAAAATACTGATGAGTTTTTGCTAGCAGTTTAAAAAACAACAACCCACTAAACTGGTGTGGAAATGCGGAGAACTGAAGAACAGAAAAACAAGAAACCAAAATCGACACATTTGGAAAATGGTACTCTTCTGTATCTCCGCTGCCAATTTCTGGCTAACTGGAGAATGTGACGTTTGGCCCCTTGAGGTTGGGCAAGTGGGATTCTTTCCTCCATCCTTTTGCAAACTTAAGCCTTTAACCTTATTGGAACAATCGCAACAGCAGGCAGATATAGATATAACAAAACATATCTTGTCCAAAACAACCGAGCTGCTGCTCCAGACTACAGTTCCAGATCTGAACTCTGCAGCTCTGCTAATAAAGAGCATATTGATTCACGTCAGTGTTTACAACAAATTTTCAGCGGCACCACTGAAAATCCTAATTACAGAATCAACAAAAAATTACCGCACAATAGTTTCCACCGGGAACGCCGAGCCAATTAATTAACCACTTCTCTCCATAATCTCATCAGCTCTCCCCGAACTCTTTCAGACTCGACCACCATAGATTTGAGGATCACGGGGGTTAAAGCCATGGTGTCACTTCTCCCTGTTTGAGATATATATATATATATATATATATATATATATATATATATATACATACACACACACACACACACACACACATATACAAAATGCCATGCGTCTGCTAAAAACCTGACTTCATTTGATTTACTTTCCAGTGCTGTTTTTTCCCCTCTCCCCCTTTTCTTTTATTAAATATGTTTGACTGCTATTTCTAATTAAATGTCGAATTAATTTTGGCAAACGAACTGCAGATCCAGTTTATGCTCAGTTTTATCAGACAGATTTATTTATAAGCTGTCAGCTTCTTGAAAAGACTTCATTTTGGAGAAGTCTTAAATTGCTAACAGTAGCTGTAAATGGGGCTACTGTTCTCCCAGAGACCAAAGAAAGTGTGCTATAAACGTCCACTCCATCTGCGAGGAATCATAAAACAATCACATTCCTTTATTCCCCCTCCCCCCTCCATCCTCGGGCCCCTTTATTAAATTAGTTCGACTCAATTAAAAATAACTTCAAAAACATTTCAGGGTCCCTTTGTTTCGTGGAATACTTGGAACTCTCTGCACGGAACGTCACCCCTTTTAACTAATCCCTAGTGCTAAATGGAAGAGAATAGGGGTATTGTGACTTCAGACAGTGCTTTCAAGGGTCTCTACTGTACCGAATTGAGGTCACTCCAAGACAATGCCCGACACCGAATAGCTATTCAAACATTCTTCACAACTCTATCAAGCTCGCCTTTCTTTCCTGCTTCTCGCTCTTCTCTTGTGGCAAAGTCATCAGACAATGGGGTAGGGTGGGGGCTGGGGGGGGGCAGAAGAAGCCTCCAGCACCATTTATGGGCACCCATACTTGCACATGACAAAGACCATTCTTTCTGGTTTTGCCAATTCTCTCTGTTTTACTTATTTATTTATTTTCGGGCAAAGGAGGAGGAGGAGGAGAAGAATGAGCCCTGGGTAAATTTTCCCACCACGACGACGGGAACTGAAAGCGCAGCTTTGGGCTTCCAACAAAGTGGCCTTTGAGCGTGTGTTTCCTGCGATTAGTTACCTTGGGGGGGGGGGGGAGAAGGCTCAGAGCACACACACACACACACACACACACAACCAAAAACCATATGGAGCGCAAGATTATATGTGCCATATTACAAAGCAACGTGTGCGTGACGAACCGTACAACTCCGAGTGATACTGAGAGAAACAATCAAAGGAGGGCTGTTATCCCTCATCTGGTGTTAACAAAGTTATTAAACTTATTGTTTTCCTGTACAGTAATCTGTGAAGCTCCATGCCAAAATGCAAGCTTCAGGCTTGCTTGGAAGCTATTAGCAGCATCAGCTAGCAATAAGAAAGGAGCGGGGGGAATCAATTTAGTACATATTTGTGTTTGCTGGTCTTTCAAAAGGAGTTTCTCTCACCCTCCCCTTTCTATGTGTTCACTTATAGGGAAGGGAGAAGCGTTGAAAACTCAGGGGAACTAAAGAGTGTCTTGTTTTAATATTCCTAATATTCGGCACAGTCGTATGAACTCATTTACGTCAGGGGTGGAGACCCAATGTTAGAAACTCAGATATATAAGCTGGGCACCAAATGGCTCCTTAAACCAGGGTTACAGTCACCAAAATGGACTGTCTCGTTGCCAGAAAGTAGTGTTTTTCAATACGACTTTTTGGTTCCTGAAATTCGTGCAGATAAAAAAAGAACGGATATAATTCTAGGTTGTGTGAAAACAGTCAAGATCCAAGGATTCCCAGGCATGTACCTCCAGATGGTGGAGATGTCAGGCACCCTTCATAAACTTACCAGGTGACGCAATGTCTGGCAGCAGCAGGTCAAGGTATCAACAGAGAGGAGTGATGGGTGAAGCGGCTGCAGCAGCAGCCCCCAGCTTCAACATCCCAGAATACCTCCAGATTCCAACATACACAAGATTGAGCCTTGGAGGCATCTAGATGTGTAAGAAGGCAGCTGCTGCAGCTACTTCCTCAAAACTGCTCAGCTGAATACCAGGGCAAGAAAATAATGGGAAGGGGATTGATTGCATTAGCCCTAGGTGGCCCAGGTGGCTGTCTGGGGCACATGGACCCCCCCCCCCCCAGCATTTCCCCCACCTTGCAAGATGGCGATGCCACCAGGCAGTTTTGGAACTTTAATGGGAACATAACAGTACTCATGCCCACTAATAATGGCTAATATTTTATGTGTTACACAAATAGCACATTGTTCATGGAGATACATTCATTTTCTTGCAATGGCTGTGTCTGGGAGAGATTGCTAGTTCCATGACCACTGCAAAAGTACCCAAAATCCTTTGGGCTAAGGCACTGTGGAAAGAGGGCAGAGCTTGTTTCAAATCTCTGTAGAGGGTTTTGCCAGCATCACGATGACTTGTTGTTGCTTGGCCTTGAGGAATAGTGAAAACATAGCTCTGCACCCATTTCAGGATGAAAGAAATGAGTCTGATTCATATGCTACATGAGTGGTGTGGTAAAGGTAAAGGTAAAGGTAAAGGTAAAGGTAAAGAGACCCCTGACCATTAGTTCCAGTTGTGGCCGACTCTGGGATTGCGGCGCTCATCTCGCTTTATTGGCTGTGGGAGCCGGTGTACAGCTTCCAGGTCATGTGGCCAGCATGACTAAGCCGCTTCTGGCGAACCAGAGCAGCGCACGTTTCCCTTCCCGCTGGAGCGGTACCTATTTATCTACTTGCACTTCGATGTGCTTTCGAACTGCTAGGTTGGCAGAAGCAGGGACCGAGCAACGGGAGCTCATCCCGTCGCGGGGATTCAAATCACCGACCTTCTGATTGGCAAGTCCTAGGCTCTGTGGTTTAACCCACAGCGCCACCCGTGTCCCTTATGAGTAGTGTGGTAGTAACTGGCAAAGGGAAGAGAGAGAGAGAGGTGCGCAGGTCATCTTTCCCAGACATTTCTATTTATCAATGTGCAACATTTCATCTTTCTAGTGAGGGTGGAAGAACCTTAAGCATTTGGTTGGGTCCATTGCTTTGTACGACACATGTATTAATAGGTCCAGTAACCATTGCACTAGCAGAAGCACTCACATGTGCACCCACAGATTGTGGCTTTCTAGAAGCTGTGGACAGTCACATCCCAGCAATGTCACCACCCACTTGACTCTTCGACATCTGAATCTCTCCTGGTCTCAGGTTGGTTGGAAAGGGTTTCAGAAGTGCCCACCTAATATTCTCCCTCTCTACACCAGTGAGATGCATATACAAGTAGCAGACTTCAAATTGGCCAGGATTCTTTAATAATGGGAACCCACAATTCTCAGGTTTGCCCCAGGAGGAAACACAACATATGGAGAAAATGGACCGGCAGCCTCCACACTGAATTCATCCATCATCGAAAGGGTTGCCATTAGGGTAAGAGTTTTCCTTATATTCACATTTTAGTACCAACTGAGGACTTTTTGGAGAACTTTTTACATTTCCAAGAATTATGTCTCCAGGGGTTTCACGTTTGAACAAAAATAAATTTATGTGATTCTTCCCTAGAGAGAATCCAAGAAATAGTCCATTTATGAATGCAAATGGGACATAAATATAAAAATGCTCATATGCATTTGCAATATTTGGGGATTTTATGGGAAGCATTTAGGTTTTCGGTCCCTCTGGTCGATTTCCTCCTTTCCAGCCAGGGAGAGTCCACGTGATACAGAAAGGGAGAGGGAGGCAAAGTGTCATATGCTTTCAGAGCAGCTGATGTTTTGCTTTAGGCATCATATCTGATAGCAAATCATCAGAAGTTAGGAAACTGACATTTAGAGAGAGAATAAATTACACAATGTTAGAAAATCCCGTCCAGAAACCTTCGGAGCTGGCCAGAAATATAAAGTGTACTGCTATGAAGCAGTGAAGCAAGTTTGAAGATGAGGACCCCGTGGTTCTCCAGATGTTGTTCTATAATCATTGTCCTCATCCCTGACCACTGTCCATGCTGACTGAGGCTGCTGAGGCTTGAAGTCCAGCAACATCTGGAGGGCCACAGGTCCCCCAAACCTAGTTCTAAATCTAGATATATTTTGTTGCTGCCAACAGAACTGACTTGAAGAATCATAGCCCATAGGTCTATAGGTCCATCATCCATGGATACCCACAGATCTTAGCAAACTCCAGAGGTGCCATCTTAATAAATTACACACTATGCCCTGACATTACATGTGCAACACCAGGGGGGCAAAGCCAAACACCCCCTGAATATTGAGGGGGATCGGCCCCTCAAAAGATACTTGGAGGGGTCAAACTGCTTCGACCTCTAGGAGTTGAAATGCCTGGTGGACTATAACTTCCATCAGCCTCAGACAGCCTACAAAATGGTCAAAGATGATGTGAGCTGTAGACTAACATCATCTGGAGTCAACCTTGTTCATTAGTTGGTGTCTGTGGTATCAGGTAGTTAACTTCAACATGTGAATCAGTCGTCACTGATGGGGTGGAACTTCCATACCTCATTTCTCCTAAAATTTGGCATGTGCGAATTCACACATTCAGTCATGAGCTTTCAAATGATGAGTACAGTAATGGAAAATCATAGAATCATACAGTTGAGAGCATATAGATCATCTATCTTAGAATGGCTTCCTTTGATTTGCTATGACTATCTCCAAGGTCTTTCTCAGCTGCTTCCAGAGATCCTTTTCATTGAAGATGCCACATTTTGAACCTAGGATTTATTTTATCTTCTGCCTGCAAGCCATGTTCCCTACCACAGAGCCACAGTCGCTCAATACAAGGCAATCTCATTTGTTGATGGTTGAGTGGAGTTTTTAACCCAAATCTTCCAAGCCCATATTCAACACTCTTTTCCCTACTCAGATACAAGAACCTTCCCCCTTCACCAATTTTTATGGGAGGTGATGACCTTTGTCCATCCTTTGCAACTGGTAAAGCTAGTAGTTTCAAATTCCTCAGGGTATCTTTTCCCACTTAAACGGTACTGTACTGCCCTTGACATGCTTTGCTTGTGAATGAATGTGACTTCGCCGCATGACCTTGACTGCACAAAAGCCTCATCCCATTCACACTATGGTCAATTTGAGGGTGCTATTTATCTCCCACTAATCCATTTATCTGGCCTGTTTAACTCATTTTATCTCCATGAAGATGTGCCTTCCAAAATTAGAGAGGCCTTGTTTCTGCATTTGAGTGCTTCATTGGGGTAGGACTTGTGGGGCAGAGGTCCAGGGCCCAACTCAACAGAACGGACAGGAATTTCTCAAAACACATCATGATCCTTTGGGAAAGGCTGTAGCTCAGTGGTTAGAGCATTTGTTTTGCTCTACCTCAGGGTTTCCCAAGCTGTTGTTGGACTATGATTCCAATCATCTTTAGCTAGCAGGACCAGTGACTAAGGATGATGGGAACTGTAGTCAAAAAACAGGTGGCTACCTGGCATGCTCTGGTCCATGGGGTCACGAAGAGTTGGACATGACTGAACGACTAAACAACAACAACACCCAAGTTTGGGAAACCCTGCTCTATCTGGTACAACCACTGGCACCTCCAGGTAAGGTAGGAGTGTCCCCCCTGCCTGAAAATCAGGGAATCCAGTAAATTGGAAAACAAGAAAACAAGAACGAGATGAAAAAGTCAGAGGAAGCAATTAGGATGTTGGAAAATCAATGATAAAGATAAAATAAGTTCTGCACAATTACATGAAAAAGGAAGGAGTTAAAAAATAAAGATACAGAAAAAGCGCAAAGAGATTTCAAATTCTTGAAAAGAGAATTCTTTGAACATAGTAATAAAAATTCCAAATTGTTGATATTCAAATATCAAAGATAAAACGGGTAATATTCACAATTTGATGAAAGATAAGTTGACAGTATTTCAGGAGTTTTACCAAGAGTTATATTCAGCAGGTAACAATTCTGTGGGGATGATGAAAGAATATATTGAGACACACTGGAAGATAAAGCTAGAAAGTAGGGGTAGAGAGGTTATAGAACAACCAATTTGAGAAAAAGAAAGAGAGGAAGTTATAGGGAAACAAAAAAGGGGGGAAAGCCGCAGGAACAGACGGAATAGGAAAGGAATATTATAAAGTATTAACAAATATCTTGGTTCATAAATTAAAAGTATAATATATTTCAGTAATAGAGGGTGAGAAGATCCCTCCATCATGGGAACAATCAATAATTATCTTAATTCCAAAACCAGGAAAAGATTTGAAGGACCCAGGATTGTATAGGCCGATTTCTCTAATAAATCAAGATGCTGAAATATTGACCGTAATAATGGCAAAAAGGATGAATAATTTTATGTATAAATATATAAATAAAAACCAGTGTGGCTTTGTAGCAGGAAGACAGATGTCTAGTTTAATAGGAAGGGTGTTGAATAAAATAGATATAAGAAGAAGAAATAAAATGAAAGCTGGTATTTTTAAGGCTTTTGACTGTGTAGAATGGCCGGTGTTAAAAAATGGTTATAGAAAGTTTAGGATTTGGAGAACGATTTAAGGGATTAATCAATTATACTTGAGAAGCAAGGCATATGTTGTAGTGAATGATGGTATAACAGAATAAATAATACTCACCCAAGGTACAAGACAAGGATGCCCCCTTTCCCCAATTTTATTTGTATATGTCATTGAAACTCTGGCCAATATAATTAGAGAAGATGGAAATATAAAAGGAATAAGCAATAATGGAAAAGAGAAAATAAGCTTATTTGCAGGTGACACCTTGCTAACAATCGAAAATCCGTTGGGAAGTATGCAGGTAGTAGAGGCACATTTGCAGAAAAAAAATTGGAGAAATAACAGGGTTGCAAATTAATTGGTCCAAATCAGAGATGATGATATTTAACTACAATGAATAATTTAAAAATTGAAGGGGGGAAAAGATTCAAAATTAAGAAATATAATAAAGTACTTGGAAACAAATATAACAAGAAATTTAGAAAATTTAGAACAAGAGAGTCTTAACAAATTAAAGAGGGAAATGAAGGAAAAGCTGGAGGAATATAAGAAAATTAAGTTTTCATTGTTTGGAAGAATAGTGATAATTAAAATGAAGAATTTGTCTAGAATTTTTTAATATATATATTTAGAATGTTACTAAGATATTGGAGACAGATATAAAGGGTTGGCAAAGTATGATAAATTTTGTAATGAGGATAAGAAACCTAGAATAAAGGAAGATGGTATAAACCCCAGAAAACAGGTGGACTGGGTCTCCCTAACATAAGTTTTATTATATTGCAAACCAGTTAAGATATGTCATAGACAGGATAACAGAACATGGAGAGTTAGAATGGTTAGAGGGTGGTACACAGGAAATGAGGGAGAAGTTAGTGAATACGGTATTTTTTTTATCAAACCAAATAGGCAATGGTGCCAGAATATTTAAAATATATTATATAAATATAAAGGAAAATTGATACCAGTAAATTCCCCACTAACTCTAGTGGTGATGATAGAAGACTTCCCAGTAAATTTTAAAAAAGGAAATTGAAAGAGAAGAAAATACTTAAAATAAAGGAATGGGTGGAGAAAATGAGAAGCAAAGAACAAATAAGAGAAGCTCTAACAGAAAGTAAAATAACTTGGTTTAACTGCATACAGTTGGAGCATTGGGCAAAGAAGTGGTTAAGGGAAAGCAAGAAATGCAAAGAATATACAAAATTCAGAAAAATGATTATAAAAGGGGGAGATAAAGAAGAAAATGTAATAAAATTTATAATATGTTAGTAGAAATATTAATTAAAAGTGGTGTGGGAAAAGGAGACAACAGGGCAGATAAATAGTCTAAGCTGGGGGGAAGTATGGGAGAAACACACTTTGAAAATGTTGTCTATAAGGATAAAAGAAAATTACAATAAGTTAGTATGCAGATGGTATTTAACACCAGTAAGATTAAATCAAATAAACAAGGAATATTTGATGTTATGTTGGAGGGGATGCCAGGAAACCAGGACTTAGGTTCACATGTGGTGGGGTTGTAAATATGTACAATTTTATTTTATTTTTATTGTCAAAGGGTGTTTAAGGAGATAACAGAAATCACTGGATTAGAACTGACCAAAAGTCCAGAGGTAGCACTGTTATCAATTTACGATGGGGTGGAAGGTTCGCAGGCTATGGAGGACTTGCTCACAGATTTATTGACAGCTGTATGAGTTATTATAGCTAGGAAGTGGAAGGGGGCAAGCAGGATATAAAATGGAAGAATGGTATAAAGAGGTGTGGGATATAACTACTAATGATAAATTAGCATGTGCCATTAAGGGAATACAGTGGTACCTCGGGTTACAGACGCTTCAGGTTACAGATGCTTCAGGTTACAGACTCTGCTAACTCAGAAATATTACCTCGGGTTAAGAACTTTGCTTCAGGATGAGAACAGAAATCGTGCAGCGGAGGCACAGAGGCGGCAGGAGGCCCCATTAGCTAAAGTGGTACCTCAGGTTAAGAACAGTTTCAGGTTAAGAACGGACCTCCAAAACGAATTAAGTTCTTAACCCGAGGTACCACTGTATGCAGGAGAAATGATTTTGAGGAGAGATGGAAGGTATTCATAGAATTTGTACTGTTAAAACGGAAAGGGGTCAAACCATTGCAAGATGTGTTGATTTTTTGGGGGAGGATGGATAGTTACAACAGAATAGTCTTAGGGATGGGTGCACATTTTTATTTGTTATTCATATATTCTTATTATTTTGTTAACGAATAATAATAATAATAATAATATAACAACAACAACAACAACAACAACAACAACAACAACAACTGCAGCCAATCTGTGTGGACAATGTAGAGCGAAAGGGGCTAGTAGTCAGACCCAGGAAAGGGAGGCTTCCGATGTTTCTTTGTAATGACCACATTTAGAAAACAAGTGTCTCACAAGACCACTAAACCCAGAGTCTAAAAACTACCTAACTACATGACTGATTCGATTCAGCTGAACTTGAAATGCAACTTAACCACAGGATGAAAATTGCTTTCTCATTCTTGTTAAACAATTCCATTTCTTGAGCCATGTTTGATCTGTCAGAGTAACAATGAGAATGTATTAGGGCATTGGGGCATATCTCTATCATCTATCATCTATCATCTATCTATCTATCTATCTATCTATCTATCTATCATCTATCATCTATATGTCTCTATCATCTCTCTCTCTCTCTCCTCTCTCTCTCTCTCACACACATCTGTCTGTCTGTCTATCTATCTATCTATCTATCTATCTATCTATCTATCCAGATAGCAAGCTCAAATTTGCAAGCCCTTCAATTGTCCCTAATTTCCAGGGACAGTCCCGGATTTACAGAAGCCACCCCTGTTTCTGATTTGATCCTGCAATGTCTCTCTTTGCCTTAGGACGTCCCTATTCTCATCAGAGAAATGTTGGAGGGTATGGAGTCATGGGCGTAGCTGAGGTGGACAGGGAAGGCAGCTGCCCCCCTCCAATTAAGTAAATGAATTAAAATACTTAACTAACTGACCAATTGTGTCACAGATAACTCAGCTCTGCCCCCCCAACATAAAGCCTGCCCCCGTAAAATAAATCCTGGCTATACCTATGTATGGAGTTATGCGACCCCCAAGCAAAGGAGATAAGTAATTATACAATCTTTTAGAAGACATCTGAAGGCAGCTCTGCATAGGGTGTTTTTTTAAAATGTTTAATGTTTTATTATGTTTTTTCATATGTTGGAAGCCACCCAGACTGGCTAGGGTATAAATAATAAATTTGTTGTTGTTGTTGTTGTTGTTAAGGAATAGGATGTCCCTATTTTCATCAGAGAAATGTTGGACGATATGAATTTGTGCCACCAATTTTTCCTTGAAACTGTCGGAACTGTAGCAATAAACACAAGCTCTGCTTCCACTTCTGGGTCTCCTTCTTCACACAAATATTGGCAAAGCGAAACACTGTTCGTTAAAATGTCGCAAAAATCCCTACCGTGTGTACCGTGGATCTCTAGAGATCCAGTGAATCAAAAAGATCTCAGACCAGGAATAGCGACCAACAACTCTCTTCCCTCCCCCTGCCCCTCCTTCTAATTCTCTCCTCCCTTTTCATTATGCAAAGGACTTTAAATGAGGTTTGTTCCAGGCTATTAACCTAAGCCGGGTGACTACCAAGATAAGATTTCATCGTCAAAGAGAACAAAGAAATTGCATGGGTGTGGAAATTGCAATGACAAGGTTGTCTGCAGAGATTGTGATGTAATCAAATGAAGTCTCTGACGAATGTGTCCAGAAAACATAGGATGGCCGATAAGAGCCAAGCACTTGGTTGAGCTAATATTAACTGCATTCAGAAGGTGTTTGAGGGGCCTTGTTCCGCTGCTCCGTGGTTAAGGGTGACTTCACACATTCTGTTGAAATGGTGCTCATGATGTGGTAGGTGATGGCCTGCTTGTGAAGTACTTATCACCCCTATTGTTGGGTAATTGCCTGTTGCTTCGATCCCAGCTTGCTAGCATCTGGCTGGCTAACCCTGCAAATGGAACACGGGACCAGATGAATCTTCGGGGCAAACCAGATGGTTTCTTATTAAGGTCAGGTGATAACAGGCCATGATTCTAATGATCAACTATGTGATCATGAAAGACGAACTTTCGGGCATCATCTGAATAAGCAGCTGATTGATACATATGGCCTCAGATTGGTAAGAGGAGATGGGATGACATCACACCAGTTTTTGAAAGAACTTTCAGTGGTTCCCTGTTTGCTTTGAGGCTCAGATTCAAAATGCTGGTGCTTCTCTTTAAGATCTTGCATCCCTATGGACTCAGGTTATCTCCTGGTCCACCCTCATCCATATCAATCCACCTGTATATTGAGATTTTTCTCAGTAGTGATGTATGGAAGTGAGAGCTGGACCATAAGAAAGGCTGATCGCTGAAGAATTGATGCTTTTGAATTATGGTGCTGGAGGAGACTCTTGAGAGTCCCATGGCCTGCAAGAAGATCAAACCTCTCCATTCTGAAGGAAATCAACCCTGAGTGCTCACTGGAAGAACAGATCATGAAGCTGAGGCTCCAATACTTTGGGCACCTCATGAGAAGAGAAGACTCCCTGGAAAAGACCCTGATGTTGGGAAAGATGGAGGGCACAAGGAGAAGGGAATGACAGAGGATGAGATGGTTGGACAGTGTTCTCGAAGCTACCAGCATGAGTTTGACCAAACTGCGGGAGGCAGCGGAAGACAGGAGTGCCTGGCGTGCTCTGGTCCATGGGGTCACGAAGAGTCGGACACGACTAAATGACTAAAGAAGAACAAAATATTGAGATTTACATCTGAGGCTCCTCTCCAGTTGCCCCTGCCATGAGAAGTATGGCAGGTGGCAACCAAGGACAGAACCTTATTGATGGTGGATCTTCACCTACGCAATGTCCTCCCCAGAGAGGCTTACTGGATTCGTACAATGCTTTTATTTTGGTAGCAGGCCAAGACTTTGCCCACATCCATCCCAACTTTTAAATACTGCTTCTGCTTCTGGAGTGCTCTCTGTTGCAGACTTTCCCCTGTTAACCTCATCAGCTTCCAGCACTTCCCAAATCTCTCCTTCTTCTCCCCTGGGCCACTCACCATCGCCCCACCACCAATCCCCCAGCCCTGAGATTTCTTTCCCCCCAGCTTGTGCCTCCCACCATTCCTCTGTATCCAGCCGGTCAATGACAACCTTACACAACTCAGCAAGGAGGAGGCTGTGGACAAAGCTGGAATTAGTTGGCTGCCCTTACCCTTGACTCCAACATACTGTTGGCCTCCCCTGAGTTCTGCCCCATCATTCCCAATGGGAACGAGCCATTGCCACTCCACATTCAGCTACTTAGGGTTGAAAAGAGACAGTTTAGTGACTTAATGGCATTGCCCTCTGGGCTTAGCCATGCTCCATCTTCTCATTAAATCCCTATCACACTGTGACGTAAAACATCCTGGATCAAAGTATTTGCCAGGGAGGGGGTTGGAAAGTCCTAGCGAACAGCCGGGGGAAACCACCGCTGGCAGCAGAGCAGGGAAGCATGCCTTTTCAGATACGAATCCTCTGAAGAAGCTTAGCCTGGATGAATTCCGATTACGTCTGTGCATACAGGCCTATCTGGAATACCAAGCCCCAACCCAGCGGTTGGGTCTTACGCTCCTCACTTGAACGCGACGCACAAAGCATTTCACTGTGAGAGCTTGTTCATGCCATAAATTAAGTCACACACTCTATTGTTTTAACAGATTTAATCCCATTAAGGCATGACTGCATTATTATAATTATTAGAGATAAAAAAACATTAAAAAAAGATTATCTGCAATGTTTTTAGGAGGCCTAAACTGGAATCCACAATCTGGATATAAAAAAGGAGGGTGGGAGGAGAATAGGAAGTTGCCTACAGATGACATTTCAGTGTTTTCTGAAGTGTGCCCATTCTTATTTTATTTGCTGCCCAGTACCAAAGGCTTGAATTTCTGCATTCGGAGTACTGAAATTAAGTATGGTAAAAACCGTGCTGAAATATGGGGCTATGGAAATCCACAGCCAGTGGAGCCAGTGCACACACTCACCTGCAAATCAACATGTTTAACAGACTACTGTATTTTAATACTTTGTTGGAAGCTGCCCAGAGTGGCTGGGGAAACCCAACCAGATGGGCGGGGTATAAATAATAAATTATTATTATATTATTCTTATTAACACGCATTCAGGAATAAGGAAAAATAATTTGGTCAGTGATTGTGGATATTTGAACCAGTTTTTGCTGACTGGCCTCCTCTCCTACTGGATAGACTAGAAAAGCACCTTTCGACTAGACACCACAACCTATTAGGAAAGATATGGGGAACCTCCAGTCTCTAGGTCTACTGCTGAGGCATGGTTCTCAATGCCATCTGCAAGGCCTCTTTCCCCCCACTTTCCCCACACAGAGATTCCAACTAAACATTGGTGAGGGGATTCTGAGGGCAAGAGCCTTTTGGCATTAGAATGGACTCCTTTGGAAGGTGGTAGAGTCTCTTTCCTTGGAAGTTTTCAAACAGAGGTTGGAGGGCCAGCTGCCAGGAATTCTTTAGCTATGACTCCTAGAACTAGATAGCCATTGGTGTACCTTCCAACTCTACGGTTCTATGATTCTTTGGGGGGAAATAATGGCTATTTAAAGTTGTATCACAGTGCTTTAAATGTATGCTGCTAATGCAGCCTTCATAGTATCTAGATTTCCCCCCCTATTTAGTTTTGCATTTTAGGGGGACAGGACTGAGGGTGTTCTTAGAAGTAGCCCCATCTCACACAAAAAAAGAAGCGTTGATAGGATTCTCCGCCTCTTTAATCTGAAACGGACCAAGATAGGATAGAAGGACAAAAAGCTATGGCTGCTGAGGAGAGAAAAGAATGGGGAACAATTAGTGCGTTGATGTTGGCTTAAAGGAGGTCACAGCAAGATCAACCTTTTTTCCAGCATCTGTTCTTTAATTTGAAGAAGGGAGGGGAGCCGTGCGTGGAGGAGCTGTGTCCACTACCCATCACTATGGCAACATTTAAATGTTGTGCAGCCCAAAGAAGCTGCCCCTCAGGTGCCAGGGCAGAGCTACAGAGCTGGAAGGAACGGCAAGAAAGTTCAAGAGTAGGTTGCCAAAGCTCATCAAACAGCGAAGGGAGCAAGAGATGAAGGTCACCCGACTTTATAAACTGCAACCAGTGGGATGCAAACCACCTTGAGTGTTTCTGAGGAAGAGGTATCTCAGCATGGCGCAGTGCCTCAACTCTTAACCCTGGCTTTTGCCACATGAGATGGGTGGTTTGGGGGACCTACCTTGCTTCTGTGATTGTGAGTTGAGTTATTTAAAACTATGTTTATAGTGTTGCGTTTCTATAGTTGTGTTGAATTTTGTGACCCACCCTGGGACCCTAGGGAGGAGGTGAAGAAGAAGAAGGAGGAGGAGGAGGAGGAGGAGGAGGAGGAGAAGAAGAAGAAGAAGAAGAAGAAGTTGAAGTTAGAGAGCTGGCCTTGAACTGGGTCCCAACTCCCCACTCAGCCAGAGTGCTCACTGGATAATCTTCAGCCATGCACAATGGACAGAATGCAGAATGGGCAGGTGCAGTAGATATTCAGAGATTCTGCTAAGCTTTATTATTGGTATTATTATTCCATTTATATCCCACCTTTCCTCTAAGCAGGTGTGCATGATTCTCCCCCCTTCCTCATTTTACCCTGCGCAGTGGGGGACACCAAGCGACAGTGACTGGCCCAACAGCTGAACTGGGAACTTCCCAGTCCAATGCTGTAGCCACTAATACCACGTTGTGTTTCTTGGGCATACCTGTGCCCTGCTCTCCCTCTTAATGTATATTAATGATCCATCTCAATGATCTATCTATGGAAATTCCAGGAACTGGAACAAAAGAAGTGTCCTGTCAAGAGGAAGGTAGAAGGAGGAGATGAGATTAAACAATATTTTGGGGCGGATTTCCATTGTGCTTTGTTGGCTGGCTTTGATCATCAGAACTCTTCGAGCTGTGCCTGCGGTGACGACTTGATAAGCTATTCTATATATGCATGTGTACACACACACACATACACACACACACACACACACACACACACACACACATTGGCTTCCCCCTCTCCACTAAATCATTTTCCACTTGTGCTAATAATAGTCATGCTATTTATTCTCTTAGTTAATTGCAGCTTTTCCTGTTCCTCTCCTCTCCTGCTTCCTGCTTCCCTTCAAATTACTTATTTCATTTTATTTTTTGCACCGTCAGCATAATCATCCAATTCTACCCATGGAAAGAGGTAGGTCCCTTTGTTGTTGGTCCCTCTCCCTCCACCCCCTTGTCCCTCAGTAATTATTTATTCATTTTTGGTGTGCCGCAACTCCCCCCCCCAACACACCATTGTACCTGCAATGCACCCAATATTTGAGTGTGATTCATTTGCAGTTAGTGCCACCGCCTACTCCCAAAGAGACAGTGGCTTGCATATCCCAAGATGCCCCATGCCGGGGACATCAGCAAGACAGCACAAATTGGAAATATAAATAATTACCACTAAATGGCCTCTCTGGCAGGTGAGCCCATCTGCTTGGGGGATGATGGATGCCTCCATCATCCATTTGGCAAAAAGGGAAAAAAAGTTTCAAAGGGTATTGTTGTGCTCTCACAGGCAGCAGATAAGGAGGCGAACCTGTTCCTCCCTGAACCTGCAAGGTTTCAGACTGCAGGTGACTCTCAGAAAAGGATGGTGGAGAATTTTGTTTTGTCCACTTTTTTTTAAGTGAACACACCTGATTCGCAGATCCCAGATTAAAACATGGAGCATGAATTATCCTTCATATTTCTCCCATCTCTGGATTTTATGAGACAGTTCTCAGCTTTAAAAAGTACTAAAGTGAAAAATAATAATAGACAGATGTGTATTTCAGGGTAAGATATGGTTTGAGATACGAACAGTGAAGAATGCATCCTACAAAGTCACACACAGACCTACTGAAATGAATGGGCTTTTAACATGTCCATAGCTTCCAGTGGATCTACTCTGAGTACAACTCCATTGGATACAATCCACTGCAATTAGGCACATTAGTGCAATTTGTCCAAATAATCAAATCCTCAAATTTATCCTGTATAATAAATGTTTCTAACTGTCCAATGGTATGAATGTTCCATAATGGTCATCCAATGCATTCCTGGGTGACCCTCATAATTGACCCTGGTTTTTTGGTGGTTTTTTTTTTTTTGCTGATTGTCTACTACTGCTGCTTGTTTTTTGATGCCTAGAGCCTGTGAAAGAGGTGCTGACCTGCTGATGCCTGACCGGCCCAATCAATAAGTCTGCTCTTCCATCTAATTAACCTATATTGGTGTATTCTGACCCACCACTGAACACCAGGTTCCACTTTGGCTCTGCTCCTGGCCCAAAGCTTTCTCCCTGTCTCCAACGCTGAACAGGCAGGTATCATCTACTCACTGGCCACATTTACCCAGGATCTTTCTTCAGACCCCATTAAGTCAATTTAGTGCTTCATATTCAACAGTCCTTTCAGACTCTACAACCTGTTATCAATTAGCTTGACTTGGCTTCTTTTACATAGTTACGCATTCCATACATTACTAGAGGACTATGGATGATTCACACTTCCATAAGATTAGCACAATGTGAGCTACCATCGGCCAACACACACACCATATACCAGCCTGGTACTGGAGAACATGTGCTTATCTGACCTCATGGAAGTAGAAGTCCCTCTGTTCTTCTGACCTCCTTTCTATGGACTCCATGCCTCATATGCCATTTCATTTGATGTCCAAGGGGACATGCAGGCAAGCAATTATATCTTCTGCTCATATCCATGTTTTAATAGTCGACTTTTTAACTTGCACCTGACCTTTCCCCACTTAAATATCCCTCCGGTCTCTTGCCCATTCATCTCTGCAACCTCTAAATCCGACGATTAAGTCACATTTCTCAGCTGCTGGAATTATAACACTTCCAAGCCATCGGGATACATCTTTTATCGTGCAGGCGGCATATGCCACATTGTGTTTGAGGTCCCCTTGCTCACAAAGGGGATGTCTGTTGCATGGTAATAGGGAACATAATTCCACGTTATATATTGCACCCCACATAATATATTACAGTCGAAGTCCTGATAATTCGCGTGAACTGTATGGATTGCTTTATGGAATATCAACACAGCCAGTAACAAGGAAAGCTGGGGATTTTTGTGAGGGTTCCCCCCCCCTTGTATGCTCTTAAAAAAATATCAAACTGTAATTCCTCCTGAAACCCCAAAGGATTTGTGCCTTTAATTCCACATGCTATATTTGAATTTTGCAAATATGCAATGACAAATGTAAAAGGAAATACAGTGGAACCTCGGAAGTTGAACATAATCCGTTCCAGAAAGACATGTGACTTCGGAAATGTTCAAATTCCGAGGCACGGCTTCCAGTTGGCTGACAGCTAGGCTTTTTGCAGATCAGAAGCAGCGTTGGACATTCGGGTTCTGAGGAACGTTCGAAAACCGGAACACTTACTTCCGGGTTTTCAACGTTCGGGAGCCAAAATGTTCGGGAACGGAGCAGTTCGAGAACCGCAGTTCCACTCTGTGTGTGTGTGTACACACACACACACACCATATGTATGTCTTTAGTCAGTAAGCAAACTGCAAGCCCCATTTAAAAAGAAGCATCCCTTCCTTGTGCAATCACATAGGAGGAAATGCCTCTTCTTTGATGATTGCTATGATACATACATATATTGTGTATGCATCCCTTTGCAAAGATAGCAAAGGTTTGCTGGCAAAGGGGGGAAATGACTAGCTGTCAATGGGCAAGGGCGATGGGCAAACGTTTAAACCTCTACATCGCTTGGAATCAGGTTACTTGAAGGATTGTCCCCTGCCATCTACAACTGCTCAGACCTTGGGGTCTTCATGGGAAACCCTTCTCAAGGTTCCCCTGCATGAAGACGTGAGGCTGGTGGCTGCTCAAGACAGGGTCTTTCCTGTGGTGGCACACAGATTATGGAAAAACCTCACTATGAGGTTTGCCAGGCACCTACTTCAAGACCTTTTTGACACCAGATGAAGCCCTTTTGATTCTCCCTTGGAACAGGTCATGCCTACAGGATTCAAAAGCTGCCATATTGCTTGCACTTCTTGTGTATGCAGGGAACTGAAACAGATTTTTAAAACTTTTTAGTATTTGCATTGTTTCTGACCTCTGTGTGAACTGCCCAGAGAACTTTGTTGACAGGCTGGTCAACAACCCCCCCCCCCCAACTAAATAAGGAATAAATAAACATTTAGTCAGCCTCTGACTCAAAGGTTCAGGAGTTGAGCTGAAAGAGGCTGCATCTTTTTTCAGAGGAGGGAGTTTGCATTTTAACCCTCCACAAGAGGTTGCTCAGCAGCATCACAACTCATGATGCTCCACAAGCATTTCACCTGGCAGGTAATCAGAAAACTGCCCCCCTCCATATGGGTAGAATAATTCACTCTTCACTCTCCCTGTATTGAATGACTGAATTACAACAGTGGCACCATAGCCCCTTTTAATTTAAGAGAAGGCTGCCGTTACATATGAACACTATTTCTTCAGTCAAAGGTATTCCATTAGTCTCCAATGGAGACCAGAGGATGATGAAGACCAGTGGAACAACACTTCCTCAGTATGCCTATTAAGGAAGGAATCTCAGGCTCATTTTATATAATTTGGCAGCCTTGGCTGTCCCTGAAGGCATTTTATACTTCCCAAGTGCTTTTCATGAGCAAAGGTGTTCTATGCAACAGGGAAGATTACCAGCTGCTCTTGGTAAGTTTTTGCAGGAAACACTGAAGAGGTAGCCAGCAATATAATGTATATCCATGCTTACTTGTCTTTGTAAGTCTTCTGTTTTCCAGCTGATGGTTTATTGCTTTAGATGCTTTAGATAGCCATGTTCAAATATATAAAAGGATGTCACATAGAGGAGGGAGAAAGGTTGTTTTCTGCTGCTCCAGAGAAGCGGACACGGAGCAATAGATCCAAACTACAAGAAAGAAGATTCCACCTAAACATTAGGAAGAACTTCCTAACAGTAAGAGCTGTTCGACAGTGGAATTTGCTGCCAAGGAGTGTGGTGGAGTCTCCTTCTTTGGAGGTCTTTAAGCGGAGGCTTGACAACCATATGTCAGGAGTGCTCTGATGGTGTTTCCTGCTTGGCAGGGGGTTGGACTCGATGACCCTTGTGGTCTCTTCCAACTCTATGATTCTATGATTCTATGTTTTTGCTACTGAACTTTTTCCTTTCCCCAGTGCCCATCACAGAAGTCTGCCTGTGCATCTATGCTCTGCCCCCAAACAGAGGGCACCGCCACCTTTGATAGAGACAAATCACCTGCTGAGGGAAGGGCCTAGATTAGGCCCCATCTCTGTGCCCCACAAATACATCCCGCCTTATTGCAGACACTCACAGTGACTGTAGTATGATCCCAACTCTTAAAACAAGAAGCTAACAAGAGATGTCTCAGAATTTCTTTAAGGCGGAACCTGGAAGTTGGGCAAAAGCAGTGTATGCTGCTCAATGTAACCCAGGAGCTTGCTGAACAACTTGCCTGCAATACCATATCTGTTGAGGGTGCTGAAACATCTGGTGGCCTCCTTTTCTCCAGACTGTAGTTCCCCATCTTCAACTATACACTTAGCCTTTACCTGCTTAGTGATTGCTCCTACCACCATCTTCAAACCTCTCCTTGGATCTGCTTCCTTCTAATCCTACCATACATTAGGCCTCACAAGAATACATAGATGGGGGAAGAGAATCCCATGGATCATTCCCAACTAAACCATGCTGATTCACGAGAAAGGTTGATTATCAGATGGAAAAGATGCACACGACTGGATCCATCCTTGTCAACCCAGCGTTCACATACATACTTGGACCATGAGGAAGTGGTTCGCACAGTGCTGTAGATGCATAAGAAGAGGGGGAAATGTCACTGAAATTGTTGGGGTTTGGTACTAACCTGGCTGACTCAGTTGGTTAGAGCTTGGTGCTGATAACGCCAAGGTTGCAGGTTTGATCCCCATATGGGATAGCTGCATATTCTTGCATTGCAGGGGGTTAGAATAGATGGTACTCTTGGCCTCTTCCAACTCTACAATTCTATGATTCATGTAATGAGGCAGCCAAGGGATGCTTTTCCTTGTAACTTTTTTTTTTTAATCCTCACATTGCTCTTTGGTGCACCACATCTCCCTCTGTTGGTGCACTTTTTGAAATGCTCGTGGGAAGATTCTGTGAGATAACCCCCTCCCAAGAGCATTCCAGGGAGTGTGGCATCCGAAGGGTCTGCCTGCAGAGTGCCAGACAATGGGACCCTGTAATGTTTGTTAATTACAAGGAAGAACACTTATTGATTGCTTCATAATTCTTCCCCTGAGACAGGCAGGGAAATGACTGTCTCTTTCATGGGGTTGGGAAAGAGTTCCTTGAAATTGATGGTCCACGGTTAGCAACAAGGCTAGCTGATGCAGAGCAATTCGGCTCACGTGAAGTTGTGTTGCATTGGATCAAGCCATTGGTCCATCATACAGGATTCTCTACTCTGATGGACAGTGGTTACCCAGTGTCTCAGAAAGACACATTATTAAAACCAGAAATCCCTTTAAGTGTATATTCCAGGGATCCCTCAACCCCAATAATCAAGAACATTCACCATTTAATAAGGGGAAATGCTTGGTTCTGGGTGATAGGCTCCACCAAGTGAACACATTATCCTTTAGTGCAGTGTTCCCCAACTTTGGGCCTCCAGCTGTTTTTGGACTACAACTCCCATCATCCTTGACCACTGGTCTTGCTAGCGAGGGATGATGGGAGTTGTAGTCCAAAAACAGCTGGAGGCCCAAGGTTGGGGAACACTGCTTTAGTGTATGGGCAGCCAAGATACCCACTTTTTGTTGAACCCCATCTCCCAACAACCCTAGCTAGTATGTCCACTAGTTTGGGATTGTGGGAATTGTACTCCAACAACCTCTAGAGCTCACCACGTTGGTTGTCCAAGCTTTAGTGTGTAGAAGTTTCAATCAAAACGGGAAAACGGGAATCTCATCGTTCATGGACTGAGATGGAAGTGGTTTTGCTCAAACTCATTCCAAGAGCAAGTGTCACAGAATGGGGAGCTCCCATTTTACTGTAAAATAAGCCTGTTTGCCCCTTTTGGGTGGGTGACTTTGAAGGTGGACCCCAAGCCCATTCCCGTGAACCGGCAAATGGCAGGCTGGATCATCAAATTTGCCACTGGCGGCAGGACATTTTTTAGCGTTCCCCTGGGGATGGGATGTTCAAACTCTTTCCAAGAGCAAGTGTCAACATAATGCCCCCCGAATTTTACTGTAAACATGCTATTGGATTTTGTCAAGTTTCAACTTGAGTCCTTTTTTTTTACCATTTGACCATTACGGACTGAAATCTGAGCTGCAAGATGGAAGATTACTGCTAGACCTCTTGACAGAGCATCTGGGCTCTAGTGCACTTTTCTGAGGTCCTACATGAGGTCTTCCCCACTGTGTTTCTTTTGAACCATGAGGACTTCCTGTATTCTCAACTAATATAGCTCAACCAACCAACCAACCAACCAACCAACGGGAATTTAGAATCAGCTCCAGAAAATGGCCGCTTGTTTTTGAGGTTCTCCATTCTTCCTTGTCCTTCTGCTGTTCCAGACCAAAAGGACTTTTTACGCCAGGGGTATCCAGTATGGTGCCCTCCAAAGCTTGTTGTGCACAAATGCTCAGCCATTGGCCAAGCTGGCTGGGGACAATGGGAGCTGTAGTCCAATAACCTCTGGGGGCACCATGTTGGGTATCTCTGATTTACACTGAAGCAGCTCCGAAGAAAAAGAAGACCCAGCCATCTGCTGCACACAAACTGAGATGTCCCAGTTTTTGTTGCTGCATGTTCTTGCTACTGCAAAGTAACCTTCAGCTTTGAAGTACATGCGTCAAATGGTCTCTCACACTGGCCAGATCCACACACCACATTCATTGTTCAGCTGCCCTCAGTTACTCCCAGGCTCTCTAGATCTAGAGGAATTCTACAGGATTTCTCCAGTATGTCCTCTGCCCCTGACCAGGTCTGATTTTGGGATCTTAGCCGGTATCTGTACAGTGCAGTATGGCTATTCTGATGGAGATTGTTCATCTCATGCCAGACTTCCCATGGAAATCGGACCACTAGATGGAGACAGTTTAATGTGAACACTCCAAAAGGAATATGAATGAAGAAGAGATGGCTGAGTCCTCCTGGGCACTAGGTTAATATTATGAAAGGCAGGTTGAGAGGCAAAGCTGCAAGGCAGATCAAAGAACACGTATTAATATATACCATTCTCTCTCTCTCACTTGCTCACTCTCACTCACACAGGGATCCAAATTTTAAGAATGTACTATCAGCTGAAAGTCTATAGTAGTAATGAGTAAATTTAATCTCACTGTACACATAAACATACAGATAAACTCATCAACTCATGTTAAATGTTTTTTAGACATGTGCAATGTGATGGAGCCCATAAAAAAGGAAGCAGAAACATGAACAGCCAGGGTACCTTGGGCTCAACTCTATATCCTATCCAAGTTTGCCTATGCTAATCGCCATGGCGGAATTACAACACAAAACCCAGGACTACATGATCTTTTCAGTAAGCCTCCCGAAAGGGGGGGAAGTGGTTGTTGTTTTAAAAAAATTGAAAGTCAGAACTGTGTCACAGACACAGTCTCCTCTGTAACCACCTGGACACTTCCAGAGTGTTGTGATTTTTGAGGGTTGATGCAGGCAGGTTCCGGATGTGCAGAGATTTAAGCAAAAGGAATGTCAGCCTGGGTGAGTGTCCAGCTGCCTGGCAGGACAGGGCAGCTTACTCAAAAAAGCAGGTAGTATTGACACCTCCATGAACTGTACTTCCACTGACTGTAGTCAAAGAACATAGCCATAGTGGCTTGGAGTCACTATTAGGCTTATTCCCCATGATACAATGCTGAGCGCTAATTCCCATGTTGATATATAAAAATAAGACACAGAGTAAAGGGTTAAAGGGGGACTCGGGTGGCACTGGGGGTTAAACCACAGGGCTTGCTGATCAGAAGGTCAGCCGTTCGAATCCCCTTTGCTCTGTCCCTGCTCCTGCCAACCTAGCAGTTTGAAAGCACGAAGTGCAAGTAGATAAATAGGTACCACTCCAGCGGGAAGGTAAACGGCGTTTCCGTGCACTGCTCTGGTTTGCCAGAAGCGGCTTAGTCATGCTGGCCACATGACCTGGAAGCTGTACGCCGGCTCCCTCGGCCAATAAAGTGAGATGAGCGTGGCAACTCCAGAGTTGTCTGCGACTGGACCTAATTGTCAGGGGTCCCTTTACCTTTTAAAGGCTTAAAGGTTTAGCCTTCCCTTCTGTCGAATATCAAGTTTGGAACTGGTGCAAGACAGGGAGAAAGAGCTTAACTTTGTGGGGGTTGGGATTCAGGTTGTATTCCTTAGAAGAAGCCAACTATGGAAAGCTGAACCATTTCATAGAGAGAGAAGCTACAGCGAAAAAGACCTGTGATGCATTCTTCCATTTCCTTTGACTTGCTCAATGATAAGATGAGCCGTGAGACATGACCCCTTTGGAAATGTCTCAGGCACTCCTGACCTCTCCTGGCACATCTCCCTGCTGGTAGGTCAGCCACAAAGGCCTTGTGCAGGCAGAGTGCAAGTGTATTCCTATACACATCAGGGCACGTGAGTTTCTGTATATCAAGGAGGTTTTTAAAATCAGATTAATTTCCACACAATTAACGAGGCTGTTGAAAGATCTGTTTTACAGCTGCTGCCACTGCCGGGAGATGATGACAAGAAAGGAAATGAAAAATCAAAGGAGGAAACAATTACAACAATACTCACTGCAACTATTTACTTATTTTAATAAGACTCGGGGAAAGAGGGGTTGGGGAGGGGGGAGGGAAACCCATCCGTAATTGAGAGAGTACATTTTGTTGCTGATTAAGATAATATTTAATTTAGGTTTTCTCTTAAAGATCCATTAAATCATCAATTAAGAGCTTTTCATTTCCAGCGGGAGCAGAGAATTCTGTGTGTTCTGTTGGCAATCACAGGGAATGGGAGCTCTCCAAAAGGATGGGAAAGCTTCTCCTTCCAGTTTAAACATCTTGTTTTCAAGGCGGTTATAAAGGGAAGCAGAGACTGCAACAGAATGTTGCAGTGTGCCTACTGCCTGCAATGGCTATGCTCTTCCTCCACTGTTGCAGGCATATGCCTCTGGATACCAGTTTCTGCGAAGCACAAATGGGGACATTGCTACTCTTGGGCTCATGTCCTGCTTGTAGACATCCCATAAACATCTGGTTGGCCAGTGTGAGAAGAGGATGCTGGACTAGGTGGGCCTCTGACCTGATACATCAGGGCTCTTATTATGGGTTGTCTCCAGCTAAGGTCTACTCAGAGTAAACCCACTGAAATTAATGAAACTAAGTCATGTCTATTCATTTCAATGTATGTGCTCTAGCATTGGATATAACCCCATGTTCTCATTCTGAGTTTCAGAAAAGGGGCCGGTCCACCTTGCAACATTTGCCCCACATTTGATCTTTGGGAGCATTCTCTCTCCTCACCCCACCCCAATAGTCAGCATTCGGCTGGGCTGAACATTCAGAAACAACTATTTTCAAAAGCTACATGTGCAGTAGCAGAATTACATCCTATACAACTGATGAGACGCTCACAAATAATTTAGTGAGCTGAGTCTCTGATTCATACCAGTGCTTTGGGGGAGTAAAAGAAAACAAGTAAATTGCATTTATTTATTTTTAAAGGTGTGTGCTCAAAGCGAGGTACGAACCCATCTTTGTCTTAAAAGATTATAAGGGGAGGAAGCTTAAAAAGCATTGTTTTCATGCTAAAAGACAGTAAGATAGCAGGAACAGCCCCGCCAAGGTGTAAGGTGAAATAGCACAAATGAGGTTGGAAGGAGGCAAGAATTGGTGTCTGAATGGTTCAGCAAGACTTTTAAAAAACTTGTACTGGGTATCATTTGGGATCTGCTTCGGGCTGTAAAGTATCTTGAGCTGGCACTGATTGCAAACAAATGCTTTCTTGAACATTAATCATTACAGCGTGCCCACTGCATATTGAAATATTTCCCTTGGCTTTAACAGAGGCATACTAGCCAAATGAAATAGATGGTCTGTTTAACGCCACCAAGAGTGGCCAGCATGATGCCTGCACTAGAAAGGGTACACTTCCTGTCGAGGCATGGAGGCTGATGATGTCATCAGTAAGGGACAGCCTTGTGATTGTATGGAGTTAAATTGAAATAAGACATTTAAAAGAGTCAAAGAGTCAGACGTAGCTCTGTTAGTAACAGGGGATAATTTCCACATTAAAAGAGCCAACTCTCTAAATTTTTAAAATTATGTGGAACTATTTATTATTAATAAATAATAACAACAATACTGCTCCAATACTACAAATAATAATAGCAGCAACAGTTGTATTGAGAATCACAGAGTTGCTGTGGATTTAAGTCAATTTATTATATTATTGTTATTAATATTAATATTTGTATACTCCCCCTTTATCTGATGATCACAGGGCAGTTCACAACATAAAAAATTAAGAATCTTAAGTGATTGGCCTTGGAAAACAGCCAGTTATTTGAAGCTAATACACGCAAGCAACACTTACCCGCCTTCTTGAATTCAACCCACTTACAAGATGCAAAGAACGTCAATTCTTTTTCTTCCCCAAACAGGTGTGCATTTCTACTCGGAAGTAAACTCCACTAAGTTTAAGTGGGGATCACTGCTAGGTAAGCGTGTGGAAAGCGCTGCAGATCCAGCGTATTTGCAGTTGCGCATAAGCGGACTGCACAGAGCAACAGGTTTTGCAACTGATCCAGCAGCCCAGAGAGCACAAAGAAAGCTGTCAGGGGTTTTGTTTCACAGCCCTGCACAACACTCAACACACTGAGAACCTTGCGCAGCTACGAGCGAAGGTTGGAACTCACCATTCAGAACAACCAGCCCTTTAAAAATGGCAAACAGCTGGCTCTTGTGGCTAATATCCCAAGCCTTGTGCTGTCCACAGGCAGAAATATTTGCAGAAATCACGGGGACGTTTTTGCACATCTCTGAGAATTTGGCCCTCAGGATCCTGGTATCACAGCTGTGCTACGGGGACCTGGGAATCAGGCGGAGTAACTACTGTTGCAGAAGGGATGTAGGTATGCAACAGAGCGCTTGCTTTGCATTCAAATGGTGCTAGGCTCAATCCCTGCTACCTTCGAGTAGGGCTAGGGAGAAAAACCTGTCTGAAAATCCAATTGCTGCAAACCAGCTTAGATTGTATTGAGCTTGGCTGGTCTGTGTTGCTTCAAGGAAGCTCGCTTTGTTCCTATGGATTTGGGTAGGTTGGGGACAGTGTTCGAAAATACCCCAGGATTTTGCAGGTCCAGTTGCAACCACAAGGAGATCTCTGGATGCAAAGTTGGCAACTGACATCTCCATCTGGATGTCCCCTCCAACTTTCTTAAGCGGGTAAACAGAAGAGTTTATTTATTGCGTTTATATCCACCTTTTTCTTCAAGAAGCACATGGTTCTCTCCCCCCCCCCACTCCACAACAACCCTGAGAGGTAGGTTAGGATGTTGAAACTGACTTGTCCTGACTGGAGATTCGAACTCTGATCTTACCATTGCATCACCCTGGCTTCCTAGAGCCTTGGGGCAGTTATATAAATTAAGTAAATAAATAGGTGGAAAGCAAAATGTCATTTAGAGAAGATTCTGAAATATTTCCCTTGGAGCTTGAATTTGTTTTATTCTGGATCGTTTTACGTATGTGATGTTTAATGAGTTGTAAGCCACTTTGATATTTTTATTCCTTTAAAATATAAAGAGGTATAGAAACAACAACAACATCAACAACAACAAAAGAATCCATTGGGGGAAAATGGTGCCCAGGCAGTCCATTGTGGCAACCGTAACCTAGGTTTAAGGTGCCATTTGGTGATTAGCTTATACAGTGGTATCTTGGGTTACAGATGCTTCAGGTTACAGACGCTTCAGGTTACAGACTCTGCTAACCCAGAAATAGTACCTCGGGTTAAGAACTTTGCTTCAGGATGAGAACAGAAATCGTGCAGTGGCGGCAGCAGGAGGCCCCATTAGCTAAATTGGTGCTTCAGGTAAATAACAGTTTCAGGTTAAGAACAGACCTCCAGAACAAATTAAGTTCTTAACCCGAGGTACCACTGTATATCTGAGTTTCTAGCACTGGTTTACAGGGGGCTGCCCTTGGTCAAGGCTCTCAGAGAATATCTCCTAGCTGCAATGGCCATATTACACCTGCAGTGTCAGAGGTTGGGAATCACAGGTGCGGACTGTATTGCTATTGTGCTCATGTCCTGCTTGGGGACATCCCAGAGGCACCTATTTGCTTGGCCACTGTGAGAACAGGATGCTGGACTAGATAGGACTTTGGTGCTTCATGTCCTTAAAAGCCCTTTTTCTCAGATTCATGCACATAAGCGGTTGGATTCCTACATTTTTAACAGAAAACATACAAATAGGAAATAATTATTTCACTTCCTGTTCGTTATTATTTAGTTATTTTGAATGTGTGTGTATTAAAAAAACAAACAAACTCTCTGCGACAACGGCGGCAAGAGTCTTGATAGCACAAGGATGGAAGAACGAAGAAATCCCGACAAAAGAACAGTGGCAAGGGAAACTGATGGACTCTGCGGAACTGGGGAAAATGACATACAAAATGCGAGACAAGGACAACTGTGGCTTTAAAGAAGAATGGGAACTTTTAACAAATTACTTTAAAAAAACCCAAAATGATTTGGACTCCTTGGCAGGTTTTGAATAAACATACACAAATTTATTATTGTTAACATAATAGCTAGACAATTTAAGGATTATTACAATTTTATAATATCCAGAGAATAATATGTGTTGAAAAACCGGAGAGAGGACCTGAGGGAAGTCTGGGGGGGGGGGTTCTTGGGGAGGGGGGAAATGGGGGGAAAATGAAGATGATAAAGATGATATGTTTTTGATAATTCATGATGTTGAAATTCGTAATAAAAACTATTTTAAAAAAATAAAATAAAAAGCAAGCAAACTCCAGTGACCTCCCACCTTTGTTTCAAAGAGTGAAATCAAGCTTTGCCTTACTTCCCTCCCCTCCGCACAAAACACAACCGCTCCCCAAATCCAGGGAGGCCTCCCGTAACACAACTCCTGTGCGGCCGCCGTCCTTATCTCGAAGCGGCCCGGAGAACAGAGAACAAACTGGAACTTTCATCTCGTTGCAGCCACAGGACGCGTTGCTCTCGGAAAAGGAACTGAACACCAGGGAACATGCTCAAATGCGCAGATGCTTTTGTTGGGTCAGGACAATCGTGTGAAGTAATTAGCACTCCGGCGCTGGGCCTCGCTGCTCCCGAGGAAACGGATCACTCTCTTTCCTCCCCTCCCTAGGGAGACTCTAAAACCATCAAATAAAACGGGAGGGAGGGGGAAGAAAGAGAGCGAAAACCCCACCTTGCAACTCACATTTGTGGATGGTAGCGAGGGCCGTTGCTTGACTCCTCCATGTCTCGTTTTTTAGCAGAGCACAATAGTTGCATTTAGTGGGAGAAAGGAGGGAGCAGGTAAGATCAATGTTATCTAGTGGATGACACCTCCCTCCACCCCCCAGGCAAGTAGGTTGAGGTTGTGCTGTCGTCCCCCCCCCCCCCACCTTCTGCCCTCGCTCTGTGGAAGGAGGCAGCGGTGATGGTGTCAAATCAAGAGGAATAAGGAACTGGTCCCCCCCCCCTCTTTTAAAGAACAGCATCAATTAAACCCAAGGGAGGCGGGTGCAGTTTACTAGTTAATTAGTCCGGGGATGTGCTCCTTTCATGTCTAATTCAGAACAGGAACACCTGGAGTGAGGCACTTCAAAGCGCAAGGGAGGGATTGAGGAGGGTGGGGGGAGGAAGGGGGAGCCACACAATGCAAGATGCGGTCACAAAAGAAACCAGAGGCACAAGAACAGAAGGGGGTGAGAAACTTTTATATATCTATCTCTCTGACCTTGTAAAGAATGCAAGGCAACAGAGCCCCCTCGTCTGGCCTTCCAGGAGAACAAACAGACTGGGCTCGCTGGGGATCCCAAGGCAACCCCCGCCATACACACAGGGGTAACTAATTGTTTGGCTACCCAATTAAACAGAAAAACAGAGAGGAGGTTGGGGATAAGGGTGGGACAAGTCAATCAGAATTTCCGTGCTCTAGTGGAAGAGGAAGGAGAGAGGGCTCTGAGTCATCGCAAGTGGGTTTGCCTACAATGGGGCAACTTTTGATTTTGAAAGTAGCTGTCCAAGCAGCCAGACTTGGTGGCCAACCCTAGAACATCCTCCCAAAACTGGCAGGGCCGAGGAAGTGGAGCCAAGCAGGCAAAGCTGAGCTGAACCATGTGGCAGTTCAGGGGTGGGACCCAGAAGAGTCCCGAAGATCGGGGACAGAATCAGAGCGCAATCCAATGTGGTCTGCTTGCCCTCGAAGGCTCCACCTCCATCGTTCTGCCTGGACACTGAAGTCCAGTGCCAAGGGCCTTCTGGCGGATCCCTCGCTACAAGAAGCCAAGTTACAGGGAACCAGGCAGAGGGCCTTCTTGGTAGTGGCACCTGCCCTGTGGAACGCCCTCCCACCAGATGTCAAAGAGAAAAATAACTACCAAACTTTTAGAAGACATCTGAAGGCAGCCCTGTTTAGGGAAGCTTTTAATGTTTAATAGGTTATTGTATTTTAGTGTTCTGTTGGAAGCCGCCCAGAGTGGCTTCCAACAGAATACTATTATTATTAATGTAGCACAGCAGAATCTGAGTTTACTAGCTTTTCAGGCTCTTGTTGGTGAGGTGGGGCTCTTCCCCTGATAAAGATTCAAGGAGAATACTAGGTCGCAACTGTTCTTGTTGCAATAGCTTCCCCGCATTGGGTGTTCTGTGGGTGGATTGCTCCTCTGCAGTCTGAAATGGTACAGGCTGCAAAGGACTTCAGGTTTGAATCAACATGAAGGTTTGGATCGGGGGGAGAGCTGAGTCGAAATCCTGGGTAAACTCAGCGATGGCTTGGGACCAGGGATGTTACGCAAAGCCAGATATAGTGTGTAAGCCAGATATAGTGAAAGAGATGAATAGATAACTTGAAGTTGCAATAGCATTCATATTTGTGTGTGTGTGTGTATGTCTTGCTTTCTGATTTTAAGCCATGGCCCCAATCCAGTAAGAGATCCCTATACATGCAACCTGGGACTCAGCCACTGCCAGCAATGGGAAAGAGAAGAGAACCATGCAGTCATTGAACTCCATCTGCCATCCTGGCAATGGGAGACTTGTGTTCAGAAAGGCTCTGGATCACGGCCCTTTGTCTTTTGGTAAATGGCCATGGAAAGTCACTTGTGGAGTTTACGAAAATCAGAGTGTTGTTGTGATGGGATTTGGGCGATCCAAGTAAGCTGTGTTTCATTTACATGAACTTGGCTGTGAATATTTATAGGCCCAGCAACGGTTCACCGCACAGGGAGAACTTTCTGATGGTAAGAGGTGTTTGGCGGTGGAACAAACTCCCACGAGAGATGGTGGGCTCTCCTTTCTTGGAGTCTTTTAAGCAGAGGTGGGATGGCCATCTATCATGAATGATCTAACTGAGATTCCTACATTGCAGGTGGTTGGACTAGATGACTGCAGGATTCATTCCAACTCTACAATACTATGATTCTAAGTAGCCCAAGGGTGTCCCAGGAAGTTCCTACTGGTTTTATGTGAATGAAGAGGAGGGATGATAGGTAGGTGCCTTGACTATCTGCTGGTTCCTTGTCTGGCCCATTTCCAGGTCACATTTCATTTATATACAGTCCAGTAATGAAATGACTCAGAGCTGGGGTCTTTGAAAGTTTATGACAACAACAACAACAACAACAACAACAACTTATTTATACCCTGCCCATCTGGCTAGGTTTCCCCAGCAACTCTGGGTGGCTTCCAACAAAATTATTTAAAATTCAATAAAACAACAAACAATTAAAACTTCCCTAAACAGGGCTGCCTTCAGATGTCTTCTAAAAGTCAGATACAGTGGTGCCTCGGGTTAAGTACTTAATTCGTTTCAGAGGTCCGTTCTTAACCTGAAACTGTTCTTAACCTGAAGCACCACTTTAGCTAATGGGGCCTCCCGCTGCCGCCGCACAATTTCTGTTCTCATCCTGAAGCAAAGTTCTTAACCCGAGGTACTATTTCTGGGTTAGCGGAGTCTGTAACCTGAAGCGTATGTAACCTGAAGCATATGTAACCCGAGGTGCCACTGTAGTTGTTTATTTCATTACTTGCACGTAATGCTAAGCTAAACCATGGTTTAGCACAAATGAGCAAATATACAGGCTTCCAGAGAAATGATTGCAGTTGCGTTGCTCCTCCTGCTGCACTGCTATCCGTTAAGCCATGGTTTGGCTTAAACTTACATCTGACCCCAGAGTCATGGTTTATCTCTCGTAGACAAACTATGAGTGGCAAGCCATAGGGGAAAAACAAACAAACCTTGGATACATCTCATGGTTTGTTTGGAGTGAAATAAACAATTGCCCTGGGTTTGGATGTAATGTATAGCCAAACCATGGCTTAGCTCACAGCAACAGGACTACAGGAGGAGCAAAGTGTCTGCGATCTTCTCTCCAGGAATCTGCACTTTTGCTCACTCATTCTAAGTCATGGTTTGGCTTCGTGTTATCTGCAAACTGTGTCCAGCATCTCTGTTTCAGTGAACTATGCCCTGCGAGGAACTTCCATGCAGATCAGGGTATAGTTTAATATAAGTTTATTTTGTAAAGAGATTGATGTGTGGCAGGAATGTGGCTTCGTGACAAAAGCAAGCTGGCAGTAAACCACACTGTGCAAGCTGGAGTTAACTCTTTATTGGCAAAAACACAACCTGCACATGAATGTTAGGCCTGATGAGCACAGCAACTCATTCCCAGCAGGTTTTGTAACCCTGAAGCAGTTGCCAAGGCTAAAGGTCTCCACCTCCCCACAGCCATCTATGTATTCTCCTTCCCAGGGCTTTTTCCAAGCAATCAGAGACTACGCCTGCATGCCTATCTTTGCTCCTCCTGTTTCCTGCCTCTTCTGGTTCTGGGAGAACAGAGGGGAGGGGAGCTTTTGGCAACAGGAGGGGAAGATATCTCTGACTCTTCACCAGCCTGACTCATCTCTGCCTCTGGGCCTCCCTCATCCCACTCGCCTGCTTCAGCTTCTGCCTATAATTCTGAACTTCTCTCTGCCACGGACTCTCCCAGCTCACAAAACCCTGTTACATCCTCAGCTTTTGACACCTCTTCTTCTCTGTCTCCCCCATCACATCCCTCTGACCTTTCATCATTGTCCCACCAGTCCATGAAACTTCATTTCTGCAAGGCCCTAACAACTTAAAATACACTTTTATTAGTTCCTCACACTTATTCCACTCTTGGATCTCTCATTTACTTTCTTTTTCTTGTGGAAGCTCAGAACAGGTGTGAACCATCGAAAGGTTAGTCATACAAGGCAAGTAGGAAAGAATACATGAAAATGTTATTATTAGTAACACTTTCTTTATTCATTCATGACTATAACCCTAAACAGGATCACACCTGTTCGGATTATTAAGTTATTTTATTTTGCATTTTTGGGCCAAGCCCTCACAAAGCATTATATAAACTAAGAAATAAGGATAAATACATTAAAATAAAATATTGAAACAAACTCACAAAACAGCATCAGCGAGTGAACAATAAAACTAGTGGAAGTACTGATAGACTGTTTTTTAAAAAAATAGTTTGCAGGATCCATTTAGAAATCACAGCAAGATTTTCAAGGGTCTAGAAACCAAGCCTTATGAGGAACGGTTGAAGGAGCTGGGTATGTTTAGCCTGGATAAGAGGAAACATGATGTTGTTGTTGTTGTTTAGTCGTTTAGTCGTGTCCGACTCTTCGTGACCCCATGGACTAGAGCACGCCAGGCACTTCTGTCCGCCACTGCCTCCCGCAGTTTGATCAAACTCATGCTGGTAGCTTCAAGAACACCATCCAACCATCTCATCCTCTGTCGTCCCCTTCTCCTTGTGCCCTCCATCTTTCCCAACATCAGGGTCTTTTCCAGGGAGTCTTCTCTTCTCATGAGGTGGCCAAAGTATTGGAGCCTCAGCTTCAGGATCTGTCCTTCCAGTGAGCACTCAGGGCTGATTTCCTTAAGAATGGATACGTTTGATCTTCTTGCAGTCCATGGGACTCTCAAGAGTCTCTTCCAGCACCAGAATTCAAAAGCATCAATTCTTCAGTGATCAGCCTTCTTTATGGTCCAGCTCTCACTTCCATACATCACTACTGGGAAAACCATAGCTTTAACCATACGGACCTTTGTTGGCAAGGTGATGTCTCTGCTTTTTAAGATGCTGTCTAGGTTTGTTATTGCTGTTCTCCCAAGAAAAGCTTTTTTCTCCCCTTCCTGGATCACTGCCTTGCTGTGGCGAAGGGGCTTGAATAACTCAGAGAAGCTATGAACTATGCCGAGCAGGGCTGCCATAGATCCAGGAAAACCCAGACATGTCCTCTTGGGGGCGAGGGCAACATGTCCACCCAGGTGGATTTTTACATTTTAAAGGAAATGTTTGGGGGTTGGGGGGGGGGACTTGGGCTTGGGCGCATAATCCACAAATAGAGGATCGCCCTCTGTAAAGTGGGCAGTGTGCCCCCCCCTTGCCATGCATACGCCTTTAACAGCTATTAGAGGCAATCAAAGCCTCCCCAAGAAGTGTCATGCTACTTTTAAACTCATATTAATTTCTAAGAAGATCTCAACAAGCGAGCTTCAGATGGATGGGAAGGAATAATCCTCTTCCCTTGTGAAGCTCCCATCGACAGTTTGTGGCGTGTTCCATGGAGCAGAAGACCCCCCCCCTCCCCACAATCCCTTTCAAGAACACCCTGATAATATGCAAGGCTAAAATGTCAGAAGCTATTAGAAGCTCCCCGGCACACAATATACGTCCATCCTGGCCCTTCTCTTCTCTTCTCCACAGCCCCACCCGCCGCTTTCCGGCTCCTCTCCCTTCACACCACGCGAGCAACAAGACAACAGGCGTGTGAACTGCTCAGCTGCAACTGCTCCAAGTCGAATAATTACAACTTGTCAGAAAGAATTAATTTTCCCATTTCTCATAAAGATGTGTAAAAATTACCATGTTATTATACACTGACACTCTCTGGAGGCAGACACAAAATTTAATTTTGAATTCTTTCCGCATATTAAATTAAATCCATAAATAAGAGTTTAGGCATTCACTCGGAAGCATATGTTCATTGGGAGCGAAAGCCAACACGAGCCCGGCTGTAATGGCTGTTGTAATGTTTTAATAGCTCGCTTCTTCTAAGCACCAATAAATTTACATGATCATAACAGTCGTAGGCATACGAGCAGCCCATTACTGGCTGGGCAAAGGCAGAAGCGTTAACAGGATGGAAAAATGGAAAAACCAGGGCTGTGGGAAGCCGGGTGGGGAGAAAAACTCTTAAATAAAATTAGGCAGCCGCACTTGTCAGCTGCTCCATGATTGAATTTTTAATATTGTGGTCAATTGGTCAAAACAAATAATGGGATAAAATATTTTAATGTATTTAGAACCTGCTCCTCTGGTTAACAAACACAGTCAAGAAACCACACACTGGTTTATGCAGAAGAGGCATTGATGTTGTAGATACAGAGGGACACGGAAAGCTTGGTCTGGAATTGGCTGGAGAAGAGAAAAAGTTGTGCTAATTTGGCCCAACAGGATGGTGTTTCAAGGAGAAGGAGTTGCAGACAGCTGCCCATGGAATGCAGGGGGATCTTCTGGGGTCCATGTGTCAGTGGCAGCCAGGACCATAGGTGAAAGTGGGGCACATGTACAATTTACCTTTGTATAGTAGGGTAGGTTCCACACACCCCTGTCTCTCTTCCATCCATCCATCTAAGCAAGAAGCATTATCAGAGTTCAGTGAATTTCAGCCAGGCTAAATTAAGTTGTGAAGCACGGCAGTAAGTGATGTGACCTGGGAAGATGGGGTGTGGGTTTGGGAGAGTCCCAAAGGCCAGGCAAAGAGTTATGGAGGGCTGTATTTTGTGGGTTTGTGCACTAGCACCAGAATTCAGCCAGAATGAGTCGAGGCAGTCCTGGATCACCGTGGATCAGGTCCACTGCCTGTGCCTTGTCTGAACTGAGCTTCAGGTTGTTAGTCATCTTCCCAATCCACTACTCACTTCCTCACCTGGTTTAGATAAAAAAGAGAAGCAGGGGTGCGTGTCATCCACACGCTGATGACATCACATTATGAAGCCCTGGATGACCTCACCAGATATGAGAAGAACTGCTGTAGCACAGTACAACCCACATCCAACTTGGGCAGGAAGATGCTATGGTGGCAGTAGTGAAAGTTTCTGAGAGTTTGAGGAGAGGAAACAGGGTTTCACTCTTCCTGCCTATCTCAACGTAGATAATCCTAACAGACCAGTGAGGCCCTTTTCAAGTCTAAACCTCAGCTGAAATAGATAGAGAAAGCCAGCCTTATCCAAGTATCTGTAGATCTGGTTGGCCATCACTCATTTATTTTTAGTGCATTTAGTTACTGCATTCATAACTAAACTTTTCTTGCTCAAGATGATGTGCCCTCTTTATATTCTCACAGTGGCCCTATAGTCTAAGGATGGTCATCTGAACCCATCTGAAATTCCTAGTCTGGCATTCTAACCACCAAACTATGTGAGCTCACAACAGTGCTATGCCAAGAGGTTGAGACTTGAACCCTTCTGACAGCCTTGCCAGTTAGCTCAATTTGTTAAGAGCATGGTGCTGGTAACATCAAGGTCATGGCTTTGATCTCCGTATTCCTACAATGCAGGGGGTTGGACTAGATGATCCACGGGGTCCCTTCCAGCTCTAGCATTCTAGCATTCCATCCCTAGCTTGACACTCTACCTGGAGATATGTTGTCTTGTGCCTGATAATCCCTACAGGAATGCCAGAGGAAAACTCCAAGGATGGGGAACTTGGGGCCTTCAAGAATTTTGTTGAACTGCAACTCTCATCATCCTTGAACATTGACCTTATTGGCTCAGGCTAGGGCTGCAGTGAGATGGAATCCAACAACAACTGAAGGACCACAAATTCCCCATCCTCTGGATTTAAGAGCATAGTACATCTTTAGCTCTTAAAACCAACAGCAGCTCAAATCAAGGATGAGGAACGTGTGGCACTCCAGATGTTAGACTTCAGATCACATCCATCTCAGCCAGTATGGCTAATGACCAGGGATGATGGGAGCTGCAGTCCAACATTATCTTGGAGGACCAAAGGTTTTTTACTGCCATAGAAGGTGGTAGAGCACATGCTTTGTGTGGAAAAGGTTCCCAGGTTCAATTTTCATGCATCTTAAGATAGAGCTGAGAATGTCCCCTATCTGCCACTGTGGAGTGCCGCAACCAAATCAATGTTGATGATGCTGAGCTAAATGGACCATTTATGTTTGTTGATATAAGACAGCTTCCTAATAAAGAAAGGTTTGTGGAACCAATTGCACCCAGTGTTATAGTTCAGCACAATGGTCCCTATTACCGTATTTTTTGCTCTATAGGACACACTTTTCCCCCTCCAAAAATGAAGGGGAAATGCGTGTGCGTCCTATGGAGCGAATGCAGGCTCCTTGGCTTCAGCGATAGCAACGTGAAGCCTCCGAAGCGCAGAGGGAGAGCTCTCCCCGCGCTCTGGAGGCTTCACATTGCTTTCGCTGAAGGCGCCTGAAGCCCCCGGAGCGTAGGGAACTCCCGCTGCGCTCTGGGGGCTTCAGACAGTTATCCTCAAGCCTTCGGAGCGCAGCAGGAGTTCCCGCTGCACTCCGAAGGCTTGCGGATAGCCGCCTGAAGCCTGGAGAGCGAGAGGGGTCGGTGCACACCGATCCCTCTTGCTCTCCAGGCTTCACTTCACTGGAGAGGCGCTGCACAGTTTTCCCTCTCTGCGCAGCACCCCTTCAGCAAAGCGGGAGGAGAAATGGAAGGGGCTCCGTTTCTCCTGCCGCTTCACTGAAGGGGCGCTGAGCAGAGAGGGGGTGAATTTTCTTTTTCCTGTTTTCCCCCTCCTATGGTCCGGTGCATCCTATAGAGCGAAAAATACTTTCGAAACATCCAGTTGCCACCAGCTTTAGAAGAAAAAAACCTCTCTCTCTGAGATTAGAGTGTTTCCTCTCAACAATGGTGTCTTGCTTTGTGAGCGACCAATTGCTACTTTTTACTTTTGTACTGCTGATTTATGCATATAATTATGTACTTCCAGTATCCAGCAAAAACCCCCATGAAAAATATATACATATGCTAGGTATGGCTCCTAATGCATAGAATTCACAGGAGCTGGGCTGAAGTGTGCATCATTTGCCAAAGTGTGGCAGCAGCTTTTTAAATATGTCAGTGAGCCGCAGAAGAAAGCTAGCAAACTGAACAGGATGATTTAAAGGGGGGGGGGTGGCATTTGAGACATAGAATGACACCTTCATTAGCTTTAGATTTGCTGCAGCGCTGTTGCCAGGAACCCAACCCTTTCACTCTAGAGAAACTCTTTAAAAGGGGATTTCCCCCTCCCCATGCGTCCCTAAGGAAAGCCATTGCTGATCTGGTACCCTGGTGCTGTTGGACTACAAACTCCCATTAGCCCCAGACAGCAGTGCCAACAGCCAGGGATCATGGGAATTGTCATTCAAGGTATCTGAAGTGCACCGGGTTAGGGAAAGGTGTCCTGGGCTCCATTTTCACTGTACATTTAAAGCAGTTTTGTACAGCTACAAACAGCCCTGGCTTTCCCACAAAGAATCCTGGGAGTTGGAGTTTCTTAAGGGTGCTGAGAGCTATTAGTAGACCCTGATTCCACTCACTAAGCTACAATTCCCAGAGAGTTAAGCAATCAGTCCCTCTTCCCAGAGAACTCTAAAAGGGTAAAGGGACCCTGACCATTAGGTCCAGTCGTGGCCAACTCTGGGGTTGTGGCGCTCATCTCGCTTTATTGGCCAAGGGAGCCAGCGTACAGCTTCTGGGTCACGTGGCCAGCATGACTAAGCCGCTTCTGGCGAACCAGAGCAGTGCACGGAAACGCCGTTTACCTTCCCGCCGGAGTGGTACCTATTTATCTACTTGCACTTTGACGTGCTTTTGAATTGCTAGGTTGGCAGGAGCAGGGGCCGAGCAACGGGAGCTCACCTCGTTGCAGGGATTCAAACCACCAACCTTCTGATCAGCAAGTCCTGGGCTCTGTGGTTTAACCCACAGCGCCACCCTCATCCCTCAGAGAAATCTAGGAACCATTGATTTGCAAAAGCAAAACTGGTTTATTTGTAGCTGCACTAGATCATTTCTCAATTGTGGCTGCTGCGCATTGTCACTGGTAAAGGAGAAGACAAGGAGCCCAACCTTAGGTTAACCAATGACAGGCAGAGCCAACTCAGGCTGTATTATTATTATTATTATTATTATTATTACACCCCACCCATCTGACTAGGTTGTCCGAACCAATCTGGGAGTTTATTCCACTTCCCCAACATTTCCCTGTTTATTTCTACATCATATGTGACATAAAAGTCACTTCCTGAAACTTAGCGGAATAGAGTGGAAGCCTAGTGCTAATTTCCGGGTTAATCGCTTCCAGAAGAAAAAGATCCATTGACCCAGAAAATTGCAGGAGTGAAGAGGCGAGATTTGGGGTGATATACCAGCATACAGTTCTTTCCTGGCATTTTGGTGCAGGGATCAAGGGGTGAACAGAGGCAGGCATGTGCAGAAAATGTGGAAAGCGGTGATATTGTTCAGTGATGTTCACTGTTGTGTTACGCCGCACCCACTGGTGTGAATGAAATTGAGCGCAACACCAGTCATTGCTGCAGGTGCTAAAGTGTGAAAGGAACGCTAGAACAGGACAGAACCTCTAGCATTATATTCAGGAACACTGTCACAGCATTCCCCGTGGCTGAATGCACCCCTTAAATCTAATTTTCTCCCCACTATCACATCATTCCCCCAGCACTTATTTCAAAAGGTATTTAAATGTGTGATTTCTCTCTCAAAATACTTCTTTCGGTGCATATTTTGAAATGCTTAAACTGCCAACAGCTGTAAGGCAGTGTTTGGGACAGGGCAAAATTTGGTGGGTAGCTAAGTTTATGAGCTGCACAGTAGTCCAAGAAGTGTGGATCTGGTAAGGAATGTACACAGATCACATTCCTTTCCATCCCAAACCTAAAAGCAGCAATCTGGTGGAGCTTCTGTAAGCTTTTGACATCAGGAGGGATGCCCAGGGAGGGCTACAGCTCAGTGGTACAGCATCTCCGTCGCATGCAGAAAGTCCTAGGAACTGGCACTTTTACAAGTGGGACTTAGAACCATAGATTCATATAATTGTAAAGTTCGAAGGGACACCAAGGGTCATCTAGTCCAACCCCCTGCAAAAAGTGTGGAACTGAACATTAAACTGATCCTTCAATGTGGCAGTACCTACTCTCTTGAACTCCCTGGCTATTAAGATTAGGTAGCTGTCTGCCTTTGCTCTGTTGGTTTTGATGCCAGCAAAAAGCTGGTTGTTTTTTTGTTTAGGCTAGCTTACCCAGGCATGCAACTATAACTTGAATTTTTAATATGAAGTTTTATTATGTATGCCTGGCAGATTTTATTTATGTTTGATCAATTTCATGTCAATTTCTTTTTAACATTTGATTTTGTCCATATTTCAACAAATTATATATACGTAAAGCTTAGAGGCTTTTGCTGATTGAGCAGTATATAAATCTTGTCAAAGAAACAAAAAATAATATTCATTTAGTTTTATAGGCATTTATAAATAGACTCACTTCCTGGTATCCTCAGGTTGGGCTGGCAACTGCCTAAAACCATGAGGAGTTGCTGCCAGCCAGTGTGGACAATATGCAGCTGGATGGACCAATGGGCTGGCTCAGTTGAAGGCAGAATGATTGGACCTGAGGCATGCAAAGTAGATGGCTGACTCCTGAGCTCATAGAGGAGAAAGCACTTTTGATCCACTATTTCTGAAGGATGTTGAAGAAATAGTTATTGTTGTCGCTCCCTGATCATTTTCTGGCATATATAACACAGGGAGCATGTAGGAAGGAAACAAGCCTTGATGTGACAGCGAAGTCCTGAGGCATCTGAATAGTCATTTTCTTCTTCTTCTTTAAAGACAGCTTCTAACAAACTACTCAAACAACAAAATGAACATAATGTACTCTCCAGGAGAACAATGCCCTTCAGCTTGAGTTGGAACATCGCATTGAAGGCTTCTTAAATTAGAACTGCAAATAACCAGTTCAAATGATAAGTTTCTCGTAATTTTAACCTTCCCTTCCATATGCACAAACACACACACTCAAGCATCCATTAGTCATTACATAAGGTATGCTATTCCCTCCCCCCTCCGCCCAAAAAATAATTGGTCACATTTTTCATCCTGCCTTTCATCTCAAGAAACTTTGTTGTTGTTTAGTTATTTAGTCATGTCCGACTCTTCGTGACCCCATGGCCCATAGAATCATAGAATAGAATCATAGAATCATAGAGTTGGAAGAGACCACAAGGGCCATCGAGTCCAACCCCCTGCCAAGCAGGAAACACCATCAGAGCACTCCTGACATATGGTTGTCAAGCCTCTGCTTAAAGACCTCCAAAGAAGGAGACTCCACCACACTCCTTGGCAGCAAATTCCACTGTCGAACAGCTCTTACTGTCAGGAAGTTCTTCCTAATGTTTAGGTGGAATCTTCTTTCTTGTAGTTTGTATCCATTGCTCCGTGTCCGCTTCTCTGGAGCAGCAGAAAACAACCTTTCTCCCTCCTCTATGTGACATCCTTTTATATATTTGAACATGGCTATCATATCACCCCTTAACCTCCTCTTCTCCAGGCTAAACATGCCCAGCTCCCTTAGCCGATCCTCATAAGGCATTGTTTCCAGGCCTTTGACCATTTTGGTTGCCCTCCTCTGGACACGTTCTAGTTTGTCAGTGTCCTTCTTGAACTGTGGTGCCCAGAACTGGACACAGTACTCCAGGTGAGGTCTGACCAGAGCAGAATACAGTGGCACTATAACTTCCCTTGATCTAGATGCTATACTCCTATTGATGCAGCCCAGAATTGCATTGGCTTTTTTAGCTGCCGCGTCACACTGTTGGCTCATGTTAAGTTTGTGGTCAACCAAGACTCCTAGATCCTTTTCACATGTACTGCTCTCAAGCCAGGTGTCACCCATCTTGTATTTGTGCCTCTCATTTTTTTTGCCCAAGTGCAATACTTTACATTTCTCCCTGTTAAAATTCATCTTGTTTGTTTTGGCCCAGTTCTCTAATCTGTCAAGGTCGTTTTGAAGTGTGATCCTGTCTTCTGGGGTGTTAGCCACCCCTCCCAGTTTGGTGTCATCTGCAAATTTGATCAGGATGCCCTTGAGTCCATCATCCAAGTCGTTGATAAAGATGTTGAATAAGACCGGGCCCAAGACAGAACCCTGTGGCACCCCACTAGTCACTCTTCTCCAGGATGAAGAGGAACCATTGATGAGCACCCTTTGGGTCCGGTCAGTCAGCCAGTTACAAATCCACTGAGTGGTAGCATAGTCAAGACCGCATTTTACCAGCTTCTTTACAAGAATATCATGGGGCACCTTGTCAAATGCCTTGCTGAAATCAAGGTAGACTACATCCACTGCGTTCCCTTCATCTACCAGGCTTGTAATTCTGTCAAAAAATGAGATCAGGTTAGTCTGACATGACTTATTTTTCAGAAATCCATGCTGACTATTGGTGATCACAGCATTCCTTTCTAGGTGCTCACAGATTGTTTGCTTAATGATCTGCTCCAGAATCTTCCCTGGTATTGATGTTAGACTGACTGGGCGGTAATTATTTGGGTCCTCTCTTTTCCCCTTTTTGAAAATAGGGACAACATTTGCCCTCCTCCAGTCTGCCGGGACTTCGCCTGTTCTCCAGGAATTCTCAAAGATGACTGCCAGTGGTTCTGAGATCACATCTGCCAGTTCTTTTAATACTCTTGGATGCAGTTCATCTGGCCCTGGAGACTTGAATACATCTAAACTAGCCAAGTATTCTTGTACTATCTCCTTAGTTATTCTGGGCTGTGTTTCCTCTGCTGAATCATTTCCTCCAAATTCTTCAGGTCGGGCATTGTTTTCTTTATCGGAGAAGACTGAGGCAAAGAAGGCATTGAGGAGTTCAGCCCTTTCTGTGTCCCCTGTTTGCATTTCACCATCTTCTCCTCTGAGTGACCCCACTGTTTCTTTGTTCTTCCTTTTGCTACGAACATACCCATAGAAGCCTTTTTTGTTGCTTTTAACCTCTCTAGCAAGCCTGAGTTCATTCTGTGCTTTAGCTTTTCTGACTTTGTGTCTACACGTGCTGGCTATTTGTTTGAATTCCTCTTTGGTGGTTTCCCCCCTTTTCCATTTTTTGTACACATCCTTTTTTAATCTTAACTCAGTTAAAAGTTCTTTAGATAGCCACCCTGGCTTCTTTAGGCACCTTCCATGTTTCCGTCTCATTGGTATTGCCTGAAGTTGTGCTTTTACTATCTCCCTCTTAACAAACTCCCAGCCATCATGAACTCCCTTTCCTTTTAGTATTACTGTCCATGGGATCTCACCTAGCACTTCCCTAAGTTTTATGAAGTCGGCTTTCTTAAAGTCAAGAAATTGAGTCCTAGTATGCTTGGCTGCTCCTTTCCGTTGTATAGTAAACTTCAGAAGAGCATGATCACTTGCGCCTAATGATCCTTCCACTTCTACCCCATTAACCAGGTCATCGACATTGGTTAGGACCAGATCTAAAATGGCTGTTCCTCTTGTTGCTTCTCCCACTTTCTGGACAATGAAGTTGTCTGCAAGGCCAGTGAGGAATCTGTTTGACCTTATGCTCTTGGCTGAGTTTGACCTCCAACAAATATCTGGGTAATTGAAGTCCCCCATTACTACTATCTCCCTTCCTTTTGCATGCTTGGCCATCTGTTCCAGGAAGGCATCATCTATGTCCTCCGTTTGGCTTGGGGATCTATAGTAAACTCCCACAATGAGGTCACTATTATTCTTCTCTCCCTTAATTTTGACCCAAATGCTCTCACTTTGGCTTTGAGGTTCTAGATCTTGGATCTCTTCACAGGTATACACATCCCTGACATATAACGCCACTCCTCCTCCTTTCTTGTCTGGTCTGTTTCTCTGAAATAGATTGTATCCCTCCATTTTTACATTCCAATCGTGGGACTTATCCCACCAGGTTTCAGTGATGCCTATTATGTCATATTTAGTTTGCTGTACCAAGAGCTCAAGCTCATCTTGTTTATTTCCCATGCTTTGTGCATTAGTGTACAGACATTGAAGTCCATTAGTCATTCCCCCGTGTCTCTTATTTAAGGATTTTTTCCTCCCACCACTAGGTCTGCTTGCTGTTTGCTCCATTTGGTCTATGACATTTGGATGATCATCTTCATCAATTAATAGACTCCTACCTTCAGGAGCACTGTCTCCCTCCCCCACATTAGTCAGTTTAAAGCCCTCCTGATGAGGTTTCTTAGTTTTTTGGCAAAAACATTCCTCCCAACCGTTGTGAGGTGCAGCCCATCGCTTGCCAGAAGTCCATCCTCAAGAAACTGCAGTCCGTGATCTAAGAATCCAAACCGTTCCTGTTTACACCATTTGCGAAGCCAGCTGTTTACTTCCACTATTTTCCTCTCTCTCCCTGGGCCACGTCGTTCAACTGGGAGGACAGATGAGATGACGATTTGTGCATTTAATTGCTTCAATTTCCTGCCCAGAGCCTCGTAGTCTTTTTTGATCTTCTGGAGGCTATTGCTTGCAGTGTCATTGGTTCCCACATGAACCAAGAGGAAGGGGTATTTGTCAGTGGGTTTTATGATTCCTTGCAGTCGTTCAGTTACATCTTGGATCTTAGCCCCGGGGAGACAGCACACTTCCCGAGACATCTTGCCCAGAGCATGCCAGGCACTTCTGTCTTCCACTGCGTCCCGCAGTTTGGCCAAACTCATGCTGGTAGCTTCGAAGACACTATCCAACCATCTCGTCCTCTGTCGTCCCCTTCTCCTTGTGCCCTCCATCTTTCCCAACATCAGGGTCTTTTCCAGGGAGTCTTCTCTTCTCATGAGGTGGCCAAAGTATTGGAGCCCCATTTTATCTGCACAACAGCCGTTTGAGATAGGATAGTCTGGTTACTTATCAGAGGACAGCCATTCAGCTTGAGACCCAGATCTGGACCAAGATCTCCCAGCACTACACCATACAACAACAAGCATATGTTTTCACATTGCCAGCGGATCATACACAGTTCCCTGAGAGGTCCCATTAAACTCAATTGGCCTTACTTCTGAGAAGACATGTACAGGATGCCACTGCGGGTGACTTTTTGAGGATACTGGAAGTCAAAAACTGCCCTCTTAACATTTCCAGTCAACTAGCTCATTCACATGGTAAGCCAAGATATCGCCTCCAAGGGATGCACCACCCACTGGAGCAGTTGCGGCGATGGGTGTGGCTTGCTCCCTGGAGGCTGGATCTGCTGCTGTCGCCTTGGCAGCTCCCCTCCCACAATGCCGCCTGCACAGAGTCCTCTTGGCCAATAGGAGGCGCTGCTGGTCTCCTCCCAACCTTGTTTCCAACGGAGGTATTTATTCCTCCCTCGTTCCTGATGGAGATCGTCACTCACCCCCTGCCATAGGGGGAGCCATTCTGTGGTTCACCTCAGGTGCCAAAATGTCTTGGGCCAGCCCAACTCAGCTACATAGGGTCAACCCAGCCACAGACCGACACCTGCTAGTCCAGCTCCAAGAGAGCCGCTGGGCATGGGCCGCTGGAGGCCTCCCATAAGATCATAGAGTTGTAGAGCTGGAAAGGACCCCACGGTCATCCAGTCCAACCCCCTGCAATGCAGGAACCTCAGCTTAGGCATCCATGACAGATGGCCACCCAACCTCTGCTCAGAAACCTCCAGTGAATGAGATGTCTCACATTGTCAAGGCATACTTCAGGTCCACCTCCTTACGCTCCTAACACATCCCTTTTGAATCATTGACCTAAGAGAATAATCTCAATGGGAAGGTTTGGTACTCCCAACACTCATCTCCTTTCCTGCCAGTTTCATTATTTGTTTCCTATACGATCTCCATTCATTATGCCGCATTCCAGCAATACAGCTTCCGCTGCGTTCCTAGAGGGAAACAGTGAACATCTGTGATTCCAATATATTAGATATTTGATTAAGGATCTCCTTAACGGCACCTTCAGTTTATTTACAGGATAAGGACAAAACGAAAAAGAATTTTTTTGAGCAGGGGGGAGAGGATCTATTATTAACTCAGAGAAAGCACAAACACTTTGAAACAATTTCATCAGAGAAACCAATCAGGGAAGCCTTTTCTCTTTCCTTTTTTTCTCCCCCTGCGCAATTTCGCGCAGCCATAAGGAAGAACCGTAATCATATCTAATTAGAGTTAAAATAATGTTTCCCTTTGAAATCCTTAATTAGCTGTGCTTTATTACATAAACATTTTTGACACAGAGCACCAGCCTGCGCGAGGATTCGGGGATTGGCTCCGCAGCGTGTGCTAAAGTTCCCGGGCGCCCAGTGTGTGGCTGCAAACCTGACAAGGGGTAGCTGTTCTTACCAGACGCCCGAGAAGACTATCAGCGGATCCGTGACGCTTGCCTCAGAAACAGCAGGCCGGCGTTTCAACCTTTGTCGCTACTGGTGAAGCCTCCCATTGAGCTTTCAATTTAACAGCATCACAAGGAGACAAAAGAAGTTTCCTTTACAATATGCCTCAGAGTTCGGAGACAAATCTCATTTAAACTTGCTCAGCCTTTCATAACGTATTAACTATTGTTGCCAGACCGCATGTCCCCTGGCAAGACACATTACTTGCTTGGAAGGAGGGGAAGGGCAGGGGGGGGGAGGGTTGGAGAGAGAGAAGGCTTGTCTATACCACCCGCCTCTCTCTCTCTTTTGTTATTATTATTATTCCACTTTCTTCTTCTTCTTCCTTTTTTTTTTTTTTTTTTTTTTTTTGCACTTAAGTTTGATAAAACAAGAGACCAGATTTACTGGCAAACCTACAGCCGGCTTGTCAGAAGCTCGCAGCACCATTTAATTAACCTTATTACAAATATGGTTTTCTTGAAGATTACATCACAATCTGCTTTCTTCTCCCCCTCCCCAACCCCCCAGCCATGTCGCCTGCTGCTGATTCAACATATTCAGAGCTTCGGAGAACATGTTCGTTTCTTTAAAAAAAGAAAGGTCAAGGTGCTAAAATATCTAAAAGTTGGTGTGGAGGCGTTGCCTTGATGGATTCCATGACTCTTTTCACACATCTCTCCCCCCCCCCCCCCGTTTTCTTCAGTACATCAGTATTTCTTTATCTCCAGTACCGACTGTTCTCTCGCTTCGGTCCAACTCTGGTGGCATGCAGGATGAGGGGTGAGATGGAAGAGCTCCATAGAATGGCCACCCTGCCCTTAAGGGCACATAGTTGAGCTAAGGAACGTGGCTCCCACAAGTTGGTGATGACTGGGGTGGCTTCAAAAGGTAATCAAACAAATTCAGGGAAGGTAAGGATCTCAATGGCTACCACTAGCCACAATGGCTATGTTCAACGTTCCCCATTAGAAGTAGCATGCCTCTGAATGGAGGTCACTGGTGGACACAAGTTGGGAGAGAGTTGTTTCAAGTGGGGAGAGATGCTTGTGAGCATCCTGTAGGCACCTGGTCAGCAACTGTGAGAACAGGATGCTGGGCTGAATGAGCCATTGGTCTGATCCATATGCATAACACCCGCCAGTGTGGTGTAGTGGTTAAGAGCGGTGGACTCGTAATCTGGTGAACCGGGTTCGCTTCCCCGCTCCTCCACATTTAGCTCCACCTTGGGCTAGTCCCACTTCTTTGAAGTCTCTCAGCCCCACTCACGCCACAGAGTGTTTGCTGTGGGGGAGGAAGGGAAAGGAGAATGTTAGCCTTCGGGTAGTGATAAAGTGGGATGTCAAATCCAAACTCTTCTTCTTCTTCTTCTCCAACATCTCAGTCTACAGGAAGATGGTCAAGTCCAACACAAGGGACTCGCTCTACATCAGTACCCGTTTCAATTTTGAGAAGGACGCCCCCCCCCTCTGGGCTGAGTTTCACCCATGGTGAGGTCTTGCACATGGTGGTCACCACGTACCAGGGGAAAGTGAGTAGCCCATGAGGATGGTGAAGGAGCTTCAGGAACTGGGCAAGGGCATCATCCCAAACCAAAACAGGTATATTGGGGTGTCTGTGTGAAATAGGACCGGGGGGAAATAGATTGTATCTGAGGGTCCCTTTGGACGTCCTCTTTGTTGTGTGTTCATGACAGCCATATACCATGGATGCTTTCGTTGAGATTCCTGCATTGGACTAGGTGACCCTACAATTCTATGAATGTATGAACATCACTTTGATGAAAATCAGGACTCGAGCAAGAGCACAACAACAAAAGACAGCTACCAGCTCATTCTCCTCCCTGAACTTGGCAGTGGTGCTGGAGGTGGAAGTGGGATATTCCAGGATCAAATCAGAAGCCAGGATGGCTTCTGTAATTCCAGGGTGCCCTGGGGAAATTGGGATACTTGCAGGGTAGACATATGTTCTTATGCTTTTAGCAGGGTGTGCCCAAGGCCTTGGAGAATCACTATCTGCCACCCACAATTGGGGGGGGGGGAGTTTCGTAAGGTGTCCCAACCACCTTCACTGCATTTTCCAGCTCCACGGTACCCATTTTGAAGAGGGGAACCTGAGCAGTACATGGTGTTCTGCATTTGGCCACAGTAGAGACATAAACAATACTTTCGTCAACATTCTCAATCCCTTCCAAACACCGAGTCTGCCTTTTTTACACTACCGCAAGCAATCTGAACCGATGTATTCATTGACACAGCCACCCACCCATATCACTTTCCTGAAAGTCAGAGCCGGTGCTGACCCAACCAGCTTTGGATCTTTCGAAGCTGAAGGTGAAAAGGTCAATTGGGGATGGCTGAATTATTATTTTTTTTTAAAAAAGGAAAAGAACATTTCTACCAGAGGTCAAGATTAATATGTGGTTTTCCCCTCCCATACTTCTGTAAGTGAGAAGCAAAAGCCACAACATTTAGATGGCTGAATTGCTTAAAATCTTTTGTTTCTGTTTTTTTGCTAAAACTAATGAACGTGGAGGTCATTCTAACTTTGTCACATAAGGAGGCTGTGGGTGCTCTCTATGGCGACTAACACGATCAAACGGTGAAATCATCACAAGGCTGAGCAAAAGGCCTTGATCTGCTGGAAATCCAGACAAAATTACTCATCTGTCTTTTTAGGGTCGCAGGGGGGAGGGAATAAGAAAATGCTTTGCATATCACTGAAGGTATTTCCTTAGACGCAGTGCGAACAAACTCAATATATGTTTATGATTGGAGCTGCCTTATATGGAGCCAGGCCCTTGGTCCATCTAGCGCAGTGTCGTCAACACCAGGGGTGGGGAGAGCCTATGGCACTACAAATGCTGCTGGACTACAACTCCCATCAGCCCATCTGTTATGAACTGGTTGGGGGAAGAGGAATGGTGGGAGGAACCAGCTGGGTAACCCCCAAGGGAAGAAGGCTCAGAGCCCAGGGATTGGTCATGGGATAATGATGCGTGATCACAGGGAGAAGAGGGAGAAGACTGGGAAGAGGATGGGTCAGAAGCTGGAGAGGCAATAGGGCTTAGTGAGCTGGGAGAGTCTGTGGCAGAGAGAAGTCCAGAATCGGAGGTGGAAGCTGAAGCAGGAGAGGAGGGAGGCCAAGAGGCAGAGATGAATCAGGCTGGTGAGAAGTAATGGGTGTCACCCTCTGCTGCTGCAACAAGCTCCTCTCAGAACCAGAAAAGGCATGAAAAGGGCAGAGGAGAGGTTGGCTGCATGCAGGAACAGTCTCTGATTGCTTGGAAAAAGCTCTTGTGAAGAAACAGGGATTTTCAGTCTCAGCAATTGATTTTCATGGGGGAAGACCACTGGGAATGAGCTGCTCTGCTCATTAAGCCTGACACTCATCCAAGTATGTTAACTCTAATAAAGAGTTAACACCATACAGTGGTACCTCGGGTTACATACGCTTCAGGTTACAGACGTTTCAAGTTACAGACTCCACTAACCCAGAAATAGTAGCTTGGGTTAAGAACTTTGCTTCAGGATGAGAACAGAAATCGTGCTCTGGCAGTGCGGCGGCAGCAGGAGACCCCATTAGCTAAAGTGGTGCTTCAGGTTAAGAACAGTTTCAGGTTAAGAATGGATCTCCGGAACGAATTAAGTACTTAACCCGAGGTACCACTGTATTTGAACTGTATTTGAACTGTGTGATTACAGACCAGCATGCTCTTGTGACACCATCCAACAAGAGATGATGAGTATTGTAGTTCAGCAACAACTGGGGGACATCAGGCTCCCCACCTCTGGGTCTACATTGACTGGCTGTGTTTTTGATTGACATTTAAAATCCTCATGAAAACTCACCAGCATTTTAGTGAGGATTTAACCTAATGCACACATTTTTGCCTAATATACTTATTTTTGTGAAGCAGTTTCCCTATATATAATGCATTTTTGTATACTACTGTATTTTTCACTCTATAAGACGCAGCAGACCACAAGACGCACCTAGGTTTTGGAGGAGGAAAACAAGAAAATAAATATTCTGAATCTCAGAAGCCAGAACAGCAAGAGGGATCGCTGCGCAGTGAAAGCAGCTGTGCAGCCTGCATTCGCTCCATAAGACGCACACACATTTCCCCTTACTTTTTAGGAGGGGAAAAGTGAGTCTTATAGAGCAAAAAATACGGTATTTCCACTAATATCTACATTCACGTGCACCTTTTACCCGAGTATATGCATTTTTGTTCGCATAACATGGCTGGAAAACGGAATTGCAACATTTAGAGAACTGCAAATTCCAAAAGCTGGCTGTGCTCCAATTCACAGAAAGTCCAAATCATTTTGTGCATTCTTTCAGAAAGTTGCAAACTGAAACTAATTTATCTCCCCCCCCCCCATGATTCATGATCAAAACGACCAAGCCTTATGAGGAGCAGTTGAAGGAGCTGGGTATGTTTAACCTGGCAAAGAGGAGACTAAGAGGAAATATGATAGCTATCTTCAAATATCACAAGGGCTGTCACTTGGAAGCGGGAACAAACTTGTTTTCTCCTGCTCTGGAGGGTAGGACTCAAACCAATGGCTACAAGTTACGAGAAAGGAGATCCCGACTGAACATACAGAAAAACATTCTGACAGTGAGAGCAGTTCCACAGTGGAACAGACTCCCCCTGGGAGGTTGTGGACTCCCCTTTCTTGGGGGTTTTTAAGCAGAGGTTGGCGGCTATCTGTCATGGATGCTTTAGCTGAGATTCCTGCAATGCAGGGGGTTGGACCAGATGACCTTGGGGGGTCCCTTGCAACTCTACGATTCTGTGAAAGCAACAAGCAATTCTGCAACAATAGCTATTCAATCTGCTCTTCTGCAAGCCGCACACCCCTCCAGCTCTCCACATGCAATCCACTCCGCAGCATGTGGCAGAGCGGATCCTCTCTGTAAGTGATGTGGCTCGATTGTAATGAAGACCTTCTGGTTGACAATGTGTGAGATATCGTGCAAACAAATGGGGGGGGGGGAGAGACAGAACCATGTAATTATAATTAACAGAATTCACATATAACGGAAGGCTTCTAAATTTTCGTTAAGGGGCAGTAGAGAGAAACTCCACAGTCAGCTTGCTTATTTCTTCCCCCCTTAGGGATTGGGCAAAATGCTGCTACGGCTCAAAATATAAAACAGCAGGAGCCGAAGGCTTTGCAGCGTCCAGCTCTCTTATCAGAACCCTCCATGGACAAAACACCTGTTTGTGCTGGCACAGAAGAAAGAACATATGAGCCAGGGGTTTGGGCATCTTGTCGGGCCCAGCCTGCCACACAATACAGCAGCAAATTGGAGACCTAGGATCAGAGGGGCTTTCTATCCCCATCTTTCTCCTCATAACCATATTATTAAAATATATGTCTTATTGCAAGCAATCTCTTTCAGACCCCTACTGGGGGGTAAATTCCAGTCTGAAACACGCTGGTGTTTGAGCATGAGCTGTGATGTAAATTAGTAAAAGGTAAAGGGACCCCTGACCATTAGGTCCAGTCGTGACCGACTCTGGGGTTGCGGCGCTCATCTTGCTTTATTGGCCGAGGGAGCCGACGTACAGCTTCCAGGTCATGTGGTCAGCATGACTAAGCCGCTTCTGGCGAACCAGAGCAGCACACGGAAACGCTGTTTAACTTCCCGCCGGAGCAGTACCTATTTATCTACTTGCACTTTGACGTGCTTTTGAACTGCTAGGTTGGCAAGAGCTGGGACCGAGCAACGGGAGCTCACCCCGTCACGGGGATTCGAACCGCCAACCTTCTGATCAGCAAGTCCTAGGCTCTGTGGTTTAACCCACAGCGCCACCTGCATCCCTGTGATGTAAATTACCTTGGACTTTATTTAACATCTGAAATTGAGTGCTTTTCATTTTAAGATGTTTTTTGGCAATCGTTTGACCAGCCTGTTGCAGAAGCCGCCTTTCTGCCGGGAGAGAGAAAGGGGAAGACTGCAAAATGCACTTTTCTCAGCCCAGTTAGAATTCCTCTCTGTGGGAAACTGGTGATGAGTTCCGCCATCATCATTCAAACCCTTGTCCAGGCTGGCTTTGGGATACAAAATGAGAGTCTCTGGCCAGCCAGATTCCTCCCTTGGTTGGTAAAATGTAATGAACTGTCATGTGGGAGGAGAGCAGCTTGCAAGCGATGCAAAACAATGGCAAAAACCATCTGGGGGAATCCCCCGGCCCGAAGGAGATTTCAGGTGTGAATGGAAAGCTGCATGGAAATATCTGCTCATTTATTTTCAGTGTGTGTGTTCTGAGCCAGCTGTTATATCCATGGGAAATATGCATTTCAAGGTGGCTATCATACCTCATCATCCACTCATTTTCTAGGGTGGCCTGTCATAATCTCTAACGTTGCCTGAGTGATGTGGGATCACCATTTGCACACTCCTATCATTTCAGTAAAATCTGAAGTGAGGAATCAGGTAAATCAAATAAATAATACAGGTACTTTTGACACTGGAATTACTCATTAGAATGGGAGTGGGAAGTGATGGAGACAAGATGTTTGTGTTACTGTGTTCCGTGAAGTGGGACTATTGTCCTTTGTTCTTTTTCTCTCTGCTGTCTGATGCTAGAGAGAGAGGGAGCCATGTTGCAGTGCTCCGTGTGTGTTTATATGTAAATAAAGTAGATTAGCCAAAATGCTGAGTTGCTGAGGTCTGTTATGCAACTGAGAAGACTCTGCAGATCCCTAAGTGTGCCGTCTGTTGGCATCAGTCGCTGTGATGTTCGGGCAGAAGAAAGCTTTTGAAGCTTCCAAACGATTGACCAGGAGGGAGAGAACATGCCAGTTGGGCATGTGTCTCTGCCAGGGTCCTACTCAAGTGTAGGACGAGCTCCTGACACTTTTGACACTGGAATCACCTGTTTCAGGAGCAGCAACACAGGTCCAGGAAGGACACAGGTAAGAAGAGGCCTGCTGGATTAGGCCAAAGGCCCATCTAGACCAACCTTCACTGGCCTTTCTGGGGAATCCTGGGGATTTATTGCCATTTATTGCTAACCACTCATCATCAAATGACTACCAACACGAATAATCTCTTTTTCGTTGTTTCATTTCTCCCACCCCCTGCTTTCAAACTCAAAATCCTCTACCAGTCCTATTTTTCTTCAGTATGGGGGTGCTTTGATCATCTGCACCAAAATAAGTTGTTTTCCTGGAAATGAGAAGGCGGGGGGGGGGGGGAGAGAGAGAGACGCTGGTCGCTAACTTCTCCAAGGACTGACTAACCCAGATAATGGGAATCATCGCCCTCGACTTCCTATGGCTCAAGAAGCATTTTTTTCCAGGGTTTTGTAGCCCACCTCCCTTTCTAATGTAAGCAAATGAGCATTGGAAATATTCACCAGTGTCAGGCATGCTGTGAGCATCCTCTTAATGAGACCATAAGGATGCAAGCAGGAAGAGCTATTTCAGTGGGTCTAAGAAGGTAATAGCCAACATCCAGGGTTCTTAATTTCACCTAAGTGTGAGTTGGAGAAAAGCTAACAGCTGAAAGTCGATTCGGATGGAGGCGAGTGTGTCCCCCCCTTCAGCCGTTTGAGCAAACAAGGCAGCTTTCAAAAGTAGCCCAAACCAAGAGGTGGAAAGTATTCCCAAACTGAACATTCGGCATTCCGGAACCATGTCATTTGCAAGCACTTTGTCTTTAAAATATTTATTGCCGCTAAACAAACGTCATTATTTATCCGAATTCCAGCTGCTAGGATCTATGTTGAAAGGTTAAGTGATATAAAAGAAAATCAAACTTGTATGAACTTCGAGATCTTGCATTCGTTCACAAAGACACTGAAACTTGCATTATGCCATCCTAATTCATGAAATTCTGGAGCACAAAAGAGAATCAGGGTTTGGGATTGCTCTCAGTCCCCTTTGAGTGCAAATTCTGCCTGCCCCATAAAGTAGGAAGTCTCAAGAGTATTACTCAGAGTAGACCCACTTAAATTAGTGGACCTAAGCTAGTCCTGTCCATTGACTTCAGTGGATGCCATAATTCCTATGATCCGACATAGGTTTCTCAACAACAAGTCACGCCAGACAAACCTCATTTCATTTTAAATAGAGCTACAGGCTTCGTGGATCAGGTAAATGCTGCAGACATAGCGTACCTTGTTTTCAGTAAGGCTTTTGACAAAGCCCCCCATTAAATTCTTGCCAAGAAGCTGATAAAATGTGGGGTGGACAACAATTTGGGAGAGGTACTGTAAATAAGAAGGCAAGGCTGGCTGGCTGGAACCCTGAACAGCACATTCCTTACTGCAAAGTTTTATTGCAGCCCCTCTCCATTGTGACATATTATATAACAAGACGCCATATGGATGCACCGAAGGACCTAAGATTCACATGTTAGTGAACTGAACTCTCAAAAAAGTTTTATTAAAAGTTCTATGTGTGTGTTATTCGTAAGTCAACTCCGAAAAAGCAAATCCTCAAATTTCATGGTCAGCTCCACAAACTCCATCCTTGGAGGCCCTTTGTATTTCAAATATGCCTTTTATGAAACTTTCTGGCAAACTTTCATTCCCCCTAGCCCTTCCTTTTAGCTACATCTTCAAGGCTGTCTTCACATGGAAGCAGGAGAAGCAGCAAAATCTGTCATCCTAACATTTTCACTTTCCCCCAGAGAAGAGACTCCATTGCTCAACCAGTAGCTCAGCTGGGCAGTCAACGGTGGAACATGGTAAATGGTGGGTTCTTCCTTTTTTAACAAGAAAACAAGAGTAACAATGCTCCCCCCCCCAAAAAAAAGCAAAGAATAAAGAAGAGCCATGGTGCCATTACACTTCTCACAATTCACAACTGGTACACTTGATGCTATTTTTTTAATAATGTAAACAGCGGATTCTTTAGGAAACAAGGGGTTGCAGATAGATCTGTCATAAATCTTGAGCAAAGCTACAGAGTGACTTCTGATGCCAATGAAAGTGTATTACACATTCCCTTGTGCTCACATGCAGTGGTGTGTTTTCATTGCGAGGCTGGACTCTGCCACAGGACAGTCTGAACCTTCCGTTGTCTATTTATATGGCAAGATCCTGCAATCACTTTACCCATGGTGCCTCTTTAGGCTTTGGCATGGCAAAGGGATCTCTGTCAAGTTTAAATGCAGCCCACCAGAAACGAAATTTGCAAACACTAAGTCTCTTGGGCTTCTCACAAATAAGGTACACTTTGAGCTGATTCTTTTGCACCCAAATGGGCTGCATGCCTCAGGAAGTTGTTGGTGGCCGATGCTGTGAAGTTGAGAAGGTTAGCCCCTTGCATAATCTTGATGAACAGCCATGCAGTGGTACCTCGGGTTAAGAACTTAATTCGTTCTGTTCTTAACCTGAAACTGTTCTTAACCTGAAGCACCACTTTAGCTAATGGGGCCTCCTGCTGCTACCGCACTGCTGGAGCACAATTTCTGTTCTAATCCTGAAGCAAAGTTCTTAAACCGAGATAATATTTCTGGGTTAGCGGAGTCTGTAACCTGAAGAGTATGTAACCCGAGGTACCACTGTATAGCTTATCTGCAGGAGCTTCACTGGTCATTCCTTGAGCTAGAGAGGATCATTGGATGACAGCGAAAAACTGAGTCCAGTATTATGGAATGCTCTACCAACAGAGATTCAGCAGGGGCCATCTGTGCCTACTTTTAAAAGCTTGCTGAAAACTCTTCTATTCAATCAGGCTTGTACAGGCAGTTAGGGACAGCTCTTTCCACAACAGCTAGCTGATTTCTGATTTTATTCATTTTTTAATAGTTTGCATTATATGGCTTTGTGTGCAATGGTTGTAAACGGCTTCAATTTTTTATGAACAGCAGCATGTAAATCTCTGAATATATCTGCACTTCAGTCTATTCTTAGTGAGCACATTGTTGGGGGTTGGCGATGGTTTCCCAAGACCAATTCTCAAATCAGCATCCTGCTGCCCCCCCCCCCCATGATTCCCACTCCTGGCAGGAATGCATGTGGCCATTTACTTCCAACAGGCTCTGCTCCACAAAGAGAAGGAGACTGGAGCAGAGCAGAGTGGATTGGGGGATGTTAGCTGCTGCAACAGTCTCCCACAAAGGGGGCAAATTTACAGTATGGGGGATAAGTGGAATTGGAGGTGCTTCATTCTTAAAGTACCTTGAGATTCTTATACCACTCGTCTCCAGATGTTCTCTACATTTGTACACTAGTTTTGCCAGTCTCCCCTCATAGAATGAGATCACCGCTTTTTTTTTTTTTATCTCCCACAAAGGGCTTCTGCTCAGAATGCCACTGCAGCTGCTGACAGTGTTAGTGTCAGAATCGTCCTACTCTCGTGTAGGACTCTGGTAGAGACACATGCCCGACTGGCATGTTCTCTCCCTCCTGGTTGGTCGTTTGGGAGCTTCTAAAGCTTTCTTCAGCCCGAACATCACAGCGACTGATACCAAGAGGCATCAGCACACTTACGATCCTGCAAAGTATTTGCAGTTTGCTTAACAGAACTCAGTAATAATAATAATAATAATAATAATAATAATAATAATAATAATAATAATTTATACCCCGCCCATCTGGCTGAGTTTTCCCAGCCACTCTGGGTGCCTCCCAATCGAGTATTAAAAACAATACAGCATTAAATATTAAAAACGTCCCTAAACAGGGCTGCCTTCAGATGTCTTTTAAAGATAGGATAGCTGCTTATTTCCTTCACATCTGAAGGGAGGTTGTTCCACAGGGTGGGCGCCACTACCGAGAAGGCCCTCTGTCTGGTTCCACATAACCTCACTTCTCGCAATGAGGGAGTCGCCAGAAGGCCCTCGGCGCTGGATCTCAGTGTCCGGGCTGAACAATGGGGGTGGAGATGCTCCTTCAGGTATACAGGACCGAGGCTGTTTAAGCATTTTGGCTAATCTACTTTATTTACATATAATACACTCAGAGCATTCTGCTTTAGCTCCTTCCTCTTTCTCGTCAGGCAGCAAAGAGAAAGAACAAAGGACAATAGTCCCACTTCCTGGAACACAGTAACATAAACATCCTGTCTCCATCACTTCCCACACTGTGGAATAAAAACATACACCATCATGTGATACCAAAACAATCTCATGACTGCAAACACAGAGCAAGAATCCTAACAGTCAGTATGCCTCCCCTCACAGCAAGTGTCATGGTGGGAATGCACATCCTTCAATATATTAAGAACAACAACAACACAAAGTTTGACAGCAAGTGATTAGTTTTTTAATGTTCATGCAAGAAGCTTGTAATTACTGAACTCAAAACATGAACAGATCAGGGCTCACACTCAATCACCATGTGGGCAGGGCTGATCACATTTGGTCTCTTACTGAGTGATGAACTTCTATGAGATGAACTTCAAAAAGCAGGTCCCAGGCTGCTGCTTAAGATCTAAAAGTTGCCAATGTCTCATGAAAGTTTTGGGCTTGCCTGGAGAATTACTGTCAGATCCGTTAAAATAAGTGGGTTAGATCTGCTGATCGGTATTTCGTATTTATAAAGTAAACACTAATAAATTTAGCATTTATTCAGATAACGGCTACATTATTTCAACAATCCTCTCATCATAGGAAAGGGGGTTCCTATGCACACCAGAACTTTCTGGACCACAGCTCCCATCATCCTTGACCCAGTGGCCAAGCTGCCTAGGCTTGATGAGAATCTGAGTCCCAATAAGATCTGGGGTACCACAAGTTACCCACCCCTGCTCCACAGAAAGCTGCAAAGCAATCTTCATCACCTTGGTGCTTTCCCATGAGTCCCAACCAGTATGGCCAATGTTCAGATATGATGGGATTTGTAGTCCAAGATCAAAACACTGCAGAAGTTTGCTATAAGGCAAGACAAACTAGGCAGGAGTTTCTTTATGTGGGTTTGATCAGTGTGGTAAAATATGATCATGCGTTCAAGATAGTTCCTATTTTGCTTCCACAACCCCAAACTTAAATCAGGTGAGTGGTTCTGGGAAAGAGGAGCCTCAAAGGGTGGAACAAGGAATTTAGAGGTGGCTTGACTGACCTGGTCCAGATCTCCCAGTTCAAGCATCAGATTTAAGTTACCCAACCAGTTTTGCACTTCCTGGTGTTCAGCACAGTTCTTGGTTCAAAAACAAAAATTGATTTTTAAGCCTATGTTTGTGAGAAAAAAAGTATTTTGAGATAACATACATTTAGAGATGCAGATTTTGAGAGAACATAGAAAAAAAGATGTTGTTAAATACAGGCTTTCATGCTTTGGAAAAAAAAATCTACCCAGAGCAGATCCATTGCAATGAATGAACCCAAATTAGTCATGTGCATTAATTTGAATCAGTCTGCTCATCAGTATGACTCACATTGGCAACAACCCAGGATGGGATAGATTTGGGGATGAATGTATGCAAAACTGACATGAGCCAGAGAGAGAATGATTTGTCCATTCCTTGGTGGACCTTGTCAGCTACCAAGGATTGAGGGTGTAAACCTCTCCCCCAGCTTCCGTTTCAGTGATGGACAACAAGGATATTTGGTTTGAAAAGCACCTATCCTGGGTTTAGATTCAGGTATGGTCAGAGCACCCACAGCCCAGAACACCCATATCAGGTTGTGCTTCACAGTGGCTAACCCAGCCTCCCCAACCTGTGGCCCTCCAGATGTTTTGGACTTCAACTTCCATCAGCCGCAGCCAGTATGGCCAATGGAAAAGAACAATGGGAGTTGTAGTCCAACAACATCTGGAGGCCACAAAGTTGGGTAAGACTGAACTAGCCTTTTGCTTATGCACGTTAAGAATAATAGAGCTGCTATGTGGGGGGAAAGGGCTATGTTAACAAGAAAGTACATCAAGGCAAAGGAAAAATGATGCAAAAATAGGAGAGGACCACAAAAACTCTGCAGTTCTCTAGACAAAATGGCAGGGTTGGCTAAAGCACGTACACCAAGTATAGCTTGCCGGGAAGACCATTTTTCAAATGGCCTCAGACTGGGATGGCCTATTTGAAGCTTTGAACTTATTTAATAACATTAAGCAAGAACACTTAACTATCTAAAAGAAGGATCAGCAGCATAAATCAGACATCATTTCACATATTTCAGGATCAAAGCTGTAAAGCAAAATGATTTGTGAAGACATCTGAACAGCTCCAATATATCACAGTTCCTTTCGGAGGATACTTAGGAATATTAGTTGCCCAAATGATGATTTCTTTGGATGGCGATAGCCAAAAGAAAGGAAAATCGAAACTTTTTTTTAGTTCATTTCACAAGCTGGCTTCTCCATAATCATGATTTATCTCGAATATAAAAGGAAACAGATGTAGAGTTCCATGAATTTGAATTAACAATAATAATAATTTTTTAAAAAAACAGGAGAGGAAATTACCAAATCCCAACACTGCTTCTTCCCAGGAACTTCCTGTGTGCATCTCTTTCTGATGCTGCCAGTCCAGATCAGACACATGGAAAAGGTACATCAAGAAGAGGTTCTGATGCAGAAGGTCCACATGCAGAAGTTTTAAAAGGAGGGCAAAATATGGTGTTTGGCACACAGCCCAGCTTCCTTTCCCTTTCCCCCCAAAATAAGTTTCTAGCACTTGTGGAGGCAAACGTTATGCTTTGAAAGGGATGAGAAGCTGCGCTTGTCATCAATTCATTCATTTAAAAAAACAGTGAATATAATGAGGAAAAGTAAACATTGTTTTTTTAAAAAAACATTGTCAGCTGACATGAATAAGAATATTCCATCAATCATAATTAAAAGGTGCAAAATGTCCAAATAGGGTATCTATATGAAACTGACAATTATAAGCCACTGTAAGAAAGGGTAGTGAGATCTTCAAACCACTGGGTGGTAGATGGTGGATATCCTTCCAACTTTGCAGTATAAAGCCACATTCACACCACACATTTAGAGCACTAGTATGATACTTCTTTACTTTTCTTTTACTTTCTTGGGCTCCTTGATTACTGCAGATGGTGACAGCAGTCACGAAATTAAAAGACGCCTGCTTCTTGGGAGAAAGGCAATGACAAACCTAGACAGCATCTTAAAAAGCAGAGACATCACCTTGCCAACAAAGGTCCGTATAGTTAAAGCTATGGTTTTCCCAGTATTGATGTATAGAAGTGAGAGCTGGACCATAAAGAAGGCTGATCGCCGAAGAATGGATGCTTTTGAATTATGGTGCTGGAGGAGACTCTGCAGAGTCCCATGGACTGCAAGAAGATCAAACCTCTCCATTCTGAAGGAAATCAGCCCTGAGTGCTCACTGGAAGGACAGATCCTGAAGCTGAGGCTCCAAGACTTTGGCCACCCCATGAGAAGAGAAGACTCCCTGGAAAAGACCCTGATGTTGGAAAAGATTGAGGGCACAAGGAGAAGGGAACGACAGAGGATGAGATGGTTGGACAGAATTATAAAAGCTACCAACGTGAGTTTGACCAAACTGCGGGAGGCATTGGAAGACAAGAGTGCCTGGCGTGCTGTTGCCCATGGGGTCACGAAGAGTCGGACTTCACTAAACGACTAAACAACAACATGATACTTCTTAGAACAGTCACGGCTCCCTCCCAAAGACTTCTGGGAAGTGTAGTTTTTTTTAAGTGTGCCAAGAGTTGCTGGAAAACATCTGCTCCTCTCATGGAGCTCCAATTCCCAGAGTGATCAACCCCTCTTCACAGGAGACGATGGTGTGATGCTGCTTAAAGGTATAATGCAGGAAGGGACACGGGTGGCTTTGTGGGTTAAACAACAGAGCCTAGGGCTTGCCGATCAGAAGGTTGGTGGTTCAAATCACCGCAATGGGGTGAGTTCCCGTCGCTCAGTCCCTGCTCCTGCCAACCTAGCAGTTCGAAAGCACATCAAAGTGCAAGTAGATAAATAGGTACCGCTCTGGTGGGAAGGTAAATGGCGTTTCCTTGCGCTGCTCTGGTTCGCCAGAAGCAGCTTAGTCATGCTGGCCACATGACCCGGAAGCTGTACGCCGGCTCCCTCGGCCAATAAAGCAAGATGAGTGCCGCAATCCGAGAGTTGTCTGCAACTGGACCTAATGGTCAGGGGTCCCTTTACCGTTACCTTTACCTTCATCTGTAGTCACTGAAATCAAAGGGTCCAGCTTATAGCAGCATCTTATATAGATGCACTCATTGCAAATAAGCCTTCTCTCTCCCTACGAGCAACCTCACTCAGTGGGACTGTTGATAACATTAGGACTCCATTGAAGAAAACATCCCAATTCAATACGTTAATGGGCTTCTGTGGCATTAAAGACACATAGAGTTTGAGTGCATTTGGCTCATTATCCTCAATAATGCTTAGCAGCAAGATTTAATGTAAAATCTTTTAGGGGGAGAAATCTTTACCAGGAAAAAAGAAAGAGAGAAGAAATATGTAAGTTGGGTTCTTTCTGTGGTCCTTAATTGATTTTTAATCTGCTGATGGTAGACTATAAATAAATGCTTAAAGCACACACAAGTGCAAGTCAATAGGAACTTTTATTAGCTTGCTTTCAGAGAATTATAGCAAAGATCGAAGAACTCAGAAGGACTCGCCAGCCTGGTGGCTGAATGACTTCTCTACTCTGCATGAGTTGCTTGAACAGGGCTTCTGCAAAAACCCTGGTTCAGACAGAACAAGTGGAACCTGCAAAAGTAAACATTTTATGGTGTGCAGCATTCCTGTTCTGGGTTCCAGCCAGCCATGCTTCCTTCCAGAATACTCCATTCCATTTCCTCTCCCCCATGGTTTTCCGTTACCCCCACCTCTAACTGCACCCCAAATTGTGGTGCCCTCTGAGCATCCTAAGTCCTCACTAGGATGTTTTCGGCCTCCCACAAGCTTGCCGACACCTCCATCTTGTGTACGCTTTGGGTACATAAAAACCCACGCTCAGGGGATGAATTTGCTCTTTGGCTACAGCAGGGATGGGGAACCCAATGGCCAGCCAGATCTTGTGGGACTACAACTCCCATCATCCCTGACCACTGCTCATATAGGCTGATGGGAATTGGAGTCCTATAACATCTGGACAGCAACAGGTTCCCCATCTGTGTATACAGAAAGGTAGATTTCTACATTTTGGAAACTAAATTATCAGAGCACCTGCTTTTAAGCACCTGTGCTGGGGAAGAAGGCCTGGAGCCACAGCATGTGCAGAGTATTTTTCTAAAGCCCCCTGACCTATACACGCAACATGTCGAGGTCCCTGTAAGACAACTGCCCCTCTGTTTCCCACCCCTGTTCTGATGGCAGTTCCCTGACAGGAGCAAAATGTTGGAAGCCTCAAGACAGATAAAAGAAAGTACTTTTTTCACGCAGCGCCTGGCTAAGCTATGGAACTCACTTCAACAGGAGGCAATGAGGGCCAGCACCTTGCGTGTCTTTAAAAGAAAACTGGACAAATTCATGGAGGAGAGGGCTATCCATGAAGGCTCTACACTACTAGCCATGGAGGCTCTATACTGACTTCCATAGATGGAGTGAGTAGCACTTCTGAATACCAGTTGCTGGAAGTCACAAGATGGGAGAGCACGTTTATATAGAACAGGATTATAGGCTAGATGGGCCATTGGCCTGACAGCAGCCACGAAATTAAGAGACGCCTGCTTCTTGGGAGGAAAGCAATGACAAACCTAGACAGCATTTTAAAAAGTAGAGACATCACCTTGCCAACAAAGGTCCGTATAGTAAAAGCTATGGTTTTCCCAGAAGTGATGTATGGAAGTGAGAGCTGGACCATAAAGAAGGCGGATCGCCGAAGAATTGATGCTTTTGAATTATGGTGCTGGAGGAGACTCTTGAGAGTCCCATGGACTGCAAGAAGATCAAACGCATCCATTCTTAAGGAAATCAGCCCTGAGTGCTCACTGGAAGGACAGATCGTGAAGCTGAGACTCCAATACTTTGGCCACCTCATGAGAAGAGAAAACTCACTGGAAAAGACCCTGATGTTGGGAAAGATGGATGGCACAAGGAGAAGGGGACGACAGAGGACGAGGTGGTGGGACAGTCTTCTCAAAGCTACCAGCATGAGTTTGACCAAACTGCGGGAGGCAGTGGAAGACAGGAGTGCCTGGTGTGCTCTGGTCCATGGGGTCACGAAGAGTCAGACACAACTAAACAACTAAACAACAACAACATGTTCTTATGATGTGGGACTCACGGGCCCCCTACAAACTCATTCCTAGCATCTATGGCTCATCCCTATCAGAGAAAACCCTTGGTTTTGTTTTTACTACAAAATAAAATGGATGCAACCCCCAGCCACTGACTTTTAAAGCAAACGGTTGAAATAATTAATCCAAATGTATTAATAGGATACGGGGGTCTCACCATTAATTGTTTAATCCTTAGCTACATAATACTGTACCAAATTATTCCCCCCTCCTTTTCCCCCCGCTAAGAACCGAGACAAGTACAATAATTAAAATAAATTTCAACACTGCCATTGGGAAAATTGCCAACATTTTTCAAGAACTTATAATTTCCTTTTCTTTTCATGCACACACACACAAAAATATAGAGTTTTGACATCTTGGCATAAAACAGTGACTAACTGTTACGTTAAACTGAAGGCAAATCACTGTTTTAATCATGACCTTTCATCTGCCCTTGATCGGGGCTGGGGGGGGGAGGGTTGGGGGTCGGGTAGAAATTGGCCACTTACAGACACAATTGCTGAGCGACGGCCCCATGCAGCTAAACATATTCAGAGTTGCAAATAAGAACGGTTCCTCCACACACACACACACACACACACACACACCAAAAAAATAATAACAACAATCAAAAATGCCAGGAGCTTTCTCCACCATCAAAACATGTGCTTGTAGCTAATATGGACTGGAGTAGACACAGAAAACCGTGACCTTAGAAAAGGATGTTAAAACACAAGCCTTTTCACATTGTCTGTTACGGGTCACATTCCTACTTGTCCGTGATTACGCCAAAGGCATTTGTCAAAAAAGCTATGCTTTTTATATTTATCTATTCCCGAAGTATCGCCCGGTGCTAAACTACTAAACTCGCCATTGGTATTCTTCTGCCGCGGTCATTGCAAACCATGAATCATCCTAATACAAATTAAATTTAAGTAACAGTGTAAACTGTAATGTATGCTTCAGGATTATATTAAATTTAATACAATGTGTATTGGCAATATCTCCCACAGGGCCAGCTAGGCTATTAGTCGCAAAGAGGTTCTAAGCAGGGTATATATGCGATATGTAATTGAGTGTTCAGCATCGTTGTCGTAAAAAAAAGGGGGGGGGAGATGTCAAATTTGTATTCATTGGCCTTGTTACAAGAACAATAAAAATTATGTAAAATAAGTTGCATGTCGAGGGCTCCAGGCAAAGTCCTCTTCCATCAGTACACAAACAACAATTGAACCGGTGAGTGCATCATTATTTACTAGCAAGACGCCCTCAGTTTGTAGAACACATGCTTGGTCCGCAAGTTCTGAGTTCAATTCCCCGCCATCTCCAGGTAAGTCTGAGGAACTTCCTGTCTGAAACCTGGGACTTGAAGAGCTGCTGCTATTCACTGAAGACAATACTGAACTAGATCAGGCACAGGCAAACTCAACCCTCCAGATGTTTTGGAACTACAACTCCCATCATCCCTAGCTAACAGGACCAGTGGTCAGGGATGATGGGAATTGTAGTCTCAAAACATCTGGAGGGCCGAGTCAGCCTATGCCTGAACTAGATGGACCAAAGGTTTGATTTGGTATAATGCAGCTTCCCATAGGAGCCGACTCCTAGGGGTTGAGGTCTCTTCAGCCCCCAGTAAAAATTTTAACAGGGCCTCCTCCCCAGTTGATGGATATGGCCATTCAAATGGTGTGTGCATGCTATATCATGTGTTCAATTTTGTGGGCCACGGCTTACCTCTCCCCCATATTTTATTCAAGTTGGTATGCCTGCAACTTGCTATGTTCCCACCTGTGATTAATATCATAAAAGTCATGGGAGGGGAAGAATCATAGCCCAGTGGCTTGGTATGCAAAACATTCCTAGTTCAATTCCTAGCATCTGCAGGCAGAGATGGGAAAGATCTTAAAGCTGCTGCCACTGTAGGCCAGGTGTTGCTGGACTCCAGTTCCCCCCAGCCCAATCCAGCAGGGCCAAGGGCGATGGGGGTTGTAGTCTAGCAAAATTTGGAGGACCACAAGCTCACTGCCGCTGGTGTCGACAAACTGATGGGCTGGACCGATGGTCAGATGTGGTACAAGGCATCCCCAGCTGATGGTGAACTTGTGGCTGTTCCCAATGTCATCCCATAGGAACAAAATGGCAGCTATTTTGCTTATTTGGGGGGGGGGATTGTGGGGTGGCTCTCAGGGATGCCACTGGGGTGGGAAGCCATGAGCGCTTAGTCCTTTTTTACTGATTCAGGAGGGTTTATATGAACACTTTCGGGTTGGTGGACAGACACCTGCATCGGACGCTTGGTTTGGTGTTGAAGTTTCTTGGAACACTCCACAGCCACTTATGAGAAATGTGTAGCCATTTAAAGCTGAGAATGGAGAGAGTGTCCTAACTCTTATACTGAGTCAGACCATTGGCCCATTTCGCTTAGTATTTCCTACACTGTCTTTGGTTCTCCAGTGTTTAAGGCAATTCGTTCATTCGTTCGTTCATTCATTCATTCATTCATTCCCCGCCCATACAGCTGAGTTTCCCCAGCAACTCTGGGTGGCTCCCAACATAGTATTAAAATCACGATAAAACATCAAACATTAAAAACTTCCCTAAACAGGGCTGCCTTCAGATGACTTCTAAAAGTCAGATAGTTGTTTATTTCCTTGAATCTGATGGGAGGGCGCCACTACCGAGAAGGCCCTCTGCCTGGTTCCCTGTAACCTCACTTCTCATAGTGAGGGAATCGCCAGAAGGCCCTTGGAGCTGGACCTCAGTGTCCAGGCAGAACGATGGGGGTGGAGATGCTCCTTCAGGTATACTGGGCCGAGGCTGTTAAGGGCTTTAAAGGTCAGCAGCAAATCCCTCTCCCAGCCCTACCTAGAGATGTTGGGGTTTGAACCTGTGGACTTTCTGCATGCACAGTAGATGCTGTACCATGGAGCCATGGTCCCATCCAATATATGGCAGCTACTAGAGTTCTGTGGGCTCAGCCACATGCCAATTTAAGATTTTAAAAAATCAATCTGCTTTCCACCAGTGGATGTGTCAATGGAATAGGCTGACAAAGGGGTTGTCTCTGCTACTGGCTTTATTTACTTATTTTTTACATTGATATGCCACCTTTCCCTCCAAGGAGCTCAAAGTGATGTTGTCAGGGACCATGCTGAGGAGGGCAGGACTGAAGAGGAATGGTAAGAGCCACCCCCTCCCATTGATCCTGAATCTTCCCAGGAGCAGAAAGATAGTATAGATTTGGAACAGTGGTTTGCAGAGGGGCATAGTTCAGAAGGCAGAAGCTGGGAAATACTGGGTGAGGAAGAGCTAGGAGAAGAAACACTGGAAGAGAGAGGGTTAACAGATTCACAGTCTCTGGAAAGCATTCCTCCACCACCCTCCCCAAAGTCACGAAGAGCTCAGAAAGTCTGGGAACAGAAAGCGCAGAGGGTACAAACTCAGATTACAAGACATTGGAGTGACGTAGATTAATAGGGATGGAGGGGGTGTGAACCTTAATTGGGAGCACCACCATTTCTAGGAGACGGGTTCTTTGTTCTCTCGCTTATTAAAGATTCTAACTGGTAAGATGTTCCTTTGATTTGATCTCCTTTTCTACTGCCACAGGGGGAGAAAGCCAATTCCACGAAGCTTGAGAGATGTACATAATGATCCCCTGCCCATTGTGTTCTTACAACAACCCTGTGAGGTAGTTTAGGCTGAGAGACAGTGACTGGCCCAAGAATTTGAACCCTGGTCTCCCAGGTCCTAAACCAACACTCCTGCCTGCCATAAGAGGGAGTTCCACAATTTGGGAGCAGCCACCAAGAAGGCCCTCTCCCATGTCTTCACCAAAAGTCCTTGAGAAGGTGGCAGGACTGAGAGAAAGGCCTCCCCAGAAGTTCAAAGCCCGGGCATGTGCCCTCCCAAAAAAAGTAGCCTGGAAGGAAATGGGGCCTTCAGCTGCAAAAGTTTGTCAGCCCCTGCAGGGCATATGGATAGAATGGGGAACATAAAGCCACGTCTTCACCTGACTTTGGAAAGAAATATTTGTTTCTTTAGAGGAGAGGAACGCAATCAAGAGAAATGATTGTTTCCGTGGCTTCCCAGTATATAAACCGACTCTTTAAAGTACCCCCGTGACTGGACTTTACTACAAGATAAAATTCTTTAATGATATTTTTATTAAACCTGAAGGTGTTATGCCTGCGCGATGTGAAGGGGGGGGGGGAGCTGCTCTTTTGGCCAACACTTCTCCCCTGGCCTCATAAATCAACTCAAAGGCTTATGAAACAACCATCATTGCATTACCATAAAAAGGATCAGGAAAACAGAACCGTCCACCCCAGAATTTAACAAACAAATGATGTTTAAATGTGTGTTCAGGCCCTATTTAGCCTCCCATTTGACAGAAATGGAAATAAAACAGCCATTTTAAGCTCCCTGAAATGACAATATCGTGTTATCTAGATAAGCAACACGCGCACACAAAAAAACATTATTGAAATTCTGATAGCATTTTGCTTTACTGGTGGAGGGAAATTACCTGTAATACATAGTTTAAATAATTACTTTTAAACAAAAGCTTCTTTTCCGCATTGCTTATTTATCTTCCGAGGCCAACTCGGCAGGCCTATGTATTTTATTAAAATTGCCTTCAGACTGCTAATGGCAGGGCGTATGTTAGCACAGGAGAAGCGACGGCAGCCGGGGCCCTGTTCCTAATATTGGGAGCTAGTCCAGACGCTGAAAGAGCCAGGAGTCTGCTGTGCGTTTGACTAGTGTTATCAACACTTTACTTGCTAATGATACTGGTGGCAGCACGTCTTTCTGATGGGTCAGATTTAAGCAGGAAAGCTTATAATTGTGTTCACAATAGATGTGTTCTTTACAAAAAGAAAGGAAGGAAAAGAAAGAATACTGAAATCTCTTCAGTTTGTGCAAAGCCTCGGGAATTATGCTGCCAGCTCTTTCTTGTTAGTATGAAGACAATCTCTCTCTCTCTCTCTCTCTCTCTCTCTCTCTCTCTCTCTCTTTCTCCTCTTTCTCTGGCTTCCCTGCGGTCCAAAAAGAAATGGAACCACAGACCAAGAAGGAGAACATAGAATGGAGAGAGACTACATAGTCCAGCTCAGGGGTCAGCAAACTTTTTCAGCAGGGGGCCGGTCCACTGTCCCTCAGACCTTGTGGGGGGCCGGACTATATTTTGAAGAAAAATGAACAAATTCCTATGCCCCACACTCCTATGCCCCCACATCTCCACCCAGAGATGCATTTTTAATAAAAGCAAACATTCTACTCATGTAAAAACACCAGGCAGGCCCCACAAATAACCCAGAGATACATTTTAAATAAAAGGACACATTCTACTCATGTAAAAACACGCTGATTCCCGGACCGTCCGTGGGCTGGTTTGAGAAGGTGATTGGGCCGGATCCAGCCCCCGGGCCTTAGTTTGCCTACCCATGGTCCAACTTTTACCATGGGCAGACTCACTGGTGCTGAGGGCGACCCCGTGTAGGGAAAGAGGAATCTGGCAATTTCTCTCAACTTCTCGTTTTCCCAATCCTGAATTCAGTTTTCCACATCAGTTTGCAATGAAAAAGAAGCAAGTCTTTGTGAAAGCTCACCAGTGTTCTTGTGCAAATTTCTTTCCCTAAAGCAATTTCCCCAAAAATAAGGCATTGCATGGGGAAGATTTTGAGCATCACGTGGCAGGACAGAGTCTCAACAAAGTTGTGCTCTTCCAAGCCCACATTCCTAGCCTGTTCACACTCCTGTCTCAGCGATGTCTATGCTGGCTTGGTCGTGTCGACAGAATAGAAGGTGGTAGAGTCCCCAAGGACGCGCTCTATGGGGAGCTGGCTTCAGGCTCCAGGCTCATTGGCGGACCAACTCTGTGTTACAAAGTAAGGAGCAAGCCTGGTGTTACCATGTTTGGGGGTTTTAAATTTAGAGAACGAATGGTGAGTAAGGGAAGTGGAATCATGATAGACAGAGGGGAGAAAGTGGATAGAAAAAAGTTATTCTCTCCCCTGCACTCATAGCACTAGAATCCAAGGAGTCTTGGCATTTATTTATTTAAAAAAATTACATTTCTGTTCCAATCTCCCCCACCCCACCCCCTATGACTTACAAAGCAAAACTGTAAGATTCACACTTCATTCTTTGGATTTCAGATGGGGGTGCGGGGGGAAAACTGGTCCTTTTAACAATGTGGATAACCACATTTGAGAGACGTGGAATAAGAAATAGAGGAGGATTTTTTTTCCCATGGCCAAAGAGTAAGCTGATCTCTTGAGTTGCCATTATTTATATATATATCAGAAGTTATTAAAAATATGAAGGATCATCCTCTAAGCAGGCAGAGATTTGCCAGAGGCAGGGGAAAAAGGACAGGAACAGTCTGACCTTAACTTCAAAGGAAATAACAGCGTAACATATTATATATATATATATAGGCTCTCCAGTTATTTGAATGGAAAGTGAGATTATCACCAATGAGACTATAATATTCAAGTTAAGGGAAAAGTTATTCCAAGTTTTTATATATATGGAGAATATTCTTCCAAACCACCTCTAATTTACTTCATTTCACTCCAGCACAAGAAATTGCCTTATACTGTCAGATCATTGTCCATCTAACTCAATAATGTCAACACTGACTGGCAGCAGCTCTCCAGGATTGCAGATAAGGAATCTTTCCCAGCACTGCCTGGATTGAACCTGTGACCTTCTGTATGCAAAACTCCCATGGGGCCAACTTGGATAGCTTTGAAAGAGGATGGAACACATTCATGGAGGCCAAGGTTCTCAATGGCTACTAGCAATGATAGTTATGCTCTTTCTCCATGGTTGGAATTAGTCTGGTCAGCTTCTGTCCATAGCACTGGAGGGGGTGTCATCAGTAGCAGTCATCAGGCTAGCAGTGGCTATCTGACCTCCTGGCACCAGCATGCATGTGGCTTCAGCAGAGGTAGAGGTAGAGGTCACAGACCCTCCAAGTGTCCCTATTTTCCAGGGACAGTCCCAGATTTACAGAAGCCATCCCAGTTTCTGATTTGATCCTGGACTTTCCCACTTTCCCTTAGGATGTCCCTATTTTTATTGGAGGAATGTTGGTGATTTATGGAGTAATGCGAATCCTGAGCCAAGGAGATACAGCCTTTAGAAGACTTCTGATGGCAGCCCTGTATAGGAAAACTATTGTACTACCAACCTTACTGTATGCTTGTGAAACATGGGCCACTTATAAACGCCATCTCCAACTCCTCGAAAGATTCCATCAACGGTGTCTCTGAAAATTTTTACACATCACTTGGGAAGACAGGCAAACTAATATCAGTGTACTGGAAGAAGCAAAGATCACGAGTGTTGAAGCAATGATTCTTCAACATCAACTTCGTTGGAATGGTCATGTTGTGCGGTTGCCCGATTATCATCTTCCAAGGCAACTACTCTATTACAAATTTAAAAATGGAAAGCGTAATGCTGGTGGTCAACAAAAGAGGTTTAAAGACTGTCTCAAGGCAAATCTAAAAAAATGTAGTTAAAACAGCGAAAATTGGGAAACACTGGCCTGCGAGCGCTCCAGTTGGAGAACAGCCTTTACCAAAGGTTTCATGGACTTTTGAATTGAAGACACTTGAATTCAGAACGCAAGGGAGAAATGTGCTACGAGGAAGGCACGTTTGGCAACGCCACACCGTGATCAACTCCCGCTCAGAAACCAATATCCCCACTGTGGAAGGGCGTGGGGATCCAGAATTGGCCTCCACAGTCAATTACGGACTCATTGTTGAAACCGTGTTTATGGAAGACAATCTTACTCAGCTATGAGTGATCGCCAAAGAAGAAGAAGATATCCTATCCAGCACTGACACAGTCATTAAGTGTGGTGGCATATTTTGTGTGCATGCGGCCTGTGAATTCCTGCCTCTCTGGAAATACAACACAACTCATCAATGGCTACTAAGCCTGGTAGCCACGCCTGCCTCCATGGTTGGAGGCAGTGATGTTTCTGAATACTAGTTGCTGGAGAGCACAGGAAAGGAGCAAGCTCTTGTGGCTGTGCCCTGCATGAGGGTTTCCCAGGGCATCTGTTTGGCCACTGTGAGAACAGGATCCCAGGCTAGATGGTGACAGTGTTTGGAAAAGAAAAGGTTCTGACCTCCTTTTTACTCCTTTGCCTAGTCCTCAGGCCTTAGTTGGCACAAAAGAGTCTTTGAGAAAGAGCATTCTTGCAGACTATTGCTGCTTTTATTTTTAAAATGTCTTCTTCTCCAACCACGACCGACAGCTTTTACACACACCAAACGCAACCAGCTTTCTACCATCCAACCAACCCATACCCAACACTAACATTGACCACTCTATATATATGGGTACAATTTGGTGAAAGGTTGCATGAGTCATTGTAGGCCGCTGACTCATGCTGACTCAGTTCTTTTAGCATTAAAGAAACAGCGGCCAATTTTTAGCCGTGACAGATGGATCATTGGACTGATCTAGCAAAGAGAAGTGGAGGAATCATCCTCCCTCTCAAAAATCAAGGAGGAAGAGGAGCGCAAGCCTGTTTCCTCCTGCGCTGGAGGGTAGGACTCGAACCAATGGCTTCAAGAGATTCTGACCAAACATACAGAAAAACTTTCTGACAGTAAGAACTGTTCGGCAGTGGAACAGTCTCCCTTGGGAGGTTGTAGACTCTCCTTCCTTGGAGGTTTTTAATCGGAGGTTGGATGGTCATCTGTCATGGATGCTATAGCTGAGATTCCTGGGTTGCAGGGGGCTGGACTGGATGACCCCTGGAGCCCTTCCTATGAGGAGCAGAATGTGAGGTTTAAGAGTTAAGGAAGGAGGAGAAATTTAGGCTGGTCTACTTCAGAGATAAAGGAGCAATGTATTTCTTGCTGCAAAAAGGGGCAGGGGGCAGAAGGAAAGGTTGGATTAACCATTATGCAAAGTATGCTATAGCATAGGCCTAGCCATATGGTAAACCCTTGGTAGGGCTTAAAGTGGATAAAACTATCATCCGCTAGGCACCAGCTGCTTCTGATCCTCACAACAACATCTTGACACAGAGTGTTCAGCAGTGGTAATCCTCTACTTTTGATGCAACAAGCATTGATATGGCTCCACTACAAAAATTTCTAGAGCTGAAGCCGGTGAAAAAAATAAAATGAAAGATAACTCACTGATGTGAATATGTTGTCCAAGAGATTCGGAATGCTACAGCAAGTAAGCACAAAAAACAAGAATGCAAGCAAATGTTTCCTTGCCTGTTGCCATGATCCCATGAGACGGGCAAGAGAAGGATGAGCAATAGGGCAATCTCTTCTGAGACGAGGCTCCGTCTGAACACAAGAACTAGTCACGAGCCACTGAAACTGTATCTTATGTTGCTAGCAAGGAAATGTTGGTGGATGCCAATGCTGGAGGGATGTTAACAACAGATGGGTGGATAGTTGGAGGGTTTTTATATTATATTGCCAAGGCCCCATGTGTGTCTGTGCATCCACATCTGAACACGTGCAACAGCTGTACCATCTGCCCCCTTGATATCAACTATGGAAGGCAGGTGGTGCCCTCATAACTAAAGTATCCCCTCCGAAGATGCCTTAGTTTGGTCCATGGATGGTTAAGGGTGCAACACACTTGGGAGGTGCAGTATCTGCTCCATGGCCTTGATGACTCCAGCTTAGGACAAAGAACTTGTGGACCTTCAGATCTTGCTGGACTTGCAACTCCCATCAGCTCCAGGAGGCCAGCCCTACCGTTAGACAGCAAGGCAACTGCATCAGGTGGCAAATACTGGAGGGCAGCAAGGTAGGGCCCTTTGCTGCTGCTCCCGAGTCCCAGCTGTATGCTTCTGTCCCAGCTATATCCTTCAGTTAGAGCAGTGTGTGCCACATTGCCTGGTTTCCCTAACTAGTCTGGAGCCCTTGGTCGTAGTGGAGGACACAATGCTGTTGCCAGGGCTGAAGTAAGATCTAACTGCCACTCCAGTTGGCTTCTGTCTATTAATATTTTATTAGAAAAAGAGAGAGCGAGGGGCATAAAGAAAGAGATAAAGTGAGTGAGGACGAAAAAGAAAAAGTACTGTTACACTACCATACAATAATAATTAAAAAAAATTAAAAAAATTATTATTTATTATTTATACCCCATCTGGCTGGGTTTCTCCAGCCACTCTGGGTGGCTTCCAACAAAATATTAAAATACAATAGTCCTTCAGGGCTGCCTTCAGATGTCTTCTAAAAGTCTGGTATTTATTTCTTCCTTTGACATCTGATGGGAGGGTGTTCCACAGGGCGGGCATCACCACCGAGAAGGCCCTCTGCCTGGTTCCCTGTAACTTCACTTCTCTCAGTGAGGGAACCGCCAGAAGGCCCTCGGCACTGGACCTCAGATGTGTATATTCTTATCCTTATTAAGTCAATAACCTAATAAAGGTAAAGGTAAAGGTACCCCTGCCCGTATGGGCCAGTCTTGCCAGACTCTAGGGTTGTGCGCTCATCTCACTCTATAGGCCGGGAGCCAGCGCTGTCTGCAGACACTTCCGGGTCACATGGCCAGAGTGACAAGCTGCATCTGGCGAGCCAGCGCAGCACACGGAACACCGTTTACCTTCCCGCTGGTAAGCGGTCCCTATTTATCTACTTGCACCCGAGGGTGCTTTCAAACTGCTAGGTTGGCAGGCGCTGGGACTGAGCAACGGGAGCGCACCCCGCCGCGGGGATTCGAACCGCCGACCTTTTGATCGGCAAGTCCTAGGCGCTGAGGCTTTAACCCGCAGCGCCACTCCTCATTCCAAATATCAGTGTATTTATCCAAAGAAAGTTTGTGTCGATAAGCTGCCCATTCATATGTGTTGCCAATATTGTCAATTTGTCAAGCCATTGATTAAGAAAAATCGTATCTCTATTCTTCCTATTCATCAGTATCAGTCTCCTGGCCACCATTAGGGTGTGTAGAATCCGTTTTCGCCGCGCTGCTGTCAATTTCCATATAATGGGTATATAGTTCAAGAGCATATTCACCTCTGAAAATCTTAAGTTTTCCCATAGTGTCTTGTTTCTATAGTCCATCACTTTCTCCCAAAACTTAGCAAGTGTGGGACACAGTAGAAGCATATGTTTCAAAGAAGCATTGTCCATATCACATCTCCAGCAAAGATCTATGTTAGATAGTCCTTTCTTATACAAACATAAGGGTTCTGTATGAGAAACGGATGAACTGGGAGGACACACACTATATTGTCCTTCAACTCATTCAGCAAAATATTTCCAGTTGGCCCAAAGCCTGAACCAGCATGGTCAATGGTCAGGAATGATGGGAGTTGTAGCCAACAACATCTGGAAGGCTACAATTTATCCATCCCAGCTCTAGCCATGCTGATGGCATAACATTGTATTCCTGTCTTAGATTTTGTTCTCTTTCTGAGTTCCTGAGTCTTTATATGGCAAACAGAATAATATGACTAATTCTATGTGTCCTGATCCTGATCTCAATATGTTACTCCTATATTTATAACCACGGTGGTAAGCATCCTAAAATGGAGGCGTCCACACTGGGGGTGGGGTGGGAGGACAAAGAGAAATGACATACAGATGAGAGAAAGAAAACAAGGAAGAAGAAAAAACAAAGAATGTATCTTATCTCAGGGGAAACATTCTTCTCTTTAATCACTTCATTTTTTTTTTAACAAAAAGAAAGAATTCAGTCTTTGTCTTGATGATGAAAAAGAAACACAAGCTCTTTCTGCCACACGGGTCAGAACCCCTGGAGAGAAAACCTTTTTTTATGTCATTAAAAAATAAACCACTGTCTCTGCTTAATACTACAAAGAAACAAATTAGAAGCTAAATTGCAGATGTACAGGATTATATGAAAATTATATACGTTTGAGAGCGTTCTCCACAATTTGCACGCACAGGCACAGACAGTGAAACAAACAGAATTGATGGGCAAATCATTCTGAAATGGCTAAGATTTCAATTATCATTGGGAAATGGCTTTCATGGGCATTCGCACCATTGTCCGATGCATTTTGAAAAGGGTGCCTGCTAGACTCGATTGCCTGCCTCCTTGTGTGCCACCAGCCACACAAAACAGCTTACTCCCTTCCCTCCGGTGTAAAAACAAGGAGAACAAAGAGTCTTGTGGCACCTCAGTCTCAAGAAACTATCAAATTTAATGCGGCACAAGCTTTCATGGACCAGAGTCCCCTAAAAACTGCACACTGTCAACTCCTGATGGAACCATCCATGGTCTGAGAAAATGCTTGGGTACCCTCTACCCCATCTCCCCTGCAGCTGCTTAAGAAGGGCCCATGTGCCCTGGACAGAAGGCAGAAGTGACGAAGACCAAGCCAGGGAACCTGCGCCATCAGCCAGCCTGAGAGGACCCTGTTTCTCTATATTTCCTGGGAACCTCAGCTTCAGGAGACAAATCAGGCATCTCTTGGTGCATCTGAAGACCAGACTTGGTAGATTATGTTCCATATTTCAGGAACCATGAGCTAAGCAAACGTAGTATATATACTCATGACAACTAAAAACAAGACTGATGTGTGGAAATCTGAATGAGGTAGCACAGGTGCAATAGAGGTCATTTCTCTTCTACATTATAGCCAACTGAGTTCCTCCTATAGTTGTTTTTACATCCAGCCAACGCATGAAGGAAGCAACTGATCCAAAAGCATGCTAAAGTCTTGAACTGAAAGTCAATGAAGTCAAAGCATACATTTTCAGCCTTTAATAAACATCCTTTTTTGTGTGTGCTTATAAGAAGTTCAGAGTAAATCTGTACCACGGAAGGAAAGAAAAACGTTCCCATGAGCCACATAACCAAACACGGACAACAAGATTTCAACAAAGGATTGCACAAGATCAAGCCCCGAACCTTTGTGACTTCCTTGTGTAACAGCTTACATTCAAAACATGCAGAATGGAACCTAATCTCACATCTATAATTTCCACTTGCCTGGTTCATTCTTGTTCCATTGACCATCTACTCCCACCTTCTCATTTTCACTGTTAAGCAATGGGCTGTTTTCAATAAGGCACATGGAATTTAAAATGGCTGGGTTTTTCTTCTTGAAGAGATAGGTGCTCCAATATTTGGGGTTTTCCCACTAGGCCCAAGCCTAGTTTTAATCTAAAGTACATTTCTGAAAGTAGAAAATCCAAGACTTACCTGTTGAGCTTCCCAGCTTGACCACTGTCTCTTAACCACTCCACCACTCCTGTCTTTTATATCCTCATTTGCTTCTGAAACTGAAGAAGAAAGAGGGGGAAGAGACACCATGTTACCAGTTAAATCAGGGGTCAGCAAACTTTTTTAGCAGGGGGCCGGTCCACTGTCCCTCAGACCTTGTGGGGGACTGGACTATATTTTGGAGGGGGGGTGAACAAATTTCTATGCCCCACAAATAACCCAGAGATGCATTTTAAATAAAAGGACACATTCTACTCATGTAAAAACACACTAATTCCCGAACCATCTGCGGGCTGGATTGAGAAGGCGATTGGGCCAGATCCGGCCCCCTGGCCTTAGCTTGCCTACCCATGAGTTAAATGGTCAATTGTTCTATGAAAACAAAATGAATGAACGCCTTACAAAGGCACACACTAAAGACTTATTAAGGACTGTTGATCTAGGGAGGCACAAAGCGGAGAGGGAGGCAGAATATTTGATGCACGGTTCTCCATCCCTCTGTGCTCATGCACATCAGCTTCAGCAAGAGTGGCCAGATGCGAGAGAGGACAGGGCTCTTGTGCCTCTCCAGTGTTATTATTATTGTTTCCATTTATGAATCACTTCCTGTAAAAGCACCTCAAAGCAATTTCACAATAGTAGTATTATATGCAAAGGATGTGTACACTTGTGAAGACATCCATGACCTGAGAACATATGGGTAAAAAATTTAGGAGAGGGAAATGACAGAGACCTTACTGTGGATGTCTGCTATAGACCTCCAAGCTAGACTGAAGAATTGGATGGCGACGACAACGACAACGACAACAACAACAACAACAACAACAACTTATTTATACCCTGCCCATCTTGCTGGGTTTCCCCAGCCACTCTGAGCGGCTTCCAACAAAATATTAAAAATAGAATAAAACATCAAGCATTAAAAGCCTCCCTAAACATGGCTGCCTTCAAATGTCTTCTAAAAGTCAGATAGTTGGTTATTTCCTTGACATCTGATGGGAGGGAGTTCCACAGGACAGGCGCCACTATTGAGAAGGCCCTCTGCCTTCCTACAGCAGCTTTCCAAATGTTCAAAAAGGTGAGCTATAGTAACCATGGGAGACATCAATTACCCAGTATCTGTTGGAACTCAAAACTCTGCCAAGAAATGTAAGGTCCAACAAATTCTTCCATTGCCTTGCTGACAAGTTTCATTCCTGATGCTGGAATCCAGCTGGGAAGAAAGGGAGGCAACAGACCACAGGAAGATAAGCTACAGATGCAGGACAATTTAGCATCTCCCAACTGCATGTTTCTCTACCGTGTGGCTGATAGGGTAGAAGAGCCAATGACAGGCAGTCTCAACTCAGTCTAGTTTTGTCCCCATCCTCCTCCTGCTAAGTGGCAACCCTGAGGCAAAGGAAGAGGAAGCAGACATGCAGATCCACCCCCGGGACTGGCTGTTAAAAAAAGGCAGCCAGATGGGGGCTGGCTGAGCACAGAGAGTGTTTGATGGGGCACCCTGAAAGCACCCTGACTCATGCATTCCCAGTTGAGAAACTGGCAACATTGGCATAAAATGGCTCTGCCAGCTGATTAAAGTGGGGCTGAGCAAAGCAAGCCTGAAAGGTGAGAGATCTTTCAGCAGGCACACAAATCAGCGGCTGATAGTACAGCATAATGTTAAACTGCTGTAAACTCTTTATGGGAAGGCGAAACAAAAAACGAAAAATAAGCAGAGAGGACCTGCATCCCATCTGACTGTATTATCCACGCTGGTGGGTTTTTTCGTTCTCGCCTCTAGAGATTGCAAGGATGGGAACAAAACTACCAAAGAGTTAAACCCAAAGCCATTTATACACCACAGACCATGCATTACTTTTTTTTCCCCCCTTGGGTGAACAAATGAGACATTCTTTGCACTTTGCTTGTAGGCACATCATGAGTTTTGCGGATGACAGTGTGAAACTAGCAGCTTCTTTTCAACAGTGTCACGCTTTCGTAAACAAAGAAGAGATAGAGCCTCTTTCCTTTCCTGAAATGTTGCTTTCTCCTAATGCATTGTCGCCGTTACTGTCATTGGATATATTTCCCCTTTGCTTTATAAAATCAAATCAGTTTTCTTTTTAAAAAAATGAAAGCACAGGAGTAGTTTTCATGTGTTATGCTGAATGAGTGGAAGGTGACTGGACTGTGGGTTCCTCCACACATTTAGGTTAACGTTTGCAGCTCTGGACTTGTTCTCAGTGAAAAGAGATCCATGTTGCTGAACTCCATCTTCTCCAGAGATTTAAGGTGCTCGTGGTCTTGTTTGATACTATATAGGAATGGACCTGTTGTATCAGTCTTTGGTGTTGATGAACACATATTGCAGTAATCCAGTCTTGGGGGTACTAAGACCACAGTGGCCAAGCTATCATGGTCCAGGAATACCTGTAACTGCCTGATCTCCTGAAGCTGGGAAAAGGGACTGCTTGTCCTTGCAACCACCGAGTGACAAAGATGAGTCCAAAAGCAGCCTCAGGCCATGAACCCACTCCTGAGTGCAACCCCATTTAGAACAGACAACTGATCCATTTCTCTGGCGCAGGAACCAGGACCTCTCTCTTGCCAGGGTTTTACATCCAGAATTAAAAGCAGTTAAACAAACCAGAGTCGTGGGAATAGGGTGAGTTCTAAAAACACACAGTGTCAAAGCCAAGAGACACATCTTCAGCATTTGCTGAAAGCTAGTTGGTAAAGGTGCCAAATGTACCTCTGTAGGAAAAGAAATACACAACTGAGGAGTTGCCTCAGAGAATGCCCTCTCCTGGGTCACCTCCATATTTCTGAGGTTGGTGGAACTACCCAGAGTGCCCCTTCTGTTGATCTTAACACCTGGGGGGAGGGCCTATAGGGATGCAATCTCTCAGATACTTGGGGATAAAGTACAGTGGTACCTCAGGTTACATACGCTTCAGGTTACATACGCTTCAGGTTACAGACTCCGCCAAGCCGGAAATAGTACCTCGGGTTAAGAACTTTGCTTCAGGAGGAGAACAGAAATCGTGTGGCAGCGGCACGGTGGCAGCGGGAGGCCCCATTAGCTAAAGTGGTGCTTCAGGTTAAGAACAGTTTCAGGTTAAGGACGGACCTCCGGAACGAATTAAGTTCTTAACCTGAGGTACCACTGTAGTTTAGGGGTTTAAGCACTAGTCTGGGCCCAGAAATGAACTGCAGCCAATTTAGAACAAAGAACTTGCAAAAACATAAATAAGAGGATTGCTTTTAGTGATTACCGATGACTCATTGCATCCTAAATTGCACACTTGAAACTAACGGGACAAGTTAGTCCTGACTTAACTGAAGTTCTATGTGTTTCAACGGGAACGAATTCAATTAACTTAATCTGGATTCAACTCTATCATTTTAAGGGGCGATCTCCCTGGTATACCGTTACAAATTCTCCACACACAATCTATTGCTTCCTCCTCCCTCTCAGATCAGCGTATGGTCCTTCTCCTCACTGCCTTGTGAAGTAATTCAGGACTCTGGGAGTTGACAAACTCACTTACATCTGATATGCAATTACAGAGATCTGGCTCTGTTCAGGAAATTCACTTGCTACCTTATATGCCTATCTTATATTTGCCTGCCCTCTAGAGACAGGCTTGAATCACAGTCCCATCAGCAAAGAAGCGCCACCTTTTCTTTCTGAATGTGTTTTGCTTGCTGTGAAATAATGCACAGTGGTCTGGAGCGAAACTTCCTGAACCATGGCACTTGATTCCATAATTCATGTCAGATCTATCACGTAGATAGCTCTGATCCATAACCCATGCCGTCTGACTTCAGACTGCTGTTCTGAAAAGCACTTATGCAGTCTTAAAACAAAGAGTCCTACATTTGAAATTAGGCCCCTTCCAGAGAGCGGCTTAAGTTTTAAGCAAGTGGTTGAGATATCACACCGACATCAGTCTTTTTGGTTTTGGTTTTTTACTTACAAACAGGTTTCCCCCAGACAAGGTCAGTCTGGATTAAATGGCAAGGTGGATGCAGCCTCATATGCAAATTTATGATTAAATTATTTGGCCTGCTTGAAAAACAATACCCCTCATTACCTTCTTAGGGTACTGATTTTGCTGGGTCTATTTATTTATTTATTTATTTATTTATTTATTTAATTTATTTAACTGAACAGGATGGATATGAAAATGTTTGACATCTATGAAGAGATGCTGCCCAAACTTTGCTTGGGATTCATGGGTTGAAATTGACGGCTGGTGTAGTGTGGTGTAGTGGTTAAGAGCGGTGGAGTCGTAATCTGGTGAACCAGGTTCGATTCCCCGCTCCTCCACATGCAGCTGCTGGGTGACCTTGGGCCAGTCACACTTCTCTGAAGTCTCTCAGCCCCACTCACCTCACAGGGTGTTTGTTGTGGGGGAGGAAGGGAAAGGAGAATGTTAGCCGCTTTGAGACTCCTTAAAGGGAGTGAAAGGCGGGATATCAAATCCAAACTCTTCTTCTTCCATACAGGCTTGGTTTGGGGATGCATAGTGTGGAACATGAAGCAACACAATCTGAGAATTAATGAAGGCTCAGTTGACAACAACAACAACATGCCACCCATCTGATTGGTTTACCCCACTCTGGGCAACTCCCAACAAAATATTAACAACACAATAAATCATCAACCATTAAAATCTTCCCTGAACAGGGCTGCCTTCAAATGCCTTCTAAGAGTCAAATAGTTGTTTATCTGTTTGACATCTGACGGGAGGGCGTTCCACATGGAGGGCGCCACTACCGAGAAGGCCCTTTGCCTGGTTCCCTGAAGCTTCACATCTCACATTCATTTTTCACTAGCGATGGGTGCAGCTGTCAATTTCAATTTCTCTCAGTTTCTCAGTCTTTCCCAATCTTTAACTGATTTCTACATCCATCTGCAGTATTTCTGAAGTCCTCATAAAAATTTACAAATTCAGTACAAATTCCTCCTGATATATGCCTCCTGTTTTTGTGCAATTTGGTCTAATGCATGCATTTTTGCAAAGCCTTTCCCCCTGAAATAATGCATTACTGTATGTTGTTTTCACTGATGTATGCATTTTGTGCAGACTTTACCAGAGTATATGTCTTTTTGTACACATTACTTGGCTGGAAAACTGTGCTGCAAAATTTGGGGAAGTACGAATTTTGCAGGATGGCAATATTTTGTTTCTCTTACTGTTTTGAAAAGTTGGGCAGCTTGGCTTTTAAATGCAAACTAAATTTCTTCCCCCCACCCTTAGTTTCTAAGGCACAAGACAGTCTGATGCCTAACATGCAGGACAAACTAATGCCTCCACTTCCATACACAGAAGTTGCTGCGTGACATCATTTTGCATGTCTGCGCACACGCGAGCGGTGAAACCCAGAAGTAACCCTTTCCGGTACTTCCGGGTCGCTGCGTGACGCAACCTGAAAATGCTCAACCTGAAGCAAACGTAACATGAGGTATGACAGTTTTATAATTAAAATATTATGAGAAGAAGGAGAAGAGAAATATTTCTTAACCAGGGCAGATTACAGCATATTAAAACACAACACAATTAAAATAAGCAACCACCATCACCCCCAAACAATAATTCCATATATCATGTTACAAGGAGGGCACCTACTTCATGTTTCACCCAAGATCCCTCATTGCATTTGAGTTCTACCTGCAGAAATCTTTACATGATCAGGGCCCCTTTAAAAATTAAAGGATAGTAAATAAACAAACAGCTTCCCAGGACCAAGAGAATACATCAGTGTGTGGTGGCAGGCAAGGCAAAGCATGCTATGTATGTGCTCTGCCTCTCACCACCATCATGATTTGCCCAGGAATTGGTGAAAAACCTTTTACAGCTGGGGCGGAGAAACCTGTGGCCCTCTGAATGTCATTGGACTCCATCTCCCATCACCCTTGACCATCGGCCGTGCCGGCTGCGGCTGATGGGAGCTGTAGTCCAACAATACTAGCTGGAGGGTCGCAAGTTCCCCACTATACATTGGGCAAAGCTGAAATAGTCCAAAGTTAATCTATGGCAAAATGTAGATGTAAAATGTGAGGTTCTTCCTCACAAAGAACACATTAGAGAAGCAAAATGGGGTGGGGGATGTTGGGGTTTTCTGCACACCCCCAAGATGGTAAAATTGCATCAGCCCAGCTCTTCTGCCATTAAATTCAGTGGCATCCCTTTGAATATAAACAGCAGCAGCAGGAACAGGCCCCGGCTTACTTAGATTGTGTTAATTATAATCAGTGTTTTACTTTTTACGTCTTTGATTGTTAAGTTGGCAAAGTGCTGTGGAGATCCCTTTGGGGATGCGAGGCTCTATAGGAACGCAAGCTATTATTATTAAATAAAAATCACCTGGAGTTTAAATTATACAATAGCCACCTGATTACACTTAGCACTCCAGCTGTAATAAAAAAATAATTGCATGCAATATAAATTAAAGATGTGTTTACCCAAGTTCAGCAAAGTTCAGGTGCTCTGAAATAATCACAGAGGTGTCGGGAGAGAGTTGTGATACCTTCATCAGTCAGGCTGTCTCGGTATAAAGGGAGTTTAGAGCGGAGGCGCCTGGGAGGAGCAGAGGCCAACCGCCAGGTGAACGTTAGCAGAACCAAGTCAAACATAGAATAATAGAACCACAAACTGTAGAGTCGGAAAGGATCCTGGGGGTCATCTAGTCCAACCCCACTGCAATGCAGGAAGCTCAACTAAAGCAATAATTGCAAATTGGAGCAAAGGCAACACCATATCAGGGGTTAAATGATGGCACAAAGGGTTCCGATGGAGACAGGAAGCAAGGATTGATGGAATGGTAGGTGTTATGTACTGAAGTTCTCACCCTGGGCCAGCAGGGGGATACTGTAGATAGTTTTCACTCAGGTCCACATATGCAAATAAGGAATTGAAAGTGACGTTCAGTGATTGCATAGTTACAGAAAGTTGTTACTGTTATCTTGTAGTTGAGCTCTATATAAGCAGGTTGGCTGAACCCTTCAGCCCAGTTCTGTTCTGGGCCTGTGAATAAACAAGAGCTGTTTGAAGAATCGCTGTGCCGTCTGATATGTCCACCCACAACCTAACAGTAGGGCTCATGGTAGAGCACTTAACATAGATAAGAACATAGTGGCTAAAAGACTGAGCTGTGAATCAGGAAGCCCCTGGTTCAAATACTGCCTCTGCCATGAACTCATTGGGCAAAGCATTCAGTTTCGGTACCTCCATATGTAACATGGAGGTGGCTAATACTGGCTTACCGTACTGCAAAGGTGGAGAGCACTCCCTCCAGATACTTAAAAGTAAGATACAGATGTTATTATTATAGACAATCTAGGCTAAGGAAAGTGGCAATTAAAAAGCAGAAATTTCTAAAATATGGACTGCCAAGGAGGGATGTTTGAGGAATTTGTTATTTGTCCATTCCAATACGAGCAGGCCAGAGCTGTACCTCCCAGAATAATTTGTGGATTTCACTATTGTTGGATTTCACACTTCTCCAAATACTGTGACAGTTATTCACTCAAAAAGCCCCAGGAGAGCTCTTTTAAAAGTGTGTATTTGGGGAAAATGTATGTTTTAAAACATGTATTTATCAGCATTTGTGTGTTTGTGTGTAATATATGGAGGGGGAGAGAGAGAGAGAGAGAGAGAGAGAGAGAGAGAGAGAGAGAGAGTTTAATGAGGAAACAAGATGAAACAGACTTATGGGTGAAAATATGGAAAAGAGACACAGACGAGAACTAGTGATCCATCCAGTTCTACTGCCAAGTCTGCAAATTACAAACATTTATGCAAATGTACTTAATTTACACAATGTATTCCAGAAGCGCAGCTCCTTGGACCCAGCCCCCATGGTTATGACAATAGCTATTCTAGTAACCCCGCACCCACCCAAAAAGCTGCAATCTGACGCCATAGTAGCTGTGCTTTGCTCTGCATTGGCTTGAGGCCATCAATGTACGGAACCGTCCTGCAATTAAAATATATGGGATTCTCTCCAGGTGCGTCTACAGAAGCCCTCTGCGTGTGTATGGACCACCATGATCTGCAAATACTAGGTGAGTTCTGGAAACCTGTCAGGTGTATGGACTGCATGAGGGCAACTGCAAGGCAGATATGGAAACTGTGCACAAATGCCCACATCTGTACCTGTGTACAGTGGTGCCTCAGGTTAAGTGCTTAATTCGTTCTGGAGGTCCATACTTAACCTGAAACTGTTCTTAACCTGAAGCACCACTTTAGCTAATGGGGCCTCCTGCAGCTGCTGTGCTGCCGCTGCACGATTTCTGTTCTCATCCTGAAGCAAAGTTCTTAACCTGAAGCACTATTTCTGGGTTAGCGGAGTCTGTAACCTGAAGCGTATGTAACCTGAAGCGTATGTAACCCGAGGTACCACTGTATCTCTATCTGTTTTCGGTGCTTTTTTTACCTAGACAAAAAGGTCTCAGAATTCACCTCCCTCACAACACCCATCCCAGAGGATCTCAGCAGGCTTGGGGGGGGTGTCTCCTCGCCAGCCTGAGGCTTGTTGATGCTGCTCAGCTGAGGTGCGGGGAGCCTTCCTCTCCATATCTGACAGCTTAACAAGCCCCCCACCCCCTCGCCTCTCCAGATCATGTGAGCTGGAGCATCACTGGAACTTGCTCAGCTAAGGTGCGGCTTTGCCTGTGAGGTTGAAGAGCCTCAACAAAGCCCTGGCTCATGATGAGACCCTCACTCTCCAGAGCCTGTAGAGCAGTGGTGGCCAAACTTGGCCCTCCAGCTGTTTTGGGACTACAATTCCCATCACCCCTGACCACTGGTCCTGTTAGCTAGGGATGATGGGAGTTGTAGTCCAAAAACAGCTGGAGGGCCAAGTTTGGCCACCACTGCTGTAGAGGATGTCCCCTTCCAGCTGTGGGGAGGGTCTCCTCATGAGCCGGAGGCACAGCAGGACTTTCCAGAGGCTGGTCAGGTCTCTCCCCCCACTTCGGGGGCCGAGCTGAGAGGTGCCAGAACACCGTTCCAGCTGGGGGAAAAGCCCCTATATCTATATTAGAAATAGCAATGAGGTGCTTGGAAAAGACTAGCCCTAGAGTTAGCTGCGCATCCCTTTAGAACGTGTCAGTGGAAGTGCACTGGGTAGTCTCTGTCAGTCAAGCTATAACATATCCTGACACCCCTTTTAGCAGAGAGCAGCTTGAAGGCTAAGTCAGGATGATGTCTTCAGCAGTGGGCGAGATCCGGGGTGGGGAGAGATGGAGGGAGCTGGCAAGGGGCTATGAGAGGAGCGGTATTAGTTCCATATTGTTGTTCCACTCGAAGGACACAGTGTGTCATAACAAATTACCATTAATTTGCACCAGCAGTACTGTTAGATTAAGACGGGCAAGCAATGATGACAAATAGAACTTGCGAGTTCGCCTAACGAGAGGGCAAGGCTGCATCGCCGGAGCCGCTTCTCTCAATTAGTGGACAAGGCTTTTAATGCCTCCGCGCCCAACCAAAGCAATTTTGATTACTCAGAGCTAAGCCTTCGCTTAGAAGAATCCAGAAGCTGAAATGCATCTCCCACTCCCCCCGCCACGAACTCCACAGTTACTCCCCCCCCATCCCTTTTAAGCATAATTTATTTACGGAGCACTAATATAGAGTGAACCTGTATGGTTGCAAAAGAGCAGGATACTGGGTTCTCCAGCCCCCTGGTCTTGAACCGCTGGGTCCCATGACCCACAAGGGGGGCATGACTTGCCCCACCGAGAGATGAATCACGCGAACAGCACTGCGACCATCTTTCAGGAAGAGGTGAAAAACAAGAGATGGGAGGAGGCAGAAAGAAAGATCACAGATCTACAAACTTATTGGTAGGAACATAAAATGTACAAGGAGGAGCTAGAGGTAGATCTTGGGTCTAGAAGGGTTAAGGGTAGTAGAGCTTTATCCCAACCTGGGAAAATCCAGGCATTTTAAACTGAAGTTCCCATCATTCCCAATCAGCATGGATCAGGGATTATGGGTTTCTAGGTTCTCAGAAGGACAAAATTGATGCCTCATTCCAGCAGCACTGGAGGACAACTGAGGCCCCAGCATCATGGGAGGCTGAAGCCACAGCCTGGACCCAGTGAACCAGAGATTCTTGAGGAGTGATGGAGGAATCGGTCCCTTTCTTGCTTTATTTAAATATCCTGGCTCAGTATCAACAGGCTTATAAAACACATATTTTACTTTCTTATGAAGGCCCTCCCACAATTGCCCTACAACCAGTTTTTAAATGAAGGCCTTTTGAAATTTCCTGCTTTGTAATAACCAAAAGCTATTTGAACATACAGAATTATGGACTAATCGCTGCTCGGCCAATTTTGCCGAGTTTTCACAGGCGGCGGCAGAAGGGCGAGAGAATGCAATTTAGCTACAACTTCAAAGTCGTGTTCTTCGTTATCATTGGAGCTGAGGCTCCTTTGTGTTCTTCCATCCCAATTTGGCTTTTCAAGTGAATGGGAACTAGTTGTTTACATTTGCTCATGCCATGTCATCTGGCAACGGAGTTCTGGATAATAACTTGGTCAGCGGCGGAATGGTTGTGTCGGAACGTGCATAAGCATTTTCAGTGGTGGCTGGTCTCCATTGTGACAGGTTGGGCAGAAGGCAGGGAGGCCAATAGGAGGCAGAGGCAGAGCCAACAATAGGTGAAGCCACAGCCAATAGCAGGTGGAGCCACCCCCTGATTGGCAGACTGAGCTTGGTGGGGCAGAACCCTCTTTGCCCTTGCAGACCCATTTCCCATTGCCTTTTCTCATGATCTCACAGACCATGAATGATGCCCAAACCACACTTTTCCAGAAACACAGATTCCCACCTTTGTGTATGTTACAGTGATTTCAGTGGGAATGTTAAATATTCCTTCTCCTCAAGCAGGACCTGAGCACAACAGAGCTCTCCCTGCTTTTGATTCCCAGCAACCAGCGCGGGTGGTGCTGTGGGTTAAAACACAGAGCCTAGGACTTGCCGATCAGAAGGTTGGCGGTTCGAATCCCTGCGATGGGGTGAGTTCCCATTGCTCGGTCCCTGCTCCTGCCCACCTAGCAGTTCGAAGGCACATCAAAGTGCAAGTAGATAAATAGGTACCACTCTGGCGGGAAGGTAAACGGCGTTTCTGTGCGCTGCTCTGGTTCGCCAGAAGCGGCTTAGTCATGCTGGCCAAATGACCCGGAAGCTGTACGCCGGCTCCCTCGGCCAATAAAGCGAGATGAGCACTGCAACCCCAGAGTCGTCCATGACTGGACCTAATGGTCAGGGGTCCCTTTACCTTTACCTTTAACCAGCATTCAAAGCCAAATCGCCTCCGACAGTGAAGAGAGAACTATTGTGCCTAGTAGCCACTGGCCCCTTATTTCTCTAAATCACTTTTCAAGCCATCTATGTTGGCAGCCATCGCTACCTCTTATCAAACCCTCCAAGTGTCCCTATTTTCCAGGGACAGTCCCAGATTTACCGAAGACGTCCCAGTTTCTGATTTAATCCTGGAATGTCTCACTTTTCTGTGGGACTTCCCTATTTTCATCAGAGAAATGTTGGAGGGAGTTATGCGACCCCCAAACCAAGGAGGTTAAATAACTATGCCACCTTCAGAAGATATTTGAAGGCAGCCCTGTATAGGGAAGTTTTTTAAATGTATAATGTATATATATATATATATATATATATATATATATTATTTATTATTATTATTAACTAGGACATCCTTATTTTCAATGGAGAATGTTGGAGAACAGGTCTTATGGGAGCGAATTCCATATGATGTGTGAAGATTAACTTTCTTTTATCTGTCCCGAATCTTCCATGAATTCTAGTGCTATGTGAAACTGAGTATATACAATTCTTGTTGTCAGTCTATATTCATTTACAAATATTGTTCAACAATAATCCTAATATGCATTTTTAATTCATTTTGATATTATTATCCAATAATTTTTTTGTGTTTTCCTGTTAGGAGGTTTATTTTAGTTCTACTGGTTTCCCTGTTTCACATCGTCTTCTCTATATATAACATAAATCTTTCCCATTCTTTTTTATACGTTTCGTCACCCTGAGATGTTTACAGACATCTTATGCTTGTTTACAGACATTTTGTAGAAAAAAATTGAAGAAGAACAATTATATATAAAATGGACAAAGACAATGCGAAAATTTAAAGACGACATAAAAAAGCCAGAAGGAAGGAGGTAAGTCAGCTCAGAAGAGCAAGAACAAATATGAAACATAATGTATGTGTATATATAAAAAAGTAAAGGGACCCCTGACCATTAAGTCCAGTCGTGACCAACTCTGGGGTTGCGGCGCTCATCTCGCTTTATTGGCCGAGGGAGCCGGCGTACAGCTTCCGGGTCATGTGGCCAGCATGAGAAAGCCACTTCTGGCTAACCAGAGCAGCACACGGAAATGCTGTTTACCTTCCCGCCAGAGCGGTACCTATTTATCTACTTGCACTTTGATGTGCTTTCAAACTGCTAGGTTGGCAGGAGCAGGGACTGAGCAATGGGAGCTCACCCCGTTGCAGGGATTCGAACCACCGACCTTCTTATCAGCAAGTCCTAGGCTCTGTGGTTTAACCCACAGTGCCACCCGCATCCCTGTGTATGTATAGTATGTAACTAAAAATTCAATAAAGATCATCAAGAGAGAGGGGGGGGGGACTGAGTAAAGGTTTTTTTTCTGTCCACTTCCTCCGTGTCGTGTACAACTTTATAAACTTCTATCATGTTGCCACTGCTGCGACCTTTCCTCATGTTGCTGCGACCTTTCCTCATAGGGGAGTTTCTTCAGCCCCTTGATCATTTCCGCTGGCCTTTTAAAGGAAGAATGAACACACATTTGGGTTGGAGAATTCTATCAGGTGTGTCAGCTGACCAGGAAGGAAGTGGGCCAGGGATGTCATGTGCAATGTGCAAGCTCTGTCTTGCTCACCTCTTGATAGGAAGACCACACACCCCAGTTACCACCCTGGTTCAACAAAAAAGTTGGGCTCTTAAGTTGCTCTACTCTCAAAAGGAGGGTGGCACATGGCGGTCTCACCTGCACGCCCCGCAGCTGGCATAAATGCCACAGATAGCAAGCTCTCCCACAACGCTAAGAAGGGCAGCGAGACGCCACCTAACAAATGCAACTTTAACAACAGTAAAACAACCTAATAGCTCAGCGTGCCAGGGGGTTAATGTGGCGGACCATTTAACGCTGAGCTAAATAGCCCTGGTTTGCTTCTCAATGCCAAGTGTCGAACTGAGGATTGCAATTGCAGGAGCGGTTCCTAATTCATTAGTTAAAGGGGGTCATTGCTCGTGGGGTGGGGGAGAAGGAGGAAAGGGGGAAGAACTGGAGGGGGCGGAAATAGCAGGGGAAGCTCAGAGAGACTCAAAGTCAGCACAAGGTTGGGCTCCTGCCGTTTGCCAGATTTAGCCGCGCAGCCCCACAGGTGGCAGTGAAATTTGCACACACAGAGGTGGGTTCTTCTGCAGCCCACATAAAGGAGATGTGTGAGAACATGGGAGGATTTGGGAATCTTTTTGAAAATGTGCTGCATTCTCTCTCTCCCCCCCCCTACTTATTTTAGCATAGTTTCAGGGGAAGGAGGAACATTTTGACCCTGGTTAGAAGAAATCCCACCCTAATTTGCAAGACTCAACCTTCTTTCCAGCTCGCTACTACAAAATATTTTGAAATACAAACACGGAAACATTAAATATTTTAAAATGTGTACGTAAGAACAAAGGAAGAGCTGTGTTGCATCAGGGCAATGGTCCATCACATTCAGCATCCTGGCCAGTCAGATGCCTGTGGGAAGCTTGCAAGTGGGACCTGGGTGCAAATCTCCACACTTGAGATTTCTAGCGAGGGGCATTCAGAGGCATACTGCCTCCAACAGTGGAGGGAGAAGATAGCTATTGTGGCTATCAGCCCAAAGCAGAAGAAACACGCTGATCAAAACCCATTAAAGCAAAAAAAAGTGAAGAGATAAGCAAGCAAGGCGGGGAAGAGGACAATCATATACACACTTTTCTGGGTTTACTTCTGAATATAAATGTATAGGATTGTGCTGTTAGGCTGAACCCTATATGCATGTTGGTCTAAACCACAGAGCCTAGGGCTTGCTGATCAGAAGGTCGGCGGTTCGAATCCCCCCGATGGGGTGAGCTCCCGTTGCTCGGTCCCTGCTCCTGCCAACCTAGCAGTTCGAAAGCACGTCAAAGTGCAAGTAGATAAATAGGTACCACTCAGGTGGGAAGGTAAACAGTGTTTCCGTGCCCTGCTCTGGTTCACCAGAAGCAGCTTAGTCCTGCTGGCCACATGACCCAGAAGCTGTCCGCGGACAAACGCCAGCTCCCTCGGCCTATAGAGCAAGATGAGTGCCACAACCCTAGAGTCATCTGCAACAGGACCTAATGATCAGGGTACCTTTACCTTTACCTTTACCTTTACTTACTGCTGATACATATAGTGATCAGCAATAGCTGTGTTGCAACATTAAGTTGTAAGTATGAGGAAGGCATGTTTTAGAAGCAGCTGGATAGCTCACTTGGTTAGAGTGTGGTGCTGATAATGCCAAGGTTGCAGGTTCGATCCTCGAATGGGACAGCTGCATATTCCTGCATTGCAGGGGGTTGAATTTGATGACCCTCGGGTCCCTTCCAGCTCTGTGATTCTATTCTGCCTGCTTATATTTTTAAACTTTTTATTTATTCATCAACACTTAACCATGACTCTTATTTCTAACCTGGCCGTAAACGTCAACTATGCTCACCACTGGCTTGGCTGCACGTCCTTACAAAAAAATCAACACATATGTGCAGAGAGAAAGAGAGAGAGAGGGAGACAATCTCACTGTCTTCTGAGCACCACCTTTCCAGTTGTCACAAAGGGCAGCAAGAAAGTGAGGGGGGGAGGAGGGAAAATAATAGACCCCAAATGGGTTACAGCAGAATACAACATTTCAATTAGACCTCGGCAAAGGGGAAGGCTTTCTTCCTGAACATTAACCCCCCCGAAACAAGCGATTTCTCTAATTCCTGCCATCATTCAGACTGGCCTTGAATTACCTCCTGATAGGCCTCCCATGCGCTTGCAGATGAGAGAGTGTAATGGGGATCTGTTAATTAACTAGAAGCAAAGTTGCACGGTGGGGATCAAACACTGGATGCGTCCTAAAACTCCCACAGAGAAGATGAAATGCAGCGCAAACTTTAAAGACTTCCCGTCATTAGCCAAGACCTTGGCTGCTCCTGGCCCAGACCCCTCCTGTTCCAGAGAACAATGAGGACAATGATGGCAGAAATGAAATGGTGCAGCAAGGAACAAAGGAATTAGCTATTTACCCACAGAGAATGAAAGGAAAGCTGGGGACAAAGATTGGCGGGGAGGGAGGGAAAAGACGCTTGCTTTTCCCGACGACGGTTCCTCTCTACTTTTAATTAATTTATGGCTGCCAGGGACCTGCACACAGAGCATGCCCAAAAGCATTGTGCGCTTGCAGCGCAGCTTTAAGACCCTCGCGTAACATCTACTGTTTACTCTTCGGTGGAATAACAAAGTGGCCGGGAGGAGGCGGAGGAAGGAGGTCAGGAGCTGAGAAGGGGAGATGTTTTGCTTTCGGAAGAAATGGAAGGAGGGGACCAAAAGGTCACAGTGACCCCCTACTCTGCCTCCTAGGGGCCAATTTCCCCATGAAAAAGTGCACGGCTTCTCCAAGGATTTTCTTGGACGCAAACAGCGGTCTTAGGCAAAATGCAGCTGTGGACCACAACTGACTCATGACATTACTCAGCTGCTGTTTACACTAAGTATTTTGCATAGTACCTGGCTCAGTACTGTTTACACCAGCCGTGGGCCGGTCCACCGTCCCTCAGACCATGTGGTGGGCCAGACTATATTGGGGGGGGGGGGTGAACGAATTCCTATGCCCCACAAATAAGCCAGAGATGCATTTTAAATAAAAGCACACGTTCTACTCATGTAAAAACACACTGATTCTTGGACCATTCATGGGCCGGATTGAGAAGGCGATTGGGCCCACAGGCCTGAGGTTGCCTACCTCTGGTCTACACTGACGGGCAGCAGCTCTCTGGGATTTCAGCCTGGGGTCATCCCCTGCCCTACCTGGCGATACCAGGGCTTGAACCTGGGACCTTCTGCATGCAAATCAGAGGCTTTTCCACTGAGCTATAGTCCTTCCTACGACCAAACTTGGGGACCTGAGCAAACTATGGAGATAACCAAGCAACCTCTGCAGTTATTCTATGGCACACACCAGGTTTCGCTCAGGAAGCGACTAAGACCCAATTTTGGTTGACTGTGATACAGCGGATTAGCTTTGAGAGCATGAAATTCTTCACGTCACATGTGTTCCCCTACCATTTATATGACTGGCAATGAGACTTGGAGATAATGCATGTGCCCCCACCCAAATTTTTCCCCCTCAAAATTATTTCTCATGTGGGGCAAGTTGCACAAGTGAGCCCTATCCATGGAGGCAACTATGACTCCATTGGCCCCAGATCAATGAAAACCCATATGGTGTCCATTATTATTATTATTATTATTTGAATTTATATACTGACCTATACCCGGGTGTCTCAGGGAGGTTCACAGAATAAAATCAAGATATAAAACAAAATACATAATGAAAACAAAAACAACAACCCAATAGCCCCTGCCGTAGTCCAATAGCATCTGGAAGTCACCACACTGACTGCCCCCATGACCCTAGAACACATGAAGAATACACAGACAGAGGAATCTATATGAGTCTATTAGGCATGGTGGCTCTTGAAGACCAGAAGCATTGGCAAGGGTGTCTCCAGATGCATAACACTGGTTGGGTCATTTGGGCTAGCACCAATCCGGTGTCCCCAGAAGGATGTCCAGCTTCATTCAGTAAATGAAGAAGTATCTTTGCTGTATGGATCCTGATGTGGAGAAGAGCATTTGTCCACTTTTTATTCTTCTTTTAAATACGTAGAGAAGCAGGCTCCAACAGTAGAGACAGGGCATCACACAGAACTACACGGCCAAGTGGGTATTTGAACCCTGGTCTCCCAGGCCTGGCACTCTAACCACTACACCACACTGGCACTCAATTATCTTGTGGCTCAGCTTGACGCTTCAGTTTCATCACAGCCTGTTGCTGAACTGTGCCCAGCTCCGAGAAAGGAGCAACATTTTAACAGTGCTATGATATTCATGAAGCTTTGGGCCAATGCCAATGAGGCATAAATTAGGCTGATTTAGATTCCGCCCTCTTCCTGCCATTGCCAGCTGCTGCCCCCTGCTGCCTCCCTGAATGAGGCTCCAGTTGACAATGGTGGCACGAAGGAGAAAAGAGCAATGGCCGGCAACAGTCGAGAGCCAAGGCTCCCTAGGGAGTCGGCAAGGGGGTGTTCGTGGCCCCAGAGCTGGCACAATCGAGGGGGTGACTGACACCAGCATATGGTGCTACTCAAAACACTGCCCATATCTGCCCCAAAGTGCAGCCAAGGACTACTTCTCTACATTTCCAGCAAAAGCTGCAGTAATGCGGGTCAAATTGCTGTGACCATCAAGGGGCCGTTTATTTGCTTCCTAGCTAAGGATGGGGGCAAGGTTTGGTTTTGTTCGCATTTTAATGAGAAACCACCTCATTCGCGCTTCTTGAACCGTATGCCAATCAAAAGACAGCTATCCTCTGAAAGGCACACTTTTCTGAATTTTTCAATATAAATTTCAGTGTGTATTTTTTTGGGAGGAATGCCTATATTGTGGACTAGGTGTGACTGAAATGCATAGATTAGTGAAAATAGCATAAAAGAATGCTTTATATTAGGGGAAACAGATTGCAAAATCTGTATGTTAGTCTAAACTACACAGAAAAATATGTTTTATTAGCAGAAACACATGCAAAACTTTCTGGAGGATTTTTTTAAAAAATCCACAAAATTCTGCAGAAATGTGGATAACTGTATTTAAGATTGGAAAAATGAGAAACTGAAAGAAACCAAAATTCACAGACCCATCTACCCTTCCTAGTAGATCATTCTCATTGTACCAATTTGCCCCAGGTAACCAGCACTGTTTCCATGTCAATTTGAAACAGCAAACCCTCTTCCTCTACTACTCTCGAACTTCCAGGCTGCAGCCCAGCTAAAGGCTATGGGAGTTTTCTTAGGGTCCTAGGCAAGAATACTTGACCCTAATTTTGGAAGCAAACTGCATTGATTTCTGCAGAAAAGCTTTTTTCAAGCACAAACAACCATCGATTATTGGATAGGGCTACCAATGCCAGAAGACGCATGTGGGCATGGGGGTGCCTTGGCAGGAACGGGAGGGGATGCTATTGAAACAGAAATATCTCGTGCAAATATATCATATGGTCGGATAATATTTTTTTGGATTAGCACTTTTGCAATCTAGTCAAGCCCCTCAGCCACAATTCTTAAAGAACGAAACTGGCTGCATTAAATTGAAATCACCTGTGAAAGATGCTTTCAAAGACTGATCTTCCAGTTCTCACATGCAAGCAAAATGGAGGGGCGGGGGAGATGATTGGTTAGCACAAGACAGTATAGCCTTCTTCAGGCATTCTGTGTTAGGGTTAAGTAAGGTAAAGGTAAAGGACCCCTGGACAGTTAAGTCCAGCCAAAGGCGACTATGGGGCTGCAGCGCTCATCTCTTTCAGGCTGAGGGAGCCGGTGTTTGTCCATAGACTGCTTTCCGGGTCATGTAGCTAGCATGAATAAACCATGGTGCAACAGGACACCATGATGGAAACCAGAGTGCATGGAAACGCCATTTACCTTCTCACCACAGCGGTACCTACCGTATTTTTCACTCTATAAGACGCACCAGACCACAAGACGCACCTAGTTTTTGGAGGAAGAAAACAAGAAAAAAAATATTCTGAATCTCAGAAGCCAGAACAGCAAGAGGGATCGCTGTGCAGTGAAAGCAGCAATCTCTCTTGCTGTTCTGGCTTCTGGGATAGCTGCACAGCCTGCATTCGCTCCATAAGACGTACACACATTTCCCCTTACTTTTTAGGAGGGAAAAAGTGAGTCTTATAGAGCAAAAAATACGGTACTTATCTACTTGCATTGGCGTGCTTTTGAACTGCTAGCTTGCTAGGAGCTGGGACAGAGCAACAGGAGCTCACCCTGTCGTGGGGATTCGAACTGCCGACCTCCCGATCAGCAAGCCCAAGAGGCTCAGTGGTTTAGACCACAGCACCACCCACATCCCTTTGGGTTAAGTAAACGCATGAGCTGGCATGCATATGCTGTCTCTGTCCCCTTTCCACTATTTTGGTCACTCTCCATGGAAAACCAGGGTTCCAAAATGTGCAGTGATTTCAGTTTAATGCAGACAGTTTAAACCTAACACAGAAATGTCCAAAGAGGTCTATTTCTGCAACCATTTGTCCATTCCCAAACCCTCTTACTGAATGAAACTAAGTGGGAGGAAAAAATTCTGATTGCAAGAAATAAAGTGTGCCTCCTGACGGTCAGTATTTTGCAGGAGGGATTCAAGCATATATTGGGAAATGTAGGTACCATAGAACTATAGTGTCAGGAGGGACCCCAAGGGCCATCAAGTCCAACCCCCTGCAATGCAGGGATCACTGCTAAAGAAACCCTGACAGGTGGCAGTGCAATCTCTGCTTAAATACCTCTGGTGAAGGGCAGTCGACCGCCCTTTGTAGTTTATGCAATTAAAATGGGTCAAAGCACTCTGCCACCCAAGCAGAACAAATCCACTTTCGGGAATCATAGAATAGAATGGTAGAGCTGGAAGGGACCTCAAGGGTCATCTAGTCCAACCCGCTGCAATGCAGGAAGAAATTGACTTTTCCCAGTTATGAAAGTAATGGGGAAATGCACTGAAAAGTGTGGCATGAATGAATCATTAGCAGGAAGAGGTGTAAATGCCATATAAGCAAATCAGGATGAATACAGGACAGGCTCACCTCGTTGACAAATAACCTCTCCCCGCAAACAAAACAGAACAAATATGCAATAAAGACTAGGTACTTTCTAACTTCTATATATTTTGTGGAAGCAAATCAAGACAGCTGCTCGATGAATAGGTGGTCTGGAGGAGCCCAGAGAGTGCAAGAGAAAGTGCAAGGAATAGCTGGTCTCATTTGATAAAGCCCTACCTGAACTTGGCAAAAGAAATCACCAACGAAAGGCAGAGTCTGTAAACACCTTGGCATTGCTTCTGCATCACTTTGCGTCCAATGGCGCAAGTGCCAATGCATAAGGTACCATAGGCGTTTGGCTTCCACTTCACCAATAACAGACCTTATATAATAATCCTGCTTCATAGCATCTTGGGATGGCTGTGATTCAAAACAAACCATCCTGCTTGATGGTCCATTAAGTGTAATTCATGGTGACATGACATGGAGAACCAGCCACTGAAGGGTATTTTATTAATTAATTAATTGGTCACTTTATTTTGCCCAGAGCAACCCAAAGGGATTTATAACCAGCCAAACAGAGATGCAGACAAACCCGCAGCCCATAAGATACTTTGAAATCAAGAGGAAAAACATCCCACCCACTTTGAGAAGGCCACAGATAGCTAAAGGCCAAAGGCTTGGTTATAGAGGAAAGTTTTTGCCTGGGGCCTAAATATATGCAATGAAAGCACCAGGAGGGCTTCCCTGGAGAGAGCATTCCACAAATGGGGAGCCACTGCAGAAAAGTCCTGTTCTCTTGTTACCACCCTAGATCTCTTGGGGCGAAGGCACATGAAGAAAAGTCCCAGACGACAATTGCAGGGTCCGGGCTGGTTCATATAGCGAGAGGCCGTCTTTGAGGTATTGCAGTCCTCAGCCATTTAAGGCTTTATAGGTCAAAACCTGCACTTTGAATTGAGGCTGGCAACTAATTGGCAGACAGTGCAGTTGGGCCAAGATAGCAGGTCAGAACTGTGCACAAGCTTCACCCTCGATCCGAACAACCACATTTTAATGTGTGGCACGTATAAAATTATTAACCCCACTCCATGCTGTAGTTTTGGAAAAAAACAACAAAAGCCTTTCATTTTGCAGGTAATTGTAGCCTTAGGCAAATGTAACTTACAATCACTGGTGAAGAAGATTCGCTTTGGTGAATTAAAAATCGTAAGAGTTATTTCACTAGAAAAAAGGGAAGATATAAAGAAGCTCAAATGATTAATAAGGGTGCGTTTTGCCTTTTTCTCTCTTTTTAAGAAAAAATTAATTCCATGACATGAAAGCCCAAATCCTTGTGTGTTATAGACTTCTGTGATCCCTGCTTTTGTTCCAGAAATTTTGATGGGGGGGTTGGAGAGAGAGAGAGAGAAGAGAGAGAGGAAGTAAAACTAGTTCATTTGTCTGTGTAAAAAGCAGGATGGGGGGGGGGGAGTGCAAGACAGAAAAAGTTGGCCATAACCGAAGGGCCTTGGCTCCAGCTGAGTGGCTGTTATTATGACAGCGAAGGTGCACCACACGATCAAATCATAGCACTAAACCTTGTTACAAGGCCTTTTACAGCTCCAATATCTGGGTTACACGGAAACCCGCCGCAGAGCCTCCCTCTACGATGAAGTAAATGTCATTCCGACTGGCATCTTCTCTTCTAGCGAGTAATTTCTCTCAGCTGATAAATCGATACCGGGGGGTGGGGTGGGGGGGAGAGACAAATGAGCCAAGCACAATGGCCACATTGAGGATCACAGTTTTATTCGTTTCAGAGCCCCCGTAGCAAAGTATTATTATTTTTTAAACACACACATCCAGGTATAAATTGATGCATTTGAGCTTAAGAGAGAGAGAGAGAGAGAGAGAGAGAGAGAGAGAGACTTAAAGAGAGGGGGACAGTCTGGAAGATGAAAAGAGAAGAGATTCTGCAAGTCTGCGCATCTTGTAGGCAAGGGGCGAGGCGGTCAATCCCTGATATTGATCTAAATTAATCTCCAAACCAAATGCAAAATAAAACTTGGACGGAGGTGGGAAATGTTCCAGGAAGCCGAAATTATATCAAATGCTTTTAAACAATGACACAATCATTCGTAGATGGTCAGGCACATGTAAATGCTATGGCAATTTATCTCCCATTTTCCCCCACTTGATATAGTCACTGCATGCCCAAATTAAGAACATAAGGTGTCCCATAAACAAGGCAGCCCTACCATTAGGCAGAGTGAGGCGGCCCCCCTCAGGCAGCTGATCTGGAGTGTCATGAATGAGCAGTTTTGCTTCCAGGGAAAGGCACTTGTGGGCTTTGCTGCCTCAGGTGACAAAATAACTTGACCAACCTTGGCTACTATGTATCTTGACTTTGGCAAGGGGTGTTACTGCTGCACCTCAGGCAGCAAAATGTCATGGACCACCCCTGCCTGTGACAACTTACCCAAAGAGAGCCCTGCTGGTTCAGGGTAATAACACCATTTCTGGCATGACTGTGCTGGCTGCCAATGAAGTTTATAAGCTCAGTACAAAGTACTAGTTTTGACCTATAAAGCCTCATGGGGCTCAGGACCCCAGTTCTTCAAAAACCACCTCTCCCCACATGAACCAACCCAGACCCTGCGATCAGCATCCTTGACCCACTGGATCCTATTTGATCTAGCCAGCTTCCTGATTGCAGTTTTGTTTATTAAAAAGAAGTGGGCCAAAGCCCATATGGTTGACTGCCAATATGAAGGTGGGAGGAAAGAAGGAGGGGGGAAAGTTAGTTGCGAAGTTTGAAGTACAGTGGTACCTCGGGCTACAGACGCTTCAGGTTACAGACTCTGCTAACCCAGAAATAGTACCTTGGGTTAAAAACTTTGCTTCAGGATGAGAACAGAAATCGTGCAGTGGTGGCACAGCAGCAGGAGGAGGCCCCATTAGCTAAAGTGGTGCTTCAGGTTAAGAACAGTTTCAGGTTAAGAACAGACCTCCAGAATGATTTAAGTTCTTAACCCGAGGTACCACTGTACTAAGTTAAAAGTACCAAGCTAAATTACAAATAATGTACAGTGGTACCTCGGGTTACATACGCTTCAGGTTACATACGCTTCAGGTTACAGGTTACGCTAAACCAGAAATAATGCTTCAGGTTAAGAACTTTGCTTCAGGTGGTGCGGAGGCAACAGGAGGCCCCATTAGCTAAAGTGGTGCTTCAGGTTAAGAACAGTTTCAGGTTAAGTACGGACCTCCAGAACGAATTAAGTACTTAACCCGAGGTACCACTGTATATGAAGCATTTCACTTCTTTTTTAACAAGCAGACAAGACCAATAGTGGGTCCAGTGGTCAAGAAGGTGGTTTCTTCACATGCTATATAGGGAAGGACAGATGGGGCTTGTCAACCTGGGAAAGTAACCCATCTAGGAGAAGGAAAACTCTGATCCTAAACCTCTGCTGCCTGTCTTTTGGAGGGAAAAAGGACTAAGGAGGAGAGGAAGGTGTAGACCAGGTTTCCTCAACCTCGGCCCTCCAGATGTTTTGAGACTACAGTTCCCATCATCCCTGACCACTGGTCCTGCTAGCTAGGGATCATGGGACTTGTAGGCCAAAAACATCTGGAGGGCCAAGGTTGAGGAAGCCTGAAGTAAACCCTACACAATCTGGACTGGAGTCCCTAAGACAGTTGAATGATGCCTTGTATACCTCCTTCTGGCAGCTCCTGCAGCCCTGCTGGTGCCAAATGTCTTGCTCTGCTTTCCTTTGGACCACATTGGATCAGTGAAGCTGATGGGGAGGTGGGTGGTCTTGTCACCTGGGCAGCCCAGGACTTCCATAGATACTGCCCAGGCTTGTGCCCCGGGGAGGTCACTTTGGTGCTGCTAACACAGCAGTTTGACTCATTCACATAGGAGACAGTGATGGCCACCAGCCTAGATGGTTTTCAGAGAGGACCAGATTAATTCATGGCAGAGGCGGCTATCAATGGCAACTAACTGAATGGCTAAGCTCTGACTCCACTGTCTGAGGTAGCAATGCTTCTGAATACCCGCTAGTGGCAGCCTTCAGAAAGGTTTGTTGCCTAGATCACCATCAACTCTGCTCCTGTGGCCCTAGGGGAGATGAGGGGGTGTCTGAAAGCAGGTCAGAAACCTGTGCACTGGTGTGGAGGACGTCCAGTCTGATGGCTCCTCCACATCACTGGCAACATGAAACCCCTGGGTATAGAGTGATATATAAATTCAATAAAGTTTAAAAATAATAACATGGGAATAAACTGGAGGGTCCAGCTCCCTTCACTCCACATCTGAGAGAGCCAGTGTTCAAGGTCTGGGCAGGACTAAACTCTAACCTGGGCCTGGGTCTCTTCCAGGGAGCCAGTGTGGTGTAGTGGTTAAGAGCGGTGGACTCATAATCTGATGAACTGGGTTCGATTCCCTGCTCCTCCACATGCAGCTGCTGGGTGACCTTGGGCCAGTCACACTTCTTTGAAGTCTCTCAGCCCCACTCACCTCACAGAGTGTTTGGTGTCAGGGAGGAAGGGAAAGGAGAATGTTAGCAGCTTTGAGACTTTGAGAATCCAAACTCTTTTTCTTCTTCTTCTTCCAACTTTTTAATTCTATGATCTCAGAGACCAACATGAGAAGTCGTAGGTGCGTACCTGAACAAACAGTATTCTTCCGTGTGAAATTAACATATTAATAAATGCATTCAAGGGGGGGGGGGGGAATACATACACATACAGGCCATTAGACCTCAAAACTGAAGTGGTAGGTTACCTTTTAGCCCAACTTTCATTTAATGCTTTGCTCGCAATATTGGAGACTAAAGGGAAGGAGAAATTTTTTTGGGGTGGGGGGAACCTTCTCTCTAATTTCTCTCTGCATCTGTCCTCCCCATCTCCTCTTTCATGAGCTGACCAAGGAGATGAAATCTGGGTACTTTAATTACCATTCCCAGCCAACCGCCTGGCCTTTGATATGGAAATACCACTTCAACTCTGGCTCTGCTGCTGCTGCTGCTGCCTGTCCTCGTCCTCCTTCCAGCCTTCCCAGATGAATTTTAAGCAGCCTTGGGGAAAACACACACACACACACACAACAACAACAACACCTGATAACAAGAACGAGTGAAAACATGTACAAAGGGTGACTTCCTGGCCAGTGTGATGGGGGCCGTCATCTCTGGGGAGGGAGGGACTGGGGACTTTGGGGGTGGCTGGCTTACATCTTCTGCATGCCCCGCACCCTGCTGTCAGCATTTCTTCTGGACCTCAATTCACATTAAAGGGGAGAAAAGGGAGGAAGAGGAGAAAGGAGGGGAAGAGAGAAGAGAGGCATTTGAAGAGCTGTCATGTACGGTTACCCTGTTATTGTCATCTGCCTGCTGCATGACTCGCGGCTCTGCTATAATTATTAATTGCACTTGTCAACTGTCATTAATTCCTCTTTAGCATCCCTGTCTTGGAGTAATTAGACAGAACAGCCTCACTGCACTCATTGTTTGGAGAGGCCCCTGAAAAGAGCCCGGTGGGCTTTGATGGGAGAGACAACCATGGCTAATAGAACAGAGATACCTTGAATGTAATCCTGTCTAAGGGAAATGGGGGGGGGGATGTGATTGCTAGGGAGTGGGTTTGGATTGGGACCATCCTTTGGGCAAGCGATTGAGGAGTCAACGTTTTCCTACTCAAAGCACCAGTCCAAGGAACCTATGAAGGAGATGAAGGTAACTCTGCAGTGAGGTCTACTTGCATCACCCTGGGCAGAGGATGAGGCAACGGAGGCCTCTGGTGAGAGGATGGGTGGTGCCACTCCATGCTGCGGGTGGGAGGAGCCTCATTTGAATGCACTCCTACATTGGCCTGGATAGCTCAGTTGGTTAGAGCGTGGTGCTGATAACGCCAAAGTTGCAGGTTCGATCCCCATAAGAGACTTGGGAGCAAATTGAAAAATTAGCACAGTGGGGAGTGCCCTGGGCTCCAACATTTCTTCCTGATGTGTTGGAATGTATTTTTATGGGTTATTTATTTATTTATTTATTTATTTATATACAAAAAGTAGGGTAATTAAAACACTGCACCTGCAATCCAACCCACTCTTCTATGTTTGAAAAAAAATCATAGAAGACACCACTTAGGGGGAAAGGAGAGGTGGCTTCTCAAAGATGCACAACGTTTGGTTACAGACTATGGCTGAGGCCCAGAGCTGCCCATTTAAATGCCTTTAAGGAAGATCTTTTCAAAATGTAGTGTAACAGCTTTATCCCATTGCAGAGTACAGCTTCAGCCCAAGCCATGAAAGCCTTTGAAAGTCCAGACCTGCTCATCATCATCAACACCATCATTTTCTACTTCCAACTCTCTGCAATGAAGGCTGCTTAAGTTTAAGTGAGGATTTATAGTTCTGCTATATTTTTAGTTTGGTAGGGATGATTTTTGCCCAAGGCAGGTTAAAGAAGAGGATTTTTTTCCCCAAAGGAAGAAAGCTTTCCTCAAAGGGATTAAAAAGCTAGTTAAATGACCATCACGAAGGTCATTATAGCAATAAGATATATTTTTTTCAAAAAAAAAATTTTTTTTAACTCTGGCAGTCTCTCACTCTCTTGGATTACTTTGATATTTTACTTTTCTGACTTAAGAGAATAAGAACATTCGTGATTTTTCCAAGTAAGCAGCTATAGCTTAACTTAGTGGTTATCCCCCAGCCAATCAGGATGTTAAAGGGCTCCCCTCCCATCGTATAGTAATATGGGCCAAAGTATATATATATATAAATATTTCTCAAAAACCCTTTTAGGTCATTATGCCAGGGAGTTATTAGGTTGGAAAAGAGCTTCTAGGCAAATGATGCAATTCACGAACCTTTTACACCAGAAATAATGGTTGGATTATTTCTGCCTCACAAGCAGTCTTGAGGTCTTGATTTCTTTTTTATTTTTCGAGTTCCTACACAAAAGGCAATGTTCCTTTGCTGTTGAGTAATAACACAGAGCAGTTTAAAAGGTGAAAGGAACCTCAACACTGAATAGGGAGATTGTAATTAAAGTTACAAACGTGGTAATGAGAGCAGGTTGTTTTGAATTGGGGAAAGAAGATCTTAATTTTCTCCTTAGGATTCTTTCTTCCCCTGACCACCCCTCCCTTCTTTGCTCACATTGTTATTTTCCGCTGCCAAGGATGCCCGATTCTTCTAAGTCCCCTTTATGCTTAATTATGTGTAGGTAAGGATGCAGGTTAGATTTGGTTTGGGTCATGCTTTAACACAGGAGTAGGCAACCTAAGGCCCAAGGGCCAGATGCAGCCCAATCGCCTTCTCAATCCGGCCCACGGATGGTCCAGGAATCAGCGTGTTTTTACATGAGTAGAATGTGTCCTTATATTTAAAATGCATCTCTGGGTTATTTGTGGGGCCTGCCTGATGTTTTTACATGAGTAGAATGTGTCCTTTTATTTAAAATGCATCTCTGGGTTGTTTGTGGGGCATAGGAATTCGTTCATTCCCCCCCCCCAAAAAAAAAATAGTCCGGCCCACCACATGGTCTGAAGGATGGTGGACCGGCCCACCGCTGAAAAAGGTTGCTGACCCCTGCTTTAACACAAACCTACCCAATTTGCACTTCCCACAACAATTTGCAAACCAAAACCCAACTACCCTTAAAAATCCATGATTCTTTCATCATTCTGGTCTCAAGAAATATCTGAAATAATTAAATCAGGTCTTTAGGCCTTCCCATAACTGTCATTGCTAAATATGTGGACTGATCACATGAAAAGCTTGACACTCTAAAGAATTTTTGTCATGGATGTTGGCTGCAACTAGGGCTTCAATAGCCCAGCAATGGAAAACCTTGAAAAAGATACATTTGTCTTCATAGTATAAGAACTTAGGGACTTTAGCTGTTGCAGAAAATAATAATTAATAAATAAATAAATAAATAAATAAAGTAAGTGCATGTTTCCAGAGAGATGGAGGTTCAGAATGTCATCTCTTGGGAGTTTATTTCTTATGTTTCGGACTTCGGTGCCCAGCATTCACCATCCAAGGCAGTTCAGGATATATGGAAGCCTTGGTGTGTTGCCATTTCTTCCTCTTATTTTTTTGCTTGCTTTCCTGTTACATTGTACGGTGCCCTGAAACTGCACCATTGGGGTGATTTTTTGTTTCAGTACTTCCTCTTTCATTGTAACATAATGACCATTACTATGTTACAATAAAAAGAAGAAGAATTAAAACAAAAATACACATTTGCCCAAATTTTTCAAGATCGTTCTCTAACCAAATATATATATGTATATATTTGGGGAAAGTTTGCATAGAAATATGAAATATGCTAGTGGATTCAGGTAGGTAGCTGTGTTGGTCTGATGCAGTCGAAATAAAAATAAAAAAAAATAAAAAAAACCTGTCTAGTAGCACCTTATAGACCAACTAAGTTTGTTCTGGTATAAGCTTTCATGTACATGCACACTTCTTCAGATATTAGTGGAAACTGCTTGCAAGAAGGTGTTGATTTGGCAGAATTGCAGACAAAGATGTGTTTATTAAAAGAAAATGCAAAAATGTGGAAAGCTGGAAAAAATGAGAAGCAGAGGGAAATTATAATTGACAGAATTGGCCAATTTCCTCAATCTAATGTCTGGCTAGTGGGGACTGTGCTGATGGGGGAAGTTGTGCAGCTTTGCTGACCTTGCCCCCCATATCTAGAGGGGAAACCATGGGTCCATGCCCTGCTGCATTGCCCCGTGGTTCTGCAGAACCCCTGTGAGTAGGACTTTGCTGTCTTTGAGACCCTCTTGAACAGAGAAGGTTGGTCCATTAGCCCATCTGGGCACTGCCTTACCAATCTCAGTCTGCAAATCTTAGCCATGGAAGGAAAGGGGCACAGAGAGAGAGAGAAAGCATTGATTTTGCATGCACACACGGGGAATGAAGCAATCACATACAGAGAAAGGGGCGATTACATACACATGCACACTCCCAGAGCTTGCCATCTGTCTGGTGCAGGTTAGCAATACAACTGGTGTCAGTGAAATTAACTCTTTATGCAAAGAAACCAAACAGTGCAGGCCTAGTGATCACAGCAACTCTTCCGCGTAGGTCTTGCCGCAATGAGGCAGTCACGAAAACTGAAGGTCCTTGCCTTCCCACTGCTCTGTAAGGCTCCTTCCCCAGCACCCTAAGGCTCTGCTTTCTTGTTACTCATTGCCCTGTCCTTCTCATTTCTCTGTGTGTTCTGGGAGACCAAGGATGAGGAAAGCTGGTCGCAGCAGGAGGGGGAGACTGCCTGGCTTCTTCAGCAACCTGCCTCATCTCTGTCTCCTGGCCCTCTTCCTCTCCTGACACTGAATCTGGACTACTCTCTGCCACAGCCTCTTCCTGCTCACTAAACCCTGTTGCCCCTTCAGCCTCCAACACCTCCTCCTCCTCCCAGTCTTCTCCCTTTGACCTCTCATCGTCACCCCACCACCAATCCCCTGGCTCTGAACCTTCTTCCCCTGGAGGTTCCCCAGATGGTGTCTCCTACCACTCCTTTGAATCCAGCCAGTGCTTTTTTCTGGGGGGGGGGGGTTGCAGGGGGACGCATACCCCTAAACATTTTGTGAATCTAAGTTTGGCCTCATTGAGGGGCAGTATTTCAATATGAGTAGGAAAATGAGAGTACCCCCAAACATTTTTTTAGAAGAAAAGCACTGCATCCAGTCAGTCCTTGACACTTACATGCATTCCCGGTGTGATCCTTCACTTTAGTCTCAGTGTTATCATTATATAATTCAGTAGGGAGAAGAGGTGGAGGGCAAAACTAGAATTAGTTGACTCTACCCTGTGTTACAGTTAGAACTGGATATGGAACAACTGATTGGTTCGAAATTGGGAAAGGAGTACGACAAGGCTGTATATTGTCTCCCTGCTTATTTAACCCATATGCAGAATTCATCGTGCGAAAGGCTGGACTGGATGAATCCCTAGCCGGAATTAAGATTGCCGGAAGAAATATCAAGAACCTCAGATATGCAGATGACACAACCTTGATGGCAGAAAGTGAGGAGGAATTAAAGAACCTTTTAATGAGGGTGAAAGAGGAGAGCGCAAAATATGGTTTGAAGCTCAACATCAAAAAAACGAAGATCATGGCCACTCGTCCTATCACCTCCTGGCAAATAGAAGGGGAAGAAATGGAGGCAGTGAGAGATTTTACTTTCTTGGTGACAGCAGTCATGAAATTAAAAGACGCCTGCTTCTGGGGAGAAAAGCAATGACAAACCTAGACAGCATCTTAAAAGCAGAGACATCACCTTGCAAACAAAGGTCTGTATAGTTAAAGCTATGGTTTTCCCAGTAGTGATGTATGGAAGTGAGAGCTGGACCATAAAGAAGGCTGATTGCCGAAGAATGGATGCTGTTGAATTATGGTGCTGGAGGAGACTCTTGAGAGTCCCATGGACTGCAAGAAGATCAAATGCTGAGGCTCCAATACCTTGGCCACCTCATGAGAAGAGAAGACTCCATGGGAAAGATCCTGATGTTGGGAAAGATGGAGGGCACAAGGAGAAGGGGACGACAGAGGACAAAATGGTTGGACAGTGTTCTCGAAGCTACCAGCATGAGTTTTGACCAAACCGCGGGAGGCATTGGAAGACAGAAGTGCCTGGCGTGTTCTGGTCCATGGGGTCACGAAGAGTTGGACACGACTAAACGACTAAACAACAACAGCCCTGTGATTGGCTCTGGTGCCACCTGCTGGTGGACTCCCTTTCCTCCACCCTACTAGTTCCAATGAACACCAGCCATCTTAGCTCTTAAAACACCTTGGCCTTTTCCTCCATCTTCTTCCCATGCCAGATGCAATATGTCTTTTTGACTTGCCACGTCCATTTCTCTTAGCCTCATTGACTTCCACCTAATCACAACTGAGCTTCTTGGAAGCCTTTTTAGCAGGGTCAATCGAGAAATTATGGGCAATTCGCATTTAAATAGATATTCCAAAAAAATGCTGAACGGGGGGGCCGGGTGTCTGTTTTTGTCCCAGAGATCAAATAAAATATTACATTTGGGGGTGGGGGAGCTGTGGTACAAAGAAGAAAACAAAGGAAACGGTAACAATGTGGCCAAGCAGCTCGAATCTTCTAATTTATGTAGAATGGATTATTACTTCGACAACTTGACCCCGGGCAAAAGTTCCTCAGCTGAGAAGATTTACAATCTAATTATGCAGCAAGTTCTGCTGTGGCAGTTTGGGTCTTCTATTACATTACATTACATTAGCTAAAATAGCTGCTTCCTCACTCTCTTGGTGTTCCATGCACTCCAATCGTCTGCATCTTTCTACTCTTTGGCTGCTTTTAGTTAAAATATACATATTTATGCTGATGCCTTCTTGCTCTCAACAGCAGCCGCGGGATTAAGCAGTTGATGCTTTACATGTTCTGCAATTTGGGAACTCCCTCTCAGCTGAGTGACTTTAAAAGACCATCAAAGTATTTTTCATAATTTTTCCAATGACCATTTTCTCTCCCCCTACCCCAACTTGTCCACAAATAACTCCATGAAAAAGCCTGGAGCTAAGATCTGTTTTGTTTTCCCGTGATTCTTCCCTGCAAGCACATCTAGTTCACTATAGGGCATAGCAACACTGGGATTCTTTTTGCTCCTAAATATATTGCACAGTATGGGGCTTCCAGCATACAAAGACACCTGAATATTGTTTTAGACCACGCAGCCATCAAACCTGGCATTGTTATTCTAGCTGGTGGTGGCTAGGGGTGAACGAGGGTCATCTAAGTCCAACCTCCTGCAATGCAGGAATGTCAATTTTGCACATATTCACTCATCAATCTGTTTCATCCCATATCCACATTAACCCAATGTGCAGCAGAATTCATATTTAATAATAATAATAATAATAATAATAATAATAATAATAATAGGCCGGGCTCAGGGCGGCTAACAAGCAATTATAAAAACAAGTTGAATGAATACAATTTAAAAACAAGATTAAAATACAACATGAAAACATTAAAACACAGCTTCATCACAGGAGGAGAAAGGAAAAAAGAAAGGGGGGGGGATCAAATTGACTCCAAGCCAAAGGCCAGGCAGAACAACTCTGTCTTACAGGCCCCGTGGAAAGAAATCAGATCCCGCAGGGCCCTGGTCTCATGAGGCAGAGCTTTCCACCAGGCTGGAGCCAGAGTGGAAAAAGCCCTGGCTCTGGTTGAGGCTAATCTAACTTCCTTAGGGCTCGGGACCTCTAAGGTGTTGTTATTTATGGACCTTAAGGTCCTCCGTGGGGCATAGCGGGAGAGGTGGTCCCATAGGTACGAGGGTACTAGGCTATGAAGGGCTTTAAAGGTCAAACCAGCACCTTAAATCTGACCCTGTACTCTACCGGGAGCCAGTGCAGCTGGAAAAGCACTGGGTGAATAGGCTCCCATGGCAGGGACCCGTGAGGAGCCTCGCTGCAGCATTCTGCACCCACTGGAGTTTCTGGGACAGCTTCAAGGGTAGCCCCATGTGCAGCGAGTTACAATAATCAAGCCTGGGGGTGACTGTTGCATGGATCACTGTGGCCAGGTCGGGGTGGGAAAGGTAAGGGACCAACTGCATTCAAATGTATTTTATCAAAACATACAGATTTGTGCACGTATTTTAGCTTATCATGTGCATTTTAAGACACTTCAGTAGGCTTTTTGAGCTAAGCACTATATCACAAAATTTAGAGTAGTGTGAAATCTAAAGGATAATTATGTTTGATCCATATATTCATCCTAGGAGGTGCTCCTCTAGTAAGTTCGCTCTGGAATACACGGAAACTGAATTCCTCAAACATCCATCACTCAGAATAGCCACTCAGTGGTAAGCTAGCTCTGTATACATATTTGATTGCATGCAGAAAATTCATTTCTACTCCACAGGTCTCATGTGGAATGCTTACTCCTTACTCCAAGGGTATCCAGTCATCTGGGAGTACATTTGGAAATCTAAGAGACTGCAGCAGGCCCCACAAAATGCCCAGATAGAATTACTAATAGCAATGTGCAGCACTGCCAGCACCCCATAGCAGGCAGAACACCTACATGCCTACAAAAATAATAAACCGCAATGGAAGCAAGCTCCCCAGAAACAAGGAATCAACCCCAAATCAGACAGTAGTGTCCCCACACTTGATAGCATCATGTCCTGCCTCCACTTTATCCTTGAATTCTGACAATCCCAGATAAATGTTCAAAATGTCCAAAACCTCGCAGATGCACCTGTGAATGCTGACTAACTCCTAAATGTGTTTATCAGCATTTATTTCTGTATTTCCCTATTTTTCAGACATATACCAAGGAGTCAATTTTAGGCGAATTTTAACATTCACCAATACTAGTCTGAATCTTCAGACAATTACAAAAAAAAAAATCATCTTTGTTGGCTTTCACATTTGTTGCTCAACAAATTTCAGAAAACTTCCTTCTTCCCTCTCCCTTTCTTACGGTAAATGTCGTCAATTTAGCAAATGTTGACATTTACCATCATTTATGGTGCCTACCCTTCCCAACATGGGAATTGTGCCAGCAGGGAGTGTGATCATCAGAGAGCCCAATGTAGTTCTGATGCTCCGTTTCCTATAATGCCTTGGCTTTCTTCTTGCGCTAGGAAGCATCCTCCTCCAAGCATTTAAGAGATCAAGGGGAGAAATTATGATGCTATTAGGTGCTTTTAATAAGGATCCAATCTATGACATGCCTAGGATTGCATTGTAAATCTTGTCCTCATCCACAGCTAACAGATATGTTCCATGTCACCGATGTACTGTAAATGTTAAAGACAAACCTCACAATATGAAGCATTTCTAACATTTACCGCTGGCCACCTAAAATAAATCTTAAGAATAAGTGGTAAAAGTCAACATTCACCAGTTCATTTGTAAACAGATATTGGCTATAATCCCCACTCACCCATAGAAAGCAAGGAGCTGGAAGTTCCAAGTTCTAAGGAACAACATTTGGTTTTTAGGCAGTCAAAATACCGAAAAGAAAGAAGTGGTTCTTTCCCAACGGCTGGCAACCTCTGTCGCACCAAAGGCCTTAAAGTCAAACTCAAAGTGAGCCATTACTCTGTGACCCTTAATTATTCAGAAATAGTTTAGCAACTGGCAGAAATACTTTATCCTCCCTATAAAGTATGCATTTTGCTGTCTAGATACGTGACCCCCGCTGATGGGTGAAAAGTGATTTCTTGTTTGATAAACTCACTTAGAAGTGAAGGCTGATTAATTGCAGTTAGGAGTCAAAGGTGAATCAGAGAGCTGCTGGAAATAAAAAGAAACCTTTTATATAAGATGATATATTCAAATATATACTGATGTAAAATACCACTCTGTGATTGTCAATAAAATGGGGGCACAGTGTCCTTCAGACCACAAGCTGAACACTTTGGATTATATAATTTTAAAAAATGGGAGTTTTCCTTCATGAGCTATGCATAAAGCTTGGTCTGTGATGCAGCAGAATGAAGTGGTAGAGTCCTGAGGTGGAGCGGACAGTACCACTTCAGATTGCATGTGGAGGTAGACCATTTACAAAAGGTTCTCCCAACTAAAGCAAACCAACCCCATACTGGAAGAAAAATACCTTACAAAGAAAATGGTTCTAAGTCAGGCCTAAGTCTGTTCTGAATCATAGAATCATAGAATCATAGAGTGGGAAGAGACCACAAGGGCCATCGAGACCAACCCCCTGCCAAGCAGGAAACACCATCAGAGCACTCCTGACATATGGTTGTCAAGCCTCTGCTTAAAGACCTCCAAAGAAGGAGACTCCACCACACTCCTTGGCAGCAAATTCCACTGTCGAACAGCTCTTACTGTCAGGAAGTTCTTCCTAATGTTTAGGTGGAATCTTCTTTCTTGTAGTTTGGATCCATTGCTCCGTGTCCGCTTCTCTGGAGCAGCAGAAAACAACCTTTCACCCTCCTCTATGTGACATCCTTTTATATATTTGAACATGGCTATCATATCACCCCTTAACCTCCTCTTCTCCAGGCTAAACATGCCCATCTCCCTTAGCCGTTCCTCATAAGGCATTGTTTCCAGGCCTTTGACCATTTTGGTTGCCCTCCTCTGGACACGTTCCAGTTTGTCAGTGTCCTTCTTGAACTGTGGTGCCCAGAACTGGACACAGTACTCCAGGTGAGGTCTGACCAGAGCAGAATACAGTGGCACTATTACTTCCCTTATGGGACGCGGGTGGCGCTGTGGGTAAAAGCCTCAGCGCCTAGGGCTTGCCGATCGAAAGGTCGGCGGTTCGAATCCCCGCGGCGGGGTGCGCTCCCGCTGTTCGGTCCCAGCGCCTGCCAACCTAGCAGTTCGAAAGCTCATCAAAGTGCAAGTAGATAAATAGGGACCGCTTACTAGCGGGAAGGTAAACGGCGTTTCCGTGTGCAGCTCTGGCTTGCCAGAGCAGCGATGTCACGCTGGCCACGTGACCCGGAAGTGTCTTCGGACAGCGCTGGCCCCCGGCCTCTTTGAGTGAGATGGGCGCACAACCCTAGAGTCTGTCAAGACTGGCCTGTACGGGCAGGGGTACCTTTACCTTTTTATTACTTCCCTTGATCTAGATGCTATACTCCTATTGATGCAGCCCAGAATTGCATTGGCTTTTTTAGCTGCCGCGTCACACTGTTGGCTCATGTCAAGTTTGTGGTCAACCAAGACTCCTAGATCCTTTTCACATGTACTGCTCTCAAGCCAGGTGTCACCCATCTTATATTTGTGCCTCTCATTTTTTTTTGTTCAGTGTGAGATTTCTACTTGCAGGGAGACTGGTCAGCATTCAGAAATGATTTTACCCACCTCCCATCTGAAGTGGAACAATCCATTGCACCACCTCATCTTGTTCCATGCACATGCCAAGTCTAAGGTCTTACCCTCACTGGGTGGTAAACCTATCTTGACTGTACCACCTTGGACTCATGAGGGCTCATGATCAAAAGTTCCTTTATTTTATTTTACTTTTTAAAAAACAACCTTACCTACAGAAAACTAGCCTGTCAGGGTGAAGGCTAAACTAGAAACCTACTCAAAGAGATGCTAGATATCTACATGAAGGGAATTCTTGTGTGGAATAGCATTTTGTCAGATGAGGCCTCCACTTGCTGCCTGAGGTGGTACAGATCAGGTACAGGATTATCTGAGAAGGATTAGGCCTCAGGTAGACTGCCTGTGTATACAAAGAGACAGAGAATAGTTGGTTGTGGTCATGAAAGGCCAAAAGCACCTCAGACCCAAAATACCTGAGAAGAATGCTTCTCACTTTTGAATTATGGTGCTGGAGGAGACTCCTGAGAGTCCCATGGACTGCAAGAAGATCAAACCTATCCATTCTGAAGGAAATCAGCCCTGAGTGCTCACTGGAAGGACAGATCCTGAAGCTGAGGCTCCAATACCTTGGCCACCTTATGAGTAGAGAAGACTCCCTGGGAAAGACCCTGATGTTGGGAAAGATTGAGGGCACAAGGAGAAGGGGATGACAGAGGGCGAGATGGTTGGACAGTGTTCTTGAAGCTACCAGCATGAGTTTGACCAAACTGCGGGAGGCAGCGGAAGACAGGAGTGCCTGGCATGCTCTGGTCCATGGGGTCACGAAGAGTTGGACAGACTAAACGACAAAACAACAACAACAAATGCTTCTCACATCAGCTAAGAGACGTTTCCTATCTAGGTACCAAACTAGCAACACACGAAGCTTGCATGGAAAGGTATTCTTCACTGCTGCCCCCAGCTGTGGAGGAATATTCTTCCTATGGAAGACAATGAGTAGGCCAAATGCAAATTATCAGTCTATAAAGCCCTCAGTCAGCTTTCTTTACTTGAAGGATCACCTTACTGCAAAACAGGAACTATTACAAAAGTGCCACATATTGTCTGTTCTGCACTTGCAAGCAACCAATACTTTAGTATGGCAACAGCTACTCTCTGAAATTCCCCGCCTATTCACACAACACAGTTTTCTTCATTGCACTGTATCTTTATAGCAAAGTAGAGTGAGGAACACTGAGACACTGATGTGACTTCAAGGCTGGATTACTGCAATGCACTCTGTGTGGGGCTTCCCTTGTGGTTGTTTTGGAAACAGCAGTTAGTGTTGAATGCTTTAGCATGATTGAAGAGGTGGTTAAGGGGTGATATGATAGCCATGTTCAAATATATAAAAGGATGTCACATAGAGGAGGGAGAAAGGTGGTTTTCTGCTGCTCCAGAGAAGCAGACACGGAGCAATGGATCCAAACTACAAGAAAGAAGATTCCACCTAAACATTAGGAAGAACTTCCTGACAGTAAGAGCTGTTCGACAGTGGAATTTGCTGCCAAGGGGTGTGGTGGAGTCTCCTTCTTTGGAGGTCTTTAAGCAGAGGCTTGACAACCATATGTCAGGAGTGCTCTGATGGTGTTTCCTGCTTGGCAGGGGGTTGGACTTGATGGCCCTTGTGGTCTATTCCAACTCTATGATTCTATGATTCTATGTCAGGAGTGAGATCCCAGCACTGTATCACACCTCTGCTCAAAGATCTGCCCTGGTTGCTGAGCCAACTTCAAATCTTACTAGTAGTACATAAAGCCCTTAACAGTATGGAACCAGTAAACATCTCTCAAGTCTTGTCCCTTATGTATCTGGTTTACCACCTAGATCTGCAAAACTTGCACTCTTGCACAATACAATGTTCACTCCACATCTGTTAGGAGTTTAGCATTCAGTGTACCAACAGCAAACATATCCATTTTGTTGTTTCAGACTCCTGGTAAAAACAATTCCTTTTTGGGAAGCCTACCTGAGCATGTGGGTTAGAAGCGGGTGGTGCTGTGGTCTAAACCACAGAGCCTAGGGCTTGCCAATTGGAAGGTCAGTGGTTCGAATCCTTTGACAGGGTGAGATCCCGTTGTTCAGTCCCAGCTCCTGCCCACCTAGCAGTTCGAAAGCGCGTCAAAGTGCAAGTAGATAAATAGGTACCACTCCAGTGGGAAGGTAAATGGCGTTTTTGTGCACTGCTCTGGTTCGCCAGAAGACGTTTAGTCATGCTGGCCACATGACCCAGAAAAACTATCTGCGGACAAACGTCGGCTTCCTCGGCCAGGAAAGCAAGTTGAGCACCGCAACCCCAGAGTTGTCCGCGACTGGACCTAACAGTCAGGCGTACCTTTACCTTTACCTGAGCATGTAAACAAGTTTGGCATACTTGTTTTAATTTTTTCCCTGAACTTATTTGCATATTGCTAATTGCTATAAACTGTTTCACACACACTGCTTAGAGGTTCTTTGCTTATGTGGTTGATGAGTTCCTCAAAGAAACAAAAACCAAACTCAGGACTGGGTTTCAAGAGTCCATCTCAGGTACAAAACCCACTGAGAGGCCTTGGCAAAACCTCTCAGGTAGGATTGCCATACATCTGGAGTTTCCTGGACCCAGGCTGGTTTTCGGGCCTTGTAAACAGTATCCGGGCAGAAATCACTGAAATGTCTGGGAAAATCCAGACGTATGGCAGCCCATTTCGGAAGCGTAGATTTTGGCAAATTTCATCAAAAATAGCTCAAAAACTCTCTTTTTTTTCCTTTTGAGATTTTTGAAATATGGCAACCCTATCTCAGTGAACATACGTTGCAAGGGTGTTGCAGATATGTTACACCGCTGGGAGCTCCCTGATGGAAGGAGGACAGGTTCCAAAGGAAAGTTATCACCACGCTTCTCGTTCCATAATCTTTTACACCTTCTGCCCTTCAAATGTCATGGGTGACAGAAAACAAGAGGTTTGTTCCATACCATCAACCCAATAAAACAGAGGATCATGCCTCAAAGCAGAATGTATCATTATATCAGAGTGGAAAACACAAATCATGGTCATATAGGAAATATTCAAGCAGAATCACCTTATCCAGTTTCTGCTTTTGCATTTTCATATCGGACACCTCTGCGATGCGCGCCCTTCACAATATGTGCAGTGGGTTTGTTTGCGTTGTCCTACCCAATAGCACCGAGCTGTAGGTTTTCCTATTCTTCAGAGTCTTCAAAGCATGGTAATGGCAACGGAGTCATTAGCAGGAAAAGGGCTAAAAAATAAAAAACAACATATCTGTGAGCATTTTGTATACATTTTGCCATCCCAAATCTTAGCCAAATAATCATATCAGTTCAGTCAGTTGCAGCGCCATTCCAACTATGTCTACTCAGAAGTAAGTCCTGCTAAACGACTCCCAGTTAAGCAGGATAAAGATTGAGGGTTTAATTGATACAACCTGCATAAACACTGGATCTGAAGGAAAGAGCCTTTGCTTCGGAGATGATGTATTTGTGCGTCAGAGCAATCATCAACTTACAGAGGTGTTTTGAGTCTCTAATGATTGGGTTCATCTGTATATAGCAGGATTAGGGTGGATGTTTCAGTCTACCATCATTCCAAGTCTTCCTCTGGGAAGGAAACTTAGCAGCAGCCACAATTCCACCCCTGCTACTGTGCCACTAAAATGGCAGTCCCCCCCCCCCCCCGTTTGTCACCTGAGAATGGGGTGTGAGTGTCAGGATCCTCCACACAACTGGGGATCCTGGTCAATCTGGATCCCTGCTGATGTGCTGGAACTCTGGACTCATGGGGCCAGTGTTAGAAACTCAGACATATAAGCTAGGCACCAAATGTCTCCTTAAACCAAGGTAGCGGTCACCAAAACGGAACGTCTAGTTGCCATTTTGGGGCAAGTTGGCTCTAAAGCAGTGCTTCTCAACCTGTGGGTCCCCAGATTTGTTGGACTACAACACCCATCCTTCCCGACCACTGGTCATGCTGGCTAGGGATGATGGGAGTTGTAGTCCAACAACATCTGGGGACCCACAGGTTGAGAAAGTCTTATCCCCCCCCCAAAAAAAAATGATAGACTGGCTGTGATTGATTCTCAGTTAAACATCTGGTTAGTTCAGAAGACAACCTTGCGCTAGTTAAGAGCTTTGAGAACTGAAACAGGAAAAGTCACTTGATCGAGGCACAGTCAACATATATACAGTGGTACCTCAGGTTAAGTACTTAATTCGTTCCGGAGGTCCGTACTTAACCTGAAACTGTTCTTAACCTGAAGCACCACTTTAGCTAATGGGGCCTCCTGCTGCCGCTGCACCACCGGAGCACAATTTCTGTTCTCATCCTGAAGCAAAGTTCTTAACCTGAAGCACTATTTCTGGGTTAGCGGAGTCTGTAACCTGAAGCGTATGTAACCTGAGGTTCCATTGTACTGGCTTATTTCGACCTCTTTTTCTTAAGGGAGACATAGACGCATTCATAACATAAGAACATTCTTCACAACTGTGAGCACGGCAGTGGAGTGGGGTAAGTGAAGACAAGCGTCAACAATTAACTATAATGTTCACTGCTCCTGCTCAGGCTGCCCAGAAAAAGCATTTGGGTTCCTGAAATTCATTCCAACTGTGCAGATAAAATATTAAGGGTAGAATTCTACAGGATGTGGCATTAATGTGTTAAAACAGTTAAGATCCAATGGTCCCCAGGCATGCACCTCCAGATGGTGGAGACGCCAGGCAGCATCCTTCCACCCGGGCATCTTCACTTGCTTGCAAGTGGCTGGTAGCCAGGCGCTAAATGCGCCCGGTGCCTGGCTAATTTCAAACACTGCATGGGGCTTAAAGACCCCTTGCTCACCAACAAAATATGGTATGCCTCTCGTCCATTTGCCAAGGAAAGGCACAGGTCTCCTGGGACCAGATTTTGTGTGTTGTTTTCCCCATTAATCTACAATGTGTGTCTAAGTTAAATAAAAGTTTGCAGTCGTCTAAATGGCAGCCATCCTCTGAATTGCCAAAAATGTGTAGCAGCAAGTTTTGCTGCTGTTGAGTGCAGAGGAGGGAGAGGGGAGATTGCAATCTATTTCCCAACCTGAGTCATTTATCCCCTATTAGATAAAAGTATAATAGACTATACCAAAAGGGTCACTGGCCTTCCATTTAATGATATTGCCAGCACCAATCTACATTTTTTCTTTCTCCCGGCTGCATCCCACAACACAGAATAAATGGCTGATCTCTTCACAATAACAGCTGATTTCTATTTATTAAGCTAAAAAGGTCACCATTTTCTACGGCTAGGCCGCCCCGCACTATTGATAATTTTATGCATAAACAAATGGCAAATTTGTGCCACATAAATATGCATTAGCAATTACTTTTTCTCCGGGCAACGCTCACCGCATGCAAATGTGTCCCTCTGGTAGGGCTGGGTGGCTTTTGTTTTAGCTCTTGAATGGCCAAACAAAAGAGCACAATAATAATAATAATACACCGATTTTTTTTTAAAAAAAATAAAAAGTAAAAAATAAATGCCAATCAATAGGAAATGCTAATGCAAAGGTAAATGGCAAGAAACTTGCTTGAAAGAAAGAGAAGAAAGAAAAAGAGAAAAGGCAACCAACAAACGTAATGAAAGGGTGTGTGGGGGGGGAATATTGCATATGGGTGGCTCTCAATTTTACACCTATTTCAACAATTAAAAAAAAGAAAGAAAGAAAGAAAAAGAAAATCCTGAAATGGCTAAATTGCTCTTGAAATGGTAACAGACAGACTGGCATTAAACCAGACACCAGATGGAGGAAGGAGAAAAATACATACAAGTTGAATAAACACCAAAGAGGACACAAGCGCACATAGGGAGGGTGAGGGAGAAAAAGGAAAAGGAAAAGGTTGGGGATGTATATGCAGAGTTTTGAAGGTAATTTATGCAGTTCTGGAGTTGTCACAGATCCATTCCTGTTTCTGGGTGTTTTGTTTTTTTTAAAAAGTGGAAAATATAGCCAAGCATCAAGAAGTTGCTACCCGAAAAGCAATCGACTTTATTGCAATTGATTGAGATGATTATCTGCATGCACTTGTTTAAAAGTTGTTTGCTTTTAAAAATCGATCAGCGTCACACAAAAAGAAAGTAAAAATGCAGTGGGGCAGATTGGAAACAGTAAATCCATAATAACAGGGTCCAATGTGATGGCTCTGGGAAAAGCCAGGGCAAATGATATATTCACAAGACGTCTGAAGCAACATCCTATTGGGGCCTTAGCTCTTGACACCTTGCCATTGAGGCATCTGATCAAAGATCTGTATTTTAAAATAAGCTTAAAAATATATTTGTAGATGCTTGCTCCAAATGCTTGCTCCAAATGCTTGCTCCAGGCCAGGCAGAAACCACCTGGCTGAGAGTCTTTTTGTTTATTCTCCTGACTCCTGAACAAGGGCCCCTCATTGATTTGTTGCAGTACCTCAAAGTTGTAAAAAGGAGCAAAAGCTGGGAACAAAAGGTCATACGAATTACAGAATACAATCCAAGCTGCAAAAACACTAATTAGAGTTGGTAAATAGTGCCTCCCATCAAAACATGGTTTAAGATATCCTGAGAAGGTTAAAAGGCAAAGAGCTAAAAGCAACAACAGCTTTTTTTTTGGGTCACTTTGGAAACAGTTCTTGTTCTTTTGGTCATTTTAGAAACTTGATTTTTAATAAGTTCTTCCCTTCTAAAAATCAATCTATATATATATGTACTGACTTTAATGTGACTTTAATGTAAAAGAATGTAGAAAGTAAGAGATGTTAGATTCTTATGTTAGATTCTTATTTCATTGATGGTGTGTGAGAAGGTGAACCCAAGACCTCTGTTTATATGACAAAATTTGAAACCATGAGCCATCTGTTTTAGCCATTTTCCCCTGTTGCTAGAAGGGCAGAAGAGCAAAGGGCAGAAGAGCAAAGAGCAAAGGGTGATCTGATATTTAAGACGCCTTGTCAAGGCAAATGTAAGAGATTGATAGAAGGAAATATAGCTCTTTGTCTCCCATAAAAGGTAATAGGAAATGGGTGTATCTTTTATGATTGGTTCTAGCAAACAGCCAATAGGAATTTCAACCAGGCTGATTGGACAGAGGCAGCCAAAAGGAGGAGTAAGGAGGCTGGGCTGAGGGAATATAAGTGCTGGTCACCAGGGCTGGGGTGTGCAGAGCTTTTGGTAAATATACCACTGTGCCAATCATTTATTTGTCTGACAAATAAATTATTATTTTAATTTCTCTATTGCTGCGTTGAATATTTCATTCCAGCTAAGCGTTAACCACAAGCAGGGTGCTACATTTTATGGTGCCTCTGTGACTCGGATAAGTGGTCTGCTGGAACGCAGCCCCTTCGCCTTAGTGGGCAGGGTACCAGAGGGAGGACACTAACTGTTTACCCAGCGCGCACTGGAACCTTTTTTTTTCCAGGGGAACGCAGCAGTCTCGTCTGTCTACTACCCTGCTCACTGAACGGCGACGGAACCGGGGGGAACCAGAGAAATTAACAGGGAACCAGCTAAGGGTAAGTGCACAAAAGGGATTGTGGCCCTCCAATTAATTGGGAGGAAGAGAAGTCTTGATCAAACTTCTGCGTCTCAGTAAAGGGGAACTGAGTACTCTAGGTGGTTGGGTACATCAGATGCTGGTCTGGTGGAGGGAAAGGGAAATATTGGGAGGTAGAGTGTGGTGAAGTATCCAGTGCATTGTATGTGTGAGAAAGTACTATTTGTAGCTGACCTGAGTGTGGAGTGGGTAGTACTTCGTTTCCCAGTAAGGCGACTTCACTGGGCAAGGAACCCCACGAAGCGAGTGTGTGAGTGACTGAGTGGATACTTCACAGGGCCATACAATGGGAGTTGGAGGTTCAAAGGGGGGAAATACACCTCTTGAATGTATGTTAAATAACTTTAAGAAAGCCTTCTCAGGAGCATATGGAGTCAAAATGACCCCAGAGCGCTTGAGAACGTTATGTGAATTAGACTGGCCGAAACAAAATACTGGATGGCCGTCTCAAGGAACTTTTGATATAAATTTAGCGAGCAAACTTTGGTCTAACATCACCAAAGAAACTGGAGGGTGCCCAGAACAATTTTCATATATAGACTCTTGGCTGAGCACATTAAATAATAATCCTCCATGGATAAGGGAATGCAAAGTCCAACAATGCAAATTATTGGCTGTAAAAGCCGAAGCTAGGAAAGGAATCTTGCCAAATAAACTCAAACCCATTTTTGAGGGACCAGAGGAAGAGGTGCTTTCACCTCCACCCTATGCTCCACGTCGGGGGGAGCCTAATCCAAACACTCCACCAGTTGTAACCCCAAGGCAAGAAAGTGGAATGAGTAATGGAGCTGAAGTCACAGACCTTGATTCCTTGATAGATTATGATAAATATCTTCAGGAGGCATTGGAGTCCTATAATAAAGCCCAAGCAGAAGTGGTTGTTCCACTTGTGAGTCCCAGTAGAACTCCATCTACAGTCTCCTTTAGTGGAACAACTGATTGCCCACCCCAAACCCCTGTACATCCAAGTCCTAGAGAATTATTACAGAAGTTACAGGGAGACCTTGAACGGTCAGCAAGCAATACAGCCAGGCGTATAAAGCTGCTAAAAGAACGCCTTGGGACAGATACCATCCCCTATGATTTGAGGCCCCTAGAGCAAAGTGAAGAGAAAGGTCACGTAGTAGCCCCTCTTAGAAGAGTATTTGATGCACTTGAGGAGCCTGTGCTGGTTAACGGGCAACCCGGACCACGGCCACCTCGAACTTCGACCCTCCAATACATTCCATTCACGACTACGGATCTGATGAATTGGAAAACACACACCCCGACTTTTGCAGAAAAACCTCAGGCTATGATGGACTTGGTGACTTCAATAGTAAATACTCATAGTCCTACTTGGACAGATTGCCGCCAACTCCTCAATACTCTTTTCACCACTGAGGAAAGGAGAGACATAATTGAAAAAGCACAGATATATTTGCGTGAGCAGGCCAGAGTGGGAAATATTTTTAATATTGACCGTCATCTCCAGGACAACTTCCCCTTGGAAGATCCTAATTGGGATCCAAACAATGCAATTCACCTGGCCAGGCTTACTACCTACCGCCAGACGCTTGTGCAAGGTATCCGCAGGGCATGCCAGAAGCCCACTAATATGTCTAAAGTTTCAGAAGTAGAACAGAAACCAAATGAGAGTCCAGGAGACTTTTTAGAGAGGCTGCAGGAAGCCTATCGTATATGGACTCCTTTTGACCCTGAAGCCCCTGAAAACAGCAGAATGATTACTGCTACATTTGTGGCCCAGTGCGCTTCTGACATTCGTAAGAAAATTCAGAAATCAGAAGGATGGGAAGGGATGCTGATGAGCCAAATCATGGCCATTGCACGCCGAGTTTATCGGAATAGGGATGAGGCTGAGAAACAAGAGAAGAAGAAGTGGCAGAAGGAAAAGATGGTAATGCTGGCCACAGCAGTGAAACAAGAGTACCGCCCCTTAAATGGAGGGAGAGGGCGGGGAAGGAATCCACCACTGGGAAGGAATCAATGTGCGAATTGCAAGAAGGAGGGTCATTGGAAGCGAGAGTGTCCTGAACCCCTGAGGTTGGAAGAAGTACGCCCAGGCCCAGGCCCAGGCTCCGGCCCAAGAAACCAGGGACGAGGACGGGGAATGATCCGAGATGGAAGATATCAGAGACCGGGACAAGGACGGAGTAGAGACAATTTTATTGGACTGGCAGAGGAGGATTTTACCCAAGACTAGGAACGACCGGACTCCATAAAGTTAGGCTTCCAGGAGCCCACGGTCACGATTCAATTAGGGAGCCATTTAATAGACTTTATGATAGATACTGGGGCTGAATACTCAGTACTCCCAGAACTATTGCAGAAAAAGGCATCCAAAAGTGTAGTCATTAAAAGTGCCACTGGTCAGTCAGCTAAGAGGTCTTTCCTCCAACCTTTGGAATGCCAGATTGGGGGACATCGTTTAACCCATCAGTTTTTGTATATACCTGAGTGTCCAATACCTCTCTTGGGTAGAGATATGCTGTCCAAATTGCAGGCCCAAATCACCTTCACTCCTCGAGGTCCAGAAATGAAATTGCCATCAAAGGCAGCAGGAATAATTACCCTCTCAGTACCTAAGGAACAATCATGGCGCCTAATGTCAGCCCTGCAAGCCCAACCTACATTGGATACAGAATTAAACAAGCTCCTCCGAACCCTACAGGTGCCACCAGGAGTATGGGCCGAAAATAGCCCACCAGGAATGGCTAAGAATATAGCTCCAATTGTAGTAACCCTAAAACCTATGGCTACCCCTGTATCTGTAAAGCAATATCCTTTACCCCGGCGAGCAGCGGAGGGCATCCAGAAACATTTGGACCGCCTATTAAAATATGGTCTGCTTAAGCCCTGCCAATCAGAATGGAACACACCCCTTTTGCCTGTTCGGAAACCTGGGACAGATGACTACAGGCCAGTACAGGACTTGAGGCTCGTAAACCAGGCTATTGAAACCTTGCACCCAAATGTACCAAACCCATATACCCTGCTGAGTTTGATCCCACCAGAAGCAACATTTTTTACTGTATTGGACTTGAAAGATGCATTCTTCTGTTGCCGGTTGGCACCACAGAGCCAACCTATATTTGCCTTCCAGTGGGAAAACCCTTTGACAGGAACAAAAGGCCAGCTAACCTGGACAAGATTGCCCCAGGGATTCAAAAATTCCCCAACTTTATTTGGCACTGCCTTGGCGAAGGATCTAATAAGCTACCCCTCAATACCTGGAGAAAAGGTGGTTCTGCAATATGTAGATGACCTTATACTAGCGGCAAAGGATTTTGATACCTGTAAAGAAGGGACAGAGGAACTGCTCCACTTGCTCTGGGAAGCTGGCTACCGAGTTTCCCAGAAAAAGGCACAGTTATGTTTAGAAAAGGTCAAATATTTGGGCTTTGACATCTCACACCAACAACGAGCATTGAGACCAGAGAGGAAAGAAGCTATTTGCCTTATCAAGGAACCTACCACAAGGAAACAACTCAGAGGATTCCTGGGAACAGCAGGGTTTTGTAGACTATGGATACCTGATTTCAGCAGTCTGGCCAAGCCCTTACATGAAAGCACTCGAGGTGCAGAAAAGGACCCATTTGTATGGGGACCTGAGCAGCAACAAGCCTTTTTAGTTATCAAACAACGACTTATGGAGGCCCCAGCCCTTGGACTGCCTAATTCGGAAAAACCCTTTCAGCTGTATGTACATGAACAGAATGGGATTGCAGCGGCAGTCCTGACCCAGAGATTAGGGAGTTGGAACCGTCCAGTAGCTTATTTGTCTAAACAATTGGACTCAGTAGCAAAAGGATGGCCTCCATGCCTAAGGGCAGTAGCGGCCACTGCAAGCCTTGTTAAAGAAGCTGATAAATTTACCTTCGGCCAGACGATGTATGTGAATGTACCTCATGCTGTTCTGACACTCATGGAATATAAGGGTAGTTATTGGCTAACAAACCCAAGGATGGCTAGATACCAAGGCCTATTGTGTGAAAATCCCAGGATTCATCTACGAGTAGTGAATATGCTCAATCCAGCAACTTTGCTGCCCCTACCAGAGGTAGATGATGAGGAATCACATGATTGTCTCCAAATAATGGATGAAGTTTATTCCAGTAGACCTGATCTGAAAGATGAACCATTGAAAAATCCAGATGTTGTATATTATACTGATGGTAGCAGTTACCTGCATGAAGGTGCCAGACGAGCAGGATATGCTGTGGTCACCAATGAGGAAGTTGTGGAAGCTGAAGCTTTGCCTGCTGGAACCTCAGCACAAAAAGCTGAACTTATAGGTTTAACTAGAGCTTTGCAATTGGCAGCCGGATGTAAGGCAAACATCTACACTGACTCTAAATATGCCTTCTTAACCCTGCATGCACATGGAGCTCTATGGAAAGAAAGAGGTCTAATCGGCGCCCACGGGAAGGCCTTGAAATATGGACCTGAAGTAGAAATCCTGTTGGAAGCAGTATGGGCTCCAGAACAGATTGCTGTAATGCACTGCAAAGGTCATGGACGTGGAAGGGATCCAATAACCAGAGGAAATCATGCTGCTGACAAAGCAGCCCGAGAGGCAGCCCAAAAGCCTGTGGGAGGATTTATAGCAGCCCTCATACCAGAGGTAGTTCCAGAAGAAGTTAAACCTCACTATACCCCAGAAGAGAGGAAGTGGGCTGAACAGGAAGGAGCGGTTGTGAAGGACGGTTGGATGATCCTGCCGGACAATAGGATTTATGTACCTCATCACCTAGCAGGCACAATTGTAAGAAATTATCATGAATCTACTCATCTTGGCGGTACTGCAACCAGAGAGAGTCTCAGTCGGAAGTTGTATATTATTAACCTATCACAATTAGCAACTCGCATTTCACAGAAATGTGTTCTTTGTGCTAAAAACAATCCTAGGCAGGGACCGGTACAACCTCCTGGAATCCAACATGTGGGATACGTCCCCATGGAAAGCCTAATTGTGGACTTCACAGAGCTAGTCCCTTTTAAGGGATTCAAGTATCTCCTTGTGTTTGTAGATACTCTTACCGGATGGGTTGAAGCTTTTCCCACCCGAACTGAAAAGGCGTGAGAGGTAACTAAGAGACTCCTCACTGAATTGATCCCGAGGTTTGGATTACCTAGATGCATTGGAAGTGATAATGGGCCAGCATTCATTGATCAAGTAGTACAAGAAGTATGTCGAGTCCTACAAGTGAAATGGAGACTGCATGCGGCATATAGGCCTCAGAGTTCAGGGAAAACTGAAAGAATGAATCGGACTCTGAAAACCCAATTGGCAAAGTTAACCCAGGAAACAGGATTGGGATGGGTAGATGTGCTACCCATAACACTGTTTCGTGTTCGGTGTGCACCCACAAAAAGACTTAAGTTGTCACCTTTTGAGCTCCTGTATGGGAGGCCACCCTCCTTTGTTCAGGATATTCCAGCTGACCTCAAACAAATAGGAGACCATGTGACACAGGGACAAGTGCAATCTCTCTCCCGTGTTTTTGTTTCTCTTAACAGGTGGGCCCTCGAGCGCACGCCGTGCAGCATTGCCAAGCCGATTCATCAGTTCCAGGCTGGCGATAGTGTATGGGTGAAAGAGTGGAAACGTGATCCACTTGCACCTAAGTGGCGTGGGCCTTACACCGTCTTGCTCTCTACTCCAACAGCGGTGAAGGTAGCTGAGGTGACCCCCTGGATTCATCACTCCCGTTTGAAGAAGTCCGAAGGCAGTTGGACGTGCAAAGGTGACCCCTCTAATCCTTTAAAACTGACTCTCTCCAAAAACCCCTGTATCTAGCCCTACGGGGAACGGGCTAGGTCACGGGCAACATTGAGACGACCGGCCTGCTGCAGCCACAACCTGGAAGCTGGCTGACCTGCGCACGCCTGAAGCTTGAGGAGCGTCTAAACCAGCGATTGTGAACGGGAAGATTCTCTTATATAATTGATTGACTGCCCCCCCCCCTTGTGGAACAATTATCAGGGATATTACTCATTGGGGATCCTCGGGATATATGTTTTGGTCTTGGTGGTTTCCCATTTCTGTCACTGGGGGAATTATATTGGGGCTAATATTTTTTTGCTATCACAATAAGGTAATCTTTTGTGGGAGGAATGCATATACTAGACATCAACATGATTTTATTATTAATCCTGATCCCTTGGGAAGGGGAAGGGTCCTTGAATCTGACCAAATTTGCTAAATATGGATTCCGCCATGACCACAATATGTGGGTAGGCTTAGCTGAAATGGTAGCCAATGCTACAAATAAGACTAATTGCCTTGTTTGCTCTCTTGGGCCAGATGATTCAGAGGGAGGTATGCCCTTATTACCGATACCATTAAATGCCATTGGTATGGTAAGCGAAATGCCACATCAAACAGAAGTACAGGATTTCCCTGGATGGAACTCACCTAAACCAATACGAGTTATACCTGTACAAGGGGAATTCTGTGTACATAAATCATCAGATACAGCTGATTCTACCATGGTAGGCTCTTCTCGTTGCCACTATACTTGGAATTATATTGAGAATAATCAAACCTGGGCAGACGGTACTTCCTATCGAACTCGGAATACCTTGCCCTGTGCACCTCCTTTTATTCATGCATGGAAAATGGTGTGGAACAAAACTGTGACAGCAAAAGGCAATCTAACATACTGTATTGTGAACTCTTTACCCCTTGTGATATTTCGCCATATGCACTCCACGTTCCAAAAATCTCAGACCCGATGGTTGTGGTGGATATGTGGAGAATGGGCATACAAGCAACTCCCTTCTAAATGGAGTGGGACTTGTTTCCTGGGATGGGTATTACCACCAATGTGGGTTATGCCCACTAGTTCAGTCAAACGTACACGAAGAAATGCTGATATTTCTCATATAGCAGGAGGAAGTACCCAGAGTTGGAGCGATACTAACGATTGGCCACCAGAGCGCATTATAGCCTATTATGATCCTGCCTCCTGGAATCCTGATGAGCTGATACAAGGGGCACGGGATCCTATTTATAATCTAAACAGAATAATTCGATTGCAAGCAGTAGTGGAACTTGTAACCAATGCAACGGCCCAGAGTTTGAGACTTATTGCAAAACAGTTGGATGAAAGTAGAGCCGCTATTTTGCAGCTAAAATTGGGAATGGATTATGTACTTGCCAGGCAAGGAGGCCTATGTGGAGTCTTGAACTTGACAGGGAATGCCTGTTGCTTTAACATTTCTGATAATGGTGAGGCAATCCGTGTGTTGGCCACAAAGATGGAGAGTATAGCACATGTCCCAGTACAAACATGGGAAGGATGGGATATGGGATGGCTCACCAATTGGTTACCAAATGTTGCAGGACTCAAAGGGATACTATTGTCTTGCTTGTTTTTCTTGACGGTAGTAGTCATGGTTTTATGTATGGTGCCATGTATCTTTTCATGTTTTAGAAGTACAATTAGCAAGATGATTTCAAATGAAACTCTACCTCATATCATGGCCCTATACAGAGCTTTACCTCAGGAATATGATGAAGGTCAAGCTATCAAGGACACTTGGGATGAAGGTCCTTGAGCTTGAAAGGGGGGAATGAGGCATCTGATCAAAGATCTGTATTTTAAAATAAGCTTAAAAATATATTTGTAGATGCTTGCTCCAAATGCTTGCTCCAAATGCTTGCTCCAGGCCAGGCAGAAACCACCTGGCTGAGAGTCTTTTTGTTTATTCTCCTGACTCCTGAACAAGGGCCCCTCATTGATTTGTTGCAGTACCTCAAAGTTGTAAAAAGGAGCAAAAGCTGGGAACAAAAGGTCATACGAATTACAGAATACAATCCAAGCTGCAAAAACACTAATTAGAGTTGGTAAATAGTGCCTCCCATCAAAACATGGTTTAAGATATCCTGAGAAGGTTAAAAGGCAAAGAGCTAAAAGCAACAACAGCTTTTTTTTTGGGTCACTTTGGAAACAGTTCTTGTTCTTTTGGTCATTTTAGAAACTTGATTTTTAATAAGTTCTTCCCTTCTAAAAATCAATCTATATATATATGTACTGACTTTAATGTGACTTTAATGTAAAAGAATGTAGAAAGTAAGAGATGTTAGATTCTTATGTTAGATTCTTATTTCATTGATGGTGTGTGAGAAGGTGAACCCAAGACCTCTGTTTATATGACAAAATTTGAAACCATGAGCCATCTGTTTTAGCCATTTTCCCCTGTTGCTAGAAGGGCAGAAGAGCAAAGGGCAGAAGAGCAAAGAGCAAAGGGTGATCTGATATTTAAGACGCCTTGTCAAGGCAAATGTAAGAGATTGATAGAAGGAAATATAGCTCTTTGTCTCCCATAAAAGGTAATAGGAAATGGGTGTATCTTTTATGATTGGTTCTAGCAAACAGCCAATAGGAATTTCAACCAGGCTGATTGGACAGAGGCAGCCAAAAGGAGGAGTAAGGAGGCTGGGCTGAGGGAATATAAGTGCTGGTCACCAGGGCTGGGGTGTGCAGAGCTTTTGGTAAATATACCACTGTGCCAATCATTTATTTGTCTGACAAATAAATTATTATTTTAATTTCTCTATTGCTGCGTTGAATATTTCATTCCAGCTAAGCGTTAACCACAAGCAGGGTGCTACACCATTATCTTTTAGGCAAACTAACCCAAGTTGTAGGTGAGTGTGACGATGCTTCACTTGAAAGTAGAGGAGCTCCAGATTCATTAATCTGTATGATGGGTGGAAAACCTCAAGTCCGAGGGCCAAAAAAGACCCCAGGGCCTCAGGACTCGCCCTCGCTCTATTTCCCTCCCTCACTAGATCCAGCAGGACTCCTCTTATTCTGGAACAGGACCTGTCCCAGATTTCTAGGAGGACTTATTGGAATCTGCCATGGGTCCCACCAAGTTCTGGAAAGTCTTAGACCATGTAGGTTAAACCACAGAGCCTAGGACTTGCCGATCAGAAGGTCAGCAGTTCGAATCCCTGCGATGGGGTGAGCTCCCGTTGCTTGGCCCCTGCTCCTGCCAACCTAGCAGCTCAAAAGCACCTCAAAGTGCATGTAGATAAATAGGTACCGCTCCGGCGGGAAGGTAAACGGCATTTCCGTTTGCTGCTCTGGTTTGCCAGAAGCGGCTTAGTCATGCTGGCCACATGACCTGGAAGCTGTACGCCGGCTCCCTCGGCCAGTAAAGCAAGATGAGTGCCGCAACCCCAGAGTCGGTCACGACTGGACCTAATGGTCAGGGTTCCCTTTACCTTTAATAAGGTACCCTAATTGATTGATTGATTGTGACTTTATGTAAACTGTGTTACTTTCATTGTTGTTAGGCGCTCTGAGCCCGGCTTCGGCTGGGGAGGACAGGATATAAATAAATTTTTATTATTTTATTATTATTATTACCCAAGCACTGAGAGAGCATTGCAAATTCCAAAAGGATAGTCATTTAGCTTCTTGCAGCTAAATGAACAATGCATGCTGCGCCACTTAAACAACCATAGATAACACTGCATGACATACGAGCCAGTTCTTAGGGGCCAAGGCAGTTCCTGCCACCATGGTTTGTTTTTTAGGGGACTGGGCCCCCCTCAGTCCTCACCGGGTTTTCTGCTCTGCCCCAGGCTCCTCACAACTACACACATGATGTTGCGCACATGACATCAGGACAATGTGGGGGCCGCCTCCATCCACGTGAGAAGATGGCGTCTCTGTTGCATGATAATAGCTTTTATAGATCACACCACCTCAAAACCTCTTCCACTATGAAATTAGTTAACTGTTATTAATGTGTTCTTTCATTAAGGTGTTAAGGGCTCTTAGCTCACTCTCTAGATCTCAGTGAAGCCTATAGTTTTGTGCCAGACTCCAGATGCAGTTTGGGAAGTTGTCCAGAAATCCACTCCCAAAATTCAGAAGGCTGGGCTTCTCTCCCAGCCTTCACCAAATGCTACAATTAACGGAGGGTATCTGAAAAATAACACTGGCAATGCGCTCACAAGACACTGTTTTAATCCCATATCCCTATCTTTGAGTAGAAGAGATTGCTGCTGAAGTCACATTATCTTCACCGCCTACTCTAAATAGATCTGTCTTCAATAAATCTCCATATATTATGTCATTCTTCCATAAAGCCATAGACATGAGAAGCAAGAATGCTGAGTCTCTCAACTCTCCTAGCCCAATATTCTCTCTATTGAAATATATAGACACCCGGAGGAGCCACAGATTTTGCTACCAAAACCTTTCAAAAAGGAAACAATCTCCCTATTGGCTGTAGCTTTCGGGTGGGGAATAATTAGAAGGGAAAAACAATGTGCCAAACTGATGCACAGCATTCACGTAAATGTTAAATGCTGTTGAAAAATGCCTGTTTCTCAGAGCTTTGGGTACTTTTTTGCAAAAATATTGCCTTCATTCACTCTCGTGCTCAACTGCCTTCACTTGTTCTTTGTGATATCACTGCAGTGCCTACAGAGCATTGAGATGATATGCCATTCACTGCGTGGTCCCTGACTGGTTATGTGGAGTCATGACATCATTCTCTTAACTGCTTGAACCCTGATTGGCTGATCCATGAAAAAGAAGGCTGTAGCAACAAGGTGGGGCACGGTGCCACAGTAGCAGCAGCAGCCAGCAAAGCAATGGGACAGGATGGAGTAGAAAGACAAAACCCACCTAATCATTCTTTTCCAGGAACACTTTCTACCCCATTTGCTATTGTCTGTCCAAAGATCAAAACTAGAGAACATTTGGCACAGACCTGGAGACCTAATAGGAATGGAATCCGAGTCCACTATGTTTTAAAATTCTATTCTAATTTTTCCAGTTCAAAGTGACTAAAAGCAGAAGAAAACAAAAATAACTCAACACAATTTGTAAGTCCTCAGAGCATCGACGTATCGGCTGCTTCTCTGCTAACTGTCCGGCAGAGCGATGGCACTTAACAAATACTAATTGCTAACCATGGAGTCTAAAGCAACTGTGTGTCTTTCTATTGAAGCTTGTGAGAATAGCAAAGTGATGAATATGGGCTGTAGCTCAGTGGTTAGAGCATCTGCACTGCATGCAGAAAGTCCCAAGTTCAACCCCGCAAGGAAACGTAGGAGTGTCCCCTCTCTGAAAGCCTGGAGAGCTCCTGTCAGTCAGTGCAAACAACATTGTGCTACATGGCCCAATGGGTCTGACTCAGAGCAAGGCAGCTTTCTGGGTTAGGTAAAGGTAAAGGGACACCTGACCATTAGGTCCAGTCATGGTCGACTCTGGGGTTGCGGCACTCATCTCACTCTATTGGCCGAGGGAGCCAGTGTACAGCTTCCGGGTCATGTGGCCAGCATGACTAAGCCGCTTCTGGCGAACCAGAGCAGTGCACGGAAACGCCATTTACCTTCCTGCTGGAGCGGTACCTATTTATCTACTGGCACTTTTTATGTGCTTTCGAACTGCTAGGTTGGCAGGAGCAGGGGCCGAGCAATGGGAGCTCACCCCGTCGCAGGGATTCGAACTGCCGACCTTCTGATTGGCAAGTCCTAGGCTCTGTGGTTTAACCCACAGCACCACCCGCCTCCCTGCTTCCTGGGTTACTCATCTATAAAGAGGCTAAAGCTGTTGTCTGTTTTCTATGGCAGCATCTGAAGCATTCCAGAGGGTTAATACATCTCTCGGCACATTTAGCATGGTGTTTTGTTAAATATGTCTTTGATCCCCAACAAAAAGAAAAGAAAAAAGAATGAAGGCAAAGGTCTCCCGAGGTCAATCGGAACGAGGAAAAAGAAAGGAAAAGGCATGGGCAGGTACGCTAAAGAGAAATAATGTCAAATTGTTTGATTGTCACATTTCGCACGCGTGTTCCCGCAGCCGATCTGACTTCATTTAGCAGGGTTAGGCTCCCTGTAACAGGAGGGCAATTATGACTGCATGGTCCGCAACACAGGGAGGGCACTTAAACCAAGAGAAAGGCAAATCCATTGGCCGACGGATTATCTTGTTCACACCCAACTGAATGCAGTATTTAATTTTTCAACATTATTTTATTTTCTACGGCAATCGTGATGATTTAATAAATGCATTGCTTCGGAATGAAGAGCAGCAACAGGTGAAAGTGTTAGAGCAGGTTGACAAACAGATCTTCCCCTGCATGCAATTAGATCTTACCACAGCATGTCTTTTGTTATCTTGCCGATAGAAGCAGTCAAGGTTTTTGCCTTCAAGCTAAAGATCTGAAAAGGGGGAAGGGGGGGGGAGAGTGGCGGGAGGGATTTTATTTTTTATTTTTTTGTTTTTGACATTGACAGCTTGTACGGAAGCAGTTTGGGGGCATAGATGAATGTAAATCAGAAGGCAGGCTAGGAACACAATGATCGGCATTGTTATAGTTTTTCTCTGAACCTCCAGCTTCAATGCCACCCTGCATGTGTGGGTAAGAGTTCAAAAGAAGTCGGTCTTTAGAAGTTGCCGAACCACTCTGCATTTCATTGCAGAATGGATTTCAATGTGCATGGTGTCGTCGTCCCCGCCACCACCTCCTTACTTCAAAACTACAAGCCGTCCTAAGAGTTAAAAAAGTATTTTTTCTTATTCCCCGATTCCAGCCTCTGGAGCTATTATCATTTGAAACAGTAATCCTACGACAGACTGACAGAGCTGTCATTGATAGAGAGTCTAAATACAGTGTTTAGGTAGTCTTATATGCCACACATAAGCAGAGTGGGGGGAAAGCCCAGACAAATAATTGATAATACAAAATGCTGGCACATCTGCATGATTGACTCCCAAGACAATCACATTGTTCCCCAGATGGCTTCCGCAACAGGATAACTATGGCATGTTGCAAAAAAGTTTCGACTCTCAGAACTGAAACAAATGGTACCCTTCCTTCCCCCACCATTTGTTAACAATCATCATCACATGTCAAAAACCCTTAACATAAGAAGAGCCCTATTGGATAAGGCCAATGTCCAATCCTGTTCTCACAGTGGCCGGCCAGAAACCTATGAGAAGGCCACAAGCAGCACTCTCCTCACTCGAAGTTCCCAGCAACTGATATTCAGAGTCGTATTTGATCCAGCTTCCTTTCCCTGCAGAAATCGCCATTCTCTGCCTCTTGGCCCACCATCAGATAAGTGTGCCGCTCTTAAATAAGGGAATTCACTTGGCACTCTAAATAGGGTGGTGGCTCAGTTGTAGAGCACCTGCTTAGCATGCAGAACATCCCAGGTCCAGTCCATGGGATCTCCTAGTAGGACTAGGAATGTTCCCAATCTGAATTCCTGCAGAACCCCAGCCAGGCAACGTAGGCCCACTGAGATGGAAAGTCCAAAGGTGGCTTTATATGTACACTTACTTGGGATCAAGCTTTGTGGGACACAGTAGGACTTCCTTTGGAGTGCAGAGAATTGCACTGTGCAGGAAATGAGGTGAGAACCAAACAGTTGATTTAGAGGTGAAATGCAAACAAAGCAAACTTGGCCTTTTCCCAGGGACCCCAACACAGACTGCGTCCGATGAACGTGGACAACAGGAACACATGTCTCAGTATTTGTACTAGAGCAAGTGTGCTTTTCTTTAAGCTAGGGATGGGGAGAAGGTGAACCTGCATCTTCTAGTAGCTCAATGGGTCACCAAGAATCTCTTACTCCTAATTTTTCAACACTTACCTATGGCCCTTCCCCTATAGCAAACTTTGGTCTCCAGCTGTTTTTGGACTACAAACCCCATCATCCCTAGCTAGCAAGACCCGTAGTCAGGGATGATGGGAACTGTAGTCTGAAAAACAGCTGGAGATCCAAGTTTGGGAATGACCGCTCCCCACATAAAACGGGGGGCGACCTTTGCGTGGACGCACGCAGCCCCTGGATCTGGAGCGGCTCCATCAGCATAGGCTTGGTTTTGCCTTCCCTCAGGTGGGATACCTGGAGGTCTCCGCCTACCCCAGTCAGTTGTCCAATCCCACCTGGGGGAAGCGTTGCCAAGGAGATCAGGCCAGGTAGGGGAGGGATTACCTGCCCACACAATAGAGGGAGGATCTTACCTGGGAATCCTCACTTGGCTCCAGAGCTTCTCCCACCCTACCCACCCTCAGTTAATGTCTTGTTTTGCAGGTTAACTTTTCTTCACAGGTTTTGCAGGTTAACTTTTCTTCACAGGTATGCGGGCGCTGCTACGTTAAGATCGCTGTCAAAGGACCAGGTTTTGCCTTTCCCGTAGTAAAACGTCACAACTTTGGCAGTATCAGGCCTTGGGTGGAATCCTTTTGTCCATCTTCCTCTTTGCAGCGGCGATACCAGGGTTCCCCGTTAAAGGGGTTTCTCCCGGCTTTGACCGTACGCCAAAAGGTCGTCATTGCTCTCCCCTGCGGCGGTGGCGTAACGGGGGCGGCTATCTCTGCTTGAATATATGTTCTCCAAAGCCGGCCCATCCCCCCCACACACACACACTGGATAACCCTGAAGCTCCCTAGGTCCCCAGCTGGGGACTGGGGAGGGAGAACGCCCAATGCCTGAGCCAAGGTCTACCCACATTTGAAATTTAATAAAGTTGTGGCCAATTTAATCCCATAGCACGTTGTCTTGAGTCATTATTCCACATGACGGGGGGGGGGGAGCCGCTCAGGATCTGGGGACTCCGCCTGTCCACGCAAAGACTGCCCTATAGGCTTATAGACATTTTCAGCAGTCAAGAAGCAAAACCACACTTGAAATTTGCTGAGGATACTTGGCTTGTGCAATATCTTACCAAAGAAATCTGTTTGCATGCATCAACAATGTTGCTTATTATGGAAAGTTCTGCTTTCATCAGCAAGGAATATACCCCCCACTCTGCTTTGTTGTAAAAGCCTCAAAATAGCATCCCAAGGAAGGCGGGGACTCAGAAAATTACCAGTTCTACATTTCTGTCTTTCCCCCTTGCTGATGACTTTTGCCCGAATCCTTAACATTAATATCAAATGTTATGCTCGAAGCCGGGAAATGGGGAAAGCACTTTTCTTCTTCTCCTTCTTCCTGAGAAAGCTTTTAAATGCCTCATTTCCATCTCCTTAGCTGGTACGAGACTATTTCATAAGGAAATCAGAACACCTCCAAGCAACAGCTGATGAAAGTGTCCAGGGTTGAATTAGCTCACCAGCCTCAATCAGAAATGGCATAGAAGCAAACTCCATTTCTGGAAGGTAGCCCATAATAGCAGGCATAGGGCAGGTTTGACTGAAACTCCTCTTTACTAAACTTTGCTGCACCTAATGTTTCCAGGATCAGTGGCTATGTTTTTTCCCATTTCTTTTTATCAGCAGATTCTTCTCACGGGGACAGAGTGATGTTCATCTCAGAGTTGTGCTTACATGCTGATTTCAGGGGGCTTTGGTGGGTCAGCAAGAGTCAAGCGGGACTTATTTCCAGGTTGACAACTGCCTGTTCAATTAGAGACACTCCCAGCCCTCCCAGCAGATGTCAAGGCAATAAACAACTATTTTACTTTTAAAAGACAACTGAAGGCAGCCCTGTTTAGGGAAGTTTTTAATGTCTGATGCTGTATTGTTTTTAATATTCGGTTGGGAGCCGCCCAGAGTGGGCGGGGTATAAATAATGTATTATTATTATTATCTATAATCTTGTTTTCCTCAAATTGGGTCTAAAGGGAAAGGGAAAGGGAAACCTGACGATTAGGTCCAGTCGCAGATGACTCTGGGGTTGTGGCGCTCACCTCGCTTTACTGACCGAGGGAGCTGGCATTTGTCCGCAGACAGCTTCTGGGTCATGTGGCCAGCATGACTAAGCCGCTTCTGGCGAACCAGAGCAGCACACAGAAACACCATTTACCTTCCCGCCGGAGTGGTACCTATTTATCTACTTGCACTTTGACGTGCTTTCGAACTGCTAGGTTGGCAGGAGCAGGGACCGAGCAACAGGAGCTCACCCCGTCACGGGGATTCGAACTGCTGACCTTCTGATCAGCAAGCCCTAGGCTCTGTGGTTTAACCCACAGCGTCACCCGCGTCCCCAAACTGGATCTACTAGACTCATTTTTTAAAAAAGCAATGTGGACTGAACTTGCTTCTTGGGCCCCTCCAGGATTAGGAGCCCCAAAGCTCAAACTTCTATTAGTTTCATAATAGATCTGCCCCTGCAGGAGCCTACGAGTCAGTATAAATTCTTCATGCCGGGGGCTGCTTGAAGTTTGCAGGGAAAGGCAGTTGGAAGAACGAAACCTCTGATTACCATTTGATGAGAACTGCGAGTTCTGTTGCACTCAAGATGTGATTTCTGTTTGGCCACAGTGAGAAAAGAATGCTGGACTCCGTGGCTGATTTGGGGAGTGTGACTGGTTTGCCTGGACAGGGCCCTGAGCTGAGAGGGCATTGCAACAAGTACAAACAATGGAAAGTGAAAGGCAGAGTGGCGAACAATTGTGGTGTTGCATATTCTCCCCCACCCTGCCCCACCAAACCACCTAAAACCTCATATTTACGGGACTGCCTCTCCTGGTATGCCCCGCAGAGGACATTAAGGTCCATGAATAATCATAGTTTAGAGGTCCTGGGCCCTAAGGAAGTCAGATTATCCTCCGCCAGGGCCAGAGCCTTCTCAGTGATGGCTCCAACCTGTTGGAATGCTCTGTCCCATAACTTCCTTCCGCAGGGCCTGTAAGACAGAGTTATTCCACCTGGCTTTCATTTTGAACTTAGCCTGATCTTTTATTGCCCTTTCTTCCTTCCTTCACTCCCCCTCCCCTTTTTATGAAGATTACCCCCTCTGGGATCCCACAGCTAATTCTCCCCTGGCCTCCTCGCTGGCCCAAATAGGAGTAATTTGGCCAGCTAGCCCTGGTGATCATCTAAATTGATTTTTGAATTCTGAATTTATTGTTATTCACGTTTTATACTGTATTTTATGCTGTTTTTTGTTGCAGCAATTAAGTGTTTTAAATTTGTTGTTAGCTGTCCTGAGCCCAGTTTTCTGAACCGGGAAAGGCAGGGTATAAATTATTATCATTATTATTATCATTATTATTAAAATTAAAACCTACTAATTAAAACTTCAGCCGTGTGCTAAAACCAAAAGATGATCTAATCAAGGAGACGTCTAGGGAAGCTCAAAAACAGAGGAAGACAATGAAACCATCCCCATTCTTTGCTCCAGGTTTCCATGAATTAGAGAGCTGTACTGCTCCAGTTCATAGGGGTTCTGTCCTTACTACAGCTTTAGTATAGATCCAAGGTCACGAGTACATTAAGTGCCACTTTTGAGGTGTCAAATCATTTTGTGTTGATACTCCCAGGCATTTTAAACTGCTATGGGTAATATCCATTGATCAACCTACCTCCCATGTATTACATGTGTATTACTTATTCAAAAGCCATTTAAGTTAGTGGCTCCCTGTAATGTTTGGCAGTGTTGGAAAAAAGGAAATTTTAACTAATTACACACTAGAATAGAGTGATATTGTTTGGGGTTTGTAACTCAATAAACATTGAGCCAAATCAGGATTTAATGTCCTATTTTCATAATGTTGGCCTATTTGTTCTCATTACAGTTAAGCACTAGTTTTTCTGGCTTAGTCCGCTAAAGCATCAATGGATCTTTGTGGATTACAATTGGATTTACTGAACATCCCAAGCTGTAAACAAGCAGCCTGGATTATAAACGAGAGAGCAAGGTAGCAAATATGTTTTATCATTCCCTCCCTCGTATACCGTTACGTTATTACGCTCATCTAGTTTATTTATGCGGCCGCATGAGGCTGAAGTACTCCATTAAATGTACAGAGTCATTCCAAAGGTATTGAATCAGTATCAGTGCTTTATGCCGCTAAAGTTAAGTGTCTCCGTGTCGAGAGCCCTGGTGTGACGGTGCCAGGCATAAGTCGCTCACAACTAGTATGGAATCAAAATGGGGTGCCAGTTTCGTTAGAAAACTTTGTAAGCGCCTTTTGTCCATTTGGGGAGAGTCATTATAAAAGGGCTGAGAAATCTTGATACTTAAAGTGATCCCTGTAAACAGTACATGAAGCATTGTCCACATTCTAATGCCATTCATTTAGTATCTGGGGTGTCTCAATTATTAAATAATAATGACAATGACAGTGCAGTGGTACCTCTGGTTGCGAACGGGATCCGTTCCGGAGGCCCGTTCGCAACATGAATTAATGCAACCCATGGCGGCACATCTGCGCACTCACAGGTAGCGATTCGCCACTTCTGCGCATGCGCGTGACATCACTTTCTGCGTCTGCACATGCGCGAGCGGCAAAACCCAGAAGTAACCCTTTCTGGTACTTCTGGATCGCCGCAGGACACAACCTGAAAAAACGTATCATGAAGCAAACGTAACATGAGGTATGACTGTACTAATACACCACCCATCTGGCTGGGTGGCTTCCAACACATATAAAAATATAATATAACATCAAACATTAAAAACTTCCCGATACAGGGCTGCCTTCTGATGTCTTCTAAAATTTGCGTAGTTCTTTATCTCTTTGACATCTGATGGGAGGGCATTCTACAGGGTGGGCGTCACTATCTTGTTCCCTGTAATCTCACTTCTCACAGTGAGGGAACTGCCAGAAGGCCCTCAGAGCTTGGCCTCAGTGTCTGGTCTGAACAATGGGCATGGAGACCCTCCTTCAAGTATACAGTGCTAGATCTGACAGGCTATAAAGCACCTGGATGTCATCACAACCATTATGTGTTTCCTGACTTTCCAGTCTCACTCAAGGAAGAGTGAAAAAATGACCAGAAGGTTTGTTTGTGTGTGTTTCAGAGCATGAATTACCACACCTCTTGGATTTCTCTACTTTTCAGGCAAATGCAAAATCTGAGCAATGTTTGGCTCGGCACTAGTGAAAACCCTTTGATTTTCAGCCCCTCACATCTGTTGACCATGCAAAGCACATGCATTACCCCACAAGCGACAGAACTCCTGGGATACTGCATTTATTCAGTATGCAGTTGGTTTCATAGCCACATCAAGTATAAGCAATCCAACCAGTCACTTGTGATACGATGCAACACTTTTAGAAAATCCAATACAGTGGCATGCAGTCCACAAAATAGCCTTTGTAGCAGCACCAAAGGTTGACAATGTATTTATTAAGGGTGATATCTAGCGTTGGTCATACTCAGAGAAGGTCCATTGGAATAAAGAGGTTTAAGTAACTCCATTTATTTCCATGGGTCTACTCAGATGCTATCTTAATTGGAGATCACCCACATTTTACATGCCCCTGATATAAAAAGACACCTCTAAGTGGTTTACATAAAATATAATTTGTTACGAAGCAACAAAAATTTGCATAAGAATTTGTTTTCCAAAGCTACATGAAAACAAGAGAAATCATGGAGCTTGATAGCTTAGTTGGTTAAAGCATGGTGCTGACCTTTAAAGCCCTAAATGGTCTTGGCCCAGTATACCTAAAGGAGCGTCTCCACCCCCATTGTCCAGCCTGGACACTAAGGTCCAGCTCTGAGGCCCTTCTGGCAGTTCCCTCACTGTGAGACGTGAAATTACAGGGAACCAGGCAGAGGGCCTTCTGGGTAGTGGCATACACCCTGTGGAATACCCTCCCATCAGATGTCAAAGAAGTAAACAACTATCTGACTTTTAGAAGACATCTGAAGGCAGTCCTGTTTAGGGAAGTTTTTAATGTTTGAAGTTTTATTCTGTTTTCAATGCTCTGTTGAAAGCTGCCAAGAGTGGCAGGGGTGGGCAAATAAATAAATAAATAAATAAATAAATAAATCATCATCATCATCATCATCACCAACATTGCAGGTCTGATCCCCTTAAGGGACAGCTGTATATTCCTGCAATGCAGGAGGTTGGACTAGTCAGTGGTTCTCAACCTGTGGGTCCCCAGAGGGTTGTTGGACTACAACTCCCATCATTCCTAGCCAACATGACCAGTGGTCAGGGATGATGGGAGTTGTAGTCCAGCAACATCTGGGGACCCACAGGTTGAGAACCACTGGTAGATGATCCTCAGGGACACTTCTAATTCTACAATTCTATAAGACATAGCTATAACTGAGCAGTATAAGAGGTGGTACATCCCTGAATACTAGTTGCTGGAAGTGGGGAACATGCTGCTTCATTCATATCCTGCTTGGTGGCTTCCCAGAAGCACCCAGTTGCAAACTGAGAAGCGGATGGACCTAGTCTGGCCCAGCAGGGCTCATCCTACATTCTTACGCTATCAAAATCATACAGATTAATATACAGGTCTGCAAATTCCAGTTGTATTTTCTCTGCGTACACAAATTGCTTCCATTCTGATTACAACCAGGCCATGCCGGAAATAGGGTAGTTTCCCAGCAATGTTGGAAGGCTGACTTAATGTCCCAGGCATAAAAAGATCCTTCTCCAATAGATATTTAACTTGGAACCCTGAAGGAGAGAATTAGCTGAACCCTAAAACCTCTCTCCAGAAATTAACAATAAACAAGATATAGGAGCCAACATTCGACGACAGGGCATATCTAAAGCCATTATACATCAAAACACCCAGGATGGGAACTGCTCAGAGTAGGGAAATAAAAATGCTGATTCTACATGTTATATTCCATGGGAGGTCAGGGGGAGGGTATATGATTACTGATGGATTGGGGGGGGATTTGATTGGAAGGTGCTCTGAGATTTATTGGAAACCATAGGGAGTAAATGAATGAAGGGAAATGAGGAAGCAGAGCAGCAAACAAGAACGAGTGTTAGAAAGGTAGGTAACCTGACCAAGAAAATACATAATCGGCAAACTCCAAGGTGTCAGATATGAAGCTGAAAACGACTTCTCGTATACTGGGTTTATTTTGTCAGGGTGAACCCAGAGACATTGTAGGTTATAGCGGAATCCAGGTACGGTGTGAAAAGGGGGTTCAGGTGAACCCCATCAGACTTTTAAAAAATGTGTTAGTACAATAGTGGAATGTGTCTAGCACATTTTGCCCACAGCACAGCCACCTGTTTGGGTTCTGTACTGGGAGAAAGTCAGACTATAAATAAAAAAGGGCAAACAAATTAACAAGAAACAGGGGTCCAAGTTGAATAAAATATTGTGATGGTGGTATTGTAGCCCTCTCTGAGTCTTGTTGCCAAGCAAGCACTTTCCTGAGAAGTCAAGCAGTCCAGAGGTCATAGAATCCAGATGATCACAGAACCATGAATGAAGAGCAGAGAGCAGCAAGGTGGAGCCAGGAATCACAGGCATTGTTTCCAGCACCTGACTGCTGCTGAGATCCAATTAATCCAGAATGCGGCAGCTAGACTGGGAGTGGCCACCAAGACCATATAACACCGGTCCTGAGAGACCTGCAGTGGCTCCCAGTACGTTTCCGAGCACAATTCAAAGTGTTGGCACTGATCTTTAAAGCCCTAAATGGCCCAGTAAAAGCCCAGTATATCTGAAGGAGCGTCTCCACCCCCATCGTTCTGCCCAGACACTGAGGTCCAGCGCCGAGGGCCTTCTGGCGGTTCCCTCGCTGTGAGAAGTGAGGATACAGGGAACCAGGCAGGGAACCAGGCAGAGGGCCTTCTCGGTGGTGGCGCCGATGTCAAGGAATGATGTCAAGGCAATAAGCAAGTATCTGACTTTTAAAAGATATCTGAAGGCAGCCCTGTTTAGGGAAGTTTTTAATGTTTAATGCTGTATTGTGTTTTTAATATTCAGTTGGGAGCTGCCCAGAGTATTTATAAATAATAAATTGTTGTTGTTGTTGTTGTTCTCATCAGTGCCGCCTTCTCACTCCACCTTCTCCCACTTCAGGCTTCCCGTTCAGCAGGTGACGCTGACTCTGGCCCATGACAGGGGGCAGGTAAGCCCCGCCCCACATAACCAATCACAAGGCACAGCAGACACTCAACATTTGTATGGCAATGCCCATCAACTTTGGGGGGACAGCCCCCTCAAATATTTTATTGTAGCCCCTAGGAGTTAGCACCTATGGCAACGAAAAACCTACTCCTGTACATAGGGACTGATATGTTAGTGGCAGCACCTTGTCCCTGTCAAACTGTCCCACTCCCCATCTCAAATGCACCCAGTGCTTTTCAATTGTTCCGTTCAAACACTTGCATGGTTGCCTCCTCTGCTTCCCCTTAGCCAACTCTCCCTTGCCTTGGGGGAAAAGGACTGTAGCTCGGGGGTAGAGAATCTGCTTTGCTCAATCCTTGGCATCATCAAGTAAGTCCAGAAGAGACCGCCACCTAAAACCCTGGAGAGCTTCTTCCAGTCAGTGTAGACCCTACTGAGATGAATGGACCAGTGGTTTGACTCTGTAGAAGGCAACTTCCTAAGTTACTAAAAGGGGAAGACTGCTATAGAGGCAGCAGCAGTGTTGTTCTCCCATGGGTGATTCATGGAGCATCTTTTCCTGCAAGGAAACTAAGAACTAACTCAGAACCAAGAGTCTGATTCCCCGTTGAGATGATCTCTGCATATATAGGAGAGCTCACCTTTCCTGTTGCTTTCTCAAGATGTCCCCCTCCTTTCATGAACAGAAGGTGCAAGGAAGCTTGAGATAGTGGTCCTGTTCACAGCAAGCTATCCCATCTCTGCCAGCATAGTGCCATGGTTAGAGTGGTGGACACAGAGACCTGAATTCAAATCCTCACCCAGCCATGAAGTTCTCTTGGTGACCTGGGGCACACTCTACGAGCTTAACCTACCAAAATGGGGAGAAGGGGAACTATGAACACCAACTTGCATTCCTTGGAGGAAATGAGGGATATATCAATGCAATCAATCCATGAGACAGTGCTACAGCCCTATGAACCATCCAAGGATGGTTGCAAAGAGCTCACCTTTCACATACAGAAGAAGCCCATGGAAAGTGGATCGGCTGCTAGCTTCAAGATGCTGGGTTTTATTCACCCCCCCCCCCAAAAAAATGTCTTTCTCAGATATCTCCTTCTCCCCCCTGCCCACTGCCTTTTCCCTTTCCTTCATTCCTTCCCTTTCCTTCATTCCTTTCTTTGGGAATCTTCATCTCAAACTCAAATCTAACCAGGACCTACCGGTTTTTCATTGAGGCCTGATTATCAATTTGCACCTCTGTGTAGGAAGGCTGGAGGATTCTATTGTTTTGTTAATTGTCAATTTACATCTTTGAAAGGTGTTGTAATTCCCCCCCCTACTGCTTGGCAGGTTAAGACTAATTCCGCCTGTACATGAACGAACACACACGGCCCCTCTGAGATATAGTTTACTAAAAGTACATTATTTCTAATTTTTAGCTCATTGTTCATTTTTTTTCTCTTGGGGGGGGGGAACCCAACTGGAACTTGTCAAAGCAAGTAGAAATTACACTCATTAAATAGTACTGCTCTAGGTACAGTAATTGGTTCCTACCCACCTGCCCACCAGTAAAGTTGTAGATTAACCAGTAGCAAAATTATTTGCCAAATACAGCACAAACGGGGTGGTAACTGTAAGAATAAAATCAGTTATGGGGGAGGAAGCCCCAGGTTTAGCCCTGTGACATATCCAGGTAGCGGTAGTAGAAATGTCCCTTTTCTAAAATCCAGGTGAGTCACTGCCACTCAGCGTAGCCAATCAGATTTCAAAGTAAAATAAATCAAAAATAAAGTCTGTTCTACTGGACGCTCGCAATGGGATTTCCTTACTCTCCTTCTTCTTGAAAGAATCTTTGTCCCAACAAAGGTTGTCCAGAGGAGGCCAACCAAAATGGTCAAAGGCCTGGAAACGATGCCTTATGAGGAACGGCTAAGGGAGCTGGGCATGTTTAGCCTGGAGAAGAGGAGGTTAAGGGGTGATATGATAGCCATGTTTAAATATATAAAAGGATGTCACATAGAGGAGGGAGAAAGGTTGTTTTCTGCTGCTCCAGAGAAGCGGACACGGAGCAATGGATCCAAACTACAAGAAAGAAGATTCCACCTAAACATTAGGAAGAACTTCCTGACAGTAAGAGCTGTTCGACAGTGGAATTTGCTGCCAAGGAGTGTGGTGGAGTCTCCTTCTTTGGAGGTCTTTAAGCAGAGGCTTGACAACCATATGTCAGGAGTGCTCTGATGGTGTTTCCTGCTTGGCAGGGGGTTGGACTCGATGGCCCTTGTGGTCTCTTCCAACTCTATGATTCTATGATTCTATGAACTGATGGTGATGTTGCATACCCTGCACCTTTCCTGGGAAAACCAGGACATCCCGTTTTTTTTCCTTCCAAACAAGAGCACAGAGGCCATTTTGGGTGCTGCAATCTCACATCATGATCACCCCCGCCCCCCAAAAAGTGCTTTTTCTAAGGCTGCGATCTCAAGCAGGTCACATGACTCACCCAGGAGCACGGCCTGGAAGATGTATGTCTCAGTTTGGGGCCTGGACATGTTTGCAGGTATGATGTTGGTGTGTGAGTGTGGGTTTTTACATGTGGCAGCCATGATCAGCACCAACATGGATGGCTTCAAAAGAGGATTAGACAAATTCATACCCAACTCTACCTCTCTTTTAAATCGGAACCAGTGAAGGCGGTGAAGGTCCTATGTGAGTGCCTGGAGGCAGTTGGAGGATGGATGTCGGCTAACAGATTGAGGTTGAATCCTGACAAGACAGAATTAATGTTTTGGGGGGACAGGGGGTGGGTGGGTATGGAGGACTCCCTGGTCCTGAATGGGCTAACTTGTGCCTCTGAAGGACCAAGTGTACAGCCTGGGAGTCATTTTGGACTCACAGCTGTCCATGGAGGCACAGGTCAGTTCTGTGTCCAGGGCAGCTGTCTACCAGCTCCATCTGGTACACACACTGAGACCCTACCTGCCTGCAGACTGTCTCACCAGAATGGTGCATGCTCTAGTTATCTCCCACTTGGTTTACTGCAATGCGCTCTACATGGGGCTACCTTTGAAGGTGACCCGGAAACTACAAATAATCCAGACTGGTGACTGGGAGCGGCCACCGAGACCACATAACTCTGGTTCTGAAAGACCTACATTGGCTCCCAGTAAGTTTCCGGGCACAATTCAAAGTGTTGGTGCTGACCTTTAAAGCCCTAAACGGCCTCAGCCCAGTATACCTGAAGGAGCTAAAGGCAACAATGCTTTTGAACACCAGTTGTTTCTGAAAACTACAGGAGGGGAGAGTGTTCTTGTACTTGAATCCTGCTTGTGGGATTCCTGCAGGCATCTGGTTGGCTGCTGTGAGAAGCGGATGCTGGACTAGATGGGCCATTGACCCTGATCTAGTAGGCTGTTCCATGTTCTCATACCATTTATTAAAATTAGGGTTGCTATGTATATAGTGCTTCACAGGGCTGGCACCAGATTTGGAGGGGGCCATGGCTCCCAACACATACACGCTGACGCACAAATTCACTCCCTCCTCAACCGTGAAGTATTGTTTAATTCTGCCACCAAAGTCATGGCAGCAGCACTATTCTCCACTGGGCCCCGTGACAGCTGCTTTAGCACTGGGCAGGCAGTGATGCAGCTTTTGAATGGGAGCCAATCTCAGCACTCGTTCATTCTTAATACAGTGGTACCTCGGGTTAAGAACTTCATTCATTCTGGAGGTCCATTCCTAACCTGAAACTGTTCTTAACCTGAAGCACCACTTTAGCTAATGGGGCCTCCTGCTGCCGCCACACAATTTATGTTCTCATCCTGAGGCAAAATTCTTAACCCGAGGTACTATTTCTGGGTTAGCGGAGTCTGTAACCTGATGCGTCTGTAACCTGAAGCGTCTGTAACCTGAAGTGTCTGTAACCCGAGGTAAAACTGTAAGCCCAAAACACAATGTCCTGGCCTATCGATCCAACGAATCTATTCCAATCTGTAGATTTCATACATCTGTGGATCACTCACCCACTGACAAAATGGCCATTCAGAAGCCTGCTGGGGTGGGCAGTGCATAGCAGCACACCCATGTCAGTCTCACGAGGGGGCCTTCTGAGCCATTGGGGACATCAGGCAGTGCCCTGCAAAGCTGTCCACCAGCACCAGGCCTGATGCTTCACCCACAAGTTTGAGAGAGGAGCATAGATTGACAAAAGTGCCTCTTTTGTTTCTGCTCCTGACCTAAATTACTCATCTAGTTACATTCTAAAACAGTTTAAGCTGGTGTTTTAGCAAGCTAACACCTCTTGTAGACTGCGTGCAGAATTGTTGCATAAACGCTCTCAGTGTTATACTTTTGTAGCGCAAAACCCGCTCGCGGCCATCGGCACCACATTCATCATCGCCCTCTTGAAAAATCTCCTCCTGGGGCCTTTGCAGGAATTCTGGGTATTCTGAGCCAGAATTTGCTGGTTCGCTGCTCCAAGGTGGGATTTTATATTAAACCCTGCACCCGTTTGGGAAAATTTCAGGGTGTGCGTAACGAGGCTGGTGTCCATTTGTCCATTTCATGTGTCCACCATCGTTTTGCGCATAGAGCCTCATGGCTTAAGATGGCTCACGATACAACCATGTCACCCGGCGACTGGATGGGAGACCACATGAAAACCCTGAGCAAGTTGCTTTTGAGGCCAACAAAGGCAGGGAAATAAAGATAACGCGAATAAATATTATAACAAAAAGCCGGTGCATAATTCAGTTTTCATTGGCAAAGTCCACACCAGGGGCACTTAATATAGAGCATTCAGAAGATTTCTCCAAGGTGATAGTCTCTCCACAGCTACACCCCATACTGCCCTGCTTGCAACCTCCTTGACTATTTTTGTGTGGCTGGAATGTGACCTTGAACTCCAGACCCGTGTTTCCCAAACTTGGCCCTCCACCTGTTTTGGGACTACAATTCCCATCATCCCTAACCACTGGTCCTGCTAGCTAGGGACGATGGGAGTTGTGGTCCAAAAACAGCTGGAGAACCACGTCTGAAGAACACTGCTCTAGACAATGCCTCTTGCTTTGCCTGGGTGGAAAACAGAGGGGGGGTGTTTGTGTGTAAGCTAGACTACTGTAGAATGGTAAAATCGACTTTTTCTGCCCTCATTAGGCCCACCCACCACAACGTGTGGCCCTCAGGAGGTCACCCAGAAGGGAATGTGGTCCCTGGGTGGAAAACAGTTCACCGCTCCTGATATAAAGTTAAAATGTGGGCGCAAAGACACGATTTAAAAAAGGAGATCCTATTTTAAAATAAAGAATAAAGGTATTTCTTCTTGGAGGCCATTTGCCATGCCTAATGCATTTCCAAAGCTACGCTTGACAAGAACGTGTTCCAAGAAACAATCATCTCTAGCAGTTGTTTTAAAGCAATATTAATGTTTTCAGATCTACTTCCTATTTTTTCCTGCTGGAGACCTAGCCAAGCACACTGAAATAATGTGGACAGCCGATCTGCCGTCCAAAATTTTCAGTGGAAAATTGCCAGGACTTACATCTGTGAGAAAGTAGGCAGGGTTTTTATTGTTGTTGTTGTTGTTGTTGCTATTATTTATTATTATTATTATTATTATTATTATTATTATTATTATTATTATTATCTGCAGAGAGCATAGACTCTGTCCGATATTTTCTTTACCTCCACGCTCCTCCTTCTAGAGAAGCCGCTCCGCTGTTTGACATGGGCAAATCAGATGTCAAATGCGACTTAACCCCTTCACCGCTGCCAGGCTCTGTGCTTGGGCAGATGGTCCCCTAGCCACAAAGGAACTTCCAGGGAATGATTTGCGACAATAAGTCAAGCCACCTCGGATTCACACATGCACCTTGTCTTATTCAGCGCAAAGGATGTTTAATATTCTGACCAGCTAAGAATGTATGCACAGGCTTGGATGCAAAGATTCCTTTTCTCCAACAGAAGAAGACTTCCTTCAGTGAAATCCCTTCTGCTCTTGACAGTGGGAGACTTCCTGTCATAAGAAACTTAGCAAATGTAAGGTTTGTTTGAAGAGGCTATTGCTGTTGCATGTTGAATGATTTTTTTCTTCTTAGAATAATTGAGAGTTGGTACCTACATTCGGTCCCCCGGTTCATTTCTGCTAAGCAGTAAACTTGACAGCAGTAGTGTAAAATGTGGTTTGAGAGCTGGACCTGAGAGACCTGGGTTCAAATCTCGACTCAGCCATGAAATGTCCTTGGAACTTTGGGGCATGATGCACCTCAAAGGAGCATATGAATGGGCTTGGACAACACCCAAGAAAGAATAATAGAGGTGTGTGATAACGCTGTGTCTTTGATAAGAAAAACAATTGTACACATTATGTTCTTTGAATAGTTCTCTAGGCTAATGTCTTTGATCTCTCTGTGCATGTGTGTCTTTTTTATTTTACTTTTTAAGTTCTTACTGTTCTATGCCCAGGAAATTACTTGGCAAAACTTCTGTGAGAAATAAAACTGAATGGCAAAACCACAGATTCCATCCTAAAAATAAATGAAGAGAATCAGTGGTGGCTGGTGTTTGTTGAGACTGGCAGGGCAGGAGGCAGTGAGCCCAAGTAGCAGGTGGAAACAGAGCCAATGAAAGACAGAGCCAGCTAATTCCATATTTTACTCCATATACCTCTTCCCTGCTGGATTCTACAAGGGCAACACTGAGACACAAGAGGAAGAAGCTAGCAGGTGACGTCGGTTTCTGGGGTGCCACCTTTGTCCCAATGGACCAGCCACCACTGAACTCTCATACTTCCCAACATACAGCTGTTTGAAAGGCTGACTTCAAAACTTATTCATCTGTTATATTTGTCCTTCATCTGTTGTAGGACGGAATTCTAAGACGTACTAATTGAACCCTTTCCCATCACAGCTCTTTCCATCTTTCAATTTACAATTCTTAACACAGTCCCCCAAGACAATAAAACTCAGATCGGGCAGCCTCACACACACATACCAGTGTGTGTGTGTGTGTGTGTGTGTGTAAAAAGGTAAAGGTAAAGGAACCTTGGACGGTTAAGTCCAGTCAAAGGCAACAATGGGGTTGCGGCGCTCATCTCGCTTTCAGGCCAAGGGAGCTGGCGTTTGTCCACAGGCAGGTTTCCGGGTCATGTGGCCAGCATGACTAAACCGCTTCTGGCACAATGGGACACTGTGATGCCGTTTACCTTCCCGCCACAGCAGTACCTACTGTATTTTTTGCCCTATAGGGCGCAGTGGCCCATAGGACGCACCTCGTTTTTTGGGGGGTAAAAAAATCCCCCCCCAGTCGCGAATCCCTGCGATGGGGTAAGCTCCCATTGCTCAGCCCCTGCTCCTGCCAACCTAGCAGTTCGAAAGCAAGTCAAAGTGCAAGTAGATAAATAGGTACCGCTCTGGCGGGAAGGTAAACGGCGTTTCTGTGTGCTGCTCTCATTCGCCAGAAGCGACTTAGTCATTCTGGCCACATGACCCGGAAGCTGTACGCCAGCTCCCTCGGCCAATAAAGTGAGATGAGCACCGCAACCCCAGAGTCGGACACAACTGGACCTAACGGTCAGGGGTCCCTTTACCTTTTATAGATATATAAAATGTTACCAATTCTAAATTGTTGAGCTTCAACACTCTCCCTCTGCAGCTGAATCCCCCCTGGGTGCAGACAGACCTTTCTTGGCCTTATTGCAGGATCCTGACTCCTCACCCCAAGGTGGAGACTGACCTAGGACTTAGTGATGAGAAATCCCATGGTTGAGGCATGGCATGTAGTCAACATGGCACTACAACTCCCATCCTTCCTGACAGCTCTCCAAGCCGGCTGGGGCTGATGGGAGTTGGAGTCTCCTTTATCCAGGCAGCTATGGGATGACTGACCTAAAACTGAGCTTGGTGGGCCAATAGTATGAGTACAAGGCCGCATCCTATGTTCCTAAATATCCATTTGGATTTGATGCCCCACAAGTATTTTATTTTCTTCTGCCTTCCTCCAACCCCCAACCCCCTTTTTGGTTCTTTTTTTCCTTTCTTTTCCTTTTTTTTTAAAAAAATCTGCACCTTTGTTTCCTTTCGCTTTATTTTCCCTCCCCCTCATTCCTCCCTCTCTCTTGGTGGCCATTAACTACGCTGACAGGTTGTCAGGCTGAAATAAGGAAATAAAACACTTAAACATTGTTTCCTGATGTATGCATTCATCTCTTCTGCCAAATACAGATATTGAGGAGATGCTTCACTCCTGTCAGCTTGCAAAATTATACCCCAAGCTCACATAGCAACGCAACACTCGAGTCTTTCATGTTGGGCTGATCGGTCTTCCCGATTTGACGCTCATCGGAGGGCTGTTTTCAGGGAAGCCTCATAGACTTAGCGTTCGAACGAACGACTTTCGCATGGTTTCTGCTTTGGTGTTGTGCAATTTTGTTTCTGTGTTTTTTTTATTGCTTTGCTTCTGAAAACGCAGCTAATACAGCCTTACACTTCAGCTTATTAGATCTAGTTATGCCTGTTGGGAAAAGAGTTTTTGCCTTTTGGGCCCTACATTTGAAGCAGTATTGTACCACTTTTAAGCCAGCGTTAGAAACTCAAATCTGTAAAATATTCACCAAATAACACCTTTAACTTAGGTTACAGCTGCCACAACAGACTGTCTTAGTGCCTTTCTTTTTTAACAATGAAGTTTATTATGATTATTACTTTCATTTCTATGCTGCTTGGTATTTTAAAGGAAAAAAACCGCAAAGAGGTTTACAACTCATTAAAACATCAAATAAAGCAATACAGAATAAAACAAACCCAAGCTTCAAGGAAAATATTCCAGTTGTTTCTCTAAGTATCCTTTTTGCTTGCCCCATATTTATTCACCTACTTAATTTATATAGCTGCCCCATAGCAGAAGCCTGTGTGGAGCAGTGGTTAGAGTGTGGGACTAGGACAGGGTTTCCCAAATTAGGGTCTCCAGCTGTTGTTGGACTACAACTCCCATCATCCCTAGCTAGCAGGACCAGTGGTCGGGGTGAAGGAAACTGTAGTCCAAAAACAGCTGGAGACCTAAGTTTGGGAAACCATGAAGTTATCTGGGAACAGGGATTTATTGTTAAAGCACTCTGAGAATTGTAACTCTGCAAAGGGAATAGGGGGGGTCTCCTAACAGCTTTCAGCACCTTTAACAAACTACAGGTCCCAGGATTCTCTTGAGGAAGCCATGACAGTTTTAAGTGGTACTATACTGCTTTAAATGTATAGTGCAGATGGAACCTGTAATGGTTCTAGGGGTTGCTCGTGCGTAAGTTGCCACCACTCCTGGCTAGGTTACCTGGTTGAACCCTTTCTGTCTGGAGAGCCTCAAGTTTCGTGGCTGCCTCAGTCGCTGGCAGAATCCGTCAGTGGGCGTTTCTTGAACCTCTTCCAGCATAAAAGCTGTTTGACGCCCAGTCTTCTCCTACTCTCCCTGCACGGAAGTCTTCTGCGCAGGGAGGGTGTGGGCAGCGGAGTACCCGTACTCTCTCCGCTGGTCTCCGGCGAGGAGTCCTGGAGCCACCTCTCCGATTCCCCCATCTGCCCCCCTTCTCCACTGGTGTTACGCTGATTTCCTTCCCCAGCGGATGGGCTGCCTCTCTCCCTACTGGGACCTTCTCCGGCATCCCTCTGGAGCCTCCTCTCCACCTCCAGCTCCGATGGCAGTTCCCTGGCAGAACCATAGAGAAGTATGTCTACATCAGTGATTGGGAACCTGCGACCCTCCAGTTGATTACATTGTTGTTGCTGCTGCTGCTGTTGTTATCTACAGCTAGGAATGGATTTGGGGATTCCATTCAGTTTGTCTTTTAATGCAAGCAGCCCAAATTTGCATTTCCTGGAACAATATACACTGCAAAAGATGCCGCCGTCCTTCAAAATCTGCACTCCCCCTCGTTTCGCAATGCAGTTCTTCAACCAAATGATAAGTACAAAAATACATACGCTATGAGAAAGTGTGCAAAAAATGTAGACATTAGCAGATCTAACACAAAAGAAAAATAGGGAACACCGATGTGCTGATACGTGTATAACAGGCATACAAAAATGTGTAGGTTACGTGAAATGCGCACTAAATGCTGATTATTGTGAAGACTTTCCTTTTAAGCAAACTGATACACAGAGATGAGATTAAAATTGGAAAAAAAGAGAAACTGAGCGAAACCGAAGTGACAGACCCACCCATTGCTATCCACAGGCCTGTCCTAGATTGAGCCCTAAACAGCAAAAAATAGAGAAACGTAATTTTTTGCCTTAAAAAAAATCTTCCTTGCATTCAGTTGACAAATTGGTTCAAGCTGACAAAGTTTAGGTGTCTTTGCTTTTAAGTAATCTCAAGCAATGCATTCGGACAGCGAAGACAAACCCTGAACCTAATGTTACAGGCATTTGTGCCAGGGCCTCTGTGGCTAACAGCACTCTATCATTGTGCCATATCCCGTCTGCAGCGATAACGGCGACTGCTTGTTGCCTCCAGTGGGTGCTGCTGTGAACAAGCTTACCAGCGAGGAGAGATGAATGCAGGGACTGTTCTAATAAGTTTTGCAGTGTGGAAATTTGCTTTATCGAAGCAATTAAGAAGTCACCACAGTCAGGCTTGAAAGCAATAATTATCTTTCATCTTGTCGCTTTGTCTCTCTCTCCCCACCCCTCTCCCCCTCACTTATCTGTTCACTATAAACTACAACAGAGCTACGTTGGGTTATGACGGTTCTCGGTCCTTTGTCTCGGATGGGCTTGTAATACAGGTTATGTCAATGGCACACGGGGACCTGCTAGGGTCAACCAAGCTCAGCCATTGGAGAATGCCCTCCATGCTCCAAGAGGAAGGTGTCTGCCAGGGATGGCTAACCTGTGGCCTTCAAGATGCTGCTGGATCCCTTGCCATTGGTCATGGTGACTGCGGCTGATAGGTGTTGATATGATCAGCTGGATAGCTCAGTTGGTTAGAGCATGGTGCTGATAACGCCAAGGTTGCAGGTTCAGTCCTCGTGAGGGACAGCTGCATATTTGTGGGGCATAGGAATTTGTTCATTTCTCCCCCAAAAATATAGTTCAGCTCCCCACAAGGTCTGAGGGACAGTGGACTGGCCCCCTGCTGAAAAAGTTTGCTGACCCCTGTCCTAGCCCCAATGCTCAACCAGTCATATCACATTAACCTTTACCCTAGGCACTTTAAGACTGACTCATAGGAAAGCAAAACATAAAGTTCAGTGCATATCTAGCAATCAAAAGGAAGAATTTGGAAACAGAAATGAAGAATTCGGAAAGAGGGCTTTTGCTCTACATTTACAGTGGTACCTCGGGTTACATACGCTTCAGGTTACAGACTCCGCTAACCCAGAAATAGTACCTCAGGTTAAGAACTTTGCTTCAGGATGAGAACAGAAATCATGCTCCGGCGGTGCGGCGGCAGCGGGAGGCCCCATTAGCTAAAGTGGTGCTTCAAGTTAAGAACAGTTTCAGGTTAAGAACAGACCTCCGGAACGAATTAAGTACTTAACCCGAGGTACCACTGTATAGGGTTTTTCAATAATGTATTTTGAGGAGAAATGCAAACTAGGTGGAACCAGTGCTTTTTTCTAAAAAAAAATATAAAAATGTTTAGGGGTACTCTCCTTTTCCTACTCATATTGAAATACTGCCCCTCAATGAGGCCAAACTTAGATTCACAAAATGTTTAGTGGTATGCATACCCCTGAGTCCCCCCAGAAAAGAGCACTGGGTGGAACACTCCACTTTTGTTTGATGCTAGGGATAATTAATGGCGCAAAGTATTAATTAGATTTGGGGGAGAGGGGATTCTGATCTTTCTAGATATCATGTGCCTGATACCATCCAGCTTTCACTAGTAATTACATTTTAGTTATTAAATGATATTGTCTTTCCCCCCAGAATCGGCACCTTTGGATTACCGTCTATTAGCCTATTGCTCACTTAGGACTTAACACACAGAGAGAGAACAGGTCTCGTTTTTGACTTGCTGGCACCAGCTGTATCCCTTGAATGAATCATTTGAATTTTACTTGGCTAGAAACACGCACCGGTGCGATCTGGAACAGATGCACTCTAATCCTTCATAGACCAAGTCACTATGACTACGATTGCACCTTTGGGTTCAACACATCGGGTAGTCAACACATCGCCCTGAGACCAGCAGGTATAGGGCGGTATATAAATTCAAAAAAATAAATAAATAGTCATGAGTACATCTCTCAGCTTCAGTTTCTTATCTGTTGGAAAAGTAGTTCTGGCACCTGCATCAGATTGTTTACCTAAAGATGAATAGGGCTGCCACTTTTTTGGCCCTGGCAAGATATTTTTATGCACTGGTTATTAAAGGTAAAGGTAAAGGTACCCCTGCCCGTACGGGCCAGTCTTGACAGACTCTAGGGTTGTGCGCCCATCTCACTCAAGAGGCCGGGGGCCAGCGCTGTCCGGAGACACTTCCGGGTCACGTGGCCAGCGTGACATCGCTGGTCTGGCGAGCCAGAGCTGCACACGGAAACGCTGTTTACCTTCCCACTAATAAGCGGTCCCTATTTATCTACTTGCACTTCGACATGCTTTCGAACTGCTAGGTTGGCAGGCGCGGGGACCGAGCAACGGGAGCGCACCCCGCCACGGGGATTCGAACCGCCGACCTTTCGATTGGCAAGCCCTAGACGCTGAGGCTTTTACCCACAGCACCACCCGCGTCCCGCACTGGTTATTAGGTAGATGGTATTGTGCTTTTCCCAGAATTTGCACCTCCAGATTGTTGGCCGCTAGCCTATTGCTCAGATGAGGCTCAAAATTATGTACATGGGTATCATTTTGTCAAGGCACTACTATGATCTTATGGGTGTCTATTAGCACTGCTAGTGCAATGTATTTCTGAGGGTTGTGGATGGTGGATGGAGCCAGAGGCAAAACTAAGCGCAGCAACTCATCTAAATTTGGCATTTGTGCAGTAGGTTAGTTTCTACAGGCACACTTTCTCTGTCCTTCATCCGGACAAAGAAAAGCCATCTTCGGAGCTTAAGGATACATTTCAGCCAGGCAAATGTCAACCTCTGAACAGAAGGATGATCGTTCATCCATACTGGGCTAAACCAAGACATTTAGCTGCTTGAGATGAAGGACAAGACAGCACACACTCAGACACCTCATTCCGCATCCAGAACAGACTGGCAATGGAAACTGGCTTCAGCACTGGTTGCAACAGGACAGCGCACCTCAGGACAGCAGGAGCATTGCAGGACACAGCTCTGTTCTCCAACACTCCACCATCTCTCCTTTGCCTTCCAGAACTTGCTGCTTGAAGCAGCTGCTTCATTCTGTACAATGGGAGGACCAGCCCAGCACCCATATTTACAGCTAAGAGCAGATGAATCGGTCCATTTCATTTTCTCAGTTTTTGAAAGTCTTCAGTTTCAGTCTGCATTTTTTTAAAAATGTCCTCATGAAGATATCTGTCAGCGTTTTAAGTCCACTTTCCTCCTGATATACACATTATTATTATTATTATTATTATTATTATTATTATTATTATTGCAAGCTACATTCCCTAATTTGCATGTTTGCATGATCATCCCCCTTTCCCCTAATACATTCATTTTTGTACACAGGTTTGGGTTGGAAAACAGCATCATCCCAAAATGTGGCTTACATATTGCAGGGCTAACCCATTTAAAAACAACAACAACAACAGCAACACATCCATCCTTCCCCAACCTCCAGGAGTCACTGTAACTACTAAGTGTGGCAAAGGTGAGTGTTGTTGTTGTTGTTGTTTAGTCGCATCCGACTCTTTGTGACCCCATGGACAAGAGCACACCAGGCACATCTGTCTTCCGCTGCCTCCCGCAGTTTGGGCAAACTCATGCTGGTAGATTCAAGAACACTGTCCAACCATCTCATCCTCTGTCGTCCCCTTCTCCTTGTGCCCTCCATCTTTCCCAGCATCAGGGTCTTTTCCAGGGAGTCTTCTCTTCTCATGAGGTGGCCAAAGTCTTGGAGCCTCAGCTTCAGGATCTGTCCTTCCAGTGAGCACTCAGGGCTGAATATTTGGGGTGAGTGTACCCACCCCAAATATTCATACACATTCTCACATGCACCTACACACTGGCACGCAGCCCCCCCTCCTCAGCTGATCTGTGCAGAACAACTAAGGGGTGGTGTCTATCACTGCCTCTCCACTCATCAAATGATTTGGTGACTGGGAATGAGGCTATTTGCACCCGTGTCAGCAGGCTGAACTCCACGCACACATACCCCATACACTGTGTCTACACTCTTTTTTGCCACTTACACTAAAATAATTGGAAACTTTGGGAGAGGGGATGAAAATTTCCTTTGGACACCAGATCTGGTTTCCAAACTGGGGACCTAGTGTATTTTTTCAGAAAATAAAAATTAGGTAGGTGCACATTAAGATGTGAACCAAAACCAACTTCCTTTTGGGTAGCACCATATAGCTAGCTCTGGTATTTAAGGACACACGTGAATACCATCCCTTGTTAAAACCATATCTGTACATGCTCCACACTGATTTCTTCTTTCTTTCTCCTAGTTCAAAGTGCCAGACATCTTATTTAATCCTTCATTGCTTACAACCATAGGTCATCTCCATATCATTGGCGGTTCTTGTTTTTTTCTTCAACCAAAATCAAAACATCCAGACAAGGAACAAATCATCTAGCATTACAAGATACAGATATCACCAAGTATCTAGCTCTGCAGGCTGGGGTGATATGGGATAGCATTTGCTAGGTGTGCTCTGAGTATTTCCAGCCTAGCAAAACATGCTGTAAAAACACGTACAAATGGCGTGCTGCAATGTATCTGCGTTACTTAAGATTCTCCAGCAGCTTTTGGGCATTCCAGTTTATTGGCTTAATCACTTAGCTTGCTTAGTTAGTGAGCAGTGCAACATACTCCATTCCAAAGGCTTGAAGCAGGTGTCAAGGTAAAGGTAAAGGGACCCCTGACCATTAGGTCCAGTAGTGACCAACTCTGGGGTTGAAGCGCTCATCTCGCTTTATTGGCCGAGGGAGCCGGCGTACAGCTTCCGGGTCATGTGGCCAGCATGACTAAGCCACTTCTGGCGAACCAGAGCAGTGCACGGAAACGCCGTTTACCTTCCTGCCGGAGTGGTACCTATTTATCTACTTGCACTTTGACGTGCTTTCAAACTGCTAGGTTGGCAGGAGCAAGGACCAAGCAATGGGAGCTCACCCCGTTGCAGGGGTTCGAACCGCCAAGCTTCTGATCGGCAAGTCCTAGGCTCTGTGGTTTAACCCACAGCGCCACCCGCGTCCCATAGATGTCAAGAGGTTGTGTTAAAAATACAAAATCCCCAGGAAGAGCCAGAGTTACTCCAGAGGCTGCAGAGGCCAGCTTTGTTTTAGCATTATACTTGCTGAACACTACTTGGGGATATGCAATCCCACTTAGCTAAACATGGGTAGGTTGAACGTGTGCCAGCAGGAGGGTAAACCTTCATTCTTCCAACCTGGGTAACACTGCCTGACCTGTGCTACATCAGCCTAGCAGTGATATGTGAGTCAAAGTTTCCCAGCTTCCCAAGAAGGGAAGCCATGGGTTTTTGTGATATGACCGGTGAACCCTATCTCTGCTATTCAGCAGAGGGCACTCACCAAGTCCCCAGGAGCACTCGACCACACAGCTTCCCATGCTGGTCCATTGTAGAAGGAGGTTGGAGAAGGGGCCCCATGCCCAAGTGTGCCTCGGGGGTGCTTATCGATGACCAAATCCACTTCCTGCCAAATTCACAAGCCCAAACCCACTGGAAACCAATCACAAGAGGGCACTGTGGATTAGGCAGGGTGCTGCACCAAAGGCCAATTGAGGAACACCCAACAGATTCCTACTGGTTAATCCCGACACTGCCCAAGGATGGGACAGAGGAAGCAGAGGAGGAGTTTGGGTTCTCAAATTTCAGCAGTACCCTGTGCAACATTAAAATTTGACATACACATGCACAGACGCACACACCTATTTGTGCTCCGTTCTGCATCATTGTTGCAGCACCCCCGTGGCACTGGTGCCTAGCACCGCTGAACCTGTCACACTACCCTAAAACCACCACTGGAGGAAGCTGCGGCAATGAGAAGGAAGTGGTTGTGTGGATGGAGTCTCCTTTCAAAGAAGGTTGCTCGCCCAGAAATGGAAGCAAGAAGAAATACCGACGAAAGAAGAATGACAGACAAAATTAATGCACTACGCAGAATTGAATAAAATGACAGGAAGGATTCGAAACCTGTGGTACCAGAGATTTGCAGAAGATTGGAAGAAATATACGAACTATTTGAAGAGCAACTGTAATCAACAAATTATGCTACTAGAACTACAAGAAGTTTTGTAAGGAGGAATATATGAAATATTGCAAAGAAGAGAGATATTAGTTACGATATTTAAATGTAATAGTGAAAGTAAGAAATGTATATTAACTGATTAGACTGAAAATTTTCAGATGTGATTGATGGAAGTCAAAAAAATTATATAAGATGTAAAAGTACGTTTAATTATTTGAAAATGATATGTTAAAAAAATAATTAAAATTTATATTTTTTAAAAAAGAAGGTTGCTCACCCTGCTCTGATCAGTCACAAAAGGAAGCAGGTGATCTTGTGCTCTCCCCTCCCATTTGGATGAAAGCCCCTCAAGACTTCCTCCCAATGGGGAAGCATGTTCACCCCCAGCGGCGGAGCAAGCTGATTGCGCGCTGGGTCAGGGCCAGCTGCCCACAGGGGCACCTCAGGGCCTCCAAGGAGTCTGCCTGCCTCCTCCCACTCAGCCACCCTACAGCTGAGGGGGAGGCAACGGGCGGACTGTTTGGGGCAGGGTGGAGCCTGCAGCGTGCTCCAGCCACTGCGCCACTCTCAGGAGAGATGCGTGGCTGGAGCACGCTGCAAGCATAGCTGTCAACTTTCAGATTAGAAAATAAGGGATCAGCAGCCTCACCTCTCCCGGGGACAGTCTATGGGATATATAACAATCCGGGATAGCAGTGGGAAGCAGCGGGAAACGGCGCTGGAATAAGGGAATTTCCTGCCAAAAAAGGGAAGGTTGACAGCTATGGCTGCAGGCCCTGCAATGAGTGCCGCCCACCATTTTGTCACCCCCCTCAGTGGGGACACATGGGGTGTGCCGCACCTACTGCACCCCCCTTGTTACACACACACACACACACACACACACACACACACACCATGCTAGCAGTATGAGGGGCAACTCCAGAATAAGGTTGAAAAGAGTCAAAATGGAGGCAGAGGTGCCAACTTGAATAAAATATTGGGGGCGGGGGTTGCAGGTAAGCTCCACCCCACATAATCGATCGCATGGTGCGGCACACGCACACCATTTGAATGGCAATGCCCCCTCAAATATTTTATTGGGAGGGCTGAAGACCCTTCGGCCGCTCGGTGTTGCCTCCTGTGGGTGGAGGGGTGGGTGAGTTATCCAGTGTCTGGTGAGAAAGAGTCCGCTTTGAGACAAGCAGACTGAATGGCCAGTGCTTGCCTATGCACGTCTACTCAGCAGCAGCCCCATTGTGTTTGGTGGGACTTACGGCCAGGGAAATGTGGAGATGATTGTAAGCTTATCAAATGAAGGTACTCCTCTGTCGAAGTTTAATGGTGGGGAGGTTCTGCAGTATCTCTTAAGATGATATATTCAAAAGCAGAGGAAGGGAGTCAAAGGGATCCTACTGGATCAAAGAGGAATTCCTTTCTAAGCAAGATACTGACTTTTTCAAAAGTTTGCAGATCATAAACAGACATCCAGCAAGAACTCATGGTAACTTCCTCCACTCTCAGGAATGCAACATAGCAGGGAGAGCAGCTCCTTTCGATTGCCAAGAGAATGTGCGTCAGATTGTATTGACCCATTAGGGCAGCCACTTCTGCATTGCCTGAGCTTTTACATTGCCAATGTTGCATTGCATTGCCAGATGCATCACACACACACACACACACACACACACACCCAAAAAAGAAGACAGGGATTTGCATACAATTTGCATTCGCCTTGAAAGCTGCCTTGAGCAAGTTTTACTCTTAATGGCAGCCTATAAATATTTTAAATAAATTAAATAAATATGCTAATTTTTCTGTATAGGTGCAAATTTAGAAATAATTACCTCCTTTCAAGCACAAATATAGTGTGTCTCACCATAGTAGGGAAGACTGTGACCAAGCGCAGGCCTGGCACCATCAGTCAGCCCTGACTGAAGGCCCCAGGGTTCAGAAGAGACCCTCAGGAGCCTAACTCACTGGGCACTCACTCATTGCCAAGCGTGGGAAAAGAACCAAACGGGACCTTCTCCTCAGGGCCAGGCATTCTGACAGGTGGCCAGGAAAATGCCTGTGTTCCTGCCATAGCTGTCAACTTACAGATTTGAAAATAAGGAACCAGCAGCCTCGAAAATAAGGGATCAGCAGCCAAAATAAGGGATTTTCCAAGCACAGGTATGTTCAGCTTCTGAGCCCCTCCAAGCAAAAGGCAGAAAGCCCAGCCAGCAGCCAAACGAAGCCTCAAGCGGTGGTTCCCACAGCACAGCAACCCAGCAAAGGGGATGCAGCAAGGAAAATCACTGTCACCTCTCTGCTGGGAAGCGCTGAGCAAAGGCGAGTCCCCAGGCAACACAGCCAATTTGATCGGCACAAGGCATGCAAGCTCCACCCCCCAATCATTCTTAGACTCCTTATTGGGTGAGCAACGCAGCCAAGCAACACAGTTGGAGCCTCCCTCCTCCCTGGATGGCAGGGAGGGAGGGAGAGGAGCTGCTTCCTTTGAAACCTGGGAAATTTAAGGGACATCATCAATAAGGGACAGTAGCGGGACACAGCGCTGGGATAAGGGACTTTCCCTCCAAATAAGGGACACTTGCCAGCTATGGATCCTGCTGTGACTTCTCTGTCTCTCTCTCTCTTTTACTTTAGCTTTTTAAAAGACAACAACACTAAGATTAAAAAAGTATTTCTAGCTGCCACAGCAAACAGGGACAATGCTCTATCATCTTCCTGACCACCTTGCTGAGAATTCCTGGCCATTTCTTCAGGGCATGGAAGGGTTTGCAGCAGCAACATAACACATAGGCGGGGAACTTGAATCTTTGCAGGTGTTGCTGGACAACAACTCCCATCATCCCTGGGGCAGAAGGGGTGTCCAACAACATCTGGAATGCCACAGGTTCCCAACTCCAGAACGAATGTAATTTAGTTTGTTGAGTGTTGATGCAATGTGGTGATTTAAAGCAGGGTGCAGAAAACCAATACAAGCTGTCAGTTCACCGACACGAAAAGCTCCCAGGTGATCTCTGCCAACCATCCCTGGCTTACAAGGGTACACTGTCTAAAACCAAAGCTAGCGTTCAGCCAAGGCAGCTATATGACGTAAAATATATTGCCAAGTGCCAAATTCCTAACAATAACATTTACATATCGCATTACTCCAAGGACAATATACACTTAAAAAGTTCCCGCGGTGTATACAGAAAAGAATAATCATTTGTCTTTAACATTAAACAATGTCAATGGGCGCAATATAACCTTGCCGCTGGATTCTGCATGTGAGCTTAATGAGCTTTTAAGGGCAACGATGGCCGAGATGAAAGTTCCTCTGTACCTCGAGGTGTGCCTAGCTAAGCCACGTGCCATTGAATGGCCACAGGTGTCTGTGACAAAGCTCCGTAAACAGAACACCTTTGCCTCAGAGTGAAAATGGATACCCTGGAAATGATCTGAAAGCAGGGCAAGTTAGCAGCCCCAGCAATGCTGCCATTTTTCTGTTTTCTGCTTACCAAGCTCTGCCTTCAACAAAGCTGTCCGTATTGATGGTTGCCAGCTCCACGTTTTGTTCTAATGCCAGTAGTGGGTTGTCAGCTAATGGAGCTACAAACCAGGCCTTCCTTGCTGGGATGTTGAACATAGAGCCAATCGACACTTTGAGAAAAAGCATACAGTGTAGCTCTCCTGGGACTCTGCCGACATTTGAAATTTGAATTCAAAACCTGAGTGGCAAAAGTGGAAATCAGAAAATTTGGAAGGCGTGCAAGCACATACTTTGGGTTGGATCCACAAGATTTCATAGAATCATAGAATTGCAGAGTTGGAAGGGACCACAAGGATCATCTAGTCCAACCCCCTGAAATGCAGGGACCTTTTACCCAACATGGGGCTCAAACCCACAACCCTAAGATTAAGAGTCTCGTGCTCTTCTGGCCAAGCTATGGAGCTTGATCTTAGGTCACACTGAAAACAGGGCAAGTTAATCGCAATGTAAGAAACCTCACCGAGTCCAATGGGAAATAAGACCTCATGCACACCATACACATAAAGCACATAACTTCTCCCAAAAAACCTGGGATGCTTTGTTAAGGGTGCTGGAAGTTGTCACTCTGTGATGGGCAAACTACATTTCCCATGATGCTTTGAGGGAAGCAAGGTGGAGCAAGATGCAGACATCCCCTTTTATAAGATCCTGGGGGGGGACCTCAGCTACCTCCCCCTACTCCACAAGGAATGCTTCATGTACATATGCGTTCTAAGTTCAAGTAAGATGCAACTGAGCTCTTGCACATCTTATCTTGCTTAGCTCAAATATGATCTCCATTTCGGTGATACTTTACAATATATATATATATATATATATATATTGCAAACATGACAAGCCATGCTTACTTATTTTTGCTGGCCTGTCCTTTTCCAGAAAATTGATCAGAGCTGCATTAGCAGTCATTTTGATGTGTAGTCTAGACAACATTAAGACTGTTACTAAATATATCTAAACAAATGCTATTAAGTCAGCAAAGCATCAATGTCAGCCAACTGGCATTAGGAAAACCTCTGGTTAAAATGTAACTGATAGCAAATGGCCTGTTCTGCTTTTATTGTCTAGGGTTGCCTAAACGCTGAAACACAGCAGACCTCGGGAAGCCTTCGGGGTTTGCGTAAATATTAATCTTGAGTGGATTTACTGGATTACCTGTGTTTCATTCTTATTATTTAAAGGCATCCAGCTGTAGAATATTTCGTTTGAATGGATGTGGCTTAGCCGTCATTTAGGAAACTTTAATTCGAAACGCCTATACGGCAGAAACTGGTTATGTCCTCTTGACGTTTCTGCAGCTGATTGTTTGCTACAGAAGATGATAAATTTGACTTCGCTTTCTATTAATTCTTTGCAGAATTTCATGGCATTTCATTAACTTACACTTCCACATTCTATTAGAGTAGTGGTTTTCAACCAGTGTGCCATGGCACCCTGGGGTGCCCTGAATGATGGTCAGGGGTGCCGCAGGCAACACTGGCCTCTGTCCTTTTCCTTCCCTCCCTCCTCTGATGCCCTCTCACATCTTTGCCTCTGCCAGGGTACTGCCATCGGAAGAGGGTCGGGAAGCAGAGGGGCAGTCGTGTTACAGGGAGCCTCTGAAAATCTTGCGAAGCAGTTCCTCTTCTGGCGGTGAGGAAAGCCCCACCTCCAGTGGGGAAGAGGGAAAGGACCAGATGATGCTGCTGGGAGCCTCAGCACCGCTCCTGGCCAAGCCGGCCAGGAGGGAAGCATGCCTCTTCCATCGCCCACCCTGCACAGAGGTATAAAACGCAAAGAGGGAAGAAAAAGGCTGGGAGTAACGAGACTTTTATGTTGGGGGAGGTCCAGGAAACAACCACTCCCGGATTCTACTAGCGATTGAGGCAGACATGAACTTGTGGCTCTGCACTGTAAATAGTTTGCACCAAAATAAAAACCTGTAAAAGGCAGGTCTGAGTCCTGACTGGTTTCTCATGAGCAACCACCACCGACATCTGACAGCCTCCCAAAGGTTTGTTGCAGCAGCCCTGGCTACAAGCTCCCCAGGTGAATGGTGCCTCTGGGGCTGGCTAGGAGACCAGGGGCAGCAGCTGCGGCTGCCCAGAGGAGAAGGGAGAAGAGAGGAGGCTGAGGGAACACTCCACAAGGGAGGGTGTTCGAAAAAGGGTGAGAGGTTGCCAGCTCTGCAGACAAGGGGTGACATAACTGGGCTCCTGAGTCCCACAGGGATGCTGCAAATAGAATGTAGTTGGTCAAGGGAGCCATGGACGCAAAATGGTTGAAAACCTCTGTATTAGAGGACAGATGAAATCAGCATTTGATAGAACCTCCCTCCTCAAATCTCAGTAAATTCCAGCAGGTAGGTTTGCAGCTAATTTATTTACCGTATTTTTCGCTCAATAAGACGCACCTGACCATAAGAAGCACCTAATTTTTAGAGGGAGAATGCAAGGGGAAAAATATTCTTTAAAGGGAGGGCTGAGCAGAGCCTGTATGCATCCCATGCTCTGCTCAGCGCTCCCTTTCATGAGCCGCGTGGAGCGTGTGTGCAGTGCTTGCAGGCTTTTCCCCGAGGAGGAAAAAAACCCCAAGCCCCCAAGCTCCGTGCAGCACTTGGGGGCTTTTCTGGGAGGTGGCGCTCAGAGCTGCGCGCTCTGTCCCTTCCACCACCTCCCGCAAGAGCCGCGCGCTAAGCCAGAAGCCAGAAGCCAGGACAGCAAGTGGAATTGCTGCGCAGCGATCCCTGTTGCTGTGCTGGGTTATGGGATAGCCATGCGCAACCTCTCCCAGGCAGTGGGATGAAGGCTCCCCCAAGAGCCACTCTCCCTTTAAAGAGTGTGCGGAGCATGTGTGCGGCTCTTGGAGGCTTTCCCCGAGGAGGGAAATGTTTTCCCACCTCTCTCTCCTCCCCCTGCTTCCCACCACTATTGCTTAAATATTAGTTCCAGATTTCTTCATATTTATCCATTCTTATTTTGCGTTGACTTGCTATTCATTAGTATGTAGCTAATCTGTCCATATTATCAATCCATGTGCTCAATGGAATCCTTTTGCGGCTCTTCCAATTCATCAACACAAGTTTTTTTGCTTCTAATATAGCACGGTACATCCATTTTTTTTTACCCCTTGAAATCTCCCACGTTTCCGGAATATACCGTATTTTTCGCTGTATAAGATGCACCAGACCACAAGGCGCACCTAGTTTTTGGAGGAGGAAAACAAGAAAAAAACTGTTCCTCATCCAGCACATCACTGCATTCAGACAGCAGCCTAAGCCCTACACACCCTCTGCTGACTCAGATGTTGTGGATAAATCGAACAGGGTGTCGTCAGCATATTGGGGGCACCTTGCCTCAAAACCCCTACGGCTCGCTCCCAATTGCCTGGGGCACCACATAGCATAACTGCCAACGTTCCCACAATACTACTCTCTGCTTCATCGGTAGGCCTGGAGCCACTGGAAGATGGTGTATCCAATACCCACCCCACAGAGGATATGATATCAAAAGCTGCAGAAAGGTTGAGAAGGAACAATGTTGCCTTGGGGACGTGGGTGGCGCTGTGGGTTAAACCACAGAGCCTAGGACTTGCCGATCAGAAGGTTGGCGGTTCGAATCCCCACGACGGGGTGAACTCCCGTTCCTCGGTCCCTGCTCCTGCCAACCTAGCAGTTCGAAAGCACGTCAAAGTGCAAGTAGATAAATAGGTACCGCTCCGGCGGGAATGTAAACAACATTTCCGTGCACAGCTCTGGTTCACCAGAAGCGGCTTATGCTGGTCACCTGACCCGGAAGCCGTACGCTGGCTCCCTCGGCCAATAAAGCGAGATGAGCGTCGCAACCCCAGAGTTGGTCACAACTGGACCAAATGCTCAGGGGGGTCCCTTTACCTTTACCTAATGTTGCCTTGCTCTCAATAAAAGGCAACTCTCTCTGCCATTGTCCTCCAAAAGAAGGCACTTGCCGAAACTAACAAGTTTTAAGCCATCTTCTTTAGAAATGGCCACACTGCTTTCTCTTTCAAGGGACCACTTCTTCGCACATTGAAGTGTCAACCACACTCCGGAACAATTGGGACTTGTTGCTTTCAGCAGAAACCAGGATCTGCTAACTTAGTCTGGATCTGGCATGTAGGTGTCCTATTTAAAAACTCATTTTCAAAAATGCTACCCTGAGCTTTTCTGCTTCTACAAGGGGAAACCCCAGAAAACGATGAATGAGTCTTTTTTTAAAAATAGCAAAACCCACCAAGCCCCCTGTTATTTGCATAATACATCACCCGCTCCAAGGAAGTCTCAGATCTGCAAAACCTTCCCCATTCCATACACTAAAACCCACCCAAAAGGAGAGTGGTATGACTGTAAGCCAACTTCATTGCCCTATTTACATTTTTTGGTACATTAAAAATAATAATAGGGCTATGATGAATCTCCTTCCTCTTGACTCCTATTTTGAGCTGTGATATTTTAATCTTTGCCGTTCTTGCTGGAGCTGAGGAGATGAATGTGCTGGGTGACAGAGCTCAGAGGAAACAGTATAAATAAAGCAAAGTGGCGCTCTGACATCTCAAATTTTATAGCTTTTTTTATTGTAGCCTAAGCATAAACAGAGCGCAGCTGTGTTATACTTAATGTTCAGAGTGTTCCCTGTGCTCCAGCCCCCTACTGCTTTTAGAGAAATTGCTCTGGTAGGGGATACCCTCCCCTACACACACAAACATACAGACACAGACACACAACTTCCAGTACACAAAAGTGCAATTGCATAAATGTCTTCTCAGAGTAAGACCCATTGCTTGCAATGAAGCTTGCCCCCGGTACATAGGTGTATAGTATGACAGCCTAAGCACAGAACTCCCCTTGAAATAAATGAGGCTTCCTTCCTACTGAGAAAAAAATTGTGATATTGCTGTCTCAATCTGCTTCCCCATGTTCAACACACAACCACTAGTGGTCTACTTGTCATCCCTTTATTAATATACAGTAACCATAAAACAAAAATGGGAAATGTGAAATGAATCAGCAAATGCAACCGTAAAAAAACACCTTACAGCTACAGCAACAGGTATGGAAACCAAGTCAAATGAGGAACGATTGAAGGAGCTGGGTTGAAGGAGCTGGGTATGTTTAGGCTAGAAAAGACGAGACTGAAAGGAGATACGATAGCTATCTTCAAATATCTGAAGGGTTGTCGCATGGAAGATGGAGCAAGCTTGTTTTCCCCTGCTCTGGAGGGCAGGACTTGAGGCAATGGCTTTCGGTTCCGAGAAAGGAGATTCGAACTGAACATCAGGAAGAACGTTCTGTCAACAAGAGCTGTTGGATAGTGGAACAGGTCTACCTCCAGATGTTGTGGACTCTCCTTCATTGGATGGCCATCCGTAATGGATGCTTAGCTGAGATCCCTGAATTGCAGGGGGTTGGACTAGATGGCCCTCACAGTCCCTCCCAACTCTACAGCTATAAGATTCTATGTCTTCAGGAGTGGGGATGCTGTGTGGAGTCTGATGGTGTCTCTCCAGTGTCTGGTTCAGGCTGGGATTCTGACACTGAGCAATCAAGGCTTCACATTGTGGAGAAGCCATGGTGTGTTGTGGTGTGTTGTGTGTCTGGATCCTTCCTGCTCCTCACCCACCCACCAGGGCAGACTTTTGTGCTGTACGCACAGACACCACGGAGGGTTGTTGTGGAACAGACCTCAGGGTGCAGCTGTTTTACATGCCCCTCCTTGCATGCCGCCTTTACAGTGGTACCTCAGGTTACAGACGCTTCAGGTTACAGGTTACGCTAAACCAGAAATAGTACGTTAGGTTAAGAACTTTGCTTCAGGATGAGAACAGAAATTGTGCTCCAGCGGCGCGGTGGCAGCAGGAGGCCCCATTAGCTAAAGTGGTGCTTCAGGTTAAGAACAGTTTCTGGTTAAGAACGGATCTCCAGAATGAATTATGTTCTTAACCCAAGGTACCACTGTACTCTGAACTAGAAGGATTGAGTAGGGCTTATGTTTCACAGGATGCTGCAGTGTACCTAGTCAGACAAATGACCCATCAGACAAATGACCCATCAGACAAAAGACCAGCAGAGGCTCTCTAGGGATTCAGACAGAAGCCTCTCCCACACTTAAATGCAGATGCCAGGGATTAAACAAGAGTATTGTTAGCCCAGAAATGGAAGCAAGAAGAAATTCCGATGAAAGAAGACTGGCAGACAAAATTAATGGACTATGCAGAATTGGACAAAATGACAGGAAGGATTGGAAACCTGCAGGACCAGAGATTCACAGAAGACTGGAAGAAGTATAGGAACTATCTGAAGAGCAATTGCAATCAAGAAATTACGTTAGTAGGACTACAAGAAGTTTTGTAAGGAGAAATATATGGTGTTACAAAGTAGAAAAAGAATAGAGATATTAGTTATAAGATTTAAATGTAATGGGGAAGGTAAGAAATGTATACTAAGAGATTAGATTGGAAAATTTTCAGATGAGATTGATGGAAGTCGAAACAATTGTATAAGATGTAAAAGTATGTTTAATTACTGTTGAAAATGATATGTTAAAAAACTAATAAAAAATTATATATATATTTTTAAAAAAGACACTGTCGGTAGATTGACCATCCCACTGTGGTCCCTTTCACTTCAACTCTTTCTGTGTTCAGCTGCCTAGGGCCTCTCTCTGTCTCTGTCTCTCTCTCTTTCCTCCTCCTCTCCACCCTCCCTTCTCTCTCTCTCTCTCTCACCCACACATTACTCACTGTCAGAAGCAAGGATCTCTGCCGTTGCGTGCGTGCAAGTCTATTAATGGAATTCCTTGGTTGCGATATCGGATTAACAAACTGCATCCTTCAGGAGGTGTGTGACCTCATCGAGATTCGTGGAGCTTGCTCCCCTGTGATTGACTTGAATTCAGCTCCATTTGTGCAATCTATAATTTCATAGAGACGCTTCTGTCAAAACATACCACTACTCAGGAACGGATGGGTTTAAGGAAACACATCTGTAATGTAAATAACCTCTGAAGTCTCTTAAAATACACTAACAGGCTGGGGAGGTTATTTACATTGCACGTGTAAACATGTCCAGCGGGAAGACAGGAGGGGGAGACACGGCGAGGGCTTGACCCCCTTCAAAACTGAGATGAGCAAACTACCCTTTCTCTAAAACAGTGTTCATCAACTTGGTGCCCTCCAGAGGAGAACTACAAAGAGTTTGGGCTACAGCTCCCAGTAAGTGTGCCCATTGGTCAAGGGTGATGAGAGTTGTGGTCTAAAAACACATAGAGAGCATCAGTTTGCAGAGCTTGTATGGAGCCCAGGGTAGGAGTCCCCAGTCAGCTGGGAGGCATGGGGCTCTATTGGCATGGCAGAATAAGTCCAGCAGGTACAGATAGCAGACAGGATGTGATACCATTGGTAAAGCATTTGCATTGGCTGCCCATCTGCTACCTGGTCAGGTACAATGTTCTTGATTTAATTTTCAAAGCCCTGAACAACTGGAGTCCAAGGAACTTTAGGTAAAGGTAAAGGGATCCCTGACCAGTAGGTCCAGTCGTGACCGACTCTGGGGTTACGGCGCTCATCTCGCTTTCTTGGCCGAGGGAGCCGGCGTACAGCTTCCGTGTCATGTGGCCAGCATAACTAAGTCACTTCTGGTGAACCAGAGCAGTGCACGGAAACGCCGTTTACCTTCCTGCCAGAGCGGTACCTATTTATCTACTTGCACTTTGACGTGCTTTCGAACTGCTAGGTTGGCAGGAGCAGGGACCGAGCAACAGGAGCTCACCCCATCGCAGGGATTCAAACTGCCGACCTTCTGATCGGCAAGTCCTAGGCTCTGTGGTTTACCCCACAGCGCCACCCGCATCCTTCCAAGGAACTTTAGGGACCACCTAAACCATTATACTCCGGCTCAGTCACTGGGATCACCTGTAGGAGCATCAATGGTTGTCCCCAGAGTTAGTAAGGCTCATCTGATGTCAACACAACCCTATTATCAGCTCAGTTTCTTCCAACAGAGATTCAGCAAGCATCCTTCCTATGCATTTCGAAATGTTTGCTAAAAACTATTCTATGCCACCAGGCGTATGTAGCTAATTAAATGGGGGGTATAATTTACAGCTAGGCTGTGATATGCGATATTTGTTTTTATGTGGCTTTTATTTTGTGTGCGTATTTTTTGATTTTTTAAAAAATGAAATTGCAGGATATAGTCTTTTTCAAACAAACAAACACTGGTTCTCAGGGTCTACAATGACAAGTCCTGAGGTTTTATAATGAATTTTATAAAATAAAAGTATAGGAAATTTAGCGGCCATAGGTGTAGTCGAGAGAGACCAGCCTCAATCAAACCTCAGGCAGCAAAAGCCAACTTGAAGCTCCTATAATAGATTAATACATCAGATGCCAGTGGAAATTCCCAGTTCTTCCTTTCTCCAGAAATTCTGGTCCTCTACAAGGGGAGTAGCAAAGGGCAGAATGAAACATTTTCCTCCTCTTCATTTTGCAGAGACTGGGGGAGCAGGAACAGCCATTCTCACCCAGATCACACCCTGACCATGACAAGCTGCTAACAGAACATCTACATACGACTTAGGAGTGTTAAATGAGCTTGATTATTCCGCCACAGATCTCCTGAAATGCCATCAAAATCATACAGCTGGTAGAAGTGAAATAGGCATTACATTCCATCCATTTCACAACCTTTTGTCCACAGGTGATATAATTTTTTTTTAATTAAAAAAATCAATCCAGAACAGAAGTTGGGAAGCTTTTTCAACCCCAGGAGGCCCACATTCCCTTCTGGATAAGTTTTTTGGGGGGCCACATGTCAGTGGTGGGCGGGGCCAGAGGCAAATGTGGGTGGAGCCGCAAATGCAAATAATAATAATAAAATCCTTTGTGCATTAGGCTGGTTTCTACACCCACCCACAGCCACCTCTTTATCCTCTATCCAGACAAGCAAGAGGCATTATTTCCTGTATGGTAGGTAACAGGAAAGCACTTAGATCTACATGGCTCCCCCCCCCCCCTTATCATCTTTCTGCTTCTGTATCATGAGACTACTCCCTTTGGCATTTAATCATCCATAGAAGTCTTTTATTGCTTCCCATACAACACCACAATGAACATAATCCCTTCGTTAAGTGCCAATTAATTATTTAAAAAGCACTCATTGGGGATTAACAATCATGAAATAGATACTGTTCTATTAGTTGTTAATCCTCAATAAATCTACTTGTAGTAGGCATTCGTATTTCAAGTATGAGTGAGCTGGTCTAAGTTAATCTAATTTCTAGTTTTTGTACGTTGGTGAGATGATGGTTATTAAGTGAAAGATGTGTTCTTCTCAGTGTTTTAATCTGTTTGGCCACTAGTAACTCTTTAACACAGACATCTATCGGACACCTTTGGCGTACAGGCACACCTTTACATTCATAGCTGCTTGCTTCAAGGGTGGGAAACCTGTGTCCCTCAAGATGGCTTGGACTTCAACTCCATTCCTCCTTGACTATTGGGGGTGATAGGAGTTGTTGTACAACATCTATGGAGGGCACCAAATGTTTTAGCCGCTACACTGCATAGCCTTCCAGATAATAGAATATGCTATACCTCAAGGACCGCCTCTGCCCATATAAACCAGTCTGGACCCTGAGATCATCATCTGAACCCCTTCTTTGTGTGCCTCCTCAGTGAGAGTTCTGGATCATCATCATCATCATCACAATTTATTTATACCCCGCCCATCTGGCTGGGCTTCCCCAGCCACTCTGGGCGGCTTCCAGAGAAATATTAAAATACTATAATACATCAAACATTAAAAGCTTCCCTAAACAGGGCTGCCTTCAGATGTCTTCTAAAAGTCTGGTAGTTGTTGTTCTCTTTGACATCTGGTGGGAGGGCGTTCCACAGGGAGGGCGCCACTACCAAGAAGGCCCTCTGCCTGGTTCCCTGTAACTTGGCAGCAACCTGAAAATGGGCCTTTTCTTCAGTGGCTCCCCATCTGTGGAATGATCTCCCAGGGAGGTTCGTCTAGTGGCCTTTAGGCGCCAGGCAAAAACGTTCTTCTTTAACAAGGCCTTTGACTGATTAATATTCTACAGCCTTTTAAATGTGTTTGTGGGAGGGGGCAGAGGCAGAGCATATGCCCACGCTGGCCAGGGCGGGTGCACTCCCGAGCAGTGTGCATGCCCTGCAGCCGGAGGCAGAGCAAGCCTCCCACGGGGGCGGAGCAAGCCACTGATGGTGGACATTTGGCGTGCTGCCCACCCACAACTCCCAAGCCTCCTCCGAGCATTCAAAACGAAGGGGAAAGGGGGAATCCCGCTAGCAAAGCGGTGCAGCTCCCCCCTTCCCCCGACGGCTCAGGGTAGGCTTGGGAGTCATGGGCTGGCATTGCACCAAATGTCACACCCCTCAGCGAAGACACCTAGGGTGGTCTGCCTGCACAGCACCCCCCTTCCTCCGCCCCTGGGAGGGGGCTTTGTTGTTTTGTTGTTTTTGTTTTAACGATTTATTTGTGCTTTTACCTATTTAGCTAGTGGATGAAGGACAGGTATGTAAGTCTAATAAATAAAATAAAATAACTTTTTTCTCGAGTTATCTCCAACTGAACACTACAGTCATACCTCGGGTTACAGGTTGCATGTTTTTGGGTTGCTCACCGCGCCAAACCTAGAAGTACCGAAACGGGTTATTCCTGGATTTTGGCACTCGCACATGCACAGAAGCACTGAATTGCAACCCACGCGTGCGCAGACGTGGTGCTGAGGTTTGCGAACGTGCCTCCTGCACGGATCATGTTTGCAGCCCGAGCATCCACTGTATTTCCTTTTTAGCCACCCTTCACGAATCCCTGCTAAAAAACAGCTTTGCTTATGTTGCAGTCCTATATGCACATACCTGGGAGCAAGCCCTATTGTCCTTGGTGGGGCCTACTTCAGTGTAGACACATATAGGATTGCTCTATTAGTTGCGTATCAGAAGCTGTGCCTGTAGTGCTGGTTAAGATTGTACCCATCTCTGGATGGCTTATATTTAGGCAGCTTTGCCCATAATGGACAGAGTTCCTGTCCCCCTCAGCCATATTTCTCTTTACGAGTTGTTTCTCAAGAGGAAGAAAATCCCAGTAGGTAACAAGGAGTTTTGCAGGAATTACAAATCAGAGATGATGCTTGCCACTTTGATCAATGGAACTGATAAATATAACTAGATACTTGTGCTCATATTGAAGTTTTAAGAGGCCCCTTGATGGCCAACTCTGACTTGCAGAGGTAAATGTTGGCAAAAAGACTCATAATTCATGGGAGGTGAGACCTTACTGCTATAAATAGATGTAAATGTGTGTATCGCGGCCCGTTAAAATTTAGCAAAAAGTTCACATGTGTGGCAGTGGATGCATGCAGATGTTAAGGGTGCTGCAAATATCTGCGCACAGAAAAGCATCTAGAATGCGCAGTAGCCTCAAGAGGATCACTGGAACCATACTTCCAAAAACTAAGATTGGATGAGTAATACAATACCTAATTAAATCAACTTCACATGTGATGCTCAAACGGATTCAGATCTACATTGCTTTCATAGAGAAATGCGTGTGTTTTTGAGTGGAGAGCATCATCATCACTGCCACCCTCACAGCGAAAGAATAAACAGATAAAATATTGTGCAGGCAATACACAACAGTGATTTGAATATGAGTCATGAAAACAGCTTTTTTTGCAGATAACTGTCCTGAACACACAATGCCGGGCCAGAATGCTGGAAGACTGAAACATTTACAGGAATTAGCAGGGTGTCGGGAGGAAACAGTGAGTACTGTCGCATCAGAATTGGCCTGCATGGAATTGTCTCTTCACATAACGAAAGCAAAAACTGAGACGAGCTTCAACAAATCACTTAATGTGGAATGCAAATGTCTCAACATGAAGGCCATGCCGCTGAGATCTCTGTATTTTCTAAAGAGAACCTTCTCTCATAATTTCTGCTTTCCTGGGGGGCTTATAGTGTTGTGACTAGGCAAAGTGAGATGACATTCCTATAGTTCTTTTTCCTCTGGTGGGACAAGCATATTAAAACATATTTAATGCTTAGGAGATGCTTGCTTAAATTATTACTAAAACCGTTTTTTAGGGCTGGTGCTGCTAGATACTTAAAGGACTTGGGACACAGGCCCAAAACACTAGTTTACATATGCTAATTTTTATGTATCCATGCCTCTGGGCGTGGATGAAGGTGGCAGGGGACCAGCTTTGCATTTCATAGTGTGCCTAGTCTATATGAAAATATTTTAACAGGAAGTTTTAAAAAGGAAGGAAAGGCAGGAAGAACCCAGAGCTCAGCACTCTTTAGACCATCCTATAACAAGACCCCTGGCTGGAATGCTTCTCAAGCACACCTACCCAAATGGATGGGTTGATCAATTGTTGAGTAGTTTGAAATAGAGCTTGCACATTATAAAGAAGCCTGACTTCTGTGAATCGGTGTGTCCTTCTCTGTAGTTAGGCCAGGCTTTCAATAGGGCTTGGGGTGATTATAAACAGATAGAGATGGTCTCACTCAGCAGAGCTTTCCAAACTGTGTGTCACGACACCTTAGTGGGTTGGCTGCAGTGTGTAGATGTGTCATGCAAACGCTCCCCACAATTCCTCCTGGAGCTGGAAAGGGGCTAGTTTAACCCCTGTTTTGCTAGTAAAACTGAATTAAACAGGTAAAGGGACCCCTGACCGTTAGGTCCAGTCGTGGCCGACTCTGGGGTTGCAGTGCTCATCTCGCTTTATTGGCCAAGGGAGCTGGCGTACAACTTCCGGGTCACGTGGCCAGCATGACTAAGCTGCTTCTGGCAAACCAGAGCAGTGCACGGAAACACTGTTTACCTTTCCGCTGGAGTGGTACCTATTTATCTACTTGCATCTATCTATTTATCGACGTGCTTTCAAACTGCTGGGTGGGCAGGAGCAGGGACTGAGCAACGGGAGCTCACCCCGTCACGGGGATTTGACCTGCCAACCTTCTGATCGGCAAGTCCTAGGCTCTGTGGTTTAACTCACAGCGCCACCCACGCCCTGTGTCGCGAACTGATGCATGTCTAAAAAGTGTGTCATCAACATGAAAAGTTTGGAAAGCTCAGCTAGGGCTTCTGTAATGGATGCCTCCAATCAGAGCAGAGGCAGTTTTAGGGTGGCATGAATAGTGCAGCGGAACTGGGTGTCATGCTACAGGGGCACCACAACAATGCTGTAGAATGGAACACGAGAAGTGAATAGCGCTGCACAGGATGCCACTGCAATTTGAGAGCCCAAAGTCAGAGGATGACAGTGGGGCATCCTTGGGGGACACAGACATCAAAGGCTTCTCTTTCTGAAGTGTTCCAAGTTACCCCAGCTGAAGCAGGGGGAACTGGGTAAAATTCTGCAAGGGCAATGCCCAGGGTGTTGAAGAAGGTGGTCCATCAATTACAGCTGTTTGAAAATAGCAATAGGCTAATCTGTCCATTCCAGTTTCTCCCAGCTTCTCCAGTCTTAAATGTAGTTCACAATTCTGCATAAATTTGCAATTAAGGGTGGGGGGTGGGGAGTTGCCATGGAACTTCATCGGCATTTTAGTGTGAATTCCTCCTAATATACACATCTTTGCATGCAATTTTGCCCAATACGCACATTTTTGCAAAGCAATTCCCCCGCATATAAAGCAATTTTGTATACTATTTTCCACAATTATATATACATTTTTATGCAAGTTCTGTGCTAGTCTATGCATGTTTTTGGACACACTGCCTGGCTGGAGGACTGCATTGCAAAATTGAGAGAAGAGCAAATAATAATAATAATAATAATAATAATAATAATAATAATAATAATAATAATTTATTATTTATACCCTGCCCATCTGGCTGGGTTTCCCCAGCCACTCTGGGCAGCTTCCAACAAAACACTAAAATACAATAACCTATTAAACATTAAAAGCTTCCCTAAACATGACAAAGAAAGGCTGTGTTTTGGCTCAGGTAATGTTTAGGAAAGTGCGAATGATGCAGGTTCTCCTGCAAATGTGAACTGAACTGAATGCCTTCCTCTTCGTCCCAATCAGCAACCCGGCATCCTCCTTATAGGGAAAGTTGAAATGTGAAAAGCTACCTCAACTGAAAGTGCCCATTGCTCAGGGATGCGGAGGAAATAAACGGAAGACAATTAATGGAGGAACAAGAGCAAGGGTCAGCGAGTTGGGTGTTTGAGAATATCCCACATAACCTTCTTCTTAGATCATGCAAAGTAGGATTCAGCTAAGTGTCAAAAATGGGGGGGAAAGGTCCTATTTTTATTTTTGTTCCTTTGAAAGGACACAGTCATTACAAGAAGCCAGGTTAGCCGTGCAGAGTCCATCCCCCCCTTGCTCTCAGACGTGTCAGGGATGTGCCCTCTGAGGGTCAGGCTTTCATTTGCCTCTGCTAATTCTCTGTTGCTTGTTAGCTCTCCTTCATTGTAAGCCTTGCTCCTCGGCCGGGCACGCTCCCCGTTCCCTGCTCTAGCCAGACTCTCCATGTAAATAGTGTTTATGTTAAGGAAGTCATGTTCTGTGTGACTGGTGCACATTGAAACTGATGTTGTTGTCACTTTAGATTAAGATCTCGGCCTAGCAAAGGAGGCAATTGGAGCAGGCAGCCGAGTGGCCGAATGAAATATTCATTTCATTTCATTTAAAGCTGCCCTTGTCTCCATTGTGCCACTGCTGGCACAGCTGGTTAACCCTTGTTGGGGTCTGTCTCTCACTTGCACTTCCACCAAAATCCCACGAAGCAGTCAAACCGCATTCCTCCCTTTTTAAACATTATTATTATTATTATTATTATTATTATTATTATTATTTACCATAGAACATTATAAATGTACAGTGGTACCTCGGGTTACATATGCTTCAGGTTACATACGCTTCAGGTTACAGACTCCGCAAACCCAGAAATATTACCTCAGCTTAAGAACTTTGCTTCAGGATGAGAACAGAAATCGTGCTCCGGCAGCATGGCAGAGCAGCAGGAGGCCCTGCTAAAGTGGTGCTTCAGGTTAAGAACAGTTTCAGGTTAAGAACAGACCTCCAGAATGAATTAAGTACTTAACCCGAGGTACCTCTGTATATTGTTCAGAGATGTATTCTCTCTGTTACTTAAAGTGTGGGATTTTAGGAGCAGCTGTACTGAAATCGGAAGTCACAGTTTTATGTAATAAAGATTGATTTTCGCTGAGATGCAAAGCACTCCGAGATTTCTTAAAATGTAAAGTGGCATGCAAGTTAAGTACGTACCAATTAAATTGCATTTAAATTAACTTCCCTATACGGTATAAATATATCAATCGATACTCATGTAATCAAAACTGCATGATTTCATTCCTATGACTACATCAAGAGTGCTTCTCCCACACTGTTTCATTTATTTATTAAAATGCCTGCATACTACCATCTCATAAAAATATCAGAGCTGTTTATAACAAATTATACCTGTACCGTACAATAAACTCACATAAAATCCCAGGTCATCGGTTAACTATTAGAAGATGTTTTCTTAACCATCTTTGCAAGCCTGACAGCGTACAGAAGTTTTCAACAAGCATTTAAAGATTAAAATAGAAGGCGCCTGTTGAATCTCTGTTGGAAGAGCCTTCCACAGGACTGTGTTGATGACATCAGAGTCTCTACTTTGTGCTGATGTCAAATAAGCATCACCAACTCAGGCGATGACCAACAATCTTGTCCAAATTATCTCTTTGATCAAGCTGGGATATAAGAGTTCAGGCAGTCTCTACGGCAGCCTTTCTCAACCTGTGGGTCCCCAGATGGACTACAACTCCCATCACCCCTAGCTAGCAAGGCCAGAGCTCAGGGATGATGGGAGTTGTAGTCCAACATCTGGGGACCCACAGGTTGAGAACCACTGCTCTAAGGTACCTTGGACATAATGTAAGCTGTTCAAGACTTTGTAAATTGATACAAGGACCTTGAACGTGGATTGGTAGTAAGTGGGCAGCCAATGTAGATGTTTTAACAGTGGTGTCACATGTTGTCAGCATTATGGCGGTCACATTCTCCACCAGCAGGAGCTTCCAGACCAAGACCAAGGGTGGCCCCACAGAGAGCCTGGTGCAGTAGTCCAGCCCTGAGGTTACTTACTCATGAACTACAGTTGTCAGGCTATTCCCTCCTGAATGCACAGAGTGGGGGGGGGGGTGTGAACAAACTCTACGCATGAGTTGCCCTACAACAATTGAATGGAGAGAGCACTCAATGTAGGATTTCTTATAAATCATTTCCACTTCAAAAACAAGCCTGCAATATTTGGAATTCTGAAATCCCAGTAGAAATTCCGGTAGGGAAGAAGATCAGAAGTGTCCCTGTTTGCTAAGCCCTTGACCACAAAAAAGAAAGAGCTACATGGGCAGAGAGCGATTCGTAGTTTCTTCGCCCACAGACCCCTGCAGAAGCAGAAATTGGTTTCTCCTCGTGTCGAGTCAAAAACCTTCAAAGTCCATTCAGATCAAAGGAATCCTACCTAAAATCCCCTGAATTTTGAAGAGGCTCAGATTAGAAGTTCCAGCTTGGACTTTTAATACTCTCTTCTGCTGAATTATTGCCAAAGGAAAATGTCATGAATTCCTTAATGGTAATGGCTGGAGACTGAAATAAACCAGGTGAGACAAAATAAAAGAAATAAGAAGATACCTGGGAGTTCATAAATACTGATACTCCTACGGCTTGGAACAATTCATACTTTTGCAGATACATTTTGCCAGGATTTTCTTCTTCTTCTTCTTCAAAGAGAAATACACTGCTCACTGATTTGCATTTAATAGTAATTAATTTGAGGAGGGGGGGGACTTTAAAAAATCTGCTACAAGACCGAGTTTTCTTGTTATGACCTTTTAAAAACTGTGTACCAGCCTTCAGGATTTCATGTAGGTGGGTATTATCTAAAGACGCTGAGTCGCCGCAGAGCATTCCATTGTTATGCATGAAAAAGCACCAGATAGGGAGGGCCTCGTGCCCACATCTCACTAAGCCACTGAGCTCAAACTAAGATTATATCTTCAAAAGCTTCCCTCAACATGTTGCAAGATAGGGTCCAATAATTATACAATGCACCATATAAATATATACACGGAAAGAAGAGGAGGAGGAGGAGGAGGAGAGGGAGGGGGAGGGAGGGAAGGGGAAAACACTTGCATCTCAGCAAGGCACAATTTAGCCTGGGGTAAATTACTCACTATTTGTCTCGTACATTTCAAGTGGTCGAAACGCTCCTTACTACAGTGAACCTTGCAACGGTCATGTAAGGTACCGGAGGCTGGTCCATTAGGGTGAAGATGATGCCCCGTCCCCCATCCCAGCCTCAGCCTCGGCCTGCCAACCCCCAGCTGTTTGTCTTCTCACTTCCAACAGTCTTCCTCATGTGTTGCCCTTGTAGAACTCAAGAGGGTGCGGGAGGAAGAGGACAAAATTAGAATTAACTGGCTCCACCTGTTTCTGGCTCCACCCACTGTGAGTCTCCCTGCCATCTGCCCTACTGGTCCCAAAAGGCACCAGACACCACCATCGTGAGGTAGGATCGTGTGATCACTCTCCCTGTTTTCAAAGTTGGTCCAATGCGTGCATAAAATATGCTGTTCCTGGAAATGATCTGGCCAGGGGGAGTTCCTTGCATAATGGAGAATAGCTCCCCTTGCACCACCAAAAAAACAAAAAGCAGAAAACCTGTGGGGATTGAGGGTTGCCCATGGTTTGCCTGGGACAAAGTTGCCTTAAGGGCCATCTGTATTGATATGCATGTACCCAAAACTTAAGATTGAAATCAAGGTTTAGAGGCTTGGATGTGCACATAAACTGAATGTTCCTGCGGCGAGGGATGGTCCGGGGGTGGAAAGTATGCAAAATAGCCTGGTTTCTGAAAGTTTTGCTTTGAGTGTTTTGTCTGCTTATATTCTGAATTCAGAGAAAAAAATCACCAGCCATGAAACCACATGACACAGAAAGGGAAACGGGCTTATTCCAGCAATGAGCAAAGAGTCAAAGGCCTATCCTGTCCAGCGCCCCATTTCTAATTAGGTGTCTATGGGATGCCTACAGGCAAGACATGGGGGCAAAATAGCCCCCTGATGCTTTTGTCCCTAGAAACTGGTACGGGAGCTACAACCCTTCCCCATATTGACGCTCGAGAAGATGCTGGTCTCCTCTATTATATTAAGGCAGCTTCATGCTTACCACGGAATCCTAGAAGGCTGCCTTATACCCAAACAGACCAAGGGTTCCTCTGCAAATGTAATAACCCTGATAGATCAGACCAACGTGGGGTGCAGCAGGGTTGTGTCCTGGGCCCGTTGTTGTTCAATGTCTTTATAAATGACTTGGATGAAGGAATTGAGGGGATGCTCATCAAATCTGCAATGACACCAAGGTCTCCTCGTTGAGCGTTATTGTTGAAGGTCTCTGGTCCTTGTCCAAAGACTCTAGACACTTCTCCACACCAGTTCCAGAGCAGCCCACCCATAGCCTGGCTCACGTGCTCATTCATTTGCACCCAGAAACATTTAGCTTCTTCTAAGAACAGAGGTGAATGAGGAAGTTGCAGTAGAGGGAAGTCCAGAGTGAGAAATGGAGAGCGAGAGCAAGGTGTTGGAAGACAGAGCTGACAGTGCCACGTAGCCTCCCAGCAGGACTTAATCTAACTTCCTGACTTCAGGTGCAGCAAAGGACGCAGACTAATCTCCAGGGTTGAAGAAAGATTCAGTGGAAGTTGTGGTTGGCTTCTGTATGGGGAATGGTGGGGCCAGGGCGCCATTTTGTCTTTGGCGTCAGGCAGCAAAATACCCTTGGTCCAGATTCTTCACATGTGTGTCCCAGATAGGCACTGACTGCCATCCTTTTCCACCTCAATTTTCCCCACCCTCAAAATCAGCCCAAGCCCTCCTGTGTCTTTAAAAGGCACCCAAATAAATAGACCGAAACCTGGGAGTTTTGCGCCCCATGACTGCATTCACAGCCAGCCACCATAATTAAACAACAGAGTTTCATTTACACAGGCTTAAATTCTTCCAAATCTCTACCTTTGCAGATCTCTTTTCCCTTTGAAATGTATCCGAGTATTATTATCCTTGAATACACATGAAAACACAGCGCGGTGAATCTATAATAAGAGCTTCGCCTGGTTCTGCGGCACTGACTTGTGCGTGAGCGCGTTTGATTAAATGTCCAAATTACTCCCACTTAAAACAGCATCTGCATCCGGGCAAAGATATGGAGCTACTTAAAAATCAGTTTTTAACAGCTGACCCCAGCCTCTCGGCAAGTGTATTGCAGTCTCTCCCCAGGGGAAATGCAGGGTCGTGAGCTAATAACCACGTCCTTTGACCTCATGCCAGGGAAGGCTGAGCGCCTGAGTGTTTTCCAGGTGGCAAGTTCACCCGCCCTCCCACCGCAATGCTGTTCGGTTTCCAAGTGACCGGGGAGCAATCAACGTCATGCGCTGCGCAATCCATCTGCTTGCCAACTTCCTGCCCAAAAGGTGGAGGTCAGCAGGGAGAGACAATTGGGCAGCGAGGGTGGATATATAGCTCAGAAAGAAACTGAAAGGGGGGATGGCATAGTTGACGGAAGTTATTTTTAGCACTTGGGGCATTCAGAACCCCCCATGATTTGGCAATGGATTGGCTGCCACGCGGCTGTTTCCAGCGGAGTACAATGTGGGAGGCAGCACTTACAGAACATCGTGGAGAGCTTGTTGAATGCATGTCGCCACCAAGCCAGCTTACAGCGCTCTCCACCCTACTGTTTTGCTTTCGCCCTCAAGCCCACCTTGGTTTTAAAAGAAGAAAAGCTTCTGTTTCAAAAGCCTTGTGTTGTTTCAAAAGCCCTTTTGCTGTGCTATCTAGTCTCGTAACAACAAAAACATTCCCCGTTTCCAAAAACCAGTTGCTGCCCTTCTAATCTAATTTGCAATCTAATTTCTTAATTTCGGCTGCTTTCCCTAATTCAGCAAGCCAGTTCTACTTGTGCTCTCTCTCTCTCATGCAAAATGCATTGATGCATCAGTGCTTGCAGCAAAATATGTTTTGGGGACTTAAAGCAATGCAAAGTGGATAGGTGGCGCCAGTACTTTTAACCAAATTCCAAAAGCACATCACTTTTGAACTGCCCATCAGGATCGGGACCAACGTGTCGGGGGAGGGACTTTTAGCACTTCCTTCCTGCGTCATGTTCCAGATCAACCTTCCCACCCCTGGAGCTGCTATTTGCCATAGAAAACAACTGCCCACTGAAACCAAGGGAACCTTCCCCTCCATGACAAAGAGCAGCTTGGCGGGGGTCGGAAATGGCTGGTACTGTGGCAATTCCAATCGGTGAATTGGCAGGGACAGTTGGAGGGTCTGTACCCTTAATCTGGCCTTGTGGGCTTCCCTGAGGCAATTGGTAGCCACTATGGGAAACAGGATGCCTGACTAGATAGGAGTCGCCAATGTTTCTGGCTTGGCAGGCACATTTGGAATATTGAGGATATGCTTTGGGTTCCAGCTACAAAATGGCTGCGGTGGGCCTGTGGCATAACACAAAATGGCCGCCGAATTTAAAAGAGCAGAGAAAAAGAGAGGGCCGCAAAATGGCGTTGACATTTGACCATGTTATGTATTGAAGTTCTCACCCTGGCCACCAGGGGGTTATTGTGTATATAGTTTTCACTCAGGTCCACGTCAGTTAATTTAGGTGGGAAACCCTGGGCTGTTGTTGTTACAATGTTGACAGCCGGCTGCCTATAAAAGCAGGCCGGCTGAGCTGTTTGCTGTTCAGTTCAGTTCCAGCTTACAGTCATACCTCATGTTGCGTTTGCTTCATGATACGTTTTTTCAGGTTGCATCCCACGACAACCCAGAAGTACCGGAAAGGGTTACTTCCAGGTTTCGCCGCTCGTGCATGTGCAAAATGACGTCATGCGCAGACGCGACAAATTGAGACCCGTGCAGACGCAGGTTGCGTTCTGCTCATGTTGTGAACGGGACTCCGGAATGGATCCCGTTCGCAACCAGAGGTACCACTGTACTTATAAATGTACTTGGAGAAATTTCTGCATCGTCTGCTATGTCCACCCACTACTTAATAGACCACACTCTCTGACAGAAGAATAAAAGCTTTTCTCACCTCTCCTCTGTTTGGAATAGAAGGGATGGTGGGCGTCCAATCCTGAGATCTAGTGAAACATGGGCATGTCTGAGGGGTATGTTTAATGTTGGAGAGGCTGAGCCAGTGCAAACAGTCTCCCATGCAGTGTGTATTTTGGGTGGGATGTACGTATTCTGAGACCTTTCCTGGGTGCCACAGGAGGCAAAGGCGCCATCTTCTCAAGCTGATTGAGGGGGCACAACATGATATCCTGACATTGTGCATGTGATGTCACAGGAGCCAAGGGCCCAACACACTCTGAACATTGAGGTCACCCAGCCCCCTCAAAAAAAATTGGGGGGGCCCAAAACTTCCTCAACCCCTAGGAGCTGGTACATATGATAGGAAACCCAGCCACATGGGTGTGGTATAAATATTATTATTATTATTATTATTATTATTATTATTATTATTATTATTATTATTATGGTGGGCACAACTTGTGCTTGTGGGGACTGCAATGGCAATGATCTGATCCAATGGGGGTGGTGTTGGAGATCACAAGGTTAGGTGTTGGATCAATTATCCCTAAAAGATTCCGGAAGAGCCTACAAATATATATAACAAACCAATAATGATGATGAACTATATATTGCCACATTGTTTTTAAAAGGGATCTTCAACCTAAAGGCAAGTGGCAGCGTAGCTTTAAGGATAGAGAGATAAATGGCTGTCTCTAGCCTCTCCTTTACCTTCTTTTTTAAAGGTAATACCTTAATTTGCATAGTAATAACCCAATTATCGTAAGATTAGGCAACGGGAATCTCATTATTCCTATTCCTACCAAACAGTCGATATTCCATTCAATATCTTTTAATCTTACCTACCTTAAAACACAATTATTCCAAATAAATGCTCATTCATCTTTAATGCAATTTCTTTAATAAGGTTGGAAAAAAACAAGAAAAAGAAAATCTCCTGGTAATTGTTAGCTTTCCCAGTGCTAATATATCAGTGGTTAAACACTTCTCCCCCCCCCCCCCCACCTCATTTGGGCTGCTATAGAAACAGTTCAAAAGTGGTCAATTGCTAAAATGGGGTGGGAAGATTTTTTTACAGTGTTTTCTGAGAGAAAACCCAGCATCGAGTCTCAAAACATGCGTGATGGATGGGATGTGTGCCCCCTGGCATGTGTGTGCTGCCAAGTAGAATTGGGGAGGGGGGAAACCTCTTCATTTAAATTTTGTGGGTACCCGGGCACCCTGCATAGTTGGCACCTATGATTCACATTATGTCTGAAAGGCGTTAAAAAGTTTTGGGTTTCATGAACAAGGCTTCAGCCTAACATTGGCGGTGGAGACGTTTCTGCAAAAATGCTCATCTATTTCTGCAAATAAAAGGGGGGGCTGGCTGGCTTTGCAGCCATAGAACAGCTTCAGTCACAGAGTGACAACTTCACAAGGGCATCAGCAGGAGAAAAAAAACATTTAGCAGCTTTTCAACAACAACAAAAATGCAAGTCGCTGCAATGTATTTGTGGTCTCTTCAAAGGCGTCTTCTTTGTGCGTATGACATGATTAAAAAAGAAAGGAAGGAGGAAGGAAAACTGCTTGTGCATTAAAAGGTCTTGGTAAAACTGAATATTTAATAGCAGAACATTAACTCCGACTAGTCTGAACATCCAGGATATTTCGAAGACACATTTTAAATATTAAACTCTCTTTAGTTTGAACTAGACACACACGGCTTGAACATTAGAAGCATGTTTCTTTTGCATGCGTAGGCCAGATGTGGGTGGCTGAGATGAAGGGCATGGCCGATGCTGAAATTTTTGATGTTCCAAATATTTGGCATGTAAATGGATTCTCCAATACTTGATGGGACACCTGTGCCCACCCCTTACATCAGCATCTGAGGAGCTGCTCCAGTTACCTCCTCTAAGGGAGTTTTGAAGAGTGGTGACAAAGGACAGGGTCTTTTCAGTAGTGCCCCCCTATCTGTGGAATACTCTCCACAGTGAGCCTCATTTGACACCAACTTTGTCATCTTTTCAACCCCAGTTTAAGTCCTTCCTCTCCTCCCAGGCATTTGACGAGATGGGATGGTTGATTCGAGGTCTTGTTCCATCTGATTATCTATCCCTGGTATTCTTTTCCTGCTTGAGTGGTGTGGATATTTATTTCATGTACTTAACAGGGTTTATATCCGTACATCTCTAGAAGGATTGCATAATGCAATATAAAAAGCAATTTTAAAAAATACTGATAAAATAAAATATAAGATCAAAAGATCAAGTTGAATTTAACAAATTTAAAATAGAATTAAAATCAGCAATCTTAAAAAGTATGCATATTATTGCAAAATTGTGTATTAAAATTACTTGTCAGGATTACATGTCACATCTGGATAGGTTATTATCATTATTATCGTATATTTATTTATTTATACTTTGCCTTTTTCCCAATGGGACTCAAGGCAGCTTACAGATAAAAACAAGTTTGTGACATTATAATGCTGACTGCACCATTTTGTATTAATGTCTTGTTTTAACCCTTGTATGTTTATACATCGCTGTTCTAACAAATGTAACAAAAATACTATGTGTATTTTTACTGTATCTCACCTAAATATAGTGGTGGCTGAAATTACTGGAAACATTTTGTCAAATTATTTTGCATCAAAATGGCACCAAAAGGGGTGTGCAGATGCAACCCAAACTGTTGGGGAGTGCAGAGAGCCTGCAGCCTTTGCTCTCCTCCCATAGGGAGGAGAAAACTTCCAGGTGGAGAATAATATTGGCCATCCAAGAGATATATCATTATTAAATTTTCTGTTTTACAATTTAAAATACTCATTTTACATCCTTAAGATATCAATGACTTCCCTTCTTCTCTCTCCAGGGTTCATTTTACATATCATAAATCCCTGCATATTTTACAAAAACTATACCATCCAGTATTCCATTATTGCATCCATCAAAATTTATTTACACTGTCGAATTTATCTTAATGCGTTTTCAGCTGTCCACAATTATTTCCCATATATTCAATAACCATTTTCCAATCTTCTTCCGATGTTCTTGTTCTCTTATTCTATGTGTTAAGTCTGCAAGTTGTGCATATTCTGTCAACTTAAGTTGCCATTCTTCTTTGGTTGGGACCTCGCTCATTTTCCATTTTGGGGCTAACAAAACATGGGACACAGTAGTAGCATACATAACCTTTTTTGACACCTGGGAATTTCAATCTGAATTGTCCCCAACAGAAAGGACTCTGGGGGGCTTTGGGGGGGGGGAGTTCTTTTAAATATTTTTTTCAATTCATTATGGATCATTTCCCAATACTCTCTTACCCTTTTACAAGTCCATCGTCATCTCTTGCTGATATGTACATGTGATAGTTGATACATTTTTTAAAAAGAGACATACTGGAGATTGGGGGTGGGATTTTGGGGTCTAAATTAAGATTAGTTTGTTTAAATTCTGTTGAAAGGAGCCTAATTAGCCTCCTATTCCTTATAGTCCTTTCTTAGCCCAATACTTCCTTCATGCATCAGCATAAGCTCCGGATAATATTTTAATGTGCAAATTTATGCAGGAATGTGATAGAATGGACTTACAGATGTGAAAAAATGTCGCAAGCCCAAAACGGACAGATGTGCCCAATTCTGCTCTGTCCGTATAACGTGTTCTGCATAGCGGAGAGCACGTGGGGGATACAAGCCACCCCAGTGTTGCTGGGTGGATTTGCGGAGTGACCCAGGCAGTGAATTGGTTAATTGGGTCGCTGGGGAGAATTGCTTGTTGCCAATTTTGAAGGAGGGCTCAGAGGTTTTAAATATTGGTCGCCCAACTTTGGGTGTCCTCTTGGATGCTTGCACCGGATCACCCGCCCACCCTCCCTGTATTGGGGGGGGGGTTGTTCGCTTGACCTTGCTATGCCTGTCATCGGGTTGTCTGCTTTGAGGCAGGGGCCTGGTAGGAATTTTGTCCATTTGGCTGATTGGCTGGTGCCATTTTTGTTTTTGCCTACTGCGTAGCAAAACGTCACAACTTGTAAGGTTGGCGGTTAGGCATTGGTTCAAATTGGTTGGTGGAGGGGTAAGTGCCTACCCCTCCAATGGTGGTGCGGAAAGGGAATTCCGTTAAAGGAATCCAGGGGCTTGCCATTCTTTTCGTCCTTGTCCCTGGCATCAGGACTTGGGCCATGCAAGCCACCAGGAACATGAGGGTGAGAAGTGAGGGACTGAGGCCCAGCTTCATTTTCTCCCCAAAATTGTTTCCCTCACTGGCTTCTGGAAGTCAGTTCTGTCCCTGGGCAAGGACAGATAGTCAGAACCAATGCCTAAGCAACCACTCACTTGTGTGTATTTAAATAAAGTTGTGGCCAAAATCTTGCCAAAAACCCAAACCAAAATTGATGTGTGATGTGTGAATTATTGGGGGCTGGCTTGGGGACCTCAACACGCAGCAAGGATTTCCGCGCTGTATTTCCTCAGGCTGAAGGGCCTTCAGAGGAGACCACAAGCTACAATCTCACACGTGGCTCTTTTAATGCATTCATTTCTGTTTTGTTCTTTCCCCGAGGTTGGTTAGGTCAAAGGTAGTTTGAAAACGGCCTCCCTTGCCATGTGAAGAAATCTCAGCGCATCATTAATCCCCATGCCACACAATCGCAGGAGGGAGCTGCTGAACTCCTGCTCACCACAATCAATTTTGCATTGGAGCAAGCTGATTTTTTAGGGAACGGGGTCTTCAGGGCAGGCGGGATGTCAGACATCATGTCCAAAATGACTTTGCAAAATCCGTTGATAATGAGTTAAATGATATTCTCGGTAGGCGCTCTTCAGGCCAATGTAAGCGATTTAGAAACTAAATGCCTCCCCCCACACACACACACTTTGTATCACACTTAACAGTAATAACAACCAATATGTTATTTTCGCTCCTGACACAGAGTTGAGGAGTCTGCAACCTCTAATTTGACAGCCACTGTATTATTGCTCTCTGGGAAAATTAGACAAGATGGAAAATTAAGCCATCCAAAAATTGACACAAACAGAAAACTAGGACTCTCACTTGGTCTCTGTCGCTTGTGCAACGAGCGCTGATTATATGGTGTTTGACATTCCATTTCCAGGTCAGCCACAGCAACACAGAAGTCATACTTCATTTATACTCCATCTGACACCACTGAAGGACCGCGTTAGTCTTTGAAGATGCCATGCGCTCAGAAAGAGGAAGACTAGAATTAACCTTGTCTTCTTGATGGTCTTGTTTGTGGATTTTTGTCTTCAGACGGCAAATGCGGAAGGCAGCCCAAATTTCAGAATGCCTTTGTATCGAGATTGCCATAATCACAAAAGGCCAGAACTTGCTGTCACAGGAGTCGCACGGCTGCAGCTGAAAGCAGCACCGCAATATGTCTCCTCTTCCTCTGGTAATGTGTTGGAAGTATAACAGCAGAGATCATTCAGTTGGTAACCTAGGGGTTAATTCTGTTCTCTGTGCTAGCCAATTGCCCAAGAGGGGGTTGGAGGTGTTGCTTAGCAACCAGTCAGATTGGCATGAAACTTCCTGGAATTACTTAAATTCTGATTGGCTGTGTAGTTCTAAGGGAGTTTAATTAATTAATAATAATACTAATACTACTACTACTACTAATAATAATAATAATTTATTATTTATACCCGCCTATCTGGCTGGGTTTCCCCAGCCATTCTGGGCGGCTTCCAACAGAATATTAAAATACAATAGTCTATTAAACATAAAAAGCTTCCCTAAACAGGGCTGCCTTCGGATGTCTTCTAAAAGTCTGGTAGTTGTTTTTCTCTTTGACATCTGGTGGGAGGGCGTTCGGCAGAATGGGTGCCACTACCAAGAAGGCCCTCTGCCTGGTTCTTACAGTGAGGGAACAACCAGAAGGCCCTTGGCACTGGACCCCAGTGTCCTGGCAGAACGATGGGGGTTGAGACGCTCCTTCAGGTATACTGGACCGAGCAGGTAGAGTCTCAGCCTGTGTACCAGATGGAGCTGATAAACAGCTGCCCTGCATATTTAGCAGTTGAATAGCCTCCTCCATTCAACCAAGGCCTGAACGAAGAAAAACAAAACTCCTTTGCTCCTTTCTCCTCACCTAATACTTTGTTTTGTTCAGATTCCCTCAGTAAAGTATTTTCAGCTTGCTTCTCTCTCTCTCTCTCTCTCTCTCTCTCTCTCTCTCTCTCTCTCAGAACTCCATCTATGTTAGTCAAGATATTCTGGCTAACGCAATATACTAAATGTGTGAAATTGTCAAAATGCTTCAAAAATTTTGGGAGTTTACAGAGATCACCCTCCAAAACTGGTCCATCGCAGCCCACCAGCGCTGGGATGAACAAACCACTTCCCGCTTGCAGAAGAGGACAATGTAATTGTCTACTGAGAATCATGTTAATCACTTTAAAGTGTCTCAAGCTAATATCAGGTTTCTCAATTGGCAGTTCTCCACACCGCAGTTTCAAACCACTAAAGATATAATTGTTAGCTATTAATAAGATAATGTTTGTAAAGTGATTTGAACATAAAAGCATTTTATGGGCCTACAAGGTATTATTATAACCGCATTCAACAATAAAACATGAACTGCGTCTAAGAGCGCTCAGGTCTACGACGCCCAAATGTTTGACATTTGCCTCTGTAAAGTGTAGCTTTTTTTTAAAAAAAACCACCACATTTAAAAAGAGGACAGTGACGGAAAAAGCAAAGAGTAGAAAAAATATAGAAGAGGTAAAGGTTTTGCTAGCAAATTGTCAGAATCGTCTCCAGTCTAAGGAATTACACTTCTTTTATTGAGAGTCTTTTTAACTTCCCCTATCATTACATTGCCCCTTGGGAGAAACCCACAAATTTACTATGAATTTCACTTTTTTACTATTTTATTTACTATTATTTTTGTCATTTTTCATTGAAGAGAAATCTAAGTGCAGTTCACTGAGAGAAGATATACATGAAAACAATTTTAAACAGAAAAAAACTGAAAACGGATCACTGAAGCAGGGGTCCCCAACCCAGTGCACATGGGCACCAGTATTATCACTGAAACATCCCTACTTTAAACATGCCCGCATTTCATTGGATGCCAGAATTAGACACCCAACATCCCATGTGTTCTGAAGAGTGGAAATGCTGTGATCTAGGCGCCATTCCCCCACTGATTGGGCAGCTGATGGAGGGAGGGTGGACTTCTAGAAAATAGTAATTAAAAAACTCTTAATATACAACTGTGGTGGTGGTGTTTTTTAAAAAAGTAATAGCAGCAGTCACGAAATTAAAAGATGCCTGCTTATTGGGAGAAAAGCAATGACAAACCTAGACAGCATCTTTAAAAGCAGAGACATCACCTTGCCAACAAAGGTCCCTATAGTTAAAGCTATGGTTTTCCCAGTAGTGATGTATGGAAGTGAGAGCTGGACCATAAAGAAGGCTGATCGCCAAAGAATGGATGCTTTTGAATTCTGGTGCTGGAGGAGACTCCTGAGAGTCCCATGGACTGCAAGAAAATCAAACCTATCCATTCTGAAGGAAATCAGCTCTGACTGCTCACTGGAAGGACAGATCCTGAAGCTGAGGCTCCAAGACTTTGGCCACCTCATGAGAAGAGAAGTCTCCCTGGAAAAGACCCTGATGTTGGGAAAGATGGAGGGCACAAGGAGAAGGGGACGACAGAGGACGAGATGGTTGGACAGTGTTCTGGAAGCTACCAGCATGAGTTTGACCAAACTGCGGGAGGCAGTGGGTGACAGGAGTGCCTGGCGTGCTCTGGTCCATGGGGTCACGATGAGTCGGACACGACTAAACGACTAAACAACAACAAATAGCACAAAAATGAGGGAAATGTACAATTAAGCCAGGTTCTAGAATAATAGGATTTGAGAGTTGGAGGGAACCTTTGAAGTCATCCACTCTCACCCTTCTCAAGGCAGGATCTTTCATCTACAGACACAGGCCTCTGCATCTTTGAATGGGGAGCCATGCACAATTATGCTAGGCTTCGAAACAAGCGTTTGGAAAACCCTACACTTATGGCAAGGTCACATACCTACAGAAATAACTAGGGAGGTTTCAGATCCTGCTACTATCCCTGGCCAGCCTACTTCTCTCTGTTTCCTAAGGACTGTCGGGATAAATTTGTTGTTGCCTGGTACTACATCTAAGGGTAAATGTTTTGCAAGAGTCTCAAAGGCAAAAGCAGCTCCAATATTACAAACCTACAAATAGCTTCACAGGCAAAATGGAAGGTGGGTGGGTGGAAATAAAGTGAAGCCATTCCTCTCTGGCCTAACCCGATTAGTGTTCTGCTTAAAGTGATGAAGCTGTCTTTCTCTCTTGCACAAATATATGGAACAATACATCTTATCTATTTACTGCGGCATTGCGTAGTGTCTCCAGGGCTCGCTATCAGCCAGTTTAATTGCAAGACAGTTTTATGTGAAGCCTGGGATGATGGGAATTCAGTGGGCAAGGCAGAGTCAAAATAAGGAGTGGAGAAAGTAGCCAGATAGCTTATAAACATACCAGAAAGACAGGCTAATCATTTTAGTTCCTCTTCTCCGGCAGAATTAATGCTAGGCTGGCAGCATGTTATCTGGTACATCCATCTAGTGTATTAAACAAGGAAAGCAACAAATGTCTGGCTGAGAACCATACGGTGATCATATGTTTGTGATGTAGGGATCTGCCGATTAAATGCATTTTAAATTTAATTTTCCTTGCATGCCATTTGCTTACTCTTTCGTGAATCAGCAACAACCAAAGTGACTACAGAGCCTGCTTTTTCATTATTTATCTGAGTGGCAGATATTAAGGAACACCACCGCACTGTTAGATCATGAGTGTATTAGAAGGGAATGTGATATATTCTGCCAGCAGGTATAGCACATATCTACATTGCAAGAGCATGTATTACTCCATGGCTTGTAGAGGGCAAAGGTCTTGCTGATTCAGTCGTTGAACAATATTGCTAGGGTTGCTACCTCAGAACCTGGATTCGGTCCTGTCCTATCAACCACCACCCCATCAACAGCTATGGATCGCATATGGTCAAGACATAAGGACATAAGACAATCTTGTGGGATCAGGCCATTGGCCCACCTAGTCCAGCATCCTGTTTTCACAGTGACAAACCTGGTGGCTGCCTGCAAGCAGGACTCAAGTGTAATGGCATTCTCCACACCTTCTCACACTATGCAAAATTTTATACGCTATGATACGATAATCTTTATTTTCATTGTCCCATACAGAACAACAAAATTGAAAAAATCTACTTCAGACATTCAAAAACCAACAAGCCTGCTATCCCAACCATCCCAGCCTGGTTAGCCCCTAAAAACACTGATACCCCATAACTGAATACAATATACTCACATAGAGACTACCTTACACTGTGTTTAAAACCAAAATCGCATTTGGGTAGAAACTGTTTCTTAGGTGGCTAGTCCTAGTCTTAATGACCCTGTACCTTCTTCCAGAAGGCAGAAGCTGAAAAAGATCATTTCTGGGGTGCGCACTATCCTGCACTATCTCTGCAGCTTTCTTATGGCACCTGGAAGCATAGATTTGATCCAAGGAGGGAAGAGTGCACCCAATTATTCTCTCCACAGTCTTTACAACCCTGGACAGCATTGTTTTTTCCCTGACCTTGAAGCTCCCAAACCACACACACAGACCACAAGTTAATACACTCTTAACAGTACAATGGTAAAATGCCATCAACAGGTCCTCTATCCTGTGAAGAACCTCCATACTGGCATACCCTCCAATATTTCTCTGATGAAAATAGGGACATCCTATTCCATCATCATTGTCATTTTATTATTTATACCCCACCCATCTGACTGGGTTGCCCTAGCAACTCTGGGCAGCTTCTAACATACAGTGGAACCTCGTGTTACGGATGGGATCCATTCCAGAGGCCCATCCGTAACACGGAACTGACACAAGCCGAAGCGCCGCATCTGTGCGCAGCGCGATTTAGAGCTTCTGCGCATGTGCGAGCAGCAAAACCCGGAAGTAACCCGTTCTGATACTTCCGGGTTGCCGCAGGGTGCAACACGAAAACACGTAACCTGAAGCGGACGCAACATGAGGTATGACTGTACACTGGTGCCCCGCAAGACGAATGCCTCGCAAGACAGAAAACCCGCAAGACGAAAGGGTTTTCCGTTTGCAGAAGCGCTTCGCAAGACGAATTTCCCTATGGGCTTGCTTCGCAAGACGAAAAATGACGAAAATTCTTGCGATTTTTTTTCGCTCCAAAACCCCTTTTCCTGAAGCGCTAAGCTGCTAAAAGCATTTTAGCAGCAAAACCGCTAATCCCTTAAGCCTTAAAAAGCCGTGTGTCAATAGCGCTAATAGCGCTAATCCGCTAATGGGCTTGCTTCGCAAGACGAAAAAACCGCAAGACGAAAAGACTCGCAGAACGGATTATTTTCGTCTTGCGAGGCACCACTGTATATAAAAGCATAATATAACATCAAACATTAAATATCTTCCCTATACAGGGCTGCCTTTAGATGTCTTCTAAAGGTTGCATAGTTATAGAGTTACTTATCTCCTTGGTTCGGGAGTCAAACAACTCCAACATTTTCTCTGTTGAAAATAGGGATGTCCTAAGGAAAAGCGGGACATTTCTGGATCAAATCGTAAACTGGGACGGCATCTGTAAATCCGGGATTGTCCCTGGAAAATAGGGACACTTGAAGGGTCTGAACTGGCAGGCTGGGGAGTTTTCCCAGGCTTACCTCAAATTGTTTCCAACGTTATAATGGGTTAATTCACACCTGAGTCAAGTTGAGCTCAAATTAATGTATTTTTTGCTCTATAAGACTCACTTTTTCCCTCCTAAAAAGTAAAGGGAAATGTGTGTGCGTCTTATGGACTGAATGCAGGCTGCGCAGCTATCCCAGAAGCCAGAACAGTAAGAGGGATCGCTTCCTCTTTTGCTCTATAAGACACACTTAGTTTTGGGAGGAGGAAAACAAGAAAAAAATATTCTGAATCTCAGAAGCCAGAACAGCAAGAGGGATCGTTGCGCAGTGAAAGCAGCAATCCCTCTTGCTGTTCTGGCTTCTGGGATAGCTGCGCAGCCTGCATTCGCTCCATAAGACGCACACACATTTCCCCTTACTTTTTAGGAGGGAAAAAGTGAGTTTATAGAGCAAAAAAATGTGGTAAGTTGAGTCGAGCCCACTACAAGTCACGCTGGGGAGGAGCTCATGCATCGCCAAATGCGTTTGGTGCATGAAGTCAAAGCGGCATGAAATCTTCCTTGTTTTTTGTCACTTAGGCAAAGAAAAGGAGAGAGAGAAAATTAAAATGTTTGCCTTGTTCTAAACAACCGGCATGTTATTCTAATATGAGCGTTTGGGCACATTCTCCTAGCGATGCAGTTATCTTGTCTTCTTCACAGATGGAAGCTATTAAATATGGCACTAAAACACACACCTTATTTAAAAATTAAATAGGGCACTAAGAGATTAAATAGGGCACAAATGAAGCACTTTGCTGGAGAAAAGCACAAGGTAGGGTTCTTCTTTCCTATGTGCAACTGCATATCTAGGATATTGTTGTCAAACTTCCCCCACAGTTCCCCTATGAGAAAAGGTTACAGCATTTGGGGCTTTTTGTGTAGTGTACCTGGAGTACTGTGTCCAGTTCTGGGCACCACAGTTCAAGAAGGACACTGACAAACTGGAACGTGTCCAGAGGAGGGCAACCAAAATGGTCAAAGGCCTGGAAACGATGCCTTATGAGGAACAGCTAAGGGAGTTGGGCATGTTTAGCTTGGAGAAGAGGAGGTTAAGGGGTGATATGATAGCCATGTTCAAATATATAAAAGGATGTCACATAGAGGAGGGAGAAAGGTTGTTTTCTGCTGCTCCAGAGAAGCGGACACAGAGCAATGGATCCAAACTACAAGAAAGAAGATTCCACCTAAACATTAGGAAGAACTTCCTGACAGTAAGAGCTGTTTGACAGTGGAATTTGCTGCCAAGGAGTGTGGTGGAGTCTCCTTCTTTGGAGGTCTTTAAGCAGAGGCTTGACAACCATATGTCAGGAGTGCTCTGATGGTGTTTCCTGCTTGGCAGGGGGTTGGACTCGATGGCCCTTGTGGTCTATTCCAACTCTATGATTCTATGAAAAAGGTGAGCAAGAAGCGACCAGACAGAAGCTTATGGAATTATGCATGGCATGGAGAAAGTGGAGAGAGAGATGTTTTTTTCTCCCTCTCTCATAACACCAGAATTTATCCATGGTAGAGGCAGAGCAAACTCAGCCTCCTGACATACCCCCAAACTTGGGGAGGGGGTTATATGGCAACTCAGCCGCTGGTGCAAATTCATCCCAGCTCTTTGCAAGTACCTAAGACATTTTCCAGTACTGCCCTACCCATTTATTAAGATCTTCTGGAGGTGCCTTGCTTGTTACGCTCACTTTAGCTTCTGCTGGGTGACAATGTGTGACAGGGCATTCTCAGTGGCAGCCCCCTGGTTGTGGAACTCCCTCCCAAATAATGTTTGGTTGCGCCTCACATCAGCCCCTTAGAAGCACAAGGCAAAAGGCTTTTGGTGCACCCAAGCCTTGGAATGTAACAAACCCTTCTTTGCTGACACACTGCCACTTTGTAGATGCTGTCAATTGTGCCGTTGTGTGTTTTTAAGTGTTGTTGTGCCACGAAGTGCTAGTTGTTCTATATTATTCCCACTGGGAGGAACAATGGGATTCAAGTATGAAGGGAAATGCAAGTAAATAACCAGGTTGCAGGACACAAAAGCGTAATGCTTTGTTTTAAAAAGTGCTGCTGAAGTTGTTTGACCCATTTAGACCTCAGCCTCCCATTTCAGTTCTTTCCTGACCAATTAATGAGAATACTGCATCCCTTTGATTATATAACAGGCAAACAGGAAATGCCCAAAGAAGTAGAAAACAGACTGTTTAGAAACGGAATTCCTATCACTGAGTCTGCACTACCAATCTTAGTAAACGTTGGCGGCCGGTCATTATACTCCCTGTGGATGAACTGTGATAAAGAGCTGACTGTCCTGTTTTTGTTTTTTAAAAAATGAAATCAATGATCAGCTTCTGGATATAAGGGATGATGTGGGTCCCATTGTTATTTTGACTTTTGCAAGGTGATAATGGTAGGGGAATCTAGGCGAGCACATACATACACAACACAGATACTGGAAGTGCAGGGCTGCCATGCTTCCTGATGTTCCGGGATTACCGGGATTTCAAAAGCGGAAGTGATGTCCAGGGGGCAGGATCAATTTCAGAAGGCAGAAGTTTTTTTGGCATTGTCTAGAAAGTTCAAATTTTGGGGGGGTGTCCTGGCAACCCTATCAGCAAGAGGAACTCTGAAAGAGCTGTCACTTACAACAGATACTTGCTTTGTTCCATCAAGCTTTTGGCTTAAATCAGTCTCTCCTGGCTGCTCCCCAAGCCATACCCCTCAATAGCTCTGCTTCCCACCCAGCAGCCAAGCGGGTTTCAGCCTCCCCCAATAAGATATTTGAGGGGGTTGGGCTCCCAGAAAGTTGATGGGCATTGCCATTCAAATGTGATTATGTGGGGTGGGGCTTAGCTGCCCCAATATTTTATTCAAGTTAGCCTCCCTGTACTCACTGCTGTTTGCTGCCACTGTTCAACAATATTCCCGTACACACACTCCCTCTGTATGGTCCAAGCATAGCTGTCAAGCGCCCCTTATTTGGCGGGACAGTCCTTATCCCAGCGCCATGTCCCGCTGCTGTCCCTTATTGATGAGGCTTCATTTGGCTGCTGGCTGGGCTTTCTGCCTTTGGCTCGGAGGGGCTCAGAAGTTGAACACACCTGTGCCTGGAAAATCCCTTATTTTGGCTGCTGATCCCTTATTTTCGAGGCTGCTGGTCCCTTATTTACAAATCTGTAAGTTGACAGCCATGGGTCCAAGGCATCCCCTATTAACTGTCTTGAATCCATACTGTGGACTTGCAGGAAAGCACTGGCTAGGCTTAAAAAATAATAATACAGGTAATTATTCACATCTTCCTCTCGCCACCCGCAACTCTCATCTGTATTGATGTCAGAAATGAAGGGAGGGGGGAGGCGGTGGGCACACCAACAGCTTCCAATTTGCCCTTTGACCTTCGTAACTGGGCTGGTGGCAGAGCTGAAGCTTAATCAATGCAATGGAAGTGACATTTTGCAGTCAAATCAAATTAAATGGAAATGAAAGGAAAATCTGTGGTCCAACCTAAAGGCTGTTCCCTCTTGCCACCGAGGTCATCGCCATGGCAACTAAACGCTGCAAATGTGTCGGGCAAATCCTTAACAAATCTGCCTAAAGCATGTCCAATTGAATATGATCAGGGTTTTTTCTACTTCTTCCTTCTTCATCACTGTACTTCGCAGCTTTCAAAATACGTTGTGCCCCCACAAACAAAAGCTTGCAACAGTGTCTTCATGTAGAAAGTGACAAAACAGAAAATAAATCAGTTGACACAGAAAGGGGGGGGGGAGGTCCAGGTTAAGTCTTCCACTGTTACAAGATGCCCATGATAATACAGCCAACAAGAGGTGTATGGGTACCTCAAAGAAGAAGCCCGTGGTAAAAGAGGATTAGGCTGCAGAACAATTTGTTTCCAACCTTGCCTTGACTTTAACCTTGCCTCTTTCAAACTGCTCTTTCTATTGCTTGAGGTAAAGGTAAAGGGACCCCTGACCATTAGCCGAACTCTGGGGTTGCGGCGCTCATCTCGCTTTATTGGCCGTGGGAGCCGGCGTACAGCTTCCGGGTCATGTGGCCAGCATGACTAAGCCACTTCTGGCGAACCAGAGCAGCGCACGGAAACGCCGTTTACCTTCCCGCCGGAGCGGTACCTATTTATCTACTTGCACTTTGATGTGCTTTCGAACTGCTAGGTTGGCAGGAGCTGGGACCGAGCAACGGGAGCTCACCCTGTTGCAGGGATTCGAACCGCTGACCTTCTGATCGGCAAGTCCTAGGTTCTGTGGTTTAACCCACAGCGCCACCCGCGTCCCTATTGCTTGAGGTACCCAGGAACAATTCTGCTCACCTTGCTAAAGACTCCGTCATTTCAGAACCAGGTTGCCCCATCCCATAATCCCCTGGGACATGCCTCCCCAATGTTATCCCCACCCCCCGGACTGAGAACAATTCTGCTCATCTTCCAAAGGAACGATGGCTTCATCACTTGGTGCCAGGTTGACGGCCACCAACTTAGATGGATTTAAAAGAGGACTGGACAGGTTCAGGAAAGAGCAGTCTATCAATGGCTGCTAGATATGGTGACTCTGCTCTGCCACCATGGTCTGAGACAATAATGATTCTGGAGAGCATTTGCTGGAAACCATGGGAGAAGAGAGTGCTCTTGTGCTCAATTCTGCTTGAGGGTTTTCCATGGGCATCTAGCTGGCCACTGTGCAAAAAGGATGCTGGACTACATGGACCATTGGCCTGATTGAGCAGCCAGGATTAGACAGGAGCCTGCATTGCTGAGCTGGCATGAAGAGTGACTGAACTAAATGACCCCTAATCTGCAAAGATCCCCTTCCGTTTCTGCGATATCCGAACAGCAATAAAAAACAGTTCAGACAACTCACACTACAGTGGTACCTTGGAAGTCAAATGGAATCCGTTCTGGAAATCCGCTTGACTTCCAAAACGTTCAGAAACCAAGGCGCAGGTTCCGATTGGCTGAGGAAGCTCCTGCAGCCAATCGGAAGCCACAGAAGCAACGTTGGACATTCAGGTTCCAAAGAACGTTCGCAAACTGGAACACTCACTTCCGGGTTTGCGGGGTTTGGAGCCAAAACTTTCAACTCACAAGGTGTTCAGGATTTAAGGTACGACTCTACTTATATTAAGAAACCAAGAGCAGAGCGTAAGACAAATGGGAATTCCAATGAGGAGACAGAAATTTAACCCACACAATGAGCTCAGCAAAATGAAAAGGTCTCAGCATCTTAAGGTAAAGGGACCCCTGACCATTAGGTCCAGTCGTGGCCAACTCTGGGGTTGCGGCACTCATCTGGCTTTATTGGCCAAGGGAGCCGGTGTACAGCTTCTGGGTAATGTGGCCAGCATGACTAAGCCACTTCTGGTGAACCAGAGCAGCACACGGAAATGCCATTTACCTTCCCGCTGGAGTGGTACCTATTTATCTACTTGCACTTTGACGTGCTTTCAAGCTGCTGGGATGGCAGAAGCAGGGACCGAGCGACGGGAGCTCACCCCGTCACGGGGATTCAAACCGCCAACCTTCTGATCGGCAAGTCCTAGGCTCTGTGGTTTAACCCACAGTGCCACCCACGTCCCTCTCAGCATCTTACCTGAAGCTTAAAAGAGAGGGCCAATCAACGCCCATGAAAGGAGACAGGTCTCATATTAAGTCATAGTGGCCACATATGAATGAACTTTCACAGACAGAACACCATAGTCTGAGCTGTCCCTTCATATCATGTCCAACTACCAACATTATCACTGGAGAAAGTTCATCTCTACATTTGGTGGCCATGAGCCACCAAGTGTTTCTTGTGGTGGACAGGACTATAGCAAGCCACACTCTGTTGTAGGCTTCCCTCATCTGCTGCAGGCCAAACCTTGCTGGACTGCAACTCCCAGCATTCCTGATCACTGGCCAGGCTGGACGGGGTTGGTGGGACTGGAAGTCCAAGGACCTTCCAAGGTTAGTCACATTTCCTTTACATCCATAAAACGTTGAACATTTGGAGAAAAGAAAGATGCAATGGATTTAATAATGGTTAAAACAGGAGCAAAGTGTGGCAAGCGCAATAAAGCAAGAGTTTTCAAAGGAGACTTTGGAAACCTGACACACTTATTTAAACAATCTGCGTCACATGACATATCCCAGCCTCTTCAGCCCCATAACTCACTCGGTCCCACCGCCATCTCCCTGAGTATACAACTGTTGTCAAGCTGGCGGAAGGATTGGCAGTTTAAGGGTTAAGGGCCCCATTTATTTATAAAATATGTCTGCGAGGCCGCCTAGAGAAAAGAGCATGGGAAATTGATTGTTTCATAACTTCTGTCGTGGCCTCTCAAAGGCTTCCCTGATGCAAAGAAAGCAGGCCCAGGGTTTATTGAATCAGCATCTACGTGGGCTGGCCCAGAAATTAACCTGGCATTGCAACAGTCTGAGGAGTGAGCAGCCTAATTTGCTAACATCTGAACACTGGAATCCAATCGATGCAGCGTTGCTTTATGTGTTAAATTTTCTGGCTGTCGTGCCCTACTTAAAAGCAACAAAGTGACTGTCAAAAAAAGAGAGAGAGAGAGGTGGCATTTCTCAAATCTATCCCAATAGCAATAATGACACCTTCCAAAGAGATACTCTAGAAGATCTAAAATATGAAATTTTTAAGGGACAGAGTGATTTCCAAGTATAAGGATCCATATTCCTGCCAGATTAAGTGCTTTGAGGCATCATAAGGACCCCTCACGTTTGTCATAACTGAACTCCCAGATTTGCTTTGAGCTGATTTCACAAGGCCTAGAACTAGTTGCTCCCATCATGCAAATGATTCCCCAGGTCAATTTCAATAAAATAATAATTATTATTATTATTATTATTCCGCCCTTCATCTGTAGATCTCAGGGTGGTTCACAACATAAAAATGCAAGATAAAAAACAAGAAATACATAATAAAAACAAGAACAAGAACAAAACAAATCAACAACCATATGTCAGGAGTGCTCTGATGGTGTTTCCTGCTTGGCAGGGGGTTGGACTCGATGGCCCTTGTGGTCTCTTCCAACTCTATGATTCTATGAAATAATAATAATAATAATAATAATAATAATAATAATAATAATAATAATAATAATAATTTATTATTTATACCCCACCCATCTGGCTGGGTTTCCCGAGCCACTCTGGGCAGCTTCCAACAGAATATTAAAATATAATAGTCAGTTAAACATTAAAGACTTCCCTAAACAGGGCTGCCTTCAGATGCCTTCTAAAAGTCTGGTAGTTGTTTTTCTCTTTGAAATCTGGTGGCAGGGCATTCCACAGGGTGGGTGCCACTACCGAAAAGGCCCTCTGTCTGGTTCCCTGTAACTTGGCTTCTCACCGTGAGGGAACTGCCAGAAGGCCCTCGGAGTTGGACCTCAGTGTCCGGGCTGGATGATGGGGGTGGAGACACTCCTTCAGGTATACTGGGCCGAGGCCATTTAGGGCTGTAAAGCTCAGCACCAACACTTTGAATTGTGCCCGGAAACGTACTGGGAGCCAGTGTAGGTCTTTCAAGACTGGTGTTATGTGGTCTCGGTGGCCGCTCCCAGTCCCCAGTCTAGCTGCCGCATTCTGGATTAGTTGTAGTTTCCGGGTCACCTTCAAAGGTAGCCCCACATAGAGCACATTGCAGTAGTCCAAGTGAGAGATAACTAGAGCATGCACCACTCTGGCGAGGCAGTCTGTGGGCAGGTAGGGTCTCAGCCTGCGTACCAGATGGAGCTGATAAACAGCTGCCTGGACAGCTGTGAGTCCAGAATGACTCACTCTGTGAGTTTGTTTGTTTGATGCATCTAAAAGCCTCCCTAGATTCAGTTTCATTCATAACAACAAAATTTTAATGCATACAATAAAACAGCGTAAAAGCAACATCAAAACATTTTGCAGTTCTGAAGCCTGATGAGAAAGAATCTCCTTTGGACAAGCCAGACAGCTTTCCCCTAATATCAGATGTTCTTGTTCAAAATTGATGACCAGCTAGAGTCATCATTTATGGAGAAAAATATTAATGAACTACGCCTTAATGGAAGCAATTTGCTCACCAGAGATGCTAGTGCTAGTTATATTTTCGCCAATATATATTTTTAAAATACCTATTTCTCTTTTCTTTTTGCTACAGTTACTGCTTCTCAGGTCCTAAACATGATTTTGCAGCTGAAGCTGCCCTTGCATTTGGTTGCCAACTTTCCAATTAGCTGCTGCAGCTGTGCTGTTACCAGAAGCTTGGTGAGCTGACGTCGGCAGGTGATGTTTATCTCTGTGCTACAGAAAAAGATGTGCCTGTAGATTTCTGCATTGCAAGCTGCAGCTAAAAGCACAGGAACAAGGCAGGCCATTTCCTCCCACCCCAGGTCACTTGGTGACTGTGCAGTAACAGATCAATGATACTTGTCAAGTCCAGCCCCCCTGTGGATACATTGATTGCTACACATGACCCAAGGAACAAGAAGAACCTTTATTTATGCAGGATACAAGCATGAGAACATCCCTTCCCCTGCTGGCACAGTCCTTTAGAAGCTCTGTCTGTCTGCCTTATCTATCTATCCTATATTTCTTAGGGGTTTAGGAAAATTTTGATTCAGTTTCTGTTTGGAGGCAAATCTACCAAATTCTTTCTATGAGAACCAAAACACAGCCTTCCTTTGAAATTCCAGCATACCCAAATTTTGTACTGCAGTTCTCCAACCAATCGATGTTTAAAAAAATGCACATAAGGTGAAATGGCGCATCAAAACGAATATATTAGTGACAACAGTGTACATATTAGGAGAATTTTGTTTGCAAAACAACCCAGTGCTATTACAAATCACCTCGTAATAATAGGAGTCATCCAATCTAGAGGGGGAAGCAACCATTAAAAGCCTGTTTAAAGGAGTCATTCTTTACAAGGCATTGCTGAACAGGAAGGGTGCAGTCATACAACCCCTCTTGAGCAGGGGTCGGCAAAGTTTTTGTGGCTTGGGCCAGTTCATGGTCCTGCAGACGCCACAGTGGGCCGGAGTGTGAGCGCATGCATGCGCAAACGCTATTTCTGGAGCTCCTTCCTGCAGCCAATGGGAAGCTGACCAGCTTCGCAGAAGGTGGTCCCCGTTCTGCTCCGTACCGGTTTAGTGCGGCGCATGAGAGCCAACCAAGTGGGCAGCAGGGGCCAGTTAAACGAACCCCCTGGGCCACTTGTGGCCCATGGGCCTTAAGTTGCTGACCCCTGCTCTTGAGTGACAGAATCTGGGTACCACCATTAACAAGGCCCTGTCTAATGTAACTACTGATCCATCCTGAGTCACCTCCAAAGATCTTAATGGCAGGTTCAAATGGAAGCAATTGTTCCTTCAAAGACCTTGGTGCAAACCAGTTAAAACTGATTACTATAACTGTATGAGGCACATGTAGGTGGGGTTGTAACTGGACCTGAAAAGAAAACAGCTTTTCCCTGTAAGTTGATGTACATTTTGGCATAACACTGCTAAACCATGGTTTGGCATGATGAGCCTAGTGCTTCCATCACAGCTTGATTCTGGTTTCTGCAAAAGCATAGTTTCCTGGGTTTCAGCAAACCAGTAAACTGTGGTTTGCCATTAAACCATGACCAGAAAATTCTAATCACCACATGCAAGGAAGGAAGGTTGAGGAAGGGAAGGATGTTTTGGTATCACATCTGAATAGGGTTGTAATACAGTGGTGCCCCGCAAGACGAATGCCTCGCAAGACGGAAAACCCGCTAGACGAAAGGGTTTTCCGTTTTGGAGGTGCTTCGCAGGACGAATTTCTCTATGGGCTTGCTTCGCAAGACGAAAATGTATTGCGATTCCTGGGGGGTTTTTTTCGCTCCCCACCCCCTTTTTCTAAGGCACTAAGCTGCTAATAGCCTTTTAGCAGCTAATCCGCTAATCCCTTAAGCCTTTAATAGCCGCTAAACCGCTAATAGCGCTAATCCGCTAATGGGCTTGCTTCGCAAGACGAAAAAACCGCTAGACGAAGAGACTCACGGAACGGATTCTTTTCGTCTTGCGAGGCACCACTGTAATCTGCTAATGTCCAAACACACTCAGCTGACAGAGAAGGCACAGCCATGAGTGCCAACTTGAATAAAGGGGAGGTGTGAAGGGACCTTGGCCCCTAGGAGTTGGCTTCTACGGGCACAGCACAGTGGTCAGATGAACAGGTGGCAGCTTTATACCTAAATCAAATAATGGAAAGATGACTTTTTAGTGGTTGATTCAATTAAGTGATCAAAATAAATGAGAAGCCATGCAAGGAAAAGAAAGACGAGGCACTTCTTCAGCAAGTTAAATCACTCTTGATAAGTAAAAACATGACATTAGTCATTAAGAAACAATAACCCAGAACCCTAAATAATGCATTCAGAACCTACAGATCTGAAACGGAACATAACAAAGCCCCATAAATCTGTTTGTTCATTAAGTAAGGGGGGGGGGGAGACCAGACTTTGTGTTGCTATCATGTCAGGCGGCACCAAACCGTACGCAATTTAGTGAGACTACAAAGCGAAGCCCATAGTGTACAATGGCAGAGTTTTTGATCACGCTAATTAACAGCCATTTTGTTTAAAATAAACAGATACGGCTCTAATTGCCTTTTTTACATAAGAAAGGGAAGATCTTAAAAGTGAATGCACGCCAAAAAATATATAAAAGGGGGAGGGGGTGTGGAGGGATAAGATCAGACAGACGCCTTTTCAGGCTGATAAGCAAGCTCTATGCTAACGGGAAGCCAAATGAAGTTTGAGATGCTCTCTGGATTTATGGCACGGTGGAAGGAAAGAAAGGAGACCTCACTCCAAAAGGACAGTCTTTCTGGATTGGAGTAATGAGAGGGAAAATCCTTCTGGGAAGCCCATAACTAGGAAATAAACTCAGAAGCTCCAGCCCACCCCAGTGACGTGGGTTTTCTGGGAATTTTTCTTAGGCAAATTAGTCTCAAGCGAGACTGTTCAGCCCCAGCTCCAGTTCTCTGGTTTCCTTTACATGGCTCCTGAAAGCCACTTGGGATTATTTGTATTTGCATTTCTGTATCAGTACTTATTGGGGGTTCACCTGGGTGTATTTCTCAGCGGCCCCATTTGGGTTCTAATCATAGGAGTCAACTCCTAGGAGCTGAGGAGGGCCAGTGTGGTATAGTGGTTAAGAGCGGTAGTCTTGTAATCTGGGGAACCGGGTTCGCGTCTCCGCTCCTCCACATGCAGCTGCTGGGTGACCTTGGGCCAGTCACACTTCTCTGAAGTCTCTCAGCCCCACTCACCTCACAGAGTGTCTGTTGTGGGGGAGGAAGAGCAAGGAGAGTGTTAGCCGCTTTGAGACTCCTTAAAAAGGGAGTGAAAGGCGGGATATCAAATCCAAACTCTTCTTCTTCTTCTTCTTCTTCACCCTCACCCTCCCAATAAAATAACTGACAGGGCGCACCCCTCAAAGTTGAAGGACATTGCTATTGAAATGGTGTATATGTGCCATACCTTGTGATCAACTATATGGGGCGGGACTTATCTCCTCCCAATATTTTATTCAAGTTGGCACCCTGGGTTCTGATCCTGGTTCTCAGTCAACCACTCGAGTACTCTGTTTTAGGGGAAATGATTTGGTGCAGGACCAACAAATAAACCGAAAAGAAAATGGATTCATTTCCAAGATTTTATGCAGCTCTCTGTTGTCTTTGTCCATGGAGTTTTCTTGGCAGGGATACTGGAGTGGCTTGTCGGTTCCTGTTCCAGGTGGATCATGTTTGGTCAAAACTCTCCACTATGACCTGTCCATCTTGGGTGGACCTGCACGGCATAGCTCATAGCTTCTCTGAGTTATTTAAGCCCCTTCGCCACGGCAGCATCTTAAAAAGCTAGACAGCATCTTAAAAAGCAAAGACATCACCTTACCAACAAAGGTCCGTATAGTTAAAGCTATGGTTTTCCCAGTAGTGATGTATGGAAGTGAGAGCTGGACCATAAAGAAGGCTGATCACTGAAGAATTGATGCTTTTGAATTATGGTGCTGGAGGAGACTCTTGAGAGTCCCATGGATTGCAAGAAGATCAAACCTCTCCATTCTGAAGGAAATCGGCCCTGAGTGCTCACTGGAAGGACAGATCCTGAAGCTGAGGCTCCAATACTTTGCCCACCTCATGAGAAGAAGACTTCCTGGGAAAGACCCTGATGTTGGGAAAGATGGAAGGCACAAGGAGAAGCGGACGACAGAGGACGAGATGGTTGGACAGTGTTCTCGAAGCTACCAGCATGAGTTTGACCAAACTGCGGGAGGCAGTGGAAGACAGGAGTGCCTGGCGTGCTCTGGTCCATGGGGTCACGAAGAGTCGGACACGACTAAACAACTAAACAACAACAACATACAGCTCTCTAGAAGGGCTCTTAGTACAAGCCTGCAGCAGGGTTTGGCCCGGTTCAAGAGAGGAGGGAGGAGGGATTTGAAGGCTGGGCTGTATTTAGGGTAGCAGTGCACGGATAATTCACTTTGCCTGAATGCAACTTCCAATTTGCAGCACCAGTTGATGACACATCCAGTTGATGACTCTATGCTTTCTCATGGGGGGGGGTTGTATTGCTCCACCTGATGCATTGCTGTAGTTTTTTTAAAAAAAGATTGTCAGAATCTTTATTTATCTGACATTTAATTTAATTTTTATTTTCATGTGACTTCTGTTGTATTTGAGTTGGAACCTGTCCTGAGATCACAACTGATAAAGAGTGGGGTAGAAATGATTCACTGGGTGAAGGACTTTGGTTATAATATGGAATTAGCAGCGTGGGAGAGGTCATGGGCAACAGGTTTAAAATTTACAGCATGTTACACTTGGAAAGAAAATGATGTGGAAAATGATGTACCGTTGGTATTTACCTCCTAGGAAATTAGCTAAGATGTACAAATCAAAGTCTAAAACGTGCTGGAAATGGAAAGAAAAAGAGGGCACGGTAAGGTGATAAAATATTTCTGGGAAATGATATATAATGAATTGGGGGGGGGGGATGCTGAAAGTAACTTTTCCAAAGAAACCAGGAGCTTTTCTTTTAGGAATTCTAGGTGTGGAGATAGAATCATAGAATCATAGAGTTGGAAGAGACCACAAGGGTCATCGAGTCCAACCCCCTGCCAAGCAGGAAACACCATCAGAGCACTCCTGACATATGGTTGTCAAGCCTCTGCTTAAAGACCTCCAAAGAAGGAGACTCCACCACACTCCTTGGCAGCAAATTCCACTGTCGAACAGCTCTTACTGTCACGAAGTTCTTCCTAATGTTTAGGTGGAATCTTCTTTCTTGTAGTTTGTATCCATTGCTCCGTGTCCGCTTCTCTGGAGCAGCAGAAAACAACCTTTCTCCCTCCTCTATGTGACATCCTTTTATATATTTGAACATGGCTATCATATCACCCCTTAACCTCCTCTTCTCCAGGCTAAACATGCCCAGCTCCTTTAGCCGATCCTCATAAGGCATTGTTTCCAGGCCTTTGACCATTTTGGTTGCCCTCCTCTGTACACGTTCTAGTTTGTCAGTGTCCTTCTTGAACTGTGGTGCCCAGAACTGGACACAGTACTCCAGGTGAGGTCTGACCAGAGCAGAATACAGTGGCACTATAACTTCCCTTGATCTAGATGCTATACTCCTATTGATGCAGCCCAAAATTGCATTGGCTTTTTTAGCTGCCGCATCACACTGTTGGCTCATGTTAAGTTTGTGGTCAACCAAGACTCCTAGATCCTTTTCACATGTACTGCTCTCAAGCCAGGTGTCACCCATCTTGTATTTGTGCCTCTCATTTTTTTTGCCCAAGTGCAATACTTTACATTTCTCCCTGTTAAAATTCATCTTGTTTGTTTTGGCCCAGTTCTCTAATCTGTCAAGGTCGTTTTGAAGTGTGATCCTGTCTTCTGGGGTGTTAGCCACCCCACCCAGTTTGGTGTCATCTGCAAATTTGATCGGGATGCCCTTGAGTCCATCATCCAAGTCGTTGATAAAGATGTTGAATAAGACCGGGCCCAAGACAGAACCCTGTGGCACCCCACTAGTCACTCTTCTCCAGGATGAAGAGGAACCATTGATGAGCACCCTTTGGGTCCGGTCAGTCAGCCAGTTACAAATCCACTGAGTGGTAGCATAGTCAAGACCGCATTTTACCAGCTTCTTTACAAGAATATCATGGGGCACCTTGTCAAATGCCTTGCTGAAATCAAGGTAGACTACATCCACTGCGTTCCCTTCATCTACCAGGCTTGTAATTCTGTCAAAAAATGAGATCAGGTTAGTCTGACATGACTTATTTTTCAGAAATCCATGCTGACTATTGGTGATCACAGCATTCCTTTCTAGGTGCTCACAGATTGTTTGCTTAATGATCTGCTCCAGAATCTTCCCTGGTATTGATGTTAGACTGACTGGGCGGTAATTATTTGGGTCCTCTCTTTTCCCCTTTTTGAAAATAGGGACAACATTTGCCCTCCTCCAGTCTGCCGGGACTTCGCCTGTTCTCCAGGAATTCTCAAAGATGACTGCCAGTGGTTCTGAGATCACATCTGCCAGTTCTTTTAATACTCTTGGATGCAGTTCATCTGGCCCTGGAGACTTGAATACATCTAAACTAGCCAAGTATTCTTGTACTATCTCCTTAGTTATTCTGGGCTGTGTTTCCTCTGCTGAATCATTTCCTCCAAATTCTTCAGGTCGGGCATTGTTTTCTTTATCGGAGAAGACTGAGGCAAAGAAGGCATTGAGGAGTTCAGCCCTTTCTGTGTCCCCTGTTTGCATTTCACCATCTTCTCCTCTGAGTGACCCCACTGTTTCTTTGTTCTTCCTTTTGCTACGAACATACCCATAGAAGCCTTTTTTGTTGCTTTTAACCTCTCTAGCAAGCCTGAGTTCATTCTGTGCTTTAGCTTTTCTGACTTTGTGTCTACACGTGCTGGCTATTTGTTTGAATTCCTCTTTGGTGGTTTCCCCCCTTTTCCATTTTTTGTACACATCCTTTTTTAATCTTAACTCAGTTAAAAGTTCTTTAGATAGCCACCCTGGCTTCTTTAGGCACCTTCCATGTTTCCGTCTCATTGGTATTGCCTGAAGTTGTGCTTTTACTATCTCCCCCTTAACAAACTCCCAGCCATCATGAACTCCCTTTCCTTTTAGTATTACTGTCCATGGGATCTCACCCAGCACTTCCCTAAGTTTTATGAAGTCGGCTTTCTTAAAGTCAAGAAATTGAGTCCTAGTATGCTTGGCTGCTCCTTTCCGTTGTATAGTAAACTTCAGAAGAGCATGATCACTTGCGCCTAATGATCCTTCCACTTCTACCCCATTAACCAGGTCATCGACATTGGTTAGGACCAGATCTAAAATGGCTGTTCCTCTTGTTGCTTCTCCCACTTTCTGGACAATGAAGTTGTCTGCAAGGCCAGTGAGGAATCTGTTTGACCTTATGCTCTTGGCTGAGTTTGACATCCAACAAATATCTGGGTAATTGAAGTCCCCTATTACTACTATCTCCCTTCCTTTTGCATGCTTGGCCATCTGTTCCAGGAAGGCATCATCTATGTCCTCCGTTTGGCTTGGGGATCTATAGTAAACTCCCACAATGAGGTCACTGTTATTCTTCTCTCCCTTAATTTTGACCCAAATGCTCTCACTTTGGCTTTGAGGTTCTAAATCTTGGATCTCTTCACAGGTATACACATCCCTGACATATAACGCCACTCCTCCTCCTTTCTTGTCTGGTCTGTTTCTCTGAAATAGATTGTATCCCTCCATTTTTACATTCCAATCGTGGGACTTATCCCACCAGGTTTCAGTGATGCCTATTATGTCATATTTAGTTTGCTGTACCAAGAGCTCAAGCTCATCTTGTTTATTTCCCATGCTTTGTGCATTAGTGTACAGACATTGAAGTCCATTAGTCATTCCCCCGTGTCTCTTATTTAAGGATTTTTTCCTCCCACCACTAGGTCTGCTTGCTGTTTGCTCCATTTGGTCTATGACATTTGGATGATCATCTTCATCAATTAATAGACTCCTTCCTTCAGGAGCACTGTCTCCCTCCCCCACATTAGTCAGTTTAAAGCCCTCCTGATGAGGTTTCTTAGTTTTTTGGCAAAAACATTCCTCCCAACCGTTGTGAGGTGCAGCCCATCGCTTGCCAGAAGTCCATCCTCAAGAAACTGCAGTCCATGATCTAAGAATCCAAACCGTTCCTGTTTACACCATTTGCGAAGCCAGCTGTTTACTTCCACTATTTTCCTCTCTCTCCCTGGGCCACGTCGTTCAACTGGGAGGACAGATGATCCCAAAGGATCCCAAAGGATCAGATGAAACTATTTATGTATGCGACCACAGCTGCCCAGATTCTGCGAGCCCAGAGATGGAATGAAGGCACAGTTCTGACCAAGGAAGAATGGCAGATAAAATTGATGAACTATGCTGAAACGGCAAAACTTACAGGAAGAATTAGAAACCAGGAAGAGGCAGGTTTTAATAAAGAATGGGGAAAGTTGATAATTTATTTGAAAAATTATTGTAAATAATTACATTCATTGGTAGGCTTGGCAGAAAACTTGTAGTAAAAATTGGAACCATGAATTGACAAAGGATTTATAACAGTAGAGTTACGGAAGAGATACATAGGGAAAATCATTTATATGAGGATCCACAAAGGGGAGGGAGGAGTCAAAGATGATTTAAAACCCTAAACGGCCTCAGTCCAGTGTATCTGAAGGCATGTCTCCACCCCCATTGTTCAGCCTGAGGTCCAGCTCCGAGGGCTTTCTGGCAGTTCCCTGGCTGTGAGAAGCCAAGTTACAGGGAACCAGGCAGAGGGCCTTCTTGGTAGTGACACCCGCCCTGTGCAACGCCCTGCCACCAGATGTCAAAGAGAAAAACAACTACCAGACTTTTAGAAAACATCTGAAGGCAGCCCTGTTTAAGGAAGCTTTTAATGTTTGATGCATTACTGTATTTTAATATTTTGTTGGAAGCCGCCCAGAGTGGCTGGGGAAGCCCATAAATAATAAAATATTATTATTATTTCATGTTTTTATTGTGTTCATTTATTTTTCTTTTGCTGATTGTATGTAAAATTGAAAACGCAAAAATAAATTATAATAAATAAATACAGTGGTGCCCCGCAAGACGAATGCCTCGCAAGACGGAAAACCCGCTAGACGAAAGGGTTTTCCGTTTTGGAGGTGCTTCGCAAAACGAATTTCCTATGGGCTTGCTTCACAAGACGAAAATGTCTTGCGAGTTCCTGCGATTTTTTTTCCGCTCCCCACCCCCTTTTTCTAAGGCACTAAGCTGCTAATAGCCTTTTAGCAGCTAATCCGCTAATCGCTTAAGCCTTTAATAGCCGCTAATAGCCGCTAAACCGCTAATAGCGCTAATCCGCTAATCCGCTAATAGGGTTGCTTCACAAGACGAAAAAACCGCTAGACGAAGAGACTCGCGGAACGGATTCTTTTCGTCTTGCGAGGCACCACTGTACAAGAAGAAAAATTGGGATTAAAAACCCAAAAATAGTATCGTAGAAATTGAAAATAGGTGGACCCTCCTGGCCTTACAGAGTTACTAAGAAAATGCCTGTGAAACATTCTAAATCCCGTACAACTGCCCATGTAGGATGTCTGGTTTAATGAGTTTTGATGCAACCCATTTATGCGCTGTCTGAACTGCTGATAATCTGAACAGAGAATGTTGATGTAACCAAATGTTAACAGGAAGCAGATTTCAGTGCAACAGACTCTTTTATTAGGGAGATGTGCTCTCACAACTGGCAGAACTGGAACATGATGATGGGAGGAGCTGGAATAACCCTGAGAATGTGTAACATCTCTCCCTCATTTGTCTAGCAGCTTTTCTCTTTGAAGAACTGAGAGTTTAAACACAAGAGCCATCTATGGGGTGGAATGTAGCTGTTAATGTAGCACAGTAGCAGAACCGCACAGCAAGAAGTTTTATATTTGTTTAGTCACTGCCACTGGCATCCTGTTCTTCCATGAGAAAACTCATGGATGGTTTATAAGGAGCTCCGGAGGGGGGGGGGGGTTTGAGACTCTCACTGGCTGGCTTGAGGCCTGCTTAGTTTTAAGACTATAACAATAGCATCACAATCCCTCAAGAATGCTCTTTCATGGTAAGTCTACAGAGTTGCCATTAAACTCAGCCAAAATCAGAGCTGGAGGTGAATACGGAACTGAGTTGGTTAGAGCATGGTGCTGATAACACAAAGGTCGTAGGTTCAATGCCCTTATGGGACAGCTGTATATTCCTGTACAGTGGTACCTCTGGTTAAGAACTTAATTCGTTCCAGAGGTCCGTTCTTAACCTGAAGCACCACTTTAGCTAATGGGGCCTCCTGCTGCTGCCGTGTCGCTGGAGCACAATTTTTGTTCTCATCCTGAAGCAAAGTTCTTAACCCGAGGTACTATTTCTGGGTTAGTGGAGTCTGTAACCTGAAGCGTATCTAACCCGAGGTACCACTGTATTGGGTCCTCAGGGTCCCTTTCATCTCTACAATTCTATGATTCACTCAGCCAGCTATGGCATTCTCCCCAGAAGAGGTGAGCAATGATGGCCAGCAACTTAGATGGCTTTAAAAGACAATTAGACTAAAGGTAAAGGACCCCTGGACTGTTAAGTCCAGTCAAAGGTAACTATGGGGTTCAGCGCTCATCTCGCTTTCAGGCCGAGGGAGCCAGTTGTTTGTCCACAGACAGATTTCCGGGTCATGTGGCCAGCATGACTAAACCGCTTCTGGCACAACAGAACACTGTGACGGAAACCAGAGTGCATGGAAATGCCATTTGCCTTCCCGCCGCAGCGTTACCTATTTATCTACTTGCACTGGCGTACTTTCGAACTGCTAGGTTGGCAGGAGCTGGGACTGAGCAATGGGAGCTTACCCTGTCATGGGGGTTCAAACTGTTGGGATACTGCCAGGGAGACAAAGTCCATCATGACTCCATGTTGTCTCCGGACGTCCAGCGATCTCCCATAGACACGCAGTATCAGCAATTAGCGACACGAGCTCCAGAAATAGCTTGCCACATTCCAGAGCTGATGCACGCTCTATCAGCAGATAATTCACAGCGAAAGATGCACGCAGGAGAGTATTATTTACAAGTTTATTCAGCGTTGGTCAGAACAAAGAAAAACATGACTGCCTGCTTCAGTGTTCAGGCACAGAGAGAGAAATGAAAGCAAAAAACACAACAGAAACATCCTGTGAACAGGAAATACGTAGACTCTGTGACTCACAAAGCCTGCTCCCTTTTAAGGTGGAACGGAAATATCCTAACACAAACCACCATCTTTCTGATCAGCAAGTCCAAGAGGCTCAGTGGTTTAGACCACAGCGCCACCCGCATCCCTAAAATTAGACTAATTCATGGAGGATAAGGGTATCGATGACTGCTAACCCTGACGGGTATATTCTACCTTCACTGCAGAGGTAGAATATTTATTGTGAATATCAGTGGCTAGGAATCACAAGTGGGGCGAGTGCTGTTGACCTCAGGTAATTCTTTGTGGGCTTCCCATGGATAGAACTCCTCATTGTCCACTGTGAGAAGAGAATGCTGAATTAAATGGGTCAGATCCACCAGGGCTATTCTTGAAACACATAGCAATTCCATCTGTCAAGCTTTCCCCAAATGCACCGTGCATTTCAGTAAAGGTGCTCCTTGTTCATCTGCAATTGTCCCCCCTGCAATACCTTTCCCTCATTTAAAACCTTGCCTTGAACTAGAAGACATCAGCACATTTCTGAACTGTATGCTTTCATATTGTGGTTGAATAAATGCATCTTGATGGCAAAGCCAGCATAATATAACTTCAAACAGGGGAGTGAAAATAAATTAGTGCATTGGCTTGCGTCGTGAGGAACAGCCTATTTTCATATCAAAAGTATAGATGAATCGTTATTGAGCCATGATGACCTATAATATGCAAATCAATAGCACAGACCAGAATATATGAGGAGATGCTTAACTAAACCATCTATCTTACTCATTCTCAGTAATCTGTAATCGTTATGAAGAAAGAAATGCCTTAGTTAGGAGTACGGCTCAGCAGATGCAGAGAACAGAGTCAATAGAAGCATATGGAGCATCTGTGTTAACACCCTAAACTTGATTTCCAAAACACAAAAACCACGCAGTATAAACTGAGTGGAGGGAAGTTCTTCTCACAAAAACTTACAGCAGTCATTAAAAGCACTCTCTCTCTTTGTAATAGTGTCACCAGTCCTGAAATTTAAGTTGTATGGAATATGTGTGTGCACATATATATAAGGGCTGTGAACAGGATTTGACCACGGACTGAATCCTAAGCCAACTCAGGCCTATTTGAAGGTGGCAGCTTGAGTCAGCTTGAGGGAGCCCCAGATCTCTATAGGTTGGGTTGAGCAGCCCGGAGTCATCTGGCACTCACAGGGCATCAGGCAGGAAGAAGAGGCAGGTGTGAGACAGGTCTAACCATGAAAAAGAGATACCTATAGGGTGGCTGCATCTTTTGGGAAGTTGTGGGATGCCTTTTGCCCCAGATCTCTTCTTCCTGCGTTCTGTCTGATGCAGCACCACACAGCATTCAAATTACAAGGAAGGAGCTTCCAACTAAACTTTAGGAGCAATTTGCTCATGGTAAGAACTGTACAATGAACTATCTTGGAAGCTAGAAGGTGGTGGGCTCTCCTTCATTGGGTCAGACAGCCATCTATCAGGGATTCTTTAGCTGTAGACTAGGATGATCCTATGGAAGTGAGAGCTGGACCATAAAGAAGGCTGCTTGCTGAAGAATTGATGCTTTTGAATTATGGTGCTGGAGAAGACTCTTGAGAGTCCCATGGACTGCAAGAAGATCAAACCTATCCATTCTGAAGGAAATCAGCCCTGAGTGCTCACTGGAAGGACAGATCCTGAAGCTGAGGCTCCAATACTTTGGCCACCTCATGAGAAAGAAGACTCCCTGGAAAAGACCCTGATGTTGGGAAAGATGAAGGGCACAAGGAGAAGGGGACGACAGAGGATGAGATGGTTGGACAGTGTTCTCAAAACTATGAACATGAGTTTGACCAAACTGCAGGAGGCAGTGGAAGACAGGAGTGCCTGGCGTGCTCTGGTCCATGCGGACACGACTAAAAGACTAAACAACAAGGATGATCCTTGGGTTCAACTCCAACTCTACATTCCTACGTTTCTTTCTCTTCGCAAAACTCACTTCCTCTGCACCTCTCACTTCCCGGACACTGATTTATTAACAACAAGCCTTGCTTCCCCCCTCTTCCCCCAACCTGGTAGTGACTGGAAGTTTTGGTTACCCTCCTTCTGCTTTTCCCCTCCACCTCCCTTCTCCCCGACCAATCTTCTTCTTCTCTCTTAGTGAGCCCTCACACACTTCCAGTCAAGACAAAGGCCTCGCATGGGGGTGAACTCATTCTTTTCGCCGTTCTGCGACTCTCTCGAGCTTCCTGTTTGAGTGCCGCAGCTGTTTCTGGGGCTGCTGCCGCTGCTGCAGCAGCAGAAAGTAAAAAATAAGAAAGGAAAGAAAGAAAGCCCAACATTTGTGGGGAATCCCCTGCTGTCACTTCTGTTCCTCTTGCTTGCAGAGTGGGGTTGACGTGTCTAACCAGGGGGGAAAGCCAGGCTGCAGGGTGTATGCAGTATTTTAAGCCAGAAAAGGAAATGAGTAAGACTTCTCTTCCACTCATGCTGAGGTGGAGACTGGAGAAGAAGAAGCTCACTAAGGCATTGCAGCACCTCACCAGGATCCTTTGAGAGCTCATTTGCAGGGCCTGTTTGTTCTCCTGAACAGTCAGTTACCCCCCACTTTCAGGATGGGAAAATCTTATCAATTTCGGCTCCTCTCAGGTTCCTCATTTCCCCCACCTGAAGTTCATTTCTCCACATTTTAAACATCAGTTTGCATTAAATTTAAAAAAAGGCCTCATGAATATTCAGCAGCGTTTGGGTGTGACTTTCTCCTAATATGTCTGTATGCAATTTTGCCGGATGTACACATTTTTGCAAAGCAACTTTACACCGAATGTAATGCATGCTAGTATGCTAGTATGTTTGTTTAATAATAATAATAATAATAATAATAATAATAATAATAATAATAATGTTGTTTAGTCGTGTCCGACTCTTCATAACTCCATGGACCAGAGCACACCATTATAATAATAATACATTTTATTTATACCCTGCCCTCCCCGGCCAGAGTCGGGCTCAGGGTGGCTAACACCAGTAAAATTACAGTAAAACATAATGGGGGGGACCCAATTTAAAATGCAGGTTAAAATGCAATTTAAAATGCAGCCTCATTTTAAAAGTAGCCCATGGATCAAAACCATAAGGAGAGGGAAACATAAGGGTCAGACTGAGTCCAAGCCAAAGGCCAGGCAGAACAGCTCTGTCTTGCAGGCCCTGCAGAAAGATATCAAGTCCCGCAGGGCCCAAGTCTCTTGTGACAGAGCGTTCCACCAAGTCAGGGCCAATACTGAAAAGGCCCTGGCCCTAGTTGAGACCAATCTAACCACCTTGCGACCGGGGACCTCCAAAATGTTGTCATTTGTGGTCCTTAAGGTCCTCCGCGGGGCATACCAGGAGAGGCGGTCCCGTAGGTACGTGGGTCCTAGGCCGCGTAGGGTCTCATTCATATATGTTTATTTCACTCATATATATTTGTCCCTAATGGAAGGAGATTCCGACTAAATTTCAGGAAGACCTTTCTGACAGTAAGAGCTGTTCAACAGTGGAATGGTCTCCCTCGGGAGGTTGTGGTCTCCCCTTCCTTGGAGCTTTTTCATAGAATCATAGAATCATGGAGTTGGAATAGACCACAAGGGCCATCGAGTCCAACCCCCTGCCAAGCAGGAAACACCATCAGAGCACTCCTGACATATGGTTGTCAAGCCTCTGCTTAAAGACCTCCAAAGAAGGAGACTCCACCACACTCCTTGGCAGCAAATTCCACTGTCGAACGGCTCTTACTGTCAGGAAGTTCTTCCTAATGTTTAGGTGGAATCTTCTTTCTTGTAGTTTGGATCCATTGCTCCGTGTCCACTTCTCTGGAGCAGCAGAAAACAACCTTTCTCCCTCCTCTATGCGACATCCTTTTATATATTTGAACATGGCTATCATATTAACCTCCTCTTCTCCAGGCTAAACATGCCGAGGTTGGATGCCATGGGTGCTTTAGTCCCTTCCAACTCTTCAGTTCTATTTTTCTATGATTCCATGCAGCTTTACACACAATATAGGCATTTTTGTAGATGTAAATTGGCTTGACAACTGCACTGCAAAATTCAGAGAAGTCTTCTTCTGCATATTGCTTCAAAAAGTGTGAAGTAGACCCAACCCTTTGAATCCAAACTGTGTTGATTTCTCCCCACATCTCTGCTCTTAATACATGCCATTGATTCCTTTTGAAGTGAGGGCTGACCCTAGGCATGTCATCCCTTTTCCTCTCTCCCGGCAAGCCTCTGGGGCTTTATTTTATTTAAGAAATGTGCAGAGCACTCTTCATTTAAACATACACATATAGCACACATGCACACAGACTGTCATTTTAAAACTAAGACTGTAACAAGCACTACAAGGAAAAATAGTTTTTCAAATGCAGACACTTTTTACTAGAAACTCATCTTCCCTTTTGACAATTGTGCCCTCGTTTTTGATGGCTACCGCGAGGAACCTGGCTATATTTTCCGCAATCTTAGCGTTGTCGTCTGCCATTAAAATTGGCAGTTTACAACACGGTAACATCATGAACAACATGATTCCTGCACGTAACACAATACCTATAAAACAGAAACAATTTAAACGGTCTTATAACGGTTATATAAATAATTGTACAAATAAAATGCATGATAATAAGCAATACATAATTATGTAGTAATACATAATAAGCAGCGCTGTGACACACTATTCACAATGCCAACCCAGCAATAAATCCCACAACTTTTCCTCTACCAAAAAACAACAACCCTGAAGAGCAGAAACAATGTACGAAATGCATATATTTCTCTCTGTGCAGAACTAGCTGTTTGACAACAGCAGCACGACTATGTTGGTTGAACCCCTGATGACATTGTTGTGCTTTAACAGTGCTGCTACGAACCAGCTTTCCCAACTATTATTGTACTTTAGTATGTCATCCACTGCAAACCATGCTGTCTGTCCCAACTGACAGCCAGCAAAAGCTTCAAAACTACCATAAAAGCACATCACTCATCTACTTCCTGTTTCTCCACACACACACACACACACACACACACACACAGATTTACATCTGTCATTACCAGGCTAGATTATGTTTCAAAGTGATCTTACACAAACGGTCACTAGATTCAGGAACAGATGTGGACTCTCATAATGTGCAACATCTCATGGATGCAAATAATAAAGTTGAACCCCTCTGATTTTCATGTTGCGACTCAGTCCTTCCAAATACACGAATGCAAGGCCAAAGACTCGTCTTTCCCTGTCTTATGATACATTCGTTTACTGTACATATTCATATTCATTTACTGCCAAATTCATTGACGACAGGATGTGGGGGGTAACCCTCCAGATGCTACGTGACTGCAACTCCCGTCACACCTGACCATTTGTCACGTTGGCCAGGGCTGCTGGGAGATGGAGTCCAACTTGCATCATTAAGTGGCTTGAGATGGTGCTTCATTCCTACAAGAACTGCTCTCATCAATGTAATTTCCAATTGTTTCCTTTGGAGTGAGTATAATAGAGTTCTACAAATGAAATTACACCTCCTTATTGCCAAGATAGGGACGCGGGTGGCGCTGTGGGTTAAAGCCTCAGTGCCTGGGGCTTGCCGATCGAAAGGTTGGCGGTTCGAATCCCCGCGGCGGGGTGCGCTCCCGCTGTTCGGTCCCAGTGCCTGCCAACCTAGCAGTTCGAAAGCACCCCTGGGTGCAAGTAGATAAATAGGGACCGCTTACTAGCGGGAAGGTGAACGGCATTTCCGTGTGCGGCTCTGGCTCGCCAGAGCAGCGATGTCACACTGGCCACGTGACCCGGAAGTGTCTTCGGACAGCGCTGGCCCTCGGCCTCTTTGAGTGAGATGGGTGCACAACCCTAGAGTCTGTCAAGACTGGCCCGTACGGGCAGGGGTACCTTTACCTTTACCTTTATTGCCAATATATTTTTCTGGTGATTTTGAAAAGCTGTGACCTGGCTGGATCTTGCTGAGAATCTTTTTGGCTGCTTCAGAGATGACATTAGGCAGAATAATTTATTTCCCCCACCCACCCCGTTCCCAATGGGCACAGAAAATGAGACTTTTCACCCCTTCAAACTTGGAGCCTCCTTATAAACTGGGCTTCATGCAACCCAGCAGCAACCACCAGCCACACAGAACATGAAGAGATCTGTGCACAACATTGTGCTCTGTGCCTGTCCCAAGCAGAGGTGCCAGCTTGTGATGGTGACTGGGAGTGCCAACAGCACATGTGTGATGTCAGCACATCATGGGGAGCTGGGGGCGGAGCTGAATGCGGTAGCTGCATGGCTTCAATGGCCAGAGGCTCTCCTCCGCATCCTCCTGGCACTGCCGCCAGTGAGAGGCTGTTTGACCCTCCTTCCCTTCCATGGGAGGAGAAGGAGCCGGCCACTGGAACTACACTTGGGTTTGCACTTTGTGATTTTTTTAATGTTGGGGGCAGCAGCCTCCACTCCCCCAAATATTTGGGGGACCCAAAAGGGTTCAGCCTCCAGGAACCGGCACTCCTGGTCCCCAGGAACAGCTCTTTGGACATGCTAAAATTAGTATACAGTGGTACCTCAGGTTAAGAACTTAATTCGTTCCCGAGGTCCGGTCTTAACCTGAAACTGTTAACAACCTGAGGTATCACTTTAGCTAATGGGGCTTCCTGCTGCTGCCATGCGATTTCTGTACTCATCCTGAAGCAAAGTTCTTAACCTGAGGTGCTATTTCTGGGTAAGCAGAGTCTGTAGCCTGAAGCGTCTGTACCTCGAGGTACCACTGTATTAGCAGTTTTCATCCATCTTTTCTATTGTTCCTTAAAATGCAAATGTATGTAATACACACTATTGAGTTGTCATTTCTTAACATATTTGCAAGTATTCCAAAACAATTACTTCCGAACAACAGCTTTGAACTGGTTTGACTATCATTTTTGCATTATGTTAAATTCAGTGTATTTCGCTGGCTTTTGTTCCCTGCACCAGGTATTTCAGTTCAACTACCGTATTGGCACTGAATATAAGCCACACTCCCCACCCACCCCAAATTCCCACCATGAAAAGTTAAAGTGCGGCTTAAATTCGCGACCTTACAGAAATTGGCTTTTAGGATATCTGAAACAGACATACAATAAAACAGAATGGGTGTGAGTGCCTGTGGAATTTTAAGGGAGCGGCTAATATTCGGGTATTGTCTTTTTTTCTCTCCCCCCCCCCCCCCCGAATTTCAAAGGTGCGGCTTATTTGCGGGTGCAGCTTATATTCGGGCCAATACGGTACTTTTGCCCAATCCCCCAGCCATCAACCCCCTAATAAGACCTTAATATTCAGCCTCACTCCTATTTAACCTTCTGCTGCAGCTTAAAAGTGGGAATGGGAGGATGGAAAACTTCCCCCAAAAATTATTTAACAGCCCTTTCTCTCTCTCTCTCTCTCTCTCTCTCTCTCTCTCTCTCTGTGTGTGTGTGTGTGTGTGTAGACGGGCACTATAATGCCTTAACAATTCCCTTACCTCTCTTTCTGCCTCATCCTACAGTTCAGCCAGCCTCCTTTGAGCAGATGAGAACAAGACACATTGTCCCTGAACACAAGGAAATTGACTGTACGCTCGGTAATTATCAGTGGATATTACTAATCCCAACAGAAGACGAATTATGTACACACAGATAGACACACACACTTATAGTCATGCCAAAGTATGAGAATACACTATTAGCGAACAGAGTGGGGAAAGCAAGAAAATCCTAATTACGAAATAAAGCGGAAGCCCTGACTCCAGTACAGTATATTTATCGTGTTAATGTACCATTTGTCTCCTGGGCAAGTTACTAAAGGTCATTTGTTCTTCACGGCAAGTGTTGAAAATAGTTTATGTTGAGGGTCTAACTTAAAGGAACAATGTCAGAACCCTGGGGCCCAAACTGACCTTTCAGCATCGAGGGAGAGCTCTAAATCTCTTACTGAGTGAAGTGGTGATGTTTTGAGATTTCCCTCCTCCCTGGTCTCCCTCCATCCCCATTTCAAGCTACCCATTCAGTATGCAATGCTTTATGACAAGGAAATGGAGTGCAGAGTTAATGCACTTCTTCCATACTCCAAAATCCTTCTAGTACCATAGTACCAGGGACTGGTGGTAAGAGACCCAGTCAGTGTAGCACCTTCACCAAATCCAGCTGTACGGCTGAAACACACACACACATGGCTCTAAGCCAGTGTTTCTCAACCTGTGGGTCCCCAGATCCTGTTGGACTACAACTCCCATCATTCCTAGCCAGCATGACCAGTGGTCAGGGATGATGGGAGTTGTAGTCCAACAACATCTGGGGACCCACAGCTTGAGAACCACTGCTCTAAACCCAGTGACAAAAGATCTGCTTTCAGGGCAGGAGGTTCCAACTAGGGCTGGGAGAGCCCAAAGTGTTGCTGCCAGTCTGTGTAGTCTTCAATACTGGGCTAGATGCACCCAGTGATCTAACTCAGTATAAGCCACACTCCTATGTTCCTATAGGTAAAGGTAAAGGTATGGGCCAGTCTTGACAGACTCTAGGGTTGTGCACTCATCTCACTCTAGAGGCCGGGAGCCAGCGCTGTCCGCAGACACTTCCGGGTCATGTGGCCAGCATGACGAAACTGCTCCGGCGAACCGGCACCAGAGCAGCACAAGGAACGCCGTTTACCTTCCCGCTAGAAAGCGGTACCTATTTATCTACTTGCACTTAATTGTGCTTTCAAACTGCTAGGTGGGCAGGAGCTGGGACTGAACGATGGGAGCTCACCCCGCCGCGGGGATTCGAATCGCCGACCATGCGATCGGCAAGTCCCAGGCGCTAAGGTTTCACCCACAGGGCCACCCGCGTCCCAATATGTTCCTATAGCATTTCCCATTTATGGGGCTCCAAACATCTCCTACAAAAAGACCTCCATGGCTTCAAACAAAGAAGGAAGGCGCTTGAGCCTACAAATGCAAAAGTATGTCCCTCTGTGCTTTTCCCTTCCTATGAGTGTTTTAGGATTGCAGCCTTGAAGTACATAAACAAATTATACACAAGTACTGCGAAACCAAGCTAGCAGCTTAAAGCATATTTATGTGGGAAGAAGGAATGCTGATATTTTACCAATATTCCTTACTCATTAAGGAGGACCACTGTCAGAGTGGTTGTGTGGCTGGGAATGGCTGGTCACTGTGGCAACAGGATGCAAGAGCAGACGGGCCTTTAGCCTGATCTAGCAGCATAACAGGGCTGCACCTGTTGAACTTGCTTCTTGGGTTTGTTTATTGTGTATTGGTTGGCAATTTTGTTTTACGCCTTTAAAAAAAATGGTTCTAGGCTGCTGCAAGGTCCTTTGGGGGCGGAAGATGTGTGCACAGTGCAACACTGTATGTGTGAACTCAGAAGTGGGCCATACTCCCAGGTAAGTGGGTACAGCAGGGCTGATGAAACCTCCAGCCCAGGAACTGAATGCAGCCATCCAGGATTCTCTATCTGTCCCTTGGGGCTCTCTCTCCAAGGCCACGCCCCTTCTTCCAAGGCCACACCCCTCACCAGCTCTCCTTCTTGGGCACTGTTGCTGGCTGGAAGGTGTCTTTGAACTGCGATAATGTCTCTTGCTTATCGGGACGAAGGATGGAGAGTTGTGTGTGCATCTGGGTGTGGGAAATGGAGAAGGCTCGAATATAGCCTACTGCTCAACAGCAAGAGTCACATCAGTTTCATCTGTATGTCTGGCTATGCCCACAGCCAGCATGCAATTCCAGTGAGGGACCATGGCCTTCAAGCCATCACTGCAGTGCAGGGTTGCAGCTTTCTAAATAGGTACACCCAAATTGCTGGTGACTAATATGAACAGAAAGGGACGTGGGTGGCGCTGTGGGTTAAACCAGGACTTGCCGATCAGAAGGTTGGCGGTTCGAATCCCTGCAACGGGGTGAGCTCCTGTTGCTCGGTCCCTGCTCCTGCCAACCTAGCAGTTCGAAAGCACGTCAAAGTGCAAGTAGATTAATGGGTACCACTCTGGCGGGAAGGTAAACAGTGTTTCCGTGTGCTGCTCTGGTTCGCCAGAAGTGGCTTAGTCATGCTGGCCACATGACCCAGAAGCTGTACGCCGGCTCCCTCAGCCAATAAAGCAAGATGAGCGCCGCAACCCCAGAGTTGGCCACGACTGGACCTGATGGTCAGGGGTCCCTTTACCTTTACCCTTTAATATGAACAGATATATACGCAAGTAATTTTTTCCAATGTGTTGGGCGCAAAAAGGCTGCTCTCTCAAACACCTTGAAAAGGCAAACGTCGCTCCCTTGCATTAATGGCTCCTGTTGTCAATTTCCAACACTAAGCTCATTTGGCGTGACACTCTCTGGGTGTCAGGAGAGAAAAATAGCAACATGACGGAAAAGAGTTGCTGAAGTTGTTCGGGGTTCTGCAGCTCCAAATGTTCCCTCATCAGATTCAACCTCCATCCTGGATTTTAGTCCACTCCTTCCACACGCATCCCAGCCTTCCTCCAAAAAGCTTAGAGCAAAATATAGAGTGTGGGTGAGGGAACTTTGCCCCTTCAGATGCGTTGGGACTCCAACTCCCAACAGCCCCAAGCCAAGGGTGGATGATGGGAGTTGGAGTCCGGCAACATCTGGAGGGCCGCAGATTCCCAATCCCTGATCTAAAAAAACCCCAATTTGTTTTCAGCCCAAAAGGATCATTTCTATCCTTTTCTGTTTGAAGCAAAACACACGTAAATACCCAAGAGGCAAACTTTTGACTCGTTTGTTTTCTTTGCAATCAGCAGCAGAATAAAACTGTGAAGCAAAATGGCTCAAAAAGCTGGAAGCATTTGAAAGGTTTCCTTTTCCTTTTTCGAACGGCCTGGTCTTATAAACTTCTACACCGACAAGGCATTGCAACTTGAGTGGGTGTCAGAGTGATAAATCGAGCCAGGACATTTGCGCCGACACAGCAAACATGGGCAGATGTTACTGCCACAGCCTTCATTTAACTGGAGTGGCAGCAAGAAGCACCACTGGAACAAGGCCATGTTATGGGCAGAGAATGAAGACATCTTGCCTATACATTGTTCTAAGGGCCTTTCAGCAATTGCAAAGTTTGTTAAATTCTTCACAGCATGGAGAAAGTGGAAAGAGAGAAGTTTTTCTCCCTCTGTCATAACACTAAAACATGTGGAGATCCAATGAAGCTGATTCAGGACAGGTGCATCTTCAAAGCATAGTTCATCTATGGAACTCACTGCCACAAGAGGCAGTGATGGTCATCAGCTTGGACAGCTTTAAAAGAGGAATGGACAAATTCATGGAAAAGGCTATTGATGGCCAGTAGCCACTATGGCTATGCTCTATTTCCACAGTAAAAGTAAAGGTAAAGGGACCCCTGAACATTAGGTCATGGCTGACTCTGGGGTTGCGGCGCTCATCTCGCTTTATTGGCCGAGGGAGCCAGCGTACAGCTTCCGGGTCATGTGGCCAGCATGTCTAAGCCGCTTCTGGCGGACCAGAGCAGCGCATGGAAACACCGTGTACCTTCCCACCAGAGTGGTACCTATTTATCTACTTGCACTTTGACGTGCTTTCAAGCTGCTAGGTTGGCAGGAGCAGGGACCGAGCAACGGGAGCTCACCCCGTCGTGGGGATTTGAACCGCCGACCTTCTGATCGGCAAGTCCTAGGCTCTGTGGTTTAACCCACAGCGCCACCCACGTCCCTATTTCCACAGTAGGAGGCATCAACACTCCCGCATACCAGTTGCTGGAAGCCATAGGAGGGAAGAGTCCCAGGTTCAGTCCTCATCATCTCCACATAAGGCTGGGGTTCTCTCCAGTATGAAACGCTGGAGAGATGCTACCAGTCAGTGTTGGGAATAATGAACTAGGTGGACAAATGGTCTGACTCAGGCAGTTTCTTGTGTTTATATGAATGATGGGAAAGACATTTGCCCTGAGCTACTCCCAGATGGATTAGAGAATATCGGCCACTCCCACCATATCTGACCATTGGCCATGTAGGCTGGCTGACTGGGGCTGATGGGATCTGGAGGACACCGGGTCAGTGACAGCTGCTGCAGCAGCAGCAGCAGCAGCAGCAGCAGCAGCAGCAGCAGCAGCAGCAAGTGACTGAAAAGATCTCTGCCTCTAAAACCCTGGGGAACTGTTGCCTGTCAAAGCAGACAATACTGGGTTCGATGAACAAATAATCTGACCCAGTAAAAAAGGCAGTTTCCTGTCTTCCAGCTTTTGCTCCAGATCAGAAGACGCGCATGTACAGCTGTGTTTGTGGCCCCACTACAGTGGTACCTCGCAAGACGAATGCCTCGCAAGACGAAAAACTCGCAAGACGAAAGAGTTTTTTGTTTTTTGAGTTGCTCCACAAGACGAATTTCCCTATGGGCTTGCTTCGCAAGACGAAAACGTCTTGCGCCTTTTTCTTAAAACCGTCAATGCATTCCTATGGGAAACAGTCAATGCATTTCCTATGGGAAACCGTGCTTCGCAAGGCGAAAAATTCACAAGACGAAAAAACTCGCAGAACGAATTAATTTCGTCTTGCGAGGCACTACTGTATTTTCTTTCTTTTTTATGAAGAAGGTTATGTGATCTGAAAGGCCTGTTTATTACTAGCCATGTAGGTCAGATTAAAAATATGTGACCACAATTAAAGCTACTGAAATCAAATGACATGAAATCTTTGCTTGCATGAACAAAACGACAAAGTTCCAAGTCTTGACAAAAAAAAAAAAAAAGATTTCTTCCTCTATCTTTTATAATGGGCTATCCCCCCCCCCCTTTGTCTTTTTCTTTTTGGTCTATTGAGCTTCATCCTGACCTTTCCCAACACTGAGGAATATTGCCTTTCAGCAACTTCCATGTCTCTGCTATTGGCGACTCTTCTGGCTCCCATTGTTAACAGTCGTTCACCTTAGTTGTTCCAAATGCGCACCGTGGTTCCCTCTCTCCAAGCGGCATGTGGAAGAACAAAAGCAAGCATTTACTGTACCCTTTGCAGTCTCTTTCGCCCTCTCCCCTCTGCAAATCAACACCAAGAAACAGCTTGCTATAAACCACAATGGATGTCAACAAACATACCAAGAATCAAACTTAAGAAATATCTGTGCAGAGCCTCAGTTCCGCAGAGCCTTTTACTCACGTGGCAAATTTGGGAGCTATATTCTGCGATCTTCCTGGGGCCACCTGATAACTTTTTCAAGGTGTTTGTGTGTGTGTGTCTTCACTGTATTTTTTTCCCTCTGAGGGCACAGAGGTCTTCATTGCTTCTTAGCCCCCTGAAACCCACCTGCGCTCATGATGTTACACAGTTAACATGGCCTGAGCACATAGCTGATTTGTGGGAATATCTGTGCTGTTGCAAGGATCTGGGAGGCTTTAAGGAAAAGTTTTAAGCTTGCATGCCTTCTTTCCTGGAACCTCTGCATATCTATGCAACATCACATGGTTACTAGATGTCCCAGGAAACGTTGCCAGTCTAGAAGCCAACTTGCAAAGATCTTTGTCCTGCTGTGAAGATGCTCAAGGTTTAAAGGTGCTAAGAGCAAAAGAAACCGATTCCCCAACACAGACACACACACTTGGCCACCTGTCCAGTTAAATGTGGCAAATGCAGCCCACATACGCCCTGGAAGAATTTCTCCAAACTTGACATCCTCCCATCCTCCCATCCTCCCTCTTCCCATCCTCTTCACGGGCATCTTTGCTTTGCATCACCTGACCTCTTGAACGGTTCAAAATAGCAGCACACCAAGGTTTGGACCATGCCTTTGAAATAGTAGGTGATATAACTTAATGAAGGCTGGATTCTTGCAATGTGCTCTACAGGGGGCTGCTTTTGAGAAAGTCTCGGAAAGTTCAGCTGATGTGAAATGCCGCCACCGAAGAGATTGCTAGGATTTGCTTTTCAATGAATGTTCCTCTGGCCTTGCACCTTTGGGGCTGCCTTCCAGCATATTTCTGAATGCAACTCAAAATGCTGCTTGCTTCTCCTTGAAAGGCATAAATGGTTTGCGGCCATTATTTCTGGAGGGTCATATATTACCACGTGGACCTACCCACCTATTGCTCTCAGCATCTAAGGTCTTGCACTGCAACCCCCTGTTGCCAGAAAGCAAGGGAAACCAACATGGTGCACCCCAGAACACAATTCTCATAATGCCTGACTGGGGTTGATGGGAGTTGAAGTCCAACAACACTGAACCGTCTCAGTAGTGGCACCCACCCTGTGGAATGCCCTCCCATCAGATGTTAAGGAGATGAGTAATTATATCACATTTAGGAAACATCTGAAAACAGCCCTTTATGTTGTTGCTGTTTAGTTGTTTAGTTGTGTCTGACTCTTCATGACCCCATGGTCCAGAGCACACCAGGCACTCCTGTCTTCCACTGCCCCCCGCAGTTTGGTCAAACTCATGCTGGTAGCTTCGAGAACTCTGTCCAACCATCTCGTTCTCTGTCGTCCCCTTCTCCTTGTGCCCTCCATCTTTCCCAACATCAGGGTCTTTTCCAGGAATCTTCTCTTCTCATGAGGTGGCCAAAGTATTGGAGCCTCAGCTTCAGGATCTGTCCTTCCACTGAGCACTCAGGGCTGATTTCCTTCAGAATGGATAGGTTTGATCTTCTTGGAGTCCATGGGACTCTCAAGAGTCTCCTCCAGCACCAGAATTCAAAAGCATCCATTCTTCGGCGAACAGCCTTCTTTATGGTCCAGCGCTCACTTCCATACATCACTACTGGGAAAACCATAGCTTTAATTATTTGAACCTTTGTCGGCAAGGTGATGTCTCTGCTTTTTAAGATGCTGTCTAGGTTTGTCATTGCTTTTTTCCCAAGAAGCAGGCGTCTTTTAATTTCGTGACTGCTGTCACCATCTGCAGTGATCATGGAGCCCAAGAAAGTAAAACCTCTCACTGCCTCCATTTCTTCCCCTTCTGTTTGCCAGGAGGTGATGAGCCCTCTATAGGGAAGCTTTTTAAGGTTTAAGGTTTTACTGTGTTTTCATACATGCTGGAAGACACCCAGAGTGGCTGGGGCAACCGAGCCAGGTGGGTGGGGATCCCAGAGCAGCGCATAAAAGGGTGAAAACAATTTGTGCAGCTATATACTTCATCAAACAAACTTCAGCAAATAAGAAAAATAAAGGAAAGGCTGAAAGCAAAACTGGTATGGAACAAAGCAGTCCTGATTAAAACTCCATCTAAAAAAAAAAAAGCCTAGGCAAAAAGGAGGAAGCAGGCTCTAATCTTGCACCAAAATGATTAAGAACATAAAAAAAGAGCCCTACTGGATCATCTAGCTTAGCATCCTCATCTTCCTTTGATTTATTATTTATTTATTTTAACAAACATTATCAACTGCTTAATACTAATATATATATATATATATATATATATATATATATATATATATATATAATCAAAGCAGTGTACAGGGGTATTCTTCTTAATTCTCAGGCAGTAGAGATGGGCAGATCAGTCTACTTCCAGCATACGTCAATTTCACATTAGGTATTGAAGAAGTGTGCATGCACACGAAAGCTTATACCCAGAACAAACTTAGTTGGTGTATAAGGTGCTACTGGACAATTTAATTTTTTTATTTTTATTATTTCAATTGCGTCAGACCAACACAGCTACCTACCTGAATCTAGTTTCACATTGGGTCATCCATAAATGTGTAACGTCCTGTTTCTGCCATCAATACGCAAATTGGAGGGAAGAACAAGCAGATCAAATCTTTAACTATTTTGCCACAAAATACATTTACGTTCGTATTTTGTGTGTGCATTTCTAAATATGTTTCATAAACGAGTACACATTTTAAGTGCATTTTGTTATTTTTTAAAGTGCCTTTTGTTACTCTCTCTCTCTTTTTTAAGCCAACATCTGTATCACAAAATTCAAAGAAGTGTGAATTACATTCTGATCTGTTTAATAGACCGAGAGGTGCAAATTGCTTAAAATGCAGATCGGACAAAATTTCCCCTCCGTTCCCTACTACAATTTCCATGTTGTGCAATGAGTCTGACAAAATACTTCACGGAAATCAGGTCTATGGCTCTGGACGGACAAAAAAACTAGAAACTGACTTTCTGGGGAGGCTGTGTGGGTTTGAGCATCTGAAACATCTGGCTCCATTTGCATTAATCATTTAAAACCGCATCATGCCACATTAAGCAGTCTTTGCTTCCCCCAAAGAATTCTGGGAACTGTAGTTTCTTAAGGGCTCTGGGAGTTTTTAGGAGACTACCTATTGCCCTCCCAGAGCTAAAGTTCCCAATGTGGTTTAACAATCAATCCATCTTCCCAGGGAACTGTAGGGGAATTGTAGTTCTGTGAGGAAAATAGGGCTCTCCTAGCAACTCCCAGCACCCTTAACAAACTACAGCTCCCAGGATTCTTTGCTGGAAGCCATGACTGTTTAAAGTGGCATGGTGGTGCTTTGAATCAGTGTTTCCTAAACTTGGGTCTCCAGCTGTTTTTGGACTACAATTCCCATCATCCATGACCACTGGTTCTGCTAGCTAGGGATGATGGGAGTTGAAGTTCAAAAACAGCTGAAGACCCAAGTTTGGGGGAAACTTCGTTAAATGTATAATGCAGATGGAGTCTCTATCTTGATTAACAGATTATGGGGAGGGGGGGGGAATGGTGCAAAACAGAGCCCCAAGCAACTCAAACACAACACAGAGAATCTATTTCAAGCTGCTTCTCTCACCTTAATTCCCAACTGCATTGCATAGAGGGTGAAGTGCAGGTGAGAAGCAGGGGTGGCTGAGAACTGCTTCTCAAAGGCTCTGGAGCAAAAACTTCCAACAAGAAAGTCTGGGAAATGGCTAGATGCCTCCTGGTTAGTGGGTATGTTGCTAGTGTTTGGATCTGGCTGCATTCAAGCCTGTTGCTGCTCACTTGCTCCTTGATGAGGCAAAGGACCTCCCTTTCTCTTGGGTTTAGGACTGACTCCAACTGTGGCTCCAAGAAAAGTTTCCTGCGACAATACACAGTGATTAGCTAAACTACCAACCTCGGTCCCAGAGGAGGCAGCTAGGATGGCTTTCAAAGAGGATGAAACAGATGCATGGAGGACAAGGCTATGTTCTACCTCCACTATCTGAATACTAGTTGATAGGAATCACAGGTGGACAGAGTGGACAGGTGGACAGGCTGTTGTGCTCAGGTCCTGCTTGTGGGCCTGCACCTGGATCTCCACTGTTTACACAGCAGGCTGGACTAGATGGGCCATTGGCCTGATCCAGTCGGTTTGTGTTAATGTTCCTAATAGCGCTGCTCCCACCCAGATGGGCTTGCTTGCAGTTGCCTGGGGCATTGTGGGCAATCTAAAATGGTGGCTTTCCAGCTGGCATTCTACTGCAGAACAAGGAAAAGTGTGGTCCTCGAGAACTTGCTAAACTCTGACGTCCATCAGTCCCAATCAGCGTGGGTAAGGATTATTGGACTTTTACATTAGGATCTGGGAGTTGGGGAGAGCACAGGTTCTCTTTAGAGACTGGGCCTGAGGTTGGGCCCAGGGCTCAAAAACTATTTGAAGTTCCCAGGACACTCTTGAGAGTCCCATGGACTGCAAGAAGATCAAACCTATCCATTCTTAAGGAAATCAGCCCTGAGTGCTCACTGGAAGGACAGATCCTGAAGCTGAGAAGACTCCCTGGGAAAGAACCTGATGTTGGGAAAGATGGAGGGCACAAGGAGAAGGGGGCGACAGAGGACGAGATGGTTGGACAGTGTTCTCAAAGCTACCAACATGAGTTTGACCAAACTGCAGGAGGCAGTGGAAGACAGGAGTGCCTGGCGTGCTCTGGTCCATGGGGTCACAAAGAGTCGGACACGACTAAATGACTAAACAACAACAAGGAGACACTAGCAAATGCCTCACAATCATTTCTAGCTTAAAAGCCAGTGGTTCCCAGCCGGTGGCCAAAGGACCAAATCTTCTTGGGGTAGTCCCTGCCCCATTAAATATTTCTCAGTGTTATAATGAAATGGTTACCTGACCTTTTCGTTCACAAAGAAAAGGGAGGCATGTTTTCCAATTGTGAGAAATTTTAGGGGCTGTTTTCCTCTTTGAGATTTTGTTTGCAACATATAAACATAGGCACTTGGATGCAATGTTATGCCATTATATTAGGGTGGTATTCAGTGCTAGTTGACGTTGATGGGCACAGCTAACATAGGTTCATTAATTTTGATGAGCCTACCCTTAATAGAACTTAGTGGAATACAACCCATAATCTTTAGCAGTTGTATGCAACTTCATATATATATTATCCTTCCAACAACATGAGAGGTAGGGCCACATTATTATTGTTCCCATATTACAGCTGGATGGGTTGTGAGACAGTGTGACCTGCCTAAGGCCTTCTAATGAGTTCTTGGTCCTTTTTGAGCAATGGGCTCAAGTGGTACAGAGAAAAGACTACAATGGTACCCTGGACAGCTCCATGGAAAGCTAATTCTTGAGACTCCATATAAGAGCCGAGAGCTCAGATGTTGTTTCAGCAGCAGTTATCCTCTGATTCGGTCTGTCTCAGTAGCTAACTCCCCTGCCTGTGAGAGGACCCTCTTCATTTAAAGGCCCCCAGCCTACTTTAGCAGGCATTGACTCCAACAGCACATGGGGGGGGGCTGTGATTCTAACTAAGGGTTCCAAAGTGGAGTGAGAAGAGGGAAACACAACTTCCTCAAGACTGAAGAGGCACAATGAGTTCGTCTCGCACCAGTGACTGTGGTTCAGTATGTACATCTGGGGCAAGAGCACATTAGTGCCCAATGAGCCTCCCTCCCAAGCAACTCAGATTTAATAATGAGGTCCCACTAAAGATCACCTAGGGAGATTAGCTCATCCTCTGCAAAGAACAGGGGCCTTCTCTGATTTTGCCCAAGGTTTGTATAGCTGCATTTTTGCTGTCTTTCTAAAGACAGGTCAAAAAGGAGGGCATGTATCTCCTGTTAGAATTCCTGCTCCATGATTACAGTCATGGGACTTTTGTCTTTCACATGATGGTATATGTTTTGACTCCACAGTGGGAAGTGACGGAGACAGGATGTTTGTGTTACTGTGTTCCGTGAAGTGGGAATATTGTCCTTTGTTCTTTTTCTCTTTGCTGTCTGATGTTAGAGAGAGAGGGGGCCATGTTGCAATGCTCCACGTGTGTTTATATGTAAATAAAGTAGATTAGCCAAAATGCTGAGTTGCTGAGGTCTGTCACTCAAGGTACACAAACTCTGCGGATCTCTAAGTGTGCCGGTGTCAGTAGGCATCGGTCACTGTGATGTTTGGGCTGAAGAAAGCTTGTGAAGCTCCCGAACAATCGACCAGGGGGGAGAGAACATGCCAGTCAGGCATCTGTCTCCACACGGGCCTTCTCAAGTGTAGGCTGAACTCCTGACATTTCCTTCTTATGCTTGTCCCTTTCTACCGGTGCCTTACTTCCAAAGAAGCTCTGTGTTACCAGATTAAAAACCACTACTGCTTGGAAGAAGGTTACTCCAGCTCCTCTAATACTATCCAGTTGCTTATCCCAGAGAAAAGTGGCTATTTGGTCAGGAATCAGATTTACTGTTTTACTTATTATGACCCATCATTACTGTAAGGAAGCAGCATTTCTAGATTCAAAGCCGCTGTTTCTGGAGAGGAGGTTCCTACAGCTCATCCTACTCCATCCAATTATTTATGCTAAAGCAAAGCATGGGACCAAGTGAGGCACCTGACCTATGGTTAGATTTGTCTTTTGCTCAAACATCCTGTAGGTAGCTGTGCACTGCCGCTTTCAAAACCAGTGATGCAGAGATCCTGTGTCGCAGCTGCACCATGCATCAGCATGAGCATATCAACAAAACGAGAGCAACGCTGTGCACACTTATCTGAGTTGCTAAATAGACTGGCAGAGCTGGTGTAGGTTTGCCAGGTGACACAGCCCACAGAACAGTCTAGACAGCCCTGCAGCTGCAAATACTGGCTAACCCCAGCCCACGTCTTCCTCTCTTCACCTATCTTCTCCTGCCTGTGATAGGACAAGACTCTGACCTGCTTCAGCCCATACCTGTAGAATTTGTAGTCCACCAAGCCCAACATCGCCCACCAGCCATGTATGGCCACCAATCAATGGCCTTAGTCAAATTCTTGTCCACAATTATGAAAACAGGCAAGTTGTCAGATGGACAGAAGGACAGAAGAAGAGCCAGCTGCTTCAGGCCAATGGCCCATCTAATCCATCATCATGTTCTCACTGTGACCAACGAGATGCCTGTAGGAAACCGCAAGTAGGACGGAGTACAAGAGCCCTCCCTCTCCCCTCCTGTGGTTTCCGCAACTGATATTCGGAAGATACTGCCTCTGGCTGTGAAGGCAGAGTGTAGCCAACATGGCTAGAGGCCATTGGTTGCCTTCTCCTCCATGTTGTTGTTTAGTCATTTAGTCGTGTCCGACTCTTCATAACCCCATGGACCAGAGCAAGCCAGGCACTCCTGTCTTCCACTGACTCCCGCAGTTTGGTCAAACTCATGCTGGTAGCTTCAAGAACACTGTCCAACCATCTCATCCTCTGTCATGAGGTGGCCAAAGTATTGGAGCCTCAGCTTCACGATCTGTCCTTCCAGTGAGCACTTGGGGCTGATTTCCTTCAGAATGGATAGGTTTGATCTTCTTGCAGTCCATGGGACTCTCAAGAGTCTCCTCCAGCACCATGATTCAAAAGCATCAATTCTTTGGTGATCAGCCTTCTTTATGGTCCGGCTCACACCTTTCCTCCATGCATTGGTCAAATCATCTTTTAAAGCCATCTCTGAGTTGATGGCCATCGCTACCTCTTGTGGGAATGAATGCCACAGCTTAGCTTAGCTTACGAGCTGTGCTTTCTTTTATCTGTCTTGGGTCTTTCAACATTCTGCTGCATTAGATGCTCACAAGATCCAGGGTTATTGAGAGAGGGAGAAAGGCCTTTCTCTATCCACTTTCTCCTAACACTGCCAAGTACCAGGCAGGGCACAATACATACATCAACACAGAATCCCACTAAGGATTCTGCTCCTCAATTCCCATGCATGTGATACTTACAATTAGTACACTTGACGATCCCCATTCTCTGGTTTACAGAGGCCACAGACAACACATCGGTGGGCTATGCTAAGCTTGAATTTGCTCAGAAGTGGCACAGACCTATTTCTTTATTTGCTTAGGCTGCAATCATATACACACTTTACCTGGGAATTCAGTGGTGTGGACTTCTGAGTAGACATGCATAGAAGTGTACTGCAATTTATTTTAAATAAAGATTTTATTTGTAATTTTATTTAAAAGACTCACGTTACATTTAACAAGTATCTAATCTATGTACCTGTGTTCACAAACGCCAGGGCTCAATCTTACTGTTAATTTTAATTATCTTTTAAGAAAAAATTAACTGTTTTCTTGATAGTTTTAATATTTCCTGCAAGTTCTATTACAATCCAATTTTGTTAAATAAAAATAAATACAGTGGTACCTCAGGTTAAGTACTTAATTCGTTTCCAGGGGTCCGTTCTTAACCTGAAACTGTTCTTAACCTGAAGCACCACTTTAGCTAATGGGGCCTCCTGCTGCCACCGCGTTGCTAGCACCCGATTTCTGTTCTCATCCTGAACAAGGTTCTTAATCCGAGGTACTATTTCTGGGTTAGCAGTCTGTAACCTGAAGCATATGTAACCTGAAGCGTATGTAACCCGAGGTACCACTGTAAATAAATGCTTGAGCTGTACAAATCAACAAGTTCAAATATCTTTGAATATCTGAATGGCTGTCTACAGGGTAGGACCCAAACCAGTGGCTTCAAGAAAGGAGATTCTGACTAAGCATTAAGAAGAACTTAATGAAGGGACTCAGCTACACAGCTGCAAATAAAGCATTTTAAGTGTGTTGTAAAGTGCAATACACAAATGTGATGCGAGATGGTGACAGTGAGCTATGGTAAATTCAATATATTTTTCAAAACTTTTTTTTCAAAAAGCATTTTCACAGCATTTTTCAAATATGTGTAGGTTCCACCAAGGTAAGAGCTGTTTGACAGTGGAACAGAGTATCTTAGAAGGTAGTGGATTCTATTTCATTTGAAGTTTCTGTAAAGAGGTCGGATGGGCATCTTTAGCTGTGATTCCTGCAGTGAGGGGGGTGGACTAGCTAACACTTGGGGTCCCTTCCAACCAGCGTTTGAAATTCACCAGGTGCCAAGTGCCTGATATCTCCACCATCTTGAGGTACATGCCTGGGGTCCTTGGATTGTGACTGCTTTCACACACTAGCAACACATCCTGTAGAATTCTACCTGTTATATTTTATCTGCACAATCAGAATGAATTTCAGGAACCAAAAAGTCATAATGAAAAATAAAATCAACAAGTGGCTTTCACACAAACAACTGTACATGTGTAGAGGCAGCTTGTGTGCAACATGCGAACAATCCTCTTATTTTAAACCAGTTACTCAATTTATCAACGGAAGCCAAACCAACAAAATGCACTCAGAACCAATCGATCTTGCAAACGCTGTGTTTTCAACAGTTTGAGGAAGCAGAATTCTCCACAGACCCTGGTCTCAATCACAGTTATGTAATACCTGAACTGGGCCGAGATGTATCATGTATAAGGGGGAGGGGGAGGGAGGAAAAAACAACAGCGACCCACCACCAACGTGGAAAACCTTCAGAGGACAAGGAGGAGGCACCATAGTAACGGAGAAAACACTGGGGGGAAAGGAGCCAGCGAGATGAAAGAGATCAATACAGAATGGCTGATATGATGAAAACTCAACAAGATTCAAGTGGAAGTTTTGTAAGCACCAACTGTTCCCACAGCAGACAAAAGGCTGTGTGCTAAGAGCTGCAGGAACCCACACGCTTTGCTCTTTCTGACTGGATTTCTTTGTGATTGTTTTCCCCTCCTTTTTATATACTGACCAGGGAGGCAGATTATCTGACAGGAAATCAGGAAGAATGATCTCTCCTCGTTGCTACCACCACATCCTTCCTCCCCTCACTCCTTTCCCACCCTCGCAAAATCTCAATCATACCCTGAAATACAGTGGGCACCTCACAACCCTCAGCACCCTTTACCAAACTACAGTTCCTAGGAGGCTTTTGGGAAGCCATGATGGTCTAAAAGGATATGATACGGCTTTAAATGGATAGTCCAGACAAGGTGTGGTGTTTCTGCCAGTGCGGTTTTTACCTGTACCACAATTCATCTGTCTTTGCTGTATTTTTAATGTAACAATTGTGTATTTTGCATAGGCATCAAGGAATCCCCTTCCCATTTAGATTTTTTAAGGCGGTACTGGCACAACGGTCTTTGAAGATGAGTACTTTTTGATTCTAAAAGGGACGCGAGTGGCGCTGTGGGTTAAACCACAGAGCCTAGGACTTGCCGATCAGAAGGTCAGCGGTTCGAATCCCCGCAACAGGGTGAGCTCCCATTGTTCGGTCCCTGCTCCTGCCAACCTAGCAGTTCAAAAGCACGTCAAAGTGCAAGTAGATAAATAGGTACCACACCGGCGGGAAGGTAAACGGCATTTCCGTGCGCTGCTCTGGTTCGCCAGAAGCGGCTTAGTCATGCTGGCCACATGACCCGGAAGCTGTCTGAGGACAAACGCTGGTTCCCTCGGCCTATAGAGCAAGATGAGCACACAACCTCAGAGTCAGTCACGACTGGACCTAATGGTCAGGAGTCCCTTTACTTTACCTTTACTTGTTGATTCTAACCTTTAGAGCAGGGGTAGAACATCTGCTTGGCATGCAGAATATCTCAGGTTCAATCCCCTCCCCAACATCTCCAGGTTGGATGCAAAGGACCAGTGGAAGTCACCAGCTGGGGAACCCCAAAGGGATGAAGGCTTAGAGTTCAGAGACTGTTGGTGGGATGACGCTGAGTGGTCAGAGGGAGAAGACTGGGAAGAAGATGTGTCAAAAGCTGAAGAGCTAACAGGGCTTAGTGAGCAGGGAGAATCTGTGGCAGAGAGAAGTCCAGAATCAGAAGGTGAAGCAGGAGAGGAGGGCCTCCAGGAGGCAGAGATGAGTTAGGCTGGTGAAGAAGCCAGGGTGTCTCCCCTCCTGCTGCAACCAGCTCCCCTTACCCCTTGTCTACCAGAACCAGAAGAGGTATGAAGAGGGAGGATCAGAGACAGACACGTCAGCAGAGTCTCAGATTGCCTGGGAAGGACCTGGGAGAGGAAGACTTTTAGGTAGCTGTGGGAAGGCAGGGGACCTCAGCCTCCACATCTGCCTCAAAGGGGCAAGACCTACCAAGAAGAGTTACTGTGTTAGGCCTTGGCTCCTGTGAGTAGGCCTTGTTTCTTCTCATAAAGAGCTAAACATCATGTACTCTGCATGATTTATTGCTGGCTTGCTCCCTGGTAGTAGGGCCAGGAATGTCCCCAAAAAGCTGCTGCCACACACTGTAGACATTGGATTGTCCAACGGTCTGATTCGGTATAGGAAAGCTACCTTTGTTCCTATGACAAGAATTTTATTTGGGATATGCTGGCATTCCATTAATTCCTAGCTTGCGAGTTACACTCATCTGAGGGGAGCCCACAAATATGTGACTACTGCTTTCATGCGAATCAGCTGTTTCTAACCTCTATAAATCTGAGGATGGGGGGAAAATATTTCTTTGAAGACTTCCTTTTGAGGTTGAGGAGATTCAACCAAACTTTTCAGTCACTGGCTCATTAAAGTGTCATGAAGTACACCTACACGATAATGAACGTCTCTTCATCCATAATAATGTAACCACACTGGTGTTAAATATTTTAACTTAATTGTCAATGCACTGTTTTAAAAAATGAGTTTAGCCATTATTTATTCCTACATCAGGCATAATGCAGATTGACTTTTGTTTAAAAAAAAGCAACCCTAAGAGTATGTCTTAGAGAAAGGGAGAGACAAAACACATCTCTCCTATAATAAATAAATAGCCATTTAATTTTTACAGAAAACTATTGCATCAAAACTGGAATTTCCCTTCTGTTTTCTTCATTTTAGAAGTCAAAGGTATATTTTTGTTACTTTCTGCTTTTAGCAGCTACAAGACTCTAATATTATTCATTGTTTACATAGGGCAACTGGTGTACTTTGGAGACGGATATAATCGGACAAAAGTGTGAGGAGCTTACAAGCTTTATAAAGGCTGCATTCCCAGGGCTGAGGAACGTGTGGCCCTATGAATCTGGCTGGACTCCACATCCCATCAGCCAGCAGCATCATGGCCAATGACCTGGGATGATGGGAGTTGGAGTCCTATTTCCATAGGCCACCAGGTTGGAAAAGCCTAGCTTTAGATTAACTGATTTAAAAACAGGTTTCCCCTGCTTTCAGATGGACTTCATGGAATCATAGAATTGTAGTCCAGTCCTCTGCAATACACCTAGGACTTGTTTCTAGCTGAGAGATTGGAATAGATAGCACTGGCAGAGAAGCTGTGAGTTCACCTGGTTTCTAGGTGGGAGGTGGAATTCTGGAGAGCTTTGAAAAATGCAACTCATGAACATTATTGCTGAATATTTGGGGATATTGCTGTTCTACATTTTTAAAACTGTTTTGTTGTATTTATTGAGCTTTCATTGCATCTTTCTTTGTCATTTTAAAGTTGTTGCTTGCCAGTATATAAAGAAGCATCGACCGCCACCTCTCTAGCTACCTCACAGGAAAATGTGATTATTACTCTTTCCCAAAACAGTGGTAAATATTCCAAGAAAACTCTGCAAAGTGGCATGCGGGGGGGGGGGGGAGGCAAGAAAAAGAAAGCATCAGAAATTTTCTCGGCAAGGAAGGGATTGTCTTCTAGCCAACTTGGAGCTGAGCTGAAATTTCTCAGAACTGACTCCTCTCTGCTCACTGATGGAAAGACTGAAATGTGTGGCTCAAGGGTAAGTCAGCCTTGCTTCCAGGACTTTGGGTTTCGGAACAGAACGTCCAGAGCAGTAAAACTGGCATCAGAGGTAAAAAAATCTCACCACTTTACTGTCTTTGCAACCCCCCTTGAATCCTTTCCCACTTTCTATGGGACACTAAGGGCATTAATAGGCAAATGAGGAGGAGGAATACCATATTTTCCCATGTATAAGAAGCCCCCATGTATAAGATGCCCCCTAATTTGGGGGACTCAAATTTAAGAAAATGGGGGGGGGATTGCCCAGGGCTGTTGTGCTTTTCTTAGTGGGGATTGCCGAAAATCACTCACCCACACGTGTTGCAAAATTGGCTCCTGCCTCTTGGTTTTTCGCCTACCTTGTAGCAAACCGTCACAACTTTTTGGGTATTGGCGGTTAGGCATTGGAATATGTTTGTGTATTGGAGGGCAGGGTGTGGCCATCACCTACCCCTCATATTTTAGGTATTCCATTAAAGGGATCCAGCGGTCATGGATCCTGTCCGTTGCCCGGCTGAGGCACAAACCCCAGTGACGTCAGGGGGAAGCTTCCACTTGTATTTGCATCAACAGGCTCCTCCCACTGGTCGTTAACCCTCAAAATGACTTCCCGCTGGACGGGGTTGAGTCATGAGCACATTGTTTGATCCAGTGCCTAAGCCAATACCACTCACATGCTGTAACCAATAACCTAAATACATGTGTCCTTGTGTCTTATTTATCCCTAAGCGGGTGGTGGGTCCTCGACTCACAAACCAATAGCAAAGGGCAGCAGATTGCAGACTGCTGTGCTGGTGAGAGATTGCAGGGCACCAGATGAGGAAGTTCAATCACTTTGGGTTCACGCACGCTCCCCTCTCTGCCGTTAGGACGGCACTGTAAATTATTTTTGTCCCTCTGCTGTCAGGGTGGACAGACCCGTGTAGTACAGCTCCCAGATTAGCGCAGACGAAAACACCTTCCAGGCCAAAGAATGAAAAACTACCCTTCCCCGCTTCTCTGCCTCAAATCTCTTCTAAGGAGGAACGAAGCCAGCACGGAGACATTGCAGGTTATTTACACGCAGTGGCATTGTATGGGATTTTGCGAGGTGTAAATTTTTTAAGAGCTTTAATGAACGTTAATCATCTGGCATTTCCACTGGCAATCTTGCTGCTCAGCCATATGCTTTGCCTTTTTACACCTGTGCATTCCCCCCCCCCCAAGCTGGTTCTCTCCTTAAACTGTTTTACCTTTCTAAAGTGGTACAAGTATTAATATTTGGGAAACAAGGCTGCCGCAGCCTAGACAGTATTTCTCCACAGCTTATTTACTGTATGTATTCCCCAGGCTCTGTGAACAAGTGTGAATGAATGCTGCGCAGTTGCGATGAGTTGCTGTACCAGCAGACATCCCTGTTGCCTTTGGAGCACGTTCCAAGGTAGGTTTGAATGTGGAGCGGCAGGTGGACCTCAGAGCGTTCAAAAGAGGCTGCGCTAGGGTCACCTCCAAGAGAACTGGACCTTGTGCAGAAGTAACTCAACCCAAGTGCCTAAGCACTAGCTCAGTTACACCCGTGCATCCCAATACAGGAATGTTGGGAGCTACCTTGTACTGAGTTCCATCTAAGTCAATAGTGCCTACAGTAAACTGCTTCTGGTGCATGGGTGCGGGTGGCGCTGTGGTCTAAACAACTGAGCCTCTTGGGTTTGCCGATCAGTGGTTCAAGTCCCCATGACAGGGTGAGCTCCCGTTGCTGTGTCCCAGCTCCTGCCAACCTAGCAGTTCAAACTGAACTGGAGGAGCATCTCGACCCCCATCGTTCTGCCCGGACACTGAGATCCAGTGCCGAGGACCTTCTGGCGGTTCCCTCACTGCGAGAAGTGAAGTTACAGAGAACCAGGCAGAGGGCCTTCTTGGTAGTGGTGCCCGCCCTGTGGAATGCCCTCCCATCAGATGTCAAAGAAATAAAGAACTATCGGACTTTTAAGACAGCCCTGTTTAGGGAAGCTTTTAATATTGGGTGAATCATTGTATTTTAATATTCTGCTGGAAGCCAACCAGAGTGGCTGGGGAAACCCAGCCAGATGGGCAGGATAATAATAATAATAATAATAATAATAATAATAATAATAATAATTTATTAAAAGCATGCCAGTGCAAGTAGATAAATAGGTACTGCTGCAGCGGGAAGGTAAACGCCATTTCCATGTGCTCTTGTTTCCATCAAGGTGTCCCATTATGCCAGAAGCAGTTTGGTCATGCTGGCCACATGACCCAGAAAGCTGTCTGTGGACGAACGCTGGCTCCCTCGGCCTGAAAGCAAGATGAGCACCACAACCCCACAGTCGCCTTTGAGTAGACTTAACTGTCCAGGGGTCCTTTACTTTTACCTTTTTTTTTTTTACACTGGCTGGCAGTGACTCTTCAGGCAGGCATCTTTCCCAAGTCTAAATTGATGGTCTCCTTCTACATGGCCACAATAGAAAGTGTCCTTTCATACTGTATTTCAGTGTGGTATGCTGGTTTGACAGCCACAGACAAGAAGTCCCTACAGAGGGTGGTGAATACAGCACATGATATCATGGGCTGTCCCTGGAGTTCGTTAGATGACATCGCAGGAGACCCCTGCCTCAGGAGAGCGAGGAAAATTATTAGGGACGACTCACACCCTGGCCAGCACCTCTTTAATCTCCTACCTTCAGGCAGGAGATACAGAAGTATAGTCAGCCACATCAACAGGTTAAAGAACAGTTTTTATCCGTGGGCTGCTGAATGAAAAAAAAAATAGTGGTGCAATTGACTTCCGACTAGCACACAGAGCATGAACAAGACTGAGTGTATGGGGAGGGGCTCGTTTAATTTCACTGCACACAGGTGGTGTAGTCACAATGTTGTTGTTGTTTAGTCGTGTCCGACTCTTCATGACCCAATGGACCAAGCACACCAGGCACTCCTGTCTTCCACTGCCTCTCGCAGTTTGGTCAAACTCATGCTGGTAGCATCGAGAACACTGTCCAACCATCTCGTCCTCTGTCGTCCCCTTCTCCTTGTGCCCTCCATCTTTCCCAACATCAGGGTCTTTTCCAGGGAGTCTTCTCTTCTCATGAGGTGGCCAAAGTATTGGAGCCTCAGCTTCACGATCTGCCCTTCCAATGAGCACTCAGGGCTGATTTCCTTCAGAATGGATAGGTTTGATCTTCCTGCAGTCCGTGGGACTCTCAAGAGTCTCCTCCAGCACCATAATTCAAAAGCATCAATTCTTCGGCGATCAGCCTTCTTTATGGTCCAGCTCTCACTTCCTTTGTTGGCAAGGTGATGTCTCTGCTTTTTAAGATGCTGTCTAGGTTTGTCATTGCTTTTCTCCCAAGAAGTAGGCATCTCTTAATTTCGTGACTGCTGTCACCATCTGCAGTGATCATGGAGCCCAAGAAAGTAAAATCTCTCACTACCTCCATTTCTTCGCCTTCTGTTTGCCAGGAGGTGATGGGACCAGCGGCCATGATCTTAGTTTTTTTGATGTTGAGCTTCAGACCATATTTTGCACTCTCCTAAAGGTTGTTTTTATCATCATCATCATCATCTACCTGGAGATGATGGGGACTGAACCTGGAACCTTCAGCTCCAAAAGTTCTCCTCTACTGAGCACCCTTCCAGGTACCTGGTGAAATGACTACTATATTCTGATAAATTGCCCACTCAGTTTTCAATCAATTTTGCCAAGGGGAGATTAAAGATCAAAGGCCAAAGGATGGTGCATTTTTGGTGTACTTTCCTTCATCAATTATTCCTGAGAATCCAAGCGACATTCATCCAAAACAGCTGCATTCCCATAGCGCCCCTATTGCCACCCATAAGTTGCTCGAGTACTTACTGAGCCTGATTTTTTTTTTTTAAGGTGGCGGATCTGCCACATTTGCAATGCAGCCTTTTGAGGTGCGAATTCACTGTATAATTTATCCCTTCCCCATCCCCCTTTAAAACATTTCTTTATCGTTGTTCATTAAAAAAATATATCAAAGCAGTTCGCAATGCCAATAAAGAATTCATTAAAATACGAGACAATGAATGTAACAATTGTACAGAGTCTGGGCAAATCACACTAAGTTGGTATACAGGGACAGCAAATGCCACTGTTTTGAACAGGGAAACAGCAACTGTAATTCTATTGTCCCATCTGAGGTGGAAAGGTAGTTATTACTGGGGATGGACAAATTGGTCGATTTCAATTTCTCTCAGTTTTCATGAGCATTCATCAACATTCTAGGGCAAATTTCTCCTAAATACACACTTTTACAAAACAATTATCTGTGATATTTTTGTATTCCCCTCCCCTAATACAATAATATTTTTTTTTATTTATTTATACATACATACATACATACCCTGCCCATCTGGCTGGGTTTTCCCAGCCACTCTGGGCGGCTTCCAACAAAATATTAAAAATACAATACAACACCAAACATTAAAAACTTCCCTAAACAGGGCTGCCTTCAGATGTCTTCTAAAAGTCAGACAGTTGTTTATTTCCTTGATGGGAGGGTGTTCCACAGGGCAGGCACCACTACCGAGAAAGCCCTTTGGTTGGTACAAATGCATTTATGAGAACATTTTATCCAACTATGCATTTTGGTGCCCTTTTTTGTTGGAGAACTGCACTTCAGATTTCTGAGCAATGTGGATTTCAAAAGAAATTCTGTGTTTTGGTTTGGTTTGCCTAGTGGCTCAGGAAGCAGGATTATCTACGTTTGCATTCAAATGTGAACAAGTTGACTCAACAAATGTCTCCTCCATCCTCAGCTGCGTTTGAACAGGACTAATGCTAGCATAGCATAAATTTCAAAGGTTGCTTTTGGGTGTCACCTGGAAGTGCCCTAACTGGGTTTCAAACTGACAAAAATGTTCTTCTTTTTACCTGCACAATTCCTCGCAGGAATTCCTGAATTGTAGGGGGTTGGACTAGATGACCCTCGGGTCCCTTCCAACTCTACAATTCTATAAATTTGAAATGCTTGTTTTCTGAGCATTTTGCTTCTGCTTAAGCAGCTGCTCCACTGTATACATTGACGCAAAACGATTAAAAACAAGAAAAACCCCCAAAACCCTGAAGCTACCTATTATGAACATTAAATAAAACTGCTGTGGGTTCCCTAGGAATAATCACAAACAGCAGGAAACAAGTTATTTTTATTTTTCAACATCATAAAGCGAATGGCACCAATGCTCTGCTGCAAACTTAAACTATCACAATTTACATTACTTAAAGTGTATGTGTTGTGGCCAAAAGACAAACAGTTGGAAGAAGAGCGAAGTCTCAGAGAGGTAGACTTGCGCCACCAAAGCTCTCGGCAGTCTGGACGAAGACAGACAAAGGGAGAAGCTGTGCGTGGATGGCGCTAATTGCTCCCAAAATATCAAGCCCAATGCCAGCATTGCATATCCATAATAAATGGCATTCATAAAAGCCACAGCACAATACAGGGGGAAACTTACCCCCCAAAAAAGAGAGGAAACTCACATTAAGCATCTTGGTGGGCTTTCTCAGCAGGTTGCCAGATATTGAACAGCTGGAGAACTGAGATTATTCTAGTGCAGCGGCTTTCAAATGGTGTCCCAGGGAACCTCAGAGCTCCTCAGAAGCTTGCCAGGGGTTCCTCAAGGAGAAAATGAGGAATGGGAGACAGGTTTTCCATTCGACAGTTTGCTCACAATCACTGCTGATATTCCCTGCAATGGGGAGTTGGGGCGTGTGCTTTATTATTTTATTCTTATTTATTCCTTTTTGCATCCCACCTTTTTCTCCACGGAGCTGATGATGGTGTAGATTTGAACCCAGGTCTCTCCCGAGTCATAGTCCAGGACTTTAACCATTAAGCCACAATTGCTCCTAAGGCGTGCTCCCCATTCAGTCTGGACAACTATGAGGTGAAGCCATTGGAACAAATTGTGTCCCTGAGTCTTCTGCAGTATCCAGGGATGATGCTGAAGACATGAAGAGGTCCCTCAGCCACAGAGGGGTCCTCACTGGGACTGGTGGGCCATCTCAGCAGTGAAACCTTCCCAGTGGAACAGCGTCCTGTCAAATGTCAAGGCGATAAATGACTATAGAACTTTTAGAAGACATCTGAAGCCAGCCCTGCACCAGGGAGGGTTTTTTTATTTTTGATGTTTTCTTATGTGTTCATGTGTACTGGAAGCAGCGCAGGGTGGCTGGGGTATAAATAATAAAATTATGATTAATGATTATGGTGGGGCAGAGAGTAGGGAGACCAACAGTGGATGGAGCAAGCTGCAATGACAAGCAGAGACACCCCCCGATTGGAAAGACAGAAGACTGAAGGCAGGTAGCCAGGTGTGGCCCATCCCATTTTGCTGGTGCTCTCACAAGATTTCACAGGACTCTCATGAGATCTTGCCAGAACCCCAGTGAGTACCAATGGAATATACAGGTAAAACTGACAACTAGGTAGGTGATTTGAATTCACTCCTGAATTCACTTAATTTCCTTCGCACTAGACCAGCAGCTTAATGTATTTTTAAATTATTTCCCCCCTTCCTTTATCTTCCCCTTTCTCCCACCCCCCACCCCCCAGAGATCACTCAGGCCTTTAAATTCCATGACGAGATTAAAAGCATAAATCATAGGTACACCATATATATATATATCTCTCCCCAAGACCAGTTGGTTCTTTATGACTGCAGACAATAGGATGTAGGAAGCCAATGGGTATCTTCTAAAGGAAATGGTTTGAGAACTCTGTCCAACATGTTTTCACGCATATTCCCCACTGACGCAGTGGGGTAGATGTTCACTGACGTTTCGCTAATGAACTCACACCTAACACCAGCAATCGACTCCGAGGTGCTAATTGAGCAAACGAACGTGTTGGGGAATGAGTGAAAATTTGTCACGGAAAAATTTATCAAGATTTCAAATTCCCCCTCCCCCCAGAAACTTCAAACAGCAAAAACCCAGGACCTCTGGCTTTCACTCAAAGGCATCAGTAGCCAATGTGATATTCTCCAGATATCACTGGACTCGAGGCACCATCATCGCTGACTATTGGCCATGGTTGCTGGGGCTCATGCGAGTTGGGAATTCAACAACAACCAGAGACAAGCTTGGTGGCTACCACAGATCTAAGATGAGAACAGCAACATAAGGCCACCATATTGACCACCGTGGTAGAAATTAAGAGTTTTTTAAAATGATATTCCATGTGGAGGTCACAATCCACTTAAAATTTCTCTACAACTTCTGCCCAAAAATGAGAATAGAGTCCAATCCAAGTGGGACCCAAATGGTATAGGAATCCCTGGGTTGTTTCTGGTTTTCTTCACTGTGGTTCCACTGAAGTGACTGGACATGACTAACCTGGGTTCGTTCATTCCAATGGGTTTACTCTGAGTACAGCTTAGGTGGGCACTGCCCACTGTAACAAGGCTGGCCTCAGGTTCAAGGAGTTAGGGACAGGGAAGTGAGGCCCAGTGTGTTTTCCTGATGTGTACATAGTGACATAAGAAGGTGGAGTCTCCTTCTTTGGAGGTCTTTAAGCAGAGGCTTGACAACCATATGTCAGGAGTGCTCTGATGGTGTTTCCTGCTTGGCAGGGGGTTGGCCTCGATGGCCCTTGTGGTCTCTTCCAACTCTATGATTCTATGACACTGCATTCATCTCTAACATATGGCTTGGATCTGCCATTTTGATTTCCCATACTGCTGTGCAGTGCATTGTGGGAAATTAAAATGGCAGCTTCAAGTCACCTGGCACAGGAGACCCAAGCCCTACTGAAGTGCAGGGACCCTGTCACCTGCACAAGGTTGCTACCTACTGGGGGCCAGGTTGGTGCTTCAACATGGCTGCTTCTCAAACAGCTCAAGTATTGTTTCAAAGAAAGCTATTCCTTGGGGAAATAAATGGGCACAACCGCGTTCCATGCCAGTTGGTCATGACTAACCGGACTGAGGCCAGTGTCACAGGTTGCCCCCCACTCCACAAAACTGAGGACACCATGTTCTGTTAGCGCCATCTACTGGGTATTGGCAATAGCAGGTAGTTACCATCTCTGTGACAAACTTTGGAACAAGGGTCCAAGCGGGAGGGAGACAGGCCTTGTCCCCATACCTCAAAATGAAGATGAAAATTTAGCCATGAGATTGGGAGATGGTGAATCTGGAATACCTGGAAAATGTATTCTCGAGGTCTCGGTGGAGGAACAGTTCACAGCGCTGACATCGCCCCACTGCTTCCAGGGTAAACAAGAATACAAGGAGCATCCTTGTACTTTTGCTCAGAGATCATTTCTTTGACCCTATCTACATCAAGCTATATTCTATCTTTATCACCAAACTCCCAATATAATTGCACATTGTATTAACAATATTTTTAATATATTATTGGCCATGTGATGATTTTAGTCTATAAATTTTATTGTTTAATGTCTTAACCTGTATATTAAGGTACTTTTATAGCTCTGTTTAGAGTAGGTAATGTCTTGATAATATAAATGTTTTAAGTTTTTGTATGAATCCAGGGTATTTTCTTTTAATTGTTGAATGATTCTGTGTACATTGTGGCAGCCTTTGGCTGTGTGCAATAAAACTGACTGACTGACAGATCATTTCTTCCTCCTCCCTCTCTATTCTTTTATACCTTAAACCTGCAGTTAACCTGCATTGCAAGGATTTTGTACATTCCTTTGGCTAACAGAGAGGTATCTGAAGAAGTGTGCATCCACAGGAAAGCTCATACCAAGAACAAACTTAGTTGGTCTCTAAGGTGCTACCTGTAACTAGAAAGGACTTTGATTTTATATTGTCAGCTACTTCCTTTGTTACTCAAATCAGCACCTTTCACAAATACCATAAAATCCTCCTGGGGAAGGGAGCAGAAGCAAACGTATTTTTAATTACCTCTCCAGTATTTACAAATAGGAAACTACTCCTCCTCCTCCTAGTGCCAATCTGTATCTAGCCAGAATAGCACTGCCCACCCCACACATGAGCAGGCTCTGGGGGAGGCCCGAGCTTTGCAGGGGTATGAAAAATCCTTTGCGAGGGAGAACACTATGAGCAGGGAAACCCTCTAACAGCCCAGTGATGGCCAAATATACTCAGAAGCCTCTGGGAGAGGGGGAAATGAGGAGACAGCAAGAGGGTACAAGGAACGTAATAGCCTGAAAGGGGGTTGGCTGGCTGGAACCATAACCAGGAGCACTCCATGCTGCAACATTATTGCTGTTAAGAAACCACAGGAGCTGCCTGCCCCACACTCTTCCTAAGCATTTCCTACCTCGCTTCACAAAACTCAAGATGAGAAGGGAGGAGAAAACTTTGGCTTACAGTATGATCCTGCAAGGCCCTTTCCTCCTGGCCTAGGGGCAGGGCCCACCCTCACCAACCCCACTGAAGAGCCTCCTCATGAGGCCAGAGGAACATCGCCCGCCTGTGGGGCGTGAAGGCTGCTCCCTGCAAAGCCCTTTCCACCTGGCCTAGGGAGCAGGGCCCACACTCACCAGCCCTACTATGTTAAATATGTATTCTGTAATTGACCTCCTTTGTAATATTTTATTTTGAAATCTTCAAGTTAATATGTTATGTTGCTTTGATTGTATACTTTCTTCAGATTGTTTTATTGATTTAATGTGCTGTAAACTGCTTTGAGATTTTTCTTTAAAATATAAAGCGGTATAGAAATTTTAAATATATAATATATAATATAATATAATATATCCTCTGCAGGTCTACTCAGAAATTCTTCTGAGTGCTGGTTGCTGCGAATTGCAAGTAAGGAGAGTTGCTGTTGCACTCAGGTCCCGCCTGCGGTCTTTCCAGTGGCATCTAGTTGGCCACTGAGAATTGAGCATTCTGAACCAGATGGGTCATTGGCCTGATCCAGAAGGGCTTTTAGATGTCTTTAAGCTCCACTGAGACTTACTCCCAATTATGTGAGTATAGGTCAGACAACATAAAAAAAACTAAGATCATGGCCACTGCTCCCATCACCTCCTGGCAAATAGAAGGGGAAGAAATGGAGGCAGTGAGAGATTTTACTTTCTTGGGCTCCTTGATCACTGCAGATGGTGACAGCAGTCGCGAAATTAAGAGATGCCTACTTCTTAGGAGAAAAGCAATGACAAACCTAGACAGCATCTTAAAAAGCAGAGACATCACCTTGCCAACAAAGGTCCCTATAGTTAAAGCTATGGTTTTTCCAGTAGTGATGTATGGAAGTGAGAGCTGGACCATAAAGAAGGTTGATCGCCGAAGAATTGATGCTTTTGAATTATGGTGCTGGAGGAGAGTCTTGAGAGTCCCGTGGACTGCAGGAAGATCAAACCTATCGATTCTGAAGGAAATCAGCCCTGAGTGCTCACTGGAAGGACAGATCGTGAAGCTGAGGCTCCAATACTTTGGCCACCTCATGAGAAGAGAAGACT